>NC_138973.1:99937500-102437500 GCF_055761805.1 Camellia sinensis | reverse complement strand
GAGGGTCGAAAATGGCCGGGAAGGCCGGAATGTGAAGAGGCACGGAAATGAAGAGGAAAGTGAGGGGAACAAACCCCGAAAAGGCGAGAACGCCGAACGAGGCACCGAAACAAGAATGTGATCGGTGGAAAATGTCCGAAACGCGAAGAGGATCGCGAATCCGACGATGAAACGAGCGTGGAACGCGAAGAAACGGGCGAAAAATGAGAGAGAAGCACTCTAGAGAGAGAGAGCAAGGGTTTTCGGCGTGAGAAGAATGAGAAAATAGGGCATGAAGCCCTATTTTATAACACCCAAGGTGAAAAGACAAAACTGCCCCGCACCAGCAACTGTTTGCCGGTCGGCAATGTTTTGTGCCGGCCGGCACCTTTTTGTGCCGATGGAATTGTTTTTGTGCCGATGGCCAGCCGGTGGCCTCATCTTTCGGCCGGTGGGGTTCCCACAGCTTTGTTTAGGCCATTTGAGTTGTGTTGGGTCTTCATAGCTGAAGAAAGTGCAAGAAAGTGCATCTCCGACATTCAATCGGCCTCCGTTTTAACTTCGGGTCGTGTCTCCAGTGCGTGGCGCTCGAATTCGCGCAAGGTGTATCCTTTTTGTATCCTTTTTGAATTCAAAAGTTGCCCCAGGTGTGTTGCACGAGTTCATCACACTACTTCGGTGCATTACATTGCGCTGTCATGCGCCACACATTTGCATTGTTATGCGCGTGTTACATGCGTCGCAACACGCACCCCTTTGCATCGTCGTGCACATTTCTCATGCATCATCATTGCATTTCCATTCCATGCATTGTCATGCATTCCGGAATACGTGCGTTGTTGCGCATTTAAGCCCGTTTACATTCCGTGTGGCGTGCGTGTCACACTGGCCGTCGCACTGTCTTGTGCATTTCAAACCTCGCGCTGTTCTGCGCATTGCACTGTTTTGTGCATTTCAAAATTGTTCGCGCTGTTCTGCGCATCGCACTGTCTTGTGCATTTCAAACCTCGCACTGTTCTGCGCATTGCACTGTTTTGTGCATTTCAAAATTGTTCGCGCTGTTCAGCGCATCGCACTGTCTTGTGCATGTCAAACCTTGCGCTGTTCTGCGCATCGCACTGTTTTGTGCATTTCAAAATTGTTCGCACTGTTCTGCATCGCACTGTTTTGTGCATTTCAATTTCGCACTGTCTTGCGCATCTCATTGCATTTTGCATGCATTCCATTGCACTGTTTTGTGCATTTCAAAATTGCTCGCGCTGTTCTGCGCATCGCACTGTTTTGTGCATTTCAAATCTGCGCACTGTTTTGTGCATTTCAAATCGTCGCACTGTTTTGTGCATTGCATTCCGTCGCGCTGTTTTGCGCATCTCATTGCATTTTGCATTGTCATGCATATCAATTCTTTGACTTGCGTAGACCGCATGTTATTTCTTTACTTGCGTAGACCGCATGATAATTTCTTTATTTGCGTAGACCGCATCTTAATTCTTTGACTTGCGTAGACCGCCTGTTATTTCTTTACTTGCGTAGACCGCATGATAATTTCTTTATTTGCGTAGACCGCATCTTAATCTTTTACTTGCGTAGACCGCATGTTATTTCTTTACTTGCGTAGACCGCATGATAATTTCTTTATTTGCGTAGACCGCATCTTAATTCTTTGACTTGCGTAGACCGCATGTTATTTCTTTACTTGCGTAGACCGCATGATAATTTCTTTATTTGCGTAGACCGCATCTTAATCCTTTACTTGCGTAGACCGCATGTTATTTCTTTACTTGCGTAGACCGCATGATAATTTCTTTATTTGCGTAGACCGCATCTTAATTCTTTACTTGCGTAGACCGCATGTCTTGATTGCGTAGACCGCATGTGTTAAATTTCATTACCTGCGTAGACCGCATATTTTGATTGCGTAGACCGCATACTCAATTTCATTACCTGCGTAGACCGCATGTTTTGATTGCGTAGACCGCATGCTTAATTCCATTACCTGCGTAGACCGCATGTTTTGATTGCGTAGACCGCATGTTCATTACAATACTTGCGTAGACCGCATGTCTTGATTGCGTAGACCGCATGTTTAATTCCAATACCTGCGTAGACCGCATGTTTTGACTGCGTAGACCGCATGTTTTGATCGCGTAGACCGCATCATGCTTAATTTCAATACCTGCGTAGTCCGCATGTCTTGATTTGCGTAGACCGCATGCTTAGTTTCATTACTTGCGTAGACCGCATGTCTTGATCGCGTAGACCGCATGTTTTGATTGCGTAGACCGCATGTTTAATTCCAATACTTGCGTAGACCGCATGTTTTGATTGCGTAGACCGCATGTTTAATTTCATTACCTGCGTAGACCGCATGTCTTGATTGCGTAGACCGCATTATCAGTTTCATCACCTGCGTAGACCGCATGTTTCAACTGCGTAGACCGCATATTTGCTAAATATCATCGCCTGCGTAGACCGCATGTTCATGATCACTTTTGTTGACTGCGTAGACCGCATGCTCCACTTACATGTTTGTATTTCCACAGCATTGTCATGCTCCCCACTTGCTTTGCGCTGTCACGCATTTCGAGTATACCACCACCCTTGCATTGTCATGCGTGTCGCTAACCATATTGCACCTGTTAAGTTTGTTTTCTTTTCAGGCACGATATTGTATGTACGGTTCATTTGCAGCTGGTGCAACCGGACGAGCCGCACAGGTATTGTATCTCCCGAGTGAGACGTTTTGAGAATTCCATAATTCTCTTACATCCTTTCTGCATTGTAGTGTAGTTTGGTATGCTAGCTTAAAACTGTCGCATGTTTGCTTCATTACAGCTTTCTTTGCATGATCATAAGTTATGCTCGGCTCCGTGCATTGTCTTGCATTTTGCCCCTGCCTTCGGGCGCATATCTTATTTTGTATTGCATATTTGTCTAAGTCTTCGGCCTTGTCAAAAATGGGTCGTCTCTGGGCTTTGACATTCACTCCCGTCATTGTTATGACTTTCGAGTTCTATCAAAGAGGGGCAACTGTAGACACCCCATTTTTGACCGTCCTCAAGACTTGGACGTCACTGTTTGAACACACGGTGATCTTCCATGTTTGTGTTTGTTTGGAGTTCCCGGAGGTCTCGGCTCGCGCGCCTCGCCTCAGGATCCCCGAACTCGACCGTTTAGTGTCTGGTTTTGCACCAAACACTTGCGTCTTGCCTTTGAGAGGCAGAGTGGGGCTTGTAGACCATCCCCACCCATCACCGGCAGTGGCTAGATGCCACCGGCTGGTTTTTGCTGCCACCGGCAATATAGTTTGCCGGCCGGCACTCTTTGTTGCCGGTCAGCACTATTTGTTGCCGACCGGCACTCTTTTTGGCCAAGATGGCATTTTTTGCCGGCCGATTGCTGTTCATCTGCTTTTGCAGATATTTTTAGACAGCTGTATAGCTTTTGCTCCCCTCCATACACGTGTATGGAGGGATCTCCCTCTTGCAAAGCTTGTCTTGTAAGCTTTACAAGAGGCATATAGAGAGAAGCTCTCTCTAAGGCAAAAAGAGAGCTTTTAGACATTTTTGAGGAGAGAAGACAGAGGAGAGCTCTGGTTTTTCCTAGGGTTAGGGTTAGATACACTCACCTATCTCTCTTTTCCTCTCATTTTGCACACTAGGTGTTTTGTGTCTCACTATTGCACACAAACACCTAGTGTTTCACCTTCCTCTTGGAGCTGAGGTTCTAAAGAGTGTGTTTTGAAGTTTTGGTGTTGGATTCAAGCTCAAGGAGGCCATTGGAGCACCATTTTTGAAGAGGACTACAAGGGTGAGAAACTAGTCCCTTTTTCCCCCATTTTTTCATTGATTTTCTACTAGTCTTAGAGCTGTTTTTGTGATTATTGTATAACATAAAAAAGTTCTGTTTTTAAGCCCTCTTTGTTGTTTATTAAGAGTGTTTTGTTGTTTGAGGGTTGTTGACCACCCTTAGGCCTCAAAAGGCCTCATTTTGAGCCATTTTGTGCTAGCTCCGGGATTTTGGTGTTGAGGTCTCTTCACCACTGAAATCTTGAGGGATTTCAGTGGTGAAGATGATGCTTTGAAGTCCTAAGAAGGAGAGGGCCACCCCCTCTCCTTGTTGTCCTTGAAAAGGACATATTTTGGCCTCTTAAGGAAGCCTATGCTTGAGTGTGTGTTGAGCATATTTGGTTTGTTTTTTCATGCTTATATATCCATGATATAACATGATTTCAAGTTGGTTTTGGAACTTCGTGCATGTTTAGCATAGTTGCCATGTAATGCCTTATTTGTGCCTTAACATGTTCTAGGTTGTTAGCCTTTGTTGGAGCATGTTTTAGGCTTGCATTTGTGAAGATTATGTGCTTATTTTGCCATGTTTTAGCTCTGTCCATAATCGTTTGGGTCGATCTTTGCATGCATTATATAGCTCCTTTGTATTTGGGCTTGTTGGCCTTGAGTATGTGCATGTGCAGCATGCCATCTTTGCATTGTTTTGATGATTTGGAATCATCCTACATGCTATTTCAGTCCCATTTCCATGCTTGTTGGATTGCCTTGCATGTCTCTTTAATGCTTTGAAAGCATGTGTTGCAATGCTCCATGTTTTGGCCATGGTGTATGCCTTTGTATTTGGGCCATTTAGATGCCATCTAAGTAGTCCTTTAGCTTTGTTTTAACATGCTAAACCTCTGATTTTGGTCCTTCTTTGCATGCCATGTTTGGTCATGTTAAGTGTAGTTCATTGCCTCATTGATTTGCTTTGAACACTTAGGCCATTTCGTGCATGCTTAGCTTGATTTGTTGCTTGGTTTGGCACCATGTATCAGCATGATTTCAAGGCTTATAACGCATGCTAATTGTTCATGTTTGTCCCTTTCAAGTGTGCTTGAATGTTGTTTGTTTTGTGCTTAAGTGTAGGCCTTCCATCATGTGTATGTGTGCATGTGTTTTGGCTTCTTGTTTTGGCCATTATGGCTACTGTTTTAGGCCTTTTTAGAGTTGCCTAATTCATGTATAAGTCCATCTTGCCATCCATTTGCATGTTTGCTTGTAAGCTCTGCATGATTACATTGCATTGTTCATGTTGCATGATAGCTAATATGCTTAGGTTGCATTGCATCAACATGCATTCCTTGTCCCTTGATTTGGGTGATAAGGATTGGGAGTTTGTTTGATTGATTTGCATTGCATTTGAAATCAAAGTTGCATACTTGGTTCTTTGGGCCATCATGCATGGAAATGCGTGATTGGTGGTCCGAGAACCGAGGCACATGTCCCTTTGAGTCATTACAATGATAAGAGACATGGTTGGCGCATACATGCCTTGAAATGTGCTACCATGCTTTGTTTTGCCCTCTGTTGCTGTGAGTTGCAGGTTCTGCAGGAATACTCTGCCGACCGGCAGTGTAATGTGCCGACCGGCACAATTTTCTCTGCCGACAGGTTCAATTTTGTGCCGATGGCCATACCACACTGCCGGTGGCAATCTCAATCAGCCGGTGGTGATCCTCTCTGTCCAAGGGATCAGTCCTGAGGCTTTGACAGTCTCCAGAGGAGGAAAGGAAGGAAAACAGGGGCAGCTTGCGCATGGCGGCACACTTCTCGAGGCGTTTTCCTGCTTTAATTAATTTATTTAATTTGTTAATTAAATTAGTTAATTTTTAATATTAATTAGCTTGCGTAGTTAATTAATTTGTAATATTTATTCAGTCCCTCCGAGCAAGGGTAAACCTGTAATAAGTGTGCGTGAGTGTGTGTATGTCTTCCAACCTCACGTCTTTCTTCCCTTTTATTTACCTGCTTATGATGGTAGATTAGGGCACGTTTAATTTAGCATACCTTATGCTATGCATGCGTGCATCCATGCATTCGTATTACATGCATTAGGCTCGGTACATCACGCTAATTGCATCAATACTTCAATTCCCAAACTGAATACGTGATAATTGTGCATTTTCACATGACATGTCTAGGTTAGCCGAGCCTATCTTAGCAACACTTTGTATGCGATGCATTAGGCACTTAACATGGACTTGGATCATGCATGTTTGCTAACGAGTTCTTTGTTTTGGCACGGAGTACGATGTAAGTATTGCCGCTTTAGCATATCGCATGAGTGTGAATGTTGCCATGTCAGCATGCTTAACATGTGGCTAGATGCTTATGTGTTATAAACTGCCTGAATGCCTGTGGGTGAAGGTTGGATTGTTTGAGTTGGAAAAACTCGTTGAAATCCGTGTTTTAGCCTACTTGCGAGTAGCAAATTCCAAAGCATTTTCAAACCGAACGGATATGCAATGTTTATTTCCAAATTAGGCGATTTGGTCTATACTTGTTTGCTGTGCGCATAACATAGTAATTCTAGGCTAATAACCAGAATAAGAACACATAAAGTTTTCAAAATCAGATATCACGGTTAGTAGAGGCCGGTCTTCGGACTGGGCGAAAGGGGGTGCTCATAGCTGACCTTCCCCGATCGTACCCAAGCTCCCCAGCCGAGACAACTCCGGTGATGACGGACACGTGGCCTTCGGCACCGAGTCAGGGTTTCCTAAATTCTCCCATTTTAAAAAATTTAGGTGGCGACTCTATATCTGGCAAAGCAGTCCATGTTTGGCACTACTTTTTCAAAAATCTGTTTCTCAAAACGATTTGCCAGATTTGGACTCTTTGGTTCAGATTAAGAACCGTGACACAAATCGAGTCCGAACCGTAGCACGAGACCCACGCGGGCGCGTCTACAGTCTCTCCTCTATCTACGGCAGTACTTCGATACAGTACGACCATCAGAGGTATTGCAGAACTCTCAATTCTTCATGTTTCCAATCTTGCTCATTTACAATTTCTGATCAGCTTATGCATTGGTTATCCGCAGATCACATGGCAGCCATGGGCGCCTTTGGGTAGAGACCTCCGATTCCAGTTTGCCGGAGCCTGGGGTGCCTCTCGGTATAGGATCCTGTTAGAGGGGCCGGTTGGTAGGGCTTGGTTTTTAGGGGAGCGCTTCTTGTGCCAGACATGGGGCTACCCCGTTCAGGACATTCCCTCAGCACCCCCAGACGACATGCGGACCGCTGATAGGCTCCCTCCCCAAGGTGTTGTTGACGCCAGGTTGGGCACTGATGTACTTCTACATCTGGAGCAGGGAGAGTACGTGACTTATCGTCACACATACTTGATGCATTCGTTGACGGGAGTCCATACCCTGACGAGGAGACCCGCTGGTATGCCCTCATCGGGCCGGGCTCGGGCTGCGGACGTCCCTTCCACTAGCAGGGCTGGTACATCCAGAGGTGGGGGTGGATTTAGGAATAGCAACGGGGCGGGGCGGGGCCGGGGATCACCCTCCCCGTCCCCGATCCCCGATTGTGAAAATCTCCACGGCCCCGGCCCCGATCCCCGACGGGGAACCTACCACCCTCCTCATCCCCGCTCCTACCGGGGATCGGGTTTCCCTGACCCCGAAAATTCCCCGCCCCCAAATCTGTTTCAACACCTCCATCATCAACAACAACAACAAGAGAATCATCATCATCAACAACGTCAATCGAATCATCAACACCAAAATCAACATATCAACAAAAATATCAACAGATTATAAACAAAAAATTAAAAAAAATGGACAGATACGCAAACAGATTAAAAAATGAACACAAACAGATCTGAGATCTGTGTCACAGAGAGAGAGAGAGAAAGAGAGTGGACGAGAGAAAGAGAGAGATCTGTGTCACAAACAGATCTGAGATCTGCCTCCGATGCCGACGCTTCCCCCTGTACACGATCGGACTGCTTCTCTCCGACGTCGACTGCCTCCGACGCCGACTGCCCCTTCGTTATCGCCTCCGACGCCGACTGTCCCTTCGATCTACTGAAAGAGAGAGAGGGAAAATAGAATAGAGAGAGACGAAGTGGAGAGAGAGAGGGGGTCGGGGACTCGGGGCCAGAGAGAACGATAGAGTTAAGAGGTAGAGTAGAGTCAGAAAGGAATAGTATCACAGATATTATATATATATATATGCATATAATTAAGGGGTTTATTATATATATACATATAAAGGGTATAAAAGTAATTTCACTTCGGGGAAATTCGGGAATGGGGCCGGGGATCGGGCCGAGCCGGGGATCAAACACTGATCACCGTCCCCGGCCCGTGACAGATCGAGGATTGATTTTCAAATACCGTCACCTCCCCGTCGGGGGTATTTTTCGGGGAAAAATCGCTTAAATCGGGGTCGGGATCGAGGATCCCCGTCAGGCCGGTTTCAAATTGCCATCCCTAGGTGGATTGGTTCCCCCGATTCCTCCGACTCATCATCATCTTGGGTGGCCAGACATGCCGATCGAGCTGACGGGATGGCGATTCGGGACTCCCTACTCGATTCCGATAGAGCCTCCCATGTCTGACCACAGATATGTCAGAGATCCTGATTCGCCGCCGATATGCTTTATAGCTTTGATTTATCACTCAGATACTTGGACATTCATTCCTTTACTGATATTTTGCATTTGTATTTGCAACCTCCGGTCGAGTATATGGATAAGATGCTCGGGATGATGGCCGCACTCGAGGGCATGGTCTTACGAAGAGAGGCACAGTTGTCCATCATGGGTGTCCAGGTACTCTTTAATTTTCTCGCATTTATCATACTTCCGATGACATGCTGAACTTGATCATTTCACTGCATTGGTAGGTTGCCTGTGTAGAGCACATCTGACACACACCACATTCATATACTGTATCTGCATGCACTCTCATTTCATGTAGTTTGCTTGTATCTGTATCTGATACACACATTTGAGCTAATGTATTCAAACTGCACTTTTTATTTTCAGATGCCTCCTGTATATCAGCCACGGACCGGGCCATCCAGGCCTTCTCGGGGAGCCGACCCATCTCGACCTTCTCGGGGAGCCGGGAGAGGAGAGTCGTCCCGCAGACGCAGAGCACATATCGTAGAGGAGGAGCCCGGTGAGGACGAAGAAGAGGAGGAGGAGGCTGCAGATCATCAGTCAGAGACATCTGTTGACAGAGAGGAGGGTTCCGACCCTGGTTCCGGGAGTGGAGAGGAGGTTGAGGAGGATCCCGAGGATGACGGTTCCGACTTAGATGGTGCCGGTGGTGCAGAGCCTGTTCCGCAGAAGAGGACGAAGAGGGCCTCTTATTCCTAGTCTTGAGAGCATTGGTGTAGCTGTTTCCTGCTTTATTTACCTTTTTTACTAGTAGTTGTAGCACATTGTACATTATTAGGCAGTTTTATTTTCTGTAAAACTTGTACCTTTGTTGTAAAATGTTGTAACAAAGGAAGCATGATGGAACGAAACAGCTTTTTGAAAAAGTGTTGTACTTTATGTTCTCAGCATCGCATCGCATCATTTTCCAAATAATGAGATTAAACAGTAAATGTGCATTGTGTATTTGCCAAGTCAGGTAGCGAATCGACACGACAAACTAAACAACCTAACTTACTAAGAGACAACAAAACCTTAGCAAGTTTACAACACAACAAAATTGATAAACAAAGAGTAACAACTCAAATGCACAAAACTCGGCGACTCGATAAACAAGACTCGATAAACGAAACAGCTCGACCAACAAAACAACAACTCGATAAGCAAGACTAAACACCAATTTAATAAACAAAACACATTTCGGACAATCTGGGTGATGGAACGTATCCGAAGCAGAGGGAAATGGAGGCCTTCGACACTCCCGATGCATGGACATGCTAGGAACTTTCTTCTAGAGGGTAGAACAGGACCAAAGACACAAATTGCAACATGGCCGGCCACCTTTGGGAACTGGCTGACCAGCTTTTTGCATTTGAGGGGAGAGGGGTGGCCGGCCTACCAGAAAAGGTGGCCGGCCGGCCACTTAGCTCAGCAACCACTATTTTTTTGACACGTGTCCCCCCGAACAGTGCCTTATCCCCTTTAAAAGTCCTAGCTTCGTGGCTCATTCATTTCATCTCAGTTTTGTACCAAAATTGAGGCGTTTCTCGTCGAAAATCTCACAGCTTGGATTGCTACTTTAGACGGCTCGAAAAAGTTAAACTTCCGAGGCTTCGGCTTGAATGCACTATTCACGCTGAGCCGTACTCCGCTACACCTTCCCTTCCTCCATGCCGCGGCGAGGTTTTGGAACCCGGTAACACACGTCTTTAGCTTTGGCGGGCAAGAGGTATGTCCGACTTTCGAAGATTTTCAAGTTTTGATGGAATCTGAACGTCATGAAGAGACCTTGCCTCAGTTTCGCTTTGGTCACGCCCAAGCTTTAGGGCGGATGTGTGGACTCACCACGCATGACGCTCGGTCTCTGATCTGTAATGGGGAACTGGACATCCTCGGATTGATTTATCACTTTTCTGACGCCGGTGACCGTGGCGACCATCATTGGCAAGGTTTCCGACAACATGCCATTTGCTTGTGTATGCTATCTCACTTTCTGCTTACGTCGAGCTTTGGTGGATCTAGCATTCGCCTGATTGAAGTTGCTCAAGGCTTGAAGGATGGAAAGAGTTGTATTACGATGACACTAGCTGAGACGCTGATGGGCTTGGATGCTTTCCATTGCCGGGAGACGACCAGATTTGCGAGGAGTCCACTACTGCTGCAGGTAACGTTTCCCACCCAATCTCACATATGTATTGCTCACATCACTCAGCCCTCAGGCTCAATTTTTCTCACAAAACCCTTGTCTTACTTTTCTCTCATCGTACATCTCTCTATTCTTCATTCTCTCATTTTTCATCCCTCCCCAGGTATGGTTAATGGATAAATTGCAGGTTGTGGACTCTTGCCCAGCCTACTCAGCTCGCGGCTACTTCTTTCGACAATGCCTAGTCGATGCCCTTGATGAGAGATGGTGGTTCGACTGGATGTGCAATTTGTCTACAGATCGCATCGCTTGGCGCTGCCCTTGGCTCAATCTCCCGGCAATGAGCTATAGCATGTCTCGGCAGACTGGGATCCAATTGATTGGTCTGACTCACTGTGTATTCTATTTTCTGTTCCGGTTCCAGTGCCAGTTCGATCATGTTCAGAGTTGTCCACCAGAGGGGATAAAGTATCCGGCTTCATTCCCGGTTCGAGGTGCACAACTTGCCTGATATGCCACGGCATGGAGGACGAGAGAACTCCTGGCCCCCGCTCCCACTTTTAGTTATACTTTGTCTGACGAGTACTTGGATTGGCTCAATGAAGAGGCACAGATCGGGCCCAGCTCGGTATCACAAGCTTCGACCAGCTCTGGGAGGGGGCGCAGGGACACCTGACTTGACTATGCCCCGGATTTATTGCTTTATTAGTACTCCCAAATTTTCTTTATGAATGTAATAAAAAGCAACTTCGATCGTATGCAAGAGCAGGAGAACTCTGTTTTGAAATCAATGAAATTGAAGGTTATGGTACTGAAAATTTTCCGCTTTAGTCCAAAAATGATCTTAGTTGTAGAAAGATTAATTTGAACAAAGTCAACTTTTATTAAAACTTTTCAAAACCATTTTCGATATGGATCAGAACTGGACACGCCTGAGATCTGTCACTGAGATGCACAACCCCAGATCCCTGCAATTAGAAAGTTGTCCCTAGTCTAAATAGCACCCCGGCACTGCATAGCAACGGAAAGTTGCCCCTAGTCTAAAAAGCACTGCACCGGAGATTCCAATGGATGCTGGTAGACAAAGATGATTGAGATGATCAAATGGACAAAGTTGATCGAGAAAAATTTTATGGCTGAACTTCAGGATGAAGTTGCCTACGTATCCCGATGATGGAAATCAAGCCTTACGTAGTTCAGGCTTAAGTTCACTCAAGTATTTTCACTCTCCTTTTGCGCTCTAACTTTTGCCAAGGCCGCCCTTTGCGGGTTTTCGACCTTGCGAGCTCAGTTTTTATATTTTTTCAATTTTTTTATGCTCTAACTTTTGCCTAGGTCGCCCTTTCGGGTTTTCGGCCTAGCGAGCCTCTCAGGGGTAATATTTCTTCAACTTGTCCATGTTGATCGGTTGGAAGAACTCTAAGCCATCTAGATCCATCAGAAACACAGCTCCACCTGACCAGATAGCTTTGATGATGTAGGGACCAATCCAATTGGGTCTGAACTTGCCCCTTGGGTCATGGATGGGAGCTCGGTTGTCCTTGAGCACCAAATCTCCTTCCTTTAGATTCCTGGACTTGACTTTCTTGTTGAAAGCCCGGGCAATTTTGCGCTGATAACCTTGAACATGGTACAGTGCTTTCAGTCTTCTCTCATCAAAGAGCATGAGTTCCTCAAACCTGCTCTGCTGCCAATCTACTTCGGCTATTTGACACTCAGCCAATACTCGCAATGACGGAACCTCAATCTCAATAGGTAGAACGGCCTCCATTCCATAAACCAATGAATACGGAGTCGCTCCGGTAGAAGTTCTAATTGAAGTCCTGTAGCCCCACAGAGCAAATGGCAGCTTATCTGGCCAATCCCGGTAGGTTTCCACCATCTTCTGCAGTATGTGTTTGATATTCTTGTTGGCGGCCTCGACCGCTCCGTTGGTTTGCGGCCGGTATATGGATGAATTATGAAAAGCCACGTTGTATTTCTTCAACAAGTCAATCACTTCCTTCTTGAAGTGGGAACCGTTATCCGAAATAATCTCGTTTGGGACCCCGTAGCGGCAGATGATATTGTTTCTGATAAACTTTGCAATGTGCGACGCCTTCAACGCGGCATATGATTGGGCCTCGATCCACTTTGTAAAGTAATCTATCGCGACCAGGATGAACTCATGCCCATTCGACCCCTTCGGAGTGACAGCCCCGATCACATCAATTCTCCAAACTGAAAATGGCCATGGTGAAGTCATGTTGTACAGCTTCGACGGCGGGATGTTCATGCTGTTTCCATGGATCTGACACTTGTGGCATCGCCAAACAAAACCGATACAATCCTCCTCCATGGTGGACCAGTAGTAACCCTGTCTGAGGATCTTCCGTGCTAGCATTACTCTGTTCATATGCGCACCGCATTCTCCTCCATGGATAGCCTCCATCAGGCGCTTCGATTCCTCGGCTTTAACACACAGCTTATGCATTCCCAGATGACCTCTCTTATACAGCTTACCCCCATAGATGATGAACTGAACGACCATTCTTCTGATTGCCCTTTTATCCTTGGCATTTACCCCTGGCGGGTATGCTTCATTCTCCAAGAAATTCCAAATGTCGTAATACCAGGGGTTTTCGTCTTGAACCTCATCTATAGCAGCAATTGACTCGTAGGCTGGTGCAAATTTCTGGTCAATGATGACGGGACGCATCCGGACTCCGAACAAGATGTCTATCATGGAAGATAGAGTTGCTAAAGAATCTGCGAACCTGTTGTTCTCTCTTAGTAGATGAGCAAAGTTTAGCTTCTCAAACCGAGGATTTAACAAGTCCAAGGTTTGGTGGTACATCATCATCTTTTCTTCTTTGACTTTCCAGCCCCCTTTTGCTTGAGAGACAACAAGGTTCGAGTTTTCGATAACGTCCAACCGTTTTGCCCCTAGTTCCAAGGTCGCTTCTAGACCGGCAATGCATGCCTCGTATTTTGCTTCGTTGTTCGAGACTTTGAATCGGAGTTTGAAGGCTAGAGGGATACGAGACTTATTAGGTGCTATCAGCAGCACCCCTATCCCATACCCGTACTGATTTGACGCTCCATCAAAGTACATCATCCAAGTTTCATCGTCGATGTGCAAAATGGCTTCATCTAGGAATAAGTACTCGACTGCTTCGCCCCCTTCAACTGGATGGTCGGCTAAGAATTCTGCTACTGCTCTTCCTTTGACTGACTTGCGCGTCACATATTTTAGATCGAATTCGGAAAGCAACAGCAACCAACGAGCTAGCCTACCCGTAAGTGCCGGTTTCTCGAAAAGATATTTGATGGGATCAAGTCGTGAAACCAACATTACGGAGTGAGCTAACAGGTAGTGCCGCAGCTTCCTGGTAGCCCATACCAAAGCTAAGCAAGCCTTCTCCAACAGTGTGTAGCGAGTCTCATATTCTAGCATCTTCTTGCTCAGATAGTAGATGGCTCTCTCCATTTTGTCCTCTGATTCTTGCGCGAGCATGCAGCCCATTGTGGTCTCGGTCACTGAAAGGTACAATATCAACGGTCTCCCCGGCTCTGGCGGTGACAACACGGGTAGGTTCTGCAAGTATTCTTTGATCTGTTCAAAAGCAGCTTGGCATTGACCGTCCCATTGGAATTTCTTTCCTTTCTTCAGGAGACCAAAAAGTGGTTCACAAGTCAAGGTTAATTTTGAAATAAACCGTCTTATGAATTGCACTTTACCCAGAAAGCCTCGCACCTCCTTTTCAGTCCTTGGTGGTGGCATTTCTAAGATGGCCTTGATTTTTGAAGGGTTGACCTCGATGCCCCTTTGTGTAATCAGAAACCCCAGCATTTTTCCCGCTATAACACCGAACGTACACTTTTGAGGATTTAGCCGCAACCGAAATTCTTTGATCCTTTGAAAGAACTTTTGCAAGGCGGTGTAGTGGCCCTCTCTTTCTTTGGACTTGACAATCATGTCGTCCACGTACACCTCAACCTCTTTGTGGATCATGTCATGCAATATTGTGGTCGCGGCCCGTTGATATGTAGCTCCAGAATTCTTTAACCCGAACGGCATCACTCTATAGCAGTAGATCCCCCACGGGGTGGTGAAAGCAGTCTTTTCCCTGTCTTCTGGAGCCATCACTATCTGATTGTAACCTGAGAAGCCATCCATGAACGAAAGCAAAGCATGCCCCGCTGTGAAATCCACCAACTCGTCAATATGCGGCAAGGGAAAGTCGTCCTTCGGACTAGCTCTGTTCAAATCCCTGAAATCCACGCACACTCGGATCCTGCCATCCTTCTTCGGCACTGGGACGATGCTGGCCAACCAAGTCGGGTATTCGGATACTAGCAAGAAGCCTGCGTCGATTTGCTTGGTGACCTCTTCCTTAATCTTGAGAGCCCAATCCGGGCGAATCCTCCTAAGTTTCTGCTTAACAGGTCGGGCCTCGGGGTCAAGAGGGATCCGGTGCTGTACAATCTCAGGATCGATTCCAGGCATGTCTTCGTAGGACCACGCGAAAACATTTTTGAAATCTTTTAATAAAGCGACTAAGCGCTCGCGTTCCTCTGAAGACAACATGGACCCGATCTGGACCAGCCGCGGGTCCTCCTCAGTACCAATATTTACTGTAGTGATTTCATCAACTAGGGGTTTAACAAATCTTTCCTGCTCTTGTTCAATTAAGCATTGCAAAACCGGAGGAATTTCTTCCTCGTTGTTTTCATCAAAATTTTGAAAGTCTGAGTTAATGCAATAAATCAAGGGCACAGAAAAGTACTCAGAAACCACAGCTACTTGATTCTCATTAAGCACATCCAAATCGTCCGATTCTTCGGTTACAACAGACTTAAAAGAGAAAGAAAAAGACGACCTTGACAAGACTGTGGCATCCGGGTTTCATCCCCAGGATTACCAGACTCAGACTCAGTCGAGCTGGAACTTGATTCCGACTCACAAGACTCGGTGGAATCAGATTCTGGCTCACTACCTAACTCAGTGCTGCTGGACAAAAATCCCTCTTCATACTGCCAAATGAGAGAGGGTGCGATAGATGCATCCAAAATAGTTGCTGGCGGGCCTGCAGCCGTTCCATTCCCGATCACGCATATCGAGAAGTTATCCCCCAAGCACTCCTGGTCGATTGGGGGATCTGAAAGTAGACACGCCAGTGCTACCCCCATTTCAAGTTCGGTGTCCTCAGACTGCACTTTCTTACTCTGCCCAACCTCAGCCAATGGGTCCATCTGCTCTTTGGTAACGTTATCCCTGGATAATTGCAAGTCGAAGAAGATCTCAAAACCAGGCACGCGCTTCCTCTTCGCATTCAGCCACGGCTCTGGGAAGCCACAAAATGGAAAGTCCTCCCCCTCCTGGACGAAACGTCCGTTCAAGGTATCCTGAATGGGTCGATGCATTAACTCAAAAGGCTTCCCTGCCTTCTTTGCTCTGGCTCTCCCAGCCATCTCTTTACCCTTCCTCACCCAGTCCTCTTTGGTGGGCAAATAACCCAAGCCAAAGGTATGCGGATTGTGCGGCACTTCGGCCAATGCTGCGACGCCCTTCCGGCCGCTCTTTCCCAATCCCATCCCGGGGATGTGTTGAAGCTTGTTCATGAGGTATACAGATTGAGCACTGACATACACTACCTCATTAACAGCCATGATGTTCTGCATAATTCGGGCCTCAGCCAAAATAAACCCTGATAAGAACAAATCCTCCGTGCCATGTTCGATTTCCAAGACTGGTGTAGACACTTCCGGCGGCAGATGGATTGACGAATTCCTAAAAACAATAGCTACCCCTTTCCCGTGAGGGTACTTCAACATCTGATGCAAGGTGGAAGAGACTGCCTTGACCTGGTGTAACCACGGTGGCCCCAAAAGTAGGTTAAAGGTTGCGGGAACGTCCAAGACATGGAATTCAATGTTGTGTTGTCCTGGACCAACCTGGGTCTGAATTTTGACAGTCCCCATCACCTCCCTTCTTGTGTTATCATAGGCTCTGATCACTTGAGTAGTTGGCACGAAGTCCGCGAGCTTCAACCCGATTGCATATGCCGTCCTTGACGGGTACACGTTAATAGCGGATCCCGTGTCGACAAGAACCACTGGTACCCATTTGCCTCTACATTCCACCGAGATGTAGAGAGGTTTGTTGTGATTTGCGTTTTCAGGCAGTAGTTCTTTGTCAGAAAAGGTCAACGTCGGGGAACCTCCTCCCAGAAAAACCAATCCAACCAGTTGCACCGGCGTGGTGTCTATAGAAAGCTTGGCCTTGTCCATGGCTGAAAGGACAGCCTGCCTGTGTACTCGTGATGCCATAAGCAGTCCCCAGATGGAGATGTCTGCTTGTATCTTCTTTAACTGCTTCAGTACAGCCTCTTCTTCGATTTGCTTTTCTTTCTGTCTCTCAGCTTCCTTATCCTTTCCAAATGCTTCTGGCTGGTCTAGGTGCGGGGGCTTGAAATACCGCCCACTTCTTGTCATATGATCGACCTCGCCGATATACCAGGTATCATCTGGCTGGTTACTCCCCCAATCTTCATCTGTGTGGGCGAGACATAAATCATCGTCTTCCCACCACATTCCATCGGCGGCCGACAGACACCTGTCCGGTCCCGGTATGATCGTACTCGCAGTACCTTCAGCCCACATGCCCACAGCGTCTACTGTTCCTGTGCCCACAGCACTTTCGACCCTTTCACAGGCTTTTGCCTTCCTGATTCTCTCAGAATCCCAAAACTTTTCTTGTTCTGACTGCATCAGTGCAGTTTGTGGTTCAACTTTCTCTGCATCCACAATGCTCAAGTCCCGAGCGAAATTCTTCATACTGGCGCTCTCCGACAATGTATTCTGACTTCCGGCCCTACCGGCCACAATTGATACTCTCGCCCCTGCTAGGCCCTGTTCTGGTTGGAACTCTTCCATAATATCCAGTTGATCATCCAGCCATCTGGTAACCTCTGCCGATTCCTCATAATCAAACCAGTTGACTGTCGCGCCCTCTGATTCTTGGTCATTGAAAAACTGTAGGTTGGCAAAGTCCTCTTCTACAGCCGCCACGTCATCTGTTCCCTACTCAAATCTATCCCCCTGGATCACACACAGTTCTATTTTCTTTGGCAATTCTACACTTGGCTTAGACTGGCCTGCTAACAGGATGTAATCACTCAGATCATAGGCTTCCCCAGCAAAGTTCCCAGACTGCTCAAACCCTGATTCAACAGCTCCATCCTCCTTTGCAATCTCTCCCGTACCGTCTTCAACAGTCAACACCATTGGCTCAGGTTGGGTTGTGAAGGTGCCCAGCATGCACAAAAAGTCAGTGCAGTTAGGGAGGAACACCTCTGGCTTAGGGAGATGGGACGGGGTGATATAGATGCTAGGATCGTAAGACACGACCCTAGTCTGGATAAAGTTGATTCTTTTGGGAGGTGGAGCTTGGTTGTGTGTAGGGAGTGGGTTGGTTGTGACATTGGGTCTTTCTGGTGGCAAAATCACCTGTTTGTCAACGAGATCTTGAATCTCGTGACGCAATCTGAAACATTGGTCGGTGTCATGACCGTGTTATTGGTGATATGCGCAATATTTGGTTGGGTTATGAGGGGGGGAGTAGATTTGGCAACGGCCTCGGTTCCAGAGGTTTTAGATGTCCTTTTCTGATTAAGACCCCTAGAGCCTTGGACAAGGGCATGTACAATGGGGTGAAGGTCCTTTGGCCTCTAGGTTGGTATTTGGTGGTCTGTGTATTGCTTCCGGATGCACCGGAAAAGGGTGTGGCTGCCATCGGCCTTGGAAGGGGAGGGGGAATGGTGGCGACCATGTTTACCTCCGAAGTTCTTGCAGTTGCAGCGCCACTTGGGCCTGCATTATTGTTGCGGTTAAAGGTTCTTTGGGGTTGCTCTCTGTCTTGGTAAATCAGACCCTGTTTCATTGCATCTTCAATTTGTACTCCCATCTCATGCAGATCCGAAAAGGTGGGGAAGGGGAGCACAATCATTTTTTGCATCAGTTTTGGCTGGAGATTGCGCACAATCATCCTGATCTGGTCCTTATCGGTGGGTCTTAAAGTCATCATCGAGGCCTTCGCCCTCCACCGAGTCACGAAATTTGAGAAACTCTCTTTGCGCTCCAGCCTTGTTGTTTCGAGATCACGAGTTGTAATCTCAATTTGGGTGTTGTAAGAGTATTGCGCAACAAAGGCCTGGCCATTTCATCCCAACTCCGCTTGACATCATCCTCCAACTTCGCATACCAGATAGCGGCCACGCCTGACAGGGTCCGGCCGAATAGCAAAAGCTTCTGGGGTCTGGTGAGGCCCATTGGCCGTAATATATCTGAGAATAGCCGGAGGTGGACCATGGGATCACCAGATCCGTCGAAGCGATCAATCTGCGGCATTTTGAATCTATCCGGCAATGTTACAGCCATGTCGGTATATCCGTCCTCGATATCCGGGATAGCCTTTACCCCTTGAGATTTTTTGAATAGCTTCTCGAGCTTGCTCAATTTCAATGTTGTATGGTCTACCTCGAACTCAAAGGGAGAGTCCGGTTGATTGACAGGCGTAGGTGCCTTAGATAGCTGGGGCAGAATTGGGGGTGGAGCTGGCCCCATTGGTATGTCCGTATCTGCCTGGACATTTGGTGCCTCCTCGGGTGCTGGGATTCCCGATGGAGGAGGAACCGGGCGTGAAGCAGATGCTCCGATTTGTTGTTGCAGCCTGGCAATTAATTCTGCTTGCTGGGCCATGATCTCGGCCTGTTGTTTGGCAAACTCATCCCGGCGA
Organism: Camellia sinensis; assembly: GCF_055761805.1. Taxonomy (NCBI): domain Eukaryota; kingdom Viridiplantae; phylum Streptophyta; class Magnoliopsida; order Ericales; family Theaceae; genus Camellia; species Camellia sinensis. Next base: position 102,418,146 of record NC_138973.1, on the reverse strand, counting down.
ACAGCGTCCTGCTGCATGGCTCTCATGGTCTCTTGCATCTGATGCATCATTTCCTCAACTCCTGTCGGTGCTGCCATACTTCCCTGATTTGTCTGAACTATTGGCAGGTCTATTTCTATAGCAACAATTGGGATCTCAATCTGACTGTCCACTGATGGGGTAATCCACTGCTCTGGCAACCTTTGCTCGGATACACTGCGTTTCCTTGGTCTTTGCCTGATAACTGGGGGTAGAGAGTGGAACACCGGTTGTCCGTCAACCAGATCCTCGGATCGATTGAGTCGGCGACCTCTAGTCCAAAGTGCTTGGGGAATATTTGTTTGGTTTGAAGCAATTGTGCTAAACTACCCTCCTAGCAAAAAGATAAATAAAGCAATAAGGAAATAAATAACCAGATAAACGGACAGCATAACAGCTTAAAATAAATACACAACACACAGCCGGGCATAACAACACACGGTCGACAAGCTGAGTACACACTTTCCTCAAACACTGATCATTATCCCTGAATCACTGTCCTCGAAAACTGAATCCGGTACCTGCAGATAACTGATTCTGAAACACTGACTGATGCCCGCAGGCCTGATACCCAAAATACTGAACTGGCGCCCGTAGGCCTGATGCCCAAACTTGTAAACTGATACATGCATTCGTATAGAGACGCACTCTAAAAGCACATAACAAACAAGTGAGAGCCAAAACACCCCTATGTTGAGATAAGGTTTCCCTGTCCTATTCTGTCAGGAGCTAGGGTTTCACTACGCACGCAGCGGTTTCAAACAACCTATCGAGTAAGCAACCTGTCCTAGTTTGGAATGGTCACTACGGATTCTGAATATGCACTAGGTCGAATGGTCAAAAGGGGGCCTCGGTAAAACCGGGGTTTGTGTTCCCATACTGGCAGAGCCCACAACCGGTCAGCCTTATGGTCATGCCTTGACAAGACAAGCCTCCGGCAAACCGTTCAGGAATAGCAGATGGCAAACACGGTGTCCTAGGCGCACCAATGCACATGCAATGCAAAGAAACACATAAGTGTAGTCAAAAACAGATATCATGAGTTCGAGTCAAGTTCTCTAAGTCCCCAGCGGAGTCGCCAGAAATTGTAAACGTCCCCGAATGTCCAAGGAGGATGAGTCTCGTTCTGTTCATTTGGGCTCACTACAAGTTCGGTCTCTCAAATTGTCACAGTTCTAAATCTGAACCAAAGAGTCCAAATCCAGCAAATCGTTTTGAGAAAACAGATTTTGAAAGAAGTGCCAAACATGGACTGCTTTACCAGATACAGAGTCGCCACCTAAATGTTTTATTTTGGGAAAATTTAGGAAACCCTGACTCGTTTGCCTAAGGCCACGTGTCCGTCATCACCAAAGTTGCCTCGGCTCGGGAACTTGGGTACGATTGGGGAAGGTCACTTCGTGAGCACCCCCGCTCGCCCTATCAAAGATTGGCCTCTACTAACCATGATATCTATTTTTGGAAACATTATGCGTTCTTATTCCGGTTATTAGCCTAGATTTACTATGTGATGCGCACAGCATACAAGTATAGACTGGGTCGCCTGAATTGGAACAAAACATTTCATGTTTGTTTATTTGAAAATGGTTTGATGGTGCTACCCGCAAGTAGGCTAAGACGTGGATTTGCCACCCTCGGATGGGCTTAGAAAACATGATTTTGCCACTATCTAGTGGGCTGAAAACTCACAGTCAACGAATTGTTCCAATTCAAATAACCCAGCCTTCACCCACAGGCATTTAGGCAGTTATATCATATAAGCATATAGCCTCATGGTAAGCATGCTATCATGGCAGTCACTCACACGCATGCAAGGATGCTAAAGCATAAAACTTACCGAGTACTCCAAGCCAAAACAGAAGCTAATTAGAAAACCATGCACGATCCTAACTATACAGAAATGCCTAATGCAACACATGTAAAAATGCAACTATAGAAGGCTCGGCTATTCTAAAGATGGCATGCGAAATGCTACAACTAACAAGTATTCAACTTGGAATTGAAATATAATGCAGTTAGTATGATGCGCCGAGCCCGGTGCATGCAAAACAGATGAATGAATGCAAACATGCTATCATACTATATGCTAATTGAAACATGCCCTAATCTAACCATCATAAGCGGGTAAATAAAAGGGAGAAAGACGTGGGGTTGGAAGACATACATCACACACACGCACACTTATTACAGTTGTGCCCTCACTTGGAGGGTCCGAATAAATAATATACAGTCCCGAATAAATAGTACAGTCCGAATAAGTACAAAATCCTAATTAATTAGAAAATTAATCTAGGAAAGCAATAAATTGCACACAAATTCGTGGACCGCCTCAGCTCTGTTCCAAATGATGGATGATGCATGCTCGAGTTGCCTTGCGCGGAAATTCATTGCGATGCCCCGGTTCGCCTCTATTTGCAATTGTTCTCGGGATGTGTGCCAAGCTCCTGAAGGCTGCTGATTTTTGATTTGCTGCAACAGAGAGCAACACAGGGGCATGGCAAAGTATTTTCACATACGTATGCATGATTACTCTTCAGGGAGTGTAGTCCTCGATCCTCATGCCACCAATCATGCATCTCGATGCATGATGGCCGAGGAGTCGATTTTCACGACTCAATATGAAATGAATGCACATATGGACACAACAAGGCCTAAACTTCATCATGGGTAATCCAGAGTGTCGGTGACAGGGAATTGAGACACGTTCCGTCACTCGTAGTACGAAACATCTCTCGTTTCCTGTGCTTGGGCTAACTCCTATCCCAAATACTATGCAATATGCATGATATGCATGAATTCAATCCTAACATGCAACCTAGCATACATAATGCTATGAAATGGTATACACAATGTACGATGTAACGAGGTATACACAATGCTCTAACATACAACCTAGCATACACAATGATATGAAATGAAATGGCATACACCATGCACGATGGACTTACACCAACATGAGTGGACCTCAGCCACACTCACATCAGTAGCCATTAGGTGAGAATGGGACTATCGAAATGCGTGCATACATGCACGCAAACCGAGGACCGATCCTCGGCATAACATGCAACTCTAACAAGGCATGGCAAGGGATGCGAGATGGCATACAAACTCACAAATTCCAACACTGAAATATGATACTAAACAGCCCCGAAACATGGAAAAAAGGCACCCGGTGCATGAGATGAACCCCGAAACTCGAAACTGGGCACATGGAATGACTTATAGCTATACAAAGCATGCATTATTTGATCATGAAGTCTAAAGACAGAGCCAAGGCAGTCCCAAAATATGAACATTTTCAGTTCAAAGCATGGCCAAAAGATGCTAGCATGGTGGACTAAAATAGCATGCAGGATTGGCTAGCAAACAGGAGTTATATGGTAGGTATAGGATGCACATGGAATCTTACCAAACCAGAAAAAATTAGTGAATAAAACATGTGAAAATATGCCTAAATAACCATGGAGATGCAACCAATACATGCAAAAATTATGAGCTCCTTTAGAGGGCCATGCAATGGATTATTAAGCACATACAAGGTGGACACTTAGCATGGCATAAGAAACTATGAAAATCAAATATGGTAGTCTTAGAACTCACCAAATTGACCCTGGAAAGTGACTTCAAAGCATGCAAGATAGGGTCTCTTTGGAAGGCCAAAAATGACCACCAAACAAGTCAAGGTGAGAGGGGGTCACCCCCCTCTGATATGGAGGCTCAAAATAGTGTGCTAGCCACTGAAAATCCATTGGATTTCAGTGGCTAGAAGGCCAAACCAAGCATGCAACAAGAGCTTAGGTGTAAGGCTCAAAATAAGGGACAATCAAGCATACAAGGAAGCATATGACCTCAAACAATAAAATTTCCTTAATAAAACATGAAGATGGTTTCAAAAGGAGACTCTTTTCAGTTTACAACAAATCTCAAAAGTGAACACAAATAGGGCTAATCTATTATGCAAAAAAAAAGCCCTAAAAAAGAGATTAGAGACAAGGGACAGCAGCGGGCCCCAAATAGCAAATAACCCTTCAACAAAGTTGAACAAGGGCTCAAAACAAGGCACTTTACAGTTTATATCAAGTCTCTAAAATAAACACAAGTGAGGCTAAAACAACATGCAAGAAAAAGGCCTAAAAGAGGGATAAAGAGACAAGTGGTAGCATCTAGCCTCAAACAGAGGAGAGCCCTTCAACAAAGTTGAATAGGGACTCAAAAAAAGACATTTTACAGCTTATGACCAAGTCCAAAATAGCTCAAAAATAAGACTAAAATACCATGCAAAAATAGGTCTAAAAGAGGGATTAAGCACAAAGGGTGACGAGAAGATCTCAAACAGCAAAAAGTCCTTGATCAAACATGAAGAGGAGCTCAAAATATGACTCTTTACAGTTCAGGTCGGAGCCCAAAAGTGTAAGCAAAAGGGGCTAAGATATAGAACAAAATAAGACAAGAAAGAGGGGAGAAGAGGACTCACCCTTGTAGCACAACTTTCCCGCAGCTTCTGGTCCAAGAAGAGAAGCTCCTAACCTCTGAAAAGCAGCCTCAAGTTGCTGGAATCGAGTGTGGAGGTTGTAGGCTTGAAGGTGGTGTGTAAAGGTCAAGAACAATGGGTGTTTGGAGCTTGAAAATGGAGAGCAATGGAGGAGGGAAGGGTGTATGCCCCAGCTGGTTTTCTAACCCCTCAAAATGGAGCTGGGGTGCTGGCTTTATAGAGGAGAGGCCAAGGGAAAATGGGGGGAAAAACAAATTCAAATTTCCCTCCCAAAAGGCAGCCCCTCGGATACAGAATCTGGGGGGAAACAGCTGGCACAGCTGGAATATACTTGGAGAGAGGATCATGGCCGACCAGGTTCAAAAGGGTCAGGGGGCGGGCCGGCCACCCCAAAAAGGTGGCCTCCCATGTGTGCACAACACAAATATGTGGTCAAAACCCAGAAAATGTGAACCAGGAGAGAGAAAAGCCAACTTTTTAGAGGGGTTCAAAAGGGTCAGAGAAAATTACTGGCTGGCCTATTCATATTGGTGGCCTCTCAGGTGTGTACAACACAAATATGAGGTTTAGGGCTAAAGAAAGTGGCCTGGGAGTGGTCAACATTAGCTTTCTACTGAGGAAAACGGGCGATGGAGAGCGATGAAGAAATAAAATTGGCTTTTCAGAAAAATTTTTGGCCTCCCACCCTCCTACATGCTTTCTAACAATGAAAATAAGGTCTCCACCAAAAATGAACCAAAACGGATGCAAAACGGAGGTTCGGGGACCGAAACGCACGGCTTGGGGCCCCGCAAATGGGCTGTTAAACACCGGAGGTGGCATTCGACCACAAAGTTGGTCTCTCGAGCCACAGTGTCCCCCAAAAGGGAGTAAATAAGATGTGTGCCGAAAACCGGAGCAAACGGAGGTGGTTAGGCGGTCCCGAACCGAGGCACACGGCCGTCGGCTCCAAAAAAATTGGAAACCGGGCTCCAAACGGGAAAAATGGCCTACGACCACGAAACGTAGCCTACGACCACTGAGAAATGATCTATGGGACCTCTCCCTCCTTTCGGGAAGAGAAAACAGAGAAAACAGAGCCTGGTTCGCAAACCGAGGCAAGGCACGAAAGAGTCCGGAAGTCCAGAGGCAAGGCTTGCAGCCGGGACTCTGAAACTTCTGAACGAGCACAATATGCAATATCACCGAGCGCTCAATCAGTGACGTCTGAGTCTTAAGGTCGGTTAAAAATAGAGTGTCTACACCTGCCTCTTCAGTGTCATATTTATTCTGCAGGGCTTTCCAAATTTTCTTGGCAGTGGTGTAAGTAGTATCATAATAATCGTAAAATTGATCTGAAAGACAATTCAAAAGATAATATCGATATTTAGACTCATCTGTGTTGTATTTCTTGATTTTTTCAAGATGAGCAACATATTTCTCGTCGATCATCTCTTCAGTGGGGACTTTGTTTAGATTTTTCTCGGTCAGGATATAGGCCATCTTGAGGAGACTAAGGTAGAAAAGCACCTTGCCTTTCCATCTCTTGAAATAGGCTCCCTTGAACCAGAAGGGCTTGTTGAGATCGCCGGTATTCTCGTTGGGCTTCTCCAATACTGGCTCCATGAATTTTTGCTATTTGAATCTCCTTAAAATTGTTGGTGATAATTACAAATAAAACACCAGAAAATATAACTAATAAAAATTACAATAACTATTGTAAGGGCTGAGGTATGAGAAATTCTCTCTCTTTAAGGAGATTCAAGCCCTCTATGGTTAGGCAAAGCCTTACACCGGTGTAGCAGAAAAAAATTGACTTGTCACCCCCAGGATACAAAAGCCTGATAATCTCACACAAAACATAATAAAGCAACAAAAACTTCTTCTCCCCTCCAAGATAAGAAGTTAGATCAATTTATAGAAGATGAAACTTGTTAGGCAAGTGGCTTGGAGGAGAAGACACTTAGTGGATAAGAATAAGAAAGGAAATTGGTAAGCAATTTCCTTAGAAGACTTGAGAAGAAGACTTGAAAGACTTGGAAGACTTGTCTTGGTAACTTGGTGGGCAAGTTTTCTTAGAGAAAAATAAAGGATTAGCAAGTTATTTGGAGCCCAATCACATAATATAATCTATAACACATTATAATATTAAAATATCTGCTAACACTTTGTGTCTCAGAAACTATCCCCCCTTGGGAAGTATGGCAATGGTGTTTGATATCTGCTGGCTAGCTTGCAATGGGAACTGGACTTTCTCTTAGATTCGACGGTCAAAAAACAGAGCAGCTCACTGGGTCGCTAGAGCTCAAAAAAACAAGATCCTTTATGCTAGTTGGGTGGCATGGCCCTCCTTACATTTAGTCGAGCTTTTATCCTCTGATGTCAATGTCTATGTTCCTTGATTTATAAATATTTTACTCGTTAAAAAAAATAAAAATTAAAAAAATAATAATTTTGAAGATCACATTTTGAATGAATTTAACCATACATTAAAATTTTTAAATATTTTTCCATAGCATTCAATGTACATGTGATGAATTTGCTAGTAAAGTTTATTCTAAAAGTAATCATAGTGATTAACTTAGCAAAAAAAAAAATCACTGTAATTCAATTTTTTTTTATTATTATTTTTTTTAACATGGATGTTTATATAGTGTTGTCCCATATATCACAAGTAATTATCATACCTAATTCCGGAAGATCGCCTCAAATAGAACCATCAATCTACCAACTACAATTCATATTTTAAAAGAAAAACAAAAAAAACAACAACAACAACAACAGAAAAAATCACACAATTGCAACCCAAAAATAAATAATCAAATAGATTTCTCTCTTTATTTTGAGAAGCAATTATATAATCTGAGAATTAATATTAAAAAACAAAAGAAAAGAAAAAAAGAAAAGAAAGAAAAGAACGAGTAAATACCTGGTCCTAGCCGTGCTAAAAATAATAGTGCAAACCCACATCTAATAATATACAAAGTAGTATTTATCCTAAAATTTTGTTTCTTTTCCTAAATAAAAAAATCTCTACTTTATACTATTTTTAAAGTGAGGGATAATTAAAATTGGCACCCTCTTGTATGAATTTTTTTTATTTTTAAATTTGTATCGTAGTACAAATTAAAACTAAATTTAAACCTAACACATATTAAAAAATTGTGAGTTTTGATGTTCAATTTCGATAGAGAATCAAATCAAATCTAGACGTAAAGTAACAACCAGTTCGTAGCGTGAGCAGGGTGGAACCAAAAATTTTGTCCGGAAGAGGCCAATCCATATGCATATAAAATACTGAGTCAATTTTGGTGCATTATTAATTTAACATAATTTTTTATATAAGCATTGAGAAAAAAAAAAGTATTTCATAAAAAAACTAAATAAATCTAACAAATTATTTTTGAATTTTTAAGTTTTGAACTATTGATTACATTTTAGCATACAATCCATTAAGCTATTTTATTGATTATCACAATCAATAAATAAAAAGTGAAAACAATTCATACCCGAAAATATAATCCTTAAATTTACATTCAGTGACATTGAATGCCACATGTCAATTGATTTATTTAGGAATCAATCAATTAAGACCCAACTCATGCAGGTCATTGTGGATACATGTAGGGGTAATATGTATCAATTAATGTACTAACTAGTATATTAGTAGATGATATGACATAATTTTAGAAGTTTTAAATATTTGTAATTTATATAGTAGATGAGGTCAGTAATAATGATATAACACTAGTTGGTACAGTAGTATGTACATTAATTAGTGCATGTAGCACCATCGAAAGTTTTAGGTTCTCTAACATTGCGTATAAAAAATTATACACCATTTAATTTTTGAAATTAACAAAAAAAAAAAAGTGACATATATCTCTTTTATTAATAAATCGTCTTGATATAATTGTTACTATTATTTAAAATATGAAATCATTAGAAATCATTTCATTATAGATGGTGAAATACTAATGAAATACAAGGTTAGTAAAGTAATTTTCATAAAATTAAAAAATCATTTCATTATATATTTTATAAATACTCATAAATATATAATTAATAATAAATTGTAAAAGGTGAGAGGATGTCGCGCCCCCTCCGGCCTTTGTATAGTCGTGGGTGTGAAGTTACAAATTTAAATCCTATGACCCTACTAACAACCAACACCTAACCCTATTAATGTATATTGTGTAACAAAATAATAATAATCTATACTATTATAAAGTGAACATCTTTTATGGTGTCCTGAAACTTTACTCTCTTCATGTCATGTGGCAGTATTTTTTATTTTTTAAAAAAAAGTTAAACTCTCTTCATGCCATGTGGCAGTATTTTTTATTTTTTTAAAAAAAAGTTAAACAAAGAGATGGGCAAGGCTTGAACTCATGACCATGGGTTTAAGTACGAGGACTCATACCATTTAAGCTAAGTACACATTATAATATTAATTTCATTATTATTTTTTTTTATTTCTACTTATTTAAATTGCACACATATCGTGTGGCTTGAACCCATGACCATGGGTTTAAGTACGAAGACTCATATCACTTAAACTAAGTACACATTATAATATTAATTTTATTATTATTTTTTTTTATTTCTACTTATTTAAATTGCACACAGATCTGTGCCACCCACTAGTAATAATAATAATAATGATAATAAACAAATACATGACCCCATGTGAGAGTGAAGTAAAATAGTGTATAAAATTTTCAGTGTTTCTAGCAATAATATTTTTTACATTAAAAAATAGAAATTAAAGTGAAATTTTGGACAAATTTATATTAATATAAATTAAAAAATCACCTCTAAAATTATAGGACAGGAAGGGCATATGACCCTTCTTATTTATTTATTTACTTATTTATTTTAATTAAAAAATCACCTCTAAAATTGCATATATTTCCCCATATAGTTCCTCTTTTTCTTTTATTTGTTTCAACAAAATCACTGCAATTTGCTCTTCAATTTTTTATTTTGGCATAACAATTTCCTTTATTTTTTTTTTCTCCATTTAGACTACTCTCTCATTTTTTATGGAGTATACTATTTTTTGAGCCACTCTTAATTGCATACAATTTATATAATTCAATTTTTCTTTTTTTTAAACATTAAACAAAATCCCCCAACCCCTTTCGTTTGCCGACTGCACCCTCCCCAATCCGAAGCCACCCCAACCATCTAGCTATCGCGATCCTTCCTTTCTTTGGTTATTTTTTTATATGATCTATTTTTTTCCAATTCCATTAATTTGCCTCAATACATTAACAATTTTTTTATTTATAAACATTTCATAATCAATATAAATAATTAAATAAGGTCAAATTGTTTTCTACTAACTAAAGAGTCCTTGTATATTTAAGGGGCTGTTTGGAGTGTCTTAAATAAGTGCACTTTTTATTTTTTTGGACTAAAAAATTGAGGAAAAAAATATGGATGTTTGGATTAACTTTTTGACTTTTTACGAAAAAATGTGTATTAAAAAATTGTATAAGAAAGTGTGTAAGAGAAGTTTGGAAGAGTAGCAATACGACCGGCCTGTCTGGCAGAGAAGTTTGACTTAAGAAATAGTTATCTACTTTTCGAGTATTGCATTGGACGGTGTTGTTCAGCTCATGAGGGCCATTACGGGTCCCGTTTTGATAATCTGAATCGTTAAATGTGTAGAACTCGTTGAGTACTATATGTTTGTAAAAAATTACGTTGATCGGATGTCAATAGCTATCTGATCGGATTAGTTTTTTTTTTCAACCGTTAACTACAACATCATCCATTTTTTTATACAAAACTGATTTGATCATATAGTTAGTGATATCCGATCAACAAGATTTTTTATAGACGTATAGTACTCGACAAGTTCTACACATTGACGGTTCAGATTATCAAAATGAGACCCATGATGGGCCCCCAAGGGGCGAACAGGACCTTGTTGTTTGTGAACCGATCCTGCGCAACTTTTCCATAAAATTCATTTCAAAAGTCTGTGGACGGCAGAATGTGTTGTAATAATTTTTGTATAAAATTATTATTATTTTTTTTTAATGAATAATGTTAATTTTTTAACTTTTTTAGCAACTTTTTGACTTTTTAAATTATTTGCAACATGCCAAACCAAGCCTTACTATAGTGTTAGATAAATACATATTTACGCAATAGTCGAGGCTTTGGTAAACACCCTCGTAAGTAAATATACAACCCCGAACATAGGGGCTCGAATTTAGCTCGAAATTAGGGGGAAGAAGAAGAAGAAGGAGAAGGAGAAGAAGGAAAAAAAGAACTAGACTGGAGGGGCCAACAAAATAGGGCGGAGGTGGAGGCAGAGGCGGAGGTGGAGGCGGGCGGAGGCGGGGCTGCGATGCCGACGAGCCACGAGCGACAAGCTGCGACAATCGGCCGACGAGCTGCGATGCCGACGAGCTGCGGCGACGACGACTACGACAACTCTGTTTCTCTCTCTCGTCTCTGCTCTTCTCCTGTGTTCAACGAAGAAGAAGAAAAGAAAGAAAGAAAAGGAAGGAAAAAAAAAAAAAATTGAAACCCAAAACGACGTCGTTTTGGGTTTCGAGCCAAATTCGAGCCCCTAATTTCGGGCCCTCAAACATTATTCGTAAATATATATATAATGCATACAACTCAAAATTTGAAGTTTTGTCGCTTTTTATGTTTATTTTTTTACAATGCCCATGTAATTGTTAACTACTAAAACTCAGTTTTCAAATTAACACGTCTTTGTCATTTATTAAAACGTCCAAAAATTTAGACATACAATTGCAAATGCATTTGCACCCAGTACTAGTGTGTATATGTATATTGTCTCTGACATATATGTATGATGTGATGATTAAAACAATTCTACATGTAAAAGCCTTGCCACTATCTTAGAGACTTTTCATTGGCAATTAATTCTTGAACCATATAGCAATTGTTGTAAAGAACTAACCAAACTTATAATTACTCCTTTTCATTTTTCTTTTCTTCTTTTCCTGTATTTTTTTTTTTTTTTTCCAAACAAACACAAGTGTCACTTTATCACCTTGAAACAGGGTATTTTCTTACATTTAAGCCTCGTTTGGCAAGTAGTTGTTTTACCTTAAAAATCAAAAAGTTACTAAAAAAAACTAAAGAGAGCCTACAACCTATACTAAAAAGTCAAAAATTCTCTTTTCTCTCTACTTTTTGCACATCTTTTCGTAAAAATTCAAAAAAATCACCCCAAACATACTAATTTTTTTTACCTCATATTTTAACTAAAAAGCCAAAAAGTTACTAAAATAGTCTATTCCCAAACGAGACCTTAGTAACAAAACATATGCAGTTTGCTAAATTATTGTATTGAATTCTACCATATGCTGTTTTTTGCACTTTGAGAGTCCACTGTACATTACAAGATCAAATATTATGAGCTAATATTGTAAAAGCCACCAACACTATATACAAAGTTGCTATAACCTAAAGACAATAAAATAAAATTCAACACCTAAGAGCTTAATTCCTCCTAATAATATATATTAACTTATACATCTATGCCTTCAAATGAAAACAATAATCATCTGTTCATTCCATCTCTCCGTGCTTTCTCTTTCTAGTCGTTTCAACGCTAGAAAGAGAGAGAGAGAGAAATCAAAAAGTGAAAGAAAAAGTCTTTTTCTCATACTGATATATGCACAGACCACTCGAGCGACTAAAACATTGCTCGAGCGTCAACAAAAGGAACTGTTCGAGCGACCAACTCAAGGCTTATGCTCACTGTTATTTAGGAAGGCAACCCAAGAGGGGGGTGTATTGGGTAATTTAAAAATTTGGTCCAGAAATAAATTTGCAAAGACTAAGTGATTAAAAACATATGACAATAAATGAATGCACAGAAAATAAAAGAAAAGGAAATAAGTGCTTGACACAAGGATTTATAGTGGTTCGGCTTACCGGCCTACGTCCACTCCTCAAGACACCTTATTGAGAATCTCTTCACTATGAATAGATGTACCACCAAACTTCACCTAACTTATGGATTTTTACAAAGACTTACTTCAATCTGTTGAGGATCTCTCAACTAAATGCCTCACTTTACAAGTGTGTCACTCAGAAAATAATGAATATGAATAAGAGGTATAAATGTCCTCTTTTACAAATATTTTCTCACAAAAGATGGATATGAAAGTGTAAGCTCTCAAGTAATTTAAGACTCACTCAGATATGAAAATGGAAGTACAAATGGAGTATATTAAAAGCTCTTGATTGCTCTTAAATGCTCTAAGCTTGTTGTGTTAAAGAAGTGTATTGAATGAACAAGAAGAGCTTCATCATTATAGCATTAATGGCTTCATTATTGAAAAGAGAGAGAGGTTTTGAAATTCCTAGCCGTTGGAGCAAATCAAGCATGATATCTTCCAACTGTTGTTTGATCAGAATATGGTGAGTTGCAGACTGTGGACGGGTCTTGAGAAGAGAAGGATCATTAAATGCACATGCTTTTTATTTAATGCTCTTCTTCATAGGTCAACTTCTTGGAGAGGATATGGTTCCAGAAGATCTGTTCAGAGGTCAGAAAAGATGACATATTCTGTACATAAATCTGAAAAAAGTGACTAAGAAATGATCTGCAACAGTCTAGATTTGTTTCGATAGTTAGATTTTTTCAAACCCAAATTTCACAGGTGTTGACCCCTGCAACTTGGGTGTCGACCCTTACTTTTTTTTCTTCTCTGAGTTGAGTTCCAGGTGATCTAGGTGTCGACCCTCATCATTCTTGGTGTCGACCCTTGCTGCTGGATTGTATTATGAAATTTGGTGTCGATCTTTGCTGTTTTTGGTGTCAACCCTTGCTGCTGGATTGCACACTGAAATTTGGTGTCGACCCTTACAGTCTTGGTGTCGACCTTTGCAGCTAAAACACTTATGCATTTTGAACTTCTCTTTGGTGTCGACCCTTAGACCTATTTTAAGTATGGATAGAGTTTTGCAACCAAGTTTTGATACTCATGTTTTGAGGGCCCAAAAACAATTGAAAAATAATACTTTAGAATCATATAATTTCTAGAATCATGAAATGCAATTTTTATTTTGAAAACTTTAAGTAACAAAGTAAGTTCAAAATATTTGTTCATGATCAAAATCAATAGAATTTTAAAGATGAATAACCTTGTGGCTAACAATCTCCCCTTTTTTAATGATGACAAATATTTAAAGTTTTCAAAGTATAAGTGAAAGCATTAAGAAGAGTTACTCAAGGAATTTTTGCATAATAAAGGGTTTAAAAAATAAGATAAAAAAACCCCCCCTATAAAAAAGGTTTCATGGCTATATCAAAGATGATGAGAAATAACAATACAATAAAACAATCTTGATATAGATCAAGCTCCCCCTGTTATTATGCACTGAAACCATCATTAGTAAAATCAATTTCTTCAATTTATTTTCATTGAATGAAATCACAAGCATTTAGAGCAAATTCCATAATGCTTCAAGTATAGATATTCACAACATATCACAAGCGTTCATAACCAATCGCAAGAAATAACAAAATATTTTCATACCATAATATATTAGTGTTTCCAAACATAAGTATCCAAGTACAACTAAGTAAAACAACTATAGCAACTATGACTCTCTCCCCCTTTGTCATCAACAAAAAGAGGGGGCAGAGCATCAGCGAAAGGAAGGAGAAGAGCAAGGCCAATACGGGGCAGCTTCACGCCATTCTTGAGACCATAGCATGAACTTTCTGATTTGTTCTCCCAAATCATTGTCCCAGCGTTGCTGGAAAATTTGCCGAAACTCTTCGTTGGAGTCTTTGATCTCGTAGATGGCAATCATCATACTTTCAACACTTTCTTTAGCAACTGCAATGACTTGGGCTTGCTGCACCTTCATGCGATCAATGTCTTTTTGCATTTCAGTTTGTTGAGAGACAAGCTGGAGTTCCAAGGCGCTCAACTCATCTATCTTTTCTTCCATGGCAGAGGATGATGGAATATGAACAGTATGAGATAATGAGGCAAAGTTAGAGGTAGGGATGGATGGGGAATTGAGGTGTAGATGGTTAAGACTAGAATTGATGGAAGCAATGCCATCCAATAGAGGACCTTGAACCAAGGAGTCAAGATGGTCGATTTTTAAAGACAAAGAGGAGAGATCAAAAAGAGATTGTGGAGTAGAAGGACCAAAGGTGGAGAAGTGATGAGTGAAAGGGCTAGGAAGGGAGGAACCAGGGGTAGAGAGACCAGAGAAGGAGCCAGGTTTCTTGGTTTTGGTCCAGATATTGTTGACCAAAGAGTAACCCATATTCCTCAGAGTTTCAGCCCCATAACGTGAAGGTTCACGAGGGACTTTTTCTTCTCCCTTTAGATTAACTTTGAAGTGTTTGAAGATTTTTGTGAAAATCATGCCGTAGGGAAGGGTTTGATTATTTTGTTTATGGGCATGTTTGATACAGTGGACAACTAAAAAACCAAAGTCAGTAAGAAAACCAGTTGAGAGAGCCCAAATAAGATAAGTGTGGCCATATGTGACGGCATTGAAACGGCCGGAAGGGAAAGATCTTTCCCAGAGATAGTGATATGATGAGTTAACTCAGGGTTATTTGTAAAGAGATGAAGACCTGTAAGATAAGTGTAGTGGTTAAGGGCGACTGTTGGTGTGACCCTTTCGCCATCATTGGAAGTTTTCAAAATGAAGTTGATGACAATGGGATTTAAAGAAAAGGACACACACTTGACAAAGCAATCGAGAATATGGGAACCAGATTGGGCATCAAAAGAAAGATTTGCAAAAAATTGTTTGATGAGAATGGGGTAAATGTCACAGTCGAGTTTTAAAGGAGAAGACCATTTTTGGTTGTCAAACCAAGTTTTCACGGGAATAGAATGTTTTTCGAAGAAAGCGACATCAATAGTGCGTCCAGAGATTACCTTTCGAAGATTGAAGTCCTTGTTGAAGGCTGATCTGCACTCTGGGTTCTTGAATCGAAGCATGAGAGAAGAACCAACGACGGCGGTACAAGAAGAGGAGGAGCGTGGTCACTTTCGTGTTAGAACATGACGAGGTGCTTGAGATTCCATGGAAATGAAAGGTAGAGATCAAGAGAGAAATGGAAGATGATCGGAATGTGGATCGTCAAAGAGAGTCGCCTGAGCAGGAAAATGGGCTAGGGCAAGATTTTAGGAGGTGTCGCGAGAGAGAAAAGAAGGGTCGCGGGATATAAATACCTTTGAGAGGGTGTCGACCCTTACGAAGAGAGGGGTTAACCCTTCGAATATGAAAAGATCGCATGACAAAAAAAAAAAATTTTACCCAAAAAGGCAAGTGTCGACCCTTAGAGAATAGGGCGTCGACACTAAAAAATAGTATTTTCAAACACAACAGGTGTCAACACTCTTAGAGAGAGGTGTTTACCCTAAAAAGCAGTGAACCAAAAATCACTTGGTGTCGACACCAAAGAGTAAAGGTGTCAACCCTTAACAATAAAAAAAATAAGGCTGGTTCACTAGGTGTCGACCCTAGAGAGCAAGGAGTCGACCCTAAAGGATCCTGGAAGGCACAAAACTAATGTTTTTCACGTCAAATTTTTCAAATGGGCATAATAACACATAGTTTAACATCACACGGGAATATTTAGCATACCAAGCTCAGTTCATATAACGTAGAATTGTTCCTCATTGAGAGGCTTTTTAAAGATATTGGCTAATTGTTGACTTGTAGACACAAATTCGAGTTCAATATCACATTTAAGTACATGATCTCGCAGAAAGTGATGCCTTATTTCAATGTGTTTAGTGCGTGCATGCTGTATGGGATTTTTTGAAAGATTACTGGCACTAGTGTTATCGCATTTAATAGGTATGTGTTCAAAGTGAAGTCCAAAATCACAAAGTTGTTGTTTCATCTAAAGCATTTGAGCACAACACCTAGCGGCGGCAATATATTCTGCTTCAGCTACAGATAAAGCCACAGAATATTGTTTTTTACAAAACCAAGATGTGAGTGAATTTTCCAGAAAATAACAAGTGCCACTAATGCTTTTACGGTCAAGTCTACATCCCGCAAAGTCGACATCCGAATAACCATAAAGATCAAAAACATTTGTTTTAGGGTACCAAAGCCCCAAAAGTGGAGTGCCAACAAGATATTTGAAAATGTGATCTACTGTGGTGACGTGTGATTCTTTTGGAGATGATTGAAAACGAGCACACATACAAATACTAAACATGATATCGGGTCTACTAGCCGTTAGATAGAGTAAGGAACCAATCATACCTCAATATTTCTTTTCATCTACCAGTTTACCTTACTCATCTTTGTCAATTTTAATCGAAGTGTTCATGGGAGTTGCTATAGATTTGGATAAGTCCATTTCAAATCTTTTAAGGAGATCTTTGATATATTTGGCTTGAGATAGATGAATGCCATCTTGGGTTTGTTTTATTTGCAATCCGAGAAAGTATGTTAACTCTCCCATCATATTTATTTCAAATTCACCCTGCATATCCTTAGCAAATTCCTCGCACAAAGATTCATTAGTAGCTCCGAATATGATATCATCAACATAAATTTGAACAATAAGTATATCTTCATTTTTTATTTTTATGAAAAGAGTGGTATTAATTTTTCTATGAGAAAAACCTTTTTCAATAAGAAAATTGCTCAAACATTCATACCAAGCTCTAGGGGCTTGTTTCAAACCATACAAGGCTTTTGAAAGTTTATAAACGTGGTCCGTGTGTTTGTGGTTTTCAAAACCGGGAGGTTATTCAACATACACTTCCTCCAAAATATACCCATTTAAAAAGGAACTTTTTACATCCAATTGGTAGAGTTTAAAATTTCTAAAACAAGCAAATGCAAGTAACATACGAATAGCTTCAAGGCGTGCAACGGGTGCAAATGTTTCATCAAAATTAATGCCTTCTTCTTGGTTATAACCTTGGGCTACAAGTCTAGCTTTGTTTTGGATAACAACCCCGGATTCATCCATTTTGTTTCAAAAAACCCATTTAGTTCCAATAACGGAATGATCCATAGGACGAGGAGTTAACAACCAAACTTCATTTCTTTCAAATTGATTTAACTCTTCTTGCATAGAAAAAATCCATTTTTCATCGTGTTCATCCTCAGAAAAGTTTTTTGGCTCAATTTGATAAACAAAAGCTAAATTGCCACAAACATTATGAATAGAAGAACGAGTTCTTACCCCTTGTGTGGCGACTCCTATAATGAGATCTTTGGGATATCCATGAGCATATTTCCATTCTTTGGGTAAATCAATTTCCTTTGTTTGATGGGTATACTCTTTTTGAAGATCTTCTATAAAGACTTCAACATTGGGTTCCAAAGCATGAAGTTCGTTATTTTCTGATAAGTAAATGCCTTCAATACTTGAATTAGAATCTGCAACATCATCACTAGCGGTATTCTTGGAAGCGAAGGAGTTAGATTAATCAAAAGCAACATGTATAGATTCTTCAAGTAAGGTTCTTTTATTAAAGACACGATAAGCTTTACTAAAATTTGCATAGCCAAAGAACACGGCTTTATCAGATTTTGCATCAAACTTTCCAAGATTTTTTTTATTATTATTAAATACAAAACATTTACATCCAAATGCACGAAAATAACCAATGTTGGGTTTTCTACCCTTCCATAATTCATTTAGCGTTTTCTTAAGGATGAGTCTAATCATGGCACGATTAATAACATAACAAGCTGTATTGACGGCTTCTGCCCAAAAATATCTTGGCAAATTATTTTCACAAAGCATGGCCCGAGCCATTCTTTCTACCACACCATATATTGAGGAGTTCGAGGAGCATAAAAATTATGATCAATACCATGCTCATTACAAAATAAAATAAACTCATCATTATCAAATTCTCTACCATGATCACTTCTAATGCTGCAAAGAGTGAGACTAATCAAGTTTTGAATACGTTTACAAAGAGCAGTAAATGCAGAAAAAGTATTACTTTTGTGTGCCAAGAAAATTATTCAAGTGAATCTACTATAGTCATCCACACAAACAAGACAATAAGATTTACCACCAAGACTTAAAGTTCTAGAAGGTCCGAATAAGTCAATATGCAACAATTGAAGATGTCTAGAAGTGGAAATAATATTTTTAGATTTGAAAGAAACCCTTGTTTGTTTTCCTTATTGACAAGCATTACAAAGTCTATCTTTTTCAAAATCAATTTTTGTTAAGCCTACAACTAAATCAAGTTTTGAGAGTTTTGAAAGCAAATCCATATGAGCATGTCCTAGCCCCCTATGCCATAGCCATCTGGATTCATTCATAGCAGATAAACATTTAACATCATGATTAAGAAATAAACTGTGCAAATCAAATATATATATATACGTTTTCATGCCTATAACCAACAAAAAACATTTTGTTTTCAACAGAATTTTTAATGGTGTAGTGGGATTTTTCAAAAGTGACATGATTGCCTTTACAACACATTTGACTAATACTAAGCAAATTATGCTTCAATCCTTCAACAAGCAACACATTTTCGATGATAGGTGAAGAAGTTTTACCAATACTACCTCCGCCGATGATTTTTCCCTTACTATTGTCTCTGAAGGTCACGTGACCTCCTTCTTTGGATTTAAGGGTTAAAAACATTGCTCTATCTCCGGTGATGTGCCTTGAGCACGCACTGTCAAGGTACCACCGGTTGTTGTTGGATTTTGACCTAAAGCACACCTGTAAAAATTAGATTTTTGTTGACGTTTTAGTACCCATTCTTTCTTAGGTCCATGAGAGTTAGGAATTGAAATGTTTTTGGGAACCCACTTCTTTTTCATTCTATCAAATGAGTTTCTTTTAGTAGGGCATGAAGGAGAGATGTGACCTTTTCTTCCACAATAATGGCATGTGAGATGAGAATGGTTGGATGATGCATAAACAAAGGTCTTTTTGGAATTTTTTGCTTTTGAAGAAGGTTTATAGCCAATTCTCATTCTTCCAAATGTTTGATTTTGACTTTTGAGAATTTTATCTAAGGTATCTCTACATTGAGTAAATTTTGAAAGAACATTTTTTAAATCTTCTATGTTTTCATTTAAGACAATTTTCTCCTTTTTCAAAATTTCATTTTCCTTTTGCAAATCATCTACTTTCTCTTCTAAAATGAAGAATTCTTTTCCTTTGAAATTTTTTTCTCCTTTTCTAATGTCAAGACTTTATTTTCCAAAGTATTGATCTTAGAAGTCAAGGATTCCTCTTCTTGAAATAGACTTGAGATCATTTTCTTTTGACAACTACTTTTCATAGTTAATTTTTTAAATTCAGCATGCAATTCATCAAAAGCAGTTTGTAATTCATCAAAGGTGAAGAAGTCATCATTTACCTCATCTTCAAGTTCCATCAAGCATAGATTTGCGACTTTATTTTTGCAAAGATCCGTCTCTGAGTCGTTGTCATCACTGTCTTCTCCCCATTGCGATCATAGCTTTCTTCTTATCATTCTTGAATTGTTTTTTGAGTTTTGGACATTCCGATTTGTAGTGTCTTGGCTTGTTACATTCATGGTAAGTAACTTCAGATTTTTTATGACTTTCTCCTTTTTGAAGATCTTTGTTGAAGTCTTTTCTAAAGACCATCCTTACACCTTGTTTCTTCTTCACAAACTTTTTGAATCTTTTGGTAATGA
This sequence comes from Camellia sinensis, assembly GCF_055761805.1. Classification (NCBI taxonomy): domain Eukaryota; kingdom Viridiplantae; phylum Streptophyta; class Magnoliopsida; order Ericales; family Theaceae; genus Camellia; species Camellia sinensis. The sequence goes on along the minus strand of NC_138973.1, from coordinate 102,398,001 downwards.
AAGCCATTTCTTCATCTTCCTCTGAAGCATCTTCTTCTTCCTCTTGAGATTTTGAGGTAGACTTGAAAGCTATCCCTTTCTTCTTATTTTGTCTTCTTCTTCTTTTCCTTCTTGCATGATGATCTCATGGGTTAGGAGAGATCCCATTAACTCATCAAGACTCAACGTTGACAAGTCTTTTGCTTCTATTACTGTAATAACTTTGTTCTCCCAACTTTTTGGCAATGATTGGAGAACTTTTCTAACAATCTCTGCATTAGTATTAGTTTTCCCAAAAGATTTAAGACTGTTTATACTGTCTGTAAAACGAGTGAACATTTAGGATATGTTCACATTGGGTTTCATTTTGAAGAGCTCGTACTTGTGAACAAGCAAGCTCACTCTAGACTCTTTGACTTGAGTAGTTCCCTCATGAGTTACAACAAGTTTATCCCAAATTTCTTTCGTAGTTGTACAAGTGCATATTCTATTAAACTCAGTAGCATCACGTGCACAATACAACATGTTAACAGCTTTGGCATTGGATTAAATATCTTTGCAATCAGCACTAGTCCACTCACTTTCAAGTTTGGGGACTAACAGACCATCTATGGTTTTGGTGAGAACTTTAGGACCATCACATATGATTTTCCAAGCCACATAGTTGGTAGATTGAATATGCATAATCATGCGGGTTTTTCAATAGTTGAAATTTGTGCCATTAAAGAAGGGTGGTATGTTTGAAGCTTGACCTTCAGGAACAAAGGAACTAAAGGTTGCCATAGATCACTCTAAGACGGTTAAGTCACAATACTAGAGACGAGGCTCTGATACCAATTGTTATTTAGGAAGGCAACCCAAAAAATGGGTGAATTGGGTAACATTTGGTCCAAAAATAAATTTGCAAAGACTAAGTGATTAAAAACATATAACAATAAATGAATGCACAGAAAATAAAAGAAAAGGAAATAAGAGCTTGACACAAGGATTTATAGTGGTTCGGCTCACCAGCCTACGTCCACTCTTCAGGACAACTTCTTGAGAATTTCTTCACTATGAATAGATGCACCACCAAGCTTCACCTAGCTTGTGGATATTTACAAAGACTTACTTCAATCTGTTGAGGACCTCTCAACTAAATGCCTCACTTTACAAATGTATCACTCGAAAAATAATGAATGTGAATAAGAAGTATAACTGTCATCTTTTACAAATATTTTCTCACAAAAGATGGATATGAAAGTGTAAACTCTCAAGTAATTTAAAACTCACTCAGATATGAAAATGGAAGCACAAAATGGAGTATGTTAAAAGCTCTTGATTGCTCTTAAATGCTCTAGGCTTGTTGTATTAAAGAAGTGTATTGAATGAACAAGAAGAGCTTCATCTTTATAGCATTAATGGCTTCACTGTTGGAAAGAGAGAGAGGTTTTGGAATTCCTAGCCGGTGAAGCAGATCAAGAATGATATCTTCCAACTGTTGTTCGATCAGAGTATGGTGAGTTATAGACCGTGGACAGGTCTTGGGAAGAGAAGGATTATTAAATGCGCATGCTTTTGTTTAATGTTCTTCTTCATAGGTCAACTTCTTGGAGAGGATATGGTTCCAGAAGATCTATTCAAAGGTCAGAAAAGATGACATATTCTGTGCATAAATCTAGAAAAAAATGACTGAGAAATGATCTACAACAGTCTAGATCTGTTTTGACAGTTGGATTTTCTCAAACCCAGATTTTGCAGGTGTCGACCCCTACAACTTGGGTGCCGAACCCTTTACTTTATTTTCTTCTCTGAGTTGAGTTCCAAGTGATCTAGGTGTCGACCCTCATCATTCTTGGTATCAACCCCTGCTGCTGGATTACATTCTGAAATTTGGTGTCGACCCTTGCTGTTTTTGGTGTTAACCCTTGTTGCTGGATTGCATTCTGAAAGTTGGTGTTGACCCTTGCTGCTAGATTGCACACTAAAATTTGGTGTCGACCCTTGCGGTTTTTGGTGTGACCCTTGCTGCTGGATTGCACACTGAAATTTGGTGTCGACCCTTACAGCTAAAACACTTAGTCATTTTGAGCTTCTCTTTGGTGTTGACCCTTGCCATCTTGGTATCGACCTTTAGACCTATTTTATGTATAGATAGAGTTTTGTAGCCAAGTTTTGATACTCATGTTTTGAGGGCCCGAAAACAATTGAAAAATAATACTTTATGATATTACAGTTCGTTCCAAGTGGAACGGGTCGGACTGATCCACGCTCCTCAAGCATAATGTCCGAATGACCGAGCCCACCAGAGAACCTGCACAAGAGTTCAACGGGGAACGGGGAGTCCCCCAGCGAACCCTTCGACGAGCAAGTTAGAGAGAAACGTGGAGTATATAGCGAGATTGGAGATAGAAAGCTTAACATTCTTCTTGTCTTCAACGTCTGCTTATATCCTCTGGTAATCATTTCGTTGTCCCTTCCGACCTGTCACCTTGACTGAAAGTCTATGCTATAGCTTACCTTATTCAGGGTGAGGGCGTGCTGTCCCGACGGAGAGGGGTTATCGCAATAAATGCTATAAGAGGCCTCATTAATGGCGATGTGGCGTAACAATAACTTTGCAGATCTTTGTCTGCTGATGTGGCTTGCCCCTCTCTTGCTATGTGTCTTGATGCCATTGGTTCGTATTGCTATGTGGGGCTTCAGTAGTGCTGGGCTTCATTAATTGGATTATGTATTGAGCCCTAAGTGGTGGGCTTGGGTTGTTCATAGTGGGCTGTAGCCTTTATGGGCCTACCCATGTTAGTAGTCCCCCATTCCCAAGTGCAGCTTTAGTCCAATGAAGGGAATAATGAAGAAAATGAGGGTTGTTAGAGAACGACAGGATAGAGGCCGACCGATAGGAGTGACCGAGTGGATGGACCGACCATGAGAAGGGCCGACCGCGAAGGGTAGCTGAGTGGAGTGACCGACCACGAGGAGGGCCGACCACGAAGGGTGGCCGAGTGGAGAGACCAACCACGAAGAGGGTCGACCACGACGGGTAGCCGAGTGGAGGGACCGACCACGAAGGGTGGCCGAGTGGGGAGACCGACCAAGAGGAGGGCCGACCACGAAGGGTGGCCGAGTGGAGGGACCGACCACGAAGAGGGTCGACCGTGAAGGGTGGCCGAGTGGAGGGACCGACCATGAGGAGGGCCGATCGCGAAGGGGGAGGTGGTGAGGTGCGGGGCTCGAGAGGCGGCGGGCACGTGGTGACTGGAAGTGGAAAAGACAAGGTAGGGGAAGGGGGCAGTGAGTCGTGGCCGTACACGTGGCAGAATCGCGTGATGAGGAAGGTTAGGCGTTGGGCCAGAGGTGAAACAATAGGTCATTATGGTGTTGAAAAGACAGTTTTGGCAGATGGTTGAAAATTTTTCAAACTGGTAATAATTAATTGTGACCCCTGGAATACAAGCAATCCTTGGGCTTTTGGGATTATACGTTTTACCTACCTTTTTTCGAGAAATCAAAACACTCCAAGTATAGGCCCCTTTGTTGCAAATGATACACCCTTGCGATATTTTTTGAATTTCCTTGCGCCCACAGAAATGGCCCAAGAAGAAGCTGCAAACGCCAGGGTTGATCCATTGGAAGACGACGATGCGGTGGATTTGGCGGAGCAATACAGGACGGAGAGGCGAGTGGGGAGTGGGGGGGAGCCATCGGGGCGACCTCGTTCGTCCACAATGATGGCGGCACTGACACCAATCAGCTAGGTGGAGCCAGATCACTGGCATACAAAGGCCGATAAGTCGATCATTACCGCGAGGGAGCTGGAGGGCATGCGGGAGAAGTACCAGATTCCCGCAAAGATAGAGTTGAAACTGCCAGAGTCAAAGAAGAGGGCATTCGATGTGCGACCAGGGGAATTCGCTCTATGCAAGGAGGCGCTAAAAGGGGGTTTGAGGTTGCCACTACCCCGGATAGTGGTGGACGTGTTGAACCGGTTAGAGGTAGCTCCAGGCTAACTGATGCCCAATGCGTGAAAAATCTTGCTGGCCTGTGTGAGCGCATGGCCGAAGGTGAACGGAGGGGCTGAAATGACGGTGGACAAGTTTCTGAATCTTTTCTCTTTTCTCTAGGGACCGGGTTTTTGGTTATAGGATCTTGCCGGGTGGCTAGTGAATCTTCAGCATTCATGTATTTTTGGGCTTTGGAGAGTAAGGCTGCCATGGAGGTCGGGGGATTTTTAGAGAGAGAGAAAAGGAAGTCAAACGACCGCAGACCGGCCATGAAAGCCGTAAGGATGACCTTATCATTGTTTTTCGCTACTTGTAGGGCTTCGGTGTTGAAGCGGGTAACGAAGCTGCGTAGAGACTCCCCCTCGATCTGACGGATGTTGAGGAGTTGGGTTGCTGGACGCCGTTGGCGCTGGGCTCCAATGAAATGGCTGACGAAAAAGTCACTGAAGTATTGGAAAGTGGAGACAGAGTCTGCTAGCAGTTGACTAAACCAAAGTCGAGCTGACCCCTTGAGTGTCACGGGGAAAGCCCGGCACATGATTTTGTTAGGGAAAGCATGGAGGATCATGAGGGTCCTGTAGGTCTCCAAGTGGTCGATGGTGGGCATTTTGAACTTGGGGGGAAGAGGTTTATCCCGGATTGAGGCAAAGAATGGCGAGTTGGCTGTGGTAGAGGGTTTATGCTGGATGTTCTGCATGACCCCTTGGAGTTGGAGCTTCGTGGCTCGGAGTTCTGCATCCCAGAGAGGAATATTGTCACCATCGGAGGGCAGCGGGAGCTGGACGCTACTGGCCTCTCCTTCAGGGTTTGGTGCCGGGACCAATGGATGTGGGGGTCGAGGTGGTGGATTTATATTTGGGGGAGGAGGTTGTAAGCCTTCCAAGTTGGGTGGATTAGGCTCTAGGATAATATGGCTCGGGGTTCATTCTTGGTTGGGGGGAATATCTGGAAGCGATGGAGAAGGCATAGGAAGGTTTCTTTGGAGTAGAGCATTTATCAGGGCTTGGTTTTGCTTGGCCATGTGGTTAATGATGTTGGTAAGCTTGATGAAATACTGCGGTGGGTTGTTTGGATTGGGGGGGTCGGTTTGATGGTCGGTAACATTATAGTGAGAAGCCAAGGATCTAGTCGTAACCATACACTTTGACGGGTAGTAAGAAAGGGTTATTGGGACAGGGTCTCCGGGGACAATGAGCACAACTGGCACGCGGAGCAAAGCTTTCCCACAGACGGCGCCAACTGATATTACAGTTTGTTCCAGGTGGAACGGGTCGGACTGATCCACGCTCCTCAAGCCTAATGTCTGAATGACCGAGCCCACCAGAGAACCTGCATAAGAGTTCAACGAGAAACGGGGAGTCCCCCAGCGAACCCTCCGACGAGCAAGTTAGAGAGAGAAGTGGAGTATATAGCGAGATTGGAGATAGAAAGCTTAACCTTCTTCTTGTCTTCAACGTATGCTTATATCCTCTGGTAATCATTTCGTTGTCCATTCCGACCTGTCACCTTGGCTGAAAGTCTATGCTATAGCTTACCTTGTTCAGGGTGAGGGCGTGCTGTCCCGATGGAGAGGGGTTATCGCAATAAATGCTGTAAAGGGCCTCATTAATGGCGATGTGGCGTAGCAATAACTTTGTAGATCTTTGTCTACTGATGTGGCTTGCCCCTCTCTTGCCATGTGTCTTGATGCCATTGGTTCTTATTGCTATGTGGGGTTTCAGCAGTGCTGGGCTTCATTAATTGGATTATGTATTGGGCCCTATGTGGTGGGCTTGGGTTATTCATAATGGGCTGTAGCCTTTATGGGCCTACCCATGTCACTTTAGAATCATATAACTTCTAGAATCATAAAACACAATTTTTATTTTGAAAACTTTAAGTAACAAAGTAAGTTTAAAATATTTGTTCATGATCAAAATCAATAGAACTTTAAAGATGAATAACCTTGGGGCTAACACTTACAATGACCCCCTCCTAGAAGTTCAGATCTGCAAAAAGACTACTCGAGTGAAAGAAAGACTGCTCAAGCGTCAGACACAAAAATACTGTTCGAGCGACCAACCCATGGCTTTAGCGAAGAACACCCTCCTCCCAGAAGTTCATACTGCAAATTCAAATACAAGAAGGAATAAAAGATTGCTCGAGCGAAGAAAAGAGCGCTCGAGTGAACTTGAAGAGAAACAGGCAGAAACTCTTTTGAAAAACTAACTCCCAACCTATTCAAAACACAACCGACAACTCCAAACAACCAATCCCACATTACAACAAGACAACAAGGAGTATAAATAACAACCATGATTACCGAATCTTGGTCCAAAGAATACAAAAGGGTTAGATTTTAACTCGAGTCACTATAATTTGAAGTGTTATAAAATTAACATTAGAAAATTATATTAGAAAATCATTCCATAAAATGACATGTGTATTTAAGTGTAATATATTATGAAATTATGTTATGGAAATCTTTGGTTGATGGAAATATCATTCGATTACTATTGTTACCACAATGTCAAATTACAAAATTTAAGAATTAATATATTATTGACAATCATTAAAAGAATTTGAAAATTAATTTAATTTATGTAAATTAGATTTTGGATCAATTAAAAATTGACATGTATTTTGAGTGTTATACAACTTAAAAAATATGAGAAAAATAGATTGTCATTTCTAGCTTCAAAAAGGTCATAATGTTTTTGTTTATATTATATAACTAGCATTTCACGTGTGCTATGCACAACTAAATGTATATGATAATAATATATATTAATATTTTGTGAATTTTTAGAATATATATATATATATATATTTTTTGAATTTTGAGATTTATGATAAAGATATTTATTAACATTGCATCAGGTTGACCCATTCGCACAAAATCTCAACCAGGTCCAAACCCAAGCCCTGGGGAAATTTGGGCCTCGGGTTGGGCCTCAGTCCTAGGGGCGGGCCTAGGCCAGGCCTGACAATTTATTTATTTATTTAATATTTTTTTCATCAAAATAGCTTAAAAATAACGTTGGGCGTTTGGTGGATCGGCAAATCGGGTCAGGATTAAAAAAAAAAAAAAAAAAAGTGGCCTAGGCCCTAGCTCGGGGGCTTGGATTGGGCTGAGCCTTGAGCTTGGTTGGGCCAGGCTAGATCGGGCATCTGGTGAACTTCGGCCGATGAGCCATCTTTACACCTCTAGAACTAAACATCCCTCATCAGTGATCAATATTCTTAATTATTATTTTTTGTTCTAAAATTAAAAAATACAAGTTTTCATAAAATTTATTTTACCATTGAAGAAATGATTGTCTCATTGACATAATTTTATTTTTTTAAATAATATTTTAAAATGCAAATTTTAATGAAAACTTAAAATAAACTTTTGAGAATTAATCTTTTTAATAATTTTTTAACTTCTTATGAAAAAAAATGTGAAAAAGTATAGAGGAAATGACTTTTTTTTTTTAGTGATTTTTTTTTTTTGATTTTTTTTTTTGATTATTTTAAATATCAACTTCTCAGAACAAAACTTAGTCATTGTTTGATATCTAATTAAAAAAAAATCACATTCTTTTTAACACTTTTGTTTTTAGTAATTATTTTTAATAATTTTGTATTTTTTTTTAGTTCATTTAGTGTAAAATAATTTACAAGAAAAAAAATCACTAAAAAAATTTTTTTTTTTTAAAAAAAAAAGGTAACTGTTTTTGACCTTTTTTTTTTTTTTTTGGTCTTCAACATAATTTTTTTCATTTTTTTTTTTCTTTTTTGATTTGTCTAGTCAAGTATAACCTAAACATTTAAAACATTTAAAAGATAAATATAAAAAAAAGTTCATTAAAGGCTAAAAAAGTCAATTAAAAAAATACTAAAAGAGCTAATCTTCCTAGTTAGTAGATAAAAATATGGGCAACAATTAATAAGATTTTCAATATCAAAATTATGAGAAAAAATGATTAAAAGTTTAATATTAAACACCCAACAATGTTTTACTTTTTAAAATAGTTAAATTATAAATAGTAGATGGTCTATATAAAATAATTAGTTCTATTTTTTTTCATTGTCCAAAAATAAAAACAATAATAATAACATCAATTTTTTTATTAAATAGATTATAATATTAAGTTAATATATTTGATCAAACCATCCACATTATTGCATATCTCAACTTACTATATTATTATATTTGAAGAAACAATAAATATTTTAAAGGAGAACTGTTGAAAAAATTATAAAAAATGTAAGACTCTAATAGTGGTATTTGAAGAAAAAAAATTTATATTATTTTCTAGACATATTTTATAAAATTCTGAAATCGTAAGGTAATTTAGAAAAAAAAATGCCATAATTAATAAAAACTAAATTAAAGTAAGTTTTAAAATGAAAGAATATGCCATTATTGTTTATTAATTAACAAGGAAATGTTTTCAAACTATTTAATTAATAGAAACTAAATTAAAGTAAGTTTTAAAATGAAAGAATATGCCATTATTGTTTATTAATTAATAAGGAAATGTTTTCAAACTTCCTTACAAAAAAAGAAAAATATTAAATTGAGTTTTATTATATTACATTCTTATAGCAAAAATAGAAACAGATTATATTTTTTATAAACATTTTTAGAAGGATTTAGAAATTAAAAACTAAATTTATTTTTTTAGTAAACATTTTAAAAAAGATTATATTATAAGGAAATTTGAAAACATTTCTTTCTTAATTAATAAACAATAGTGGCATATTCTTTCATTTAAAAATTTACTTTAATTTAGTTTCTATTAATTAAATGTCTAATAGGTATTATCATATTATGAAATCCAATACTTTCATGATATGTGTATTTTTATAATTTATAAATTCAATAATTTGAGAAAATTATATTTGAGACTTTAAAGTTTTCAAGACCCAACATCGTGTTTACTTGTATAATATAATAATATAGATATTATGAAATTTGTACCTAACAAGGCCAGTTATAGACGCTGTATAATTTTTTAAAGAAAAACAAGTGGAAAATGATCTTTTAGCGAACAACAACATCACACCCTCTACCCTCCACCACCAAATTATGAACCTATTAATTACTTTTTTGCAATTACTTTTTTTTGAAATACTTATGAATCAATCCTATTAATTAGATTTATTTACTTACAGATTCTGAATGATAAATTTATCATTGTAAATTTATTCATAAAAATAATAGACACTAATAAATTTATCACTTAATAAATTTATTAATAAAACTTAGGTCACATTTGGCATGTGCTTGTTTTAGCTTAAAAATCAAAAATTTACTAAAAAAACTAAAAAACTTATAACCTACAATCTATATCCAAAAGTCAAAGATTTTCTTTTCTTTTTTACTTTTTGCACCATTTTTTTTGTAAAAAATTAAAAAGTCATTCCAAACATACTAGTTTTTTTTATCTCATAATTTAGCTAAAAAGTCAAAAAAAAAAAACTAAAATAACTTGTTTCTAAGCGAGGCCTTAATAAGTAATAAATCCCAAAAATAAAATCTATTTACAATCACTTTTACCACCAAACCCCTCATTTTCCCCGCCACGCCACCACATACCACCAAGCCTCTTCTTCTGCTACATTACATCCATTAGATTTGAGTATTCATCTTTGATTGGTTGTTTGGTGCAATTCATTTATAGATCAGTCTAAGAGCATTCACAATGGATGTGTTAATGTATCTGTTAGTGTTAGTTGCCAATTTTTGGCCAGCACAAGTTTTGTGCTGCGATGGAGCTACTGACTTGTGTGTTAGTGTCAGTCATTAGTTTTATGTGTTAACTTGTGTCTTAACTGTGGTTAGAGTTTTAGCCAGCGAGAGAGAGTGAGAGAGAGAGAGAGAGAGAGAGGCGAACACTTGAAAGAGAGAGTGGGGTTGTCTGGCTGAATGTCCGATCGTTCGTCTGGCCAGATGTGCAGACCTTGCTAAGCCTTTGAATGCATTTGTGAAGCCTCTGAATGCATTTGTGAAGAGAGAAGAGATAAAAAGAGAGATGCTAATGAGTGCAGTGGGGTGGGGGCCATTGCATTTTTCAATTATTTTATATTTTATTTATTATTTATTTATATATATATATATTTAACACACGTCTTAGCACACACCTTAATACATTACACTTATCACTCACTTTCTAACATTAACAAATTCTTAACACATCTTAACACATATTTTTGGGTCCCACTTTTATCACTTTTTGTCATATAATACACTTTAACATACGTTTTTAGTTATCCCATTATGGATGCTCTAACATGCTTGGAAATGTTAGATTTTTTAAAAAAAAATTCTAAGATATTTGGGTTCATGATTAGGGTTTCTAGAGAAGAACATGCAAAAAATTTAACAATAATAATTTAAATTCTCTTTTTATTTTATTTTTTTTATATTCTTTTTTCCATTCTCCATATTATTTATGCCTTTGAGAGAGAGAGAGAGTGAGTTGTAATTTTGTAACTCATCACAATTTTATATTAAAAAAATACTAAGGGTTTGTTTGTTTGGACGAACTGAATAAGAGGAGATTGGAATCCATCGAACTGTTAGTTTTGGGATACATTGTCCTCGGACTATTTGGTTGAACTGGATTTGTATCCCATGTTTGTTTAGTCATAGAATTAGATGTCAGGAAAAGACTATTTAGTTGGATAAGATATGAATTCTATATTTGTTTGGGATATTATGGAAAAAGATAAATATTCAAATAACTATTTTACCTTTTTCAATTATTTACTAAGTAGTAGCAATATTAAACATATCTTTAATATTTTAATTATTTTTAACTAGATTAAATAAAAAAAATATTTTATTTTATTTTATTTTTTACACAATAAAATAAATTTATTTTTTAAAAATAAAACAAATAAAATATCAATAAACATATATGTTATTTTTTTAATTAAAATTTTAAATAAGTTTATTTTAAAAAATAATAATAATTAAATAATGAAATTAAATAAAACATCTATTAAAATTTAAATAATGAAATTAAATAAAATATAAACAAAATTTTAAAATAAAACATCAATAAAATATCTATAAAAAATTAAATAAATAAAACATCAATAAAAATTAAATAAAATTATTTTATTTTTAAATTGAGACATTTAAATTTTATTGAATTTTATTAAAATTATTACATAATTAAATAGTAGAGGGTCAAAATGTTCATTTTACCACCTAATCCCATATCCCCTTATCTCTCCATTTGTGTCTCACCCCTCCATGAGACACAATAGTCCAATAGATTTGAGACTAATAGTTTAGTGTAAAAATTTTGAATCAAACAACGGATGGACTAATAATCCAATTCCACTCCTCAATCCCTCAAAGCAAACACCACCTAAATGTTTAAATTCTCATTATATTCTTCTTCTTCTTCTTTTCTTTTCTTTTTTTTTTTTTTTCCCATTGTCTATATTATTTATGCCCTTGGTAGATAATTTGGCTTCAAATGGTTTTTGGTCCTGCCATTTTGAGGGTGTCATTATCACCTCCCTTTTTATTTTTTGTTTATATATTTATTTTTAAGTTAGACCGCTGAAGAATGTCATTGTATGCATGGACACCACGTGGTTATCCTTTATCAATCACAAATTATCATATTATTTTATATTTCAGAATCACTTAATATAAAATTATAAATTTCACTCATTTACCAATTACAATACACTTAGACTCTCTCTAATGGTGAACCAAATCCATCATCAAATTTAAATTTAGTGAAAAAAATGTGACTTTTATGGCTCCAACAGTTTTATCAAAGGGATATCAAATTGAGAATGTAGCAAAAGTTTCACCAAAATGAGAAGTGGAGCAGATTTCACCAAAACACTGTCCGTTTACGTCGGAAGTAGGCCCACCGGACAACCGACCGGTCGTCCCATGGGTCGTCACACCGGTCGTCCCTGCTTTCAAAACTCCTTGATGGCTTTTCTTCTACTGCAATTAGTTCAACCACTAATTCATCTAAGAAACAGAGAGTTGTAGATAGATATACTACACCTAACACACAACTGAGTAGACAGAGAAAGAGACACAGAGAGTTGTAGATAAAGGAAAAAAAAAAGGCGAACAGAGTAGAACAGGTTTCTTGCAGAGTGATTAAATGTGAAGCGAGAGAGAGAGAGAGAGAGAATATAAATATTAACGCATTTTCTTTTTTCTTTTTTTTTATCTTTTAAAATTACCTTATTTGGTGGTCTATGATGAGATCGGCTATTGATTCTGGTTCTGTTGTTTTTGTTAGGCAATAATAGTGAATATTTGGGCAATTGAGAGCTAGGGTTTTCTATGCACTTTGGGGTTTGACTCAAAATATATATATATGTATCTGAGTGTAACTAGTTATTTGTATTTAGGTATATAAGATAGCGATGGAGAGAGAGATGGTGTTGAAATCAAGTTTTTCTGTGATTGATTATAGTAGTTCTCTGAGCTTCATTTGTGCAAATATGCAAGGTGTGCAAATGAGTTTACACTTTTTTAAATTTAAAAAAAAAATTATACAAATGGTAATCTTGATTATCTTGTTTGCAAAAAAATGGGCATTTTTAGTTTGGAATACAAAGGCATGTAAGAGAATGATATATGATATCAAGTTTTGGAAGGAATTCATTGTTTGAGAAGCCTAACTGGTCAACCCACCAGACGTCTCCTTCGTTTTTTATGCTAACCATTAGAGCAACTCGTATCAAATTGAGAAAATCATCTTTTTTTTACTCAGATTTGGTGAAAATTATACTAAACCATTGGAGATGCTCTTAGGCACAAATACCACCAAATAACTTCTTCATGTAGAGGGCACCTCCGACTTACACTACTTTCACACTCCACTCGAATTCATCTCTGCATTGCGAGAAATTTTTGTACACTATGGGGTCTTTTGGGAAGAGGGTAAAAAGTCAGTTTTTAACTTTTTATTCATTTTGAATCAAATCACCTCTCATATGTTTTATCCACAAAAAGACAAAATAAACTTAAAAAAATTAAAAAATTAACTTTTTATTAATTTTTCAAAACATTCTAATATGTTGTTTTGGTCCTACCACTTTGAGGGTGTCATTTTCATTTTATTTTATTTTTTCTTTTTTGGTTAAGTTAGAACTGGAGAGTGTCATTAAATGCATGGATTACTAATCCCCATATAGATTGGTCAGGGCATCTTGTGATTAGGGATGGCAATGGATAACATACCATGTGAGTATCATGGACACCCAACCCAAATATATGGGGTTTTTCCTTTTTTCTTATCCGTCAGGTAGGGTAAATGATATTCTTTAAATCTCCACAGGGGATGGGTCAGGAATGGGTACCCACTAATTTTTTCACTTTTTTTCTTTTACTTTTTGACGTGGTTAGGCTCACAAAGGTCATAGCCCACTATGAACAACCCAACCCATCACTTAGAACCCAACACATAACCCAACTGATGAGATCCTGAACAGCTGGAAGCCAACATGGCATGAAGAACCAAGGATATTCAGACATGTAGCAGGCAAAGGACAAGTCACATCAGCAGACAAAGATCTGCAAAGTTATTGTCACTGCACATCGCCATTAATGCAGTCCATCACAGCATTTATTACGACAACACCTCTCCGTCGGAACAACACCCCCTCACCCTGAACAAGGTAAGTTACAGCATAGACTTTCGGCCAAGGTGGCAGGTCGAAAGGGACGGCGAAATGATTACCAAATGATATAAGCAAACGTTGAAGACAAGAAAAAAGTTAAGTTTTCTATCTCCAATTCACATCTCTACAATTCACTTCTCTCTCTCTCTCTAACTTGCTCGTCGGAGGATTCGCTGGGGGACTCCCCGTTCCCCGTTGAACTCCTGTACAGGTTCTCAGGTGGGCTTGGCCATTCGGATATCGGTTGGAGAAGCGTGAACCAATCCGACCCATTCCCTCTGGAACCCGTTGTATCGTAACTGTATTATCACTTTTATTTTATTTTTTTTTAAGATTCACAACCAAAACTAAATATATATTCAATCTTTTTTCTTTTCTTTTCTTTTCTTTTTTTTTTTTAAATTTTGTTTTTTTTAAGGTTCACAATCAACATATTTTTTTTTTTAAGATTCACAACCAATACATTCAATCTTTTTTCTTTTCTTTTCTTTTTAAATTTTATTTTTTTTAAAGGTTCAAAACCAATTTTTTTATTTTTTATTTATCTATTTAGTTTTAAGATTAACCAAAACTAAATATACATTCAATCTTATTTTATTTTATTTGGCTCAACAACAAAATCAAATACACATTAATTAACATTGTCACATTATTCTTGTCAAATTTTATCCATATCTAGAATTTTTTAAATTTATTTAGAAAAATTCTATTCCTACAAAAAAATTCCATTTCTTTTTTAATTTTTTTTTAAATTTTATGTATCTCCTTCTTCTCTCTATTAATTGATCTTCAATAATATAAAGGTGAGTTATTGCTCTCGTTTCCATCTTCTTCTTCTTATTTTTAAAAAAAAAATTATTTGCATTTATAGAATGAATTTTCTTATTTCAATATCTCCTGCAATTATTTTATTGGATTTCTCTTTGATTTGATGGTAACTTTATATTGAATTTTTCAATTTTCATCTTAACTAACGATCACCTTAATTAAAATTTTGTACATTTTTGTCTTCAATTTTCATGTTTTGGTTATGATTAATTGCACGTTTTTGATCGATAGTCACAATCTTGTCACCGCTAGATTGTCATCATCGCAAATCGCAGTTGTTGTAGTGAGGATGAGAGAGAGTGAGAATTAAAACTCTAATTGTCAACAGAGTAGTGAAAACATATGAAGAAATTATTTTCCGATGTACCTAAAAAAAATAATATATATATATATATATAGGGAAATTAGTGGGTACCCATCCCCGATTGAGAATTAAAGACATCACTTACCCTACTCGACGGACAAGAAAAAAGGGAAAACTCAAATATTTGGGTTGGGTCTCCATGGATACCTACATGGTAGGTTATCCATTGTCATCCCAACTCTGTTGACAATTAGAGTTCTAATTCTCACTCTCTCTCATCATCTCACTACAACAACGACAATTTGTGATGACGACAATCTAGCGGTGACAAGATTGTGACTATCGATCAAAAACGCGCAATTAATCATGACCAAAACATGGAAATTGAAGATAAAAATGTACAAAATTTCAATTAAGGTGATCACTAGTTAAGATGAAAATTGAAAAATTCAATCTAAGGTTACCATCAAATCAGAGAGAAATCCAATAAAACAATTGCAGGAGATATTGAAACAAGAAAATTCATTCTATAAATCCAAATAATTTTTTTTTTTTTTAAAAGAAGAAGAAGATGGAAACAAAATAATAACTCACCTTCAGATTATCTAAAATCAATTAATAAAGAGGAGAAGAAGATACATAAAATTAAAAAAATCAAAAAAAAATTAAAAAAGAAGATGGAATTTTTTTGTTGAAATAGAATTTTTCTAAATAAATTTAAAAAATTCTAGATATACATAAAATTCGATAAGAATAATGTGACAATGTTAATTAATGTGTATTTGATTTTGTTGTTGAGTCAAATAAAATAAAATAAGATTGAAGGTATATTTAGCTTTGGTTGTTAATCTTTAAAAAAATAATAATAAAAAAAATAAAAAAAAATTGAATATATATTTAGCTTTGGTTAAGATTAATTTTTTTGAAATAAATTTTAAAAATTCTAGATATACATAAAATTTGACAAGAATAATGTGATAATGTTAATTAATGTGTATTTGATTTTGTTGTTGAGTCAAATAAAATAAAATAAGATTGAATGTATATTTAGTTTTGGTTGTGAATCTTCCAACAACAACAACAACAACAACAACAACAACAACAACAACAAAAAAAAAAAAAAAAAAAAAAAAAAAAAAAAAGAAGAAGTTGTGAACCTTAGAAAAAAAAAATTAAAAAAAAAAGATTGAATGTACATTTAGTTTTGGTTGTGAATCTTTAAAAAGAAAAAAAAAAGGACAAGTTGGGTTGGAGAATATCCAAACGCATTAGGAGATGGGGAAGGTAGAACCCATGGGGAATGGAGAAAAATAATTATAGGGGAATGGGGATGGAGAATTAATATCCACCCCCATTAACCCCCATTGCAATCCCTACTTGTGACCATCTTTTGATTAATCACAAATTATTATATTTTTTATATTTTATAATTATTTAATATAAAATTAAAAAGGATAAATTATATTGATACCCCCTGAGATTTATGTTTATTACAGTTTCTCCCTCACCTTTTGAAAATTACATATCCCCCTTGAGGTTTAAAGTTTCATTACAAATTCTCCCCTTCAGCAATTTAATTTTTTTAATTACCAATTTTGCCCTCACTGGGTAAATTACATTGACACCCCTTACATTTTAAAAATTACAATCCCCTCCTTAAGGTTTAAAATAGCATTACCAATTGTTTCCTCGGTTAGTATTAGTTAGAAAAAAAATTAATTGAAAAAAAAATTGTTAGTAAAATTTTTAAATTTCTGTTTAAAAACCAACGTAAGCTCATTTTTTGAATTTACTTTTTTTTCTCAAATTTACAAATTGAGACAACCATTTATAAACCAAAAAAATTATCAAACAAGTTTTTATGATAGTTTTTTAAATTTTTGTAAATATAAATTGAAAACTGAAAACGAAATGGTTACCAAACAGGTTTCAGATGGTAAAAGTGTCGTAAAATTAACAAATAATTAAATAAGTTACCAACGTAAAAAATGACTTATCAAAAGATTTTTAGGCTATGTATGGTTTGATTTTTAGAAATTTTTTTTAAAAATTAAAAATTAATTTGGTTAAGAAATAAAAAATAAAAAATAATTATAATTATAATTTTTATCTTTCCAGTGGTTAGAAATAATTTTTTACAAATTAAATTGAAACAGTCATACGTATATATATGATCTGCCCAAAAATTAAAATGATAATTATTTTTTACCCTTAAATGATAATTATTTTTTATTTTTTATTTCTTAACCAAATTAATTTTTAATTTTAAAAAAAAAATTCTAAAAATCAAACCTTACATAGCCTAAGAGTCTTTTGATAAGTCATTTATTGCATTGGTAACTTATTTAACTATTTGTTAATTTTATGACATTTTTACCATCTGAGGCATGTTTGGTAACTATTTCGTTTTCAGTTTTCAATTTATATTTACAAAAATTTTAAAAACGGTCATAAAAACTTGTTTGATAATTTTTTTGGTTTATAAATGATTGTCTCAGTTTGTAAATTTGAGGAAAAAATGTAAATTTTACGTTGATTTTGAACAAAAATTTAAAAATTTTACTAACAAAAGTTTTTTTCAATTAATTTTTTTTTCCAAGTAATTTTTTTTTTCAACTACTAACTGAGAGGGAAATAAGTAATGCTACTTTAAACCTTAGGGAGGAGATTGTAATTTCTAAAATGTGAGGGGTGTCAATGTACTTTACCCAATAAGGGCAAAATTGGTATTAAAAAAAATTAAATTGCTGAGAGAGGAAATCTGTAATGAAACTTTAAACCTCATGGGGGAGATGTAATTTTCAAAAGATGAGGGGAGAATTGTAATAAATATAAACCTCAGGGAGTGTCAGTGTAATTTACCCAATTAAAAATTTCACTCTTTATCAATTGCAATATATTTAGACACGAGTATCACTTATATAGCGTAAGGATCCTCTAGAGTATTGCCCTTACAGTGATCTCTTAGGCCCCGTTTATTTTCAGAGTGAAGGTGATTCATAGTCAGGGGATTGTTAGTGAGGGGATTAAGTAAAATTGTGTTTGTTTTGACGATAGTTGTTAGTGTAGGAATTGTTAAATTATTTTTATATAAAATAATAAAACAAATAAAAAAATATAAAAAAATTAAACATTAATATTTATAAAAAAAATTCCCAATATATAGCAAATAAAAAAAATTCTAATTCCCTCACTATTTTTCTAATACCATCTCCCCAACCTCCATCTATATCACCTCCACCATCCTAATCCCCTCCCCAACTCTACAAACAAACACAACATTAAATAACACATCCATCATCCTAATCCCCTCTCATCTACTTAACCCAAAACAAACGGGCCCTTAGAGCATCTCCAACTCAATCCTCTCACTAAGAAGATGAAATTAAATTTTTTTATTCAAAAAGTAAATATAGAATATGTTACTATTCATTCAAACTCCAATCACAAATCTTCATTTTCTTCTCTAAATATTTTCCTTCAAAATTCATTAATTTTCCTTCCATCTATTTTTCTTACCAGCTAATAAATTTTGCAACATTAATAATTTTTAATTTTTAATTTTTTGTTAAATATATTTAATATTAGACTCATTTTAAAGATATAATTTTAATATTTTTAATGACACCAAATTTATAAAATTTAGATGTACATATTAAAAGTTATTTGTATTTAATAACATATAACAAAAATTACAAAAATGATATAATTTTGAAATTTTTGTAAAATATATTTAATATTATACTCATTTTAAATGTATAAATTCACCATTTTTAATTATACCAATTTTATAAAAATTAAATTTATGAAGGAATAATATTTTAGAGGAATTCTCTATTTTTCATCATCCCTTCAAATATGAAGGATCAACTCATCCTCCTTTTAAATAGAGATGGATTTAGAAGATGAATTAGAGGAGCAAATCCTTCAAATATGAAGTTATTAAGGGTGGCTTAGAGATGCTCTTATAGTGCAAGACAAGCAGCGACACGTCATTAAACCAAAGGTTGAGATTTAAACTCACCAAAACGATATCGTTTTAGTTAGTAGATTGAAGGGAAAAAAAAATACAAAAACAGAGTGAGAAATGATATATATATATATATATATATATAAATCCAAACAAACAAATATACAAACGATTTTGCTAAAAAAAAAAAAAAAAATTAAATCACAGAAGTGGGTTTAAATCAGATGACGGTGGAGGACGGAGACCGGTGCTCGCCGGTGAAGAACGTAAGTGACGATGGTTGTGTTTGGAACTCTCGTTCTCTCTCTCTCTCTCTCTCTTCGTTTCTCCTCTTCCTTTTTCCCTCTTCCCTTTCACGTTTCTGTGCCTTTTTTTATTAAAGCAAATATTCACAACCCCAAAATCAGCTCCTAAATAGGATATATATATATATATATATATTCACGCATGTATATATATCATAGGAGCTCTTGAATGAAAGGATTGATCATTAACAGATGTATCCCGAGAGATCAAACTTTCGCAACAGCAAGAAAGAATAACACCATCACATACAAGTTCAACAGAATCTATATCAAAAATTTCTGCTTTTTTAGGGCAAAAATCAAAACACACATTTACACAATCGATTTATTTACTGGTGATGCTATGGTACATTTGGATGTACCATACATCAATTATGAGATTATGTGATTTGATATCATAACTAATATCATATAAATCATAACTATTCTCATATTAACTCATAACTTAGTTATATTTAGTTATTTATATATACCCTATTATCTCATAACTACCATATAACTAAATTAATTTAATAATTTAATTTTGAATTGTCAACCGGTGTAACCGGTTGCCAAACAAGCAAAGTAATCAGAATTCCAAGAGTCCCAAGTCAGTTGCCTCCCTCTCTTGTCTCGTTCGTGCTCTTGCTCCTCTTCTCCTCCCTCCTCTCTTCCACCATAGCCGAAGCTGCAGCGATTGTTGAAGTCCAACGGTCAAGCGTCGGGGCCACCATTCTTCAACTTTCTCTTCTCTTCCACCATAGCGAGCGAAGAACGATTGGCCTCTCTCTCTTGCTCTTCACCTTTCTCTTCTCTTCCACCATAGCTGAAGCTTCCGCGATGGCCAAAGACCACCAGCCCCGTCGGCGATCCACGCCACCGTTGTTGAAATCTTCTTCACAAGCCATCACTCTGTTCCCATCTCCACCATGGGTTTGTCAACAAATATTTTCCCTTCTAGTCGAATTGAAAATTTACAAGAGCTCTCTTCTGTAGGTCAGGTATGTTCCTATTTACAGCCACTTAAGATAGCTGTGCCATTGGGGCTTTGATTTCAAAACCCTAACCCTTATTGAATATCTAATATTAAGGTTTGTTCTCAGTCAAAATTAACATCTGTAACCACCCAAGATAGGGCTTTGATTTCAAAACCCTATCCCTAAAAAGTGAATAGCTGATGATATTAAGTTTTGCTCACATTCAAAATTAACAACGGTTCTCAATCATATTGGCATTTGTTTAATTGCTTTCTCTTTGCTATAACATTATACGTCTACATGCTGATTAAACACATAGGCGACCCAGCTCAAGCTTTTTTGAGAAAATCTAAAAGTGCACCTAAAGAGAAAAATCTAAACCAGTTTTTTTTACAATGTAAATTTTTATATAAAATAAATTTTCTCTGTTTTTAAGCTACAAAATTACTTTTAAGTTTTAGTTTTTTTTTTTTTAAAGTTTGGCAGATCCAAATTTTTATTAGACACAAGTAAAATAAAAAATCTAGACATATTAAACAAACACTAATTTTAACATAATAATGTGTAAAAGAAGATTTATAATAAAATAATATAATCTAATTGGTGTATTTACTTATCTTAAAATGATCTGTGGATCGAGCTTGAATGGTGTTGTTTGATAGAATAATTTATCTGGGTCTTGTTTTGATCATATGATTTTGTTTTGAAAACCAATAGATATGTAAGAAATTGTAGACCTTGTTTGAGTTTTTGATTAATATGTTGGAATCAAAAGAGCCTTCTTGGATTGTTTAGTACTTCCTGATATGAAATTTTGGATTTGAAAGTTGTGTGCAAGATTAGTGTGATATGGGAAAACCCAACTCATCTTAACACTCTTGTTCAAATTAGAGTTTTATCAAAATTTTCCAAAAAATATGAATAATTTTTTTTTTGATGAATTCTTTTCTTTCAACTTAGGCTAGTTGAAGACAGGTGCAACCAATTTTCTTGATGAATTCTTCAAAAATTATTATCTAGAAAATCATTTCGTTGTGTGTATGTGTATTGTGATTTTATTGAACCCTTTGATAATGATAATCTTGAACATTGTTTATAGATTCAATGATAATACTTCTTGTTTACCCATTTTTTGGTTTACTGGAAACTTACTTTCCTATGAGAAATGTTACTTTCTCATATTTGTATATTTAAGATATACATATATATATATATATATATGTATGCGAGCGCACACACACAGGGGTGACCATTGGTTCAATGGTAAAAATCTTAGCCTAATAACCTTGAAGTTATGAGTTTAAGTCTCGAGGTAGCCACTCTGTGTACTATGTCAAAGGTTAGGTGTGTATCCAATCTTTTCCTTCCCCAACAAATGTTAATGTGTACTATTTGGGCATTGTTTATATACATATACACACATAGAGATAGCATATCATATGCATATAGGTATGTATATATGCATACATATAATCTACCCTTATACCCATTAGTTTTCTTGATTGTTTGTATCAATCTTTAGACCTTGAAATCATATATTTAATAAATTAGTAATTATATCTCTTGTATTAATTTTTTTTTTTACCAATTTTAGATTTACAGTGAATTTGCAGTGTCTAATTAGGTAGCATAATGGGGAAATGAGGAGTGGTACCTGGAGGACCCAAGACTAATAGCCCTTAGTAAATGGTTTTGTGTTACCTACTCTTCAGGGAAACATTATTCGACCTTCTCTCTTGACTTCTAAGTTAAAGTTGCTTTTAAATAGCAACTTTTGTGGTAGTATGCCATTTGTTATTTCTTTTGTTTTCAACTATTCTTATTGAAATGTTAGTACCTATGACTCATCAATTATGCCAATAGGCCATTGACAGAACTTCCATGCTTTGGAAGTTTGGCAGTGATTGCAATTGCAAATTAAAACCTTTCAATAGGTATGGCAAGAAGAAAAAATTTAGTTATGGTTTTGGAAAATATGTTTGCATCACTTGCATGTTCTATTCATTTGTGCTATTGCAGATTTTGTACTTTTTTCTTACAGAAAACATGTTGCTATTGTTTGATTATTGAAAGAACAAGGTAAAAATTGACTTATAACATAGTCCAATTATTTGAAGATGGTATAGAGCATCTTGGATGTGGACTAATGGGAATTTGTGCTCCAATTCAACATTCTAGTGTAAGTTGTAGAAATATTTTATTTTAATTTTTAGTCAAAACCTTTTGGATTCCATTTTAAAATAGTATTTTGTATGCATTGAACGTTGAAAGCATATGGCCTTTTTTTGAAATGTGCCTTCTGGATTTCCCAAAATCTCCAAGCAATCAATGTTGTATGGTACATTCTAATCGTGCTTTATTTATATATTTTGTTACTTAATAACTATCTTTCTAGAGAAAAAAACCGCATACATTGTTGTGCTAGTTACTTTTTAAGAAGAAAACAAATTGATAGGTATTATTGTTTCTGTTTACTTTTTAACGGTGAACATATAATTTTTCCTTAGCTGCTATGTTTGTCATAATCTTATTCACTTTGGTATAGCTTTCTCTCTCTCTCTCGCAATTGAAGGTTGTTCATCATGGCTTGCCATATGAAAGTGTTCCATGGGAGCTAATTTTAATTTAAAACTTTCTTTTTAAATGGATGGCTTTTCTAAGCTTATATTTGCTTTAAAATTTGTATGGGTGCTTTAAGTTTTCCATTGTCCCATGTCTCCATGTTGATGATAGAGATAAGAATGTCGTAGTACCCCTTGACATAAACGCACACCAGCCCCAGTATTTTTGTTCAAGAGTTCTATAGTTATTCTAGCTTGCATGTGTGGACACATACTAGCAAGGTGGTTAAGTACAAGGTTAGGTGGGTTTGTGATTCAAGACCTCTCTTGCCAAAGTACTCCTGGCTTTTGCCAACTCATACGACTATGAATGGGAAAAAAAAATGTCCTCTTAAGATTCAATGAGGAAACTTGACTCGGGCATTATGTTTATTCACTAAAAGAATTACCCTAGAAACAATAAGCCTAACAGAAAATATATATAGTACTTAAATAGTACTTTCTTTTGCTCAAATGTGTTTGTCTACTTTGTTTTATCACATACCTTTAGATTTGAGTTTTGAACTCTTGATTTAGAATATCAAAGGAAGCTACCAAGGAGAGTTACTGAATTTAAAGAGGGATTATAGAGCAAACATAATAGTTGGCCAAGGTTGGTGGTGTGTTTTCCTATACCTAATCTTAATCTTCTCCTTCATACTTGGCTTCTATTTTTTTATTTTGTTATTTTTTATTTTTTTGTATACAAGTTTTGGATTCTAAAATTTAGTTGTGGTTTTACTCTAAAACTGAACACTAAACCAAATGCTTTTAAAATTAAAGACAGTCTCTTGCAGGAAATTCATCCAGTTACTTCTGGTCACAATATGGTAAGATATTGAGGTAGATTTTTTTATTCCATTTGCTAGTTTAATTATATCTGATTTTTTTATATATAAATTAATTATATCAAATTGTCATTCACAAACCTTTTCCCTACAATTGAATAAGGGTCATTCACAAGTTAGTTCCTCTATTGGCTCAATAATGGCAGGTAGATGTACATATATTCTAGAATTGCTTAAAGATTATATGGCTCCATCGTGTTAGTTCCTCTATGTTGGTGGTTATTCTCAGTTCCTCTAAATCTTTAGTGTATAGGCTAAATTCTTCTGGTTGTGCTCAAGGCCATCCTGGGGTTCTTAGTGAGAGAATTTATTTAAATTCTTTCTTTTTTTTCTTTTTTCTTTTTTTTTTTTATGGGGCTTTGGTGAATTTTATAGTAGTTGCAATGTGAACGAATAATGTAGAATTGTCTTTGATGTTATTAAACTGTTGCTACTGATTAAGTAACATGTGAAAATCTAGGTAATACCCTTTGAAAGTTCATGAATCATGATGCTTTGGGTTATCTTTATGGATATGAGGTTTGAATGCTTTTTTTCGATTAGCTTCTCCCTGCAATTGTATGTTTCATAAGAAACACAACTATGTATCATCACCCATTAGGTACACAACAACCACATTGATTTTTGTTGCTATAGAGCATTACTGGACCTCATCAATTTAATTTAATAGGTATTGCTAAGAAAAATAACATTTATTGGTTTTATTTCTTCCCAAATGCTTAAAGTTTATTACTTTAATTCTAAATTGATTCCACATAGAAAATTGTATTTTGCATCCCAACTTTAACATTTAGCAATATTTTTTATTATTAATTTGTCAAACATGTGTATCGGAAGCTAGCTTATTGGTTAGTCTACTATATACACTAAAATATTCCATCCACCAATTGTGTTACTTAATATTGATTAGTCTCTTGTATACATGGACAAAATGGATTGGAAGTATGGGAGAGTTGGGGGTAAGGAACCCGGTCAACTTGAAATTTTAACTATTGTTGTAATTTCCTTGCGTATAAAATTTACATATTCTCAATTCTTATTGAACAAATTTAGCTTTTGTTTAATTGTTTGCATACAAATTAGTATATCAACCTTGGCTCCATCACCCAAGAAACAAATAAAAAAATAGCTTTTTTTAAGTTCAAGTGTGAAATCTTGACTCACAAGTGATGTAAAATGGAGTTTTGACTCCTGAGTTTAATTTGGAGAAGCATTTGTTGAATTTTATTCATTGAATCTTATTTCATTTCTTCTTTGGTTTGCTTTTTCTTATTTGAATTTTTTTCCTGGCACTTTTATTTAGTAAAAAAAAGGAGTAATAGTGATGAGTGACTAGACCTTTCTTTTGTTATTTTTTTTTTCTTATTAAATGCATGTCTTCGAACTAGATTTTCAAAAGACGAGTGATCAAAACAATATTTGGTCATTATATGTTTTGTGAAAGCAGGTTGAAGAGAAATGGTATGCAAGAAGATAAAGAGTATGAATCAAAGAGCTTGTTGAAGGAGCACTAGAAGAGGCTCGCCAACATCAAATTGGGCATTAAATACGCAGAACTGCATGCCATTTCTTAGATTTGCACACATGTAAATATGCACAAGTGCCATCTCACTACAAGAAAATTGGCCTATAACCACGTTTTTGTTACGGCGTTTTTTGAAAAACGCCGTTTCAAAGATTTTTAAAATACTTTGCAGACAACTCATTTTAAAAAACACGCGTCCTACTTACTAACATATATCCCCTTTTTTAAGGCCCACGCTTTTTTCATTTTGTTCATTTCTCAGAGTCCCAAGATAGATCTAGGGTTCTGTCTCTTCATCACTCCTCTTTCTTATGGTGAAACTAGATCAAGCATCGTAGGCTCTGATTTACGATCTCTCTATCCACCTCTCTCCATCTTGGCTCAAAGCTCTCGATCAGTCCGATTTGAAGATTAATTTTGTGAGTCTCATTCTCTGATTTTTTTGATTTTGTTTATATACGAACACAGATCTGTATCTACGATCTTTGATCTATGTGATATATATATATATATATATACACACTAATTTATGTTAAAGAGAACACAGACCGATCGATCGATCGATTGATTTTTAGTCTATTGATCGATATTGAACACACACTCTCTCTCTCTGAATTTGATCGATTGATTGCTTTCGTTCAGATCTGTTAGTTTTCGTTCAGATCTCTCTCTGTAAGTTTTTGTTCAGATCTGTAATTATTTAGGATTTTTTTTTTATTATTTATGTTTTTGATTAGTAGTGTATGTTAATGTTAATGTTAATGTTTTTGAATTATTTTTTTGTTATTTGTAATCTGAATGTGGCAGCAGAGTTTTATCTATTTTCATCAACTTTTGTCGTTTCTTCTGAGCACTTATCGTCATTGGTAAATGCTCTCAATCATCTAGAGACTTTAGGGATATCTTTCATTTTCTTATATATATATATTCATTTTTCTTTTAACACAGCATGACTGTTACTTTATTAATCAATTAAACTTTTCATTGATTAGCAGTTGCAATCATTATTTAATTTGTTTATTTGTCAATATAATTTTTTATATTAGATCCCATGCTCTTCCTGTTAAGTGTCATTACTTTTTATGGATTAAAAGATTGAAATCAAGAAATGGTTTGTTGTTTAATCTCCTTTTAGAATAAATATTATGTTTACTTTATTATGCCTCTGACAAGGATGAATAATAAGCAAAACAGATCAAGTCCGGTTTCTTGATTTTGTTATTGCTAGTGTTAGAATCAAATATATGTTTGCTCTTTACTTGACAGCATTTTCAATGTACTATAATTGTGTTTTGGGGAATGTGGATCATCTAAAATAGTAGACTTTTATTCTTTTCTTTTCAACCTATGTCTCACTAATAAGTCACAACTTTTGGGTTTTGTCTTCTGTAGGAAATTCCAATTCGGAAGAAAGAAAGAAAATGAAAATATAGATTATATACCAAAGCTCCAAACTAGCCCCTTCCATATCACTTCCCCTAGAGATTGTTTCATGTTGATTATTTGCTTATGTAACTGCTAAAGTGATTTCACCTTCTGCATTTGCATAACAAATTTGGTTAATTTTGAAATTACAATAGGAAGTTACAGATGGTAGCAGGCTAGCAGCCCATGATTTTTTGAGACTTTATCTAAAAAATCAAAATTTGAGCTTATCTTTCTAGTTTTTGAACAATTGGGACTTTGGACAATAAGAATTTTTAATTTTTTTTTTTTTTTTTTTGTGAAACATTAGGCCACCGAGCTAAGGTAACTCCCTCAACATCCCATTTGCCCCACCAACAATTTAAAAATAAAAATTAAAAATTAAAAAAAAAATTTGGAGGAAGAAGTTTAAATGCTCAATCTATAATTCCAATGACAGTATAGCCGCCATACATGTAGGCCCTCACATCATAATGGAATGTGATTTTAGCCCCCTCCCCTCCCTGTTCTAATATCCCTGTTCATATTTGTCCATTTACAGTGGTGGCAATCCTATTGCCTACTAGGTTCTCTCACCACCAGTTGGACTGGATTTTTATCTTAATTTGGGGAAAAGATGATTGTTTTGGACAAGATTAAATTTGAATTTTCATAAATTAGTTTTTTATTTTAATTTTTATTTTAAACATCTATGAGAGGAAGTTAGGCTGCACCCTAGGGAAGAATTTGGAGAAAATATTTCTAGAGCATAGATACAAATTGGCATGAAAGAACCTGTAAGCAAATGGTAATTATAAATGATCTATAATTGTTCGTCTAATGGATAAGGTGTTTTTTTTTTTTTTAATTATATCAAGTGTGATGTCCGGTTCGAGTCGTTTTGTTAGAACTACTTCCCTTTCCCCTGTTACCCTCTTACCAATTTTTCTTTTTCCTACATATAAATAATATTTTTAAAAATGGCCTATTGCAATTTGCATCATTGTTATGGCTGTGTTGAGGGCCTTTGGGTTTCAACTAGGGTGGGGTTGATCTTAGCAGTGTTCCCTTCTTAGCTGCAAATGGTTTAGAGTCTTGCTCATCATGGGCTCATTTCCAGGATTTTTATTGACTATAACTTTCAATAACAAGCAAATCATACGTCGCACCAAATACAATACATAAAAACCCAATCTTCATGTAAAAATGTGTGGAGTGGAAGCATGCTTTACCCAAACATTTTTCCACTATTAGGGAAGTCTATTTGTAGAAATTTAATGTATAAAGAGAAATAGAGAATTGTATTATTGATTGATTTATATTGATATCTATTACAATGATTCATGATTCCTATATATAGAAGAGGGTGAGTGTGTAGTAGGTAAGGAGTAGGTGAAGTGGAGGTGGTAGTGGTGTAGTGGGTTAGGTTTAGTGGAGTAGGTGAGGTGGTAGTGGTGTAGTGGGTTAGGTTTAGTGGAGTAGGTTTAAGTGGGTGAAGTAGGTGGAGAGTAGGTGGATTTTAACAGCCCCCCGCAAACTCAAGGGGGATAGAAACTAACCAACTTGAGTTTGGAGAGAGTAACAAAACAAGAAAATACATAAAAATAAAAGAGGATAAGAGACACTGTATGGTCGTGTCAGACCATTGGTGAAGACACTGGATAGTGGTGTCATAACGTTGTAGAGGACACTGTATGGGGGTGTCATAACCATGTAGAGGACACTGTATGGTGGTGTCATAACGGTGTAGAGGACACTGGATGGCGGTGTCAGACCGATGTAGAAGACAGTTTATGGGGTCATGTCGGACCGTTGTAGGAGACAATATTGTGACAGTTGTTGTGACAGTTTACGGAGTCTTGCTGGACCCTTGTAGAAACTAACCGGAATCAATGTCGGGACAGTTTACAGAGTCTTGTCGAACCCATGAAGGAGCTAATCGGAATCAATGTCGGGACAGTTTACAGAGTCTTGTCGGACCCCTGTAGAAACTAACCGGAATCAATGTCGGGACAGTTTACAGAGTCTTGTCGGACCCATGAAGGAGCTAACCGAAATCAATGTCGGGACAGTTTTACAGAGTCTTGTCGGACCCATGAAAGAGCTAACCGGAATCAATGTCGGGACAGTTTACAGAGTCTTGTCGGACCCATGAAGGAGCTAACCGGAATCAATGTCGGGACAGTTTACAGAGTCTTGTCGGACCCTTAAAAAGTCGCACCCTCAAAAGGTGTGCCCAATCTTTCAAAAGGCGTGCCATCAAAAGGCGTGCCCAATCCATAAAAAGGCATGCCAGATATGATGGCGAGGCACGTGAGTGCCTTGGCTGGCGCGCCCGTTTGTCGTCTGGCGTCAAGTGGCGCGCGATACGCGTGGCTGCCTCGGCTATTTAACCAAGACGGAGGCTGAGGCTGAGGCAGAAGCTGAGACAGAAAAACTGAGAGAAACCTCTGAAAAATTCTTCCTTTGCTGAGAGAGAAACTCTGTAATACGCTGTAACACTCTGTTGCCCAGAAAATGGCTTCGTCTTCCCGTGGGCTGCTCACTCTCTTTCCCGACCTCAATGAGTCAACAAGAGAGAGAACTGGTGCGGTGGCCAGTGAACCTCAACCAAACACCTCTGTGTTTGCTCCGTTGAACTTTCCGATGCGGTCGGTGGAGCAAAAAATGGCGGTGCAAACTGATATTGAGGCCAATCAGTATACTCTGAAGTCATGTGTGGAAACCATGACTGCGGTCACAAACTTGTCGCACCGGCTGCAGAGCAGGACAAATGAAGTGCAACAGTTAAACTCCCAGCTGGCTCTGCTCCAACGCATGTATAAGGATGCGCGAGCAAAGATAAGTGTGCTAAAGACAGAAAACAAGGAGCTGAAGCGGAAGGCCACCGTGATCTTCCGATTTGGAGGGCCACCATATGCTGTAGTGGAGGAGCAGGGAGGAGTGATCGTGCCCAGTGGAGTGGGAAACACGGAGGCAACACCGTCAAGGACCGCCCAGGACGGAGGCAAGAAGAAAAGACCGGCGGAATAGGCGAAAAAGTGAGGTCGGTGGGTGGCCGTCTACAGAAAAGAAAACAAATCTTGTGGTGTTGTGGTTTGTGTTGTTGTGGTTGTTTTTTTTTTTTTTTTGTTAAAATTGTGATCGGGGTTGATCCCTGAGATGAATAAAAGATGGTTTGGTGTGCAAAGCTATATGGTATGAATGGAATTTGAAAAAGATTAAAAAATAATGTGAAAGAAAAATAAAGAAAGAAATAATAAAAATATATTTGAAATCAAAATGAAAGATGAGGGAAATAAGGAAAGTGGTTTGGAGAAAATAAATAAAAATAATGGATTTTGAAATCAAACGGAGGAGAGAGAGGGGACAAGCCCATGTGAGAGAAAGAGGGGAAAAATGATAGCCGATGCACCCAAAAATAATCTAGCTGCTATCCACAGGCGCTTAGGGGAAGGAAATGGTAGCAAGAGACGGCCAACACCATATATGGCTATAGCAAAGAAATGGAGTATCAAGCTCAATGGGCTAGGATTTAGACCAGAGAGTAAAGCCACTGGTCCTGTTGAACACACACCTCCAAGGCTCAAATAATCAAAACATGCTTCACGCATTTCCTTCCTTTCTTGATCAGGAGATGCACAAAACACCGTATACAGGGCTCCAGTCATTCCTCCACCAGTTAAAGGATGACGCATGTTGAAAGCATCACCTATTAATAGTGCTCCAGGAGTAGGGTAAGGAGCAGCTGGCATACTTCTATTGGGCATTGTTCGAATACTTCCCTTATCAATTTCAGCTATAAATGAATCATGCA
Source organism: Camellia sinensis (assembly GCF_055761805.1). Taxonomy (NCBI): domain Eukaryota; kingdom Viridiplantae; phylum Streptophyta; class Magnoliopsida; order Ericales; family Theaceae; genus Camellia; species Camellia sinensis. Next base: position 102,367,840 of record NC_138973.1, on the reverse strand, counting down.
GCTCAGGTGGAACCTGGGGAGCCACCAGAGGGAAGCAAAGCCGAAGGCTGCTGCAAAGCCGAAGGCTGTAAAAGCGAAAAAGGAAAAGAAGGCTCCGGCTAAGACAAAAGCTGCTGCGCCAAAAGCTAAAGCCGCTGTGAAGCCCAAGCCAGCGGCAAAGGCCAAGCCAGCTGCGAAGCCAAAAACTGCTGTGAAACCGAAGGCTGCCGTGAAGCTGAAAGCTGCAGTGAAGCTCAAGGCTGTGGTGAAGCCCAAACCAAAGCCGAAGGCGAAGGATCCTAACAAGAGGCAAATGAGCATGGAGGAGAAGCATAGATTGAGTGTTGGGTTGTAGAGTTTGCCCCAGGAAAAGATGCCACAGTTAGTGCAGATTATGAAGAAGAGGAATTCACATTGGCCTCAAGAGAGAGGATTTAGGCAGTGATGGGAAGGTATGTGTAGAAAATAAGCGGAATAGGTTGAGGTCCGGCGGGCGGCCAAGGCGAGGTTGTCGCCCGCTGGTGAAACGAAAAATACTAAGTGCTTAACCTTGCTCTGATACCATGTAGAAATTTAATGTATAAAGAGAAATAGAGAATTGTATTATTGATTGATTTATATTGATATCTATTACAATGATTCATGATTCCTATATATAGAAGAGGGTGAGTGTGTAGTAGGTAAGGAGTAGGTGAAGTGGAGGTGGTAGTGGTGTAGTGGGTTAGGTTTAGTGGAGTAGGTGAGGTGGTAGTGGTGTAGTGGGTTAGGTTTAGTGGAGTAGGTTTAAGTGGGTGAAGTAGGTGGATTTTAACACTATTGCTGTAAAAAAAATCCAGGTGAAGGTTTCTAGTACTAAATCCATTTTACATCTAATCTCTAGGTGATGTCAAGTTTATTATATTTTTATGGTATGTCTGGTTTGCTAAAGGAGATCCTGCTTCACCGGTACTTCAGCAAGGTATTCTAATACTTTCTGTCTACCAATAAGGTGGCTTCCTCTTTCTTCTCCTTTTAAGTCATAATTTGTATATTTCTCTGTTTGTTGTTTTCACATAATGTCCATTTAACTTTTTTCTTTTTTCCTTTTCCTGCTTTAACAGATTTTAAATACCTCAAGTGTTATGTTAGAATCTTTATGCTTACTTGTAAACTTGAAGTTATTGCTAGCTTTAGATCTAGTTAGATTGGATCATATACTTGCTTGATTACATAATGGATATATGTAGTCAGCACATACGAGTTTTGAAGTCAAAATTGTGTTTCCTTAAGCGTGGTACACTGACTGCTTGCCTCTCTTCTTTGTATTGGACAGTTTGTGTTCTTGCTTCCCATTTTTCAGTCATTTGAATTTGTTCACCAAATCCTTGCCTTTCTGCTGTGTTTGATAGTTTGTTTTCCTTGCTTTGTGTCTGTTGAATTTTGGTATATTGTCCGGATAATACCCTTAACACATTTATAATTCTTCTGCAGTAACATTGTGGATGTGAACTCATATAATGAGTTGAAAGATGCAATTAGTCAGGGGAAATGGGCAAGGGGTCCGTGGTCTGCAAGGTAATTGTTTGTTTATTTGCCTCTTATTTTTTTGACCATGTATATAAGGGGTTTATAGGGTTGGTGTGCTTAGTGTCTTTTACACAGACAACATGTAAAAATCTGTCAGATCCTTATGAACATGAAATACCAATATGGTGATAGAGCAGAATGACAAAAATGAATTCAATGTAGGGGACCCCACATGAGCACAAAGCTTAGTTTGGTTTGGTTTTTAGGGTTAATGTTTATGTTTATCATAATGCAATTGTGTACTTCTAAGATCACTACACATTTGGTGGCACAGTGACAAAGATGAGTTGAGGGTGAAAGAAGAAACAGGGGCAACAATTCGGTGTTTTCCTTTTGAACAGCCTGAAGGCAAAAGTAAGACATGCTTGATGACGGGCAATCCAGCAGAGGAAGTTACAATTTTCGCCAAGTCATACTGAATCTCCAAGCATGCTCTTATATCCATTTTCTGGCAACTATGTTCTCTAATCAATTGATAGTGTTCTTCCTCATAATATGTAGTAATGATTGCACTGGGCTGTGTATTTTATGAATTGTTTTGAAGTTTCAAAGCTAATAGTTCATTATAAGTCATGATTTCTATAGAAATGTACATTTATGAAGACAATTGGATATGTTTGCAGAATGCTACTCAGAAAAGCCAGAAGGTATTTGTGCATGTGCTTTCAGAAATTGACGGTCATGAAATTAAGGAAATTGGTATGCCACTTAGGATAGAAACCTGAAGTAGATGCTACATCTCTCTCTCTCTCTCTCTCTCCTGCATCTTCTTTTTCTTTTTTCTCAGCGTCTTCTCTCGTTCTTTGTTGATTTTAAAGAAGATGCCAAGTTGCCAACTTACTTAGTGCCTCTAAAAAATTCATATATATGATATATGTGCATATTATCTTGTTTTTGTATCAGCTTCAACTTTAATTTCTACTGTCTTCTTTATTCAACAGGGTTGAGCACTTGCTGAGGGATGTGAAGGATACAACCATTAGCACCCTTGCAACAGAGGTATTCTTTCTTTACTGTTCTGGTTTCCTTTTCAATTGGACTATTTTTAAATTTTTTCCTTTTAACTTTTCCTCCAAGATGCTAAGGGTTTAATTGTGCTCAACATAGGCAGCTATATGGGTGGAGTTGATCTTTGGCAAAATGATTATAAGCATGATGATTATTTCAATCTTCAGTCCATGCATGACAAAACGCTTGAGGTGGTGTGCATTTCTGGAGCATGGCACCTTGGCAAACTTCAGGTACAAAATCTTGGTTTCTACTAATCCTCCAAATCATTGTAATAAGTGATTGAAATGGGTTCACCGAGCTGCCAAAATGTATGCTTCATAGTAAGTTTATTTGTATATGCTACCACAATGAGTTCTATGTGTATACCTATGTTTTGGTTTCATGGGTACTGTCCTTTTCTTTTCTTCTCCTTCTTCCTTTCCCAAAATCCCTCTACAGGTGTGTGGGAGAGAAGAAATAAAATTTACTTTTTGGAAGCTAAAATCTTGTTAAAACAGGTGTTTAATTTTTAAAAGATTATGAGATGTTATCTTCAATGCTAATTTAAAAAGTATATGTGCATGTCAAAAGTTTATGTTCACCTTTATAATGCCAAGCCTTTCTTACTACTATACTATATGAGCCTAAGCCTTGCATAGGAAAACCTTATCTGCGTAAATCTGTCACAACTACTAGAACTTTGGCTCTAGTATCCCCTAATTGGTTTGTACTACTTCATTTGGTTAGCATTTTCTACCAAAAACCGAAAGGGCAAAAATAATCACCATTATGCAGTGAAAACAAGAGTTCACTGTTTCATTTATGGTAAAGACGACATAAAACAGAACGTCAAACGGATGAAACAGAAGCTGTATAAGAACCATTACTGTACTTCAAACCTTTTAGAAAGGCAGAACGCAAGTGAAGAGAAAAAAATGGTGTTTGAAATACCAAAAGCGCTTCTACTTTCTTGCAAGCCTTCAACTGCTGTGGGTTGATGAGGATTCACTTTCTGGCAAATGGTCTCGAAGCCAACATTCAACCCAATTGTGGTAGATTCCGTAACAAAACTGCATGTCACCAAAACTAATGCATAAGCCACCAAGTAAATACAAAATAATAGCTACGTAATAATGCCAACACCCTTTAGAAAAATACAAAATAAATTCTAGAAAGCAATGTTATGATAAGGTTGAAATCTGCCTGCATTGGCTCATGTACACCACCATCATAGGATAGGCTACATATCATTAATCCCTGAAAGAAGCATTGTGTAAGGACTTAGTCCATTCTTATGTATTAGCGTACACATTTCACGCATTACGATTTTTCCAAGCATATTGATTGTTCATCACGAGGCTTTTAATTGTTTTCTCAAGAAAATGCCATGTAATCGAGTAAGAGTGAATTCTAACCCTTTGATGATATTTGTGTGAGTATGAGTTTGAGTTGCACCTTTAATTGTATGTGATAGGGCATTGTGAGCTTACCACAGGCTAGACTGTACCTTTGTGCCATGTGTCCCAAACCTATGTCTATATGACATCCCATTAGAGTGCACTAACCCTTTAGTGGAGTCAGTTAATGTGGTTTTGAACAGGTTTTGAACAGGTTCTAAAGAGGTTAATTTCAGATTTTGAACAGATTCTGAATAGGTTAATTTCAGATTTTGTATTTCAGATTCTGAACATGTTAATCTGGTTTTGAACAGGTTTTGAACAGGTTCTGAACAGGTTGATGTGGTTTTGAACAGGTTTTGAACAGGTTCTGAAGAGGTTAATTTCAGATTTTGAACAGATTCTGAACAGGTTAATTTCAGATTTTGAATTTCAGATTGTGAACAGGTTAATCTGATTTTCAAATTCAGATTCTGAAGAGGTTAATCTGAATTTCAGATTCAGTCAATTTGTGTAGAATGACAGGTTCAGAAGCAAAATCACAGGTTGATTGTTTGAAGCAGAATGACAGGTTCAGCAGAATGAAGTTCAGAATGATGCAGTCCAGAATGAAGCACTCCAGAATTAAAGCTCATAATGATGCAGTCCAGAATTTAAGAATGATGCAGTCCAGAATTACATGAAGTTCAGAATGATGCAGTCCAGAATGAAGCAGCATGGCTATGCACTATTGAAGCAGCATTGAGCAGTCCAAAATGAAGCATTTGGCAATAATATGTAATCTGTTGCTGGATTATATGTAATCTTTTGCTGGATAATATGTAATTTTTTGGAGTTGTTATAGATTATGAATGTCTAAGTAGCATGGTACGAGATTACATATTATTAGTAACATTTGGCTGTAAGTAGCATAGATTATGAATGTCTAAGTAGCATGGTAAGAGTCAAATTGAGGTCAATATGATGATTGTTGAACAGAGGTTATAGAAATAAATTTAATGGAATTGAGTTTTGCAGTGTTGTCCATCGAAGCTGAAGCTTAAGAAATAAATTTTTTTTTGGGTTTCAAGTACCTATATCCTTCTGTTTTCTGCTTAAATGTTTTAATGATTTCATGAATGAAGATGATGGTGAGTTGAATTTAACAATTGTTAGCAGTTATTTATTAGATCAATTAATAATATGGACATTCTTGGGAGAAAAATGACAGTTTGGGTACTAACATGGTGATTCTCGTGCCTTTTTTCTAATAAATTCTTTTACAGGATATGACAAACATAACACTCATGAACCTCCCCACCTTTCCACTTTACTGCCAAACTTTGTCACCATACCACTTTTCCTTAAAAAGGTAATGTTAGAAAACAGCCAACAAGCTCTAATAATAACACCTGAAACAAAACCTTAAAAGAAGCCAAGTGAAGGAACTATCAGTTGTGCTATGTTATCTATGCACATATAAGTAGATTTCTTTAATGCCATGTTTGATTTACTAAAGTAAAAGTTTCTTTAGTCTCCTTATAGGATGACCATTCAATTACAATAGTGAATAATTATTTCATAATTCAACATGTCCATTATAGAAATTCAAGAAATTCAACATGTCTAACATCATAATTCAACAAGTCCATTCAATCTATACAAGAAATTCATAATTCAATCCATACATGTCTGACATCATAATTCAACAACAAATTCAACAATAATTTCAACCTATCAACAGTAATTGAAAATAGAAGTCCATTGAAGTTATAAAGTTCATTCAATCCATAAGTACATACATCAAGTCCATTCAATCCATAAGTACATCCATCAAATTCCCCAAAAGCTATGAACTCAGTAGTTTACATTATAAAATATAAAACAATACAAAATACAATGACATAAAGCACGACATTCAATTTCTTCTCCATCTTTCGAAGCCTTCTACCATGCTCCTGAAATTCATTATCCATCTCATAAACCCTTGTACTTGGATCGTTAAATTCTTCGCTTCTTATAAATGTATGAGGTGCAGCATTGGAGATCACGTCGTAGTCATCATCATCTACGAACTTGAAGTAATTGCAGTGTTCCTCACTAATTTACAATGCATGACAATCAGTTAATCAAATCAGGCTAATAAATTTGCAAACAAATTTCCATAGTACTTACATATTTTGATGGACACACAAAGTACACACGCCCTTTATTTCCATTCTGATTGGTTCGCACAATGTGTATGGCAGCTGTTCTCCCATAATCACAAAATCTTGGTATCAATCTTAAGTAGCTATTGTTACTAGAGGAAGAAGCCATTTTGTAATCTGCATACAAAATAGAAGATAAATATATATATATACATACATTAGTAAACATAGCTACTATGAATTAATAACTTAGAGATGAGCTTTTAGATGAATATCTGGGCTGAGAATGAGATTAGGGTTCAAGGGCCAAAACATTTGCTACATTAGTAAACATATCTACGCTCATACTCAACCAGAGGCCCTACTTTGCTTACTTCTACAATCAAATCAAATTAAACCCAAATCAAAATGTGAACATCATGCTAAAGATTATTTAAAAAAAAATAAAAGGACAAAAAAACAACCTCCTCGTCACGAAGCCAAACCCTCGACTTCTTCCACTTATCTTGTCATAGTGCTTCACTTTATCAGCCACCTCTGATGGAGTCAGTTTTGCAACCCATTTATAGCAGAGATTCTAAAAGAAGAATGAAATCGTAACAAATAAAAAAAATATGAATAAATATATGGAAACTCGTTAAGGCAATTCATTTGGGTTCTTTGGTATTTTTCTTAATTGACTTGGGTTATTTTTAGGTATTTGGATTGCTCTAAAACACACCTGCAAGTATAACGTTATACACTGTCCAACTTATAGCAAATAACTAATCAAACTTATAACTTTATAGCAAAGAATTAATAAAACAAATAAAAATAAAATGAATCTTATTTCGACTATATATAATGTTAGTAATTAGAATTCACAGAATTTTTTTGACTTATCCTCCTTGTACAAGTTAAGATCTATTCTTCAATATCACGGAACGCCTTTTTTTCTTAAGACTTCAATAAAAGATTATTTTGGAAAACAAGGAATAATTCATTATGAATTAAGACCTAAGAAACTTCGGAATTCTGGACTAAATCAATGGAAAAACTGGTTAAAAGGTCATTATCAATACCATTTATCCCAAATTAGATGGTCTAGATTAATAGCAGCAAAATGGAAAAATAGAATCAATCAATGTCGTACAATTCAAAATCAATATTTAAACAAAGAGAATTCATATGAAAAAGACCTATTAATTCATTACAAAAAACAAAACGACTACGAAGTATATTCATTACCAAATCAAAATGAGAATTTTCAAAAATACTATAGATATAATCTTTCATCTTATAGATCTATTAATTATGAAAATAAGAGGGACCCATATATTTATGGATCACCATTCCAAGTAAATAAGAATCGAGAGAGTTCTTATAATTACAACACACATAAACATAGGGGCAAATTTTTTGATATACTAGGGGATATCCCTATCAAAAATTATTCAGGAAAAAGTGATATTATGTATATCCCTACCAAGCAAATTACTTTTTTTTAATATAAATGAAAATGGTAGTGAAAATAAAAACATCAATAGAAAGCAAAAGGAGGTTATACCCTCGAATGAAAAAAAAAATTATACACATGTTCAAATGAAAAGGAGGTTATCTGTCCAAAAATTTATCTATATGTTCAAATGTTATTTATTTGTACACATGTCACGTACTTTTCTAATTACTTGTCTAAATATCACCTAATTATACACATGTCACCTATTTGTCCCACCTTACCGCTACCAACCATTGTTGCCAGCTACCGCCATCCGCCAACCATTAGCAACTTTTTCAACAACTTTAGGAGTGATAAACGAACCAAACAACTTGAGCTCGACTTATGTTCAGCTCATTAAAAACTCATTCGAGCTCAGTTCGTTAAGTAAATAAGCCAAACTTGAATAGTCAATTGCTTGTTCGGCTCTATTTGATGAATCTAAAACTACCAAACTACTTCAGGTCGGCTTGAGCAAAAACTCATTTGATATCGACTCGAAAATTTAACGAACCAAAGTTGAACAAATTTTAAAATTCGCTAAAGTTATCAAAGCAAGTTATAACAATCAACTGTTCAGCTCGTTTGTTATCCCTAAAGAGGGTTTAAATAGGACTACAACTATTTCTCTTCTCATTTTACATCCCCTCCATACCTTATTCTCTCTACTACTTACAACACGATTTTGGAAGCAATTATTATATATGTAGAATCACTTGAAAAAAAATAAAATAAACACTCTAGAGGATTCATGCTTCGTCTGTGATGGGTGGCTGTAGGCAAAAATCTCAGTATAGAATTTTCAAATGTCTATCAAAATTAATGAATTTACTTGAACCAGACTCTCTTGTGATGTATTTGCCCTAGAGTTCTTTCTTTTCAAACATGTACATTTCTCTAGTCCCTCAAAATTATGTTTATTTTTGTCATGGGTGGGAAGCAAAAGTATCAGTTCAGAATTTCCAGACATTTGCATGTCATTCAACAAATTTGAGTTCAACCAAAAATGAATTCAATCTTTCTCTTGTGACATCATCTCCCTCTAAAAAAAAGACAGTACACCCACAAATATCCTACTATCAATTAAAATAAACAAACAAAATAAAAGCACACCTGCCAGTGCCCTGCTATCAATTAAAATAAACAAATAAATAAAAAAGATAGCACAAATAAATTCAATAGCACACCCGCCAGTGCCCTGCTATCAATTAAAATAAACAAATAAATAAAAAAAGACAGCACAAATAAATAAAATAGCACACCCACCAGTGCCCTGCTATCAATTAAAAGAAACAAATAAATAAAAAAAGACAGCACAAATAAATAAAATAGCACACCCGCCAGTGCCCTGCTATCAATTAAAATAAACAAATAAATAAAAAAAGACAGCACAAATAAATAAAATAGCACACCCGCCAGTGCCCTGCTATTAATTAAAAGCAAATAAATTAAAAAACACACCTGCTAATGCAACCGCTAGAGACGAAGGGATGGAGGAGGTATAGGTAAGGAAACCAAAATAAGCAGAAGCTGGATTAGCAGAACCAGACAAGGCCAACAGTTGAGGCCACACCAAAGCTGAGGCAAACAAAACACCTCAAATAGCAGCAACACCAGAATGGCAGTTCAAAACAACAGAGCCTACGTGAAATCAGAACCCAGAACAGTTCACCATACAGTAAACCAGTACAGCAAGGAGACTGGCAGTTCACCATATAGGAAAAGTATCATACTTGATGTTAAAACTAGAGTCGGCATTGGATTACCTATACAGGTGATCTTCAACTTATTTCTCATATCAATAAAACTTTTCCTAGTAGCAAAACTATTAAAAACTACTCTCAAATTTATTTTATTTTCACATTTTATTTATTTATTTATATTATTTATTTATTTTTTGTGTGTATAGTACCTCTAATACTTATTTTATAGATAATCAATGTGTTCTCTTTCACTCTCTTTGAAGAATAATAGGCGACTAAAAAATTGGATAAAATGATATAAAGTAAAGAATGTTCGGTTATTGGAATTTTACCATAAGATGCCACTTTAATATTTTTTCGTATATATTTTCATCTAGGTTTATTGGAATGTTAGTCTAGTTTCCAACATTTTGGAAGTCGTCTTCATGATAAATCACGCAAATTTGTGCAAATATTCATATATTTATCATGTCATCATAAAAATAATTATATAAAATTTTGAAAAATTACTATGCACTTGATTTTTGATACTACAATTCCCCCTATGATTCTGCCACAGAAAAACATGGACTTTACACTCAAAGTTATAGGTGGGGAATTATCAACAATTCTCGAAATTTCTGATGCTATTGAGGTTTCAGAAATTTTATAGTTTTATTTATTTATTATTTGTTTCACACTAAAATTGGAGTTAAAGAAGCAAGTAAACTTGTGTACAACACTATTGCATATGACATATAAAGAATAAAAACAAAATGTACAAGGACAATAAAAACAATGTAGATTTGATATTGAAATGAAATTTGTGTAGGACCTACTAAAAAAGCATAAAGTGGTTGGCCATTGGCTCAAAAATGGTTTGAGTTTATATATAATACAATACTAAAAATTATATATATATTTTACGAATGTATGTTGGTTGTACCCGTATCCTAATTTTTAGGTCTTTTCTCTATTTTTCATTTCTCAGTTTAGAAGAAAATCTATTTCACTAACACAAACAATTCATGAAGAAAAAATTGTTAAAAGAATGACAAAACTTCACAAGCGAAATCCATTTGCAAAAGCATGAGCTCTGAAATACAAAACCAACCTAGGCAGAGAAAATCAAATAAAAACAAAACAAAACCACAGAACCCAGAATTGCACCCTTAAGACAAAACTGACGTGAGACTCTTACGATAGATACCCAGATACAGATGTTCCACATAATCTAGTAATCCTATTTGCACTTCTCAGCACTCGGAGCCATGAAAATTAAAAAACTGAAATGAAAAAAGAAAAAAAATGCAAATTCCAACTATATTACTGGTAGATAATAAGAAATAGGAGCCAATGATGATTACATAATCAACCTACACACCATCACACAGATAACACATTAAACCCCATCACAAATCAACAATTAAGTAAATTGGAGTGCCTATTAGACCAATTCAACTTGCATGTTCAATAATCTAAAAAAATGCATGGGTTGTAAGATCAACTTTGCATAAAAAATGCTCTGGTTGGAGCAGAAAAGAGATATGAAAACTAGACTAGGACTTTTGTATAGATGCTGACAATCAATGTCCCCAAATGGTGGATGTAAGCCACCAAGTCCCCCAACTTCTCTGATTTTCTGGCTTTGATTTCATTTCCCAAACCAAGTTGGTGATAAGTTCTGAAATTTGAAGATTTAGAAGGAAAAGAAAACTAAATCAAAATGTTATTTTTAAATGGTGAGTTTCACCTTTTTTTGTGTCACATCCTAAAAGGATGCTTGTGATTGGAACATTGCATTGAAGAGAAAATTAAGGAGAAAACCAAAAAGAATGAGATTACTAAAGGCAATACATCAACCAAAAAAAAAAGAAGGAAAAAAACAGAAAAGAAAAGAGAAAAAAGAGTCCAGTCATATATTGAGATATGACAATGATCTCAAAACCATTTTCCAAGACCTCCTAAGAAGCTTCATGGTGCTACACCAAAATGGCCAACCACCCATATTGATTGTTAGCATTGATATCTTAACATAGTTGAAAATGCATACTTTCCAACATTAATGAGTATAGGCACAATAGTCATGATGTTGTGCACAATCATTCAACATACCCTATACCAATCAACCTAACATGGCATTATATTTTGCCTGCACACATCAATGGCATATAACAGTTCTTGTAGGACAAATATCAGATAAATGAAAATCGAAAAAATAATTACATACTAATAGAGTATAGATATGTATTCGGTGCAAATGAAAATTAAATTTTGAAATTTGCAATTACTTTATCTATTTCTTATTTATCTGATAGTCTCTCATTCTTGTAAGAGACATAAGGGATCTAAACCCTAAAATGAGGTTGCCTTTTCATGAAAAGCATTGGATTCCATTTTAAAGACCAAATCAGAGTCATCAATCCCCCTTTTCTATCTTTGCCTGTTCCTATCAAATGCCTGACAAAAACTGTCCTATAGAATTCACCATCCAAGAAAAGACTTTTGTTTATCTGAAATTTTGTTAGAAATTAACCTAAACTGATATTACTATTGAAAAAGGTACCCTACATTACTTGCCATTCAATGGAAAGAAAATATGTATTGAACATTTTTTACATCTCAAAATGAAGATAATCACACATGACAGTGCCAGATTAATGACATAGGTGAGCTCACAAATTGCCCAACATATTTATTACTTCAATTCTTGTATAGTTCTCTACAATTCCCTCAAAAACCAAAACAAATAGATAATTCTAACCAATCCCAAAAGAGAACATGCTAAAAATTTAAAGAAGGTCGAGATTATGAACACTACACCGAAGGTCCAACAAATTTATGGCCTGGATTATGGAGGCCTAACCATTTAGATGAACTATCTTAAATGGGTTTGGTTCTTAGTCAAATCAGGGTTGAGAAGGCAGAATTTAAACAATCAATCCAACAGAAAAGAGTCATAGACAACTCAAAATGCAAGGTGAGGGGGGAAGAAAGAAAAGAAAGGAAAAGTAGCCCTAAACTAAAAGGTATATATCTCATGGACCTATTTTAGTAATCTCTCAACTGATTATAGCACAAACACTTCTTTTGTTTAACAAATTATTTGAATTAATAGTAATCTATGTTCCTAGTATGGTGCCTCAAATCATGATTCTTCAAAGTTGGGTTGCAGAACAAAAGTCCAATAAGCAAATAGGGTAAGTTGAATGGGTTTATATAGTAACATCAAAATATCCATTCATTTCTCAGTTTATACAATTCCCAGAAAATTGCTAAAGGTAATACATCCAAACCACTTTAATTTTGTTTCTCATAGGAAAATCAAGCCACCACAAGAGTAATTGTTAGAAAAATAAACAGATTTCAATAAGCAAATAAAAAATTAGTCTCATATCAGTTACATGGTTACAAAATTCAATTACCAACACATCAGATTTCACACAAGCCAAATTTCAAGTGTATATATATATATATATATATATGTGGAATCAACACAAGATAATGCATTAAAATACAGGACATCTAACAAAAGAAAGGGAATTTCTATTACTTAGCAAATGAGCAATTCTGGCATGAATTTAGACCATGTCTAGCAGGGACATCATTATCATTTATCATTCATTACAAGAACCAAGGATGTGAAATGAAAAACAAGGGCATCATTGTCATTTATTAGTCATTATCCTTACAATAACTTTGTGATTGGAGAAAGGGGGGGGAAGATTAATATGATTTTATAATTATCCAATCCTACTGCTCCTTTAAAAAAAAAAAAAAAACGTGAACAAAACAATAAAGAAAAAACTAGCCATTGTGGCATTTTATCAAACACCTAGTAGATCCAAAATCAGAAGCATGAGACTTTACTCTGTGTGTGTGTAGAATCACCAACAATTCATTCACTTCAATGATTATATTGGGTAGAATATGAATATCATAATCAAAATACATAACATGTTAATCATTCTGTTTTCTATATTTTTTTTCCCAAATTAAAATCATTCAAGTTGTTCATGGAACCCTTTAAAGTAGAGAAGTTTTGGAGATGTTAGAACTAACGAATGGAATGACTTTAATCTCATCTTAACAATGAATTCCATTTACAGAAACACGTCCGAAACAGAGTGAGGGTAGAGAATGAGAAACCCAGAGACCAGAAGAGAGAGAGGGAGGGGTTGAGAAAGAGAAACAGAGACAACAAACTGACCTAGAACTCACGGTGGTGCTGTAGCTTGATGTCGGTGCAGGATGAACTCACGGTGTGGAGGATGAACCGTCCTCACGGTGGAGGATGAGCTCACGTTGTTCTCTGTATGGATAGATTATTAGGGCACAAAAGTTCTAACCAAGGAGTTGAAAACAAATTAGGCGCTAACCCAAATCAGAATTTTTTTAGTGCTTTAATTTTGGGTTTATGTAAAGACATGGAAAAATATCAAAAAAAATAAAAATAATTCATAATTCATAAATTGAACGGGTAAATCAGAATTTTTTTAGTGCTTTAATTTTAGGTTTATGTAAAGACATGGAAAAATATGAAAAAAAATAAAAATAAATCATAATTCATAAATTGGAAGGGTAATGTGAAAGTATTCCTGCTAAAAAATAAATGTGTGTTTTATGAATTTTTTTAATCGTTAAAATTATAATTTGTTGTAGTGAGAGAGAGATATGAGAGGAAACTGATAAACACACACAAAAAAAAAAAAAATTAGTAGAGTATTTTTTTTTTTCATTACTGCCCAATTTTTCAAAATTTTCCATCCAAAATTAGTGACAAAATAATTTCCTCAGTAAAAGGTCTCAAAATATTAAAAATGATTAGTAATGAAAATATATTTCTCACCAAATAATCTTAAAATATTTAAAATCAAGTTTTTTTAAAAAACAAAATGTAAAATTATTGGTAACGAAAATATATTCCTCACTAATAATTTTATGATTAGTGACAAATTTTTTTCTCACCAAAAGTTTCAAAATTTTGGCACCACCAAAAAAATTTGGCGAAAAAGCCTTCAACGACAAAACTTAATTTTTTCTCACCTAAAAAGAAGTATTTATTGACGCAAATAAATTTCGTCACCTATTATTTTTATTTTTTTATTATATGTGACAAAAATTTTATAATTCGTCACAAATTGTTCTTATTTAGTGACGAAATTTATTTTCTTCACTACTTTTCATCACCATAGGTTACTTTTCTTGTAGTGAAAACAGTGTAACTAAGCATATGAGTAATGAATTTTTGAATACTACAACTGTTAGAATACTCACTGGATTCAAGAATCCCCTCATAGAAGTTGCATGGGCATGTTGTGACTGCCTATTAGGAATTAAAAATGTAGGTGTAAAGTTGAGGAGCTCGACGCTGCTGCTGCTCCGACGCTGCTCCTCCGCCGCTCGACGTCGATCGATCGAGAGAGAGAGAGAGAGGGGTAAGAAGAGATTAGGGATTTTTGGGTTTGAGATTGGGGATTTTTTTGTTTTTTTTGGGGGGGTGAGGGGGATGGAAAAAAAAAAGGGAGGAGCGGGAATGGAAAAAAAAAAGGGGCGGGAATAAAAAATAAAAATATATATATTTTTTTTAGTCACAAATGAAATTTAAATAATAAAATAACGTCGTTTAATTTTTTTTTTTTTTTTTTGCGGCGGGGGTTGTCCTCATCAAAAAAATTTATTTTTTGTTAAAAAATATATTTTTTTGTAGTTAATGAATTTTTTTTTAAAAATATTATTATTATTTATTTGGTAGAAGTAGGGGTAATATTTTAATGAAAAATATTTTTCACTAAAATAAAAGTTAATTTTTTATAGTCAATGAAAAATATTTTTCTGCGGCCTATTTTTTTTTTTTTTTTTTTTTGTTACTAAAAATCATGAACTAATTTTTTGTGATAGAGGAAAGGGAGCGGCAATAGTGGTGAAGATGGTGGATAAGAAATGATGGTGATGGTGATGGTGATGGTGAAAGAGATTAGTAGTGAAGTTGTGGTAGTGGTAGTGTAAATGGAGTGACAGGGGTGAAGAAGAGGTAATGGTAGTAGTAGTGGCAGTAGTGGTAGTGGTGGTAATGAAGTGGTGGCGATGGCAATAGTAATGGTAGTCGTAGAGGTGAAGTGGCGACAGTGGAAGTAGTGGTGGTGGTGGAATAGCGTTTGTAGTAGTGGTGAAGGTGGTAGAGGAGATGGGTGGTGAGAGAGATAAATGTGTGAAAGACAGATAGAGGAGAGAGAGAGATAAAGTGATGAGCGAGAGAGAGAGAGAGAGAGAGAGAAAGAACGCAAACACAGTGGGAGAGAGAGAGAACAACGCAAACAGAGAAAACGGAAGTGAGAGACTGAACAACGCAAACACAGTAGGAGAGAAAGAGAGAGAGAGAGAGAGAGAGAGAGAGAGAGAGAGAGAAAGAAAAAGAGATAGAGAGTGAGAGACAAAAAAGAGACATAGAGAGAAGAGAGATGAACGAGAGAGATAGAGAGAGATAGAGAGAAGAGAGATGAGCGAAAGAGACATAAACAGAAGAGAGATGAACGAGAGAGACAAAGAGAAATATAGAGAGAAGAGAGATGAGCGAGAGAGATAAAGAGAAGAGAGATGAGCGAAAGAGACAGAGAGAGAAAAGAGATGAGAGAAGAGATAGATGAGTAAGAGACACATAGAGAGACAGATAGACAGACAGACAGATAGAGAAGAGTGATGAGTGAGAGAGAGAAAGAGAAGAAAGAAATGAAGGAAGATAAAAAAATAGATGAAAAGATATAGACAAAGAGAGAGAGAGAGAGAGAGAAAAAAAAAAGAGCGAAAAGAGATAAACAAGAGACAGAGAGAGATGAGCGAGAGAGCGAGAGAGATAAAGAGAAGAGAGATGAGAGATGAGAGAGATAAAGAGAAGAAAGATGGACGAGAGACACAGAGAGAAAGAGAGACAGACAGACAGATAGAGAAGAGTGATGAATGATGAGTGAGAGAGAGAAATAGAAAGAGAAGAGAGACAGACAGACAGACAGAGAAGAGTGGTGAATGATGAGTGAGAGAGAGAAAGAGAAGAGAGACAGAGACATAAAGAGAAAGAAAGAGACAGACAAACAAAGAAGAGTGATGAGTGAGAGAAAGAGAGATAAGAGAGACAGAGACACATAGAGAAAGAAAGAGACAGATAGACAGACAGACAGAGAAGAGTTATGAGTGAGAGAGAGACAGAGACAGAGAGATAGATGAAAAAATGGGTGAAAGGAGAAATGTTCAAAAGAGTAAGACGACGTCGTTTTTATTTTTATTTTTTTATTTTTTTGGTAACAGAAAAATACCGTTGCATTTATTTAAACCATTTTATGACTATATATATATGAAGCCGTCTCAAAGCCACAATATATATATATTTTTTAAACTTTTTTTTTGCAACGGTATGTATTACGATCGCAAAATTTTTTATTTTTATTTTTTCGACTGCAGCTGGTACCATCGCAAATACTCTTTTTTTTTGCGACAGCAATTTCTATCATCGCAAATACTCTATTTTTTTGCGACGCCAAGTTGTGTCGTCTCAAAAAGTCACATTTTTTTGAGACGGTAAGTTCTGACGTCTCCAAAAGTCACATTTTTTGCGACGACAAGTTGTGCCGTCTCAAAAAGTCACATTTTTTAGCGACGGCAAGTTGTGCTGTCTCAAAAAGTCACATTTTTTGAGATGGCAAGTTGTGCCGTCTCTAAAAGTCATATTTTTTGCGACAGCAAGTTGTGCCGTCGCAAAAAGTCATTTTTTGCGACGGCAAATGTGACGTCACAAAAAGTTCCGCCTCATAAGCCCACTTTTCTTGTAGTGTGGTGTGGTTATGAGATATGTGATTAGTGGTTATGAGTAAAGTGGTGTAGTTATGAGCCAAAGAATGTTGGTTATGAGATATGTGATTAGTGATTATAAGTAAAGTGGCATGGTTATGAGCCAAAGAGCATTGATTATGAGATATATGACTAATGGTTATGAGATATGTGATGTTAATTATGATCAAAGTGGTGTGACTATGAGCCAAAGGGTGTCATGAGATATGTGATTAGTGGTTATGATATATGTAATGTTAGTTATGAGCCAAAGAGTGTTGGTTATGAGATATGTGGGTAATGGTTATGAGATATATTATTGTTGTTTATGAGATATGTGATTTTGGTTATGAGCAACGTGGTGTAGTTACGAGTCAAAAGAGTGTTTGGTTATGAGATATGTGATTATTAGTTATAAGATATGTGATATTGGTTATGATCAAAGTGATGTGGTTATGAGCAAAAGGGTGTTGATTATGAGATATGTAATGTTGGTTATGAGTCAAAGGGGGATTGCTTATAAGATGTGGTTATGAGTTATATGGGTAGTAGTTATGAGATATTTGATTAATATTATGAGATATGTGATATTGGTTATGATCAAAGTTGTGTGATTATGAGCTAAAGGATATTGGTTATGAGATGTAGTTATGAGATATGTGATTGTAGTTATGAAATATATGATATTGGTTATCAACAAAATGGTGCTGGTTATGAGATGTGGTTATGAGATATGTAATGAGAGCTCATAACTAAGTTATGATTAATTTGATTCTAGTTATGAACAAATATGATTTTGGTTCATAACTATAAAAAGTGATGTGCTTACCAAGTCACTTTTAATGATGTGGCTCAATCTGAACTATTGATTTTCTATGTACCATACATTTTTTAAACAAAATGTACTATAGACTTTCCCTTTATTTATGGATTTATCCAATATAATTTAGTAAATATTTTTATTAATCTCTTCTAGAGTAGAGAAAGAGAGAGAGTGAAAGAGTTAAAAAGATATCTTTTTCCCTCCATTATTGAAAATTAGAATCAGATTGTTTGTTGTGTTTCCATATTTACTGCACCAACTTTTAACTTTTTCTATCCATCTCAATACACTGTTGAACTCCACAAAAAGTTTTTCAAGCTTTGGATTCTTGGGTAACCCAGAAGAAAATCAAGGACTTTCTGTGTTTGGATGATCTGGAGAGAGATGGGTAGTGATGGCGTTGATGTCTTGTGGGCTCATCAGTCATTGTCGGGAGCGGGAAGGGGCGGGGTGGCGATGTCTGCTCCTCCTCTCAACCCTTCTCTCTCTCTCTCTCGCTCTCTATTGGTTCATGTTTGCAGAAACGTGTACGTCATTTCCAATTAAAGTTGATATTTTTATTTTTATTTTTTTTAAAATTATTAACTAAAACAACGTTATTTTAATTAATTTTATTTTCAGCCGTTAAACCTTCCACCGTTACAGATCATTTTAAATTTTTACTCTATCCACCAAATAACTTCTTCACACAGAGACCCCCTCCAACTTGCACTACTTTTGCACTTCTCGATGACTAGTCAATTATAGAATAATGGGTACTACTGGTACTACTGTTACATAAAGGAAAAAAGAAAAAAAAAAAAAAAAAAAAAGGAAAAAAGAAAGAAAAAAAGAAAATAATTTCCAAAAATGGAAATTAGGGGCATTAGGGGCAAATGTTTTAGGGCCACCAATCATTTTCCAATTCAGCGCTGCTTGAGGGCCCTAAATTTCGGGGCTCGAATGCCCCGAAATTCCACTTTTGGTAAAAAAAAAAAAAAAAAAAAGGAAAAAAGAAAGAAAAAAAGAAAATAGTTTCCAAAAATGGAAATTAGGGGCATTAGGGGCAAATGTTTTAGGGCCACCAATCATTTTCCTACATAATTTTACATAGTGTTTTTTAATTAAATATTAAATATAACGTTAACACATGCTACAAGAGTCTGTGGTCCATGTCCATTGTTTCTCAATTAATATCATTACTCAATTTATAAACACAAATTTTATTTTTACTAAGATCTCGTTTGAGAACGGGTTATTTTAGTAATTTTTTGACTTTTTACGAAAATATATGCAAAAAAAATAGAGAGGTGATGTGATTAGTTTTAGTTAACTTTTTGACTTTTTGGTTAAAATAGTCAGTCCCCAAACAAGGCCTAAGTTTATAGCACTTAATTTTCAAAATACCTTCATCTTCAACCATTAAACAACATCCTTAACCCTAGTCCAACCAGCACCACCAACCCCTCTCATCATCTACCACCACCTTCCCAACTCCTACCTCTCTTCTCCCATCATCACTCTATTAATTGTTTGTCATCCTCATCCTCATCCTCTTAGTTCCTTGATCTGAACCTTTTCTTTTTATTATTTTTTTTGTTCCTAAATTTAAGGAGTCAGAGAGAGAGATGATTGTAGTGGTAGGCTATTTGGAAGGGGGTTGGGTTGCAGTAGTGGAAGGGTAGGCAGGGGCAGAGGTAATAAAGGACCTCATAGCACTTAATTTTCAAACAACAATGATTCATCCTACTAAAAATATCACTACTAATAACACTAATGCATTAAAAAAGTTAAAAAAATAAAAATAAACAACAATGATTCATCCCCCCTTTTCCTCCCACCCTCTTTGACCCCCTTTCTCTCTCATTGGTTACATTTTTTTTTTCTTTTTCTTTTTTTTCCTGCTCCTCCAATCACCACCCGCCACGTGGCAAAGGGGGGGTGAGGGGGTGACCCCCAAAAGGGGGTCTCAAGCATTATTCAAAAATAAAATACAACTCCAAGACCAAAATATCACATCATTAATGACAGGACCCACTGCCACCTAATTAGTGGGAGCACTAATTAGTGCTCCCAAGCATTTTTCATTTTCAAAATACCTTTATCTTCAACCTTTAAACCCCAATCTTAACGTTAGTCCAACAACCACCACCAACCCCCTCCCATCCTCTACCACCACCTTCCCAACTCCCACATCTCTTCTCCCGTTGTCACTCTTTTATTAATTGTTTATCACCCTCATCCTTTCCATTCCTTGATTTGAACCTTTTCCCTTTTATTATTCTTATTGTTCCTAAATTTGAAGAGTCTTGGGGGAGGGGGGTTGTAGTGGTAGGCTATTTGGAAAGGGGTTAGGTCGCAGTGGTAGGAAGCTAGGCCGGGGCGGAGGCACTAACGCTCTGTTTATTTTGGGAGATAGAATGGAGGAGATTGATAGTGAGGGGATTATTAGTGAAGGGATTGATAGTGAGGGAATTAGTAGTGAGGGGATTGATAGTGAGGAATTGTTAAATTATTTTTATATAAAATAATAAAATAAATAAAAAAATATAAAAAATTAAAAATTATATTTTAAAAAAAATTTCCCATATATAAAAAATAAAAAAAATTTTAATCCCCTCACTATTTTTCTAATACCATCTTTACCTCCTCCTTACCAATCTCCTCTCCAAACACTCTCCAAACACTGATAAACATTGATATAAGCCCTCCTTTCCAAAGTCTCGACTTTTTTTTCTTTTATTTTATTTTCTTTTCTTTTTTCTTTTTTTTTTTTTTAATTCTTAACTTTCTAGGCCAGGGTCAATCTAAAAAAATAATAAATAATAAATAAATAAAAACTTGTTGGGCAAGGCTTTCAACGAAAGTCAACAAGGGTCCTGTTTGGTAGAGCTGTAGGAAAGTGCTTATACCTTATACCTAAACAGCTTATAACTTATAACTATGAACATAAGTTGATTTCTGACTTATAAATTAAGCATCTCCAGCCCCACTCAAAGAATAAACTGATTTCTGACTTCCAAAAAGCTATAAGCTATAAACTATATGCTAAACTAAACACATCAAAATAGCTTAAATTAAACTGAAAGCTGAAATAAGCTGCTTTTAAGTTCTGCCAAACAGGCACAAGATCTCTAAAACTTTAAAAGTGTATAAAGTTTTTTATTTTTTTATTTATTCACGGTACTTGTTAAGTCTCTATATTTTCTTTGTCGTCTTTATCTTTGTTGCTTTGCAATTTACCTACACTACAACCATGATGTCTTCTCTTCATTGTTTCCAGATAATTTTATTTATTATTTTTTACTTTTAAATAAAATTATTTGTATTAATTTATAATTATTTGTTAAATTTTGATTTGTAAAAAAAAAATTATTTGCTATTATTTATGTTAAAATAAGATATTTTGATATGCTAAAATTATGAATCTTGATTGGTCGTGATTTATATTAAAATTAAAGATTTTGGGTTGTCGTTGTTTGTGTTAAAATTAAAAATATTAATTTGTGCTAATATTAATTTTTGTGTTAACATTAGCTAAAAAAATTATTATTATGTTATTTTTATTAATTATGATAGAAAAATTTTGAAATTATAATTGATAAATGCCCTATATTAAATTTTTGACCGCCACTGGGGCTAGGAAGAGGCGGTAACAATTGGGCAGAAGTGATAGCAATGACGCTAAGAACTGATAGCAATGACTGCCACTTCAAGGAGGGATTTTACTGTGTTTATTTTCAATCTTAATTTCTTTAAAATTAAATTTTTTATTTTTTATATATTTTTTTATTTTAAGTGAATATTTTTTAAATTTTAAGAAAATTTATATTTTTTAGTGCATCTTACTTAGATGTAGTTAAAAAGTAAAATATTTATAAAAAATATTTTAAAAAATCAATAAATACACAAGAATAAGAAAAATGTTCTAAACTTTTGAATTTTTTTTATATTTTTGGTATTTAGTGAATTTTTTAAATATTTTTTTCCATAAATGTTAGATATATCTAAAAATTAAAAAAAATTATTCAAAATATTTTTAAAATTCAATAAAAACAAAAAATGCAAAAAGTAAAAAATTTTATTTTTTGAAAAGTAAATTTAGAAAACTCAAACCAAACAACATGGGGTCACAGTGGTCATGGGAAGCTGGTGGGACAAGAATGGTAGTCGATGGTAGCAGCTAGCAGGGCCGGCCCTGAGATTTACGAGGCCTAAGACGAATTTTGAAAATGGAGGCTCCTCTTATATTGAAAAAAAAAAGTTTATAGATAAAATAATAAGTTACAATTTTTTTATTTGTTTGTAATCATAAAAAAATTTATTTGCACATATAATCATTAAAATTATAAACAAAACAATTTAATGAAACAAAATTAGGATAAAAAAATTAAGAAAAAATCATTCAAGGCTTGGTTTGCGGTACACTAAATAATACAAAAATTTTTAAAGTCACTATCCTATTTAAGTCACATCATCTTATTTAAATCACATCACTTCTCTAACATATCACATCAAACCCAATCCAAACCCAACCCATATAAGCCAATAAGTGCACTTTTTTAGAACATCCCAAACCAACTGATAAAGACTTAGGTAAAAAAATTATGACAAAATTATTTATTCCACTAAAATCTAATAGGTAAAGAAGGTAAAAAAAAATTAAGGCCTATATATTGTATGTATTATTCTTCTTAGGTCCAAATACTTTTTTTTATATATATTTTTTCATTTTAATAAATATGGATCAAACTACACTTATAAATAAATTTAGAATAAACCATACATAAATCTAATAAAATATTTTAGAGCCTTTTAAATTGATCCTAAAAAAAATATTAAACTTATAACATTTTATTAAATTTAAAAATCATATTTTTGAACCAAAATTTTAAAATTTAAGGCACAGGCCTTATGGCCATAGGGCAGGGCCAGCCCTGGCAGCTAGAATTCATATTGGCATGGGGTGGCAACTAGTGTGGTGGGTGCAGTTAGGAGAGAGAGTGTATACTTTTTGTCCTTAATAATAATTTGGTTGAGAGATACAATCATTATTTAAAAAATTCAAAAAAAGCTTTAACTTGAGAATAAAATGATAGTGTGCAAATAAAGCTCATCATCCTTTGTAATATCACTGCTGGCAAATAATACTGAGGGAAAAAAATATGGTCTGAATTGGGTCATAGTAATACCAAGCAAATTGTAGACCGAACACATTTGGGCCGTGGTATCCCGGGTTCACCCAGAAGTGATTTTTGCTCGGCAATGGCAAGGGCATGTGGAATCGAGCTATTTCACCTTGTCGGCACGGAGGCCGGTCAAGTAAGGGTTCCACGGTTTATGCGTTGCGCGGTTGGAAAGCACGCATCCGTAGCTCGGCGTGAAGGCTCATGCCTGAAGCTCGGCAGGAAGGACTTTGGTTGACCGGTATGACCAATCTCAAGCTTGGCTTCACCGGAATGCAGTTGAGCATGGCTGGAAAGGAGCTCGGTTGTTGGGGGCACCTGGGCATGAAACGCAGCATGGCCATTGACAGCCGAGATGCTACAGCCCGGCTGCCGAGCTCCCAATACAGTGGGCTGGCAGTCGGGTTAGGTGATGTTCAGCAAGATTTGTGCTGACAGATGGGATAGCAGCACCACGTGTCGAGAGACGAATGTGAGTAGATTTGGGGCGCAAAAGATATATAAGCAAGTCTGCGCCCCCCATGCTAGACAGATGAACATTTGGTAAGAGAAATACTTACACTCAACTCCCTTCTCTCTCTCTTTATCCCTGTGTGTGTTCTGACTTGATCGTCGGAGGGATTTTCCGGCCACACACCGCCGGGTAGCTCACCGCCGTTGTGCTCGCAGGACGATCGGACAGACAGGAGCTTAGAAGAAAGGAGTACGGGCTTGCCTGGATATTTGCTCCCCGTACAATTGGAGCCCTCTGTAGGAAACTTGACCGACAAAACCTTGTCTTCCAAGCTCATCTGATCACCGGCCATGGCGAACAACGACGAGATTCCGTTGTCTGCCATCGACGGAGTCACCCCGGAGCCAGGCAAACGGAGAGAAGGACATCCCACCATCATTCCTCCAATGGCGGACCTAGAGACTTCTCCTGGAGGACATTCAAGAGATGCGCGGGATAAGCGCGGAAGAAGCTTTGGTCATTCACGGAGTCCAGACGGTCATCGGCGGCGGATAGAATCGCACGCCAGACAACTGGAACACAAGCTTAGGGATTAAGACGCCGTCATCCAGCGAATGGCGGCGGAGATGGAGGATCTTAAGCGACATGTCAAAGGAAAGGGTGTAGCTGGAGTGGACGACCACAGTGAGCGCACCCAACCACGCCATTCAAGCAGTCAGAGCCAGCGGCGTACTCCGTCCATCTCAATCACCAGAAGTTACAAGGTTGGAGATTTCGACGCGCACGAAGAGAAATCCAGCGCGCAAGATAGTACCTACCAACCCTCACGTCCGGCGACAACGTCGAGGTATTCTTATTCTGCTCATTCAGAGGATTTGCGGGCAGTCTTGAAGGAACGGGCTCGCCGGCGGGAAGCTCAGAGGGTGCTGGCTTTCCAACGGCTATCCTATGGGGTTCACGCCAGTGAAGAGGTCGAAATGCCTCCACCCCGCCTGGCTGCGCCTCTCCTTTTAGACACAGACTTGGCGAGGCTTAGCGCCACTCTTTTCTCCCTGGAGATAGAAACAACACCGCTTCCGGTAGGGTTCCACTAGCCAAAGTTTACGCTCTATGACGGAAAAACCGATCCTTATATGCATATAAGCCACTTCCGACAGGTCATGGTCGGACACAGGCGAAATGACGCCCTTATGTGCCTAATCTTCCCGTCAAGCTTGGGCGAGCTGGGCTTAAAATGGTTCGAGAGGTTGCCGGAAGGAAGCATAAAAAGGTGGTATCAGTTAGCTGAAGACTTTGTGGCGCGCTTCAAAACGAACACCAAAACACCAAAGGAAGTTGACCACCTAATGAGTGTCAAGATGGAACCGAGCGATACATTGAAGGCCTACAACTCCAGATATTGGGAGACCTTCAACGAGATCTTGGATTGCCCGATCAATCTTGCAATCACACAATACAAGCGTGGTCTCCCGGTCGGACATAGACTGCGGGACTCGCTTACTATGCACCAGCCGATATCCATGGGCCAGCTAATGCAGCACATCAATGAGCACATCCGTGTGGAGGACGATGCGTCGGCATCTACCACGAAAACAACTCCGGTAATAGCGGACAAGAGGTCAGCTGGCAAAGTCCACGCGGTTGGACAGGAGTCAGCTGATCAAGTGACCGCGTTGAGGAATCGGACCGTGGCACTAATCGCAAAAACCGGGGTAGGGGACGTCAGAATGACCGGGATGACTACCCCCGGGATGACGTAGCCGATGCAAACAGAAGGTTGAAAGCAAGGGCAGGCATCACAACAGTCTTTAAGATTCCAATCTATCGCATACTTAGTGAAATCCGTGACGAGGAGTATGTCTGGTTTCTTGCTAAGTTAGGCGACGGACAGAAGGGCTTCAATCTGAGGTACCGTTGCACGTTTCACCGAGAGTGAGGCCACCGGACAGAGGAATATTTGCCTTTGAGGCAACACTTGGAAGAGCTAGTCGCAGCCGGACATCTGAATCTTTACATTAATGGACGCGTGAAGGCCAATCAAGCTCCGGTTGACTCGCGGGGACTGGATGACCGAGATGCCCCTCCACAAGGAGTTGTTAATGTCATCCACGGCATAGTGGAACCGGCGCGTATATGCGAGCTCCGAGGTATGATCAATAAGGCAGAACACATGAGGGAAGTTTTGTTGGTTCAACCTGCAATCAAGAGGGGAAAGACCGAAGAGAAAGATGTGATCAAATTCTCCTCAAGAGATCTGGAGCGCATTCAGACGCCGCACAATGATGCCCTAGTGGTTACACTCTGCGTCAAAGAATTTGATGTCAAACGAATCTTGATCGATCAGGGAAGCTCGGTCGAGATCATGTACTACGACGCTTTCAAACAGCTCAAGCTCCGGGATACAGATTTGGCCCGGCAACTTCGCCACTGGTTGGTTTCAACTCATAACCGGAGTGGCCTTTGGGAAAGATTATCCTGCCGGTCAAAGCGGGATCCATGGTCAAACAAGTGGAGTTCTGGGTGTTGCAGGTGCCATCCACTTATAATTTGATCCTTGAAAGGGGATGGCTTCACGCTATGCAAGCCGTAGCGTCGACCTACCATCAGGTGATGAGATTTCCCTCGGTTATGGGGGCAATCGAGAAGATTTGGGGCGATCAAGTCATGTCGAAGCAATGCTTCGTGGCGGTCAACGGGAGCTGAGCTGCCAAAGGCTTCGTTCAAATGATTAAGGGACCGGAAGACCGGGGAGTTCTTGACGATGTGGGCACCAAGGCCGAGGACAAAACTGTCGAGGAATTGGTGGAAGTGCGCATTGATACAGAGCATCCGAACAAGTTCTTCTTGCTCGGCTCAAGCCTTACAGCCCAAGAAAGGACTGACATGGTTGAATTTTTGATAGCCAACATCAAAGTCTTCGCATGGTCACCTTACAATATGCCCGGTCTCGATCCGAGTTTTATATGCCATCATCTCAATGTCTTCCCAGGAGCAAAGCCGGTCATTCAGCGCATAAGGAGATTGGCGCTGCATCACGCCGAGGTAGTTGCGGAGGAAGTGAAGAACTTGTTTGAGGCGTGAGCAATTCAGGAAGTGCACTACCCTCGGTAGATTTCAAACACGGTCGTGGTGCCCAAGATGAATGGGAAGTGACGAGTTTGCATTGACTACAAGACCGTCAACCGAGCTTGTCCGAAAGACAGCTTTCCTCTGCCTAGAATAGACCAGCTTGTGGACTTAATGGCTGGACATAACAGGCTCAGTTTCTTGGACACCTATCGCGGCTACCATCAGATTGCCATGCATGGGCCCGACCGAGAGATCACCTCGTTTACTACACCAAGGGGACTCTTCTGCTATCGAGTCATGCCTTTTGGTTTGAAGAACGCCGGGGCAACTTTTCAAAGGATGGTGACCAAGATGTTCGCACCTCTGCTAGGCCAGACAATGGAGGCTTATATTGATGATATGGTGGTTAAGAGCCGACATCAAGCAGATCATTTGTCTGATTTGGCCGAAATGTTCACCATTCTCAAAAAGCACAAGCTACACCTGAATGCGTCTAAGTGTGCCTTCGGCGTAGGATCCGGAAAATTTTTGGGTTTCCTAGTCACGAACCGAGGTATCGAAGCAGACCCTACACAAATCCGCGCCGTGCAAGAGTTAAAACAGCCTAGCTCAGCTAAGGATGTGCAGCATCTGGCCGGAATGGCCACCGCGCTTAACCGATTTATAAGCCGGTCATCAGATCGCTGCCGCCCTTTTTTTCAAGCCTTGAAATCAAAGTTCTCATGAGATGAAAAGTGTGACTGGGCTTTGGCCGAGCTCAAGGAGTATTTGTCTTCAGCGCCATTGTTGGTCACACTGGAGCCCGGAGAAGAACTTTACCTTTATCTGGCCGTATCGCAGCATGCAATCAGTGCAGTGCTTGTCCGGTCGGAAGGAATCAAACATCTACCCATCTTCTACGTCAGCAAAACCTTGCTACCGACAGAGTCGAGGTACTTGCCACTGGAAAAAACTTACGTTAGCTTTGATGATGGCTTCAAGGAAGTTGGCACACTATTTCCATGCCCATACCATCATCGTCTTGACCAAGTTCCCTCTCAAAGCTTTGTTCGAACGGGCAGACTTCTCCAGTCGGATTCTTAAGTGGGCGGTCGAATTGGGACAGTTTGATGTGAAGTTCCAGCCGCGCACAGCTATAAAAGCCCAGACTCTGGCCGATTTCGTTGCTGAATTCTCACCTGGAACTCATCCGGTATGCCCGGTCGATATTACCGTGGCAAATGAAGAGGTGAATGCAAGCTCGACCGAAATACCACAGCTTGGCGGCATTGGCGACGCGGAACTTGCGCGCCCCGCCGAAGCCCCTTCAGTTAATACGATACTATAGCTCGGTGATGCGATGACGGAGTTGGCTATCACTGACCAACCTGCTTTGTCCGACACCACATCACCGAGGAGGAAAGAAATAGAACCGCTCAGCACAGAGCCTGCAGCCGGCATAATACCCCAACCTGGCAATTCGCCTACGGACTTAGGCATTATGGATCAACTTGCTGAGTCCGGCGCCGAATCACCAAGGGGAGCTGAAGTGGAACCGCTCAGCACGAGACTGGAAGCCGAACAGCCGAGCAACCGTGATCCCATCAACCTTCAAGCTTCTCAGGACCCCTCAGAGTGTTGGAAGCTCTTTGTCGGCGAAATATGGAAACTTTTTGTTGATGGAGCCTCGAACCGTCACGGTGCTGGGCCGGTTATAGTTATGATTTCGCCAGACGGACTGACTATTGAACATTCTATCACCCTTGGCTTCCCAGCATCCAACAATGAGGCCAAGTACAAGGCGCTATTGGTCGGTTTCAAGAGTGCGCTTCGGATACAAGCATCCGAGCTAATGGTTTACAGTGATTCCCAGCTTGTGGTTAACCAAGTTTCAGGGGTTTACGAGGCAAAGGATGATAGAATGATGAAGTACCAAGCTCTGGTCAGAGACCACATCAAGCGATTTCAGGTGATCAGGGTCCAGCAGATTGTCCAAGAAGAAAACTGCCGAGCAGATGAGTTGGTCGGCCTTGCTTCTATGGTCAACAGCACATCTCTCAACCCTCTTTTGATTGAATTCCTTTCGCGGCCCAGCATTGAGAAAACCGGGCAAACAGAAGTACTCTGCTCCGAGCTATGTCCTTCTTGGATGGACCCTATAATCCTCTTTCTCAGAGAACGGACCCTTCGAGCCGACAAGAAGGAAGCGCATAAAGTGCGGGTGAAGTCTGAGCGGTTTTGGCTCTCTCCATCAGGCGCTTTATATAAGAAGTCTTTCACTGGCCCCTACCTGAAGTGTGTGCACCATAGCAGCGTGGAAGCCTTCCTTTGCGAAATTCACGAAGGCATCTGTGGCAGTCATATAAGGGGCAGGTCCTTAGCCTACCGAGCTATTTCGCAAGGCTACTGGTGGCCGTGCATACAAGCCGACGCCCAGAAATATGTTCGCAAGTGTGAGAAATGCCAGAAGTTTGTCCACCAGATCTACCAGCTGGCCAGGGAACTTCTTCCCCTCACTAGCCCTTGGCCCTTTGCGATGTGGGGGCTAGATATAGTTGGGCCGCTCCCAACAACACCAGGCAACCGGAAGTTCTTCATCGCGGCCACAGACTACTTTACCAAATGGGTTGAAGCGGAGCCTTTGGCAACAATCAAGGAGAAAGACGTGAAGCAGTTTGTCTGGCAGAATGTAGTCACGCGGTTTGGCGTCCCCAAAATTCTGATCTCTGATAACGGCACCCAATTTGACAGCCGCCTATTTAGGAGGTTCTGTGAAGATTTGAAGATCGAATTCCACAACTCTACTCCGGCTTACCCGCAGTCCAACAGTCAAGCCGAGGCTTCGAACAAGACCATTCTTGATGGACTGAAGAAGAGGCTTGAGAAAGCCAAAGAAAAGTGGGCTGAGAAACTCCCCAGTGTCCTTTGGGCATACCGAACAACCCCGCGGCGATCTACCGGGGAAACTCCTTTTGCTTTGGCATATGGCATGGAGGCGGTCATCCCTTTGGAAGTTGGTATGCTCACCCTCAGAAGTGAAAGTTTTGAGCCCGAGCTGAACGCCGAAGCCATTGCCTTGGAATTGGACCTGATGAAAGAACGCCGGGAAAAAGGCTCTTATCCATGTGGCCGCCTACCAACAAGAGCTTTCAAGGAAATACAACAAAACCGTGCACCCCAGATCGTTCAAAGTGGGTGATTGGGTCTTGCGAAAGATCATGGGCAATACCCTGGTGCCAGGCGAAGGCAAACTAGAGGCGAATTAGGAAGGACCCTACAAGATAACCGGTCTGGCGGGCAAGGGGGCATATTGTCACGCCCCAAACCCGCCCCTAAAATTTTGGGCATGACCACTACGGAAACGGACACTTAACTCATTGTACATAGGATATGGGGCCTGACCGAAAGCATTAATGTCAAACATAAACATAAAAATAATATCCATTGAGCTGTCACTATTATGCTAGGATCACAGATATGCATGAGGTAAATGAACATACAGCGACATGCATCGAAGAACTTAACTATGTACACACATATATATAGACCTTGCCCTTAAGATTGGGCGTATAACAAAACATTGAAGGGTAAAAGAATTATACACGTTTCAAGCATAGACAGACAATCAGGGTACAAAACCAAAAGTTTAGCAAACTTCATAAAATGAGTTGCCTTCCTTTTGGTGTCTGGACACTCTGGAGCTGACCAAAGAGGAATGGATGCTATGGGTTAAGACTGACCTCCAGGGGAAGTGCCTACAAAAACAAACATAACATAAAGTGAGCCGAGCTCAGTGAATAGTAATACGTAACCCATTTAACATTTAACTTGCATTACAATGTATATGTATAAGTGCAGAGAACATATAGTTAACTTATCCTGTAATTATTTCCTGCATGGCCTTAGGTCTAAGCTTTAAACAGAATGGTTTCAAGCCCTTGAACAGAGTGGCATAAAGCCTTTCATATAATGGCATAAAGCCCTTATCAGAACGGCATAAAGCCCTTATCAGAATGGCATAAAGCCCTTGAAACAAAGAACTTGTAACATCCTTGAACTTGTAACATATGGAAACATGCCTAAAACATACTTGAACATCATTTATTAATTCGAACGGAACATATCATAACTAGAGCATTTCTTGTTGTATTATGTCATTATCGTACGCTTAACAATGAGAGACTAGTTCACATTCTTATGAGGGTCACACAATGATTCTAAACTTTACACTCATAATGTAGATTCTGAATAACTTCCAATTTATAAGCCTCATAGCAAAATAACTTCAATTCATATGGATGCACATAGCTACTCTTATATTTACTCAGAATCCATCATTCAAGAATGAACATAAATTCTTTTGGGTAAATGACTTACTTTACGTGCTCTATTAATCAATAGCATACACCTTTGTTTAATCATTCTTATATGTTAACATAGTTGCCTTGCCTTGTAATTAACAGAGTCCTAATGGTAACCATTACATTATTCCCATGAGTTGACATAATTAACGTAAAGTTAACAGGACATTCCTGATAATTAGTAACGAAAAGTAAGCACACTTTCATTAGATTACAGATGACTTTATCGGTTTCACAATTTCACAGTTTGGCCCTTGGCCTGAGAGGTTCTCATATTCACAATAGCCTTTGGGTTTCATAGATTCACAACTTATCACATCGGCCTTCGGCCCTTTGGATTCACAAGTTCACAAGTTTGGCCCTTGGCCTCATAGCTTCATATTTCACAAATGGCCTTTGGCCACATAGATTCATAATTCACAAATGGCCCTTGGCCACATAACTTCATATTTCACAAATGGCCTTTGGCCACATAGATTCATAATTCACAAATGGCCCTTGGCCACATAACTTCATATTTCACAAATATTCATAATTTCACAAATCTTTTGATGTTCCCATAATTTCACAATGTTTCTCACATAGCATACATAACTTCACAACTTCTTTGATGTTTCCATGAGTTCACAATGTTTCTCACATAGCATACATAGCTTACATATCAACATAATTCTTACGACGAAGATCATAACATCAATAATAATAATTATTAACGGTTAAAGGTACATCAAAGTACTACTACTCACAGTGTTGTAGCAGAGAATATAATTCCTCCCAGAGTGTGTCTCTTTGACTTTAACTCTTGCAAACCCCCTCCAATTCTCTAGCCTTTGATGCTTGGTAAAATCCTTCCCTAGATCCTTTCTCTCTATTTCACACTACCCTCTCATAAGAGATATGGTTAGACAAAGTTCTTAAATATATGGAACTCAAGCATATATGTATATCTATAGGCACATAAAGACAAAATTCAATCGTTTAATCATTCCAAATTAAAATTTCACAGAAAATCTCATTATAGCTTAAAAATCATACTGATTTCAAATGTCAAATCAATTTCGAATTATCAAGCCTCTAAGGCTCCCAATTCCTGATTCAAACATTTTAGTTGTGACAGATAATTTTCTTATCAAACAGGTAGGAATCCATATTGCCAAAATTCACTTAATTAATCACAATAAGCATTCAAAAACACAGAATAAAGGACGGAAAAGATACCAAAATCATGTACGAGGGTCGGGTTATTACACATATCACTTGGAGGACTTGGATGGTAGAGGAATACCCCGGGCATGGAATGCAGCCAACCTCAAGTTGTATTATTTCTAGATTTTGCTTTCTTTTTTGTGCAAAGGAATTTTTTGCCTTACACTTCATGTAATATTTATTTTTGTCAATATATAGAAGTGACTCATCTTTGCCTTAGCATTTTTTGTTGCTTTGAGTTTTGTGTATTCTTAACCGAGATGATTTACTCCGGTTGAAGGAGTTAATGTTTTGTTCAACTTAGGTACCCTCAACCGAGATGTTTACTCCGGTTGAAAGAGTTGATGTTTTGTTCAATTAAGGTACTCTCAACCGAGATGTTTACTCCGGTTGAAAGAGTTGATGTTTTGTTCAACTAAGGTACTCTCAACCGAGATGTTTACTCCGGTTGAAAGAGTTGATGTTTTGTTCAACTTAGGTATTCTCAACCGAGATGTTTACTCCGGTTGAAAGAGTTGATGTTTTGTTCAACTTAGGTACCCTCAACCGAGATGTTTACTCCGGTTGAAAGAGTTGATGTTTTGTTCAACTAAGGTACTCTCAACCGAGATGTTTACTCCGGATGAAACAGTTGATGTTTTGTTCAACTAAGGTACTCTCAACCGAGATGTTTACTCCGGTTGAAAGAGTTAATGTTTTGTTCAACTTAGGTACTCTCAACCGAGATGTTTACTCTGGTTGAAAGAGTTGATGTTTTGTTTAACTTAGGTATTCTCAACCGAGATGTTTACTCCGGTTGAAAGAGTTGATGTTTTGCTCAACTTAGTCACTCTCAACCGAGATGTTTATTCCGGTTGAAAAGATGATGTTTTGTTCAAATTAGTTCGTCTCAACCGAGATGATTATTCCGATTGAAAAGTTGATGTTTTGCTCAACTTAGGTATTCTCAACCGAGATGTTTATTCCGGCTGAAAAACTTGATGTTTTGCTCAACTCTGGGTGTACTACCGAGATGATTTATTCTGGTTATATGAGTTAATTAATGAAATTTGTTTTTCCAAGATATTTTGTCCGGTTGAAGTTACTCAGCTCTAGGACCGTGCAAACACTTGGTGAAACTAGATCTTTTTCATTAATGAAAAAAGTAGTACAAAAGGAGGGGCAGAGAGCCCGGTTACATGTGCAAAGCAAAAAAACAAAGAAAAAAGAAAGCTAAGCTAAGGGGGAAAGGTTGGTGAATTCATCATCGGTTGCCTCCAAGTTAACCGTTGGAGATTGGTCTTGGGCACCGGGCTCACTTCGGCCGGGCTGCTCCTACTCTTGGTGGTCCTCTCCCTCAGCATCTGCCTCGACCTCTTCTTCAAGACCTTCCTCGGCCTCAGCCTGCAACGCGCTGAAGACGTCGTTGGCATATGGAACGAGATAGGTCGGTAGGAAGGCAGGTGGCGGAGTGGCAAACACGTCGGTATCAGGACCTTGACCGAGATGTTCGCAGGCAGACTTCCAGCCCGCTTTGAAATAAATGTCTTGAATTGCGAAGACCTGCTTCTTGTAGCTATCCTCGGCTTCCTTGAAGCCAGCGTTGTTGGCATCTTCGCACTCCTTCTCCCTTGACTCCTTGAGTGCATCCAGCTCAGCTTGGAGCTCATCCCTCTTCTTCTCGGCTTCGTCAAGCTGGCCGAGCAACCTGTTATTGTCAGCATTGGCGATTTAAAGTGAGGACTTTGCTCGGCCAAGCTCGGTTTGAAGGCTTTGGACTTGGCCGGCGGAGTCATTTGCCTTTTGCCGCAGTCGATGGATACGCTCCATGATCAAGTGTTGCTTTTGGATGGCCTGCAAGAAGAAAATTTGATCAGAGAAGAAACCGTGCAAACACTTGTAAAAATTTTAGTAGAAGATTGAGATTCTTACCCTGGTCATGGACTTTATGGCGGATTTCACCAACCGGGTGTCAGGGATGTGGTCGCTGCCAACTACGTCGCTCGACAGCAAAAGGGCTTTTGAAAGGTCGAAGGCGAGCAAGTGTTCCTTATCGCCCTTGACGGAAGCGTTAGCCGGGATGTCTTTACCCCGGTGCTTTAGCTGCGGTCGCCATGATGGTGTGGGGTCGGCAGTGACGGCGGGTTGCTCGGTGGTTAGCTCGGCAACCAGCTCGGCAGATGGGTCTGCGCGAGGTCTTTTGCCAGCCCGGCGAGTCTCTTGTCTGGCCTGCCCGGCGGCTGGAGATGCCAAGGCAACCACGGGGCCGCTGGATTGACCGGCAGCTAGCGGGTGGGTAATGATGCTCGGTATCTCGGCTGAGGTTGCTCTGAGGAGGTTCTTGATGCGGCTTCGTTTTGCCATCTCTTGTTCTTCGGTCAGCCGGATTAGCGGCACGTCCGGTAGAGTTGGGTTTAGAGGAGGTGTTGGAGCACGGAGAAAGTCTGTAACTTTGCTCCGGCATGGAGCTGAGTATCTGTAGGTTGGAGTGTAGCCGAGCAACTCGTTACAATCCCGGTGGCTATAATGGAGCACGGTCCGGATGGCTTCTACGTTGGGATATTGGTAGTTGGATTGCAAGGCTTGAATTGCTGCAAAAGAAACAGGAAAAATGGTTAAGTACAGAATGTTGAAGGCATGAAATTAACCGAGCAAATTAGCGCGGCTTACATGTGGAACCAAAGTTCTTGCTGATGAACCAGCCCGGTACTTCGGCTGTTTCATAATTGCCAAACACCCAGAAGAAGTCATCATCATGTAAGTCCTTGTATGGGGGTGTCGGTCACTATTTTCTCTTTGCCCGGTCTTATTTTTAAATAATAGGCCAGGCCGTCGCCGGTGTGCCCAAGGATGTATTGTCGTAGTATCTCGGCTAAACCTAAGTTTGTTCCTAGTCGGTTGTTTAGCTCGTGCACGCCATTGATTATTCGGTAAGTATTGGTCAAAACTTGGGTGGGTGCTAGCTCGGTACGGCGCAGAAATTCGGTCATCAAAGGGTTGACCGAGAAGTGGAGGCCTCCTTCAATTACTGATAGCACGGTGAAGGGGCATTGGTCTAGCCTGCCCCAAGGGGTTGTTTCCATCTCGGCGAGCTCTAAATGGACATCTGCCGGGATACCGTATTATTCCCTGAAGGCGGCCAAGGCAGCAGGTGTGTCCACAAGGAAGCGGAATTTCCCCATGTGTGGCCGACTAATTTAGCTCGGCTGAGGTGGTTTGGCACCGGCTGGGAAT
Source organism: Camellia sinensis (assembly GCF_055761805.1). Taxonomy (NCBI): domain Eukaryota; kingdom Viridiplantae; phylum Streptophyta; class Magnoliopsida; order Ericales; family Theaceae; genus Camellia; species Camellia sinensis. The sequence continues at coordinate 102,332,529 of NC_138973.1, read as the reverse complement.
TAATGGCTGCTCGGTCCTTGAGAGCCTCAGAATTGGTCTTTGGTCCCTTTGGACTCTGCAGGAAAACGGAGGGTAATTGTAAGTGGGAGCGCGGTCACGCAAAACGAGCTAGACTTGAGCTCGGTCATGGATTGTGCCAAACCACCTCGGTCGTAAAGGCTAGCCAAGGAGCTCGATCGCTCAAGCGAACCAGAGATTAGCCCGGTCGAGCGGCCAAGTCCTTTTTGCTACCCCGGTTTCTACTAAGGTTGGGACAAACTAAAGATTTGCTCGGTCTGAATGATTTTTGGGATCGGATAAAGATCTGGAGCCCGGTTCGCCCCAGATCTTCATTGTTCATCAGGGAAATTGAAGAACAACGAAGAAACTAAGGGGCATTGAAGGTTTTGGGTGGGGGAGGCCCTAAAACCTACGGATTTGGCACCATAAAGAAAAAAATATGAAATGAAAATAGTAATAACAAGGGTTGGGGGACTTACCAATGAAAGGCAGAGGCTCCTTCTTCAAACGCGAGTTCAGGGGTGGCGAGAGAGAAAGGGCAAGAGCTCAGAGACGCTTGAAACAGAGGAATATCAGTGAGAATGAATCAAAGAGGGAGGGGACATGTTTATTGAGGAAGAAAAACCGCCCAAATTCGAATTTCAGGGAACGGCTGGGTTGGCTACTCGAGGACCAATGGGAGATTGACACGTGACCCCATTAATGGCAGCGTCAGAGTTGAAGAGACAGGAAGGTCAGACGAAGCGTCGACCGAGCAAGACAAGGATCCGAGCGCGAAAATTAGCTCGCGTTGCTTCTTGCAAATTATGAACCAAGGAAGAGTTCATCCCGGTCGGAACAGGTAATCCCAGTCACGCTGGCGCGGACGGAATTAAGGGGCAATTGAGAGGGAAAAATATGGTCTGGATTGGGCCATGGTAATACCAGGCAAATTGTGGGCCGAACACATTTGGGCCGTGGTATCCCGGGTCCACCCAGAAGTGATTTTTGCTCAGCAATGGCAAGGGCATGTGGAACCGAGCTACTTCACCTTGTCAGCACGAAAGCCGGTCAAGTAAGGGTTCCACGGTTTATGCGTTGCGCGGTTGGAAAGCACGCATCCATAGCTCGGCGTGAAGGCTCATGCCTGAAGCTCGGCAGGAAGGACTTTGGTTGACCGGTATGACCAATCTCAAGCTTAGCTTCGCCGGAATGTAGTTGAGCATGGCTGGAAAGGAGCTCGATTGTTGAGGGCACCTGTTGATGAAACGTAGCATGGCCGTTGACAGCGAAGATGCTACAGCCCGGCTGTCGAGCTCCCAATACAGTGGGCTGGCAGTCGGGTCAGGTGATGTTTAGCAAGATTTGTGCTGACAGATGGGATAGCAGCACCACGTGTCGAGAGACGAATGTGAGTAGATTTGGGGCACAGAAGGTATATAAGCACGTCTGCGCCCCCCATGCTAGACAGATGAACATTTGGTAAGAGAAATACTTACACTCAACTCCCTTGTCTCTCTCTCTCTATCCCTTTGTGTGTTCTGACTTGATCGTCGGAGGGGTTTTCCAGCCACACACCGCCGGGTAGCTCACCGCTGTTGTGCTCGCAGGACGATCGGACAAACAAAAGCTTAGAAGAAAGGAGTACGGGCTTGCCTGGATATTTGCTCCCCGTACAAATACAATAAACAAAATCAGGTAAACAACCCTTATTCCTTACTGAGAGGGAGATTTATGATCTGGAATTGGGCCGAGGTAACGGCCGAGCAGGTTGAGAGCCTAATAGTGCATGGGGCCGAGATGACCTGCGATCCACCCAGAGATGGGCTGCCAGAACTTGGGCCGGGCAGGAGTTGGGCCAAGTATGTGCCGCCCCAGACCGTAAAGAAGCTGCCTGGCAAGGCAGTGCTCGGTTGAACCGAGCTGCTTGATCAGGGGATGGAAGAAGCCAGTCAAGCTGAGTGACCGGCGCCCGGAAAGGCATGGTCAGCCGAGGTAATCGTTTGATCGGCAGGAAGGCCGACCACAGGAGGTGCCCCGGGCTCGGCTTTGCCGAGATGCCACCTAGCCTGGTCCTCCTTGGACTTAGCCAGTAAAATGCTTGGGTATGAAGCACAGCACGACCGTGGATGGAGCAGCTCGGCTGCCGAGCTCCAGTTGAGAAGGTAGGCAGTTGAGATTAGGTGATGTTCAGCAAGGTATACGCTGACAGATGGGATAGCGGAGCCACGTGTCAGGAGATGACTGGGGGTAGATATGGGGTTCAGAGAGTATATAAGCATGTCTGTGCCCCCCATACACAGGAGGACGAACATTCTGTAAGGAAATTCTCATACTCAAACACTCCTCTCTCTCTCTCTATCCTAAGGTGTGTGCTAACTTGATCGTCGGAGGGTTTTTCCGGCCACACACCGCTGGGCAGCTCACCGTTATTTGCTCGCAGGTGATCGGACGTAAACGGAGCTTGGAAGAAAGAAGTATGGGCTTGCCGGTATATTTGCTCCCCGCACAATTGGCGCCGTCTGTGGGAAACTTGACAGACAAAACCTTGTCTTTCAGGCTCATCTGATCGCCGTCCATGGCGAACAACGACGAGTTTCCGTTGTCTGCCATAGACGGAGCCACCCCGGAGTTCACCCGAAGGAGAGAAGGCCCTCCCGCCATCCATCCAATGGCGGACTTGGGGACGCCCACCGGAGGACAATCAGGAGACGCGCAGGATAAGCGCTGAAGAAGTCATGGTCATTCACGGAGTCCAGACGGTCACCGACGGAGGAAAGACTCACACGCCAAACGTCTAGAAAATAAGTTGAGGGACCAAGACGCTGTCATCCGGCGAATGGCGGCGGAGATGGAGGATCTGAAGCGGCATGTCAAAGGTAAAGGTGTAGCTGGAGTGGGTGACCACAGTGAGCGCACCCCATCCCGCCGTTCAGGCGATCAGAGTCAGCGACGCACTCAATCCATATCTATTACCAGAAGTTACCATGTTGGTGACTCTGACGCGCGTGCAAAAAAGTCTAGCGCGCAAGACAGCACCTATAAACCCTCACGTCCGGAGACGACGTCGAGGTACTCTTACTCCGCTCATTCAGAGGATTTGCGGGCAGTCTTAAAGGAGCGGGCTCGCCGGCGCGAAGCTCAAAGAATACCGGCGTTCCAGCGGTTATCCTATGGGGTTCACGCCAGCGAGAAGGTCGGAATGCCTCCACCCCGCCAAGCAGTGCCACCCTTTGAAGATACAGACTTGGCCAGGCTGAGTGCCACCCCTTTTTCCCTGGAAATAGAAACAACACCGCTTCCAGCAGGCTTCCACCAGCCTAAGTTCACACTCTATGACGGAAAAACCGATCCTTACATGCATGTGAGCCACTTCCGACAGGTTATGGCCGGACATAGGCGAAATGACGGACTCATGTGCTTAATCTTCCCGTCAAGTTTAGGCGAACTGGGCTTAAAGTGGTTCGAGAGGTTACCGGAAGGGAGCATACAAAGGTGGCACCAGTTAGCTGAAGCCTTTGTGACGCGCTTCAAAACCAACACAAAAACACCAAAGGAAATCGATCACTTGCTAAGTGTCAAGATGGAACCGAGCGACACACTGAAGGTATACAACTCAAGGTACTGGGAAACCTTCAACGAGATCTTGGATTGCCTGGTCTACCTCGCGATCACGCAATATAAGCGTGGTCTCCCGGTCGGCCATAGATTGCGGGATTCGCTGACCATGCGCCAGCCGACCCCCATGGGCCAGCTCATGCAGCGCATCAATGAGCACATCCGAGTAGAGGATGACGCGTCAGCTTCTACCATGAAGGCAATTCCGGTAGCAACAGACAAGAAGACAGTAGGCAAAGTGCACGCAGTTGGGCAAGAGTCTAGCCGCACAAGTGACCGAGCAGAGGAATCAAACCGTGGCTCAAATCGCAACAATCGGGGTAGGGGACGTCGGAACGACCGGGATGACTACGCCTGAGATGATGTTGTGGATGCTAACAGAAGGTTTAAGGCAAGGACTGGCATCACCATGGTCTTCAAGATTCCAATTTATCGCATACTTAGTGAATTCCGAGACGAGGAGTATGTCCGGTTTCCTGCTAAGTTGGGCGATGGACAGAAGGGCTACAATCCGCGGTATCGTTGCACATTCCACCGAGAGAGGGGCCACCAGACTGAGGATTGTTTGCCTTTGAGGCAACACTTAGAAGAGCTGGTCGCGCCCGGGCATCTAGACCTTTACATTGATGGCGGCGTAAAGTCGAATCAGGTTCCAGTCGATCCCAGGGGACAGGATGACCGAGACGCACCACCACAGGGAGTTATTAATGTAATCCACGGCATCGTGGAACCGGAGCGTGTTTGTGAACTCCGGGGCATGATAAAAAAGGCAGAGCATATGAGGGAGGTTTTGTCGGTACAGTCTGCCATCAAAAGGGGGAAGACAGAAGAAAAAGACGTGATTAGTTTCACCTCAAGGGATCTAGAGCGTATCCAGACGCCACACAACGATGCCCTAGTAGTAACACTACGCGTCAAGGAATTTGATGTTAAACGGATCTTGATCGACCAGGGAAGCTCAGTCGAGATCATGTATTATGATGCGTTCAAGCAGCTCAAACTCCGGGAGACAGACTTGGCTCCGGCAACTTCACCATTGGTTGGATTCAACTCACAACCGGAGTGGCCCTTGGGAAAGATTATCCTGCCGGTTAAAGCGGGATCCGTGGTCAAGCAAGTGAAGTTTTGGGTGCTACAAGTGCCCTCGACGTACAACCTTATCCTTGGAAGGGGATGGCTTCACGCTATGCAAGCTGTAGCGTCGACCTATCACCAGGTGATGAGATTCCCCTCAGCTATGGGGGCAATCGAGGAGATTTGGGGGGATCAAGTCATGTCCAAACAGTGCTTCGTAGTAGTGAACGGCAGCCGGGCTGCCAAAGGGTTCGTGCAAATGATAGAAGGACCGGAAGACCGAGGAGTTCTGGAGGATATGGGCACTAAGGCAGAGGACAAAGCTGTGAAGGACCTGGTTGAGGTGCGACTCGATATAGAGCGGCTGGATAAGTTCTTCCTGTTCGGTTCCAGCCTTACTACCCAAGAGAGGACCGAGATGGTTGAGTTTTTGATTGCCAACATCGAAGTCTTTGCATGGTCGCCTTACGACATGCCTGGCCTTGATCCAAGTTTTATCTACCATCACCTCAACGTCTTCCTTGGAGCAAAGCCAGTCATCCAGCGAACAAGGAGATCGGCACTACATCATGCCGAGATAGTTGCAGAAGAGGTGAAGAACCTGCTTGAGGCACGAGCAATTCAAGAAGTGCACTACCCTCGGTGGATTTCCAACACAGTAGTGGTGCCCAAGAAGAATGGGAAGTGGCGAGTTTGTGTCGACTATAAGACAGTCAACCGAGCTTGTCCCAAAGATAGCTTCCCTTTGCCGCGAATTGACCAGCTTGTGGACTTGACGGCTGGACATACTAGGCTCAGTTTCTTGGATGCTTACCGCGGCTACCATCAGATCGCCATGCATGGGCCTGACCGTGAGATCACCTCTTTCACGACTCCAAGGGGACTCTTCTGCTACCGAGTCATGCCTTTTGGTTTGAAGAACGCCGGGGAAACCTTTCGGAGGATGGTGACCAAAATGTTTTCTCCTTTGCTTGGCCGAACAATGGAGGCTTACATCGATGATATGGTGGTAAAGAGCCGACGTGAGGCAAACCATTTGTTCGACTTAGCCGAGATGTTTGCCATTTTAAAGAAGCACAAGCTCCGCTTGAATGCGTCAAAGTGTGCCTTTGGCGTGGGATCCGAAAATTTTTTGGGGTTCCTAGTCACGAACCGAGGCATCGAAGCAGACCCTACTCAGATCAGAGCCGTGCAAGAGTTGAAGCAGCCCAGCTCGGCTAAGGACGTGCAGCATCTGGCCGGGATGGCCACCGCGCTTAATCGGTTTATAAGCCAGTCATCAGATCGCTGCCGCCCTTTCTTTCAGGCTTTAAAGTCAAAGTTCTCGTGGGACGAAGAGTGTGACCGAGCTTTGGCCGAGCTCAAGGAATATCTGTCTTCCCCGCCACTGTTGGTTACACCTAAGCCGGGTGAGGAACTCTACCTTTACCTTGCCGTCTCCCAGCAAGCAGTCAGTGCGGTGCTAGTCCGCGCTGAAGGAATCAAGCACCTCCCAATTTTTTATGTCAGTAAGACCTTGCTGCCGGCTGAGACAATGTACTTACCGTTGGAAAAGCTTGCGTTGGCGTTGATGATGGCTTCAAGGAAGTTGGCGCATTATTTTCACGCCCATACCATCGTCGTACTGACCGAGTTTCCCCTCAAGGCCTTGTTTGAACGGGCAAACTTTTCAAGCCGAATTCTTAAGTGGGCGGTTGAGTTGGGACAGTTTGATGTGAAGTTCCAGCCGCGCACTGCTATCAAAGCCCAGACTTTGGCAGACTTCGTCGCCGAATTCTCACCGGGCACTCATCCGGTATGCCCGGTCGATATTACCGTGGCAGATGATGAGATGCACGCTAGACCATCCGAGTTAGAACCAGTTGGGGGAGGTAGCGACGCGGGGTTTGCGCGCACCATTGAAGCCCCCTCTGTTTGCACGGTTTTACCACCCGGTGATGCGATGACGGAGTTTAGTATCACCGACCCATCTGCTCTGTCCGGTCCCGCATCACCACGGGGGGAAGAAATGGAACCACACCGCTCAGAACCTGCGGCCGGCATGGCATCGCAACCTGATGATTCGCCTACGGACTTGAGCATTACAGATCAACTTGCTGAGTCCGGTGCCAAATCACCAAGGGGAGCTAGAGTGGAACCAATTAACACGGAACTTTAACCCAGCCAGTCAAGAAACCATGATCCCATTGCCCTTCGCAATTCTCAAGACCCATCAGACTGCTGGAAGCTTTTTGTGGGGGAAATATGGAAGCTTTTTGTTGATGGAGCGTCCAACCGTCATGGTGCCGGCCTAGGTATCGTTTTTATCTCCCCGGATGGCCTAACCATTGAACATTCTATCACGCTTGGCTTCCCAGCGTCTAACAACGAGACTGAGTACGAGGCCCTTCTCGCCGGGCTCAAGAGCGCTATTCAAATGAAGGCTGCTGAGCTATTAGTGTACAGTGATTCCCAGCTTGTGGTTAACCAAGTGTCTGGGATTTACGAAGCAAAGGATGACAGAATGGCGAAGTACCAAGCTCTAGTCAGGGCGCACATCAAGCAGTTTCAAGCAATCAAAGTTCAACAGATTGGCCGTGAAGAAAACAGCCGAGCTGATGAGTTGGCCGGCCTCGCTTCGATGGTAGATAGTACATTTCCAAACCCCCTGTTAATTGACTTTCTTCCACGGCTAAGAATTGAAGACGCCGGGCAGACGGATGTATTCTGCGTCGCGCTAGGCCCTTCCTGGATGGACCCCTTAATTTTGTTCCTCAGAGACCGGACTCTACCAACTGACAAGAAAGAAGCACACAAAGTCCGGGTGAAGTCAGCACGGTTTTGGCTCTCTCCATCTGGTGCGTTGTATAAAAAGTCCTTTACTGGTCCTTATCTAAAGTGTGTGTTCTTGTACGAAATTCACAAAGGCATTTGTGGCAGCCACATTGGGGGCAGGTCCTTGGCCTACCGCGCTATTTCGCAGAGATACTGATTGCCGTGCATGTAGGCCGACTCACAAAAGTACGTCCGCAAGTGTGAAAAATGACAGAGATTCGCCCATCAGATCCATCAGCCTGCTAGGGAACTTCTTCCCCTCACTAGTCCTTGGCCCTTCGCTATGTGGGGGCTAGATATAGTGGGGCCATTGCCAACAGCACCGGGCAACCAGAAATTCTTCATTGCGGCCACAGATTACTTCATGAAATGGGTTGAAGCTGAGCCCTTGGCAACAATCAAAAAGAAAGGCGTGAAGCGGTTTGTCTGGCAGAACGTGGTCACGCGGTTTGGCGTCCCCAAGATCTTGATCTCTGACAACGACACCCAGTTTGACGGTCGCCTGTTCCGAGGATTTTGTGAAGATTTAAAGATTGAATTCTACAACTCTACTCCGGCTTACCCGCAGTCCAATGGTCAAGCTGAGGCATCGAACAAGACTATTCTGGATGGGTTGAAGAAACGGCTAGAGAAGGCAAAGGGAAAATGGGCTGAGGAGTTACCCAGCGTCCTTTGGGCATACCGAACAACCCCGCGGCGATCTACCGGGGAAACTCCATTTGCTTTGGCTTATGGCATGGAGGCGGTCATACCTTTGGAAGTTATGCCCACCCTAAGAAGTGAGAGTTTTGAGCCCGAACTGAACGCTGAGGCTATTGCCTTGGAGCTGGACCTAGTGGAAGAGCGTCGGGAGAAGGCCCTCATCCATGTGGCCGCCTACCAACAAGAGCTCTCAAAGAAATACAACAAGACGGTGCACCCCAGACCGTTCAAAGTCAGTGATTGGGTTTTGAGGAAAGTTATGGGCAACACCCTGGTGCCAGGTGAAGGCAAACTAGGGGCAAATTGGGAAGGACCCTACAAGATCACCGGTCTGGCGGGCAAGGGGGCTTACCACTTGGAGGATCTAGAGGGAAGAGCAATACCCCGGCCATGGAATGCGGCCAACCTGAAACTGTATTACTTCTAAGTTTTTGCTTTCTTTTCTTGTGCAAAGGAATTTTTTGGCTTGCACTTCACAATGTAATTCTTTTTGTCAATCTATAGAAGTAATTTTGCTTTAGCACTTGGACTGTTGTTTTAATGTAAAAAACCGAGATGATTTATTCCGGTTGGAAGAGTTGGTGTTTTGTTCAACTTAGGATTCCCAACCGAGATGATTTATTCCGGTTGGAAGAGTTGGTGTTTTGTCCAACTTAGGATTCCCAACCGAGATGATTTACTCCGGTTGGAAGCGTTGGTGTTTTGTCCAACTTAGGATTCCCAACCGAGATGGTTTACTCCGGTTGGATGAGTTGGCGTTTTGCCCAACTTAGTATTCCCAATTGAGATGGTTTATTCCGGTTGGAAGACTTGGTGATTACCAACCAAGATGATTATTTCGGTTTAGGAATTTGCTGTTTTGTTCTGCTTAAGTACTTCAACCGAGTTATGAATTCCGGTTAATGAGGTGTTTTGCTGAAGATGGAATTGATGACAACCGTGCAAACACTTGGCAAAATTTGAGTTTTTCATTAATAAGAAAGTCAATACAAAAGGTGGGGACAGAGCCCGGTTACATCAAAAGCGCTGAAAGCAAAAATACAAAAAGAGAAGAAAACTAAACTAGGGGGGAGAGATTGGTAAACTCATCCTCAGCGGCATCAAGGTTTATGGTTGGACTTTTTTCTTGGGCACCGGGCTCGTCATGGCCGGGCTGCTCCAGCACCTCGGCATCCTCTGCCTCTGTATCTGTCTCGGCATCTCCTTCTTCAAGCCCTTCCTCGGCCTCAGCTTGCAAAGCGCTGAAGACGTCGTTCGCGTAAGGCACGAGGCAGACTGGTAGCGAAGCAGGAGGAGGATTGGCAAATACGTCGGTGTCACAGCCCTGGCCGAGATGCTCGCAGGCGAACTTCCAGCCAGCCTTGAAGTAAATATCTTGTGTTACAAAGACTTGCTTCTTATAGCTCTGCTCGACTTCGTTGAAGTCGGCGTTGTTAGCAGCCCGGCAGTCTTTCTTCTTCGACTTTTTGAGCGCGTTTACCTCGGCCTGGAGCTCATCCCGTTTTTTCTCGGCCGCATCCAGCTGACCAAGCAGTCTGTTGTTGTCTGCATTAGCCATCTCAAGCGCCGACTTTGCCCGGCCGAGCTCGGCTTTGAGGCTTTCGACTTGGCTGGCGGTATCACTCGCCTTCTGCCGAAGTCTATGGATGCGCTCCATGACCAAGTGCTGCTTTTGGATGGCCTGCAAAATGAGAATTTGATCAGAGAAGAGACCGTACAAACACTTGCGAAAATTGAAGCAGAAGATTGAACTTCTTACCTTGGTCATTGACTTCACTGCGGATTTGACCAGCTGGGTGTCAGGAACGTGGTCGCTTCCAACCACGTCGCTGGGCAGCAACAGAGCCTTTGAGAGGTCGAAGCCAAGCAAGTGCTCCTTGTCGCCTTTGACCGAAGCATTTGCCGGGATCTCCTTGCCCCGGTGCTTCAGCTGCGGCCGCCATGCTGGGATGGAGCTGACCCTGTCGGCAGGTTGCTCAGTTGTTAGTTCGGCGATGAGCTCGGCGGAGGGATCTGCCCGTGGTCTTTTGCCAGCCCGGCGTGTTTCTTGGCTAGACTGCCCGGCGGTTGGAGAAGCTAAGGCGACCACGGCAGCGCTTGATTGACCGGCAGCCGGGGAGTGGGCGACGACGCTCGGTATCTCAGCCGAGGTTGCAGTGAGAAGGTTTTTGATTCGGCTTCTTTTGGCCATTTCTTGTTCGTCTGTCAACCGGATTAAGGGGACGTCAGGAAGGATAGGGTCTGGAGGTGGCGAAGGAGCACGGAGGAAGTCTGTTACTCTACTCCGGCGCGGAGAAGAGTACCTGTAGGTCGGGGTGTAACCGAGCAAATCGTTGCAATCTCGGTGGGAATATCGAAGCACGGTCTGAATTGCCTCTACGTTGGGAAACTGATAGTTGGCCTGTAAGGCTTGGATTGCTGCAAAAGAAACAGGAAAACCGGTTAATTACAGAATAAAGTGGTAAGCTGACCGAGCAAGTTTGAGCGGCTTACATGAGGAACCGAAGTTCTTGCTTATAAACCAGCCCGGCACCTCAGCTGTTTCGTAATTGCCCGACACCCAGAAAAAATCGTCGTCGTGCAGATCTTTATCCGGGGTGCCTGTCACGACCCCAAACCGCCCCTAGTGGTTTGGTGCCGTGATGGCCAGTAATCCGTAATTACCGAAGGCCAACTTTTCAAAACTTAACACAATCAGAGTATGAATATAGGGGGCTCACAAATGCGGAAGCAATAAATCAAATACAAGTGATCCATAAGAGCTGTGCGTAGATCAAAGCAATGCCAAACATTCCAATTAACTTTACAACTTGGATACAACAGGATAAAAAGCATGTTACATCTTGATCAAAAGGCTTCTCGAGCCGACATATACAAAATACAGCTAATACAAGTCAAGAAGCATGATTTTCAAGATTTTCCGACATGTAAAATAGGGCATCGCCGACGTGAATACAAAAGTAAAGCCGACATAAGCACGAATCCAAACAAGCGACCAAAACGATCTAGGCGTCGCCGCCGTCCTGCTCATCACCTACATATATATAGAGGGGTGAGTACAAAACTCAGTGAATGGTACTAAAAATAAAGGTTTTACATGAATAAAGCCGAGGTCCTTCAAAACGAAACACACCAAAACTTTAGCAAGGCAAGTGATGAACCGTATTCATCATTCAAGTATCAAAACATCGGCGAAGCAAGGGATGAACCGTATTCATCGTTCAAGTATCAAAACATCGGCGAAGCAAGGGATGAACCGTATTCATCGTTCAAGTATCAAAACATCGGCGAAGCAAGGGATGAACCGTATTCATCGTTCAAGTATCAAAACATCGGCGAAGCAAGGGATGAACCGTGTTCATCATTCAAGTATCAAAACATGTACGATCCGTAATCGTTTGGTCAAAAGTATTGCGAAAGTTTAGAGTCCTCCAATACAAGGGACTTGTGCACTTGGTACCGCGAAAGTTTAGAGTCCTCCAGTACAAGGGACTTGTGTTACTTAGGCCCGTAGCCCGGTTTAACTAGGACCGTATCCTTTTACACTTAGTACTGCGAAAGTTTAGAGTCCTCCAGCACAAGGGACTTGTGTTACTTAGGCCCGTAGCCCGATGTAACAAGGACCGTATCCTTTTCAAAGGTGGCATCAACAAGGGGTATACTTGGCACATCAAAACAAGAGCTATTTATTCATGCTAACAAAATACTTTTGTCAAAACAAGGCAAGCAAGGTTTATCAAACAAGTATAACATAACTTTATCAATAATACCACTCACCTAGTTCTTCAGGTGTAGACTCAAAGCAAATATCGAGGACCTACAATCACATGGTAAGTCACATTCTCAAAGCAAGCTCTATATACATGCAAATGATCTCGGCATTCATGCCAGATCTAAGTCAAAGACAAAACAAAACAAGCTGGGAGCTTAACCACTGCTCCCGTTTCTCGAAAACACACTGGGTACCGTCCAGGGCTAAGCCGAGGTCCCGTTAAACAAAGTCAGGAAAGACCTGGGTTTCCCTTTGAAGAGTATGAAGAACATGATCATTTGAAAGGTGGATGCAAGTTCACAACTTGTTACAAAAATCTGAGTTTTCATGCCAAGAGTTCAAAATATATGGACTTGGGTACCCATTAAAGAAAGTCATGCAAGAACAAACACAAACATGGTCTTCGTTCCAAACTTTTCGATCAAAATGAGACTTTCTTCAAGAACACATGAAAAATCATTTTCTCTTACCAAAACCAACTTCAAAACGATGCATGACATGCAAAACAAATCCGATCATGCAATGCAGCTAGGTATTCAGTAAGAACAATCAAAGGAGATCAAGATTCTAACCTCAAAACTCGGATTCAACGGTTCAAACCACAAAGATCAAGCTTGGAAGACTACTCTCACTCAAGAGCTCTTCTTCCTCCCTTTCTAGAGCTTCTCTCTCTAAAACAAAGATTTGAGACAAGAAATGATTTGTTTCAAGGTCTGTCGGCTGCCTTAACAAACAGCTCGGACACGTGGCATTAACGGGTTGGTTCAGCTCCAAAAAGGTGATTGATAGACAAGACAAGTCTCTGACAAATCGTATGCAGCAAGCTCGGGTAAGACACATCGGCAAAGAGATGACATCGGCTCAAAACAAGGATCCAGCAACAGGATAGAAAAACATCGGCTAAGGAGGACGACACTTGACTAAGCTGTGCCACACCTTGGCCGGGGTGTGCCACATCTCGGCCTAGGCCATACCTGCCTGCGGACAAGGCTCAAGTGCAAAACATCTCGGCAAAGGATGCCCGAGGTGAAGATGGGGTTGAACAAGATCTCAAGATAGTTCTAAGTACAAGGGTCAAGGCGGACTAAGCTCAAGATGACCTCGGCTACACACACACTAAGCAAGGAACAAAATCATGCAAGCAACTTAAGCAAATCAAGGCAAGGTAAAACCTTTAAATTAACATAACAAGCAAGACCATGCAAGAATGTATGCAAGTATGGCAAGAGTAAGGTGAGGGTTGTTACAGTGCCGGTTATAATTTTTTCCTTGCTCGGTCTGATTTTCAAGTAATAAGCTAGGCCGTCACCGGTGTGACCCATCGTGTATTGCCTCAATATCTCAGCTAGACCTAAGTTGGTGCCTAGCCGATTGTTCAGTTCATGAACGCCATTAATAATTCGATAAGTGTTGGTGGACACTTGTGTGGTGCTAGCCCGGTGCGGCGGAGGAACTCGGTGATAAGTGGGTTTAGTGGGAAACGGAGGCCTCCTTCGACAATTGACAGCACGGTGAAGGGGCATTGGTCTAGTCTGCCCCAGGGTGTTGTCTCCTCTTCAGCCAGTTCGAGATGGACGTCAGCCGGGATGCCGTACTCCTCTCTGAATGCAGCTAGCGCGGCCGGAGTATCCACTAGGAAGCGGAATTTCCCCATTTGTGGCCAGACTGAGGTAGCTCGGCTGAGGTGTTTGGCACAGTGGCAATTGGTAATTGCTCGGTCTTGAGAGCCTGAGGAACGGATAGTGGTCCCCTTGGACTCTGCAGGAAAAGGATGGCAAGTGTAAGTGTGAGCGCGGTCGCGCGGAAGGAGCTGGACTTTAGCTCGGTCATTAAGGGTGCCAAACCACCTCGGTCTTCTAAGCTAACTAAAGAGCTTGGTCGCCCAGGCAGGCCAGTTGTTAGCCCGGTTGAGCGACCATTTCCTTGTGTTATCTCGGTTTTTGTTGGGGTCGAGACAAACATGTTATTTGCTTAGTTAGATTGGTTTTTTGGATCAAATGAAGACCAGGAGCCCGGTCCCCCCCAGTTCTTCAGTGTTCTTCATGAAAAACGAAGAACACCATGAACAGTGGCAAGTTTTGAACGATTTCTGTGGCTACGACCTAAGAACTACGTTTTAGTGCCCTAATGTGAGAAATATTTAAGAAGATAGCAACAAAAGATGGATTGAAGGTCTTACCAGTGAGGGGCAACTGTTTTTCCTTCGAACACAGACGCAAAGAATGGCAAGCGAGGCTTGGAGGAAGATGCTAGAGCTCTGGCAAGTCGGGTTGCAGAATGACAGTAGGAGGAAAATGAGGATGAATGGGTCTTTTATGTATAGACGAAGGAAACCGCCCAAATTCAAATTCTGGCAAAAACGGCGGGTTGGCTGCTCGAGAACCAATGGCAGCCCGCCACGTGTCCCTATTTATGGCGACGTCAGAACTGAAGAGACATGTTGAAGAGTCGAGGAGCCAACCGGGCTACTTTGAAAGAAGAGGACGTCAGCTGAGGAATATAACCGGGCAAGTTTGCAGACAGTAATATTAACTAGCCCGGTCGAGCTCTGGCATTTTGAAAACCGAAGAAATGTTATCCCAGTTGAAGTGAATAATCCCAGTCACGCTTTCGCGGACGGAATTAAGGGGCAATTGAGAGGGAGATTTATGATCTGGAATTGGGCCGAGGTAACGACCGAGCAGGTTGAGAGCCTAATGGTGTATGGGGCCGAGATGACCTGCGATCCACCCAGAGATGGGCTGCCAGAACTTGGGCCGGGCAGGAGTTGGGCCAAGTATGTGCCGCCCCAGACCGTAAAGAAGCTGCCTGGCAAGGCAGTGCTCGGTTGAACCGAGCTGCTTGATCAGGGGATGGAGGAAGCCAGTCAAGCTGAGTGACCGGCACCCGGAAAGGCATGGTCAGCCGAGGTAATCGTTTGATCGGCAGGAAGGCCGACCACAGGAGGTGCCCCGGGCTCGGCTTTGCCGAGATGCCGCCTAGCCCGGTCCTCCTTGGACTTAGCCAGTAAAGTGCTTGGGTATGAAGCACAGCATGGCCGTGGATGGAGCAGCTCGGCTGCCGAGCTCCAGCTGAGAAGGCAGGCAGTTGAGATTAGGTGATGTTCAGCAAGGTATACGCTGACAGATGGGATAGCGGAGCCACGTGTCAAGAGATGACTGGGGGTAGATATGGGGTGCAGAGAGTATATAAGCATGTCTGCGCCCCCCATACACAGGAGGACGAACATTCTGTAAGGAAATTCTCATACTTAAACACTCCTCTTTCTCTCTCTATCCTAAGGTGTGTGTTAACTTGATCGTCGGAGGGTTTTTCCGGCCACACACCGCCGGGCAGTTCACCGTTATTTGCTCGCAGGTGATCGGACGTAAACGGAGCTTGGAAGAAAGGAGTACGGGCTTGCCGGTATATTTGCTCCCCGCACACTTACTAACCCAACGATATACATAAATTTTAAACTTTTATTAATTGATAATTTATCACCACATAATATCATTATTATATTTAGTATTTGTTAATATCTTCCTTTCAAATTTCCAACTTACCCTTTTGGCAAGGGACAATTGAATAGCAAATTTTAAGTACTTTAATAATGGGTGGCAGACAAGGCAACCATTAAAACCATTCCAGCAACTCCACATTGAGTTGGATTGGGAAATGCATTATATATATTGGGTTATACATATATTGTTTTTTCTCTATAATTGTAAAGGGGTGTGTGAAGAAATTATAAAATATTCTCGCAGTATCACGTATTTCGTATTTTTTAATCAATCATAATTCATTATCATACATTACATTTAAATGGATATGGAGAAAACCGTGAGATTTGAAGATAGAGGCTGTCTAGATAAGGGTGCTCAAAAACTTTTTCAAATGTACATTTCAATCAAAAAGGCTGATCCTCCTCAGCTCTATCCACAAATGGATTGGTAGTTGAATAAGTTGATTTCTAACTTTCTGTCCCTCTCTTTTAGTTATTTCATTATATTCATTCACAAATGGATTGGTACCCATAAAAGGACGGCTGTAAAGGACATTTTGATGACTTATGTACACAAAGACATTTCTAATGACCCACAAAAGGATTGCCATGAAGGCATTCCGATGACTCATAAAGGGACAACCAAAAGGTATTCCGATGACTCTCGTGTATAGAGACGTTTCCAATGACCCATAAAGGGATGGCCATAAAGGCATTCCGATGATCCATAAAGGGACAGCCATAAAGGTATTCTGATGACCTATAAAAGGGACGCATATCATATGATGCTAAGGATGTCACGAATACATTTGACAAACTTTGGACAATCATTCATTTATATAAAACATAGCATTTCAGAAAATTGGTCATTTTCATATCATCAGAAAATAATTAAAATCAAACATAACTTTACAGAGTTATTACTCATAGTGGTTTGTGTTGTCACTAAGCCTCGGACGTCCACCTAAACAAAACACATAACAAAAGCACAATTAAAGCACCATTTCATTTTAATTCAATTCTCTTTATTTGTTTCTAGCTTATTTCATGACTATGTCAGTCCAAATGGTGCCTAAGAACACTTGGAGTGGCATGAGGATGCAAATATGCACTTAAAAGAGTTAGTCAAAAGTTGTTGAAAACAGGGTTTTCGCTCGAACGGGGGTTTGAAAATAAGGGTGGTCGCTCGAGCATAGCTTTCGTTGCTCGAGTGGTCTACAAATTTGGCAAAAGTACTGGTTGCGTAAAATTCCTGCTTAACGGTCGTTCGAGCGGAAGACTGAGCAAACGAGTCCTCGCTCGATCTCCACTTTGGTCGTTCAAGCGACCTGTATAATTTTATAAAACTTCTGGGAGCTCGATTTTCACGCTTGAGCAACACTTTCCTCGCTCGAGCAGATAGTGCGAATTCTGAAATTTCCAGAACTATGTTTGAACTTCAAAATTGATATTCCAAAGGTTCCAAACTCGTGTTTTAGGCACAAAAACATGGGAAAACTCTATAAAACATGGAAACATAGTTAATTTGGAACCAATTGGTCAAAATCATGAACCAAATTCCCAAAATCTAAATTAAACCATGAAGTTGAAACCATGCAAGAGAGGAACTCTTTAATCTCTTTGAAAAACTTGACCAAATAGTATGAAAAGTGTAGGAACATGAAAACTTCTCAAATAAATGTGTGAGGGTTCCATGCATGTAGAGAATTTCATAGAATTCAAACTCAAATTGATCATTCATGCATGCATATATGCAATCATGCTCAATTCTTCCATATTCAAGATGATCCTAGCATATACCTTCTAAATTCATGCAAGTGGCCTCATAGCTTGGTGAATTCATTTCTTATATGGATTATCTACAAGAATTGAGTGTGGTTTCCATACCTAGAGTTAAATTCAAGTATAATCCTAGCTCAAATCTTCAAGTCTTCCACAAATTCTCCTTTCTCTCTCTAAGGTGTTGAGTTCTTCCTCTTCCTTCCTTTTCCTTCCTCAAAATCTTAGCCAAATCATGTATATGTGAGGTCATAAGCTTAATGGGCCTACTTATATGGTATGATTAGCTTAGCCTAATCAAGGTTAGTTAAGGCTAATCAAGTAGGCATCAAATTAATTTAATTTAATCGTTCTGAATCGAAATCCAATTGAATCTACTATAATATTCTAAAAATTCCAAATAACACATATACCAAGTCAATTTTGGAATTGGATGCCAACAAGACCTTCAATTCACAGAACAAAACAAAACAAAACAAAATAAAAATCCAAACAGATATTTCTACATTAGACAAATATGAGCACAAATAATGCAACACATGCAATTTCCTCCAAAATTTCACCTTAATTACTTATGCTTAAGCATAATTAATCATGGTTAGCTAGCTAATCACAAGTCGGTGTTGTTACAAGCTCACAACATAAATCACATTTCAAATAAAAGCATATCTTAGACCCACGATGGTGCTTCACTTTTATAATGGTCAGTGTCCAACTTTTCATAGGAGTCTTACTTCATAGGACTCTATCATTTACAAAGATAACATCTATCATAACTCACACTACTCAGATTAAGATAAATTTCCTCAAGAGTCTATCTCTATCCAAATAGGTAATTTAATATCATCTAGGACTCTATCCAAATATTTCAGATTTTGATATTATCGCATCATTTCTCGGCATCATAATTCGTCCATGTAGTATCTCAACTAACAATTTTGATCATGTAAACTACCCAAAAATATGTTCACACGCTTGCACACACACTCCCTAAGAAGAAAAAAAAAAAAAGGGATATGCATGGATTATTAATCCCCATATAGATTAGTCCAAGTGGTCCAGGACACCACGTGATTACTCTTCGGTCAATCACAGATTATTGTACTTTTTCATGTTTCACAATTATTTAATATAAAGTTATAAATTACACTCTCTATCAATTACGATATACTTAGACATGAGTACCACCAAATAACTTCTTCACATAGGGGCCACCTCCAACTTGCACTACTTTCGCACTTCTGGATGGCTAGTCAAGTATAGAATAGAATAGAATAATGGGTATTACTGTTACATAAATTTACATAGCTTCTGTTTATTTTTAGAGGTAGAATAAAAATGATTTATAATAAGGAGATTAATAGTGAGGGGATTGATAGTGAGGGGATTAAGTAAAATTATATTTATTTTGATGATAATTGTTAGTGTAAAAATTGTTAAATTATTTTTATATAAAATAATAAAATAAATAAAAAAATATAAAAAATTAAACATTAATATTTATAAAAAAATTCCCAATATATAACAAATAAAAAAAATAAAAAAATTTCTAATCTCCTCACTATTTTTCTAATACCATCTCCCCAACCTCCATCTCAATCCCCTCCCCAACCTCCATCTATATCACCTCCACCATCCTAATTTCCTCCCCAACTCTACAAACAAACACAATATTAAATAACACATCCACCATCCTAATCCTCTCTCATCTACTTAACCCAAAACAAACGGGCCCATAGTGTTTTTTTTAATTAAATATTAGGATAAATTACAAACAAATTTACTTAAATTATAAATTACTCACGTGATTCTAAAAATTACATTATGTCTTTTAAGATTTTTAATTTTATAACAAATAGATCATTTTATTAATAAATTATCAAGTTAATTAACAATTTTTAATAATATTAAAATTTTATTTCAATTAATAATTCAAATAATTTTATTATTATATAGTTGAACAATTAGAAGTTTAAAATTTTCAATTAATTTTGTTAAATAAAAATTTTTGATAAGAAGATATTTATAATTTTTTAAATTATAAAATGATAATTCATATTTTAAACAAATTTTAAAAGATATATTTGTAATTTATCCTAAATACTAAATATAACGTTGACACATGCTACAATAGTTTCTGCTCCACGCCCATTTTTTTCAAATTAATATCCTTTCTATTAAGGGCAAATTACAAACACCCCCTTCGAGGTTTGGTAAAAATACAAATTCCCCCCTGAGGTTTGAAAAATTACAAATTGCCCCCTGATGGTCAAATTTTCATAACAAATTAAGAAAAATTAGGGGGGAATCTGTATGAAAATAAAAACCTCAGGGGGCAATTTGTTATGAAAATATAAACCACAGGGGGCGGAATGTAATTTCTCAAACCTCAGGGAGGAATTTGTATTTTCACCAAACCTCGAGGGGGTGTTTGTAATTTGCCCTTCTAGTATTAATTGTTGGTCCCTTCCATCCTCTTCATTTTTTGATTTGAACCTTTTCTTTTTACGAAAATATTTTAGAACTCTAAAGTAAGAGTTTTAATAGAATTTTAGAGACAGTAAATCTTATATGATGTGATATTTAAATTATTATTTATTTTTTTGTCATTGCTAAATATATAAAATTCTGTTTAAAACTTCATTTTTAAGAGACGTATCATTGCCTAAATTTGAAGAGCCAGGGAGAGGGAGTTGTGGTAGGCTATTTGGAGGGGCGGAGGCACAAAAAGACCTCATGGCACTTAATTTTCCAAGTACCTTTATCTTCAACCTATAAACCCCAATCTTAACGCTAGTCCAACAACCACCACCAACCCCCTTCCATCATCTGCCACCACCTTCCCAACTCCCACATCTCTTCTTTCGTTATCACTCTCTATTACTTGTCTACCACCCCCATCCTCCTCATTCCTTGATCTGAACATTTTCCCTTTATTATTCTTATTGTTCCTAAATTTGAAGAGTCTTGGGAAAGGAGGGTTGTAGTGGTGGGCTATTTGGAAAGGGGTTGGGTCGTAGTAGCTGGAGGCTAGGCAGTGGCGGAGACACTAAGGTCTCGTTTATTTTCAGAGGTAGAATGGAGGGAATGGATAGCAAATGGATTGATAATGAGGGGATTGAGAGTGAGGGGATTAAGTAAAATTGTGTTTGTTTTGATGATAGTTGTTAGTGTAGGAATTGTTAAATTATTTTTATATAAAATAAATACAAAAATATTAAACATTAATGTTTTAAAAAAAAAAGCCCAATATGTAAAAAAATTTAAAAAAATAAAAATATAATAAAAAAATTTCAGAAAAAAATAAAACAAATTAAATAATGATTTTTACTTAACAAAAAATACAAAAAATTAAATATTAATGTTCAAAAAAAATGCCTGACATGTAAAAAATAAATAAAAATAAAAATTTCTAGTCCGCCGGACTATTTTTCTAATACCAAGTCTTGAAAGTCCATTCGAATCCCCTTGGGAAGGCCCATCCTAATCCGGATCTCACTATCAATCCCCTTTCTATCATTCAAAACAAATATAATATTAATAAGTCCCACCTCACTACTAATCCTAATCCCTCCTCTAATCCTTCAAACAAACAAGGCCTAAGGGATTAGGAAGGCCCATGCCCCTTGACATTTCAAATTCTTTTTTATTTTATTTTTTTGGTCTTAGCTAAACATTGACACACAGCCTCAAACCAAACAATAACATAGCTCATGTCCTAACTTTTCAAAAAATAAATAAATTAGGTCCTAAACTCTTAGCTACAACACAAACACTGATAAGCACTGATACAGCCCCCCTTTCCAAAGTCTCGACTTTTTTTCTTTTTTTTTTTTTCTTTTTTTTTTTTTTTTTTTTTAATTCTTGACTTGATAGAATGGGTCAATCTAAAATAAATATAAACAAATTGTTAGGCAAGACTTTCAGCGACAACAGACAGGATCTTTAAAATTGTAAAAGTGTGTGTAATTTTTTATTTTTTTATTTATTCATAGTATTTGTTAAGTATTTTCATATTTTTTTTTATCTTTTTTATCTCTCTTTGTTGTTTTATAATTTACCGACTCGCGATTCACCAAATTATGATCACACAACACAGATTTAGAAGCACACCACAACAAGTGTCGTATTTTTATTATTTACAGATAATTTTATTTATTATTTTTTACTTTTAAATAAAAATTATGAGTATTAATTTATTATTACTTGTTAAGTTTTGATTTGTAAAAAAAAATTATTTGTTATTATTTATGTTGAATTAAGATATTTTGATATGCTAAAATTATGAATCTTGATTGGTGGTGATTTATAAATTAAAGATTTTGATTTGTTGTTGCTTGTGTTAAAATTACGGATTTGATTTGAGTTAAAATTAAAAATATTAATTTGTGCTAATATTAATTTTGGTGTTTAATATTTGCTCGAAAAATTATTATTATATTATTGTTATTGATTGTTGAAGAAAAATTTTGAAGTTATAATTAATAAATACCCTTATATTAAATTTTTAGCTCTGCCTGGGGCTAGAAGGGTGGGTTTATAGAAGTGATAGCACTGATGCTAAGGCCTCGTTTGGGAACCCTCCATTTTAGTCAAAAAGTCAAAAGTTACTAAATTAGCCAAAAAGTCAACAACTCATACAAAAAAGTCAAAGATTCTCTTTTTTCTCTACTTTTTGCACATCTTTTCGTAAAAAGCCAAAAAGTCACTCCAAACATACTAATTTTTTTTAGCTCATATTTTAGCCAAATAGCCAAAAAATTACTAAATTAGCCTGTTCCCAAACGAGGCCTAAGATTGGGATCACAGCAATGAGAAGCTGGTAGGACAGATTTTGTTGCATCTGGTTTCAATTTTTTAGATTTAATTTTTAAAAAATCGAGCTTTTTATTTTTTCATATATATATATATATATATTATTTTTATTGAATATTTTTAAAATTTTAAGCAAATTTTTTACTTTTTTGGATGCTACTTAAATGTATTTAAAAAGTAAAATATTTGTAAAAAAAATATTTTAAAAAATACACAAGAATAAGAAAAAGGAAAATTTACTCATAAGTCCTAGTTTCTGAAAAGTTGAACCATTTAGTCCTAAAAGTTTTCTTATGCTCCATTTAGTCCCATTTGCACATCAATCTAATGTTCGAAACATTAATCTGATGTTCGAAATCTAATGTTCGAAACATTAATCTGATGTTTGAAACATTGTAATGGAACCTTTCAGTCTATAAAAAAACTTTTAGGACTAAACAGTGTATAAGTTATTAATTTGGGATTTATTGGTGCATCCCCCTAAGAAAAATGTAATAAATTTTCTTTTTTTTGTATTTTTGGTATTTAGTGAATTTTTTAAAAGATTTTTTCTATAAATATTATAGTTTTTTAGTGTATTTATGTTAGATATATTTAAAAATTAAAAAAATTATTTAAAATATTAAAAAATTAAAAATTCAGTAAAAATTAAAAAAGTAAGAAAAATAAAAAAAATTATTTTTTGAAAAGTGAATTTACAAAACTCAAACCAAACAAACTGGGGTCACGGTGATTGGAAGCTGGTGGGACAAGAATGGTAGTGGATGGCAGCAGCTAGTGATTCATATTGACATAGGGTGGCAACTATAGTTAGGAGAGAAAGTGTATGCCTTATGTCCTTAATAATAATTTGGTTGAGAGACACAATCATAATTTAAAAAATTCAAAAAATGGTCTAACTTGAGAATAAAATGGTGGTGTGCAAATAAAGACAGATTATCCTATGTAGGATCACTGCTGGCAAATAATACAATAAACAAAATTAGGGAAACAGCCCTTATTCCCCACTAACCCAACCATATACATAAATTTTAAACTTTTATTAATTGATAATTTATTAATTGATAATTAATTACCACCACATGATATCATTATTATATTTAATATTTGTTAATATTTTCCTTTCAAATTTCCAACTTGCCCTTTTGGCAAGTGACAATTGAATAGCAAATTTTAAGTATTTTAATAATGGGTGGCAGACAAGGCAACCATTAAAGCCATTCCAGCAACTCCAAATCAGCGCTGCTTGAGGGCCCTAAATTTCGGGGCTCGAATGCCCCGAAATTCCACTTTTGGTAAAAAAAAAAAAAAAAAAAAGGAAAAAAGAAAGAAAAAAAGAAAATAGTTTCCAAAAATGGAAATTAGGGGCATTAGGGGCAAATGTTTTAGGGCCACCAATCATTTTCCTACATAATTTTACATAGTGTTTTTTAATTAAATATTAAATATAACGTTAACACATGCTACAAGAGTCTGTGGTCCATGTCCATTGTTTCTCAATTAATATCATTACTCAATTTATAAACACAAATTTTATTTTTACTAAGATCTCGTTTGAGAACGGGTTATTTTAGTAATTTTTTGACTTTTTACGAAAATATATGCAAAAAAAATAGAGAGGTGATGTGATTAGTTTTAGTTAACTTTTTGACTTTTTGGTTAAAATAGTCAGTCCCCAAACAAGGCCTAAGTTTATAGCACTTAATTTTCAAAATACCTTCATCTTCAACCATTAAACAACATCCTTAACCCTAGTCCAACCAGCACCACCAACCCCTCTCATCATCTACCACCACCTTCCCAACTCCTACCTCTCTTCTCCCATCATCACTCTATTAATTGTTTGTCATCCTCATCCTCATCCTCTTAGTTCCTTGATCTGAACCTTTTCTTTTTATTATTTTTTTTGTTCCTAAATTTAAGGAGTCAGAGAGAGAGATGATTGTAGTGGTAGGCTATTTGGAAGGGGGTTGGGTTGCAGTAGTGGAAGGGTAGGCAGGGGCAGAGGTAATAAAGGACCTCATAGCACTTAATTTTCAAACAACAATGATTCATCCTACTAAAAATATCACTACTAATAACACTAATGCATTAAAAAAGTTAAAAAAATAAAAATAAACAACAATGATTCATCCCCCTTTTCCTCCCACCCTCTTTGACCCCCTTTCTCTCTCATTGGTTACATTTTTTTTTTCTTTTTCTTTTTTTTCCTGCTCCTCCAATCACCACCCGCCACGTGGCAAAGGGGGGGTGAGGGGGTGACCCCCAAAAGGGGGTCTCAAGCATTATTCAAAAATAAAATACAACTCCAAGACCAAAATATCACATCATTAATGACAGGACCCACTGCCACCTAATTAGTGGGAGCACTAATTAGTGCTCCCAAGCATTTTTCATTTTCAAAATACCTTTATCTTCAACCTTTAAACCCCAATCTTAACGTTAGTCCAACAACCACCACCAACCCCCTCCCATCCTCTACCACCACCTTCCCAACTCCCACATCTCTTCTCCCGTTGTCACTCTTTTATTAATTGTTTATCACCCTCATCCTTTCCATTCCTTGATTTGAACCTTTTCCCTTTTATTATTCTTATTGTTCCTAAATTTGAAGAGTCTTGGGGGAGGGGGGTTGTAGTGGTAGGCTATTTGGAAAGGGGTTAGGTCGCAGTGGTAGGAAGCTAGGCCGGGGCGGAGGCACTAACGCTCTGTTTATTTTGGGAGATAGAATGGAGGAGATTGATAGTGAGGGGATTATTAGTGAAGGGATTGATAGTGAGGGAATTAGTAGTGAGGGGATTGATAGTGAGGAATTGTTAAATTATTTTTATATAAAATAATAAAATAAATAAAAAAATATAAAAAATTAAAAATTATATTTTAAAAAAAATTTCCCATATATAAAAAATAAAAAAAATTTTAATCCCCTCACTATTTTTCTAATACCATCTTTACCTCCTCCTTACCAATCTCCTCTCCAAACACTCTCCAAACACTGATAAACATTGATATAAGCCCTCCTTTCCAAAGTCTCGACTTTTTTTTCTTTTATTTTATTTTCTTTTCTTTTTTCTTTTTTTTTTTTTTAATTCTTAACTTTCTAGGCCAGGGTCAATCTAAAAAAATAATAAATAATAAATAAATAAAAACTTGTTGGGCAAGGCTTTCAACGAAAGTCAACAAGGGTCCTGTTTGGTAGAGCTGTAGGAAAGTGCTTATACCTTATACCTAAACAGCTTATAACTTATAACTATGAACATAAGTTGATTTCTGACTTATAAATTAAGCATCTCCAGCCCCACTCAAAGAATAAACTGATTTCTGACTTCCAAAAAGCTATAAGCTATAAACTATATGCTAAACTAAACACATCAAAATAGCTTAAATTAAACTGAAAGCTGAAATAAGCTGCTTTTAAGTTCTGCCAAACAGGCACAAGATCTCTAAAACTTTAAAAGTGTATAAAGTTTTTTATTTTTTTATTTATTCACGGTACTTGTTAAGTGTCTCTATATTTTCTTTGTCGTCTTTATCTTTGTTGCTTTGCAATTTACCTACACTACAACCATGATGTCTTCTCTTCATTGTTTCCAGATAATTTTATTTATTATTTTTTACTTTTAAATAAAATTATTTGTATTAATTTATAATTATTTGTTAAATTTTGATTTGTAAAAAAAAAATTATTTGCTATTATTTATGTTAAAATAAGATATTTTGATATGCTAAAATTATGAATCTTGATTGGTCGTGATTTATATTAAAATTAAAGATTTTGGGTTGTCGTTGTTTGTGTTAAAATTAAAAATATTAATTTGTGCTAATATTAATTTTTGTGTTAACATTAGCTAAAAAAATTATTATTATGTTATTTTTATTAATTATGATAGAAAAATTTTGAAATTATAATTGATAAATGCCCTATATTAAATTTTTGACCGCCACTGGGGCTAGGAAGAGGCGGTAACAATTGGGCAGAAGTGATAGCAATGACGCTAAGAACTGATAGCAATGACTGCCACTTCAAGGAGGGATTTTACTGTGTTTATTTTCAATCTTAATTTCTTTAAAATTAAATTTTTTATTTTTTATATATTTTTTTATTTTAAGTGAATATTTTTAAAATTTTAAGAAAATTTATATTTTTTAGTGCATCTTACTTAGATGTAGTTAAAAAGTAAAATATTTATAAAAAATATTTTAAAAAATCAATAAATACACAAGAATAAGAAAAATGTTCTAAACTTTTGAATTTTTTTTATATTTTTGGTATTTAGTGAATTTTTTAAATATTTTTTTCCATAAATGTTAGATATATCTAAAAATTAAAAAAAATTATTCAAAATATTTTTAAAATTCAATAAAAACAAAAAATGCAAAAAGTAAAAAATTTTATTTTTTGAAAAGTAAATTTAGAAAACTCAAACCAAACAACATGGGGTCACAGTGGTCATGGGAAGCTGGTGGGACAAGAATGGTAGTCGATGGTAGCAGCTAGCAGGGCCGGCCCTGAGATTTACGAGGCCTAAGACGAATTTTGAAAATGGAGGCTCCTCTTATATTGAAAAAAAAAAGTTTATAGATAAAATAATAAGTTACAATTTTTTTATTTGTTTGTAATCATAAAAAAATTTATTTGCACATATAATCATTAAAATTATAAACAAAACAATTTAATGAAACAAAATTAGGATAAAAAAATTAAGAAAAAATCATTCAAGGCTTGGTTTGCGGTACACTAAATAATACAAAAAATTTTAAAGTCACTATCCTATTTAAGTCACATCATCTTATTTAAATCACATCACTTCTCTAACATATCACATCAAACCCAATCCAAACCCAACCCATATAAGCCAATAAGTGCACTTTTTTAGAACATCCCAAACCAACTGATAAAGACTTAGGTAAAAAAATTATGACAAAATTATTTATTCCACTAAAATCTAATAGGTAAAGAAGGTAAAAAAAAATTAAGGCCTATATATTGTATGTATTATTCTTCTTAGGTCCAAATACTTTTTTTTATATATATTTTTTCATTTTAATAAATATGGATCAAACTACACTTATAAATAAATTTAGAATAAACCATACATAAATCTAATAAAATATTTTAGAGCCTTTTAAATTGATCCTAAAAAAAATATTAAACTTATAACATTTTATTAAATTTAAAAATCATATTTTTGAACCAAAATTTTAAAATTTAAGGCACAGGCCTTATGGCCATAGGGCAGGGCCAGCCCTGGCAGCTAGAATTCATATTGGCATGGGGTGGCAACTAGTGTGGTGGGTGCAGTTAGGAGAGAGAGTGTATACTTTTTGTCCTTAATAATAATTTGGTTGAGAGATACAATCATTATTTAAAAAATTCAAAAAAAGCTTTAACTTGAGAATAAAATGATAGTGTGCAAATAAAGCTCATCATCCTTTGTAATATCACTGCTGGCAAATAATACTGAGGGAAAAAAATATGGTCTGAATTGGGTCATAGTAATACCAAGCAAATTGTAGACCGAACACATTTGGGCCGTGGTATCCCGGGTTCACCCAGAAGTGATTTTTGCTCGGCAATGGCAAGGGCATGTGGAATCGAGCTATTTCACCTTGTCGGCACGGAGGCCGGTCAAGTAAGGGTTCCACGGTTTATGCGTTGCGCGGTTGGAAAGCACGCATCCATAGCTCGGCGTGAAGGCTCATGCCTGAAGCTCGGCAGGAAGGACTTTGGTTGACCGGTATGACCAATCTCAAGCTTGGCTTCACCGGAATGCAGTTGAGCATGGCTGGAAAGGAGCTCGGTTGTTGGGGGCACCTGGGCATGAAACGCAGCATGGCCATTGACAGCCGAGATGCTACAGCCCGGCTGCCGAGCTCCCAATACAGTGGGCTGGCAGTCGGGTTAGGTGATGTTCAGCAAGATTTGTGCTGACAGATGGGATAGCAGCACCACGTGTCGAGAGACGAATGTGAGTAGATTTGGGGCGCAAAAGATATATAAGCAAGTCTGCGCCCCCCATGCTAGACAGATGAACATTTGGTAAGAGAAATACTTACACTCAACTCCCTTCTCTCTCTCTTTATCCCTGTGTGTGTTCTGACTTGATCGTCGGAGGGATTTTCCGGCCACACACCGCCGGGTAGCTCACCGCCGTTGTGCTCGCAGGACGATCGGACAGACAGGAGCTTAGAAGAAAGGAGTACGGGCTTGCCTGGATATTTGCTCCCCGTACAATTGGAGCCCTCTGTAGGAAACTTGACCGACAAAACCTTGTCTTCCAAGCTCATCTGATCACCGGCCATGGCGAACAACGACGAGATTCCGTTGTCTGCCATCGACGGAGTCACCCCGGAGCCAGGCAAACGGAGAGAAGGACATCCCACCATCATTCCTCCAATGGCGGACCTAGAGACTTCTCCTGGAGGACATTCAAGAGATGCGCGGGATAAGCGCGGAAGAAGCTTTGGTCATTCACGGAGTCCAGACGGTCATCGGCGGCGGATAGAATCGCACGCCAGACAACTGGAACACAAGCTTAGGGATTAAGACGCCGTCATCCAGCGAATGGCGGCGGAGATGGAGGATCTTAAGCGACATGTCAAAGGAAAGGGTGTAGCTGGAGTGGACGACCACAGTGAGCGCACCCAACCACGCCATTCAAGCAGTCAGAGCCAGCGGCGTACTCCGTCCATCTCAATCACCAGAAGTTACAAGGTTGGAGATTTCGACGCGCACGAAGAGAAATCCAGCGCGCAAGATAGTACCTACCAACCCTCACGTCCGGCGACAACGTCGAGGTATTCTTATTCTGCTCATTCAGAGGATTTGCGGGCAGTCTTGAAGGAACGGGCTCGCCGGCGGGAAGCTCAGAGGGTGCTGGCTTTCCAACGGCTATCCTATGGGGTTCACGCCAGTGAAGAGGTCGAAATGCCTCCACCCCGCCTGGCTGCGCCTCTCCTTTTAGACACAGACTTGGCGAGGCTTAGCGCCACTCTTTTCTCCCTGGAGATAGAAACAACACCGCTTCCGGTAGGGTTCCACTAGCCAAAGTTTACGCTCTATGACGGAAAAACCGATCCTTATATGCATATAAGCCACTTCCGACAGGTCATGGTCGGACACAGGCGAAATGACGCCCTTATGTGCCTAATCTTCCCGTCAAGCTTGGGCGAGCTGGGCTTAAAATGGTTCGAGAGGTTGCCGGAAGGAAGCATAAAAAGGTGGTATCAGTTAGCTGAAGACTTTGTGGCGCGCTTCAAAACGAACACCAAAACACCAAAGGAAGTTGACCACCTAATGAGTGTCAAGATGGAACCGAGCGATACATTGAAGGCCTACAACTCCAGATATTGGGAGACCTTCAACGAGATCTTGGATTGCCCGATCAATCTTGCAATCACACAATACAAGCGTGGTCTCCCGGTCGGACATAGACTGCGGGACTCGCTTACTATGCACCAGCCGATATCCATGGGCCAGCTAATGCAGCACATCAATGAGCACATCCGTGTGGAGGACGATGCGTCGGCATCTACCACGAAAACAACTCCGGTAATAGCGGACAAGAGGTCAGCTGGCAAAGTCCACGCGGTTGGACAGGAGTCAGCTGATCAAGTGACCGCGTTGAGGAATCGGACCGTGGCACTAATCGCAAAAACCGGGGTAGGGGACGTCAGAATGACCGGGATGACTACCCCCGGGATGACGTAGCCGATGCAAACAGAAGGTTGAAAGCAAGGGCAGGCATCACAACAGTCTTTAAGATTCCAATCTATCGCATACTTAGTGAAATCCGTGACGAGGAGTATGTCTGGTTTCTTGCTAAGTTAGGCGACGGACAGAAGGGCTTCAATCTGAGGTACCGTTGCACGTTTCACCGAGAGTGAGGCCACCGGACAGAGGAATATTTGCCTTTGAGGCAACACTTGGAAGAGCTAGTCGCAGCCGGACATCTGAATCTTTACATTAATGGACGCGTGAAGGCCAATCAAGCTCCGGTTGACTCGCGGGGACTGGATGACCGAGATGCCCCTCCACAAGGAGTTGTTAATGTCATCCACGGCATAGTGGAACCGGCGCGTATATGCGAGCTCCGAGGTATGATCAATAAGGCAGAACACATGAGGGAAGTTTTGTTGGTTCAACCTGCAATCAAGAGGGGAAAGACCGAAGAGAAAGATGTGATCAAATTCTCCTCAAGAGATCTGGAGCGCATTCAGACGCCGCACAATGATGCCCTAGTGGTTACACTCTGCGTCAAAGAATTTGATGTCAAACGAATCTTGATCGATCAGGGAAGCTCGGTCGAGATCATGTACTACGACGCTTTCAAACAGCTCAAGCTCCGGGATACAGATTTGGCCCGGCAACTTCGCCACTGGTTGGTTTCAACTCACAACCGGAGTGGCCTTTGGGAAAGATTATCCTGCCGGTCAAAGCGGGATCCATGGTCAAACAAGTGGAGTTCTGGGTGTTGCAGGTGCCATCCACTTATAATTTGATCCTTGAAAGGGGATGGCTTCACGCTATGCAAGCCGTAGCGTCGACCTACCATCAGGTGATGAGATTTCCCTCGGTTATGGGGGCAATCGAGAAGATTTGGGGCGATCAAGTCATGTCGAAGCAATGCTTCGTGGCGGTCAACGGGAGCTGAGCTGCCAAAGGCTTCGTTCAAATGATTAAGGGACCGGAAGACCGGGGAGTTCTTGACGATGTGGGCACCAAGGCCGAGGACAAAACTGTCGAGGAATTGGTGGAAGTGCGCATTGATACAGAGCATCCGAACAAGTTCTTCTTGCTCGGCTCAAGCCTTACAGCCCAAGAAAGGACTGACATGGTTGAATTTTTGATAGCCAACATCAAAGTCTTCGCATGGTCACCTTACAATATGCCCGGTCTCGATCCGAGTTTTATATGCCATCATCTCAATGTCTTCCCAGGAGCAAAGCCGGTCATTCAGCGCATAAGGAGATTGGCGCTGCATCACGCCGAGGTAGTTGCGGAGGAAGTGAAGAACTTGTTTGAGGCGTGAGCAATTCAGGAAGTGCACTACCCTCGGTAGATTTCAAACACGGTCGTGGTGCCCAAGATGAATGGGAAGTGACGAGTTTGCATTGACTACAAGACCGTCAACCGAGCTTGTCCGAAAGACAGCTTTCCTCTGCCTAGAATAGACCAGCTTGTGGACTTAATGGCTGGACATAACAGGCTCAGTTTCTTGGACACCTATCGCGGCTACCATCAGATTGCCATGCATGGGCCCGACCGAGAGATCACCTCGTTTACTACACCAAGGGGACTCTTCTGCTATCGAGTCATGCCTTTTGGTTTGAAGAACGCCGGGGCAACTTTTCAAAGGATGGTGACCAAGATGTTCGCACCTCTGCTAGGCCAGACAATGGAGGCTTATATTGATGATATGGTGGTTAAGAGCCGACATCAAGCAGATCATTTGTCTGATTTGGCCGAAATGTTCACCATTCTCAAAAAGCACAAGCTACACCTGAATGCGTCTAAGTGTGCCTTCGGCGTAGGATCCGGAAAATTTTTGGGTTTCCTAGTCACGAACCGAGGTATCGAAGCAGACCCTACACAAATCCGCGCCGTGCAAGAGTTAAAACAGCCTAGCTCAGCTAAGGATGTGCAGCATCTGGCCGGAATGGCCACCGCGCTTAACCGATTTATAAGCCGGTCATCAGATCGCTGCCGCCCTTTTTTTCAAGCCTTGAAATCAAAGTTCTCATGAGATGAAAAGTGTGACTGGGCTTTGGCCGAGCTCAAGGAGTATTTGTCTTCAGCGCCATTGTTGGTCACACTGGAGCCCGGAGAAGAACTTTACCTTTATCTGGCCGTATCGCAGCATGCAATCAGTGCAGTGCTTGTCCGGTCGGAAGGAATCAAACATCTACCCATCTTCTACGTCAGCAAAACCTTGCTACCGACAGAGTCGAGGTACTTGCCACTGGAAAAAACTTACGTTAGCTTTGATGATGGCTTCAAGGAAGTTGGCACACTATTTCCATGCCCATACCATCATCGTCTTGACCAAGTTCCCTCTCAAAGCTTTGTTCGAACGGGCAGACTTCTCCAGTCGGATTCTTAAGTGGGCGGTCGAATTGGGACAGTTTGATGTGAAGTTCCAGCCGCGCACAGCTATAAAAGCCCAGACTCTGGCCGATTTCGTTGCTGAATTCTCACCTGGAACTCATCCGGTATGCCCGGTCGATATTACCGTGGCAAATGAAGAGGTGAATGCAAGCTCGACCGAAATACCACAGCTTGGCGGCATTGGCGACGCGGAACTTGCGCGCCCCGCCGAAGCCCCTTCAGTTAATACGATACTATAGCTCGGTGATGCGATGACGGAGTTGGCTATCACTGACCAACCTGCTTTGTCCGACACCACATCACCGAGGAGGAAAGAAATAGAACCGCTCAGCACAGAGCCTGCAGCCGGCATAATACCCCAACCTGGCAATTCGCCTACGGACTTAGGCATTATGGATCAACTTGCTGAGTCCGGCGCCGAATCACCAAGGGGAGCTGAAGTGGAACCGCTCAGCACGAGACTGGAAGCCGAACAGCCGAGCAACCGTGATCCCATCAACCTTCAAGCTTCTCAGGACCCCTCAGAGTGTTGGAAGCTCTTTGTCGGCGAAATATGGAAACTTTTTGTTGATGGAGCCTCGAACCGTCACGGTGCTGGGCCGGTTATAGTTATGATTTCGCCAGACGGACTGACTATTGAACATTCTATCACCCTTGGCTTCCCAGCATCCAACAATGAGGCCAAGTACAAGGCGCTATTGGTCGGTTTCAAGAGTGCGCTTCGGATACAAGCATCCGAGCTAATGGTTTACAGTGATTCCCAGCTTGTGGTTAACCAAGTTTCAGGGGTTTACGAGGCAAAGGATGATAGAATGATGAAGTACCAAGCTCTGGTCAGAGACCACATCAAGCGATTTCAGGTGATCAGGGTCCAGCAGATTGTCCAAGAAGAAAACTGCCGAGCAGATGAGTTGGTCGGCCTTGCTTCTATGGTCAACAGCACATCTCTCAACCCTCTTTTGATTGAATTCCTTTCGCGGCCCAGCATTGAGAAAACCGGGCAAACAGAAGTACTCTGCTCCGAGCTATGTCCTTCTTGGATGGACCCTATAATCCTCTTTCTCAGAGAACGGACCCTTCGAGCCGACAAGAAGGAAGCGCATAAAGTGCGGGTGAAGTCTGAGCGGTTTTGGCTCTCTCCATCAGGCGCTTTATATAAGAAGTCTTTCACTGGCCCCTACCTGAAGTGTGTGCACCATAGCAGCGTGGAAGCCTTCCTTTGCGAAATTCACGAAGGCATCTGTGGCAGTCATATAAGGGGCAGGTCCTTAGCCTACCGAGCTATTTCGCAAGGCTACTGGTGGCCGTGCATACAAGCCGACGCCCAGAAATATGTTCGCAAGTGTGAGAAATGCCAGAAGTTTGTCCACCAGATCTACCAGCTGGCCAGGGAACTTCTTCCCCTCACTAGCCCTTGGCCCTTTGCGATGTGGGGGCTAGATATAGTTGGGCCGCTCCCAACAACACCAGGCAACCGGAAGTTCTTCATCGCGGCCACAGACTACTTTACCAAATGGGTTGAAGCGGAGCCTTTGGCAACAATCAAGGAGAAAGACGTGAAGCAGTTTGTCTGGCAGAATGTAGTCACGCGGTTTGGCGTCCCCAAAATTCTGATCTCTGATAACGGCACCCAATTTGACAGCCGCCTATTTAGGAGGTTCTGTGAAGATTTGAAGATCGAATTCCACAACTCTACTCCGGCTTACCCGCAGTCCAACAGTCAAGCCGAGGCTTCGAACAAGACCATTCTTGATGGACTGAAGAAGAGGCTTGAGAAAGCCAAAGAAAAGTGGGCTGAGAAACTCCCCAGTGTCCTTTGGGCATACCGAACAACCCCGCGGCGATCTACCGGGGAAACTCCTTTTGCTTTGGCATATGGCATGGAGGCGGTCATCCCTTTGGAAGTTGGTATGCTCACCCTCAGAAGTGAAAGTTTTGAGCCCGAGCTGAACGCCGAAGCCATTGCCTTGGAATTGGACCTGATGAAAGAACGCCGGGAAAAAGGCTCTTATCCATGTGGCCGCCTACCAACAAGAGCTTTCAAGGAAATACAACAAAACCGTGCACCCCAGATCGTTCAAAGTGGGTGATTGGGTCTTGCGAAAGATCATGGGCAATACCCTGGTGCCAGGCGAAGGCAAACTAGAGGCGAATTAGGAAGGACCCTACAAGATAACCGGTCTGGCGGGCAAGGGGGCATATTGTCACGCCCCAAACCCGCCCCTAAAATTTTGGGCATGACCACTACGGAAACGGACACTTAACTCATTGTACATAGGATATGGGGCCTGACCGAAAGCATTAATGTCAAACATAAACATAAAAATAATATCCATTGAGCTGTCACTATTATGCTAGGATCACAGATATGCATGAGGTAAATGAACATACAGCGACATGCATCGAAGAACTTAACTATGTACACACATATATATAGACCTTGCCCTTAAGATTGGGCGTATA
Organism: Camellia sinensis; assembly: GCF_055761805.1. Lineage (NCBI taxonomy): Eukaryota > Viridiplantae > Streptophyta > Magnoliopsida > Ericales > Theaceae > Camellia > Camellia sinensis. The sequence goes on along the minus strand of NC_138973.1, from coordinate 102,297,921 downwards.
ACAAAACATTGAAGGGTAAAAGAATTATACACGTTTCAAGCATAGACAGACAATCAGGGTACAAAACCAAAAGTTTAGCAAACTTCATAAAATGAGTTGCCTTCCTTTTGGTGTCTGGACACTCTGGAGCTGACCAAAGAGGAATGGATGCTATGGGTTAAGACTGACCTCCAGGGGAAGTGCCTACAAAAACAAACATAACATAAAGTGAGCCGAGCTCAGTGAATAGTAATACGTAACCCATTTAACATTTAACTTGCATTACAATGTATATGTATAAGTGCAGAGAACATATAGTTAACTTATCCTGTAATTATTTCCTGCATGGCCTTAGGTCTAAGCTTTAAACAGAATGGTTTCAAGCCCTTGAACAGAGTGGCATAAAGCCTTTCATATAATGGCATAAAGCCCTTATCAGAACGGCATAAAGCCCTTATCAGAATGGCATAAAGCCCTTGAAACAAAGAACTTGTAACATCCTTGAACTTGTAACATATGGAAACATGCCTAAAACATACTTGAACATCATTTATTAATTCGAACGGAACATATCATAACTAGAGCATTTCTTGTTGTATTATGTCATTATCGTACGCTTAACAATGAGAGACTAGTTCACATTCTTATGAGGGTCACACAATGATTCTAAACTTTACACTCATAATGTAGATTCTGAATAACTTCCAATTTATAAGCCTCATAGCAAAATAACTTCAATTCATATGGATGCACATAGCTACTCTTATATTTACTCAGAATCCATCATTCAAGAATGAACATAAATTCTTTTGGGTAAATGACTTACTTTACGTGCTCTATTAATCAATAGCATACACCTTTGTTTAATCATTCTTATATGTTAACATAGTTGCCTTGCCTTGTAATTAACAGAGTCCTAATGGTAACCATTACATTATTCCCATGAGTTGACATAATTAACGTAAAGTTAACAGGACATTCCTGATAATTAGTAACGAAAAGTAAGCACACTTTCATTAGATTACAGATGACTTTATCGGTTTCACAATTTCACAGTTTGGCCCTTGGCCTGAGAGGTTCTCATATTCACAATAGCCTTTGGGTTTCATAGATTCACAACTTATCACATCGGCCTTCGGCCCTTTGGATTCACAAGTTCACAAGTTTGGCCCTTGGCCTCATAGCTTCATATTTCACAAATGGCCTTTGGCCACATAGATTCATAATTCACAAATGGCCCTTGGCCACATAACTTCATATTTCACAAATGGCCTTTGGCCACATAGATTCATAATTCACAAATGGCCCTTGGCCACATAACTTCATATTTCACAAATATTCATAATTTCACAAATCTTTTGATGTTCCCATAATTTCACAATGTTTCTCACATAGCATACATAACTTCACAACTTCTTTGATGTTTCCATGAGTTCACAATGTTTCTCACATAGCATACATAGCTTACATATCAACATAATTCTTACGACGAAGATCATAACATCAATAATAATAATTATTAACGGTTAAAGGTACATCAAAGTACTACTACTCACAGTGTTGTAGCAGAGAATATAATTCCTCCCAGAGTGTGTCTCTTTGACTTTAACTCTTGCAAACCCCCTCCAATTCTCTAGCCTTTGATGCTTGGTAAAATCCTTCCCTAGATCCTTTCTCTCTATTTCACACTACCCTCTCATAAGAGATATGGTTAGACAAAGTTCTTAAATATATGGAACTCAAGCATATATGTATATCTATAGGCACATAAAGACAAAATTCAATCGTTTAATCATTCCAAATTAAAATTTCACAGAAAATCTCATTATAGCTTAAAAATCATACTGATTTCAAATGTCAAATCAATTTCGAATTATCAAGCCTCTAAGGCTCCCAATTCCTGATTCAAACATTTTAGTTGTGACAGATAATTTTCTTATCAAACAGGTAGGAATCCATATTGCCAAAATTCACTTAATTAATCACAATAAGCATTCAAAAACACAGAATAAAGGACGGAAAAGATACCAAAATCATGTACGAGGGTCGGGTTATTACACATATCACTTGGAGGACTTGGATGGTAGAGGAATACCCCGGGCATGGAATGCAGCCAACCTCAAGTTGTATTATTTCTAGATTTTGCTTTCTTTTTTGTGCAAAGGAATTTTTTGCCTTACACTTCATGTAATATTTATTTTTGTCAATATATAGAAGTGACTCATCTTTGCCTTAGCATTTTTTGTTGCTTTGAGTTTTGTGTATTCTTAACCGAGATGATTTACTCCGGTTGAAGGAGTTAATGTTTTGTTCAACTTAGGTACCCTCAACCGAGATGTTTACTCCGGTTGAAAGAGTTGATGTTTTGTTCAATTAAGGTACTCTCAACCGAGATGTTTACTCCGGTTGAAAGAGTTGATGTTTTGTTCAACTAAGGTACTCTCAACCGAGATGTTTACTCCGGTTGAAAGAGTTGATGTTTTGTTCAACTTAGGTATTCTCAACCGAGATGTTTACTCCGGTTGAAAGAGTTGATGTTTTGTTCAACTTAGGTACCCTCAACCGAGATGTTTACTCCGGTTGAAAGAGTTGATGTTTTGTTCAACTAAGGTACTCTCAACCGAGATGTTTACTCCGGATGAAACAGTTGATGTTTTGTTCAACTAAGGTACTCTCAACCGAGATGTTTACTCCGGTTGAAAGAGTTAATGTTTTGTTCAACTTAGGTACTCTCAACCGAGATGTTTACTCTGGTTGAAAGAGTTGATGTTTTGTTTAACTTAGGTATTCTCAACCGAGATGTTTACTCCGGTTGAAAGAGTTGATGTTTTGCTCAACTTAGTCACTCTCAACCGAGATGTTTATTCCGGTTGAAAAGATGATGTTTTGTTCAAATTAGTTCGTCTCAACCGAGATGATTATTCCGATTGAAAAGTTGATGTTTTGCTCAACTTAGGTATTCTCAACCGAGATGTTTATTCCGGCTGAAAAACTTGATGTTTTGCTCAACTCTGGGTGTACTACCGAGATGATTTATTCTGGTTATATGAGTTAATTAATGAAATTTGTTTTTCCAAGATATTTTGTCCGGTTGAAGTTACTCAGCTCTAGGACCGTGCAAACACTTGGTGAAACTAGATCTTTTTCATTAATGAAAAAAGTAGTACAAAAGGAGGGGCAGAGAGCCCGGTTACATGTGCAAAGCAAAAAAACAAAGAAAAAAGAAAGCTAAGCTAAGGGGGAAAGGTTGGTGAATTCATCATCGGTTGCCTCCAAGTTAACCGTTGGAGATTGGTCTTGGGCACCGGGCTCACTTCGGCCGGGCTGCTCCTACTCTTGGTGGTCCTCTCCCTCAGCATCTGCCTCGACCTCTTCTTCAAGACCTTCCTCGGCCTCAGCCTGCAACGCGCTGAAGACGTCGTTGGCATATGGAACGAGATAGGTCGGTAGGAAGGCAGGTGGCGGAGTGGCAAACACGTCGGTATCAGGACCTTGACCGAGATGTTCGCAGGCAGACTTCCAGCCCGCTTTGAAATAAATGTCTTGAATTGCGAAGACCTGCTTCTTGTAGCTATCCTCGGCTTCCTTGAAGCCAGCGTTGTTGGCATCTTCGCACTCCTTCTCCCTTGACTCCTTGAGTGCATCCAGCTCAGCTTGGAGCTCATCCCTCTTCTTCTCGGCTTCGTCAAGCTGGCCGAGCAACCTGTTATTGTCAGCATTGGCGATTTAAAGTGAGGACTTTGCTCGGCCAAGCTCGGTTTGAAGGCTTTGGACTTGGCCGGCGGAGTCATTTGCCTTTTGCCGCAGTCGATGGATACGCTCCATGATCAAGTGTTGCTTTTGGATGGCCTGCAAGAAGAAAATTTGATCAGAGAAGAAACCGTGCAAACACTTGTAAAAATTTTAGTAGAAGATTGAGATTCTTACCCTGGTCATGGACTTTATGGCGGATTTCACCAACCGGGTGTCAGGGATGTGGTCGCTGCCAACTACGTCGCTCGACAGCAAAAGGGCTTTTGAAAGGTCGAAGGCGAGCAAGTGTTCCTTATCGCCCTTGACGGAAGCGTTAGCCGGGATGTCTTTACCCCGGTGCTTTAGCTGCGGTCGCCATGATGGTGTGGGGTCGGCAGTGACGGCGGGTTGCTCGGTGGTTAGCTCGGCAACCAGCTCGGCAGATGGGTCTGCGCGAGGTCTTTTGCCAGCCCGGCGAGTCTCTTGTCTGGCCTGCCCGGCGGCTGGAGATGCCAAGGCAACCACGGGGCCGCTGGATTGACCGGCAGCTAGCGGGTGGGTAATGATGCTCGGTATCTCGGCTGAGGTTGCTCTGAGGAGGTTCTTGATGCGGCTTCGTTTTGCCATCTCTTGTTCTTCGGTCAGCCGGATTAGCGGCACGTCCGGTAGAGTTGGGTTTAGAGGAGGTGTTGGAGCACGGAGAAAGTCTGTAACTTTGCTCCGGCATGGAGCTGAGTATCTGTAGGTTGGAGTGTAGCCGAGCAACTCGTTACAATCCCGGTGGCTATAATGGAGCACGGTCCGGATGGCTTCTACGTTGGGATATTGGTAGTTGGATTGCAAGGCTTGAATTGCTGCAAAAGAAACAGGAAAAATGGTTAAGTACAGAATGTTGAAGGCATGAAATTAACCGAGCAAATTAGCGCGGCTTACATGTGGAACCAAAGTTCTTGCTGATGAACCAGCCCGGTACTTCGGCTGTTTCATAATTGCCAAACACCCAGAAGAAGTCATCATCATGTAAGTCCTTGTATGGGGGTGTCGGTCACTATTTTCTCTTTGCCCGGTCTTATTTTTAAATAATAGGCCAGGCCGTCGCCGGTGTGCCCAAGGATGTATTGTCGTAGTATCTCGGCTAAACCTAAGTTTGTTCCTAGTCGGTTGTTTAGCTCGTGCACGCCATTGATTATTCGGTAAGTATTGGTCAAAACTTGGGTGGGTGCTAGCTCGGTACGGCGCAGAAATTCGGTCATCAAAGGGTTGACCGAGAAGTGGAGGCCTCCTTCAATTACTGATAGCACGGTGAAGGGGCATTGGTCTAGCCTGCCCCAAGGGGTTGTTTCCATCTCGGCGAGCTCTAAATGGACATCTGCCGGGATACCGTATTATTCCCTGAAGGCGGCCAAGGCAGCAGGTGTGTCCACAAGGAAGCGGAATTTCCCCATGTGTGGCCGACTAATTTAGCTCGGCTGAGGTGGTTTGGCACCGGCTGGGAATTAATGGCTGCTCGGTCCTTGAGAGCCTCAGAATTGGTCTTTGGTCCCTTTGGACTCTGCAGGAAAACGGAGGGTAATTGTAAGTGGGAGCGCGGTCACGCAAAACGAGCTAGACTTGAGCTCGGTCATGGATTGTGCCAAACCACCTCGGTCGTAAAGGCTAGCCAAGGAGCTCGATCGCTCAAGCGAACCAGAGATTAGCCCGGTCGAGCGGCCAAGTCCTTTTTGCTACCCCGGTTTCTACTAAGGTTGGGACAAACTAAAGATTTGCTCGGTCTGAATGATTTTTGGGATCGGATAAAGATCTGGAGCCCGGTTCGCCCCAGATCTTCATTGTTCATCAGGGAAATTGAAGAACAACGAAGAAACTAAGGGGCATTGAAGGTTTTGGGTGGGGGAGGCCCTAAAACCTACGGATTTGGCACCATAAAGAAAAAAATATGAAATGAAAATAGTAATAACAAGGGTTGGGGGACTTACCAATGAAAGGCAGAGGCTCCTTCTTCAAACGCGAGTTCAGGGGTGGCGAGAGAGAAAGGGCAAGAGCTCAGAGACGCTTGAAACAGAGGAATATCAGTGAGAATGAATCAAAGAGGGAGGGGACATGTTTATTGAGGAAGAAAAACCGCCCAAATTCGAATTTCAGGGAACGGCTGGGTTGGCTACTCGAGGACCAATGGGAGATTGACACGTGACCCCATTAATGGCAGCGTCAGAGTTGAAGAGACAGGAAGGTCAGACGAAGCGTCGACCGAGCAAGACAAGGATCCGAGCGCGAAAATTAGCTCGCGTTGCTTCTTGCAAATTATGAACCAAGGAAGAGTTCATCCCGGTCGGAACAGGTAATCCCAGTCACGCTGGCGCGGACGGAATTAAGGGGCAATTGAGAGGGAAAAATATGGTCTGGATTGGGCCATGGTAATACCAGGCAAATTGTGGGCCGAACACATTTGGGCCGTGGTATCCCGGGTCCACCCAGAAGTGATTTTTGCTCAGCAATGGCAAGGGCATGTGGAACCGAGCTACTTCACCTTGTCAGCACGAAAGCCGGTCAAGTAAGGGTTCCACGGTTTATGCGTTGCGCGGTTGGAAAGCACGCATCCATAGCTCGGCGTGAAGGCTCATGCCTGAAGCTCGGCAGGAAGGACTTTGGTTGACCGGTATGACCAATCTCAAGCTTAGCTTCGCCGGAATGTAGTTGAGCATGGCTGGAAAGGAGCTCGATTGTTGAGGGCACCTGTTGATGAAACGTAGCATGGCCGTTGACAGCGAAGATGCTACAGCCCGGCTGTCGAGCTCCCAATACAGTGGGCTGGCAGTCGGGTCAGGTGATGTTTAGCAAGATTTGTGCTGACAGATGGGATAGCAGCACCACGTGTCGAGAGACGAATGTGAGTAGATTTGGGGCACAGAAGGTATATAAGCACGTCTGCGCCCCCCATGCTAGACAGATGAACATTTGGTAAGAGAAATACTTACACTCAACTCCCTTGTCTCTCTCTCTCTATCCCTTTGTGTGTTCTGACTTGATCGTCGGAGGGGTTTTCCAGCCACACACCGCCGGGTAGCTCACCGCTGTTGTGCTCGCAGGACGATCGGACAAACAAAAGCTTAGAAGAAAGGAGTACGGGCTTGCCTGGATATTTGCTCCCCGTACAAATACAATAAACAAAATCAGGTAAACAACCCTTATTCCTTACTGAGAGGGAGATTTATGATCTGGAATTGGGCCGAGGTAACGGCCGAGCAGGTTGAGAGCCTAATAGTGCATGGGGCCGAGATGACCTGCGATCCACCCAGAGATGGGCTGCCAGAACTTGGGCCGGGCAGGAGTTGGGCCAAGTATGTGCCGCCCCAGACCGTAAAGAAGCTGCCTGGCAAGGCAGTGCTCGGTTGAACCGAGCTGCTTGATCAGGGGATGGAAGAAGCCAGTCAAGCTGAGTGACCGGCGCCCGGAAAGGCATGGTCAGCCGAGGTAATCGTTTGATCGGCAGGAAGGCCGACCACAGGAGGTGCCCCGGGCTCGGCTTTGCCGAGATGCCACCTAGCCTGGTCCTCCTTGGACTTAGCCAGTAAAATGCTTGGGTATGAAGCACAGCACGACCGTGGATGGAGCAGCTCGGCTGCCGAGCTCCAGTTGAGAAGGTAGGCAGTTGAGATTAGGTGATGTTCAGCAAGGTATACGCTGACAGATGGGATAGCGGAGCCACGTGTCAGGAGATGACTGGGGGTAGATATGGGGTTCAGAGAGTATATAAGCATGTCTGTGCCCCCCATACACAGGAGGACGAACATTCTGTAAGGAAATTCTCATACTCAAACACTCCTCTCTCTCTCTCTATCCTAAGGTGTGTGCTAACTTGATCGTCGGAGGGTTTTTCCGGCCACACACCGCTGGGCAGCTCACCGTTATTTGCTCGCAGGTGATCGGACGTAAACGGAGCTTGGAAGAAAGAAGTATGGGCTTGCCGGTATATTTGCTCCCCGCACAATTGGCGCCGTCTGTGGGAAACTTGACAGACAAAACCTTGTCTTTCAGGCTCATCTGATCGCCGTCCATGGCGAACAACGACGAGTTTCCGTTGTCTGCCATAGACGGAGCCACCCCGGAGTTCACCCGAAGGAGAGAAGGCCCTCCCGCCATCCATCCAATGGCGGACTTGGGGACGCCCACCGGAGGACAATCAGGAGACGCGCAGGATAAGCGCTGAAGAAGTCATGGTCATTCACGGAGTCCAGACGGTCACCGACGGAGGAAAGACTCACACGCCAAACGTCTAGAAAATAAGTTGAGGGACCAAGACGCTGTCATCCGGCGAATGGCGGCGGAGATGGAGGATCTGAAGCGGCATGTCAAAGGTAAAGGTGTAGCTGGAGTGGGTGACCACAGTGAGCGCACCCCATCCCGCCGTTCAGGCGATCAGAGTCAGCGACGCACTCAATCCATATCTATTACCAGAAGTTACCATGTTGGTGACTCTGACGCGCGTGCAAAAAAGTCTAGCGCGCAAGACAGCACCTATAAACCCTCACGTCCGGAGACGACGTCGAGGTACTCTTACTCCGCTCATTCAGAGGATTTGCGGGCAGTCTTAAAGGAGCGGGCTCGCCGGCGCGAAGCTCAAAGAATACCGGCGTTCCAGCGGTTATCCTATGGGGTTCACGCCAGCGAGAAGGTCGGAATGCCTCCACCCCGCCAAGCAGTGCCACCCTTTGAAGATACAGACTTGGCCAGGCTGAGTGCCACCCCTTTTTCCCTGGAAATAGAAACAACACCGCTTCCAGCAGGCTTCCACCAGCCTAAGTTCACACTCTATGACGGAAAAACCGATCCTTACATGCATGTGAGCCACTTCCGACAGGTTATGGCCGGACATAGGCGAAATGACGGACTCATGTGCTTAATCTTCCCGTCAAGTTTAGGCGAACTGGGCTTAAAGTGGTTCGAGAGGTTACCGGAAGGGAGCATACAAAGGTGGCACCAGTTAGCTGAAGCCTTTGTGACGCGCTTCAAAACCAACACAAAAACACCAAAGGAAATCGATCACTTGCTAAGTGTCAAGATGGAACCGAGCGACACACTGAAGGTATACAACTCAAGGTACTGGGAAACCTTCAACGAGATCTTGGATTGCCTGGTCTACCTCGCGATCACGCAATATAAGCGTGGTCTCCCGGTCGGCCATAGATTGCGGGATTCGCTGACCATGCGCCAGCCGACCCCCATGGGCCAGCTCATGCAGCGCATCAATGAGCACATCCGAGTAGAGGATGACGCGTCAGCTTCTACCATGAAGGCAATTCCGGTAGCAACAGACAAGAAGACAGTAGGCAAAGTGCACGCAGTTGGGCAAGAGTCTAGCCGCACAAGTGACCGAGCAGAGGAATCAAACCGTGGCTCAAATCGCAACAATCGGGGTAGGGGACGTCGGAACGACCGGGATGACTACGCCTGAGATGATGTTGTGGATGCTAACAGAAGGTTTAAGGCAAGGACTGGCATCACCATGGTCTTCAAGATTCCAATTTATCGCATACTTAGTGAATTCCGAGACGAGGAGTATGTCCGGTTTCCTGCTAAGTTGGGCGATGGACAGAAGGGCTACAATCCGCGGTATCGTTGCACATTCCACCGAGAGAGGGGCCACCAGACTGAGGATTGTTTGCCTTTGAGGCAACACTTAGAAGAGCTGGTCGCGCCCGGGCATCTAGACCTTTACATTGATGGCGGCGTAAAGTCGAATCAGGTTCCAGTCGATCCCAGGGGACAGGATGACCGAGACGCACCACCACAGGGAGTTATTAATGTAATCCACGGCATCGTGGAACCGGAGCGTGTTTGTGAACTCCGGGGCATGATAAAAAAGGCAGAGCATATGAGGGAGGTTTTGTCGGTACAGTCTGCCATCAAAAGGGGGAAGACAGAAGAAAAAGACGTGATTAGTTTCACCTCAAGGGATCTAGAGCGTATCCAGACGCCACACAACGATGCCCTAGTAGTAACACTACGCGTCAAGGAATTTGATGTTAAACGGATCTTGATCGACCAGGGAAGCTCAGTCGAGATCATGTATTATGATGCGTTCAAGCAGCTCAAACTCCGGGAGACAGACTTGGCTCCGGCAACTTCACCATTGGTTGGATTCAACTCACAACCGGAGTGGCCCTTGGGAAAGATTATCCTGCCGGTTAAAGCGGGATCCGTGGTCAAGCAAGTGAAGTTTTGGGTGCTACAAGTGCCCTCGACGTACAACCTTATCCTTGGAAGGGGATGGCTTCACGCTATGCAAGCTGTAGCGTCGACCTATCACCAGGTGATGAGATTCCCCTCAGCTATGGGGGCAATCGAGGAGATTTGGGGGGATCAAGTCATGTCCAAACAGTGCTTCGTAGTAGTGAACGGCAGCCGGGCTGCCAAAGGGTTCGTGCAAATGATAGAAGGACCGGAAGACCGAGGAGTTCTGGAGGATATGGGCACTAAGGCAGAGGACAAAGCTGTGAAGGACCTGGTTGAGGTGCGACTCGATATAGAGCGGCTGGATAAGTTCTTCCTGTTCGGTTCCAGCCTTACTACCCAAGAGAGGACCGAGATGGTTGAGTTTTTGATTGCCAACATCGAAGTCTTTGCATGGTCGCCTTACGACATGCCTGGCCTTGATCCAAGTTTTATCTACCATCACCTCAACGTCTTCCTTGGAGCAAAGCCAGTCATCCAGCGAACAAGGAGATCGGCACTACATCATGCCGAGATAGTTGCAGAAGAGGTGAAGAACCTGCTTGAGGCACGAGCAATTCAAGAAGTGCACTACCCTCGGTGGATTTCCAACACAGTAGTGGTGCCCAAGAAGAATGGGAAGTGGCGAGTTTGTGTCGACTATAAGACAGTCAACCGAGCTTGTCCCAAAGATAGCTTCCCTTTGCCGCGAATTGACCAGCTTGTGGACTTGACGGCTGGACATACTAGGCTCAGTTTCTTGGATGCTTACCGCGGCTACCATCAGATCGCCATGCATGGGCCTGACCGTGAGATCACCTCTTTCACGACTCCAAGGGGACTCTTCTGCTACCGAGTCATGCCTTTTGGTTTGAAGAACGCCGGGGAAACCTTTCGGAGGATGGTGACCAAAATGTTTTCTCCTTTGCTTGGCCGAACAATGGAGGCTTACATCGATGATATGGTGGTAAAGAGCCGACGTGAGGCAAACCATTTGTTCGACTTAGCCGAGATGTTTGCCATTTTAAAGAAGCACAAGCTCCGCTTGAATGCGTCAAAGTGTGCCTTTGGCGTGGGATCCGAAAATTTTTTGGGGTTCCTAGTCACGAACCGAGGCATCGAAGCAGACCCTACTCAGATCAGAGCCGTGCAAGAGTTGAAGCAGCCCAGCTCGGCTAAGGACGTGCAGCATCTGGCCGGGATGGCCACCGCGCTTAATCGGTTTATAAGCCAGTCATCAGATCGCTGCCGCCCTTTCTTTCAGGCTTTAAAGTCAAAGTTCTCGTGGGACGAAGAGTGTGACCGAGCTTTGGCCGAGCTCAAGGAATATCTGTCTTCCCCGCCACTGTTGGTTACACCTAAGCCGGGTGAGGAACTCTACCTTTACCTTGCCGTCTCCCAGCAAGCAGTCAGTGCGGTGCTAGTCCGCGCTGAAGGAATCAAGCACCTCCCAATTTTTTATGTCAGTAAGACCTTGCTGCCGGCTGAGACAATGTACTTACCGTTGGAAAAGCTTGCGTTGGCGTTGATGATGGCTTCAAGGAAGTTGGCGCATTATTTTCACGCCCATACCATCGTCGTACTGACCGAGTTTCCCCTCAAGGCCTTGTTTGAACGGGCAAACTTTTCAAGCCGAATTCTTAAGTGGGCGGTTGAGTTGGGACAGTTTGATGTGAAGTTCCAGCCGCGCACTGCTATCAAAGCCCAGACTTTGGCAGACTTCGTCGCCGAATTCTCACCGGGCACTCATCCGGTATGCCCGGTCGATATTACCGTGGCAGATGATGAGATGCACGCTAGACCATCCGAGTTAGAACCAGTTGGGGGAGGTAGCGACGCGGGGTTTGCGCGCACCATTGAAGCCCCCTCTGTTTGCACGGTTTTACCACCCGGTGATGCGATGACGGAGTTTAGTATCACCGACCCATCTGCTCTGTCCGGTCCCGCATCACCACGGGGGGAAGAAATGGAACCACACCGCTCAGAACCTGCGGCCGGCATGGCATCGCAACCTGATGATTCGCCTACGGACTTGAGCATTACAGATCAACTTGCTGAGTCCGGTGCCAAATCACCAAGGGGAGCTAGAGTGGAACCAATTAACACGGAACTTTAACCCAGCCAGTCAAGAAACCATGATCCCATTGCCCTTCGCAATTCTCAAGACCCATCAGACTGCTGGAAGCTTTTTGTGGGGGAAATATGGAAGCTTTTTGTTGATGGAGCGTCCAACCGTCATGGTGCCGGCCTAGGTATCGTTTTTATCTCCCCGGATGGCCTAACCATTGAACATTCTATCACGCTTGGCTTCCCAGCGTCTAACAACGAGACTGAGTACGAGGCCCTTCTCGCCGGGCTCAAGAGCGCTATTCAAATGAAGGCTGCTGAGCTATTAGTGTACAGTGATTCCCAGCTTGTGGTTAACCAAGTGTCTGGGATTTACGAAGCAAAGGATGACAGAATGGCGAAGTACCAAGCTCTAGTCAGGGCGCACATCAAGCAGTTTCAAGCAATCAAAGTTCAACAGATTGGCCGTGAAGAAAACAGCCGAGCTGATGAGTTGGCCGGCCTCGCTTCGATGGTAGATAGTACATTTCCAAACCCCCTGTTAATTGACTTTCTTCCACGGCTAAGAATTGAAGACGCCGGGCAGACGGATGTATTCTGCGTCGCGCTAGGCCCTTCCTGGATGGACCCCTTAATTTTGTTCCTCAGAGACCGGACTCTACCAACTGACAAGAAAGAAGCACACAAAGTCCGGGTGAAGTCAGCACGGTTTTGGCTCTCTCCATCTGGTGCGTTGTATAAAAAGTCCTTTACTGGTCCTTATCTAAAGTGTGTGTTCTTGTACGAAATTCACAAAGGCATTTGTGGCAGCCACATTGGGGGCAGGTCCTTGGCCTACCGCGCTATTTCGCAGAGATACTGATTGCCGTGCATGTAGGCCGACTCACAAAAGTACGTCCGCAAGTGTGAAAAATGACAGAGATTCGCCCATCAGATCCATCAGCCTGCTAGGGAACTTCTTCCCCTCACTAGTCCTTGGCCCTTCGCTATGTGGGGGCTAGATATAGTGGGGCCATTGCCAACAGCACCGGGCAACCAGAAATTCTTCATTGCGGCCACAGATTACTTCATGAAATGGGTTGAAGCTGAGCCCTTGGCAACAATCAAAAAGAAAGGCGTGAAGCGGTTTGTCTGGCAGAACGTGGTCACGCGGTTTGGCGTCCCCAAGATCTTGATCTCTGACAACGACACCCAGTTTGACGGTCGCCTGTTCCGAGGATTTTGTGAAGATTTAAAGATTGAATTCTACAACTCTACTCCGGCTTACCCGCAGTCCAATGGTCAAGCTGAGGCATCGAACAAGACTATTCTGGATGGGTTGAAGAAACGGCTAGAGAAGGCAAAGGGAAAATGGGCTGAGGAGTTACCCAGCGTCCTTTGGGCATACCGAACAACCCCGCGGCGATCTACCGGGGAAACTCCATTTGCTTTGGCTTATGGCATGGAGGCGGTCATACCTTTGGAAGTTATGCCCACCCTAAGAAGTGAGAGTTTTGAGCCCGAACTGAACGCTGAGGCTATTGCCTTGGAGCTGGACCTAGTGGAAGAGCGTCGGGAGAAGGCCCTCATCCATGTGGCCGCCTACCAACAAGAGCTCTCAAAGAAATACAACAAGACGGTGCACCCCAGACCGTTCAAAGTCAGTGATTGGGTTTTGAGGAAAGTTATGGGCAACACCCTGGTGCCAGGTGAAGGCAAACTAGGGGCAAATTGGGAAGGACCCTACAAGATCACCGGTCTGGCGGGCAAGGGGGCTTACCACTTGGAGGATCTAGAGGGAAGACCAATACCCCGGCCATGGAATGCGGCCAACCTGAAACTGTATTACTTCTAAGTTTTTGCTTTCTTTTCTTGTGCAAAGGAATTTTTTGGCTTGCACTTCACAATGTAATTCTTTTTGTCAATCTATAGAAGTAATTTTGCTTTAGCACTTGGACTGTTGTTTTAATGTAAAAAACCGAGATGATTTATTCCGGTTGGAAGAGTTGGTGTTTTGTTCAACTTAGGATTCCCAACCGAGATGATTTATTCCGGTTGGAAGAGTTGGTGTTTTGTCCAACTTAGGATTCCCAACCGAGATGATTTACTCCGGTTGGAAGCGTTGGTGTTTTGTCCAACTTAGGATTCCCAACCGAGATGGTTTACTCCGGTTGGATGAGTTGGCGTTTTGCCCAACTTAGTATTCCCAATTGAGATGGTTTATTCCGGTTGGAAGACTTGGTGATTACCAACCAAGATGATTATTTCGGTTTAGGAATTTGCTGTTTTGTTCTGCTTAAGTACTTCAACCGAGTTATGAATTCCGGTTAATGAGGTGTTTTGCTGAAGATGGAATTGATGACAACCGTGCAAACACTTGGCAAAATTTGAGTTTTTCATTAATAAGAAAGTCAATACAAAAGGTGGGGACAGAGCCCGGTTACATCAAAAGCGCTGAAAGCAAAAATACAAAAAGAGAAGAAAACTAAACTAGGGGGGAGAGATTGGTAAACTCATCCTCAGCGGCATCAAGGTTTATGGTTGGACTTTTTTCTTGGGCACCGGGCTCGTCATGGCCGGGCTGCTCCAGCACCTCGGCATCCTCTGCCTCTGTATCTGTCTCGGCATCTCCTTCTTCAAGCCCTTCCTCGGCCTCAGCTTGCAAAGCGCTGAAGACGTCGTTCGCGTAAGGCACGAGGCAGACTGGTAGCGAAGCAGGAGGAGGATTGGCAAATACGTCGGTGTCACAGCCCTGGCCGAGATGCTCGCAGGCGAACTTCCAGCCAGCCTTGAAGTAAATATCTTGTGTTACAAAGACTTGCTTCTTATAGCTCTGCTCGACTTCGTTGAAGTCGGCGTTGTTAGCAGCCCGGCAGTCTTTCTTCTTCGACTTTTTGAGCGCGTTTACCTCGGCCTGGAGCTCATCCCGTTTTTTCTCGGCCGCATCCAGCTGACCAAGCAGTCTGTTGTTGTCTGCATTAGCCATCTCAAGCGCCGACTTTGCCCGGCCGAGCTCGGCTTTGAGGCTTTCGACTTGGCTGGCGGTATCACTCGCCTTCTGCCGAAGTCTATGGATGCGCTCCATGACCAAGTGCTGCTTTTGGATGGCCTGCAAAATGAGAATTTGATCAGAGAAGAGACCGTACAAACACTTGCGAAAATTGAAGCAGAAGATTGAACTTCTTACCTTGGTCATTGACTTCACTGCGGATTTGACCAGCTGGGTGTCAGGAACGTGGTCGCTTCCAACCACGTCGCTGGGCAGCAACAGAGCCTTTGAGAGGTCGAAGCCAAGCAAGTGCTCCTTGTCGCCTTTGACCGAAGCATTTGCCGGGATCTCCTTGCCCCGGTGCTTCAGCTGCGGCCGCCATGCTGGGATGGAGCTGACCCTGTCGGCAGGTTGCTCAGTTGTTAGTTCGGCGATGAGCTCGGCGGAGGGATCTGCCCGTGGTCTTTTGCCAGCCCGGCGTGTTTCTTGGCTAGACTGCCCGGCGGTTGGAGAAGCTAAGGCGACCACGGCAGCGCTTGATTGACCGGCAGCCGGGGAGTGGGCGACGACGCTCGGTATCTCAGCCGAGGTTGCAGTGAGAAGGTTTTTGATTCGGCTTCTTTTGGCCATTTCTTGTTCGTCTGTCAACCGGATTAAGGGGACGTCAGGAAGGATAGGGTCTGGAGGTGGCGAAGGAGCACGGAGGAAGTCTGTTACTCTACTCCGGCGCGGAGAAGAGTACCTGTAGGTCGGGGTGTAACCGAGCAAATCGTTGCAATCTCGGTGGGAATATCGAAGCACGGTCTGAATTGCCTCTACGTTGGGAAACTGATAGTTGGCCTGTAAGGCTTGGATTGCTGCAAAAGAAACAGGAAAACCGGTTAATTACAGAATAAAGTGGTAAGCTGACCGAGCAAGTTTGAGCGGCTTACATGAGGAACCGAAGTTCTTGCTTATAAACCAGCCCGGCACCTCAGCTGTTTCGTAATTGCCCGACACCCAGAAAAAATCGTCGTCGTGCAGATCTTTATCCGGGGTGCCTGTCACGACCCCAAACCGCCCCTAGTGGTTTGGTGCCGTGATGGCCAGTAATCCGTAATTACCGAAGGCCAACTTTTCAAAACTTAACACAATCAGAGTATGAATATAGGGGGCTCACAAATGCGGAAGCAATAAATCAAATACAAGTGATCCATAAGAGCTGTGCGTAGATCAAAGCAATGCCAAACATTCCAATTAACTTTACAACTTGGATACAACAGGATAAAAAGCATGTTACATCTTGATCAAAAGGCTTCTCGAGCCGACATATACAAAATACAGCTAATACAAGTCAAGAAGCATGATTTTCAAGATTTTCCGACATGTAAAATAGGGCATCGCCGACGTGAATACAAAAGTAAAGCCGACATAAGCACGAATCCAAACAAGCGACCAAAACGATCTAGGCGTCGCCGCCGTCCTGCTCATCACCTACATATATATAGAGGGGTGAGTACAAAACTCAGTGAATGGTACTAAAAATAAAGGTTTTACATGAATAAAGCCGAGGTCCTTCAAAACGAAACACACCAAAACTTTAGCAAGGCAAGTGATGAACCGTATTCATCATTCAAGTATCAAAACATCGGCGAAGCAAGGGATGAACCGTATTCATCGTTCAAGTATCAAAACATCGGCGAAGCAAGGGATGAACCGTATTCATCGTTCAAGTATCAAAACATCGGCGAAGCAAGGGATGAACCGTATTCATCGTTCAAGTATCAAAACATCGGCGAAGCAAGGGATGAACCGTGTTCATCATTCAAGTATCAAAACATGTACGATCCGTAATCGTTTGGTCAAAAGTATTGCGAAAGTTTAGAGTCCTCCAATACAAGGGACTTGTGCACTTGGTACCGCGAAAGTTTAGAGTCCTCCAGTACAAGGGACTTGTGTTACTTAGGCCCGTAGCCCGGTTTAACTAGGACCGTATCCTTTTACACTTAGTACTGCGAAAGTTTAGAGTCCTCCAGCACAAGGGACTTGTGTTACTTAGGCCCGTAGCCCGATGTAACAAGGACCGTATCCTTTTCAAAGGTGGCATCAACAAGGGGTATACTTGGCACATCAAAACAAGAGCTATTTATTCATGCTAACAAAATACTTTTGTCAAAACAAGGCAAGCAAGGTTTATCAAACAAGTATAACATAACTTTATCAATAATACCACTCACCTAGTTCTTCAGGTGTAGACTCAAAGCAAATATCGAGGACCTACAATCACATGGTAAGTCACATTCTCAAAGCAAGCTCTATATACATGCAAATGATCTCGGCATTCATGCCAGATCTAAGTCAAAGACAAAACAAAACAAGCTGGGAGCTTAACCACTGCTCCCGTTTCTCGAAAACACACTGGGTACCGTCCAGGGCTAAGCCGAGGTCCCGTTAAACAAAGTCAGGAAAGACCTGGGTTTCCCTTTGAAGAGTATGAAGAACATGATCATTTGAAAGGTGGATGCAAGTTCACAACTTGTTACAAAAATCTGAGTTTTCATGCCAAGAGTTCAAAATATATGGACTTGGGTACCCATTAAAGAAAGTCATGCAAGAACAAACACAAACATGGTCTTCGTTCCAAACTTTTCGATCAAAATGAGACTTTCTTCAAGAACACATGAAAAATCATTTTCTCTTACCAAAACCAACTTCAAAACGATGCATGACATGCAAAACAAATCCGATCATGCAATGCAGCTAGGTATTCAGTAAGAACAATCAAAGGAGATCAAGATTCTAACCTCAAAACTCGGATTCAACGGTTCAAACCACAAAGATCAAGCTTGGAAGACTACTCTCACTCAAGAGCTCTTCTTCCTCCCTTTCTAGAGCTTCTCTCTCTAAAACAAAGATTTGAGACAAGAAATGATTTGTTTCAAGGTCTGTCGGCTGCCTTAACAAACAGCTCGGACACGTGGCATTAACGGGTTGGTTCAGCTCCAAAAAGGTGATTAATAGACAAGACAAGTCTCTGACAAATCGTATGCAGCAAGCTCGGGTAAGACACATCGGCAAAGAGATGACATCGGCTCAAAACAAGGATCCAGCAACAGGATAGAAAAACATCGGCTAAGGAGGACGACACTTGACTAAGCTGTGCCACACCTTGGCCGGGGTGTGCCACATCTCGGCCTAGGCCATACCTGCCTGCGGACAAGGCTCAAGTGCAAAACATCTCGGCAAAGGATGCCCGAGGTGAAGATGGGGTTGAACAAGATCTCAAGATAGTTCTAAGTACAAGGGTCAAGGCGGACTAAGCTCAAGATGACCTCGGCTACACACACACTAAGCAAGGAACAAAATCATGCAAGCAACTTAAGCAAATCAAGGCAAGGTAAAACCTTTAAATTAACATAACAAGCAAGACCATGCAAGAATGTATGCAAGTATGGCAAGAGTAAGGTGAGGGTTGTTACAGTGCCGGTTATAATTTTTTCCTTGCCCGGTCTGATTTTCAAGTAATAAGCTAGGCCGTCACCGGTGTGACCCATCGTGTATTGCCTCAATATCTCAGCTAGACCTAAGTTGGTGCCTAGCCGATTGTTCAGTTCATGAACGCCATTAATAATTCGATAAGTGTTGGTGGACACTTGTGTGGTGCTAGCCCGGTGCGGCGGAGGAACTCGGTGATAAGTGGGTTTAGTGGGAAACGGAGGCCTCCTTCGACAATTGACAGCACGGTGAAGGGGCATTGGTCTAGTCTGCCCCAGGGTGTTGTCTCCTCTTCAGCCAGTTCGAGATGGACGTCAGCCGGGATGCCGTACTCCTCTCTGAATGCAGCTAGCGCGGCCGGAGTATCCACTAGGAAGCGGAATTTCCCCATTTGTGGCCAGACTGAGGTAGCTCGGCTGAGGTGTTTGGCACAGTGGCAATTGGTAATTGCTCGGTCTTGAGAGCCTGAGGAACGGATAGTGGTCCCCTTGGACTCTGCAGGAAAAGGATGGCAAGTGTAAGTGTGAGCGCGGTCGCGCGGAAGGAGCTGGACTTTAGCTCGGTCATTAAGGGTGCCAAACCACCTCGGTCTTCTAAGCTAACTAAAGAGCTTGGTCGCCCAGGCAGGCCAGTTGTTAGCCCGGTTGAGCGACCATTTCCTTGTGTTATCTCGGTTTTTGTTGGGGTCGAGACAAACATGTTATTTGCTTAGTTAGATTGGTTTTTTGGATCAAATGAAGACCAGGAGCCCGGTCCCCCCCAGTTCTTCAGTGTTCTTCATGAAAAACGAAGAACACCATGAACAGTGGCAAGTTTTGAACGATTTCTGTGGCTACGACCTAAGAACTACGTTTTAGTGCCCTAATGTGAGAAATATTTAAGAAGATAGCAACAAAAGATGGATTGAAGGTCTTACCAGTGAGGGGCAACTGTTTTTCCTTCGAACACAGACGCAAAGAATGGCAAGCGAGGCTTGGAGGAAGATGCTAGAGCTCTGGCAAGTCGGGTTGCAGAATGACAGTAGGAGGAAAATGAGGATGAATGGGTCTTTTATGTATAGACGAAGGAAACCGCCCAAATTCAAATTCTGGCAAAAACGGCGGGTTGGCTGCTCGAGAACCAATGGCAGCCCGCCACGTGTCCCTATTTATGGCGACGTCAGAACTGAAGAGACATGTTGAAGAGTCGAGGAGCCAACCGGGCTACTTTGAAAGAAGAGGACGTCAGCTGAGGAATATAACCGGGCAAGTTTGCAGACAGTAATATTAACTAGCCCGGTCGAGCTCTGGCATTTTGAAAACCGAAGAAATGTTATCCCAGTTGAAGTGAATAATCCCAGTCACGCTTTCGCGGACGGAATTAAGGGGCAATTGAGAGGGAGATTTATGATCTGGAATTGGGCCGAGGTAACGACCGAGCAGGTTGAGAGCCTAATGGTGTATGGGGCCGAGATGACCTGCGATCCACCCAGAGATGGGCTGCCAGAACTTGGGCCGGGCAGGAGTTGGGCCAAGTATGTGCCGCCCCAGACCGTAAAGAAGCTGCCTGGCAAGGCAGTGCTCGGTTGAACCGAGCTGCTTGATCAGGGGATGGAGGAAGCCAGTCAAGCTGAGTGACCGGCACCCGGAAAGGCATGGTCAGCCGAGGTAATCGTTTGATCGGCAGGAAGGCCGACCACAGGAGGTGCCCCGGGCTCGGCTTTGCCGAGATGCCGCCTAGCCCGGTCCTCCTTGGACTTAGCCAGTAAAGTGCTTGGGTATGAAGCACAGCATGGCCGTGGATGGAGCAGCTCGGCTGCCGAGCTCCAGCTGAGAAGGCAGGCAGTTGAGATTAGGTGATGTTCAGCAAGGTATACGCTGACAGATGGGATAGCGGAGCCACGTGTCAAGAGATGACTGGGGGTAGATATGGGGTGCAGAGAGTATATAAGCATGTCTGCGCCCCCCATACACAGGAGGACGAACATTCTGTAAGGAAATTCTCATACTTAAACACTCCTCTTTCTCTCTCTATCCTAAGGTGTGTGTTAACTTGATCGTCGGAGGGTTTTTCCGGCCACACACCGCCGGGCAGTTCACCGTTATTTGCTCGCAGGTGATCGGACGTAAACGGAGCTTGGAAGAAAGGAGTACGGGCTTGCCGGTATATTTGCTCCCCGCACACTTACTAACCCAACGATATACATAAATTTTAAACTTTTATTAATTGATAATTTATCACCACATAATATCATTATTATATTTAGTATTTGTTAATATCTTCCTTTCAAATTTCCAACTTACCCTTTTGGCAAGGGACAATTGAATAGCAAATTTTAAGTACTTTAATAATGGGTGGCAGACAAGGCAACCATTAAAACCATTCCAGCAACTCCACATTGAGTTGGATTGGGAAATGCATTATATATATTGGGTTATACATATATTGTTTTTTCTCTATAATTGTAAAGGGGTGTGTGAAGAAATTATAAAATATTCTCGCAGTATCACGTATTTCGTATTTTTTAATCAATCATAATTCATTATCATACATTACATTTAAATGGATATGGAGAAAACCGTGAGATTTGAAGATAGAGGCTGTCTAGATAAGGGTGCTCAAAAACTTTTTCAAATGTACATTTCAATCAAAAAGGCTGATCCTCCTCAGCTCTATCCACAAATGGATTGGTAGTTGAATAAGTTGATTTCTAACTTTCTGTCCCTCTCTTTTAGTTATTTCATTATATTCATTCACAAATGGATTGGTACCCATAAAAGGACGGCTGTAAAGGACATTTTGATGACTTATGTACACAAAGACATTTCTAATGACCCACAAAAGGATTGCCATGAAGGCATTCCGATGACTCATAAAGGGACAACCAAAAGGTATTCCGATGACTCTCGTGTATAGAGACGTTTCCAATGACCCATAAAGGGATGGCCATAAAGGCATTCCGATGATCCATAAAGGGACAGCCATAAAGGTATTCTGATGACCTATAAAAGGGACGCATATCATATGATGCTAAGGATGTCACGAATACATTTGACAAACTTTGGACAATCATTCATTTATATAAAACATAGCATTTCAGAAAATTGGTCATTTTCATATCATCAGAAAATAATTAAAATCAAACATAACTTTACAGAGTTATTACTCATAGTGGTTTGTGTTGTCACTAAGCCTCGGACGTCCACCTAAACAAAACACATAACAAAAGCACAATTAAAGCACCATTTCATTTTAATTCAATTCTCTTTATTTGTTTCTAGCTTATTTCATGACTATGTCAGTCCAAATGGTGCCTAAGAACACTTGGAGTGGCATGAGGATGCAAATATGCACTTAAAAGAGTTAGTCAAAAGTTGTTGAAAACAGGGTTTTCGCTCGAACGGGGGTTTGAAAATAAGGGTGGTCGCTCGAGCATAGCTTTCGTTGCTCGAGTGGTCTACAAATTTGGCAAAAGTACTGGTTGCGTAAAATTCCTGCTTAACGGTCGTTCGAGCGGAAGACTGAGCAAACGAGTCCTCGCTCGATCTCCACTTTGGTCGTTCAAGCGACCTGTATAATTTTATAAAACTTCTGGGAGCTCGATTTTCACGCTTGAGCAACACTTTCCTCGCTCGAGCAGATAGTGCGAATTCTGAAATTTCCAGAACTATGTTTGAACTTCAAAATTGATATTCCAAAGGTTCCAAACTCGTGTTTTAGGCACAAAAACATGGGAAAACTCTATAAAACATGGAAACATAGTTAATTTGGAACCAATTGGTCAAAATCATGAACCAAATTCCCAAAATCTAAATTAAACCATGAAGTTGAAACCATGCAAGAGAGGAACTCTTTAATCTCTTTGAAAAACTTGACCAAATAGTATGAAAAGTGTAGGAACATGAAAACTTCTCAAATAAATGTGTGAGGGTTCCATGCATGTAGAGAATTTCATAGAATTCAAACTCAAATTGATCATTCATGCATGCATATATGCAATCATGCTCAATTCTTCCATATTCAAGATGATCCTAGCATATACCTTCTAAATTCATGCAAGTGGCCTCATAGCTTGGTGAATTCATTTCTTATATGGATTATCTACAAGAATTGAGTGTGGTTTCCATACCTAGAGTTAAATTCAAGTATAATCCTAGCTCAAATCTTCAAGTCTTCCACAAATTCTCCTTTCTCTCTCTAAGGTGTTGAGTTCTTCCTCTTCCTTCCTTTTCCTTCCTCAAAATCTTAGCCAAATCATGTATATGTGAGGTCATAAGCTTAATGGGCCTACTTATATGGTATGATTAGCTTAGCCTAATCAAGGTTAGTTAAGGCTAATCAAGTAGGCATCAAATTAATTTAATTTAATCGTTCTGAATCGAAATCCAATTGAATCTACTATAATATTCTAAAAATTCCAAATAACACATATACCAAGTCAATTTTGGAATTGGATGCCAACAAGACCTTCAATTCACAGAACAAAACAAAACAAAACAAAATAAAAATCCAAACAGATATTTCTACATTAGACAAATATGAGCACAAATAATGCAACACATGCAATTTCCTCCAAAATTTCACCTTAATTACTTATGCTTAAGCATAATTAATCATGGTTAGCTAGCTAATCACAAGTCGGTGTTGTTACAAGCTCACAACATAAATCACATTTCAAATAAAAGCATATCTTAGACCCACGATGGTGCTTCACTTTTATAATGGTCAGTGTCCAACTTTTCATAGGAGTCTTACTTCATAGGACTCTATCATTTACAAAGATAACATCTATCATAACTCACACTACTCAGATTAAGATAAATTTCCTCAAGAGTCTATCTCTATCCAAATAGGTAATTTAATATCATCTAGGACTCTATCCAAATATTTCAGATTTTGATATTATCGCATCATTTCTCGGCATCATAATTCGTCCATGTAGTATCTCAACTAACAATTTTGATCATGTAAACTACCCAAAAATATGTTCACACGCTTGCACACACACTCCCTAAGAAGAAAAAAAAAAAAAGGGATATGCATGGATTATTAATCCCCATATAGATTAGTCCAAGTGGTCCAGGACACCACGTGATTACTCTTCGGTCAATCACAGATTATTGTACTTTTTCATGTTTCACAATTATTTAATATAAAGTTATAAATTACACTCTCTATCAATTACGATATACTTAGACATGAGTACCACCAAATAACTTCTTCACATAGGGGCCACCTCCAACTTGCACTACTTTCGCACTTCTGGATGGCTAGTCAAGTATAGAATAGAATAGAATAATGGGTATTACTGTTACATAAATTTACATAGCTTCTGTTTATTTTTAGAGGTAGAATAAAAATGATTTATAATAAGGAGATTAATAGTGAGGGGATTGATAGTGAGGGGATTAAGTAAAATTATATTTATTTTGATGATAATTGTTAGTGTAAAAATTGTTAAATTATTTTTATATAAAATAATAAAATAAATAAAAAAATATAAAAAATTAAACATTAATATTTATAAAAAAATTCCCAATATATAACAAATAAAAAAAATAAAAAAATTTCTAATCTCCTCACTATTTTTCTAATACCATCTCCCCAACCTCCATCTCAATCCCCTCCCCAACCTCCATCTATATCACCTCCACCATCCTAATTTCCTCCCCAACTCTACAAACAAACACAATATTAAATAACACATCCACCATCCTAATCCTCTCTCATCTACTTAACCCAAAACAAACGGGCCCATAGTGTTTTTTTTAATTAAATATTAGGATAAATTACAAACAAATTTACTTAAATTATAAATTACTCACGTGATTCTAAAAATTACATTATGTCTTTTAAGATTTTTAATTTTATAACAAATAGATCATTTTATTAATAAATTATCAAGTTAATTAACAATTTTTAATAATATTAAAATTTTATTTCAATTAATAATTCAAATAATTTTATTATTATATAGTTGAACAATTAGAAGTTTAAAATTTTCAATTAATTTTGTTAAATAAAAATTTTTGATAAGAAGATATTTATAATTTTTTAAATTATAAAATGATAATTCATATTTTAAACAAATTTTAAAAGATATATTTGTAATTTATCCTAAATACTAAATATAACGTTGACACATGCTACAATAGTTTCTGCTCCACGCCCATTTTTTTCAAATTAATATCCTTTCTATTAAGGGCAAATTACAAACACCCCCTTCGAGGTTTGGTAAAAATACAAATTCCCCCCTGAGGTTTGAAAAATTACAAATTGCCCCCTGATGGTCAAATTTTCATAACAAATTAAGAAAAATTAGGGGGGAATCTGTATGAAAATAAAAACCTCAGGGGGCAATTTGTTATGAAAATATAAACCACAGGGGGCGGAATGTAATTTCTCAAACCTCAGGGAGGAATTTGTATTTTCACCAAACCTCGAGGGGGTGTTTGTAATTTGCCCTTCTAGTATTAATTGTTGGTCCCTTCCATCCTCTTCATTTTTTGATTTGAACCTTTTCTTTTTACGAAAATATTTTAGAACTCTAAAGTAAGAGTTTTAATAGAATTTTAGAGACAGTAAATCTTATATGATGTGATATTTAAATTATTATTTATTTTTTTGTCATTGCTAAATATATAAAATTCTGTTTAAAACTTCATTTTTAAGAGACGTATCATTGCCTAAATTTGAAGAGCCAGGGAGAGGGAGTTGTGGTAGGCTATTTGGAGGGGCGGAGGCACAAAAAGACCTCATGGCACTTAATTTTCCAAGTACCTTTATCTTCAACCTATAAACCCCAATCTTAACGCTAGTCCAACAACCACCACCAACCCCCTTCCATCATCTGCCACCACCTTCCCAACTCCCACATCTCTTCTTTCGTTATCACTCTCTATTACTTGTCTACCACCCCCATCCTCCTCATTCCTTGATCTGAACATTTTCCCTTTATTATTCTTATTGTTCCTAAATTTGAAGAGTCTTGGGAAAGGAGGGTTGTAGTGGTGGGCTATTTGGAAAGGGGTTGGGTCGTAGTAGCTGGAGGCTAGGCAGTGGCGGAGACACTAAGGTCTCGTTTATTTTCAGAGGTAGAATGGAGGGAATGGATAGCAAATGGATTGATAATGAGGGGATTGAGAGTGAGGGGATTAAGTAAAATTGTGTTTGTTTTGATGATAGTTGTTAGTGTAGGAATTGTTAAATTATTTTTATATAAAATAAATACAAAAATATTAAACATTAATGTTTTAAAAAAAAAAGCCCAATATGTAAAAAAATTTAAAAAAATAAAAATATAATAAAAAAATTTCAGAAAAAAATAAAACAAATTAAATAATGATTTTTACTTAACAAAAAATACAAAAAATTAAATATTAATGTTCAAAAAAAATGCCTGACATGTAAAAAATAAATAAAAATAAAAATTTCTAGTCCGCCGGACTATTTTTCTAATACCAAGTCTTGAAAGTCCATTCGAATCCCCTTGGGAAGGCCCATCCTAATCCGGATCTCACTATCAATCCCCTTTCTATCATTCAAAACAAATATAATATTAATAAGTCCCACCTCACTACTAATCCTAATCCCTCCTCTAATCCTTCAAACAAACAAGGCCTAAGGGATTAGGAAGGCCCATGCCCCTTGACATTTCAAATTCTTTTTTATTTTATTTTTTTGGTCTTAGCTAAACATTGACACACAGCCTCAAACCAAACAATAACATAGCTCATGTCCTAACTTTTCAAAAAATAAATAAATTAGGTCCTAAACTCTTAGCTACAACACAAACACTGATAAGCACTGATACAGCCCCCCTTTCCAAAGTCTCGACTTTTTTTCTTTTTTTTTTTTTCTTTTTTTTTTTTTTTTTTTTTAATTCTTGACTTGATAGAATGGGTCAATCTAAAATAAATATAAACAAATTGTTAGGCAAGACTTTCAGCGACAACAGACAGGATCTTTAAAATTGTAAAAGTGTGTGTAATTTTTTATTTTTTTATTTATTCATAGTATTTGTTAAGTATTTTCATATTTTTTTTTATCTTTTTTATCTCTCTTTGTTGTTTTATAATTTACCGACTCGCGATTCACCAAATTATGATCACACAACACAGATTTAGAAGCACACCACAACAAGTGTCGTATTTTTATTATTTACAGATAATTTTATTTATTATTTTTTACTTTTAAATAAAAATTATGAGTATTAATTTATTATTACTTGTTAAGTTTTGATTTGTAAAAAAAAATTATTTGTTATTATTTATGTTGAATTAAGATATTTTGATATGCTAAAATTATGAATCTTGATTGGTGGTGATTTATAAATTAAAGATTTTGATTTGTTGTTGCTTGTGTTAAAATTACGGATTTGATTTGAGTTAAAATTAAAAATATTAATTTGTGCTAATATTAATTTTGGTGTTTAATATTTGCTCGAAAAATTATTATTATATTATTGTTATTGATTGTTGAAGAAAAATTTTGAAGTTATAATTAATAAATACCCTTATATTAAATTTTTAGCTCTGCCTGGGGCTAGAAGGGTGGGTTTATAGAAGTGATAGCACTGATGCTAAGGCCTCGTTTGGGAACCCTCCATTTTAGTCAAAAAGTCAAAAGTTACTAAATTAGCCAAAAAGTCAACAACTCATACAAAAAAGTCAAAGATTCTCTTTTTTCTCTACTTTTTGCACATCTTTTCGTAAAAAGCCAAAAAGTCACTCCAAACATACTAATTTTTTTTAGCTCATATTTTAGCCAAATAGCCAAAAAATTACTAAATTAGCCTGTTCCCAAACGAGGCCTAAGATTGGGATCACAGCAATGAGAAGCTGGTAGGACAGATTTTGTTGCATCTGGTTTCAATTTTTTAGATTTAATTTTTAAAAAATCGAGCTTTTTATTTTTTCATATATATATATATATATATTATTTTTATTGAATATTTTTAAAATTTTAAGCAAATTTTTTACTTTTTTGGATGCTACTTAAATGTATTTAAAAAGTAAAATATTTGTAAAAAAAATATTTTAAAAAATACACAAGAATAAGAAAAAGGAAAATTTACTCATAAGTCCTAGTTTCTGAAAAGTTGAACCATTTAGTCCTAAAAGTTTTCTTATGCTCCATTTAGTCCCATTTGCACATCAATCTAATGTTCGAAACATTAATCTGATGTTCGAAATCTAATGTTCGAAACATTAATCTGATGTTTGAAACATTGTAATGGAACCTTTCAGTCTATAAAAAAACTTTTAGGACTAAACAGTGTATAAGTTATTAATTTGGGATTTATTGGTGCATCCCCCTAAGAAAAATGTAATAAATTTTCTTTTTTTTGTATTTTTGGTATTTAGTGAATTTTTTAAAAGATTTTTTCTATAAATATTATAGTTTTTTAGTGTATTTATGTTAGATATATTTAAAAATTAAAAAAATTATTTAAAATATTAAAAAATTAAAAATTCAGTAAAAATTAAAAAAGTAAGAAAAATAAAAAAAATTATTTTTTGAAAAGTGAATTTACAAAACTCAAACCAAACAAACTGGGGTCACGGTGATTGGAAGCTGGTGGGACAAGAATGGTAGTGGATGGCAGCAGCTAGTGATTCATATTGACATAGGGTGGCAACTATAGTTAGGAGAGAAAGTGTATGCCTTATGTCCTTAATAATAATTTGGTTGAGAGACACAATCATAATTTAAAAAATTCAAAAAATGGTCTAACTTGAGAATAAAATGGTGGTGTGCAAATAAAGACAGATTATCCTATGTAGGATCACTGCTGGCAAATAATACAATAAACAAAATTAGGGAAACAGCCCTTATTCCCCACTAACCCAACCATATACATAAATTTTAAACTTTTATTAATTGATAATTTATTAATTGATAATTAATTACCACCACATGATATCATTATTATATTTAATATTTGTTAATATTTTCCTTTCAAATTTCCAACTTGCCCTTTTGGCAAGTGACAATTGAATAGCAAATTTTAAGTATTTTAATAATGGGTGGCAGACAAGGCAACCATTAAAGCCATTCCAGCAACTCCAAATTGAGGTGGATTGGGAAATGAATTATATATATTGGGTTATACATATATTACTTTTTCTCTATAATTGTCAAGGGGCGTGTGTGTGAAGAAATTATAAAATATTCTTGTGGTTAAAATAGTCATAAAAGATAAAATAAATTATTTTAGTTATAACAAATAAAATATCACATCCAACTCATAATCATTACCATCTTTTCTCACAAAAAAAGTTTAAAAAGTCAAAAAGTTAAAAAATCCTTCCAAGACTAAACTTTTTAACCCAGGTTAAAATAGTCAAAAAAATCAAAAAGGCAACCAATTTTCCAAACCAACCCTTAATTAATAATAATTTATCGTAATGCATTGTATTTAAATGGATATAGAGAAAATGTGAGATTTAAAGACAGTATCACGGATTCGTATTTCTTAATCAATCATAATTTATTGTGATGCATTGCATTTCAATGGGTATGGAGACAACCGTGAGATTTGAAGATAGAGGTTGTTTGGATAAGGGTGCTCAAAAACTTTTTCAAATGTAGATTTCAATCAAAAGGGCT
Organism: Camellia sinensis; assembly: GCF_055761805.1. Taxonomy (NCBI): domain Eukaryota; kingdom Viridiplantae; phylum Streptophyta; class Magnoliopsida; order Ericales; family Theaceae; genus Camellia; species Camellia sinensis. Next base: position 102,268,901 of record NC_138973.1, on the reverse strand, counting down.
GATCTTCCTCACCTCTATCCACAAATGGATTGGTAGTTGAATAAGTTGATTTCTAGCTTTATGTCCCTCTCTTTTAGTTATTTCATTATATTCATTCACACGTAGCCATGTGCACATGACATATATGCACAATTTGACGTCATATAAACAAATTTTACAATCTTTTCTTTGTGATATTTATCATCTTAAAAAAATGGACCATATTTTGCATTCTAAATTTCTTTTTTATATATTTTTAAAATAAACTTATCCGTACTTTGTATAGCATTGTCTTTTAATCAATAAGCAAACCAGTAACTCCATGCCTCTCGTTTAAAAGGAAACTTTAAGAATACAAAAATCAAAATAAGGAAACAATCATAAACTTGAGATAAAGACTGGGCATGTGGTAAGACCCAAATGTAATTTGTTAAAGTTGGAAATCTCATTTTACGAGTGAAATTGGTGTATTGTAGGATTAATTTGTACTCATATTAATTATTTGAATCGTTCATCTTATATGACAAGTTTAGAAGAATATTCATATAAAAAATTTGATTAATTACACATAAGTAATCAAATAATCAAATCACATATATTATAACACACGGACGGTCAATTCTTAAAAATATGTAAGCTCTACAGATAAAACTAATCTAATGGTATGACCATCAATATTGAATTAACTTAATTTTTTACACAAATAATTTTTTTAGTTAGCTTGTATAAGATGAACTATTTAGATCACAAAAACAAATCCAAATTTATTCAATAATAGGTCAACTTTACCGTGAAATTAAGATCTCCAACTTTAACAAATTTAGGTCTCGTTTGGTAAGTGGCTTTTTTAGCCAAAAAGTCACTAAAAAAATCAAAGATTCTCTTTTCTCTCTACTTTTTGCACATCTTTTCGTAAAAAGTCAAAAAGTCATCCTAAATATACTAGTTTTTTTTACATTACATTTTAGCCAAAAAACTAAAAAGTTACTAAAAAAACCTGTTCCCAAACGAAGCCTTAGACTCCAAATGTAGTGGCTCTAATCCCTTATCTTACCTACCGGGAATTATTAAATATTTTCGAAATATTACGTGTCTATATTCTCTAATCAATTATCATTTAATATGCTTCTTCATGTTCCCTAATCACCTAACACAATACCCCACCTATTCACTTTCTCTACCAATTAAAATATTATAAAATACCACGTATTCATATTTTGAAATTACTGAATAATTACCCCTACGAGTATATGTGTGATTCTTTCTATGTTCAAAATTTTGTAACGTCCTTCTAAAATGCTATGCTAACAATTTTATCATTGTTTTATAATAACTTTGGTATCCTAGTATTAATAAATTTCCAAATGTTCAGCTTAGATAATTAATGAGAATTAAAGGTTAGGTTGATTTTTTTTTTAAGGGAATGGCTTATGTCCAGTCCTTAATCGGACTGGATCGTACTGTTGGACCCGTGAAGGCCCACCACGGATTCCGTTTTGATAATCTGAACCGTTCAATGTGTATAACTCGTCGAGTACTATATGCCTGTAAAAAATCACGTTGATCGGATATCGATAGCTATGTGATCAAAACAAATTTTTGTCAACCGTTAATTTATTCACCATCCATTTTTTTATACAAAACTGATTTGATCACATAACTATCGATATTCGATTAACGTGATTATTTATAGGTATATAGTACTCGACGATTTTTATACATTGAACGGTTCAGATTATTAAAACGGGACCCGTGATGAGTCCCCACGAATCTAACAATACGGTCCAATTCGATTAAGTACTGGACAGAAGCCATGCCTTTTTTTTATAACTCATCTCCTATGAAACTTGAAAAAATTAATTCAATAAATGTTATAATATAAAAGAATTATACTGACATTTTTAAGCAAGCCTACTAATAATGCAAATAGTGTATGGATATATACATAATCCAAGGTAAGATATATATATATATATATATATATATATAATTATTAAAGAGATTAAAATATTGTTTTTATGCATATTAGATCATTTTCAAGGATTATTCAAACCTTTTATTAAATTTGAATTTAATAAAAAATAGTTCATTTTTTTATTTCAACTGTTTTATCAAATAAGTATCAAATCAAGAATTTTAATTTTTCTTGTATCAAACTGAGAATTAACGTACCTTTTATCAAATCACTGTTCATTACTATTGTCGAATGTCCTCCCAAATATTCCTCCGGATATCCATCCGGTCATTCCTCAAATGACCACCTAAAAGTAAAAATTTATGAAAAAATTATACTGACCGGTCGTTTGCTAGGTTGACCAGTGATTTAATGAAACTCCAAAACTATTTGTTTAAATAATTGATATAAAAAAAACTTTTACTTAAAATTTTATTTAAATTTAATAAAAAAATTGATGTACTATCGAAGATGCTCTTACCAACTGTAGAATTGATGACAAGGAATAAAATATTAAGAAAATGTAATATAACTATGTAATAATTTATGAGATTTATAATATTTTTTTAATCTTAAAAGAGATTACTATAAGGCCCCGTTTGTTTTGAGTTATAGCAAGGGGATTAGGATTACTAGTACCTTGGGATTAGTATATGGGGTGTTTGTTTTGAGAGATAGCCTTGGGACTATTAATACCTTGGGACTAACTAATACCTTGGTATTACTAATACCTTGTTTGTTTTGAGAGATAGGGAGGGTACTACTAATACCTTGGTATTACTAATACCCTTGAGGAGGGGATTCATAGTGAGGAGGTAGAGATGGTATTAGAAAAATAGTGAGGGGATTAGAAATTTTTTTATTTTTTTTATTTTTTATATATTGGAAATTTTTTTTAAAATATAATTTTTAATTTTTTATATTTTTTTATTTGTTTTATTATTTTATATAAAAATAATTTAACAATTCCTCACTACTAATCCCCTCACTATCAATCCCCTCACTACTAATCCCCTCACTATCAATCCCCTCACTAACAATCCCCTCATTATTAATCCCCTCACTATCAATCCCCTCCATTCTATCTCTGAAAACAAACGACCCTCACTAACAATCCCTTCACTATTAATCCCCTCACTATCAATCCCCTCCATTCCATCTCTGGAAACAAACGGGGCCTAAAGGTGACCCTACGTACATACTAAACGGTTTAAATTGATTGAAATTGATTAAACGGTCAAAAGTTCTAGTAACTCGTGCACGAAAGAGAGGACTTTGATTTTAGGGATAATTATAATTTAATGTATTTTTTAAAAAATAATTATAAACATATAGAAAGTTTTTTTTTGATAAATCTTATTTTGAAGAGTTTTATTTCATTCAATTTATATTTTTTTTGACTATTTTACTAGATTTTATTTGAGGTAAGAAGACTAAAATATTTTCAATCTCTCCTGCCCCATTAATGTTGATTGTGTTATGTTTTGGTAGTTTCCATGACTATTCCTATTCCTCATATCTTCATCCCAAAAAAATCATTAACTAAACACCACTATTTAATGTTAATATATTACACAAAAAAATTAAACATAACTCTTTATTAATTGTTATTATGTTTTGATAGTTCTCATGTATCCAAATATTAATTGTATGTGATGACGTAAATGTTTACATAAGATGACGTGAATGTGAATGTTTATATCAGATGACGTGTGATAAAGGTGATGTTAAGGTTCACATCAGTATTGCATCAAATTACACAACCATAAGTCTCAACTTTCATTCGAATATAAACATGACTGCACGTGATGACGTGAATATTCACATTAGATGACTTGAATGTAAATATTCACATCATATGACGTAAATATGAATGTTCACATCAGATGACGTTGTGATAAATGTGATGTTAAGGTTCACATCAAATGAAAGAGAATATTCACATTATTTTTAATGTGTTGTCAATTAAAAATATATTCACATTATATAATAATATAAAACAATAACATCAATATTATTTAATTTGTGTATGAAATTTCCTATATCTTGATCTTTTTACTTCTCCTCCTCCCCCAACATTAAATATCAATATTAAATATAAATGTATAAAAGTCTAAGAAAATAGTGTAAATCAAGAAAAAAAGACTTTATGAAATAAAATTATAAATACATGGGACTAAGTAGGTTAAAATTTTTTTCATAAACTTCTTAGGTTAAAACACTTTTAAATGAGATTTATCAATAAAAATCCCTTAAAAAAGATTTTATGATTTAATTATTAATGTTGATAAAATGTACCATTAATTTGTAATTATTTTTTATAAAATACATCGATATGTAATTTCCTCTTGACTTTATCAACTCACATAATATATATATATATATATATATATATATATATATATATATATATATTTCCAATGTTGTTTTAAATGAAAAAAAATGAGAGAATGGGGACCATCTTCATTTAATTAAAATTAAGAAGTCAATTTCCAAAATTTATTTGCGTCTTTTCTCAATTGTTGTGAGTCATTTTCTCTCCAGGTTACCTTTTTCAATTATTATTATTATTTTAATTTCAAGTATTATTTACTCGAGAAATATAAAAATTAAATATATTTTATATAATTTTAAAAAGCACTAAAAATCAAAATAAGTAGAATTAAAAAGGTCAAAAAAAAATTAATTTATAAAGTCAAAGTAGATGACATATGAAACTGTGGATAAGCCAAAATTCCAAAGGAAAAACAACTCCCTTATTATTGTCGATTACAAAAAGATAAGGACAACGTAATTTTAGTGGTAGAATAGAATTCGTTGACTGAAATTAGTTTACTTGCTGGCTAGACCCCCTAATTAAGGTCAAGTTGTGATTGATCAATCTTATCTTCAACATTATATTAATAAATAAATAAATAAATAAATTTATATATATATATATATATATGTGAATTTCTCCAATAAAATATTATATAAGTAGCTCACTTCTTTATTTATTTGTAGTCTATTTTTTCACACATGCAAGCATAGGGTTTGCTTTGCAGGTACAATAGGAGAGAAAGATATATAAAGAAAAAAGAGAGATCTTTTTGTTGGAGGTTTGAACAATGGCTGGTGCAGTTATTGGTGATGCAGGAGCTGGAAAAAGGGCTCATCTTTATGAGTACAAAATCACTGCTTACTTCATCTTTGCTTGTATTGTTGCTGCTCTTGGAGGGTCTCTTTTTGGTTATGATCTTGGTGTTTCTGGTGAGTCTTTTTTCTTGATTAATTCATAATACATTGGTTCATAAAGTTTACAAAATTTTCTGATCTGGGTACTACTGATTTTGTGATTTCAAACATGAGTCTATATATATTAGCCATTTTTCTGATGTGGGTACTACTGGTTTTGTGATTTAAAACATAATTCATTACAATTTTGAGTTACCAACAATGGGTTGATGAGAATTTGCGTTCTGATTTGAGAACAAATGGTTGGGATTTCACATTTCTTTGGAGATAGTTTTCCCGAGAAAGTGTGGGAGATCAGAAAAAGTGATTTCATCTGAGAAAGGATATTCCTATTCACTGCCAGCCAGTTTTGACCAGAAGGCATCTTATTTTGTTTCTATTACTCCACTTTTTTCCAGCAACAAGACAAATTTAATTAAGTTTGATTATTTTCTTGCCAGTTGTCTTTTCTTTTCTTTTCTTTTTTTTCTTTCCCATTTTGTTTGTTTATAGATTTCGAAGGAAGTGAATTACTAGGAGATAATACGAAAAATATAGTGCTTGCAATGTTGCTTGTAATTTTTTTTTCGACATATTGGTCAATTAATTTTACCTAAATCAATTTTGGCAAAATTATCCCAATTCACTGATTTTTTTTTTTTCTTTTTTTTGATGAAAACATGTTTTTTCATACTTGCATATATTTGAAAAGCAATGTATGAATTGTATGGGATTCCAGATCCAAATTCTTAAGGTTAAAATTGCAAAATTATCCCAATTCATTGAACCCTTTTTTCTTGAAAACATGTTTTGTCATATTTACGCATTTGAAAAACAATGTATGAATGGAATTTTCGGCATTTGATTACAGGGGGAGTGACTTCCATGGATGATTTCTTAAAAGAATTCTTCCCAAAAGTGTACAGAAGAAAACAAGCCCATATCAATGAGACCGATTACTGTAAATATGACAACCAAATCCTCACTCTTTTCACTTCCTCTTTGTATTTTGCTGCCCTCGTCTCCACATTCGCAGCCTCAGTCCTAACCCGAAAGAAGGGAAGGAGGGCTAGCATCCTCTTCGGAGCAGTCAGTTTCTTTTTAGGAGGAATTGTCAATGCCTTTGCAAAGCACATTGCTATGCTGATCATTGGCAGAACGCTTTTAGGTTTTGGCATTGGATTTGGAAACCAAGTAAGCCCGCTTTCCCCAATTTGAAAAGAAAATGAATGAAGGCCTTTTTTGGTGCAACTTATTGGGAAACTAGAGAAGAGAGACTTTTAGCTTATTAGCTTTCAGTTTACAAAAATTTACACCAAACTGGCCCAAACAGACGACATTTTGCAGTTTCTTGATATTTGCATTTGTTTTCTTGTTCTTGTAGGCAGTTCCCCTGTATCTTTCAGAAATGGCACCGCCAAAAGTGCGAGGAGCAGTGAACCAACTGTTTCAACTAACAACCTGCCTCGGGATTTTGGTAGCTAACTTCATCAACTATAGAACCCAAAAGATCCATCCTTGGGGATGGAGATTGTCCCTCGGTTTAGCCACAGTCCCAGCCACTTTGATGTTTGTTGGCGGTCTTTTCCTTCCCGAGACCCCCAATAGTCTTGTAGAACAAGGCAGATTAGAAGAAGGTAGACAAGTACTAGAGAAAGTGAGAGGTACCAAGAATGTTGATGCGGAGTTTGATGACCTCATTGATGCGAGCAACGCAGCACGGGCCATAAAACACCCATTCAGGAACCTCCTCAAGCGAAAGAATCGCCCACAGTTGGTTATCGGTGCTCTGGCAATACCTGCTTTCCAACAGCTCACTGGGAATAACTCCATACTCTTCTATGCCCCTGTAATATTCCAAAGTTTGGGGTTTGGTTCAGGAGCTGCTCTATACTCATCTACCATTACAAGCGCAGCCCTTGTTGTGGCTGCATTGATATCGATGGCATTCGTCGACAAGTTTGGTAGAAGAGCCTTCTTCTTGGAAGCTGGAGCTGAAATGATAGCCTGCAATGTAAATTTCACATTTTAGACACTTCCTTGCATGTTTTATTAGTATTGGCACTACAGTCATATATCAACCAGTATCAGACTTCCAATATTGATATTCACCGATATCGGACAGCAGTTGATACTGGATAGTATCAACCGATATTGGTAAATCTCGGTATGAAAAGTCCAAAATCTTGAAACGTGTCAGCCGATATTTAAAATTCTGATTCCATGTGAAACTTTTTGTTGAGAAATTGAGTACTAGCTCATGAGTATTTGATCTGTGCAGGTGGCTGTGGCCGTTACTTTGGCTCTGAAATTTGGGCAAGGCGTTGTGCTGCCAAAAGGGATTGGCATCTTCCTGGTGGTTGTCATTTGCCTATTCGTCTTGGCGTATGGACGGTCATGGGGTCCTCTGGGATGGTTAGTACCGAGCGAGCTCTTTCCCTTGGAAACAAGGTCAGCAGGCCAAAGCATGGTGGTCTGTGTCAACATGATCTTCACTGCTCTCATTGCGCAGTGTTTCCTTGCGGCTCTCTGCCACCTCAAGTATGGTATCTTCTTGCTGTTCGCTGGCTTGATTTGCATCATGAGTGCCTTCATCTTCTTTCTCTTGCCAGAAACAAAGCAAGTTCCCATAGAGGAGATACATTTTCTGTTTGAAAGTCATTGGTTCTGGAAGAGATATGTTACTGCTGCCGATGATGACGACGATAAGAAGGCTGAGCAGCAAGCGTGAGATCATGCGCTTCTGCCACGAAATCATTGTAACGAGTTGGGGATTCAAAGATTGTTCAGTTTCAAAATAATTTTTAATTTGGGGAATTTTTTTTCTTTTTTTGGCAATTTTGTGTGATTAATTAAAGGAAAATTTAAGACATGTTTTATTGAATCAGAAACTAGTTTATGTTTATCCTTATTTATTTGGGAAAATCAGAAAGGTACAGAAATTGTTCACAATATGGGAATTTCTTGCTGTTTGTGGGCTTTGATTGTCATCTTGATCAGAGCTTCATCTTCTCTCTCTAAAATTAACCAAATTATTTGAAATTGAGTTTTATTTGACTTGCTAAAAATTCATTTGAGATTGGCTTATTATGAAAACATATAAATATTGAGCACTTGATAATTTCTTGAACACAGTTTGAAATAAGCTTATATATGATATAATAACGTATAAATAAGTTTGGAAACTTATTTTACAAACCCTAGTGGTTTAAAAAAAATAAAAACTATTCTCAAAGAGATTCAAGTGAAATGTAGGAGAATTTTTTGTGGTACATTGAAGATTGTAGCCTGGGAAGAAAATAGATAAATTCATACCTACACTTACTGAGACAAAATTATGATAATGTACAATGTTAATAAGAGAATTCAGAGGTTGCAAACATGATAGTGAACCTACAAAAGCAATTGATAAATTCATCTATTAAGAAGTTTTGAGTACAAGCACTAAGCTAGTAGCTTAGCAAGTTCATCCACTCTCAGGCTCCCTTTTGGAACCACACCTGGAAAATCTTTTTTTGCATCCTTCACTCTGTGATTTGTAGAACTCTTCGTCTCACTTCCTCTTCTCTCCGCAACAATCACAACTTCTTTAACCTCCGAATCTTCAGTTTTTTGCTTCTCAAATTTCTGAACTACCACCTTCCTGCGTCTGTGCCTAAAAACAGGCCCAGGTGGAGCGGACTTGGCAAGTGCCACTGCCTTCCTATAAACAATATCAGAATCAAGACTAGAATCATCCACAACAATTGCAGTCCCGCTCTCGATAGCTTCCTTCCAGAGGACTAGAACACCCTCTGTCCAAGGTGAACTCAAACTTGTCAAGTCACTGAGATTTGGCACTGTTTCTGATGTTTCTTGCGGCTTGCTACAAGTTACAGGATCCACAGACAAATGGTTTAGCTGATTTTCGCAGCTGCTAACGCTTTCAGTGCTGATGTCATATCCTGTTGACTCATCATTATCGGAGCCTGCACTATGCGATGTAGTTTTGCTTCCATGGCTTTCAATCGAAGGTTCAGTTAGTGTTGTTGGGATTTCACTTCCATAAATGTGACTTGTATTTGTAACTGAATCAGAAACTAGAGATGACATATCATTTAATTCAGGTAATTGATCCTCAGCCTCTGTGCTTGCACCATGATGTTTCTCTATCAGCACATCTTCACTACACATGGGAGAGGTGCTTGTGCCGAGTGTTGCGAGACTTGTAAGCTCTCCTGATTTTGGAATAGACAATGCAGTTCCTACTTGGCCTTCTAAATGTGATGCAATAGGAATTGCACCGTCGGTTTCTGAATTCTTAGCATCGGAATCATCTACCAGTTTTGGGAAGGATGACTTCCAATCTCTTCCTCTCCACATAAGTATGTGTTCACGTTCAAATGAGATTAGCACACATGGGACAAGATCCTGCAATTAAAAAAGTGGTTAATACAAATGTGGTGGCGATATGACAAATAAATTTAACAACAGCGGAACCAGACCTTGAGTTTGGCACCTATTTTACGGTAGTCACTTCCATTCATTCCTTGACAATTAATTCGCACCAACTCACATGCTTCAAATGCCTCTCTGACATTTTTTACCAGGTCACAATAAACACCATTTTTCCCTGTAAGCATACAAAACTCTGGATTATCAGTACAGTTCTGAAAAATCTGGAAAATTTTCTATATCTATTCGCGCAAATTTACTAAGCAGGACAGAACTAAGCATACCAAGCTTGCATATTGGTGTTAGTGTGCGCCCCTTCTTGCGCATTTCACTTGCTTCCTCCAATGTCAGGCCCTCTGGGGCCCTTTGAATCAACCTTGGGTATACAGGGGTAACTGGTTTCCACAACATAAGAGGAAAGAGAGGCCGAGTTTTATAGTTGTAATTTCTACCACGAAAAAGGTATATCACCCCTCCTCTACTATATATGATTTTCCCTCCTGTTTTCTCCTGCATAAATTTTTAGGAAGACTGAGACTTGTCATAGTGAAAACACGAAACAAAATAATAATGATGTGTACAAGTATGATGCATATATCGGTATAATAGCTTTGGTGCATCAAAAGTTATATTAGTCTCCTACAAAAAGTGCTTGTACAACATCTACCACATAAGGAAAACTGTAGCCAAGATAGAATGACAAAAATGAAAGAAAGCAAAACATTTTTTTTGCAGAGAAAAAAGGCCCAAAACAGTACAAATTGGAGAGACCAACCTCTAATTGTTGGTGCACATTGCGCATGTCCACTGTGCAAACACCTTTACATTTTATCTTGCACACCCTCTTCCGCTTCCAAAGTGCATGGATGTTATCCAACATGTTGTGTGTCAAGCCATCTCTTCCTAAAAAGAGAACCAGCAAATAAAGTTAATGCAATACTACCATATCAAGGAAGACATATAAACCCACAATGCTTAGAAGCTACTCATTATATTAACCCACAAACAAAACATTACTGAAAAAAGAATCCCTGAGAGTAACAAATCCATACAACCCACATTGATTCCTCATTACAGCAACACAAAAAGGCATATGAGTATAACACATCCGCATTCAAATTCCTCATAACACTAGCAGAGAATGGCATTTAGCTAACACTCCGTTTGTTTCTGTAAAACATTTTTTGCAAATTCTGGCTATTGTTATGATGGAAAATGTTTTCGATCAATGGAAAACAAGCTTATTTGTATAGAATGTTTATCGCTTTTGAAAGGTACAAAACATTTTCCGGATTAAAGTTTTACCAATGCCACCACACTACCAGCACTACTATCACTAGTACCACCTCCACCGCCATTGCCACTGACACTAATACAACAACTAGCACATTAGTTTGAAGGTCGCAATTAAACATAATAAAACATTTTCTATTTCATAGAAAATGTTTTACGCCGAAACAAATAGTGAGATACAAATAAGAGCAGAATCAATATACTAATGCCCTGTTTGGTACAGCTTTTATTCAGCTTATTTCAGCTTTCAGCTTAATTTAAGCTATTTTGATGTGTTTAGTTTAACTTAACAACACAGCTTATATCTTTTTGTAAGTCAGAAATCAGCTTATTTTTTGAGTGGGGCAGGGAAAGCTTAATTTATAAGTCAGAAATTAACTTATATTCATAGTTATAAGCTATAAGCTGTTAAGGCATAAGCTATAAGCACTTTCCCACAGCTCTATCAAATAGGGCCTACGCATACCCATTTTCAAATCATACAAACCACATGCATCCACTAAACTAAACCCACAAACCCAAATCCATAACACAACCAAGAATGCATATATCTACATTACACACACATTGAATTAGTGAATTAGAGCATACCCATATTCAATTGCCTTGAAGATTTCATACACCCCTTCACCAGATCATCAATCTCCTCCTTGGTCAGTGGCTCCCCCAATATCTGCTCCCTCGACTTCACATACTTAGGACCAGAGCCAGGCAAGAACGGCCCGGGCGACTGCACCGGCTTGACCCCCTTCTTGTGAGGAGGCGGAAGCCGAAATGAATCGAATTCCAGCTTCTTCTTGGAGGGCGGAAGCGGCTTCCGGCCTGTCCAGGGCCTGGGAATCGTGGAAGGGCCAAAGGGAGCAATTGGGGGCTCACGGAGTTTCAAAGGCTTGGCCTTTGGAGTCTCAGTGTAGCTATACTGAAATGCAAAGGGAGCATTGGGGAGAACATAGGAAACGCCGTCGTCGCTAACTTTGACGCCGGTTTCGGCCTTTTGGGATTCGGTAGGAACATTGACGACCCTTGAAATGGGGCGAAATGCAGGGTGGGTGGTTTGTCTAGGGTTTTTGGAATACTTTGAGGATTTGCCGGGAATGGAAGGGAGAGAGGGGGTGGAGGGTGTTCCGGTGGACCTGAAGGTGTCGGTGGTGGTGGTGATGATTTTGTCGGCAGAGTTGAAGCGTTTGAGGCGGCGGAGTTCGTCTTCGATATCTTGTTGGGTGCGGTCTTGGCGGATGAATTTCTGGGCGTTGGCGTTGTTCCACCGCGAGAACCGGACTTCGGTGGCGGGACGGTGGTGGTGGTGGGTGGTTGGATTTGGTGGAGCGAATATTGGGAATTGAATTAGGGTTTTCAACGCCATTTTTCTTGATTAATTGGGTTTGTTTTCAACTGAAAATGATGCGAAGAACACTGAATTGTGTTGTGGGGTTCCTCGGCTCTCTTTCTGTTATGGTTCACTGCAAGCAGATAAAGGGCCTGTTTGGTCAGCTGAAATTGGATAATTATCAAACAGAATTTAAAAGTCCCTGTTTTCTTATAATTAAGGTGGTTTGAGGTGTCTTAAATAAGTGTATTTTTTATCTTTTTAGATTAAAAAATTAAAAAAAAATTATGAATGTTTGGGTTAATTTTATCTTTTTACGAAAAAATGTGTAATGAAAAATTGTATAAATAAAGTGTATAGGAGAAGAAAGTTGAGTAGATTATACGACTGTCCTGTGGGGGCAGGGTGTCTTACACAGTAAATTATTACCTCCTTCGGGGCAAAGTGCTTGGACAATGATGGTCGGTCCGTGGGGGCCACCACGGGTCCCATTTTAATAATCTGAATCATTCAACATGTACAACTCGTTGAGTATTATATGTATGTAAAAAATCACATTGATCGGATATCGATAGCTATGTGATCGGATTAGTTTTTTTTCAATAGTTAACTATCACACCATCCGTTTTGTTTATATAAAACTGATTTGATCATATAGTTAACAATATTAGATCAACGTGATTTTTTTACAGGCATATAGTACTCGACGAGTTGTACATATTGAACGATTCGGATTATCAAAACGGAACCCTTAGTGGACCCCCAAGGGCCCAACATTACCATCAAACTCTGCGGCTTTACAAATGTAATTTTTTTTTTCCCAAAAAGTGTATGACTTGTCTTCCTGCTGGGGTAGTACGGCTGACAATGTAATGAAAACTTTTGTACTACAAAAATGTATAAAATATTTTTTAAATATTTTTTATTTTTGAATAATAACGACTTTTTTGCTTTTTGTGTAATTTTTTGACTTTTTAAATTTTTTGAGACTTAATAAACATGACCTTAATTTTTTAATTTAATTAAATTATTAACACAAATTATACCAAATAATTTGACACATATTTTTAAAATAAAAAAACAAAACTATAAACAATCCAGAAACTATACTAAAGGTTGTTCGAAAGTGTAAGATTATGTAGACATCTCATTTTTGATCGTCTTCAAGACTTGGACGTCACCGTTTGAACACTCGGTGATCATCCTTGTTTGTGTTCGTCTTGAGTTCCCGGAGGCCTCAGCCACGCGTCTTGCCTCAAGACCTCTCGGCTTGACTGTTTTGTGTTTGGTTTTGTACCAAACACTTGTGTTTTACTTTTGAGGGGCAGGGAATAGCTTGTTGGCCATCCCCACACCTCACCGGCCATGGCTTGAGGCCACCGGCCATGTTTTGTTGCTACCGGCTATTAGTGATGGCCGGCCGACAATCTTTGTGGCTGGCCGACCATTGTTTTGGTCAATTTGGAATTTTTGGCTGACCGACTACTGTTCATCTGCTTTTGGCAGATATTTTGTGCCAGCTATGCTAGTTGGCATCCACTTTGCACCCCCTCCATACACCACTTTGCACCCCCTCCATACACGTGTATGGAGGGATGTCACTCTTGCTTAGCTTGTTTTGTAAGCTTTGCAAGAGTGAAGCTCTATAAAGAGGAGGCTTCTCTCCCCTCCTCTAGGGTTACAAAAAAAGTTCCAGAGAGCTCTGGTTCTAAGGTTAGCATAATGTATCTATTCTATCTCTATTTCTCCCTCTCTTTTACTCTAAGTGTGTGTTTGTCCTTAGTTTTGCACTAGAACGCCTACCATTACACCTTACCTTGATTGCTGAGGCATTAGGGGGCTGTCCTTAAAGTTCTTGAGCTGTTTTGGAGCTAAGAAAGCTGCTGGAGTGATCCTTGTGAGGAAGGTCTTCAAGGGTAAGATTCTTGCCATTTTTACCCCATTTTTGCATAGTCTGTTTGCCTACCTTGCTTGCTGTTTCAAGCTTAGTGTATAACATATAAAAGTTTTGTTTTTACTTGCTTAAAATAGTTGTTTAAGGTTGCTTTGAGCTTTGGGGTTGTTTGACCCCTCTTAGGCCTTGTTAGGCCCTATTTTTGTGCTATTTTGGTGAGCTCCGGGACCACCTTGTTTAGACCTCCTCACCACTGAAATCCTGAGGGATTTCAGTGGTGAGGGTGGTATCTTAAGGTCCTAAGGAGGAGAGGGTCATCCCCTCTCATTGTTGCCTTCAAAAAGTGTCATGTTTGCCTCATGTGTGAACACCATTTTTAAGTTCATGTTGGCCATGTCTTAAGTGTTATTTGTACTTATTTTTTTATGATATAGCACTGTTTTTACTTGGTTTAGACACATCATGCTTGCCTTGCATACATGTCTTGTAATGCCATGATTTGCCTTAACATGTACATAGCATTTAGACTACCATGCTCATGTGTTTTGGCCTAGCTTTGTGAAGCTTGTATGTTTGTTTTAGTGTGCTTGAGGTCTGTTTTTAGTCATTCGGGTCGTTCATGCTTCGCTTTGTATAGCTACCATGTAACACCTCTTGTATGCCTTGAGCATTGACCCCTCTAGCATGCCATCCTTGCTTTGTTTCAGTGGTTTGGGACCACTTGCCATGCCATTTTAGTCATACTGGTGTGCTTGTATGTTTACATTTGATGCCCCTTTAATGTGTTAAAAGGTTGTTGTCTTGCGCCTCATGTTTGGACCCTTTTATATGCTTGCATGTTTAGACCATTTAGATGTCATCTAGGTGTGTCTTTGGTCTTGTTTAAACCTGCATTGGGGCTGTTTGGAGTCCCCTTGGCCCTTTGAGGCTTGGTTGGCATGGCCATGGTTTGAGCCCTTTGGTTGGTCTCAAGCTTTGGACTTGTTAGCATGCTTTGATTGCTTGGCTTAGGTTGGTTTGGCACCATCCTCATGAGTTTTTCAAAGCTTAATATGCATGCCATGTGCCCATGATGTTTCTCTTTTAAGTGTGCTTAAGAGTCTCTCCTTTATGCTTAAGTGTTGGTTCATTTGCATGCATGATTGTATGTGTACTTGGGCCCATTTCCTTAGCATTTGGCCACTGTTTTGGGCCTAGTTGAGAGCTGCCCAAATTAGTTTAAGATCATTCTAGCATGTTGTTGCATGCTTGCCCTATGTGTTGTTGCATATTTGGCCTTGTTCCATGCTTGTTACATTGCATTTTGCATGTTTGATACATTGCACCTTTACATGCTTCGGTTGTAATGCATTTGACATGAATTGTACTTAACATGTTGTCCATGTTGCATCTTGCATGCTTGCATGGTTAAGATTACACTTTGCATGTTTGCTAACTTGCATACTTGCCCACATGCTCATGTTGCATACTAGCTCACATGCCTAGGTTGCATCGCATTGAGCATGCATGCTTCGCCTCTTGAATTGAGCATGATAGAGGTTGGGCTTTATGTGTTTATTTGGTTTGCATTGCATTTGAAATCAAATGCACAACTCGGCCTCTTTGGCCATTATGCATTGAAATGCGCGATTGGTGGTCCGAGGGTCGAGTACCAAACTCCTTTGAGTCATAAACATGATAAGGAGTGTGGTTGGTGTAAACATTGCTTGAAATGCATTGCCATGCCATGTTTTGCCCTCTGCTGCTGTCAAAATAGGTTTCTGCAGGAAGCTTTGGCCGGTCGACCATATACAGTGCCGATCGACCAATTATGGATGGCTGATAGCTCCATGGATGGTCGATGACCACCCTGCCATGGCCGGTGATAATTCCTTATGGCCGGTAGCATTCCCCAGTGTTCATAAAGTGCTCCCTGGGACTTTTGCAATTTTCAGAGGAGCAGAGCAGGGAAAACAGAGGCAGCTTGTGCATGGCATTGGATTTCCAGGTGAAGCCAATCCGAGCACGTGTGCATCCCTCTTCCCGAGGCCTTTTAATGTTTTCCTTAGCCTAATTGATTTGTTAATTAATTAGATGGTCTGTAAATTATTTAATTAGCTTGTAGGTTAATTAAAGTGTATTATTCTTTTGGTCCCTCCAAACGAGGGCGAATTTGTAATAAGTGTGGGTGCGTTTGTGCGTGTCTTCCAACCCCCACTTCTTTCTCCCTTTTACTTACCTGCTTTGATGGTTCGTATTAGGACATGTTTAATTTAGCATCCTTATGCTATGCTTGCGTGCATCCATTCATTTGTATTGCATGCACTGGGCTCGGCATATCATACTAACTGCATAGTATTTCAAATCTAACTTGAATACGTGTTACTTGTTGCATTCCACATGTCACTCTTAGATTAGCTGAGCCTATTCTAATGACATTCTGCATGCGATGCATTAGCCATTTGTTAAACTTGGACTAGGATCATGCATGATTACTAGCTAGTTCATTATTTTGGCACGGAGTACGATGTAAGTATTATGCTTTAGCATCTCGCACGAGTATGAAAGTTAACATGACAGCATGCTTACCATGTGGCTATGTGCTTATGTGATATTACTGCCTGAATGCCTGTGGGTGAAGGTTAGATTGTTTGAGTTGGAACAACTCATTGAAATTCGTGTTTTAGCCTACTCGTGAGTAGCAGATTTCAAATCATTTCCAAACAAACGGATATGCGATGCTTTGTTCCAAATTAGGCAATCTAGTCTATACTTTTGTGTTATGCGCATCACATAGTAAGATTAGGCTAATAATCGGAATAAGAACACATAACGTTTTCAAAACTAGATATCATGGTTAGTAGAGGCCGATCTCCGGATCGGGCGAGCGGGGGTGCTCATAGCTGACCTTCCCCAATCGTACCCAAGTTCCCGAGTCGAGGCAACTTTGGTGATGACAGACACGTGGCCTTAGGCAACGAGTCAGGGTTTCCTAAATTCTCCCATAAAAAATATTTAGGTGGCGACTCTGTATCTGGCAAAGCAGTCCATGTTTAGCACTTCTTTTTCAAAATCTGTTTTCTCAAAATGATTTGCCGGATTTGGACTCTTTGGTTCAGATTTAGAACCGTGACAATTTGAGTCCGAACTGCAGTGACCCACAAACGAACAGAACGGGACTCATCCTCCCGGAGCGTTCGGGGACGTCTACAGATTAGTATATTTTTTAATTTTTTTATGAAAAAATATAAAATGTGGGTTGAGATTGAAGTGATGTGGTAGAGATTTTGGGTGACTATTATACGAGAGTGCACCGCAGTTTGTATAGTCAAATAAGTCCATTTTGATAATCAGAACCATTCACATTTTAGAATACATCAAGTAGAACATACTTACAAAAAATCAAATTAATCAGATATCGTTTACTCTTTCATCCACTTACATTTGTATTCATTTTAATACTTTAAATCACAATTGTTATTTATTTTTGTAGATACAAATGTGAGTGGATGAAAGAGTAAACAATATTCGATCAATTTGATTTTTTACAGGTATGTTCTACTTGATATATTCTAAAATGTGAACGGTTCGAATTATCGAAATGAGTCCCAAAATGGACCTATTTGACTGCACAATAGTTGCTATTGTGCACCCCGCATAACCCCAAATTCATGTGATAGAGAGGTAATGTGATTCAAATAAGGTGATTGTGACCCAAATAAGATAGTGTACTAAAAGAACATGTATTATTTTAGTACATGCCAAACAAACCCCCTTTACGAACAACAATTAGTTTAAATAATTATGACAATGGAGTATGTGTAATTTTTCAAATCATAAAAAATAATAGGGGCATTTTTTCATAAATTATTTTTCACCTACTTATGTTCCATTTAGTCCATATTATTTTCTTATATTCCAATAAGTCCTATGAGTGACATAGTTACCAAAATGCCCCTGATAATATTTATGTTTACAGTGTGAATGTTCCGTGATTTGAATATTCACACCATCAATCTGAATGTTCGCATCATCAATGTAAATGTTTATACCATCAATGTGAATGTTAACATGTCAATGTGAATGTTCAAACTATCAATGTGAACATTCACACGTCAATATGAATATTCACATTGTAAAATATAAATATTCATATCACCAAATTACCAACCGTTTAAAAAATATTTATAAAGGTATAAATGTCCATAAAATACTTTAAATATAAGAATTAAAATTGGGTAGACCAAATGTTCAAATAATATGACTTATTGGAATACAAGAATATCTTCTGGACTAATTGGAATACAACCACTTGAAAAACAATTTTCTAATAAATCTCTCAAAATAATATATATTTTAAGCAATTCTCAATAATTATATTTGTAATGTATCTAATATATAATAAGATACATATGATATACATTCTATATGTACTTAAGGCTTTCCCGTAGGAATTGGATATGGGTAAGAAATAACACATTAAAGGGGCGTTTGTTTGGAAGGATTAGACTCTATGTTCAATCCATCATAAAATTTATTGTTTTGTTGAGAATTTATAAATCGGATTAGCAGTTTGGATATTGATAAAAAAAAAAAAAATAGCACATTAAAGGGGTGTTTGTTTGGAAGGATTGGACTCCAAGTTCAAGCCACCATAAAATCTATTGTTTGTTAAGAATTTGTAGATCGGATTAGGAGTCCTACAGGACTACAGACTATAAATTCCATATATGTTAAACTATTGTGTCCTAGGGATGGATGTGTGATAGAAATGGTGAGACTAGAACCCCATGATATTAAGTTATAAAATGACACATTTGTTCTTCTAAGTATTTAATTTCATAATGTATTATATTTAGTAAAATAAAATAAAATATAAAATTCTCAACTAAAAAATAAAATAAAATAAAATAATTTAATTTTTGTTGATGTTTAATTATTTAATTATTTAAATAAATTTTTATAGATGTTTTATTTTAAATTTTTGTTGATAATTTGTTTAATTAATTTATTTATTTTAAATAAATTTATTGATGTTTTATTTAATTAAAAAATTATATATTTTTTTAATTTTTTTAAAAATAAAATATTAAAGACAAATTTAGTAAATAGTTGAAAAAGGTAAAATATTTTATTAACCATTTATCATTTTTCATAATATTTCAATTAAATATTAGATTCAATAGGATAATCCTTTCTAGACATTTAATCTTATGAGAATAAATATGAGATATACATCATTTTCAACCAAATAAATCATGAAAATCGATTAATAGTTTGATGGATTACAATTCTCCATTATCTAATTCATCTAAACAAGCATGACCTACGATAATACGAAATAGGAAATAAGGTTGTTAATGAATCAATTTATTCGACCTCTAATATTTGACTCATTAAAAACTCAATTGAAATCGACTCGTCAAATAAGTCACACTTGAACACATTTTAAAGCTTATTAAGCTTTCAAACATGCTTGAACAACACAATACTTGACTCGATAAATTTATGTGTATTATTAAAAATTAAGCTACTCAAATTCAACTCATAACTCGTTAAAAATTCATTCGAGATCAACTCGTTTGATAAATAAACTAAAAATTAAACATATTTTTGAACAAAATAAGTTGTTGAAAATTAAAAATTTGTTTGATAATGAGTTTTAAAAATAGTTTTGGGATGATTTATATTTTTTTAATTTTTTTTTATTGTTGAATATATGAATGTGAATTTTTTTTTAATTGATTGATGTGTAGAATGTAAGAGAATGCGAGAGGCGATAAGAGAGAAGAAAAAGTGATTAATTAATTTATTAATAATAAAATAAATATAAAAAAAAGAGAGAATAAGAGAGGAAGGCAAAAATAATTTTGAAAGGAATTTTAAAAATTGATTACCCTAACATGTTTTTTACGATATTGATTCAAAAGTTAATTTGAAAATTAAACCAAACGGTTGCTTGATTTTTCATTTTGCCTCAACTTGTTTGTTTATTGTAGTAAAAAAAAAACAAAAGCCCCTTATACTATCCCCATGGAAACGTCGTCGTATAAGTCTTTTGTCGGCAGCTTCCAACCGGAGCATTTTTTACTCTTGTGTCCAGCTTGGTCTCGTTTATTACAAAAAGTATCCTCTGACTGTCTCTAATCTATATATATATATATATATATATTTTATTAAATTTAAATTTAATAAAAAAAAGGGTTCAATTTAGGTGTTTCAATTCTAACATCAAATCAATATCAAATTAAGAACACAATCTTTTATCAAATTATTGTAAATAGTTATTAGTGTGACGTCCCAAATTTTTTTATTTTTTGAGACATCATAAGACTTAAAATAACAATAACTTGCTAGATAAAATTTTAACTACTAATTATAAAATTTTAAATTTTTACATAGTCAAAGTCCAATAACAAAATAAAATTACAAGTTTACACACAACGTCACAACATAGTTAAATACTAATACAAGAAATAACAATATTTTATTTTGATAAAATCTTGACTCTAAGTTAGCCAATGTTCGATATTAGCAGCAGCTCCTCTTTCAGCCTCAGTCCCTTCCTCGACATAATATGACATGAAACGCCAGGGCAACAAATATATGCCCTGAGTTTTTCAACACAGTAAGCAAAACATAATCAACCTACCATTCTTTTTTAGAGAAAATAATGAGATTATAAATACGAGATAATAATATAATTGTAAACATAAATTAAAACCAATAAAGTAATTCAAACAATTTTAATAGCTTAGGTGACCTTTGAAATCTCGCCAAAGAGGTTTAACTTACCAACTACTAAGTCATGGCCACGGTTAATTTGGAAAACTCCCCTTGGTCAAATATTCAAGAACTACCAAAGATACCCATGCTCGGAGATATATACCCAAGCCGTGACATCTGTGGTCTGCCCCAAGGCAACGGTCTGCAAGGGGTACGTAACTTCCCTACGTGCCACCTGCACATCCACCCTTATTCCAAAACCAAATACCGCTAAGGGTTCAAATAATCCCCGTGCCATCTTAGGGTTTCGCGACACAATTTACTTAAAAATTATTAAAAATCAGGGCTCACCCTGAATACCCAGTATTAATCCTTTATCAGTAACTTTATATATTAAACACAAATTATTCAAATAAATAGTAAAATCTGTCTCACAGTTTCAGATTTAGCTTAAAAAATTGTATAAATTTGTAAAAAACTCAAAAATTGTTGCCAAAATTCCTGGATGAACTAGACATCATTATCAACAACTTTGTAGAAAAAATCATCTCGAAATTTTGAGTATAAAATTGCCTAAAAATTCGGGCAACATTCTGACAGATTCAAAACAGATTATTTTCAACACAGTTTCAGATTTAGTTAAAATTTTGTATAATTCCGTAAAAAGCTCAAAAATTGTTGCCAAAATTCCTGAATGAACTAGACATCATTATCAACAACTTTTTAGAAGAAATCATCTCAAAATTTTGAGTATAAAATTGTCTAAAAATTCGAGCAACATTCTGGCAAACTCAAAACAGATTAATTATTTTCAATCTTCTCTTTAAATGTATAAACTACACATGCAAACTTATTTCTTTACAATAATAAGATGATTTTAAGACTATCAACATCTTCAAACACTTGATATACACATCACAAAATTCCTACACATATATATAAAATTTCTATTTATGAGTAGTCATTTTAATCACAAGGACATAATCTGAAAACTTCACTAATAAAAAGAAATGAAAGGGTTGAGAGAGTTTTCTTACTTAATAGTAGGATTCAAATGGGTGATGAAATGGTAGAAAAATTTTACTTCCTTAACCTTCCTCTCTTCTTTTCCTTCTACTGAATCTCTCCTCACCCGTATATACTTCTGCCTTCTTTTGTTTATATGTGAGAATAAGCTTAGTCCTTCTTGGGTATATATAGGCAGAGCTCTCTCTCTCTCTTTTTGTTATTCTTTGCCACAAATCTACTCCACCCAAGAGTCATGATGTGGTGAAATTTACCAAACTTACATGCAAGTTAGTATGTGGCATATTTTGTCACCGAATCTGATTTTTTTTTTTTACTAATAATTTATAACAATAATTATTGAACATCTACAAAATTTTTATTATTAATAAGGTATTTGTTAGTGATTGAATTGAGTTAATTTAAAATTAATTTTTTTTTACACAATTATTTATATTTTAAGTAGATTCTGAATAAAATTAATTAATTAATTTATTTTTTTAATTTCTTTTAAGAATAATTTAAATATAAATTTTCGCGATTCGGATCATACACTGAACGACCGTTCCCTGACAATCGCTTGCCGCTTGGTCAACTAGGCTTACAAATTTTCTTCCTTTCAAATGTCGTTAATTAACACAAGTCGGATGATCGCCTGAATATACACTTGGCCGATCAAACGATTATTTAATGAAAATTAAAAAATCAGGATTAGAATAAATAGTATTAGGTAAAAAAATTTCTCAAATATTTATTTAAATTTAATAAAAAATTTGTGTATACTTTGAATATTTTCAAAGAATTAAAAAATGTTTTTGTTTTGTTTTGTTTTTTTTAATTTTAAAATAGTATCCTCTCATCTAGGTGTGTTTTGCAAATCATTTGTAGCTTGAGAGAGCTTTCAGTTGAGCCTCTTACTGTAATGGGTATTCATTTTTCCAGCTCATAGAGGTCTCACTGAGCGAGGGATTCGATTTCCTCTTCTGCTTCTCTGGTAACATCAACTCTTTACTGTTTCCAAGTTGCACATTCTTTCTTTTTATCATCTTCTCAGTGTTTCTCATCAAATTTTCTGGGAAAATTCTCCTTTTTTTACCTTGTTTTTCTTCTGAACCAAACACCATAATAGATACATATTTTGGGTGTTTGCTATCAAATTTCCTGGAAAAAAATTCTCCTTTTTGGACCTCGGTTTTCCCCTTAACCAAACACTACAATAGATTCAGATTTACATCTGATATCTCTTTTTCTTGGTGGGTTAGGAAAAAGATTTTGCGTAAAAAATTATTTTACTGGTGGGTATACTCAATTCATTGTTTAGTTCTAGCTTATACAAATTTTGGGATTTCATGGGTTCAGATGTACTTCTGGAAAAAAAAATTACTCAATTGTCTTTGGTGTTTGATTGTTCTTTACTGAAATTCTGAACCAGTTCCGTATATTTTGGATTAGTTGAGACAAGTTGGATTGTATGCATAAGGAAAGTCTATTGATTTAACCATTACAACAAGTGAAAGTGGGTTTTGATATTTCTTTAAATCAAAAAGTTGATTATGCTAAAAATTCTTCTGACATCAGTGTAAACTAATTTAATGGTGGGAATATATGGGAATATTTATACCGGTGGATGCTAATGCTATGCATTTGTAATTTTATATTTAAATTTTTGAATGATTTGGTGATTGAGGGGCGGTTTGATAAATGAGGAAAACGTTTATGGTTTTCAACAGTTTGATGAATGAAAAAAATGGTCCGGCAGTTGTTGGAGGTGACAATTAGTGGATATAATGGGTATTATTGGAAAATTAAAAAAGTGTGATGGCGTTCACATCAATTGAGGTGTATGCCTTATGTAATAGAATAAATATACTCACGGCCAGTGCACATCCTATGCGTTTACAATTGTCAGCTACAAAGTGAGAATTCTATGGTGCAAATACGAAAAACAGAAGCAATTACCAGATGAGATGGGTGATCCATTGATTTTTCGTATTTATTCGTTGCAGTTTGTGGAGATTTTAGTATTTGAATGGCAAAAAAATACTTCTTTTGTTCAACACATCAAAAAAAAATATATATATATACTTCTTTTGTGACATTTTTGGAATACAAAAGTGAGGTGTTCACATTATAATATATAATGTATACACTTGGTTATTTTATTTGGGTACTGGATTTCTGAAAAGCTAATGATGCGAAAATAAGAAAGCTTCGATGTAGATGATATGGACTAGAATGTATGGATGCTTCCCATTAGACTTGCTCCAAAATTTGTTTTTGTTTTGTGTCTGTTAAAGTTTGTTTTGTGTCTGTTAAAGTGGGTCTGAGGCATGAGCTGAGGTTTGTTTTATGTCTTGTAATTTTTCATCTGTAATTCTTCTTCTTCTTCTTCTTTTTAAATTATTAGAAGAGAGATAATAAGACTTGAACCCAGGCATCACACTTTGGTAAGAAAATGCTTCAATGGCCAAGGCCACCCCTAGGTCTTCATTGTTCAATTTTCTCTATAGATGTATCTTTTCGTTTAGTTTCACATGACATCTTTTCTCTATACAATATGGCATTTTCTATAAGTAGATTTAAGTATTGTTTCTGATAGATAAACTCTTCGTATTTTTTATAACACCTTTTTTCAGGGGATGGTATGACACTTCACAGCCAGTTATTTGATCTCCCAGCCACCGGAGTGTACCTAAGACGGTTAATTGATCATTCTAACTTTCAATATGGAAGTTGGAGTTCTATTTCAAAGGTTGTATCACATACAAATCCAGAGACTGCTCTTGATCATAGGAATGATAGTTTATGTTGTAGTTCTATTTCAATTGTTATCGTTCCCTTACAAAAATTATATGTCAACGCCATCACATACAACTAAGGGATCAGTTTTTGTGACGGTTGGTTCAAAATTGACTAGTATCGGTATAGTTCATAGGGTGGTTAATAATTCTACGACTTCTGATTCCGATGTCAAGGCTGGCGGTGAAACTGAAATGGAATCAGATGTTGACGGAGAGATGGATAGTTCTTTTGAAATGGATGAGGATGGAAAATCACGCAATGATATCGCATTTGAGAGCAATTTGGACCTTGATAAGAGTTTGAGAATGGGAAATTTCACACAAGCAGATAATAGCTCTACTCCAGAAATGGTTATAGAATTTCAACTTGGTCCTATGGGACACGTTAAAGAATCAGATAAAAATGCTACACTGGACAAAACTCGAAAGACAAACGCCTTTTCTTTACCAGGGAAAGTTCGCAATCAATATGGTTTTGAGTCCCTCAGAGTCACGTCGCCAAGAAACTCTTCAAATGAGATAGGAAACTTCGATGCAGATTCAAGAACTCCACTGTTTATGGAAGCCCAGTCCAATGGTACGAATAATGAGCTGTTGCAAACTGTTTCGGCTTCTTGGAGCAATAATTCTTTGGTGTCTGGGAATTTCATTATGAACCGGAGGCATGTTAAGCCAACATCGATATACCAAATGACTTTATTATTGCTTCAGAGTTCTGATTCTTCTAAATCAGAGGTATGGTTTTGGACTTTTAAGGTTAATGTTTGAGCAATAAGGATATAGCTTTAAACTTGTCCCACATCGCCTTCATAAGGTACCAAAGCTTGGTCCATATACTCTAGAGGCTACTCCACTCGTTGCCAATTGGTATTGAGTTGGATGCTTTGACATGGTATCAGAGCTGGTTTTTGGGTGGTGTCCAGTGGGTCAAGTCTCTGCCTGAGTCTATCCTCTCATCTCTCACCTCCACTCGTTACTGAGATAACCATTTATTATGTATTCGTTTTTCTATTAATTTTTTAATTTTTTAATTTCATCCTTGAAATTATGACTCCCAGCCTCTCTCAATATTAAAAATTCGTCAATTTGTCAATTCTGCCTAATAACCTTGAGGTTATGGGTTCGAGTCTCGGGATGATCACTTTGTGTATTATGCCAAAGGTTAGGTATGTACCCAATCTTTCTCCTTCCAAACATACATGGGTGTTGTTTGTTTGTTTGAATGTCCGCTATACATGTAATCCGGTTAATAAAATTTGCAATCAAACATGGGATTGTGAGTCAACAATCCCAATTATCCTACTAATCAAACATGCCCTAGAGGCTACTCCACTCATTGCTAATTGGTTTTGAGTTTGATGCTTTAGTATATAAATTAATGTGTTCTAGAATTTTGACTTCTTATATTACTGGTTACAGAGGCCAAAGTGGTCTTCCCCACGTGATCGGGAACTTCAATATGCAAGATTACAAATTGAGAATGCTCCTACTATAAAGAACAGCCCAGAACTCCATCCTTCACTTTTTCGAAATTTTTCCATGTTTGTTAGGTAAATTCATATAACCTGAAAGATACACATTTTTATTAACTTTTGAATGGTTTGTGTTATATATTGTCCTGGGAACACTTGCAATTTTGCAAACTTTTTGAGGTATTGTATTTTGCCATTTGACTGTTGGTTGAACGTTCCTAGCTCTGCCACACCTAAAAAAAGAAGCAATTTGACACAGACAATATATTGTGCTTCTTAAATGGGAAAAATAGATAAATTAAAATAGGATATAAAAGAATTAAAATCAATGTTAGGCACAAAATTTGCAAGGAGACCACTGATCATGCATTGAGTGCCTTCGTGGGGAGTTGAACTAGCAAGTACTTTTCATTTTGTTTTAATTTTTAGGCATCCAATTAAATAACTGAATTTAAGATCTAATACATGGACATTAACTTTGTGCTTCCATGTGAAAATAATTGCAGGAGCTATGAGTTGATGGAACGAATGCTCAAAGTTTATATCTACAAGGAAGGAGAAAAGCCTATATTCCATCAGCCATATTTGAGAGGAATTTATGCTTCTGAAGGATGGTTCATGAAACTGATAGAGGGAAATAAACAATTTGCTGCGAGGGACCCCCGAAAAGCTCACTTGTTTTATTTACCTTTTAGTTCACAAAAGCTAAGGAGTACTCTTCATCGAGATATACTTGCCAATCGTCAGGACATGGAGAAATATCTAAAGAATTACACAGACATTATCGCCAAAAAGTATCGTTTTTGGAACCGAGCTAGAGGAGCAGATCATTTTCTTGTTGCTTGTCATGATTGGGTTCGCTTCTAATGCCTCACTTCAGAATCATTTTTCTTTTTTATCTCACAAAATTTCAATCTTGACCCTATTAGATAATTTGATCTATTTATTCGTTTATAAAATGTGCTATTGGTACTGTAATTTAGCATTGTCTCAGAGCTATTGGCTTTCTATAAATTTAGGTAGGGTTGGGAATTGTGTCATGTCATCTCGGGTTCATGTCAGATTCCCCTCAACACTAACCCTACCCGTTTATTGTGTCTTGTTAACATGTTGTATCTGAAATTCCCACTCCTACCTTTAGGCAAAGGCTCTTATCCATACCAGATATAGATGGAACATTTGACACTAAAAATAACTTGAACTGCCAAACCATAAGCTTAACCAATTTGAGTTTTATACAACAAATAATACTGTTTTCTAATGAAAAACCTGGTTTTTGCAGGCAACTCGGATCACAAGGAATAATATGGGGAGTTCCATCCGAGCTCTTTGCAATGCCAATGTTGCACGAGGCTTCAGAGTAGGTAAGGACGTATCTTTGCCAGTGACATATATCCGCACATCACAGGATCCACATAAAGATCTTGGAGGAAACCCCCCTTCAGAGAGACCTATATTGGCGTTCTTTGCAGGAAGCATGCATGGTTATCTGCGTCCCATTTTGCTACAGTATTGGGAGAACAAAGAACTGGACATGAAGATTGTTGGCCCTATGCCCCGCGACATTGAAGGCAAATTGAAGTACAGAGAGTACATGAAAAGCAGCAAGTATTGCATTTGTGCAAGGGGTTATGAAGTCCACACACCCCGGGTCGTTGAATCCATTTACTATGAGTGTGTGCCGGTGATCATATCAGATAATTATGTCCCTCCATTCTTTGAGGTACTCGATTGGGAAGCGTTTTCTGTTTTTGTTTTAGAGAGAGATATCCCAAACTTGAGGAATATACTTCTCTCGATTCCAGAAGAGCAGTACCTTGCAATGCAGCAGAGAGTGAAGATGGTGCAACGGCATTTTCTTTGGCACAAAAAGGCGGTGAAGTATGATTTGTTTCATATGACCCTTCACTCAGTGTGGTACAACCGAGTTTTTCAGGTAAAACTTTAGACGATGGTGTGAGAGTATGGCAAAATAGGATTCATGTAGCCGACTCCACTTGATTGGGACAAAAGGCCTAGTTTGGTTTGTTAGAGAAATGTGGATTTTTGAATTCTGATAAATCAAGAAAATCAATGCACATCACAAAACCATAGGAAAATCTGTCATTTGTGATTGTCATTGGAGGAATTGACGATTTTGGGAGAGCCAAGCACCGCGGCCAAAACTGATCGTTGGTCTGCATCTTTCAATGTACATAGCATATCGATTCAGTGATTGGTTCCAATCAATCGGTGGTGCTTATTCTCTAGAGCCTTTGCAATATTGCCTCAAAATCTCAGGTACAAGATGACCCAACATTTTGAGCTTGTCTTCTGCTGCTCTTTTGATGATGAGGGTTGTGACACAAAATTCTAATCGAGTCTTGAGATTACCAAGTTTTCATTCAAGATTTGAAACGGGTTGTGCGTTGAAGTTCTAATCTGTCTTAGCATGCCAATTTTCAAACAATTTGATCTTTTGTGAAGGAAGGAAAATGGTATAAATGAGTCTTCTGTGTTTGGGCAAGATTTTGCTGTTGCAAAAACTTCAGTTGCCTTGGACATTCTAATTCATCTAATGACACAAGCTGAATTATACAAACTTCCCATTGAAATGTATAACTAATATTTTTCTCCAAATTCCACTGATTTGAATTTTTTTTTTTTTTTTTTTTTTTGGGGGGGGGGGGGGGTCAGAATCATAAATGATGTTAAAAGCATTTTTTTTTAATTTATTGAAACACTAATAAAATAAATATTCATATATGAAAATTATATATATAATGACATTTTTTATGCCAAGTGAAAACCTATAAAATAAAAATAAAAATAAAATTCAGTGAAGAGCCATTTGTATTTTAGTAAATGAATTAATAATGGCCAGAGCAAGTATTGGGACCATAGCTTCGGTCTAATGTAAGTGTGTGAAGTCTCTTATAAATTGTTATGTAGTGTTGCGTAGACCTAATTAGGGCTGCAAACGAACCGAGTTGAGCTGAGTTTTGCTGAGCTCGAGTTCGGCTCGTTTACTTATCGAGCTTGTTTACTTATCGAGCTCGTTTATTGAGCTCGAGCTTAGCTCAATAAGGAACTGGGTTCGAGCTCGGCTCGGCTCGTTAATTTTAATAAAACTCGAGCTCGGCTCGATAATTTTTTTTTAATATTATTTATATTATTTAAATATAAATATTTAAATAAAAAATATTAGTTATATTATTTAATATATAAAAAATGTATTTATATTATTATTTTTATATATATTTATATATAAATAATATATTTATTATATAATTTAAATAAAGATAAACGAGTCGAGTCTAACGAGCCGAACACATGCGAGCTCGAGTTCGAGCTCGGCTTGTTTACTAAACGAGCCTAATATTCGAGCTCGAGTTCGGCTCGTTTACTAAACGAGCTGAGCCGAGCCGAGCTCTTAACGAGCCGAGCCGAGCTCTTAACGAGCAGAGCCGAGCTTGTTCACGAACAGCTCGGTTCTTTTGCAGCCCTAGACGTAATGTTCCCTAACAATATGTTATCTATATATTCATTTTTTGAACAAAAAAAGAAAAAAATAAAATAAATCATACCATATTGTACAAAATTGTGTATAATATTATTTTTTTATTAGTACTTCTACAACATAATTTTTCTCCTCCATCAAAATACTTGTGTTCGACTAGTTTGGTTTGCTTCAATAGAACGCCAATTACAAATTGCAAGGTTACACTATAAATGTGTGTTTTACTGTAGTAATAATTAAAGTAATTTGTAATCCAAAAATAGTTTCGAAAAATGCTTTTCTTCTCTAAAAAAAATATTTTTTGTGGCAATAAAGGGATCGTTGATTTAAGATGATCCTTTAAGAAAAATGGTAGAGGGCCACAAAAACAGTGGCTTAAATTTTGAGCCATTTGAGCCACTGTTTTTGTGGCCCTCTACCATTGCTCATCCTTTAATTCTTTATCCAAGGAGGACAGTTAAATGTCCCTATCTTTTTTATTTTAGACCTCCTATTTTGTTTTATTATAATTTTGTTCTAATATCAAATTTCAATTTTGTCCCAATCTCTATCCTCTCAAGTCTAATCCTAATTCTAATCCCATCACTACTTTCACTCTCACTGACACCCTCCAACAACCAACCCACCCTCTGGTGACCAACCCATCACCACCACTTCCACTCCCACCGACAACATCCGGAACATCGCGATCTTCATCAATCCAAATTCAAAACTATATATTTATGGAGAATAATCTAAATCTAGAGAGAAAAGTAAGGGCATACAGAGAACAGAAGACAAAGACAGATTTACAAAAAAAGAAAAAGAAAAGAGGTGATAGGGAAGAAGAATAAAACTGAAAGAATAGAATGGAGAGAGTGCTTTGGGTATAATAGATTTGAGAAGGCAATGCTATGTAAAAGAAAGGAAATGAAGGAAGAAGAAAAAGAAAGAAAATGAAGTTGCTGGGTCAGTGGGTTGTGTTTTTAGAGCATGGTTGTCTTTTGTGCTCTACTCTCTTTTTCTTTCTTAGTCGATTTCTCTTGTTACCTCACAGTTTGGTCAATTTCTCTTCTTTTGATTATATAGAACCGAACTTGTTAAATATGTTCGGTACTCCACAATCAAATATACGCCTTTTGTTCGGCTACATACTATCAAACATCAGTCTTTCGTTTGGAAATAGTTTTCTGAACGATAACAAGAGTGGTCGTGAAGGCAAAAAGAAGGGTTGGAATGCCTGTTGGAATGTGAGCGAGGTCCTAGAAGTGCGACGGTAGAGATCGGGAGGAAGAGTATGTGGCCGTTGGTGAGAGAGGGGGCATTAGGGAAGGATTACCAGAAGAGGAGGTCATGCGTAGTGGGAGGAAGACTGCTGGAAGAGGGAAGGAGTTGCAAGGGAAAGGTATACGAGTGGGGTTCAAAGAATATATGTGGGATTATGGTAGGGGTCCAAAAAAATAAAATAAAGAGAGAAGCAATTTTGGTGGTGGGGCCAAAGAAGTGGGAAGTCCAAAGTAGAAAGGTACTGCCCTTTTATCCAAAAGTAAATGAAATTAAAGATAAATTATAAATACACCCTCTAAAGTTTATTTAAAATACGAATTTTGTTATGTGATTTTAGAAATTATATTCCGTCCTTGAAATTTCTAATTTCATAACAAATAGTTTCTTTTATTAACAAATCATCACATCAATTAGCAATTTTGAATGATATTAGAAATTATTTTAATTAATAATTCATGTAATTTTATTATGGACATTACTATACAAATCTAAAAATTAGACCCAATTTTGAACCCATTGATGTGGCAATCAATGAGGCTAACTAAGGTAATGCTCTGTCTCATATCTTCTCAATAATCAACCAATCATATCACTTACATATCATTGGGTCAAGAAAATGGGCTTACAAAGTGGGTTTGTATATAATTTTCCTTTAATTATTGTATATGATAGGAGTTGAGAATTTTATTTTTTCAATTAATTTTGTTAAATAAAAAATTATGAAAAAGGAGTATTTATAATTTTTTAAATCACATGGAATAATCTGTATTTTAAACAAATTTCAAGAGGTGTATTTATAATTTAATCTAAAATTAAAATACCGAGCAGTGGCACGATGTGATTGGACAAACCCAAAAATTATGCATGTGCTCCGCCGTAGAGGATCCAAGGTCATTACTTGGGGTCCACAATCTCAGCTTCAGCACCCGACCGTTTTGGAAACCGACAAAATGCCACCCCAGCGCACGTTAGCAGTCCAGGCCTTTTACTGCTCCTCCTAGAGATAAGTGAGCTAAGTGGCACTCAAGGTAAATCCATCGAATATAAAGGCCATAATCTTACATACCTTTAATAAAGTACAAAGTCGCTTAACACCAGCTCTCTGTCTCTGAACTTTCCAATTATTAGCTAATGTCCAAACAGTGGATAAACTTTTTTTTTTTTTTTAATTTTTTTTTTATATCGTATAATACTTATTATTTTAATTAATAAAAATTATATATATATATATATATATATTTTTTTTTTCCTGGAACTGAATAAAAAGTATAGTTGTTATGAGATTCTTTGCTTATTTTGAACACAGAGAAAGACAAAGAGTGTGGTTTTGTTCTTGAAAATTCTGTGTAATTGCTTGTGCTCTCAGTTAGGGCTTCAATCTTCTTCAACTTCCTGCTGCTGTAATTCCTCTCTCTCTCTCTCTCTCTCTCTCTCTATCTATATATATATATAAATATATGTGTGTGTGTACAATTGTTTTCATGTATGGGTATGTCATATCTTGGAATTTGGAATGTTTACTTTAGATAGTTATTGAATGCACAGAGCTAGTTGATTACTGTTTTAGTATGATCTATTTCTTGATTTGTGATGAGAATATGCTGAGATGAAGTTGAATTATTGAGTTTTGAGTTTCGAAGCTGTTTTTTCTTAAACCATTCTCTCTTCCATGTTTCTCTTCTACACATTATGTTTCTTTTCATCCATTGATTGTGTATGTATTTGCATGTATGGCTGCTCAAATAGTTTTATTCTGATTATTTGAATTGAAATTTGATGTTGTGTGGAACAAGGGCTCTTCTTGCTTATAAGACCTTATATTACTTTGATTTTTATGAATGCTATGATTGGAATATTTAAGAATTTCTTTGCTTCCATTTTATGATTATTTCTTTGAGAATTTTGAAAGGTATTGAACTAAATTCATCATATTGTTTTTAATTTTTTGTTTCTCTGTTGGAGTAGGCATGTAAGAAAAACCGGGAAAAACTGATTGAACCGGAACGAACTGTCCATATTTGGTTTGTTTTTAACAAGAATTGGTCTATGCAATCTTTTAGTTTGATTTTTCTCAGTTTTCAGTTCAGTACCCGGTTCAAACATTTTGTGCACCGAATTAAACCGAAATCGACTACTTTATCATATATTGTATTTATAATATATATAATTTAATAATCGAAAACTTCACTTTATCTTGTAGTTTGGGTCATGTGCAGTTTACCGCCCTAACTTTTGAAAATGATTGCATAACCTCTACGTGATTTGTGGACTGCCGTTAACGATTTAATGAAAAAGATTAAATACCTTACACTTGCTGTTAAGTTAGACAAAATATTTAACATATTTGGAAATGAGCGCATAATCTCCTTGTGATTTGTGGATTGGTTTAATGAAAAGGACTAAAATACCTCATACTTGCTGTTAAGTTGGACGGAATGTTTAACGGTGTGCTTCAGTCCACAAATCACGTGGAAATTATGTGATCATTTCCAAACATTGGGGGGTAAACCGTACATGACCCAAATCACATGGGGTAAAGTGAAGTTTGCCCATCTAATAATATAATGATATTAATAAGTATACTAAGCCTCCGTTTGGGAAGTGGGTTGGCTTTTTGACTTTTTTGACTATTTTAGTCTGGGCTAAAAAGCTTGGTTTGGGAAGGATTTTTTGACTTTTTTGGCTTTTTTTGTGAGAGAAGAGTGTAATGATTATGGGTTAGATGTGATATTTTGTTTGTTGTGGTTAAAATAGCTTATTTTGTCTTTTGTGGCTAAAATAGCCCCAAACCTCCTTGCCAAGTAATTAACCTCAACTAATTAATCTTATCATCCTTATAACCTAAATTAGTAAACCCATATTATATATAATCTTAACTATATCGCACTATTCTTGAACCCTTTAATTTGTTTATTTTTTATTTTTTTTGTATTTTTGTTAATCTAGAAATTGGATAAATAGAGGGATTGGATATGTTCGAAGCGGTGGGATACTTGGCTAATTCAATAGATTAGTGACTATACTATAGCTTTAAAAAGTGACTCAAATTTGAGAGGTCTTTGACCAGTTAAATCGCACCGAACCGAACTATTTCAATTGGTGCAATTTGATTGGTGAAGTAGTTTGTTCTGGTGCTCAAAATAATAAAATAAAACCAACATTATTGGTTTGGTGAAAAATTTCATCAATATGCTAACCGTACCGTACCGAACCGAACCGAACCGAACCGAACCAATTACATCCTAACTTGGGAGTTCATGTTTTTAGTGTTTCCACGTCTTCCCTTTTCCATATATCAATGCTTGATTTGGTTCTTTTGAGCACATATGTGTTTCACACAATGCTTTATTATATTGACTTGTGAAAGAACCCCCTTTTTTAATCTCCAGTTTTGTGTTTTCTTATTAAATATTTTTTTTCCTGGGTAATTATACAGGAATGTGTGACGAGTGTATTTCCTTGATGATTAGATAGATCCTGCATTATGCTAGTATTGACTGCAGTTTAAGGCATGGAATGTTCAATTCTATTTCAAAAGTTATGCCACTTTGAAAAAAGGAGTTGGCTCTTTTTGGTGGGTTTAGTGGCTGTTACTCATTTCTTGTGTCAATCCCTAATGCTTCCATATGGAAATGCTCTCTGGTCTCTATTGCCTGGGGATGGGCTTCCAATACGTGTCAAAGGTAGCTTTTTATCAAGATCATCTTCTGTCAAGTCTGTGATGATTAGCAATTCCGTCTTTGTTAATGATTCAGATTCAGTTGATGCTACTCTGTTTGTTGGCATGGTAAAAAACAATGACAAATATTATGTGGGCAGAGAAATTGGGCATATTGATGGATCAATGGGAGAGAATAGAAGCATGGAGAATAATATGACATTAGGCAGGAAAGACCTGGTAAATAATCCTAAGCATGTTGAAGATGTGATAGAAAATGATGATTTTCCATCTGAGGATTTTGTAGATTTGGATGAGAATTCTGCAGTAGAGAACATTCGAGATTATAATTCTTTCTTGGAAAAGGCAAATGAAAGTACACGCAGTCTATCGCCAGAGCAGATTGTTGAACCAAGTGATGGAACTTCAGCAGAAAATATTCTAGAGGCAGATACAACTATGATGCCAGAGATTAGGGGTGTAGTTCCATCCCCTTCAATTGTATTGACCCCAATAGATTCCTTGATTAACATCACATCTTCGGTAAATTTGGCATCTAATGTAAGCATTGTAATTGGTTCTGCTTCTCTGAACAGATCTTCTGGTGGAGTAGAAAAAAGAGTACTTTCAAAGGATGAGACGCATGTGAAATTGCAAAGTGATCATGCAATGTTAAAAAATAACTCTGCAATGAAGAATGATACACTTGGGAAGAAGATGAGATGTGATATGCCACCAAAAACAATAATGTCCATAAATGAGATGAACCGGTTATTAGTTTGGCATCGCCGTTCTTCACGTGCAATGGTATTAACTCTGTTACTGAATGTGAAACCTTTCAGGCTTTCCTTTATTGCTTTGTTTTTTTAAGTTAGAGATTACTTTGTAACTTGTTTGCATTGGGTTGTAGAGGCCACGATGGTCCTCAATACGCGACCAGGAAATTATAGGTGCAAAATTACAGATTGAGAATGCTCCTATTGCAATGAGTGATGGAGAGCTCTATGCTCCTCTCTTTAGAAATGTTTCCAGGTTTAAAAGGTAAGCCTACTTTAACTGTTTAAGAGAGATTCACTGGAAATATTCATTCATGGGTCTGAACAAAATAAAGTCCTCTCTCTTATCACTTGCTTTCATTTATTTGCTTTATTCCATGTATTATGTGAGTATAACATTGGTGATGCCATTAGAGCTGAAATGAATGAAATAATAATGAAGGATGGAACAGTTTCTTGATTCAGAATCACCATAGTGTTTTTGTTGCAGAGTGAAAGCAGAGTAAATTAGTACAACTGCTACAAGAAACTTGGACAGTAGAACATGTATGGGTTGTAGTTAGTACTATATATGATTTTGAGGTGTCATAATATGCTATCCAAGTTCTTCTGATTAAACCATACATATTTGACTCTAGTTAGTCTCATCGCATAATCACTCTCTTCCACTTAAGATGTTACTACATTTTTGTCAATTATGGTTCTTGATTATTTATGTTTTCATATGCCTTTCATAAATGTGATAAAAACTTGTAGTGATGTGCTTGGCATACCAGGGAGTTGTTAATGATGTGCGTCTCATCTTTCTTTTGACATTCAGTTCTTCTTAGCGAGTCAGCAAACAGTATAGATTGCTGTATAGCATATGAGTTCTATGTTTCAGAAATAAATTTGAATATCTTGCCTGGTTTCCGTGTCAAACTAGTTTGGGGTCACTAGATGTTGG
Source organism: Camellia sinensis (assembly GCF_055761805.1). NCBI lineage: Eukaryota > Viridiplantae > Streptophyta > Magnoliopsida > Ericales > Theaceae > Camellia > Camellia sinensis. Next base: position 102,232,679 of record NC_138973.1, on the reverse strand, counting down.
GAACTATATAGTTCCCTTTTGTACATAACCTTTGATTCTCAAGCATTCTGGTGCGAAGGAAGCATATCATCTAGGAAGTACACTTTCTGATATGCATGCCATGCCAATGAAATCGCTGTTTCAACTGTAGAATTTCAAACACTTTGATGGGTTTAAAACATGGTTATCAGAATCCCGATCCGGATCTTACGATCCTACGATCTTACGATCTATTTGAGTGCAATCGATCCGGATCGTGTAAAAAACTCCTTATAGGTAGGATCTTTCGATCCTGGTAGTGGGATCTTATAGGATCGTGGAATCCCGATCCGAATCCGATCCTATCCGATCCAATTTACAAGCCTTGTTTTGTATTGTATGACATATTTTATTGCAAATTTTATATTTGTTGTCTAAATATCCATTTATGTTGTCAAAATAAATAATAAAAATTAAGTAGTATTGAATCAAATAGACTAAAAAAAACAAACTAGGAAACAAACACTCAAATATTGCGGTAATTTAAGAAAATTAAATAGTCGGAAAAACAAACTTAGCTTTAGCGGAGTCTAAAAAGGGTAAGATGATTGTAACTTTATCCCAATTTCTGGAGAAATTATTTTTGTGACTCGAATCCGCTCCACCAGAAATGCTAACGACAAACCTTATCATTCGACTAAGCTACTCTTTTGAGTTCTTAATTTATTTTCATATCCAATTTTGTTAAATATTTTTTCTTCACTTTTTATGCATTATTGTACATTGTAAAGTATTTTGTTATAAAATTCTTCTTCTTCTTCACCTTCTTTTTTGATAAAATGCAGAACTTTTACTATCGAGTTTTCTATTGCATAATATTATATGTACATTTTACATGGAGTATTATATTTTTCACAATATCTTCACTTCTTTTTAATAAAATATAAGTTCATTTTGTGTACACTTTATAAGAAATATTTATTTAAATTAAATTATTATATAATTTGTCTTTTTCGATAGGATCTTACGATCCTTGATCCGATTCTACGATCCGATCCTATAAACACCTCCAACGATCCAACGTAGGATCCCGATTTTAACAACCTTGGTTTAAAATTTCAAAATTTTTTTTTCCACCTAAATTAGAATATTACTCCAACTTTGAAGTTTCCCAAATTTACAAATTTACAGTCAAAATTGAAAATTTTAATTTTTTTCATTGGCTGAATTTCACTAATTTTGCCCATGTTTTGAAATTACAACTGAACATTTTTTGGAAAAAATAATTAAAAATACTAAGAAGGATGATTTTTCAAATTATGAATTTGACTTCTCTGGTTTCACCCAATATTTAGACTTTTTATTCAAATTTGACCAATTAGAAATTAGAAATTAAGTAACCATCTAATTGAATTCTTGCAAAGATTTAGCAAATTTTGAAACATGCTGCAGTGGTGACAATGTTCTGCCATATTTTATTCATGTCAGTGAGTGGTATGGTAGGGGTTGTCTAGAAATTATTCTCGTTACTCTTGGCATCAAGGAAGAACAAATATTTCATCTAGACGGTTACCTCATCCTAAAATTCCCAATTCTGCTGCATGGCACTCCTCTTTTTCTTTATTTTTTTTTTTGGTGTGCGCTGTGTTCAAGAACTCTGCACTGTACAATGTCTTTGTGAGAAAGCATTTCGTCCATTTTTTTATTTTTTATTTTATTTTATTTTATTTATAATATTTGTTTGGTTGCATTAGCAGGAGCTATGAACTCATGGAACGCATCCTCAAAGTTTATATCTACAAGGATGGAGAAAAACCCATCTTTCATCAGCCAATACTCAAGGGGTTATATGCCTCTGAAGGATGGTTCATGAAATTGATGGAGGGAAGTAAACAGTTTGTTGTGAAGAATCCCCAAAAGGCACACCTTTTTTACATGCCATTTAGTTCACGGATGCTTGAGTACACCCTGTATGTACGCAACTCTCACAATCGCACAAACCTACGTCAACATTTGAAGCAGTACTCTGAAAAAATTGCAGCAAAATATCGCTTCTGGAATAGAACTGGCGGAGCTGACCATTTTCTTGTTGCCTGCCATGATTGGGTATGCTTTCCACTCATCTCCAATTTTTATTGTGTTTGCTTGAAATATTGTCAAAATATGCAACCATGTCATTCGTTTTTTTATACACCAGATCTTAGTATTGAGTTAATTAACTGAAAAAACTACGTGTTTAAATGACTAAACCACAATTTTGTAAAGTAACATGTCATTTAAGAAGGTGGCTTGTCGTGTCGTCATTTCGGACACCAACAAAACAAAACACTTCTTATTCATTTCCCAACACTTGTGGGACACGTATCCACATATGTCCTACTATTTTTATAATTTTTTTAGACTCTTGCACCCTTCAAACACTTGGGAAACAAATGTTTCTATCGCTTATACGTTACACACATGAAACATATTATAAGTTTTAACAAGATAATTTGGAATCCAATGATAAATGAAAAACAACATAATTTTATACATTCTACTCCTTTTTATATTTTAAAAATTATTATATTTGAATTAAACATGCATTTATGTGACATTATAATTGCTTATGTATGTTATATAATTATATATTTTGTGTGTCCCTCATGTGTCATGTTTAATATTTTAAAAAAATTTCATGTCGGCATGCACGTGCCGTGTCATGTGTACGTGTATGTGTTTCTTAGCATTTCGTACTGACTAGATAGATGTTTTTGAGATTAATTTCCTTATAGTAATTACGACTGGAACATAGGTTTTTGTGGTGGTGTAGGACTGGAACTATGGGTGGTGTTTGGTATCCTGAAATGTTTCGATGCATTGAATGTTTTGTAGGCTCCATATGAAACAAGGCATCATATGGAACATTGTATCAAAGCGCTCTGCAATGCAGATGTAACTGCGGGCTTCAAAATAGGGAGGGACGTGTCTCTTCCCGAAACGTACGTTCGCTCAGCCAGAAATCCTCTGAGGGATCTTAGCGGAAAGCCACCTTCTAAAAGGCACATACTTGCCTTCTATGCTGGAAACATGCATGGTTACCTCCGTCCAATCTTGCTAAAGCACTGGAAGGACAAAGACCCTATTATGAAGATCTTTGGCCCAATGCCTCCTGGAGTTGCAAGCAAAATGAATTACATCCAGCACATGAAAAGCAGCAAGTACTGCATCTGCCCCAAGGGTTACGAGGTCAACAGCCCGCGTGTCGTCGAAGCCATTTTTTACGAGTGTGTACCCGTTATCATATCCGATAATTTCGTGCCACCCTTTTTTGAGGTTTTGGATTGGGGGGCATTCTCGGTGATTATTGCAGAGAAAGATATCGCTAACTTGAAAGACATACTCGTTTCTATACCAGAAAAGAAGTATCTTGATATGCAACTCGCGGTGCAGAAGGTTCAGAAGCATTTTCTTTGGCATGCTAAGCCCTTGAAGTATGACCTCTTTCACATGACCCTTCATTCGATTTGGTATAATAGAGTTTTTCAGATAAAACTTAGATGAAGTCTGCAAGCCCACGAGGTAATAATGTCGGGCCTGTTGCAGAATAAGCTGTCTGTTCTCTCTGATCAATGTGTTTGGGTTTAGCTGCTGGATCAGCTCCAATTGAAAGGTTCAGCCTCAGTCTTATTCTGTTGTAAATAGTGGCTTTTGTTTGAATTTGAGAATGCAGCTGTAGAGGCGTTTTTTGGGTTGTTTGCTGCAAAAGGGTTGTATAAATGTTGTACCATTTTGCTCTTGTAAAGAAGACTTGAGATCCTGGACTTTTCCTTGAACTACACAGCTGTGATGCTCATCAACAATTTTAACACTCTCAGCAATAGTTTATTTTATTTTATTTATTTTTATTTTTTACATTGGTATACTGATTTGTGTGGTTATCCACAGCATATGATTGCAAACGAGTCGAGTTGTAGATTGTTTAAGTTTGATTTGGAAAACTTTATAAGCTTGAGGATGTGCTCAATGCCAACTTTACCTTTTGAGGTGATCTCAAAATAGCTCTAATCGGGTTGAGTTTTAGTAATTTGTTTTTATTTATTTGGGTTAATTATACTTAGCACCTTACAACTTTTATTAAAACTTGCTTTAATTCCTAATTAAGTTGCAATGTCATCAGTATGTCCATTTGATATTAATAAGGTTGATGGCACTTGTGATGTGAGTCTTACATTATTCTGATCTCATTTGCACTTTTATACTTTCATCAAAATTTAATTTCAGTCCTTGTATTTTCACTAATATTTTAATTCAATTTCTTCATTTTTAATTCTTGTCAGCCTCATTGACAATAGATGGATGGAATTGTAACATTTCAACTTAACTTAAAGTAGAAGGTCCTGATTGTCATAATTGAAAGTGAATAGAATAAAATGACAGTTCGGTGAAGTGTAGGTTTGTTTAGTGTAACTAATTCTTTTTTTTTTATAGTATATATAAATTTATTGAATTGATCTCAAAAAATTATTTGAATATCAAAAGTGTTCAAGTTTGACTATTTTATATTTATATAACGAATTGATCTCGAATGAGATTTTAATAAATTGAATGCGAGTCGCGTTTTAATAGATTCATTCGGTTTATAACAGTGTATGATGTTTTTATCTTTTTACATTGTTTAAATGGTCCTGCAGCTATTTTAATCCTATATTTCACCTGCTGTTGTATGAAATTTTTGATCCTTGACTCCATGTCTTCTTCTTCTTCATGCCATTCATATCTCTTGAGCTGCATTTATTCACTCACAAACAGGGCGGAACCAGGAATTTTATCTGGGGGGGGGGGGCAATATATGTGTATAAAATATTGAATTAATTTTGGTACATTACTAATTAAATATAATTTCTTGCAAAAGAAGTATTTGACAAGAAAACTAAATAAATCTAAAAAATAATCTTTTCAGTATTGAACTATTAGGTTCAGTATACAATCCGTTAAGACATTGAAAATGCCTAAGACTCTTAAAACATAACCTTTAAATTTATACTCAATAATGTTAAGACATGTTGAATGTTGAATGTTAAAACATAACCTTTAAATTTATACAATCCGTTAAGACATGTTGAATGTTACATGTTAGTTGATTTGTTTAGAAATCAATCAATTAAGACCTAAACCCCCAGCCATGTCATTATGAATGAATTTAAAGGTAAAATTACTCATAAAAAAGTATGCATACCATTTGATTTTTAAAATTCAAAAAAAAATAAGGGACATGTATCTCTTGTATTAATAAAATTTACGCTATTATTTAAAATGTGAAATAATTAGAGATCATTTCATTAGACATTGCAAAGTTTCAATGAAATAAAAAGTTAGTAAAATAATTCTTATAAAATTAAAAAATCATTGCATTATACATTTTACGAGTACTCATAAATATAGAATTATTAATAAATTATCAAAAATTGAATGGGACTGGAGCCCTTCTGACCTCTATACAGTTCCGCCCCTGCTCAATAAAAGTACTCGAAAAATAAAATGTATAGATTAGATTTATTCTGAGTGTGATCCATTCACTATTAGTTTTGAATTTATAACATACATTTTATTTTGAGAAAATTGTTGATAAATCCATTCTAGCAATTGTCTAAAGCATTAGGTCCAGTAGATTTTTTTTGTTCGTAAGAGGTCCATCCTTTGTGAAATAATTTGGTGAAAAGTCATTTTGTTTGTTTTGAAAGATATTTTGTTTTCAATTTTACCCCTTAATTTATTTGTTGACTTTTTTTTTACTGTCTGTTCAAATTTATATTTATCTGTTCAAATTATTTTCTAATTGTTCAATTTTTTTTTGTGTAAATTTTTTATCTGTCCAAATTTTATCTGTGTAAATTCTCAATTTGTCCAATTTTTATCTATTCAGTATTTTTATTTGTACAACTTTTCTATCCAAATTCTATCTGTTTAAATTTTTTTTATCTGTCCAATTTGAATCTATTGATCCAAAGAGAGAGAAAGAAAAAACTAGAAATCTTTTATCTGTTCAGATTCTCAATTATTTTTTTATCTGTTTAAACAAACAGACAAACAAACACCAAATCTAACAAACAACATATCACAAATTTCTTTAAACAAACAGATCACACAAACATATCACAAATACTCGTATCTGTTTGTGTTGGATTTAAACAAACAGATACTGAGCTAAATCATCCCAATCTAATAGATTTTTCTAACAAACAACACAAATCTGCTGAGTTTTGAGAGACAATGAGAGAGATGATTAATCTCTGTCAAAACAAATGGAAGTTCTTTGAATAAACCCTTGTAATCATCTTGTGGCATTAACCATTGCTTTTCAGATTGAAGGAGATGACGATGGCGATGGTAGCTAGGGACCAGATCAGAAGAGAGAGAAGATGATGAGAGAGAGAGAACAGTGGTGGCGATGACATGTGACCGCGGTGGTGGTGGATCTAGATCTGGATTTGAAAACACATCTTCGGAATCAGAGTCGCCATCGTCGGTTTCATCAGCATTGTAATCGGACTCCTTAGCACTGATGTTGAGCCAAAAATTCGACATCAGTGCATATTCCTCTTTGCTAAGGAGTCCAATCTAACGTGTAAATTTTTGGAGTCCGATCTAAGTTGCTGGAATTTTGTGCACGCATTCACTCCATACACAATAGACACATTAGCTTTCTTCCAGACGTACCAATTCTACAAAACCTTACTGATGCTGCTGCCGCCACCATGTCTCGACCAGACGTCCTCTTTGAACTTTTCACCTCCATCCACCCCTTCAATGGCCGAGCAAGCGTTGTCCTGCGCATCATCTTCTCAAACCAAGCGCTTACAGAAGAAGAAAAAGTTGAATTCGAATCTGAGATGTGCGAAAGTTCATCATCCAATTCTTGGAGGAATGTGAGCGGCCGTTGGCTCTCCGGTCAATCTCCAAGTCCCAATCACAAGGCAAGTATCTCAAAACCTTCGTACTTGTCTTCAATCTCCAAGTCCCCAGCTGAGACCAATGATCTGCGGCAGAGGCGGCCCACCAACTCAGATCTGAGGTTCTACGACATCATCACTGCTGTTGCTCTGGTACCGGTGGCGAAGAGTGAGTAGAGAGAGCCGCGGCAAATGGGGAGAGAAGGGAAAGATAAGACGAGAGAGGCGAAGCTGTGGAATGTGATCTCAAATTGAGGCAATGATGGAGATGGCGCAATGGTGAAATTGCTACAAAATATGATCACGGATTTTAAGCGTGATGTTACAGATTTTTTATTTTGTCAAAATGTGATATTTGAGAGTGTGATTATTAAGAGTCATTTTTTTATCATAGTTTTTGATCGTCATTAAAAATAATTCCATCATGTATTTTGACCATAACAATAAGTATTTTGATCTCAAATTTTAAGTGTGATTAATAGTTAATAAAACTTGAGATTGGATTTAAATAATCCATGATTAATAATGAAATAAGATCACAGTTATCTATATTTCTCATCACGGTTAGTGCATGGGATAAAAAAAAAATATTTGACCACAAAATGTGACTATCAATCACAGCATATAAACTGTGACTAAAATCTGAACAGAACTAACATTTAAAATATAATCAATATTATTTATACAAAAAATTTTTTTGAATCACAACATTGACCACATGTGAATAGCTAATAACCTCGTATATTTCATAAATGCAAGTCGAATGTTGGAAAAATATATACAATGAAAGTAAAGGAATAAAATTTTTTTTTACTATGATTACACAATAAAAATCTCATTAAAAAAATAATTTTTTATTTATTTATGGAGAACTCAAAATTTTTGAATGTTCTGTCTTTTTTGAACATATTTTTCATCTCTTCAAACAATTTTTGATCTTAATAATAAAATTACAAATTAATTTAGAGACAAGTAGAAGTATAGGAACTCATTTGTTCAAAATTAAAAAAAGCAAAAATTGAAAGAAAAAAAAAAATCTAAAAAGTTCGTAGGATTGATCAGAGTTTGAATTAATCAACTGAATGTGAAATTAAATGCAGGGGCAACATCATCACAGATACATCAACTGGATAGATAAGTACCTGATTGAGGACTTGAATGATTGCAGCGGCATTCTCAGGCTTGTGTTCAAGTAGAAAAACCCTACAAAGACAATCAGAAGTAAATATTTAATATTTAATAAAAGTAAAATCACAATTCCGTCTGTGTGCCCATATAACATCACTTCCAAGAAAAATTTGGCTGCTGCAAAAATGTTAAATTTGCCTCGTGCTCCCCGCAGGTCAAATACCCCATCATTTTATAATAGAGTAATGCTAGAGATCCTAAATATTCTATCAAAAATTTTACCAAATGTCTCACATGGGTGTGGGACCCACACAATATGGGTCCCATGTGGGTCCCACACCCATGTGAGACATTTGGTAAAACTTTTGGTAGAATTTTTAGGATCTCTAACATTTTTGTTTATAATATATTACCCCTCTTCTAATGTTTAAATCTTCGAGTTGATACTTTTAATTATTTTCATAATACACTAATTAGTATCGACAATTCAGATTAAGGTCTCGTTTAGGAACAGATTAATTTAGTAATTTTTTAGTTATTTGACAAAAATATGAGCTAAAAAAAACTAATATGTTTGGGATGACATTTTAGTTTTTTACGAAAAGATGTACAAAAAGTAGAGAGAAAAGAGAATCTTTGACTTTTTGGTATGGATTGTTAGCTTTTTGGCTAATTTAGTAATTTTTTAACTTTTTGACTAAAAATGAGGGTTCCCAAACGAGGCCTAACGAGGAATAAAGGTGAGCAGCGGATACACCGATCCGCCAAAACCGACTGAACCTATTCCATAGGATAAAGATACAGTCCATAGGATAAAGATCTAAACAAGCACACAGAAGAAAACTAAATTCAGCAATAGCAGCAAATAGAGATGTCCAACAAATAGAGATGCACCGGAATATGATGGATGATCATGTAGATGTCTGACTGCTGTAAGCTGCATACTTTCTGGCAGTAGAAAGTTGCAGGAAGAACCTAAAACTTTAAAAATCCATCAAATTAGATAAATAGAAAAGCTAATCAGATGTGGAACGCACAAGGCCCAGATTGACAAGGCCAAGAAATGCAGGAAGCTACATATCCAGGACTATCCAAGACCCATATAAGACCTATCTAATTACTCATTTTGAATAAATAATTGCACCACATGCGATTTGTGTCAAATATTGCTCAGAGATTGGTTCATGATATGCTTGCTATTTTAGAAGTAATTCTAAAATTGGTTATGCATACAAATTCTGCAATAAAAAATTAGTTCTACATCTTAGAAGCAATGTCTATGTAGAACCCAAAAAATAAATAAATAAAGGCTGAAATAATTTTGGCTCATATATTTAATGAGAGAAAGAAAAGGATAAGGGAAAGGAGATCATAAAAAAATATCATATAATGTCTCATGAAGATTCTCCACCCTTGGATTACACATACAATAAAACACCACACACTAATTAAAGGATAAAAAATCTTTATGAAGCTTTCATTATTTTTTTTCATGATCCCTAGCATTATTATAAAGGAAATATAGTAATAATAACCTGTATCTATTCATTTCATTAAGAAATGGCTTTTAATTTTATTTTGCAGTTTCATTTGCCAAAAGATCAAAATATGCCTCATCATAAGCTATTACACAATCAGCAATGTTCAAGTGGAAATCTTGATTAATAAGAATATTCTCAAGTCATGCCGCTTCATACGAATTCATGTTAAATCAAGTCAAATTCTCTGACCACAAAACAGTGCTAGTTCTGCTAATCCAAACAATTAATTTCTATATCATTCACGGGGAAAGGAAGTAAAATTGAGCTATATCTTTCTAAACTATAACAACAGTTCTCCGTTATCTTTTATGTTAGATTTGTAAACTTCACGGAATGCTAACAGATTTCCCTAGATGTTAATTAGAACAAAAATTACTTGTTTTGGGGGAACCTTATGTATTTTTATAAGGAAAAAAGACAATATACAAATCAGAATCATTTAGTTCATGAAGCCAAGATCATTTGTTAGTGTTATTAAAAGCGCGCCTAGCCATGCCCACCCATTGCGCCTTGCAGTGGTCAAGGCAAGGCGACTTCACTAAGGCGTGATTAAAGCGTGCGACTCGAACAAGGCTCAATTAAGCCCAAGGTGCACACCTTGAGGGCTTATTTTATTTTATTTTTTTATTTTTATATTCGAATTGGACCACTGAAATATATGGGTCAGCTCTAGCAAATCATATCCTTCAAATATAAATGCTAATATTGTTGATTTAGTTCCAAATCAACAAACGACAAAAGAAAAACCAAGTCCTAATCCAAATCTCCAAAGAAGTTGAACTCCTCAGTCGTCTTCCAGTCCAGGAGCTTCGAATGTGCAGATATGTTTTTCTTCTCTTTGTTTCTTCGTCTCTTCTTCCCCTTCTCTTCGTCTGTTCTCTAGATCATCAAATGGACGCCAACTGATAGATGAGGAAGTGGCAAATTTAGAGGAGACAGAAGAGGAAGATGTAGAAGGATATAAATCCAATGACGACGAAGAAGATTATGAGTTGTGTGCTGTTGATATTGAGGATGATGATTGTTAGATCCTCATTGAATAAATGGAAGCAAAGACTTGATGTTTTGTTGGTTTAATTGTTGATGTTTTGAAATGCATGCTTAAACTTGAAATATTGTTGTTAGTTGACCTTTAGATCATGGATATTCGTGTTTTATGTTGAACTTTGGAATATTATTCATTTGTCCATGTTAAAATAGTAATATTTGTTGGTATTTATTTTTTAAAATGTTCAATGTTTCATTTTGTTTATATTATACCAGTTAGTTATTTGCTTATAGGTCTCATATTAAATTATGTTATTTTAATTTGTCATGGTGTGCCTTACTTCAATGAAACCCGGGCCTCGCCTTACGCCTAAGGCCTCAGGAGACTTTAGCGCCTCAGAAGACTTTGACGCCTTGGCGTGCTTATCGCTTTTAATGCACTACAAGAATCTACATTTTTAGCGACCACTTTTCATGATCAATATAAAAGTTGGTAGCTAAAAGTTACCTTTTGGCGACCAAATATTTATTAGTCGTGAATAATCATTATTTTTGGCGACCAATATGAGTTGGTCGTAGAAGGTCATATTTTGGCGACCAAAAAATGAGTTGGTCGCATAAAGTGATATGCTTTTGGCGACCAACTATAAATTTGGTTGCGGAAGGTTACATTTTGGCGACCAAAAAATAAGTTGGTCGCGAAAGATCAAAAATAAGTTGGTTGTGGAATTGGTGACCAAAATTTTAGTTGCCAAAAACTTATTTTCCCCGACCAAAAAATACTTTAGTTGCCATATATTGAGTTTTGGCTACTAAAACAATTTAGTCGCCGCATGGAAAACAAAAAATTATTTTTTTCTTTGGCGACCAAAAATTTGATTGCCAAAAACTTACTTTCAGCAACCAAAAAAAATCAGTTGCCAAATTAATACTTTTAGCGACTAATATTTTAGTTGCCGTTGATTGATAATTGGCGACTAAAAAAGTTTGTCAGCGAAGGTACCTTTTCTACGACTAATCTAGTCTTTTTGTCGCCAAATATTAATGATTTTTTTTTTTACTTTTGATCTTTGTCGACCAAAAATGTGGTCGGCAAATGCTTATTTTTAGTGATCAAAAAACAGTTAGTCGGCAATAAAGGTAAACAATTTCAAAACACACAGATTTTTTTTTTTGGTGGGAATACTCTCACATTACCGCCCAATTTATTAGTTATGATTTATTTTATTTTTTCATATTTTTTATCAATATGTACATACACCCAAACAAGTTCAGTCTCTTGCTCTCTCTCTCTCTCTCTCTCTCTCTCACAGACTCACCATCGTTGATTCGCCGTTCAGTCACCGTTGGTTTTCCACCTGTAGACGCGCCCCGAGGGCCTCATGCTACAGTTTCGACTCAAATGTCACGGTTCTGAATCTAGTCTTGCAAAGTGCAATACAAGACTGATAAATCACCAAAGAGTCCAAATTCGGCAAATCGTTTTGGAAAACTGATTTTTGTAAAGAAGTGCCAAACATGGACTGCTTTGCCAGATACAGAGTCGCCACCTAAATATTTTATTTTTTGGGAAAATTTAGGAAACCCTGACTTGTTGTCTAAGGCCACGTGTCCGTCATCACCAAAGTTGCCTCGGCTCGGGAACTTGGGTACGATTGGGGAAGGTCATCTATGAGCACCCCCGCTCGCCCGATCAAAGATCGGCCTGTACTAAGCATGATATTTTATTTTTGAAAACATATGTGTTCTTATTCCGGTTAATTAGCTAGAATTATTATGTGATGCGCACAGCAAACAAGTATAGACTAGATCGTCTAATTTGGAACAAAGCATCGCATATCCGTTTTGTTTGGAAAATGGTTTGAAGTTTGCTACTCGCAAATAGGCTAAAATGCGGATTTCAATGAATTGTTCCAATTCAAGTAATCCAACCTTCACTCACAGGCATTCAGACAGTTAAATACTTAAGCAAATAGCCTCATGGCAAGCATGCTATCATGGCAATCAATAACACACATGCAGTATGCTAAAGCGTAAACACTCACAGTGTACTCTGAGCCAAAACATAGAACTAGTTAGAAATCAATGCATGATCCTAGTTCATGTTAAGATGGCTAATGCAACACATGTAAAAATGCATCTAAAATAGGCTCGGCTATTCTAAAATGGCATATAAGATGCAACATTTGATACATGTATTCAACCTGGAGTTGAAATACAATGCAATTAGTATGATGCGCCGAGCCCGGTGCATGCAATACGGATGAATGATGCAAACATGCATAGCATAAGGATGCTAAATAAAATATGCCCTAAGACTAACCATCAAAAGCAGGTAAGTAAAAGGGAGAAAGAAATGGAGGTTGGAAGACATGCACACACGCACGCACAGTTATTACAAAATTGGCCCTCTCGACGGAGGGTCCGAATAAATAATACATGCTAACTAATTAACTAACTAACAAGCTAATTAACTATTACATAACCGAATGAATAACTAGCTACAACTAATTATTACAAAACTTAATTAATTAACAAATTAACTAATTAAATTACAAATGAAAAGTAATAAATAAAGCTGCTCCAGCTCTATTCAAAGATGGATGCATGCTCGCACTCGGTTTCTCGCCTCGAAACGCTTTCCAGTTGCTCTTTTGAGGCTTTGTCTGCAGGGTGTCCTTTAGAACTTGTTGTTGAACCTTACCAAAAATATGCTGGGGAGTGCATCAGTGGCTTGCCGGCCATGGGGAGCCACTGCCGACCAAAAATGAAGGGGTGCAGGCTAACAATAAGGCACCGCCGGCCATCTGCAAGGCACTGCCGGCCATTGATGTGCTGGGACACCAAGCTGCAGTAGAGCACAAAATAGAGAAAAGGGAGGGTCTCCCAAGGATATGTACGCACTATGCCACTCCATATCATCTCAAAACATCGAGGGAGAGGCATAGTCGGATCTACGACCATCAATCACGCATCTCGATGCATGATGGCCAAAGATCCAACTTGTACAAATCAATATGAAATGAATGCACAAATAAACACATAAAGTCTAAAACTCTATCATGAATCATCAAGAGTGTCGGCGACTGAGAATTGAGACACGTTTCATCACTAGAAGTATGAAACGTCCCTCGTTTCTCGTGCTCGGATTAACACTTTAATCCAAATGACAATGCAAAACAAGCATGGCAAACATGCAGTATGACTTAAGCATGCAAACATGCAATGCAATAACCCGAGCATCCAACAAGCATATAAGCATGATGTGAGGTAACTGTGATGCCCCTGTTCCGTAGTATGCTAATTGGTCCTTAATTTGAGTATGATTATGTGTTCAATATGATTTCATGTGCCATTGTGTGAAAATATGTGGTTTTGAATTTCTATCTGTTCACCGTAGGAATATCTGTTTGATTATCTGCTTTGGAAATTAAATTGAGGGCCTTATCAGCCACAGAACTCGAAATTGATTGCGCCATTGTGATTAGTGTAATCTTTAGAGCCTACGGTGAAATTTAATTGAAAATTTATTCCGGTCGGATTAAATTGATGATTTAGTGCCCAATTATTTAATGTTATTAAATAATAGTTAGTGGGGCCTTATGTGTGAGGCCATATACACTCTCATTGCCTCTTTTGAACAAAAAAAATCTGATTTTGGTGCCTTAAGAAAGAGAGGGAGCCGGCCATAGAGATAGAAGGGAGAGACTTGTGCAATTTTGACTCAAGCTTGGATATTTGAAGTCTATTTCAAGAATTAACCATAGATTGGGCTTCTAGGTAAGCAATTGATTCTTGAATTCATGAGTTTAATGTGTAATCTTGTGTGTTCAAGGTTTGTTTGTAACCAAGAGCATGAGTTGAGTTGGTTTTGTTGGAATGAAAGCTTGATATGTGCATGCATGTAAAGAATACCTATGGAATCACAAAATCTAGCATGTAAATTGTAAATTATGAAAGATTGGAAGTGTAATCCCACATGCAAGCATGTTTTTGTTGAGTTTCATGGGAATGAGCACTAATTGTATCATTAGAAGTGAAAATGAAAGTCAAAATGGGCATGCATGTTGTTTATTAAAAATGGAAACCTTGAATGCATGAGTTTGAGTTAATTTGGGGCATACATGTGATCAATTTGTGAAATTGAGCTCCATGTTGATGTATTTTAATGTTGGTACCATGTTAGTATAAGTATATGTGAAATTGGAGCCATAATATGCAAGAGATGTGGTTGAAATGTCGAATTTGAACTCAGAAACCATTCTGGAAAACCCAGAAAATTGATGTCCGCTCGAGCGGGGAAACCGCCGCTCGAGCGTGAATTTCGTGCTCCCAGTATTTCTTTGTGCAGACATGATGTCCGCTCGAGGGGGGAGCTATGTAGACAGGCATTCTGCTCGAGCGCCCGAGTTCACGCTCGAGCGTGAATTTGATGCAACTAGCACTTTTGCAGACCAATTGGGTCCGCTCGAGCGGGGAAGTCCACGCTCGAGTGGGAACCCTGTTTTCTGAAATTTTGTATGCTCGTTCTGCGTTTCATTTTCCGTTCTCTTTCACTTGCAAGCACTCTTAGGCATGCATTGAGCATTGTAATTGAGTTAAAGAGATAAGAATGGAGCCTAAACAGGAATATATGAATTAAAAAACGGATTGAATCGGTTGTGACCCTTATTTGCTATATGATGTGTAGGATCAAGCTCCAGGGCAAATCCATAAGCCGATCACTGTGAGTAATATTCATATTTGGAAGCTTGTCATTTGTCCAATTGCTTATTTCCTTGTAAGCCTTATGCCTTATGATTTGCTAGTTTGAATTGTGGACAAATGCCTGATGAGAATGAATGGGCCGGAGGCCATTTTGACATGAATAGATGGGCCAAAGGCCGTTTTGACATGAATGAATGGGCTGGATGCCGTTTTAACATGAATGAATGGGCCAGAGGCCGTTTCGAGTTGAAAGTTTGAATTTGGCCAAAGGCCAGTTTGTCATCTGAATGGGCCAAAGGCCGTTTTGATACAAATGAAAGTTTAAATGGGCCAAAGGCCAGTTTGTTCGGAACCGCAGTCACTTGACCTAAATTGTGTATACATGTTAAATAAAAATATGCATTGGGCCCAAGGCCATTTGAAGCATATTGTTCTACATATCGTTTGTACAACTTCTGCATTTGATATTATTCACTGGGCTATCGCTTACGCTCATTCATGTGTTTTGTAGGTGAGCCCAGAGAAGGCCAAACCCAGCCCCAGTGAAGTCAATGTAGAACAACAAAGGTTTTTAGGAGGGTCAGCCCTTGTGTCTCACGCACGAGACCCGTCTTCGCCCTTTTGTTATGTAATTATATTTTGTCTTGTTGGTGAAGACTTTGTATATGTTGTACATAGTTTTGATGGGCTGACTTAGACTTATGTGATCTTGTTTGTACTGAACCTTATGAAGTACATATTTTGTTGTGAGTTATTAATGTGTATATGTATGGTTTGTTATGATGTGCCATGTAAGGACAGCTCTATGGACAAAGTTTTAAATTGCTTCCGTTTGGCCCCCATTAACTCTGTTAAAATACGTTGGGTTTGGTTTGAGGCCGTAGGTAATCTCATGATTACTGGCCGGTTATGTCCTTAACCCATGGGGGTGGGTTCGGGTCCTGACAGAGTGGTATCAGAGCACGAGTTAATAACTCACACACTTGTCCAAGAGCAATGAGCATCTAGAAAAGATCTAGGATGCATTCATGTGATAAATATGAACTTGGAAGCATTGAGAATATGCTTAATTGTTTTGATATGAATGACTATGTGTTATAAGTTTGTGAACTGCTTGCATTCAAATTATTCGATGATGTATGCTCCTTAGTATATGCATACCTGTGTATCTTTTGTATAAAGTATAATGCAAGTTTAATCAGATGGTGAGAACAAGAGGTGATGAGATAGAGGAATCTTCTATTGCCAGACTGGATAGGATGGAAAGACTGATTCAGGAAATGGCAGAGACATTGAGGCAACAACAGGAATGGCAACAACAGTGGCAGCAACCACATCCTCCACCTCCACTTCCGGCACCTCCTGTTCTAGATAATCAGAATGATGACCGAATCATAACTCTCACCAAAGAGTTCAAGAAAATGAAACTACCACAGTTCCATGGGGGATTAGATCCTTTGAAAGCTGAAGCATGGGTCCTTGGTATCGAAAAATTGTTCGAAGTATTCCCTTACTCGGAGACCCAGAAGGTGCTTCTAGCCACTTTTATGCTAGAAGACGAGGCAAGAAGATGGTGGATGTTAATGCGAGAAAACCACAGGGATGTTGATTAGGCGAAATTTTTGGAAATTTTCTACGACAAGTACTTTCCACAGTGTGTTCGGGATAGGAAAGTAGCAAAGTTCATGGAACTAAGGAAAGACAGTATGACTGTAGCCGAATATGAGGCCAAATTCACTGAATTGGCCAGGTTTGCACCTCATGTGATTGATACCGATTACAAGAAAGCGAGGCATTTTGAAGGTGGGCTTCGAAGTGACATTTTAGAGAGGGTGAATGTCTTGAAGCTGGAGACCTACATTGGGGTGCTAGACAGGGCTATCATATCAGAGGCTAACATAGCTAGACAGACCAAGTCAACAATTGACTGGAAAAGTAACAAAAGGCAAGGCTTCTTTTCGAAGAAGAAATTTTCAAAAAAGAAAAATACGGGCTCCTCAAACACTTCAAATTCTTCCCGAGACACAGCTCCCATGTGCAATATTTGTAGCAAAAAGCACCATGGGGTTTGCTACCTTGTGTCAGGAGCCTGTTTCAAATGTGGGAAGCAAGGGCATATGGCCCGAGATTGCAATCAGAATGGGGGAAAAATAGCTGCTAGTTCCACTGCATCAATCCCGAAATCGGGAAATACTTTGAGACCCGCTACCACCGGGGATACCGTGAGACAGGGGAGAGTTTTTGTGCTTGTTCCGGGCGATACACGGAATGCCAACGCAGTTGTCTCAGGTACTATTTCTATATGTAATCAGGATGCTTTTGTATTAATTGATTCCGAATCCACACACTCTTTTGTGACATATGCACTTGCATCTAAACTGAATAGACCTTTAGAATTACTGCCATATCTGCTATGTGTGTCGGCTCCATCTGGGGAATCTGTATTATGTGAATCTATATACCGGTTTTATGATATGCGTGTTGAGGATGCTATCCTATATGTAGATTTGCTGCCCTTGAACTTTAGGCATTTTGATGTAATTTTGGGCATGGATTGGTTGACCAAGTATTATTCCACCATTGATTGTGTGACAAAACAAGTTGTATTTAAACCACCAGAACATAAAGAGATTGTGTTTGTGGGTAATGGGGTAGTGCCTCCACCTTATTTGATATCTGTAATGAACATGTAAACTGATCAGGAAGGGGTGCCAGGGTTATTTGTGCTATGTGTTGTCTGAACAATCTGTGAATGTTGAATTGAATGATATCCCTATTGTTATAGAATTTCCAGATGTGTTTCCAAATGAATTTCCAGGGAAATTGGTAGACAGTGAGATAGAGTTCACTATTGAGACTGTGCCAGGCACCCAGCCCATTTCTAAAACTCCCTATAGAATGGCTACTGTTGAAATGAAAGAACTGAAAGAACTGTTGCAAGGCCTACTTGACAAGGGGTTTATCCGACCTAGCACTTCACCTTGGGGTGCACCGGTACTATTTGTGAAAAAGAAAGATGGAACACTACGCCTGTGCATCGATTATCGGGAATTGAACAAGGTAACAATAAAGAACAAATATCCCCTACCCCGTATTGATGACTTATTTGACTAGTTGCAGGGATCACAGGTGTTTTCTAAGATCGATTTGAGGTCTGGGTATCATCAGCTGAAAGTTAAGGCAGAGGATGTTGAGAAAACCGCATTCAGAATGAGGTATGGACATTTTGAGTTTCTTGTTATGCCATTTGGAGTGACTAATGCTCCGGCAGCATTTATGGACCTAATGAACTGAATTTTTAAAACCTACCTTGACGAATTTGTTGTGGTTTTTATTGATGATATTTTGATATATTCTAAAGATAGACTTGAACATGAACATCATTTGAGAACGGTCTTACAAATACTTTGAGAAAGAAAATTATTTGCTAAACTAAAGAAATGTGAGTTTTGGTTGGATGAAGTTGTTTTCTTAGGGCATGTGATTAACAAGGAGGGAATTTCAATAGACTCGCAGAAAGTAGAGGCGATTGTGAATTGGCTTACATCGACAAATGTAACAGAGGTCCGCAGTTTCATGGGCTTAGCCGGGTACTACAGGAGGTTTGTGAAAAACTTTTCCAAGATAGCTGTACCTCTTACCCAGCTGACTCGCAAGGGGCAAATATTTGAATGGAATGACGAAAGAGAAGCTGCCTTTCATGAATTGAAAACAAGATTGACCACTGCACCAGTGTTGACACTACCGTCAGGTATGGAAAATTTTGTAATTTTCAGTGATGCATCTTATAAAGGTTTGGGTTGTGTGCTAATGCAGAACGAAAAGGTTATTGCTTATGCCTCCCGACAGTTGAGACTGTGCGAGAAAAACTACCCAACACATGACTTAGAATTGGCCGCAGTCGTTTTTGCTTTGAAAATCTGGCGGCATTATCTGTATGGGCAAAGTGTGAAGTCTACACGGATCACAAAAGTTTGAAATACTTCTTTACGCAGAAGGAGTTAAATATGCGACAGAGGAGATGGCTCGGACTGATAAAGGATTATGATCTAGAGATTCAATATCACCCCGGGAAAGCTAACACAGTTGCTGATGCCTTGAGCAGAAAATCAACGGGGAGTATGGCTTGTTTGCTTACTGAACAGAGAGATATCTTGCAAGATTTTGAGAAATCTGAAATTGAAGTGGTAATATGTGAATAGGGCGGATTGATAGCCGCTATTACAGCCGAGCCGGCAATCATTGATGAAATTAAGCAGAAACAGAAAGAGAATGAATTCCTCAAGAACGTGATTGATGAATTCGAGACAAGTCCGAGAGCAAAGTTCAGTATTGTAAATGAAGTGTTGAGATTTCGAAACCGAATGTGTGTCCCAGACATTCTGGAACTAAAGAAGAGGGTTTTAGATGAAGCCCATAGATCCGTATTTGCTATGCATCCGGGTAACAATAAAATGTATCGGGATTTGAAACAAACCTATTGGTGGCCTAAAAGGAAGAAAGAGATTGCAGAATATGTGTCCAAGTGTCTTCAGTGTCAGCAAGTTAAGGCTGAACATCAGAAACCAGGCGGTCTACTTCAACCTCTCCCTATTCCTGAATGAAAGTGGGAACGTGTGACTATGGATTTTGTTGTGGGCCTACCTTGGACTTCTCGAGGTATGGATTTTATTTGGGTTGTAGTTGATAGACTGACTAAATCTACACATTTTCTGCCAGTTAGAACTATGTTTAATGCTTATAGATTGGCTACTATTTATGTTGATGAGATTGTCCGTTTACATGGAGTTCCGGTATCTATTGTGTCGGATAGAGATCCGAAATTTGTATCTAGATTGTGGAAGAGTTTGCAGGAAGCTATGGGGACAGAACTAAGGTTCAGTACTGTATTCCACCCACAGATAGATGGCCAATCAGAACGAACAATACAGACTCTGGAAGATATGTTTTGGATGTGTGCCTTGGATTTTCAGGGGAGTTGGGAAAACTACTTGCCACTTGCAGAATTTGCTTATAATAACAGCTTCCACTCCAGCATTGATATGGCACCATACGAGGCTTTGTATGGCAGAAGGTGTAGATCACCAAATTGCTGGACAGAAGTTGGGGATAGGGCTTTACTTAGGCCTAAAATTGTGCAAGACACTTCCAAGAAAATCAAGACTATTCGACAAAGGCTCAAAACAGCTCAGGACCGACAAAAGAATTATGCAAATATTCGGAGAAGACCTCTTGAGTATGAGGTTGGTGACCATGTGTTCATCCGTGTTTCTCCGATGAAAGGCCAAGTAAGGTTTGGAAAGAAGGGCAAGTTGTCGCCCCGTTACATTGGGCCGTTTTAGATTTTGGAAATGCTTGGTCCAGTTGCCTATATAGTTGCTTTGCCACCGGGATTTAAGCAAATCCACAATGTATTTCATGTGTCGATGTTGAGGGGTTACCTCCAAGACCCATTTCATGTGATTGATTATCACCGGGTAGCTATTGATGAAAATATAGAATATGCCGAATGGCCGAAACGAATTGTTGATCGGCAAGTGAAACAATTGAGAAGCAAGTCCATTCCAATTGTGAAAGTGGAATGGAAAGAACACTATGGGACGGATGCTACATGGGAAAAAGAGGAGGAAATGCGACTACGCTATCCACATTTGTTTCCTGACGAAGGTAAATTAAGTTTGGAGGACCAAACTTCCTAAAGGGGGGAAGACTGTGATGTCCCTGTTCCGTAGTATGCTAATTGGTCCTTAATTTGAGTATGATTATGTGTTTAATATGATTTCATGTGCCATTGTGTGAAAATATATAGTTTTGAATTTCTATCTATTCACCGTAGGAATATTTGTTTGATTATCTGCTTTGAAAATTAAATTGAGGGCCTTATCGGCCACAGAACCCGAAATTGATTGCGCCATTGTGATTAGCGTAATCTTTAGAGCCTACGGTGAAATTTAATTGAAAATTTATTCAGGTCGGATTAAATTGATGATTTCGTGCCCAATTATTTAATGTTATTAAATAATAGTTAGTGGGGCCTTATGTGTGAGGCCATATACACTCTCATTGCCTCTTTTGAACAAAAAAAATCTGATTTTGGTGCCTTGAGAGAGAGAGGGAGCCGGCCATAGAGATAGAAGGGAGAGACTTGTGCAATTTTGACTCAAGCTTGGATATTTGAAGTCTAGTTCAAGAATTAACCATAGATTGGGCTTCTAGGTAAGCAATTGATTCTTGAATTCATGAGTTTAATGTGTAATCTTGTGTGTTCAAGGTTTGTTTGTAACCAAGAGCATGAGTTGAGTTGGTTTTGTTGGAATGAAAGCTTGATATGTGCATGCATGTAAAGAATACCTATGGAATCACAAAATCTAGCATGTAAATTGTAAATTATGAAAGATTGGAAGTGTAATCCCACATGCAAGCATGTTTTTGTTGAGTTTCATGGGAATGAGCACTAATTGTATCATTAGAAGTGAAAATGAAAGTCAAAATGGACATGCATATTGTTTATTAAAAATGGAAACCTTGAATGCATGAGTTTGAGTTAATTTGGGGCATACATGTGATCAATTTGTGAAATTGAGCTCCATGTTGATGTATTTTAATGTTGGTACCATGTTAGTACAAGTATATGTGAAATTGGAGCCATAATATGCAAGAGATGTGGTTGAAATGTCGAATTTGAACTCAGAAACCATTCTGGAAAACCCAGAAAATTGATGTCCGCTCGAGCGGGGAAATCGCCGCTCGAGCGTGAATTTCGTGCTCCTAGTATTTTTTTGTGCAGACATGATGTCCGCTCGAGCAGGGAGCTATGTAGATAGGCATTCCGCTCGGGCGCCCGAGTTCACGCTCGAGCGTGAATTTGATGCAACCAGCACTTTTGCAGACCAATTGGGTCCGCTCGAGCGGGGAAGTCCACGCTCGAGTGGGGACCCTATTTTCTGAAATTTTGTATGCTCGTTCTGTGTTTCATTTTCCATTCTCTTTCACTTGCAAGCACTCTTAGGCATGCATTGAGCATTGTAATTGAGTTAAAGAGATAAGAATGGAGCCTAAACAGGAATATGTGAATTAAAGAACAGATTGAATCGGTTGTGACCCTTATTTGCTATATGATGTGTAGGATCAAGCTCCAGGGCAAATCCACAAGCCGATCACTGTGAGTAATATTCATATTTGGAAGCTTGTCATTTGTCCAATTGCTTATTTCCTTGTAAGCCTTATGCCTTATGATTTGCTAGTTTGAATTGTGGACAAATGCCTGATGAGAATGAATGGGCCGGAGGCCGTTTTGACATGAATAGATGGGCTAAAGGCCGTTTTGACATGAATGAATGGGCCAGATGCCGTTGTGACATGAATAGATGGGCCAAAGGTTGTTTTGACATGAATGAATGGGCCGGATGCTGTTTTGGCATGAATGAATAGGCCAGAGGGGGTTTCGAGTTGAAAGTTTGAATGGGCCAAAGGCCAGTTTGTCATCTGAATGGGCCAAAGGCCGTTTTGATACAAATGAAAGTTTAAATGGGCCAAAGGCCAGTTTGTTCAGAACCGCAGTCACTTGACCTAAATTGTGTATACATGTTAAATAGAAATATGAATTGGGCCCAAGGCCGTGTGAAGCATATTGTTCTACATATCGTTTGTACAACTTCTACATTTGATATTATTCACTGGGCTATCGCTCATGCTCATTCATGTGTTTTGTAGGTGTGCCCAGAGAAGGCCAAACCCAGCCCCAGTGACGTCTATGTGGAACAACAAAGGTTTTTGGGAGAGTCAGCCCTTGTGTCTCACGCACGAGACCCGTCTTCGCCCTTTTGTTATGTAATTATATTTTGTCCTGTTGGCGAAGACTTTGTATATGTTGTACATAGTTTTGATGGGTTGACTTAGACTTATGTGATCCTGTTTGTACTGAACCTTATGAAGTGCATATTTTGTTGTGAGTTATTAATGTGCATATGTATGGTTTGTTATGATGTGCCATGTAAGCACAGCTCTATGGACAAAGTTTTAAATTGCTTCAGTTTGGCCCCCATTAACTCTGTTAAAATGCGTTGGGTTTGGTTTGAGGCCATAGGTAATCTCATGATTACTGGCCGGTTATGTCCTTAACCCATGGGGGCGGGTTCGGGTCGTGACAGTAACAACCTTGAATAACATGAACATACAAACATGCTAGGCATGTGACGGCGGACAAGTATGCAACAACATACGAAATGGGATAAGCATGTGACAATATGGTAAGATGGGTTTACACTAAAGATGGATAGGCCTCAGTCATGCCTAAAATCAGTGGCCAAAAGTGATGAAATGATAACACAAAATGCTAGACAAGCATGCATGAAGCTCAAAAGCTAAGAACTAGCAAAGGGACTTAAGCCATGGCCATACAAAGCAAGCCCCAAAGGGCTAAGGGAACCTAAAACTGTCCCAAGGTAGGTCTAAACAAGACCAAAAATAAGCTCGAAGCTAGCCAACACAAGCTAGAACACAAGGCCAAATAGCATGGAGCATGCAAGGCTACAAAAAAGGCAATGTACTACACCTATTGAAACCAAACATGGCATGACTTGGATAACATAAAACAGAGTTACATCATGGTATAACAAGGCCAAAAATGCACTGATATGATGAGCCAAAGGCTTAGGCTTAAAGGCATGCACAAAAGTTCATTCTTGAGGCATAAAGAGCCAAGGCTCCAAGGCATTAAAAGCATGTCAAATGCAAGTGTATGACTACATTTCATGACTGAAATAACATTTGAAATGACGGCAAAGCATGCAAACATCACATGTATGGCATGGTAGGGGCTTCAAAACCCAAGAGTAGCCTAAGCATTTACACTATAGCTATACAAAGTATGAGTGATATGGCTATGGCAGCCCAAAACAGTGTTAGAACACCTCAAAATAAGAACAAAATCATGCTGGAGGAAAGCCAAAATATGCTAGGATGATGAGTCAAAGCATCATGCACATAAAGCTAGTAAGCAAGATTTGTTCTACAAGTATATGGAGCGTGAAAAATACGACCAAACCAGCAAAAGATAGAGTCATGACATGCCAAATGATGACCAAATACATGTTGAAATGGACTGAACATAAGCTAGGATAACATGCTAAAGCAAGAAGCATATAAAGATAGTTTATGAGATTTACACTACAAGTGTATTGCACATGCATGGAGTGATAAAACCAACCCAAAACAGATCTAAGGCATGGTAAAACATCACCAAAAACCTACTAAAATAGACTCAACACAAGCTAGGCAAACATGCTACTTTGATGAGCTACAAATGGGATTACACTACACATACAAGATGCATGCAAAAGGTGACCAAACCAGCGATGGACAGAGCCAAGGCCAGTTCTAAAAGTCACAAAAAAGGGCCTGAACCAAGCCTCAAAAGTACAGAGAGGCATGCTCCTTTGGAAGGCCAAAAATGCAAGCAAACAAAAACCAAAAGGGAGGGGGCCACCCCCTCTGATTTGAGGCCTTAAAACCACATGCCTACCACTGAAAATCCACTAGATTTCAGTGGTTAGAAGGCCAAACCAAGGATAGCTCGGAGGCCTTAAAGCATGGCTCAAAACAAGGCTAAACAAAGCAAGCAAGAGGGTTGAAGACCCTTAACAGCAAAAAGACCTTAAATAAACTTCGAAAGCACTTAAATACAAGACTTTTTTCAGTTGAAAGCAAGGCCTAAAACAATATTCAAGGATGGCCAAAATGAGGTACAAAAAAAGTGCTAAAAAGGGAAAGAAACTCATCCTTGAAGATCAACTTCGAAACCAGCAACCTCAGGGGTTAAAAACTCACTTTCAAAGCTCAAGAAGTCCTCCCAAGAACCTTAACCCAAAGATGGTGGTGTATCTCTAAGTGTTGTAGTGTAAAAGTGCAAGAAAAATGGACTTCAAGGCACAAATGAACAACAATATAGAGAGAGAGAGATATATTTCTTCTCAAAATGCTGAACTTCTGCTGGAGAGAGAGGCTCTCTCCTTATATAGAAGAAAAGCAATGCAAAGCTTCTTCAAGAAGCTTGGCAAGAGCTTCATCCCTCCATACACGTGTATGGAGGGCAGATAAAAGGATTCCAGCTGGCTCAAAAGATCTGGAGTAAAACCTGCTAAGACAGGGGTGCTGTCGGCCAGTGGCTCATTGATGGCCGGTAGGCTCAATCAATGGCCGACAGCAACAAAGTAAAGGTCGGCAGGGCCAAAAGGTGGCCGGCAGTGCACCAAGAAACACATTTTGAAAGGACCAAGTCATGGTCCAAGAATGGGGCAGAAAGGATACAGGGTTTGGAAAGCTCGAACCTGTAACGTTCCGCCGCAAAAGTTGAATACCTAAGGAGCAATCGAACTTGTGTCCGGATGTACCTGCAAGCACAACCGAGTCTCAAGGACGGTCAAAAATGGGGTGTCTACAGTTGCCCCTCTTTGACAGAACTCGAAAGTCACAAAGTGACGGGAGTGAGTGTCAAAGTCCAGAGACGACCCATTTTTAACAAGGCCGAAGACTCAGGCAGACATTCAATATAAGCATGCAGAGATGCACCCGTAGGCTGGGGCATAATGCAAATGATATGCAAGATGTAAGAGCATAACTTATGATTATGCAAAGGAAAACTGTAATGAAGCAGTTATGCAAAATAAATGCAACATTTTAAGTGAATGAATAATAGTCCTACATATTTCAACAGAAAGAATGTAAGAAAATTATGCAATTCTCACCACGTCTATCGTGGAGTGCATACAATACCGTTCGGTTCGTCTGGTCGTGCCGACTCCAAATGAACCATACATACAATATCGTGCCTGTAAGAGAAAGAAATTCAACAGGTACAATATTGTTAGAAACATGCATAATAATGCAAGTGAAAAGTGCGTGACAACGTAAGTGAAGGGGTGCAAGACAATGCAATCCTGAGAGTGTAAGGCAACGTGGGTGGAACATGCGTGACAGTGCAAGTTAAAGATAGTATGCGTAACAGCGCAAGATAGAGACATGTGCGTAACAGCGCAAATAAGACATGCATAACAGCGCAAGTAAAATATGCGAAACAACGCAAGTAACGAAGTACGTACGTGCGTGACAGCGCAATATAAATAAGTGTGTGACAGCGCAAGTAAAGAAGATAAGCATGCGTAAAAGCGCAAGTTAAGAGGTAAACATGCGTAACAGCGCAAGTAAAGCATGCGTGATAGTGCAAGTAAAAGAGAAGTGCGTGACAGCGCAGGTAAAGTGTGCAAAACAATGCAAGATAGAGGTGTGTGCGTGACAGCGCAGGTAAAGATAGTATGCGTAACAACGCAAGATAAAGCATGCGTAACAGCGCAAGTAAAGAAGTAGATATGCGTAATAGCGCAAGTAAAACAGGTAAACATGCGTAATAGCGCAAGTAGAGATGTATGTGTAACAGCGCAGGATAGAGAGATAAACATGCGTAACAACGCAAGTTAAAGAAGTGAACATGCATAACAGCACAAGTTAAAATAAGGAGAGCATGCGTAACAACGCAAGTAAACATGCATAACAGTGCAAGTTAAAAGAAATAAACATGCATAACAGCGTAAGTTTAAGGAATAAAACATGCGTAACAGCGCAAGTTAAAGAAATAAGCATGCGTAACAGCGCAAGATAAGAAAACAAGTGCGTAACAGCGCACATAACCTACGTAACAGCGCAAGTTAAGATAATAAGTGCGTAATAGCGCACATAACCTGCGTAACAGCGCAAGTTAAAAAAATAAGTGCGTAACAACGCACATAACTTGCGTAACAGCGCAAGTTAAAACAAGGGGTTACATAGCAATGCAATGCACTAACAAATGCAGATAAGGTGCGCAAGATAGCGCGATGCACAAAATAGCGCGAACAATGCACTAACAGGTGCAGGTGAGGTGCGCAAGATAGCGCGATGCGCAAAATAGCGCGAATGAAATGCAATGCACTAACAAGTGCAGGTGAAGTGCGCAAGATAGCGCGATGCGTAAAATAGCGCAAACGAAATGCAATGCACTAACAAGTGCATGTAAGGTGCGCAAGATAGCGTGATGCGCAAAATAGCGCGAGCAATGCACTAAAAGGTGCAGGTAAGGTGCGCAAGATAGCGTGATGCGCAAAATAGCGCGAATGAAATGCAATGCACTAACAAGTGCAGGTAAGGTACACAAGATAGCGTGATGCGCAAAATAGCAAGTAATGCACTAACAGGTGCAGGTAAGGTGCACAAGATAGCGCGATGCGCAAAATAGCGTGAATGAAATGCAATGCACTAACAAGTGCAGGTAATGTAATGAAATATGATATGCAAAGGGGGATAAACTCCAACCATGCTGGAATCATGAGAGGAGGAAAAACGAACAATCAGGCGCGCAAACAACGCAACCTGAGACAAATTCCAAACACTCTGAAATCGTGTGAGGAAGGAGCAAAACTCTAACTACGCTGAAATCGTGAGAAAAGGTCTAAAATTCCAAACACGCTGAAATCGTGTGAGGAAGGGGACAGAGAGAGAAACATAGGGACGTATCCTAGTTGTTTTGGAATGGTACAAGCATTAGAACGTATTCCAAATGCTTTAAACCAGAGAAGGAGAAACAAAGGGAGACAACCCCGTGTTTCAAAAAGAAAAAGAGACATAAGGACGTATCCCCGTGTCTCGGAAAAAGAAGGAAACATAAGGATGTATCCCCGTGTTTCGAAAATGGCGCGAGCATTGGAACGTATTCCAAATGCTCGTAACCAGAGAAGGAGAAACAAAGGGAGACAACCCCGTGTTTCAAAAAAGAAAAAGAAACATAAGGACGTATCCTTGTGTCTCGGAAAAAGAAGGAAACATAGGGACATATCCTTGTGTTTCGGAAATGGCGCGAGCATTGGAACATATTCCAAATGCTCGTAACTAGAGAAGGAGAAACAAAGGGAGACAACCCCGTGTTTCGAAAAAGAAAAAGAGACATAAGGATGTATCCCTGTGTCTCGGAAAAAGAAGGAAACATAGGGACGTATCCCCATGTTTCGGAAATGGCGCGAGCGTTGGAACGTATTCCAAATGCTCGTAACCAGAGAAGGAGAAACAAAGGGAGACAACCTCGTGTTTCAAAAAGAAGAAGAGACATAAGGACGTATCCCCATGTCTCGGAAGAAGAAAGAAACATAGGGACGTATCCCCGTGTTTCGGGAATGGAAGAACCTCTCAGTGTAGCAAATGCAAGAGAGGAAAGGTAAACTTCTCAGCGTATCACACGCAAGAGAAGAAAGGTAAACCTCTCAGCGTATCACATGTAAGAGAAGAAAGGTAAACCTCTTAGCGTATCACACGCGAGAGAGGAAAGGTAAACTTCTTAGCGTATCACACGCAAGAGAAGGAAGGTAAACCTCTCAGCGTATCACACGCGGAAGAGGAAAGGTAAACTTCTCAGCGTATCACACGCAAGAGAAGAAAGGTAAACCTCTCAGCATATCACACGTGAGAGAGGAAAGGTAAACTTCTCAGTGTATCACACGCAAGA
Source organism: Camellia sinensis (assembly GCF_055761805.1). NCBI lineage: Eukaryota > Viridiplantae > Streptophyta > Magnoliopsida > Ericales > Theaceae > Camellia > Camellia sinensis. Next base: position 102,203,898 of record NC_138973.1, on the reverse strand, counting down.
GAAGGAAGGTAAACCTCTCAGTGTATCACACGTGGGAGAGGAAAGGTAAACTTCTCAGCGTATCACACGCAAGAGAAGGAAGGTAAACCTCTCAGCGTATCACACGTGAGAGAGGAAAGGTAAACTTCTCAGCGTATCACACGCAAGAGAAGAAAGGAAGCATCTCTTAGCGTATCACACGCGAGAGAGGAAATGACTGTGTAGGAAAGCGCAGTCATCCAAACGCATATCAAACGCGAGAGGAGAAAGATAGGTCCAAACGCATGCCGAATGCCAGAAGAGAAAGGTATCAGTCAAACTGAACCAGAACTAATGAATGAACAGTACATACAGTACTGCGCATAAATGAGAGAGAAGCTTGATAGGTAGAATGCAATACAATGCAAATAATGTGCGTGACAGCGCGAGTGAAGTGTGCATAACAATGCATGTGGAGAGCGTACAACAATGCAAGTAACATGCGTGACAGCGCAAGATATGAGAAGTGCATTAAAGTGCGATAAAATGCATTTTCTATGCTAGTATGGGGGCATTTTCTATACAACATGGAAAGCAAAGCATATTTTATGCGGAATCGAAAGCAAGCATATTCTATGCATGAATCATAACGACGTGCGGTACGCATGTAATAGAAGTGTATATGAAAGTGCACATTCTATGCAATAGAGGGGGGTCAAACATGTACTCTGGTGCCTCCGATTTACCTCTCAGAGGACTTGGCAACACGCTCAGCTCAAAAGGGGACACCCTTTTCATATTGGCGAGAGATAACATCTGCTGCTGCTTTAATTGCCATTCTGACTTGAAGCAGGCTTAAGCTTGGGGTCGAGATACACTCATACTTTGGAGCATTGACAAGGCCTGAAGAGGTACATCCGGAGTACAATCACGGAATTTGCTGAAGGTGAAACACACTCAGATGCTCCAAATTTTCCTTCTTTTCTTTTGCTTCGCAACCTGGAACCTAGATAGCTTCAGATAGGTCCTTGTTTTACTGTTCTCACATGACCTGGGTTAAACCCTGCAATTTTACAAAAGAACAAATTTTGTTTTGCACAAATGTGGAGAATGGCATAGCACTTTGAGCACAAAACGATTTATTTTGAAATTGAGAGTGAGAATAAGTTTTCAACTGGGTATCGAGCCTACGACTGAACACAGCGCACCACGACTCAACAAAGGAAAACAAAGGTAAAACAACCTAAACACATCTATTGACATACGAAACGACTCAAAACAAGAATCGAGACAAACAAAACAACACACACGACACTCAGACGTATTACAAAGGCGAGAGACCTCTTAGTTCGTGAGGACCCTGTTTCTTCGGGTATTGTTTCCCACCCTTCCTTATTTGTGATTCTCACATCACTCTGGCACTCAGGCTCTGTTTTTCTGAAAAAGCCCTTTTTCCTCACTTTTTCTCTCAGCGCACATCTCTCTATTCTTCAATCTCTCTTCTTTTTTATCCCTCCCCTGGATGGTTGATGGATAATCAGGAGGTTGTGGGCTCGTGCCTCTAGCACTCTGCTAGATTCTTCTTCTACTCACAACAGCGAACTTTCCCACAGAGGGGTTGTGTTACAACTAGGTGTGTAGCCAATTTGCAGCTGACATCGATTGACGATGCTCTGCTGGGGAGTTTGGACGTGATCAGATGTGTCCAAACAAGGGGGTGGAGTATTTTGATCCAATCCAGTTCATGCCTCGCACTTGGCTTGATACGTCGCTGCTTGGAGGATGTTGAGAGCTTTCAGCCATTTGTTGTTAACTTCAGTTGCGCCTTTTTCTGGCAAGTATGGTGCCCTTTCTGGCAAGTATGTTGACAATGGGAAAAAGACAGAACACCTGACTCAACTGTGCCCCTAGTTCATCATTTTGACCATTTTTTGTTTTGGCTTTCTACTAAAACAATTTTGACCAAAATTAGAGTTTGATTAACATGCTTGTTCAATTTTCTGATTTAAAATCATGAAAGTTAGGTTATGAGCATTAAAAATTTTCCTTTTTAGGTCCAAGAAAATGGTCCAGTTTTGGAAAAAATAGAATAATTTTTGAGAAAATTAGTCAACCTCAGTAAAAGTTCTCAAAAATTGTTTTTGCAAATAACCACTGCTTGACCAACACGGAACTTACTCTTGAGATGCATAACCTCAAATCCAAAAACAATGGAAAATTGCCCCTTGTTGAAATGGCACTGCACGGTAACAGAAAGTTGTCCCTTGTTTGAATGGCAACTCACGGCAACGGGAAGTTGCCCCTTGTCTAAATAACGTCGCAGCATATTGTAACCAGTTCTCATAGTGAAGATCACAACCGAACTCTCGGATACAGAGAAGACAAAGATGATCAGAACCATCGCATGGACACAGTCGATTTGGAAGTGTTTATGGCTGGACTTCAGAATGAAGTTGCCTACGTATCCCAAACATGGGAATCAAGCCTTACGCAGTTCGGGTTAAGGTACACTCGAGTATTAACCTCTCCTTTTGTGCTCTAACTTTTGCCAAGGCCTCCCTTCTGGGTTTTCAACCTTGCGAGCTAGGTTTTTCTTTTCTTTTCAATTTTTTTCATTTTTTTTCTTTGTTCAGAATTTTTCATTTCTTTTTTTTTTCTTTTTTGTCCTTTTTTGTTCTTTTCCTTTTTAATCTTTCATTTGCTCTAACTTTTGTCTGGGTCGCCCTTCCGGGTTTTCGGCCCAGCGAGCCTCTCAAGGGTAAAAAGTGTAGCTTTGTCCATGTCAAATGGTTTCAGGATCTCGAGGCCATCTGAATCCAGGAGAATGGCTGTTGTTCGCTGATGATGTAGAAGTCTATCCAATGGGGGCTAAATTTGCCCCTAGTGTTGTGGATACGAACTCAATTGCCCTTTAGCAATATTTTCTTCTTTCCTCCCTTCTGGGGTTTGGCATTCTTGCCGATCTTCATTGATTTGCAGAATGATCCATCTTCGGATCTTCGAGCACATCGGACATTTTTGCCTCTAGTTCGAGGGGTGCTCCTAATTCAGCTTTACAAGCTTTCTTTGATCACAACTGATCTCCTTGGTTTGACTTTGTTGCTACTAATTCATGGGCTGCTTCGAATCTGGCCACACAGGCCTCATATTGCGGTTGACCGTTGAACATTCTGAGTCCAAGTTCAAGGTTTGAAAGTAAGGGGGTCGAGTCTCGAGGCTGAGAGCGATCCTAGGCTGCATAATCTCAAGAGCGATTCCACACAGGTCTTCGCAGAACAGTGCAAAACATTTTTTTGAAATCTTTTAAGAAGGCGACAAATCGCTCGCGCTGAAGTCAGTGTAGAACCAATCTGGATCAAGCCAGGATCCTTCTCAGTACTCACATTAACAAGCATGATTTCATTCATTAAGGGCTTAGCATGCATTTCTTTCTCTCAATTGATCAAATTTTTACAAATCCCGAGGAATTCCTTCCTCTTTGTTTTCCATCACAATGTTTCGAAAAGTTTTGAAAAACTTAGGTCAATGCAATGACTTAAAGGCGCAGAAAAAGCAGATGAAAAGCACTGCCGTTTCATTCAAACTTCTGGCACAACTAGCGTAAGGCAGAAACAAACACAAGAGTGTGAAAATTACTGCTGTTTCATTCAGATCTGTTGGCGTAACTGGCTCCAAGACAGAAACAGACTCAAAAGAAAGAGAAAAGACAAACACAAAACAAGATAGTGACGTTCGAGGTAGCACTGCCGGAATCACCTAACTCGTATACAACAAGACTGACTCGATACAACAAGACAGACCTTTAATCAAAAAGCTGACTCAAAACAAAGAGACAGACTCAAAACAAAACCACAGAACTGACTCAACACCCAAGTCAGAAACTACAAAATTTAGCATTCGCAAATGCTCAAAATAGTGTGTGCCAAACGCCACATCTGGAGTAAATCGAGCGCCGCCGGCAGGTGGCCCAACCCCTGATCACATACTTGTATTATCCTCGAAGTCCACCAACTCAGTGGTGATAGACTTTGCTGAGGTAGGTGGGAGGATGACCTCATTATCAAACAGATCCTGCACTTCATGGCGAAGACAGAAGCAGTTGTCGGTGGTGTGACCGGTCTGTTGATAGTACGCACAGTACTGGGTAGCGTCATGACCAACTGGAAGACGGCTAGGGAGAGGCCGAGGCTCAGGGGTTTGAGATGCTCCCTTTCAGTGAGGATTCGAAGCGCTTAGACAAAGGCATATAGAGGGCATGTGTCATGACCCAAACTCGCCCCTATGGGTTTAAGCATCGCAACCGGTCAGTAATCCATGATTACCAAAGGCCTGCTTAACAGTAAAGACAGTAATACAGAGTACAGGGGCTGGCGGAAGCCAAAACAGTAAATGAAAGATGTCCAATGAGCTGTGACAGTCTGTATGCAAAAAGACTTTTCATAACATATTCACATTCAGAATAAAAGTAGTATGTACATACATCATATAGAGACATTCAGGTTAGGGACCAAATCCCTACCATAACAGTACAGTACAAGTCTATACAGTCTATACAAAATAGAAACAGAAAGGGAGAATCTAAAACACCCCAAAGCAGCCTTAGCTTGGCAGCACTTGAAACCTCGTAGTGAGGCACGTTGGTTGGCTTGACAAAAAGGGAGTTTAACCTAACGCTCCTAGCTCCGATCCGGTGCCTGGACACCTACATATATATATAAATAGTGAGCTAAGCCCAGTGAATAACATATGCGTAAAGAGGTTAAGAATGAATGCCCTTTCAGTATTTAAAACAGTAAATTATAACAGTATATCAGTCATTCAGTCATAACAGTCATGTGTGGTACATTCCATAGCAAAACAGTACAGTAGGTCTTAACAGACCGAACAGTCAGTTGATGGCCAGCATATTAGTAAACAGTAGTGGTTCCAAACATGGAAACCGATAGAGATCTCTATGATAGTAGCAGTATAGTACAGTAACAGTAAATTGCTATGGATGCCACGAATACAGTTCGCAAATAGGACAAGCATTCATTCAGTAAGAAATATCATTTCAGAAAGCAGTACAGTTGGTCATTCAGAAAATATCCATGATTGAATATATCTTTAGAACATTGTAACTCATAGAGCTCTGGGCTATAAGCAGCTAATGAGCGTCCTCGGATGCCAACCCTACCTAGTTACAGAATGAACACACACTAAGTTACACACTTGGGAATCAATGACCTAGTCCCTAACTTGATTTGGTGTGGTTCTACATCAATATCCTCCTTAAGATGCCTTAAACACGCCTTAGGAATGCCTAGGATAGAAAGAGGATGCAAAGATGCACTTTAAAACACTTTTCAATATTTTTAGAAAACAGGGGTCTCGCTCGAGTGTGGCTTTCTATGCTCGAGCGGACATGCAGACGAAGGATCTCCGCTCGAGCGTGACTTCCTTCGCTCGAGCGGACTGTAAATTACAGTAAAAGTACTGGATGCATGCAATTCACGCTCGATGGGCGCTTGACTTTCGCTCGAGCGTAAGACACAAGTCCTCACTCCAGCATGAACTCTCTCGCTTGAGCGGAATGCAAACATATGAAAAGTACTGGATACATGCATTTCACGCTCGAGCGTTACTCTCCCCGCTCGAGCGGGATACATGTACTCAGAGTGTATGCTCGAGCGTGGGTCCGAAATCTGGAATTTCCACATTGAACCTCCAAGCTCAAATTCAAATTTCAAAACATCAAAACCGATCCTTTTGGGCTAATTTTCTGGAAAACACTTTAAAACTCATAATATGACATGTTTCAAAGATCAATTTGCAAAATCAAAGCCCAAAGGTAGTTCAATTGAACCCATTTCCAAACAAAACTTTAAGAACATGATGTACATGCAACATGCATGCATTTAATCAACTCCAAAGCTTCTAATACAAGAACAAATGAGTCAATTCTTTCAAAAACATGCTGAAATCATGGACCAAAGCTAGAATATGGACATGCATGTGAGGATTTCCATGGAATCAACCTAAAAACTCAACAATGTATACATGCATGCATGAATTCCTACTCAATTCAACATATTAAGCTAATTCATGCCTTAAATCACTAACCTTACCATGATTCATGCAAGATACAACTTAAATACAAGTTCAAGAAGATGATTCTCCTACCTTAGGTCCTCAATTTCAAGTCTAGAAGCTCAATTATGCAATCTACTCTTCAATTCATCTAATTTTCCAAGCAATTTTGATGAACTCAAGTTCTTTCCTCCCACTCTCCTCTCATCCATGGTTTGGTCTCTAGAGGAAATGAGGATGATGCACCAAATGATATAAAATCAAGTCATGGCCTAGAATTGTCCACTAAGTGGCAATAAGGTAATAAACTCATTTAATGTAATTCAACATTATTTAATCCAATTTAATCATACCAAATCAAATTTCAATTAAATCTACCATAAAATCACATAAATTCTAATTATCATGAAACATTAATTGATTCCGGATTCGGCCGCCGATAAGGCCTTCAATTTACAGTTTAACACATAAAACATGAACAGATCATTAGTAGTCAAACAGATAAACATGCATTCAAACTCATACACTCAATCAATCAGTCAGAATTTCAGTCAATCAGTCACTTAACATGCTTAATCATAGATTAGCACTAATCAGTGGTGAGGGTTGTCACAGTCTCCTCTCCTTACAAAGAGTTTGGTCCTCCAAACTCAAATTACCTTCAGTTTTGGAAGAACACTGGATCTAGAGGGAACAGTTCATGATATCTCTTGATCATATCGTCTTCCGTTTCCCAAGTGGCATATATGCCACCATGGTTTTGCCAATCAACTTTCACTAACGGAATCTCTTTGTTCCTCAACTTCTTGATCCGTCTGTTTACAATCTGAATAGGCCGTTCTTCGTAAGTGTAGTCATCACTTAGCACTACACGGGTAGGCTCAATAACATAAAAGGGATCCCAAAGAGAATCCCTTAACATTGAAATATGGAAGACATTATGCATATGCTCTATTTCAGGAGGAAGCGCTACTTGATACGCCACCGGATTGATTTTCTCAATAATCTCATACGGTCTGACATATCTCGGCGCTAGCTTGCCCTTGACTCCAAAACGAATCTGGCCTTTCATCGGTGTCACTTTAACAAAAACATGATCACCTACTTCATATTCTCTGTCTTGCCTTCGAACGTCTGCATAACTTTTCTGCCGGCTCTATGCGGTTTTCAATCTCTGTTGAATCAGTTTCACTTTTTCAGTAGTTTCCTGTACAATTTCGGGCACAAGCAAAGGCCCATCTCCAACTTCTGCCCAGCAAATTGGAGATCGACATTTCCTGCCATACAAAGCCTCGAAAGGCGCCATACCAATGCTTGAATGAAAACTATTGTTGTAAGCAAATTCAGCCAACGGTAAGTGGCTTTCCCAATTTCCCTAAAAATCAAGGACACACATTCTCAGTAAATCCTCCAGAGTCTGGTTGGTTCTTTCTGACAGGCCATCTGTCTGAGGATGGTGTAGACACCCCATTTTTGACCGACCTTAAGACTCAGACATCACCAGTTGAGTGCTCAGTGATATTGCATATCGTGCTCATCCAGAAGTTTCAGAGTCCCGGCTGCAAGCCTTGCGTCCGGACTTCCGGACTCTTTCGTGCCTTGCCTCAGTTTGCGAACCAGGCTCTGTTTTCTCTGTTTTCTCTTCCCAAAGGGAGGGAGAGGTCTCGTAGACCATCTCTTAGTGGCCGTAGGTTATGTTTCGTGGTCGTAGGCCATTTTTCCCGTTTGGAACCCGGTTTCTGTTTTTTCGGAGCCGACGGCCGTGTGCCTCGGTTCGGGACTGCTTAACCACCTCCGTTTGCTCCGGTTTTTGGCATACACCTTATTTCCTCCCTTTTGAGGAACACTGTGGCCCGAGAGACCAACTTCGTGGTCGAATGCCACCTCCGGTGCTTAACAGCCCATATTCGGGGCCCCGGGCCACGCGTTTCAGTCCCCGAACCTCCGTTTTGCATCCGTTTTGGTTCATATTTGGTGGAGACCTTATTTTCATAGTTAGGAAGCTTGTAGGAGGGTGGGAGGCCAGCAATTGTTCTGAAAAGCCAGCTTTATTTCTTCATCGCTCTCCGACGCCCGTTTTCCTCACTTGAAAGCCAATGTTGACCACCCCGGGGCCACTTTATTGAACCCTAAACCCCATATTTGTGTTGTACACACCTGGGAGGCCACCAATATTTGGTAGCTGACCAGTAATTGTGCCTGAACCTTTTGAACCCCTCTAAAAAATGATCTTTTCTCTCTCCTGGTTCACTTTTTCTGGGTTTTGACTACATAGTTATGTTGTGTACACATGGGAGGCCACCTTTTTGAGATGGCCGACCAGCAATTGTCCTTGACCCTTTTGACCCTTGGCCGGCCGGCCATGGGAGGTGGCCGGCCGGCCCCCTGAACCTTCTAAACCTGGCCGGCCATGACCTTCTCACCTGGTTCCTTACAGCTGCACCCTCTGTTTCCCCCCAGATCCTGTATCCGAGGGAGGGTCTTTTGGGGGGGAAATTTGAATTTGATTTTCCCTCCTTTTCTCCGCTCCTCTCCTCTATAAAACTAGCCCCTCAGCTCCTTGTTTGAGGGTTACAAAAACTTGTTTGGAGCTCTTGCATTCACTCACTCTCTCTCTCTCTACTCCAAGCACCAAAACCCCTTAAGTTCTACACCATTTACCCTACACCTCATAGCACAAGGCCTCCATCCCTCATTACAGAACTTTGGGACTGTTTTGAAGAGGTTAAAGGCTCAGAAAATTGGTCCAAGAGCTATTGGTTCATTGGTCTTCAAGGGTAAGTCCTCTTCTCATCTTTTCTTGCCTTATTTTGCTTTTTATCTAAGCCATACTTGCTAGATTTTTTGGGCTCCGATCCAAACTGTAAATAGTCATATTTTGAGCCCCTTTTCATGTTTGATCAAGGACCTCCTACTGTTTGAGGTCTCCTACTATCACTTGCCTCTTTATCTCTCTTTTAGGCCAATTTTTTGCATAGTATTTTAGGTTTATTTGTGAGCTGTTTTGGACTTTTTCATAAACTGTGAAATATCTTGTTTTGAGCCCCTCTTCAACATTGTTGAAGGGCTCTCCTCTATTTGAGAACAGAAACTACCACTTGTCTCTTTACCCCTCTTTTAGGTCTTTTCTTGCATGATAGTTTGGCCTTATTTTTGATTATTTTCGTGGCTTGATGTAAAATGTAAAGTGCCTTGTTTTGACCCCCTCTTAAACTTTGTTGAAGGGCTCTTTGCCATTTGGGGTCAGCTGCTGTCCCTTGTGTTTAATCTCTCTTTTAGGGCCATTTTTTGCATGATAGATTAGCCCTATTTGTGTTCATTTTTGAGGCTTGTTATAAACTGGAAATATACATGTTTTGGGACTGTATTGCATCTGCCTTCATGCTTCATGATCAAATAATGCATGCTTTGTATAGCTGTAAGTCATTCCATGTGCCTAGTTTTGAATTTCGGGGTTCATTCCATGCATCGGGTGCCAGGTTTCCATGTTTCGGGGCTGTTTTGTATCATATTTCAGCGCTGAAATTTGCATGTTTGCATATCATGTTCCATGCCTTGCCATGCTTTGGGTAGAGTGGCATTTGATGCCTTAGGCTTGGTCCTCGGTTTGCGTACATGTGTGCATGCATTTCGAGTGTCTCATTTTCATCTCATGGCTACTGATGTGAGTGTGGCTGAGGTCCACTCATGTTGGTGTAAGTCCATTGTGCATTGTGTGTGCCATTTCATTTCATAGCATTGCGTATGCTAGGTTGTATGTTAGCGCATTGTGTATGCCATGTTACCTCGTGCATCGTGTATGCCATTTCATAGCATTGTGTATGCTAGGTTGCATGTTAGAATTGCATTCATGCATGTCATGCATATTGCATTGTGTTTGGGATAGGAGTTAGCCCGAGCACGGGAAACGAGGGACGCTTCGTACTTTGAGTGACGGAACGTGTCTCAATTCCCAGTCACCGACACTCCGGATTATCCATGATGGAGTTTAGGTCTTGTTGTGTTTATATGTACATTCATTTCATATTGAGTCATGCAATTCGACTCCTCGGCCATCATGCATCGATATGTGTGATTGGTGGCACGAGGATCGAGGACTACACTCCCTGAAGAGTAGTCATGCATACATATGTGAAAATACTTTGCCATGCCCCTTTGTTGCTCTCTGTTGCAGCAAATCAGAAATCGGCAGCCTTCCGGAGCTTGACACGCATTCCAAGAACAATTGCAAACAGAGGCAAACTGGGGCATCGTGAGGGATTCTCCGCACAAGGCAACCCAAGCATGCATCATTCATCATCCGAAGCAGATTTGAGGCAATCCCTGGCTTGCATGCCAATTTATTGCTTTCCTAATTTAATTTGTTAATTAATTAGGGTTTTGTACATATTTGGACTGTAATTATTCATTTGGGACTGTATATTGTTTATTCGGACCCTCCGAGCGAGGGCACAACTGTAATAAGTGTGCGTGTGTATGATGTATGTCTTCCAACCCCACGTCTTTCTCCCTTTTATTTATCCGCTTATGATGGTTAGATTAGGGCATGTTTCAATTAGCATACAGTATGATAGCATGTTTGCATTCATTTCATCTGTCTTGCATGCACCGAGCTCGGCGCATCATACTAACTGCATTGTATTTTCAATTCCAAGTTGAATACATGTTAGCTGTAGCATTCATATGTCATGTTTAGAATAGCAGAGCCTGCTATAGTTGCACTTTTGCATGTGTTGCATTAGGCATTTCTGTATAATTAGGATCATGCATGGATTTCTAATTAGCTTCTGTTTTGGCTTTGAGTACTCGGTAAGTTTTATGCTTTAGTATCCTTACATGCGTGTGAGTGACTGCCATGATAGCATGCTTACCATGAGGCTAATTGCTTATGTGATATATCTGCCTGAATGCCTGTGGGTGAAGGTTGGGTTATTTGGATTGGAACAATTCGTTGACTGTGAGTTTTTTTTTAAGCCCACTAGATAGTGGCAAAATCATGTTTTTCTAAGCCCACCCGAGGGTGGCAAATCCACGTCTTAGCCTACTTGCGGGTAGCACCATCAAACCATTTTCAAATAAACAAACATGAAATGTTTTGTTCCAATTCAGGCGACCCAGTCTATACTTGTATGCTGTGCGCATCACATAGTAAATCTAGGCTAATAACCGAAATAAGAACGCATAAAGTTTTCAAAAACAGATATCATGGTTAGTAGAGGCCGATCTTTGATCGGGCGAGCGGGGGTGCTCACGAAGTGACCTTCCCCAATCGTACCCAAGTTCCCGAGCTGAGGCAACTTTGGTGATGATGGACACGTGGCCTTAGGCAAACGAGTCAGGGTTTTCTAAGTTTCCCCAAAATAAAACATTTAGGTGGCGACTCTGTATCTGGTAAAGGAGTCCATGTTTGGCACTTCTTTCAAAATCTGTTTTCTCAAAACGATTTGCCGGATTTGGACTCTTTGGTTCAGATTTAGAACCGTGACAATTTGTGAGTCCGAGCTGTAGTGAGCCCAATACGAACGGAACGGGACTCGTCCTCCCGGAGCGTTCGGGGACGTCTACAGATGGTATGCACTACTCAGTCTCAGTTCAGTACCCAATGCTCTTTGTAGGCTTTGCCAAAATCTCGATGTAAACTTCGAGTCCCTATTAGAAACAATGGACACAGGCACTCCATGCAATCTAACAATCTCATCGATATAGAGTATAGCCAATTTGTCCGCATTATAAATTGTTTTTACAGGTAAGAAGTGAGCAGATTTAGTCAGTCGATCAACAATAACCCAAATTGAGTCCATACCTTTATTGGAGCGAGGCAACCCAACAATAAAATCCATAGTGATATGTTCCCATTTCCACTCCGGTATCGGTAAGGGTTGCAGTAAGCCTGTGGGTCGTTGATGTTTGGCTTTAACTTATTGGCAATGAAGACATTTCGACACAAAATCAGCAATTTCTTTCTTCATTTCCGGCCACCAGAAATTCAGTTTCAAGTCTTGGTACATTTTCGTATTTCCTAGATGGATAGACAATTTTGAATTGTGGCTCTCTTGCAGAATTCTTTTTTTCAGTTCAGAATCACTCGGTACACATAACCTTCCCTGAAATTTCAGTACATTGTTTTCAAATTTGAAACCCGGCCTCGGTGTAGATTCCCATTCCTTGATGACCTTTTTCAAAAAGTCATCCTGTCGCTGTTTCTCTTTAATCTCCTCGATAAGTGTCAGTTGAGTAGAAATAACAGCTAAGGTTCCACCTTGTTCGCGCAAAACGATCTCAACTTCAAGTCTTTCAAGGTCACATAGCAACTCTTTCTATCTGGTGAGTAAACAAGCTAAATTTCTGATCGATTTCTGACTCAATGCATCGGCAACGGTGTTAGCTTTCCCCGGATGGTACAAAATTTGCAAATCATAATCCTTTATCAGTTCTAACCATCTCCGCTATCTCATGTTCAGTTCTTTCTGTGTGAAGAAGTACTTCAAACTCTTGTGGTTTGTATACACCTCACATGTTGCCCCATAAAGGTAGTGACGCCAGATTTTCAATGCAAACACTACTGCAGCAAGTTCCAAATCATGGGTCGTGTAGTTCTTTTCATGCGGTCTCAGTTGTCGGGAAGCATACGCAATCATTTTACCATTCTGCATTAAAACACATCCCAAACCCTTATAAAAAGCATCACTAAATATGGTAAAACCATCTGTACCTGAGGGTAGGGTAAGAATCGGTGCAGTCACAAGTCGAGTCTTTAACTCTTGAAAAGATGATTCTCTTTGATCGGTCCAGTCGAATAATATCCCCTTTGGAGTCAACTGAGTCAATGGTAAGGCAATCTTGGAGAAGTCTTTCACAAATCTCCTGTAATACCTAGCTAAGCCTAAGAAACTTCGAACTTCTGTAACATTAGATGGTCTAGGCTAATTCACTACTGCTTCAATTTTCTGCGGGTCAACTGTAATACTATCTTTACTGATCACATGCCCCAAAAACATTACATTATCAAGCCAAAATTCACATTTAGTCAGTTTTGCATAGAGTTTCTGTTCTCTTAAGGTCTGTAAGGCAATTCTCAAATGATGTTCATGTTCTTCCGTGCTTTTGGAATAGATCAAAATGTCATCTATGAAAACAACTACAAATTCATCTAGGAATGGTTTGAAAATTTTGTTCGTAAGGTCCATAAATGCAGCAGGTGCATTAGTAACTCTGAAAGGCATAACTAAGAATTCATAATGTCCGTACCTTGTTCGAAAGGCAGTCTTTTCAATGTCCCCTGTCTTGACTTTCAACTGGTGGTATCCAGATCTACGGTCAATTTTGGAGAACATTTGGGCACCCTGTAACTGGTCAAATAAATCATCAATACGAGGCAATGGATATTTATTTTTCACTGTTACCTTGTTCAGTTCACGGTAGTCAATGCAGAGTCTCAATGAGCCGTCTTTCTTTTTCACAAACAAGACCGGCACGCCCCACGGTAAAGTACTGGGCCTGATGAACTTCTTATCTAACAGTTCTTGCAGCTGAACTTTCAACTCCTTCAATTCAGTTGGTGCCATTCTATAAGGAGCTTTAGATACTTGCTGCGTACTTGGAATCACATCAATGGTGAATTCAATCTCCTTATCAATCAAATCTCCCGGCAAATCATCTGGAAAAACATCTGGGAATTCTCTGGCTATAGGAATACTATTCACATCAGTTTTAGCATCAGTAGGTATAGTCAATACACAACACAAATACCCTTTACACCCCTTTTTAATCAGTTTAAAAGCTTTCATGGATGAAATCAGATATGGGGGAGGTACTACTCCAACTCCGTTAAACACAAATTCAGGCAGTCCAGGTGGACGAAAAATAACTTGTTTTGTTATACAGTCTATGGTAGCATGATATTTCGTTAACCAGTCCATTTCCAATATCACATCAAAGTGATCAATATTCAAAGGCAATAAGTCAATATACAAATGAACATCCCCAACAATAATTTCACATGCAGGGTACATATAAGCACAAGTCATAGATCCTCCAACAGGTGAAGATACAGCTAACAGATAGTTCATAGGTTCTAGTGGTCTATTTAATTTTCGCGAAAAAGCATGCGATACATATGAATGCGTAGACCCCGAATCAATCAGAACATAAGCATTTTGAGCACAAATTGAGAGTAGACCTGACACAACAGTCTCGGTATTCTGCACATCTCTCGGTACAAGTGCGAACACTCGGCCTTGCCTCATAGGCTTTTTTCCAGTAGCTGTCGAATTTAGTTTCGGTGCAACAGTTGATGCTCCGGTGCTGGCTGCAGCTTTACTATTGCCCTGAGGAGCAGAAGGGCAATCTTTGATCATGTGGCCTACCTTGCCACATCTGTAACAAGCACCTGAAATTTTATAACAAATCCCTTTATGCCTCTTACCACATTCAGAACAGGGCGGTATGGAACTATTTCCCTGACTGGAACTAGTCGAAGACCTAGTGTTTTTCTTCTTGTTCAATGAATTATTCCGGCCTTTCTTAAACTTAAAGCCCCGTCTCTTACTGCGCCATTCAGTTCCCGGTGTTTCAGTCTATTTCAGTGCCTCGATATTTGACTCGGCCATTATTGCTCGGTCAAGAACATCTACATATTTCAGTAGTTTCAGAACATTGATTCTGTCAAGTATTTCAACATTAAGGCCGCCTTCAAACTACTTGACCTTTTTGTAATCAGTGTCCACCATGTGTGGTGCATATCTGGCGAGTTCAGTAAACTTTGATTCATACTCTGCCACTAACATAGTACCTTGTTTCAATTGCTCAAATTCAGTTACTTTTCGATCCCTGACACACTGAGGGAAGTTTTTCTCAAAGAAGGCTCCTTTAAATTGAGCCCAAGTCATAATAGTGTCGGTGTCACGGACAAGCATCCACCACCGTCTGGCCTCTTCTTGTAAAGTAAAAGTGGCCAATAGGACCTTGTGTGCTTCAGAACATGGAAACACTTCAAATAATTTCTCTGTTTCAAGAACCCATGCTTCGGCCTTCAATGGTTCAAGGCCTCCTTGGAATGATGGCGGTTTCATTTTACTAAACTTCTGTGTTAGAGCAATTATATCATCATTAACATTGTGTTCGGGTTGAACTGGAGGAGGTGGGGGCTGTTGGTTCTGTTGTAGCCTCAAGGTCTCAGTCAACAGTTCAACTGTTCTTTCCAATCTTGCCATTCTGGCATCAGATGATTCTGTTTCATCAACATTCCTTGCATTGTCCATTTCACTATATGCAATTATGGCAATAATTAAACATAGGCAGTTGCATACTTTAAACATATTAGCACATTAGCACATTAATTCATGTCATGTCCACACACACTTTTTCAATGCTCATGTAATGCCCTAATTACTTTCTAGGACATCCTATAGCTCAGTTGGACACGTGTGTGCAGTATAACTCGTGGTTTGAAATCGCTCTGATACCACTCTGTCACGATCCAAACCCGTCCCTATGGGTTTAAGCATCGCAACTAGCCAGTAATCTGTGATTACCAAAGGCCTGCTTAACAGTAAAGACAATAATACAGAGTACAGGGGCTGGCGGAAGCCAAAACAGTAAATGAAAGATGTCCAATGAGTTGTGACAGTCTGTATGCAAAAAGACTTTTCATAACATATTCACATTCGGAACAAAAGCAGTATGTACATACATACTCGCAAATAGGCTAAAATGCAGATTTGAATGAATTGTTCCAATTCAAGAAATCCAACCTTCACCCAAGCCATTCAGGCAGTTAAATACTTAAGCAAATAGCCTCATGGCAAGCATGCTATCATGGCAATCAATAACACACATGCAGTATGTTAAAGCGTAAACACTCACAGTGTACTCCGAGCCAAAACAGAGAACTAGTTAGAAATCAATGCATGATCCTAGTTCATGTTAAGATGGCTAATGCAACACATGCGAAAATGCATCTAAAATAGGCTCGACTATTCTAAAATGGCATATGAGATGCAACATTTGATACATGTATTCAACTTGGAATTGAAACACAATGCAGTTAGTATGATGCGCCGAGCCCGGTGCATGCAATACGGATGAATGATGCAAACATGCATAGCATAAGGATGCTAAATAAAATATGCCCTAAGACTAACCATCAAAAGCAGGTAAGTAAAAGGGAGAAAGAAATGGAGGTTGGAAGACATGCACACACGTAGACACACTTATTACAAAATTGGCCCTCTTGATAGAGGGTCCGAATGAATAATACATGCCAACTAATTAACTAACTAACAAGCTAATTAACTATTACATAACCGAATGAATAATTAGCTACAACTAATTATTACAAAACTTAATTAATTAACAAATTAACTAATTAAATTACAAATGAAAAGCAATAAATAAAGCTGTTCCAGCTCTATTCAAAGAAGGATGCATGCTCGCACTCGGTTTCTCGCCTCAAAACGCTCTTCGGTTGCTCTTTCGAGGCTTTGTCTGCAGGGTGTCCTTGAGAACTTGCTGCTGAACCTTACCAAAAATATGCTGGGGAGTACATTAGTGGCCTACCAGCCATGGGGAGCCACTGCAGACCAAAAATAAAGGGGTACTGGCCAACAACATGGCACTGCCGACCATCTGTAAGGCACTGTCGGCCACTAATGTGCTGGGACACCAAGCTGCCGTAGAGCACAAAACAGAGAAAATGAAGGGTCTCTCAAGGATATGTACGCACTATGCCACTCCATATCATCTCAAAACATCGAGGGAGAGGCATAGTCAGATCTATGACCATCAATCACGCATCCCGATGCATGATGGCCAAAGATCCCACTTGTGCAAATCAATATGAAATGAATGCACAAATAAACACATAAAGTCTAAAACTCTATCATGAATCATTAAGAGCATCGGCGACTGAGAATTGAGACACGTTTCATCGCTAGAAGTATGAAACATACCTCGTTTCTCGTGCTCGGATTAACACTTTAATCCAAACGACAATGCAAAACAAGCATGCCAAACATGCAGTATGACTTAAGCATGCAAACATGCAATGTAATAACCCGAGCATGCAACAAGCATATAAGCATGATGTGAGGTAACTACCTTGAATAACATGATAAAATGCAACATGAACATACAAACATGCAAGGCATGTGACGGCGGACAAGTATGCAACAACATACGAAATGGGATAAGCATGTGACAACATGGTAAGATGGGCTTACACTAAAGATGGATAGGCCTCAGCCATGCCTAAAATTAGTGGCTAAAAGTGATGAAATGATAACACAAAATGCTAGACAAGCATGCATGAAGCTCAAAAGCTAAGAACTAGCAAAGGGACTTAAGCCATGGCCATACAAAGCAAGCCCCAAAGGGCTAAGGGAACCTAAAACAGTCCCAAGGCAGGTCCAAACAAGACCAAAAACAAGCTCGAAGCTAGCCAACACAAGCTAGAACACAAGGCCAAATTGCATGGAGCATGCAAGGCTACAAAAGAGGCAATGCACTACACCTATTGAAACCAAACATGGCCTGACTTGGACAGCATAATACAGAGTTACATCATGGTATAACAAGACCAAAAATGCACTAATATGATGAGCCAAAGGCTTAGGCTTAAAGGCATGCACAAAAGTTCATTCTTGAGGCATAAAGAGCCAAGGCTCCAAGGCATTAAAAGCATGTCAAATGCAAGTGTATGACTACATTTTATGGACTGAAATTGAAATGATGGCAAAGTATGCAAACATCACATGTATGGCATGGTAAGGGCTTCAAAACCCAAGACTAGCCTAAGCATTTACACTATAGCTATACAAAGCACGAGTGATATGGCCACGGCAGCCCAAAACAATGTTAGAACACCTCAAAATAAGAACAAAATCATGTTGGAGGAAAGCCAAAATATGCTAGGATGATGAGTCAAAGCATCATGCACATAAAGCTAGTAAGCAAGATTTGTTCTACAAGTATATGGAGCATGCAAAATACGACCAAACTAGCAAAAGATAGAGTCATGACATGCCAAATGATGACCAAATACATGCTGAAATGGACTGAACATAAGCTAGGATGACATGCTAAAGCAAGAAACATATAAAGCTAGTTTATGAGATTTACACTACAAGTGTATTGCACTTGCATGAAGTGACAAAACCAACCCAAAACAGATCTAAGGCATGGTAAAACATCACCAAAAACCTACTGAAATGGACTCAACACAAGCTAGGCAAACATGCTACTTTGATGAGCTACAAATGGGATTACACTACACATACAAGATGCATGCAAAAGGTGACCAAACTAGCCATGGACAAAACCAAGGCAGGTCCTAAAAGTCACAAAAAAGGGCTTGAACCAAGCCTCAAAAGTACAGAAAGGCATGCTCCTTTGGAAGGCCAAAAATGCAAGCAAACAAAAACCAAAAGAGAGGGGGCCACCCCCTCTGATTTGAGGCCTCAAAACCACATGCCTACCGCTGAAAATCCATTGGATTTCAGTGGTTAGAAGGCCAAACCAAGGCTAGGTCGGAGGCCTTAAAGCATGGCTCAAAACAAGGCTAAACAAAGCAAACAAGAGGGTTGAAGATCCTTAACAGCAAAAAGACCTTAAACAAACTTCAAAATCACTTAAATAAAATACTTTTTTCAGTTGAAAGCAAGGCCTAAAACAATATGCAAGGATGGCCAAAATGAGGTATAAAAAAAGTGCTAAAAAGGGAAAGAAACTCACCCTTGAAGATCAACTTCGAAACCAACAACCTCAGGGGTCAAAAACTCACTTTCAGAGCTCAAGATGTCCTCCCAAGAACCTCAACCCAAAGATGGTGGTGTATCTCAAAGTGTTGTAGTGTAAAAGTGCAAGAAAAATGGACTTCAAGGCACAAATGAACAACAATATAGAGAGATATATATTTCTTCTCAAAATGCTGAACTTCTACTGGGGAGAGAGGCTCTCTCCTTATATAGAAGAAAAGCAATGCAAAGTTTCTTCAAGAAGCTTAGCAAGAGCTTCATCCCTCTATACACGTGTATGGAGGGTAGATAAAAGGATTCCAGCTGGCTCAAAAGATCTGGAGTGAAACCTGCTGAGACAGGGGTACTACCGGCCATCAGGGTGGCTCATTGATGGCCAGCAGGCTCAATCAATGGCCGGCAGCAACAAAGTGAAGGCCGACAGGGCCAAAAGGTGGCCGGTAGTGCACCAAGAAACACATTCTGAAAGGACCAAGTCATGGTCCAAGAATGGGGCAGAAAGGATACAAGGTTTGGAAAGCTCGAACCTGTGACATTCTGTCGCAAAAGTTGAATACCCAACGAGCAATCGAACTTGTGTCCGAATGTACCTGCAAGCACAACCGAGTCTTAAGGACCGTCAAAAATGGGATGTCTACACCACCGTCGTTCACCCTCGATCTTCCATTGTCGCGCATCATTACATCACCACTGCCACTCACATTGCTTCGCTTCAACATTGAGGTTTTTCTCTTCCTCTCTCTATTTCTCTTATTCTCTTTATCTTTGTCCCTCTCGCTTCATTGCCCCATTTCCCTCCACCTTATTTTCAGTGAAACTGGGCTGAAGCCCGTCTGGACGCTCAGTAAGATTCAACTTAGCCAACCCTAAACCTCTCAACTCACACACATTCACATCGTTCACCATATATATTTATCATCTTCTCCAAAATAGCTCTCACAAGTCTAGGGTTTCTTGTAGCTGTGCAACAATGGTAACCTCTCTCTATCTTTCTCTCTCTATACATACAAATATATGTGTAGGGGCTTATAGAAGTGGATGAATGCAAACAGGGGAATGGAACATGGAGTTTTGGTAAGAGAAGGAACAAGACCCACATCCTCTATGTAAGGTGTGGCCGCCGTAGCTTTCATTTCCAGAAGAGTCGATGCTCTGCTTGTGTTTTCCCTGTTGCCTGTAAGAGGACATGTAAGACATTTCTATCTTTCTCTCTCTCTCTCTCTATCTATCTATCTATCTATCTATCTATACTGGTTGGTTACATTGATCTGATTTGGGCATATTTTTAGATCACCGGAGTGTGAAGACGATCCAAAGGAAGACGACTGAGACAGGTCAGATGAGATACCTCTGCAACGTACCTCGCAGATTCAAGAGTAGTTTCGGAGAAGGTGATACCTCCCACCCCCTTATAGATTTTAGCCTTACAATTGTTTGATTCTATATCTCAATTGATTGAAATGCAATTGTTTGTCCCAGATTCATCTATACCATCCTTAGTTTCGTTGTCTACTCCATAAGCATGAAAGCTCTCTTACAAAACCAAGGTAAATTGGGTTCTTGCTTTCTTTCTCTTCAATTTTCAACTCACAATTTGACTGTAATTCATACTTTCAGTGATTTCTCATAACCAAATTCGAGTGAATTCAATTTCTAATCCCCATTTATTTGGTGCCACAGGTACAATCTTTCACCATTGTCACAAATTCTCTCTTACATTCTCACATGGCAACAAGTTCTCATCTTCCTCCAACAATAGACCCTTTGATCAGAATTCGAGACCCATCTCTTCTATGGAGGTGGGTAGTCAAGAAAGTTTGTGAAATCGGAATGGGTTAGACAAGGAATCGATAGTGTGTGTCAGATTTTGGGGGGTTGTTCATGGGGACCTTCTTTGGAAAATGCACTACATGTGTTTGATGAAATGCCTCAAACAGAGTTAGTCATTGGAGTCTTAAAGAGGCTCAAGGATTTTGATCTAGTAATGAGCTATTTTTGATTTGTTGAGACGAAAACCAACAAAGCACATTGTCTAGAAGCTTATAATTCGCTTCTCATGGTAATGGGTAAGAGCAAAAAATTTGATTGCCTTGATCATATTTTGGAGGAAATGAGTCTTTCTGGGTTTGGCCCATCTAATAGTACTTGTTTTGATTTAGTTGTCAGCTGTGTCAAGTCTCATAAGCAGCGAGAAGCATTTGGTTTCATAGAATCCATGAGAAAATTCAAATTTGGCCCTGCGTTTTCAGCTTATACAACTCTGATTGGTGCTTTGTCTGCAGTTCCTGAACCTGACCTCATGCTTACTCTATTTCATCAAATGTAAGAGCTAGGCTATGAAATGAATGTGCAATTGTTCACGACGCTCATTCGCGTGTTTGCCAAAGAGGGTCGGGTTGATGCTGCTTTTTCGTTGTTAGATGAGATGAAAAGCAACTGCTTTGATGCAGATATTGTCCTCTATAATGTTTGTATTGGTTGCTTTGGGAAAGTGGGTAAGGTGGATATGGCTTGGAAATTCTTTCATGAGATGAAAGCGAATGGCCTTATGCCTGATGATGTGACCTATACAAGCATGATAGGGGTTCTTTGGAAAGCTAATAGGTCGAATGAAGCTGTGGAGCCATTTGAGCAGATGTAACTTAACAGGAAAGTTCCATGTGCATATGCTTATAACACCATGATCATGGCTTATGGCTCGGGTGGAAAGTTCAATGAAGCTTACAATTTACTCGAGAGACAAAAACTAAAGGGAAGCATTCCTAGTGTGATTGCGTATAATAGTATTCTTACATGTCTTGCGAAGAATGGTAGGGTAGATGAGGCTTTAAGGATATTTGAGGAGATGAAGAACGATGCAACCTCTAATCTTTCAACCTATAATATTCTCATAGGCATGCTTTGTAAGGCGGGGAAAGTGGAGGAAGCTTTGGTGATTCAGGAAGCCATGAAAGGAGCTGGCTTGTTTCCAAATGTTTTGACCATGAATATAATGATTGATAGGTTGTGTAAGCCATCACAGATTGTACGTACTATTTCTCTTGTATACATGATAAATTCTCAAGTTTTCTTCTTAGTTAAATTCTTTGGCTGTGTGCTATGCTATATTTTAATTAAATTACTTGGGTGTGTTATTGTTCCTTAATTGTGGTTGGGTTGAATGAATTTTGTTTGATATTGGATTGAATGTTTATAAACAAAAATTGAATGTTCTCAAAAAAAATAAAAATAAAAAATAAATAAAGAGATTTGGCGACTAAAAAATTGGTCGGCAAATTCTACACTTTTGCGACTAAACTAATTGGTCGGCAATTCCATACCTTTTGGCGACTAATTTGTTTGGTCGTGGAATGTGACAATTGGCGACTAATTTGTTTGGTCGTGGAATGTGACAATTGGCGACTAAGATATTTGGTTGGGAAAATATCACTTTTTTGCGACCAAAGTGTTTTATCGACAAAATGGATTAATCGTAATAATAATATATTTAGCGACCAAAAATTTAGTCAGCAAATCCAACTTTTCCCGACTAACAAAAATTTTGGTTGCGAATTACTTTTGCCGACCCTCAATTGGTGACCAAAGTGGCGACCAAAAAAATTGATCGCGGATAACTTTTACCGACTAAAAATGGGCTTTTAGCGACCAATTTTTTGATCGGCAAATGTGTTATTTCTTGTAGTGATAACAATAATACCTCCTTTCTAGTAGATGAAAATGTAGAGAATGAAATAATTTAAAGCAAAATATAATAGAAACAAAGCATGTAAAGATCACATATGAGGTTTAATCAAGAACGGAATTAGAAACTAGGTCTAATCAAGAATGGAATCACAAACTGGTAAGAACTAACTATGCCTCGCTATCACAAACTGTTCAAAAAAATTGTTCAAGGAACCAAAATACTTGCACAACATTTTCTATAAGCAAATGGAAAGGAACAAAAAATAGACCACATAAATGAAAAATAACAAGGGAAACATTAAATGGGATGAATGATACAAGGGTTTTAGGCTGCCTTTGCAAAAAGTAATAAATTACAAAATATGAAATGTTGCCTTATATTGAATGCAACAGCATTGAGTTATAAACAACTATCTGTTGGATTAATTTCCAATTGGGACCACATATTTAAATGTGTGTGTTATCATTTATCAAAAGCCTCAAAACTTAAGTGATCTAATTTAGTTAGTAGGCTTAAAGGGTATATTTATCATGGACCTAGTGTGTAGATGCTATTTGTACAATTTCTATTTCTATGAGGGGCAGAAATAGAAATTGTGTAAGTTGGTTATTGTTTGGTGTTCAACTGCCACGGTTGGTTTTACTTGAACTGCCACCCAAAACAAATGGTTATGGTCCCAATCCTGCCATGCATATGCAAGAACAACATAACTTCTTCAAATCCTCTTTCTTGAAAAGGAAAGCATTAAGGGCATAGGAAAGGATTGAAAATCATTACCACAGGCAATCCCATCTATCAATCACGCTTCCGTTTAACCATAACGATGGAATCGGGTACGCAATTTTGTTTTGATTTCTTGATAATACACATGATACATGATCCAAAGTTTAAGTTTTTATGTGGGCCATTCCCTACGGCGTCTTGGAATGGTCAACAGTACTTTATCACATTCATAGATGACTATTCCAGATATGGGTATCTATTTCTTATCCATGAGAAATCACAGTCTTTGGATGTATTCAAAAAATTTAAGGCCGAAGTTGAGTTATAACTCAACAAACGGATAAAGAGTGTCAGGTCTGACCCTGGTGGTGAATACTATGATAGATATGACGGATCAGGTGAACAACGTCCAGGACCATTTGCAAAATACCTGGAGGAATGTGGTATCGTCCCACAATACACCATGCCAGGATCACCTAGCATGAATGGTGTATCTGAGAGACAAAACCAGACTCTTAAGGATATGGTAAGAAGTATGATTAGTCATTCTACTTTACTAGAGTCCCTCTGGGGTGAGGCTCTAAAGACAGCAACTTATATCTTAAATCGGGTGCCAACTAAAGTAGCTGCAAAAACACCTTTTGAACTTTGGGTTGGGCGAAAGCCTAGTCTAAAACACTTGCATGTGTGGGGGTGTCCTGCTGAGACGAGGCCTTATAAACCTCATGAAAGAAAATTAGACTCCAAAACCGTCAGCAGCTACTTTATTGGCTATACCAAACGATCATGGGGTTACAAGTTTTATGATCCCACAAATAGGTCAATATTTGAGATGGAATTGCAACATTTTTTGAGGATGTTGAGTTTGGGGGGAGAAATCCAGTTAGAGATATTGTCTTTGAGGAGGAAGCAGGAGTAATCCCGCTTCCTACTACTACTTTTGACCAATTGCAGGTTCCTATACCTGTCATTGTTCGAGAAGTAACTTCAGATCCTCAACCAGACAATATTGTTCAAGACAATAGAGTTGAACCCCTCATTCAAGATGAGGTAATTGTTCCTGAGGAACAAACTCTACAACCTCAACCTCAAGAACCTGTGCCATTAAGGCGATCCATGAGAGAAAGGAGATTTGCAATTTCGGATGATTATATTGTATATCTCCAGGAACATGAGGTAGAAAATGGAATGTCGAAAGATGATCCAATCGACTTTCGCCAAGCCATGAAAAGTTCCAACTCTCATGAATGGATTGAAGCCATGAATGAAGAATACAAGTCTATGCAAGACAATAAAGTTTGGGAACTTGTCCCATTACTAGTTGGTGCGAAGCCCGTAGGCTATAAATGGATATTTAAAACCAAAAGGGATTCAAATGGTAATGTGGAGAGGTATAAGGCACGTCTTGTAGCCAAAGACTTTACTCAAAAGGAAGGAATTGACTTTAAATAAACTTTCTCTCCGGTTTCTATGAAAGATTCTTTTATGACAATTATGGCGCTCGTTGCATATTTTGATCTTGAGTTGCATTAGATGGATGTCAAAATAGCATTTCTTAATGGTGACATTAAAGAAACAATTTATATGGTGCAGCCAGAAAACTTTGTGTCGGGAGACCCAAAGAATATGGTTTGCAAATCGACTAAATCTATCTATGGACTCAAACAAGCTTCTCGTCAGTGGTACTTCAAATTTCATCAAGTTCTCACTTCGTATGGCTTTGAAACTAATGTTGTTGATGAATGTGTGTATCACAAGTTCAGTGGGAGTAAACACATATTTCTGGTTTTATATGTTGATGATATATTGCTTGCCACAAACGATATAAACTTACTGCATGACACCAAGAGATTTCTATCTATGAATTTTGAAATGAAAGATCTTGGTGATGCTTCCTTTGTATTAGGAATCGAAATACATCGAGATCGTTCTCGGGGTATTCTGGGGTTATCACAAAGGAGCTATATTGAAAAAGTACTCAACAGATTTGGCATGCAAAATTGTAAATCAGGTGAAACCCCAGTTGCTAAGGGAGACAAGTTTAGTCTCAGCTAATGCCCGAAGAACAGTCTTGAAATTCAAGAAATGCAGAAGATTCCTTATGCCTCGGCTGTAGGGAGTCTAATGTATGCCCAAGTATGTGCGCGTCCGGATATTGCGTTCATAGTTAGCATGTTAGGCAGATATTTAAGTAGTCCTGGCATGGATCATTGGAATGCAGCCAAGGGAGTTATGCGGTATTTACAGAGAACAAAGGAATATATGCTCACATATAGGAGGTCGGATAAGTTAGAGATCATTGGGTATTCCGAGTCTGATTTTGTTGGATGCCAAGACAGTAGGAAATCCACATCAGGCTATATTTATTTGTTAGCTGGCGGAGCAATTTCTTGGAGGTCTGCAAAGCAGACGCTCATAGCTTCATCCACCATGGCCGCAGAATTTGTAGCATGTTATGAGGCATCAAATCAAGGAATATGGCTGCGGAATTTTGTCACTAGGCTGCGTATTTTGGAAGGCATTGAAAGACCACTTAAGTTATACTGTGACAATAAGTCTACAGTTTTATATTCCAATAACAACAGGAGCTCGACAAAATCAAAGCATATCGATATCAAGTTCCTAGTTGTAAAAGAAAGAGTGCAGAGTTAATAGATTTCCATAGAGCACATTGGGACAAACTCCATGATAGCGGATCCACTTACGAAGGGACTACCACCCGCGGTCTTTCATGAGCACACTGCTCATATGGGTGTTGTTCTATTTGAGAATATTTTGGTTTAGTGGGAGTTTGTATTTATATTAGTGGGAGTTTGTATTTATATTACTGCTCTATGTCAGCCTTGAGTTTTATCTATGTAATTAGATTAATTTCTGCAGAAATGAAGTATTCAGTTTATTACACTCTGTTACGTATTGTGAAGTATTGATCTCAATAAAGTTAAGTAGGACCAGTTGGAAATAGGCATGCATGGATCACATTACATGTAATTTCCATGCTACGCATCCATGATTGATCTATGTCATTTAGTTGTATTGGTATACGTGACCATTGGTGGGTCAAGTTACGATTAATGTAACAAAGACCGCTTTGATCCTATATTAATATAGTTAATGGACAAGATTGTTTGGATACCCTCAGGTCATGATAACAAAGTAGCTCACTAAAGTTAAACACATTTATTAGGTTACATATGTGGTCCAGTGGGAGATTGTTGGATTAATTTCTAATTGGGACCACATATTTAAATGTATGTGTTATCATTTGTCAAAATTTAAGTGATCTAATTTAGTTAGCAGGCTTAAAGGGTATATTTGTCATGGACCTAGTGTGTAGATGCTATTTGTACAATTTCTATTTCTATGAGGGGCAGAAATAGAAATTGTGTAAGTTGGTTATTGTTTGGTGTTCAACTGCCACGGTTGTTTTACTTGAACTGCCACCCAAAACAAATGGTTATGGTCCCAATCCTGCCATGCATATGCAAGAACAACATAACTTCTTCAAATCCTCTCTCTTGAAAAAGAAAGCATTAAGGGCATAGGAAAGGATTGGAAATCATTACCACAGGCAATCTCGTCTATCAATCACGCTTCCGTTTAACCATAACGATGGAATCGGGTACGCAATTTTGTTTTGATTTCTTGATAATACACACGATACATGATCCAAAGTTTAAGTTTTTATGTTCTGAAATTAACAATATCTAGTTCACATTTGTCTAATCCTTGAATACCATAGTATCAAAGTAATTAAATACACGGGAAATAATTATTATATTGATTTTTTTAATTTTTAAAATCATTATTATTTTTTTAAATGGAAAGCCTAAGAGAACATAACCAAGTTGCTCAATATTATTAAAAGCCTTGCTCGGATGAGCTCTGTCCAAATAGATTATTTGCAGCAGCAAATGAATTTCCTAGTACTCAACACTCCTTAATACAAAAAAGAATAATAATAAAATTAAAAATTAAAACCCAAATAGCCACACATACATGTTTCAGCCCCATTTAGACAATTTATCAAGCATATAGAAGCAATTTCACAAAATAATAATAATAATAATAATAATAATAATACTAATAATAATAATACTAATAATAATAATAATAATAATAATAATAATACCAAAAGTGCAGTAAAAACATTTTTTGTTAAATTTATCCAATGATTGATGAACTAACGTTGTGTTTGATAGAGAGATTTGGGAATGAATTTAAAAAGGGGGAAGAGAAAAAGTAAGTGAAATGTGAATAAAATATACTTACATTTCACATATTTTACACACCTTTTCATTTTCTCTTTCCATTTTTAAATCTCCCAACAAAATACAACGTAAGAGAAAACCACTGGCGTAAAGCCTAATAGCCTATGTACAGACCAAACGAACATGTAAAAAATATAAATAAATAAAAAAAGACCTAGTCAATTTCAAATCACAAAGTTAATCTCAAAAAAATTAGTAAGAGCAAAAAAATTTTGTCTTTCACAATGTAAACAACACAAAAATCACAAAAATAACAAGTCTGATATCTAATTGTTTTTCCAAGTCTTCCAACCAAACCAAACAAAGAAACAATAAAAAAAAACTGAGTATAGTGGTCACCTAATCATCAGAAGATATGCCTCTCTATTTTCACTAAATGTACACTTTGTTCCGAGCTTCAACAATCAATTAAACAACAATCAAGATGTTCAAATCATGATCCAAAAGCGAATCTGAAAAAATGAAGATCTCAAATATCCCTAGAGCAAAAATCAATGAGAAACGGGAAGAGAGAGAGAGAGAGAGAGAGAGTACCTGCGCGAGAGCGAGATAGACAAAGGGAGACAATTGGTGCTCCAATGGGGATGGAGAGGGAAATTCTATTTCTACACACTGCTTATCTCGTTATCCATCATTTTTAGCGCACACACTTATGAATTTTATTGGATATATTATTTGTGTCATTTCAAACTCCACATATTCTAATTATAACCCTTAACTCAAATATTATACACACATTTTTCACCCAAACACACACCCGTACACAGCCACTGAAAATCGACAGTTAGCTTCCGATGAACCAAATCATGGATCTCTTTATCTCTCTCACAAGGATGGATATGCTTTACCAAGAATGGATGTAGCACCACTTTCTGAGTTTCCAACGAAGAGCTACATGACAATGTAGATTGCACAGCTTTCACCATTGTTACTAGTTCACCACTTATTTCTGAAATGGATCTAACATATTTATTGAAAGAGGCAGCAAACAATTCGATTTGAAAATTGTTTTTCGAACAAAAATAATAATTTTGATAGTAGATCGTCTTCCTCTCTATTATTTTTCATTGAATTCGTAACCGAAACAAATTAAATTGATTCTAAAGAGTTCTAAAGAGAGAGAGAAAGGAAGAAAACAAGAGGTTTGCTTGTTTTTTGTTGTTGTTGTTGTTGTTGTTGTTTTTTTTTTTTTTTTTTGATTAGCAAAAAGGAATTTTATTGATAAAAGAAGCAAGATACATGCAAAACTTAACATCAACAAAGTAGGAAAGTGCACTGAGTATCATAACTAACCTATCCCAGCTAGGTTTGTTTGTTGTTGTTGGTGGTAGAAAGAGAGAGGAAAGAAGAAATGAGATGGGTTGGCTAGGGTTTTGATACTTATTATGGTCATTTTATTTTAGGGTATAATTGTCATTAATTTTTTTTTATCAAGTGTGTGTACTGAAATAAGTAGGTGTACGAAAATAGAATTTTTTCGATGAAGATGGGTGTCACATGAGAGAGAGAGAGAGAGAGAGAGAGAGAGAGAGAGAGAGAGAGTAACTTAACAATTAATTTTGTTGTAGAATATTATTTTATATAAAAACAAAATTAAAAATATATATACAATCACACGTATTTAAAAAATCGTGATAAAAAAAATTATTTAGAAAGTGAGATTAAAAATAAATACTATCTCACTCAATTTAATTGATTGTGATTAAAATATCATTCTAATTATTTTTAATCACACTTCTAATAAAAGTGAGATATTTTTAATTTTTTTTGTGTAATCTTTAAACATTATTGTAGATGACGGAGCCACCAAGTGGAGGCTGGAGGATGCCGGAGAAGGGGTAGAGGATGAGAGAGACAACACTAGGGTTTCATAAAAGGAGACAGAGAGGGAGGATGAGAGAGAAAACCGGTTTGAGAGATGGGATTGAAAGAGATAGACGTGTGATCCAAATAAATAGTGATGGGTATTTTGGTTATTTTATGATAGGTTGTCCTTATGGACAGAATAAATTAATGACTGGATCTCTTGACAAGAAAAATTCAAAATTAAAATTTTCATCTGAAATCCTTTTTATTTTTATAGACTAATTGATTTTATCTTTATTGAGTCGCGGCATCTCAGCATTATGAAACAAAAATTTTATATATTGGTTTCCATTTTTTTCCCTTCTCTTTTATATAATTTTCTCATAAAGACGTAAAAGATACACAATTGAATTGTATTTGGGGTCGACTTTTTTTAGCATTTTTTCGTCTCCAGCATGCTTTTGTTTTAGTGAACTTATTCAAATTCTCTAATATATATTTTAAACTTTTTAAGTTCTCCTTGATTAGATTGCTCTAAAAATTAAGAAGGATTAAAAAATTTGAAACAAATCCAGTAGAAAAATATAATTTTGGTTAAAAAAAGCCAAGAAAATTGTTTTCTTCGTCTTTAGTGGATTTGTTTTGGTTCAATTTTAAAAAGAAAATGGTGGGATCTAAAAGCACCTAAGTTTTTTTTTTTAATTTTAAATTTGAATAAAAAATACTAAAAAAAAAAAAAAAAATTTTAAAGGTGAAACAATGAATTTTTTTTAATAATATCATACATGGTGCCTCTTAATTGTAGAGAGACATATAATTATTTTTTCATATTTTAGATAAAAAAAACTATATGTTTCACTAATATAGTCAGCATAGTAGATAACTTTTCATAAACAAGGATTGGTGACATATTGTGATGCTAAAATTCTAGAGTAGTAGTGGTTAAGGGTTGGCATCAGGCCGGGCATAGTCTGCACCAAGGATCCTCTAGAGTGAAATTTCCCTAAAGTTTTCTAAAGTGTTATATTGTGTGGTTGAGATTTACTGGCAAGTCACATCAGAAAAATTGATGTGACTTGCCAGTAAATCTCAACCATACACTGTAGCACTTTAGGAAACTTTAGAGAAAAATCACTCTAGAGAATCCTTGCTCCATAGTCTGTCAGCAAAAATAATGCTCACGCTCGCCCATGGGCTAAGAGCATTTCTACCTAAACTTCCAAAAAATTGTATGATAATTTTTTTTTTTTTGAAGTTTTAGGTGTCAAATTAATATATATAAATTTAACATATCTAAAAAAATAACTCAACTTAATATGTCAAATTTATTATTTTATTACTTTTACTTTAATCTTTTTTTATTTTAATATTTTTTAAACTCTTTTATTAGACCATACCATTAAAATAATGAAAAGAAAAGCATTTCATATCTTTCTTTTGGTATGCTAAATTTGGCATTGCTTAAGACATGTTAAATTGACAACTCACTTTTAAAGATTCGAATAGAGCACAATTGAATGTTAAATTTTATTGTTAAAAGTGCCACCTCAAAATTGACAATTTGAGTGGAGGTGCTCTAAGTTCGTTAAACTTCTTTTTCTTTGACAGTCTAGCCAGCCCGGCTTGGGGCCAAAAAAACCTTAGGTCCAAACCTTATCCAACTGGCGTAGCTTAGATGGGAGCGAAAAACTTCTATGCCTTGTTAGGTTTAACTCTCAAAACACAATTTTTGAAAAAAATTTCCAAAATTTTGTTTGGTTGGAAATTTTTTGAAATTTTTTTCCAAAATCACTTTCTCTCTCACACACATATATCAATATATGTAAACAATATATCAATATAAGGTTGTGATTCAAACCTCCGCATGGTGTAGTCACAACAAATCTGGACAGAGGATCCTGATCCTTTCCATTAATATTGCTAGAAAAAGATTGTTCTCAATCAATATTATAACTTCTGCAAACTTGACAATGGAGCACTTTTTTACACTAGGAAGAAGTATCTAGGCAGACTGACAAGATAACAAGAGAGTAAGGAAATTTTTTGGAGAGAAATCCAAAGGAGGGAGGTCTCAATTTATACACATGGGATGAGAGTGGAGGAGCCTCAGGCATGAAGGCTAGTAACAAATGCATGATTCATTTCTGTAAAACTTATGGAATAAATCCATCATAAGTATAGAGGTTACAAACTCTATACACACTTGTGTGTATATTTGTAGCAGCCACCACCATTTGACCTAGTCTAGAAGGTTGGTGGGCCACCAATACGGCCCAACCCCAAATCTTATCCAGTCTAACAAGTCTCAAACCTCAACCCTTAAGATCCGCAATCCACAGACCCAAACCCAGACTCGACCGGGGCAGAGTAGGTGGGCGGCGCACACGTGTGACACTTTTTGTATAACCAATTTGGACCATAGTTTTGGTCCAAAAGGCTCACACCCTTAGGAAAAATTAGAGATTTAAATACCCATCAATACTTTCCTTTATAATCAATGTGGGATAGGTGGTTACACACCTTCCCCAACTCATTCATGAGGCTAACTTTATGAGACAATTTCTCATTCAAATCTTAATGGTTTTTTGTTATTCTTTTTGTGATGTAAATATCTCATTGCAAGGAATCTAGACCCACTTGGACCTACCACAACCCATGGTTGGGACCCACTTTAATTTCATATTAAAGTCACAAAAAGACTATTATTAACAATCCCCTATATGAATAAAAATTGTTCGAATAAAGAAAAATGGACAGCGCTTAATAGTAAAGACTCAGAGAGAGAGAGAGAGAGAGCACACAGAATAACCCTGCATTAGAGAAGGTAACTTTTGGCCTTGAACTTTTCCTAGTGAAAGCCTATTGGATTATTGGCTGATTAGTGAATGTGATGTTTGAAATTGTTTTGCCGTTTGTGCAAATTGAGATAACAGACTTCACACAAGAGTTACTCCAACCGTCGTTTTGTTCTCATTATTGTGTCCGATTTGGCCCTACACACTCGCCTGGTTCAGTGCGTGGTTTTAAAGAATTCGGCCTTGTCAATTCTTAAAGAAGCGGCTCCATTTTGCACTCACATAGGGGACCTACATAAGGTATCTCGCTATATGATGCTTAACTATTCATAGCATATAGGTCATTAAAAGCATCAGTTTAACCTTCCACCCCATAGGGTATCACTGTATAAAGGAATGGACAAGAGGATTTACCTCTTTAATGACTCATCCGTTACACGCAATTAGGTTGTCCCTTTAAACATAGATCTTGGGATCTCTAGTCAACTAAGTTGGGTTTTTCATTCCGATAACACTCGCTAAAGGCCTTCACCTCATTTCTCTTGAAGACTTTTTTACTAACTCTCGATTTAACCTTTTGGTTAACGGATCCGCAATATTTTCTTTAGACTTTACATAGTCTATAGAGACAACCCTACTAGAGAGTAGCTGGCATATGAAATTATGTCTACGATGGATATGTCTAGACTTTCCATTATACATATTACTCTGTGCCCGTCCAATAGCTGATTAGCTATCATAATGAATACAGATAACTGGCACAAGTTTCGGCCAATATAGAATATCTTCAATGAAATGGCGTAGCTATTTAGTTTCTTTTGTCGCTTTATCCAAAGCAATAAACTCAGATTCCATCATTGATCTCGATATACACGTCTGCTTGGAAGATTTCCAAGACACGACTGCCCCCTCTAAGGGTGAACACATATCCACTAGTGGATTTTGAGTCCTTTTTATCAAATATCCAATTTGTGTCACTATAACCTTCTAGTATCGTTGGGTATTTGGTGTAATGTAGCTCATAATCCCGGGTGTAGCATAAATATCTGAACACTCGCACAATGCCCTTCCAACAAGTAGCATTAGGATTACTTCTGTATTTACTAAACCTACTAATAGGGTAGGCTTTATTCTGCCTCGTACAACTCATCATCCAATGACCTGAGAATATTCTAGTTGAGAGATATTCTCACCATTATTCTTAGCCAAATGTAGACTTAAGTCTACTGGTGTCCTTACCTCATTTGTATTTGATTTACTAAACTTCTCAAGTATCTTACCAACGTAATGAGACTAAGAAAGTACAACACAACCAGATGTTCTGGTAATCTTGATACACAGAATCACATCTACAAGGTCCATATCTTTCATGTCAAATTTAGAGTTTAACAACTTCTAGGTAGTTCTAATCATTTCATTATTACTACCAACAATGAGCATGTTATCAACGTATAGACACAAAATGACATAACCTCTGTTAGTGTCTTTGTCACACTCGTTGATTCTAAACCCACTCGATAATGTAACGTTGCCAACTTCTCACGCCATTGTTTAAAAGCCTACTTTAAACCATACAATGATTTGACAACTTTATAGACTTTCTCACCTTGCCCTAGAGCTAGAAACCCCTTAGGTTATTCCATATAGATTTCTTCATCCAAATCTTCATTTAAGAAAGTTGTCTTTATATCTTTTTGACGTTTCTCCAGATCGCTCAAAGCTACTACCACAATCACCATACGAGTGGATGTTATCCTTGTCACATGTGTATACGTATCAAAATAATCCAAGGCTTCTTGCTGCTTGTATCTTTTGATAATTAGCCTAACTTTATACTTATCAATTGACCCATCAGCTTTCATCTTTCTTCTAAAGATCCACTTATTTCCCAAAGCCTTACTACCAAGGGATAAATCAACCAACTCCCCAAGTGTGGTTTTGTAAGATGGAGTCAATTTCACTTTTGATAGCTTCTTTCCACAAAGGACTTTCGGGTGAAATCATAGCTTCGTGGAAAGTCAAAGGCTCTTTTTCCAACATATAAGTGAACAAGTATGGACCGAAGAACTTGGAAATCCTAACCTTTTTACGTCTTCTTGGCTCACATTCCTTCTCAACTTGATCACTAGCACTAGCAACATTTTCAAGTTCCTTCACGAAACTTTGATCCTCTCCTTGGGTTTGGCAAAGAAATACGTTTTCAAAGAAGGACGCAATCCTTGACTCCATGATGTATTCTTGTGTATATTTGAAATATCAAATTTGTGCACAAGAAACCTATATGCACTACTATTCTATACATAACTGATAAATATATAATCCACGGATTTCGGGCTTATCCTAACTTGTTTGGGTGTAGGCACCGCCACTTTTGCAAGACACCCCCACATTTGTAAGAAATTATATGAAGGTCTGTGGCATTTTCATAATTCATACGGGATCTTGTCTACTTTCTTTCGAGATATTTTATTTAGAATGTAATTCGCAGAGAGAATTGCTTCTTCCCATAAGTTCTATGGAAACCCATAACTAATCAACATTGCATTCATCATTTCCTTCAACGTCCTATTTTTTGGCTCAACAATGCCATTTGACTGAGGGGAATAAGACGCTATAGTTTGGTGAATAATCTAGGACTGAGCGCAAGTCTCAATAAACGATGATTCATATTCTCCACTGCGATCATTTCTCAATGCCTTAATCTTCTAGCTTAGTTGATTCTCAACTTTATTCTTATAAATAATAAATTTATCAATCGTCTCATCTTTGCTTTTAAACAACTTCACATAACAATATTTACTGCAATCATCAACAAAAGTGATGAAATACTTGTTGCCACCTCGAGATTGTATGACTTTCAAGTCACACACATCACTATGCATTAAATCCAAAGGCTCGGAATTTCTTTCAACAAGATGAAACAAAGTCCTAGTCAACTTTGCTTCTACACAAGTTTCACACTTGTGATTTAGATTAATCTTGAAAGATGGTATGTGATATAACTTGATTAATCTATGCAAAGAGTCAAAATTTACATGATCGAGTCTACCATGCTATAAATCACTTCAAGAAATTAAGGTTTTAGAGACAAAATTACTTTTATGGACAATATTTTTCTCGACAAAAGTGTTATTATTTTATTTTTAGGGACAAAATCGAACATTTAGTGATGAATACTAACCTTTTGGTACCAAATTTTCTCTCAAAAAATAAAACTTTTTGGGACCAAGTTATTTTGTCCCTAAAAACTCATTTTTTGACTTTTCGGGATGACCTTTTAGTGACTATCCCCATGAAAACTATAAATATTTCTTAAATATTTTTTGCAACAAAATTTGTACTTTTAGAGACAAAAAAAACTTGGTGTAGACACCTCATTTTTGACCACCCTTAAGACTTGGGCGCTTTATTCCGAACACTTGATGATGAAACTTACACTGTGCAATCATTTGAATTCTCAGCGAAGAAATTTGGATTCAAGCTCTAATCCGAAACCTTATACCCCATTTTGGCCAAACTATTTTAGACCTTAAAACCCTCTTTTTCAAAATATTTTTCCAAATGTTTCTACGATGTTCCGAGGGTTGCATTTCGTTTAAAACAATGCACTTTTCGGTAAACCAAATAGGACAAAGTGGAAATAAATGAAAGGGAGGAGAACTCTTTGAAAATTCTTTAAAACACCTTATTTATAGATTTGGAGTTGGAGCAAATAGGAGGGGAGGGAAGAAAACTAGCTTACAAAGAGGTTGGGCATCAAACCGTTGAGAAAGAATGAGCAGCCTTCTTTAAATTAGGAATATCTCTTTGTCCACTTAGAATTTAGATACGAGGCCACCACCATTGAAAAGTAGACTTCTGGGGCTTCAACTTAGACTTAGGAATCACCTAAAACAAAGTCCGAATGAAGGAGATATGCCCATTTGAAGTTGGGCCTGAAATGTAGTCTTTTAGACCCGATCGGGTCTATTTAGAACCGGCCAAGCCTCAATGAAAACTTTTCCTGGGTTGCTTTTTAGGCCCGACTGTGGGTTTTAAGACCCGGCTAGGTCTCGATAGCTCTAGACAGACAGTTGGCAGGATTTGAACAAATATCTTTGTTTGAAGATATTTTTGACCATTTTGGCTCAAACTCTATAAATAGGACCTTTTTCTTCAGAATTTAAGGTTAGAAAATTTTCCAAAAGCTTTGAAGAGCTAAAAAGACCTCCTTCCATCCTCCTTGCTTCCTTTAACCTTCAAACCCTTTTTTTACTATACATACACAATACATATACCATTGGAGCATGTTCTTGAAGCTTTTTGCTAGAGTTTCAATCCATATTTCATAAACTTGAGGGTGCTTTGGAATCAAGTTTGTTTAACCAAAGCTTTCTCTCTTTAAGAGGTATAAGTTTGTCACCTTTATCCTTGCTTTCATTTCCATCTTTTTCTATCTTTTTCTTGTGTTTATACATCGTTTTGGATCCTTTCCAAGTGCTGAAACTTGGGGTTAAAAGGCCACCAAAGGTAGAGAGATTTAACAACCTTTCTTGCACCTTATCCTATGGCTCATACCCCTTGTTTTCTCACTCTTTTCTTTGGTTTACATGATGATTTTTAGAGTTTAAAAAGGTTGAAGAACATGGTTTAAAGGTCTCAAAAGTGGAGGGGTTAGCCACCTCTCCTTGATTTTGCTTACTAACTTTACATCTCTTCCTTTTGTCTATCTTTTTGTGCTCTTTAAACACACTTTTAGCCACTGTTTTTGGGCTATTTTGGGACTGTTTTTGGGGCTGAAATATGTGATTTAAAATTACAAAAAGTGGAGGGGTTAACCACCCCTCCTTAGGCTTTGTTCCATAACTTTTTCTCTACTCTTTTTACTTATTTTCTCTTGCTTTTAGCCACTATTTTTGTACATTTTAGGGGCTGTTATGGGCTGTTTAATTCATTAAAATGGTTTACACTTTGAATATCATACTTGTTGTGTTGTAAGTCTTCATGGCTTCGGTTGTTTAGGCCTTAAACACCAAGTCATTTAAGTTGATAGCTTTATTTACTTAGTTTTCATGCGAAGAGTTTCATTTTAAATAATCAATCTTGCATAACCATTTCTGCAACCCCCCTCTTTTCTTCTTTTATTTTGTTTGAGAGTTATTTCAACCAATTGATAGTTATTCAAAGCATGACAAAGAGAACTATGCTTAATGGCTTAATATCTACGGAGGTTCATCGTCAACGGCATGGTCTCTCTTTCATGCTTAAAAGGACTTCTCGTTTAATTTCTCCTCTCATTTAGTGGATTTAATCATCACTTTGGACAAATTGATTAAAGAATGGCAAGGACTAATAAAATTGGTCTAAAATCAATGAAACCAACATAAAGAAAAGGAATTAGAATAGTTGGGTTCGGCCGGACGTTATGCCGAGTCCATCGTGTCAAGAGTCGTCACACATCAATTCATGATGTTTTGATGAACCTTGAAGTGTCTCTACCTCCCTCTTTGAGTTCACTCCATGTTAGGAGGGAGGGGTGGTCATTGATTCATTGCATTCATTGATCTTTGTCCAAATTGTGTCCAAAATCATCAAGCAATCAACTTGCTCATTGATGGTTTTGGAAATGACTTCATCCTTCTCTTGAGGCTTTCCATGACAAAGAAGGGCAGAAGGGACAAACAGGGCTTGACACTACTCTATTTACACTGTTTTCACTCCAGAGCACAAAAATAAGATTTTGCTTGAAATTGAGGCACGACCGGCCCTTTTTGGACCTGGTCAGGCCTCATTGTGGCATGGTCGATCATCAATGTTTGGTCAGTAGTATATTTTGTAGAAAACAGAGGGCAGTGGCTGAAGGTGAAACAGAGCAGGCCTAGGTAGACAGAGCAGTTCGTGGACCTTATGCATGTAACCCTTGGGCATCCTTGCTTACATCAATGTTGTAAATTAATACTCTCATTATTGTTGTAATTATTATCATTGTAATTAGTATTGTTGTAGCAATGATTCATTAGATAGTTAGTTTATTTTGTTGTAATAAACTAGCTAGTTAGTTAATTATAGCTTTAGCTAGCTAGTTATTTATTCATTCATTCGGTTTTGTAATAGTTAGTTTAATTTAGACACTTAGACATTCATTCAGACCCTCTTGCGTGAGGGCAAACATGTAATAATGTGTACGTCTTCTAAGCCCACGTCTTTATCCCTTTTATTTACTTGCTTATAATGGGTAGTTTAGAACATCATGTTTCTTTTAGCATTTTCCATGTTTGCATACACTTGTCTTGCATTCATCGAGGCTCGGTTCATCATTCTAACAAGCATTGCCATTTATTACTTCGTTGAATACGTGAGTTATTGCATGCTATCAAATTGATTCACATGCCATGTTAATAGCCAAGCCTATCTAAAATAGCATATTGCACGTGTTGCATTAGTTATTTTGCATCCGTAGGATCATGCATTTTTTCTAACTCTTTTATTTCTTTTGGCTTGCCTTGGAGTACTAGGTGAACACTTATTGCTTTAACATAACCGCATGCGTGTGATTGTTGCCATGATAAGCATGAATACTATGAGGCTAATTGCTTAAGCGATATAACTCTTTTAATGCTAGTGGATGAAGGCCTTTTTACATAAGTTAGGATAAATTGATTAATGTACATGCAAACTCACCTTTTCAAGTGACGAGTATCAAAAACAATTTTCAAACAAACATGAAATCAAATGTTCCAACTTTTGCAAATTGGTCTATACTTGTGTGTATCTCCTAGTAAATTTAGTTTAATAATCAGAACAAGAGCATATAATGTAGATAAAAATCACATCATGATTAGTAGAGGCCGATCTTTGATTGGTCGAGTGGGGTGCTCAATTCATGACCTTCCCCTTTTGTACCTAAGTTCTCGAGCCGAGACACTTTGGTGATAACGGATAAGTGGCCTTTGGCACGAGTCTTGGGTTTCCTAATTTTTCCAAAAAAAAAAATATATATATTTAGGTGGCAACTCTGAAACCTGGCAAAGCAGTCCATTTTTGGCATTTGATTCAAATATTAATTTTCCAAAAGAATTTCCGGATATGGACTTTTTTTTGTGTTTTCACTGTTTCACATTGCACTTTGTGAAATCAGATTCAGAACCACGAGAGTCTGAACTGTAGGGCTATTGTTTCCGAAAGGAGCATGAAAAGTCAAGCTATACTTGGTCTCTAAAACTCTTATATGTTGTTGTGAATTAGAAGAATCAAGCATGTAAATAGAAGAACAAGGATTCTTTCATTAATCTTTGGGACAATTGTAGTAGCTAGTTTTTCGCACTCCTTGGATGGGTTAAGTCTCCTCAGATGTGATTCCCTACAGTTCGGACTCCCGTGATTTTGAATTTGGATTCACGAGTACAATGTGAAACAAAAGAAAATGAGAGTCAAAATCTGGTAAATCCCAGAAAAATCCACTAATTGCAAGAGATGCCAAAAATGGACTGCATTGCTAGATTTCAGAGTCGTCACCTAATATTTTGGGGAGAATTAGGAAACTTGTCACTCGTGCCAAAGGCCACTTGTCCGTCATAACCAAAGTTGTCTCGGTTCGAGAACTTGGGTATGAGAGAGAAAGGTCATGAATTGAGCACCCCACAATAAAGATGTGAATTTTATAGACATTATATGCTCATATTCTGATTTATTAATATGCTAACATTACTATGTGAGGCAAATAAGTATAGACCACGTCACTTACTTTGGAATGCCTTGATTTCTTGCTTTTTGAAAGAGTTTTTGAATATGTGCAACTCAAAGGAAAAATGAGTCATATGTACGACAATCAAAGTCATTCCAATTTAAGAAAAATAGCCTTCATCCATAGGCATTTATAGAGATATTTCAAGTAAGCAAGTAGCCTCATAGTAATATGCTAGATATGGCAATACACACACGAATGCTATGCTAAAGCAAAAACGCGCACCTAGTACTCAACCACGGAAAACCAAAGAAAAAGAAATAATTTAGAAAAATGCATGATCCTAGT
The DNA here is from genome assembly GCF_055761805.1 of Camellia sinensis. Classification (NCBI taxonomy): domain Eukaryota; kingdom Viridiplantae; phylum Streptophyta; class Magnoliopsida; order Ericales; family Theaceae; genus Camellia; species Camellia sinensis. The sequence continues at coordinate 102,163,828 of NC_138973.1, read as the reverse complement.
ATGCAACATGGCTAATGCAACGCATACAAAATGCGACTAATAAATTCAGCTACTAACATGACATGTGAAGCAACTCAAAACATGAGGTAGCACACATAATCATTTAGGAAGTAGTAAGAGCACTATGTATGATGAGCCGAACCTTAATGCGTGCAAAAATGGATGTGAGGCATGGGAATGGTAGAGATGAAAACATGATGTTATAAACAACGATGATAAGCATGTAAATAAAATAGAGAAATAAATGGGGGTTGAAAGACATACATCAAGTGTTACAAATTTGCCCTCTTATAAGAGGGTCTGAATGTCCTAATTAACTATTTATTACATCACTGAATGAATAATCACCTAGTTATTACATCTACAAATATTACAGTAGTAAATATATATAAAAAAAGGTGCACAAATGAGAACAACCCTTAGAAATTGCTCTACCTGCCTTCGGGAGAATTGCTTTATTTTACCCTCAGCCAATGCTCTATTTTGTCAACAACAATAAGCTATTTGTCCACTTTGAGGCCTAGTCATTCCACAATGAGGTCTGGCTGGGTCTAATAATAGACGGTTGTGCTTCATTTTTAGCAAAAAAAAAAAAAAAAAAAATGTGTTTTGTGTAGTGAGGTAATAACAGTGCAGACATAGTATTTCCAAAAGATGTTTGTCCTTTCTATCCTTTCCTATCATGAAGATACTCAAGAGAGGAATAGCTTTGCTTCATAAATCATCAACCATCGCAAGATTGTTGCATGATGATCTTAGAAGCAATAGGAAAAGACTTTATTAAACATAGAAATGAGGCTATTTTTCTCACCTCCTTCTTATCATAAAGGTATTCAAGGAAGAGGTAGACTTGCTTTACAAACCATCAAACATCACAAGATAGTATGTGATGATCATAGAAGAGACTAAAATGAAAAATATTAACAACTCAAAAATTGTTGTAAGCTCCTCTTCCTACTCATGGAATAAGGATGAGACACCCATTTTCATGCTTCAAAGTGGAACTAGAAAAGAGTTTTCAACACTTTTGATAAAGAGCTCTATATGAGCAGCAATGGAAATAAGGAAGAAACTCAAAAAAAGAAAAAAAGAAGAAGCTAACTATCAAAGTTTAAACACACAACTCGTCAAAATTATTGACAACTCCTCCTTTTATTCATGGAATAAGGATGAGACATCCATTTTCATGTTTCGAAAATGATCGAAAAGAGAGTTTTTCAACACTTTTGACATGGAAGCTATCACCTAGATTCGAGGTAAACAACAATATTTATGAAAGCGGAAGATTTATAGTGTGACACCCCAAAATTTGAGGGCATCATAATAAGGTTTACAACTTAAAATCAATTTTCTTAATTAAGAACTCCTCATCAATGTTGCCACCAAGTTTACCATCATCCACTAATTAACAACACAGAAATTAAAAGTTCTTAAATTACAACTCCAATCAAACTTAAAGCTTAGTCTTAGTACATGAAAGAAAGACACAAATACAAAAAAAAAATAAATAAATAAATAAAAATAAAAAAAGCTCAGAGAAATGGTTCATGGAACTTGGGCACACTTCAAGCTAACTAAGGCTGAATATCACCTTATAAGACCTCGGTGTTACCTTCAGTTTCTTCGGTACCAGGCATAAAACGCCAAGGCAAGGGGAACGCTAATGAGTGACGAGCTCAACAAGATATTACAACCCGAAAATACCCACCCTGATAATATTACTCACAATTAATGAATACTGTGTAGTAACAGAGTAACAAGCAACGTTTAATAAGCATAACAAGAATACTATCAGTTCAAATAATAACAATAGATAATAAGAATATTGACAAGTGGAAGTAGTAATTCATCATAAGGAAAATGTCAACTTTTTAAAAAAAAAATTCACACAGGTTTAGTTTATCAGATAAGTTTAAGTAACTCTCCGTGGAGCACTATTTCTACTCAACCGCTAAGCAATGGCCACGGGTAATTCTAACTCCCCCTTGGTCAAATATTCAAATGTTACTTCCTGTAACTACCAATGATGCCCATGCACCAAGGTTATGTACTCAAGTGGCGACATCACGGTTTGCCCCAAGGGAACAATCTATGTTCTGACACCCGCACCACCAACCTTATATCGCCTATACCGATAAGAGCCGAAATACCTTCCTGTGCCATGTTAGGGTTCACAACTCATTTGCGCAAGACTCTAAACTGGGCTCACCCCATCACTTTTAAACTTTAATGCATCGGTTCAATTTCGTGTTTCTTTACTTTGTCGAATTCACATTTTGATGCATGTGCGAGTTTTAGTTTGAAAACCATAGTGACATAAGGTTTATATGGCACAACACAACCATGTATGGAAACCAAAATAAATATTGTAGAATGTCTTACGAGTCATCACAAATTTCTTAGAATTTCCCACACTTCTTAATTTCAACACTTAATGATCGGACTAAAAATAATGAAACCCATTCCAAATGAAATTCAATTAGTACGATATTTTAACCGCTACTAGTTCATTGAGTTAGAAAAATATTTTGAGAAGAATACCAAGGCTAAAAACGATTTGAAAATGGAGAAATAAAATTTGGAAGAAAACTGGTTTTTGGGACAGTGAGTTACAACAACTTCCGGCACAGGTGTTCTGTGTTTGAAAAATTAAAAGGGGCCTCAAAAAATGTGAAAAAGAGCTAAGGTTAGAATTATTTGCTATATATTTGAGTTTAGAACATATTTACAGAGGAGCTTGAAGACTGAAAACCAATGGAAGATGGTCAAATAAGTCTACTAAGAAACTTGGACAGATTCTGTCGCATTTTAGAAAAATTGCAATTTCTTCTCTTAGACTTATCCTTTTTTGTGAAATCGGCGGCAAATGAAAGATAACTCTGATATCGAACTATCCCAAGTGGTCGTGCAGAAAAATAGCATTTTCAGAGAAAATGGGACCTGTTTGAAGTCACTGTTCCTACTGTGTTTTAAGCAACACTTAGAACAAATATTTATTTCGGTAAGAAAATGGTGTCCAATAATTTTATAAAACTTTTACACAGTATAAAACACCTACATATACTCCTAGTAAAAATAGATTTTTAACACAAGTTATTTTCAATTAATTAGAGCATTTTTCATTCGATAAAATCTGAAACAATAAAGAAAATATAAGTTTCAAGTATAAATGAACCAACTTTATCTCATTTTACTCTCATGCAAGATTATTTCAAACAATGAAGAATATTTGAACACATAAGAATATAAAATAAATTGCTAAACCATCTAATCTATGCTTGCAAGAAGGAATAGAAATCATATAATCATGAAATTCTCATTCTATCAAAATATAAACATGAATTGATCTATTCTTGCTATGTATGTATTAACAATGCATACTCTTGCATATATTTATATAGATTCAGTTAAAAAAAAAAAATATCTAAGGGATGATAGAGGTTGAATATTCCTACCTTAAGAGCTTTTACAAACTATCCTCAAGATTAGTTTTGAAATGGTGACCACCAACCACCTTCTCCTCTTCCTCTCTTTTTCTTTTCTTTTCTACTCTTTCCCTTTTTTTTTTTTTTTAGTTGCAGTAGTAGAATGGCTGAATAGTGTTCTTATTTGTAGGAGTTTGAAGGCAAAATTTATTATTATTATTATTATTTATTTTTTCACTTGGGAAACATTACCTACATGATATAGGCTTAGAGTGTAATTGTATACATGTCTTAGCATGCATTGGCATGCCTCCAATAGCCTTCTTGAGAAGGAGTGGGCCGAATTTCCCCACCCAAAATCTGATTTCATATCTTCTTCTTTTTCTTCTTCTTTTTTTTTTTTATGTTTTTATTTTTGTGTGTGTGTGTGTACAAAATAAAATCAATGTATATATAACCTATTCACTAGATGTTTTGCTCCCTTCTATCCTCTAACTAACTTAGTTATTATTTGTTTTACTTATTTAGTTTCCACAACTGTATTTAGATACAAAAATTTAATCATAGAAAGATAAATAAATTTATTTAAAGGAGTTTAATATTGGTATTAGTCATGATGCTATTAACATTATAATTTAATAGTTTAAAAATCACTATTAATTGACTTAATATTATTATTAACAAATTAATTAGTTGTCTAAAAATTCAGAGTCTTACAATCTATCCCTCTTAAATAATTTCATTCTCGAAATTTTTAGCGCATACCGTTATCTTCAAACAACTGAGGGTAGTTAGCTTGCATTGCATCATCTCTTTTCCAAGTAGACTCCTTCACTCCTCGGTGCTACCACAACACTTACACCAAGTGGATGACTTTGCCTCTCAGGTTCTTTTCTTGTCGATCTATAATCTTTTTAGGCCTTTCCTCAAAGCTTGCATTTTCATTAAGATCAATCTCTCCCTAGTTGATAACATAGGAAGGGTGTGGCTCGTACTTCCATAACATTGAGATGTGAAAAACATTGTGCACCGCTGCAAGCTGTGGTGGTAGTGCTAAACGGTATGCCACTGCTCAGAATTTCGAAGGGCCCTACATAATGAGGTGCAAGTTTTCCTTTCTTCCCAAATCATATAGTACCTCGACGAGGTCAAACCCTGAGAAAAACATGATCCCCTACCTCAAACTTTAAGAGTCATCTTCTTTGATTCGCATAGCTCTTTTGTCGACTTTAGGCTGTGATTAGTCATTGTCTAATTAGTTTTATCTTCTCAGTGGTCTTCTGAACCAAGTTTGGTCCTAACAAGATTACTTTCCCTACTTCAGTCCAACAGATTGGTGATCGACAAGGTTGCCCATAAAATACTTCATACGGTGCCGTTCCAATACTAGCCTAGAACCTATTGTTGTAAAACGAACTCAACAAGAGGTAGGTGTTTCTCCTAACTTCCCTTAAAATCCATAACGCAAGCTCGAAGCATATCGTCCAAGGTTTGTATCGTCCTTTCAGATTGCCTATTTGTTTATGGGTGAAATGCCGTGCTAAAGCATAGGTTCTTTCCCATTGCCTTCTGCAAGCTCTGCTAAAATTGAGAAGTGAATCAAGGATCACGATCAGACACGATGTTAACTGCTATTCCGTGTAATCTGATCACTTCTTTGGTGAACAATCTACTGAGTGAATCTAACGTATCTGATAACCAGACAGGTAAGAATCGAGCTGTCTTAGTTAGTCAATTTACCACTACCCACATGCTGTCATGTCCGTGTGGTGATCGAGGCAAACCCGTCATGAAATTCATGGTTATGTGTTCCCATTTCCACTCCGGGATTGGTAAGGGTTAAAGTGTTTCTGCCGGTCTTTGGTGTTCAGCCTTTACTTGTTGACATGTCAGGTACTGAGGCACAAACTTTACTGCATCCCTTTTCATTCCGCCCCACCAATATTGGTGTTTTAAGTCTTGGTACATCTTAGTACCATCTGGATGAACTGCGATTACTAAATGGTGGAATTCTTTATGTACCTTTTCCCTCAGTGAGTCATCGTTTGGCACGAACATTCGACCTTGATCTTTCAAACTCCCATCTGTGTGAATTTCCCAACCACGCATGGTGTAGACACCCAATTTTTGATCGTCCTCAAGACTTAGACGTCATCGCTTGTGCACTCAATGATTACGAAGTCCTCGGCAGAATGCCCTGTCTTTGAGCCTTTAAACCTTGTTCTTTCTTTGCCCTGTTTTGGACCAAAACTTGGTGTCTGGACCTCTTGGTGACCTGTCGGCCACCCCCCAAGGCTGTTGGCCATGGGTTGTGCCTTTCGACCATGGATGTGGCCGGTTGGCCACCAGTGGTGGCCGGTCGGCTATCAGTGGTGGCTGACGGCCACCAGTCTTTTTTTCCAGATATTTATTGACAGCTGTGCCAGCTGTTGCACACTGAGTTGTATCTTCATACACGTGTATGGTAGGATGTATCTAAGCTCAAGGGGTGTTTTTCTATAAATAGGGGGGGTCTCCCCCATTTTGGAGGGTTAAAAGATTTAGACCAAAAATATCTCTCTCTAGATTTCTCTCTCTCTCTCTCTCTCTCTCTTGATATTTTCTGCCTTGTAGTTTATTTTCTCTACACTCTTACATACACTACCTTAATCAAACTTGGCCACCTTTGAGCTGAGGTCCCTTGGAGCCTTGTTTGAGCTCTAGAAGGAGGTTTGGGCTTGGATTGTTGCCTATTTTGTGCCTTAGCTTCAAGAGGTATAATACTTGTTATTTAAGCTTGCTCTCAATACTTGCTCTGCCATCTTTTTTTTCCTGCTATTTTGGGGCTGGTTTTGACATGTAAAAAGTTTTGTTTTTGAGACCTAAAAGTGGTGGTTTGAGCCCTTTTGAGTTAGGGGGTTGTCCATCTTTTTTGCTTCTTAGTTGTTAAGATTTTGTGCCGTCTTTTCATCACTTTCAAAACAAAATTTTTGGGCCTTTTAACCACTGAATCTTAGAGGTTTTTTAGTAGTAAAAACCTTGTTTTGAAGTCCAAAATTGAAGGGGTTAGCCTCCCCTCATTGTGTCTTGTTTGCATTCCTAGTTAGCTTCACGAGTTAGCATGTTTTTCTAGCTTACTTTAGCTTAAGTCCAGCATGTTTTTGCCTTTGTTTTGACTTGTTTTGGCTCTATTTTGGGCTGGTTAATTTAGTTGAGACTTGTATTGCATGGTTGTAGTGTTAATTCCTTCGCTAGCTTAGTGTCTTAATTCTTTGATCACCATTGCTTTGAGTTAATAGCATGTTTTAGTATTGTTTTGCACTTCATTTCAGCACTTAAAATCTCTGCAATCTCTCTCCATTCTTCACTCTTTTGTTTGCTTTGAAAGTGGTTTCAAACCACTTGTTTGCAGAAGTATGGAATTGAGGTGTTGCACCTAATGGTTTAATCTCTTAGGGGGTTCATTACCAATAGTGTAATGCCTCTTTCATGCCCAAAGCAACTCGTTGTTTGAGCCATCTTTCCATTAGAGGGCATTCACTTTTGGACTTAACTGATTAAAGAATGAATCGGTAATGTAAATTGAGTACATAAAATGAACAAGTAAAAGATGCAAGATAAGCATCTTTTGTGTTGCATTGCATGTGTTCGAATCGAACGTTAATTTGAACACGAAGAAAATGGGACATTTCAAAGTAATGAAATGTACCATTTTCCTTGGTCACCATCCCCCTTGATCATGCATGATAGGGTGGTGGTCTTTTTGAGTCTTGTTTTGCACTCATTAACTTGTACAAGCTTGGTTCTTTGGCCATCATGCATGGAAATTGCTTGATTGGTGGTTTGAGAGCCAAGAGTTTCACTCCTTTGAGCTTGTTTGATGATAAGGAATGCAAATAGTACACACAAACCTGTGAGAATACACTATTTTGCTTTGTCTACTCTCTGTTGCAGCAAAAAGAGGAGTTCATGTCATCAGTGGCTGACTGGCCACCACTAGTAGCCGACCGGCCACCAGTGGTAGCCGATAGGCTCCCTGTTGGCCACCAATGAAAATTGCACAGTGTGTTGGTAAGATGAAGCAGAGGCATTTTGGGAGTTGCTAGCACTGTTGGTGTTCAAATGTGCAAACAGAGGCGTTCAGTGGCAAGGTGGTGGATTTTTCGGGTGGAGGAATCGAGCATGCATGTATCCCTCGCTTCCCGACGCCATTTAATTGCTTTGTTTAGTTAATCAGTGGTAGCTAATTAATTAGTTTAATTGCTTTGTACTTAATTAGTTTGGTATTTAGCTAATTACTTCGATTTGTAATATTTAATTAGCTTAGAATAAGTTAGTTAATTCGTTTTAATTGTTTCAATTGTTGTAATAATTAGTTAGCTTATTCATTCAGACCCTCCTTCGTGAGGGCGTAATGTTGTAATAAGTGTGTGTGCGTGCGTGTGTGTATGTCTTCCAACCCCACGTCTTTCTCCCTTTTATTTAATCTCTTTTGATGGTTAGATTAGGGCCATTTTCGATTAGCACACCTTATGTTTGCATGATTGTATCCATTCATTTGTATGGCATGCACCGAGGCTCGACGCATCATTCAAACTGCATTGCAATTTCAATACTTCTTTGAATACGTGTTTAATCGCATGTTGTTCAAATTAATTCATATGCCATATAGTAGCCGAGCCTATTAATTGTATATTGTATGTGTTGCATTAGACACTTAACATAGTTAGGATCATGCACCTTTCTAACTAGTTTCTGTTTTGGCTAGGAGTACTCAGTGAGTTTTACGCTTTAGCATACTTACATGAGTGTGATTGCTATATTGCCATGAATCGCATGCTTGCCATGAGACTATGTGCTTAAATGCTAAATTGCATGAATGCCTGTAGATGAAGGCTTGTTATTTGAATTGGAACGATCAATAAAGTTAAGTTTTAAGCCCACATTGTTGTGGCAAATCTTGTTTTAAGCCCACTATGTTTGGTGGTAAATTCGCATCTTTAAGCCCACTTGAGGGTGGCAAATTCAAACTGTTTTCGCAAACAAACATGACTTGAAATGTTCCAATTCTTGCAATATAGTCTGTACTTGCATGTGCGCGTCACATAGTAAAGCTAGCTTAAATAAACCGGAATAAGAACGCATAATGTTTATAAAATGCATATCATGATTAGTAGAGGCCGATCTTTGATCAGGCAAGCGGGGGTGCTTAATTCATGACCTTCCCCCTTTGTACGCAAGTTCCCGAGCCGAGACAACTTTGGTGATGATGGACACGTGGCCTTCGGCACGAGTCAGGGTTTCCCAAATTTTTCCAAAAATAAAATATTTAGGTGGCGACTCTATATCTGGCAAAATAGTCCAATTTTGGCATTATTTGATTTAAAATCAATTTTCCAAAAAGGTTTGCTGGATTTAGACTCTTTGGTGATTATTAGTTTCGCATTGCACTTTGTGAGATTAGATTCAGAACCGTGGGAGTCTGAACTGTGAGGCCTTCTTTTCAAACCTTTCCGAAAGGTGGGGCGCAAGAAAAAGGCGAGTCCACACATGGCTTCACTAGATTCCATTCATGCCTTGATGAATGCTACCTCCTGATTGTATTTTTGTGATTCTAATATCTCGCTCAAAATTTTAGGCGTAGCAATCTAAGCACCAAGGTAAGCTTTTTCATCTTGAACCTTCATCTATACCCTAAATTCATTAAGCGTTCTAACCATATTTAATTTTGTAAGTGCTAAACTAGCAACCATCCCTCTATTCTTGCGACTTAGTGCATCTGCCACCATGTTAGCCTTGTCGGGATGATAGGAAAGGGTAAATTGGTAATCCTCGAGATACTCCATCCAACGTATCGGACGCATGTTCAGGTCCTTTTGGGTGAACAGATACTTCAAGCTTTTGTGATCGGTGAATATCTCAAACTTTTCACCATATAGGTAGTGTCTCCAAATTTTGAGTGCGTGAACTATAGCTGCTAACTCCAAGTCATGAGTGAGATAATTCTTCTCATGGTTCTTTAATTTCCTAGATCCATATGCCACCACCTTGCCATTTTGCATCAATACGCACCCCAGACCTTCTTTGGAAGCATCACAATACACATTGTACCCAACGTTATGTTCTGGTACAATGAGAATAGGGGCATTCGTCAATCTTTTCTTGAGTTCTTGGAATGAATTTTCACAAGACTCATTCCATTCAAACTTAACTCCCTTTTGAGTCAAATATGTCATTGGTTTGGCCAATTTTAAGAAGTCTTGAATGAATCTTCGATAGTAATCGGCCAATCCTAAGAAACTACGAATCTCAAATATGTTCTTAGGTTGCTTTCATTCTGTCACTGCTTCTACTTTAGTTGGGTCCACTGATATTCCCTTTTCAGATACCACATGACCTAAAAATTTTACTTCCTCCATCTAGAACTCACATTTATTAGCCTTAGCATACCGTTGGTTCTCTTTCAAGGTTTGAAGTACTATTCTCAAGTGTTGTTCATGGTCCCCTTCAAATTTAGAATACGCCAAAATATCATCAATAAAAACTACCACAAATTGATCTAAGTAAGGCGTGAATATTTTGTTCATTAAGCTCATGAACACCTGGTGCATTGGTTAGGCCGAATGGCATCCCTATGAACTCATAGTGATTGTAGAAATTTCAAAATACAGTCTTCTATATGTCTTTATCATGCACACGTAACTAGTCACGATAATTGGACCTAAGGTCGATTCTACTGAAACTCTTTAATCCTCTCAATCGGTTGAGTAGAACACCAATCATACGTAATGGATTATTAATTTTATTTTTATTTTTTTATTTTTATAGTGACTCAATTAAGTTGTCAATGGTCGATACATATAACCTAAGTTTTCTATCTTTTTTGTTGACGGACAATACCAGTGCTTTCTGTGGAGATGTACTCGATTGAATAAATTTTTTGTCCAACACCTCTTGTAGTTGTGTTTTCATTTCTTTAAGTTTAACTATGTCATGCGATGTGGTGCTATAGATATTGGTGACATTTTGAGTTTCAACTTAGTAGTGAAGTCTAGCTCCTGTTTGAAGGTAATCTTGGTAATTAGTCAAAGAAAATGTTGGTGTATTTGCACACTACACAAGGAAGTCCTATATCCTTTAACTCTTCACTTTCAAGTGTCAAGCTTATCAATTGCTCAACTAGCAGGTCGTGCCATTATGACTTGCGATATGTAGGAGATAGAGAATCCTATCTATCCCCTTTAAATTGAAAAATCATACCGTCAAGCAAAAATTCATCACCGACCTACGGTAGCAATCTATTGTCGTTCGATTGACTGCTAATCAGTTTATTCTTTGGTTTATGTTGTGGTTTAGAGACTTCTAAGTTGTAGGACTTACACACGGGATCTACTCGGACTGAACTACCTAAATGTGGTTCTACACTCATGACCATTTCTAATTGATCTGACTTCAATGCCAAGATTCATCCAGTTGTAGTAGAGAAGAAACAATATGAAGTGGCTACGACAATAGCATAATTAACACAAGAATTCAAATGGAATTTGAGTAGATGGTACAGTTGGATGACATGATGGTTTTGGACTTTTAATAGGGTTAAGATTATGGAGCTGGTGACCAAACTAGATATTTGAATTGAAATTGCATTTGGCCATATACATTTCAAACCAAATACCTAAGATTCTTCACCCTGTAAAGATTAAAAGAGTGCAACTGGTTTTCAAGAGAACAACATAAAAGATACAATAATCAAGGTTCAAAAATGGCCAATTGATCTTCTTAAGGCAATACTTTGTTGAATTGGAAAGGTTCAATCAAGATAGAGAAGTGATGATTTTACGTCTGAAAAATTTGGCATCAAGCTAGAGGTACAGTTAGGATCAAACAAGGATAGTTACTATGATTAGCATAAAGCTCGCATAAATCATGAGTCGCATAACTCTATTCCTTCTAACACATGACACTACTCCTCAATTGAGGTTAAACCTCTTCTCACCGTCCCTAGGTATTCTAACCTAGAGCTCTAATACCATGTTGTGATGCCCTAAAATTTGAGGACATCATAATAAAGTTTACAACTTAAAATCAATTTTCTTAATTAAGAACTCCTCATCAATGTTACCACCAAGTTCACCATCATCCATTAATTAACAACACATAAATTAAAAGTTCTTAAATTACAACTCCCATCAAATTTAAAGCTTAGTCGTAGTACATGAACAAAAGACACAAATACAAAAAAAGAAAAAAAAGAAAACGAGAGAAAAAAAATTAGAGAAAGGGTTCATGGAACTTGGGCACACTTCAAGCTAACCAAGGCTGAGTGTCACCTTCCAAGATCTCAGTGTTTCCTTCGGTTTCTTCAGTACCTGGCATAAAATGCCAGAGTAACGGGAATACTAATGAGCGACAAGCTCAATAAGATACTACAATCCAAAAATACTCACCCCGATAATAATACTCACAATTAATGAATACTGTGTAGTAACATAATAACAAGCAGTGTTTAATAAGCATAATAGAAATGCTATCAGTTGAAATAATAACAATAGATAATAAGAATAATAACAAGTGAAAGCAGTAATTCATCATAAGGAAAATGTCAATTTTTCTTTTAAATTCACACAGGTTTAGTTTATTAGGTAAGTCTAAGTAACTTCTCGCGGAGCACTATTTCCACTTAACCTCTAAGTAATGGCCACGGGCAATTCTGACTCCCCCTTGGTCAAATATTCAAATGTTACTTGCTATAACTACCAATGATGTCCACGCACCAAGGTTACGTACCCGAGTCGTGACATCACGATCTGCCCCAAGGGAATGGTCTATGTTTTGACACCCGCACCACCAACCTTATATCGCCTAAATCGATAAGTGCCGAAATACTTTCCTGGGCCATGTTAGGGTTCACAACTCACTTGCGCAAGACTCTAAACCGGGCTCACCCCATCACTTTTAAACTTTAATGCATCCGTTCAATTTCGTGTTTCTTTACTTTGTCAAATTCACATTTTGATGCATGTGCGAGTTTTAGTTTGAAAACCATAGTGACATAAGGTTTATATAGCACAACACAACCATGTATGGAAACCAAAATAAATATTATAGAATGTCTTACGAGACATCACAAAATTTCTTAGAATTTCCCACACTTCTTAATTTCAGCATTGAATGATCGGACTAAAAATAATGAAACCCATTCAAAACAAAATTCAATTAGTACGATATTTTAGCTGGTACTAGTTCATTGATTTAGGAAAATATTTCGACAGGAATACCAGGGCTAAAAACGATTTGAAAATGGAGAAATAAAATTTGGAAGAAAATTGGTTTTTGGGACAGTGAGTTACAACAACTTCCAGCACAGGTGTTCTGTGTTTGAAAAATTAAAAGGGGCCTCAAACAATGAGAAAAAGAGCTAAGGTCAGAATTATTTGCTATATATTTGAGTTTAGAACATATTTACAGAAGAGCTTGAAGACTGAAAACCAATGGAAGATGGTCAAATAAGTCTACTAAGAAACTTGGACAGATTCTGTCGCATTTTAGAAAAATTGCAATTTCTCCTCTTAGACTTATCCTTTTTTGTGAAATCAGCGGCAAATGAAAGATAACTCTAATATCGAACTATCCCAAGTGGTCGTGCAGAAAAATAGCATTTTCAGAGAAAATGGGACCTGTTTGAAGTCACTGTTCCTACTGTGTTTTAAGCAACACTTAGAACAAATATTTATTTCAGTAAGAAAATGGTGTCCAGTAATTTTATAAAACTTTTACATAGTATAAAACACCTACATATGCTCCTAGTAAAAATAGATTTTTAACACAAGTTATTTTCAATTAATTAGAGCATTTTTCATCCGATAAAATCTGAAACAGTGAAGAAAATATAAGTTTCAAGTATAAGTGAACCAATTTTATCTCATTTTACTCTCATGCAAGATTATTTCAAACAATGTAGAATATTTGAACACGTAAGAAGATAAAATCACTTGCTAAACCATCTAATCTATGTGTAACACGTCCGCGAGGGACCCCGCTACAGTTCGGACTCGATTTGTCACGGTTCTTAATCTGAACCAAAGAGTCCAAATCTGGCAAATCGTTTTGAGAAAACAGATTTTTAGAAAAAGAAGTGCCAAACATGGACTGCTTTGCCAGATACAGAGTCGCCACCTAAATATTTTATTTTGGGGAATTTAGGAAACCCTGACTCGGTGCCAAAGGCCACGTGTCCGTCATCACCAAAGTTGCCTCGGCTTGGGAACTTGGGTACGATTGGGGAAGGTCAGCTATGAGCACCCCCTCTCGTCCGATCAAAGATCGGCCTCTACTAACCGTGATATCTTGTTTTGAAAGCATTATGTGTTCTTATTCCAGTTATTAGCCTAGAATTACTATGTTATGCGCACAGCAAACAAGTATAGACCAAATCGCCTAAATTGGAACAAAACATTTCATGTTTGTTTTGAAAATGGTTTGCTACTCACAAGTAGGCTAAAATGCAGGTTTTGCCACCCTCAAGTGGGCTTTTAGAAAGGATGGTTTTGCCACTATCGAGTGGGCTTAAAACTCACAGTTTTAATGCATTACTCCAATTTAGATAATTCAACCTCCATCCACAGGCATTCAAGCAGTTATATCACACGAGCAGCTAGCCTCATGGTAATCATGTTGTTATGGCAACACTCACACGCATGCGGTATGCTAAAGCATAAATGCTTACCTAGTACTCCGAGCCAAAACAAAAACTAGTTAGTAATCATATGCATGATCCTAGTTCATGTTAAGATGGCTAATGCAACACATGCAAAATGCGATTAAGATAGGCTCGGCTAATCTATAATGACATGTGAAATACTACAACTAATCACGTATTGAAATACAAATGCAGTTAGAGTGATGCGCCGAGCCCGATGCATGTAAGACAAATGTGTGGATGCACGCATGCATAGCATAAGGTATGCTAATTTAAATATGTCCTAGTCTACCATCATAAGCGGGTAAATAAAAGGGAAGAAAGGCTTGGGGTTGGAAGATATACACACACTCACGCACACTTATTACACAATTGCCCTCGCTCGGAGGGTCCGAATAAATATTACAGTCCGAATAAATAATACTAAATTACTTATTACAAAATTTCTAATCTAATTAACAAATTAAATGCAAAGAGAAGATGGCCGCAGCCCCCGCCTCGGGATGCGTGAATGATGCACGCTCGGATTTATCTTCCCCCGAAAGCCCGTACCATACCACTGCTACCTCTGTTTACACTGCCCTGCTTCTCTGAAAACTGCCAAAATCCTGGGACAGGTTCCCTGAACCCTGTAGGACACCATCGGCTGAAGGGAATACCCACCTGCCATGGGACTTATCCATCGGCTGGGGTTTCATATTATCGGCCACCAATCCATGGCCGGTCGGCACTCTACAGTGCCGGTCGGCAAAAACTCCCTGCAGAAACTGGTTTTTGATAGCAACAAGGACAGATAGTGTATGGCATGGAATTTCAAGCAAATGTATGCGCGGGCACACTCTCTATCATGCAAGGGACTCAAGGGAGCATGACCCTCGACCCTCGGGCCATTAATTATGCATGATGGCCTAAGAGGCCAAGTTTTGCAACTTCGATATCAAATGAAATGCAAGCACAAAACACATCAAAGGGCCCCAACCCCTATCATGATTGACCAAGAGGCAAGGGATGCATGCTCAATGAAATGCAACCTAGGCATGGAGGCTAAGTATGTAACATGAACATGCAAATGAGCAATGTATACTAGGCGCGCAACCTAAACATGTAAGCAAACATGGCATGCAACAACATGCGATGATGGACTTAAACTAACATGGATAGCTCGCAAGCATGCCAAAATCAGTGGCCATTAGATGAAAATGAGACACTCAAAATGCGTGCACGCATGCACGCAAATCGAGGACCGAACCTAAGGCATCAAATGCCACTCTACCAAAGCATGCCAAGGCATGGAATATGGTATGTAAACATGCAAATTTCAGCACTGAAATATGATACAAAATAGTCCTGAATCATGGAAATATGGCACCCAATGCATGAGATGAGCCCCGAAACTCAAAACTAGGCACATATGATGGCTTACAGCTATACAAAGCATGCATTATTTGATCATGAAGCATGAAGACAGAGTCAAGGCAGTCCCAAAACATGCATATTTCCAGTTCAAAGCATGGCCAAAAGATGTTAGCAAGATGGACTAAAATAGCATGCAACTTTGACTAGCAAACATGGGTTGTATGGCAAGTATATGATGCACATGGAATCTCACCAAACCATCAAAAATCAGTGAATAAAACATGTGAAAATAGGCCCAAATAACCACTGATATGCAACCATGGCATGCAAAAATGATGAGTTACTTTAGAGGGCCATGCAAGGAGTTATTAAGCACATGCAAGATAGACATTTAGCAAGACCAAACCAACTCCGAAAATGAGTTCTGAGGGTCCTAAAACCCACTGAAAAATGCCTGAATCGAGCTCAAGATGTGTGCAAACATAGGCCCCTTTGTAAGGCCAAAAATGCAAGTAATGAAGACAATAAGGAGAGGGGATGGCCCTCTCCTTCTTAGGACCTTAAGACACCCTCCTCACCACTGAAATCCCTTAAAATTTCAGTGGTGAGGAGGCCTAAACAAGGTGGTCTCGGAGCTCACAAAAAAATGCATAGAAATGAGGCCAAACAAGGCCTAAGAGGGGGTAGACAACCCCAAACACAAAAGTGTTCTTAAACAAACTTGAAAAGGAGCTAAAAAAAAGACTTTTTTCAGTTATACACTAAGCTCAAAACAGAAAGCAAGACAGGCTAAAAGTGTGTGCAAAAATGGGGAACAAAGAGGGAAAAGTGTGTTACCCTTGTAGCCAAAAGGTGACAGAAGCTCTTTGGTCTAGAAAATGAGCTCCTAGCCTTTGAAAATCAGCCTCAAGGTGTTTGAATGGATGGTGGAGATAGTAGGCTTGGAGGTGTAGTGTAAAGGGCCAAGAACCTCACACTTTAGAGCCCTCTAACACACCCAAATGAGGAGAGAGAGGGAGATATAGAGAGAGAGAGGGGGATATATATCAGATATACATGTATAGGTTTGGTTTTTTTGTTCAACCCATCAACCTTTAACAATGGAGGAGGAGAGGCTCTTAAATAGGCAATGGAAATGGCTCTAAGCTTCTCAAGGAAGCTAAGTGAAAGGGGCAAAGGAGTCAAGGCTTCTTGAGGAAGCTAGGACAATTGGTAAGCTTCTTGAGGAATCCAAGATAAGGGGTCAAGGCTTCCTCAAGAAGCCTTGAGCAAAGGGTGCAAAAAAAGGGGTCAAGGGCTCAAAACAACCACCTATGTGTATAGGGGGACGGGTTTGTGCATCCCAGCTGGCACAGCTGGCATGCACCATGCTTGAGGGATGCAAAAGGGTCATATCAGCCATGAAAGGAGGTCATCGGCCAAATAAATGGCCGGTCGGCACAAAAAATGGCCGGCCTGCTATTTGTTCTGGCTGGTCGGCTAAATGGATGGCCGATAGGTGGATTCCAAGGTCAAAAAGTGGCCGGTTGGTGTCCAGATTGAAGCTCCGGAAGTTAGCTTTCCAATGGCGCAAACCTTGCATTAAAATTCCTCCTGTGGAAAACGTTATGCCCATTTTGGTGAAGCCGCGCAGATTCGATTCAACCGGGATGATACCCAACTTCAACCAATCATATCTCCCGCACCCGGACTTGGCTCTAGGAGATTCTTGAGTGCAAAATGAAGCCCCGAAAGTAAGCTTTTCAACGGTGGTGGCCTCATAGCTAAAATCCAAGTATTCCAATGAATAAGCCCGATTCAGCGAGGGCTGCTCAACTCTCTCTTCCCCGGATTCATGCCGAACTTCTCCCAAACTAGTTTTCTCTTCTCCTTTCCTCTTTTCTTCAACTCCAAACCCCTAAACAAAGTGTTTTGAAAGATTTTTCAAAGATTTCATCTCTCTTTCATTCATCTCCAACTTGTCCTTGCTCGGTTTACTAAAAAGCGCAACATTTACCGAAATGTGAGTGTCGGAACATCGTAGGAATTTTATTTTCAAAACATTGTGAAAGAGAGGATTTTAAGATCTAAAATCTTTTGATCAAGATTGTTTTGGTCCAAAAGGGGTATGAAGTTGGGATTTGACTCTCTCATTGCTGACGAATTTGAACCTTTGCCCTGCACACCTTTCTCCACCAAGTAAACCATCAGTAACGCCCAAGTCTTAAGGGCAGTCAAAAATGGGGTGTCTACAGTTGCCCCTCTTTGACAGAACTCGGAAGTCAAGAAGTGATGTGAGTGAATGTCAAAGCCCAGAGACGACCCATTTTTGACAAGGCCAAAGACTTGGACAAATAAACAAAATACCGATAAATGAATGGTTGTACCCGCAGGCTGCCTACATATCCCTTTGCAAGGAATCAAACCAGCGTAGTTCAGGGGCAGGATACAAATGATATGAAAGAAGACTTTGATAATTGGACTTATACGTTACACAAAGCCGGTTTGTATTCAAAACAATGCAATGTACTAACAAGTACAGGTGAGGTGCGCAAGATAGCGCGATAGAATGCATGCAAAATGCAAGTAAGGTGCACAAAACGATGCGACGCAATGAACTGACAAATGCTACAAGCATTTTCTATGCAAGATGAGAGAGAGCATGTAATGAAATACACAAGATAGTACGATGCGCAAGAGAGCGCGAGTGTAAACTGCACAAAATAGTGCGATACGCAAGAGAGCGCGAGTGATAAACTGCACAAAATAGTGCGATGCGCAAGAAAACGCGAGTGATTTGAAATGCACAAGACAGTGCGATACGCTAAACAGCACGAGTGATTAAACTGCACAAAATAGTGCGATGCGCAAGAAAGCGCGAGTGATTTGAAATGCACAAGACAGTGCGATACGCTAAACAGTGCGATTGATATACAATGCACAAAATAGTGCGATACGCTAAACAGCGCGATTGATTTTGAAATGCACAAGACAGTGCGATACGCTAAACAGTGCGAGTGATTTTGAAATGCACAAGACAGTGCGATACGCTAAACAGCGCGATTGATATGCAATGCACAAAATAGTGCAATACGCTAAACAGCGCGATTGATTTTGAAATGCACAAGACAGTGCGATATGCTAAACAGCGCGAGTGATATGCAATGCACAAAATAGTGCGAGTGAGATACAACCACAAGATGCACAAGACAGTGCTAGTGAGATACAAAGTGTAAGTGCACAAGACAGTGCGAGTGAATGCATGTTCTATGCAAATGAAGTGCATTTTCTATGCAAGTATGGAAGAGTGCATTTTCTATGCAAAAGATATGAGCATTTTCTATGCAAGAAACAGGAGCATATTCTATGCAATATTGAAAGCATATTCTATGCAGAATCGAAAGCAAGCATATTCTATGCATAAATCATAACGATGCGCGGCACACATGTAACAGAAGTGTATATGAAAGTGCACATTCTATGCAATGGAAGGGCATCAAACATGTACTCTGGTGCCTCCGATTTACCTTTCGGAGGACTTTGTAACACACTCAGCTCAAAAAGGGCACACCCTGTTTATGTTGGCAAGAGATAACATCTGCTGCTGCTTTAATTGCCATTCTGACTTGAAACAGGCTTACACTTGGGGTCGAGATACACTCATACTCTAGAGAAATGGCGAGGTCTGGGAAGGTGCACCTGAAATGCAGTCTCGGATCTTGCCAAAGCTGGAACACCCTAAGATGCTCCAAATTTTCCTTTTTTCTTTTGCTTTGCAGTCTGGAACCTACATAGCTTCAGATAGGTCCTTGTTCTACTGTTCACACTTATCGGGGGTGGACCCTGCAGTTTTATGAAAGAACAAATACTGTTTTGCACAAATGTGGAGAATGGCACAGCACTCTGAGCACAAGATGATTTTTTGGAAATTGAGAAATGAGTTCTTAACCGGGTATTGAGCCGACGACTGGCCACAGCCAAAACGACTCGACAAGGGAAAAACAAAGGTAAACAACCTAAACACATCGAGTAACACTCGAGGCGACTCAAAACAAGAATCGAGACAGACAAAATAAAACACAAGACTCAAATGTGCACATGGAGCCTGTTTCCCCGGGTATTGTTTCCCACCCTTTCTCATTTGTGATTCTCACATCGCTCGGCCCTCAGGCTCTGTTTTTCTGAAAAAGCCATTTTCTCACTTTTTCTCTCAGCTCACATCTCTCTATTCTTCAATCTCTCATTTTTTCATCCCTCCCCTGGGTGGTTGATGGATAAGCTAGAAATTGTGGGCTCTTGCCCCTGGTATTCTACCAGATTCTCAATCTTGTTCACAACAGTGAGTTTTTTCCACAGAGGGGCTGCGCTACAACCGGGTGTGTAGCAAATCTGCAGCTAGCATCGGTTGATGATGCTTTGCTGGGGAGTTTGGACGTGATCAGATCTGTCCAGATGAGGGAGTGGAATATCTTGGTCCATTCCAGTTCGTGCTTCGCACTTGACTTGATACCTCGTTGCTTAGAGGATGTGAGAGCTTTCTCCCCTGTTGCGGTTAGCTTCAGTGGTGCCTTTTTTCGGCAGGTAGAGTGTCCTTCTTGGCAAATATGGTGCCCTTTCTGGCAAATGGATTGACAACAGGGAAAAGACAGGAAGCTTGACTCAATTGTGCCCCTAGTTCATTATTTTGACCATTTTTTGTTTTGGCTTTCTATTAAAACAATTTTGACCAACATGAGAGTTAGATTAACATACTTGTTCGATTTTTGATTTGAAAATCATGCAAGTCAGGCTATGAGCACTGAAAATTTTCCTTTTTTGGGTCTAAGAAATGGTCTAGTTTTTTGGAAAAATGGAATAATTTTCGAGAGAATAATCAACCTCAGTAAAAATTCTCAAAAACTATTTTTGCAAACAGCCAATGCTCAACAAGCATGGAACCTACTCTTGAGATGTGCAACTTCAGATTCGAAGGAAAATTGCCTCTTGCTTGAAAAGAGCTGCACGGCAACGGAAAGTTGCCCCTTATTTGAATGGCACCGCGACACACTGTATTGCAACGGAAAGTTGCCCCTTGTTTGGATAGCATCGCAGCGCATTGCAATCAGTCCTCAGAGTGACGATGACAACCGAACTCTCGGATACAGAGAAGGCCAAGATGATCAAAACCATTACATGGACACAGTTGATTTTGAAGTGTTTTACGGCTGGACTTCGGAATGAAGTTGCCTACGTATCCCAAAGATGAGAATCAAGCCTTATGTAGTTCGGGGTTAAGGTACACTCGGGTATTTAACCTCTCCTTTTGCGCTCTAACTTTTGCCAAGGCCACCCTTCCGGGTTTTCAACCTTGCGAGCTCTGTTTTTCTTTTCTTTTCAATTCTTTTCATTTTTTTTCATCTTTTCTTTTCTTTTCTTTTTTTTTTTTCATCTTTTCTTCATTTCTTTTTTGTTCTTTACATTTTTCTTCTTCTTCTTTTTTGTTCTTTGCATTTTTCTTCTTCTTCGTTTTTGTTCTTTTCCTTTTTTCCTTGCTCTAACTTTTGCCTGGGTCGCCCTTCCGGGTTTTCGACCCAGCGAGCTTCTCAAGGGTAAAAGTGTAGCTTTGTCCATGTCAAATGGTTCTGAGATCTCGAATCTGTCTGAATCCAGGAGAGTGACTGTTGTTCGCTGACAATGCAGGAGTCCAACCCATGGGGGCTGGATTTGCCCCTAGTGTTGTGGATAGGAACTCAGTAGTTCTTCAGCAATACTTTCTTCTTTCTTCTCTTCTGGGGTTTGACATTCTTGCCAGTCTTCATTGATTTGCAGGACGACCAATCTTCGGCTCTTCGAGCACATCTGGCATTTTTGCCCCTAGTTCCAGGGATACTTCTGATCTAGCTTTGCAAGCTTCTTTTGGCGACATCTGATCCCCTTGATCTGACTTTTCTTGCCCCTAGTTTGAGGGTTGCCTTAAATATGGCCACATAGGCCTCCTTTGATGGTTGACCATTGACCATTTTGAATTTAAGTCCAAGGTTTGAAAATGAGGGGTCAAGTCTCGAGGCTGAGAGCGATCCTAGGCTGCACAATCTCAAGAGCGATTCCACACAGGTCTTCGCAGGATCGCGCAAAACATTTTTTTTTGAAATCTTTTAAGAAAGTGACTAGTCGCTCGTGCTGAAGACAGTGTGAGACCAATCTGGATCATTAAGAAAGTGACTAGTCACATTAACAAGCATGATCTCAATCATTAAAGGCTTAGCATGCCTCTCTTTCTCTCAAATGATCAAATTTTGCAAAACCCAAGGAATTCCTTCATTTTCGTTTTCACTGCAGTGTTCAAAAAGTTTTGAAAAACTTAGGTCAATGCAATGATTTTGGGGTGCAGGAGAGTAGGCAAAAAGTACTACCGTTTCATTCGAACTTTCTGGCACAACTGGCACAAGGCAGAAGCAAGCACAAAAGCATGAAAAACCACTGCTGTTTCATTCATAACTATTGGTGTAACTGGCTCCATGGCAGAAACAGACTCAAAAGAAAGTGAAAAGACAGACACAAAACAAAATAGTGATGCCCGAGGTAACACCCTCGGAATCACCTGACTCTAACAAAACAGGACTGACTCGATACAACAAGACAGACCCGAAACAAAAAGACTGACTCAAAACAAAGAGACAGACTCAAAACAACACAACAAAAACTGACCTAAGTACCCAAGTCAGAAACTAGCATTCGCAAATGCTCAAAACAGTGTGTGCCATATGCCACATCTGGAGTAAATCGAGCACCACCTGCAGCTGGTTCATCCCTCGATCACATATTCACATTATCCCCCAAGTTCACTGATCCAATGACGATAGACTTTGCTGAGTTGGTGCGACGATGACCTTATTGTCAATCAGATCTTGTATTTCGTGGCGAAGACGGAAACAACTATCAGTGACATGGCCAACTTGCTGATGAAAGGCACAGTACTTGGCCGGATCATGGGAGGAAGGAAGTCTATCTGGCAGTGGTCGCGGCTCCAGGGGTTTCAGATCCCCCTCTTTAATCAGAACCCTCAAGGCCGCTGATAGAGACATGTACAGTGGTGCGAACACCCTCTGGCCTCGAGGTGGGTGTTTTGAGGTTTGTGGAATTTTGCTGGATGCACCAGCAAAGGGATTGGTAGGCGCTGACTGGGTTTGCTGATCTCTTCCGAGCAAGGGTTTAGAGCTGAAAGGAACATTCCTGGTACAACGGCCCTTCTCCCGGCTTGCCCCTTGATTCAGACTGCTCTCATTCTGAGTGGTGAAAGTGTCATCTACAATTTTTGCAACAACTGCGAGTACTTGCTGTTTGTTCAGCCCTTCGACTTTCAAAGCCTCAATATCCCACTGAAGGTGTTCATGGGGACCAATGCCTGCCCCTACCTTGTTCTTACCACTTGCCACCACTTTGCCAAGGGATTGGCCTTCTTCAAATGCAACCCGTCCCAAGGTTGGGGAGCCTTTAGATATGAATTCCCTGGTATGTGATGTGGTCGATGATGGGGCCAAAACCCCAAAGGCCAGATCTGCCACAGTTCTCTGAAGGTCTTCAATCATTTTTATCAGCTCAGAAGTAGTGGGTTCGTGGGTTTGAGATGATTGGGGTTCAGATGCACCCATCATGCATAAGTCCAGGCTCTCTGGGATAAACACATTAGGCTTGGGTAGATGGACTGGGGTGATGTACATGCTGGGGTCGTAAGGGACGACCAGTGTGTGGATTAGATTGAGATGTGGATGATGTACTTGGTCATTGGGGTCTGAAGGTGGAGCTATCGTCTGGTTGTCGATGAGATTTTGGACCTCATGACGAAGGCGGTAGCAACGGTCGGTGCCATGACCGTGCTGCTGATGGTACATACAGTACTTGGAGGGGTTATGTCTGGCTGGAAGTGGGTTAGGAAGAGGTTGAGGATCGAGGGGTTTGAGATGCCCTCTTTCCATCAAGACTTTTAGTGCGCTAGTCAGGCTTATATAGAGGGGGGTGAAAGTTCTGCCTTGAGCTCGGGCTGGGCCGGCGGTTTGTAGGCTTGGATTGGCAAAAGGGTCGGCTGTGGCGACTGTATTGATTTCGGTGGGTTTGGGAATAGTGCTACTACCAGCATTGCTACTCCTTGAAATCACCCTCCTTGTCGGTTCACTTGTTCTGGGGATGATCCCACTGTTGAACGCATTCTCGGCCTGAACCCCCAGTTCATGCAAACTTTTGAAAGTGAATAGTGGAGCGACTATCAACTTTTGCAACATATCGTGCTCGAGGTTTCGCACCATCATCTGCACTTGATCCCTCTCGGAAGGCCGATCTGTCATCTGTGCTGCCTTTGCTCTCCATCTTGCAACAAATTCCACAAAAGGCTCTGTTGGGTTCTGGCGGGTTGTTTCAAGCTCTTGCATGGTCATTTCAACTTGGGTATTGTAGGAATACTGATCAACAAAGGCCTCAGCCAATTTTTCCCAGTCTTGCTTCACTTTATCTTCCAACTTAGCGTACCAAGTGGCTGCTACACCCGACAGGGTTCTTCCATACAGAGAGAGTTTCTGTGGCTTAGTCAGACCCATCGGCTTCAGGACATCCAAGAAAAGTCGGATATGTACCATTGGTTCTCCAAACCCGTCGAAACGGTCAATATATGGCATTTTGAATCTGTCTGGGAGCCGTACGGCAGACTCAGTGTGCCCATCCTCAATGTCGGGAATGGAATTAAGGCCCTGTGCCTTTTTAAAGTGCTTTTCAAGGTTTGCAATTTTCACTGCAGTCGGATTGAGCTCATTAACATCAAGGGAATAAAGCCTCTTATTAGGCTCTGAGCACCTGAGCTTGAGTCAACCTTTCTCGAGGATTCAGACACTGCAAATCTTTAACTGGCGGAAGTGGGTCAAAGTTTGGCTGGGGTCCCAAAGCTGGATGTGAGGCAGATGCCCCAGATGGACGCTGCATTTCAATACTGGTCTCAGCCTGCATGGCAGTTCCCTGATTTAACGCTGCTATCACGGCCACAAATTCTTCTGAACCCTGGGCCATCATGGTCTGCTGAGTCTGAACAAAGGTGATGTGACTGGCGACTGACGGATCAGATGAACCGGTGAGCCCTAACTGGCCTTTCTTTGCCTTGCCTCAGCGAAAGAACATTGGTTGCCCTTGAATTGAATTTCTGACCTAACAAAGTCTATCAACACTAGTCCAATGTACCCCGGGGATATCGGAGCCTTCTGAAGCTATAGTTCCAGGACTACCTAGCAAAAGAGAAAATAGACAGCATCTCAGCACAATTTCACTGGAACGGATTTGAGCATACTAGGATGACTGTACTCAATACTGATCACTGTTTCCCAAATATCTGCCTGTAAACTGATACCCTCGGGTAAAACTGATTCCCCAAATACTGATGCTGATGCCCACAGGCCTGATGCCGAGACTTGCAAGCTGGTATATGCGTTCCTGTAGAGATACACTCTAAAAGCACATAGCAAGTAAGAGAGAGCCAAAACACCCCTATGTTGGGGTAGGGTTTCCCTGTCCTATTTTGTCAAGAACTAGGGTTTCACTACGCACACAGCGGTTTCAAACAACCTAACATCGGGTGAGCAACCTGTCCTAGTTTGGAATGGTCACTATGGATTTCAATATGCACTAGGTCGAATGGTCAAAAAGGGTGCCCCGGTAAAACCGGAGTTTGTGTTCCCATACTGTCAGAGCCCACAACCGGTCAGCCTTATGGTCATGCCTTGACAAGACAAATCTCCGGCAAACCGTTCAGGAATGGCAGATGGCAAACACGGTGTCCTAGGCGCACCAATGCACATGCAATGCAAAGAAACACATAAGTGAAATCAAAACAGGATATCACGAGTTCGAGTCAAGCTCTCTAAAATCCCCAGCAGAGTCGCCAGAAACTGTAACACGTCCGCGAGGGACCCCGCTACAGTTCGGACTCGATTTGTCACGGTTCTTAATCTGAACCAAAGAGTCCAAATCTGGCAAATCGTTTTGAGAAAACAGATTTTTAGAAAAAGAAGTGCCAAACATGGACTGCTTTGCCAGATACAGAGTCGCCACCTAAATATTTTATTTTGGGGAATTTAGGAAACCCTGACTCGGTGCCAAAGGCCACGTGTCCGTCATCACCAAAGTTGCCTCGGCTTGGGAACTTGGGTACGATTGGGGAAGGTCAGCTATGAGCACCCCCTCTCGTCCGATCAAAGATCGGCCTCTACTAACCGTGATATCTTGTTTTGAAAGCATTATGTGTTCTTATTCCAGTTATTAGCCTAGAATTACTATGTTATGCGCACAGCAAACAAGTATAGACCAAATCGCCTAAATTGGAACAAAACATTTCATGTTTGTTTTGAAAATGGTTTGCTACTCACAAGTAGGCTAAAATGCAGGTTTTGCCACCCTCAAGTGGGCTTTTAGAAAGGATGGTTTTGCCACTATCGAGTGGGCTTAAAACTCACAGTTTTAATGCATTATTCCAATTTAGATAATTCAACCTCCATCCACAGGCATTCAAGCAGTTATATCACATGAGCAGCTAGCCTCATGGTAATCATGCTGTTATGGCAACACTCACACGCATGCGGTATGCTAAAGCATAAATGCTTACCTAGTACTCCGAGCCAAAACAAAAACTAGTTAGTAATCATATGCATGATCCTAGTTCATGTTAAGATGGCTAATGCAACACATGCAAAATGCGATTAAGATAGGCTCGGCTAATCTATAATGACATGTGAAATACTACAACTAATCACGTATTGAAATACAAATGCAGTTAGAGTGATGCGCCGAGCCCGATGCATGTAAGACAAATGTGTGGATGCACGCATGCATAGCATAAGGTATGCGAATTTAAATATGTCCTAGTCTACCATCATAAGCGGGTAAATAAAAGGGAAGAAAGGCTTGGGGTTGGAAGACATACACACACTCACGCACACTTATTACATAATTGCCCTCGCTCGGAGGGTCCAAATAAATATTACAGTCCGAATAAATAATACTAAATTACTTATTACAAAATTTGTAATCTAATTAACAAATTAAATGCAAAGAGAAGATGGCCTCAGCCCCCGTCTCGGGATGCGTGAATGATGCATGCTCGGATTTATCTTTCCCCGAAAGCTCGTACCATACCACTGCTGCCTCTGTTTACACTGCCCTGCTTCTCTGAAAACTGCCAAAATCCTGGGACAGGTTCCCTGAACCCTGTAGGACACCATCGGCTGAAGGGAATACCCACCTGCCATAGGACTTATCCATCGGCTGGGGTTTCATATTATCGGCCACCAATCCATGGCCGGTCGGCACTCTACAGTGCCGGTCGGCAAAAACTCCCTGCAGAAACTGGTTTTTGACAGCAACAAGGACAGATAGTGTATGGCATGAAATTTCAAGCAAATGTATGCGCGGGCACACTCCCCATCATGCAAGGGACTCAAGGGAGCATGACCCTCGACCCTCGGGCCATTAATTATGCATGATGGCCTAAGAGGCCAGGTTTTGCAACTTCGATATCAAATGAAATGCAAGCACAAAACACATCAAAGGGCCCCAACCCCTATCATGATTGACCAAGAGGCAAGGGATGCGTGCTCAATGAAATGCAACCTAGGCATGGAGGCTAAGTATGCAACATGAACATGCAAATGAGCAATGTATACTAGGCGCGCAACCTAAACATGTAAGCAAACATGGCATGCAACAACATGCGATGATGGACTTAAACTAACATGGATAGCTCGCAAGCATGCCAAAATCAGTGGCCATTAGATGAAAATGAGACACTCGAAATGCGTGCACGCATGCACGCAAATCGAGGACCGAACCTAAAGCATCAAATGCCACTCTACCAAAGCATGCCAAGGCATGGAATATGGTATGTAAACATGAAAATTTCAGCACTGAAATATGATACAAAATAGTCCCGAATCATGGAAATATGGCACCCGATGCATGAGATGAGCCCCGAAACTCAAAACTAGGCACATATGATGGCTTACAGCTATACAAAGCGTGCATTATTTGATCATGAAGCATGAAGACAGAGTCAAGGCAGTCCCAAAACATGCATATTTCCAGTTCAAAGCATGGCCAAAAGATGTTATCAAGATAGACTAAAATAGCATGCAACTTTGACTAGCAAACATGGGTTGTATGGCAAGTATATGATGCACATGGAATCTCACCAAACCATCAAAAATCAGTGAATAAAACATGTAAAAATAGGCCCAAATAACCACTGATATGCAACCATGGCATGCAAAAATGATGAGTTACTTTAGAGGGCCATGCAAGGAGTTATTAAGCACATGCAAGATAGACATTTAGCAAGACCAAACCAACTCTGAAAATGAGTTCTGAGGGTCCTAAAACCCACTGAAAAATGCTTGAATCGAGCTCAAGATATGTGCAAACATAGGCCCGTTTGTAAGGCCAAAAATGCAAGTAATGAAGACAATAAGGAGAGGGGATGGCCCTCTCCTTCTTAGGACCTTAAGACACCCTCCTCACCACTGAAATCCCTTAAAATTTCAGTGGTGAGGAGGCCTAAACAAGGTGGTCCCGGAGCTCACAAAAAAATGCATAGAAATGAGGCCAAACAAGGCCTAAGAGGGGGTAGACAACCCCAAACACAAAAGTGTTCTTAAACAAACTTGAAAATGAGCTAAAAAAAAAGACTTTTTCCAGTTATACACTAAGCTCAAAACAGAAAGCAAGACAGGCTAAAAGTGTGTGCAAAAATGGGGAACAAAGAGGGAAAAGTGTGCTACCCTTGTAGCCAAAAGGTGACAGCAGCTCTTTGGTCCAGAAAATGAGCTCCTAGCCTTTGAAAATCAGCCTCAAGGTGTTTGAATGGATGGTGGAGGTAGTAGGCTTGGAGGTGTAGTGTAAAGGGCCAAGAACCTCACACTTTAGAGCCCTCTAACACACCCAAATGAGGAGAGAGAGGGAGATATAGAGAGAGAGAGGGGGATATATATCAGATATACATGTATAGGTCTGGTTTGTTTGTTCAACCCATCAACCTTTAACAATGGAGGAGGAGAGGCCCTTAAATAGGCAATGGAAATGGCTCTAAGCTTCTCAAGGAAGCTAAGTGAAAGGGGCAAAGGAGTCAAGGCTTCTTGAGGAAGCTAGGACAGCTGGTAAGCTTCTTGAGGAAGCCAAGATAAGGGGTCAAGGCTTCCTCAAGAAGCCTTGAGCAAAGGGTGCAAAAAAAGGGGTCAAGGGCTCAAAACAACCACCTATGTGTATAGGGGGACGGGTTTGTGCATCCCAGTTGGCACAGCTGGCATGCACCATGCTTGAGGGATGCAAAAGAGTCATATTGGCCATGAAAGGAGGTCATCGGCCAAATAAATGGCCGGTCGGCACAAAAAATGGCCGCCTTCTATCTGTTTTGGATGGTCGGATAAATGGATGGCCGATAGGTGGCTTCCAAGGTCAAAAAGTGGCCGGTTGGTGTCCAGATTGAAGCCCCGGAAGTTAGCTTTCCTATGGCGCAAACCTTGCATTAAAATTCCTCTTGTGGAAAAAGTTATTCCTATTTTGGTGAAGCCGCGCAGATTCGATCCAACCGGGATGATACCCAACTTCAACCAATCATATCTCCCGCACCCGGACTTGGATCTAGGAGATTCTTGAGTGAAAAATGAAGCCCCGGAAGTAAGCTTTCCAACGGTGGTGGCCTCATAGCTAAAATCCAAGTATTCAAATGAATAATCCCGATTCAGCGAGGGCTGCTCAACTCTCTCTTCCCCGGATTCATGCCGAATTTCTCCCAAACTAGTTTTCTCCTCTCCTTTCCTCTTTTCTTCAACTCCAAACCCCTAAACAAAGTGTTTTGAAAGATTTTTCAAAGATTTCATCTCTTTTTCATTCATCTCCAACTTGTCCTTGCTCGGTTTACCGAAAAGCACAACATTTACCGAAATGTGAGCGTCGGAACATCGTAGGAATTTTATTTTCAAAACATTTTGAAAGAGAGGATTTTAAGATCTAAAATCTTTTGATCAAGATTGTTTTGGTCCAAAAGGGGTATGAAGTTGGGATTTGACTCTCTCATTGCTGACGAATTTGAACCTTTGCCCTGCACACCTTTCTCTACCAAGTAAACCATCAGTAACGCCCAAGTCTTAAGGGCAGTCAAAAATAGGGTGTCTACACTATGCTTGCAAGAAGGAATTGAAATCATATAATCATGGAATTCTCATTCTATCAAAATGTAAACATACATTGAGCTATTTTTGCTATGTATGTATTAACAATTCATACGCTTGTATATATTTAGTATATAGATTCAGTTAAAAAAAAAATATCTAAGGGAGGATAGAGGTTGAGTATTCCTACCTCAAGAGCTTTTACAAATTATCCTCAAGATTAGTTTTGAAATTGTAATCACCAAACACCCTCTTCTCTTCTTCTCTTTTTCTTTTCTTTTCTACTATTTTTTTTCCCCCTCTTTGCTCAGCCGTAGTAGTAGAATGGCCGAATAGTGTTTTTATTTGTAGAAGTTTAGAGGTAGAATTTATTTATTTATTATTCTTATTATTATTTTATTTTATTTATTTATTTTTCACTTGGGAAACATTACCTACATGATATGGGCTTAGAGTGTAATTGTATGCATGCATTGGCATGCCTCTAGCAGCCTTCTTGGAAAGGAGGGGGCCGAATTTCCCTGCCCAAAATCTAATTTCATATCTTCTTCTTCTTCTTCTTCTTCTTTTTTGAATTTTTTATTTTTGTATTTATTTTTATTTTTTTGAGTGTGTGTGTACAAAATAAAATCAATCTATATATAACCTATTCACTAGATGTTTTGCTCCCTGCTATCCTCTAACTAACTTAGTTATTATTTGTTTTACTCTTTTAGTTTCCACAACTGTATTACAGAAATTTAATCAGAGAAAAATAAATAAATTTATTTAAAGGAGTTTAATATTTGTATTAGTCATGATGCTATTAATATTATAATTTAATAGTTTAATAATCACTATTAATTGACTTATTATTATTATTAACAAATTAATTAGTTGTCTAAAAATTCAGATTTTTACATATAGCTAGTTAATCGAACTTGTGGCGGGATGGCAAAACTATAAACCTTCCATGACCACAAGGTTCCAATATACTTAAGAAAAGCTATCCACAAAAAAAAAAAAAAAAAACTATCAACTCAAATGGATTGACAGCTACATCCTAAACACACCAAATCCGCGAGGACTATTACGCTATTACAACAGTGCAACTATAATATTCAAAGCATAATTAATTAATATACTAAACAACCCACAAATTCAAATACAAAAAAAAAAAAAAAAAACAATGCTAAAACTAAGAGAAAACAAGAAGAAAAAAAAAAAAGTAAAGAGAAACTATAGTTAACAACTAGTAATTAAGCCTACGGAAGGGTGGGCAACCCCTTCACTTTTTGTAACCTTAATCACATATTTCAGCCCCACAAAATAACTCAAAAATAGTATACAAAACAAGAAAAAGAGAGGAAGAGAGTAAAAGAGAAGTAGACAAAAAGAAGCAAAGTTCTACCTCTTGAAAAGAGAGATATAACCTCTTAATTATCAAACGTCAATCCTAACACCCTCCAGTATCTGAAATATAGTTTGAGACTTTAGCAAAAAGTTTCAAGAACAAGCTTTAATGGTGTATGTATTGTGTATCTACAGCCAAAGGAAATATGGAGGTCAAGAAAGCTTTTGCAAGGGAGAAGGGTGTTTTTAGCTCTTAATATCCTTCAAAGCCTTTAGAAATATTTTCTAACCCTAAATTTTATAGGGAGAGGGTCTATATATAGAATTTGAGATGTTTTGGTCAGAAATATCTAACAAAAAGGACAGCTGGCAGATTCTTGCCAGAGATGTTGTTTATTGCTAATGAGACCCGGCTGGGTCCAAATACCCACGATCGGGCCAAATAACCCATGGTTGTGCCTAAAAGTTTCCTCCTGGCCTACTGTTGTATGGTTAGTGCAGGTTAGAGAAATGCTTTGAAACTAGGGTTTTAAGGCCTAAAACATTTTGGTCAAAATGGGGTGTAAGGTTGGGATTTAGAGCTTGAACCCGGATTTCTTTTCTAAGAGTTCAAAAGATTGCATAGTGTAAATTTCATCATTGAGCGTTTGGAATGAAGTGCCCAAGTTTTGGAGGTGGTCAAAATGGGGTGTCTACAATAGTCATTACATTTAATTTAAACATACCAGCCAACATATATCCCTTTACCAAATAAACTCCACTTTGGTCAACACGACCTTATTAGATTAAAAAACCATGCGAAAACCATGCTTACTTAGGAGAGACCCTGAGACAAGGTTTTTGGGAATGTCTGACACAAATAGGACATCGTTCAAAGTCATCTGTTTTCCTAAAGTCATCTTCAGGACCACCTTGCCCTTTTCCTCAATAGTTGAGGCTGCAGAATTCCCCATGAACAATTTCTCT
This sequence comes from Camellia sinensis, assembly GCF_055761805.1. Lineage (NCBI taxonomy): Eukaryota > Viridiplantae > Streptophyta > Magnoliopsida > Ericales > Theaceae > Camellia > Camellia sinensis. The sequence continues at coordinate 102,131,918 of NC_138973.1, read as the reverse complement.
CCATTTGTAACCGACTTGAAAGTTGTAAACATTTTCTTCTTTGCACAGATATGACGAGTAGCACTAGTGTCCACCTACCATTCCTTCAGATTGGATCCTATCATATTCACCTCAGTGACAATAGTTAAAAGATGCATATAATTTACATATTGAGAAAAATCCTCCATTTTCGCCATGTGAGGTCAAGCCTTGTTCTGTGTAGGTTTCTTCTTGTATGGCTTCTTATTCTTGCGGTACTCAACAGCCCTATGCCCATCGCTACCATAGTTGTATCACTTCTCATAAAACCTATAAGTAGGTTCTTGTAGCTTGTACCTCTAGGCCCTAACTTCGAGTTTTTGTTCACTAGTTATTTCTTTTTAAGCCCTGAAGACTAACCATGTTCAACAACATTGGCCTTTACAGTGAGGGTACTCATTCATTTCTTCATGTTATCCTCTTCAATACGGAGCTTGCCAATGAGCTTTTCGATTGTGTAGCTTGCTTTTCGTGCTCCTTTCAGATACAACTAGCCCTACAGTTCGGACTCCCGTGGTTCTGAATCTGATTCCACAAGTGCAATGTGAAATAGATAAACACAAATGAGTCCAAATCCGGTAAATCTTTTGAAAAATCGATTTTGAATAAAAATGCCAAAAATTGACTGCTTTGCTAGATTATAGAGTTGCCACCTAAATATTTTTGAGAAGTTTAAGAAACTCGAGACCTGTGCTAAAGGCTGCTTATTTGTCATCACCAAAGTGTCTTGGTTCGGGAACTTAGGTACAAGAGAGGAAGGCCATGAATTGAGCACCCCACTCACCCGATCAAAGATCAGCCTCTACTAATCATGATGCGATTCTTATTTATATTATATGCTTTTGTTCCGATTGTTAGGCGAATTTACTAGGTGATGCACACAAGTATAGACTAATTTGCAAAAATTGGAACATTTTGATTTTATGTTTGTTTGAAAATTGTTTTGAATGTATACCACTTGAAAAAGTGATCTCATATGCACATTTAATCAAACTATCCCAATTTGAGCAATTAGTCTTCTTCCATAGGCATTCAAACTGGTATATAAATTAAGCGATTAACCTTATGGAAACATGCTTGATATGGTAACAATCACACACATGCGATATGCTAAAGCAATAAATGCTCACCTAGTACTCCAAGGCAAGCCAAAAAGAAATAAAATGATTAGGAAAAATGCATGCTCCTAAACAATGCAACATCACTAATGCAACACACACAACGTGCAACTACTAGGCTCGGCTTCTAGCTTGGCATGTGAGTCAATCCAAGGCATGCGACAAAGCACGTATTCGAATAAGGAATTTGAAATTGACATAGATTAGAATGATGAGCCAAACTCTTTTGCATGCAAGACAAATGGATGCGAGTCATGGAAAATGCTAAGGAAAATATGATGCTATATAACCACAGTAAGCGGATAAATCAAAGGAGAAAGAAATGAGGGTTGGAAGACATACACAAATTGTTACATATTTGCCCCCACACAGAAGGGTCCGAATGAGTGTCCAAGTGTCTGAATTAAACTACTTATTACAAATCCGAATAACAAATAAGAAAGAAACTAGCTATCTAATTTATTACAACAAGGATAGTATAACAATACTAATTACAAGAATGAAATTGTAACAATAATTATTTACAATGACGATAATTACAATTATAATATTAATATTAGCAACAATGAGGCACAACGATCACATGCACAGTGTCCAGAAACTGCTTTATCTTCCCAGACTCGCTTTGTTTCACCCTCAGCTACTACCTTCTGTTTCTGCCAGAATTCACTATTTACCAAACATTGGGGGCCGGCTGGCCCCAAATAAGACCTGGCCTGGTCCAAAAATAACAGGCCGTGCCCTAACTCCATGCGAAAAAAAAGTTTTGTTCTTTGAGGTGAGAACATTGTAGACAAAGCCTTTCTAGGCCCTGTTTGTCCATTTTGCTCTTCTCTGTCATGTGGAACTTCAAGAGAAGAACGGATTCGGTTCCAAAGTCATCAACAAGCACATGTTTGATGGCTTGATGACTTCGAACACAATTGGAAAAAAACTTAATAAATGCAATGAAAGGTGACCACCCCTCCCTCTTATCATGAATTTAGCTTAAAGAGGAAGGTAGACACACCTCAAGTCTCATCAATATATCATGAATCGATAAGTGACAATTCTTGAAGCGATGGACTTGGCATAATGTCCGGCAAAATCCAACCAATTCTAAACATCTTTTTTTATGTTGGTTTTATTGATTTTAAGCCAATTTTTATTAGTCTTTTTTGACTTACCTTTCCATTACTTACTCATTTTGTCCAAAGTGATAGTTAAGTTCATTAAATGAGAAGAAATGTCAAACGAGAAGTGATCCATAGCATGAGAAGTGATCCATAGCATGAAAGAGAGACTATGCCTTGACGATGAACCTCCATAGAGATTAAGCCATTGTGCATAGGTCTCTTTCAAATGCATTGAATAACAATTAATCACTTGAAATAACTCTCAAACAAAGAAAAACCAAGAAAGAAGGGACAGTGCAGAAATGATTATGCGAGATTGATTATTACCAAAAATAGAACTATTCACATAGAAACTAAGTAAAGAACTATCAACTAGAATGACTCGGTGTCTAAGGCCTAAAGAACCGAAGCCATGAGGATGTACAACACAACAAGCAAAGTATTCAAAGCATAAGCTATTTAAATAAATTAAAACAGCCCCTAAACAGCCCTTAGCATGCAAAAAATAGTAACTAAAATGATGTTAAAAGAGCACAAAACAAAGCCAAAAGCAAGAAGGCACAAAGCTAGTAAGCAAGACTAAGGAGGGGTGGCTAACCCCTCCACTTTTTGAACTTTTAAACCATTTTTTCAGCCCTTTTAAACTCTGAAATTTAGTATATAAAGACAAGAAAAATGGAAGAAAAGAGGATAAGAAGATTAAAGAAGAATGTGCAAAATTATACCTTTTGAAAAGAGAGGTAAGCTCTTAGTTAACAAACTTGATTCTAACACCCTCAAGTTTCTGAAATTAGCTTTGAAAGGTCAACAAAAAGCTTCAAAAACAAGCTCCAATGGTGTATGTATTATGTATGCATAGCTAAAAAGTGGTATGACGTTAATGAAGCTTTTGGAAGAAAGATGGATGTTTTTAGCTCTCAAAAACATTCAAAGTCTTTGGAAATATTTCCTAGCCCTCTAGGTTCTGAAAATATTTTTTGAAATCTCTACAAGAAAGCTTCAAATCCAAGATTTAATGGTGTATAGAGGGTGAAAGTTGATTTGAAGAACAAAGAAAGCTTGAAGGTTCAAGGATAACTCATCAATGTTTACGCCTCTTGGAAGATTTTTCTAACCTTAAAATCTGAACTGGGAGGCCATATTTATAGAGTTTGAGCCAAATTAGTTGATAATATCTTCAAGCAAAGCCAGCTGTCCAATTCTCACCAACTGTTCTGTTTGGCGCTAATGAGACCTGACAGGCCCCAAATGGCCATGGTCGGCTCCAAAAATGAAAAGTCGGGCCTAAAAGGGACTCTAGATAATTTTTCATTGAGACCCGACTGGGTCTAAATGGGCCACGGCCAGATCTAAATGGACCCAGCTGAGTTCAAAAACCTACATTTTAGGCCCAAATTCAAACGGGTATATCTCCTTTTTCCAGACTTGGTTTTAGGTGATTCTTGAGTCTAACTTGAAGCCCCGGAAGTACACTTTCCAATGATGGTTGGCTTATATCTAAAGTCTAAGTGGTCAGAGAGATATGCCTAATTTAGTGAAGGCTTCTCATTTCATTCTTAACGGTTTGATGCCCAACCTTTTTCCCCAACTAGTTTTCTTCCATTCTCTCCCATTTCCTTCAACTCCAAACCTATATATAAGATGTTTTTTAAGATTTTTCAAAGAGTTCACCTGTCTTCCATTTATTTCCACTTTGTCCTTACTCAATTTATCGGAAAGTGTAATATTTTAAACGAAATGCGAGTCTCGGAACATCGTAGAAACATTTGGACAAATATTTCGAAAAAGAGGATTTTAAGGTTTGAAATAGTTTGGCCAAAATGGGGTGTAAGGTTTGGGATTAGAGCTTGAATCCAAATTTTTTAGCTGAGAATTCAAAAGATTGCACAGTGTCACTTTCATCATTGGGTGTTTGGAATAAAGCACCAAAGTCTTAAGGGTAGTAAAAAATGGGGTGTCTATAGTTGCCCCTCTTTGACAAAGCTTGAATAGTCATGAAATGACGTGAGTGAATGCCAAAACCCAAAGACGACCCATTTTAACGAGGTCGTAAGACTTGGGCAAACAAAGAAAATGTAGATGTAGTTGGTTGAATTCAAAAGTTGCTTACGTATCCCTTTACAAGGAATCAAACTAGCGTAGTTCAAGGACAGAATGCAAAAATGATACACAATGTAACGAAACAATGCAAATGATGTACAATGTATGTATAATCTAATCCATAAGTAGTGCTTACTACACAAATATCATAAAGGAATGGGGATGTAAATCAAACTACGTTTTATATAGAAAAGAAGTGTGGGCACGAGCCTAACAATGCCTAACACAGGCTAAGTGCTTACATACTCAATACTGGCCTTAGCACAACATGGATGCTTACACATAACAAAACCATGTTTCAACGTGAAAAGGGTGCAAGCACATGCAAAACTATGTTTTACATAGAAAGAGAAATAGTACAAGTAACTGGGTGGTATGATATAAGTGAGGAATGATCTGCTAGGGAAAGATAATGATCCTAAATGCTGAATGCAACAAGACAAAGTATGATGCAATGAATGCAATGGATAAAGTGAAGGGGCGCAGGACGAACTACATCTTAATTAGAAAAGGCATGAATACAAACAAACCACGTCTAACATAGAAAAGGTGCCGACACCCTCAATACTGACCTCAGTGCAGCATGGGTACTTATACATGATAGAACCATGTTTCAATGAGGGAAAGGTATGAGCACATGCCAAACTAAGCTTAACATGGAGAGGATGCAGACGATAAAATGGTATGATGTAATGGATGTAATGGATAATGCAATAGATGCATGCGATAGATGTTATATGCAATGCGATAGAAGTACTAGATAATAAATATGATGTAGCAGCTATGAAGCGGTGCTTTAGAAAGTTACCTTATAGGGGCAATTGGTAATGTCTCATCTTCTGCTACTGGGGATCTTCCTCTCCTTCTTGGTTTTAAGACTTCTTCCTTCGTCTTGCGCTTTCCAACCATGAGTACTACTTTTCTCCCTGGCTATGTTTGCAACTTTCTCTATTTTCCAACAGGGTGTTAGACTAGGTTGGTTCAGTATCCAGAATTTAGGAGCTTACAAGCTACCTCAACTTATGGGGCTACCACACAGATTTCAAGCTGAGGATACACCTCTGGGTATTCAAACTAGACTTTAGTATCAGAAATATCGAACCTTTGCATTCTAGGCATCGCCATTAGAACTCTATTTTCCATTGTCTCAGTTGATCTCCTAGGAACTCACTACAAACACATTTAGGTGGCTACACTAGATCGCCTGAAGCCGTTTAGGCACGACAAACACCAAATGAATTGCACCTTTAGAGGATTTAAGGTTTCCTAGACCCAGTGAGTACACAAGACACTGCGAGTGAGGTAAATGCACAAAACAATGTTATGCAAGTGCACAAGATAGTGCTATGGGGGGAATGCACAAAATAGTGCGATACATGATGAATTCACAAAACAGTGCTCTACAAGGTGCACAAAACGGTGCGATACAAAGTGTACAAAATAGTGCGAACTCAAAGTGCACAAAATAGTGCGATACAAGGAGAATGCACAAAGCAGTTCGATACAAAGTGCACAAAACAGTGCGAACTCAAAGTGCACAAAACAGTGCAATACAAAGTGAATGCACAAAACAGTGCTATGCAAGTTGGATGCACAAAACAGTGCGATACAGGGTGCACAAAACAGTGCGATACAAGGTGAATAAAATATTGCTATACAAGGTGCACAAAACAGTGCAACTCAAGGTGCACGAAACAGTGCGATACAAGGTGCACAAGATAGTGCAATACAAAGTGAATGAAACATTGCTGTGAGAGTGCATAAAACAGTGCGAACTCAAGGTGCACAAAAAAGTGCGAACTCAAAGTGCACAAAATAGTGCGATACAAGGTGCACAAAATAGTGCGATACAAGTGCACAAAACAATTCGATACAATTTGAATGATGTATGGTATGCAGAGGGAAATGAGCAGTACATAGAGTAGTGCATCATGTACCTTATGAAATGAGTGTAGGGCAACCCACCACAACTTATTGAAATATGACACAAAGGGAGGCAACTCGACAAAATTCTGTTAAGTATAGAACAAAGTCAAGAGCAAGAGCAAGAGCAACCAATCACACAGTTCAAATCAACCAAGGTGTATGAACACTCAGGTATAATTCAAAACACACGTATTAATCAGAGGGAAGATAGCAATCCCAAGAGTATTTTTGAAAAGGTTGGAGACAACTTTTGAAAGTTGAATCATATAAAAATCATCATGGGGGTTAAACTATCCTAATCCAGGGAACAATGCTCAACAAATGGCTTTGGCAGACTGAGGGAAAGGTTGGGTTCATGCCCCTTGTTCAATTGATGGTCCGGTCAGATGTACTGAAAATTGCCTCTAGTGTCCAGTCACTAGCCACCGGTTGGGTTCATACCCATCGTTCGATGGATGGCCTAGTCAAATGTATTGAAAATTGCCCCTAGTGTCCAGTCACTGGCCACCTTTTTCAACATTATGCATGTACGTGTGATGGGGATCATCAGATCCTGGAACAGTTGCTGACTAATCAGACTCAAGCTTTTCTTCTGTCCCGACATGTTGAGAACTTACTCCAGTCCTCTCCAAAGTAGTGACGGATTCCTTATATACACTTTGCAATGATTATGAATGCGACGCCCCTTGTATAGGCACTCTCAGTTTGTTTATGAATTCTACACATGGACTTGTTTTTGAGTTTAGAGAGAGTTTGGAGCGAACGCTTGTGTATAGAATTTTGACCATGCCACTCTGTTGAACTTTAAGTAACAGACATGCTATGGTGACTCGATGAAGAACGCTTTTGAACGTCAGACGTGTTATGGTGACTCAATGAAGAGCGTAGACTGAGACAAACACCAGGCACGACACAACAGGACTCACAATTAATTCAAAAGCAGAAAAAGACTCAAGGTGACTGATCATTCATAGTGCCCCTAGTATTACCTATGCTACCTTTAGAAATCAATTTCGCAAAATCTGAGTTTCGATTCCTTTTTTTTTCTCAAGATAGAGATTCTACTGATAAGTTCAAGTGTTGAAAATTTCCTCACTTATTGATTCAAGCTAGTTCTTTCTTACCCAACACAAGTGTATGATATGCACAACAATTGGTGTAGCTCATGGATTGATGCGAAGTTGATGACGTGAATTAGGCAAGATGATTTGGTTGAAATGGATGAAATGGATATGGTTGAGACCGAACTTTAGGATGAAGTTGCCTATGTATCCCAAGAATGGGAATCAGGTCAACGTAGTTCATGGTTAAGGTTCAGTCGGGTGTTGACACTCTCCTTTTGCACACTAACTTTTGCCAAAGTCACCCCTTCTGGTTTTCAACCTTGTGAGCTCTATTTATTTGATTTCTCATTTTTCATGCTCTAACTTTTACCTAGGTCGCCCTTTCGGATTTTCAGCCTAGCGAGCCTCTTAAGGATCGCGTTACAACATTTGTGGTGAATAATCATCCTTGCCCTAACACTGAAACTAGCTTCGCCTTGATTTGAGCTTGGTTCTCCATTCTTTATACATGTCTTTGTCCTTTTCTTTTGTATCGTGTTCGGAGTTGGTTCTTCTCATGGTACTTCCTCGCATTGGCTTTCCTGAATTCAGACAAAAGTTCCCTTCCTCATGGTTGATTGGATTTCATTCCAATGAATACCCTTGGCTTTATGGTTGATTTCGTTTCCCTTTTCTTTTCTTTCTTTTCTTTTCTTCTTTTTTCCTTTCTTTTCTTTTTTTTTCTTTTTTTTTGGGGGGGGGGGGGTTTCTTTTATCCATTTCTTTTTGAAGTAATGAAAACACCAGGGGAAGAAATTCTATAATTTGTGAGGTCTGAAAGCCGTTTTGTGTTACCAGGTCTTAAAGCCGCCTTGTGCTTGCCAAAATGATCGCCTAACGGTGAAGAGAATCCCTAAGATATTGTAGAATACTACGCACAATTCTGAACCTATCTTCGCAAGTTTTGTGAAATAAACAGCTGAAGAAGTAGTTTAAACTTTTGAGATCATGAAGGACTTTACGCCAATAAGTTAGAATTCACTCAAACCATTTAGGGATCCTTCTCGACACTCGCGCTTATTAACGGAATCTCATTCAAAAAATAAATTCAAAGCTTTTCTATTTTTTTAAAAGGTCACACATGCATTACTGTAGGCACAACAAAATGATCAGATATTTGACTCCCGCTTTCTTATTGAAAACAACGAAGACTTGAGGGTATACGAGAGCGACTCAAAGGAAAAGACTTAACTGACGCAACAACGTAAGAAAAGACAGAGAAAGTAAAACTCACAACTTGATACACAACTCAACTATTTATAAGAAAATAACTCAAAACAAAATCAGTACCCTTGAACAAAATGGTTTTTACTCTCCAAGTCTATTTGCAGATTTCAAAAACAACTTCAAGTAGCCCATGGGAGGGTCTAAACCTGCCTTTAATTAGCAATACTAACATCCACATCCAGTAGGATTGATTTCAGACTTTCAAACTGAATCTCACCGATTGAGCCTCACAATTATCTCGGTTGTCCCCATACATCTTTTTAACCATGCTAACTAGGGTCAAGGTTAGTTATTGGCAAGCCATAGATGAGATTTATGCTATGGAATGGTCTACTACCATCAGGGAGAGGTTTATTGATAGCTTTGGGATTTGCAAGTGGGGTGATGACCTTATTATCAATCAAATCTTGAATTTCGTGGCGAAGAGAAACGGTCAGTATGGTGACCGTACTGTTGATGGAATGAGCAATATTGGGTAGGGTCATGTCTAGGTGGGAGAGGATTAGGGAGAGGTTGAGGGTTGAGTGATTTGAGATACCCTTTCCCTATCAGTACCTTCAAGGCAAAGGTTGGGCTCATATGGAGATGGGCAAAGGTTCGTTTTTGGGAGGAGGAAACATCAAGTTTAGAAATATTGGCAAATGGGTCAGCGGGTATTGGCTAGGTATTCATGGGTTTGGAACTGGAATCAGGATCGGTGTTTTTGGTAAAGCGTCTCTTTTCATTGTTTGCCCCCTGATTCAAAATGCTTTTATCCTGAGCGATGAAAGTGTCATCTACAGTCTTTGCAACAACTGTGAGCACTTGCTTCTTGTTCAATTTTTTGACCTTCAAAGTCTCAATAGCCCACTGAAGATGTGCATAGGGATCAATACTTGTCCCGGCCTTGTTCTTATCACTTGCTTCTGCTTGGCCAAGGGATTGGGTGGGCTATATTGAAGCGAGGCCCATTTGTTGTTGATATGTCATCACCTGGACTTGAGATAGTTTTGGGTTGGCCCTTCCCAACTGCAACTCGCCCTAAGATTGGAGAGCTTTTTTATGGGATCGAAACCCCAAATGTTAAATCTGCCACTGTTCCTTAAAGGTCTTCAATCATTCCCAACATCTCAGCAGTAGTGGGTTCGGCCATTTGGCGCTCTTGGCATACCCAAACTGGATTGGATGCATCCATCATGCACAAATCAGTAATTTCAACCATGAGCACCTTTGGCTTGGGTTGATGGGTGTAGACGTCCCCCGAACGCCCGGGAGGGAACGAGTCCCCCCCGTTCCGTTCGATGTTGGGCTCACTACAGTTCAGGACTCTAAAATTGTCACGGTTCTAAATCTGAACCAAAGAGTCCAAATCCGGCAAATCGTTTTGAGAAAATAGATTTTGAAAGAAGTGCCAAACATGGACTGCTTTGCCAGATACAAAGTCGCCACCTAAATATTTTATTTTGGAGAAATTTAGGAAACCCTGACTCGTTTGCCTAAGGCCACGTGTCCGTCATCACCAAAGTTGCCTCGGCTCGGGAACTTGGGTACGATTGGGGAAGGTCACTTCGTGAGCACCCCCGCTCGCCCGATCAAAGATCGGCCTCTACTAACCATGATATCTATTTTTGAAAACATTATGTGTTCTTATTCTGGTTATTAGCCTAGATTTACTATGTGATGCGCACAGCATACAAGTATAGACTGGATCGCCTGAATTGGAACAAAACATTTCATGTTTATTTGTTTGAAAATGGTTTGATGGTGCTACTCGCAAGTAGGCAAAGACGTGGATTTGCTACCCTCGGGTGGGCTTAGAAAGGATGGTTTTGCCACTATCTAGTGGGCTTAAAACACACATTTAATGAATTGTTCCAATTCAAATAACCCAACCTTTACCCACAGGCACTCAGGCAGTTATATCACATAAGCAATTAGCCTCATGGTAAGCATGCTATCATGGCAGTCACTCACACGCATGCAAGGATGCTAAAGCATAAAACTTACCGAGTACTCCAAGCCAAAACAGAAACCAATTAGAAATCCATGCATGATCCTAATTATACAGAAATGCCTAATGCAACACATGCAAAAATGAAACTATAGCAGGCTCGGCTATTCTAAACGTGGCATATGAAATGCTACAGCTAACATGTATTTAACTTGGAATTGAAAATACAATGCAATTAGTATGATGCGCCGAACCCGGTGCATGCAAAACAGATGAATGAATGCAAACATGCTATCATACTGTATGCTAATTGAGACATGCCCTAATCTAACCATCATAAGCGGGTAAATAAAAGGGAGAAAGACGTGGGGTTGGAAAACATACATCACACACATGCACACTTATTACAATATTGCCCTCGCGCGAAGGGTCCGAATAAATAATATACAGTCCCAAATGAATAAATAATACAGTCCCGAATAGATACAAAATCCTAATTAATTTACAAATTAATCTAAGAAAGCTATAAACTGGCATGCAAGCCAGGGACTGCCTTGACTCTGATGAATGATGTATGTTTGGGCTGCCTTGCGCGGAAATCCACTGGGATGCCCCAATTAGCCTCTGTTTTGCAATTATTCTTGGAAAGCGCGCTAAGCTCCGGAAGACTGCTGATTCTTGATTTGCTGCAACAGAGAGCAGGAAAGGGACATGGCAATGTATTTTCACAAATGTATGCATGCGTCGATCCTCGTGCCACCAATCACGCATCTCGATGCACAATGGCCGAGGAGTCGATTTGCATTACTCAATATAGAATGAATGCACATGAAAACTCAACTAAAACCTAACTCCATCATGGATAATCCGGAGTGTCGGTGACTGGGAATTGAGACACGTTCCGTCACTCGGAGTATGAAACGTACCTCGTTTCCTGTGCCTGGGCTAATTCCTATCCCAAGCACAATGCAATATGCATGATATGCATGAAATGCAACTAAAATACAACCTAACATACACAATGCTATGAAATGGCATACACGATGCACGAGGTAACATGGCATACACAATGCGCTAACATACAACCTAGCATGCGTAATGCTATGAAATAAAATGGAATACACAATGCATAAATGGACTTACACTAACACAAGTGGACCTCAGCCACACTCGCATAAGAGGCCATTAGATGAAAATGAGACAACTCGAGATGCGTGCACGCATGCACGCAAACTGAGGACCAACCCTAAGGCACCAAATGCCACTCTAACAAGACATGGTAAGGCATGAAATATGATATGAAAACATGCAAATTTCAGAAGTGAAATATGATGCAAAACAACCTTGAATCATGGAAACATGGCACCCGATGCATGGAATGAGACCCGAAATGCAAAATTAGGCATACGCAATGACCTATAGCTATACAAAGCATGCATTATTTGATCATGAAGTATGAAGACAGATTCAAGCCAGTCCCAAAACAAGAATATTTACAGTTTTAAGCAAGGCCAAACAATGAACACAAATGGGGCTAAGCTAGCATGCGAAAATGGCCCTAAATGTGAGATAAAGAAGCAAGTCACAGCTGCTGACCCCAAACAAGAGAGGGCCCTTCAACAATGTTGAAGAGGAGCCCAAAATATGACCTTTTACAGTTGGTGGCTGAGCCAAAAACAGTACACAAGCATGCTCAAAATACTATGCAAAACAAGGCCAAAAAGATAGCTATAACACAAAGTACCAAAAGGATGCCTCAAAAAGTAAAAAACCCTTAATGAAACATTAAGAGGGGGTCAAAATAAGGCTATTTATAGTTTGGACCAGAGCCCAAAAACAGAACCATAAGAGGCTAACAAATCATGCAAAAATGGAGCCAAAAGAGAGATACAAAGGCAAGTGGAAAATGGAATCCTCAGACAGTGATGAGCCCTTCAACAATGTTGAAGAAGTGCTCAAAATAAGCCACTTCACAGTTTAGCTCAGAGCCCAGAAATGCTTAAAAACAGGGCTAACATATCATGCAAGAATAGGCCCTAAAAGAGAGGTAAAGAACAAAGGGGGAGAAGAAGACTTCAAACAGCAAAAAGTTCTTAATCAAACATGAAGATGACCTCAAAATATGATCTTTTTCAGTTTGGATCGAAGTCCAAAAATACTTGCAAGTAAAGCTAAACAATCATGCAAAAAAGTGCAAGTTTAAGGGAAATAGGGACTCACCCTTGAAGAACAACTTTCCAGCAGCTTTTAGTCCAAAAATCTAAGCTTTCAACCTCTTCAAATGTCCTCCAAGGTACTGAAATGAGTAATGGAGGTGATAGGCTAGGGGTTGTAGTGTAAAAATGGTCCAAGAACAAAGGGTTTTGGAGCTTGGAAGAGAGGGAGAGGGAGGTTGTGTGTATAATGCTTCAAACAATTTTTTGTGACCTTCAAAACAGAGCTGGAGGGTCTGGTTTTATAGACACAAGAGGGTGGAAAAGAGGGGGAAAAATGGGGGGGAAATGAAATTCAAATTTCCCCCCAAAATTGGCCTAAAAGGGAGACAAAGGGGGAAGTGATAGTAGGAGATCTCAAACCGAAGAGAGCCCTTCAACAAAGTTGAATAGAGGCTCAAAATAAGACACTTTGTAGTTTATGACAAGCCACGAAAATAAATACAAGTAGGCCTAAACTATCATGCAAGAAAAGGCCTAAAAGAGGGGTAAAGAAGCAAGTGGCAGTAGGAGATCTCAAACAGCAAAAGGTCCTTAATCAAACATGAAAAAGACCTCAAAATATGACTAACTCAAGTTTGGGTCGGAGCCCAAAAATGCAGAATGAAGGTTCGGGAGCCAAAACACGTAGTTCGGGGCCCCGAAAGTGGGCTGTTAGGCACCGGAAGTGGTGTCCGACCACGAAGTTGGTCTCTCAGACCGCAGTGTCCTTCAAAAGGGAGTAAATAAGATGCATACCAAAAACTGGAGCAAACGGAGGTGGTTAAGCGATCTCGAACCGAGGCACACGGCCAACGGTTCCGAAAAACCAGAAACCGGACTCCAAACGGGCAAAACGGCCTACGACCACGAAACGTAGCCTACGGCCACTGAGAGATGATCTACGAGACCTCTCCCTCCCTTCGGGAAGAGAAAATAGAGAAAACGGAGCCTGGTTCGCAAACCGAGGCAAAGCACAAAAGAGTCCGGAAGTCTAGAGGCAAGGCTCGCAGCCGAGACTCTGAAACTTCTGAACGAGCACAATATGCAATATCACCGAGCGCTCAACTGGTGACGTCTGAGTCACAAGGTCGGTCAAAAATGGGGTGTCTACAATGGGCTGGAGTGATGTATATGTTGGGATTGAAGGTAAGTGGCAGTGTATGGATGAGGTTAAGGTAAGGAGGAGGTACTTGGTTGTGGATGGGAAATGGATTGGTGCTAATATTGGGTTTTTGGGGTGGAGCTATTGTCTAGTTGTCGATGAGATTCTGAACCTCATGACGAAGGCGATAGCAACGATCGGTGCCATGACCGTGTTGTTGATGATATGCACAATATTTCGTGGGATTATGTCTACTAGAGAGTGGGTCAAGAAGAGGTTGGGGATAAAGGGGTTTGAGATACCCTCTTTCCATCAGGACTTTTAGTGCACTAATTAGGCTCATTTGGAGGATGTGAAAATTCTGTCTTGAGCTCGGGTTGGGCTGGCTGTTTATGGGTTGGTATTGGCAAAGGGGTTGACAATCTTGGAATTTGTGGCAACGGTATTGATTTCAGTGGTTTTGGGAATAGTGCTACTATTAGCATTGGTACTCTTGGAACACCCTCTTTGTTGGTTCGCTTATTCTGGGACTACGCCCTTTGTTAAATGCACTCTCAATTTGAATCCCTAATTCATGCAAATTTTTGAAAGCGAATAGTGGAGTGACTGTTAACTTTTGTAACATATCAGGCTCAAGGTTCTGCACCACTATTCGCACCGTGGTCCCTCTTAGAAGGTTAATTTGTCATTTGTGCTGTTTTTGCTCTCTGCCCTACAACAAATTCTACAAAAGGTTCTTTAGGATTCTGGTGGGTTGCTTCAAGATCTTGGGTGGTCATTTCAATTTGGGTATTGTAAGAATACTGATTGAGAAACGCCTCAGCCAACTCTTCCCAGTGGTTGCTATACTCGACAAGGTTCTTCCATACAGAGAGCGTTTCTGAGGCTTAGTCAGACCTATCGATTTCAGGACATCCAAGAAAAACCGGATATGTACCATAGGATCTCCAAACCCGCCAAAACGGTCAATGGGTGGCATTTTGAATCTGTTTGGGAGCCTTACGGTAGCCTCGGTGTACCCATCCTCAATGTCAAGAATGAAGTTAATTCCCTGTGCCTTTTTGAATTGCTTCTCAAGGTTAGCAATTTTTAACATGGTTGGATCGAGATCATTAATATCAAGGTGAAAAGGCCCCTCATTAGGCTACACTAGGGATCTGAAAATTTGAGCTTGAGCTAACCCTTCTTGAGGATCTAGGCCTTGCAAATCTTCAGCTGGCGGAGGTGGGTCAAAGTTCAACTGGGGGCCTAGGACTAGATATGTGGTAGATGCCCCAAATGGGCGTTCCATTTCAGCACTGGTCTCATGCTACATGGTAATTCCTTGGTTTAGAGCTGTTATCATGGCCATAATTTCTTCTGGACTTTGAGACATTACGAGTTTTGTTGAGTTAACAACTAGAGAAATGGATGGGTGCAAGCTGAGAGCTGACTAACAAGGATTTTAACCCGGTTTATACATGTTGTATCTGAACTGAATTAGTCGAGACAGGTTTGATTGGATTGGGCTTTTTTAGAATGAGTCTTTTGGCATTGGATAGATCTTTACTAGGTTGGCCTTTTTGGGATCAGGTGGACTGGACCTTTGCTGAGTGGGCTTTTTTTAGGATTAGATGGACTGGGCCTTTTGTTGAGTCAGGTACGGCTCCTTCTTTGGCTCAAACAAACCTAGCATTAAAAACAAATGCCCCATTAGATCGGGATACTGGGTATTTCAATCAAAGCAAAGCAAGATACAAATTTTAGCCCTGGTTCTGGTTTTGTTGAAAATTCATCCATATCAAACACAAACCCTTGGATTTCGACCTAAATCTAATTCTGATATGACCCTTAAGTTTGAAAGGAATCGCCTCAAGAATAAGACTCTCCAAGGATTGCATCACACGTTGCCAAAGATTTCACATTTTGTACAAAAGCATTCAAAACACCTCTATGAGAGGTTAGGGTTTCCCTATCTTAGCTTTGGAGTGATCTACAACTTTACTATTCAAACAAGCGGTATCACATCATCCTGCATATAGGAGAGTATCCTATCCTAATTTGGAACAGTCACTAGAGTTTTACTATATGCAGCTGGGCCAATTGGTCCAAAAGGGTACCTCGACAAGATTACCTAATATACCTCTCACACCTAACACTGAGAAGTGAAAGGAGGATCAAGCGGTACGATGATAATTCAGATCCAAGGGTTGTGTTTCCAGCATGGAAGAGCCCATGACCGATCATCCTTTTGGCAAGCTTTTCAGGCAAGCCACCAGCAAGCCGTCCAAGAATAGTAGATGGAAAACACAGTGACTTAAAGTAATAAATGCAAATGCAATGCAAAGAACATATATATGTAAGTAAAATTTCATATCATGAAGTTCAAGTCAAGTTCTTTAAGTCCCCAGCAGAGTTGCTAGAAACTGTAACTTGCTTTTCGTGCTCTTTTCGGATATGACTAGCCCTACAATTCAGACTCCCGTGGTTCTAAATCTGATTTCACAGGTGCAATGTGAAATAGATAAACACAAATGAGTCCAAATCTGACAAATCTTTTAAAAAATAGATTTTGAATCAAAATGTCAAAAATAGACTGTTTTGCCAGATTACAGAGTCGCCACCTAAATATTTTTAAAAAATTTAGAAAACCTAAGACTCGTGCCAAAGGCCACTTATCCATCATCACCAAAGTGTCTCGACTCGGGAACTTAGGTACAAGAGGGGAAGGTCATGAATTGAGCACCCCACTCACCCAATCAAAGATCGGCCTCTTCTAATCATGATGTGATTCTTGTTTACATTATATGCTCTTGTTCCGATTATTAGGCTAATTTACTAGGTGATGCACATAAGTATAGACTAATTTGCAAAAATCGGAACATGTTGATTTTATGTTTGTTTGAAAATTGTTTTGAATATATACCACTTGAAAAAGTGATCTCATAAGCACATTTAATCAAACTATCTTAATTTGAGCAATTAGCCTTCATCCACAAGCATTCAAATAGGTATATCAATTAAGCGATTAGCCTCATGGAAGCATGCTTGATATAGTAACAATGCGATATGCTAAAGCAATAAACGCTCACCTAGTACTCCAAGGAAGATACGCCTGAAGTCTTATTACAACAAGGATAGTATAACAATACTAATTACAACAATGAAATTGCAACAATAATTATTTACAATAATAATAATTACAATTATAATATTAATACAAGCAACAATGAGGCACAACGATCGTATGCATAGTGTCCAGAAGCTGTTATGTCTGTCCAGACTTGCTCTGTTTCACCATCAGCCACTGCCTTCAATTTCTGCCAAAATTCACTATTTACCAAACATTGGGGGCCGGCCGGCCCCAATTGAGACCTGACTAGGTCCAAAAACAGCCCGTCGTGCCAAAAAAAGTTGTGCTCTGAGGTGGAACAATGCAGACAGAGCCTTTCTAGGCCCTATTTGTCTCTTCTGCTCTTCTCTATCATGTGGAACTTCAAGAGAAGAATGGATTCGGTTCCAAAATCATCAACAAGCACATGTTTGATGGCCTGATGATTTCGAACACAATTGGAAAAAAAACTTAATAAATGCAATGAAAGGTGACCACCCCTCACTCTTATCATGAATTTAGCTCAAAGAGGAAGACAGATACGCCTAAAGTCTCATCAACATATCATGAATCGATAAGTGACAATTCTTAAAACGATGGACTTGGCATAACGTCTGGCCAAATCCAACCAATTCTAAACATCTTTTTTTTTTTTTTTTTTATGTTGGTTTCATTGATTTTAAGCCAATTTTTATTAGTCCTTTTTGACTTACCTTGCCATTACTTACTTATTTTGTCCAAAGTGATAGTTAAGTCCATTAAATGAGAAGAAATGTCAAACGAGAAGTGATCCATAGCATGAAAGAGAGACTATGCCTTGACGATGAACCTCTTAGAGTTTAAGCCCTTGAACATAGGTCTCTTTCTCATGCCTTGAATAACAATCAATCACTTGAAACAACTCTCAAACAAAGAAAAACCAAGAAATGAGGGAGAGTGCAGAAATGATTATGTGAGATTGATTATTACCCAAAATAGAACTCTTTACATAGAAACTAAGTAAAGAAAGCTATCAACTCAAATGACTCGGTATCTAAGGCATAAACAACCGAAGCCATGAGGACGTACAACACAACAAGCAAAGTATTTAAAGCATAATCTATTTAAAAAAATTAAAACATGCCCCAATAGCCCCTAACATGCGAAAAACAGTAGCTAAAATGATGTTAAAAGAGCACAAAACAAAGCCAAAAGCAAGGAGGCACAAAGCTAGTAAGCAAGACTAAGGAGGGGTGGCTAACCCCTCCATTTTTGGACTTCTAGACCATTTTTTTTAGCCCTTTAAAACTCTGAAATTTAGTATATAAAGACAAGAAAAATGGAAGAAAAGAGGAGAAGAAGATTAAAGAAGAAGGTGCAAAATTATACCTTTTAAAAAAAGAGGTAAGCTTTTAGTTAACAAACTTGATTCCAACACCCTCAAGTTTCTGAAATTAGCGTTGAAAGTTCAACAAAAAGCTTCAAGAACAAGCTCTAATGGTGTATGTATTGTGTATGTATAGCTAAAAGGTGGTATGAAGTCAAGGAAGCTTTTGGAAGGAAGATGGGTGTTTTTAACTCTCAAAAACCTTCAAAGTCTTTGGAAATATTTCCTAACCCTCTAGGTTCTAAAAATATGTTTTGAAATCTCTACAAGAAAGCTTCAAATCCAAGCTTTAATGGTGTATGAAAGGTGAAAGTTAATTTGAAGAACAAAGAAAGCTTGAAGGTTCAAGGATAACTCATCAATGTCTAAGCCTCTTGGAAGGTTTTTATAACCTTAAAATCTGAAGTGTGAGGTCGTATTTATAGAGTTTGAGCCAAATTGGTTGAAAATATTTTCAAACAAAGCCAGTTGTCAAATTCCTGCCAGCTGTTCTGTTTGGCGCTAATGAGACCCGGCCTGCCCCAAATGGCCACAGCTGGCTCCAAAAATGAAAATCCGGGCCTAAAAAAGGACTCTAGAGAATTTTTCATTGAGACCCGACTAGGTCTAAATGGGCCATGGCCGGATCTAAATGGACTCGGTCGGGTCCAAAAATGTGCATTTTAGGCCCGACTTCAAATGGGTATATCTCCCTCATTCGGACTCGGTTTTAGGTGATTCTTGAGTCTAAATTGAAGCTCCGGATGTCTAATTTTCAATGATGGTGGCCTGACATCTAAATTCTAAGTGGTCAGAGTGATATGCCTAATTAGTGAAGGTTGTTCATTTCTTTCTTAACAGTTTGATGCCTAACTTTTCCCCCAACTAGTTTTCTTTCATCCCCTTCTATTTCCTTCAACTTCAACCTATATATAAGATGTTTTTAAAGATTTTTTTCAAAGATTTCACCTCTCTTCCATTTATTTCCACTTTGTCCTTACTCGATTTACCGAAAAGTGCAATATTTTAAACGAAATCCGAGTCTCGGAACATCGTAGAAACATTTGGAAAAATATTTTGAAAAATAGGGTTTTAAGGTCTAAAATAGTTTGGCCAAAATGGGTTGTAAGGTTTGGGACTAGAGCTTGAATCCAAATTTCTTCGCTGAGAATTCAAAAGATTACACAGTATAACTTTCATCATCGCGTGTTTGGAATAAAGTGTCCAAGTTTTAAGGGTGGTAAAAAATGGGGTGTCTACAGACTGTCATCTCCTTTTGCTTGTGCTTTAAGTAGTTCTTGAAGTCTTTCCAACTGTGAGACAACTTCTCTATCAAAGTAGCTACTTGGAATGATTCATTCAACAACATTCCCTCTACATGAATTTCATGTAAAATTACTTGGAAATCTTGGAACTTGCTCATGACGGTTTTAGAGTCCACCATTTTGAAATCTAAAAATCGATCAACGATAAATTTCTTCGCCCTGGCATCTTCGGTTTTGTATTTCTTGTCCAAAGAATCCCACAACTCCTTTGCCGACTTCTTAGCATAAAACACATTCAAAGTGTATCTACTAAGCCGTTCAATACATAATTCTAGCAAAAGAAATTTGGCTGCTTCTAAGCATCCAAAGCCATGAGCTTCTGTTTATCTTGCTCATTCTCTTCCATGGCTGGTGGATCCTCACTTAAAAACCTTGCAAGGTTAAGAGTTGTCAAGTAAAACAACAGCTTCTATTGTCAACTTTTGAAATTCATGCCAGTGAACTTCTCCGAACGCTCATGATGATTGAGCGGGCCCTCCGAAACAGGAGTCATAACAGGGTTAACAACAGAGTTAACAAACATGTGTTGACAATTCAATTGATATAGGATTCAAATTTCCATCAACATTCACTACTTCGATATTAGTTGTATTAGCATCAGTGATAGTTGTCATTTCTAAAAAATACAACAGAGTTTTAACTATTCTATTTTTCCAAGAAAACAAATTAACATTAGGAAATTCCAAAAACTAAAAATTAATTCAAAATTAATCTCACCATTAACTTCGTAAATCTAACAAGGTCAGGAAGGTTTCTAGGAAGATTGAAGGGGTCACAATAGTCCTACTTAAAACCTAATTAGTCTTAGAAAAAACTTTCAAGAGCTTATTGACTCATAATCAATAGGAAACAAATTCAGAATTAAGCTTCCAGGGGATAAACCAGGTTAATAAAAACCTCAAGTCCCAAAAACAAACTTCTAAGCAATTAAAAATTGTTACCAAAACTTACATGCAATCAAATGCTCCAAAACTTACAATCGAATAAAATTGCTACCAAAAACAAAAAAAAAATATAAGCAATAAAATTGTTACCAAAACACATGCAATAAAATTGCTTTAAATAAAAGGTAGATCAAACCAATCCAAACAAGGATTCTAAAGTCAAAAAAATCCCCTCCATGTTTAGGTATTTTTGTTCAACCAAAAAGGTTATTAGTTATAACAACCACCTCCTTAATCAATTGACAATTCTATGATTTGCCCTGATTATGTGTTTATATGTTCAATATGTGCCAACTATTATTTGTATTGTGATCATGTGAACAAATATATAGAGAATGGAAATTAAACCTGTCTAAATCAGTAAGTCATAAGGTTAGAATTTACCACACAAGGGTGCTTGTTACAAGATTTTTGGAGCATGTTTTCGGTGTGGCAAAACGGGCCACATGGTAAAAGATTTCCCTCTTGTACCCCAAGGCACTAGTAGACCCTTAGCGAGTTCAGCAGCATCAGCCTCAACATCGAAATCTAATCCGAAAGCTACTACAAGGAAAGAAACTTTGAGGCAAGGCCGGGTTCTTGCGCTTGTACTGGGTGATGTGCGGAATACTGAGGCAGTAGTGTTGGGTATACTCCTTATCTGTGCCAAGAATGCTTATGTTTTGATTAATTCAAGGTCTATGCACTCTTTTGTGTCATATGTTTTTTCTAAAAAATTAACTAGACCCTTGGAACCGATGAATATTTATTAGTTGTGTCTTCACCAACTGGGGGGTCCATGACTTGTGCATATACGTATCTTGCATGTGAACTTGTTGTTGGGGATATGATTTTATATGTTGATTTGTTGCCTTTGAACATTAATCATTTTGACATAATTTTGGGGATGGATTGGTTAACGAAATACCATGCTACTATTGACTATGTAACTAAACAAGTTGTTTTTCACCCACTTGACTTGCCTAAATTTACGTTTAGTGGGACTGGTGTTATACCTCCCCCGTATTTGATCTCATCTATGAAATCTTACAAGTTGATTGGAAAAGGCTATAGGGGATATTTATGTTGTGCATTGACTGTGCCTATTGTTGATAAAGTTAATGTGGACAGTACTCCTATAGTCAAAGAATTCCCAGATGTTTTTCTAGATGATTGGCCAAGGAAATTGATTGAGGTCATATCGAGCATGTAGCCGATTTCTGAAATTTCGTACCGCATGTCAACTACTGAACTGAAAGAGTTGATGATTCAATTACAAGAGTTGTTGGACAAGAAGTTATTCATCCTAGTACTTCACCGTGGAGCGCTCTAGTTCTATTTGTGAAAAAGAAGGATGGTTCATTCCGGCTCTGCATTGATTACCGTGAATTGAACAAGGTAACCATGAAGAACAAGTATCCGTTGCCTCGCATTGATGATTTATTCAATCAGTTGCAAGGTGCCTGTAGACATCCCATTTTTGACCGCCCTTAAGAATTGGGCGCTTGATTTCGAACACCTAATAATGAAAGTTATATTGTGCAATCTTTTGAATTTTTGGCGAAGAAATTTGGATTCAAGCTCTAATCCCAAACCTTGCACCCCATTTTGGCCAAACTATTTTAGACCTTAAAACCCTCTTTTCAAAATATTTTTCCAAATGCTTCTACGATGTTCGAGGCTCACATTTCGTTTAAAACATTGCACTTTTAGGTAAACTGAGTAGGGACAAAGTGAAAATGAATGGAAGAGAGGTGGAATCTTTAAAAAATCTTTTAAAACTTCTTATTTATAGGTTTGGAGTTGAAAGGAGGGGTTGGATGAAAATTAGTTTAGGAAAGGTGAGCATGAAACCATTAAGAAAGAACTGAACAGCCTTCACAAACCAGGCCTATCTCTTTGCACACTTAGACTTTAGCTATGAGGCCACTACCATTGGAAAGTAGACTTCCGGGACTTCACTTTGGACTCAAGAATCATCTAAAACCAAGGTTGGATGGTGGGGATGTGGCTATTGGAAGTTAGGCATCAATCCAGTTAAGATAGAAATGAGTAACCTTGACTAAATTAGGCATATCTCTGTATACACTTATAATTTAGATGTGAGGCTTCCACCATTGGAAATTAGACTTCTGGGGCTTCAATTTAGACTCAAGAATCACCTAAAACCGAGTCTGGATAAGAGAGATATGCCCATTTGAAATCAGGCCTGAAGTGCAGTCATTGAGACTCGGCTGGGTCTACATAGAACTGGCCGTCCGGGCTTCAGTGAAAATTTTCCAGAGCTCTATTTTGGTCTAGCCATGCATTATTGAGGCCTAGCCATGGGTTTTGAGGGCCGGCCGGGCCTTGATGGCGTCAGACGGACAGCTGGTAGGAATTGAACAAATATCTTTGTTTGAAGATATTTATGATCTTTTTGGCTCAAATTCTATAAATAGAACCTCTTCCTTCAGATTTTAAGGTTGGAAAAACCTTCCAAGAGGCTTAGACAGTGATGAGCTAGCCTTGAACCTCATTGAACCTTCAAGCCTCTTTTCTTCTCCAAATCAACTTTCACCCTCCATACACCATTAAAGCTTGGATTTGAAGCTTTCTTGTAGAGAATTTACAACATATTTTCATAACCTATAGGGTTAGGAAATATTTCCAAAAGCTTTGAAGGTTTTTGAGAGCTAAGAACATCCATCTCCCTTCCAAACTTCATATCACCTTTTAGCTGTACATACACCATACATACACCATTGGAGCTTGTTCTTGAAGCTTTGTTGAGATTTCAAACTAAGTTTCATAAACTTGAAGGTGTTGGAATCAAGTTTGTTAACTAAAAACTTACCTCTCTTTCAAAGGTATAATTTTGCACTTTCTTCTTTCATCTTTTTCTACTATTTTCTTCTATTTTTCTTGTCTTTATATACTGATTTTTAGAGTTTGTAAAGGCTGAAAAACATGATTTAAAAGTCTCAAAAGTTGAGGGGTTAGCCACCTCTCTTTGATTTTACTTACTAGCTGTATATCCCTTGCTTTTATTTATCTTTTTGTGCTCTTTAAACGCACTTTTAGCCACTATTTTTGGGCCGTTTTGGGACTGCTCTTGGACTGTTTTGAGGTTGAAATATGTGATTTAAAATTGTAAAAAGTGGAAGGGTTAACCACCCCTCCTTAGGCTTTGTTCCATAGCTTTTCTCTACTTTTTTTTACTTATCTTCTCTTGGTTTTAGCTATTGTTTTTTATACTTTAGGGGCTGTTTTAGGGCTGTCCTAATTTATTTAATTGCTTCAAGCTTTGATTAGTTCATTTGTTGTCTCATAAGTTGACATACATAACTTGTTGCATGTTGTTCCAAGCTTTCCTTTGCTCGTTTCCATGTTTAAGAGTCTAATTTTAACAATCAATCCACCATACCTCTCTCTTTCATTCTTGAGAATGATTTCAACCGATTAAGGTTGTTCAAGACATGTAAGAAAGACTCCTGCTTAATGGCTTAATCTTTTCTAAGATTCATTGCTAATGGTATGGTCTTTCTCTCATGCTTTAGAAGAACCTCTCGTTTGACATTACTTCTTATTTAGAGGACTTTAACATCACCATGGAAAAATGGATTAAAGAATGGCAAGGCTTAATAAAATTGGCTTAAAACTTAGATCAACACACATAAAGAAAGTGGCTTAAATTGCTTCAACTTTGGCCAGACGTTATGCTAAGTTCCTTGTGTCAAGAGTCGTCACATGCTAATCCATGGCATTTTGATGATTCTTGAAGCGTTGCAACCTCCATCTTTGAGTTCATACTATGACAAGAGGGATGGGTGGTTTTATTCTTTACATTTTATTGACTTTTGTCCAAAATTGCATCCGAGACCATCAAGCAATCATTTTGCTCACTGATGGCTTTGGAATCAATTTCAACCTTCTCTCAAGGCTTTCACTGATAGAGAAGGAAGAAAGGGACAAACAGAACTTGAGGACACTTTGTCTGTACTAGTTCACCTCAGAACACAAAAATAGAGCTTTGCACCAAATTGATGCACGACCGGTCATCTGTATACCCGGCCGGCCATCAGTGATGCACGACCGGTCCTCAGTTTGTGGCCAACAGTGCAGTTTTGCAAAAAACAGAGGCAGTGGCTGAAGGTGAAACATAGTCGACTTGGGCAAACAGAGTAGCTCTCAAGCGCTATGCATGCAACCTTCATCCACCTTCACTTACGCATTTTGTCGAATGTAATTAATCATTTCTTTAGTGTTACAATTATCATAGTTGTAAATTAATCTTGTTGTAATTAATTAGTTAGTTAATTATTTATTCAAATTTCGTTTTGTAATTAGTTAGTTAACTAGAATAGTTAGTTAATTCATATTCATTTGTAATAATTAGTTAAGTAATTTAGCTAATTTCATTTGTTTTGTAATAATTAGCTTAATTAGCTTAGCTTTAATTAGTTAGTTAATTAGTTAATCCATTCGAACTCTCCTTCGTGAGAGCGCAATGTAATTATGTGTATGTCTTCTAACCCTATGTCTTTCTCCCTTTTATTTAACTGCTTAAGATGGTTAGTTTAGGGACATCATGTTTTATTTAGCATTCTTCATGTTTGCATCCATCTGTATTGGATGCATCGAGGCTCGGTTCATCATTCTAACTGGATTGTTGTTTAAATATTTCTTTGAATATATGCTTAGACCACATGCTATCAGATTGATTCATATGCTATGTTAAGTAGCCGAGCCTAGTAATTGCATATCACATGTGTTACATTAGTCATATTATATAGTTTGGATCATTCATTTTTCTAACTTTGTTTCTTTTTTGGCTTGGAGTACTAGGTAAGCTTTTATTTGTTGGAGCGTAATCACATGCGTGTGAATGTTGCCATGTCTGGCATGCTTACCATGAGGCTAAATGCTTAATTGATAAACTGCTTGAATGCCTATGGATGAAAGCTTGTTGCTTGAATTGGAATAATTTGAGTAATGTTCATATGATATCACTTTTTCAAGTGATATATATTTCGAAACAATTTTGCAAAACAAACATGACTTGAGATGTTCTAATTCTTGCAATTTAGTCTATACTTGTGTGTGTGCGCATCACATAGTAAATGCTAGCCTAAATAAATCGGAACAAGAGAATATAATGTATATAAGATTCATATCATGATTAGTAGAGGTCGATCTTTGATCGGGCGAGCAGGGGTGCTCAATTTATGACCTTCCCCTCTCATACCTAAGTTCTCGAGCCAAGACAATCTTGGTGATGACGGACAAGTGGCCTTTGGTATGAGTCATGGGTTTTCTAAATTTTCCCACAATAAAATATTTAGGTGGCGACTCTGTATCTGGAAAAGCAGTCCATTTTTAGCAATTCAATTCAAAATCAATTTTCCAAAAGATTTGCCGGGTTTGGACTCTTTGGTGTTTATCAATTTCACATTGCACTTGTGATACTAGATTCAGAACCGTGGAAGTCCGAACTGTAGGGCTTATTCTGAGCTTCCGAAAAGGGGGTGCGAAAAAGTCAAGCTACAGTGCCCAAGTATTTTCCAAAATTGATCTGAGATTCGGATACCACCAATTGAAAGTTAAAGCTAAAGACGTAGAAAAGACTGTTTTCTGAACAAGGTACGAGCATTATGAATTTCTTGTCATGTCCTTCGAAGTAACTAATGCGCTAGCTGGTTTTATGGATCTTATGAATAGAATTTTCAAACCGTTCCTCGATGAGTTTGTTGTTGTTTTTATCCATGATATTTTGATCTATTCCAAAAGTAAAGAGGAGCATGAACATCACTTGAGAGTTGTTTTGCAAACCTTGAGAGAGAAGAAGTTATATGCTAAACTAACAAAGTGTGAGTTCTGGCTTGATCATGTAATGTTTTTGGGGTATGTGATAAGTAAGGATGACATTTCAGTTGATCCGCAGAAGATAGAGGCAGTTGTAAATTGGCCTAGAACAACTAGTGTTACCAAAGTTCGAAGTCTCTTAGGTTTGGCCGGTTACTACTGTAGATTTGTGAAAGACTTCTCGAAGATTGCTTTGCCACAGAAAAGGGCACCGTTTGAATCGACTGATCAATGAGAGTCATCTTTTCAAGAATTGAAGACTCAAATTGTGACTTCACCAATTCTCACCTTACCCTCAGGTACGGATGGTTTTACTATTTTTAGTGATGCATTTTATAAAGGTTTGGGGTGTGTATTAATGTAGAATGGCAAAGTAATAGCATCTGCTTCTTGACAACTGAGACCACACGAAAAGAATTATCCAACTCACGATTTGGAGCTTGCGTGGTATTTGCACTGAAGATTTGGCGCCACTACCTATATGGGGTAACGTGCAAAGTGTATACTAATGACAAAAGTTTAAAATATTTCTTTACTCAGAAAGAGCTGAATATGAGACAACGGAGATGGATGAAACTGATAAAATAACGATTTGCAAATATTGTATCATCTTGGGAAAGCTAATACCGTTTCTGATGCACTTAGCCAAAAATCAATTGGAAACTTGGCTTGTTTACTTACCAGACAAAGGGCATTGCTACATGGTCTGGAAAGATTTGAAGAGGAAGTTGTTTCGCGAGAACAAGGCGGGATTTTAGCCACAATATTTGCATAGCCGGCAATACTTGAAGAGATCAAAGAAAAACAGGTACAAGATGAATTTCTAAATAAAGTTGTGGATGAATGAGACTCTAAGCCGAGACCGGGTTTCATTTTTGAGAATGATGTATTGAAATCTCAAGGACGGTTTTGTGTACCAAATGATATTGAATTGAAGAAGTGAGTTATGCAAGAAGCACATAGTTCAAAGTTTGTTATCCATCTGGGAAACACAAAAATGTATCGAGACTTGAACCAAAATTTATAGTGGCCAGGAATGAAGAACGAAATTGCCAAATTTGTGTCTAAGTGTTGACAATGCCAACAAGTCAAAGCTGAGCATCAACGACCTGCGTGATTGCTTTAGCCACTACCAATACATGAGTGGAAATGAGAGCATATCACAATGGATTTCATTATTGGACTACCTCGCTCCAATAGAGGTATGGATTTGATTTGGGTTATTGTTGACCGATTGACTACGTCTGCTCATTTCTTACCTGTCAAAACATTCATATTGCGGATAAGTTGGCTACACTTTATATTAATGAGATTGTAAGATTGCATAGAGTGCCTGTATTAATTGTTTTTGATATGGATCCAAAGTTCACTTCGAGGTTTTGGAAAAGTTTGCAAAAGGCGTTGGGAATAGAACTGAGATTGAGCAGCGCATATCATCCACAGACAGATGGCCAATCAGAAAAGACAATACAGACTCTGGAGGATATGTTGCGTATGTGTGTACTAGACTTTCAAGGAAATTGGGAAACCTATTTGCCTTTAGCTGAATTTGCATACAACAATAGCTTTCATTCAAGCATTGGCATGCCACCATACAAGGCTTTATATGGTAGAAAATGTCGGTCACCGATTTGTTAGGCTAAGGTTGGAGATAGACCTTTGTTGGGGCCCAAAATTGTGCAAGAAACAACGGAAAAAGTAAAATCAATTCATCAACAATTGAAAACAGCACAAAGCCAACAAAAAACTACGCGAATGTTCGTAGACGGGATAGAGAATATGAAGTAGGCGATCATGTTTTTATTAAAGTAACACCGATGAAACAGCAGGCTCATTTTGGAACGAAAGGCAAGTTAGCACCTTGGTACATTGGACCGTATGAGATCATTGAGAAAATTAACCCAGTGGCGTATTGGGTAGCTTTTCCTCCTGATATAGAATACATGCACAGTGTATTTCATATTTCAACGTTACGGGAATATTTTCGGGATCCTTTTCATGTCATTGAGCCTACCCACGGGCTTTTGAGTGATGATTATACATATGAAGAACGGCCCATTCAGATTGTTAACCGCCATATCAAGAAGTTGAGAAATAAGGATATCCCGTTAGTAAAAGTGGATTAGCAAAGTCATGGTAGCATTTATGCAACTTGGGAAAGGGAAGACAATATGAAGAAAAGATATCTCGAGCTTTTTTCTTTAGACCCTACATTCTTCTCGGGAGAAGGTAACTAAGTTTGGAGGACCAAACATCCTAAGGAGGAGAGGATGTAACAATCACCTCCTTAATTAATTGCTAATTCTGTGATTTGCCTTGATTATGTGTTTATACGTTCAATATGTGCCAAGTGTTATTTGTATTGTGATCATGTAAACAAATAAATAGAGAATGGGAATTAAACCTGTCTGAATCAATAAACCATAAGGTTAGAATTAAATATTTGAATAGGGAATTATAACCTAATTCACACGAGTTCAATTAAGCTTAGCCTAGTTTGGAGTAAATTAGATTATGATGAGAATGAGTTATTTAAGTGAATTTGATTTATGAAATTAAACTTAGAATTAATTAAGGCTTAAAAACCATTTAGTGATTAATTACATTCTTTAAGCCTATTCAACATAAACATTTAGAAGACTCTAGAGGGAAGACACATGGTGGGTTTTGTTGAGACAAGGCTTATATACTCAAGAGAGTTCTAGAGAGAGAGCTTCCCAAGAGAGAACCAAAGAGAAAGAAGAAGAGCTTAGGAAAACATAGAAGATATACTTGGATCTTCACAAATCATAAACTCAAGGTAAGAATTTTGTTTACTAATTCCTTGAAATGGTGTTAATACACTCATGAATTCATGAAAATATGATGGATATATGATTAATTTAGGGTTTTTGTAGGGAAATTAGAGTTAAGAATTCATATGACCACATATGATCATAAAAGTAAAGAATTGAAAGACTTAGCTTAAATTGTTGTCGTGCATGCCTTCATTCTTGTCCATACATGTGAGATCTTGCATGATTCCTCAAATTTGAGGGGAAATTTCATGGATTTTAAGTATGGAATTCAAATTATGAATGGATTAAGATTTTGCACTCTAAGTTCAAAGTTTTGATTTATGTGGAGATTTGAGTTTTGATTTCAAGTCATGACCATTGTTTAAAATTGGAAATGTTTAAATCAATATGTTTTTGAAGAGTTTTGGGCCTTGATTTGCATCAAAGTGAAGCTGAATTTGTAAAGGGAAAAGTTCCATATTGAAGGAGATTTTCGACCTGTATTGCACCCAGACCGCTCGTGCTGCTAGAGGCCTCGCACGAGCGGCCAACCTTCCCCTACACCAAAATGCATTCTTCTTTGGCGCAGCACGAGCGGCTAAGGCCACCATACATGCTGTCAACAAGGCAAACTCAGTTTTGTTTTCTTTCCATTTTCTGACTTCTAGGCCTCTATTTGCACGGTTTTCACGTGTATTTCACATTCATATACATTTCATGATCACGACAAAAATTAAAGAACGAATAGGAACGATTTAGTGAATAAGTAACAAATCGACGAATAGGTTATAAACCGATGGAATGTATTTTGAAACGTTGTGCTTGAATGTGCTTGTGTAGGTCAAACGCCGCACTGTGATCACGTGATTCAGGAAGCCTATTGTGAGTAACAATGTTATAAAGCTATGTTCAATTATAATTATTTTCTTATCAATAAAATGCACTGTTTCTGAAATGATATTGTTTACTAAATGAATGATTGTCACATTTTATGAACTGTATTCATGGCATCCATAGCATTTGTTACTGTTACTATTTACGGTTATTGTTACAGAGATCTCTATCAGTTCCAATTCTTGAAACTACTATTTACTGTATTGATGGCCATCAAATGACTGTTTGGTCTTTAAGATCTATTGTACTGTTCTGCTATTAGATGTACCACGCATGACTGTTATGATTTCATTATGACTCTGAAATGTGTGAGATACTGCTATGAAATTGATTCACTACTGAAATTGTTTGTTTTAAATTACTGTAAGGACATCATTCATAAACCCCTTTACATAATTGTTATTCACTGGACTCTAACTCATTGTTTATATATGTATGTAAGTGATCAGGTGCCAGACCGGACTTAGTGGCGTTGACCTAGCCTCTATTTTGTCAAGCCAACTATCGTGCCTCATTGCGAGGTTCCAAGTGGTGAAGCTCCTAGGCTTCATGGGTGGTTTTGTATACACGCTCTTGGATTGTGATCAAGTGTATGAATGTTTTTGTTTAAGACCGATTTTTGGTTATTGGGATTAGCTCCCTGAGTTTTGTTTATGTTTGTACACAAACTTGATGTGGATTGGTGTGCTTATGTATATATATATAAAGTTCTGTTTTGTTTATTTTAGTCTTCACAACTCATTGGATATTATATTTTCTTATTTATTGACTTTCGCTAGCCCCTATCACAGTATTACTATTAAACAGGCCTTTGGTAATCTCGAATTACTGGCCGGTCACTTCTCTACTTCCTTGGGATGGGGGTTAGGTCGCGGCAATAGTCTTGTTTTAAAGTTACAAATTATATTTGTTTTGTTTTGTTCTTATTTTTCCAATTCTTTTCGCATAAGTATACCTATAAAGAAAGCTAGTAGAAAATCACCACAAAACATAAAACAAATAATATAAAAACTGTAAAGTCTTATGTGATTAAATTATTTTTTTCCCTTCTAGCAACATAATGCAAAAGCTAAATAAAATAAACTAAAGAATAAAATGCTAGACAAGCTACTACACAAATAACTTTAAAAAAAAAACCAAAACTAATAACTCCAAATAATTAAATTAATTTAAATTCCCAAGAATTATACTAAAACAAAAACACTAGAAAGAAAAAGGCATGCAACAAGACTAAAAAAAACTAGCTCTATTATATATATATATATATATATATGATAAAAGCAAAGAATATAAGTAAATTGATGAACTTTTATTTTCCCAGAAAATTAATCCATTTATAAAACCGCTTTTTGCAAAAGGAATCTGTTTTGTAATTTTTGTTACAAAATAAATAATTTTTTTTTTAAGATTGTTGTATAAAATGCATAATTAAATAAAATAAAACAAATTCAGATTTATTTAAATTCAAATTACAAAACAGAATATAAGATAACTACTAAAGCTGGAAGTTATAACTTGCAAGAATACGAATTAACATAAAGCAATCAAAAATTCTGGAAGGAAATAAACACAGGAAACAAACCAAACCATGTGGTAAATACAGTTTCCTTCAATTAGATTTGCTGTCTCACTGACGGGTGTTAGAGGAACGCCGATGTTTGTCTCCCAAGAAACGATGGTTGAAACCAGCTACTGTAGAAGCACCTTCTGAATAGTTTTGGCGAACTTGACAATGGCAGCACTCTTAACTCCAGCGAACTTGACAATGACAACACTCTCTCATACTAAGAAGAAGTATATAGGCAGACTAACAAGATAACAAGAAAGTAAGGAAATTTTTTGGAGAGAAACCCAAAGGAGGGATGTCTCAATTTATACACACGGGAGAAGAGTAGAGAAGCCTCACTCATGAAGGCCAGCAACAAATGTAGAATTCATTTATGTAAAATCGATGGAATAAATCTATTATAAGTACAGAGGTTACAAACTCTATATACATGTGTGTATATCTGTAGTAGCCACCATCATCTGACCCAGTTCAGAAAAAGATTAGGTTGGTGGCCCAAACCCAAACCTTATCCAATTCAACAAGCCTCAAGCCCAAGATCCACAAACCCCAAACCTAGACCCGGCCCGGTCCGGGTGATGCACGTACGCACGTGTGAAACTTTTTGCATAACCAACTTGACCCATAGTTTTTGCCCAAGTCTATTCTTGAAACATCCGTAACTCCCTTCCTTCGAAAAATTTAGATATCCCAAAGGGTTCACACCCTTAGTGAAAATTAGGGATTTAAATAAATACCCATCGATGTTTTCTTCTATAATCAATGTGGGATAGGTGGTTACACACTTTTTCCAATATCTCATTCATAAGGTTAACTTTATAAGACAATTTCTAATTCAAATCTTAATGATTTTTTGTTATTTTTTTTGTGATGTAAAGATCTCATTGCAAAGAATCTAAATCCACTTTGACCCACCACAACCACTAGTTATGATCCATTTTAATTTCGCATTAAAATCACAAAAAAAAAAAATCATTATTTTTCAACAACACCGTGTCTCGCACTTAGAGGAAAGAAAATCTACTTTCAATTATTAAAAATAGCGAGCACACGTTTTATCGATAAATTTCTCTCTATATTTAATTATCCTAGTATTTTGCAAAGAAATTTATCATTTATTTTATTATAGTATTTTGCATATAATTTTACAACACCTACTACGTGACCGTGATCACTAGTAATCTACACAGCATTCTACCAGTCATAACAACATTTGGTAATGAAATTTAGTCCTTGTACTTACCACAAGACACTT
Source organism: Camellia sinensis (assembly GCF_055761805.1). NCBI lineage: Eukaryota > Viridiplantae > Streptophyta > Magnoliopsida > Ericales > Theaceae > Camellia > Camellia sinensis. The sequence continues at coordinate 102,099,063 of NC_138973.1, read as the reverse complement.
GGGTGTGTTTGTTTTAAAGGATTAGGATGTGGGATTAGACTATTAGTCCCACCAAACTAACAGTCCATTATTTGTTTGAAAAATTTTGTTCGGGACTAATAGTTCTCCTGGACTATTAGTCCCACAAATATCGGACTATCCTATCCCATGGTGGTGGGTGGGATTATTTTCATGGGATTGGTATCCCATGAGATTAGGTTTTAAAATGTCTATTTTACCCTACGCTATTACTTAGCAAATAATTAGAAAAATGGTAAAATAATTTTTTGAACATTTATAAATTATTTTTTTGGTATTGTTAATTTAAAATTATATATTAAATAAAAAATTTAAATTATAAATTATAAATTAAATTTATTTGAAAATAATAAATTATAAATTATGGCCTTATAAATTAAATTTTTTTAGTGCTGTTGAAAATTTAATTTATATATTAAATAAAATTATTTTTTATTGTCTTTAATTTAAAATTATATATTAAATAAAAAATATAAATTTAATTTAATTGAAAATAATAAATTAAAAATTATGGCCTTATAAATTAAATTTTTTTAGTGTTGTTAAATTATAAATTATAGATTACAAATTTAAAATTATATATTAAAGAAAAATTATAAATTACAAGGGTAAAACAGTCTTTTGAACATTTATCCTTATCTAGTCCGTCTAACCAAATATTGGATTCACTAAAAATAGTCCAATCTAGACATCTAATCCCATTACTAAACAAACATAGGATACAAATCCAATCCAACCAAATAGTCTAGGGACAATGTATCCCGAGACTAACAGTCCGATGGATTACAATCTCCCTTTATCCGGTCCATCCAAACAAACACACCCTGTAGTACGCTGGATAATTTAAAAAAAAATTGCAGTACACGAATTTCTTCAGTGCACAGATATGGACCAGAAAAACCAACTCATCTTTAATTACATTAGAGTAATGGTCCTTACTATTTTTACTTCTATCGTATAGATTAAAAAATGCACTACAATGCAATAAGTTAGAGCATTGTTAGAAAACTAATGCAAGTACTCTCACAAAATCCTTATGCTTGGATTTTACGTAGCATACAAGATCCTCCGTTAGATAACATAACAATGAAAATCATACAACATCAAATTGGATTAAAACACTTCTTTAAAATCAAATAAGCCATGATTTGGGCATAATATTATTTTGGATTGCAATTTAGATAATGAAAGTTTTTGTCCTACTGTCTTATTTGTGCATTTTAAAATTTGGAACAAAAAAATCAAGTGCAAGATACGTACACCCCCACTAGTTAACCAAAAAAATAAAAAATAAATAAAAAAATAAAAGAAAACAAATAAATGAATTACCTCACATATGCTTCTAAATAAAAAGTTCAAAAATAAAAAAATGATGCGTTATAAAAAAATCAAAATTTTTCTTTATTTTTTTATATGTCTTTTTGTAAAAATTTAACAAAGTAGTTATTTATCAAAATAATCCATTGTTCATATAAAAGTTCTTGCTATTCATTGATTAATTCAATATTAAATTTTGGAAGAGACTTATCCCATATGATGCACTTTATTTTACAACTATGTGAACTATCATTGTTGATTGTTAAAAAAAAGAGAGGGATTAACTGAATGTCTTAGAGCAACTTCAACGGTGAGGCATTGGAGCTGCTATTGTTGTAAAATAGTATGGAGTTCACTTTTTACATCTCCAATGGTGAGCTAACAGAGTTGCTAAATTATACTTTTGCTATATCTTCTATCAAATTTGGCACTAGTTTTACCTATAGTTAAAACTGACAGTGCAACAATTTTGAGAGACCGGTGGTCGACAGAGTAGATGACTGGGTGGTCGACCAAGTGGTTGTTGGAACATGTGTGAAAGCAGAGTCCTACATCGAATAAAGAGTAAAACAGATGGGTCTTAATATATATTAGATGGGCTCTCCATTTATAGGCTTAAACTTTTAAGGGGGTATGAGTTCCAAATAATGTATGTTCGGCCTTGATATGGTATATACGGACTTTGGAGTTTCTCCTTGATAAATTGGGCCGATATTGTTGTGAGCTTGTGGGCTCCCAAATTTCCTAACAACTGTTATCAGAGCCAGCAATAGATGATATATGGGCAGACTCTCTTCGAGCATTGATGTTAGTGGGCTTTGGCTTGCACAAAAACTCTTGAAAGAGCAAGAAAAATTCATGGTGATTCTTGACGGAGCAAAAAATAAAATTCCGGATGCACGTAGAGGTTGGATCACGGCAAGGTGGCTCTTTCAATAGAGTATTGTGGCTCACAATTAAGTGTGTGTTTGCAGGTGGCTTGGATTGGACTCGATGTTGGAGAATTATAGATCAAGATTAAGGGGGAGTGCGTATGATTTGTAATGAACTTGTAGATGATAGATCAAGACTCGAGGGGGAGTAAGGAGAGGCCTAATGTTTAGTTCACATATAAGGAGAAGATTATTGGTACATGTGTGAACGCAGAGCCTCACATCGGATAAAGACTAAAAGAGATAGGTCTTAATGTATATATATATATATATATATTAGATAAGCTCTCCACTTATAGTCGTAAGTTTTTAAGTGGGTATGAGTTCTAAATAATGTATGTTGGGCTTTGATATGGTATATGTGGACTCTGGAGTTTCTTCTTGATGAATTGGGTTGTTGTTGCTGTGTGCTTATGAGCTCCCCAATTCCCTAACGGACTAACAGTGATCGATCAAGTAGATGATTGGGTAGTCGACCACTTGGTGCAATCCATTGAAGAATTTTGGAACCTGCCGGTCATTCAATTGGTCTTCCGGTAAGCTAAAAAATCGCAATTTCACTGTTGGAGCAATATTGCTATTCTATAACGTTTTGATACTATTCATTGTTAAATTATAATTTTAGCTATTCTTTTTACCAATTGACCGTTGGAGTTGCTCTTATCGGGAAGATGGGTGCACCAATAAGTCCTTTTAACTTTTTGATGCATTAATCTATTCACTTTTAATTGTTACTACAAAATCTTTTTTTTTTTTTTTAAATTTTGGTGGTGTTTTTATAAAAAGTATCACTAATTGGTAGTTTTTAGTGATAGTTTAAAAAAATTTATCACAGAAAAACGTCATTAATTGACATTTTTAGTGACAGATTTAGAAAATTATTGCAGAAAAATGTCATTGTTTGTCGTTTTTTAGCAATAGATTTAAAAGTGTCATTAATTGTCATTTTTTAAAACTATTTAATCTATGCAAACACTTGTGAAATTTAATGATGCATAAGTCGTTATAATAAGATCTATGAGTAATTAATCAAAAATAAATAAATAAATAAAAATAAAGATGCCACAGCGCCCAATTTTGAAGGGCAACAATTATGGAGATGTTTCCTTTCAACAATGGCCTACTTTATGTACAGATTTTATTTTGTGTAAAACTTGTCTAGTCAAAAAAATTAAATTGATTTGATACATTTAGATTTTTCTTTTATAAAACACTACAAAAATAACAAATTGTATTATTGGAGTCGGGCTTATGGTTGGTCTCACTGATCTACTGAATTACTGTCCAGTCTACATTGAAGCTCTGCTCTTTCATTTTTAATAGACCTATTTGATACAATTTATGGAGCTAATTATAAAATTTTATTTTGGAAATGTATTGGATTATTTGGCGCAACCTCTTTTTAGAGCTTATGAGGCAAATATAAATATATATATATATATATATATATATATATATATATATATATATATAAGAAATTGGAGAAAAAATCCTGTCTGGTTTTTTATTTTCAAAAACAATTTTTTGAGTTTTCAAATCATGTTTTTATATTTTTAATGATTTTTTTTTTAATTTTTAGATTTACTTAATTTAAGATACTTAAAAAGTAAAACATTTGTACAAAATTCTTAAAAAAAAAATATTAAATACAATATTTATATTGAATTTTTATGTTTGGTGATTTTTTTTTTTACAAATATTATACTTTTTAAGCATATTTAGATTAAGTGTATATAAAAAACAAAAAAATTTGCATAAAATATTAAAAAAAATCATTAAAAACAAAAAAAAAATACAAAAAATAAAAAAACTTAAGAGTGTGTTTGGTTTGTGTTTTGAGATAAATTTTCAAAAAACAATTTTGGGAAGAGAGGTTGGTTTGTTTGGTTATATATTTTGAAAATAATTTTGAAATTTGGGAGTTTGGGATGATTTAATATTTTGTTATAATTGAGTAGATGTGTGTGAGAGAAAAAATGATTGATTGACATGTAATAGAGAAAAAAAAATAATTTTAAATTTTTTTTAAAAAAATTTGTAACCAAACATATTTTTGAAAATTTCTTCCAAAAACATATTTCAAAACACAAATTAGACACGCACTTAATTTTCTAAAAAGTAAACTCAAAATTTTGAACCAAACATATTTTTTTTAATTACGCTTTTATGATTATAGTTTTTCAACTTGTACAAAGTGGCATAAAAAAAAACTCATAATTGCAATACATGAAATGTGATAAATTCTTGAGACTTATTTCTCATAACTTAAAAAAATTAAAAAGTTAAAAAGTAATTATCTTATTTGAGTCACGTTACCTCTCTATCACATCATCTCAAATTCAATTCATATCCGACTCATATTTTATAAAAAAATTAAAAAAATACATTTATTTAAATCATTTCAAATCAGTCCTAAGCAGCTGGCATAATAGACGAGAGACTTCATTATGAAACGTAACATTGAGTGGTTTAAGGTCTAATCGTTGCATTGCACTCTGCATGACGTTGATCCAATGTATTCCATATGATTCTGGTAAGCGGTCCCTCCAAAAATCAACATCCATCACAAATTCACAGTAATATAGATCAAAGGACAAGGGGGATCAAGCTAACATGTCCGTACTACTATGATATTATTATGGCGGTCCCCTGAAACTTGGAATGTAAAACGAATAAAATTATTCGGTCTCAATCGGGGATGGAATTACATAGTGTTCAGTAGAGATGTAATTAGTTTGGTGTAGTTGATATTTAGATAAAATTGTTCATCAAATTAATAATGTTAATTTTATTATTTTGAGTACTGATACAAATCATTTTTTTCATCAAACTGTATTGAACCATACTAATTAAAAACGGTTCAATTTAGTGCGGTTTAGTGATTTTAGAATCTTTTAAATTTAAACCATTTCTTAGCGTAGTTACTCATTTGTATAAAAATATTGGATTAATCATTATCAATCATTTCAAACATATCAAATCCATCAATTTAATAAATATTTTATAATTTCTAGATTAACAAATAATAATAATAATAATAATAATAATAATAATAATAATAATAATAATAAATACTAAGGATTTAAGAATAATAAGTTAAAGAGTTAAAGATTATAGATAATAAGTATATCCTAACTTACATATAAGAATGATAAAGTTAATTGATAAATTATTATACTTATTAATATCATTATATTATTAAATTATATATCACTACTAAAAAAAACACTTTTTGCGACCGTTATAAACCGTCGCAAATAATAAAAATACAGTTGCAAAAGACCTTTTGCGACGGCAAATGGGGGTCGCGATTGTGGGTGTGGCAAATACTTTTTGCGATGGCAAACCAATGGTCACAAATTGTTTGCGACCACCTAAACTACTTATGGCGACCGCTATTTTGCCGTCGCAAAAAAAACAAAGAAAAATGGTAGTATGTTTTTTTTGGCAACGATCTTGCTACCTAAAAAAAAAAAAAAAAAGGTGTAACGCAAAGCACTCTAGAAATAGCAATGACAAGAATTTAGACAGTGCATCATTGTAATTTAATCAGACATTCCATTTGAGTCTCAAAATTGGAGCTATATGTGAAAGTTATTACAAAAAGTTTTTCTATAACAAAAATACAATCCAAATAGAAGGCTAGAAAAGCCAAAATCTACAATGGGGGTGTTCACCCCGTACAAGGTACCAGTCGAGTTCAAATTTCTTACCAAATTCATTGTTGGTCCAATGAGTCTCTCATCACAATGATAGAAAACATGAGAATTGGTGCATAACCCCAACTCTGAAAAGAATAACACAAAAGGTATAGAATTAAAAATTATTCAAAGTACCAAGAAAAAGTGCAATTGAATGATAATCAATTCAACAATTGCTCACCAATGCAAGAAGTTAAGTTTAAAAAGGATAGGCCAAACTCTAGTCAAGTAAAAGTGCAATATACATTAACAGAGCTAAACAAAAGCATACCAGTAATCTACCTGCCTAGCCTCATTTACAACAACATTCAAAGAATTAAATGACAATGAATTGGCCACAGTTAAAATGTGAGTAACATTCAAGTTTTTCAATGCAAAAAATTAACTATATCTCCAATTCGATTCATTGCTACTAAGGAAACTTTACAAATACATCTTCTTTTGAAACTTGTTGGATCAATTTCATCAATTCAAGTTCTACAATAGTAAAATACATGTTCATCCATAAAGAACATCATTCTAAAGTTGTAACAAGCATAAAAGCATTTGAGCCTAGAATAATTACCAACAAGATACTAATGCATAATAAAAATAAATTCTAAAACAGCTTTGTCGCACTTAGTTCATCATTTACTGAATACCAAAATTATAATTTTGCAGTTTGATAGAAGTATATTAACCTTGATCAAATTGAAATGAAAGAATTGAATCAGTAAAGGAACAAAAACATAAAAAATAAAAATCATGGAATTCAATAACTCAAAAAATTCTTTCCTTCAATCAATACATCTTTCACAAAAGAGTCAAACAAACTACTAAGCTTATGTGGGCCATCAAAACCACAATATAGCTGCAAATGACTATTGCCACGCCTATATCTAAATTTTAACAACTCTCTTCTAATAATGTACCAGTCTCAACTCAACCTAACTTTGACTCATGAATATGATGCAGCCAAATGTTGATACATTACAAAACATAAAAGAAAAAAAAAATCCAAATATATATGTATACATGTACATCACATTCTGATATAGTATAGGCAGTAATATGAATCAATTGTTGTCCAAAGAGTTGTCATAAAACAGTAACAAGAATTTGTTGACAAAGAATTCATCATTTAGCTTGATGTAAATGATGAATTCAGAACACACAAGTTAAATCTCAACCACACAAAACAGAAATGATGTCATGTACACCTACCTATAAGCTCCACCTAAGAAGAACCTTCAATTATTCAAGATATTACTCACTTTCCCTTTCTAGGGCCTTCAATTATTAAGAGACTACTCATTTTCAATTATTATCTTTGCTTGTTATGTTTTCAACACAATTAAGCATTGTCATTTTACTTGATCAAAACTACAGGCAAACAAACAGCTAATCAACTCTCCATGATCACAAGAGAGAATACGTAGATTTTAATATTGCATCATCTATACACAACTATGAACATACTTGACATTATTTTATTATTCACATGAATGGATGCAAAGAGAAGTAAATCGAACTAAATATCAATTTGAGACCAAATCAAACTATAGCAGTAAATTTTACCTAGCAGAAGAAATTGATCCAAATCAAAAGTCGGCCTACTGAGTGCGGAGGGAAGGATAGAGAAGAGTGTGCAAAGCTCTCACGAATGTATCAACTGAGATAAGAAAATACAAGCCAATACTGTTCCAGTCAAAACACTGATGAACAAATTAAAATTTTTTAAAAGATTTGTGTATTAAACATATGCACCAAAAACTACATAGGAACATAATAGTTAATCAAATTCAATTGTATTTTGAAAGCCTAACAAAAACATAAAAGATCAAAAACATAAATACAATATATGTTGAAGTAATTGGTTTCGATTTAGTTCAGTACATAAAGTGCTTAAATCAATATTGAACCGAAATTTTTTTAAAAAAATCAGATTAAAAAATTGCACAGGTCAACTCTTTTTTTAAAAAAAATCGACCAAATATGGTTGGTTTGGTCGGGTTCAATCAGTTTGGTCAGTTTTTTATTTTTTATTTTTTCTTACATCCTTAGGATCTTTGGGGCACATGTCCCTACTCACTTTTTGAAAATTACACTTTTACCTCTAATTAGAATTTTTTTTCATTTAGCTCCCTTTTAATTTTTAAATATGTTTCAAAATGTTTAACTCTCATCTTCTTTGTTCTTTCTTTTTAATAAATTTCTTATAATTTAACATTATAAATGTTTAATTTTATCAAAATATTATCTTATAATTATTTCTATCTCTCATTTCTCTTTTGTTCTTCTCCACATTTATCTTCTTCTTTTTTTCTTTTTTCATTTTTTTATGCATGTTATTACATTTTAAATTGTGATTATCATCATATTTAGTAACTAAAATAGAAAATAAAAGAAGCATCGGTTCCATATAGATTACTTCTCAATACAAATTTTTTCAAATTCATTAACATTTCATGTACTGATTCTTGAATCCCCACTATAGTGGAATATTTGTGTGGTATTTTCTCAGACTTTGTGCGTGTAATACATGTTCCTTCTATTTCTCCAAGCAAAGCTCTTCACATCACAATGCCTATGGCATTGGCTTGGCCTTTCGGAAGTGGAGACAAAATAAAGTGTCCATAATAAAGACGTTTATTGTCTGCCCTTGAGTCAACACACTTCCATTGTAGTGTCAGAGTAGATACTGTTAATTTCTCTCGAACCATAGTAATATTGTTTGATCCGATCATTGAATCGTTTATTTATCTTGAAATTTCTTCAATGGGGATTTTTTTTTTTTTGGGTCTCTGGTATTAAGATTTTATAGCATAAAGGACATCCAATGTTTTCATAATGTCTAAGGTCCCTCAAATTGATCCAGAAAAAATTTGATCAAAAGAACTTCCCTCCAAACCAGAGAAATTCTCCCCAAACCAGAGAAATTCAAAAGTACTACCTCAGTTTCCTATCTAATTCTCTACTGGAATTGCTTTGTTTCTTGCAGAAGGATAAAGATGAAGCTGCTCATGATGACGATTGCTCTCTAGAGAAAATTCGATCTAGAAAATTTCTTTCTCTGGGAAGTCCAAAGAAATTCTTTAGATTCTAATCTAGAGATTTTCTCTAGATTTCCAGAGAATCTGTCTAGTTTTCACAAGAAATAAGAATACAAATCTGGATTTAGCCTGAAATTTGGGTTGATTTACGTGCGGGGATCTAATAGAAGCAACAGTAATGTGACGTTTGAGGATTGGAACGATCCTCCATCGATTGAGTTTATCTTATTGTTGTAGCAGACTATAAAATTGATGTGATTTAATTGAACAACATTATTATGCTCAGCAGTACCATTGATGTAAGTTAGTTAAGCAGTTGATGTACTAAGCAGTACGTTCTATTGTTGTTTGCTATATAGTCATTGTTGTGTTTGTATACTCAGATTGAAGTTTCTTTGATACTTAGTTGCACTCTGTTTGGAAACTGTGATCAACTCTCTCCCTGATCCAGAGAAATTTTAGATAAATTTATCTATGTTTTAAAATTTTTCTGGTCTGCTCAATTTCATTGATTTTCTCTGTTTTTTGAAATTCTCTCTATATTTTGAAATTTTTCTAGGTTGAATTTTCTCTGATTTGCTCAAAAATTCAACCCAAAGAAAATTAATCGTCTCTCTCTCTCTCTCTCACAATTTGATTTTATTCTAATTACTATATCATCATCGAATTCAAGTGAAGTCAACATTTTCTTACCTTGACTACTATCTGGTTGCTTTCCTTCACTTTTTTCCAATCACTTTTTGATTGATTCGATCTTCTCAATCTTAATCAAAATCGCTATAATCTTTTAATAAACTTTGTTCGCTTGAAGCAACAGTGGAGTTGAGATTACATTGAGAGAATGGTAGGAGGTGGAAATAGAAAGGATGAGTTGTTGGTTCTCAACAGTACCAATGCGTTTGCGGCTCTCAGTACCAATGTGTATAGCTGTATAGTTCTCCGATTTGCAAGTTTGTAATTCATCGCCGCGTTCTTGAAATTTCTATGAACATTTGTTGATCTTGAATTTGTATTTTGTTGTTAATTGCTCGGATCTGATCGCCTTGTTTATCAATGTTGATTGAAATTTCTGATGATTCTTGCTTGATTTGATTGATTTTGCGGAAAATATCACCAAAATTCTCAAAATATTGATTCTGATTGATTTGAGTTGATCTTCAAATATTGTGTACATACATGTCTTGAACTTTCCACAATTTCATACGTGTATATATATATATACAAGTGTATATGTGTGTGTGTAGAGAGAGAGAGAGAGAGAGAGAGAGAGAGAGAGAGAGAGAAATGAGGTTTGATTTGAGAGAGTCAAATTTTTCTGTGATATATGGATGTGGGGTTGAATGACCTTAGATATTACAAAATAATATTGTGAACCTCTTTCATTACTAAAAATGGGAGAGGGACCTTTGACTAATTTTCTCTTAATTAAAACATATCTAAGGCACATAATTTTGAGAAAATTTTTCATTTTTACCCCTATACTCTGCCTCGATTTTCAATTACACCCCCAAACTTCGCAATAATTTCAATTTTACCCCCAAAATTTTTGAAATCTTATCAATTTTGCCCCTGCCGTCACATTTGAAACGAAAACAATTAAAAAAAATTAAATTTTTACCCCAAATTTCAAAGAAAGATGCAAACCTACCCTCTCATACTAGCAAACCACTACTATCAATACCACCTCAAGTCGTTATATCTCCTACATCATAACTCCGTTTCACTTCATTTTTACTTCATTGGATTCACTTTACAGCCTAGTTTTTGTGTCACCTTTCATACATCTCGTTCTTTCTCTTTTTGTATTCCGCCGGAGCTCCAAAAATTGATTAAAAAAAAATAATATTAGAATTTTTATTCTTGTTTTTAACTTTTCTTTAAGCCATCTTTCGGACTTCATATCTTTCTCGATTCTTAATGGTTCTACTTTATTCTTTCGCCATTCTTTTCACCTCACTTCCTACTTCGTCATACACTACCTCGTTTTCTCACTTCTTCGTGTAATAGTTAGTTTCGATATGCCGAAAATTGTCCAAAAACTAGCTTCGAAAATTCTAAAACATTCATCTTTTGTTTCTTTCTTCTCCATGTTCTTCATTCTTCTTATTTTTCACTCATAACATGATGTGAAGCATGGTTCGAGCTGGTAATGGAGTTGGTGATGGTGGTGGTGACGGGGATCTGGCGATGGTTGCGGAGCTCACAGTGATGGTGGTCGTAGAGCTTCATGGTAGTGGTAAAGGAACTTGGTTGTAAAAGAGGTGGTTTTGGTATTGAAAGGTGGTGGCAATGATGATGCTCATGGTGGCGAATGGAGTTCGGTAGTGATGAAGTTAGTGGTTCAGGTGGTGAAGTTAATAAAGGTGATGAAGTTAATGGAGAGATGATATATATATATAATTGATATGTATATATAGACAGATGATATATAGATACATATCATCTCTTCATCAACTTCACCAACATTACCACCCGAACCACCAACTTCATCGCTATCGAACTCCATTACTGCCACCATGAGCATCACCATCGCTACCACCTTACAACACCAAACCCATCTCATTCCCAACCAAGTACCATTATCACTACCATTAAGCTCCACCACTACCATTACCGCGAGCTCCACCTCTATCGCTAGACCGGCACCACCACTATCACCAACTTCGTTACCACCTAGAGCCATGCTTCACATCATGTTATAAGTGAAGAAGAAGAAAATGAATGAGGAAGATGGAGGAGAAAGAAACAAAATATGAATATTTTAGAATTTTTGAAATTAGTTTTTGGACAACTTTCAGTATACTGAAACAGCTTATTACACGAAGAAGTGAGAAAGCAAGGTAGTGTAGAACGACATAGGAAGTGAGGTGAAGAGAATGGCGAAAGAATGAAGTAGAACTATCAAGAATCGAGATAGATATGAAGTCTAAAAGATGACTTGAAGAGAAGTCGAAAATGAAGAGAAAAGTCTTGGCTCCATTTGGTTTGCCTTTGGAATCATAATTCCAAAGACACATCTTTCAAAACACTTTTCAAAATTTATAACCAAACACACAACTCAAAATTACACAAAGCTCAATTCAAAAATTAATTTCAAAACTCATAACCAAACAAACAATACAAAACTCCATTCAAAACTCTTTTCAAAACCCTTTTGATGATATAGTCTTGAAGATGGTTAGTGATGGGATTGTTAAATTATTTTTATAAAAAATTAAAAAAATTAATTTCTATATTTAAAAAACATCTAAAACAAATATAATTTATTTTTTCAAATAATAGGTTGCAATTTCAAGAAAATAAAAAAATAAAAAATAAAAGTTCATTGTTCTAGTCGGGAGGATGTCTGGGTAGACGACCAGTTAAACCCAATCCGTTCTTTTCAAAATTCAAAATTCAAAATTCAAAAACACTTTTCAAAACTCTCTTCAAAACTCATAATCAAACAAATTTTCTCCTTTCAAAACTCAACTCACAATTCTACACTCAAATCACAACTCCAAAAAGAGAATCACAATTCCAAAACTAAACCAAACGCAACCCTTATTATTATTATTATTTTTTATCAACTTTTAAAACTCCGACGGCATACAAAAAGAGGAAGAACGAGACGTGTGAGAGGTGATACAAAAATTAGCTCGTGAGGTGAATTCAACGATGTAAAAATGAGGCGAAACATAATTATGACGAAAGATATAGAAATGTTTGAAGTAGTGGTTGGTGGTGGTGGTTTGCTGGTAAGGGAACATGGGCTTGCATATTTCTTTTGAAATTTAGAGCCAAAATGCATTTTTTTTCTAACTTTTTTCATTTCAAATGTGACGGCAGAGGCAAATTGATACGATTTTAAAAACTTTGGGGGTGAAATTCAAATTATTCTAAGTCTGGGGGTGCAATTGAAAATTGAGGCAAAGTATAGGGCTAAAAATGAAATTCTCTAATTTTGACGCCACATTGATCTTTGGTCATTTTATCACCAAATAAAAATTAGATTTGGTTAAGTTTTGTAATTGATATCGATAAGGATTAATAGTGCCCCACATGAATCAAAATCTTGGCTCCATCACTAATCTCGATTCATGTTTAAATTTGGCTTCTTTAGCTTTTGAACCAATCTCAAATGAACTTTAATTAAACAAAGCTCGAGTAATTTGTATAATGTATATAACGTAGAGCTTGTTTGGCATTAGCTAATATAGTCAACTTTTTTGTGTTATAACTTTTTTAGTCTCGTTTAGTTTTTATTTTGGGATTTTTTTGACTTTTGTAAGAGAAAAAGTGTAACGATTATGGATAAAAAGTAATTTTTTGTTTTATTAGCTTTTGTAATTAATTTTGTCTTTTTGTAATTATTTAGCCCCAACATAAATGTTAAACCGGGGCTAAGTAAATTATTTAAGTTTGACTTATAAAATTGATGAAAAAAATTTCCCCCCGCCTCTGTAAAAAAATCTCTTATAATATTTTGAATGTACAATAAATAAAAGACACTTAATAATAATATGAAGCATATACAACTTGGTCACATCTAATAGTAAAAAAGGTCAACTGAAGCCTCCGTGGTACGGTCCAGGATGATTTAACATAGAAAGGGCCCAAAAGAGTTCCCACTCCATTTTAATTCAATGCATATTTTAAAAAATAATTATAAATTTATATTCAATTTTATAAATATTAATAATCAAAATTTTAAACTTCATCATCAATTTATAGTAATTTTGTGAAAATACCATAACTTTAGAAATTTTGTGTTTGGTTGCATATGTTCCACTGAGGAAAGATTGGACACCTGGGTTGTTTGGCAAGAAAGTTTTTAGTATTTTTTTTATTAAAATTCATAAAAAGATAAAATAGATTAAAATAGTTAATAAGATAAAATATCACATTAAATTCATAACCCTTTCACTTTTTCTCTTACAAATATCACATCCAACTATAAAAAAATTCAATCATTTTTTCTAATATAAAAATTTTAGCTTACTAAAACAATCAAATCTAAAATAGCCTACTAAATTAGCCACTTCCTAAACACCCACCTAATTTGCTTTGGGTGACTTGGAGTATAGCTAGATCTCCGTGTTATTTTTTGACGATAGAAATAAGTAGATTTTTGGCTTATTTTTACTTTATGGCTTATTCATAAAATCATTTGGAAATTGCTAAATAAATATATTTTTTTAAAATTTATTATTATATGATGTCATATCACTTGTAAAATTATAAATTTATCATATTATTCTCGTGTATTATTAATGCATTTTTATCAAAAAAAAAATACCGATAAGAGTATTTTAATAATTTCAATTGTTAACTTATTTCCCACTTCTCAAATGAATTTTTATTCAAATAAGTTAGCTTTTAACTTTTTTTAAATAAATAAAAAAACTTGCTTTTTGTCTTTCTTCCCAAAATAGGCAGTGTGATTGAATAATTTGCCATCAATAGGGTGGTCAAATTTGGCAAGGAATATATATATGCATCAAAATTTACTTTAAATATTTTTGCTACCAAACACACCCTCCACTTCAGTTTGATACTCCAAGACGACAAAACAAATTAAAACACAAATTCCTTCCAAAAATAAAAACAATAACAATAACCAGAGTTATTATTTAAAAGTCTTATTTATAAATATTATGAAATGTTAGGTCCTATTTAAGATTTTTTTGAACTAATAAGTCATATTTAGTAAAATAGAGAATATTATCAATTTTTTTTTTCTAATTTTTAAAATTAAGAACATTATCAATTTTGTATAGTAATATTCCAAATAATTTTTTCACTAACTGGTGAAAAAAACGAAACATTAGATTAAACGTTTTTGTTCTTCTACTTATTGGTTTGATTCGAGTATCCAATAAAGCTAAGAACATTATGAATTTTTTCCAATTTTGAAACTGAGAATATTATTAGTTTTTTCAATTTTAAAGTTTTTTTTTTCAATTTTGCACATCAATGTTCCATCATCATGCTCCTTTATAGACACAAAAATTTTAGTTTTGCACAAAAAAATAATTCAATTTTTTCAACACGTAATTTTTTTTTTGTAGTTTTTTCAATTTGAAAGTTGATATTTTAAAATTTTGAAAATCAAAATAAATGTTAAATTATTATGTTCCTTTATGCATAATCATAAATGATGAATAATCATTGTTTTTGAAGGACAGTTTCGATTATTAAAAATTTAATAAGATTTAAAGGTCCAAAATATTATAGTTGGGATTTAATGGAATATAAGTTCATAATGTGTAAATATCCCTAATAATAATAAATAAATAAATTCATTTGGATAATCCCAAAGCCCTTAAAGCCACAAAATTTAGCCACCGAACATAAGAATTTGGTTATTGAATTTATGGTTCCAACTTTACATTCCTATTACCAACTAAAAATCAAATGATTTAAATCATGTGAATTTAAAAAATAACTACTCTCTCTTTCTAATTATGATCCATATTCTCCCTTTGTTTTTAGTATACCGGAGAAAGGAGACAGTTAAAATCGCGATTTCCTAGTAAGATACATAGGTTTTGATCATTGTGCTAATCCCATTTCACCTTGCTTGGTTATTATTTTTTAAAAATATTTTTTAAAAAATTCTATTTTCTTATTTTCTGTATTTTTTTATTTTTACTGATTTTTTTAATATTTTAAGCAATTTTTTAAATTTTTAGACATACTTAACATAAATATACCTAAAAAGTAATTTTTTTTGAAAAAAACCTTTTAAAAATTCACTAAATATCAAAAATACAAAAAAATACGAGAATTCAGTACATTTTTTATATTTTTATGTATTTATTAATTTTTTAAAATATTTTTTCACAATTTTTTTACTTTTTAGATACATCTAAGTAAGGTGCATCTAAAAAAGTAAAAAAAAATGTTTAAAATTTTAAAAATATTCACTAAAACACAAAAAAACACAAAATCAAAAAACTCAATTTTTAAAAAACTTAATCCAAAAAACTCAAACCAAACATACTGATTAGTTTTTTCTATGACCACTATTTCACTTAATTTTTTGTTGAAATATTTATCAAAATAAATGAACAATTATATGGTCAAAATAAATATGGGCAATAATCATCACTATGAGAAAATACCAGATTTACGTAGTTCAACAAATCAATTTATATCTATGATATGATCCCCCGTCCCCTATCTTAAATATATATTACATATCATATCTTTATATATATGAAAATACAATAAATTGGACAAAGGCGCTGTAATTTTGCTTTCTTTAAGCATATTCAAACCCTTCTCGATTGGTAAAACTATCACTTCCCAACGCACCAGAATATCACGTGTTTGCCTATCTCTCCCAGGATACAACAACCCAACTTTTAGTCGTGTTGACTCAATCAACCCTACACAAGTAGGCGAGTCCAAAGCTTTACTGTGAAAACATCTTTACAGGTTGTCTAACCATTTATGTATAAACACAATTTAAAATATATATATATACACACACATATATTCTTCATGTACATTTCCCCATATATATATACACATCCACCAAAATATGAAGAGTCTCATAGTTAACACAATAATGAATCAACTATAAATTACCATCACCATATGACAATTCAATACCATGAATGTATACAATTTATAGTTTTAATCCACATGTAATGGATGATTCGCTGTGTGCTCAATGACCATGATGTATGGACAATTCAACCAACATGTATGTCACACTCTCAAGCTTTCAATGATAATAATACAAGTCTTGCTAAATAGAAAGAGTTACAAACTCTTGAAATACACATATTAATACAAGTAACCACCATCTATCATAAATTAAATAAATTATTCTATAAAATATTTAATATTAAAATAAATTGTGCGATATGCACCAACAATCCCCCACTAATTTTAATATTAAAAATAGACATAGAAATTATTAGGCAAATATGAATATTATGCGTTATGAAGGTGTACTCTGTATTGAATCTCTACTAGTGGAATAGTGAACTCTACTCCAGATTCAGTAGTGATCTTAGACTTAAACTATGACTACTTAGGAATATAAAGTATCAATGCCCACATATAATAATCTAGGTGTTGACGTAAATTTTGATGATTAGCACGTTTTGGCCTTGTGTTGATCCTAGTCTTTCATGAGTGTATTTGATAAATAAATCCATATCTCATAGACAATAGCCCCACTTTCACATTTACATAGGTGAAATCTGTTAAATGTGCACCTGTAATTTTGACACCCTACTCATAAAGAATTACAATTTTCATTAAGAGTTTAAAACTCAATACCCCAAAGATTACAAGATTAATGCACTCATAACATAGGGATAGACAGAAAATAAATTAATCTATTTAGTGCATTTGTTACAACTATCATATGATTCGTTCTTCCCATTAAACCTAGTCACAAGATCTTTGCTTCCTAAGTTGGGTACCCTCATACATGGTTATTGTATTTGTATGGACTTAGTCTTATCCCCTTTGATGTAATATATCCAGACAGTCTTTTAAAATAGATTTGGAAGACAATCACACACTTTAATACCATCCAAAATAATACATAAGAGTTCAATCACATAAGTTTGGATTTATCATTATAAAACAATCACCTTTACCAAAAATATTTGTAGGTGCTCTCACAATCATTCACAAATGTTAAATGGTTTCTCAAAATTTTAATTTAATCAAAAAATTTCTTAACCATTCACCTTCTGAATTGTTGCAACTAGCAATAATTAAATATAATACCATCGCATAAAATATAATTAGCGGTAAATAAAAATTGCCTTGACAAGAATATACCAATACGGTATCACAATTTTAAAGTATAGCATGATACTTTCATAAAAAACAAATGGTCATTCTTTATTGTTCAATCCAAATAAAAATTCTGTACCACTTCAAGATATGTCAAAAAAACATAATCTGATTTGGTTATAATCCTACAAAATACTCAATTTTCCATAACAAAAGTCTGGTCAATATATATATATATATATATATACATATATATAGAGCAAAAACTATCACAAAAACTTAAACACCCCCACTAATCCAAAAATCATATAGCCTTTTAAAATTCCGATAGGCCATAAGTCATTGAATTTCATATAATATTCACAAACAAAAAAACTAAATATTTTAACTGAAAAACCCACAAATCTGAATTTTGAAAGCTACAATTTTGTTATTCGAAAAGCCCACAAGAAATTCATGACTTAAAATTGATTTCCCACATGTCTATATAATTATGAATCAGTGCTGGAAATATTTTTTGTGCGGGAGAGAAATAGTTTTAAATGTAAAAATAACAATTTAATTTCCCACTATTCTCAAATTTAAAAATTGTTTTTTCATAGCATCATCTAATTTAAAAATTAAAATAAAAAAATTATCATATTCGATCACTTACACATCTCATACCTGCAAGTCTATGTGAAGCCAATTTTTTGTTTGTTGAGTAAAAACTCAGATTCAAATAAATTCTCTTAGATGGAACTCGCAGATTTTTGAAAAAATACATCCATCTAGATATTCATATCAATTTAACCTCACAACGCCTAACAATCAAAAACCACCAAGAACAAAAACGTTCTCAAATTTTATAGGAGTATAATATTTTAAACCAATTTTAATGTAGCAAATATGCTTAAAAGCATCAATTTGTACATACCACCCTTCTACAATAAATGTCTAAAATTAGAGTCTTAAAAAGACTCCTTGGTAACGTTAAACTTGACAAAAGACTCACATTTTTGATATTTGTAAATTCAAGCAATATATCCACTCTTGTCACAAACAATATAAGGAGATTATTGGTTCTATAACTCATTTAACTTTGGTTTCCCTTATTGTACGATTTATTACACAATAATTCTCAAATTTTTATGACTTTAATAGAACAAAAATTTTTTTTGGGTAAATGAGATAAGTATAAAAATAAATTCATTCCTCAATGATGGATACCTCCATGTAGAAAGGACACAAATTGGCCATTAAGCTTCCTCCATCATTGGAAAGCATGTGATCACAAATTCTCTTTTGTTGCACCGAAAAGGCTTTCTAAAATTTCCATTATTTAATCTCAGGTGGCCAATAGTCTATCAGTTACTAATAATCACTTTTTATTTCTGTTGTTGAGCTTCTTATGTTCTTGACTCCATTTTTGAATCTCCTTAAAATTGTTGGAGTATTTACCTAAATAAATAAAGAATTATAGAGTCAAAATGAATATAGGCGAGAATCATCACCATGAGAAGACACTAGATTTACGTGGTTCGGCAAATCTACTTACATTCACAAGTATTACCTCTCGTCCACTATATTAACCATATATTACATATCATATCTCCAGATATATGAAAATACAATTATTCAAACTGAGGCACAACAATCTCACTCTCTTTAAAGAGATTCAAGCCTTTCTCAATTGATAAAACTACCACTCCCCAATGCAGCAGAATATCACGTATTAGCTTATCTTTCACAGGATACAACAGCCCAACTTTTAGTCGTGTTGACTAAATCAACCCTACACAAGCAGGTGAGTCCAAAGCTCCACCATAAAAACACTTTTACAAGTTGCCTAATCATTTCTGTATAAACACAACATAAAATATATATACACACTCATATTCTTCATGTACACTTCCTTGTATATATATATACACATCCACCAAAACATGAGAAGTCTGATAGTTAATACAATAATGAGTCAATTATAAACACCATCACTATATGACAATTCAATACCATGAATTTATGCCACTCATAGTTTTAATCCACATATAATAGTTGATACATTGTGGGACAATGACCCTGATATATGGACAACTCAACCAACATGTATGTTACACTCTCAAGCTTTCAATGATAATAATGCAAGTCTTACTAAATAGAAAGAGTTACAAACTCTTGAAATACACATATTAATACAAGTAACCACCGTCTATCATAAATTAAATAAATTATTATATAAAATATTTAATATTAAAATAACTTGTGCAATATGCACCAACATTTTCATCTACACCTTCTTTGAGATAGACATTTTTTTTTCTTTTTTATGTTATTTTCTTTTTTACATTAGAGGTAGAAGAGTTGAAACCGTCACCTCAGGCACACAAGTTCTAACCATTGGGCTAAGCCACTAATTTTTCCAAAATTTTCTTATTGAGAAAATGATTAACTTTCTCCCTCCTTTTTATCTAGACCTTTCATTTTTTAATGGACCACAGGATTTCTTTACCATCACATTGAAGTTGCAATCCTAAATTCAACGAATTCCGAATCCCTAACACAATCCCCACATGATTTCATCTTCTCATTTGTCCATTAATGAAAGGAAACAATTCGAGTGTTGGAAACCCTACTAAGGTCACTCCCTAGGGGCCTCTCAAGTACTGTCCCCCTACATTTTAGTGATGTGTCAATGAACCTACCAAAATCTGTGGCAATGGATTTGAGTTTGCACACCTATGGTCCCAACAAAATACTGATGCTCCAATTGGAAAACGTGGTAGCAGAGTTGAGGTACAGCTCACATTTACTAGTACAAACTCACTTGGCTAATATGGAAGAAATATCGAGGTACAAGTATATGGCTCACACTATTTATTGTGAGGAGTCCATCTCTTAATTAAAATGATAGTCCTTCAATCTCAGACCTCTTATTCATCATCACAAAATGCAAGTATATATGAGGACCCATTTGGATTAAGACCTCATTTGGGTACATGATTTTGCACCAACAAAGGTATCGGAAGAGATCCTTTGAAGTTTGTTCGAGATAGGGTTTGTTTGGTATAATTTTTCCCAAGTTAAAATTTGATAATCAAGAAGTAGAAACTAAAACTATTCCTCCTTAACATTCAAAGTGACTCTTTGATACAACGTATAGACGCCCCCTTATAATTTATTAATTTTATGGGCAAATTATACTAGTGGTTTATACATTTTGCCTCTTGTGTCATTTTGGTCTCTACACTTTTAATTGGCTCAAATTTGACTCATAATTTTAGATTTTGTGTCAATTTGGTCCTATTGATAATGCTAGTAGTATTTTTGATGAAAAATATCACTGAATTGGTTGAAATTGACTCACCAAATTTGATAAGTTTATAATTTTATCCTTAAAAATATGACGAGTTATAATCAATTAGAATGAATTGAGACGTCATAAATTCATAATCAAAATCGAGCCAATTGAAGTTACAATGACAAAAATGCACAAAGAGTGCAGGGACTACCGTTGTAATTTTTCCTAATTTTTTAAAATGTATTTTCAGTGTATGTATCAGAGTATTTAATACAACTTTTGCTTATAGATTGTAAGACACTTTTAACTTAAACAAATTGGAAAAAAAAAAATTGATTATCAACAAGCTAAAGAAGGGTATTTTGAACTTTCACTTTCTAACTATTAACTGTCAACTTGAGAAAAGTAGGCCCAAAATAAGCGTTTCTACCTATTACATTTCCCAAAACTGTCCAACTTAAATGAGAAAATTATTTTGACTAGATAAAAGAAATGAAATTTTGTGTCACTTTTTACGAGACAATAGGACAAGCATTTGAGTGGTATGAAGTAATGAACCAAGATAATCAAATAAGTTCTCTATACGTTGTCATAATCTTCTCAATACAACTATAAAACAAACCAAATCATGTCTCTTGAAAAACCATTAAAAATTTATTTGAAATTGACTTTTTAAGTAAACAAATCAAACTTTAATATATTTTGAAATTTAATAAATTTCTGACGTGACAAACTTATAAAATCATAAATTATATAAAGAATCAAGCTACTTGAATTAGATTTGAAAAATAAATAATTTACACATAAATACATTTTTTAAACTTAATTTTCAAACAAAATTTTAGAATATAGCTTCAATTAAAAACGAGGTGGCATGTCATGGTACAACGTAGCATAGTATTAGATATCATGTTGCTTGGATTAGTCTTGTAATTTGGTTTAGAGTGGTAACACTTGCATCAATTGTGACTTAAGGATTGAGACCCTTTGGAATTGCAATTTGCACACCAGGCATGATGGACCAACCCTGATCATTTTTTTATTTTATACTTATTTTTGATAAAGGTGAATGTGAATGTGAATTTCTTTTTTTTTCTCATTTTCTTTTTATTTTTGGTTAAAGGAAAACCAATGCAAGTACTAATCTGGCAATAAGGCCCATAACCATTAATAGTAAAACCCTAGTGGCCATCCCCACTTTGGTAAGGACCTCCTTTGCTTGTACCCCTTCTCTCTATTTATTGACTTCAATATATAAGATATATATATATACATATATTTTGTTGGGTAAATGAGATAAAAATATAGAATATAAAATTGTAAGAGTATGACTTTGCTCTAATTAGTTTTATCTATTAAACTGTCCAATT
Source organism: Camellia sinensis (assembly GCF_055761805.1). NCBI lineage: Eukaryota > Viridiplantae > Streptophyta > Magnoliopsida > Ericales > Theaceae > Camellia > Camellia sinensis. The sequence goes on along the minus strand of NC_138973.1, from coordinate 102,076,668 downwards.
GCCTTGTTGTGGGCCATCTAAACTCATCTAGATGATCAAAACCATTCATCTTGATTGAATATCGACACTCACATGATTGTATCACCTTTGTCTTAAAAACAAATGGACAATTTATTCTAAAAAATGTCTATTTTTTTAAAAAGAAATGTCAAGCTATATTCAATATTAAAGTTGTGTTTGGATAATTGATTTATGAAGGAATTTTACCAACAAAAATGAAAACGATAGGAAAACAAGAAATAAATTTTGTCGCTTCACTTCATTATCTTATTATCTTTTTCTTTACTTCACTACAAGAAAAGGGGGATTTTGTGGCGTTTTTTTAACGACGTTTCTATAAACGTCACTATTATTATTATTTAACGGCGTTTTATAAACGCTGCATATTCTATTAAACAAAACGATACCGTTTTATAATGGGAGGCGTTTAAAAACGCCTCCGAATGTGGTGACCCACACGCGCGCCTTTCTGTGAAAACCTTATTTTGAATCAGAGCCTACATGCGCACAGATCTCTCTCTCTCAACTATTCGATTCACCTCTTCGTTTGCTAAGTTATTCCAAATAAAAGTCATACCGTAATCGATTAATCTGCAAGATTCAGATCGAAGCCCGGATCTGAACAAAACCTGATTCAGATCTCTCTCTCTCAACCCTCTCCATCGAACCCGAAGTTCTCTCGATTTCAAAGCTCAGATTCGTTCGGCGATTTCGAAGTTCTCTCAGATTCGTTCGGCGATTTCAAAGTTCTCTCAGATTCGTTCGGTGATTTCGAAGTTCTCTCAGATTCGTTCGGTGATTTCGAAGTTCTCTCAGATTCGTTCGGTGATTCAATCTCAGATTCGTTCGGCGATTTCGAAGTTCTCTCGATTTCAAAGCTCGGTGATTCAATCTCAGATTCGTTCAGCGAGGAAAGTGAGCACCATCATCTACCAAGGTGAGCACCATCGCTTCAGATTCGCTTGTTTTTTTTCCCTAAATTAGCATGTTGAATTTTCCTAGCATGTTGAATTTTAATCTCTGTTTTTTTATTACCCTAAATTAGCATCAGTTTGGATTGATCAATCAGTGTAGCTTAGATATTTAGGTAGAATATCTGGTTACATTATTATTATTATTATTTTGAATTCTAAAATATAGAACAGTTCATTATATCTTGGAGATACTTTGATGTTTTGTTTATTATCTCCTAGGGAAATCACTGTTACAATTTACATGACTGCTTTTTTTCTTAATAGTTCTAAGCTGAAACAAATCATGTGTTTGGCTCATCACTAGTCCATTCCATGCATTTAATTTTTTATATTCAGTGAATTGATGATTGAGACATAGTTATAAGATTAGTTGTACATAATTATTCATTTCAACCATCTCATTGCTGATCAGTAGATCATTTTATGGACTTTCCTCTTAATTCCAGAAAATTTTAAAATAAAATGAATTTAGGAGGTATTTGGCTTTGAGTTTGGAACTTTACGGCCAATGAACTATGAACAAATTGCAGAGTTGCTCAATGGTATTGCTGAGAGGTTTGATTGGGATAAAATAATGGGGCGTGACAACATTATTGGACTCAAACAGGTAGACTTCTCTTCCATAACGTTTTCAAAATGCAAAAACTTCTTCTCTAAATCCATGGTAACTGGTTAGTTTTGAACCCTTTTCCAGTTTATACATTGCTTTGTTATGGATGGTGATGCTCGAGATTTTTATGCTTTTGGCACCATTAAATGATATAAATGTTAATTTTTTAAATTTTTTTTTGTTTTTTTACAAAATATCAGTTTTTCAAACAACCAGCTGAAGAAAAACAGTTATTGTGTCTGCCTAGCATTGTGGTGGTCTGAAAGTAGTCTTGATGGCATTCTAGTGGAAGTGGTAGTGTGATGGTGATGGTATCAGTGGTGATAGAACTAGAAATCTTATTGAAACTACAATTGGACAAGATTAACCTATAGCCGTGCATCCTGAATGAAAGTAAGTTTGGATTCACATGTTTAAAGCAAGGGCCTATGAATCTGCGTTTTATGTACACACATATCTGGGATTATATACTAGTTTGATCACCACTATGCTATGAAAATTCAACATTAGCTGGTTTCTTTGCTCTTCAAATCTTTCTACTTTTGGAGAGATTCAAAAATTGGGTTTTAAAAGAAAAGCATTTCACACCATTTCTCTCATCTTTTAATTATCCAAACAGGTAATTAGGGGCAAGAGATTTCTATTTATTTTCTTTTCTTTCCAAATCACCTAATCTAAGCGGGTGGCTAATGAAAATTTCCAAAATGTCCGTTAGACAATCATTGGGAGGGTTTGGGATTTAATCCTCTTCAAACCTTAAGAAGAACAATTTATTCTTTTGCTTAGATACACGTTACGAAGAATAAGTTGTCAAACACTTTTCAAATTAACAGTATATTCTAAAATCTTATTTTGTATTAGTCCCATAACTATTTATCATATTCACCAGAAGGCAAACTCGTGCAGAATCATTGGCAACCCATTTCAAGCAGCTCCTCCAGAGGCTGACTAACTTTGAGTTCTATGGATCCTTTTTTTAAATTTTTTTATTTTATTTAATATAATATATAAACAATTTACTTTACTTTCAAGTTTGAATCAAATAGTTCATTATATTTCTGGATTTGTTATTAATTCAATTTTTAACTTTGCCACAGGATAATATGGAGTACAGGTTCACGAGTGTATAAGAGATTCACCTTGCCCTCCTCAGTGATTATGGTACTTCTAAGTAAACTAAAGTTTCTTACCTCTTTTCCATTCATAATAACACTTCGTAGATGATGGCATACCCTGACATTTTTGCTTCTTTATAGATTTTTTTAATCTCATATAAAAGTTTTGGCTACATTACAGAACTGTGACAGTGTAATTATTAGCTGTCTGGGTTAATCTTTTCCCTTTCTAACATCTACATCTCTTTGTACTTTACGTCAAGTGTGTGGAGTCATTTTTCCAGTCCTTTCCTCTTCTTGTTCAGTTAAGCTTCCAAATTAACAGGAGAAAAAGTTGTAATACCGAATGGAATGACTGTTATGTTATTGCTGCAAACAAAATTGCTTTTGGGAGTTTGGTTATTTCAGTTTTGAAGACACCAAACAGTTTGGTTTTTGTATGGAAGAGTGAGATGTGTGATTACTTTTGTGAGTTTATCTCTTCACGATCTTATGGGTGATTTAATTCTAGTCAAGTCTGGGGCTGGGGTGCAGCAGTGCTTGTCTTTCAAAGATGCAGAGGTCTGTGACTTGAATTGGATGTATTTGTCGTAGAATGTAATTATACAGCATGTCTCTGTTAAAAAAACTTGCTTAATTATCCTCATCAATTTGTCTATCTTATATGTTATACTTGCTTTTAAATCATTGTTTGATTTTACCAAGTTCAATCATTTTCACAAATATTTTAATTCAAATTATAGGCATGCTGGTGTCATATGGGTGATATGTCTGAGGCATCACTTTGTGTTCTACAAAGTGATAGTTTGACAATCTATAAGACAACAGGTGAGTAGTTTGAAGAGGGCGGTTTTGATTACAAGAAAGCAATTGTTGATTCAATTGTTATCCTTATAAGAGACATCCCAGATGCCAAAGAAAATGGGCTACTTCACCTTTGTGAATTTTGCGATATCTCATAATTCACTATGTTTTCTTTATTCTGAGAAGAGGAATGGTTAACCATTTGTTTGCAGGTTCGTGATAGAAGAAGGCCCAACTGCTCCTGGTAAAAAGCCCCTGGTAAAAAGGCCCCTGGTAAAAAGCCAACTGGTTTAGGTGCTGCTCCAACTGCTCCCACGTCCACTGTTGATGCTTATGAAAAGCTTCTTTCCTCTATCCCAGAGTTCTCGAGCTTTGGGAAGCTTTTCAAGGTTTTTTACCAGACACTCCTTCCATTATATATACTGATTTTGACTATTGTTGATAATCTGCTGATTCAGGTTTTTTTTTCATATAAATTTTTGTTTCCTGTACCAGTCTTCGGCACCTGTGGAGCTTACAGAGGCTGAAACAGAATATGCAGTTAATGCTGTTCAGCACATTTTTGATAGGCATGTGGTGTTCCAGTACAACTGCACAAATTCAATTCCCGGGCAATTACTGGAAAATGTAATGACCATCTTAAAAAAAGTAGTAGTTCCTTTATTCTGAAATTATTTTGGGATAATCTCTCAATATTTTTGTGCTTACTGCCAGGTCACCGTTGTTGTGGATGCTTCTGACACCGAGAAATTTACTGAAGTGTCAACAAGGCCTCTAAGATCTCTTCCATATGATTCACCAGGACAAACATTTGTGGTATTTGAGAAACCAGAAGACATTCTTCACTTCAAACAACTCCTCAATGAAAATCCAAGCCTACTTCTAAAACTAACACCTCATGAAAACACACCACTTCATATCGCCACACAGTTTGGACACAAAAACATTGTTGCTGAGATTTACAATCGGCAGCAGTTCCTCCTTGCTCAGCCGAACTTGGACGGAGACACACCTCTACATGTCGCTGCGAGAGCTGGCCGCATCTCCATTGTTAGTTTTCTAGTCAACGAGCTGTTATCTTTGTCTTATGGAGACATCGAAAACAGAGGAAACAGAGAGACTGAGATTCTGAGGATGAGAAATAAGTGGGGCAACACAGTTTTGCATGAGGCTGTGAGGAACCATAATCTCAGAGTGGCTGAGTTTTTGATAAAGGTTGATCCTGAGCTGGCCTGTTTCGAGAACAACACGGGTGAATCCCCATTGTATCTGGCTGCTAGAGATGGAATGCTGGAAATTGTGAAGCGCATACTGATGGCAGCTTGTTATTCGGCTTATGGCGGGTCAGATGGCCAAACAGCTTTGCATGCTACCATCGTAGAGGGGAATTTTGGTAATTTTATACTTCTCTCATTTATTTTTTTTATGCATTTATTATAAAAACAAACAAGAATGCAGCTTGCCTCCAGTAAATGACTGGACCATCCAGTTTTTAGTTGTGGGCCTACTATAGAGCCTATTTTGATGATACATTTAATTGGTCTTTGAGGTATATGTTGATTGTTTATCAAAAATATCAAATCAATTTGATAATCGTAACTATATGATTTCATAAATAAACCCACATTTTACCGTTTCATTTTATATGTTATTTAGATGCCATGGAAGCCCTTGTTAGAGCGAAGCCAGAACTAATAAAAGAAGCTGATCATCATGGTAGAACCCCACTCTACTACGCAGCATCTATGGGAGACCACAGGACAGTTCAAAGATTACTTCAACTTCACACCGACATAGTATACATGTCCGATCAAGATGGGCTGTCACCACTTCATGTCGCGGCATACAGAGGCCATACCAACATAATCCAAGAGATCATCCAATGTTGCCCGGATTCTGGAGAACTACTAGATTTAAGAGGCCAAAACAGGAAAGAGAATGGTTTGCAGTGAGTTTCAAGCCAGAGAATTTCATTCCAGGTCTAGTCATTGGTTTCATTTTTGGGTTGTTCTTGGACTTATCAAAACCCATCAAAAACAATAATAATACTACTCCTAAGAAGGCGGCCAATCTCTTACTGGGAAAGCAGCAAAGACTGGTCTCAACTAACACTGATGAAGAGCTTAAAATGGTACTGTCTCTTATTGTACCGCCTCAGTTCTTTGTTCACTCTGCTTTTTATCTTTCTTCAAACATTATTGTTGTAGAACTCAATTAAATGTTGTAGAAAACATTGTTTGATTTTAATTGTTTTTGCTTTTGGGAGTTTTCTATCAATGAATTTGATTTAGAGGGTGATATGTGATAGGTGGGTTTGATCTTTGTACTTAGTATAAGGAGTTTGGTGTGATGTATTTGGAGATTTTGATCAATACTAAGCAGTTTGGTAGGAATTGTTGTTTTTTATTTTTAATTTTGTTTTCAAGCTTAGTTTATTTATTATTTTAATAAACAATAATTATTAGTTCTTAATAATTGTTTGCCAGGTTTTTTTTTTGTTCAACCATATAAAATTAACACAATCTAAAAATTAAAAAAAAGGCTATGGTGGCGTTTAAAAAACGTCACTATATCCCATCCCAACGGCTAGATTTTAAAATGAATAAATGTCTATGACGGCGTTTTCAAAAACGTCGCTAAATGTCAGAGTGACGTCACAGTACAGTTAGGGTAGGACATTTGGCGGCGTTTTTGAAAACGCCGCCTATACTAATATAACGACGTTTTTTAAACGCCATAAAGTTATAGCGACGGCCGCGTCCTCGACGTTTGGTACTAAACGCCACAAAAAAAATTAACGACGTTTTTAATACTTTTAGCGGCGTTTTTTAAACGCCGCTAAAAGTGAATTTTCCAGCAGTGCTTTTTTCTCCGTAAAAACTTTCATAAATCTATAATCCAAACACACCTAAATATTTAAGTAATATTTTCATTTACTCTTTGTTGATGTAAATGAAATTAAAAATCTTAGAATATATAATAGTATATTCATTCTAGGAAATCATCTCGATTTCATAAACTTTGTACGTAGGTAAAGCAAAACTATATATTTTTTATTGAACTACTTATGAAGGTCCAATTTCTGCTGTTATATTGCGGAGGCCTAACCAATTAAAGCTTCATGCGGTATAATTTATGAAGCATGCACTGCTGGAAATCGGGCTTTTAGCGGCGTTTTAAAAACGCCGCGATATCTATAAAAAACGCCGTTAATTCATTTTGTGGCGTTTATTACCAAACGTCGAAGCTGCGGCCGTCGCTGTAGCTTTGCGACGTTTTAAAAACGTCGTGATATTAGTATAAGAGGCGTTTAAAAAACGCCGCAAAATATCCCACCATACACACGCTGACGTCACAAACGATATTTAGCGACGTTTTTGAAACGCCGTTGTATCTGTGTAAAAAATATGCCCGTTACTGTTGAGGGTTTAGAAGGCGTTTATAGAAACGCCGTCATATTTTTTTTTTTTTTTTTTAATTTTTTTTTGGGGTGAGATTGTGCTAATTTTATTTGATTAAATTAAAAAGAATACCTGTAAGAAATATTGAATTTGGTTTCTCATTCAATTAATAAAAAAATACTTGTAATAAAACTAACATACAAAATATTAACTCCCATTCAAATACCTGTAATAAAACTGACAGATAAAATAATAACTCCCATTCAAATAACAAATAAAGCATTAATTCAGTTTCTCATTCAATTAATATCCAATCACCATTACCCACAAAATAACATATCCAAATCCAAAAATTATGTTTTAACATTGTCCATGTAGCTTTTGCCAGAAGGAAACAAACTGGGAGTGATTCCAGCTCTATGAAACATACTGGGTTGTCTCCTGTCCTTGAGTGATTCCAGCTCTATGAAACATACTGTCCATGTAGCTTTTCCCTATTGCCTGTTTGATAAAAGTGTCAAGTGAATCAATTGAATGTGCTCCAGATTAATATAAAAATGAATCAAATTTTATAGCCCCCATTATATTAACCCAAACATACGGCACCATCAAGTTTCATAGCAGTCTAACCATGGCAGTCATGAACAGTCTAGCACCTAAGCAGTCTAAAAATGATTCTCAAGTCTGAACACAAGGTTTCAAACTACATTTTCAACTAGCCAATCATCTTCTAACTCCAAAAATTAGGAAATTTTAGATAAGGTTTTCAAGTGAAGTCCAAAAAAAAAAAAAAAAACAGGTTGAAAGTCATATAGGGCTACACCCACCGTACCACGTTCTTGGATGAGCAACATACTGTCAACCCTTTCTGGTTGTGCGTACCACATAAATCCACGTTTTGGGTTGGATTTGGCTGGTAGTAGAGCTTTATATTGCATTCTTTTGGACTCTACAGAGCTATTCCACAGCCTCCAATAATATTGTAACGACTGAGGTTGTTTCGGAGAGAAATATATACCTATTTTAGTCTTCCTCAGTTGTTCTTCTTTCTCAGGATCAATATGACTTCCCAAGGACTTTATTGACTCCCTCCAGCGACTCCTTGTCATCTTTATGCTGGCTCTGTAGAAAACTTCACTCAAAAAGGGGGGATCAAGGCAATGCTCTCACCATCTGAAACACAATAAAAACCAAGATGTAATAATTGTAATTTAAGAATTTAGATTGACATTTTGAAATTAACTAGTAGAAAAGTAACAGTTAAATTAACAAAACTGTAGCAACTAGCCTAAAATGCTTTATTCCATGAATATTTGGACAGAGATGGTTGTCTAAGATTTATCAGAATCCCATATATAGACAGAAACTCATGAAAGAATGTGGCCAATTAAAGGAGAAATTGGTTGAAAGAGAGAAGGAATTATTTTCCCTCTCTAGTGCAGCACATCAGGTTAATGAGAGTAAAGTACCGACTCAGATAAAGGAATTAGAACGCAAAGTTTCTAGCTTGAAACTTGAGAACAAAAACTTGTGCACCCGAAAGAGAGAACTTGAAGAGAAAGTCAAAGGTCGAGCCAAGGAAGCTAAACAACTAGGAGAGGAAAATTCAGGACTGCGATCCCGTATTTTAGAACTTGAAATGACATCCAAAGAGAAAGAACATACACTTTCTGCTCTTCGAAGGAAACTTGAGGAAAATGAGAGTAACTCAATGTCTAAGATTGAGGATTTGATGGCACGCACCAACAATTTGCAATTGGAAGTGGACACTATGCGAACTCAAAAAGGCGAATTGGAAGAACAAGTGTTGTTCAAGAGCAATGAAGCATCGGTTGAAGTCAAGGGCGTACTGGATCAGATTAATGTTTTACAACAGGAGCTGCATTCCCTAACCAGCCAGAAAAGTGAATCAGAATCGTCTGTAGAGAAAGTAACGCAAGAAATATCACATTTCCTCATTCAGATAGAAAATTTGAAAAAGAAGTTAGAAAGCAAGACAATGGACTTACAGAGAATGCTAGAAGAGAAAGTGGGTTTAGAGAGACAAGTGAAGGACCTGGAGCTAGAAGCGGGTTCTCTACGCAGCAAGCAAAGTGAGTTGGAAGAACAGATGAGAAGTAAAAATTATGAGGCTGATCCGTTGAGAGAAGAAAAAGAAGGGTTACATGTTAGAATCTATCAGTTGGAGAAATCATTAAAGGAGAGGATTGATGAACTCTCTGCTCTCCAAATGAAGTTTGAGAATTTTGGGAATGATTCATCTTCTCAGATTAAGGCCTTAGTAGCAGAGTTGGATTCATTACGGGGTGAGAAAACCCAACTGGAGTTGAAGATTGAAAGAGAGAAACAAGGCTTAATGGAGAGATTGACTTGGATGGAGAAACAGAACATTGAATTGACAAGCAAGACCACGGAACATCAAACAACTATGAAAGGCCAAGAAGCTATTATCAACAAGTTGAACGATGAGCACAAACAAGTTAGAGATCGGTATCTTGAGTCCATGCTGAACCTGCAAATTGCAGAGAGAAAGATTGAAGAGACTGCAGAAGAATTTCGCAAGAAATTTGAAGATAGTCTCCGTATCTTGAGCAGGAGGATCCGTGTTGCAGAACAGTTACACGTGGAGAACAAAGATGTGTACAGAAAGACGAAAGAGACATACGAGAAACAACAAACGGACCTCAAAGAAAGGGTTGCAACTTCTGCAATCGCGGTCAAGAAAATGAAGGAAATTTCGCTGACGGCAAATGATATCTTGACTGGTTTAGATGTGGTGGCACTGAAATTCGAGGAGTGTAGTGGGAACTTCTTGAATCGAATTTCCCAGACTTCTTGTGAAGTCTTGTTTGCGAAGGATTGGGTGAGAAGGAAAAACAATGCGATAAAGCACGTTCAGGAAGACGTGGATTGTCTGCTTTCACAGCTGGATACGAAGGAAGCAGAGATATTGGGACTGAGAGAGAAGGTTTGGAAGTTGGAGAATACAGTGAGAGAATTGAAGAAGATGGTGAAAGAGAAAGAGGAAGGAATGTTGGGTATGAAGGAGGAGAAGAGAGAGGCTATAAGACAGTTATGTGTGTGGATTGATTATCATCGGAGCCGAAGTGATTATCTCAAGAAAATTCTCTCTGATATGATTGCTGTTAGAAGCCAGAGGACACCATAGAACATTTTCTCGATTGTTTTCCATTCAATTTTTGCAGCTGCAGCTCATGCTGCTGCTACTAATAGCTGTTTCACTAATGCTGCTGCCTTACAAATCAAATGAACATAAACCACGAACTAGTGATATTAGTACGTTTACCTTGTTAGTTCTTCTTTTTCTTCTTATTCTTCTTCTCTTTCTTTGAAAGGTGAACCTATATTTAATAAGAGCAAGTATTGTAATTAATAAGACATGTTATTTGTCAAAAAAGCTTTGATTAAATGATTGCTCACCTCTTGGGATGAAAATGCATGAGATTGTTGTTGATGTGACATTGGTCGAACAGTGGGATGACTACTAAGTGAATCCACAACCTATCATTCAATAAGAGACTTAAGTTGTATATTAACTCTAGGCAATTTAAAGTAATAACTAGTAAGAATAATTAAAATACCTGCTGCCTATGTAATGGGTTTGATGGTGCAACAACTGGATCAACGGGCACGCCTGCAGCTTGCAATTGAGATTCCAAAAACTGAATTCGTGACTGAAAATCTGTGCGTATAGCCTGAATTTGTTTCTCCATTACTTCATTCATCTTCGACTCAAACTGCATTTGATACCGATGAAGTTGCTCTTGAACTTGTTCCTGAACTTGAGTTTGGAAGAGACGATTCTGCTCTTGTGACCGCCTATATCCACCTCCAAAAACATCAGTGGGTGACGGTCCCAATCCAAACGTCCGAACACGGCCAGGCCGCTCTGGGCCCATAACTTGTGTGAAGATTTGCTCCTGTAATGCTGCAGGGTCAGTAGAAGATCCCTCCATGTGCTCTGCTAACTCATTCATTTGAGTCTGCAAGTTTGAATTCAATAATTAGCCTCCAATATAAATATAAATCATATTAAAAGTCCAAAGATAAAGTAGTATCACATACCATAACCTCATTAACTGAATCACTATTTGACATCCCATCTTTCATGTATGCGGCCATCCACACCTGTGACCGACTAGCAGGAACCCCATTATTCTTTTTTGTCTCCTATAAATGAAAGGCAACCAAAATCTTAAGATAAATAAGAAAATTAAATAATTAAGCAATTAAATATGTGAACAAGTTAAGTAAATAAAATAAACAAATAAGCAAATTAACTCATTGAACACTAAACACTTGGGTAGTCAATTACTATTTGACCATTGTTACTGTGACTATTCCATTCATTTCTTACTTGTCTAAACTTATTGATGAGCAAGGAAATACTGTTGTCTATTTGCTGTATGCTCATGCTAGAATATGTTCTATCATCAGGAAATCTGGTAAAAACATAGAGGAATTGAGAAAGGCAAGATGCTAAAGTAACTAAAATAGCAAATAAAAAATACATTGGTTAATTAAAACATATCTAAGGCACATAATAGAACTTGAACCTTAAGAGGGTCTAAACAAAAGTGTCCAGTGTTACTAAATCCCCAAATAGAACTTGAACCTTAAGAGGGTCTAAACAAAAGGGGCAGATACTCAATTGCTGCATTCTCATGTCTCAATTACAATAATTCAACACGCGAAATATTATATTTAAAGAATCTAATACCTCAGATAAATTGTTTAGTTGACCAATTAGAATTGAGAGTTAGTATGCAAGCTAACTGTCATCTGATAAAACTTTGACTCAATCCAAACACACTTATCAAGCAAGCGTATGTGAAAGAAGCACTAGGTTAACTCAAATTTACATCATCAAATTAGATACAAAGTCCATTTACAAGTACAAAATTCCCCATCATCTATATACACCAATAAGTGTGGAAGGCACTATCTTAACTCAAATTTACATTATCAAATTACATACAAATTCGAGACATAGATAATCAAAGGTAATATATTTTAAACTATAAGCTTGTTCTTACTGTGTGTTGGATTGGCTAAAAAACCCCTAATTGTTGTGAGTATTGCTTCGAAACATAGATAATCAAAGGTAAAATTCGAGGAATCCTACATGCATATAGGAGAGAAACAGTCCTACATGTATATAGGAGAGAAGCAGTGTTCCTGGTCCATGTATAACAATTTTCATTTTGCTGAGATAGTAGCATTTTTCTGTGCAAACTGCAAACAGCAGTGCTGTCTGGGATTTGGGGACCATTTTATTAGAGTCTATTAGTAGTGCATGTACCTAAAAATAAATCACAACTTTTTCAAACTTATGCTAATCAGGTGGATGCTTCCTCCTTCAGGTACCCTCAAGATGAACATTGATGGATGCTACAGAATTGCCAAACCTGGAGGCTTTGGAGGACTGATTAGAGATGAAAAGGGAGCATGGATTTGTGGCTTCTATGGCAGACTAGAAAACTGTACCAGCCTTGAGACAGAGGAAAATAAACATTTCTTATTCTATGGATCATAAGAGTGAAAATAATTTCAAATGAACATTTCTTATTCTATGGATCATAAGAGTGAAAATAATTTCAAATAATTTTTTCTTAAAAGAACTTAGTAAAATGAACATTTCTTATTCTATGGATCAGAAGAGTGAAAATAATTTCAAATCATATTGACTAGTCTGAAATAGTATGTAATGGAAATAATTATTTTATGATGCAGGTGCTTGGAAAATGAAACAATAGGGATGATGATGACAAGTCAACTGAAATTTATTTAAGATGTTATAAAAAATTAACAAACTTTGAGACAGTGTAAGCAAACTTTGAGAGAATAATTATACCTCCAGTCGAACTACTGAGAAAGGCTTTCGGCCTGTTCTATGATGCAATGTCTTCTTCTTCCGGATTTTTCTATTCTTCTTGCTTGATTTCTGTCAAATATGAAATTTATTTAAGATGTTATAAAAAATTATCATATATAAGCATTTTTTCACATAAATAAAATTTTACCGATGCACTCTGAGTGCCCCAATAGTAGACCAAAGCCCGCCACTGATCCTCATGTACTCTATCTGGTCGATGAGCCAACCTTTCTGCATCATTCTTGAAGGGTTTGTATCCTATTGTTTTCACTCGACTTTTCCAATCTCTCCATTTCTTTCCAAATGAAGCCATTATTGTTCTCTTCATGGATTCATCTGCATCCGTATGAGCCTGCATCACAATTATAGACACTTGTAATATGCAATGTCAACTACACTTGTAATATGCATTTCATATGGAATACAATTGTAACTTATTTCATATTAAATATCCATATATACCTTTATCTCCCTCCATATGTTATCTTTGTTTTGTTTTGGAACAATGCCAAGTCATAAAAGTGAGTGGTGCAAGACTCCCATCTCGTGCCAAAACGCCCAAATGTGAAGCAAGGGATGTGTGTCCTTCAACTACTTGATTCAACTCATTTGGAACAACTTTTAAAATGCCATCTTCACTAGTACCCCATTGACCATGCACATATGTGGGACCCCTTGTCTGCTTTTGTGTGGCTTGACTTGAGCTAGGACCTACAAAATAATAGTAGTAAGCTTCAAATTTCAATTGAATATCTGAATTATGCTTTTAATTTCAATAAATTTCAACATATCATACCATGGGGTGTTAAAATTCTGCTATCCTTGCTTCTATACCACACATTATGCTTTTAATTATCCAAACTCAATTTTTTTAAAAATAACCATGCATTATGTATGATAGATAGGACTACAAATCTAACTCAAAAACACCATAAGAAAATATCAAGCAAAGTTGATACATACCAGCTGAAACAGAGCCATGTGATGTACTACCGCTACGTGATGTGGTAGGAAGACTGCCTGGTGGATGCCATGATGCCGGTGGATCGGGTATGACTTTCATCTTGAGTGTGGTCTGAGTCTCATCTGAACTAGAACTACTAGAGCTTGATTGCTCACTTTCACTAGAAGAATGGTCGAAGCTAGAACTCATAGATAATATCTATAAAAAAACTACAAACATAAGAGTGAGGACATGATAATCTATAAATATCGACTGCATTCAAAACAAAATAAGAGTACATGAAAGGTAAAAATGGCCATTTAAAGAAAGGTACAAAGGTACAAAAGCAAAGATTTTATTAATATGAATATCCATACAGAAAACACACATGTAAAAGTGAATATGCGGCCAATTACAATATCAGATCAATTCTTCGTCATCTTCAAATTGTGCCTCTGTCGATGCTTCAAGAGGTCCAATAGTTTCATCAACAGTTGTTCCATCAATACCTTTCCTAACCCAATCCATGTCCTCCTCACAAGTGAAGGAAGCTACATCTAACTCTTGATCACCAAATCTTTCTACTTCGTTGTGATGTAGTCCTTCATCAATAGTTGGTTGTTCTCCACACACCTCATACAAGTCTCTAGGTTTCATCTTGAGTACAACGTTCCAATCTTCATCAACAGAATCATTAACATAAAAGACTTGTTGTGCTTGAGATGCTAGGATGAATGGCTCATCACTGTCTTGTTTTTTCGCATATAACAAGTGATTGAAATTAACAAGTGTAAAACCAAAATCATCTTGCTTGAGTCCCTTATTGTTATCAATCCAGTTGCACATGAATAACATGTATCTATGGTCGTGTGAGTAATACAATTCAATAATATCTGTCACATATCCATAGTACGCTACATCACCTTCCACTGGATTAATGTCTTTCGCACTTGCATAGCTAGAAGTCTTTGCCTTCACCATAACCCCACTATTCTGAGTTTTTCTTCTCAACTCACAACTCTTAGTATGATACCTAGTACCATTAATTATATACCCATTAAATCTGGTGGCCTTTTGGCTGGGTCCCAAAGCCAAAATTTTAATCTCTTCTGACAACGCTACATTTTCAGTAGCTAATAGCTCAGCAACCTATTTTTCAAAAAAAGTTATCAATATTAAACATTAATTAACAACTTCAAAAATATAGAAGCACATGGATTGCAAAAATATAGAAGACTTGTGCTTAACATGCACTTACATGAGAATTGAACCATTTGGGAAACTCATCATTGTGACGACGATCCACATCATAATCTCTAAGACGACGATGCGACCGCTTAATAAATTCACGATGTTCCCTACACAATTAAACTACTTGTAAAATGCACGATAATTATAGTTGGTATAAATAAATTCACAATGAGACAAAGGTTGCATCTATCTTACTCTCGATATGGGACAACCGCAGCAATGTTAAATAACATATACCGATGAGCCTGTACCCATGTTGTGTTATCAAGAACAAACCCTTTTCCTTTTCCTAAAGCCCGCCCCATTAATATCTCAGGATTGTCACTAACATCGCAATTCCTTAATGGTCGATGCAATTTCGACTCAACATCATGCAAGTACCTTGAGCAAAATGTCATACATTCTTCGACCAAGTATCCCTGTGCAATTGAACCTTCAGGATGACTTCGATTACGCATGTATGATTTCAGCGTCATAAGGTACCTATAAACAAAAAGATGCATACATGACTTCCAAGTATAAACAATCAAATATATACAAAATGGACATTGGAGTAGATTACACACCTTTCTATAAAGTACATCCATCGATATTGCACTGGACCGGCAATCTTCGCTTCCTCTGCTAGGTGAATGGGTAAGTGCTCCATTATATCGAAAAATGATGGAGGAAAAATTCTCTCAAGATGGCAAAGTGTAAGAGCGATTTGGGACTGAAGACGATTTAGACCATCCACCTCTAGGGTTTTCAAACACAAATGCCTGAAGAAATTGCTTAACTCAATTAATGGTTCAACCACTTTCTTCGGTAACAAATTTCTCACTGCTATTGGAAGTATTTGTTGCATGAGTATATGGTTATCATGACTTTTCAGTCCAGATATGCTCCGCTGTTTGAGGTTAACCCGACGAGAAATATTGGATGCGTAACCATCTGGAACTTTGATATTCTTTAGAAGTGTGCAGAATAGACTTTTCTCTCTATTGTTCATGGCAAAACATGCAGGAGGCAAATAATACTTGTTCCCAACCCTTTTCTGAGGATGTAGTGCCTTCCGAATTCCCATATCTTGCAAATCTCGACGAGTATTTAAATTGTCCTTCCCTTTCCCATCAACATTTAATATCGTCCACAATACATTATCACACACGTTCTTTTCAATGTGCATCACATCAAGATTGTGGCGAATCAAATTATGCTCCCAATATGATAGCTCAAAGAAAATACTCTTCTTCTTCCAATTATGACCCGAGTCCTCATTTTCCTCATTTTCTTTCCCCTTTCTATTCCGTTTGCTAGATTGTTGACGCTTAGAATTCAATTTGAACTTAGGGCCTAGTTGTTGTAGCACATTAGCCCCTGATAACCGAGTTGGACATGATTCGAATTCACAAGTGCCATCAAAAGACGCACTAGCTTTCCGAAATTTGTGACCCCCATTCAACCAGCGACGATGCCCCATGTAACATAATTTCCTTCCGTTCTTCAAATATCGAGAACGAGTATGTGTGTTACAACAAGGACAAGCTAAAGCGCCTTTCGTGCTCCACCCAGACAAAATTGCATAGGCAGGAAAATCATTTATAGTCCACAATAACACAGCATGCATTCGGAACATCTGATTAGTTTCCGCATCATACGTGTCAACACCGTTTTCCCACAGTTCTTTCAATTCATCTACTACAAGGCGTAAGTAGACGTCAATATTATTTCCAGGTGAAGAAGGACCATCGATGAGCAATGTCATCATCATATGAGGCTGCTTCATGCACAACCATGGTGGCAAATTGTATGGCATTATAATAACTGGCCAACTGCTATGAGAGACATTCATTGCCTTGAATGGATTGAATCCATCCGCTGCTAAACCCAGTCTGACATTGCGAGGCTCACTCGCAAACTTGGGATACAAATTATCAAAATTTTTCCAAACTGGAGAGTCAGCAGGATGTCTCATTTTGCCATCATCAATTCGGCCCTCTGCATGCCATCTCATTAACGAAGATGTTTTGGATGACATAAACAATCTTTGAAGCCTTGGAATCAATGGAAAGTATCTAACAATCTTATGCGGAATTCTTTGTTGCTTCTTCTTAACATCATTCTCCTCCCCCTCAAACTGTTTGTATCTAGGCATATGACACACTATGCAATCATCCATACCAGCTGTTTCCTTCCAATATAGTGAACAATCCCTTGGGCATGCATGTACCTTATGATAATCGAGGCCCAAGTCCCTAAGAAGTTTCCTAGTTGCATAAAATGACTTTGGCAAAGTTTCACCCTTTGGGAACGAATCCTTCAAAAGCTCGAGCAACATCGTGAAAGACTTGTCACTCCATCCACTAAGGCACTTGATGTGCAATAACCGAATAATAAATGAGAGCGTTGAAAACTTCTGACACTCAGGATATAACTCTTTTTCGGCCTCTTTCAATAAATTGAAGAATTTTTCGGTTTTCTCATCTGGACCTTGTTTAATACCAGAACTTGCTGCCTCGTGAATAAAGCTTGGTGGAGGAAGTCCAAATCCTTCGTATAGCATTTCATAAGTTTCATCACCATCGTTCGAATCAGTTTGCCCGACATTCACATTGTGTGGCACAGGCGATGACAAATTCTCCCCATGAAAAATCCAACTGGTGTAACTTGGAAGAAACCCGTTGATCATTAAATGTTCCCCTAACAGGCCTTTCTCCACCAATTTGACATTATGACACCGTTTACATGGGCATGTGACTTCATTCAACAACGGCTTATTTTCGCATGCAAATTTAATAAATTCCTTAACCCCTTGTATGTATTCCGGGTGCAACCTATGCTGATTTATCCAACTTTTATCCATCTGACTCTGTCTTACACTACAAATGTCACTGCCAAATCAACAAAGTTTAAAATTACGATTCCATTTTAATTAATCTCAACCTTAATTAAGTACCTTATAATGCATGCGACATGACATCATTCACCTCTAACTGGTCTCTAATATGTTGATTCATCCTACTTTCCCATTCAGGAATGCACAGTCTATATTGTAAAAAGTAGCTCATACCGCTCTGCTCATCTCTAACGAAATTTCGGCAGCATCTCCCCATGGTTCTCCAAATACACGACATAGACTAGGTGTACTGTTACACCTTGTCTAGTATGCACTCGGAGAACACAAGGAGTTGCTACACGAAATCTCTACGAGATGGACTATAAGCAGTAGAACTACTAATTACAATACAGACTTGTGCTCCTGAACTGTCCAACTGGACAATCCAAGAAGAGCTTCATCAAAGATGACTAGGTATCTCTAATGAAGATTCTTGGACGGGTCTAAGGCTATTTATGCATGCATGCACCATTAATGATTGCATCCCGGTGGTGCAATCTAAATTAGTACTATCAAGCATACTAGAAGCATATCTAGTATGAAGCATATTAATGAAGAAACCAAAAGTTTCTACAATGCTCTTGATAGATTATGATAGATTCAAGAAATACATTACTCTCTCAAATCAATCAATAATGGAATAATTTTGGCAGGAACTCATGAATATGGGAAGTTCAAACCGACTACCCAAACCAATAAGTGTACCAAAGCTCGAATACTTCTAATGATGATGATGATGATGATGATGATTCAGAAAACACCAAAGAGCAAACACCAAATCAGGAATCACATTCACAATCACAATCTAAAACTGTCTATTTTAGTTAATTAAGAATGATGACGAAACCATCCTACCATGAAAGAGGTATCTAATTTCTATGCTACTTTCATTTTATCATAGTAATTAATCACAACATTGAAGATTTTCCTACAAATGTGGTCATGATAGATATACTGTACTTTTTTAAATGCACATCATTTTCTCAATTAAGTATAGTCAAGTGTTGTGCATCCTCATATGCAATTCACCTAAACACCCCCAAATTTTCTCACCTGATCAAGTTTCTTGATAACGACCACATTTCCTATATTTCTAATTGTATGGCGTGTTCATTGTTCCAATCGAAAGCTACCAGCAAAGTGTGCTCATGAATGGTATAAAACCCTTTTTAGTTGACCTGCCTAAACGACAACGGACAATTTGCAAATGACTAAGCATTGATTAAATAAATTATTTATGAATCCTAATATAATATATAGTTGTGTTTTTTTTCACAAAATTTTTTCACCAGCCAAGATCACATTCTAACATATGGTCTTTTCTGGTATTGGTGAGGGTGGATTTGGGTTTTCTCTCAAGCAATTCATATTAATCAACTGATGCTCTATGCTACCTAACGTAAAATCCTATTGCTAAATAGACAGGTATTCATTATTGCCCTCCCATGTGGTTCGAAGATTAGTGCATGATAGCAAAAATTAAATAAATCTGTGGAAGGGTCAAAGTGGGTTTTCCCTTTAAATTTTATTCTAGTACTTAAATAAACGTTTTATTTTAATGATTCTCTATTTGTTATTTTGTCCTCCTTATATGGTTGTAACAGTGTTTCTTGTTCCATTAGCTGTCTCCAATGGATGAACAAGTATGCATGCTAGATATTCTTTATTTATTTATTTTAATTTCTAAAACACTTTAAATATGTTGTTTAATGGTTTTCTAGGCCTTGGTTTTATTATTATAAATCAAGCAAAAATAATCTGCTAATTAAGGTTGAGCATATGACTTATTGAGCTTTTTAGGCCTTGGTTTTATTATTATAAATCAAGCAAAAATAATGATATGAAACCTTATATGAAGAACCTGTATAGTAATTATTCGGAATTGAAAGCATTGGCTGTCGTTGTCATATAATCTGCTAATTAAGAGACTACAATTTACATTCTTCTATCAGACACGTAAAGAAGCAAAGCAGAGGATACACAAATTGTTCAAATATCAATATCTATTACTGTCTGTAAAAAAAATTATGCAAGAAATTGAATTAAGCTAGATTTTTTCTCAATATGATGAATACAAAATCACAATCCATTCCAAGATATAATGAACTGTTCTATATTTTAGAATTCAAAATAATAATAATCATAATGTAAACAGATATCCTACCTAAATATCTAAGCTACACTGATTGATCAATCCAAACTGATGCTAATTTAGGGTAATAAAAAAACAGAGATTAAAATTCAACATGCTAGGAAAATTCAACATGCTAATTTAGGGGGAAAAAACAAGCGAATCTGAAGCGATGGTGCTCACCTTGGTAGATGATGGTGCTCACTTTCCTCGCTGAATGAATCTGAGATTGAATCACCGAGCTTTGAAATCGAGAGAGAACTTCGAAATCGCCGAACGAATCTGAGATTGAATCACCGAGCTGAAGAAGGTTGAACTTCGAAATCACGTTCAATCGATCAATAGATCTTCAATCGATCGATCTGATCTAGATAAAACCTAGCAAACTCGAACATGAACTAGAGATAGATTAATCGATTACTAAATGAAGGGGTTTGAATCGAGAGAAACGAAAGGGTTTGAAGCAAGAGAGAGTGAAATCACGGGTTCGATGGAGAGGGTTGAGAGAGAGAGAGACCTGATTCATTTTTGATTTAAGCTTCGATGGAGAGGGGTGAGAGAGAGAGACCTGTGCGCATGTATTGTAGGCTCTGATTCAAAATAAGGTTTTCACAGAAAGGGGCGCGTGTGGGTCACCACATTCGGAGGCGTTTTTAAACGCCTCCCATTATAAAACGGTGTCGTTTTGTTAAATAGAATAGGCGGCGTTTTATAAAACGCCGTTAAATAATCATAACAGTGACGTTTAAATAAACGTCGTTACAAAAACGCCACAAAATTCTCTTTTTCCTGTAGTGATGGTTTCACTGCAGAACCCCAATTCTAATGACCCCATGCTCTCATATAAGAAAACCCTGAACACATTCAAAAGTTTCAATTTTTATTTTTATTTTTTTGGATACAATAGAAGTCTAGCTTAGAAATGTGGAGTCATACCCTTAATGTAACGCCCCAAAAATTTATGCAATGGATAGAACAATAACCATGGATCTTTATGAGATACCAGAATAATTCCCAACACTTTTCATTACATGATCACAGTGTATATACAAAATAATTCCACATGTGGTTATACATTTAATGAATTCTAGCACATGAATCTATAGCATGTAGAACATTCAGTCAAAAATAAATAAATGCCCTCAAGGACTTACAAGCTCCAAGGCTTAAGTCCGGTTACACAAAAGATGGTTTCTCGAACCCATACATTTATAGCCCCTGACTTACAAAAAATACAGTTATAACAAAATAGAGCCTTGTGCTCTCAACACATACATCTACGCCCTAGTTTGGCGGATTCCCCACGTCTTTTCCTGCACCGAGATCCCATAGAGTGAGCATAAAGCCCAGTAGAAAATTCTTAACAAAGTATACACATTTTATACAATTCTCATGAAATGAAATGTACATGTCGTGCTATGCTATGCCTTTAAAATAAGATCTCATCTTATTCTTTCAAAATCCTCATGCACATTGTGATATTGAAAGTTTAACAATATCATAGTTTTACATCAAATTCACGGGCGGTAAATACGACTCAGGTAATCCATAGGTTGGTATCTGCAAGTAGGCATAACCAGCACTATCAAATCCCCACTTTACCGGTAGCTAACCGGAAGGCACGTGGTACCTCCTCCACACGTGTTTTCGGTATTTCACTCTGGACACTGAGGCCAACTTAATCAATTTCATCTACACCTCCCATCCAGACTTATCAACATATTTACCCCAAAACATTTCAATAAATCTTGTTTCACAACATTCCCTTCTCAATGCAAGGTTTCAAATCCCAATTCAATATTTGTAACAAGCAAAAGTATTGAAATGTCAATGCAACAATTGTCAATGCAACAATTATCCATGCAATGCAACATCCTCCAATTTATAAAATTTCTACACATTTATCCCATTTGTGATCATAATTTCCATTTCTCTTTCCAATGCAATTCACAAGATTACTATATATCCATATTGTAGACGTCCTCGAACGTCCCGGGAGGATGAGTCCCGTTCTGTTCATTTGGGCTCACCACAGTTCAGGACTCAAATGTCACGGTCCTATATCTAATCTCGCAGAGTGCAATGCAAGACCGATGAATCATCAAAGAGTCCAAATCCGGCAAATCATTTTTGAAAACAGATTTTTTTTTGAAAGAAGTGCCAAACATGGACTGCTTTGCCAGATACAGAGTCGCCACCTAAATATTTTATTTTTGGGGAAATTTAGGAAACCCTGACTCGTTGCCTAAGGCCACGTGTCCGTCATCACCAAAGTTGCCTCGGCTCAGGAACTTGGGTACGATTGGAGAAGGTCACTTTGTGAGCACCCCCGCTCGCCTGATCAAAGATCGACCTCTACTAACCATGATATCTAGTTTTGAAAACATTATGCGTTCTTATTCCGGTTATTAGCCTAGATTTACTATGTGATGCGCACAGCATACAAGTATAGACTGGATCGCCTGAATTGGAACGAAACATCTCATGTTTGTTTTGAAAACGGTTTGCTACGCGCAAGTAGGCTAAAGTGTGGATTTGCCACCTTCAGGTGGGCTTAGAAAACATGGTTTTGCCACTATCTAGTGGGCTTAAAACCCACAGTCGATGAGTTGTTCCAACCCAAATAACCCAACCTTCACCCACAGGCATTTAGGCAGGTATATCACATAAGCACATAGCCTCATGGTAAGCATGTTATCATGGTAGTCACTCACACATATGCAAGGATGCTAAAGCATAAAACTTACCAAGTACTCTAAGCCAAAACAAAAGTTATGTTAGAAATCCATGCATGATCCTAACTATACAGAAATGCCTAATGTAACACATGCAAAAATGCAACTACAATAGGCTCGGCTATTCTAAAGATGGTATGTGATGATGCTACGACTAACACGTATTCAATTTGGAATTGAAATACAAATGCAGTTAGTATGATGCGCCGAGCCCGGTACATGCAAGACAGATGAATGATGCAAACATGCAAGCATAAATATGCTAATTGAAACATGCCCTAATCTAACCATCATAAGCTGGTAAATAAAAGGGAGAAAGACGTGGGGTTGGAAGACATACATCACACACACGCACACTTATTACAATTGTGCCCTCGCTCAGAGGGTCCGAAAGAATAATACAGTCCGAATGAATAATTAAATATTACAAAACCCTAATTAATTAACAAATTAACTAGGAAAGCGGATAAACTAGCATGCAAGCTTATGGACCGCCTCAGCTCTGTTCCGAATGAGGAAAGATGCATGCTCGAGTTGCCTTACGCGGAAATCCATTGCGATGCCCCAATTCGCCTCTGTTTGCAATTAATGCCGGAATGCTGTGCAAGGCTTTAGAAAGCTGCTGATTTCTGATTTGCTGCAACAGAGAGCAAGAAAGGGGCACAGCAAAGTATTTTCACATATATATGCATGACTACTCTTCAGGGAGTGTAGTCCTCGATCCTAGTGCCACCAATCACGCATCTCGATGCATGATGGCCGAGGAGTCGAATTGCACGACTCGATGTGAAATGAATGCACATATAAACACAACAAGACCTCAACTCCATCATGGGTAATCCGGAGTATCGGCGACCGGGAATTGAGACACGTTCCGTCACTCGGAGTACGAAACGTCCCTCGTTTCCCGTGCTTGGGCTAACTCCTATCCCAAACATAATGCAAATGAGAGGGCATACACAATGCGACTAACATACGACCTAACATACACAATGCTATGAAATGGCATACACAATGCTCTAACATGCAACTCAGCATACGCAATGCTATGGACTGAAATGGCATACACACAATGCAAGCTAGGGGGCCTGGGTACCGAAACTAGTGAAGTGCGTTACACTAGAGGTACCCAAAGCAATGCACCAAAGGCAAAACCAACCCCAAAAAGACCCTAGGCAGGTCTGAAACAGTGGAAAATTGGCCTAAAATGATGGCTCAACAAGCATGAAAATGAAGCTCATTCAATGGTCGGTAAACAAGGCATTCAAGCCCGATTCTCAAGCACACTTAAAGAGATGAAAACATGGCAATATGGCATACATATAGGCTCTGAAATATGATGTAAAATGGCCTCAAAACATGAACACACCTCAGCACATGCATGCAATGGACCTCAAATCTCAAAGTTAAGCATGGGTATTGAACTACAAGCATGCAAAACAAACATCATTCAATCATGAGACCCAAAAATAGAGCTAGGGAAGTCCAAAATAAGCACAATATCAGTTTATGACATGGCCAGAAAGTGCTAAAATCAAGGGCCCACAAAACATGCAAAGAAAGCTAGTGAACCATGAGTTGTTCTACAACTATATGAAGCATATGAAAGCTCATTAAACCAGCCAAAAATAGATGTATGCCATGCCAAATTATGCTCAAATAACCACTGAAACTCAGTCAATGCATGCAAAAATGATGAGCTCCTTTGGAAGGCCATGCAAGGGGTTACTCTACACCTATATGATGGACACATAAAAGGTCAAAACCACATTTGGAAATAAGTTATGACAACCTTAAAACTCACCAAATAGGCCCTGGAATTGGTCTAGGAAGCATGCAATGAAAGGTCCCTTTGAAAGGCCTTGAATAGGATTGCTCTCCACATGCATCATAGACATAAAATATGGCAAAATGGGCTCCGGATAGAGCTAATGCAGACCATAAAACTCACAAAATAAGTCCTGGAATGTGACTTCACAACATGCAAAATAGAGCTCCTTTGGGAGGCCAACAAAGTTAGTAAAGAGAATGAGGGGTGAGAAGGTCACCCCTCTATGATTTTGGAGCTCAAAGACACATCAAAGCCACTAAAAATCCACTGAATTTCAGTGGCTAAGAGGCCAAAACAAGGCCAATGCAAATGCTCAAATGCATGGCTCAAAGCATGAGGAAATGAAGCATGCAAGGAAGAATATGACTCCAAACAGAAAAGTGACCACAATCAAAATTAAAGAGGAGGTCCAAACAAGACTTTCTTTAGTTTAGGTCGAAGTCCAAAAATGCTCACAAATAGGGCTAAAACTTGAAGCAAAATAAGCCTTAAAAGAGAGATGGAGCAAACAAGGAGGTAGATGACCTCAAACAGAAAAGTGTCCTTAAACAAAGTTCAAGAAGGGCTCAAAATAAGACACTTTTCAGTTCATTTGAAAGCTCGAAAATGCTTGCAAATGGAGCTAAAGTATAGAGCAAAATAGTGCAAAAAGGGGGTAAATGAAGACTTACCCTTGTAGCACAGCAATGCAGCAATTTCTGGACCAAGAATGTGAGCTCTCAACCTCTGAAAATGACCTCCAAGGTGCTGGAATGGATGGTGGAGGTGGTAGGCTATGAGGTGTAGTGTAAAATGGCCAAGAATATTAGGGTTTGGAGGCTTGAAGTATAGAGATAGAGGGAGTTGTATGTATGCTCCAGCCAAAACTTTCTAACCTTGCAAAATGGAGTTGAGAGCTTGTCTTATAGAAGACAAAGGGCCATGGCTTCTCGAGGAAGCCTCAAGTAAAGGGTGCAAGCTTCTAAAGGAAGCTAACCAAAAGGGTCAAGCTTCTTGAGGAAGCTAGACCAAAAGGGTTAAGCTTCCTCAAGAAGCTTGGCCAAAGGGTCAAGCTTCTCTTAGAAGCTAAGCAAAGGGACCAAAGCTTTCTTAAGAAGAGAAACAAAGGGCTCAAATCTCGGACAGTGGGTCAATTGCTGGCACAGCTGGAACACACTCAGAGAGACAAAACAGAGGGTAGCTGGCCGACCAGTTCAAGTGGGCGGCTGACCACTTGCCCTGGTCGGCCGACCAGGGTTCAAAAGGTTCAAGGCCTAAATCTAGTTGGCCACGAAGCCCTTGAAGTTAGCTTTCCAATGCCGCAAACCTTGCATTAAAATTCCTCATGTGCAAAAAGTTATGCTTGTTTTGGTGAAGCTGCGCAGATTCGGTCCAACCGGACTTCAACCAACCATCCCCACCCGGACTTGGCTTTAGGAGATTTTTTTATTGCAAAATGAAGCCCTGGAAGTTTCCTTTCCAATGGAAATGGCCTCACATCTAAATTCCTCCTGTGCAAAGAGTTATACCCGTTTCGGTGAAGCCGCACAGTTTTGGTCCTCCCGGATTCATGCCGAACCACTTTTGACCACCTGATTTTTCTGGTCTTCCATCAGATTTTCTGGTCGACCATGTGTCCACATTGAAGCCCCAGAAGTTAGCTTTCCAATGGCACCAACCTTGCATCAAAATTCCCCCTGTGCAAAGAGTTATGCCCGTTTCGGTGGAGTCGCGCAGTTTCGGTCCTACACGGATTCATTCCGAACTTCTCCCAAACTAGTTTTCCTCTCTCTTCTCCTCTTTTCTTCAACTCCAAACCCCTAGACAAGGTGTTTTGAATTTTTTTTCAAAGATTTCATCTCTCTTTCATTCATTTCCACTTTGTCCTTGCTCGGTTTACCGAAAAGCGCAACATTTGACAAAATGCGAGCCTCGGAATATCGTAAAAACTTTATTTCAGAAACGTTTTGAAAGAGAGGGTTTTAAGGTCTAAAATCTTTTGATCAAGAGTGTTTTGGTCCAAAAAGGGGTATGAAGTTGAGATTTGACTCCCTCCTTGCCGAAGAAACTGAACCTTTCCCCTGCATAACTTCCAAAACCATCAGTCGTGTCCAAGTCTTAAAGGCGGTCAAAAATAGGGTGTCTACACATATAAACTCATTAAGAGCAATAACATTTCCACACTCATATATTCTCAACAAATTAATCATTTCATGGTTATGTCACATTTTTCTTTTAACAACTCCCAATCAACATATCCTCTTACATTGTGGAATTCCTCATTTCAACATATATCAATATGATAACATCACCATATTTCTCAAAAGAAAATCTCAAATTTTCTAGGCGTTTCCATAATTGAGGTTTCCTTCTCATAAAAATTTCATTATTTCAAGAACATACTTTCCAACAACAACAACATTACTCAACATCTCAAGGTTTCTTATGAAACATTTTGAAAACCCACATTTTAAAAAGAAAAACTTATTCAACTTAATTCAAAGTTTCCATCCTCTCCAAAATTTGTTCTAAATCAATATAATCTTATAAAAATGTATATATAATTTTAAGAAAATCCCTACCTCAAGTTTTGGAGAAGAAGAGATGAGAAACCTCCAAATTTGACGGGGTTGGAATCCAATCTCTACCGCATAAGATGAAGCCCTCAGTTAGCTCTTTAACTTTGATGAAGAAACTTGGGTTAAAAATCCCATGGATCTAAAGAAATCAAGGCTTTGATCTTGTTTGGTGTAGGAAATGTAGAGAAAAGGAGAAGAAAAGGGTTTTTAGAGAGAGATGTATACAAAAGTGATATACACATAGTCTAAGAAGAGAAAAAAGCAAAATTTTTGGACTCAGCGACTCCCGCACGTGCGGCACTCTCTTCCACACGTATGGAGCATGCCTCCCGCTTGTGCAGCCACCCTACCCTGTAACGATCCCGATTTTGACCCGTCACTTTGTGATGTTTCGGGCTCGGGTTAGTATGGTTTTGAACGGTGTTACGTATCTTAGTTTCCCTTGTATTCTCCTTATTTTTGGTTATCGGGTTATAGTGGTGTGTTTGGAACATGTAATGTCTCTAAACCTTTAGATGCGAATCCAATCTGAATTGTGCCTTATAGAGTTTTATCGGAAGTTAATTCTTTCATGTTTTGCCACTTCGCTGAGTATGTCGGGGGTCGAGCTGCCCGGTCAACTCGCCGAAGCAAAAATCCAAAATGCATTCAAAGTTGCTTGTCCTCTCAAGCGGCCGTTTATGCGCTCGAGTGGAGAATGTTTGGTTCTAGAAGTTTGACCTGTCTGCAAAAGTACTGGGAAAGTGTATTTGACGCTCGAGCGGGGCTTTCCACGCTCGAGCGGACCATGTTATATCAATCCGTAAGGGGAGATTTCAAATCACTTTTTCAGTTCTGTCTCTTTCTAAAACTCTCCAAAATTTTCGGATCTAGAGCTTCTCTCTCTATAAGTCATCTCCTCTCTTTGATTTCTCCAAATCTGTTGGGAGTTAGACTGAAGTTCTTCATCAAAGGTGCGTAACTTCTCAAGGGCTTCGTTGTGTGCGGTGGAGATCGAGTTTCGACAACGTAAATTTTGGGGTTTCATCTCTATTCTTTTTCAATGTTTGAGGTAGGAATTTTCTTAGAGTTATATATATATATATTTTTGCAAGATCTAGATGATTTTCGAAATCATCCTTCGATAGTTTTGAAAATTGATTGTTGATTCAAGAAATTGAGCGATTTTGAAAGTGGGTTTGTCTCTTGTTCTTTCAAAATGATCTTATGGGTTTTGATCTTCGTTGATTAAAAAAAATATGATTTTAGAAAGTTTTCTTTCAAAAGATTTGAATTGTACAGTTTTGGTAAGAAAACCTAAAAATTGGGGATTTTTAAAAGAGATTGAAAATCCATGAATGATATTGTTATATTTATTTTGTATGTCAAAATAAATGGATGTTTGGAAAATTTCTTATTTATATTTATATGAATGATGAATTTCATAGAATATGAGAATTGTTGTTCATTTTGAAAATTATTGTTCAAGACGTTGAAATGGTCTTGAAATGACTAATTGTTGAGGATACTTGAGAAGAGGGAATTGTGTTATTCCTTGAATGATGAATTAGAATAAAAGTATTTATATTTATCTTGTGAAATTGCATTGAAATGAGAAATGGGAATTTTGATCACAATGGTAATATTATGTGGAAGAATTGGAAATGGAAGAATTGTTACATTGTATTGATTGTTGTTGCATTGACATATCAATTCATTTTATTACATTAAACTTTGAAAGTCGATTTAAAAACTTGCATTGAGAAAGGAATGTTGAGAAAATAAGTTTTCATGGAATGGTTTTGGGGTAACCAAGTTGGTAAGTCTTGATAGGTGGTATAGATGAAATTGAATAAGTTGGCCTGAGAGTCCGGAATGAAAGATCGAAAACCCCAGCGGGTAGGTGTCAAGCCTTCCGGTTAATACTGGTAAAAATGACAATTTGGTAGTACTCGTATAGTCTACTTGTAGACACCGACCTAGGGATTACCAAAGCTGTATTTACCACCCCTTGAATTAAATTGTTAAGTTTTAAACAATGGACATTTCATGGCATCATTGAGCATGATGGTTTTCAAAAAATGAAGATATGATTTATTTGCAAAAAGACATAGCATGGCATGTGTATTCATCTCTTGAGACTTGTATAAAATGTATATACTTTGTTAAAGATTTCTTACTAGGCATTATGCAGGAAAAGATGTGGTGATTCCGCCTAACTAAATGCGAGTAAATATGTGTTGAGAGTACAAGGCTCTCATTTTTCTTTTGTTGTAACTTTGTTTGTAAGCCAAGGGCTGTATTTGTGTGCATTTGAATAACCATTTTATGTAACTAGGTCTAAGCCTTAGAAACTTGTAAACCCTTGTAACGCCCCAAATTTCTAGCCCAAATGATAATACAACAATCATGGCTCTTTCAAGGAAAACCGAATATAAATCTCCGAACTTACATTACATGATACAATAGTTCTTCATGCAACAATACATTAATCCAACAACAAGTAAATAAACAAATAAATACCCCACACAAGGCTAGAGCCTAGTTACACAAAACGGTTATTCAAACCCACACAAACACAGCCCTTAGCTTACACACAAAGTCACAGCAAAATGAGAGCACTGTACTCCTAACACACATACTTCCACGCCCCTAGTTGGGTGGGATCACCACATCTTTTCCTGCACAAAAATCCCGTATGGTGAGCATAAAGCCCAGTAGGAAATTCTTAACAAAGTATATACATTTTATACAAGTCTCAAGAGATGAAATGCACATGCCATGCTATGCCCTTTTGAAAAAAAATCACATCTTCATCTTTGAAAACCATCATGCTCAATGATGTCATGCAATTTTAATTCTTCAAAACTTAACAATTCATTTCAAGAGCGGTAAATACGACTCTGGTAATCCTCAGGTCGGTGTCTGCAAGTAGACTATACAAGTACTACCAAATTGTCATTTTTACTGGTATTAACCGGAAGGCTCGATACCTATCTGCGCGGGTTTTCGGTCTTTCACCCCGGACTCTCAGGCCAACTTATTCAATAGTATCTACACCACCTATCAAGGCTTACCAACGTATTTAACCCCAAACCATTTTATGAAAACTTGTTTCTCAACATTCTTTTCTCAATGCAAGTTTTCAAATCAACTTTCAAAGTTTAATGTAATCAAATGAATTGATATGCCAATTTCACAAGATAAATATAAATACTTTTATTCCAATTCATCATCCAAGGAATAACACAATTCCCTCTTCTCAAGTATCCTCAACAATTAGTCATTTCAAGACTATTTCAACGTTTTGAACAATAATTTTCAAAATGAACAACAATTCTCATATTCCATTTATTTTGACAAACAAAATAAATATAACAATATCATTCTTGGATTTTCAGTCTCTTTAACAAAAATTTCCAAATTCTAGGTTTTCTCACCAAAACTATACAACTCAAATCTTTTGAAAGAAAACTTTCCAAAATCATATTTTCTTCAATCAACGAAGATCAAAACCCATAAAATTATTTTAAAAGAACAAGAGACAAACCTACTTTCAAAATCGCTCAACTTCTTCAATGAACAATCAATTTTCAAAGCTATCAAAAGATGATTTCGAAAATCATATAGATCTTGCAAAAACATATATATAACTCTAAGAAAATCCCTACCTCAAGTTTTGAAGAAGAAATGAGATGAAACCCCCAAAATCAACGGTGTCGAAACTCGGTCTTCACCACACACAACGAAACCCTCGAGAAGTTAACCAACTTTGATGAAGAACCTATGGCAGAACTCTAATGGATCTTGAGAAATCAAGGTTTTGATCCAATTTGGCGTAGGAAAAACTAGAGAGAAGGGAAAGGAAATAATTTTAGAGAGAGAGATATACAAAAGTGATATGAAATATCAGATTCACGAATTGATATAACATAGTCTGCTCGAGCGTGGAAAGCCCCGCTCGAGCGTCGAATACACCTTTCCAGTACTTTTGCAGACAGGTCAAATTTTTGGAACCAAACTTTCTCCGCCCGAGTGCATGAACGGCTGCTCGAGCGGACAAGCCACTTCGAATGCATTTTGTATTTTTACTTCGGGGGCACTGCCCCTCAACCCCGCCAGGGTGCTGCCCTCGGACCCGCCAAGGGGCGCTGCCCCCTTGACCCCTGCAAGCTGACCGGGTAACTCGATCCTTGACCTACCCAATCGACGTGGCAAAACATGAAAGAAGGATCGAAACCGGGATCGCTACAACCTTCCCCCCTTAAAGAATTTCGTCCACGAAATTTCAAATCAACCTACCCAAACAAAGGGGTTTCTATCTATCAAAGCCACGCTATTTCATTTTCAAATCACAATACTAACTCTCAACCAAATTCCACCATTTCCACCATAGCTATCTCATTAACAACAACGTCCCAAATACACATAAACATGAAATTTCCTAAAAAGTAATGGCAACTCTCAACAACCTTATGCTTAAAACAACAACGCACATATCAACATGTGGTTAACAACTTTAAATATGTTTTCTTTAACACTAGGGAATATTACTAAAAAAGCAACTTAAGCATTTTTAAACAAATCCGGATATTTGGAGCGGACTTCCGCCACCCGTTCCCATGCCGCTTCTTCAATCCCATGGTGTTTCCACAGCACCTTTACCAATGGTATAGTTTTGCCCCGTAGCACTTGCTCTCGGGTATCTAATATTTGAACCGGTCGTTCTTCGTAAGAGGCATCCTCATCTACCTCCAAGTCAATCCAATCAAGAACATGAGAAGGGTCGGGTTCATACTTCCTAAGCATAGATACATGAAATACGTTGTGAACTCCAGAAAGTTGTGGCGGTAAAACTAATCGGTATGCCACTTCCCCAATTCACTCTAAGATCTCAAAAGGCCCAATGAACCTTGGAGATAATGTTCCACTCTTACCAAATCTCATCAAACCCCGCCTTGGTGAGATTTTTAGAAACACATGGTCACCGTCTTCAAAAGATAAAGGTCATCTCTTCTTATCGACATAACTCTTTTGTCGGCTTTGGGCCGTAGCTAACCTTTTTTGGATGAGAGCAACTTTCTCGGTTGTCTGTCTAACAATTTTCGGACCCAGTAAAGGTGCATCACCCACTTTGGCCCAATAAACCAGTAATCTACAAGGTCGGTCATACAAGGCCTCAAATGGTGCCATTCCAATACTAGCTTGGTAACTATTGTTGTAAGCAAACTTAATCAATGGCAAGTGCCTTTCCCAAGGCCCCTTAAAATCAAGGACACAAGCTCTAAGCATGTCCCCCAAAATCTGAATGGTACGTTCTGACTGTCCATCGGTTTGAGGATGATAAGCGGTGCTAAGAGTCAACCTAGTTCCCAATGCCTCTTGAAGGCTTTGCCATAACTGGGCAATAAAACGAGGATCCCTATCCGACACAATAGTCACAGGGACTCCATGAAGTCGAACTATCTCTCTAATGTACAACTCTGCCAAGCGTTCAACTGAGTCACTGGGGCACATCGGAATGAAATGTGTAGACATAGTCAACCTATCAACAATCACCCAAATGGCATCATTTCCTCGTTGTGTTCTAGGATGCCCAACTACAAAATTCATGGTAACACGGTCCCATTTCCACTCGGCTATCTGTAAGGGTTGTAATAAACCCATTGGTCTTTGGTGTTCGATCTTCACTTGTTGACAAGTAAGGCACTTCGATACAAATAAAGCAACATCCCGTTTCATACCCCTCACCAAAAATGACGACTAAGATCATGATACATTTTAGTGCCTCCTGGGTGTACCGCAAGGCGTGAGTGATGGAACTCCCGAAGTACTTCCTCTCTACAAGATTCTGGTACAAACAAACCGTCTAGGTAACGTATACTCAGACCCAAGTGAATGTTCAAACCTTTCTCTTCCTTTCCATTGGAATTCTTAACACGGATTGATTCCACACCACGGTCTCCTCATTGTGCCTCTATGACCTTACTAACCAAGGTAGGTTGAGCGTTCAAAGTAAACAAGGTAGCACTCTCTCCAGACTCACCTAAGTGCAAATCAAACTTGCCAATAACATCTAGCATATCACATTCCCGAATGGCCACACTTGCCAAACTACTCACAGATTTTCGACTGAAAGCATCGGCCACCACATTGGCCTTCCCTGGATGATAGTGTAACTCAAAGTCATAATCCTTCATAAATTTCATCCACCTCCGTTGTCATAAATTCAAGTCTTTTTGAGAAAACAAATACTTTAGACTCTTATGATCAGAGAAAACCTCAAACTTCTCACCATACAAGTAATGCCTCCAAATTTTCAAAGAAAAAATCGCCACTGCTAATTCTAGATCATGGGTGGGGTAATTTTTCTCATGAGTTTTCAATTGACGTGAACCGTAGGCCACAACTTTTCCCTCTTGCATCAAGACACAACCAAGTCCATCCCCAAACGCATCACAATAGACAGTGTAATTCAAACCCCTTTCCGGAGTTATCAAAATCGGTGCGGTAGTCAATCTAGTCTTAAGCTCTTGGAATGACTTTTCACAAGCCTCATTCCACACAAATTTGATACCCTTTCTAGTCAACCTAGTCAAAGGTGCAGCTAGTCTAGAGAAATCCCTTACAAAAAGTCGATAATACCCCACTAATCCCAAGAAACTCCGGATTTCAAAAACATTCTTGGGTTGTTCCCAATCCTGTACGACATCTATCTTTGAGGAGTCCACAGTTACTCCCTTTCTGGACACTACATGCCCCAAAAACTTCACCTTTGTTAACCAAAACTCGCATTTCTCAAATTTGGCATACAATTGGTGCTCACTATGTAAACCCAGTACTACCCGCAAGTGAGTCTCGTGTTCCTCTTCAGAGGTTGAATAAATCAAGATGTCGTCCACAAAGACGACCACAAAACAGTCCAAGTATTCTCTAAAAATTATGTTCACCAAATCCATAAAGGAAGCCGGTGCATTGGTCAACCCAAAAGGTATTACATGGAATTCATAGTGGCTATAACGAGTACGAAAGGCCATCTTCTTAATGTCCTTCTCCCGAACTCTCAACTGATGGTACCCCGACCTCAATCTATTTTTCAAAGGCAATGAGACCCTCTAAGTTGGTCAAACAAATCATCTATTTTTGGTAGAGGACACTTGTTCTTAACCGTAACTTTATTCAACTTACGGTAATCAATACACAACCGCAATGACCTATCATTCTTCTTAGCAAAGAGAGCCGGTGCTCCCCAAGGCGATGTACTAGGGTGAATGAAGCCCTTGTCTAAAAGTTCTTGGAGTTGAATCTTCAACTCATGCAATTTGGCGGATGTAAATCTATACAGTGACATGGAAATCGGTGTCGTGCCAGGCACTAATTCAATGGAGAACTTGATCTCTCGATGAGGTGGTAAACTAGTAAGATCTTCTAGAAAGACATCCGGGTATTCACAAACTACTCTTGGTAACTCAACATGAGCCCCGTCACTCTCACTATCCAAGAGAGTTGTAAGAAGGCCACTAAGCTTGCTTCTACTATGAGGGTCAACAACTGGCGACAAGGCTCTATCAACTCGGTTCCCCAGAAAATAGAAATGATCACCACCCGAAGTGCACATCGTAACTCTCTGACGGTAACAATCAATCACAGCTTGATAAGAACACAACCAATCCATGCCTAAAATGACATCAAAACTTGACATATCTAGCAACACAAAAGCAAACGGAAGTCGATGCCCGGCAACTTCTATTTCACAATTATGACAACCCCAGTCTAAATCAACTGTACCCCCAACAGGTGACTCTACTCTGAGTGGAGACACTAATCGTGCTACCTCTAACCCCAATGCAGAAGCAAATGCATTAGATATAAATGAATGAGACGCACCTGTGTCTATCAATACATTAGCCAAAGAATTACACACAACAAAAATACCTCTCACAACTGAGGATTCTGGAAACTGCTCTAGCACGGTAACAACATACACATGACCCTGTGGCCCCTAATTAACTTGCTCCCCTCTCGAAGCATAGGCCTATTGTACTGACTGAGCCGAAGTGGCTCCCTGATTAACTCGCGAAGCTTGGATTAATTGAGCTTGCTGGTGGCTCTGAGTCTGCCTCGACCCTGATGCGCCAGATGCGCCTCCCAACTGTGGGCAAGCTCTCTTCATATGCTCCGGTTGACCACACTGATAACAATTAAACCCTTGACCTTTATTCTGAGACTGAGACTGACTTTCAGATCGGTTAGGTGGTGGTAACATTAACTGCCCTCCTCCCTTCTGTGGGCATGAGAAGGATTTGTGACCCGGTTGGCCACACTTGAAACACGAGAAGCTACTCGATGAGCTTTTTCCCGGACCTGCACTAGGCAAAGGAAAAGTAGATCTAGACTGTTGTGGTTGGGACTGGGATGGATAGGTGTTCCTGCTCTTCTTGTTCTGCCTATAGTCTCCTTGAGACTCTTGGCCCTAGACCTTGAACTCTGAAGCCTCTCATTCTCGGCTTGTATGGAAATTTCTACATTTGTCGCCGTCTCCACAAGATGGTCATATTCCCGAATCATATTTCTGACAAACTTGAACATAATTTTTGTTTTCAATTTCTTATCAAATTCAATGCAACAACGCTCTTCCGTTGCCACAAACTCTGGTGCAAATCTGGACAAACTAGAGAAGACTGCCTCAAACTCGGCCACGGGCCTGTCGAGTTGTTTGAGGTCTTTAAACTCTTGCCTCAATCTCTCCCTAGGAGTGGGAGGTATGTGCTTATCTTGGAAAGCAACCGCAAAGGCTTCCCATGTCAGCTCCACTCTACCCTTGGCATATTTTCACCATTAACCTGCGTCTCCCTTAAGATAGTAACTCGCTAGAGTCACTCTTAGTTCACTATCTTCGATGTGATGCATCTCAAATGTCTTCACATTTTGTTCGAGCCACTCAACCGCTTTCTTGGGCTTGGGACCACCATGGAACTCATCCGGTTTGGCCCGCAAGAACTCTTTAGTAAGGAAACTCGCCCTTGACTCCGTGGTGTTGTCTTGGGCTTGATTCTCCGGTTTGGCCCGCTTTAGTAACGGCGAGCCATGCATTGAAGACTTGATTTGAAGTTCCCGCGGAGGCGTTTCGCGCCGAAGAGTGCACTTTTCTTGTACTTTCTCGAGAGCCGGGGACTCCAATCATCACCAAAATTCACAGGGAGACCAGAGGGACCTGGGAGACCACCCAGGAGGGCCACCGACCAGTTTTTGCTCACAGGGTGGTCGGCCAGCCAGAAAACCTGGTTAGCCGACCAATTTACTAAACTTGGGGCAGTTTGGTCCTTTTATGCTCGGTTCTTTAAATACACACATCCCAATCACTTTTGCTCACACCCCTTAGGCCGAAATCAGCCCCCCTTCCTTCCTAGACAATTTTCTCCCTTAGATTTGCGCTTTATACATGTTTTCCAATGCCCCACGCGAAGTTGTTTCGCAAAAACTTTCAGTCTCCTCACTTTGAACCGATTAAAATTTGATTTCGGTGCTTCTTTCTCCATTTTCACCACTTGAGGTATGTTTGTCTCGAAGTTTGGCATATTTTCTCGGGAGTTGACTTTTGTTGACTTTTTTCTTTCCCGAGAGTTGACTTTTGTTGACTTTTTCCTATTTTGGCTCATTTCGCTCATTTTTGCTCATTTTTGCAGATTTCTCTAGATGGCGGATCATTTCCATCACGGGAGAGGTTCTCCACATGCCGGGGATGAGCCCGACGTCATGTCATTGCCTCCGAGGATTCGGCCTTCTGACCCCGAGAGGTACGACACTCCAGATCATGTCTTACCTCCTACCACCTTTTATCACTTCACTGACTTCGAGCGGCGAGCACCCGTGGACCTACTGCTACGGGAGCCTGCGTCTCATCTATCTCACCAGGCACGAGACGTACATACTTCCTTTTACGTTTTCTGTAATGTATTCTGCGTTTCCTGCACATTTCATGCCTTTGCAATGTACTTTATTTGCTCATTCTGAACACATTCATATGCACAGTACTTCTACTTATTCTGACATACGACTCACAAATAGCACAATATTGATTTGGCATGTAGTTCACTTAGGATATGATGCTGACTCGGCACGCAGCTCACCGCACAATATTCTGTTAATTTGGCATACAATTCACTCTGAACACACGGTTCACCCTGACCACACGATCTATCTCGGGCACACAGCACATTTTTGGGCACACAGCTCACTTTTCGGGCACACAGCTCATTCTTTGGGCACGCAGCTCACTTTTCGGGCACACAGCTTATTTTTCGGGCACACAGCTCACTTTTCGGGCACATAGCTCATTCTTTGGGCACGCAGCTCACTTTTCGGGCACACAGCTCATTCTTTGGGTACGCAGATCATTTTTAGGCACACAACTCATTTTTCGGGCACATAGCTCATTCTTTGGGCACGCAGTTCATTTTCAGGCACACAGCTCACTTTTCGGGCACACAGCTCATTCTTTGGGTACGCAGTTCATTTTCAGGCACACAGCTCACTTTTCGGGCACACAGCTCATTTTTTGGGCACACAGCTCATTTTTCGAGCACACAACTCATTCTTTGGGCACGCAGCTCATTTTCAGGCACACAGCTCACTTTTCGGGTACACAGCTTATTCTTTGGGCACACAACTCACTTTTCAGGCACACAGCTCATTTTTCGGTCACATAGCTCATTCTTTGGGCACGCAGCTCATTTTCAGGCACACAGCTCATTCTTCGGGCACACAGCTTATTCTTTGATTTTTGAACACCTAGCTCAGCATTTTTTCATTCTGAACACACAGCTCAATCACTTCACTTTGAACACGCAGCTCACACATTTCAATTCTGATCACACACAGTTCATTTACTTCATTTCTGAACACACAGTTCATTTACTTCATTTCCGAACACACAGTTCATTTATTCCATTTCTAAACACACAGTTCATTTACTTCATTTGCACGCAGCTCATACATTTCGTTCTGAAACTGAATACATCTGTTCATTTTGAATGCAGGTATCTTCCCGTTCCACGTGGGGCTATAGGTCGATCCTTGCTAAGGAGTGGTATGTGGAGCTCCCAGATACCGTTCGCCATATCGTGGACAAGGCGAGATTTGGACCTTTCTACGTGGGGCTATCACGTTACCCGGCAAGTAGGACCCTTATGGGGTACTCGTGGAGAGGTGGTGGGACACCACAAACTCGTTCCACTTTTCAACTACTGGGGACATGACGATGACCCCATTTAACTTCGCCATGCTGACTGGCCTTGACGTAGCCGGCCGATCGGTCCCCTATGACGCAGATATGGGCGAGTGGGAGGCAGTTTGGATTTATCTATTGGGAGTCCGCCCGCCGATCGACAGATCATCGGGCAGAGTCAGGTGCTCCTGGTTTCCCGTGCAGTACAGGGGGACTTCGCCCGAGACTATCGAGGAGATAGAGCAGTATGCCCGGGGTTTTTTGATGTTCCTTATCAGGACCACTCTGTTCTCCGACAGAGGGAACACAGTTGGACTTTATTTGCTCAGTGCTTTGGTAGACATATCACAGGTCAGCCAGTATGATTGGGGTGGCGCCGGCCTCGCTACCCTTTACTATTATATGAGCGCGACCTCCCGCGGGCGAGGGAACATAGTAGGTGGCTACTAGAGAGCCTGGGAGGTACATTCTGCCCTCTTGATTTACATTTCCGCTTTTCATTATCCGTACAATGCACACACGGCACACATTTCATTCTATATCCTACATTCTGCACTCAGTATTCTGTATTTTCTGTACATTCTGTATGTTGTACACTGCACCCAGTATTCTGTATATTGACATTCTGCACTCAGCATTCAGTATATTGTACACTACGTATAGCATTCTGTATACTGACATTCTACACTCAGCATTCAGTATTTTTAATATATTCTGTGTTTTAACAATCGCTGTCTTGCCTTTCACAGCTATGGGTTTATGCATACTTCCCGACGCTGGCCCCTGAGCTCGAGGTGGAGGCACCTCTTGAGATCCCCTACTCCCGCAGATTTGAGAGTCGGTGTTGGCCGAGAACTCGGGAGACTTTGCCCTATCTCCGACAGTTCTTTGATACTGTACGGCCGACGGAGGTAATCCAAAACTCTCAGTTCGTCATGTTTTTCAGCTTTGGTTCATCTTGCATATTTACAACATCTAATTAGTTTATGCACTTGTTATTCGCAGATCTCTTGGCAGCCCTGGGCACCTTTGTCAGGAGATGCCCGGTGCCGATTCCCTGGGGCGTGGGCCTCTTCTCGATACAGGACTTTATTTAAAGGGCTAGTTGGTAGGGCCTGGTTTCTGGGGGATCGCTTCATGCGTCAGACGGTGGGGAACCTTGATCAGGGTATCCCCTCAGCACCTCC
This sequence comes from Camellia sinensis, assembly GCF_055761805.1. Taxonomy (NCBI): domain Eukaryota; kingdom Viridiplantae; phylum Streptophyta; class Magnoliopsida; order Ericales; family Theaceae; genus Camellia; species Camellia sinensis. The sequence continues at coordinate 102,037,148 of NC_138973.1, read as the reverse complement.
AAATGACATGCGATCCACTGAGGGACTCACTCCTTGGGAGGTCGAGGAGCTTACGTTGGGTACTGATGCAGTTCTATTGCTGGAGGAGGGAGATAACGCGACCTATCGCTATACATACTTAATGCCTCCGCTGTCAGATGTCCGTGTCCCCAGGAGGAGGGTGGCTGATGTGCCTTCCTCGAGTCGGACCCGAGCTAGAGACATTTCTTCAACCAGCGGAGCCGGTATATCGAGGGGTGGGGCTAAAGAGATCCCCCCGACTTATCAGTATGCTGGGTGGCCGGATCTTATGACCGAGCTAACAGGCTGGTAGTATGGGGCATCCTACCCGATTCCATTGGAGCCTCCATTGCCTGATCATCGATACGTTAGTGACCTTGACTCGCCACCGGTATGCTTTACAGTTTTTATTTATCACTCAGATATTTAGACGTTCATTCATTCACTGATGACTTGCGCTTACATCTGCAACCTCTCAGAGAGTATTACGAGGGGTTACTCGGAGTGGTGGCCTCACTCGAGAGCATGGTTCTGCGGAGAGAGACACAGCTGTTCATCGCCGGCGTCTCGGTAGTTTTCGATTTCCTTGCATTTATCATACTTCTGATGACATACTGAAATTGAACATTCCATTACATTGGTTGATTGGATGTGTAGAGCACATCTGGCACACCACATTCACATACTACATCTACAAGCACACACTCCTCGCAATCATTCCCACATCTGCATCTGATATACATACTTTGGCTGATGTATTCAAATTACCCTCTTTTTTTGTTTCAGATGCCACCGCTACAGGCTGTGCCATCCAGGCCTTCTCGAGGAGCTGGGAGAGGGGGTTCGACTCGCAGCCGAGGCAGGCATAGAGCACCTATCAGCAAGGAGGAGGAGTCTGCGCATCCTCAGTCAGAGACATCCGCAGGCAAAGAGGAGGACTCTGGCTCCAGTTCTGAGAGTGGAGGTGATGCCAGGGAGGGTTCCGAGGACGGTAGCTTCGATTCGGATGATGGTGCTGGTAGAGGTGGTGCAGAGGCTACTCAGCCGAAGAGGATGAAGAGAGCCTCCTGATCTTGAGCCTGATAGCCTTGATGCAGATGTTCTTGCTTTATTTTCCTTTTTTTTTTTTTAACTAGTAGTTGAAGCACATTAGCTTTAGGTAGTTTTATTTTCTTTAAAACTCGTACCCTGTTTTAAAATGTTGTAACAAAATAAGCTATGATGGAATGAAATAGTTTTTTGTTCAAAAAGTGTTGTATTTTGCATTCTTAGCATCGCATCGCATCATTTTACACAAAAATGAGATTTAAAGGAAATTGAACATTGTACACTGCCAAGTCAGGTAATGAGCCAACACAACAAACTAAACAACTTAACTTATTAAGAAACGACAAAACCTTAGCAAGTTTACAACTCGATAAACAAATCCCGACAATGTTGATTAAACAAAGAGTAACAACTCAATGCACAAAACTCGACAACTCGATAAGCAAACATAACAACTTGATAAACAAACTTAATAACAACTTGATAAATAAAGAACAACAACTCGATAAGCAAATGCATTTCGGACAAACCGGGCGACGGAATGCATCCGAAACAGAGGTAAACTCGGACCTTCAACACTCCCAACACATGGAAAGGCTAGGAGCTCTCTTCTAGAGACCAGGAAAAGACCAAAAACCAGCTTTCCTCTATGGCCGACAACCAAAAGTGGTTGGCCTACCAGTTTCTTGCCTTGGAGACCAGTTATGTGGTCGACCGACCAGAAAAACTGGCTGGCCGACTAGAAAAAGTGGTCGGCCGACCAATTGGCTTGGCAACCTCTAGATTTGTGACACATGTCCTTCAAACAATGCCTTATCCTCCATAAAAGTTTCAGCTTCGTGGTTCTTTCATTTCATCTCAGTTTTGCATCAAAATGGAGGCATTTCTCATCCAAAATCTCACGGCTTGGATTGCTACTTTAGATGGCTCGGAAAAGTTAAACTTTCGGGGCTTCGACATAAATGCACTATTCACGCTGAGTCGCACTCCGCTGCATCTTTCATTCCTCCATGTCGCGGAAAGGTTTTGGAATCCGGTAACACATGTCTTTAGTTTTGGCGGGCAAGAGATGTGTCCTACCTTCGAAGATTTCCAAGCTTTGATGGAGTTCGAGCGCAACGAAGAAATCTTGCCCCAGCTTCGCTTCGGCCATGCCCAAGCCTTAGGACGAATGTGTGGGCTCACTATGCATGACACTCGGTCATTGATTTGTGACGGAATGCTGGACATTCCGAGTTTGATTTTTCGGTTTTCTGATACTGGTGACCGTGGTAACCATCATTGGCAGGGCTTTTGGCGACATGCGCTCTGCTTGTGCATGCTGTCCCATTTCTTGCTTGCCCCAGGCTTGGGAGGGTTTAACACTCGTTTGATTGAAGTTACCCAAGGCCTAAAAGAGGGCAAGAACTGCATTGCCATCACATTGGCCGAGACATTGATGGGCTTGGATGCTTTCCATCGCCGGGAAACGACCAGATTTGCGGGGAGTCCACTACTGTTGCAGGTAATGTTCCCACCCTTCCTCACATATATATTGCGCACATCACTCGGCCCTCAGGCTCGATTTTTCTCTCAAAACCCTTTTCTCACTTTTCTCTCATTGTACATCTCTCTATTCTTTAATCTCTCATTTTCCATCCCTCCCCAGGTGTGGTTGATGGACAAGTTGCAGGTTGTGGACTCTTGCCCAACGTACTCAGCTTGTAGCTACTTCTTCCGGCGACGTCTAGTCGATGCCCTTAATGAGGGATGGTGGTTCGACTGGATGTGCAGTTTGTCTGCAGACCGTATTGCTTGGCAGTGCCCTTGGCTCAATTTACCGGAAATGAGCTATAGCATGTCCTGGCAGGCCGGGATTTAGTTGATTGGCCTGACACACTACGTGTTCTACTTTCCTTTCCAGTTCCAGTGCCAGTTCGACCATGATCAGATTTGCTCGGCAGAGGGGATAAAGTACCCAGCTGCATTTTCGGTCCGAAGCGCACAGCTAGCTCGGTATGCCACGACATGGAGGACGAAAGAGCTTCTAGTCCCCGCTTCCACTTTCAGTTGCACCTTATCTGATGAGTGCGTAGATTGGCTCAATGAAGAGGCACAGATTGGGCCCAGCTTGGCATCAGAAGCTTCGACCAGCTCTGGGAGGGGACGCAGGAACACCTGACTATGCCCCGGATTTATTTGCTTTGATCAGAACTTTCAAGTTTTCTTTATGAATGTAATGAAAAGAAACTTCAATTTGTATTCAAGAGTAGAAAAACTCTGTATTAAAATCAATGTAATTTGAAGGTTGTGGGTACTGAAAACTTCCCGTTTGGTCCAAAAAAGGTCTAAGTCGTAAAAAGATTAATTTGAATAAAATCAACTTTTATTAAAACTTTTCAAAACCATTTTCAATATGGATCAGAACTGGACACGCCTGAGATCTGTCACTGAGATGCACAATCCTAAATTCCAGCAACAGGAAAGTTGCCCCTAGTCTGAATAACGCTGTACCAGAGATCACAACCGAAGTTCTTGAATGCAGATCAGACAAAGATGACCAAACATGATCACAAGGACAAAGTTGATCAGGGAAATGTTTATGGCTGGACTTCAAGATGAAGTTGCCTACGTATCCCAAAGATGGGAATCAAGCCTTACGTAGTTCGGCTTAGGTTTGCTCGTGTATTGACCCTCACCTTTTACACTCTAACTTTTGCCAAGGCTACCCTTTGCTGGTTTTCAACCTTGCGAGCTCAGTTTTTATAATTTCAAATTTTATATGCTCTAACTTTTGCCTAGGTTGCCCTTTCGGGTTTTTGGCCTAGCGAGCCTCTCAGGGGTAATATTTCTTCTACTTGTCCATGTTGATCGGCTGTGAGAACTCTAGGCCATCTAGGTCTATTAGAACGACAGCTCCACCCGATCAAATAGACTTAATGATGTAGGGACCAGTCCAATTGGGTCTGAACTTGCCCTTAGGATCATGGATGGGGGCTCGGTTGTCTTTGAGCACCAAATCTCCTTCCTTCAAATTTCTGGACTTAACCTTCGTGTTGAAAGCCCTGGCGATTCTTTGTTGATAACCTTGAACATGGTATAGTGCTTTCAGCTTTCTCTCATCAAAGAGCATGAGTTCCTCAAATCTGCTCTACTGCCAATCTGCCTTAGCTATCTGACACTCAGTCAGTATTCGTAATGACGGAACTTCAATTTCAATAGGTAGAACGGCTTCCATCCCATAAACCAATGAATACGGAGTCGCTCTAGTAGAAGTTCTAATTGACGTCCGGTAGCCCCACAGAGCAAATGACAGCTTATCTGGCCAGTCTCGGTAGGTTTCCACCATCTTCTGCAAAATACGCTTGATGTTCTTGTTGGCGGCCTCAACTGCTCCGTTGGTCTGCGGCCGATATGTAGATGACTTGTGAAAAGCCACGTTGTATTTCTCCAAGAAGTCAATCACTTCCTTGTTGAAGTGGGAACCATTATTTGAGATAATCTCGTTCGGGACCCCATAGCGACAGATGATGTTGTTCCTGATAAACTTTGCAACGTGCGACGCCTTCAACACCGCATAAGATTGGGCCTCAACCCACTTTGTGAAATAGTCTATCGCGACCAGAATGAACTCATGCCCATTGGACCCTTTCGGAGTGACAGCCCCGATCACATCAATTCCCTAAACTGAAAATGGCCATGGCGAAGTCATATTGTATAGCTTCGACGGCGGGATGTTCATGCGGTTTGCATGGATCTGACATTTGTGGCATCACTGAACAAAGCCGATACAATCCTTCTCCATGGTGGACCAGTAGTAACCCTATCTGAGGATCTTTCAGGCCAGCATCACCCCGTTCACGTGCGCTCCGCACTCTCCTCCATGGATGGCCCCCATTAGGCGCTTCGACTCTTCATCCTCAACACACAGCTTATGCATTCCCAGATGACCTCTTTTATACAGTTTTCCTCTACAGATGATGAATTGAACAGCCATTCTTCGGATTGCCCTCTTGTCTTTGGCATTTGCCCCTAGTGGATACGCTTCTTTCTCCAAGAAGTTCCAGACATCGTAATACCAGGGGTTCTCATCTTGAACCTCTTCTATGGCAGCAATCGACTCGTAGGCTAGTGCAAACTTTTGGTCAATGATGATCGGAAGCATCCAGACTCCAAAAGGGATGTCTATCATAGAAGATAGAGTTGCTAATGAATATGCGAACCTGTTGTTTTCTCTTAACAGATGAGCGAAGTTCAGTTTTTCAAACTGAGGAATCAGCAAGTCCAAGGTCTGGTGGTAAATTCTCATTTTTTCTTCTTTGACTTTCCAATCTCCTTTAGCTTGAGATACAACAAGGTTCGAGTCCCTGATGACGTCCAACCGTTTTGCCCCTAGTTCTAGGGCGGTTTCTAAACTAGCAATGCATGCTTCATACTCTGCTTCGTTGTTCGAGACTTTGAATCGGAGTTTAAATGCTAGAGGGATACGGGAATTGTCAGGTGCTATCAGCAACACCCCTATCCCATACCCGTACTGGTTTGACGCTTCGTCAAAATACATCGTCCAAAACTCATCTTCGATATGCAAAATAGCCTCGTCTGGGAATAAGTACTCAACTGCTTCATCCCCCTCAACTGGGTTATGGGCTAGGAACTCTGCTACCGCTCTCCCCTTTACTGACTTGCGAGTCACATACTTCAGATCGAATTCGAAAAGCAGAAACAACCAGCGAGCTAGCCTACCCGTAAATGATGGTTTCTCGAAGAGATATTTAATGGGATCTAATCTTGAAACCAACATTACAGAGTGAGCTAACAGGTAGTGCCGCAACTTCCTGGTAGCCCATACTAAGGCTAAGCAAGCCTTTTCCAGTGGAGTGTAACAGGTTTCGTAATCCAGCATCTTCTTGTTCAGGTAGTAGATAGCTCTCTCCACCTTGTCCTCAGACTCCTATGCAAGCATGCAGCCCATCGTAGTTTCAGTTACCGAAAGGTACAAAATCAACGGTTTCCCCGGCTCAGGCGGTGACAACACAGGTGGGTTCTGTAAGTATTGTTTGATCTGTTCAAAAGCAGCTTGGCATCATCCGTCCCATTGGAACTTCGTTCCTTTCTTCAGGAGACCAAAGAATGGTTCACAAGTCAAGGTTAATTTAGCAATAAACCATCTTATGAATTGCACTTTACCTAGAAAGCCTCGCACCTCCTTTTCAGTCCTCGATGATGGCATTTCTAAGATGCCCTTGATTTTGGAAGGGTCGACTTCGATACCTCTCTGTGTAATCAAGAACGCCAGTATTTTCCTTGCTGTAACACCAAACGTACACTTCTGAGGATTCAGCAGCAACCGAAATTCTCTAATCCTTTAGAAGAACTTTTGCAAGGCGGTGTAGTGGCCCTCTCTTTCCTTGGATTTGACAATCATGTTGTCCACATACACCTCAACCTCTTTTTGGATCATGTCGTGCAATATCGTGGTTGCGGCCCTTTGATATGTAGCTCCAGCATTCTTCAACCCAAATGGCATTACTGTATAACAGTAGGTCCCCCACGGGGTGGTGAAGGCAGTTTTCTCCCGATCTTCGGGTGCCATCAGTATTTGATTGTAGCCTGAGAATTCATCCATGAACGAAAGCAGTACGTGCCCAGTAGTGAAGTCTACTAACTCATCGATATGCGGCAAAGGAAAGTCGTCCTTTGGACTGGCTTTGTTCAGATCCCTAAAATCCACGCATACCCGAATCTTGCCATCCTTCTTCGGCACCAGAACTATGTTGGCCAGCCAAGTTGGGTACTCAGATACCAGCAGGAACCCTGCGTCAATTTGCTTGGTGACCTCTTCTTTAATCTTGAGGGCCCAGTCCAGACAGATTCTCCTGAGTTTTTGTTTAACAAGTCGGGCCTCGGGGTTAAGAGGGATCCGGTGCTGTACAATCTCAGGATCGATCCCAAGCATGTCTTCATAGGACCACGCGAAAACATCTTTGAAATCTTTTAATAAAGCAACTAAGCGCTCGCGTTCTTCCAAAGACAACGTGGAACCGATCTGGACCAGCCGCGGGTCCTTCTCAGTACCAATATTAACTGTAGTGATTTCATCAACCAAGGGTTTAACAAATCTCTCTTACTCTTGATCAATTAAACGTTGTAAAATCGGAGGAATTTCTTCCTCATCGTTTTCATCAAAATTTTGAATGTCCTGATTAATACAATAAATCAAAAGCACAGAAAAGTACTTAGAAGCCACAGCCATTCCATTCTCATTAATCACTTCCAAATCGTCTGATTCCTTTGTTACAATAGACTCAAAAGAGAAAGAAAATGATGACCTAGACAGGACTGTGGCATCTGGGTTGTCATCCCCAGGAATATCGGACTCAGACTCAGACGAGCTGGAACCTGATTCTGACTCCACAGACTTTGTGCAATCAGATTCCGGCTCACTACCTGACCCGGTGCTGCTTGATAAAAATCCCTCCTCGTACTGCCAGATGAGGGAGGGTGCGATGGATGCATCCAAAATGCTTGAAGGTGGGCTCGCAGCCGTTTCATTCCCAATCATGGTCACCGAGAAGTTATCCCCCAAGCACTTCTGTATGATCGGAGGATCTGAAAGTAGACAAGCCAGCGCTACCCCCATTTCAATTTCGGTGTTCTCAGAATCCACTTTCTCATTCTGCTTATCCTCAGCTGATGGGTCTGTTTGCTCATCGGTAACATCATCCCCGGATAATTGTAGGTCAAAGAAGATCTCAAACCCTGGCAAGCGATGCTTTTCTGCATTCAACCATGGCTCTGGGAAGGCGCAGAATGAAAAATCCTCCCCCTTCCAGACAAAGCGTCCGTTTAGGGTACCCTGGATGGGTCGGTGCATTAATTCATAAGGCTTCCCTACCTGCTTTGCTCTGGCTCTCCCGGCCATCTCCATGCCTTTCCTCACCCAATCCTCTTTGGTGGACAGATAACCCAAGCCAAAGGTATGTGGGTTGTGTGGCACTTCGGCCGATACTGCAATGCCCTTCCGGCCACTTCTTCCTAGTCCCATCCCAGGGACGTGCTGGAGTTTGTTCATGAGGTATACTGACTGAGCACTAACGTACAACCCTTCATTAACAGTTAAGATGTTCTGTACGACCTGGGCCTCGGCTAGGGTAAAACCCGATAGGAACACATCCTCCGTGCCATGCTCGATTTCCAAAACCGGTGTGGACACTTCTGGCAGCGGATGGATTGACGAATTTCCAAAAACAATAGCCACCCCCTTCCCATGAGGGTATTTCAACATCTGATAAAGTGTGGAAGAGACTGCCTTCACCTGGTGCAGCCACGGCCGCCCTAGGAGTAAATTAAAGGTTACGGGAACGTCCAAGACATGAAAGTCAATCTCGTGCTGTCCTGGACCAACCTGAGTCTGGATTTTCACAGTCCCCATCACCTTTCTGCTAGTATTGTCATAAGCCCTTATCACCTGGGCAGTTGGCACAAAGTCCGCGGGCTTCAACCCGATTGCATATGCCGTCCTTGACGGGCACACGTTAGTAGCAAATCCTGTGTCGACAAGAACCACCGGTATCCATTTGCTTCTATATTCCACAGAGATGTAGAGCGGTTTTTTGTGATTCACGCCCTCAAGCGGCAATTCCTTGTCGAAAAAGGTCAACATCGGGGAAGCCCCTCCCGGAAAAACCAATCCCACTAACTGTTCAGGCGTGGTGTCTATTGAGAGTTTGGCCTTGTCCATTGCCGATAAGACAGCTTGTCTATGAACATGTGAAGCCATAAGCAGTCCCTAGATGGAGATTCCTGCTTGTATCTTTTTTAACTGTTTCAGCACAGCCTCTTCTTCAAGTAGTTTCTCTTTTTGCTTCTCTACCTCCTTGTCCTTTCCGAACGCCTCTAGTTGGTCTAGGTGCGGGGGCTTGAAATACCACCCACTCCTAGTCATATGGTCAACTTCACCAATATACCAGGTATCATCCGGTTGATTGCTCCCCCAATTCTCATCAGTGTGGGCGAGACATAGGTCATCGTCTTCCCACCATATTCCATCGGTAGCCGACAGACATCTATCCGGCTCCGTTACAACTGTCCTTGTACCCACAACACCTTCCGTCCATGTGTTTGCAGCATGCTCTGTTCTTGTGCACACAGCACGTTCAGTCCCTATAGGGGCTTTGGCCTTTCTGGCTCTTTCAGAATCTTCGAACCCTTCCCGTTCAAACTACTTTAGTGCAGCCTGCCGTTCAACATTTCCTATAGTCAAAATACCCAAATTCCGAGCGAAATTGTTGGCACCGGCACTCTCCGGTGATGCATTCTGATCCCCAGCCCTTCCGGCCACAATTGATGTCGTTGCCCCTGGCAGGCCCTTTTCCAGCTAAGATTCTTCAACAACATCTGGTTGGTCATCAAGCCACCCTGTAACCTCTGCTAACCCATCAAAATCAAACCAGTTGACTGTCATGTCTGTTGGATCTTGTTCGTTGAAAAACTGAAGGTTAGCAATGTCCTCTTCCAAATTCGCTAAGTCATCTAGCCTTTGATCAAGTCCACCTTCCCGTACTACGCAAATCTCTGCCCCCGTAGGCAATTCCACATTCGGTCTAACCCGGCCCACTAACGTAATGTAGCCACCCGGATTATATACCTCCTCAGCAAAGCTCCCAATTTCCTCAGATCCTGCATCATCAGTCCCACTTTCCTCCGAAATCATCCCTGTTCCATCTTCGATGATCACCACCATTGGTTTAGGTTGGGCTCGGGAGATGTCCAACATGCATAAGTCAGTGCTGTCAGGAATGAACACCTCCGGCTTGGGTAGGTGAGACGGGGTGATATATATGCTAGGGTCATATGACACGACCCTAGTTTGGATTGAGTTGATGCGTTTGGGAGGTGGGGCTTGGTTGTGGGGTGGGAGAGGGTTGGTTGTAACGTTCGGCTTTTCCGGAGGCACGATCACCCTGTTGTCGACGAGATCTTGAATCTCGTGACGCAATCTAAAGCAATGGTCGGTGTCGTGACCATGTTGCTGGTGAAAAGCGTAATATTTGGCTGGGTTATGGGAGGGGGGAAGTGTTTCTGGCAATGGCCGCAGCTCTAGGGCCTTCAAGTGCCCTTTCTTGATTAAAACCCCCAGAGCTTCGGACAGGGGCATGTATAATGGGGTGAAGGTTCTTTGGCCTCAAGGTTGGTACTTGGTTGTTTGTGAGTTACTTCCGGACGCACCGGTGAATGGTGTAGCTGTAAGGGTTCTTGCGGGGGTGGTGGTGACCATGCTTACTTCTGCGGCTTTGGCAGTTACAGCACTCATCGTGCCTGCATTGGTGTTGCGGTTGAAGGTTCTCCTGGGATGCTCTCTGTCATTGTCAATCAAGCCCTGTTTCGGAGCATCCTCGATCAGCACTCCAATCTCATGTAGATCTCCAAAAGTGGGGAGAGGGAGGACGATCATATTTTGCATGAGCTTGGACAGGAGGTTGGGCACAACCATCTGTATTTGATCTTTGTCAGTTGGCCTAATGGTCATCATCGAGGCCTTGGCCCTCCAGCGAGTTACGAAGTCAGAAAAGCTCTCCTTCGGCTCCTGTCTAGTCGTCTCAAGATCACGAGTTATGATCTCGATCTATGTGTTGTAGGAGTATTGAGCTACGAAGGCCTCGGCCATCTCCTCCCAGTTCCTCTTGACGAAATCTTCCAATTTTGCATACCAAATGGCCGCTACACCCGACAGGGTCCGACCGAACAAAGAAAGCTTCTGTAATCTGGTGAGGCCCATTGGCCTTAGTATGTCCGAAAACAGTTGCAAATGCACCATGGGATCCCCAGATCCGTCAAAGCGGTCAATATGTGGCATCTTAAATCGGTCTGGCAAAGTTACAGCCGCATCGGTATACCCGTCCTCAATGTCCAGAATGGACTTCGCACCTTGAGATTTCTTGAACAGCTTCTCAAGCTTGCTCACTTTTAATGCCGTAGGGTCCACCTCGAACTCGAAGGGAGAATCTGAATAGATTGATAGGCGTGGGTGCCTTGGATAGTTGAGGTAGAATCGAGGGCAGAGGTGGCCCCGTTGGGATGTATGTATCCTCCTGGACATTCTGGACATTCGCCGTTTCCCCGGGTATTGGGACTCTTGGTGGGGGAGGTGCTTGGTGTGAAGCAGATGCTCTGGTTTGCTGTTGTAGCCTGGCAATTAACTCTACCTGTTAAGCCATGACCTCAGCTTGTTGTTTGGCAAATTCTGCTTGACGAACAACGTCCTGTTTCATAATTTTCATACTTTCTTGAAGTTGACGCATCATTTCCTCCATTCCTGCTATGTTCTGCTGATCTATTTGAACTACCGGTATATGTTCCCTCTCTGCGGGAGAAACAGAACTCTGATCCCTACTGTACTCAGGTGGGGTAGACAAAGCCCTCTGAATTGACTGCTGAACTGGTATCCTCTGCCTAACTGCCCTCCGTCTAGTAACCGGGGGTAATGAGTGGTACACTGGTTGTCCATCTACCAGATCCTCAGATCGATGGAGTCGGTGACCTCTAGTCCAGTGTGCTTGAGGAATGTCTGCTTGGTCGAAAGCAATTGTGCTAAACTACCCTACCAAAAAGATAAATAAAACATAATAAGGAAATAAACAATCAGAAAAATGGACAGCATAACGGTTTAAATAAACACAACACACATTCGGTCATTGACAACACACAGTTGGCATTTGTAAGCTGAATATACTGTTCTCAAACACTGATTGTTGCTTCCAAATCACTGCCCCAAATCTGAATCTGATACCCACAGGTAAAACTAATTCCCAAATACTGATACTGATGTCCGCAGGCCTGATACCCAGACTTGCAAACTGATACATGCATTCCTGTAGAGACACACTCTAAAAGCACATAGTAAGCAAGTGAGAGCCAAAACACCCCTATGTTGGGGTAGGGTTTCCCTGTCCTATTTTGTCAGGAGCTAGGGTTTCACTATGCACACAGCGGCCTTAAACAACCTATAATCGGGTAAGCAACCTGTCCTAGTTTGGAATAGTCACTATGGATTTCGAATATGCACTAGGTGGAATGGTCAAAAAGGGTGCCCCGGTAAAAATCGGGGTTTGTGTTCCCATCGTGGCAGAGCCCGTAATCGGTCAGCTTTATGGCACGCTTCTCAAAGTGAGCCTCCGGCAAACCATTCAAGAATAGCAGATAGCAAACACGGTGTCCTAGGCGCACCAATGCAAATGCAATGCAAAGAAACACATAAGTGTAAAAACAACATATCATGAGTTCGAGTCAAGTTCTCTAACTCACCAGCAGAGTCGCCAGAAACTGTAGACGTTCCCGAACGTCCCGAAAAAATCCTGTTTTGTCCATTGGGCTTACTACAGTTCGGACTCAATGTCACGGTTCTTAATCTCATCTCGCAAAGTGCAATATGAGATTGATAAATCACCAAAGAGTCCAAATCCGGCAAATCGTTTTGAAAAACTGATTTTTAGAAAGAAGTGTCAAACATGGACTGCTTTGCCAGATACAGAGTCATTTTATTTTGGGGGAATTTAGGAAATCCTGACTCGTGCCTAAGGCCACGTGTCCGTCATCACCAAAGTTACCTTGGCTCAGGAACTTGGGTACGATTGGGGAAGGTCATGCAATGAGCACCCCCACTCGCTATATCGAGTTTTTGAAAACACATGTGCTCTTATTCCAGTTTATTAGCCTAGGATTACTATGTGATGCACATAACATACAAGTATAGACTAGATCGCCTGAGTTGGAACAAAACATTTCATGTTTGTTTTTCAAAGCGGTTTGCTACTCGCAAGTAGGCTAAAATACGGATTTTTCCACCCTCAAGTGGGTTTAGAAAATATGGTGATTTGTCACTCTCAAGTGGGCTTAAAACTCACAATCAATGAATTGTTCCAATTCAAGTAATCCGACCTTCACCCACAGGCATTCAGGCAGTTATATCACATAAGCAGTTAGCCTCATTGCAAGCATGCTATCATGGCAGTCACTCATACGCATGCAAGGATGCTCAAGCATAAACACTGACCGAGTACTCCGAGCCAAAGAAAGAAGCTAATTAGAAATCATGCCTGAATCCTAACTATGCTGAGATGTCTAATGCAACACATACAGGATGCAACTAAGATAGGCTCGGCTATTCTAAAATGGCATATGAGATGTTACAGATAACATGTATTCAACTTTAGAATTGAAATACAATACAGTTAATATGATGCGCCGAGCCCGGTGCATGCAAGACAAATGGATGCAATCATGCGAGCATAAGGATGCTAATTGAAACATGCCCTAAAAGTAACCATCATAAGTTGGTAAATAAAAGAGAGAAAGACGTGGGGTTGGAAGACATGCATCACACACACACACACTTATTACAACAGTTGGCCTTCTCGACTGAGGGTCTGAATAAATAATACAACACCAACTAGCTAATCTAAACTAATCTAATTAAGCTAGTTATTACACAACTAAAATGAATAATAAATTACAACTAATTATTACACAACTCTAATTAATTAACAAACTAACTAAGTAAGCAATTAAACTAGCATGCAAACTACATGAATGTGGACTGCCTCAGCTCTACCTTGAATGATAAAGGATGCATGCATGTTCGAGTCGCCTTGTCAGGAAATCCATCATGATGCCCCGGCTTGCCTTTGTTTGTAATTGATTTCAGAAATTTGCACAAAGCTCCAGAGAGATGAAACTCCACCTCGGGAAACTATGGGAAGGCTGCCGACTAGCTTATAGGCATGGAAGACCAACTACCGACCACCTTTTGTGGTGGAAACCAAAGAAGGTGGTCGGCCTGCCAGAAAACCTGGTCAGCCGACCAGTTTCTTCTCCTGGATTCTGTTTTTCTGCAACAAAGGGAATGAGAGAGGCACGACAAGGTATTTGCAACACATGTGTGCATGACCACTCTCCCCGTTATTGCATAAGCTCTAGGGAGTGTAGTCCTCGACCCTCGGGCCACCGGTCACGCATCTCGATGCATGATGGCCGAGGAGTTGAATTGCACGATGTAGACACCCCATTTTTGATCTTCCTCAAGACTTGGACGTAATCGTTTGAACACTCGATGATCATCCCTGTTCGTGTTCGTCTTGAGTTCTCGGAGGTTTCGGTCACGGGCCTTGCCTGAAGACTTCTCGACTTGTTTGTTTTGTGCTTGGTTGTATACCAAACACTTGTGTTTTTGCTTCTGAAGGCAGGGAATGGCTTGTTGGCCATCCCCACACCTCACCGGCCTTGGCTTGAGGCCACCGGCCTAGTTTTCTTGCTACCCGCCAAATATTTTGGTCGGTCGGCAATGTTTTTGGTCGGCCGGCCTTTTTTGTTGGTCAATCGGTCATATTTTCCAGCCGACCCCTATTCATCTGCTTTATGCAGATATTTAGTGCCAGCTGGCATGCACAATTCACCCCCTCCATACACATGTATGGAGGGATTTGTCTCTTGCTTAGCTTGTTTTGGAAGCTTTGCAAGATTGGAATTCTATAAAGAGGGAGCTTCTCCTCCCTCCTCAAGGGTTCCAGAGGTCTGGATATTTGGGTTAGAAATAGTTGTATCTATCTATCTCTATATCTCCCTCTCTTTACATATTTGTGTGTGTATAAGGTTGTTTTGTTCATACTTTTGCACACAAACACCTATCATTACACCATCCTCTCGAAGCTGAGATCCTTGGAGGTTGATTTTGGTGTTCTTGGGTTGCTTTGAACTCAAAAAACCTGCTGAACCATTGTTCTTGAAGAAGGTCTACAAGGGTGAGTGTTCTTGCTTTAGTTTTCCCATTGTTGCACAAGCTTTTAACCTATCTTGCATCTGTTTTTAAGCTTAAGTTATAACTGATAAAAGTTCTCTTTTTAAGTGCTTAAAATAGTTGTTTAAGATCACTTTGGTGTTTGGGGTTGTTTACCCCCTCTTAGGCCTTGTTTGGCCTCATTTTTGTGCATTTTTTGTGAGCTCTGGGATCACCTTGTGTTGGCCTTCTC
Source organism: Camellia sinensis (assembly GCF_055761805.1). Taxonomy (NCBI): domain Eukaryota; kingdom Viridiplantae; phylum Streptophyta; class Magnoliopsida; order Ericales; family Theaceae; genus Camellia; species Camellia sinensis. The sequence continues at coordinate 102,022,098 of NC_138973.1, read as the reverse complement.
ACCACTGAAATCTAGAGGGATTTCAGTGGTGGGGATGGTATTTTAAGGTCCTAAGAAGGAGAGGGCCATCCCCTCTCCTTGTTGTCTTCAATGCTTGTCATATTTGCCTCATGTGTAAGCACCTTGTTTAAGTTCATATTAGCCATGTCTTAGTTGATATTTGGTGTTATTTTGTCATGATTTACCTCTGTCCAAAGTTGGTTTAGACGTGCCATACATTCCATGTATACTTGTCTTGTAATCCCATTATTTTGCCTTAACGTATACCTAGCATTTAGACCACTATGCTTACTTGTTTTGGCCTAACTCCATGAAACTTTTGGCCTTGTCTTGCCATGCTAAAGCTCTGATTTTGGTTGTTTTGGCCATGCTTGACTTGCTTTGTATAGCTACCGTGTAATCTTGTTTGTTGGCTTCAAGTGTTGAATCCTCTAGTGTGGTCCATTTGGATCATTTTAGTGGTTTGGCACCACTTATAGTGCTATTTTAGTCCATATGTTATGCTTGTATGCTTGCATTTATAACTCCTTTAATGCTTTAAAGAGTTAGGGTTGTATGACTCATGGATGTGTCATTATGTATGCCATCATGTCTAGGCATTTGGGATGCCATCTAAGTGGGTTTTTGGGCTCATTTTAGCATGTCATATCTTTGATTTTGGTCGCCTAAATCATGCCATGTTTGGTTGTCTTAGGTGTAGTGTAACACCTCTTTGTGGCCTTGTATGCCTCATGCCTTGCCCCTTTTGTTTTAGCTTGTTTTAACTTTGGCCATTGCATGTTTTAGGCTTACTTTGGCATAATTTGGAACTGTTTTGGTCCACTTTGGTCATTTGCATCATGTGTCACATGATCATGGTTTGAGCCTTTGGCCTAATTTCAAGCTTTTTGTGCATGACTTGTTTGCATTATTAGGTTGATTTGGCATCATCCTTTGCATGTTTTCAGAGCATTAAAATGTTTGCCATATGTCCATGTTTGTCCCTTTTAAGTGTCTTTAAAAGTTTTCCTTTTACGCTTAAGTGTTGGACCATTATACATGCATGTTTGTATGTGACTTTGTCCCTTATCCCTTAGCATATTGGCCGCTGATTTGGGCCTATTTGAGAACTGCCCATATTGGTTTAAGACCATCATTTGCATGTTGTTACATGCTTGCCTTGCATGTTGTCGCATACTTGGCCCATTTGCATGTTATTGCATGCTATGTATGTTTGTACGTCTAGATGATAGGACTATTAACATGTTGTTGCATGTTTAAGTGATATTGTGTTTGGCACGCATCTTTGATTTAGTTGCTTAGCGTGTTGCTACATGTCTTGCATGCTTGCATGTTTAAATTGCATCTTGCATGCTTGTTAGCTTGCATACTTGTTACATACTTGTATGTTTGCATGTTTGTTCACATGCTCATATTGCATGCTTAGCTCGCATGCTTAGGTTGCATGGCATTGAGCATGCATTCCTTGCCTCTTGATCAACCATGATAGAGGTTGGGGACCTTTATGTGTTTGTGTGCATTTCATTTGATATTAAAGTTTCATACTTGACTTCTTGGGCCATCATACATTGAAATGCGTGATTAGTGACCTGAGGGTCGAAAACCATGCTCCTCTAAGTCTCAAACATGCTGAGGAGGGTGGTGGTGCATAAATTGCTTTGAAAATACATTGCCATGTCTTGTCTGTCCTCTGTTGCAGCAAATCAGTATTCTGCAGGAAGAAATGGCCGGTCGGCAACTTTCAGTGCCGGCCGACTATCAATACCTAGCCGGTGATCTAATTTTTGGTCGATAACCATAATTTCATAGCCGGTGGTGCTCCCTCTTGGTCAGTGACCTCCCACAGTGCTCAGGGAGTAGTCCAGAAGTGACCTTGAGACTTGTGCAGTCCTCAGAGGTGCAGAGCAGTGTAAACGGAGGCAACATGTGACATGGCGGTGGATTTCCAAGCAGAGCCGAGCATGCGTGCATTTATCCTTCTTCCCGAGACTGCTTTACCGCTTTATTAGCTTAGTTAATTTTTTTAATTAATTGAAGGTCTGTGATATTTAATTAGCTTGTTAGTTAATTAATTTGTACTATTCTTTCGGTCCCTCGAGAGGGCGCAATTTTGTAATAAGTGTGCGTGTGTGTGATGCATGTCTTCCAACCACCATTTCTGTCTCAATTTTACTTAACCACTTATGATGATTAGTTCTGGGGCACGTTTCAATTAGCATCCTTATGCTATGCATATTTGCATCATTCATCTGTATTGCATGCACCGGGCTCGGCGTATCATACTAACTGCATAGTATTTCAATTCCAAGTTGAATACATGTGTTGAATTGTCACATCTCATATGACATTTTAGATTAGTCGAGCCTATTCTAGTTGCATTTTGCCTACGATGTATTAGCCATCTTAACATGGATTTAGATCATACATTGATTACTAACATATTCCTTGTTTTGGCTCGGAGTACACTGTGAGTATTTATGCTTTAGCATCTTGCATGGATGTGAGTTTTTTCATGATGGCATGCTTACCATGAGGCTATGTGCTTATGTGATATAACTTCCTAAATGCCCGTGGGTGAAGGTTGGGTTGCTTGAATTGGAATAAATTCGTCGAAACCTGTGTTTTAGCCTACTTGCGAGTAGCAAACTTCAAATCATTTTCCAAACAAACGGATATGCGATGCTTTGTTCCAAATTAGGCAATCTAGTCTATACTTGTGTGTTGTGCGCATCACATAGTAAATTCTAGCTATTAACCGGAATGAGAACGCAAAATATTTTCAAAACTAGATATCATGCTTAGTACAGGCCGATCTTCAAATCGGGTGAGCGGGGGTGCTCATAGCTGACCTTCCCCAATCGTACCCAAGTTCCCGAGCCGAGGCAACTTTGGTGATGACGGACACATGGCCTTAGGCAACGAGTCAGGGTTTCCTAAATTCCCCCAAAACAAAATATTTAGGTGACGACTTTGTATCTGGCAAAGCAGTCCATGTTTGGCACTTCTTTCTTAAAAACCTGTTTTCCAAAACGATTTGCCGGATTTGGACTCTTTGGTGATTTATCAGTCTTGCATTGCACATTGAGAGATTAGATTCAGAATCGTGACATTGAGTCCGAACTGTAGTGAGCCCAAATGAACAAAACGGGATTCCCTCTCGGGACATTCGTGGACGTCTACAGTTTCTGGCGACTCTGCTGGGGAGTTAGAGAACTTGACTCAAACTCATGATATCTTGTTTTGACTACACTCATGTGTTTCTTTGCATTGCATGTGCATTGGTGCGCCTAGGACACCGTGTTTGCCATCTGCTATTCCTGAACGGTTTGTTGGAGGCTCGCTTTGAGAAGCGTGCCATAAGGCTAACCGGTTACGGGCTCTACCACGATGGGAACACAAACCCTGGTTTTTACCGACCACCCCTTTTGACCATTCGACCTAGTGCATATTCGGAATCCATAGTGACCATCCCAAACTAGGACAGGTTGCTTACCCGATTGTAGGTTGTTTGAAACCATTGTGTGCGTAGTGAAACCCTAGTTCTTGACGAAACTAGGACAGGGAAACCCTACCCCAACATAGGGGTGTATTGGCTTTCATTTGCTTGTTATATGTGCTTTTAGAGTTGACCTCTACAGGGAACGCACATATCCGTTTGCAAGTCTGGGCATCAGGCCTACGGGCATCAGTGTTAGTGTTTTGAGAATTAGTAGTATCTGCGGGTATCCGATTCAGTTTTGGGGCAGTAGTTTTGGGGAGCAGTGATCAGTGATCAAATATAGTTGTTCAGTTGTGCTTACGATTGTTTGGGTAAAATTGGGCTGAACTGCTACCTGTTTTCTCTTTCAGGAGGAGGGGGAGTTTCAGAGATCTGAGTTCAGAATAGCCAGTGTTCTCCTTCGCTGAAGCAAGGCAGATATCTGATCAGTCAAGTCACCAGTCACATCACCCCCGTTCAGTTCAACGGATTTATGATGGCACAAAATTCAGAGGAGATTGTGGTCATGGCAGCCGCATTAAACCAAGGGATCATCTTGCAGGGTGAGACCGATGTTGAGGTACCACACCCGCCCAGGTCGCCCGTCGCGCGCCCGATCTGGGAACCCCAGTTGTTTCAAGCTCATGAACCCACCACGTTTGAATTAATGGGAATGATTGGCGACCTCCAGAGATCCGTGGCTGATCTAGCCTATGGAATGTTAGCCCTGCCACCAACTGTATCGTATGTTGGGAATTTCATGCCGCAAGAGCCCCCGCTACAAGGGCGAATTGTAATTGAGCTCAGCCAGCCTGAAGCTGTCTCGAACTTCGGCAATGACGTATCAACGACAACGGGGCTTCGCACTGAAGCAACAACCCAAACCTCCCACCAACCTGAGGCTAGTGGAAAGAACAAGATGAAGGCAGATGCAGATCCTTATGCACAACTCCAGCAAACTGTTGAGGCTCTAAAAACCGGAGGGTTGAATAAGCAACAAGTACTTACAGTTGTGGCTAAGACCGTGAATGACATTTTCCCCGTTCAGACCGAGAGCAGTACAAGCCAAAGGGAAAATTGGGATAGGGATCATCATATCCGAACAGTTCCTTCCATCCTAACCCTGCACCTGGGAAAGATCAGAGAGCCAAGGCAGCACCTGCCGATCCTTTTGCTAGTACGTCCAGTAAAGGTCCACAGACTTCGAAGTATCTGCCCCGAGGTCGCAGGGCTTTTCATGCCCTCTACATGCCTTTGTCCAAGGCTCATCGAATCCTCATGGAAAAAGGTCATCTCAAACCTCTTGAGACTCGGCCTCTCCCGAGTAATCTCCCTCTCTCACATGATGTTACCCAGTACTGTGCGTACCATCAACAGGCTGGTCACACCACCGACAATTGCTTTCGTCTTCGCCACGAAGTGCAAGACTTGATCGATGATGAGGTCATCCTCCCACCTAGCTCAGCAAAGTCTGTCACCACTGAGTTTGTGGACTTCGAAGATAATACAAGTATGTGATCAGGGATTGGCCCACCTGCAGGCAGTGCTCGGTTTATTTCAGATGTGGCGTATGGCACGCACTGTTTTGAGCATTTGTGAATGCTAGCTTTTGTAGTTTCTGACTCGGGTGTTGAGTTAGTTCTGGGGTTTTATTTTGAGTCTGTCTCGTTGTTTTGAGTCAGTCTTTTGATTAAGGGTCTGTCTTGTTGTATCGAGTCTGTCCTGTTGTGTAGAAGTCAGGTGATTCCGGGAGTGTTACCTCGGACATCACTATTTTGTTTTGTGTTTGTGTTTTTATTTTCTTTTTTAGTCTGTTTCTGCCATAGAGCCAGTTACATCAGAAGATCTAAATGAAACAACTGTGGTTTTCATGTTTTGTGCCTATTTCTGCTTTGAGCCAATTGTGCCAGAAGATTTGAATGGAACAGCAGTGCTCGTCACCTGCTCTTCTGTGCCTTGAATTTGTTGCATTGACCTAAGTTTTTCTAAACGTTTTTTTGAACGTTGTGGTGAAAACGAAGAGGAAGGAATTCCTCATGATTTGCAAAAACTTGATCAATTGAGAGAAAGAGAGGCATGCTAAGCCCTTAATGAATGGAATCATGCTTGTTGGTATGAGTACTGAGAAGGACCCTGGCTTGATTCAGATTGGTTTTGCACTGTCTTCAGCGCGAGCAATTAGTCGCTTTCTTAAAAATTTTAAAAAAATGTTCTGCGTAGTCCTGTGAAGACCTGTGTGGAATCGCTCTTGAGATCGTGCAGCTTAGGATCGCTCTCAGCCTTGAGACTTGACCCCCTTTTCCTTTCAAATAGTTGAACTTGCGTTCAGAATGTTCAAACGGTCAACCACAATGTGAGACTTGTATGGCCAGATCAGAAGCGCCTCCCGAACAAGGGGCAAAAGACGTCAGATAATGCACTCGAAGAGTTCAAGACGAAGATCGACAAGAATGCCAAATTCTAGAAGGGAGGAAAGAAGAAAGTACTACCGGAGCACAACTGAGTTCCTATCCGCAACATTAGGGGCAAATTCAGCCCCCATCGGACGGACTCCGACATCATCAGTAAACAGTAACCATTCTTCTAGATTCAGATGGCTTCGAGATCTCAAAACCATTTGACATGGACAAAGCTACACTTTTACCCTTGAGAGGCTCGCTAGGCCGAAAACCCGGAAGGGCGACCCAGGCAAAAGTTAGAGCAAGAAAAAAAGAAAAAGAACAAAAGAAAAAGAAAAAAATGCAAAGAAAAGAAAAAGAAAAGATGAAAAGAAAAAAAATGAATGAAAAGAATTGAAAAGACGAAGAACAAAGCTCACAAGGTTAAAAACCCAGAAGGGCGGCCTTGGCAAAAGTTAGAGCGTAAAAGGAGAGGTTAATACCCAAGTGTCCCTTAACCCGAACTACGTAAGGCTTGATTCCCATGTTTGGGATACATAGGCAACTTCATTCTGAAGTCCAGCCGTAAAACACTTCAAATTCGATTGTGTCCATGTATTGGTTTTGATCATCTTTGCCTTCTCTGTATCCGAGAGTTCGGTTGTGATCGTCACTCTGAGGACTGATTACAATGCGCTGCGGTGCTATCCAAATAAGGGGCAACTTTCTGTTGTCATACAGTGTGCCGTGGTGCTTTTCAAACAAGGGGCAACTTTCCGTTGCCATTCAATGCGCTGCGGTGCCATTCTAATAAGGGGCAACGTTCCGTTGCCATGCGGTATCCTTCAGACAAAGGGGCAATTTTCCATTGTTTTGGATCTGAGGTTGTACATCTCAAGAGTAGGTTCCGTGCTCGTAGAGCAGTGGCCGTTTGTAAAAATAGTTTTTGAGAATTTTTACTGAGGTTGACTAATTTTCTCGAAAATTATTCTATTTTTCCAAAACTGGACCATTTTCTTGGACCCAAAAAGGAAAATTTTCAGTGCTCACAATCAAACTTGCATGATTTTTAAGTCAGAAAGTTGAACGAGCACTTTAATCAAACTTTTATATTGATCAAAATTGTTTTAGTAGAAAGCAAAAATAAAAAAAGGTCAAAATGATAAATTAGGGGCACAGTTGAGTCAGGCTTCCTGTCTTTTCCCCGTTATCCATGCATTTGCCAGAAAGGGCACTCTACCTGCCAGAAAAGCGCACAGTTGAAGCTAACAACAAAGGACCCAAAGCTCTCAACATCCTCCGAGCAACGAGATATCAAGCCAAGTGCGAAGCACGAATTCGAGTGGATCAAGTTACTCCACTCCCTCATCCGGGGCTTTGACTAAATGACACCAGAGGAGATAGCTGCGAGCTAATAGTGTTGGGCATGAACCCACAACCTTTCGTTTATCCATCAAACCACCCAGGGGAGGGATAAAAAATGAGGGATTGAAGAATAGAGAGATGTGCGCTGAGAGAAAAAGCGAGGAAAAGGGTTTTTTCAGAAAAACAGAGCTTGAGGACCGAGTAATGTGAGAATCACAAATGAGAAAGGGTGGGAAATAATACCCGAAGAAACTGGCTCCTCCCGAATTAAGATGCCTCTCGCCTTTGCAACACGTCCGAGTGCCGTGTCTTTTGTTTTGTTTGTCTCGATTCTTGTCTTGAGTCGTTTCAAGTGTTTGTGTTTGTGTTTTCTATTGTTGAGTCGTTTTTCGCTGTGCTCAGTCATAGGCTCAATACCCGATTGAGAACTCATTTCTCAATTGTCAAAATGAATCGCTTTGTGCTCGGAGTGCTGTGCCATTCTCCACGTTTGTTCTTCCACATTTGGAGCATCTGAGTATGTTTCAACTTCTGCTAATCCCATCTTTGCATCCTGTCTGTTCGGATCAAACTGTTTGTTCAGAATTAGCTGTATGCCAAATAAACCGAATGTTGTGTTATGGGCTGTGATTTCAGAATGAGCAATGTTCAGAATGGGTTGTGTGTTCAGAATCAGCAATGTCCTGCATGAGCCGTATGATCAAAATGAACAGAGTACTGTGATGCAAGAGGTGTGTTCAAAACAAACATTCTATATGTCGAACATATTGAGAACTTGTGATTAATTCCATTTCCAGTCCCTTCAGGTGCTGATTTTGCAAAGTCACACCTGTATTACTTCAATTTGCTTATTGAGTTGTTGCTCATTTGCTTATCGAGTTGTTATCCATTTTGCTTATCGAGTTGCCGCTCATTTGCTTATCAAGTTGTTACTCATTTGCTTATTGAGTTGTTACTCATTTGATTACCAAGTTGTCGCAATTTTTCTTATCGAGTTGTTGCTCTCTGCTTATCGAGTTGTAAACTTGTTAAGGTCTCATTTTTGCTTATTGAGTCAATTTGTTTTATTTGTTACATTGGTCTACCTAACCTGGTAGTACATGCATGTTCAATTTCCATCCGATTACATTGTTATGTGATATGGTAGGATACGATGTGATGCGATGTACAAATGCAACACTTTTTTAGCAAAAAGCTTGTTTCATTCCATCATCCTTTCAAATACATAGTTTTGGGAAAGTAAAACCTGCCTCAAGCAGTACAAAATGCTCAAACTACTAGAAGGAAAATAAAGCAAAAAGAAAGAAAAGCAGCAAAAGTCAAGATCAATGTCAACTGGTCTTAGGCATGAAAGTCTGTCCTCGTCCTCTTCCTGGACGAAGGTCCAGGAGCGTCGTCGCCATCCCCACCATCTGAGCCTGAGCCCGAATCATCTCCAGTCTCATCCTTCGATGACTCTGCCTCTGCTTCTGTCTCGGACTCATCGTCGCCTAGAATCGGTGCTCGTGAGCTGCTCCCAACATAAGTGTGCCCCGCTTTGGTGCGGGGGTGTACTGCGATCCCTCGCCCTGCTCTTCCTCCTCCTCGGGTAGATACAGATGGTCCTGCTGGAGCACCTCCTGCAGTCGGTATCTTGAATGGGAGCTGAAAAGGACAAATGGTAAATACATCAGTTATGCTACGCAAAACAGAGTATGAATACCGAATGCAGCGCATAAGTACAGTATATGAATGCTATGAGCAGTATATCAGTGTAGAATGCCGTGTATAAATGCTATGAGTAGTATATCAGTGCAGAATATCGTGTATGAATGCTATGAGCATTGTGTCAGTACAAAGTACAGTGACTGAGTGCCGTGTATGAATGCTGTAAGCAATGCTATGAGCAGTCTGTGGGTTACAGTGTATCAAATGCCATGAGGGTCGTGTATCAAGTGCCATGTTGGCAGTGCGATGCATCAGATTATGTGTGAAACAGATTATGTACAGTTTGAGATTGTGGTTGAAAGAGCTTACCGGGATACCGTAGATAGCCAGCAGGTCGAGGCTCCGCTGTAGCATCCCCATCACGAAGGCAGTCAACTCCAAAGACTAGAGAGTGTACTCGGCAGAAGTCTGCAAGAGTTTTAGAAACATCAGTATTCTGCGGAATATCAAGAAAAATGAAATGAAATGACTGTACAAGATACAAAATGCAGTAGCGCATACCTGAGGCAAGCCGTAGAATCTGACTACCTCGTGATCAGGTGGAGGGGGAGCGATGGGGATCTGGTAAGTCTCCCCACCCTGTCCTCGACATGTTATCATAGTAGGCAGCTCAGGCCACTCGGTACCTTGCCCTCTCCGAGATCCACTCCTACCTCGAGCCAGAGGTACCCTCGTTGCCCTCGTTGCCCTCGGTGCCCCTGCTCCAGCCGCTGGCATCGCAGGCCTCTCCCTCTCAGCTCGACGAGTACTACTCAGAGGCCGCATGATATAGGTCTAGACGAACTCCGCATAGTCACCCTCGTCTACAAAGCGCTCATGGCTCCAGCCGATGGTGTAACTTATCATCTCCGCTAAGGTGTATCTCTCAGTGACCCTCGCATGGGTAGGAGGTGGTGCTGGAACCGGCTGCTCTGGCACGCCCAAGGTCTGCCGCAAGAAGCGCTCGCCAAAGTACCAAGCGCGGCAGACGGGGCCCTCTAATAGAACTCTAAATCGGCCGTCTCTCGGGCACCAGCATACCGATCCTGAACTGCATCAGGTAATGGAGCCCAAGGCTGCCAGGTAATCTTCAAATAAAACGCAGTTTGTTACCTACTGATATTGAAAGAACAATGCAAAGCGAAGCTTAAATGAACTGTAATGTTTGACATACCTCGACTGTGGTGATGGTATCAAAGTACCGGCGAAAGAAAATGAGGAACTCCAGTGGTCTCCGCTCGCACCTCACGTCGAAACGGTGAGAGAATGGAACGCCAAGGGGCATCTCCTCGTCTGGCACTGGGGCAAGTCTCGGGAAGTAGGCATACACCCACAACTATACAGAGTGACAGAACGGATATGAGCATGCTTATCAGATAAAGCAATATACAGATAAAGCAGTACGCAGATAAAACAGAAAGCGGTATATGCAGTGTATTGTGCAGTGTGTGCAGTGTATAGAGTACAGATAATATAAAACATAACTGAAAAGACAGAAGAGGGAACATGTACCTCCCAAGCTCGCCAGTAACCTCCGAGTATCTGTCTGCTGAGGCGGGAGGATGAACTCATGTACCCGTAGAGAGTGACCAAACCGGTGCCACCCCAATCATAGCAGCGGATCTGTGTCACATCCACAAGCGCGCTTAGCAAATAGAGGGCGATAGTGTTCGCCCGGTCGGCGAAAAGTGTGGTCCCTAGCAGAAACATGATAAAACTGCGAGCATACTGCTCCTCCTCCTCCTGGGTAGTAAGTGCCTGGATCCGGAAATGATCCTCGAACCATGAGTATCGCACGAACCCTGCCCGAGCAAGAGGTGGCTGAGCGCCGAGTAGGTACATATGAGCGGCGTCCCACTCGTCCATGTCTGTATCAAAGGGGATTGGATCACCCCTCACTCCGATAAATCTGAGCATGGAGAAGTCGAAGGGACTCATCGTCCTCTCTCCGATGGCAGAAAGGTGGAGGGAGTTGGTGGTGTCCCACCACCTCTCCACCAGAGCAGCAAGAAGGGGTCTGCTCGCGGTAAGGCGCAAGAGTCCCATGCAAAAAGTCCCAAATCTGGCCCGATCGACAATGCGATGAATCGCGTCAGGCATCTCCATGTACCAACCTCTGGCGACAACATTTCCATACCCCCGGAAGGCATGGGAATCCCCCTGTGGTCAAAACAAACAGTTGCGAAGCAGTGTTACAAACACAGTGTTTGAGTGGTTCAGTGGAAAATACAGCGTGTGTACACGTGTTCAGATTCAAGCAGATATCGGGTGCGGGTGTGCTTGCAGTGAACTACAGCATGTGATGTATCAGTGTGTTTGAGTGGTTCAGTGGAAAATACAGTGTGTGTACACGTGTTCAGATTCAAATAGATATCAGGTGCGGGTGTGCTCACAGTGAACTACAGCATGCGATGTATCGGTGTATCCGGGCCAAAACAGTTAAAGAACATAATCAACTATTGTAGTTATGTATTCTACTTTGCAGAAAATGAAACAGGGAAGAGTGTACCTCAGAAGCGCCATAGGGCAGATGTGACTCTGGCTCGCGCAGCAGAAGCACCGGTGGTGCGCCTCATGCATGGCTCCGGAAGTGGCGAAGGCTGTCAGGAGGAAGCACGTGTATCGCTGGCCTGTAGGCCGCCAAATCGAACGGCCGGATATGAAGAGGTAAGAGCTCAACCTCGGGATCCGCATCCATCTCCGAGGGAGCCCCACCCTATGGTATGTCGTCTGTCATCTCAAAGAGAGTACAAAAAATGGCCGAAAATGTGAAAACCGGGCAAGAATGTGGAAAGTCAACCCAAAAGTCAACCCCGAGAGGATGAAAAATGGACAGAAATGTCGAAGTGCGGAAAAGGGCATGAAGACCGAGGAAAACTTGGGAGAAACAAACCCTAGGTGATGGAAATCAAGAAAACTACACCGAAATCAAGTTTTGTTCGGTTCAAAATGTACGAAATCGGAGGGATTTCGCGAATCAAACAACGAAATGTGCCCGAAAACCAAGGAAAGACGGGGTTCGAGAGGAGAAAAATCACCTAGAGAGAAGGGGGAAGTTTTCGAGCCAGGGCAAAGTGAAAATATGAGGTTTAGAACCTCATATTTAAAGACCCGCGGCCAATTGACAAAACTGCCCCGACACAGGCATTTTTGGCCAGTCGGCCAAATTATTAGCCTGTCGGCCAAAAAGTTGGCTGATGGCCTTATTTTGTGGCCTGTGGATGGACGGTGGTCTTCCCCGGTGGCCGGTGCATCTTCCACACCCTTGGTTGGGTCATTCATGTGGTCTGGAACCTCCATTTATCAAGGCAGTACATGGAAATGCACTTTTGGACCTTGATCGGCCTTCGTGTTGACCTCGAGTCGTATTTCCCGTATGCGATGCGCAATACGCGCAAGGTGTATCCTTTTCGTATCCTTGGGTATCTTGTAAGGTTCAATAACCACTTTAAATGCGTTGCATTACATGTGTTGCCTCGTTTATGATAAACATGCATAGGTTGCATTGTTATGCATGTCTACGCGCGTTGTAACACACACAATTTGCATTGTTATGCACTGTTCATTTGCATTATCATGCATTTCAACAAAACGTGTGTTATCTCACATTTGAGTTTACATGCATTGTCATGCATTTCAACAAATGCGCCCAGTCGCGCATTCGAATTCATTTGCATTGTCATGCATTTCAAAAAACGTACGTTGTCGCGCATTTGGGTTCACATGCAGTGTCATGCATCTCATATTACACACATTGTCATGCATCTTCCTTATCTTGAATTGTCATGCATTTTCTCACACGCATTGTCATGCATTACCTCTCACGCATTGTCGTGTATTTCAATTACATGCATTGTTATGCATTTCAATTACACACATTGTTATGCATTTCAATTCATGCATTGTCATGTGTGTCTCACATGCATTGTCATGCATCTCCTTACTTCGCATTGTCAAGCATTTCAGTACATCCATTATCATGCATTTCCTTATCACGCATTCTTATGCATTACACGCATTGTCGTACATTTCAATTACATGTATTGTCGCACATTTCAGTTCATGCATTGTCATGCGTGTCTCATTTTGCATTGTCATGCATTTCCTTACTTTGCATTGTCGTGCATTTCAAAACATGCATTGTCATGCATTTCTCTCATCGTGCATTGTTATGCACACCGCATTTGCATTGTCATGCATTTCCTTATCATGCATTGTCATGCATCTCCTTACTTCGCATTGTCATGCATTTCAGTACATGCATTATCATGTATTCCCTTATCACGCATTGTTATGCATTACACGCATTGTCGTACATTTCAATTCCATGCATTGTCATGCATTCTCGTTCATGCATTGTCATGCGTTTCTCATTATGCATTGTCATGCATTTCAGTACATGCATTGTCATGCATTCCCTTATCACGCCTTGTCACGCATTTCCTTATCATGCATTGTCATGCATTTCGATACATGCATTGTCATGCATTTCAATTACATGCATTGTCATGCATTTCAGTATATGCATTGTCATGCATTTTCCTACATCGCATTGTCATACACGTTTCATTTGCATTGTTCCTGCTATACACATTGCATGCGTTTCCGCGCGTGCTTTACTTACATGTGTATATTTAGCTTGCTTTACACATTGCATGCGTTTCTGCGTGTGCTTTACTTATATGTGTTTCTACATCCCCCCAGGTAGTTACACATTGTACATGTTTTCGCGTGTACTTTACTTACATATGTTCATACCTTGCTTGCTTTACACATTGCATGCGTTTCCGCGTGTGCTTTACTTATATGTGTTTATGCATCCCCCCAGTTGGTTACACATTGTACACGTTTTTGCGTGTACTTTACTTACATGTGTTCATACCTTGCTTGCTTTACACATTGCATGCGTTTTCGCGTGTGCTTTACTTATATGTGTTTATGCATCCCCTCAGGTGGTTACACATTGTACACGTTTTCGCGTGTACTATACTTACATGTGTTCATACCTTGCTTGCTTTACACATTGCATGCGTTTCCGCGTCTGCTTTACTTACATGTACTCATGCATATTTTCAGGAGGTTACGCATTGCTTGCGTTAGCGCGCATGCTTTACTTACATTTGTTCATTCCTGCCATACACATTGCATACGTTGTGGCGTATTGCTTTACTTATATGTGCTCAAGTCCCTCATTATACACATTGCATACGTTGTCGCGTATTGTTTTACTTATATGTGTTCAAGTTTCTTTTATACACATTGCATGCGTTGTCGCGTATTGCTTTACTTATATGTGTTCAAGTTCCTCATTATACACATTGCATGCGTCGTCGCATATGCTTTACTTATATGTGTTCAAATTCCTTTATTTTCACACATTGTACATGTTGTCACGTGTGCTTTACTTACATGTGTACATTTCATTCTTGCTTTACACATTGCATGCGTTTCCGCGCGTGTTTTACTTACATGTGTATACTTTTCCTCAACTTCACACATTGTACACGTTGTAACGTGTACTTTACTTATATGTGTTTGTGCCTTCATAGCATTGTTATGCTTGTTTCAAATCACATTGTTATGCACACACCCGGGTTGCGTTGTTATGCACCCCTTCTATCCGCATTGTCATGCACCCTCTCACTCACGTTGTCACGCACTTTTCACTTGCGTTACTATGCATGTATCTAACGATATTGTACCTGTTAAGTTCTCTTTCTTTTTCAGGCACGATATTGTATGTACGGTTCATTTGAGGCTGGCACGACCAGACGAACCGGACAGGAACGATATTGTATGTACAGTTCATTTGAAGCTGGCACGACCAGACGAGCCGCACAGGTATTGTATTCTCCGCGTCAAACGTAGCGAGAATTACATAATTATCTTACATCTTTTCTGCATTGTAATGTAGTTTGGTTTTTTTTAGCCTGCTTAAAACTGTTGCATTTATTGTATGTGTTTGCTTCGTTACAGCCCTCTTTGCATGATCATAAGTTATGTTCGGCTTTGTGCATTGTTCTTGCATTTTTCCCCTGCCTTCGGGCACATATCTTGCTATCTTGCATGCTTGTCTAAGTTTTCAGCCTTGTCAAAAATGGGTCGTCTCTGGGCTTTGACATTCACTCCCGTCATTGTTATGACTTTCGAGTTCTGTCAAAGAGGAGTAACTGTAGACACCCCATTTTTGACCGTCCTCAAGACTTGGACGTCATCGTTTGAACACTCGATGATTATCCTTGGTCGTGTTCGTCTTGAGTTCTCAGAGCTTTCGGTTGTGCGCCTTGCCTCAAGACCTCTCGACTTGTTTGTTTTGTGCTTGGTTGTATACCAAACACTTGTGTTTTTGCTTCTGAGGGCAGGGAAACGCTTGTTGGCCATCCCCACACCTCACCGGCCATGGCTTGAGGCCACCAGCCTAGTTTTCTTGTTATCAGCCAAATATTTTGGTCGGTCGGCAATGTTTTTGGTCGGCCGACCATTTTTGTTGGTCAATCAGCTATATTTTCCAGCCGACCCTTGTTCATCTGCTTTATGCAGATATTTAGTGCCAGTTGGCACAGCTGGCATGCACAATTCAACCCCTCCATACATGTGTATGGAGGGATTTGTCTCTTGCTTAGCTTGTTTTGGAAGCTTTGCAAGATTGGAATTCTATATAAAGGGAGCTTCTCTTCCCTCCTCAAGGGTTACAGAGGTCCGGAGATTAGGGTTAGAAATAGTTGTATCTATCTATCTCTATATCTCCCTCTCTTTACATATTTCTGTGTGTATAAGGTTATTTTGTTCATACTTTTGCACAAAAACACCTAGCATTACACCATCCTCTCGGAGCTGAGATCCTTGGAGGTTGATTTTGGTGTTCTTAGGTTGCTTTGGACTCAAAAAACCTGATGGACCATTGTTCTTGAAGAAGGTCTACAAGGGTGAGTGTTCTTGCTTTAGTTTCCCCATTTTTGCACAAGCTTTTAACCTATCTTGCATCTATTTTTAAGCTTAAGTTATAACTGATAAAAGTTCTGTTTTTAAGTGCTTAAAATAGTTGTTTAAGATCACTTTGGTGTTTGGGGTTGTTTACCCCCTCTTAGGCCTTGTTTGGCCTCATTTTTGTGCATTTTTTGTGAGCTATGGGACTACCTTGTATTGGCCTTCTCACCACTGAAATCCAGAGGGATTTCAGTGGTGGGGATGGTGTTTTGAGGTCCTAAGAAGGAGAGGGTCATCCCCTCTCCTTGTTGTCTTCAATACTTGTCATATTTACCTCATGTGTGAGCACCTTGTTTAAGTTCATGTTGGCCATGTCTTAGTTGATATTTGGTGTTATTTTGCCATGATTTACCTCTATCCAAAGTTGGTTTAGACGTGCCATACATGCTAGGTATACTTGTCTTGTAATCCCATGATTTTGCCTTAACATGCACCTAGCATTTAGACCACTATGCTTACTTGTTTTGGCCTAACTCCATGAAGCTTTTGGCCTTTTGTGCCATGCTAAAGCTCTGATTTTGGTTGTTTTGGCCATGCTTGACTTTCTTTGTATAGCTAGCGCATAATCTTGCTTGTTGGCTTCGAGTGTTGAATCCTCTAGCATACTCCATTTGGATCATTTCGGTGGTTTGGCACCACTTATAGTGCTATTTCAGTCCATATGTTATGCTTGTATGCTTGCATTTATAACTCCTTTAGGGCATGTTTGATTGGAAGGATTAAAGCATGGGATTGGGATTATTAATCCGTGGGCCCAATCATCCTATGTTTGTTTTGACATTTTGGTTTAGGATTATTAATCCAATGGATAATTAATCCAACAAATTCGTAGGATTATTAGTAATGGGATAGGGGTGGGATAGCTAATACCACACTAATTTGATAGGATTATTAATACCTCACTATTAGTGTTGTGAATCAAACATGGCCTTAATGCTTTAAAGAGTTAGGGTTGTATGCCTTATGGATGTGTCATTGTGTATGCCATCATGTCTAGGCATTTGGGATGCCATCTAAGTGGGTTTTTGGGCTCATTTTAGCATGTCATATCTCTGATTTTGGTCGCCTAAATCATGCCATGTTTGGTTGTCTTAGGTGTAGTGTAACACCTCTTTGGTGGCCGTGTATGCCTCATGCCTTGCCCCTTTTGTTTTAGCTTGTTTTAACTTTGGTCATTGCATGTTTTAGGCTTACTTTGGCATGATTTGGAACTGTTTTGGTCCACTTTGGTCATTTGCTTCATATGTCACATGATCATGGTTTGAGCCTTTGGCCTAATTTCAAGCTTTTTGTGCATGACTTGTTTGCATTATTAGGTTGATTTGGCATCATCCTTTGCATGTTTTCAGAGCATTAAAATGCTTGCCATATGTCCATGTTTGTCCCTTTTAAGTGTCTTTAAAAGTTTCCCTTTTATGCTTAAGTGTTGGACTATTATACATGCATGTTTGTATGTGACTTTGTCCCTTATCCCTTAGCATATTGGCC
This sequence comes from Camellia sinensis, assembly GCF_055761805.1. Classification (NCBI taxonomy): domain Eukaryota; kingdom Viridiplantae; phylum Streptophyta; class Magnoliopsida; order Ericales; family Theaceae; genus Camellia; species Camellia sinensis. Next base: position 102,004,716 of record NC_138973.1, on the reverse strand, counting down.
ACTGATTTGGGCCTATTTGAGAGCTGCCCATATTGGTTTAAGACCATCCTTTGCATGTTGTTACATGCTTGCCTTGCATGTTGTCGCATACTTGGCCCCTTTGTATGTTGTTGCATGTTATGTATGTTTGTACGTCTATATGATAGGACTATTAACATGTTGTTGCATGTTTAAGTGATATTGTGTTTGGCACGCATCTTTGATTTAGTTGCTTAGCATGTTGCTACATGTCTTGCATTCTTTGATGTTTAAATTGCATCTTGCATGCTTGTTAGCTTGCATACTTGTTACATACTTGCATGTTTGCATGCTTGTTCACATGCTCATATTGCGTGCTTAGCTCGCATGCTTAGGTTGCATGGCATTGAGCATGCATTCCTTGCCTCTTGATCAACTATGATAGAGGTTGGGGGCCTTTATGTGTTTGTGTGCATTTCATTTGATATTAAAGTTGCACACTTGACTTCTTGGGCCATCATGCATTGAAATGTGTGATTAGTGGCCCGAGGGTCGAGAACCATGCTCCTCTAAGTCTCAAACATGCTGAGGAGGGTGGTGGTGCATAAATTGCTTTGAAAATACATTGCCATGTCTTGTCTGTCCTCTGTTGCAGCAAATCAGTATTCTACAGGAAGAAATGGCCGGTCGGCAACTTTCAATGCCGGCCGACTATCAATACCCAGCCGGTGATCTAATTTTTGGTCGATGACCATAATTCCATAGCCGGTGGTGCTCCCTCTTGGTCGGTGACCTCCTACAATGCTCAGGGAGTAGTCCAGAAGTGACCTTGAGACTTGTGCAGTCCTCAGAGGTGCAGAGCAATGTAAACAGAGGCAACATGTGACATGGCGGTGGATTTCCGAGCAGAGCCGAGCATGCGTGCATTTATCCCTCTTCTCGAGGCTGCTTTACTGCTTTATTAGCTTAGTTAATTTGTTTAATTAATTAAGGGTCTATAATATTTAATTAGCTTGTTAGTTAATTAATTTGTACTATTCTTTCGGTCCCTCAAGAGGGTGCAATTTTGTAATAAGTGTGCGTGTGTGTGATGCATATCTTCCAACCACCATTTCTTTCTCCCTTTTACTTAACCGCTTACGATGGTTAGCTCTAGGGCACGTTTCAATTAACATCCTTATGCTATGCATATTTGCATCATTCATCTGTATTGCATGCACCGGGCTCGGCGCATCATACTAACTGCATAGTATTTCAATTCCAAGTTGAATACATGTGTTGAATTGTCACATCTCATATGCCATTTTAGATTAGCCGAGCCTATTCTAGTTGCATTTTGCCTGCGATGCATTAGCCTTCTTGACATGGATTTGGATCATACATTTGATTACTAACATATTACTTGTTTTGGCTCGGAGTTCATTGTGAGTATTTATGCTTTAGCATCTTGCATGTAGGTGAGTTTTGCCATGATAGCATGCTTACCATGAGACTATATGCTTATGTGATATAACTTCGTGAATGCCTGTGGGTGAAGGTTTGGTTGCTTGAATTGGAATAAATTCGTCGAAACCCGTGTTTTAGCCTACTTGCGAGTAACAAACTTCAAATCATTTTCCAAACAAACGGATATGCAATGCTTTGTTCTAAATTAGGCAATCTAGTCTATACTTGTGTGTTGTGCGCATCACATAGTAAATTCTAGCTATTAACCGGAATGAGAACGCATAATGTTTTCAAAACTAGATATCGTGCTTAGTACAGGCCGATCTTCGGATCGGGCGAGCGGGGGTGCTCATAGCTAACCTTCCCCAATCGTACCCAAGTTCCCGAGCCAAGGTAACTTTGGTGATGACAGACACGTGGCCTTAGGCAACGAGTTAGGGTTTCCTAAATTCCCCCAAAACAAAATATTTAGGTGGCGACTCTGTATCTGGCAAAACAGTCCATGTTTGGCACTTCTTTCTTAAAAATCTGTTTTCGAAAACGATTTACCGGATTTGGACTCTTTGGTGATTTATCAGTCTTGCATTGCACATTGCAAGATTAGATTCAGAACCGTGACATTGAGTCCGAACTGTAGTGAGCCCAAATAAACAAAACGAGATTGCCTCCCGGGACGTTCGGGGACGTCTACACACGACTCAATATGAAATGAATGCACATACAAGCACCTAAAGCCAACAACTCCGTCATGGGTAGTCAAGAGTGTCGGCGACTAGGAATCGAGGCACGTTTCGTCACTTTGAGTACGAAGCGTCCCTCGTTTCCCGTGTTCGGACTAACTCCTATTCCGAACACAATGCAACAAACAATGGCATGCACAATGCGACTTTAAGTATGCAACCTAAATGCTATGTAACTAAGTGATGCAAACATGCAAAGGATGACATGCAAACATGCAACTAGCATACACAATGCTATGAACTAACAATGGCATACTCAGTGCACGTGGTACCTAGCATACACAATGCACCTAAGAACTAACATACACAATGAGATGAACAAGGCATGCACAATGCAATGATCAATCATGCGATAATGTGGCATACTCAATGCTATGGAATACAATGGCATACTCAATGCAAAAATGGACTTAAACCAAAATGAATGGGCCTCAGCCACACCCAAATCAGTGGCCAAACATGATGAAAACAAAACACCAAAACTCATGCTAGCATACACAATGCAAGGACCTGAGCCCAAGGGCACAAAATGCAACTCTACAAAAGCATTGAAATGATGAAATATGGAATACAATGACACATGTTCCAGCTCTGAAATGGCATACAAAATGGCTCTGAATCATGCTAACAACTCACACAATGCATGTTGAAAGGCTTAAGTACCGAAGCTAGTGAAGCACATTACACTAGAGGCATGCAAGGCGGTGCTCCAATGACAAAACCAAATTCAAATAGACCTTAAGCAGGCCCAAAACAGTGGCAAATGAGCCAAGATGGTGGCTTGAAAGGCATAAGAATGAAGCTCAATGTAAAGGCTCATAAATGGAGTATAATGATGCAACTCTCAAACACATTGAAAGAGTGACAAACATGAGAATATGGCCAAGAAATATACTTTGAAATATCATGCTCAATGATGCTAAAACATGCAAACACCTCAAGTTAAGCATGCGAGGGGATTCAAAACTCAAGACTAAGCAAGGCTATTACATTACAACCATACATGGCAAGCATCATTCGACCAAGGGACCTCAAACCAGAGCCAAGGCAGCCCAAAATATGAACAAAATTAGTTTAGAGCATGGCCAAAATATGCTAGCGTTGAGGGCCAAAACAACATGCATTATAAGCTAGTGAATATGGTTTACACTACAAGCATGTGAAGCATATGAGATGCTACCAAACCAACCAAAAACAGAATCATGGCATGCCAAATGATGGCCAAAAACCCACTGAAACATGACCAATACATGCAAGAATGAGGTGTTACTTTGATAGGCTATGCAAGAGATTGTTCTACACATGCAAGAGGCAAAAAAAGGTGACCAAACCAGCCATAGACAGAGTCTAGGCAGGTCCTCAAAGTCACTAACAAGGGCGTAAACCAAGGCTAGGAAGTGTGGAAACATATGCTCCCTTGGAAAACCAAAAATGCAAGCAAACAAAGCCAAAAGAGAGAGGGTCACCCCTCTCTGATTTTGGCCCTCAAAACCACATGCCAACTACTGAAAATCCGCTGGATTTTGGTGGCTAAAGGGCCAAGCAAAGCTCAATACAAAGGTCTCATGGCATGGCTCAAAACAAGGCTAAATAGAACATGCAAGAGGGTAGATGACCCCCAATAGCAAAAGAGCCTTAAACAAACATGAAAATCACTTAAATATGAACCTTTTTTCAGTTGACAACAAAGCTCAAATAAGCATGCAAATGAGGCTAAGAGAAGGATCAAAATAATGCTTAAAAGAGGGAAAAGTGATTACCCTTGAAACTCAACAAAACCAGCAAACTTTGGGACCAAAAACCAGCTCTTTAACCTCCGAAAAAAACCTCCAAGAACCTCAAATCAATGGTGGAAGTGTATGGCTATGAGGTGTAGTGTAAAAGGGTCAAGAACAATGCACCTTATGAGCCAAAATATAGAGAGATATGTATTGTTTTGCCTTAGAGAAATTCTGAACCTGGTTCAAGGAGGGGGAGGGCCTCTCTTATAGACAAAAAAGGCCAAATCTTCTTTAAGAAGCTAAAAACAAGGCTCAAGATCCTCCATACACGTGTATGGAGGATACAGTTTGTGCCTTCCAACTGGCACAGCCGGCACCCACTCAAACAGACAAAACAGAAGGGAGCTGGCCGACCAGAAAATATGGTCAGCCGACCACTTTCCCTAGTCGGCCGACCAGGGCAAGTGGTCTCCCAGATAAAAACTGGTCGGCCAATGCAAATGGTGGTCTCCACATTGAAAGCAAGCCAATGGTGTGGTGGGAGACCAGCAAATGTGGCCCAAAGACCAAAAAAACCAGCTTCCCGACAAGAAAATCGACTGGCGGGGAGAAAGTGGTCTCTAAGGAGAAGAGGTGGTCTCCCACCCTAGTACCACCTCCCAAACAAGGAAAACAAGGTTCATGTCAAAAATGAACCAACACGGATGCAAAACGAGAATTCAGGGAGCAAAGCGCGCGACCGGGTGCCCCGAAAACTGGCCGTTGAGCACCAAAAGTGGCGTACGGCCACAAAAGTGGTCTCCCGGACCACAGTGTCCCTCTAGACAGAGAAAACAAGGTGTGTTCCAAAAACCGTGCCAAATGGAGAATGTTAAGCGGTCCCGAGCCGAGGCGCGCGGCCGACGGCTCCAAAAATCGGAAACAAGTCTCCAAACGGGAACAGTGGCCTACGACCATGAAAAGTAGCCTACGACCACTGAGAGATGGTCTACAAGACCTCTCCCTCCCTTTGGGAAGAGAAAACAAGACCTGGTCCGCAGACCGAGTCAAGGCACAAAAAAGTTTCGAGGCTCGGAGGGTAAGGCTCTCAGCCAAAACTCCGAAACTTCAGAACGAGCACAACATACACCATCACCGAGCGCTCAATCGATGGCGTCTGAGTATTAAGGTCGGTCAAAAATGGGGTGTCTACACTCATGCATACCTCGGTGAGCCCTACCACGCCTCCCGCCTCTACCACCACGGACTTGACTCCTTCCTGACATCCTAATAAAGGACACAAGAGAAATAATTTAGTACATTAACTCATATGTGCTCGTAACTTGACTCACACGTTAGACTACAACAATTCTATATATTTCTCTATCATATAAACAATTCAATTTCACTCCACATAAGCACTTAGTCATGTAAACACATACAGATTATACTCTTATGATGAGATTCGTCTCACAAAAAACCAAGAATCTTTAGTAGAATGAGTATTGATCAAGTATCCTTCTAATAAACCCTCAAGGAATTTAACAGGCGCAAACAACATCTTAAAAGTCCAATCTCATACCCATTTAGTCACATAAACATGTTATCACATAGTCACAAAATGCATAACACTTCCTAAGCATGCTAAATGAACCCATTGTGGTTAAAAAACCACTTCACACGAGCTCCAAGTATTCAAACCTGGTAGCTCTGATACCAAGTTCTAATGGCCTAAATTTCTAGCCCAAATGATAATACAATAATCATGGCTCTTTCAAGGAAAACCGAATATAAATATCCAAACTTACATTACATGATACAATAGTCCTTCATGCAACAATACATTAATCTAACTACAAGTAAATAAACAAATAAATACCCCCAAGGGTTTACAAGTTTCCAAGGCTAGAGCTTGGCTACACAAAACGGTTATTCAAACCCACACAAACACAGCCCGTGGCTTACACACAAAGTCATAGCAAAATGAGAGCACTGTACTCCCAACACACATACTTCCACGCCCCTAGTTGGGTGGGATCACCACATCTTTTCCTGCACAAAAATCCCATAGGGTGAGCATAAAGCCCAGTTGTAGACGTCCCCGAACGTCCCGAAAAAATCCCGTTTTGTCCATTAGGCTTTGTAGACGTCCCCGAACGTCCCAGGAGGGAATCCTGTTTTGTTCATTTGGGCTCACTACAGTTCGGACTCAATGTCACGGTTCTGAATCTAATCTCACAATGTGCAATGCAAGACTGATAAATCACCAAAGAGTCCAAATCCGGAAAATCGTTTTGGAAAACAGATTTTTAAGAAAGAAGTGCCAAACATGGACTGTTTTGCCAGATACAGAGTCACCACCTAAATATTTTATTTTTGTGAAATTTAGGAAACCCTGACTCGTTGCCTAAGGCCACATGTCCATCATCACCAAAGTTGTCTCGGCTCGGGAACTTGGGTACGATTGGGGAAGGTAAGCTATGAGCACCCTCGCTCGCCTGATCAAAGATCGGCCACTACTAAACATGATATCTCGTTTTTGAAAACACATGCGTTCTTATTCCGATTAATTAGTTAGAATCACTATGTGATGCGCGCAGCAAAACAAGTATAGACTAGATCGCCTAATTTGGAACAAAGCATCACATATCCGTTTGTTTGGAAAATGATTTGAAGTTTGCTACTCGTAAGTAGGCTAAAACACAGATTTCAATGAATTATCCCAATTCAAGCAGTCCAACCTTCACCCACAGGCATTCAGGCAATTATATCACCTAAGCAATTAGCCTCATGGCAAGCATGCTGTCATGTTAACACTCACACACGTGCAAGATGCTAAAGCATAAATGCTTACCTAGTACTCCGACCCAAAATAGGAAACTAGTTAGTAATCAAATGCATGATCCTAGTTCATGTTAGCAATGGCTAATGCAACACATGCAAAATGCAACTAAGATAGGCTCGGCTATTCTAAAATGTCATGTGAAATGCAACTTAATACATGTATTCAAGCAGGAATTGAAATACAATGCAGTTAGTATGATGCGCCGAGCCCGGTGCGTGCAATACGAATGAATGTATGCAAACATTCTATCATAAGTATGCTAATTGAAACTTGCCCTAAGACTAACCATTGAAAGCAGGTAAGTAAAAGGGAGAAAGACGTGGGGTTGGAAGACATGCATCACACACACGCACGCTTATTACAAAATTCGCCCTCTCCCGGAGGGGGTCCGAATAAATAATACAAAACAAATAAATAATTAACTACTCTAGCTAGTTAAATATTACAAAACCCTAATTTAATTAATAAGTTAGTTACAAAGGGAGGCCGCTGCAGCCCCGCCTCGGAATGCTTGGATGATGTATGCTCGATTCGCCTCACCCGAAAACCCGTCACTATGCCACTGTTCCCTCTGTTAGCACTGTTCTGCACCTCTAAGAACTGTGAAAATGCTTGTGATGCTTTTGGAACACTCCCATAGCACCGTGGGATGTCACCGGCCATAATTCAAATCCACCGACCACTGGAATACATTTATCGACCAAAAGTGGAACCACCGGCTAGACTTTGGTAGCCGGCCGGCACTAAAAGTGGTCGACCGGCCATTACTTCCTGCAGAACACTGGTTTTGCTGCAGCAGAGGACAGACAGTGCATGGCAAGGTATTTTCAAGGCAATGTGTGCATAGCCACTCTCCCTATCATGCAATGAACTCAAGGGAGCATGGCTCTCAGTCCTCGGGCCACCAATCACGCATTTCGATGCATGATGGCCAAAGGTGCCAAGTTTGCAAATCAATGTAAAATGAATGCAACGAAAACAAATGAATGCTACACACTTTATCATGTCGGGATCAAGAGTGTCGGCGACCGAGAATTGAGACGTGTTTTGTCACTTTAAGTACGAACACACCTCATACCTCATGTTTGGTTTGACACCCCAAACCAAACACAATGCAATGCATGTATGCAATATGGCTCAAATATGCAAAATGGCTCATGTATGCAATATGAGGCTAAGTTAGCAAAGCATGCCAAATGCAATGCAACCTAAATATGCAAATGTACAATGTGCTAAGCATGCAAGATGCAATGCAATGTGACCTAACATGCAAGCTAAGCTAATGTAAAACAAACACACCAAGTATGCAACAAGGTTATGTGATGCAACTAGCTAAATGACATGCAATATAATAAACACGCAAACATGGTATAATGCAAGCATGCAACAACACACAAATGCAATATGTCAAACATGCAACTATATGCAAAGATGGGCTTAAACCAAAATGGGAAGACCTCAGCCAATCCCAAAACAGTGGCCAAAATACCAAAATTAAGGCGCCAAAATGCAAGGTAAACATGCACACATGTTGGTCCATCAATTTAGGCCACGATGCACAACCTTCAAACATGAGCAAGATGTGATAAATATGAGGATATGGCATTGCAAATAAACTCTGAAATCACATGAAGAATGACGCCAAATCGACTACACAATGCAAACATGGCATGTTAATGGAGTTAAAGCTTAAAGCTAGCTACGGGACTTAAACCATGACTATGTAAACCAAGCCCCGAATGGTCGAGGCGACCCAAAACAGTCCCGAGGCAAACCAAAATGAAGCTAAAACTCATATGGAACAAAGCCAAAACATGTTATGAAGAAAGACACAAAACTAAACGCATACAAGGCCTAAAAGGGCAAATGCACTACACCTCTTATAACCGAACATGGCATGACTTAGGCGACAAAAATTAGAGATATGACATGCTAAAATGAGCCCAAAAACCCACTTAGATGGCATCCCAAATGCCTAGACATGATGGCATACACAATGACACATCCATGAGGCATACAACCCTAACTCTTTAAAGCATTAAAGGAGTTATAAATGCAAGCATACAAGCATAACATATGGACTGAAATAGCATTATAAGTGGTGTCAAACCACTGAAATGATCGAAATGGAGCATGCTAGAGGATTCAACACTCGAAGCTAACAAGCAAGATTACATGGTAGCTATACAAAGCAAGTCAAGCATGGCCAAAACGACCAAAATCAGAGCTTTAGCATGGCAAGACAAGGCCAAAAGCTTCATGGAGTTAGGTCAAAACAAGTAAGCGTAGTGGTCTAAATGTTAGGTGCATGTTAAGGCAAAATCAAGGGATTACAAGACAAGTATACATAGCATGTATGGCACGTCTAAACCAACTTTGGATAGAGGTAAATCATGGCAAAATAACTCCAAATATCAATTAAAACATGGCCAACATGAACTTAAACAAGGTGCTCACACATGAGGCAAATATGACAAGTATTGAAGACAACAAGGAGAGGGGATGGCCCTCTCCTTCTTAGGACCTCAAAACACCATCCCCACCACTGAAATCCCTCTGGATTTCAATGGTGAGAAGTCGAATACAAGGTGGTCCTAGAGCTCGCAAAAAATGCACAAAAATGAGGCCAAACAAGGCCTAAAAGGGGGTAAACAATCCCAAACACCAAAGTGATCTTAAACAACTATTTTAAGCACTTAAAAATAAAACTTTTATCAGTTATAACTTAAGCTTAAAAACAGATGCAAGATAGGTTAAAAGCTTGTGCAAAAATGGGGAAACTAAAGCAAGAACACTCACCCTTGTAGACTTTCTTCAAGAACAATGGTCCAGCAGGTTTTTTGAGTCCAAAGCAACCCAAGAACACCAAAATCAACCTCCAAGGATCTCAGCTCTGAGAGGATGGTGTAATGCTAGGTGTTTGTGTGCAAAAGTATGAATAAAACAACCTTATACACACACAAATATGTAAAGAGAGGGAGATATAGAGATAGATAGATACAACTATTTCTAACCCTAATCTCCAGACCTCTGGAACCCTTGAGGAGGGAGGAGAAGCTCCCTCTTTATAGAATTCCAATCTTGCAAAACTTCCAAAACAAGCTAAACAAGAGACAAATCCCTCCATACACGTGTATGGAGGGGGTGAATTGTGCGTGCCAGCTGTGCCAGCTGGCACTAAATATCTGCATAAAGCAGATGAATAGGGGTCAGCTAGAAATTATGGCCGATTGAATAACAAAAATAGCCGGCCGACCAAAAACATTGCCGACCGACCAAAATATTTGGCCGGTAGCAATAAAACAGGGCCGGTGGCCTCAGGCCATGGCCGGTGATGTGTGGGGATAGCCAACAAGCCATTTCCCGCCCTCAGGTGTAAAAACCACAAGTCCTTGGTTCAACCAAGCACAAAACAAATAAGTCAAGAGATCTTGAGGCAAGGCACGCGACTAAGACCTCCGAAAACTCAAGACGAACACGAACATGGATGATCATCGAGTGTTCAAACGATGACGTCCAAGTCTTGAGGACGGTCAAAAATGGGGTGTCTACAGGCTTACTACTGTTCGGACTTAATGTCACGGTTCTTAATATGATCTTGCAAAGTGCAATACGAGATTGATAAATCACCAAAGAGTCCAAATCCGACAAATCATTTTGAAAAACTGATTTTTAGAAAGAAGTGCCAAACATGGACTGCTTTGCCAGATACAAAGTCGCCACCTAAATATTTTATTTTGGAAGAATTTAGGAAACCCTGACTCGTGCTTAAGGCCACGTGTCCGTCATCACCAAAGTTGCCTTAGCTCGGGAACTTGGGTATGATTGGGGAAGGTCATGCAATGAGCACTCCTACTCGCCCGATCAAAGATCGGCCACTACTAAACATGATATCTTATTTTTGAAAACATATGTGCTCTTATTCCAGTTTATTAGCCTAGAATTGCTACGTGAAATGCACAGCATACAAGTATAGACTGGATCGTCTAAGTTGGAACAAAAATCTCATGTTTGTTTTTGAAAGCGGTTTGCTACTCGCAAGTAGGCTAAAATGCGGATTTTGCCACCCTCAAGTGGGCTTAGAAAACATGGTGATTTGTCACTCTCAAGTGGGCTTAAAACTCGCAATCGATGAATTGTTCCAATTTAAATAATCCAACCTTCACCCACAGGCATTCAGGCAGGTATATCACATAAGCAGTTAGCCTCATGGCAAGCATGTTATCATGGCAGTCACTCATACACATGCAAGGATGCTAAAGCATAAACACTAACCGAGTACTCCAAGCCAAAACAGAAACTAGTTAGTAATCAATGCATGATCCTAGTTCATGTTAAGATGGCTAATGCTACACATGCAAAATGCAACTAAGATAGGCTCGGTTTTTCTAAGATGGCATATGGGATACTACAGATAACATGTATTCAACTTGGAATTGAAATATAATGCAGTTAGTATGATGTGCCGAGCCCGATGCATGCAAGACAGATGAATGAATGCAAACATGCGAAGTATAAGGATGCTAATTGAAACATGCCCTAAAACTAACCATCGTAAGCTGGTAAATAAAAGGGAGAAAGACGTGGGGTTAGAAGACATGCAGCACACACACGCACACTTATTACAAAATTCGCCCTCTCGACGGAGGGTCCGAATAAATAATACAAAACCAACTAGCTAACCTAAGCTAATCTAATTAACCTAGTTATTACACAACAAAATGAATAATAAGCTACAGCTAATTATTACACAACATTAACTAAGTAAGCAATCTAAATGAGCATACAAACTAAATGAATGTGGGTTGCCTTAGCTCTGCTTTGAATGACAAAGGACGCATGCATGCTTGAATTGCCTTGTTCGGAAATCCCTCGCGACGCCCCAACTCGCCTTTGTTTGCAATTGATCTCAGAAACTTGCACAAAGCTCCAGAGAGATGAAACTCCACCCTGGGAATCTGTGGGAAGGCTGCCGACCAGCTTATAGGCATGAGAGACCAACTACCGGCCACCTTTTGTGGTGGAAACCAAAAAAAGTGGTCGGCCTGCCAGTAAATCTGGTCGGCCAACTAGTTTCCTCTCCTGGTTTCTGGTTTTCTGCAACAAAGAGAAAGAGAGAGGCACGGCAAAGTATTTACAATACATGTGTGCATGACCACTCTCCCCATCATTGCATAAGCTCAAGGGAGTGCAGTCCTCGACCCTTGGGCCACCAATCACGCATTTCGATGTATGATGGCCGATGAGCCAAATTGCACGACTCAATGTGAAATGAATGCACATACAAGCACCTAAAGCCAACAACTCCATCATGGGTAGTCAAGAATGTCGACGACCGGGAATCGAGGCACGTTTCGTCACTTTGGGTACGAGACGTCCCTCATTTCCCGTGTTCAGACTAACTCCTATCCCAAACACAATGCAACAAACATGGCATGCACAAATGCAACTCTAGCATGCAATCCTAATGCAATGCAACTAAGTGATGCAAACATGCAACTAGCATACACAATGCTTTAAGCTACATGGCATGCACAATGCTCATGACACTAGCATACACAATGCACATGGAACTAATATACACAATGAGATGAACAAGGCATGCACAATGCAATGATCAATCATGCGACAACGTGGCATACTCAATGCTATGAACTATAATGGCATACTCGATGCAAAATGGACTTAAACCAAAATGAATGGGCCTCAGCCACACCCAAATCAGTGGCCAAAGATTATGAAAACAAGGCTCCAAAACTCATGCAAACATGCCCAATGCAATGGCCCCAAGCCTAAGGCATAAAACACAACTTTCCAAACGCATTGAAAATGATGAAATATGGAGTGCAAGGACACATGTTCCAACTCTGAAATGGCATACAAAATGACTCCGAATGATGTAAACAACTCACGCAATGCATGTTGAATGGCTCAAGCACCGAAACTAGTGAAGTGTATTACACTATAGGCATGCAAGGCAATGCTCAAATGGCCAAATCAACTCCAAACAAACCCTATGCAGGCTAGAATAGGGGCAAAAGTGAACTAAGATGATAGCTTGAAAGGCACAAAAATGAAGCTCATGCAATGGCTCACAAATGGGGTATAATGATGCAACTCTCAAACACATTGAAAGAGTGACAAACATGAGAATATGGCCAAGAAATAAGCTCTGAAATAACATTCCTCATAATGCCAAAACATGCAAATACCTCAAGTTAAGCATGTAAGGGACCTCAAAAACTCAAAGCTAGGCAAGGCTATTACACTACAAGCATGCATGGCAAGCATCATTCGACCAAGAGGCCTCAAAACAGAGCTAAGGTAGCCCAAAATATGAACAAAATCAATTTGGATCAAGGCCAAAATATGCTAGAATAGAGGGCCAAAACATCATGCATTTCAAGCTAGTAAACATGATTTGCACTACAAGCATATGAAGCATATGAGAGGCTACCAAACCAGCCAAAAACAGAATCATGGCATGCCAAATGATGGCCAAAAACCCACTGAGACATGACCAATACATGCAAGAATGAGGTGCTACTTTGATATGCCATGAAAGGGATTATTCTACACATGCAAGAGGCAAACACAAGGTGACCAAACCAGCCATAGACAAAGTCTAGGCAGGTCCCAAAAGTCACCAAAAAGGGCCTGAACCAAGCCTTGGAAGTATGAAAGTATGTACTCCTTTGAAAGGCCAAAAATGCAAACAAACAAGGCCAAAAGAGAGAGGGTCTCTCCTCTCTGATTTAGGCCCTCAAAACCACATGCCAACCACTGAAAATCCACTGGATTTCAGTGGCTAAAAGGCCAAGCAAAGATCAACACAAAGGTCTCATGGCATGACACAAAACAAGGCTAAATAGAGCATGCAAGAGGGTAGATGACCCTCAACACCAAAAGAGCCTTAAACAAACATGAAAAACACTTAAATATGAAGCTTTTTTCAGTTGACAACAAAGCCTAAATATGCATGCAAGTATGGCTAAGAGAATGATCAAGATAGAGCTTAAAAAGAGAGAAAAGGAGTTAGTCTTGAAGCTCAGCAAAACCAGCAAGTTTTGGGAGCAAAAACCAACTCTTCAACCTCTTAAATACCCTCCAAGAACCTTGGATCAATGGTGGAGATGTATGACTATGAGGTGTGGTGCAATAGGTCAAGAACAATACACACTTCGAGCCAAAATATAGAGATATAGAGAGAGATATGTATTTTGCCTTCAACAAAAATTCTGAACCTGTGAAAAGGAGAGGGAAGGCCTCTCTTATAGAGGTTTGAAGCTAAAGCTTCCTCAAGAAGCTAAAAGCTGGGATGCAAATCCTCCATACACGTGTATGGAGGATACAGTCTGCGCCTTCCAGCTGGCACAACTGGCATCCACACAATTTGACAAAACATGAGGAAACCAACCGACCAGAAAAGGTGGTCGGCCGACCACTTTCCGTGGTTGGCCGACCAGGGCAAGTGGTCTCCCAGATAAAAAGTGGTCGGCCAAGGGTATTGGTGGTCTCCACACTGAAAGTAAGCCCAAAGTGTGGTGGGAGACCAGTAAATGTGGCCCAAAGATCAAGAAAACTGGCTGGCAGAGAAAAGTGGTCTCCAAGGAGAAAAGGTGGTCTCCCACCCTTGTACCACCTCCCAAACAAGGAAAACAAGGTTCATGCCAAAAATGAACCAACACGGATGCAAAACGAGAGTTCGGGGGGCAAAGCGCGCGGCCGGGTGCCTCGAAAACTGGTTATTGAGCACCGAAAGTGGCATGCGACCACAAAAGTGGTCTCTCGGGCCATAGTGTCCCTCGAGACATAGGAAACAAGGTGCGTTCCAAAAACCGTGCCAAACGGAGAATGTTAAGCGGTCCCGAGCCAAGGCGCGCGGCTGACGGCTCCAAAAATCGAAAACTAGTCTCCAAACGGGAACAGTGGCCTACAACCATGAAAAGTAGCCCACGGCCACTGAGAGGTGGTATACAAGACCTCTCCCTCCCTCCAGTAAGAGAAAACAAGATCTGGTCCGTAGACCGAGTCAAAGTACAAAGGGTCCCGAGGCTCGGAGGCAACGTTCTCAGCGGAAACTTCGAAATCTCAAGACAAGCAGAACATGCACCATCGTCGAGCACTCAATCAATAACGTCTGAGTCTTAAGATCGGTCAAAAATAGGGTGTCTACAGTTGCCCCTCTTTGATAGAACTCGAAAGTCATAAGTGACGGGAGTGAATGTCAAAGCCCAGAGACGACCCATTTTTGACAAGGCCGAAGACTTAGACAAACAGGCAAGATAATAACAGAGATGTGCCCACAAGCAGGGGCAGAAGGCAAAAGACATGCACGAGGCCGAACATAATTTATGATCATGCAAAGAAAGCTGTAATGAAGCAAATATGCACAATAAATGCAACAATTTAAGCAAGTGAATACAGACCAAACTACATCACATGCAGAAATGATGTAAGAGAATTGTACAATTCTCGCTACGTCTCACACAGAGAATACAATACCGTCCAGTTCGTCTAGTCGCACCAATTTCAAATGAACTGTACATACAATATCATATGGTCGCACCAGCCTTGAATAAACTGTACATACAATATCGTGCCTGCAAAAGAGAGAAACTTAACAGGTACAGCATAGTTAGCAGCATATGTTCAATGCTATATCAAACGCGGATACGTATAACGCCGATGGAAAAGTGCATAGAAATGCAAGCAAAACATGTGTGACGACATAAGTAGAGTATGGGTGCATGACAATACCAGTGGAACGTGCACAACAATGCAAGTGGTGTGCATAACAATGCAACTTCAAAAGCATGCTTGAAACAAAACGCTGAGTAAAAAAGTATGAGCCTTAAAGAGAGCAACTCAAACGCGACCTCTAATTTACCTCTCGGAGGGGTCGTGACGTACTCAAAAAGGATACACCTTGCTCTTGGCGTGTAACGACGAACCACACGTTGAAGACTTGAATTGAAGTTCCCGCGGAGACATCTCACGCCGAAAAGTGCACTTTTCTTGTACTTCTCGAGAGCCGAGGACTCCAATCATCACCAAAATACACAGGGAGAACCAAGGGACCTTGGAGACCAATCGGGGGGGATGGCCAACCACCTAGAATAGCCACCGACCATTTTTTGCTCACAAGGTGGTCGGCCAGCCAGAAAAACTAGTCGGCTGACCAGTTTACAAAAATTGGGGCAGTTTTGTCCTTTCAGGTTCGGATCTTTAAGTTGACTTGTCCAAGTCACTTTTGCTCACACCTCCAAGGCCAAAATCAGCTCCTCTTGCTCCCTAGACCATTTTCCCCCTCAAATCTGCGCTTTATACTCGTTTTCAAACACCCCACGCGAAGTTATTTTGTGAAAACTTTCAATTTTCTTCACTTTGAACCGATTAAAATTTGATTTCGGAGCTTCTTTCTCCATTTTCACCACTTGAGATATGTTTGTCTCGAAGTTTGGCACATTTTCTCGGGTATTGACTTTTGTTGACTTTTTCCTTTCCCAAGAGTTGACTTTTGTTGACTTTTTGCGATTTTGGCTCATTTTGCTAATTTTTGCTCATTTTTGCAGATTGCTTTGGATGGCGGATCATTTCCATCACAGGGGAGGTTCTCCACATGCCAAGGATGAACCAGACATCATGTCATTGCCTCCGAGGATTCGGCCTTTCGACCCGGAGAGGTACCACCCTCAGGAGCACGTCCTACCTCCCACCACCTTCTATTATTTTACCGACTTCGAGCGACGAGCACCCGCGGACCTACTGCTACAGGAGCCAGCGTCTCATCAATCTCACCAGGCACGAGAGGTACGTATTTCCCTTTTACATTCTCTGCAATGTATTTTTGTATTTCTTGCACACTTCATGTTCTCGTTGTGTATTATATCTGCTTGTTCTGAACATATTTATATGCACAACATCCAGTCCAATTAGCACACAGCTCATACATAACAATACTCTGTTAATTCGGCATACAGCCCACTCTGAACACACGGTTCATCCTGACCACATAGTTTATCTCGGGCACACAGCACATTTTTCGAGCACACAGCTTATTCTCTGGGCACACAGCTCACTTTTCGGGCACACAGCTCATTTTTCGGGCACACGATTCGTTCTTTGGGCACACAGCTCATTTTCCGAGCACACAGCTCCTTTTTCAGGCACACGACTCGTTCTCGGGCACATAGCTCATTCTTTTCAAGCACACAGCTCGCTTTTCATTTCTGAACACAGCTCATTCACTTCATTTGCACGCAACTCATACATTTCATCCTGAAACTAAATACATTTGTTCATTCTGAATGCAGGTATTTTCCCGTTCCACACGGGGTTATGGATCGATCCTTGCTAGGAAGTGGTATACGGAGTTCCCAGATGCTGTGCGTCACATCGTGGACGAGGCAGGATTTTGACCTTTCTGCGCGAGGATATCACATTATCCGACGAGTAAGACCCTCATGGGGGCACTTGTGGAGAGATGGTTGGACACCACCAACTCATTCCACTTTTTAGCTACTGGGGATATGACGATGACCCCATATGACTTTTCTATGTTAACGGGCCTTGACGTGGCCGGACGACCGGTCCCCTATGACGCAGACATGGGCGAGTGGGAGGCAGCTTGGATTTATCTACTGGGAGTCCGCCCACCGATCGATAGATCATTAGGTAGAGTCAGGTACACCTGGTTCTCCGAGCGGTTCAGGAGGACTTTGCCCGAGACTGTCGAGAAGGTAGAGCAGTATGCCCGAGGTTTTTTGATGTTCCTCATCGGGACCACCTGTTCTCCAACAGGGGGAACACAGTTGGACTTTATTTGCTTAGTGCTTTGGTAGACCTATCACAGGTCAACCAGTATGATTGGGGTTCCGCCGGCCTCACTACCCTTTACTGTTATATGAGTGTGACCTCCTGCGGGCGAGGGAACATAGTAGGTGACTACTGGAGAGCCTGGG
Source organism: Camellia sinensis (assembly GCF_055761805.1). Taxonomy (NCBI): domain Eukaryota; kingdom Viridiplantae; phylum Streptophyta; class Magnoliopsida; order Ericales; family Theaceae; genus Camellia; species Camellia sinensis. Next base: position 101,987,063 of record NC_138973.1, on the reverse strand, counting down.
AGGTATATTCTACCCTCTTGATTTACATTTCCGCTTTTCATTATTTGTACGCTGCACACACGACACGCATTACATTCTGTACTCTGCATTCTGCACTCAGCATTCTATATTTTTCCATATTCACATTCTGCACTCGGTATTCAGTATTTTCAATATATTCTGTGTTTTGACAGTCGCTGTCTTGCCTTTCACAGCTATGGGTTTATGCATACTTTCCGACGTTGGCCCCTGAGCTCGAGGTGGAGGCACCTCTTGAGATCCCTTACTCTCGCAGATTTGAGGGTCGGTGTCGGCCGAGGACTCAGGAGACTCTGCCTTATCTCTGACAGTTCTTCGATACTGTACGGCCGACGGAGATAATCCAAAATTCTCAATTCGTCATGTTTTCAGCTTTGGTTCATCTTGCATACTTATGACATCTAATCAGTTTATTCACTTGTTATTCGCAGATCTCTTGGTAGCGTTGGGCACCCTTGTCAGGAGATGCCCAGTACCGATTCCCTGGGGCGTGGGCCTCTGCTCGATACAGGACTTTATTTGAGGGGCCAGTTGGCAGGACCTGGTTTCTGGGGGATTGCTTCATGCGTCAAACGATGGGCAACCCTAATCAGGGTATCCCGTCAACACCTCCAGATGACATGCGATCCATTGAGAGACTCACTCCCCGGGAGGTCGAGGAGCTCATGTTGGGTACTAATGCAGTTCTGTTGTTAGAGGAGGGAGACTACGCGACCTACCACCATACATACTTGATGCCTCCATTGATAGGTGTCTATACTCCTACGAGGAGGGCTGTTGGCATGCCATCATCGAGTCGAGTTCAGGTTGCAGATACCCCTTCGACTAGCAGGGTCGGCACATCGACGAGTAGGGCTAGAGAGATCTCCCCGACTTATCAGTATGCTCGGTGGTCGGACCTTTCGACCGAGCTAACAAGCTGGCGGTATGGCATATCCTACCCGATTCCATTGGAGCCTCCATTGCCTGATCATCGATACATCAGTGACCCTAACTCACCACCAGTATGCTTTACAGTTTTGATTTATCACTCAGCTGTTTAGACATTCATTCATTCACTGATGACTTGCACTTACATCTGCAGCCTCCCAGAGGGTACACTGAGGGGTTATTTGGAGTGGTGGCCTCACTCGAGAGCATGGTCCTGCGGAGAGAGACGCAGTTGTTCGTCACCGGCGTCTCGGTACTTTTCGATTTCCTTGCATTTATCACACTTCTGATGACAGACCTATGCAGCATTCCCGCATCTGCATCTGATATTCATACTTTGGCTGATGTATTCAAATTGCCCTCTTTTGTTGTTGGTTTTTTTTCAGATGCCACCGCTACAGGTTGGGCCATCCAGGCCTTCTCGAGGAGCTGGGAGAGGGGACTTGACTCGCAGCCGAGGCAGGCGTAGAGCACCTATCAGAGATGATGAGGAGTCCAGCAAGGAGGAGAAGTTTGCTCATCCTCAATCAGAGACATCCGCAGGCAGAGAGGAGGATTCTGGCTTCGGTTCTGAGAGTGGAGGTGATGCCAGGGAGGGTTCCGAGGATGACCGCTTCGATTCGGATGATGTTGTTGGTGGAGGTGGTGCAGAGGCTGCTCAGCCGAAGAGGATGAAGAGAGCCTCCCGATCTTGAGCCTGACAGCACTGATGCAGATGTTCTTGCTTTATTTTCTTTTCTTTTCTTTTTTTACTAGTAGTTGTAGCACATCAGCTTTAGGCAGTTTTATTTTCTTTGAAACTTGTACCCTGTTGTAAAAAAATGTTGTAACAAAAGAAGCTATGACGGAATGAAACAGTTTTTTGTTCAAAAAGTGTTGTACTTTGCATTCTTAGCATCGCGTCGCATCATTTTGCACAAAAATGAGATTGAATGGAAATGGAGCATTATACATCGCCAAGTCAGGTAATGAGCCAACATAGCAAACTAAATAGCTTAACTCACTAAGAAACAACAAAACCTTAGCAAGTTTACAACTTGATAAACAAACTTCAACAATTGTTGATAAACAAAGGGCAACAATTCGATGAACAAAACTCGACAACTCGGTAAAACTTAACAACTCGATAAACAAAACTTAAAAAACTCGACAAGCAAAACTTAGCAACTCGATAAGCAAAACTTAACAACTCGATAAGCAAATGCATTTCGGACAAACGGGGCGACGGAACGCATTCGAAACAGAGGTAAACTCGGACCTTCAACACTCCCAACACATGGAAAGGCTAGGAGCTCTCATATAGAGACTAGGAAAAGGCCAAAAACTAGTTTTTCTCCATGGCCGACCAGCAAAGTGGCTGGCCGACCAGTGTTTTGCTCAAAAAACCAGTTATGTGGTCGGCCGAAAAGAAAAACTGCCTGGCTGACCAAAAAAAGTGGTCGGCTGACCAGTTGGCATGGTGACCTCCAGATTTTTGACACTTGTCCTCCAAACAATGCCTTCTCCTTCATAAAAGTTCCAGTTTCGTGGTTCTCTCATTCCATCTTAGTTTTACATCAAAATGGAGGCATTTCTCATCGAAAATCTCACAACTTGGATTGCTACTTTAGACGGCTCGGAAAAGTTGAACTTCCGCGACATCGGCATAAATGCACTATTCCCGCTGAGTCGCACTCCGCTGCACCTTCCGTTTCTCTACGTCGCGGCAAGGTTTTAGAATCCGGTAACACATGTCTTTAGCTTTGGCGGGCAAGAGGTGTGTCCTACCTTTGAAGATTTCCAAGCTTTGATGGAATCCGAACGTGACGAAGAAATCTTGCCCCAGTTCGTTTCGGCCACGCTCAAGCCCTAGGACGAATGTGTGGGCTCACTATGCACGACGTTCGATCTCTGATCCACGATGGAGAATTGGACATCCTCAGCCTGATTCATCGCTTTTTCTGATGCTGGTGACCGCGGTGATCACCACTGGCAAGGTTTTCGGCGTCATGCCCTTTGTTTGTGCATGCTATCTCACTTTTTGCTTGCCCCAGGCTTCAGCGGGTGTAGCATTTGTCTGATCGAAGTTGCCCAAGGCTTGAAAAAGGGCAAGAGCTGCATTGCCATGATATTGGCCGAGACATTGATGGGCTTGGATGCTTTCCATCGCCGGGAAACGCCCAGATTTGCGGGGAGTCCACTACTGCTGCAGGTAATGTTCCCACCCTTCCTCACATATATATTGCTCACATCACTCGGCCCTCAGGCTCGATTTTTCTCTCAAAACCCTTTTTCTCACTTTTCTCTCATCGTACATCTCTCTATTCTTTAATCCCTCATTGTCCATCCCTCCCCAGGTGTGGTTGATGGACAAGTTGCAGGTTGTGGACTCTTGCCCAGCGTACTCAGCTCGCGGCTACTTCTTCTGGCGACGTCTAGTCGATGCCCTTGATGAAGGATGGTGGTTCGACTGGATGTGCAGTTTGTCCGCAGACCGTATTGCTTGGCGTTGTCCTTGGCTCAATCTACAGGCAATAAGCTACAGCATATCCCGACAGACCGGGATTTAGTTGATTGGCCTGACACACTGCGTGTTCTACTTTCCTTTTCGGTTCCAGCGCCAGTTCAGCCATGATCAGATTTGGCCGACATGGGGGATAGAGTACCCAGCTGCATTTCCAGTCCGAGGCACACAGCTAGCTCAGTATGCCACGGCATGGAGGACGAGAGAGCTTCTGTCCCCCGCTCCCACTTTCAGTTACACCTTTTCTGATGAGTGCATAGATTGGCTTAATGAAGAGGCACAGGTTGGGCCCAGTTTGGCATCAGAGGCTTCGACCAGCTCTAGGAGGGGACGCAAGAACACCTGACTATGCCCCGGATTTATTTGCTTTTAATCAGAACTTTCAAGTTTTCTTTATGAATGTAATAAAAAAACAACTTCAATTTGTATTCAAGAGTAGGAGAACTCTGTACTGAAATCAATGAAATTGAAGGTTGTGGGTACTGAAAATTTTCCGTTTGGTCCAAAAATGGTCGAAGTCGTAAAAAGATAAATTTGAACAAAATCAACTTTTATTAAAACTTTTCAAAATCATTTTCGATATGGATCAGAACTGGACACACCTGAGATCTGTCACTGAGATGCACAACCCTGGATTCTAGCAACTGGAAAGGTGCCCCTAGTCTGAATAGCGCTGTACCAGAGATCACAACCGAAGTTCTTGAATGCGGATCAGACAAAGATGACCAAACATGATCACATGGACAAAGTTGATCGGGGAAATGTTTATGGCTGGACTTCAAGATGAAGTTGCCTACGTATCCCAAATATGGGAACCAAGACTTACATAGTTCGGCTTAGGTTCACTCGTGTATTAACACTCTCCTTTTGCGCTCTAACTTTTGCTAAGGCCGCCCTTTGCGGGTTTTTGCGAGCTCAGTTCTTATGATTTCAAATTTTTCATGCTCTAACTTTTGCCTAGGTCGCCCTTTCGGGTTTTCAGCCTAGCGAGCCTCTCAGGGATAATATTTCTTTAATTTGTCCATGTTGATCGGCTGTGAGAACTCTAGGCCATCTAGGTCCATTAGAACGACAGCTCCACCTAACCAAATAGACTTAACGATGTAGGGACCAGTCCAATTAGGTCTGAACTTGCCTCTAGGGTCATGGATGGGGGCTCGGTTGTCTTTAAGCACCAAATCTCCTTCCTTCAAATTTCTGAACTTAACCTTCTTGTTGAAAGCCCTGGCGATTCTTCGTTGATAACCTTGAACATGGTACAGTGCTTTCAGCCTTCTCTCATCAAAGAGCATGAGTTCCTCAAATCTGCTCTGCTGTCAATCTGCCTCAACTATCTGACACTCAGCCAGTACTCGTAATGATGGAACCTCAATTTCGATAGGTAGAACGGCCTCCATCCCATAAACCAATGAATACAAAGTTGCTCCAGTAGAAGCTCTAATTAAAGTCCGGTAGCCCCACAGAGCAAATGGCAGCTTATCTAGCCAGTCCCGGTAGGTTTTCACCATCTTCTGTAAAATACGCTTGATGTTCTTGTTGGCGGCCTCAACTGCTCTGTTGGTCTGCGGTCGATATGTGGATGACTTATGAAAAGCCACGTTGTATTTTTTCAACACGTCAATCACTTCTTTCTTGAAGTGGGAACCATTATCTGAAATAATCTCGTTTGGGACCCCATAGCGATAGATAATGTTGTTCTTGATAAACTTTGCAATGTACGATGCCTTCAACACTGCATAAGATTGAGCCTCAACCCACTTTGTGAAATAGTCTATCGCGACCAGAATGAACTCATGCCTATTGGACCCCTTCGGAGTGACAGTTCCGATCACATCGATTCCCCAAACTGAAAATGGCCATGGCAAAGTCATATTGTACAACTTCGACGGCGGGATGTTTATGCGGTTTGCATGGATCTGACATTTGTGGCATCGCCGAACAAAGCCGATACAATCCTCCTCCATGGTGGACCAGTAGTAACCCTGTCTGAGGATCTTTCGGGCTAGCATCACCCCGTTCATGTGCGCTCCGCACTCTCCTCCATGGATGGCCTCCATTAGGCGCTTCAACTCTTCAGCGTCAACACACAGCTTATGCATTCCCAGATGACCTCTCTTATACAGTTTTCCTCCGTAGATGATGAATTGAGCATCCATTCTTCACATTGCCCTCTTGTCTTTGGCATTTGCCCCTAGTGGATACGCTTCTTTCTCCAAGAAGTTCCAGAAATCGTAATACCAGGGGTTCTCATCTTGAACCTCTTCTATGGCAGCAATCGACTCGTAGGCCGGTGCAAACTTTTGATCAATGATGATCGGACGCATCCGGACTCCAAAAGAGACGTCTATCATAGAAGATAGAGTTGCTAATGAATCTGCGAACCTGTTGTTTTCTCTTAACAGATGAGCGAAGTTCAGTTTCTCAAACCGAGGAATCAACAAGTCCAAGGTCTGGTAGTAAATTGTCATCTTTTCTTCTTTGACTTTCCAATCTCCTTTAGCTTGAAATGCAACAAGGTTCGAGTCCTTGATGACGTCCAACTATTTTGCCCCTAGTTCTAGGGCGGCTTCTAAACCAGCAATGCATGCTTTATACTCTGCTTCGTTGTTCAAGACTTTGAATCGGAGTTTAAATGCTAGAGGGATACAAAAATTGTCGGGTGCTATCAGCAACACCCCTATCCCATACCCATACTGGTTTGACGCTCCGTCAAAGTACATCGTCCAAAACTCATCTTCGATATGGAAGATGGCCTTGTCTGGGAATAAGTACTCAACTGCTTCATCCCCCTCAACTGGGTGATCAGCTAGGAACTCCGTTACCGCTCTCCCCTTTACTGACATGCGAGTCACATACTTCGAATCGAATTCGGAAAGCAGAAGCAACCAACGAGCTAGCCTACCCGTAAGTATTGGTTTCTCGAAGAGATATTTAATGGGATTTAATCTTGAAACCAACATTACAGAGTGAGCTAACAGGTAGTGCCGCAGCTTCCTGGTAGCCCATACCAAGGCTAAACAAGCGTTTTCCAGCGGAGTGTAACGAGTTTCGTAATCCAGCATCTTCTGGCTCAGGTAATAGATAGCTCTCTCCACCTTGTCCTCGGACTCCTGTGCAAGCATGCAGCCCATTGTAGTTTCAGTTACTGAAAGGTACAAAATCAACGGTTTCCCCGGCTCAGGCGGTAACAACACAGGTGGGTTCTGTAAGTATTGTTTGATCTATTCAAAAGCAGCTTGGCATCGGCCGTCCCATTGGAACTTCTTTCCATTCTTTAGGAGACCAAAGAGTGGTTCACAAGTCAAGGTTAGTTTTGAAATAAACCGTCTTATGAATTACACTTTACCTAGGAAGCCTCTCACTTCCTTTTCAGTCCTCAATGATGGCATTTCTAAGATGGCCTTGATTTTGGAAAGGTCGACTTCGATACCTCTCAGAACCCCAGTATTTTCCCTGCTGTAATACCAAACGTACACTTCTGAGGATTCAGCTGCAACCGGAATTCTCTGATCCTTTGGAAGAAATTTTGCAAGGCGGTGTAGTGGCCCTCTCTTTCCTTAGACTTGACAATCATGTCATCCATGTACACCTCAACCTCTTTATGGATCATATCGTGCAATATCGTGATTGTGGCCCTTTGATATGTAGCTCTAGTATTCTTCAACCCAAATGGCATTACTCTATAGCAATAGGTCCCCCACGGGGTGGTGAAGGCAATCTTTTCCCGGTCTTCGGGTGCCATCAGTATCTGATTATAGCCTGAGAATCCATCCATGAACGAAAACAGTGCATGCCCAGTAGTGAAGTCCATTAACTCATCGATATGCGGCAAATGAAAGTCGTCCTTCGGACTTGCTTTGTTCAGATCTCTGAAATCCACGCATACCCGAATCTGGCTATCCTTCTTGGGTATCGGAACTATGTTGGCTAGCCAAGTTGGGTACTCAGATACCAGCAGGAACCCTGCGTCAATTTGCTTAGTGACCTCTTCTTTAATCTTGAGAGCCCAGTCCGGGCGGATCCTTCTGAGTTTCTGTTTAACGGGTCGGGCCTCTGGGTCAAGAGGCATCCGGTGCTGTACAATCTTAGGATCGATTCCAGGCATGTCTTCGTAGGACCACGCGAAAACATCTTTGAAATTTTTTAATAAAGCGACTAAGCGCTCACGCTCCTCCGAAGACAACGTGGACTTGATCTGGACCAGCCGCGGGTCCTTCTTAGTACCAATATTAATTGTAGTGATTTCATTAACCAAGGGTTTAACAAATCTCTCCTACTCTTGATCAATTAAACGTTGTAAAACCGGAAGAATTTCTTCCTCGCCGTTTTCATCAAAATTTTGAAAGTCCTGATTAATACAATAAATCAAAGGCACAGAAAAGTACTCAGAAGCCACAGCCATTCAATTCTCATTAATCACTTCCAAATCGTCTGATTCCTCTGTTACAACAGACTCAAAAGAAAAAGAAAAAGACGACCTAGACAGGACTGTGGCATCCGGGTTGTCATCTCCAGGAATACCGGACTCAGACTCAGATGAGCTAGAACCTGATTCCGACTCCATAGACTCGGTGGAATCAGATTCCAGCTCACTACCTAGCCCGGTGCTGCTTGATAAAAATCCCTCCTCGTACTGCCAGATGAGGGAGGGTGCGATGGATGCATCCAAAATGCTTGAAGATGGGCTCACAGCCGTTTCATTCCCAATCATGGACACCGAGAAGTTATCCCCCAAGCACTTCTGTACGATCGGAGGATCTGAAAGTAGACAAGCCAGCGCTACCCCCATTTTAATTTCGGTGTTCTCAAAATCCACTTTCTCATTCTGCTCAACGTCAGCTGATGGGTCTGTCTGCTCCTCGGCAACATCATCCCCGGATAACTGCAAGTCAAAAAAGATCTCAAACCCTGGCAAGCGACGCTTCTCTGCATTTAACCATGCCTCTGGGAAGCCGTAGAATGGAAAATCCTCTCCCTCCCGGACAAAGCGTCCGTTTAGGGTACCCTGGATGGGCCGGTGCATTAATTCATAAGGCTTCCCTGCCTGCTTTGCTCTGGCTCTCCCGGCCATCTTCTTGCCTTTCCTCACCTAATCCTCCTTGGTGGGCAGATAACCCAAGCCAAATGTATGTGGGTTGTGCGACACTTCGGCCGATACTGCAATGCCCTTCCAGCCACTCTTCCCTAATCCCATCCCGGGGATGTATTGGAGCTTGTTCATGAGGTACACTGACTGTGCGCTAACATACAACCCTTCATCAACAGCTAAGATGTTCTGCATGACCCGCGCCTCGGCTAGGGTAAATCCGAATAGGAACACATCCTCCGTGCCGTGCTCGATTTCCAAAACCGGTGTAGACACTTCTGGCAGCAGATGGATTGACGAATTCCCAAAAACAATAGCCACCCCCTTCCCGTGGGGGTATTTCAACATCTGATGTAAGGTGGAAGAGACTGCCTTTACCTGGTGCGGCCAAGGCCGCCCTAAAAGTAGGTTAAAGGTTGCAGGAACGTCCAAGATATAAAAGTCAATCTCGTGTTGTCTTGGACCAACCTGAGTCTAAATTTTCACAGTCCCCATCACCTCTCTGCTTGTGTTATCATATGCCCTTATCACCTGGACTGTTGGCACAAAGTCCGCGGGCTTTAACCCGATTGCATATGTCGTCCTTGATGGGCACACGTTAATAGCGGATCCTGTGTCGACAAGAACCACCGGTGTCCATTTGCTTCTACATTCCACAGAGATGTAGAGCGGTTTGTTATGATTCGCGCCCTCAGGCGGCAGTTCCTTGTCGAAAAAGGTCAACATCGGGGAAGCCCCTCCCGGAAAAACCAATCCCACTAGCTGTTCAGGCGTGGTGTCTATTGAGAGTTTAGCCTTGTTCATTGTCAATAAGACAGCTTGTCTATGAACACATGAAGCCATAAGCAGTCCCCAGATGGAGATGTCTGTTTGTATCTTTTTCAACTGTTTCAGCACAACCTCTTCTTCAAGTAGCTTCTCTTTCTGTTTCTCTACCTCCTTGTCCTTTCCGGACGCCTCTGGTTGATCTAGGTGCGGGGGCTTGAAATACCGCCCACTCCTAGTCATATGGTCAACTTCACCAATATACCAGGTATCATCCGGTTGGTTATTCCCCCAGCCCTCATCGGTGTGGCAAGACATAGGTCATCGTCTTCCCACCACATGCCCTCAGTAGCCGACAGACACCTGTCCGGCTTTGTTACAACTATCCTTGTACGCACAGCACCTTCCGTCCATGTGCTCGCAGCGCGCTCAGTTCTTGTGCACACAGCACGTTCAGTCCTACAGGAGCTTCGGCCTTTCTGGCTCTCTCAGGGTCTTCGACCCCTTCCCGTTCAAACTGCTTCAATGTAGCCTGCTATTTAACATCTCCTGTACTCAAAATACCCAAATCCCGAGCGAAATTCTTGGCACCGGCGCTCTCCGGCGATGGATTCTGATCCCCGGCCCTTCTGGCCACAATTGATGTCCTTGCCCCTGACGGGCCCTTTTCCAGCTGAGATTCTTCAACAATATCTGGTTGGTCGTCAAGCCACCCTGTAACCTCTGCGGACTCCTCAAAATCAAACCAGTTGACTGTCATGTCTCCCGAATCGTGTTTGTTGAAAAACTGAAGGTTAGCTATGTCCCCTTCCAAAGCTGCTAAGTCATCTATCCTCTGATCAAGTCCCTTCCCCCGTATTACACAAATTTCTGCCCCCATTGGCAATTCCAGGTTCAGCCTAGCCTGGCCTGTTAACGTAATGTAGCCACTTGGATCATATACCTCCTCAGCACAGCTCCCAATTTCCTCAGATCCTGAATCATCAACCCCATTTTCCTCCGAAATCATCCTTATTCCATCTTCGATGATCACCACCATTGGTTCAGGTTGGGCTCGGGAGATGTCCAACATGCACAAGTCAGTGCTGTCAGGAATGAACACCTCCGGCTTAGGTAGGTGAGAGGAGGTGATATTTATGCTAGGGTCATATAACACAACCCCAGTTTGGATTGAGTTGATGCGTTTAGGAGGTGGGGCTTGGTTGTGTGGTGGGAGAGGGTTGGTTGTGACGTTCGGCTTCTCCGGAGGCACGATCACCCTGTTGTCGACGAGATCCTAAATCTCGTGACGCAATCTAAAGCAATGGTCGGTGTCGTGACCATGTTGCTGGTGAAAGGCGCAATATTTGGCTGGGTTATGGGAGGGGAGAAGTGTTTCTGGCAATGGCCGTGGCTCTAGGGGCTTCAAGTGCCCTTTCCTAATTAAAACCCCCAGAGCTTTAGACAGGGGCATGTATAATGGGGTGAAGGTTCTTTGGCCTCGAGGTTGGTACTTGGTTGTTTGTGAGTTGCTTCCGGACGCACCAGTGAATGGTGTAGTTGTAAGGGTTCTTGCGGGGGTAGTAGTGACCATGCTTACTTCTGAGGCTCTGGCAGTTGCAGCACTGCTCGTGCCTGCATTGGTGTTGCGGTTGAAGGTTCTCCTGGGCTGTTCTCTGTCATTGTCAATCAGACCCTGTTTCAGAGTGTCCTCGATTTGCACTCCATTCTCATGTAGATCTCCAAAAGTGGGGAGAGGGAGGACGATCATCTTTTGCATGAGCTTGGGCTGGAGGTTGCACACAACCATCCGTATTTGATCTTTGTCAGTTGGCCTAATGGTCATCATCGAGGCCTTGGCCCTCCAGCGAGTTACGAAGTTAGAAAAGCTTTCCTTCGGCTCCTGTCTAGTCGTCTCAAGATCACGAGTTGTGATCTCGATCTGTGTGTTGTAGGAGTATTGAGCTACGAAGGCCTCGGCCATCTCCTCCCAGTTCCTCTTGACGGAATCTTCCAATTTTGCATACCAAATGGCCGCTACATCCAACAGGGTCCGGCCGAACAAAGAAAACTTCTGTAATATGGTGAGGCCCATCGGCCTTAGTATGTCTGAAAACAACTGCAAATGCACCATGGAATCCTCAGATCCGTCAAAGCAGTCAATATGTGGCATCTTAAACCGGTCCGGCAAAGTTACGGCCGCATCGGTATACCCGTCCTCAATGTCCGGAATGGACTTCACACCTTGAGATTTCTTGAACAGCTTCTCAAGCTTGCTCACTTTTAATGCCATGGGGTCCACCTCGAACTCGAAGGGAGAATTCGGTAGATTGATAGGCGTGGGTGCCTTGGATAGTTGAGGTAGAATCGGGGGCGAAGGTGGCCCCGTTGGGATGTTTGTATCCTCCTGGACATTCTGGACATTCGTCGTTTTCCCGGGTATTGGGACTCTTGGTGAGGGAGGTGCTTGGTGTGAAATAGATGCTCCGGTTTGCTGTTGTAGCATAGCAATTAACTCTGCCTGCTGAGCCATGACCTCAGCCTGTTGTTTGGCAAATTCTGTTTGACGAACAGCGTCCTGCTGCATAGTTTTCATACTTTCTTGGAGTGGACGCATCATTTCCTCTATTCTTGCTATGTTCTGCTGATCTATTTGAGCTACCAGTATATGTTCCCTCTCTGCGAGAGAAACAGAACTCTAATCCCTACTGTACTCAGGTGGAGTAGACAAAGCACTCTGAATTGACTGCTGAACTGGTATCCTCTGCCTAACTGCCCTCCATCTAGTAACCGAGGGTAATGAGTGATACACTGGTTGTCCGTCTACCAGATCCTCAGATCGATGGAGTCGGCGACCTCTAGTCCAGAGTGCTTGGGGAATATCTGCTTGGTCGGAAGCAATTGTGCTAAACTACCCTAGCAAAAAGATAAATAAAGCATAATAAAGAAATAAACAACCAGAAAAACGGACAGCATAACGGCTTAAATAAACACAACACACAGTCGGTCATTGACAACACACAGTTGGCATTTGTAAGCTGAATATACTGTTCTCAAACACTGATCGTTGCTTCTAAATCACTGCCCCAAATCTGAATCTGATACCCACAGGTAAAACTGATTCCCAAATACTGATACTGATGCCCGCAGGCCTGATACCCAGACTTGCAAACCGATACATGCATTCCTATAGAGACACACTCTAAAAGCACATAGCAAGCAAGTGAGAGCTAAAACACCCCTATGTTGGGGTAGGGTTTTCCTGTCCTATTTTGTCAGGAGCTAGGGTTTCACTACGCACACAGCAGCTTCAAACAACCTATTATCGGATAAGCAACCTGTCCTAGTTTGGAGTAGTCACTATGGATTCCGAATATGCACTAGGTCGAATGGTCAAAAAGAGTGCCCCGGTAAAAACCAGGGTTTGTGTTCCTATCGTGCAGAGCCCGTAACCGGTCAGCTTTATGGCACGCTTCTCAAAGCGAGCCACCAGCAAACCGTTCAGCAATAGCAGATGGCAAACACGGTGTCCTAGGCGCACCAATGCAAATGCAATGCAAAGAAACACATAAGTGTAAAAACAACATATCATGAGTTCGAGTCAAGTTCTCTAACTCCCCAGCAGAGTCGCCAGAAACTGTAGACGTCCCCGAACGTCCCGGAAAAATCCCGTTTTGTCCATTGGGCTTACTACAGTTCGGACTCAATGTCACGGTTTTTAATCTAATCTCACAAAGTGCAATACGAGATTGATAAATCACCAAAGACTCCAAATCCGGCAAATCGTTTTGAAAAACTGAATTTTAGAAAGAAGTGCCAAACATGGACTGCTTTGCCAGATACAGAGTCGCCACCTAAATATTTTATTTTGGGAGAATTTAGGAAATCCTGACTCGTGCCTAAGGCCACATGTCCGTCATCACCAAAGTTGCCTCAGCTCGGGAACTTGGGTACGATTGGGGAAGGTCATGCAATGAGCACCCCCGCTCCCCCGATCAAAGATCGGCCACTACTAAACATGATATCTTGTTTTTGAAAACATATGTGCTCTTATTCCGGTTTATTAGCCTAGAATTGCTACGTGAGACGCACAGCATACAAGTATAGACTAGATCGTCTAAGTTGGAACAAAACATCTCATGTTTATTTTTTAAAGCAGTTTGCTACTCGCAAGTAGGCTAAAATGCGGATTTTGCCACCCTCAAGTGGGCTTAGAAAACATGGTGATTTGCCACTCTCAAGTGGGCTTAAAACTCGCAATCGATGAATTGTTCCAATTTTAATAATCCAACCTTCACCCACAGGTATTCAGGTATATCACATAAGCAGTTAGCCTCATGGCAAGCATGCTATCATGGCAGTCACTCACACACATGCAAGGATGCTAAAGCATAAACACTAACCGAGTACTCCAAGCCAAAACAGAAACTAGTTAGTAATCAATGCATGATCCTAGTTCATGTTAAAATGGCTAATGCAACACATGCAAAATGCAACTAAGATAGGCTCGGCTTTTCTAAGATGGCATATGAGATACTACAGATAACATGTATTCAACTCGGAATTGAAATACAATACAGTTAGTATGATGCGTCGAGCCCGGTGCATGCAAGACAGATGAATGAATGCAAACATGCAAAGCATAAGGATGCTAATTGAAACATGCCCTAAAACTAACCATCGTAAGCTGGTAAATAAAAGGGAGAAAGACGTGGGGTTGGAAGACATGCAGCACACACACGCACACTTATTACAAAATTCGCCCTCTCGACGGAGGGTCCGAATAAATAATACAAAACCAACTAGCTAACCTAAGCTACTCTAATTAAACTAGTTATTACACAACGAAACGAATAATAAGCTACAGCTAATTATTACACAATATTAACCAAGTAAGCAATCTAAATGAGCATACAAACTAAATGAATGTGGGCTGCCTTAGCTCTGCGTTAAATGACAAAGGACGCATGCATGCTTGAATTGCCTTGTTCGGAAATCCCTCGCGACGCCCCAACTCGCCTTTGTTTGTAATTGATCTTAGAAACTTGCACAAAGCTCCAGAGAGATGAAACTCCACCCTGGGAATCTGTGGGAAGGCGGACGACAGATTTCTAGTAAGGCCTCAAGGAATTTAACAGGCGCAAACAACATCCCAAAAGTCCAATCCTATACACATTTAGTCACATAAACATATTATCACATAGTCACAAAATGCATGACACTTCCTAAGCATGCTAAATGAACCCATTGTGGTTAAATAACCACTTCACACGAGCTCCAAGTAATCAAACCCAGTAGCTCTGATACCAAGTTCTAACGGCCTAAATTTCTAGCCCAAATGATAATACAATAATCATGGCTCTTTTAAGGAAAACCGAATATAAATATCCAAACTTACATTACATGATACAATAGTTCTTCATGTAACAATACATTAATCCAACAACAAGTAAATAAACAAATAAATACCCCCAAGGATTTACAAGTTTCCAAGGCTAGAGCCTGGTTACACAAAACGGTTATTCAAATCCACACAAACACATCCCTTGACTTACACACAAAGTCATAGAAAAATGAGAGTACTGTACTCCCAGCACACATACTTCCACGCCCCTAGTTGGGTGGGATCTCCACATCTTTTCCTGCACAAAAATCTCGTAGGGTGAGCATAAAGCGCAGTAAGAAATTCTTAACAAAGTATATACATTTTATACAAGTCTCAAGAGATGAAATGCACATGCCATGCTATGCCCTTTTGAAAGAAAATCACATCTTCATCTTTGAAAACCGTCATGCTCAATAATGTCATGCAATTTCAATTCTTCAAAACTTAATAATTCATTTTAAGAGCGGTAAATACGACTCTGGTAATCCCTAGGTCGGTGTCTACAAGTAGATTGTACAAGTACTACCAAATTGTCATTTTCACCAGTATTAACCGGAAGGCTCGACACCTATCCGCGCGGGTTTTCGGTCTTTCACCCCGGACTCTCAGGCCAACTTGTTCAATAGCATCTACACCACCTATCAAGACTTACCAACATATTTACCCCAAAACCATTTTATGAAAACTTGTTTCTCAACATTCTTTTCTCAATGCAAGTTTTCAAATCAACTTTCAAAATTTAATGTAATCAAATGAATTGATATGCCAATTTCACAAGATAAATATAAATACTTTTATTCCAATTCATCATCCAAGGAATAACACAATTCTCTCTTCTCAAGTATCCTCAACCATTAGTCATTTCAAAACTATTTCAACGTTTTGAACAATAATTTCCAAAATGAATAACAATTCTCATATTCTCTTAAATTTATCATTTATATAAATATAAATAAGAAAATTTTCAAACATCCATTTATTTTGACACACAAAATAAATATAACAATATCATTCATGGATTTTCAATCTCTTTAAAAAAAATCCCCAAATTCTAAGTTTTCTTACCAAAACTATACAACTAAAATCTTTTGAAAAATAACTTTCCAAAATCATATTTTCTTCAATCAACGAAGATCAAAACCCATAAAATCATTTTAAAAGAACAAGAGACAAACCCACTTTCAAAATCGCTCAACTTTTTGAATCAACAATCAATTTTCAAAATTATTGAAAGATGATTTTGAAAATCATATACATCTTGCAAAAACATATATATAACTCTAAGAAAATCCCTACCTCAAGTTTTGAAGAAGAAATGAGATGAAACTCCCAAAATCAACGGTATCGAAACTCGATCTTCACCGCACATAATGAAACCCTTAAGAAGTTAACCAACTTTGATGAAGAACCTATGGCAGAACTCTAATGGATCTTGAGAAATCAAGGTTTTAATCCAATTTGGCGTAGGAAAAAGTAGAGAGAAGGGAGAGGAAATGTTTTTAGAGAGAAAGATATACAAAAGCGATTTGAAATATCAAATTCACGAACTGATATAACATAGCCTCGCTCGAGTGTCGAATACACATTTCCAGTACTTTTGCAGATAGGTCAAATTTCTAGAACCAAACATTCTCCGCTCGAGCGCATAAACGGTCGCTCGAGCGGACAGGCAATTTCGAATGCATTTTGTATTTTTGCTTCAGGGGCGCTGCCCCTCAACCCCGCCAGGGCATTGCCCTTGGACCCGCCAAGGGGCGCTGCCCTTTCAACCCCCGCGAGCTGACCGGGCAGCTCGATCCCCAACCTGCCCAGTCGAAGTGGCTAAACATGAAGGAATGATCGAAACTGGGATCGCTACAACCCTTGGGGGTATTTATTTGTTTATGTTATTTTGATTTGAAGTGAATGTTTTATCGCCTGAAGACTATTTGCATCATGTAATGCAAGTGTGGGGATTTATTTTCAGTTTTACTTTAAAGAACCATGATTAGCGTATTATCATTTGGGTATAAAAAATTGGGGCGTTACAACTCCGTACCTGTTTCCGCACCTACACTATAACAAGAGTAAACAAATTGTCACTGTATTAAGCAAACAAATTTTAACAAACAAAATTATGTTTTAGTAGTAAACGTCGAACCAAAATTAAATGTACAAAAAATATAAAATGACAAATTCTATTTTGTTAAAAAAAAAAAACAGAATCTGAAAAACAGAAAAATACTTACAAATTATTTTTTTCTGAAAAAACAATAAAGTCCAATGTTTAACACTATTTTCTTAAGACATATTCGTCATCTCTACGGTACTTTCAGAATATAGATATCTATCTCCCAGGATAAAACGATCAACGACAATTAGTAGTAGCACTACAAACTAATTGCCCAACGAACACACTTTGTATATATACTCTTTCTAAAAAAAACGAATGCAAAAATATGGAAGAAGAAGAAGTACGAAAATTGAATGAATCTGAACAAATGGAGGACTGCCTATTTATAGAAGAGATGGTGACTGTTTGGGACAAAAATGAATAGACATGGAACCTATTCGAGTTGGAGGAAAACTAAGACGAAACTGCCAACGTTGGGTTCAATTAGGAAATAATTTTGAATTTCGAATAGAAATTTAAATTCCAAATGGTAGGAATTTAATTTTAAAAAATTAATTTTGAATTTCAAACAAAAATTTAAATTCCAATTGATAGGAATTTAATTTAAAAAAAATTAAAATTCAAAAGTTTTTGATCCAAAAAGATATGTATTAGGTTGGAAAACACTAAGCCCAACCCAACCTTGCACTTGTGCCCAAGCTCGGTTTGGGTGATTGTGGTGTGCGTACGTGGTTGTTTTTTAGTCCAATGGGTCAAAGCCCACTTTATCCATAACCGGCCCTTCCACAAAACATGGTTTTGAGCAACTAAATACAACCCCCCCCCCAGCTCGGTTTGGGTGATTGTGGTGGGCGTGCGTGGTTGTTTTTTAGTCCAATGCGTCAAAGCCCACTTTATCCATAACCAGACCTTCCACATAACATGATTTTGAGCAACTAAATATGCCCCCGCCCCCCTCCCCCCCCCCCCCCCCCCCCAAAAAAAAAAAAAAAAAAAACCATTTCTAACAGTTCAGTGGGTAGAACCAAACTGCGAACCTTACTAGAAGGTCAATACTTTGAAATCTTAGGGTTGTTTTGTTTGTGGGGGTTAAAATGAAAATCTTGTTTGTATTATATGAAAAAAGATGAACAAATTACCTAGCTATCTCACGTATTTAGAGTAATATAACATATAGGGATGGTTTTGCATTTTTGTCTAGAAAAAACTTGAGGTGGTTTAGTGAAGTGGATGAACATGAAATCCGATGATGTAGATCTGTTTCTTGCAAAGTTGAGCACCATTAGGATTGCCTGACTAGGTTATTCGGTTGAAGAACACTCTGATGTTCAAGTGAATGAAGTCGGGAGAGCAAGTAATAGTGGCAACTTGAGAGTATAATATTGAATACTTGGCCTTTTGGAGGTGGTAAAATTCTCCTTGGCAATAATAGTAGTATATGGTTTAACTTACAAAAAAAAATTCTTTCAACAAAGATGTAAATTAGGAAGTATAGGTCGACAAAATATGAACAGAAGGCTGATCCTTGATATATCTCAGAACAATACATTTTTGTTATTGCAATATATATTGGCAGCCGTGAATCATTTGATTGGAATGAAATTTGGAATGGATACACTTGATGATATGAATAATTTGAAAATTAAACATATTCGTTTTGTAGCGGATCTTTTACAAGATCAACTTGGATTGGTTCATTAAGAAAATGTGGTTCGAGGAACTATATATGGAGCAATTAGACATAAATTGATACCTACAACTCAGAATTTAAAACAAACTTTTCCTTTCCTAATTTGTCAACGTTTTCTATTAGATAACCTTCTTAAAATCAAATGATTTAGTATGTTTGGGGTAACTGGGTCAACCTGGACTATTTTAAGGTCTAGTGGTCGACTATATTTTGGGGGTAACGCGTGTGTGTTTATGGGTAGACCGTGTTGCTTATGAAAAAGAGTGTGAAATGGGATGAGAGGTGAGAGGTACAGAAAAAAGAATTATCGAGTACCTTTGAAATACGGTTATGTAATATATTATAATTTTATATTGAGTGATTAAAAAATATAATAAATAATAATTATTAAAAATATATCAACACCTGATATTTTAAGAATACTTAATAATTTTCCTAACGATTCGCTCTCTCATATTTCTTCATTCCTTCTACATTTTCAATTGGATAATGGGATAAAAATGCGTGCACCGAAATAGTAATAATAATAATAATAATAATAATATAATTTTGATTTCTCACATTTATTCACAGTTATATATTAGTCATTTCGGTGATTCTAATAATATTGTAAAAATTGGTTTAGTTTCTCTAAATTATTTTGGTAAATTATATCGTGAATTTTTATAATTTAAGTGAAATGTCATTTTAATCATTGTAATTTTAATTTGAATAATTTGAACCATACGTTTTCAATTTTATTACAATATGATTCTTTCGTTATGTGTCATTAACATTTTAAACAAAAAAAGGCGACGTGCAGAATTAGAAGGATCAAAGTAAACTTAAAAATATATATAAGGACTATTAGTTTAATTTTTTTATTACAATAGTGGTCTCTATAATTATTTTTGAATTTCACTTTGATTCTTCTAATTTTGCATGTGCTTTTTTTTTAAAAAGATTTTAACAGTAAGTGATGGAGGAATCACATTGCAACGAAACTAAAAGTGTACGGTTTAAATTGAAACTATGAGGACTAAAGTGATATTTCATTAAAACTAGATAGATAAACAGTGAAATTTACCCAATTTATTTTTAAGTTATATATATTTTTACTGATTTTTTTTTCTTTTTATTTTAGTCTTTTGTTTATTTAATTTTTAGATATACTTGAAAAGTAAAATATTTATGAAAAAAAAAGTTTATTAAAAAAGTATGAATAATAGTTTTCAAAAAATAAACTAAACACAATGTAAATATGTAGTCATTATGGTGTGATTAAAATTATATTGAAGATTAAAGGATAAAGAAGTTTAAAAAAATGGAGAATTCCTAGTTAAATTGAAGATTTAGGTACTCAAAATTTTATTCAAAAGGAAAAAAAAATTTACTTTATTCATTTAAACTATATAACACGTGCTATTTTCTTCCATGAATCATCAATTTGAACAATTATCTCTTTAAATTATCAACATTAGTTCACATCATTTCAAACCGGTAACAGAGTTAATAATTTTTAAAAATTATCCCAGATGCGAGCACACAAAAATATTTGTACATATGATTTACTTAATTTGGTTGTATCTAGAAGCAATTGGTTGTTATAATTGTTTACATTTTGTGTTTTATTGAATATTTTCAAAGTAATTAGTTGTGTGTTATTAAATTTATAAATTATAAATTTTGATTTTGAATTAAAAATATATACAGTGTTTGTCAATCAAGTGATAATGGTTTTTCCAAACTCAAGATCTTAGATTTAAATCTTGTGCACTTCACTTTATAATTTTTTTCTCTTTTTGATATTAAAAAATTTACTTGACAAAAGCAGACAGTAGATTTTCAAGAAATTAAAGTGAGTTGTTCACATATATTATAGTATAAATATACCTCCTTCTGTCTTTCTTATTGTGGCAATAAATAAGTTAATTCTCTCAATTAATCATTTGTTTGTTCACAAGTGAGATATTCTATAGAAAATATTAATTTCGTTAATAATTTTATGATAAAATAAACTAATATCAAATAATTGTTCAAAGCTCTCGAAGTAAAGTGATGCAGGTATGAAATAAAGTGATACAGTTTGATATTTTGAAAAGTAGAGTGACTTTTGTGGTTAAAATTTATTGTAACTGTGTATCGCACTGTGAATCTGAATAAAACATAATTGAATAATATTTTGTAAGAAAAATTACAATTCAATGTATTTTTGAAAAAAAATAAAAATAAATTAGTAGTAAACTCTACAAATATTACTAATTAAAGTCATAATATTTTTCATCAATCTGTAAATATTTTGTGAAACTATTGGCAATATGTAATTTTTCCTAATTTTAAAGGTAAAATCTAAATCTTGAGTAATAAGTAGAAAGTGAAGATTAATTAATAGGGGAAATTTCATATCAAGGTAAAGTTTACAAAATAATTACAAATAAGTGGCAAAATTTATAAATATTAATAATTAAAATTATTTTTTTTATTTATAAATATGTAGTAATAACCTTTTCCTAATTAAAGTAGTAGTAATTTACTGCATGCCATAAAAAAGAATTCACTGCAGGAATAAGCCCCTCTCCATATTTCATCTCTCTATATATTTCTCCATATTCTTTTTATAGGTTTCAATCCTAATCCGCATTGATGATCTAAATCGTCTATCTCATAAGTCCCATAATGAAAGTCATCCATATAAAAAATTAGTTTTATCGAATAACTATAAACACATGAACAATCACATTTATTTTATAAAATTGATAGTTTAAGTTTAATTATATTTACCATTCATTTTATAAAATAAAATGTGATTTATTTTTATATTTATAATTATCAGATATAATTAATTTTTTTATATAAATGAACTTTATTAATAAATTTACAAAAATAGAGGATTCAAATTATTAATAAGAGTTTAAATTAAAACCTAATATATATATATATATATATATAATAGACAGATGAGATACGGAGAGTACTTAGCCCTTTACTGCAAGCCAAACAGTGATGGGCTATGCCATTTATTTTAGGAAATAGGCAATTAAAACGTTACAATACTACTACCAATCACCGTGCCTCTGTTTTTGTTACCAATTGTTTTTTGTCTTTTTGGTAGTATACACACAAATTGTAAGTTTATGTTACTAAATAAATAAGTAAAATTCTAGTGATAATAAAGTAATGGGCCAAACTTTTTTTTCAGTTTGAGATTAGATGGGAATCCTCTCTTTTACCCCCTCATTACTTTTTTTTTTTCCCTTCCATCTCACTAGTACTCTATTTAGAACTCTCAAATTAAAAATATATATTATTACTCTAGATCAGAATATATTGTTGAATTTGTAAGACTTATTACAAATTTTGTTTTAATAATTTGAACTGTTTAATGCGTACAACTCATTGAATATTTCATTGTTATAAAAAAAAATAACGGTAATTGAATATTGATAACTATTTGATTAAATGATATTTCTGTCAACTATAAATATAATTTTGAAAATAAATTATTAATAAAAATATGATCCAATCAAATAATTATTATTATCTAATTAACATAATTTTTAAAAAAAAAAATCATCAATGAATTCTATACATTAAATAACTCCAATAAGAAATTAAATTTTTTTTTTATTTGTAATTTCGTCTGTTTTGTAACAGCTGTGACCATTTTAGCATTACGTAAGTTCACTCCCCCCTTTCAGTCTTCTCTTCCCACAAATCTCCTAAATTCTCATGTGTGAACTCTCCCTCTCTCTCTCTCTCCTCTCTGTCTACTCTCTCTCCTCTGTTTGTGTGCTGCCCGTCATTAAGAAACTATGGGTAAAAGGCCCGGTCGGTCGCAAATGGGTCTCTTTGTCTCTCCTCCCTCCCCCCTTTCTCTCTATTAAAACCCCCCTCATCTCCCATTTTCCATTCCTCATCATTCTCTCTCTCTCTCTCTCTCTCTCTCTCTCTATACATGTATATACATTCACTCACACACAATAATACCCAGTCTCACATCCAATCTTCTTCTTCCCCCATATTCATCACTCCCACATTCCATCTCTCTCTCTCTCTCTCTCTCTCTCTCACTCTATATATACATTTATAGCAAGTCCAAGAGGTGAGTCACCACCACCAATACAAAACAATGAGTAGTGAGTCAAGCACAAACTCCTCATTCTCACCATCTCCATCATCACCATCATCGTCTTCCGGGTTAAACCCACCAACCAAATCATCAGACCCGACCCAGAAACAACGACCCAACAAGAGGAGCAGAGATAGCAACAACAGCAAACACCCAATCTACAGAGGGGTCCGAATGCGGGCATGGGGCAAATGGGTTTCCGAAATCAGAGAGCCCCGAAAGAAGTCCCGGATCTGGCTCGGAACCTTCTCCACCCCTGAAATGGCAGCCCGAGCCCACGACGTCGCCGCCCTCTCTATCAAGGGCACCTCCGCCATCCTCAACTTTCCCCAACTCGCCCAGGTCCTCCCCCGACCCGCAACGTGCTCTGCACGTGACGTCCAAGCCGCCGCCGCCAAAGCCGCCTCCATGGACCACCTCAGCCCCTCCTCTTCCTCCTCCGCCGCTACGCCGTCGTCATCTTCGTCGTCGGAGCCGCCGGAGGAGCTGACCGAGATTGTGGAGTTGCCGAGTTTGGGAACGAATTACGAGTACGAGTTGGCTGAGTCGAGGGACGATTTTGTGTTCATGGACTCGGGGGCGGTGGACGGGTGGATCTACCCGCCCCAGTGGTTGCACGACGATTATGGGTATTTCGGGTCGGATCCGATGGCAATGACAGAGGACAGTAGTGTAATTTCGGGCAGTTTCGAGACTTTTTTGTGGCAACATTAATAAATAAAATAAATAATGCTTAATGCTGCTGGTGAGCTGAGAAATATAGGGGTGTGTTGTGAGAGTTTTTTTGTTTTTATGGTTTTTTAGACTTTTTTTTTTTTTTTTTTTTTTTTTAAATTTATCATTTGTAGCCCTTTTGACCTGTTTTTTGTGTGTCTCTCTTTGATGAAAGGGGGCTAAAATTACAAACCTTTCTCTTCTCTTTTCTTGTTTTTGTGTTATGTTGTGTATGATGATGATGATGATGATGATGATGATGATGATAAGAAGTGGAAAGTGAGAAATCTACCATGAACTCATTTGATAGTCATTGACCCCATGCTCCCCTAAAAAAGGAATACTTTTTTTTTTTCTATTTTTAATTTTAATTTTTTTTTATTATCGAGAGATTAGACATTGACTAAAGTTTAAGTGGTGTTTTGAGAAGTTGGTAAAAAGTTAATTTTTTGATTTTTTTAGAAAAAAAAATTGGATTATTTTGGGTAAAAAAAGTTAACTTTTTTGGTTAAAAAAAACTGAAAAATCAACAAATTGACTTTTTACTGTATTTTTTACTTCTTATGAGAATTGAACATGATTATTTGGAACGCAATGAAACTTTTTTCTTTTTTGGTAAACAAATTTCGCAATAAAAATTACCCCTTAATTATTGGGCTACTTGTGCCATTTTTTTACTGTCTTTTAATTTTCTTTTTTAAATGACATAATAATTAAACAGGTTAAAGTCAGATTTTGTCCGGTCTCTCTTCCTCCCTTATTTTTTGTTTGACCATATGCATGATTAATTTTTATTAATTAAACCTCCATTCTTTTATATTAGCTTATCATTTGATGACTTTGTGACTTTGTTAAATGGGGTTCCTAATCTCAAGACATTCCTATACTTTTTTTTTAATTTTTTTTTATACATAATCTTGGATTTAATAATAAACAACAAATTACACTGAGTGGTAAACATTAGAGTGCCAAAGTTTAAGTTTGCTCGTAATTTATTCATGCCAACCACATTTTAACATCTTTATTAGATGTGCTCTAATGTAAGTGCATTGTGTGGCTCTAAGAGCATCTTCAAGGGAATAGTTAAACAAGATTTGTTAGGCATTTTAGTCAATATAAGTCTAATTTTGAGCTCCAATGGGCTAGCTATTGGGCTAGCTACTTTACCATCCTATTTTTTTGGTGGCTACAATTGAAGAGCCCTAGAGGCTCTCCAAACAATTATGTACGTATATATTTTAGATTTTTATATATTTTATATATATATATGTATGTGTATGTAGCAATTTTATATGTTCTTTCAATTCTGTTTGATGAATTATGGAATAACTTATTTTGTATTTTGTATTTTTTTTTCTCCTCATTCTACAAGTTTTGTATGTTTGTATGGGCAAATTTATTATTATTGCAAATTTATATTAGTAAAATATCAACAATTAGTATTTTTTTATTTTAAAAATTAATTAAGTTAGTTTAAAGGGTGAATTACACTAATAGTCCCTATAGTTTGGGGTTTGTGTCACTTTGATCCCTGATTTTTCAATATTGACACATTTGACCCTAAATTTTGAATCTTGTTCTAAATAAGAACAATTGAAGATATCATTACATTTTTCAAGGGCAAAATCGTCAATTTGATAAAATATAAACTAATTTGACAAAAATAAATGTCGAACAAATATTTTTGAATTTTTAAAAATTATTTTTACCCACTAAAAATAAAATTATGTAAAATTGATAAATCTTTTAGACATTTATTTATTTTTTTACCAAATTAATTTTTATTATATGTTTGGATGATGATCATGTAATATTAATTTTTAAAAATTAATCATGTAATTTTTATTAATTTTTATCAATTTTACATAATTTTATCATTGGTGGATAAAAATAATTTTTAAAAAATTTAAAATCTTTTTTTGACATTTATTTTTGTCAAATTAGTTTATATTTTATTAAATTGACGATTTTGCCCTTGAAATTAAACAATGGTATCTTCAATTGTCCTTATTTGGAACAAAATTCAAAATTTAGGATCAAATATATCACAATTAAAAATTCAGGCACCAAAGTGACACGAGTCCCAAACTATAGGGATTGTTAGTGTAATTTGTCATAGTTTAAATGATTAGCTAAAATAAAGAGCGTGGTTGGAGAACACAATAGCTAAAGTAATTAGGTAAAATAAATAGTGTATTTTTTTTTTGTACTTTAACTAGTAAAAAGTAGAGAGTGTGGTTGAAGTTACTCTAATACTGTTATAATTTTTCATGAAATTTAGACACTGTTGATATCTCATTGTCAGGGTCTCGTTTGGGAATAGGCTCCTCGTTTAGAAACAGGCTAATTTAGTAACTTTTTGGCTATTTGGTTAAAATATGAGCTAAAAAAAACTAGTATATTTGGGATGACTTTTTGGCTTTTTACGAAAAGATGTACAAAAAGTAGAGAGAAAAGAGAATCTTTGGCTTTTTGGTATGGGTTGTTGACTTTTTGACTAATTTAGTAACTTTTTGACTTTTTAGCTAAAAGTGATGGTTCCCAAACGAGGCCTAATTTAGTAATTTTTTGGCTATTTGACTAAAATATGAGCTAAAAAAACTAGTATGTTTGAGATGACTTTTTGACTTTTTACGAAAAGATGTGCAAAAAGTATAGAGAAAAAAGAATCTTTGACCTTTTAATATGTGTTATTGACTTTTTGACTTTTTTAATAACTTTTTAACTAAATCCGCATGTTGCCAAACAAGAAAAGAGAATCTTTAACACTATGTTCCTTTTAGTCCTTTATAGAGAAATTGGAGGTAAAAAATAAAAATAAAAGATGTTGCCTCTATTGTTAAAGTTATAGTAACTCAAAAAGTGACAAACCATGGGTAAGACAAGCCTAGTAAGATTCTCTACTGAAGAAGTGGCAGGGATATGTTTTGTAGGAAAAAGTTGTGGTAAAAATGGTTCAATAATTCCTTTGAAAAGGCACACCTGATATTGACAAAATTAATTCCTTCAAAATCATAGAACAATTGTATTCCAATGAGTGATTTTTGTGTGTTGGAAATGCAAGTCATATGGCACTCTCATCTCTTTTTTGTCTTTTTCTTTTTATGGTTTTCGCAATGAGTTTGTAATTTTTATGTTAATAATTGGGAGACAATATAAAATATCAAGATTGGTGAAAAGTTTCATTTAACAGTTTTACATTCCCAGCATCCAAAACCTTTTCATGTTTCAATTAATAAAATAATATGAAATTACATATTAATGACCTTTTTTTGTCATAAATTTGTCCACAAATTAATGGTTGAGCGTGTCATAAAAAGAACAGTAAATGAAAATATTTTAATTTTAACCCTCAAATGGTAAAGTCAAAACTTAATCGACATAAGTAAATAATGTGTTTATCAGTAGATGAAAGTAGCCTTGCATTTAAAATCCGAACTATGAGTAAAGGCAATGAATCCGGATGAGAGAATCATAGTAATGGCAGGTAATTCAGGAGCATTTTGGTAACAACGATAAAAAATCAGCTTTTTAGTTTTTTAATTTTTTTAGTCAAAAAAGTCAGTTTTTTTTACCCAAAACAATCCAGTTTTTTGTCAAAAAAAGCCATCAAAAAAATCAAAAAGCTAAAAAGTCAGCTTTTTACCAACTTCCCAAAACACCCCTGAGTTAATTACAATAATTTAGTGCAAATTTGACTATAGTAATGTTGCTCTCATCTCTTTCATACATTTGTAATTAAGGGACTCCTATTTGTTGATTGCAATGTTTTCCATTATTATCAATAAACTTTTCATTTTTCCCAAAAAAAAAATATAAATAGGGGACTCCTATTTATGATAATTACTTTTAATTTTCTCAAACTTGCCAAGCAATGGTTAATAATTCAATCAAATTACAATGTTTCAGTCAAAATTTGGGTAGGAACTTGACAAAGACTTTAAAGAAGCCAACTTTTTTTACAGACTCATTGGCTCAAAAACTGATAGAAAAAACTCATAAAATACTTTTAAAGAATTGACTAAAATTATACACTTTTTTATTCGCAAAGTAGACCTTTTCATTGTGCATTAAAATAAAACTTGTTATTTGTTTACTATATACATATACAATATAGGAAAACAATATGACAGATACCCTTCAAAGGTGTGTACTATATACACCTTATGATTAAAAAAAAAAGACATAATATCAATTTTTTAAGTCATAATTAAACACAATATAAGATATAATTAAAGAATTCATGAGTCATAATTAAAATAACATTATAACTAAAAAAAAATTGATCATAATTAAAAAAGAAAATAGCATAATTAGAGGCGCATATATGGCTATTTTGGAAAGTTGGCTAAAAGTCACTTTTTTTGGTTTGCAGCAAAAGTCAAAAGTTGACTTTTTTGTCTTTTTTTTCATTTGGGAAGTTGGTTTTTAGCCAACGGTGAAATTATAATTTTACCCTCATGGGTCAAAATGTGTTACATAAGTGAAGTCGTAAATAATTTAAATAAATGGTGGTAGTTTGGTCATTTTAAAGGGGTGTGTATTAGAATTTCCCTACAATACAAGTCTCTTTCTTCTTCTTCCCTTGTCTGTTAGAGGGGCTCATTCTTTCATTATCTGCATTACAACCACCATTACAGAAGCATCTAATCCTTTCCTAACAACCCTAATCATACACTTCTCCCATTATTATTTTAAAACACAAATTTTATGAATTTGTTTGGTGTACTTTTCTAGAAGCTCATGAATGTTGAAATCAGAAAGCATGAACTAAAAGCATCTCTCTTAGTTTCTCAATAATAATTTTTTTTCAACTTCTAAATTTTTGTCTCAAAATTTGTATAAAACACTCTAGCATAAATTTTTAAAATTAAAAAAAAAAATTATATGTAGTCAAATACACTGCACTAAACATGCCTTACATATTTAGACAAGTACTCAAATTTTTTATGCATGGTATATATTTATACTTGGTATAGTGTAGGTCACATGTAGAATAAATTTCACCTGCAAATTTCAAATTTAGGAAACTTTTCTTTTATTTTTTGTTCTTGATATTTAAGTTTTTTTTTTCTTTTTTTTAAATGACAAATTGTAACTATTTAAGCATGCGTCTTACTAGTTCAACTTGTTTTCGATGATTGCATTTAGCATATTAAATAACTTGATTTTTTTGTTATTGAAAAAATAATAATGCAAAAATTGACGAATAGAATTTTTGACAAACAAATCAAATTAAATTATAAGATTACGATTTTGTGGGGTTGTTAGGCTTTCATTAGTCACAGTGGGCTCACTCTTTAGGTTGAACAATGATTTTTAAGTAGTATGGTATATATTATACACTTATTTTAAAGGGTCACATAACACTTGGATTAAACTACAAATGAATTATTGTATTTCTTATTATTTTCCCTTGTAAAGTCATCGACCAGTATGTTTAAATGTTTATTAATTGCAATAATACTAAAAAATGACTGAAAATAAGGCCAAAGAGACCATTGGTGATACGTGTATTGCTTATGTAACACTCGCAATAAACATTGATATTTTTAAAATTTTAGCAAAATTAGTTTTTAAAAACTATTCTATGTGGCTTTTCTTTCTTTTCTTTTTTTTTTTTACTTTGTAGAGGCACCTAAAAAGTGAAGTACACATGTGAAGAAATCTAAAAAAAAAAAAAAAAAAAAATTCACCAAATACAAAAAACATTGAAACAAGAAGACAAAAAAGCCAAACTACTTTAGCATTTTTTTTTTTTTAATCTTTAGTGAACTTTTATTTCTTAGGTATATCTAGATTAGCTAATTTAAATGACTAAAATATGAAAAGTTTATTCACGACAAAAAATACAAAAAAAAAATATTAAAAGATAAAGAAAACTAAGAAATAGTTTTTGAAAAAGAAACAAATAATATTAAAGTGATTCACATGAATATTTAATGCAAAATCATTGACAAATTGTTAGTTCATCATATAGAAAGAGCTACACTTGTTTTTTAATAGTCATAAGGTAATATGTGTTAGAAGTGCTATTCCACAAAGGATTTCTATTTTCTAACATTGGCAACCATAGATACTTTGAGCCATAGAATCTTATCCACAATACTTCCAATCATTTTTTAAAAAATAAGGACAAATTACACTAACAGTCCTTATAGCTTAGGGCTTGTATTACTTTAATTCTTGACATTTTAATTATGACACATTTGGCCCTGAATTTTGAATTTTGTTCCAAATAAGGACAATTAACATACCATTGCTTAATTTCAAGGGCAAAATCGTCAATTTGATAAAATATAAACTAATTTGACAAAAATAAATGTCAAAAAATATTTTAAAATTTTAAAAAATTAATTCTACCGACCAAAAATAAAATTATGTAAAATTGATAAAAATTAATAAAAATTACATGATTAATTTTTAAAATTTAATTTTACATGATCATTATCCAAATACATAATAAAAATTAATTTGGTAAAAAAAAGAAATAAATTTCTAAAAGATTTATCAATTTTATATAATTTTATCTTTAGTAGGTAGAAATAATTTTTAAAAATTCAAAAATAATATTTAACATTTATTTTTGTCAAATTAATTTATATTTTATCAAATTGATAATTTTGTCCTTGAAAAATCTAATAGTATATTCAATTGTCCTTATTTGAAACAAGATTCAAAATTCATGGTCAAATGTGTCACAATTGAAAAGTCTATAGGGACCGTTAGCGTAATTCACCCAAAAAATAATTTAATTTAGCTTAGTCAAAACAACATGGTCTTGATTAATTTGCATTTGTGATTATAAATAAACCATAATTACTAAAAGTTAATGCAAGTTTAGCAAATGCTTCTAATTTCATATAATAAAATTGCTCACATGCATCAAAATAATGAATCCCGACAAAATAGAACATCTAGGCGACTAATGCCTAGATGCTTACCAGAAAGAGAAAAATCAGAATTAGGTTAGACTAAGGTTAATTTAGGAAATCACACCATTCCAAGAAAAAAAAAAGAAAAAAGGAAATTACAAAAATAAATAAATAAATCCAAGGTTGATAACAAAGTAAATTTTTTATTTTTAATTTTATTAATTTAAACTCTAATATTATGAATTGTTTTCAGTTTAAACCATTTGTCTATTTTCATTAAATAAAACTGATGAAAAAAAAGTATTTTAAATTCAATAAAAAATGATATTTTATATACACCTACATTAAATTTAATAGCTAAAATACTCTTTTCCCTTTGATTTCAATTGCCGAAAATATATGAATAGTTTAGATTGAAAAAAAATCAAAATATTAGGTTTTAGATTGACAAAATTAAAATTTTAGACTTTATTTTGTTGAAAAATTACATTACATACTTTATTTTTTTTAGTTTTTTATGATGGAGAATTTCACTCTATCCAGCCTATCATCTAATTAAAAACCTAATAAATAAACTCCCAATGCACCTAATTACTCACAAATTATGTATATCAGTTAAGCTTTAATTTTTTTAGAAAGTATATCAGTTAATTTTTTTAGTTTTTAAGAGCATCAAAATACTCTTAAAATAAGAAACTGATTTTTTTAAGCAAATATTTCTTTTATTACAAATCAATTAAGCTATCAAAGTTCATTCCGACCAAGTTCCTTGCGTATATTCATAGAATCTAGCCAGCTCATCTTTAGTTTTTTTTCCCCCAATTTATGGAAAATGATTGGTGGCCCTAAAAAATTTGCCCCTAATGCCCCTAATTTCCATTTTTGGAAACTGTTTCTTTTTTTCTTTCTTTTTTCCTTTTTTTTTTTTTTTTTTTTTACCTAAAGTGGAAATTTCGGGGCATTCGAGCCCCGAAATTCGGGCCCTCAAGCAGCGCTGCCAATTTATTTGTTCATTTTCTCAATTCAAGGTCCACAAAATAATTGAGAGAGAGAGTTGAAAGAAATTTCATTATGGGTTTGCAAATTGATTTTTTAGAAATTTTTTTTTTTTTTTTTTAGATTTCGTTTGTCTTTAGAAATTTTTTTACAATTTTTTTTTTCAATTTTTGTTTCACTTTTCTAAATTCTATTAGACTAGATGGACCTGGAAAATTTAAATATATATATATATATTATAAAAAATGTCAACTAATTTTTTTTTTAAATCTAAAAAATTGATTTTTTTTTTTTTGGGTCTTTGGTGAATTTTTTTTATTTTTTTTTTTTAAATCTTTTAGGAGATGTCTCCTTTTGGGATCTTTCATATTAGAAGGAATTAAAAAAACAAAATCTTTTTCCAAATTTAAATTATTTTAACTAAAAGACTAAATATAGTTTTTTTAAAATATTTGTTTTATAGCTATTATCAAACGGAGTAAATAAACACATAACATTAGAACGAGAAAATACTAGTATAGATTTTGAAAAATTAGTACATATTAGTGAAAAAAATTATGATTTTAATTTTTAATATTTATCATATTTAGTACATTTTGTATTTTTTTTTTCTTGACACCATTGAGGTGTAATTTCCCCAAATTAGAAATATCAAACCCAATTGTTTGGTTTTAATTTTCTGAAAATTGGGTTTTTGGTTTTTATATTTTTATATTTTTACTGATTTTTTTAAATATTTTAATCATTTTTTTTTACTTTTTAGATGCACTTAACCTATATGTACCAAAAAAGTAAAATATTTGTAAAAAAATATTTTAAAAAATTAATAAATATACAAGAATACAAAAATATACTGAATTTTTAATTTTTTTTATATTTTTGTTATTTAATGAATTTTGTAAATATGTTTTTTACAAATATTATACTTTTAATTATATTTATATTAAGTGTATCTAAAACTTTAAAAAATTATTTAAAATATTAAAAAAATTAATGAAAACAAAAAAAAATATGAAAATAAAAAATTTGATTACGGCAGTGTCTTCTCTTGTATATGTCCCATCTGTTTTAAAGAGAGGTTTTCAGTCAAAATATTTTATGACCCCATCACCCCATCACCAGCTGTAAAATAAAATATTTTATGTTTGTAGGACCCTACTTGTTTCTTCACCATTTTATTAGAATTTTTTTTTTCTTTTTAGGGAAAAATTATATGCTGGGTCAATTACACTCACCTATCTTGAATTTTGATAAAAATATAATTCACTCTATAAATTTAGCGTAATGACTCTGATTTCGCTTATAATAGTGTTAATGTGATTAAAACTAATACAAATAGTTAGTAAACATTGAAATAAATATATATATATATATATATATATATATATAGAAATTTTAGTATAAAAGAGTTGGTAATATTATCTTTTCATTCATAAGTCTAACGAATTATTGATTAACCAAAAAAAAAAATGTGTGAGTATTATACAAATTAAAATATTAAGGGAAATCGGCATAATTGCAAAAGCGTGGGATTAATTGTATTTTTTTTTCCAAATTCCAAAACAAGTGAATGTAATTTATATCATTCTAATTTTAATAGTTTAATTATATCAATTTCATATCCAAAAAGCGACTTACAGTGCTTCCCATGATTAACAACCTCGGAATCAGGGGTACTTTGGAACAAAAAATTACACCTTAGCTGAAAAAACAAAAATGCTAGAGGCCTAAAGAATTTTACCAAATGTTTCATATGGGTGTGGGACTCACATGTAAGACATTTGGTAAAATTTTTGGAGTCTCTAATATCACTCCTAAAAAAAAAAATCTTTATTAATTGATATAATTAAAATATGAGCACTCAGTTCATAAATCAAAATCTTAATTTTATATGATTAAAAGTTCAGGCGCTGAAATACTTTATTCAAAAGGACAAATTTGGACAAAATAACCAAAATACTCCTATATGTATCATATACACACACACACTCTCTCTCTCTCTCTCTCCCCCCCAAAACCCTAACATAGATCTAGAGCTTCGAATAATCGCCAGCGCAGAGCTAGGGTTCTGAAGCCACACTGTCGTCTTCCACTTCGCCGTTGCCTCCTCGCTAGGATCCCCACTTGGCGTATAATGATTCTGGTTTGAATCCGACCTATTCATTGTTTTGGATCTGGGCTTTCTTGTCTTGATGGTTGTTAATATTTTCTTTCGTCTTATTCCTTGTTGAGATTGATCATTGGAGTGTCTTGGTTGTGTTTGAAACAGGTTAGGAGTTCGTTTTTCAAAACTATTGCTGTCCAGAATTTGGCTTGATCGCTTGAGCAAACGTTCTTGCGCTCGAGCGAACTTTGAGAACTTCCAGTACTTTTGCAGGTCTACAAAACTATTAAGAGTATGACATTCTTCGCTCGAGCGATCTTGGCTCAAGTGGTCTTTCTTGTGCTTGAGCAGTCTTTTGGAGCTCTCAGTACTTTTACAAGTCTGCAAAAGTACTGAGAAGGTAGTGTTCTTTGCTAGAGCAGTATTGTTCGCTCGAGCGGTCTCTCTTTTTGTGTTTAGTCACTCGAGTGGTGTTTTGGTCGCTCGAGCGATCTGCTTATATATCAATTTCGAAAAGTCATTTTTTCAGTCACTTTTTAATCTCTCTCTAAAGATTTCAAAGCCTCAAATCTTATCTCTCTCTCTCTCTCTAGAACCATCTTTCAACCTCAAATATACTTTGATCTATTGGTTTCTCAACCCTCGCACTTTGGAGTAAAAGATAGAGCACGTCAAGTGTTTCGTTTTGATTGGAGCATCTAGTGTTTTTGTCACCATTGAATTCTACCCATTCTCTATTCGTGTCTTCTACTTTGAGGTGGGGATTTCTCCACCCTTTTGTATGATTTTTAACTTAGTTATTTGTTTTTCTAAATAAGATGGTGATTTGGGGTTTTGGGATAAAATCTAGGGTTTTGGCTTTGAAATCAAAAGAGGGGTTTTCAAAATGGTTTCTTAGAAATGATTGTGGAATTGTAAATGTAGTTGAGTTGTGATAAAATGATATATTTTTATCCTTGGAATTGATTTTCAAAGAAATGAGATTTTGCCCTAAATTGTGAATATTTAACTTTGTAAAGAGAAAATGGATTTGATATTGGTTTTATGAAATTGAAATGATGATGATGGTAGTGGTGGAGTTGGATATGAATTATTACTCTTATTTTGAAATGTTGGAAAGTATATTTTTATTGGAAATTATTTATCCGTTTAGAGATATCTATTTTGGGCTATCATTGGAGGATAGCTATGCTTATTGTAGAAATTGCATAAGAATTGGATGAATTGAAACTAATTTCTTATCCACTTGCATTGAGTATTACAACATATTTAATACATTGAAAATGTTTATTGTTTTGAGAAAAAAATGGTGAATACCTTGGTGAATCTGGGTAGGAAGTGTAGTTGTGGTATTTAAGTTGGCATGTGTGTCCTTGGTGAAAGTCCAGAAACCCGTGCGGATAGGTGCCTAGCCTTTCGGTTAATACCGGTAAAATTGGCAATTGGTAGTACTTGTGGCCTACTTGCAAACATAGCCTAGAGATTCTCAGTATTTGTATCCACTACCTTGTTTTCTATTGAAAAGCAAGTGACTTCATGAATTGTGATATAAACTTGGCATTGCATGATTTTGGAAAGAGATGTAAAATGTTTTGACATGGGCATTGCATATGCATTCACCTTATAACTCTGTTAAGATCCATACATTGTGTTAGAGTATCTTTACTAGGCTTTGGCTCATCCTATGTGAAAAATCATTTTCAGGTGCTGATGATATGCCTCCGCCAAGTCTGTAGCTTTAGAGAACTTGGAGCCGAGATCTTCTTGTTTTGTTTTGTTTTTGTATTTATTTTGTACAAGCCTAGGGCTTTACTTGTATTCAGTTTCAAATTCACTTTTGTTGTAACCAAGCATCGACTTGGAAAGTTGTAGTCATTAAGACATATATTTATCTATTTAACTCTTATTTCATATCTTTTGTTTCTGACACATGCTATAGATTCAAGGTTAGGACTTATGAATGTATTACTGGATGTGTTACACTTTGTAAAAATAGAATCACATGAATGGAAGGATATTATGTTCGGAAATGTATTGTTATTTAATAATTGTCATGGGATAAATAATGGTTATTATTTTGGGGCGTTACACTGCACTGTTGCCACTACTACATCTCTCTCTCTCTCTCACTCTCTCTCTCTCTCTCTTTCTCTCTCTCTTCTCAGATCTCTTGCAATTTTTGAAACAGAGTATACTTTTTGATTGGAGTGGAACAACCATAGTTGAAGCTCCAAACAAACACTTGTTCTTAGTTTCGGTGCCAAAAGAGATCTTCGGCCTTCGTCGACTGGGCATCGACTTTTCTTAAGTTGATTTGGACTCTATTCGCATTCCATCATGGTGAGGACTTTGCCATCAAAAAGGTGAACAATCCAAAACACAGAACCCTAAACAACATATATTGTACATGTTTATTTGTATTTGCATTTGGAATCGTAATCATTTTGATTTTGATTTTGTCTGTTGTGTTTAGTGATGATGATCTAAATGAAAACGACCCACTGGAATTTGATGCTGGGTTTGGAAACATAGTAGTTGTGGATAACTTACTTATTGTTCGGAAAGAGAAGTTCGAAAAGCTTGAGTTAACAGATCTATGTTAGATCTGTTATTTATTTATTTTTTAGATTTGAGCTCAGATCTATTCGAGGTTTAGGTTTGTCCAAAAAATTGAACAGATAGTGGGTTTGTGAATTTGAACCGATAGAGGGAGGTTTTTCGGCGAGAATGATCAGAGCAATTGGTTCAAGACCGACTAGAGTTATTGAATTTGAACAAATAGAGATAGATTTGTAGTGGTTGTTGTTATTGTTGTTGAATTTGAATTTTATTTGTATAGATAGTGGGAAGAAATATAGATTTAAATAGATAAGAAAAAAAATAAAAATAAATTAAACAGATAATAAAATTTGGACAGATAAGGAGAAAAATTAAATAGATAGTTAAAAAATTAAATAGATAAAAAATATTTAAACAGATAGGATTGGTTTGGCTTGGTATTGTAATAGATAGAAGGTTCTTTATTTCAACAGATAGAATTTGGTTTGGTTTAGTATTTTAACAGATAGGAAAAATTAAACAAATAATAAAATTTGATAGATATTTGAACAGATAAGGGAAAAAATTGAATAGATAGTCAGAAAATTTGAACAAATAGATATAAATTTGATAATCAACAAAAGTCAATAGATAGATAAGGGGTAAAATTGAAAACAAAATGTCCTCTAAACCAATAAAAAGATTTCTTACCAAACTATTTCACAATTGGTGGACTTCTCACCAACAAAAAAATCTATTAGACCTATTGCCTTATACCTTCCTTATTTTGGACTTTTTAATAATTGTCTCTTAAAAAGATCAAAATGACACAAAATGCATATTTTAGAGATTAAAAGTATATTTAACTTTTTCTTTTTGCCACATGTAATTTTTTTTTTCAAAAAATACATCTTATTTACATGACGAATACTGACGATGTCAGTCATGGTATGGGGACTATTTTAACAAATGTATAAAAAATATGTCCCACATTAAAATGTATAAATAATTGTAATTAACTATTTGAAATTTCTTAACAATTCACTCATTAATGAAATATTTTTTTTAATACTCTCTTCATAGTATTAAATACAACCTTATACTATACTCAATTTTCAACTCTACAAGAACAAGCTAAGGGACAGCAGCTTAGCCAAGAAACTAGGTCATACTATTTTATGTAGTTGGAAATTGGGAAACCTCAAATCTGGCACCATATGCATTAACAACAAATTAAATTTAAATGACCAAATAATTTACAAATTATCATACTTATGTTTCAAGATAGAATCTAATTGAGTGTTTTTCACTTCCTTCAGTTTGGTCATTCACCTTGCATCCCAAAATATTATATCTACATATTATATAAACGTTCATATGTATATAAATTCAAAACTCTTAACTCAATTTAAAAAAAAAAAAATTGAATTAATAAAATATAAAAATACATATGTCATAAATTCATTGGCTCTTCCACTTTAATTATTGAATCTTGATTATTATGGTAATATATTTCAAATTCCTTAATTCTTACCTCTCAAATTTATTGATTTATGGAAATAAAAAAAAAACTTTAATTTATGACATTGTTATGGAAAATAAATCATATTTTAATTTATTTATTTATTTATTTTTTAAAGTTAAGAAATATTTGACATATAACTATTGGCCCATTCTGAAAATTTTAAAACATTTAAATATAAAGCCTAAAATTGAATCTTAACTATATTTAAATTACATCTCATTTAAAATTTTATTTTTGAAAGTTAAGAAATATATGGGGCATGAAACTATTGATCTTTCTTCTAGCCATAAATCAAATTAAAATTTTAAAGATCATTTAATAGAAAGTCCAAAATTTAATCTTATTCATATTTTAGCCACATCTCAATTGAAAAAATCTAAAATAAAACTTTAATTTTCTAATTGTTGAACTCAAATTTTTTGGAAATTGATTTCTTTTTAGTGGTTTTTTTTAATATTTTAAGGAAATTTTTTAATTTTTAAATGTACCTTACCTAGATGTACCTAAAATGTAAAATATTTGTAAAAAAATATTTTAAAAAAATCAATAAATACAACATATACGAAAATATATTCATTTTTGTATTTTTGTATTTTTGTATTTTTTTTTGCATTTTTGGTATTTGGTGAATTTTTTCAATATTTTTTTTCACAAATATTATAATTTTTAAGTATATTTATATTAAGTGTATCTAAAAACTAAAAAATTGATTAAAATATTAAAAATATTTAGTGAAAAAAATACGAAAAATACAAAACTCAATTTTCAAAAAAGGGAATTCAAGCAAACAAGGTGATTCATAATATTCATCCCTTTTAAGAGTTTATAAAATAAAATAAATGACTTAAAATGAAGGATAAATATAATTGTTTAAGAAAATTAAGCCAAACATATTTTAGGCTATAAATTATGTTCACTTTTTTTCTTTTTCTTTTTTCTCTAAAAGAAATGTTTGTTCATAGCACGGGTATACTCTTAGTATATATATATATAAGAGAAAGAAAACCCAACTTTTATTTGGGGGGTAAATAAATGAAAAAAATTAAATAGAAATGTATTTTGCTTTTTTGGTTTCACCATTTGAAATAATATATACCATTGTATTAAAAATGAATATTTTCATATTACTAAAGTTAATAATGGAGGTATTCAAATATCCTATAAGAGTCACCTAGGGTTAATTTTCATGCTATAGGCTCATTGTTTAGTGATAGAATCCAAAATTCATTTAAAATTTAGTGCTAGAATGAATTTGGGTGTTTACAGCAAATAAGATTATTAAGAATTATAAACCAGTTTTTAAGCAATTCTACGTAAATTTTCATGTACCGTCCACACGTGCCTTTTAATTCCAAAGTTGACCTTCGATTATCAAATGACTTATTAATTTCGAATTAGAAACTAAACATTTTTGTGTACATAAAATTTGGGCAAATTATATCCGAGATCCTTGTAATTAAACATTTTTGTGTACATAAAATTTTGGGTAAATTATATGGGAGATCTCTGTAATTTGTCCCGTGTGTTTAATTTGGTTCATGCATTTTCAATGTATATATCCATTTTCATAATTGATATTATCAATTAAACTAAGTTGACATATGTAAAAAATTAAGAAAAAAAATTGATACAATGGAGAAGTAATAGAGGATTTGGTATAGATCCCCTCAGTCACTTTAAGAAAATTTAATGGATTACTTTGCCACTTGATTTTAGTTTTATTTTTGAAAAAATATTGTCAATTGGACTAAATTCACATAATAATGTAAGGTGATTCAATCAAAACTACAATCACATTGTTTGGTGCAACTTATGGGGCAACTTATAACTCTTTTGTTTTAAAAATCTAGGGTAAATTACAAACACGTCTCTTGAGATTTACTTAAATTACAAATTATCTCATGTAGTTCTAAAAATTACATTATGTCTCCTAAAGTTTCTAATTTCATAACAAATAAGTCTTTTCATTAGTAAATCATCAAGTTAATTAACAGTTTTTAATAATGTTAAAATTTTATTTCAATTAATAATTCAAATAATTTTATTATTGTATAGGTGAACAGTTAGAAATTTCACTTTTTCAATTAATTCTGTTAAAAAAAAAATTCTAACAGGACGGTATTTGTAATTTTTTGAACCACAGAGGGCAATTCGTATTTTAAACAAATCTCATGAAGTGTATTTGTAATTTTTTCAAAAATCTATGTTAAAATATTTGGTACAACTTTTATTTACAAGTTAAAAGATGGAAATAGCATAAATAAATTAAAAAGAGCTCATTATTAAGTAGAATAAGAGGTTTTTATTTTCTGCTTTTTAATTTTTAAATTTTAATTTCCTGAAAGCTGTACCATACGGTATAATGACCAAATTAATAAAAGACAAACTACAAAAACTATCAATATAAATTTTTTCTCTATGTTTTTTAGTCAGTCAAATGGTGATACAATACTAAACTATTGGAAGGTTGACATCTCTGGGCTTGCATAAGTAACAAATGCATCATAATGAGTTTTGTCTTTTCATGTTTTATAGGTAATAGGGCATAACCCATGTGAGATTTTTATATTTAACCTTCTTTTAAACTCTAAATTTTGATGCAAGTTATAATTATAAAATGTTGCGTCTCAGGTATTTTCTTTTTTCTTTTTAAAAAAAAATAATAAAAAAAAATTATAAAGGCCCTCCAGCTACATAGCAATATTAGAAACCATAAGGTCATTTACAACACTCCAAAATTCATACGTTCCTGATT
This sequence comes from Camellia sinensis, assembly GCF_055761805.1. Lineage (NCBI taxonomy): Eukaryota > Viridiplantae > Streptophyta > Magnoliopsida > Ericales > Theaceae > Camellia > Camellia sinensis. The sequence continues at coordinate 101,946,978 of NC_138973.1, read as the reverse complement.
TAAGAGTAAAGATCCTCTATCTTCAAATAATTTTGTTCCCATGTCCTAATTCATTCACAATCATTGAATATGTTTAGAGATTTTCACATCTTAAAATTCTCATATGATTTAATGATAGTGAGTGAATTGGGACAGGGAACAAAATTATTTAGGAATAAAGGATCCTTACACCTGATTTAGTGTAGTACCAAACAAGAGAGTCATCAAGGTATTAGTTTGGTATTAATGTAATTAACTGTTTAATTCTCACAATTTCAAGTCAAATTGATCGACAAATATTGTTTCCTATTAATTAATATTTTTCATTAGCTTACAAGTATCTTATTAAGACACATTTCTTGAAGCCAATGGCCAGTGATCAATTGAATAATAAGTGGAAAAGCCCGGATGAGGTATGATTATTTAATTGTAATTGCTAAAATCTTCATCAATTTTTTTTTTATTTTATTTTATTGAAAAATATTGATTATTAAACTTTAATATAAAATAGGCACAAGGGTCAAATTCCAAAAAAGAGTACTTTCCATATGTCATATTTTTGGTTATTTTATAAAACTATAAAGATTATATATTTATTTACGTCTAATCGAATTTCATATACCATAGAGATTATATATTTATAAAATATCAATGATAACCAAACTTTGCAAATTCTTATTTTTCTTTATACATAAAGCATTGAATGGTATTTGCCAATTTGGGCAACACCACACATGACAAACCCTATGATGGATTAAGCTATTTTTGTATGCAATATTGATTGTTAATTAACTAAAACTATTAGAGGACAAAATATAATGTTATGTTTGAATGACAAAAATTTTGAAGAAGAGTAATATTATTAGTCTTAAAATTCTGGTGTCAATGCTATTTATATATTTTTTTCCCCCATACTATAGGATGTTAGTGTAAATAATTTTATTGTGCTATGCATATAACAATTTTCATAATCTAAAATCGTGAACTATCATAATTTTCACAAATACTAACATAATGCGAAAAATAAATAACATACCTGAATCAGTTATGCAAAATCTTCGAGTGATCCAAAATTGATTAAATATAAACCTAATATCAATATTAGTGGGGGAAAAAAAAAAGTTTCTCTCTCTTGACTCTCTTTAAAATATGTTATATTTAGAATAATTGATGCGTGATCTAAATGTACTTTTATAGGTAGAGAGAGGATCGGTTTTCTAATATAACTATAGCTCCACTTACCCATCAAAGTAGAAGACTTAGAAACTACTACTCCATCTATTGACCAATCAGATAAGAGCTTATGATTTAAGATATGAAACTATAATCTTATTAAATTTATAATTCATATTGTCATATCGTGTGGGTCATTATAATGACTAAACAATTAAATTGTCTTACATTCTCCCATTTGGCCCATATGATAATATATATATCTGTAGCTTACTTTTCGTGCTTCTTTCGGATATGATTAGCCCTACAGTTTGGACTCCCGTGGTTCTGAATCTGATTTCACAAGTGCAATGTGAAACAATGAAAACACAAAAAGAGTTCAAATCCGGCAATTCTTTTAGCAAAACGATGTTTGAATAAAAAATGTCAAAAATGGACTGCTTTGCCAAATTACAGAGTCGTCACCTAAATTTTTTTGGAAAAATTTAGGAAACCCGTGACTCGTGCCAAAGGCCACTTATCCGTCATCACCAAAGTGCCTCGGCTCGGGAACTTAGGTATGAGAGGGAAAGCTCATGAATTGAGCACCCTTCTCACCCAATCAAAAATTGGTCTCTGCTAATCATGATGTGATTTTTATTTACATTATATGCCCTTGTTCCGATTTATTAGCTAACATTACTGCGTGATGCACACAAGTATAGACCGATTCACAAAATTTGGAATGCATCGATTTTATATTTGTTTTGAAAAAGTGTTTTGCGTACGTGTCACTTGGAAAAAGCGAGCTTGTATTATACATTAATCAATTTATTCCAACTTAAGTAAAAAGGCCTTCATCCATTGGCATTCAAACAGGTATATCACTTAAGCATTTAGCCTCATGGAACATGCTCGATATGGCAACACGAACATTTCACTGCAAGACGCTAAAACAATAAACACTCACCTAATACTCCAAGACAAGCCAAACAAAGCAAAATAATTAGAAAACATGCATGTTCCTAAATTATGCAAAATGACTAATGTGACACATACAATCATGCAAGAAAATAGGCTCGGCTACTAGCATTGTAGCGCCCCTAATTTTCTTAAGTCATTATTTATTATTATTATTATGATTATTATTATCTTATTTTATTTTTGGTTTTATTAATTGTGTAGTTACATGAGAATTTATGTGATATTTAATTAATTTAATGTGTTATTTAATTAATCCATATATTTATATATTTATATTTTTTATAAAAAAAAAAGAGGTGTTATATATATATATATATATTTAATCTTATATTTATATTTATATATATTATAATTATTTTGTATTATATAATATAATATATTATAATAGTTATTAAGTTAGAATAGTAGGAATTAATCAAAAGAAAAGAAAAGAAAGAGAGGTGTGGCAGGAAAGAAAAAGCCATGGGAAGAGAGAGAGAGACAGAGAGAGAGAGAGAGAGAGAAATCAAGAAAAAGAGTGGTGCTGTGTGCGGCTGTGCAAGCCGAGAGAAAGAGAGGAGAGGGGAAAAAAAAGAAGAAGAGATTAGGGTTTTGTTTTGGTGATTTTATTAATTTTTTAAATTTTTTTTTGATTTTTAAAAAAATATTGTGAGTATAAAACTCATTTCTCTTGAATTATGTTTAATTCGTTATTTTTATTTATTTGATGTTAGTTTGATTTTGTATTTATATAAAGATGATAGATTGATTTTAATTATTTTGATTAGTTGTGTTTGTAAGATTTAGGGTTTTTAGATGATTGATTGATTTTAATTATTTTGTTTAGTTGTGTATGTAAGGTTTAAGATTTTTAGTTGATTGATTGATTTTAATTATTTTGATTAGTTGTGTATGCCAGATTTAGTATTTTTATATGAATTTATTTTATGGTTATAACCACACTCATGGTTATATAAAATTAAAATTAATTAGGAATCCATAGATAAATTCTTTATACTTCACCATGACTCCATGGATTGTTATTTTATTTGAGTGATGGTGAGAAAGAGTTTATAAAAAAAAAAAGTGAAGATTATGAGATTTATTTGCATGCCTTAGGCTTGGCATTGTTATGTTGTTCTCATGAGTGAGATGTTTTCTATATGTATATTGTTGCCTCGTTCTCATGAGTAGACGAGTGGTTTGATTTGCATACGTACGTATATGCTAACCATCTAGGCAGTGTGGGTCAAACTCGAGACGATATCCCTATGCAAGTTTGGCTTCGGAGCGGTGTTAGGTATACGGGAAGCACATGGGATATATGTGTAGGCCGGAAGTGGAGGCCAAAGTAGTGGAATTAAGGTACAAAGAATTTAATTACGAGTTTATTGTTATAGTGTGAATTGTATTGATTTGTACATGTTGAAAAATAGTAAACGGCCTCAATAAATTATGAAATTTGAGTAGAGGCATGTATATGTGATTCTAGACAACTTTTGCATTTTAACTTTTTATTAAAAAGATCGATTAGAACCTATAATCGGATGATCTTGATTATAGTAGTTTTAATTCATTTTGGCAATGCAGACTTTAGATGTTGTTTTAACCCATGAAACGAACTCATTTTTATTGATTTCGCATAAACTGAAGTAAAACATTATTCTGCACACTTTTCATGTTTTAAACTTTTTCGAAAAAAATAATCTTAGGGAAGTTTTTGTTCGTTTTCAGCTTCAAATTTTTCGATTGAATTCCGTCTAGGTTCTTCTATCAAGTTTTTCTCTCAACCTGTTAAGTTTCAATTAAATTCATTCTTATCATCCTTTAGGAAATTTTATTCTGTACAACTTTTGTTTTTTAAGTTTTGGTCAATTCGAATTATTTAAGCATAAAACAGTGTATTTTTATACTTCTTCAGCAAGTTACTTATGATTAAATAATACTAACTTTATTTTTTTTCCAGGATGGTAGGTCTTACTATTTTTTTTTTATGTAGGGTTGACCCACCATATTTTTATTTCTATTTTGCTTATTTTATAATCAATTTATATTTCGTTGTGTACGGACAAAAAACTAAATGCCACCATATCTCGGGGAAACTACCCATTTGTCTCGGTGCGGTTGGAACTACTTGTCTTGTCTCGTAATAAGAACTAAATGTATATTTGTTTGTGTCTGGTGGACACGTGGATGTTAAATCTTGTACTCATACCAATATACCTGTATACTGATCGGTTTTGTCTCTTGGCAACTCGGATGCGTTCTGTTTGAGCGCAGCCGAGCTTCCTTTGCAGGATTAGTTGAGGCTATGGTGGTGACAAGAAATAACTATGATCGTAGGACATGTCGTTTGGATTTCTTTTATTTTCTTGAACTTAGGGTTGATATTAGTATATGTACTTATTATTATTTTTTTTTATGACTTTAGTATTGGAATAATTTGGCATGATTTGTAACCGTACATTATTTAAGTTATTTTGACTTTTTATTATTACTTTAATGTTGACGGTATTGGTTAGTTATGAAATTATGGTGAATGGTTTGGTTGACGTTTAGTTTTTTTGTTTCACCCTTAGGATTTGGATGATGAAATATTAATTGGGGTTTAGTTCTAATTTAATATTTAATTGTCCAAATTTTGGGGCGTGACAAGCATGGTATATGATTTCATTCAAGACATGTGATAAATCACATATTCGAGTAAGAATTTGAATTTGACATCGGCTAGTATGTTGAGTTGAACCCTAATGCATGCTAGACAAGTGTATGAAAACATGAGAAATGCTAAGGAAACATGATGCTACCATTATAAGCGGATAAATAAAAGGGAGAAAGAAATGGGGGTTGGAAGACATACATGATTATTACATATTTGCCATCGTGTAAGAGGGTATGAATGAGTGTCCAAATGTCCGGATTAATAGCTAACTATTACAAATCCAAATGAATAAATTGAGCTAAACTAATTACTATTTACCTATTCGAATGAATTCTAATTTAAATAGCTATCTAGCTCTATTTACAACAAGGGTATGATGACGCTACTAATTATAACAACAATATATGAAATTGCAACAGTAATATTATTTACTTTAATGATAATATTGATACAAACAACAAGGAGGCACAATGATCGCATGCACAGTGTCCAGAAGCTGTTCTGTTTGCCCAGATTGCTCTGCCTCACCCTCAGCCACTGCACTTTGTTTCTGCCAAAAGGTCTCTGCTTACCAAACATTGGGAGCCAGCTGGCCCCAAATGAGACCCGGCCAGGTCAAAAAAGTGCCAGTTGTGCCCTAATTTCATGCCAAAAAATGTTTTGTGCTCTGAGGTGAGAATAGTGCAGACAAAACCTTTCTAGGCCCTGTTTGTCCTTTCTGCCCTTCTCTGTCATGGGAAACTCAAGAGAAGAGCGAGTTCAAATCCGAAATCACCAATAAGCACAATTTGATGGCTTGAGGATTTCGGGCACGTTTGGACAAAATTAAATAAATGCAATGGAAAACCACCCCTCTCTCTTATCATGAAGGCTCAAAGAGAGAAGTAGACACGCCCCAAGTTTTATCAACATATCATGGATTAATACATGACAATTCCTAGAATAATGCACTCGGCATAACGTTCGACCGAATCCAACCAACTCTAAACATTTTCTTTATGTTGGTTTAGTTCATTTTAAGCCGATTTTAGCTTTTTTTACTTACCTTTCCATTACTTAGTCAATTTGTTCAAGGTGATATTTAAGTCCACTAAATGAAGAGATATGTTAAACGAGAAGTGATCCCTAGCATGAAAGAGAGGCTATGCCTTAACGATGAACCTCCGAAGAGATTAAGCTATTGAGCATATGATCTCTTTCTCATGCCTTGAATAACAATCAATCCTTTGACACACCTCTTAAACAAAGAAAAACAAGAAAGGGCGGAGGGTGCATAAATGATTATGCGAGATTGATTATTAAAATGAGACTCTTGCATGAAAACTAAGTAGTAAGCAAAAACTATCAACTCGAATGACTCGGTGTCTAAGGCTAAACAATCGAAGCCATGAGGATTTACAACATAATAAGTATAATATTCAAAGCATAAACCATTTAAATGAATTAAACAGCCCATAACAACCCCTAAAATGTAAAAAACAGTAGCTAAAAGTAAGAGAAAGTAAGCAAAAAGAGTAGAGAAAAAACTATGGAACAAAACCTAAGGAGGGGTGGCTAACCCCTCTACTTTTTGCAATTTTAAATCACATATTTCAGCCCCAAAACAGTCCAAGAATAGTCCCAAAACAGTGGCTAAAATTACTTCAAAAGGGTGGAAAAAAAGTGAAGGGAAATAGGGGAGAACAACCTAGGCAACCAAGCTTAAGGAGGGATGGCTATCCCCTCCACTTTTTGTGAATTAAATCACATATTCCAGCCCTTTAAAGTCACCTCCAGCAGTGCACAAACTCAAGGAAAATGAAGAAGATGATTAGCAAAAACAAAGGAAAAAGATGATAAAAGTTATACCTCCTTAAATAGTATGTATGGTTGTTGATCAAACTTAATCCAAAGCAACCTCAAGTTTATAAAATATGGTTTGAAACTTTAAGAAAAATCTTCAAGAACAAGCTCTAATGGTGTATGTATTGTGTATGTATTGTTCAAGAACGTTTGAAGATCAAAGGAAGTAAGGAGGATGGTTTTAGCTCTCAATCTCCCTCAAAGCCCTTAGGAAAATCTTCTAACCTTAAAATCTGAATATAGGGGGTCTATTTATAGAATTTGGGCCAATTTGGTTGAAAATATCTTCAAACAAAGCCAGTTGTCCAATTCTCGCCAGTTGTCTATTTGGCGCTATTGAGAGCCAGCCGGCTCCAAAAAATCCACGACTGGACCAAATAATGCAAGGCCAGGTCTAAAATGGCATTCTGGACAAATTCACTATTTTTCATTGGAAGCCGGCCGGCTTTGAATGAGCCACAGCTGGATCTAAATGGACTTGGTTGGCTTTAAAAATCTACATTTCAAGCCCAACTTCAAACAGGTACATCTTCCTCATCTGGACTCGATTTTAGGTGATTTTTGAGTCTAAATTGAAGTCTCGAAAGTCTAATTTCCAGTGGTGGTAGCCTCACATCTAAATTTTAAATATACAAAGAGATACACCTAATTTAGTGAAGGTTTCTCATTTCTATCTTAACGGATTGATGCCCAACCTTCCTAAACTAGTTTTCTTCCCTCCCCTCCTATTTTTTTCAACTTCAAACCTATAAATAAGATGTTTTAAAAAAAATTCAAAGAGTTCACCTCCCTTCCATTTATTTCCACTTTGTCCTTACTTGGTACTCAGTTTATCGAAAAGTGCAATGTTTTTAACGAAATGCGAGTCTCGGAACATCATAGAAGTATTTGGAAAATATTTTGAAAGGAGGGTTTTAAGGTCTAAAATAGTTTGGCCAAAATAGGGTGCAAGGTTTGGGATTAGAGCTTGAATCCAAATTTCTTCGCTAAGAATTCAAAAGATTGCACAATGTAACTTTCATCATCGGGTGTTCGGAATAAAGCGCCCAAGTCTTAAGGGTGGTAAAAAATGGAATGTCTACAATATCAAGTTTTAATAAGGTAAACATTAGGTGAGCAATAAATCATATCCAACCTTACTTTAATTTGGTCATCATTATAATATTATAATTAAACAACTTACTAATGCGATTCTACACGAATAGTGCGACATAGTTTCTTCCATATACCACAACACTAGCAACTAGTTTAATATAGTCCTTAACTGAAGAGTGTATTTAAAAAGTCTAATAATGTTTTTTTTTTTTTTTTTTTTTTTTTTTTTTTTTTTTTATCAAAGACTATTCCTTTTATTATTCATTCATTCTCATATATGTACATACATCATTCATAACAGAAAATATATCAAAAAGAACAATTAATAAGATCTTAAAGTGTCAAATAACACAATCAGCCATAAAGTAGTCTATAAAAACATAAACAACTGTTATGGATTATGCTCAAGACACATTCAATTGACAAGTTTCTTAATTGTCTTTAAGAGTGATCCCTTTATCAATAGATATGTACTTAAAAGTTGTGATATCCCGAGTCCTTTTAAAGCTATTTGAGTATATTAAATTGAAATTTATATCTTTTTAAATTGTTCTTGTTACTATTCTTTTCATTGGGGTTGTTCATATACATCCTAGTGTGTTCGAAGTTGTCAATTTGCATCCTTGGGTGTTGGAATGAATCCAGGAATGGTGGGTATGTTCTAAGATTATTTTGTTTCACTTCTGAGTTAAAACCGCTCAAGCGGTACTTTTGTCACTCGAGCGGCAATGTCGTTCTTCCAATTCTTGATTCTGAAGTCTGAAATACTACGAGTGTGTTTTCACTGCTCGAGTGATCTGTTGCAGAGGAGAGAGAGATTGTGGAAATTTGAATTCACTGCTAGAACGTAGGATTGTTAGCTCGAGCTATCTGTCTACAGTTTGCGCCGAAAAATGTGTCCAATCACTTAAAAGTTGAACCACTACTTATCTCTCTTTCACCTTTTCATTTCACACTCTCTCTACATTTCATTTCCTCCATTTTCTCTCATCTCTCTCTAGAAAACACCCACAACTTCATTAATTTCTTGATTCCCTTAAATCCATTGGAGATTTAACCTTACTCCCTTCATTAATATTGGAGAACTTGTCAAGGGCTACGTTATATACAGTAGAGATCAGATTTGACACCGTCAACTTTAAAGATTTCTCATCTTCCTCCCTAAAATTTGAGTTTGGGAGTTTCTTTGAATTATATATATGATTTTAGCAAGTCCTTGTGTACTTGTTCATGATTGTTGTATAGAGGGTTTTGGAAATGGAAGATTAAGTTAGAAAGTGTTGGAAAATGATTTTTTTTATGAATTTCTCTAAATCAAATTATTTTGTCAAACTTATGAACTTCTTGAGAGTGTATGGAGAAAAAATATCTTTGAAAATGGGAAAGACCCTCTTTGGAAATAAAACCCTAGATTTAAGGATTTGGAGAAAAGTGAATTCTTGAGGAGATTTATAAAACTGTTAGAAATTTCTTCAAGAAAATGATGAAATTTCATTTGTTGTTGCTTTGATTGAGATATCCATTGGATGGACAAACCTTGTGTTGAAAAATTTATATGATTTCGTATAAGCTTGTGTTAGGTTTTTGTTATTGGCAATCCCGTTTGACAAAACTCCTTTCGGTGTAATTTTATTCGATCTTTAAGATTTTACTTTAGTGGAGATCGCGACCTTTCAGAAATTTCACTCACCCACAAAAGTACTGGGAGTTGTTTTTTTACGCTCGAGCGACCTTTCTTGTGCTCGAGCATAGATCCTTGTTCTAAAACACGCGTTTTAGTCAGTCCGCTTGAGCGGCCATTCTTGCACTCGAGCGGAGATCGCGATTCTATTTTCTATAAATCTGCGATTAATTCAATTTCTAGGGTACGACTTCCAGATCTTCTACTTGGGTATTAAGGTTTTCATCTAGAGTTTCTTTGTTTGTTTCCTTTGATATCTGTAAGAGTTTAATCATGAATTGAGTGGATTATATCAAATGGTTTGTTTAGTTTGTTTTATCTACAAAAGAGAGAGTTGTTCTTCGATGGATTCCGGGGAGTTTGGGTCTGAAGCTTTGGTGGATTCCGGAGTGGCTCATCGTCGTGGATTCGACATCAGCGTTATGGTTTCTATGTTGGGAAAGACAATTCTGAGGTGAAGACAGTAGTGGAAGAGGCACATTGGGGTTGGTTCAATACGGGCATGGATTCGTTAGGTAATTGAGAGTACCCTTGTGTAATTTTTTTTTGTCTTCTAGTAGATTGTTTTGTGGCTTTGGCTCGTGGTTTTTTTTATCACAATTGAAGGCGCTCCAATTGTGATTTTTCCACGTTAAATTGTTGTGTTGTTTTGTCTTTGATTATTTGATTAAGATTGTTGTTTATTGTTTAAAATTGATACATAATCACAAATCAATATATCCGGGATTTAAAATTTTTCAGCTTGAACTATGAAATGCAAGTGAATATTAATTGTGAATATGAAATGGTATTATATGTCACATGGATATATATTTTAGTTATGATTTGAGTAAATGTTAAGAATTATAGAATGTTACAATGAAACTTTATAATTGCATCTCATTCATTTTGCATAGTTTTGAATATTGTTCATTATGGCTATACCTTGAGAATTGATTTGTCGTTTTGAGAAAACAAATCGGAAATCTTGAAATGTTTTGGAGTAAATATGTTTGGTAAGTTCTCATAGGGGCGTAGATGGTATGGTTTAAGTTGGCCTAAGTATCGAGGGTAAAAGATCGAAAACACGATCGGAGTAGGTACTATATGCCTTCCGTTAAGAGTCGATAAAGTGGAGGGTTGGTAGTGGTTGTTATGTCTGCTTGCAAATACCAGTCTAGGGATTACCTGAGTCGTATTTACCATGCCGTATTTAAGATTTTGAAATTTATTAGAACAATGAAGTGTCTTTAAAGGATCATTGTATACGATTTTCAAAAGAATGAAACTTGTGATTTTGGATTATGGCATGGTATTGCATTCATGTTTATAAGACTGCTTAAACAGATATACTTTGTGAAGATATCTCTAATGGATTTTGTGCTCACCCCTAGTGGATTTGTGCAGAAAATGATGTAGTGATTCCTCCTAGCTAAAGGCAAGGAATATGTTTTAAGAGCACAGGCTCTTTTATATTTTGTTGTATATTTTGACAAGCCAAGGATTTTAATTGTATAGGTTTTTGGATAATAATATTTTGTGTAGCCGGATTTAAGCCTTGGATTTTGTAACCTTTGGGCATTGATTTTGTGTCATTTCTTTTGTTTTTATTTAATCGTCACGTATGCTATGGATTCACCCTTTAAGGAGTTTGAATATGTATCGCATGTAGACTCCTTTTGTAAATCTCGTATATAAATGAATATGAATATAGAGATTTGATCGTTTGAGTTGAAATTAATGTGATTGGTTGAATTAATTAGATTTCTCGTATGTCATTAATTTGGGGGCATTACAAAAGTTATACAATTATGTGTTTTATTGACACTTTCTGTTTCTAATATTTTCTTTAACGACAAAGTATTTCAATTTTAAATGTTTAGCATCATTAGAATACTTGTCATTCTAAGAAAATAAAACAATTTCGAAATTATCACAATAAATTTTCAATGACTTGGCAACGAAAGTCGACAATCCCAAGTCTTGAGATAAAATTCCACAATAAAAATTTCGCAATAACAATTCATGAATTGTGGTCTCAAAGCACACCATAAATTCAAATTTCGTGGAGGATACTTATGATAGTTTGTTTTACACTTTTTTTTTTGATATTGTTCCCCCACATAATAAAAACAAAGAATCAAAAGTGAAATTTTTACTATCAATATATTATCTAAAGTCTGAATCTAAGTAGCCAATCAATTCCAAATTATCAAATCTCATAAATATAAGTAAGTAATCTTTTATTCTTTATGATTACCTTATCACTTCTTTATCTGAACATTAAATTTCTTACAATAAATGTATAAAGAATCGTTTCCATTTCAATTCATTTTATAAAAATTTGCATAAGATTGGATTTATTTCCTTTCGTAACATGAATAACTTTATATGAATATTCTTTCATTCTGAATCTCTATAGAACTTTTAATATATACTTTTTGAGACAATCTCAACAATTCATGTGATTGATTTAGAAATATTTCAATTTCTATCACATTGGCTGTCTCACTAATATATTTCATTTCAAAAATCCTTAAAGAGAAATTTCTTAACTCGTACAATATTGACAAGCAAAACAAAATCATAAATATAAACTCACTCCCATTGACCTTTAGATATGTACACTAATCTAGAATGTTTTCTTTAAATCCAAAGAAAAATAATATCATAAAACTTAAGATAGAATTTTTAAAAAGCTTGTTTAAATCCATGAATTGATTCCTTAGATTCGCAAGTCACATTTTCATTTTCCTCAATCGAGAAACTTTTGAGTTGATCTACACAAAAAATTTCATCTAAACTCTCTTTTAGAAAATTAATTTTCACATACACTTAATGCAACTCGATATCATAATGGGTTACTAATGCTATAATGATTCTAAATCAGCCCTTTAAGATAATAGTGAATATATATATATATATATATATATATCTTTTGTAACCAATGTTTAATTTCTAAGTAAAATATTTGACCACATATCCAACATTATATTATTTTATATTGCCCTTAAAACAATAAACATTTTTGTATCATGAGGTTCAACTCGATTCAACTCATCACTCATGATATTAATTCATTTAGTAGAATCAACACTTTCTATGGCTTGTGATAACAAAATCAAGTCATTACTTATCCCAATATCGTAATAAGATTGTTGTAAATATACCACATAATCATCTGAAATGACAAATCTTTTTACCTTATGAGATTTCTTAATGTTATTTCTTGTGGTTCTTCTACAATTTTTTTATTGGTGATATTTACATTATGAAGTAATTGATTATTCATTTGTTATTTCAAGATATTAAGTTGTTTAACATTTATAGAAACGACAATTTCCTTCAAAATTATGGGTAATGATACTTGTACCCAAACTTATTGAATAATCACATTTCATAATTTATTAATCCCACTAATTTTACGATTCTTATTTGATATTATCGGTTTTTGCAATTCTTATATTATAACCAAGATAGTAAAATTAATACCATTTGAATTTTTCAAGATAATCAACAAAGTAACCACTGATTATTCTAAAATTCAATTTCTTTTCATATGGATCAATAATTCTAATTTTCGTAAACAACCCCAAACATGCAAGTGTCTTAAGGTCGGTTTCCTTCTTGTTCACAATTCAAAATGGATGTTGGAAATGTCTTACTAGGAACCCAAGTTATATATGAAAATAATAGATCATAACAACATACATCTACAATGTCATGGGCATTTAGAAATTATTTAACATACTCTTAGTCATATTCATTAGAATACAATAATGTTTCTTAACTACATTTTGCTGAGGCATTCACAAATATTATGTCTTTCATAGAGTTTAGCAAATAGACTTGTGTTTTGCACTATCTATATGATTTTCACATTTTTGTTTAATTGTCTTTCTTTCTTGATAATGTACACCTCAATGGTGTCCATGTATTAGAGATTTTTTACGCAATAAATAAAAAAAATTATAAAGTGAAAATCCATCCATAAAAGTGATAAAAATACCTTTATTTACCAAACATGAAGTGTCAAAAGGTCACATTAATGTCTATTTGAGAACTTTCAAGAAGTGCTGTATATCTTGTGACACTTTACTTAATGTGATTGAATTGACTTTCCTTAATGCAACCTATACTCACACTTAAAGTAATAAAATCTAAATTCAAAAAAATCTCATCTTTACTAGTCTTTATAACTTTTCTCAGAAAAATAGTACAATATTTTATGCCACAAGTTTGAGGTGTTTTAATTTATCAAGTTATATTTAGGACCAACATAATGATGCAAAATAAATTAAATTTTTGAGAAATTATTAAATTTTAATTTATACAAACCATCATAAATAATACCAAAATTTACAAAAGACGTATTTTCAATAAATTAAATTTTTATTCTAAATTTTGAAAATAATCATCAAGGTTAATTAAATTTGGACAAATCAATAGATAATTTTCAAAATTAGAATGAACATAAATTTTTTGAAATAAAGTCTAAATAATGATTAATATCCAAAAATAAACAATAAGTCCCAATAATTTCAATTGAGATTTTAGCATAATCGGTTTGAAAATAATCTTGCATCATATTAAAAATGTAAGTAGCCATTTTCTTTCTTATGAGACTAAAAATCTTGAGCAAACGCAATTTCTTTAGGTGGCTATTTATTTATGCCATTTTCTAAGTTTTCTTCATTTCTTCTTGGTTCCTTAAATTACAAGATCAATAATGATATCTCAATTGTTTAAGTTTTGTCTCTTCTTAAATAAGAATACTAATTAATTTATTAACTTTGTACTAACTATTAATAGAATTATAGTTAATATAAATTACTCATATGGAAGAGATAAATAATTTAAAATAAATTACACGAAAACAAATTTATTCACAAATATTCTTAAATTCTTTAATTGAACAGTCAAGTTAGACAATTCAATGACATACTCATACATCCCTTGCATATCATTAAACTTTATGATGATAAGTTTAACCATAAGTGTCCCAGGAAAACAAAAACAAAAAAAACTTATTCGCAGTTCGAAAATGTTCTTTCACATTATTTAACATTATTAGTTTAAGGAAGTTAAAACTTAATGTTTGCTATAATCATTCACATAAAAACAAAAAACTTTATTTGTTCGATCCTTTTATAATTATGAATTTTTTTTTCTTTTACACTGTTTGAATCATAATAGCAGTAAATTTCTCAAATAGTAACACTAAGTCAAAATTCAGAACATCAAGATGAAACTGAATTTATTCTATTCATTTTGAGAAATTTTTTTCATTTAAAATCGAAACAAACAAAGTATACAAATATAGTGAAATAAAACTTTAATCAATAATTCATGCTCACTACATTAATGCTAAGAGTAACCAATAATTGACAATTAGTCAAGTTAAACACATGTTTAAATAATCACAAATAGTATCACCGTAATCTACCTTTGGGATAATTTAATGGCATACTATTTAACAATTATGGTGATTGCCTTTTACAAATAGGACTAGTTGATAAAATATTTATAATTAAGTAGGTTTATTACCTTTGGGTATTCATTCTAATATCAATTATGAATACCCATCAACCATCCTATTCCAATTTAACAATTACTTATAAGTGATGCACCTTTAGGCCAACCTAATATCTTTGTAATTAAATAATTGCGATTTGCAAAGTCATTATTATTATTATTATTATTATTATTATTATTACTTGGAAATGATATTAAATTTCAATTATTTGATTTGATCTTTATGTATCATTCTGATTGAGTCACTTTGACAATTATCAATTGTATCATAATTTAAATTTCAAATCAAAACAAAACTTTGCATGAACATTATTTTATATATAATAATTTATTTACAATTATACATCATCATAATCATAATACATATTACTAAATCATAAGAATAATATTAAGACAGCAAATATTAACACAATTCATATTTTATGTCAATAAGAATATATACTTTTATACCTCATCAAATCACCTATAAAAATCAAGCTTATACATAATGGTGGTAATAATATCAAACTGAAATAATTTTTAGAGGTTACAATAAGATCCTTAAATAGCAATATGCATGGTACTATAATAATCACAATCAAATGTTAATGTGTTTTCTTACAATAATATTTGATGATATATTTTAACAAAACATGAATAATAATCACCATCTTGATTAGTAAAATTATATGTTAACAATTCATTACTACCATGCCACATCCTAAAACTTATAAGCATATAACAAATAAATTTTATATATAAAATTAGGGTGCATATTTTTAGGTTTTTGAAAAGGCGCTCAAGCCACTACCGGATTTATTACTTAGATGATCATCAAACATGACAAAGGAATTTATAATACAATTTTAATAACAAAAAATTCAGTAATTATTTATATGTGCAAGATACAGGCAAGTAATACCCAATTTAACATATTATTAGGTTTCAACCCAAATTTTGCAATTAATAAAATTCAACTAATTTTATTTAATAAAATAAAAAACATGATAATTCATGAACACAAGCTCTGATACTATATGTAAATAATTTTATGGTGTTATACATATGTAGACACCCCATTTTTGACCGACCTTAAGACTCAGACGTCATCGACTGAGCGCTCGATGATGGTGCTTATTGTGCTCGTTCTGAGGTTTCGGAGTTTCGGCTGAGAGCCTTACCCCCGGACCTCGGGACCCTTTTTGTGCTTTGACTCGGTTTGCGGACCAGGTCTTGCTTTCTCTTTCCGGAGGGAGGGAGAGGTCTTGGAGACCATCTCTCAGTGGTCGTAGGCTACTTTTTGTGGTCGCAGGCCACTGTTCTTGTTTGGAGACCAGTTTCCGATTTTTGGAGCCGTCGGCCGCGCGCCTCGGTTCGGGACCGCTTAACATTTTCCGTTTGGCACGGTTTTTGGCACACACATTGCTTCCTCTCTCTGGAGGGACACTTTGGCCCGGGAGACCACCTTTGTGGTCGCACGCCACTTTTGGTGCTTAACAGCCTGTTTTCGGGACACCCGGCTACGTGTTTTGATCCTCGAACCCTCGTTTTGCATCCGTCTTGGTTCATTTTTGGCATGGACCTTGTTTTCATTGTTTGGGAGGTGGTACAAGGGTGGAAGACTACCTTTTCTACTTGGAGACCACTTTTCTCCCGCCAGCTAGTTTTCTTGTTAGGAAGCTGGTCTCCTTGGTTTTTGAGCCACATTTGTTGGTCTCCCACCATACCACTGGCTTGCATTCGGTTAGGAGACCACTAAATGGGCTGGCCGACCAGCTTTCTTTGTGTTGACCCTTTTGACCTGGTCGGCCGACCAGGAAAAGTGGCTGGCCGACCACCTGAACTGGTCGGCCTACTCCCTCCAGTTTTGTCTCTGTGAGTTGTTGCCAGTTGTGCCAGTTGGGAGGCACAGACTGCATCCTCCATACGCGTGTATAGAGGATCTTTGCCCTTGGTTTTTAGCTTCTTGAAGAAGTTTTGGCCTTGTATCTCTATAAGGGAGAGCCTTCCTCTCCTTATACTAGGTTGAGAACTTCTTGGAAGGCATACAATATATCTATCTCTATATCTTTACATTTTGGCTCCAAAAGTGCATGGTTCTTGACCCTTTTACACTACACCTCATAGCCATACCCTTCCACTATTGCTTTGAGGTCCTTGGAGGTCATTTTCAGAGGTTAAAGGTCTGGTTTTTGGGTCCAGAAGTTGCTGTCTCACTGAGCTTCAAGGGTGACACACTTTTTCCCTCTTTTAAGCTTTATTTTGATCCATCTCTTAGCCTTATTTTCATGCATATTTGAGCTTCGTTGTCAACTGAAAAAAGTCTTTTTTTGAGGTCCTTTTGATGTTTGTTTAATGTCATTTTGTTGTTGGGGGTCATCTACCCCATTGCATGCTTCATTTTGCCTTGTTTTGAGCCATGTCCTAAGGCCTTTGTGTTGGCCTTTGTTTGGCATTTTAACCACTGAAATTCAGTGGATTTTCAGTGGTTAATATGTGTTTTTGAGAGCCAAAATCAGAGAGAGGTGACCCACTCCCTCCTTGTCTTGTTCACTAGCATTTTTGGCCTTACAAAGGAGCCTTCATTTGCACACCTCCAAGCCTTGTTTCAGGCCCTTTTCAGTGACTTTTAGGGCCTGCCTAGGCTCTATCCAGAGTTGGTTTTGTCACCTTGGGTGTGTCTCTTGCATGTGTAGAATAACCCATCTTATAGCCTATCAAAGGAGCACGTCATTCTTGCATGTGTTGGTCATGTTTCAGTGGGTTTTTGGCCATCATTTGGCATGGCATGATTCTGTTTTTGGCTGGTTTGGTAGCCTCTCATGTGCTTCATATGGTTGTAGTGTAAATCATGGTTTACTAGCTTGAAATGCATGTTGTTTTGGCCCTCCATTCTAGCATATTTTGGCCATGGTCCAAACTAATTTTGTTCATATTTTGGGCTGCCTTAGCTCTGTTTTGAGGTCCCTTGGTCGAATGACCCATGCCATGCATGCTTGTAGTGTAATAGCCTTGCTTAACCTTGAGTTTTGAGGTCCATTGCATGCTTAACTTGAGGTGTTTGCATGTTTTAGCATCATTGAACATGATATTTCAGAGCATATAAGGTTTCCATATTTCCATGTTTATCACTCCTTCAATGTGTTTGAGAGTTGTGCTTGTATGCCCTATTTGTGAGCCATTGCATGAGCTTCATTTTTTGTGCCTATCAAGCCACCATCTTAGTCCATTTTGCTACTGTTTTGGGCCTGCATAGGGACTGTTTGGGGTTGGTTTGGTCATTTGAGCACCGCTTTGCATACCTCTAGTGTAATGTGCTTCACTAGTTTCGGTATTTGAGCCTCCCAATATGCATTGTGTGTGTTGTTTGCGTGATTCGGGACCATGTTGCATGTTATTTCAGAGCAGGAACTTGTGCCATTGTATGCCATATTTCATCCTTTCAATGCTTTTGTAGAGTTGTATCTCGTACCTTGGGCTTTGATCCCTTGCATTGTGCATGCTTGTGTGTGTGTCATTACCTTGTTTTCATCATGTTTGGCCATTGATTTGGGTGCGGCTGAGGTCCATCCATCTTGGTTTAAGTCCATCTTGCATTATGCCATATAATCCATGTTATCGCATGTTCGATCATTGCATTGCGTATGCCTCGTTCATAACATTGCATATGTTAGTGCATTGTGTATGCATGCCATATAATCCACGTGCATTGAGTATGCCTTTGATTAGTCCATTAGCATTGTGTATGCTAGTTGCATGCTTGCATGTCGTCCTTTGCATGTTTGCATCACTTAGTCGCATTACATTTAGGATTGTATACTAGAGTTACATTTGTACATGCCATGCCATTCTACTTGTTGCATTGTGTTTGGAGTAGGAGTTAGTCCAAACACGGGAAACGAGGGACGTTTCATACTCCAAGTGATGAAACGTGCCTCAATTCTTAGTCGCCGACACTCTTGACTAAAACATGATGGAGTTTAGGCATTTATGTGTTTATATGTGCATTCATTTCACATTGAGTCGTGCAATCCAACTCCTCGGCCATCATGCATCGAGATGCGTGATTGGTGGCAAGAGGATCAAGGACTACACTCCCTAGAGCTTATGCAATGATGGGGAGAGTGGTCGTGCACACATGTGTTGCAAACACCTTGTTTTCTCTCTCTCTTGCCTTTGTTGCAGAAAATGCAGAAACCAGGAGAAGAAACTGGTCGGCCGATTAGGTTTTCTGGCAAGCCGACCACCTTCTTTGGTGTCCACCACAAAGGGTGGTCGGCCATTGGTCTCCCATGCCCATAAGCTGGTCGGCAGCCTCCCCCTAGATTCCCAGGGTAGAGTTTCATCTCCTTGGAGCTTTGTGCAAGTTTTTGAAATCAATTGCAAACAAAGGCGAGCCGGGGCATCGCGAGGGATTTCCGAACAAGGCAATTCGAGCATGCATACATCCTTCATCATCCGAGGCAGAGCTAAGGCAGTCCATTTCTATGTAGCTTGCATGCTAATTTATTTGCTTCCTTGGTTTAATTCGTTAATTAATGTTGTGTAATATTTAGCTGTAATTCGTCATTCATTTCGGTTGTGTAATAACTAGTTTAATTAGCTTAGATTAGCTAGTTAGTTATGTATTATTTATTCGGACCCTCCGAGAGAGGGCAATGTTGTAATAAATGTGTGTGTATGTGATGTATGTCTTCCAACCCCATGTTTTTCTCCCTTTTATTTACCAGCTTATGATGGTGAGTTTTAGGGCATGTTTCAATTAGCATCTATATGTTCGCATGCTTGCATTCATTCGTCTGTATTGCATGCACCGGGCTCAACGTATCATGCTAACTGCATTGTATTTCAATTCCCAGTTGAATACATGTATCGATTGTTGCATCTCATATGTCATATTAGAATAGCCGAGCCTATTGTAGTTGCATCTTTGCATGTGTTGCATTAGGCATTCTTAGCATAGTTAGGATTCATGCATGATTTCTAATTAGCTTCTTTCTTTGGCTTGGATTACTCGGTAAGTGTTTATGCTTTAGCATCCTTGCATGAGTGTGAGTGACTGCCATAATAGCATGCTTACCATGAGGCTATGTGCTTATGTGATATAACTGCCTGAGTGCCTGTGGGTGAAGGTTGGGTTGCTTGAGTTGGAATAATTCGTCGAAACCCGTGTTTTAGCCTACTTGCGAGTAGCAAACTTCAATCCATTTTCAAAACAAACGGATATGCGATGCTTTGTTCCAACTTAGGCAATCCAGTCTATACTTGTATGCTACGCACATCACATAGTAATTTTAGGCTAATAAACCGAAATAAGAGCACATGTGTTTTCAAAAACTCAATATCATGCTTAGTAGTGGCCGATCTTCGATCTGGCGGGCGGGCGTGCTCATGAAATGACCTTCCCCAATCGTACCCAAGTTCCCGAGCCGAGGCAACTTTGGTGATGACGGACACGTGACCTTAGGCAC
Source organism: Camellia sinensis (assembly GCF_055761805.1). NCBI lineage: Eukaryota > Viridiplantae > Streptophyta > Magnoliopsida > Ericales > Theaceae > Camellia > Camellia sinensis. The sequence continues at coordinate 101,926,640 of NC_138973.1, read as the reverse complement.
GAGTCAGGGTTTCCTAAATTCCCCCAAAACAAAAAATTTAGGTGGCGACTTTGTATCTGGCAAAGTAGTCCATGTTTGGCACTTCTTTCTAAAAATCTGTTTTTCAAAATGATTTTTCAGATTTGGACTCTTTAGTGATTTATCGGTCTCGCATTGCACTTTGCGGGATTAGATTCAGAACCGTGACATTTGAGTCCGAACTATAGTGAGCCCAATGAACAAAACGGGATTTCTTCCCGGGACGTTCGGGGACGTCTACAACATATAATAACCTTCATAATCCAAAATCATGAACTATCACGATTTTCACAAATACTAACATAATACGGAAAATAAATAACACACCCGAATCAGTTATGCAAACTTTCAAGTGATCCAAAATTGATTGAATATAAATCTAATATCAATATTAGTGAAAAAAATGTTTCTCTCTCTTGATCTTCTTTAGAATACGTTATATTCAGAATAATTTATGGGTGATCTAAATATACTTCAGAATAATTGATGGGTGATGTAAATATACTTTTATTTATTTATTTTTTGATCGACAAAATAAAAAGAACTTTATTGATGAAACAGAAGACTATTACATCAATAAAAGAAAAAGAGGATGGGTACAAAAAGCATCATAACGACTCAAATTAATCCCAACTAGGTTGGCACCGATAAGATCGTCCAATCATATGCTAGCACACCATCACATGTTGGTGAGGAACCAACCCAAAATACCAAAACTAACCTCACCCGAGTACAGAACTAAGAAGACTAATACAACAGTGCAACCCAAACTACCAACCAACAAGAAACTAGGACAACAACTAAAAACACCAATCTGTAACAGCCACTCCAATAGATCATTACCTACACATATCAGCAACAATCCATAGTAGTAGCAAAAAAGGCTTGAACATATCTATTACCAGCAAAACAATACAATTTGACAGCACCAGAGCAGATTCTTGGACACTTCTGTTTTATCTGATTGTATTTCAACTTCAACCATGGCTGCCATCAGATAAAACAACCGCTGTTCATTATCCGATTTATTAATTGCATGCTCCTTCAAATCTCTCTAGTTGTGAATCATGTACTATGCAGATCAGCCACCAACACCTAGCCATTTCAGATACAAAACCTGACTTGACTCAGATTTTCCACAATCTGATGCACAGAGTACTGGGCAGAAGGCATGGAGGACTTAACCCATAGCCCAACACGCACTTTCACAACCTCACACAGTTCATTCATATCTAGTTGCTTGCCATTAGACACAACCTCATTTCTTAGCCTCCAAGTGGACCACAACATTGCTACAGGTACAAGTAGCCAGATTTTCTTTACAGCTTTTTTGTGCTTAGTTCCCAATCACCAAGATAGCACTTCATCCACAGTAGCAGGGGATACCCAGTAGAGATTCCACCATTGTAACAAACATCCCCAAACCTTCCAAATCTGAAAACACTACAGAAAAAAATGATCCACAAATTCCACAACAGCTGAACAGAAAGGGCAATCAGTCACAGCAGTATGACCCAACACTCCAAGCCTCTGCAGAACAGCAGCTATTTTGATTCTACCTCTCCAAGCCAACCAACTTATAAATTGTGCTTTGGGTGGAGCTTCATTAAACCAAATCATCCTAGGAACAAGTAACCTACGTCCAGACCTTAACAAAAGCCAATTTCTCACAGATAGCACTGTAAACTCACCAGAGGGGGATGCATCCTACCTTACTACATCTTGCAGATCCATATTTAGCCTAGGAACATCCCTTATCAACAATTGCATCTTCTTCACCTCCTCTTCCTCCCAAGCAAATAATGACCTTCTAAATTGCAGCCACCAATCACCCTCATTGTCCCTCATTTGCATAAAGGAAGTCAGCAGTCCATCTTTATCCATAGAGAGCCTAAACAATTTGGGAAACTCTAATTTCAACTGTAAATCCCTGAACCATCTATCATGCCAAAACTGAATCCTACACCCATTCCCAACCACAATCTTGCATTGTGACACAAAGAACTGAAATAGCTCCATATTAGATCTTTCCACACACAGAACATCACTCCACAAAATAGATTCCTTACCCTCCCCAACCTTTAGTGGTAACTATCTACCACCTGCAGACCCATACTTGCTGATAATAACCTTTTTCCATAGAGGCTGATCCTCCATCCCATACCTCCACCACCACTTTAACAACATACAAACATTAGTATCCATTGCCTTCCTAATATCTAGCCCTCCTTGGTCTTTGCTCATTATAGTATCCTTTCATTTTACCATATGAATCTTCCTTCTCAACTCTAAATTGCCCCATAAGAAAGCTGACTTCAACTTATCAATTTCCTTAGCAATACCAATGGGTAATTTGAATAGAGAAAGATAATAACCAGGGATACTAGCCAAAACTGATTTTACCAAAGTTAGCCTTCCAGCAAATGACAATAGCTTCCTTTTCCACATAGCTAACCTTGACTTAACCTTATCCACCACAGGTTGCCAAGTCTTCTGCCTTCGCTGATTCACACTTAATGGTAATCCCAAATACTTTAGAGGTAACTTTTGACATAACAATGCAGTGTTGAAACAAAGTCATGAACCATAGTATCACTAACTCCAACTCTACACACCACACTTTTATGAAAATTTATCTTTAACCCTGACACTACCTCAAAACATCTAAGAATTCTTTTAACATTTACAATCTCCTCCCACATAGCTTCATAGAACAATATAGTGTCATCAGCAAACTGGAGATGAGACAGCTTCAATTCTATAGACCCAACAGTAGCTCCCTTAATTAAACCCAGACTCTTTGCCCTTTCCAACAATAAATGTTCAACAGAAATGGCGACAAAGGGTCACGCTGCCACAACCCCTTCTGTGGACAGAATTCATTAGTTGGAGAGCCATTTGCTAAAACAGATACTCTTGCAGTTGTAACACAGGTTTTCATCCATTCAATCCATCTATTTCCAAACCCAAGATTAGCCATCATGGAAAATAGATACTCCTAATTGATTGAATCGTATGCTTTTTCAAAATCCAACTTTAATATGACCTCCTGCATTTTTGACTTTTTCCACCAATCTACAACCTCATTAGTTATCATGACTCCATCAAAAATATTCCTACCACCCAAGAAAGTCGTCTGCACTTCACTAATGACATCTGGCAGCACCTGTTTTAGTCTTTTTGAAAGCACTTTTGCTAAGATTTTATACACAACCCCCACTAGACTTATCGGCCTACAATCTGTTAGACCATTCAGACTATCCTTTTTTGGGATAAGAGTGATAAAAGAACTATTCAGCCCTTTAACCAACTTGCTATGCTGATAAAACTCCTGCATAAAATTAAATATATCAGTCTTCATAAATTTCCAACATTTTTGAATACATGCCATATTGAACCCATCCTGACCTGGCGCTTTATTCCCGTCACACTCTTTAACGGCCTCCCATACTTCTTCCAATGTGAATTCAGGCTCCAATACTGTCACACCCCTTGCATGACCAATTGTCACAAAATTTCCGGACAGCTTTGGCCTAGATGGCCAATCTTCAACAAAGGCTTTCAAAAAATGCCTCAACACTTCACTTTGCACAAGCTCAGGATCATCAACACTAAGACCATTAATGACCACTAACTTTAACAGATTCCTTCTCTGCCTCTTGCTTGCATTGATATGAAAGTATTTCGTATTTCTATCACCATTTTGAGCCCAGTTTAGTCTAGACTTTTGGAACCAAACCCAGGCCTTTCTCTTTCTAAATGTCTATACCAGATGTTTTGCCTCCCTTCTACATGCTACTTCATTGGATTCCAACACCCTAGATTCGACTAAGAGCTACAATGCATGTAAATCCTTCTCAGCCTTTTTTAATTGCTCCTCAACCATTTCAAACACTTCAATATTCCATCTTTTCAACACCTCCTTCAAACCTCCTAGCTTTCTTGGACTCTATACCCTGCTCACCCTTGCACCAGCCTTTCAGACCAAGCTTTTTGAGCTACTGAAATGAAATCTGGATGTAGTGTCCATGCATTAAGAAACCTAAATGGCCTAGGCTCCCAATTCCTCTCATCTTCCATCAACAAGAGACGGCAATGGTCAGACACCAACCTTGGCAAACCCCACATCTTGAATCTAAACTTCTCCAACCAGACTGTATCCAGCAAAAACCTATCAAGCCTACTCCATCTCTCCCCATCCAGTGAATTACACCAAGTAAATCTTCTTCCTAACATTGGTACATCCACCATTTCTAGCTGGTCAATAAAACAATTGAACTCTGCCATACCTCTATCTCTTCTAACACACCCACTTCTATCTTCAATGGTTCTAATCTCATTATAATCCCCACCCATACACCAAGGCTTTTGGAAACTTGACCTCATATTAACTATTATTTCCCACAGCTTTGCCTTTTTAAATACATCATTTGGCCCATACACATTGAAAAATACACATTCAAACGACCCAAGGGCCTTACCTGAAATGAGCAGAAAATTCCTATTACAACAACAATCCAGCAACTGGAACACCTCTGGATTCCATAAGCTCAACAACCCTCCTGCACTACCTTCAGAATCAACAGCCATAAACTCCAACATCTCCCACAGCCAGATGGATTTAGCAAACGTCTCATCTATTCTACTTTGTTTTGTTTCTTGTAGAAGCAGCACATCCACTCTCCTTTCCTTGATAATCTGCCTAACTCTACTCCTTTTCTCCAATCTCCCCAACCCTCTAACATTCCACGACATAATCTTCATTGATCGCTAACTTTATCCCATCTTAGACCCCTACCCTCTTGGTCAACTAGGCTTGACCCAGTCCACCCCCTTTCCCATTTTCAAATCTATCTTCATCTTGAAGCTCCAACTGCACAATTTTTTGAACTACTTCTAACTCTTTACCACCACAGTCCATGCCCAAACTTTTACCGACCTGTAAGGTAGCTCGTGCTTTCTCTAGCATCATCTTCCTCGTTCTACTCAGGTGACTATCCTGTGAATAGGAGCGGGATAAAGCAGCAGCCGCTGCCCTAAATACTGCTCCTCTCTGGAACCCATTTGAAAAAGATGTTTGAGTTTTTTGCATTCTTTTCCTCCCTCTACCTTTTTTGCCTCCAAGTCCTTCCATTCTTCTTTGGTTAGAATTTGATCTGACCACCATTTTTCGTCCACAAGCTGCTGCCTGAACACCCTCACCCCTGGTAACAACTGGTAATACCCATGTTGGACTCAACATGGGCTGAACCCCAGCACTATTAACTTGATCAAGATCCAAATTCTATGCTTCCAACCCAGGCCCATTACTAATATTCCGTAAATGGGCCCTTTCTAAAACCACTTGTAGGTAATACTAGGCCCAACCATCTCAGATCCACTACAACTTCTAATAAAACCAAGGGTCACAATTGCACCTTCAACACCTACTTCTCTATTCTCATTCATTTTCGTTGTAATCATCAAACTCGTGTCCCCGTTTGGTTTCTCAACACTGCCCTCGGTACCAACCAATTTGGTTTTTGATACTCTACTATCATTACCAGCCATACTGATATCCTCTGCATGCTGCACGTCAACAAATAAAACATCCCTTTGCAGCTTGTCAACATTACATTGGGCCACCTCATCTGGACACTCCACTTCGTTATCCCTAACCTCGATCCCTTTGGCCAGCTCAACATAACCTCTCTGATCACCTTCAATCTGGGAGCAACAATCATACTTCTCATCACCATTAATCTGCTTCATGCTTTCAACAGATTCACTCTTACTCCAATCTGGTTCTTCCAAAGCCTCAGGACATTCACAAACCCTTACAGGATACAACTCGCCGTTGCAGCTTAACCGTATAGTCCTGTTAATAAACTCCATCTTCCCTGTGATAATTCCTATTTTACCACGACAGAAAGAAGCATTCTTGATGGTGTCCTCATGAAGCTGCACCACTTCTCCCCAGACAGCCCCTATCATCTTGAAAGTATCCACACTCCATAAATTAAAAGGGACCCCATAACAACTAACCCAAACACATCTCTCCAAATTTGTACTGCATCCCTTAGTCCACTCTTCCATTGAACTGCACCATGCAAATATCCATTCCTTAAGTTTCTCCTTCTGCCTTTTCATCTTCATAACTGATGTGAAAGATAAAATTGCAATCCTACCTTCACCTGCTCTAATTTGTACCTCCTTCAACCCTCTCTTCTCACATTCCTTCTTAAAATTTGAAAAAGCAAAAAAACTATAAAGCTTGACTATCAAGCTTTCATATAGCCACCTATTACCTATTTCACTAACTTGAACCACAATTTCATCCCTTCCCTGTGCAACTCTTTCCCCAACAACCTCAGCATAAGACTTTATCTTCTAAAGCTCTTGCCTTTTCTGAATACCTCCTCTATGAACAACACTATTCATGTTCACTTCCTTTTCGTATATCCTTTGTCTAAAACCCCCTTGCTGCTCGACTTTAACTCCCCTGGCAAACTCAGCTCCTTTTACCTTTAATTCTTTGTCATCACACCACAACCCGTTAGCCCTCTATACTGCAACATCTGCTGTAACAGGATAGTCATACCTGACAAAACCAAATCGCGACTCACTTATCTTCCTTCTTTTCAATGGAATAAACACATCCTTAACAACACCAAACTTTCAAAACAACCGAAACAGGCTTTTGGGATCCATGGACATAGGGATATTATCCACGAAGACTGTAAACAAACCATCAACGCCTGAAACTCCTACATTTTTACTTATTCCTCGCCATTTCACTACCAGTTGCCACCCTCCACCCTCCATTTTTACCCGTTTTAATCAGATTAAATATGCTTTTATAGGTAGAGAAAAAAACCAGTTTCCTAATATAATTATAACTCCACTTGCACATCAAAGTAGAAGACTTAGAAATTACTCAATTTGTTGACCAATTAGATAATAACTTATCATTTAAGATATGAAACTATAATCTTATTAAATCTATAATTCATATTGCCATATCATGTGGCTCACCATAATGACTAAATAATAAAATTTAGCAACTTAGATTATAGTGAAGGGCCATAATCGTTTAATCGACTCAAACATCTCAAGGAACAACTACTAAATGGATCACTTGGTCAACTACCTTGAGAGTTTGGTTACATTAGGAATCCTCAATGGAAAAATAACAAAATTTTGAATATTGTGGGCGCAATTATTATTTTGGTGGTACTACACACTAATTAGTATACTAATTAGCGTATCAACATATGTTATGACATTGTCATTTTAAAATTATGACCCCACAAATTATACAAATTACAAAGGCCTATAACATCTAAAATTATGTCACATCATAGTTAGTACACTAATTTATCTACCAATTAGTATATAGCATTATTCTTATTATTTTTTAAAATCCCTAATATTTATCAAGGAATGTGAGATATTATCATGGGAAAGCAGAGGAATTGGATTCCTACCTAGTTTGGTAATATGATTCTTGCTAGAATAGATAATTAGAAATCATTTTCTTATTTGAATCTGTTCCGAACACTGAAATTGCAAGAAATTGAAATTACATTCTTATTCCTCTCAAGATTCTTATCATTCAAATATAAGCTAAGAGTCATGCAAATGCTGGTCTAATGAGCTATTATGTGAAGCTAAACGTTAACAAAAGTTAGAATATCAAACTATTTTTTACATATTGAAAATATTTTTTACAAATTTAAATATATATTTTGAATGTCCATCGAAACCAATGACAATTCTGACAATTCTTTTAACAATAGTAATTGACATATTAGTGACTAAATATTGTGACCATGGTACTCTTTTGGGTACTTCTAAAAGATAATTTGTTTTCAATCACTTCGTCTAAATTAAAAAGAAATGCAACCTCATGCAATTTAACAAAGAAAAAGTATGGAATCCTAGGATTAGAGTTCAAGAATTTATTCCAGAATAAATATATATGGTAGAGATTAAATTAATGGAAAGTGAAATTCACAGGTGAAATGAATTTGAATAATTAATTATTATTTTTGAATAGATAATTTTAAACTTATAATATTGTTATTTAACAAAGGGCAAAGTAATCTCTAGGTGGCGCTAGAAAGCATGTCAAAGATAATTATTGTTTTTGTTTTCTTTTTCTTGTTTTTGTTTTTGTGTTTTTTTTTTTTTTAAATGGTCATTTACTTGGGATGGGTTATTAGAGGATGTTCCTGTTTGGAAATAAATTATTTTAGTTTGGCAAAAAAAAATCATATTTGGAATGATAGTTATCTTTTTTTATGGTTAATTTGATTGTTATGAGAGAAAAAAAAGTAAAATGATTATAATTTAAAAGTGATATTTTATCTTAATAACTATTTTAACCTATTTTGTTTTTATTAATTATTTTAGCCTAAATCTAACTTCTCAAACACAAAGTTTAAAACTCTGAAAGAACTTCATGACTGTGACCTTAGGCTCTCTTTAGGAAGGGCTATTTGGACTAAATTAGCCAATAAAAACAAAATAAGTCAAAATAATTAATAAGATAAAATGTCACATCTAATCAAATCATTTCCTTTTTTTTTTTCAAAACTATCAAATCACCTAAAAAAATTAACTATCTTTTCAAGCGTAACTTTTAAAATTAGACTAAAATAGTTTAAAAAATTAAAAAATTAATTAAAATAACTAACTTTTAAACAAGACCTATTGCCTTTTATGCCACAAGACGAGGGAAATGGTGACCCTTAAAAACAAGGGAAATAAGGGACAAATGCGTCTTTTAAAAAAGGAACAGTTATAGATAAGAGAAAATTAATTACACATAAAGAAAAAAATATTATATTATTAATTATTAATATTTTATATATTTTTTATTTATTTGTAAATAATTATTGACTGTCATAAGTCAGTGTGATTTCCTCTTTAGAAAACATGGTGCTCTAGTTATTCTAGGGCTTTCCACCCATCATCAAATCATCCCAACTACCTTCAAATTATAGAAATTATTTTTCAAAAAGATTTAAAGGTGGTTTGGGATAATTTTTTTTTTTTTTTAACTCGTTTGGAGTTCTTATTTAGTATTTTTTTAATTTTTTTATGAAAAGATGTGAAAAATCTAAAAATCCCCTACATATTGATTTGTGATTTTATATCAATTTTAAGCAGTATATAACAATCCTAATCAAATAATCAAGACAAATCGACACAACGATTTTACGTAGAAAAACCACAATTGGACACCTTCAATTGTGATAAAAAAAACACGGGCAACAGCCACAAAACAATCCACTAAGAAGATATAAATGAATTACACAGGTGTACTCTCAATTACCAAGCGAATCCACGCTCGAATTGAACCAACCTCTATGTGTCTCTTCCAATCCCGTTTTCACCTCGGAATTGTCTTGACGATGAGTCACTCCAGAATCCACCAAAGCTTTAGGCTCAAATTCTTCAGAATCTACCGAATAACAATTCTCTCTTTTGTGTAGAACAAACAAATAATCCTTTGATGTATACTCTTTAAACCATGAGTTGAGTACTCAATCAAAACATCAAAGAAAACTAGCAAAATATCCCCAGATATAAACCCTATAACCCAAGAAGAAGATCTGAAGAAGTAATCCTAAAATCTGATAGAAACACGTACTTATATAAATCTGAATCGCGATGCTCGCTCGAGCGAAGACTCTCTCGCTCGAGCGAGGAACCAAAAACGTGTGTTTTCCATAAGTGGCTTTGCTCGAACCAAACAACCTGCGCTCGAGCGTAAAATCATCTTTCTCAGGTTTTTTGCCAGACGCAGCCTTCGTTCGAGTGAGAACTCCTTCGCTCGAGCGAGCAAGGGCGGACAGCAGCTTCGAATGCAATTTTGCATTTTGCTTCGGAGGTGCTGCCCCTCGACCCTCTTGGGCGCTGCCCCGGACCCGCCAAAGAGCGCTGCCCCCTAGAACCCCGCGAGCTGACAGGGAGGCTCGATCCTTGTCATAATCAGCGAAGTGGCAATCTTGAAAGTATTAACATCACAAACTTCTCTGCAAGGCATAATTCGAGTTGGATTCGCATCTAAACACCCATAGCCTCACTGAAATAAAAAGTGCGAAAACAAATACAACTTAAAGGAGTTTTGTCAAACGGGGTTGCCAAGAATAAAAACCTAACAATCTCCCCCTTTGGCAATGCTGTGACAGAACACACCTAACAAATAAAATCCTAATCACTCCAACCCATTACAGCCAACAAAAGCCAACTACTTTCTCAAGGTCATGATCTGCAAAACAATTATTAGTGCCACACTCTCCAAAACAACTATTAGTCCCACAAGAGTATGATATGACAAGATTATCTTGAAGCATGAGATAGAAAACATGAATAAATGTGACTTGGAGGTTTTAAAAACATGTAGCATGAATAGATGAAACCTAAGACACATGCACCCGACCGACCCATGGCATGAAAACTTGAAATCCTAAGACATAAATACATGAAATCCTAAGACACATGCACCGGACAACATCACTCCCCCTTTTTGTCATGAATTAACAAAGGAAGCTCAATAAACTAAACCAAGATCAGAAACCACACAAGCAATGACATGATGATCAAAGTGTTCATGCTAACAAACTCTTGCAATGATAAACCAAACTCCTCCTCATTAAAAGCAACCGCAAACACTGAAAACAGTGAACAAAAAACAACCGACAAAAATAATATGGTGGAGCAAGCAAGGAATTTCAGATTAGTACCTTAAAACACACAAGACTATCCAAGAAGCACAATTACTTGAAAACACAATGTGCACAGCCTCTAGAAGATTCCTCATAAAAGAAAGTGATGCATTATGTGAAAAGCATAGATCCCATGATAAAAGTGTGTGTGTGACTTTTGGAGTTCGACAAACACTAGATTGAATCCTAGTAGTGATATGAAAGTTGGACCTCCGACAAGAGAATCTAAGCACAACAAAGGAAAGTCAAACCACTAGGAATCAAGGGATATTTAGTGAGTAAAAGCGGAGGCTCCCCCTCAATCAATGAATCCTTTATTTTTTCTTTTTTTTTTCACATCTTTTTTTTTTCTTTTGCACTTTTTTTGTTTGTTTGTTTGTTTCTTTCTTTCTTTTGCACTTTTTTTCTTTCTTTTGCACACTCATTGACGGCTGACACGCTCAAGAGTATGGAAACCGAACCAGAGAGGCAAGGATATAATAAAGATGACCTGGTTGGTGACTCTAAGGTAGCCTTTTCCTCATGGCTGGACTACAAAGAATAGCGAGGAAAGCCGTGGAGATGCAAAAAGATGGAAGATGGTTAAGAGACTCAACATCACCCATGATATGCTAGTATAGGTCAATTCCTCTAGAAATGCAAAAGTTCAATGACAGAAGTCCATGGAAAAAAACATAATCACTAAGGCGGAAGACTCCGATATTTGCTAATCCAAGAGTGTGTATAGAAAGAGACATACTAATCAAAAAACACACACTCCAAAATGAGTAATGACCACAGAAAGCACACATATATTAACATGTAATGGATATTCTTATCAATTCCATTATGTACCAAGGACCACTCAAAAATTTTAAGCTTGCAAAACCATACTAAGAAAATCTTTTTGTGTTTTTTTTTTATTATTTTTTTCTTTTTCTAAACAAAGCAAGACAGAAAACGAACATGCACACATTAAGTGACTCAAAAAGAAAAAAAAACACACAGAAACCTAAAAACTAAAAAGAATTAACACAAGTCAAGTTTTCGCACCCAAATCGCTTTAGTATGAACAAAGTTGTGAGAATTGCGGTTCTTGGATGATGTCTTGACGTTGTGGTTCCCTTCCCCTTCAATGGGAACCCGTCTCGACTTGGTTTCCAACTTTCTATGTCTAGGTCTAGGCAAATACAAACTCGCTCCAAGTTTGGTCTCAAGCTGATCAAAATAACGAGGTCTAATATGACCTTTAGCCTCTTTACTACCAATGAAGTGTCTCCTACCCCACGAGACGTTGGAATTTCTTCCATCTCTATGAGACATTTTCCCATGCAACTTATAACAGTAAGGGTGAATATGACCATGCATATCACAATGATGACAAATAAACACAGGGTGTACATGGTGTACCTTCTTTTCTTTGACCTTACCAATTTTAGGAAGATTGAGAAGTCTTTCCTCTCGTTGAACCTTGTGCTCCCTCTGCTCTTGAGTTCTTGTATCATGAGATATGGATGCACTCTGTTTTTGCTCTTTCTTACCACCAAAGCCAATGCCACTCTTGTTAGAACAAATTTGTTGAGAACCAATGATATTGTCCAAAGTCTTTGATCCTTTATTCCAAAGACCAATGGTTGCCATAGCACACTTGAGTTCTTCCTCTTTCTTGATCATTAGTTCTTCCAAAGCAACTTGAGACATCTCGAGAGTTTCAATTTTTTCTTCATATGTTGCATAGATTTGTTGCAACTCATCCCTTTCTGTCTCACAAGTCAAGAGTTTTGCACAAAGAGCTTGTCGATCATTAGAAATCTTAAGGGCATCATTCTTAGCCTCGGAAATCTCCTCCTTAAGTTTGACATTCTCACTTTCACATGCTTTGAGTTTCATAATGAGTTTGCCATTCAATTTGGATAACTTAAGAGATTCATTATACAACTTTTCATAAGCTTGCTCAAGCTCTTCATCATCACTTCCCGAGGATTCATCATCAGTGGCATTCTCAACCGGGCTCTTCGGATACTTTGTTCGTCCTTCAGTTTCGGAAGCCGCTATAAAAGCAAGGAATTGTTTATGTCCCTCTTCGGCTTGATCTTCGTTGTCACTTTCATCTTCATCAGATTCTAATTCATCATCCCAAGTGATGGCGAGGGCTTTCTTCTTTTTCTTCAAACGAGTGGGGCATTCTAAAGCAAAGTGGCCAAATCCTTGGCATTCATAGCATTGGACTATTTCAGAGTTCCCTTGTATCTTTACTTTCTCCTTCTTGGCTATAGAATTAATTTTGAGTTTATCTTTGCCTTTAGATTTATGAGTATGAGTAGATTCCAAAAGATTAAGATTCTTTTTCAAAAAATATTTTTTAAATTGTTTAACAAAAGCAGCCGTAATCTTGGAATCTATCTCACAATCTTCATCAGAATCCTTTCCAACTCTATGAGCACTACTAAAAGCAATAGCATCTTTTTATTTCTTTTTGAAATTTCTATGGGCTTCATAAGTTTGGAGATTTCCAACCAAGTGATCCAGCTTGAGGTTGTCAACATCTTGAGCCTCCTCAATAGCCGTAACTTTTGGTTGGAACCGGTCGGGCAGGGATCTCAAAATTTTTCCCACAACTTTGGATTCTGGTATTTTTTTCACCTAAATTGAAGCTGAAATTTACAATGTCACTCAACTTTACATAAAATTCATCAAAAGTCTCACTATCTTTCATTGAAAGGTTTTCGAAACTAGACGTGAGCCTTTGAAGTTTTGAGCGTTTAACAGAATAAGTGCCCTCATGAATAGTTTGTAAGATATCCCAAGCCTCTTTTGCGACTTCACAATTACAAATACGACTAAACTCTTCAGGTGTGACAGCGCAAAAGAGAGAATCGATAGCTTTACTATTCCAGCTACTATTTTGGTAATCAATTGTGTTCCCACTTATCGATTGGTTTGGAAAAAGTTACTCTATCAACGGTAATCGTCGGTTCAGTCCACCCATACATGACAGATTGCCAAACTTTTTCATCAATAGATTTTAAAAACGATCTCATCCAAGCTTTTCAAAATGAATAATTAGATCCGTCAAGTAGAGGTGGTCGAACCATAGAATTTCCCTCACGAATTGAATCCATTATCACAAATCAAACAAGATCTCGCTCAAAAGTATTTAAAAAACAAAAGAGCGACCTGCTCTGATACCAATTGAAAAATTTAGAAATCCCCTAAATGTTGATTTGTGATTTTGTATCAATTTTAAGCAGTATATAACAATCCCAATCAAACAATCAAGACAAATCGACACAACGATTTTACGTGAAAAAACCACAATTGGACACCTCCAATTGTGATAAAAAAAAACCACGAGCAACAGCCATAAAACAATCCACTAAGAAGATATAAAGGAATTACACGGGTATACTCTCAATTACCTAGCGAATCCACGCCCGAATTGAACCAACCTCTATGTGTCTCTTCCAACCCCGTCTTCACCTCGGAATTGTCTTGACGATGAGTCACTCCAGAATCCAATAAATCTTCAGGCTCAAATTCTTCAGAATCCACCGAAGAACAATTCTCTCTTTTGTGTAGAACAAACAAATAATCCTTTGATATATACTCTTTAAACCATGAGTTGAATACTCAATCAAAACATGAAAGAAAACTAGCAAAATATCCCCAGATATAAACCCTAGAACCCAAGAAGAAGATCTGGAGAAGCAATCCTAAAATCTGACAGAAACACGTACTTATAGAAATCTGAATCGTGATGCTCGCTCGAGCGAGGAACCAAAAACGTGTGTTTTCCATAAGTGGCTTCGCTCGAGCCAAACAACCTGCGCTCGAGTGTAAAATCATCTTTCTTAGGTTTTCTACCAGATGCGGCCTTCGCTCGAGCCAGAACTCCTTCGCTCGAGCGAGCAAGGGCGGACAGCAACTTCGAATGCAATTTTGCATTTTGGTTCGGGGGCGTTGCCCCTCGACCCCGCCTGGGCGCTGCCCCGGACCCGCCAATGGGTGCTGCCCCCTAGACCCCCGCAAGTTGACCGAGCAGCTCGATCCCTGTCATAATCAGCGAAATGGCAATCTTGAAAGTATTAACATCACAAACTTCTCTGCAAGGCACAATTCGAGTTGGATTCGCATCTAAACACTTATAGCCTCACTGAAATAAAAATGGCGAAAACAAATACAATTTAAAGGAGTTTTGTCAAACGGAATTGCCAAGAATAAAAATCTAACAAGATGTATAGAAAAGTGGTTGAGAATTTAACCCACTAAAAAACAAAATAGGCTAAAAATTTAATTAAATAAAATAGCACATCCAAATTATAATAATTTTACTTTTTTCTTACAAAATTATAAAAAAAAAATCAAAAATTCATTCCAAACAAAACTTTTTTAGTCAAACTAAAATAATAAAAAAATCAAATATTCCAAACCACCGCTAAATCTTTTTGAAAAATAATTTCTATAATTTGAAAGTGGTGGGTGGAAAGCCCTAGAAAAACTAGAGCACCATGCTTTTTAAAAGGGGCATTTGTTTGTTTCCCTTGCTTTTAAGGGTCACCATTTCCCTCGTCGTGTGTCATAAAAGACAATAATGAAGTCAGAGTCATAAAGTTATTTCATAGTTTTAAACATGTCATTCTCTAACAACCCATCACAAGTATATGACCATTTAAAAAAAAAAAACAAAAACAAAAACAAAAACGAGAACAGAAAGAAGAAAAATAAAACAAAAACAATAATTATGTTTGACACCTTTCGAAATATGCTTTCAAGCTGCACTTAAGAGATTACTTTGGCCTTTGTTAAATTGCATGAGGCTTCATTTCCTTTTACTTTAGACATAGTAATTGAAAACTAATTATCTTTTAGAAGTACCCAAAATAGTGCTACGGTCACAATATTTAGTCACTAATATGTCAATTGTTGCTATGTTTGAATTTTTTTCACTTCATTTTTTTTTCTTCTTCCTTGCTTTTTCTCCCCTCCCCTCCCCTCCCCTCTCACAATTTCATTATTAAAAGTTGTTGATTAAAGCGTTTGATGACGGTAAAAATGTAGAAATCTACATCCTATGTCCAACCTATGCTAAAATGTCCATTAAATGGATCAATAATTCAAGATATTATGATAAAAAATAATAAATTTTATCACATCCCAAGTCTACAAGCTAAATAATTTACCAAAGATAATTTTTAGCTAGTAAATGTGCCATGCTAGTGAGGATGATCTAAATCGTGCACAACAAATGTTTAGTACGTGATTTTATCTGAAACCCTTTCTTGGTACTTAAGATCCTTATTTTTGTGAATGATTAATACAACTAATCCTTAAACTTGTGGTTGTAGTACTGTGTTTTCATCATGTTTTCCCTATTCCTCTTGGATTTTGATGGATTTGAGCCATAGTCACATAATTGAAGCCATATGATGACACATGAACCGTCTCTTGTTTTAAGTTATTATTTTGTTTGACTTTTGTTTCTAGTAAATATTTTATATAAAAATGGATAAATTATACTGACACTCCTTAAGTTTTGTCTTTAATATAAATACCCCTCTCATGTTCTAAAAATTACATTCTCCTTCCTAAGATTTAAATTTTCATTACAGTTTAATCTTTCCATTAGTCAACTGTTAAGTCAACTAACGGAAAAAGCTAAAATAAGAAAGGGTAAATTACACTAGAACCCCTTGAGTTTTGTTTTTAACACAAATACCCCTCATGTTCTAGAAATTACATTCCCCTCCCTAAGATTTAAACTTTCATTACAATTGAATCCTTTCGTTAGTCAACCGCTAAGTCAACTAACGGAAAAAGCTAATATAAGAAATTAATTTTTTAAAATACTTATTTCACTCTTATTAAAAATTAAAAAAAAAAAACCTTTTAAAAAAATTACTAAATGATTAAAGAAAATCTGTAGCGAATTACAAAATTTCATTCAATACATATATTATTATACTATTAAGCATTTAGGTAGTACACAAGCCTTTGTGGTGTTAATTATCACAAATATTATAATTAGATCATTTCAATCATAACTAAAATATAGATAATAAAAAAAAAATAGTTATAACCAAAACCACATTAGGTATAACCAAATACCTTTTGAATCATAACCCAAATAATGTTATAATCAAT
Organism: Camellia sinensis; assembly: GCF_055761805.1. Classification (NCBI taxonomy): domain Eukaryota; kingdom Viridiplantae; phylum Streptophyta; class Magnoliopsida; order Ericales; family Theaceae; genus Camellia; species Camellia sinensis. The sequence goes on along the minus strand of NC_138973.1, from coordinate 101,909,787 downwards.
AGTTATAATTAACACCATAATAAGTCATAACCAAAAACCATGATTGAGGCATATAAAATTTTCCTAAACGGTAAATTGTTTGTCAATTTTATATATGCAAATAAGGGTAAAATAGACATTTTAAAAAATTAATTTCTTATATTAATTTTTTCCGTTAGTTGATTTAACGGTTGACTAATGGAAGAATTAAATTGTAATAGAAGTTTAAACTTTAGGGAGAATGATGTAATTTTCAGAACGTGAGAGGGGTACTTGTATTAAAGACAAATTTCAAGAGTTGTCAATGTAATATACCCTATAAAAGAATATGTCCTCTACTAGATAACGTGAAGTATTTTTGTCTTTAGTTAATTTTTACAAATAAATTGATTTTATTAAAATTTTATTTTTAGGTTCATCTAGTTGAGATAGATTTAAAAAATAAATAAATAAATAAATGAAAATAAGTTGACAGAAAGCTAGAATTAAAAACACTTATTTTTTCATATAATTTTCTTTTTTTTAGCTGGAAATAATTTTTTAAAATTTGAAAATATCTTTTTTTTATGTTTACTTTTGTCAAACTCGTTTCTAATTTCTTTTCTTTTCTTTTTTTTTTTTAAGTTCTAGAAACTCAGCCAAATACAGGTTGGTTATATTTTTAGAATTTAGTTTTTAAAAGAAATATTAAAAAAAGAAAACCTTAAAATCTATTTTCCTTAAAAAAAAATAAAAGATAACAAAACTTATCATTTTTATAGAGGTTTTATCTTCTTCATTTTCTTTTCTTTTTCATAATTTTAAAATATTTTTTCGATATTTATTTTTATTAAATTAATTTTTTTTAAAAAAAAATCATAAAATTGATTTTAAAAAATTATAGAATTTTTTTATATTTTTTTCAAAAGATTTTGATGCGGCATATTAGGTGTACGTACGGGCCATGCAAGAGAACATGGACATGTGATGCAAGATATTAATGCGTAGCCCTTGTGTTGTGTTCATCAATTAATGCAATTTATACAATTATTAAAAGAAGCTCTCCTCAACAACTGGCCTTCTTTAAAATCTCAACAGTTTGTACTTAGGTCATTTATCTTCAGCCCTTTTGGAGTTGGGAAAGAAACACCAATTCAATGTTTCGATTCTCAGTGTGGTCCAAAATGCAAATTCAGTGGCTAGCTATCTAGTAGTTCTCTAGCCATTTGGGTTCTCAAGGTTCGAAAATCACTGGATTTATTAGCCTTTACAAATTAAGGCTCATTGTAAAAGGAAATTTGCAACATATTAACCAGTCCAATTTGCACAAATTTGCACTTAAAAGGTCATATTTGTTTTGTTGGACTGAATTATGTATATGAGATTATTAGTATCGAATTAATGGTTTCAGGATTATCAATCCCTTAAGCATATGTATGTGATCTCACATTGAGAATGTCCTTCAATCAGTAGGGGAGATTTGTAAAATATTATCATGTCCAATGAAAGAGGATATTGGAGTAATTACCAAAATAAATAAATAATTATAGAGTCAAAATAAATATGGACAAAAATCATCACCATGAGAAGATATTAGATTTACGTGGTTTGACAAATTATGTTTACGTCGACAGATATTACCCCTCGTCCGTTATATTAAATATGTGTTACACATACATGACCAAAATATATGAATATATAATAAATTAGACTAAGGAGCAGTAATCTCACTTTCTTTAAGAAGATCCAAGCCCTTCTTGGTTGGCATAGCCACCACTTCCCAATGCAGCAGAATATCACAAATTGGCCTATCACCCTCATGATATAAGATCTTGATTCATAGTAGTGTTGATTCAATCAACCTTGCACAAGTAGGTGAGTCCAAAACTCCATCATAATAACATTGTTACAAGTTGACTGTTTATTTCTGTATAAAAACATAATATAAAATCTAATAAAGTATTATTTCTTGATAATAACTCTTTCATACACTACCTTTGTATTTAGGGCGCTCTATCCTACAGTCCAAATTAGAATTTTGTTTGGTTGAAAGTCTACACTCTAAAACAATTTGTCCATAAGGACATGCTCAGATTAAATGACCCAAATACCCTGTGTATATATATTTTGTAACCATGATTATTTGATCAAAAACCCTCTCGTCTTCGTGTCTCTCTCTTTCTCTCTCTTTTTTTTCTCTTCACCTCTGTCACCGCTATGCTATTGATTGACCACCATCACTATCGTTCTTCCCATCTTTCTCTGTCTTTTCTCTCTCTCTCCTCCTTCTCCTTTATCTCCTAGATTTGTTGCCATCGAGCCGTCGCTTCTTTGTCGTCGAGCCGTAGCCTCCTTATCATCAAGTTGTCACCTCCCCTCCTCTCTCCACCCATCTCTAACTCTTACAGTCGCCGATCAAAGCACCACGACATTGATCAAAGCACTACCATTGTCGATCGAAGTACCATCAATCTCTTTGTCTCTCTCTCTCTCTTTCTCTCTGTAATAACCCCGACCCGTAATTAACTATTAAACCATGATTATGAGTACCAAATCAGTAATTAAGATGGAATTCTAAATTAATTGCATATGTGTTGCATTATTCATGTTTATATCTTTCTGCTATAGAAATATCTGTTTGTATTTCTGTTTCGTTCTATGAATGGAAGGCCTTATCGGCATCCAAACACAAAATTGACCTGATATATGTGTTATTTGGAATTTGTAAAATTTTATGATGAGTTTAATTGAAATTTGATTCGAAATCATATAATTAGATTAATTATGTATAACTTAATTAGTAGAGCCTATATAAGGCTAATGTTTAACCTTAGATTACTTTACACACTCTCATTTCTTATCTTATTGACTTCAAACGTAGGGAGAGAGAGAGAGAGAGAGAGAGAAAATTGAGTTCAAACAAAGGATTAAGCTTGGAAATTCAAGGAATTGGTGGTATTGATCAAGATTTGCTAGGAATCAATGGAATTAAGGCTTCTAGGTAAGAATTCAACCTTGTAACTTTAGAATTGAATCACTTAGCCCATGAATTCTAGAGAATTAAGTTGTGTAAGCTAGAATTGAGCTAAAATGAAATAATATAGATCATACCATGCATGCATATCTATATCATGGCATCTTGAGGAAGTTTTCAAAGAAATCTCACATGCATGTTATCATTCTACCTTAGTTTTGAGAATTCATCTTGTTTTCCATCAATTTGTCTCATTTGATCATGTTTTGAAAGCTTTAAACTTGCATTTTTACATGCATGATGTGTAATGTTATGGTTTTCACCATTTCAAGTTTGGTTTAGTTCAATTGGCAAAGCTTTTGGGCTTGATTTTACGAAATGCTTTTAAATTCACCAAGTTTTATAAGTTTGTACAAGTTTTCTTCAATTTTTGTCCCAAAAGATCATGAATTTCAACTTTGAATTCGAGTTTTGAGCTTGGGAGTGCAATATGAAAATCCCAGAATTCGGCTTCTCCGTTCGAGCAACAGATCCTACGCTCGAGCGACTACATTTGTTTTTGCACCTTCGCTCGAGCGACCAAAAGTTGGCTCAAGCGTAAATTGCATGCTCTCAGAAGTTAGCACATTTTGCAGACCGCTCGAGCGACAAGAATTACGCTCAAGTGAAGGCCTCAATCTCATGCTCGAGTAACTGTTGAGCGTGCATCAAGCGAAAAAATAAGCAACTAGTACTTTTGCAAAGTTTACAGACCGCTCGAGCAAAGGAAGTTGTGCTCGAGCGACTACTCACATTTTTGGACCTTCGCTCGAGCGAAGAAAGTTGCGCTTGAGCGAGTCCACTGTTTTCAACAAATTTGGCTAAGTGTTAAACAGCATGTTTTGGCATCCTCATTGCATCCTAGGCATTCCTAAGCCAAAATTAAGACATAATAATGAGGATAATGACTAGAAACGCACTAAGAACAGAATGAAAGAAGTTATGTATGAACCAAGCGTGTGTTTCACTATGTATATCTGTTATGTTAATGTAGGTCATGCGCCGTAAGCCATTTGATTAGTTTGCTCTGTCTGTCTGCATCCGGAGCCACCTGTGAGTAATAACTCTGTAAAGCTATGTTTAATTATACATACTTTCTAACTGATATGATACAATCTGTTTTCTGAAATGCTATTTTATGAATCATGAATGAATGTCTATTTTTCTAAAATGTATTTGTGGCATCCTTAATTCATGTGGCCCTCGCCCGGGGGTAACAATATCGTGGCCAATATGAACGTGGCCCTCGCCTAGGGGTAACAATACTGTGGTTTATATTTACATGGCCCTTACCTGGGTGTAACAATACCGAGGTTTATGTTCACGTGGCCCTTGCCCGGGGGTAATAATACTGAGGTTTATGTTCACGTGGCCCTCGCCTAGGGATAACAATACCATAGCTACTTGTGCACAAAATGTGGACCATTGTGGTTGTCAGTACCGACTATGCAAGAATTGATATGATATGATAGCTAAATAAATGTACCACATATAACTGCTATGATTTTTGGTCAAGTATGCAAATCTGAATTTGTATCTAATATGAAATCTGTTATGGGACATCATTAATTAATTATTTACTCCGTTATTATTCAATGGGCTTCCGCTCACTGTTTATATTATGTATATAGGTAGGCAGGCACGTGACCAGACCTAAGCTGTTGCGTGGAGAGTTTGGGTCAGTCATTTACTGCGCCTTCTGATGAGGTTTCCTTTTGTGACCCAATCAAGTTTATGAAAAACAAGTCTTTGGGACTTTTGTACCTTCTTATGTTTTGTCCGAACATGTTTTGTAAGTTTTGTATATGTAGTTTTGGTGACGTGTGACTATATATATATGACGTCACTCTTATGTATCTAAGTCTTAAATTTCTGTCCCATATATGTCTACACAGCTCAATGGACTATGTATATTTCTCTATTTGCTTCCGCTAGCCCCTATATTTTATGATATTCAGGTTAGAGGCCTTTGGTAATTCGAGGATTACTAGTCGGTTATGACACTAAACCTATAGGGGTTGGTTTAGGTTGTGACATATACACACACACACAGTCTCTTTCTCTCTCTCTCTCTCTCTCTCTCTTTGTGACAATGATGATAACTCAGATATGGACTCTGCTACCTTCCTCCGTCTCAGATTTAGACTCTGCCGCTTCAGATCTAGTTCGATATTACCTCAAATCTACCCTCATTTGCCTCATTTTATCTTTCTACGACAAGATTTCGTTGAAATCAACTCATTTTCCTTTTCTATTCCTTTGGCTCAACATCGGAGAGGTGATTCGCGACGAAGACCAACTCGAATTCTCTGTTAGAATCGCATCCATCGATTTCTTAATCAAGGGCTTTGTAGAGAGTCTTCAGTGTGGTTATGGATTTGATTGTGTTAATGAAGGAAATAAGAAGAAGTGACCTGAGTTCGATTTCATCAGTTTTATATCTGTATTGTTGTAATTGATTACTCATCATCATCATCATCATCATCATCTATGGTATTTAATATGTGTTTTTTGGTGAATAATCACAGTGTGAAATTGGACATGAAGTAGTTATACTCTTTCTTATCTATTTGGACCAGATCAGTGTCGTTCACGATGTATTTCGAGAATGAAAGTGAGAATGGATCATGACAAATGTTGGCCAATCAACTCCTCCGATTTCTAATCCAGTTTCTCAGAGAGAGGAAGGTCACATCGAGTTTAAATATATATATATATATATATATATATATATTTCTATTTCTATTTGTTGTTGTTATATTCATATTTTCTATCTGTTGCTGTTATTTTCAAACTTTTTTTCTTCTATTTGTTGTTGTTGTTGTTGATGATGATGAAATAGATTAAAAAAAATTAAAAATTTGAGCAGATAATGTTTTTGAACAGTGAATTTGATATGTTTAAAATGATAATTTGAACAGATAAGTTAAAAATGACAATTTCAACAGATAAAGAGGGATATAGAGAAAACAAGGTGTAAAAATTGAATAGATCATGTGGTAAATTTCAAAAGATAGCAAAATTTTAAATAGATAAGGGGAAAAATTTGAACAGATAGTTAAAATTTGAACAAACAAATATAAATTTGAACAGATAGAAAAAAATATTGAACAGATAGATATAAATTGAAACAGATAGATACAAAATTTGAATAGATAGTTAAAAAAAAATCAACATATAAATTAAGGGATAAAATTGAAAACAAAATGTCCTCCAAAACTAACAAAAAGACTTCTCATCAAATTATCTGACAAAAGGTGAACGCATCACAAATTAAAAATATCTATTAGACCTAATACCTTATATCCTCTTTAGTTTAAACTTTTTAACAATTTTCTTTTATATATATACACACCACGAGTTATATGAAAGGTCTCAAATTAATCACTAGAATTATTATGGTTAGAATTATTATGGTTGTAACTTACAATGTCTCAAATTAAACACATGAATTGTTGCCTCCTTATTCACATGCACCTACACCACTACCATATAATGTTCATAAAATCTTGTTGATTTGATTTATTATTAATGTTAATTCAATATCACATTTGCTACCACCACCTATTAAATATAAATTAATCATTTATATTAATAAAATTTAATATTAAATAACTTGTGCATTTATGCACCAGCAGACGAGACAAAAAATTGGAGAAATTAAGAGAGATTTGAATTAGAAGGTTAAAAGACTAAAATACACTTGAACTATGGTTATTATATTATGTAATTCTTGTTTAATTTTGCCTAGAGGATTGTTAATCCGACGGTCCACTTTTTATATTCAAATGTGACGTTCCAGATTGCCTAAGATACATCTAATTTCATCATTTATCCCCAAACAAACAAAACTTGTAGTTTTAGTTTTGGTGTTTTTTTTTTTTTTTAAGGATCTTTTTTTTCTTTTAAAAAAAGAAGATAAATTATAATGGTGTTGGCTTATTTTTCCTACGAAGGAAAATATCATAAATGCGAGCGTGCCAGCAAGGATTGAAAAATCCTTACAGATTAAATTCAAGCCAATTATCAAGCGATTGTGTTGACGGTTCTTTTGCCTCAACGAATAGGACTTCAAATTTGCCAAGTGTAGAGAAAAGAAAAAGTAAAAGAAGAAAAGGGACGGAGAAAGATGATTGAGTGAACAATCGAAGTAATAATTACTTACCTCTACTCCTATGCTTCGAAAAGAAAGTGCATAAAATGCTTCGAAATGGAAATGCTGAAAATAAATGCTTCGAAATATAAATCTATGTTAAACTACTCCTAAGATAAGGAAAATGACAAAAAATATTGAAATCAAGTGTCTTTGATTTAAGTTCTGGATCCTTTACAATGTAGCCATTAATGGCTATTTATAGAAGAAAAAATATAGCAATAACTACTTAGTAACTACCCATTTCTTCCATCTTCATTCTTGTCTTGCCATGTGTCCTTCCACTCATCCACTTTGTCCTCCCACTCATCCACTTTGTCCTTCATATTCTCCATTATCTCTATAACTTCTTTTAACTTCCAAATGGATAAGAGGATGCCACGTGTCCTGCAATTATATAAATAATAAATAATAATAAAAATTGCAGATTTATGGTGTTAACAAATGGTAGTCCATATACTTTACCCCTTGTATCATTTTGATTTTTATAACTTCAATTGGCTCGATTTTGATATTAAATTTATGATTTTGTGTTAATTTGGACCAATTGATTATAGTTTTTGACATTTTTTGATAAAAAAATGCAAACACAAATAGCTTGCAATGGACATTTAATTCATAACAAACACAAATTAGATAATGAGACGGAACACAAACGTGTTGAAAAGATATACATTGCTAAATCAAAGAAGCAAAATCTTAAAGTGGAAAGATATAGTTTGAAAACTGTTTTTATGCTGAATTTTTTAGTATTTTGTAGTGCTCTTGTTTGACAACTGTTTCTAGGTAGAATTTTTGAGTATTTGGTTCTGTATGTGAAGAGATTATTTTTGTAAACCCATGACACTTTAGGAGTTGTTTGGAATGATTTAAATAAATATGCTTTTTAATTTTTTATAAAAAGATGTAAATTGTTTTAAAGAGATGATGTGATTAAAATAAAATAAAAAGATGTGTTATTCTAGCACATCCCAAACAAGGCAGTCACAATAGAATAATCTTATCCTTATGCCAAGGCCCACTCTTAAAGTATTTTCAATGGCAAATGCTATAATAGCATCGTCATTACTATAATTTATCAATAAATAATAGAAAATGATAGAATTATAGCAATGGTGCTCCAAGATCATCCGAACACATCAGTTTTTGTGTTTGGTTATGCCAAAATGATGATTTTGTAAAAATTTATCTATTTTGCTAGAAGGGAGGAAATGAGGAAAGGAGAGAAATGGTTAATTTTGAGAGGGTTGGTGAATAAAATAACTGTCATAATCACCATTGGAGCACAATTGCTGTTATGTTATAGTAATTGCAACTCCAATGGCAAAACGCTCTTAGAAAGGTGAAAATAATATTTAGGTCCATTTGTCTGGCTGTTGTTTAAAAATCAATTTATTAGCTAAAAACATCTATTTTGCTACAAAAAATTTAAAAAATAAAATAAAACTAAGCACATTTGGCAAACTCATTTCTTGACAAAATTTAAACTTCAGCATTTTTAATTTGGGTGCTGTTATGGTGTGCAACCCCTTAAGGTTGCACACCATATGCAACCAACACAAAAGGTGTAAGTGGAAGTGTAAACATAAAACAGGACAGCAAACAGAAAGGCGTAAGTGTAAGGTGTAAGTTGCACACTTAAGAAAAGTCCTTTTAATTTTAGCCAATTAACTAACTTCGCTAACTTCCAAAGAAAGCCTACTATACAATCCTTTAATAATAAAATTTTCATGTCTTTTCGTTTGAAAGTTAAAATTTGAGGGTCGGTTTGATTTAATTTTAGAATTATGATTTGAGTGTGAAATTATATTTTGAATTTTGAGTTCTTGGATCATAATTTAAAAAGAAAAAAATTGTTTGGTTATGAATTTTTTAAAATAGTTTTTGGATGATTTGTAATTCTTTTTGATTGATTGATGTATAGAATGGGAAAGAATGCGAGAGGAGAGATGAAAAAGAAAAAGTAATCGATTGATTGATTAATAATAATAATAATTGACATGGATAGGCTCACAAGGCATACGGCCCACAGTAAACCACCCCAAACCCATCGCTTGGGACCAATGGCATAACCCGGTTGGCAAAGCCCAGGACAACTGGAGGCCATCTAGACATGAAGGGCCAATGGCATTTGGGCACATGGCAGGTGGGACACGGGCCACATCAGCAGACAAAGATCTGTAGAGTTATTATCACAACACATCACCATTAATGCATCCCATCACAGCATTTATTACGACAGCACCCCCCCGCCGGAACAGAGCCTCCATCACCCTGAACAAGGTAAGCTACGACACAGGCTTTCGGCGAAGAAAAGCACGTCACAAGAGACAGGAAAAATGATAACTAAAGAATATAAGTAAGGAGAGGAGGACAAGAAGAAGGTTAAGTTATCTCTCTCTCTCTCTCTCAATCCCTCTCTACACATTCTTCCCTGCTCCTTCCTCTACTAATTCTCACACCGGAGGGTTCACTGGGGGACTACCCCGTTCCCCTTTGGGCTTGCATGCAGGTCACTTGACGGAGTCATCCCCCTGAACCGGAGTCTGAAGAACCTGGACCAGTCCGACCCATCCACCCGGGAACTAGAACCCTATCAGTTGGCGCCGTCTGTGGGAACTTACTGGTTTATTCGTGCGCTAGTTGTGTTCACTACCGCCGGAGCCCTCCCTTCTCACCATCACCTTTCCCTTTTGCCCGTCTAGGTGTATGGTCACGACTAGGTCCATGGCTTCTCACCACAACGCCGCCGATCACCAAACAGATCCCTCCCACCCAACCAACCCACCACAGTACATCATCGAGCTCACCAACAGCATTAACCGTATGGCCGAGCAAAACCAGGCCCTGATCAATGCGTTACTCCAAAGAAACCCCCCCGTTCCACCTCCAAACATTCCACCCAACCAAGGGACAACCCCAGGCCATACTGCTCCACAGCCCCCTCCGCCTAACCCAGAAGGTTCGCAGCTCCTTCCTCCCCAACATGACAACTTACCACCTCCACCTCCACGCCCACCAGTCGCAGCACTGACTCCTGAGGGGGAAGCTAGCAGTGTCCAGCCTCCACTGGCCGACCATGGCGACAACATTCCCCTCTGGGACGCCAAAATCCGAGCTATGAAACTCCAACTACAAGGGGTCATGCAGAACATTCAGCACAAGCCCTCAGCCACCACCAACTCGCCTTTTGTTGCCTCCATCCGCGACAAACCATTGCCTGCCAAGTTCAAGATGCCTACCATTGACTCCTTCGATGGCACGATGGACCCAGTCGACCATCTGGAAACCTACCACACTCTCATGGTCCTCCATGCCTTCCCTGACGAGATCATGTGCCGAGCTTTTCCAGTGACACTAAAGGGATCAGCTCGGCTGTGGTTTAGCCAGCTACCGGCGGACTCCGTCTCCACCTTTCAACACCTCAGTGAATCCTTTCTGAGCCATTTTATTGGAGCCCAGCGTCAGAGGCGCCCAGCCACCCAGCTCCTTAACATTCGTCAGACCGAGGGGGAGTCGCTCCGCAGCTTTGTTACCGGCTTCAACACCGAAGCCCTTCAAGTAGCGGAGAATGACGACAAGGTCATCCTCACCGCCTTTATGGCCGGCCTGCGGTCGTCTGATTTCCTTTTCTCCCTCTCCAAAAACCCTCCAACCACCATGGCAACTCTACTGTCCAAAGCCCAGAGATACATGAATGCTGAAGATTCCCTGGCCGCTCGGCAAGAGCCGACTCCTAAAAATTCGACTCCCAGAGAAAAGAGGAAAGACTCCGAGCCCAGAACCGCCCAGTATAATAGCCAAACACCCCACTATAATGACTGCCACCCCCGAACTGACCGGTCGACTCCGACCCGACCGCCCGGTCGACTCCGACCCGACCGCCCGGTCGGTTCGAGCGGTACACCCCTCTCAACTCCCCCATGGAGCACGTCCTCAATCAGATCCAGCGGGACTACCCCCTCAAATGGCCCCTACCGTCCCGAAACCCTTCCACCCGGAAAGATCAGTCCAAATACTGCCGCTTCCACCAAGACCATGGCCATACCACCGACGAGTGCATTAACCTCAAAGACCAGGTCGAGACTTTCATCCGCCAGGGCCGCCTCAGCCGATTCACAGACCCTCGTCCCCCACAGAGACAAAGAACTGACCATCCCAGGAACAATCGCCGACGCACACCACCCCGCAATCAAGCCCCACCAAACGAAGGCCACGATCGCCCCCCACCACAGCCTCGGCCTCCGGGCAATCCCCCTCCACCAGTCGGAGAAATCAGAGTCATTTCGGGGGGTCTTTCTTGCGGGGGGCCATCCCGCTCGGCTCAGAAGGCAGAACTCAGAAAAATCAGGCAAGGCTCAGACAAAGCAGTGGCGACGGTGGACCGACCTCCCAAACAGTCAAAACAATGGATCGAACCCATCACCTTCACCGATACCGACTGTGCAGGAGTCCGTTACCCACATGATGACCCCCTTGTCATTTCCGCCATCCTCTCCAACTACAAAGTCAGACGAGTCCTCGTAGACAACGGCAGCTCCTCAGACATCGTCTTCTTCAATTGCTTCCGCCAACTCAAGATCAGGGAAGAGAGCTTGTCCCCTCTCCAAATCCCTCTGGTCGGCTTCACCGGCGACCGAGTGACCTCCATCAGCTCCATCGATCTGCCTATCACCATCGGCGAGCACCCGCGGCAGACCACTAAGCTGCTCACCTTCCTTGTGGTTGACTGCCCCTCCGCTTACAACATTATCCTTGGCCGCACAGCCCTAAATGCCTTCCAAGCCATCACTTCCACATATCATCTGGCCATGAAATTTTCCACCGATCTCGGCGTCGGAACTGTCAAAGGCGAACAAACCGTGGCCAGGGAGTGTTATGTCGCCTCGCTCAAAGAAGTCAAGCTAAAAGAGGCTATGATCATCGAAGGGCTCGACGTCCGAGACGAAGATGAACTGGTCAGAGGTGAACCTGTAGAGGAACTTGTTGAAGTCAACATCGACCCCACCAACCCAATCAGAACCGCCAGGATCGGAAGCCAATTAACCGCCCAGGCCAAGGCCGACCTTACTGCCCTCTTAACCGAGCACAGAGATGTCTTCGCCTGGACCCATTCGGACATGCCAGGCATCGACCCCTCCTTCATAACCCACCGCCTCAGCATCGAACCCCACTTTCGACCCCACCGCCAGAAGCAACGCATTTTCCATCCGGAGCGCAACACCCTTATAGCCGCCAAAGTTGACAAACTCCTTGAGGCCCAATTCATCAAAAATGTGGACTATCCAAGGTGGTTGTCCAACGTGGTCCTCGTCCGCAAACACAATGGCAAATGGCGGCTCTGTGTCGACTACTCTGACCTGAACCGAGCTTGTCCCAAAGACAGCTACCCCCTTCCTCGCATAGATCTGCTGGTCGACGCCACATTCGGTCATCAAATGCTCAGCTTCATGGATGCCTTCTCTGGGTACAACCAAATCTTGATGCACACATCTGACCAGGAGCACACATCATTTATTACCGACCGAGGTACCTACCACTACTGTGTAATGCCGTTCGGGTTGAAGAATGCTGGGGCCACTTATCAGCGGCTGGTTAACACCGTTTTTCATCACCAAATAGGCCGGAATATGGAAGTCTACGTCGACGACATGCTAGTCAAAAGCAAATACTCCTCCGATCACCTCATTGATTTACGTGAGACCTTCGCCACCTTGCGCAAGTACCAGATGAAGCTCAACCCAGAGAAGTGCGCCTTCGGCGTGGGGTCTGGCAAATTTTTGGGCTTTATGGTCAGTCAGCGCGGCATTGAAGCTAACCCTGAGAAGATCAAGGCTTTGGTTGAGATGCAATCGCCTAGGACAGTCAAAGAGGTTCAGAGACTCACTGGCCGAGTGGCGGCCCTCAACCGCTTCATCTCCCGTGCGACAGATAAGTGCCTGCCCTTCTTCAAAGTTCTTCGGCAGACTTTTGAATGGACAGCTGAATCCGAGGAAGCCTTCCAACAGTTAAAGCAATGCATGGCCAACCCCCCCTTCTCTCCCAAGCAATCACGGGCGAACCCCTCTTTCTCTACCTAGCAGTATCAGGAACCGCAGTCAGTACAGCTCTCCTCCGAGAAGATGGCTCAATCCAACGACCGGTCTATTACATTAGCCGAGCTCTCAGGGGCGCGGAGCAGAACTACCCCTTGCTGGAAAAACTGTCCCTGGCTTTGGTCATTGCCTCTAGATGACTCCGCCCATACTTCCAAGCCCACTCCATAGTGGTCCTCACCGACCAGCCCCTGAAGAAAGTCATGCAGCAACCAGAACTCTCAGGCAGACTGATGCAGTGGTCCGTAGAACTCAGCCAGTTTGACATCTCTTATCGCCCTCGGACAGCAATCAAGGGGCAGGCTGTAGCTGACTTCATCATGGAGTTCACCAGGCCAACCCCAACCACCACACCTCCGCCCCTATCAGCTCCAACAGAGCCCGAGGATCCTCATTCTTGGACTCTCAATGTTGACGGGTCGTCCCGAAGAGAAGGAAGCGGTGCCGGCCTCATCCTCACCTCTCCTGAGGGCGGCCACTTCAAATGTGCCCTCCGTTTCCTGTTTGAAGCAACCAACAATGAAGCCGAGTACGAGGCATTAATAGCAGGACTCCACCTTGCCAAGGACATAGGGGTCAGCCACCTCCGAGTTTTCAGCGACTCCCAACTCGTTGTCGGTCAGATGACGGGGGACTTTGATGCCAAGGATGATACGATGCGAGCTTACAGAGACCTGGCACTCCCCCTTGCTCGCCTCTTCAATACCTTCCACATCAGGCATATTCCTCGGGCAGAAAACTCCAAAGCAGACGAGATGGCTCAGTTGGCTTCCGCTGACCATCCTACTCTCAGCCATGATGTCCGCGTAGAATATCTACACCACCCGGCCGTTTCACCCAATCTACAAGCTATACAATACATTCACAATGAACCTATCCCATGGGCATCCGACATCCTCCTATTCTTGACCACAGGAGCACTCCTAGATGATCAGCAGCAGGCTTCCAAAGTCCGATCCCGAGCGTCCAATTACGTCATTGTCGACGATATATTGTACAAACGCGGCTTCTCCCGGCCATATCTACGGTGCCTCAATCCAGCGCAAGCAACTTACGTAATGCAGGAGATCCATGAGGGGATTTGTGGCAATCACTCAGGAGGCAGGTCCCTTGCCCAGAAGGTACTCCGTACTGGGTATTTTTGGCCAACACTCAATCAGGATGCGACTGACTTCGTGCTCAAATGCGACAAATGTCAACATTTCGCCAACATCCCTCATGCTCCTCCTACAGAATTAATCACACTCTGCAGTCCTTATCCGTTTGCCAAATGGGGGATTGACCTGGTCGGTCCGCTTCCCACCGGTCGAGGTCAGACCAAATTCGCGATCGTTGCCATTGATTACTTCACCAAGTGGGTCGAGGCTGAACCCCTTGCCACAATCACCGAGCGGAACACTACCAGGTTTATCTGGCAATCGATCATTTGCCGATTTGGCATCCCTCAAGCCATCATCTCTGACAATGGCAAACAATTCGATAACGCCAAGTACAGAAAATTTTGTGCAGATCTCCAGATCCAACCGTGCTTCTCCTCCCCCGGTCACCCCCAAGCAAACGGCCAAGTTGAGGTCACCAACCGTTCCCTCCTAAAAATCATCAAAACCAAGCTCGAAGCTGCTAAAGGCCTCTGGGCTGAGAAACTGCCAAATGTACTCTGGGCTTACCGAACCACTGCTCGCACTCCCACCGGCGAAACCCCTTTTCGCTTAACATATGGCGCTGGGGCGGTTATCCCGGTAGAGGTCGGCCTGCCCACTCCTAGGGTTTTACATCCGGATCTGGCCTCAGCCGAAGAGCTCCATCGAACAGACCTAGATCTAGTCGAAGAGCTCAGAGAAACCGCTGCTGTCAGATTGGCTTCTTACCAGCAGAAAATGAGAACACATTACAACCGCCGAGTCCGACCTCGAGACTTCTCTGTGGGGGATCTTGTCTTACGAGAAGTGACTCTCGCCACAAAGAATCCAGCCGAGGGCAAACTGGCAGGCAAATGGGAGGGTCCCTACGTTGTCAAAGCCCGACCACGACCAGGCACTTACCGACTCCAAGACATGGAAGGCCGAGACCTGCCCCATCCCTGGAATGCAGAACATTTGAAGCGTTACTATCAATAAGTTCATACTTTTGTATTACCAATATTGTTGTATTCCCCCTTTTTTTTTAATATATATAACGCAAATTCCGATTGCAGATCTATGCTTTCATAATTCAAATGTTTGTATGACGATCCCATAACATTGTCACCGACAGCAATTCAAAGCTTCAAAGCCTCGGCCAGACCGAGCACTTCAAAGCCTCAGCCAGACTGAGCACTCAAAGCCTCAGCCAGACCGAGCACTTCAAAGCCTCAGCCAGACTGAGCATTCAAAGCCTCGGCCAGACCGAGCACTTCAAGGCCTCAGCCAGATTGAGCACTCAAAGCCTCAGCCAGATTGAGCACTTCAAAGCCTCAGCCAGACTGAGCACTTCAAAGCCTCGGCCAGACCGAGCACTTCAAAGCCTCAGCCAGACTGAGCACTCAAAGCCTCAGCCAGACTGAGCACTTCAAAGCCTCAGCCAGACTGAGCACTCAAAGCCTCAGCCAGACTGAGGCCTCGTTTGGGAACAGGCTAATTTAGTAACTTTTTGGCTATTTGGCTAAAAAAGTAGGTAAAAAAAACTTATATGTTTGGGATGACTTTTTGGCTAATTACGAAAAGATGTGCAAAAAGTAGAGAGAAAAGAGAATCTTTGACTTTTTTGTATGAGTTTTTGGCTTTTTGGCTAAAAAGGTAACTTTTTGGCTTTTTGGCTAAAAAGGTAAGCCCCCAAACGGGGCCTGAGCACTTCAAAGCCTCAGCCAGACCGAGCACTTCAAAGCCTCGGCCAGACCGAGCACTTCAAAGCCTCAGCCAGACTGAGCACTCAAAGCCTCAGCCAGACTGAGCACTTCAAAGCCTCAGCCAGACTGAGCACTCAAAGCCTCAGCCAGACTGAGCACTTCAAAGCCTCACCCAGACTGAGCACTTCAAAGCCTCGGCCAGATCGAGCACTTCAAAGCCTCAGCCAGACTGAGCACTTCAAAGCCTCGACCAGACCAAGCACTTCAAAGCCTCAGCCAGACTAAGCACTCAGAGCCTCGGCTAGACCGAGCACTCCAAAGCCAAACAAGACTACATTTTCCACACTTAGTCACATTTTGAAACTTCCTCATAACACTTACTCTCACTTTCATGTTTACACTTACTCTCACTCTTACATCTTGAAACCTCCTCATAACACTTAGTTACATTTTTCACACTTACTTTCAAATTTACACTTAACTGTCTAGTTACAATTTGCAACCTACCCTTTATCCTCATTTGTGGACTCTTACTGTTATAACAAGACTTCATTCATTTTGGCCAGTACAGGCCCACACAGTCAGCTGCCAACATACACAAAATAACATTTGCACACAAATTCATCATAACCAAACTCTTCATTCATTTATTCATTCACTCATAGATTTACAATGTATACAAAAAGTTCATTAAAAAAAAAAACCACAGAGCACGCCCAGATCTTCTTCTCCTTGGCTACTCTTCCTCGCTCGATGCTAGATCCTCTTCTTCAACGCCTTCGTCCAGGGGGGTCTGGGCCACATCATCCTCGCCTATTGTCACACTACTCAGGTCCAAGTTTGGGAACAGCTCCTCAGCTCTACGCTTGAACATTTTCCAACCGCTGTCCCAGTACTCGGCCATTTCGTGCTTATAGAAGTCGGACTGCTGGAAGCTTTCAATCACCTCTGATTCCGTCCTACATCCAGCAGTCTTCCTTGATGGGCCCACCCCCCCAGGCTCTTGACCTGCCAGACTCTTGGCGACGGCAGCATCCACCACCATCTGGAATTCGGGGGACCCTTTATATTGCTCCACTGCCGCGACGCATAGATCAGGGTAGGCCGCCTTTTCAGACGCCGCCTTCGCCCTCTCCTTGTCCAGCTCCCTTTGCAGGGCCCCCCTTTCAGCAGCCACCGTCGCCCTCTCCTCTTCCATCCCCTTCCTCAGACTCTCCAACTCCGCCGCCACCTTCGCCTTCTCCATTTCCCATTCCCTCAGAAGCCTCCCCTTGTCCTCCTCTACTCTGGCGCGCTCCTCCCCCAGCTCCTTCAACAGGTCTCTAATTCTGGAGTCCGCTTCATCCTTTTGCCTGACCAGCTCTTCATTGCTGGTCATAGCCTCTTCGTGCCGCTCGACTGCCACGGCGCAGGCCCTCTCAGACTCTTCCAACTTTTTCTGTTCACCAGCCAGTTGGAACTCCAGCGACACAACCTTACGGCGTGTGTCCTCCAGTTCCAACTTGACTGCTGGCAGATCGGCATAGGCAGTCTCCCAGTCGGCACTGTCCTTCCTTAATTTGGCCAACTGGGCCCTGGCCTCCTCAGCCTTCAACTTGGCGGCCCCAGCTTTCCTGAGAAGAGCCCCCGCCAAGGTGGTTACCTCCATTTGGGTGGAGCATAACCCCCTCAGCAGGTCGGCCTCACTATACCTAGATGCCGCGCGCAGAGCTCCCTCATCCACAATCTTCACCAGGCGGTCGGCTCCCGCCCTAGCTGGGCCTTCTTCTCCCTCCAACCTTCCAGCTACCGCACGCGCATGATAAATCGCCGTAGCTACACGAACCCCTCCTTCCTGGGGGTCGAACCTCCTCTGGACCTGTTCCCTCCCGCTCGGCGCCGCCTCACCCACCCCAGCCTCCACTTGTACTGATGGAGCCATCTCCATAACCTCCACCGTTGAGATGATCTCCACCACCTCTGGGGCGTCCTTTGCCGCAGGGACCTCCACATCCGTTGGGGCCACTTTCGCCCTCTTGGCCCCAGACTCCTCTGCAGCCTCCTCTGGGGCTCCCCTCTTCTTCTTCTCCTTCTTTTTCTTCATAGCCGCCACCGCCTCTCTGGCCTTTTCTTTTACAGGGTCTACAGGCGGCGGCCACGGCTCAAAGCTGCCTAAGTCTTTTTCCCCCAATGGCCTGGGGCGCGGTCGGATCCTTTCCCGCGAGATCTGTTCAGGCGGTCGGTCCCTCTGCGCCTCTATCAACTTCGCAGCCTTGGCCATAATGGCTCGATCCTCTACCTCCTGTGCTCTTCTCCTCTCCTCCAACTTCGCCCGGCCGAGGTCTCCACCTTTCGGCTGCGGTCCCAGCCCCGCCTCAAACAGTGCAGACGGCTGGACAAGATCGTCCCATCTGGCTTTCTCTCTCTCTTTCCACTCCCTCACTCTCTTCACCCTCTCTTCCGCCACCGCCCCCAGCCTAGACTCCATCGACCGAGTTGGCACCTTCCAGATGGTGCGCACCCCCATCCCCCCATTAACTGACACGAAGAACCACCGTGGCCGCCACCCCTTGATCGACGTAGGCAGCCCTGCCACCAACCCCCTGCCCATCACCGCCTGTAGTGTGACCCAAGTTTCTTGCTGCCCCGACGCTTTGTAACATGAGAAGAACTCGTCGATCGTCATGGCCTCCCCTCCATTCGCCTTAGGCCACGCACTCGCACAGGCCATCAGAATCTTCCACGCATTGGGCATCAACTGCCCCGGCGCTACCTCCAGGCGATTTAGCACATCAACCACCACTTGAGGCAATGGCAGCCTCAGCCCCCCTTTCAGCGCCTCCTCGTATAGGGAAAACTCCCCTGGCTTCACCATAGACGGCCTTTCCTCTGGAGTTGGCAGCCGTAAATCTACCTCCGCCGGAATCTGGTACCGCTCCCTAATCGCCTCCAAATCCGCCACCGTGAGTGTGGATTTGTCCGCCTTAGTGTGCCACTGCTCCGACTCCACCTGGTTTAGTGGCTTTGGGGCCAATATCAAGGCCGATGCCTCCGTCCTGTATTGCGCTGCTAACTCCTCCCCATCATCATCCCCCAACGGGTCCACCCTCACATTAACTACTTCTTCTTGTGCCATTTCTAGGGCTTGCTCACAAAACACTTCTGACGCAGACGCAGGGAAGTTGAGAGAATGCTACACAGATATGTCGCACGCCGTGAAGGAGTTGACACTTGGATATTTTGAGTTTTTGTACAAAGGTAGGTGAAACGCATTATACCCAAAACCTACGGTTTTACCTGTATTCCATGGATCCACATTAATTTTTACCCGTTTCAAAACCTTTCAAATCAACCGCCAAAACCGCCTTTTCAAACCCCCCGTGACCTATCGTTTCATTTTCTGCTCCAACGCTTCATTTCCCCCCACGATACTGCCACGTGTGTGGCCACGATGCACTGTCCCCTCCCCTTACCCTGTCCTTTCCATTTTCACATCAGCACATTTTTGAGCCCCGCGCCGTCCTGGTCGGCACGCCCCACGGTCGACCCCTCCCGCTCGGCCACCCTCGCGGTCGGCACGCCCCACGGTCGACCCCTCCCGCTCGGCCACCCTCGCGGTCGGCACGCCTCACGGTCGACCCCTCCTACCCGGCCACCCTCACGGTCAGTTCCTCCCGCCCAGTCACCCTTGCGGTTGGCACACCTTCCAGTCGGCCTCTCCACTCGTTTCACACTTCTCTTCCTTCTTACTATTCCCTTCGTTGGTCTAAAGTTGCACTCGGAAATGGGGGACTACTGACATGGATAGGCCCACAAGGCATACGGCCCACAGTAAACCACCCCAAACCCATCGCTTGGGACCAATGGCATAACCCGGTTGGCAAAGCCCAGGACAGCTGGAGGCCATCTAGACATGAAGGGCCAATGGCATTTGGGCACATGGCAAGTGGGACACGGGCCACATCAGCAGACAAAGATCTGCAGAGTTATTATCACAACACATCACCATTAATGTATCCCATCACAGCATTTATTACGACAGCACCCCCCCGCCGGAACAGAGCCTCCATCACCCTGAACAAGGTAAGCTACGACACAGGCTTTCGGCGAAGAAAAGCACGTCACAAGAGACAGGAAAAATGATAACTAAAGAATATAAGCAAGGAGAGGAGGACAAGAAGAAGGTTAAGTTATCTCTCTCTCTCTCTCTCTCAATCCCTCTCTACACATTCTTCCTTGCTCCTTCCTCTACTAATTCTCACACCGGAGGGTTCACTGGGGGACTACCCCGTTCCCCTTTGGGCTTGCATGCAGGTCACTTGACGGAGTCATCCCCCTGAACCGGAGTCTGAAGAACCTGGATCAGTCCGACCCATCCACCCGGGAACTAGAACCCTAGCAATAATAATAAAGAGAAGAGATTAGCTTTAAAAGTAATTAGAGTGATATTTTAAAAATATGTTTGATTAAACAGAGTCAAATTTTAAAAAATAAACTATACGCTAAGGAGTCTTTTGGAAAGTGAGTTATAATCCACTTCCTAGATTATAACTCACTTCTATTTCTCACAAAAAATTGATTATAACTATCTTTTTAAAAAGTAAATTATTGATAATTGACTTTGTAACTATAACCACAAAGTGAATTATCAATTAGATTTTCTGCGAAAACCAATTGATAATTTACTTTGTGAGTATGCTTTTCAGAGTTTCAAATCTTCAACCATTGCATTGAAGAAATAAGCACACTTTATGCATGTTCATGGCTTCAGTTTTCCTATTTTCTCATTGCAAAATACACACAAAAAAAAAATAAAAAAAAAATAATAATAATAAAAAAAACATGGGCACACAAAGTAAAATCCAACATATCAAAAATAAAAATTGCTAATCAAGAATCTTATTTGTTGCTTGATGGGATTATGACAAAAATCAATTCACCAAGCAATTTAAAAGAGGTTTATATGATAAAAAGCAATATTGGCAGAGATTTTATTTATTTTTTATTTTTTTGAACAAAATATTGGTAGAGAATTTCATTCATGATTTTCCTACGTTCAATTATTTGTCACTTGTTAGGTTACTTTAGTGAGATTAACAAAATGATTTTAATGTGATATGATTGATACTCGTGAATAAAGTTAGGTGGATGTAGTGGGCATTCCAATATTGGTAAGACATTATTTGGCTACAATGAATTTGCAAATTGAATTGAAGTGACTAAACCATGACTTTGTAAGTTGTTCATTGAACATAAACAACCAATTTAAGAGTTGGTTTGAGATATGGGTTGCTTTTTGGCTTTTTGACTTTAGTCTGGGGTTAAAAAATCTCGTTTGGAATATATTTTTTAACTTTTTTAACTTTTATGAGAAGAAAAATGAAATAATTATGATTTGGATGTGATATTTTTTAGCCTAGAACTAAAAAACTTATTTTATCTTTTGTGACTATTTTAGCCTCAATCCACTCCAATCCATTTTTCCAAACGATGACTTCGACTACCTACTACAAACAAAAATTAAATTAAACATCATTGTCAGTATCCTAAATTGGTAGATTAACCAGTTGTTAATCACAACACTTTGTTGCAATTTATAGTAAATGATTGGCAAAAAGCAAAGTTTTTTTTCCTTATAGTCGGTACTTTCGTACTTATGTTTGACACTGGAATTTGGTTACTAGTTGCCCTCTTTACATTCTTCTGTCTCAAATTTTGCCTGATGTAAAGGTCGGAAAAGGCTCTCATAATTTTGCATTGATTATCACCTTTAAGTGCAAACCTACATTTATTCAGTCCTTTTTAAAGCAAAGAGTTTATTTGGTGGTCTTACAATATCATTAGAGTAATGTTAGTAATACTAAATTTTTTACCAAATAAATGAGCAAATGTTTTACATGTGTGTGGGGTTCGCAATTTTGTTAATCTTACACTCATGTGAGATATTTGCTCATTTGCTTGGTAGAAAATTTAAGATTTATAACATTTTCCATATTATTATGCACTATTCATTTTTTGACACTTGTTTGATTTTTCTCACCATAAATAACGTAAAGGGGAAATTTCATTTTAGTTGGACAAGAAGAAAATAATCTCATTTTTATGTTGGTACAAATCTCTTGTGGGTATGTTACAATTTCTTTCCTTTTTTTTTTTTTTTTTTTTTTTTTTTTTGGGTATATCTAATTTTTGCACCCAAAAAAAAAAAAAAGTACACCTATAATGCAATTATTTTAGGACTGTCCTATTTATTTACAACCCCTAACATAAAGAAAGGTGGGTCCTGCTTTTTAAGCCAATAATAAAAAAATAAAAAATAAAAAAAGAACACAAGTTGTGACACCACATCATCTTATCCAAGAAACACTAGGTTGGGCATCTCTCAAAAAAGTTAAAAAATTACTCAAAAGTTAAAAAGTTATCACTATTCATCATAAAAAATATTAAAAAATTAATTTTCCACAAATCTATACAACTCCGCAATTATGACAAAACTAGCGTTGTGCAGCGTTTGTTAAGAACAATTGCACAGTTTGGGTGCAATTTTCACACACTGCTGTTCAGCTCGTGGGAGCCCATCACGGGTCCCTTTTTGATAATCTGAACCGTTCAATATACAGAACTCGTCGAGTACTATATATTTGTAAAAATCACATTGATCAGATATCGATAACTACATGATCAAATCAGTTTTGTATAAAAAAATGGATGGTATTATAATTAACGATTGAAAAAAAATAAATCTAATCAGATAGCTATCGATATCCGATCAACGTGATTTTTTGTAAGCAGATAGTACTCGACGAGTTCTACACATTCAACGATTCAAATTATCAAAATAGGACCCGTGATGGCCCGCACGGGCCGAACAAAACCGTCCAGCACAATGCCCAAAAAGTAGCCAATCATTTCTTAGCCTCAATTTAACTGCCCAGAAAGTATGGCTGCATAACTCCCAATCCTAATCTTTCCCTATACACTAATTTATATAATTTTTTAATACACATTTTTCTATAAAAATTAAAAAGTTAAGCCAAACATCCATATTTTTTTCCTCAACTTTTTAGTCTAAAAAGACAAAAAGTACACTTATTTATAACACCCCAAACAGTCCCACTTAAATAATTTTCTTTTAAAATGTCAAAGAATAATGGTATACATAAACGGATTTTTTACAAATTTTATTATTACTAAGCACAAATAAAATAAAGTCTACATTAATAAATATTCACGAGACTAACTCATTTTTAAAATATCAAAGAGCACTTCTATACATAAATTAATTTCTCATCTTCTTATCACTGTTTCTAAAGCTAATGGACTTCACATTAATAAACACATGACAATCTATTCCTTTATGTCTAGAAATCTGTTTGTGCGTAGGAAATTTTTCAATGTCAAATGGTTCTTTTAAAAATGTCAAATGTTAACAAGTGTCTCAGATGAATAGAGATGACAATCTGAACTCGGTCCGACGGGGACCTGACCTCCCGAATCCGAATTGAGTGGTTATTCACTGAAAAATATCTCCGACGGGCCGGGGATGGTATTCAAAAATTCATCCCCAATGATATCCGGGCCGAGGATGGGGATAGATGTTTAAACCTCGGACTCGGGCCGACCTCGGCCCTGTCTCCGCCCCGTTTAGTGCTCGAGGTAAAATTACTGTTTTTTCCCTAGGTATATATATATATATATATATTACATGCTTGTGTTTGTTTAGGGTTTGACACACTCAGCCTCTCTCACTCACTTACACACATGGCGCTGCTCTGCTCATCTCTCTCTCTCGCTCGCCACTGGTTTGGTCTCCCCCTCTCTCTTTCTCTCACCGCTGCTCCTCCCTCATCGTCGATCCTCCGCACCACCGATCCTCCCTCACCGCCGCTGCTGTTTAGCGTTTTGCCTCCCCCCTCTCTCTCTCACACACACAACGGGGCTGCTTCTCTCTCTCCCTCATCGCTGCTCCTCCCTCACCGCCGCTACTCTATCTATTTAGGTCTCTCTCTCTCTCTCTCTCTCTCTAGGGATTTCAATCTAGGGTTTACATATATATATATATATATACATATAGATCTGAGTGTGTGTATATATATATTTTCTTCAACCTCTGTTTTTTTTTTCTCTTTAAATGTATTTATTTTATATTATATATATATATATAATATATCTGTTTATAGATATAAAAAAAAAATTGGGGAATTTGCAGGGTCGGGGATACCTGATCTCCAATCGGGGGCGGGGGCGGGGGCGGGGGCGGGGGCAAGGGGGGTAATGGGCTCCCCGTTGGGGATCGGGGGCGGGGACGGTGAATTTCTCACCTTCGAAGATCGGGGACGGGGGGTAGTCCCGGCCCCATCCGGCCCCATTGCCATTCCTACAGACGAATAGTTTGTATTAGGATTATGATGAAAATCATTTCAAAAAGAAAAAAAATAGAAATCAATAAAAAAAAACTATTTTGAAATTGGTAAAGAATACTGTATCATGTTCTTTTTTAGGACTTAGGCGTCAGAATTTGACACGTAACTTGTTAAGATGAGTCGAATCATACACATAATTAGAGGGTTAGGGTTAATCATTTTTTTGACTCGAACCCGAATATGACACGACCCAAAAACATGAATATTAAATGGGTCATGTTTGGGTTAAACAAGCGAAACTTAAAATGGACATGTTTGACCCACGTAAAAAAATTTGTCGACATGTTGACACGATCCCACTATTGACTCGCATGTAATCCGAATTCAACTTGAATTTAGTAACTATAAGATCTTGAGTAATTCATGCTCATCTGTTAGATTAAAACTAAAAGTATCTTGTTTGAGAAAAGCTTTTCATTTGAATAGGCAGTAATAAACTATACTTATGACTTGATTTTATTGTAAGACATGTCATGAAGTAAAGATCGGTAGACATAAGAGTTTTTCAATGTGTGGCACATTATTTTTGTGGCAAAAGTCAATGCGAAAAAATAATAACAATGTTACTTTGGATGGGACATAGTTGCAACATTTATTATTATTATTGGTTTGATATTAAATGAAAACTTGTTTTACTTTTAAAATTTTATTGGATATTTAAATATTAATGAGTGACAATAGTTTAGATTGGATGTGTAATGGATTAGTGATGATTATTTTAATTATTTTCATAGATATTTACATATATATTATCATTTGTGTCAATATTTAAACAAATTGTTCTTATGTCCGTGGTGTGAAACAAGCTTTTTTTTTTTTCATCATCAAATGGGCCGTACAATTTGATTCTAATCTAAAATATGAACTTTTACTAATTGTATTAAGCGTGTCGTGTTAGGGTTAACATGATTATAACGAGGTCAGGTCAGTGTCAAGATAATTGACATGTTTACTGGGCCAAGTTAGTATTCGATTGTTTTTAACACGAATTCAATATGACACATGTTATGATTTCCTGTCTTTCTTTTTTTCTTTTTTTTTTCTTTTTTGTTCCCAAATTTCAATATATATAAATAATAATTGTATCATAACATTAACATTTTTTATATTTTTAAATATTTGGTACAATGAAGAACGAAATTTAGTGAAAAATATTTTATATGGTTAATAGAAAATAAACTTATATGGGCAAAAAATATTTTTTATTTTTCAAAGGCCAAAATCATTTTCCAAACTAAAGTTTTGCTACTGTCACCACACTATTACTCTCATTCTCACAACTATCACCACACCACCATCATCACGGTCATTACCACCATCACCGTCGTTATCACCACCACCGCTACCCCACCACCATGTCATCACCTCTACCTCCACTTCCACCTTTGTTTCACTATCACCACCAAATAAAAAAAAATATATTTTATTTTAAAATATTTTTCACCTAAATAAACGGAGCAGACGGATAATTGTTGTCTTGTTTGTTGTT
Source organism: Camellia sinensis (assembly GCF_055761805.1). Taxonomy (NCBI): domain Eukaryota; kingdom Viridiplantae; phylum Streptophyta; class Magnoliopsida; order Ericales; family Theaceae; genus Camellia; species Camellia sinensis. Next base: position 101,883,853 of record NC_138973.1, on the reverse strand, counting down.
GCAAATGGTAAAGTACACATTATATAGCAGCCACACATCAAGAAGGACCTGTCGTCATCTCTGTAGTCGAAAATTTGGGTCAAGAGACAGAATCATACAAAAGGAAGCCCAAATTGTCACAAATGGTAGGGAGAAATGTATGGGAAATTGTATCTGGATGCATGCATGGATGGATGGATGGTTGACCTTTCAGCACTACTGAAATGTGTGAATTTTATGAAATGAATAATGGGAAATCACGGTTCACAGCCATGTGCATTGGCAAAAGTACATTGAAAGGTTTACTATAGTATCATTTGTCACAATAAGGAAAATATCTAATTACACTATTTTCTTTTTTTTTTCTTTTTTTCACTCACTAGATCTAGAATGTACTTTAACTCAATTCTAAGAGAAAATAAAAAGGGTATAAACCTTAAATTTGTCGTACTTTTTTCTTATATGTCCAAATTGAATTTATTTGCTCAAATTTGTATTTTATTTATTCAATTATTTTTTTATCTATTCAATTAGCCTTTCTGTTCAAATTTTTTTATCTATTCAATTTTTCGAACCTATCTATCTAAATTATTTTAACCTATCTGTTTGAAATTTTATTTTATCTGTTGAAACAACAATTCAACAAAGCAAACACATTCTCTAATACACAAGTTTCTCTTCTATTGCATAATTTCTGTCATCATCGCTGAGATCTTTGACTACAAACGGATCAACATAGGTATCGACCCGTGTGTCGATCCTTCATAATAACCGAATCAGTTATCTTTCTATACTTCCCAAGTACTTCATGAACTGATCCCTAATCACAAATCAAAGTTGAAGATTTTTGGAAAAAGCTTAAGGTAAATTGGATATGTAGATTTAACTAGTGGGTCAACCGTTGATGGTGGCATTGGAGAAACCAACGATGCAATAGACATAGTCAAGACTGGAGATGGTGAGAAGGATGTCGGAGCGATCGATGCAAACTTTGAGCTCTCTCTCTCTCTCTCTTTTCAATTCAGCCTTACAACAAAACCCACTTCTTTTCTCTCTCTAATCAAACACAATATTAGAGAACCCACTTCAATTTATAGGAAAACAAATTATCTATTCAAATTGTGGTCATTTTGTAGAAGCACACGTACGCGCGCTGCAGTTGCCACCGCCACTTTCCAACCGGCTGAACCGAGCCTAGCGCGAGTGGCGTGGTGTGGGTTGTGGGTCGGGTCAAGATTGTAGACACCCTATTTTTGACCGCCTACAAGACTTGGGCGCTTTGTCTTGTGCACTCAATGAAGAATATTAAATTGTGTATAATTCGAATTCTCAACGAAGGAATTTAAGCTCAAGCTCTGAAACAATCCCAAAATCTTCATATTTACACTATTCTTACTAAGGGTGAGCAGCAGATATACCGATCCTCTAAAACCGACCGAACCGATCCGATCCGCCACATTTTGGACGGATGCGTGATGACGAGCGGACAGTTGCGGATTGATTTTCTCCAATCCGCCAATCCGGCGGACAGATGGCGGATTTGAGATTCATTTGGTCGCAATCGAACTGCCAAACCGCGAACACCCCTAGTAATTTATAAAACTTTGTGTTTTCAGTTTGTTTAAATATTTTATTTGCGTTTTCAATTAAAAAAGAGTTCAAATATTTTGTTGAAAAAAAATTTTCAACTTGAATATCTTTTTTGAATTGAAAAAAATAAACGCATTATTTATCTATATTTTTTGATTTTTAAATCTATCTCTAAAAATAATAAATAGAAAATACGATATATGCTGGTTGGTTTTCGTTTCCAAAAATAGATATAGATGTAACAATACAGAGACATACAAGGCTTGTTTGGTTTGTGCTTGTAGAGTAATTTTTGAGATAAAAAATACGAAAACTTGCTATGGGGAGAGAGTTTTAAAAAAAGTGATTGATTTGATGTGTATGAGAGAGAGTGATTTTGGAAAGTAGATAACCAAACAAAATTTTGAGATTTTTTTTGAAAAAATTTGTTTGGTTTGATTACTCTTGAAAATTTATTTGTAGAGAATTTTTTCCAAAATTTTTTCTGAAAAACAAACCAAACAAGACCACAATCTCTACTACTGCTTTGTTCATGGTTTTGGTAGTTTGAATTGTTTTTATATTTTAAGAATCACAGATTGTAATACTTTATGTGGTGAGGCATGCTGTGATTGTAGTATATGAATGAGGCATGCAGTGATTGTGATATTCTAAAGTTTCAAAATTTCTTACTTTGGATGAGACATGTAGTGATTGTAATATTTTTTTAAGTCATTAACTGTAATACTTTCTTCTTTTCTTTTCTTTTTTTTTTTTTTTTTTTTTGAGGAAGTGCACAAGTTGAATTATATTGAAAATTTATAAAATTTTAAATCGCCAAGCTGATTCACATCCATCCGCCAAACCGCCAATCTGCTCAATCCACATCCGCCGGATTGACGGACGGATGCGGATTGATTTTCTTCAATCCGCCAATCTGGCGAACGGATGACGAATTGGAGGTTCCGTGGCCGCAACTGACCCGCACCCGCCCCTAATTCTTACCTTAGAGGTCCCTTTTTGAACATTGTGCCACCCAATACAGAGCCTGAAACAGAGGAACATGGGAGCACATTGGGGGCCGGCCGTGCCTCATTGGGAGCTAACCGTGGCCATTTGGGACTGGTTGTGCCTTGTTGGCAAGAAACACTGTTCTGGGAAAGAATCAACTAGCTGTCTATTTTTGAAGATATTTATGACCTATTTTGCTCAAATTCTATAAATACGAACTGATCCCACTGTGTTGAGGGATAGAAAAATTTCAAAGAAGCAAAAACTCCCTTGAGAGCTCTTTCTTCTTGTGCAAGCTAGCTTTGAGATATTTTATCATCCTTGAACTATATCTATACATTATATACACTCTTAGAGCTAAACCTTAGGGCCTTGGTTGAGACTTGTGAATCATAATTCAACCTTGAGAGTACCTTTAGATTGAGTTTGGTTTACAACAAGCGCTTGTTCTCTTCAAGAGGTATAAGCTTACCATCTTTTTTCTTGCTTTCATTTATGTCCCTTTCTATCTATGTCTTGTGTCTTTGTGCTATTTTGAATCCATTTCAAGTGTTGGAACTTGGGGTTGAATAACTACCAAAACTAGAGAGGGTTAACATCCTTTCTTGCACCATAATTCATAGCTCATCCCATTTGTTTTCACACTCATTTCTTTGACTTTCAAATTGATTTTCAGAGTTGAAAAAAGGCTAAAAAACATGGTTTAGAAGGTCTTAAAAGTGGAGGGGTTGGCCACCCCTTCTTGTTCTTACTTACTAGTTTTGGTATCTCCTTGTTATTACTTATCTTTTTGTGCTCTTTAACACAAGTTTTAGCTACTGTTTTTTACATATTTGGGACTGTTTGGGATGGTTTTAATTCATTTAATTGGTTTATGCTTTGAATACTTTATTTGTTGGATTGTACATCCTCATGGCTTCGGTTGTTTAGGCTTTAGACACCGAGTCATTCGAGTTGATAGGCCTCTTTATATCATTGTAAATAATTAATCTCACATAATCATTTCTGCACTCTCCCTCCTTTCTTGTTTTTTTTTTCTTTGTTTGAGAGTTATTTCAAGTGATTGATTTTTATTCAAGGCATGAGAAAGAGACCTATGATCAATGGCTTAATTTCTACGGAGGTTCATTGTCAAGGAATAGTCTTCATTTCATGCTATGAATCACTTCTCGTTTGACATTTCTTCTCATTTAGTGGACTTAACCATCACTTTGGACAAATTGATAAAGTAATGGAAAGGACTAATAAAAATTGGCTTAAAATCAATGAAACCGACATAAACAAAATGCTTAAAATCAGTTGGATTTGGCCGGACGTTATGCCGAGTCCATCGTCTCGAGAATTGTCACTTATCAATCCATGATATTTTGATGAAACTTGAGATGTGTCTGTCTCCCTCTTTGAGTCTCCATGATGAGAGGGAGGGGTGATCGTCTTCAATGTATTTATTAATTGTTCATCCTCGCCTTTTTCCTCTTCGATTGCGGGGGAGGCGCGTCACTATTATCATTGGGGCTACTAAACTGGACGTCAACCTCATCCCCCTCATCTTCGGAGGTCGTGTATTGATCAAAAGACTCATCGGAGGGTGAGCATTGTCTCACTCTGTCTCTCCCCCAGTTAGCCCATCCTCTACCTCTCACTGAACCCTGTCTCTCTCTCCTCCTAGCTGGAGAAGGTCCTGCAGGTGCAGTTGCTGCTGGCTTAAGCTGTGCAGATATCAGAATTAGATATCGAAATTAGATATCAGAAAAGACTAACAGAATTGAAGGCAATACAGCAACAGCAAACTATGAACAAAGTATACCTCAATCTCATCGGTGACTAGAGCAATCTACCTCATCCACACCATCAGAAACAGTTTGCCAACTTTTCAGAGGAGATTATCCACGTACCTTGTAGGTACCTGCAAAAGAGAAAAGATTTGAGAATATGAAATAAAGTAATAAAACACAGTGGGCAGAAATATGGAGAAGTGTGTACCTGCTCGACGCCGAGAGCGATCACCAACCTGCAATCCCACACTTCAATGTGCTCAAAGGGGATCGGCTCAATCACTCCATTCGGTCACATATATACGACCTCTGTCAGTATCGTAAGACGCCCAAGAACGGGAGCTGCAACAGGAACCCCGCCTGCAACAGCGGCAGCGGCAGCAACAGCAACCTCAGGAATGGCATGGACCACACCCTGGGTAAGAGACGCTATCACCTGAGTCAGTAAGAAAGCAGTAAAGTCACCGATCCCATGGTACTGATCACCGTCCTCTCTCTACATGAGGTGATCGATCAAGGGCCCGTCTTGGAGGTCATCGGCTATCCTCATACTAGAAGGAAGAGGATGTGGGACGTCAAGATTAGCTTGGTCCTGGATCTGGCGAAGAAATCGCTCTCTCAAATAGTACGCCCTGCCGAAAGGGCCCTCAAACAAAATCCATATAGTGGAGGTCATCCATGCAGCAGCATAAGTCACCTTCCACACCTGAAAGATGCATGCCCAAGGATGCCAGTCAACCTGTAAACAGAATATGCAAGGAAAGAATTAGGTTTTTGGGATTAAATAGCAATATGGAAACAACAATATGGGAGCAACGGTAAAAAATAGTAAAAGAACAAGACTAGAGATTTTTGTTACCCTATCAGCGGTAACGATGTCGAAGAAGCGGTAGAAGTAAGAGAAGTCTCAGTCTACACACTGGCGCCGCTCGAATTGAGAGTTGTAGTACCGAGGGCGGGTTACAAACAACTCAATCGGCCTCACTGGAACAGGAGCCAAAGAAGTGAAATATATGTAAACCCACAACTACAAAAGGAAAATAGTGGACCAGTAAAGCAGATATAAACAAAAAAAGGTGGAGCAGATATAAACAGAAAATGTAGGACAAGTATAAATAGGAAATGCAAAACTGAATAGAAAAGTTTGCATTCGAAATCATCAAGCCATCAACTTGTGCCTATTGATGGTTTTGGGCTCGAATTCACTTTTCTCTTGAGTTTCATGATAGAGAAGAGCAAAAGGGACAAACATGGCTTAAAGTTGCTCTGTCTGCACTGTTTTCACCTTAGAGCACAAAAATAAATTTTTGTAAGAAATTAGGGCACGACCGGCCTTGTTTGGACCGAGTCGAGCCTTGTTTGGAGCCAACTGGAATCCAATGTTTGGTAAACAGAGTGTTTTTACAGAAATAGAGGGTAGTGAATGAGGATGAACAGCGCAAATCTGGGCAAACAGAGTAGCTTCTGCAAATTGTCCGCTTGAGGACACATTCGATTCTTATGCATTATTAATGTTGTACATATTCTTTTTGTAACTTTATTGTTATAATTATTGTTGTTGTAATTATTATCGTAATGCCCTTTTTTTGTAATAAGTAATTAGTTGTTTACTTCTTATTACTAATTCGGATTTGTAATAGTTTAGTTTAATTCAGATACTTGGACACTCATTCGGACCCTCTTGTATAAGGGCAAAACATGTAATAATGTGGTGTATGTCTTCAAACTCCTATTCTTTTCTCCCTTTTATTTACCCGCTTACAATGGTAGCACAAAGCATCATGTTTACTTAGAATTGTTCCATGACTTGTATCCATTCATCTTGCATACATAAAGGTTAAGTTCATCATTCTAACCAATGTCAAAATCACATTTTTGCTCAAATACATGCTTTATCCCATGTTTTGAATTGAATCAAATGCCATGTTAGTAGCTGAACTTGTTAGTTGCATCGTTGCATGTGTTGCATTAGTCATATTGCATTATTTAAGAGCATGTATGTTTTCTAATTATTTGGCTTTGTTTGGCTTGCCTTGGAGTACTAGGTAAGCACTTATTGCTTTAGTATGTTGCATCGTATGTGACTGTTACTATATCAAACATATTCCATGAGGCTAAGTGCTTAAGTGATATACCTGTTTGAATGCCGGTGGATAAAGGCCTCTTTACTCAAGTTGGAATAATTTGATTAATGTCAATACAAGATCACTTTTTCAAGTGACATGTATTCAAAACAATTTTTAAACAAACATAAAATCAAAGCATTCCAAATTTTGTGAATTGGTTTATACTTGTGTGCATCACTTAGTAAAATTAGCAATAAATAATCGAAATAAGAGCATATAATGTAAATGTCACGACCCCATTCCGCCCCTAGTAGAATGGTGTCGTGATGATCAGTAATCCGAGATTACCAAAGGCCAACTTACAAAGATTCACACACAATCAAAGTATATATATGGGGCTTACATGTGCGGAAACAATAAATTTAAATCTAAGCAGCCCATAAGAGCTGTGCATAGATCAAATGAAATGACATACATACCAACATGGTTTACAACTTGAATACCAATAAAATAACGTACGTGTTACATCTTGATCAAAAGGCTTCTCAAGCCGACATATACAAAAGACATGAAATACAAAGCTAAGAAGCATAATCTTCAAGATGCTAGCCAAAAATATAAACCAAAACATCTTGCAAATAATCATCTAGGCGTCACCGCCTTCTTGCTCGTCACCTACATATATATATGGAGAGGGTGAACTTGGATACTTAGTGAATGATATTAGTAATAAAGGTTTAAATGAATGATATCCGAGATCTTTATTAAACAATACATAGCATATCTTGTACAAAATCAAGGGATGAACCAAGTTCATCTGTCAAATCTTTCAAAACTTCAAGGGATGCTTACTAACATCAATATAATACAAGGGATGACATTCTGGACAAACCCACGCGGTAAACCGTCGGTGGCAAGACAAAGAAGATATCTCAAACAAACGCGCTAGTTGCATTATAGTCCCCTAGCACTAAGGACTTTCCAAGACAAACTCGCTAGTTGCATTATAGTCCCCTAGCACTAAAGACTTTCCAAGAATGTCATCAAAACAAGATAATACTTGATACAAAACTAGGGATAATCATTCATGCTTGATCAAATACTTTTTCAAAACGAAGCTAAGCTTTATCAAAACTTTATAACATATCTTTATTAAAAATACCACTCACATGGCTCTTCGGGTGTAGGGATTAAGGCAAGAATCCAAGACCTACAAATACATGGCAAAGTCCACTAAATGCACTTCAAGAAGACAAGAACAGATGCTCAAAGATGGGTATGAAATGCATTCTTAAAACAAGCTTTTCATAAGTGTAAATGATCTCGGCATTTCTTTCAAAACTAAATCAAGACAAAGAAAAACACGTGCTGGGAGTTAAAACACCGTTTCTCATCTCGGAAAAACATACTGGGTACCAACCAAGTCTTGGCCGAGGTGTGGTCTCGATGACCATATTCAGGGAAATGGAGTCTGGAAATTCTGGGTTTCTTTTTGAAGAACATGAAGAACATGAATATGAAGAGCCTGAATGCTAAAAATCACAACTTCTTTATTCAAAATCTGAGATTTCATAAGATGAGTTTGAAAACATGGACCTGGGTACCCATACTTGAAGATCTTATGAAAACAAACACAAAAACATAGATCATGATACAAACTTTCGGATCAAAACATGGTTTTATTTCGAGAACACAAGAACATCATTTTCTCTTTCTAAAACAAGCTTTATATCAATGCATGGCTCATGAAAATGTTAGATCATGCAATGTGATTAGATGAACATGGAGAACAATAGGAGTATATCAAGATTCTAACCTCAAAACACGGATCTAACGGCTTAAGGTGTGAAGATCAAGCTTGGAAATCTATTCTCACTTTAAGAACTCTTCTTCCTCTCTTCCTAGGACAAAGATATAACAAATGATATGTTTTCTCACTCTACCGGCTGACTTAACCCTCTACTGGGGCACGTGGCAACGACTGGTTGGTTCTTCTAAAAAAGGTAACTGACTGACAAGACAAGAGCATGACAAAGTGTGTGCAACAAGCAAGGTGACAACGGTACTCTAACAAAGTAAGGACCTCGGGTCAAGACATAGGCTTCGGCAAATAAGGTTTCAATGATCTCGGCTAGGAAGGATAACACTTGGCCCAGCTGTGCCATACCTCGGTCTAGGTCGTTCCAGTCCTGGAACAAGATCACTAGGTGCAAGGTTCAAGGATGTCAGATGCCTAGATGATAACATCTCGGCCTAGATGATGACATCTCGGCCAAGACGCCAGGGTGAAGATGGAGGTTAACCAAAGTGGTTCCAAGATGGTCCTAGGTGTAAGAAGTTCAAAGGTGACCTCGGCTTAACACAAACTAAGCAAGGAACAAAGCATGCAAGCAACACTTGGATAAAACAAATCAAGGTCTGCAGATGCATGTTTAAGCAAGACAAGGATCATGCAAATGCATGCAAGCATGACTAAGACAAGGTGAGGGTTATTACATCCTACCCCCCTTAAAGAAGTTTGGTCCCCAAACTTAAGTTACCTTGTCCCACAAACAACTCCGGATGTCGGATTTTCATTTCTTCTTCCATTTCCCATGTAGCATCATTGCCATAATGCTCTTTCCATTCAATCTTCACCATCGGTATCAACTTGTTCCTCAACCGTTTCACTTGCCTATCAAGAATCCGTATTGGCTTCTCCTCATAACCTAAATCTTCATTAATCACAATCCCGAAATGATCAATCACATGCAATGGATCCCGAATATACTTCTTCAACATCGAAATATGAAACACATTATGGACCTGACTCAGTTCTGGCGGCAAAGCAAGTCTGTAAGCAACAGGGTTAACTTTCTCAAGAATTTCAAATGGTCCAAGATAACGGGGTGCTAATTTACATTTCTTCCCAAATCTTGAAACTCCTTTTATCGGCGAAATCTTCAAGAACACATGATCCCCAACTTCAAATTCTAACTCTCTTCTCCTCCGGTCGGCGTAACTTTTCTGTCGACTCTGAGCAGTTCTGATTCTTTGCTGGATAAGTTTAATCTTCTCAGTTGTCACTTGAATCAGTTCGGGGCCAATCAAAGCTTTGTCTCGTACCTCGGTCCAACATATCGGCGATCTGCACTTCCTTCCATACAAAGCTTCATATGGCACCATGCCAATGCTAGCTTGATAACTGTTGTTGTAGGCAAATTCCACTAATGGCAAATGTACTTCCCAACTTCCCTTGAAGTCCAATACACATAGCCTAAGCATATCTTCAAGTGTCTGAGTTCTCTCTGTTTGCCCATCAGTCTAGGGATGAAAAGCTGTGCCAAATCTCAACTCGGCTCCCAAAGCTCCTTGTAGACTCTGCCAAAATCTAGAAACAAGCTTCGGATCTCGGTCTGACACAATGGACGTCGGCACTTCATGAAATTTAACAATCTCATTCATATACAGCAAAGCAAGTCGATCGGCATTAAAGGTAGTCTTAACAGGCAAGAAGTGTGCTGACTTAGTTAATCTATCAACTATAACCCAAATTGAGTCCATACCCTTTTGTGTCCTCGGCAAACCAATCACAAAATCCATGGAGACAAAGGTTGAAGAAGTCCTGCTGGCCTCTGATGCTCCGCTTTCACTTGTTGACAATATAGACACTGGGATACGAACTCGGCTATCTCTCTTTTCATATTTGGCCACCAAAATGTTTGCTTCACATCTTGGTATTTCCTGGATGAACGGATAATCTAGAACCATGGGATTCCTGCAAAAGTCTCCTTTTCAACTCCGGGACGTCGGCCTCACACAACCTTCCTTCAAACTTAAGTACCTGATTCTCAATGGTGTACCCTGACCTCGGCTTGGTGACAAACTCATCAATTACGTTCTTGAAGAATCCATCCTCCATCTGTCTTGTCTGTACATCCTCCATAATAGTCGGCTCCACTGAAATCATTGCCAAACATGCCAAATTCCCAACTAACTTCCTGCTCAACGCGTTAGCCACTGAGTTTGCTTTAGCCGGATGGTACTGAATCTGCATATCGTAGTCTTTCAATAACTCAAGCCATCTTCTCTGTCTCATATTCAATTCTTTTGGAGTGAACAAGTACTTCAAACTCTTGTGGACGGTGAAAACTTGGCAGGAAGCTCCATACAAGTAATGGCGCCAAATTTTCAAGGCAAATACTACGGCTGCTAGTTCTAAATCATGGGTAGGATAATTCTTTTCATGGGGCTTTAACTGGCGAGATGCATATGCCATAACCTTACCCCCTTGCATTAATACACAACACAAACCCTTGTGTGAAGCATCACTATAAATCTGAAATTCCTCATTGCCTGATGGTAGTACAAGAACTGGTGCTGTAACTAACCTTGTCTTGAGCTCCTGGAAGGCTGATTCTCTAACCTCGGTTCATTCATATGTCACTCCCTTCCGAGTCAACTATGTCAATGGTACTACAATCTTCGAGAAGTCCTTCACAAACTTTCTGTAATAACCTGCCAAACCCAGAAAACTATGAACCTCGGACACATTAGTCGGTGTTGGCCAATTCACAATGGCTTCAATTTTGCTAAGATCAACCGAAATACCTTCTTCATTAATCACATGTCCTAAAAATGAAATACTAGAAAGCCAAAACTCACACTTGCTAAGCTTGGCATACAACTTTCTGTCTCTCAAAATCTGTAAGGCAAGTCTCAGATGCTTCTCATGCTCAACTTCACTCTTGGAATAGATCAATATATCGTCGATGAAAACAACCACAAACTCATCTAGGTATGGCTTAAAGACTCTATTCATCAAATCCATGAATGCTGCAGGAGCATTAATCACCCCAAAAGGCATTCCTAAAAATTCGTAGTGGCCATATCTTGTCCGAAAAACAATCTTCTCAACATCCTCGGCTTTAACCTTAAGCTGATGGTAGCCCGACCTAAGATCAATCTTAGAAAAGACTCGTGCTCCTCGTAGTTGATCAAGCAAATCATCGATCCTCAGCAATGGGTACTTATTCTTAATAGTTACCTTGTTCAATTCTCGGTAATCAATACAAAGACGAAGTATGTCATCCTTTTTCTTCACAAATAGAACTGGTGCTCCCCAAGGTGAAATGCTAGGCCTAATAAGGCCCTTATCTAACAACTCTTGTAATTGCAACTTCAACTCCTTAAGCTTGGCTGGGGCCATTCTATATGGTGTTTTAGAGATAGGCTGGGTTTTCGACATAACGTCAACAGTAAAGTCTATTTCTCTATCGACTAAGTGGCCAGGCAAATCATTTGGAAAAACGTCGAGGAATTCATTAATAACTAGGATATCGGCCAATTCGACGTTTCCATTCAGATTACTTAGTACACTACACAAATAACCTTGACACCCTTTTTAGATCAACTTATAAGCCTTCATGGACGAAATCAAGTAAGGTGGGAATACTACTCCTTTACCCCGAAACGTAACCTCGGCTTGGTTTGGGGGTTTCAATGTGACACTTTTGGAAACACAATTAATGGATGCACAATTAACTACCAACCAATCCATTCCCAATATAGCATCAAAATGCGTCATATTCAACGGCATCAAATCAACTAATAATTCAATATCCTCTATCACAACAACACACACCCTATAAATGTATGCAACAGTCATAGTTCTCCCAGATGGAGTAGATACAAATAACACATAACCAAGGGGTTCTAGTTCCCTATTTAACTTCTCGGCAAATTTAGCCGATACAAATGAATGTGTAGAACCTGAATCAATCAATATATATGCATCTTGAGAGCAAATTGGAAGAGTACCTGACACTACTGTCTCGGCGCTCTAAGTGTCTCATGGCACCAATGCAAAAACTCTGCCCTGCCTCATCTGCGCCTTGTTGACGTTGCTTTTTTGTGTGGCACCTAAAGTACTCCCATTGTTCTTACCCTCATTAGACTTAGTCTTGGGACAGTCTTTAACACAATGACCCATCTCACCACATTCAAAACAAGCTCCAGACTCCCAACGACAGACTCCAGAATGTGGCTTCCCGTAAATTGAACATGTCGACCTAGCATCACTTCCTCAATTTGAGTTGCTTGAATTGCTGACGTTTACTCTCTTCTTGGTATCAAATGATGTTCGGCGGTTTTCATAATTCTGCCTCTTTCTTTGGCTCTCTCCTGAATTCGGGTATCTGTTTAGGTTAGCTTCTGCCAGAATGGCTTTATTTAATACTTTGGCATAAGTCGGCATGTTGAACATATTAACCTGATCTTGTATGGGTCCACGAAGCCCACTCTCGAATTTCCTGGCTTTTTTATATTCATTATTAACCATGTGGGGTGCATACCTTGCTAACTCGGTAAAGGCACGATCGTATTCAGCCACGGTTTTGTTACCTTGTGTCAAAGTCTGGAATTCCGTAGTCTTGCGGTCTCGGACACTAAGGGGAAAATGCTTGTCATAAAATAGCTCAAAAAATCTAGCCCAAGTCAAACCCGGATTACCTTCTCGAATCATCATCCACCATCTACGAGCGTCGTCATCCAATGTGAATGCTGACAATGACACTTTCTGAGCGTCGGTGCTAGGAAAAATCTCGAACAACTTCTCCATTTCCAAAACCCACGCTTTGGCTTTCATCGGCTCTATGCCCCTATGGAACTTCGGCTGATTCATCTTCTTGAATTCTTTAATCAAAGTCAATGTGCCGTCCCCATACAAAGCTGGTTGTGCAGGCACTTATGGCATTGGAGGAGGTGAAGGCAGAACTACATTTCGGCCGTTCGTCTGCTCGGCCTGAGTAGAGGTGGTACTAGTGTCTTGTGGCCTAGGTTGTCTCAACTCATGGACCAAACCTTCGACCAACCTTTCTAATCTGTCCAATCTGTCCTCAAAATGATCTCGGCCAACTAGAGGTCTACCCCTTCTCATGACGCTAAAAGTATGCAAAGTATGACTTCAAAACAAAATGAACAAATAGACATGTATGCAAGTAACAACTAATCATGCCGAGATGATGCACATCTTGTTGAGTATCAAGCAATATGATGCAATGCTAAGATCATTCTAAGGGAGATCCTATGCTCTTTAAGACTCAAGGTGTGTGAATAACGTACTATAAGGAACCGGTGCTCTGATACCAATCTGTCACGACCCCATTTCGTCCCTAGTAGAATGGTGCCGTGATGGCCAATAATCCGAGATTACCAAAGGCCAACTTACAAAGATTCACACACAATCAGAGTATACATATGGGGCTTATATGTGCAGAAGCAATAAATTTAAATCTAAGTAGCCCATAAGAGCTGTGTATAGATCAAATGAAATGACATACATACCAACATGGTTTACAACTTGAATACCAATAAAATAAGGTACGTGTTATATCTTGATCAAAAGGCTTCTCAAGCTGACATATACAAAAGACATGAAATACAAAATTAAGAAGCATAATCTTCAAGATGCTAGCCAAAAATATAAACCAAAACATCTTGCAAATAATCATCTAGGCGTCACTGCCTTCTTGTTCGTCACCTACATATATATATGGAGAGGGTGAGCTTGGATACTCAGTGAATGATATTAGTAATAAAGGTTTAAATGAATGATATCTATGATCTTTATCAAACAATACATAGCATATCTTGTACAAAATCAAGGGATGAACCAAGTTCATCTGTCAAATCTTTCAAAACTTCAAGGGATGCTTACGAACATCAATATAATACAAGGGATGACATTCCGAACAAACCCACGCGGTAAACCGTCGGTGGCAAGACAAATGAGATATCTCAAACAAACGCGCTAGTTGCATTATAGTCCCCTAGCACTAAGGACTTTCCAAGACAAACGCGCTAGTTACATTATAGTCCCCTAGCACTAAAGACTTTCCAAGAATGTCATCAAAACAAGATAATACTTGATACAAAACTAGGGATAATCATTCATGCTTGATCAAATACTTTTCCAAAATGAAGCTAAGCTTTATCAAAACTTTATAGCATAGCTTTATTAAAAATACCACTCACATGGCTCTTCGGGTGTAATGATTAACGCAAGAATCCAAGACCTACAAATACATGGCAAAGTCCACTGAACGCACTTCAAGAAGACAAGAAGAGATGCTCAAAGATGGGTATGAAATGCATTATTAAAACAAGCTTTTCATGAGTGTAAATTGTTAGGTTTTTATTCTTGTCAATTCCGTTTGACAAAACTCCTTTCAGTTGTACTTATTTTCGCACTTTTTATTTCAGTGAGGCTATGAGTGTTTAGATGCGAATCCAACCAAAATTGTGCCTTGCAGAGAAGTTTGTGATGTTACTGCTTTCAAGATTACCACTTCGCTGATTATGACGGGGATCGGGCTGCCCGGTCAGCTCGCGGGGGTCGAAGGGGTAGCGCCCCTTGACAAGTTCGGGGCAGCGCCACGCCAGGGTCGAGGGGCAGCGCCCCCAAAACAAAATGCAAAATTACATTCGAAGTTGCATGTCCGCCCTTGCTTGCTCGAGCGAAGGAGTTCTCACTCTTGAGCGAAGGCTGCATCTAGCAAAAAACCTGAGAATGATGAATGTACGCTCGAGCAAAGGTTGTTTGGCTCGAGCGAAGCCACTTATGGAAAAAACGCATTTTTGGTTTCTTGCTCGAGTGAGAGAGTCTTCGCTCCAGCGAGATTCGTAGTCCCAGATTTCTATAAGTACAGGTTTTTGTCAGATTTTAGGATTACTTCTCCAGATCTTCTTTTTGGATATTTAGGTTTATCTCTGGAGATATTTTGCTAGTTTTCTTTGATGTTTTGATTGAGTATTCAACTCATGGTTTTAGAAGTTTACATCAAATGATTGTTTGTTTAATTCTATACAAAAGAGAGAGTGTTCTTCGGTGGATTCTGAAGAATACGAGCCTAAAGCTTTGGTGGATTCTGGAGTGGCTCATCATCAAGACAATTCTGAGGTGAAGATGGGGTTGGAAAAGGCACATAGGGGTTGGTTCAATTCGGGCGTGGATTCACTAGGTAATTGAGAGTATGCCTGTGTAATTCCTTTATATCTTTTTAGTAGATTGTTTTGTGGCTGTTGCCTGTGGTTTTTTTTTTTATCACAATTGGAGGTGCTCCAATTGTGATTTTTCCACATTAAAATCGTTGTGTCAATTTGTCTTGATTATTTTATTGCTTTAAATTGATACATAATCATAAATCAATATCTAGTGGATTTCTAGATTTTTCAATGATCTCGGCATTTCTTTCAAAACTAAGTCAAGACAAAGCAAAACACATGCTGGGAGTTAAAACACTGCCTCTCATCTCGGGAAAACATGCTAGGTACCAACCAGGTCTTGGTCGAGGTCTCACACCTCTTGGCCGAGGTGTGGTCCCGATGACCACATTCAGGGAAATGGAGTCTGGAAATTCTGGGTTTCTTTTTGAAAAACATGAAGAACATGAACATGAAGAGCATGAATGCTAAAAATCATAACTTCTTTATTCAAAATCTGAGATTTCATGAGATGAGTTTGAAAACATGGACCTGGGTACCCATACTAGAAGATCTTATGAAAACAAACACAAAAACATGGATCTTGATACAAACTTTCGGATCAAAACATGGTTTTATTTCGAGAACACAAGAACATCATTTTCTCTTTCTAAAACAAGCTTTAAATCAATGCATGGCTCATAAAAATGGTAGATCATGCAATGTGATTAGATGAACATGGAGAACAACAAGAGTATATCAAGATTCTAACCTCAAAACATGGATCTAACGGCTCAAGGTGTGAAGATCAAGCTTGGAAATCTATTCTCACTCTAAGAACTCTTCTTCCTCTCTTTCTAGAGCTTCTCTCTCTTCCTAGGATAAAGATATAACAAATGATATGTTTTCTCACTCTACCGGCTGACTTAACCCTCTACTGGGGCACGTGGCAACAACTGGTTGGTTCTCCTAAAAAAGGTGACTGACTGACAAAACAAGAGCATAACAAAGTGTATACAACAAGCAAGGTGACAAGGGTACTCTAACAAGGTAAAGACCTCGGGTCAAGACATAGGCTTCGGCAAGTAAGGTCTCAATGATCTCGGCTAGGAAAGATAACACTTGGCCCAGCTGTGCCACACCTCGGTCTAGGTCGTTCCAGTCCCGGAACAAGATCACTAGGTGCAAGGTTCAAGGATGTCGGATGCCTAGATGACAACATCTCGGCCTAGATGATGACATCTCGGCCAAGACGCCAGGGTGAAGATGAAGGTTAACCAAAGTGGTTCCAAGATGGTCCTAGGTGTAAGAAGTTCAAAGGTGACCTCGGCTTAACACAAACTAAGCAAGGAACAAAGCATGCAAGCAACACTTAGATAAAACAAATTAAGGTCTGCAGATGCATGTTTAAGCAAGACAAGGATCATGCAAATGCATGCAAGCATGACTATGATAAGGTGAGGGTTGTTACAGTAAATAAGAATCACATCATGATTAGTAGAGATCGATTTTTAATCGGGTGACTGGGGTGCTTAATCCATAACCTTCCTCTCTCATACCTAAGTTCCCGAGCCGAGACACTTTAGTGATGACGGATAAGTGGCCTTTGGCACGAGTCACAGGTTCCTAAATATTCCAAAAACATTTAGGTGGCGACTCTGAAATCTGTCAAAACAGTCTATTTTTAGCGTTTTGATTCAAAATCGATTTTTCAAAATAATTACCGAATTTGGACTCATTTATGTTTATCTATTTCACATTATACTTGTGAAATTAGATCCAGAATCACGGGTGTCCGAACTGTAGGGCTATCGTATCGGAAAAGAACATGAAAAGCAAGCTACCAAGTCCTAACTTTAATTTTTTGGACAAAATTCATTTGAATTTTTTCAAACTCTTGCGGGAAAATTTTGAAATCCTTACGGAAATAATTCAAATTTTGCGCCAAAATTTCAAATTCAAAATTTTGCCTCCTTTCCAAACCAGTATCATTTCGGTCGCATCTTTCTGGCCATGGCCGCGCAGCCACCAAGGCCTACCCAAATAGGTGCATAATTGACTATACATAGCCTGTCATTCCAACAATTCTGGTATCCAATTGATCTAATTTTTTCCAAACATCTCTTCTTTCTTCTTCTTTTTTTCGTCCTTCTTATGCTCCTGCATTTGTCCAACATTTAAATAAGTGCACTTTTTAACTTTTTATGAAATATGGGTTGGGTATGGATTGGGTTTGAA
This sequence comes from Camellia sinensis, assembly GCF_055761805.1. NCBI lineage: Eukaryota > Viridiplantae > Streptophyta > Magnoliopsida > Ericales > Theaceae > Camellia > Camellia sinensis. The sequence continues at coordinate 101,866,254 of NC_138973.1, read as the reverse complement.
GTGATGTGGTAGAGAGGTGATGTGACTTAAATAGGGATGTGACTTAAATAGGATAGTAACTTTTTGACTTTTTTTGGTTTTGCCAAACCAAGCCTTAGTCTATAGGAAGAGAAAGAGAGAGTTACAGCATTGTTTGGTTCGCCAGACTTGATTTTGTAGTATTGCAAATTTAGTAGTAGTTATTGCATGATGGGAAGTAGACGCCAGTAAATCTCGAAACACCGGAGCGAGGGTGACATCTACTTTAAGAAGATTTTGTCCAACACAAGCCTCAACTTAAAAGTTTTTGTAGGCGATTAATTTATAATTTAATTTATTTAATTATTTTAATTATTTTTTCTAACTTATTTAATTTTTTTTTGTTGTTTATTTTATTTATACATTTAAATTGCACACACATAACCACTGGGAAATAACAATACATGTATGCATCTATATCTATAAAAATAAGAGAACAAGTAAACAAACTCATTTCACTATAGCTTTTTCCTGTCATTAGCAAATTCAGTACTATCAGATTTATTTACAAGCAATTCCCTCATAATTACTAGTGATAAAAAAAATAAAAAAATAAAATAAAAAGAGAGGGTGTTTTGTGATAGCCATGGTGGTGGGGTCATTATATAGGTGGTTGCCATGCCACATTAGTCCCTTTTGAGTGGATGGAGTGTAAGGCGGTGATGCCAGAGTGAAGGAGTGGAGAGAGAAGAGAATAAGAAGAAAGAGGAATGAAGACAATGATTGGCAACCATGGCTATGAGAGAAGATAAAGAACATAACTTAAATATACCATTATTGTTAACAAAAGTTAAACATGCACTTTGGTTCATACACCACGTGAGGATTATGTGATTATTTCTAAATAATAAAAGGGTGATCCAAATATAGGTCAAACCATAAGGAGGTAAAGTGAAATTTATCCTATATATATATACATTTATATGTAATGGCTAATATAGAGCATTGAGATACCGTGATTGTATGTTGTTGTGTATGTTTGGTGTGATTTTGTGATTTTCTTGAAAAAGTGAGAAAGTTTGAGTGCAAAATCACGTTGGCGCTAGAGAATGAAGAGTGATGCGAGGTTGTCGGCGATGGGTGATGGTTTCTAGTTATGTTCTTTTCATTCTTCCTTCTTTTTTTTTCTTTTTTTTTTTTCCTTTTTGTAAGTTTGCCCGAAAAACAACGTTGTTTTAAAGCACTGCAGCGAAACACTGATGGGATCCAAGGATCCTTTCCAGGATGTCCAGAATAAACCACACACAAAGAAGACAAACAAATTTAACATGGTTCGGCCCAATACTTACGTCCACGGGAGAGAAACCAATTTTTACTATCAATGGAAAGAATAAAGAAAGATTACAAAGGAGAATGAGACTCTCTCTCTCTCACTCAACTCAACACTCAGCTCCCCCTCCCACGCCGAGAGAGCTCTCTCTCTGCCACAAAAGGTCTCTCTGCTTTTCCTCTCTCTTTCTACATTTTTGGTTCACTCACATTCTTCCTCTATTTATGCACATACATGAGAGGTGTGAATTCAAGTTGGCAACCATTTCATCTTACGGCTGGCCGGTGGTCAAGTTTGGTAGGATTAGTGATAGCCATTGTTGACCTCCTTGAAGCTTGTCCAAGCTTCTCTATTCTTCTAACAACCTCCATTGATGACTTGGTGAAACTCTCCGTTCACACATGAAACAGAAACCCAACAAGCACTACAGGCTACCACTGCAAAAGATTCGAGCTCGTAACTCCGCATAGTTAAAATATACGGCTGTGCCTTATACCCCCAGTGGGGGTCGCACCCCCAGTGAGGTGGTGCGCCCCCACTGGCTGCCAACCGGAAAAAAAAAAAAAAAAAAAAAAAAAAAAAAGTTTTTTTCCGCCCAATCATGGGCCTCCACCTCACTGGGGGTCGACCCCCAGTGGGGGTATAAAGCATTTTTCTAAGATATAAATGAATTTTGAAATGATATCTAAATACAAAGGACAGTAAGCTTAACCATTTAGTTTTTTAATTAAATGATGGATACATTATATATACACTTCTTAAATTTTGATTAAAATATAATTTGTACCATATGGTTTTGAAAATTACATTTCGCCCCATTGAAATTTTTAATTTTATAACAAATTATCCATTTTATTAATGAATCATCAAGTCAGTTAATAATTTTTAATGATGTCAGAAATTTATTTCAATTAATAATTTAGGTAATTTTATTATTGTATATGAGAGCAGTTAAAAATTTTATTTTTTCAGTTAATTCTATTAAATAATTTTTTTTGCAATGTGATATTTGTAATTTTTCAAACCACTAGGGATAATCCATATTTTAATAAATATCAGAGAGTATATTTGTAATTTACCTTTTTATATTTTACTCTATTCAATTATTACTTAATATTATTTTTATTTTTTTAACATTAAAACGTTATATTTGCACCTCTTAACTATAAAAATTATTTTATTTTATTTCATCTCTTCATAATAAAGTATTTGTACAATTTTTTATGTTTGAAGAGTCAAAATGTAAGATTTTGAAGTTGAGAAAAAGAAAAATATTCATTAATAATTGAAGAGAATAAGGGGCCATTTGGGAAGCTAAAAAAAAAAAAAGAGTTATTTTTTAACTTTTAACTCATTTTTGGTCATATCACCTCTCGTATTTTTTACACACAAAAAATAAAAAATATTTAAAAAATTTTTAAAATTAACTTTTAACCAACTTCTCAAATCACTCCTAAAATGCGGTTAGTCCTTTCAATGATTACTTCAGCTCCCAGCAACTTATTTTTTTATTGATTAAAAAAGTTCACTTATGACAATGTTTGTTTGCAATTTCAAATTAAAAACTTATTTGACTTTTCAATTTATTTCTAAAAAAAAAGTAAAAATTTTTTAAACTACAATTTTTAACTTTTATAGCTTATTTTAAATCTTTAAATATGTATGAATAAAATAATTCAATTTCTTTTGCTAAATTATAACTTTTGAGATATCTTAGATATTTATATAACGAAAAAATTATGCCACAACTTATTTAGATAAAGGGGGTCAATATTTTTTAAAAATCATGAAAAGCTGCACTGAACATTTACAATTTAATTCACCCAAAAAACATTTACAATTTATTTCAAATTCTTTAATTTAATAATCTAAAAAGGTATAATTATAGAAATTAATTTATAAATAATATCAAATGAACCAATGAACTCATCTCATCTAATATTCCTGTGACTTTATTATAAAAGAGTTGGACTCCCTCTAGTCCATAATTGGATTAGCAGGCGTAGTTCAAGCTTGTGGAGCGGATTGAAAATTTCATTTTAATAATATGAACTATACATTTTATAGGTCCTTCATATATGTCACTTAAAAAAAAAAAAAAAAAGAGTCAATTTGATAATTATAACTTATTTAATTTATCATATTTTGTACCAAAAAAATGATTGACAAATGCATTTTTAAAAATAGACCATCAATATTTTTTATGACAAACACGATAAATTGAATAAGTTATAATTATCGGATTGATTCAATTTTTTTGTGACTGGTATAAATAAATGATCATACAAAATGAACAATTTAAATTATAAAAACGGTCTCATAATGGACCCCACAAGCTCAAACAAAACTCAGATTATGGACCGAAGGGGTGCCCAATCCTATTATAACATTAGAAAGAAAAAAAAGGGGTAAAATACAATTACAATTTCCGAGATTTGCTTAAAATATGGATCGCCCTGTGGTTTTAGAATGCCCTTGTCAGAATTTTTTATTTAACAAAGTTAATAGAAAAATAAAATAACATTTATAACTACTCTCCTATACAATAATAAAATTACCTGAATAGTTAATTAAAATATATTTTTTGACATTATTAAAATTGTTAATTGACTTGATCATATAATAATAAAATTGGTCATTTGTTATGCGATTAGAAACCTGAATAGACAAGATGTAATTTTTAAAACTACAAAAAGCAATTCGTATTTTAAACAAATCTCAAGAATTATATTTATAATTTACCTAAAATATATATATATATATATATATATATATATATCAGCAATGGTAGAGGGCCACAAAAACAGTGGCTCAAAATGCTCAAAACTGTTTTGACCCATTTGAACCACTGTTTTTGTGGCCCTCAAACATTTTTCTATATATATATATATATATATATATCTATATAATAAGGGAAGATAGTTTTTGAAAATGTATAAAATGTATGTGAGATACATTTGATTTCAAAGGCTCAGATGAATTCTAATAAATATCAATGGTTCAAAAAGAAGGTTTGGTTCAAAAGAAGCTTTGATTCCTGCCCAAACGCTCATCTCTCTCTCTCCCACTTCTGCCAAACACGTCTACCCCCTCTCTGCACGTTCTCTCTCTCTCACACTTCTGCAAAACACGTCTACAGACCTGAAAAGGAAGATCGACACCCACCTTCCTCGGTAGTTTTCCCAATTTTGAGTTCCGATCATCGCCGCCATTGAAGAGGAAGATCGAACTCAGCTCCTCGACACCCACCCTCCTCGGCTTCAAGAGTAACGAGCCCTTGATTTGAGTTGCTAATACAGTTTGGGGTTTTGTATATTCTATTGTTGATGTGTATAAGCCCATAAAGGCCATGAACTACCCACGGCCATAAAGGCCATGAACTACTCACGGCCCATCACTTGAAGCACAGTGCATAACCCAGCTGACGAGGTCCAGGACAGCTGGAGTCCAACATGACACAAAGAGCCAATGACATTCAACACACGGCAAGAGAAGGATGAACCACATCAGCAGACAAAGATCTGCAAAGTTATTGACACTGCACATCACCATTAATGCAGCCCATCACAGCATTTATTACGACAACACCTCTCCGCCGGAATAGGACCCCTTTACCCTGAGCAAAGCGAGCTACAGCATAGGCTTTCGGCAAGGAGAGCAGGTCGGAAGGAACAGTGAAATGATTGCCAAAGGATATAAGCAAATGTTATAGATAAGAAAAAAAGTTAAGTTCTCTATCTCGAATCCTCTCTCATATACTCTGCTTCTCTTCCTAACTTGCTTGTCGAAGAGTTCGCTGGGGGACTACTCCGTTCCCCGTTGAACTTGCCTGCAGGTTATCTGGTGGGCTTGATCATTTGGATACGGGCTAGAGGAGCTTAGACCTGTCTGATCCATTCACTGGGACGAACAGCATTAACAGTTGGCGCCGTCTGTGGTAACGCTTTGCTTCGTACGCCAGTTGTGATCACTGTCGCCGGAGGCCCCGTTCCAACAACCTCTCTCTCCTACCCGTCAAAGTGCATAGTCACGACTAAATCCATGGCTTCTCACAATAATGTTACCGACCATCAAAACGACCCCCCCAATCCAAACAACCCACCACAGTACTTTATCGAGCTTACCAACAACATCAACCGCATGGCCGAACAAAACCAGGCCTTGATAAATGCCTTACTCCAGAGGAACCTTCCGATTCCTCCTCCACCACCTCCAGATATTCCCCCCAACCGAGAAAGAACCCCGAGCCATACTGCCCCTCAACCCCATCCACCCAACCTGGAAGGTTTGCAACCTCCCCACCCACACATAAATCCGCCACCACCACTCCCACACCCGTCGGTCGTACCACCAGCCCCTGAAGGGGAGGCCAGCAGCGTCCAACCTCTACTGACTGACTAGGGGGACCACGTTCCACTCTGGGACGCCGAGCTCCGAGCAATGAAGCTCTAACTCCAAGGAGTCATTCAGAACATTCAGAATAAACCCTCTACCACGGCAAATTCACCATTTGTTGCCTCCATTCGGGACAAACCTTTGCCCGCCAAATTTAAGATGCCCACCATTGACTCCTTTGATGGTACGACAGATCCAGTCGACCATCTGGAGACCTATCGTACACTCATGATCCTTCATGCCTTCCTCGACGAGATCATGTGTCGGGCTTTCCCCGTGACACTGAAGGGGTCAGCCTGACTGTGGTTCAGTCAGTTACCGGCGGACTCTGTCTCCACTTTCCAACATCTCACCGACTCCTTCCTCAGCCATTTCATTGGAGCCCAATGCCAACGCCGTCCTGCAACCCAACTCCTCAACATCCGTTAGACCGAGAGGGAGTCACTACGTAGCTTCGTTACCCGCTTCAACACCGAAGCCCTACAAGTAGCGGAGAATGACGATAAGGTCATCCTTACGGCTTTCATGGCCGGGCTGCGATCGTCCAATTTCCTCTTCTCCCTCTCCAAAAACCCCCCGACCTCTATGGCAGCCCTATTATCCAAAGCTCAGAAATATATGAATGCCGAAGATTCACTGGCCGCTCGCCAAGATCCAATATCCAAAAACCCGCCCCCCAGAGAAAAGAAAAAAGACTCGGAACTAAGAAACACCCAGTGTAACAGCCAAACGCCCCAATATCCCGACCGACCTCCTCGCACTGACCGGTCGGCACCAGCACGACCCCCCGGTCAGTTTGAGCGGTACACACCCCTCAATTCTCCTATGGAACAAGTTCTCCACCAAATCCAACGGGATTACCCCCTCAAATAGCCCTTGCCTTCACGGACCCCTTCCAACCGGAAAGACCAGTCCAAATACTGTCGCTTCCACCAGGACCACGGCCACAACACTGATGATTGCATCAACCTCAAGGATCAGGTCGAGACCCTCATTCGTCAAGGGCGTCTCAACCGATTCACGGACACCCGCCCGCAACAGAGACAACGAACCAAGCCCCTCAGAAACAACCGCCGACGTACCCCACCTCGGCAGCCAGCCCAACCTACCCAAGGCCATGACCGCCTCCCACAACAGCCTCGGCCCCCAGGTAACCCCCCTCCACCAGTTGGTGAAATCCGAGTCATTTCTGGTGGCCTTGCTTGCGGCGGACCATCCCGCTCCGCTCAGAAAGCAGAGCTCAGGAAAATAAGGCAAGGTTCGGACAAAGCAGTGGACACGGTAGACCGACCTTCCAAGCAGCCCAAGAAGTGGACAGAGCCCATCACCTTCACGGACGTCGATTGTACAGGCATCCGTTATCCTCATGATGACCCCCTTGTCATTTCTGTCCTTCTCTCCAACTATAAGGTCATGCGGGTTCTCATCGACAATGGTAGTTCGTCTGACATCATATTCCTCAGTTGCTTCCGCCAGCTCAAAATTGGGAAGGAAAGCCTGTCCCCTCTCCAAACCCCCTTGGTCAGTTTCACTGGCGACCGGGTGACCTCCATCGGCTCCGTTGACCTCCCCATCACTATTGGCGAATACCCACGGCAGACTACCAAGTTACTCACCTTCCTTGTGGTCGACTGTCCCTCTGCCGACAACATCATCCTCGGTCGTACCGTCCTCAACGCTTTCCAAGCTATCACTTCAACCTATCACCTCGCCATAAAGTTCCCCACCGACCAGGGGATCGGGATAGTACAGGGAGAGCAGACCATCGCCAGGGAATGTTATGTCGCCTCACTCAAGGAAGTCAAGTTGAAGGAGGCCATGATCATTGAAGGACTTGACGCCCGAGATGAGGATGAACTGGTCAGGGGCGAACCGGTGGAGGAGCTCGTTGAGATTCCCATCGATCCCACCAACCCAATGAAAACTGCTAAGATCGGCAGCCAGCTATCCCCCCAAGCCAAGGTCGACCTTACTGCACTTCTGACCGAGCACAATGATGTATTCGCCTGGACTCATTCAGATATGCCAGGCATCGACCCTTCTTTTATAACTCATCGCCTCAGCGTTGAACCTCATTTCCGACCGTACCGCCAAAAGCAACGCATCTTTCATCCGGAGCGCAATACTCTTTATGCCGTAGAGGTCGACAAACTCCTTGAGGCCCAATTCATCAAAAATGTCGACTACCCTAAATGGCTGTCAAACGTGGTCCTCGTCCGCAAGAACAATGGCAAATAGCGACTTTGTGTCGATTACTCTGACCTGAACCGAGCTTGCCCCAAAGACAGCTATCCTCTGCCCCGCATAGATCTGCTGGTCGATGCCACGGCCGGTCATCAAATGCTCAGCTTCATGAATGCTTTCTCCAGCTACAACCAAATTCTCATGCACCCGTCCGATCGGGAACATACATCCTTCATCACTGACCGAGGTACCTACCATTACCAAGTAATGCCATTCGGATTGAAGAACGCTGGGGCCACCTACCAACGGTTGGTCAATGCCGTCTTCCATCACCAAATAGGTCGGAATATGGAAGTATACGTCGACGACATGCTAGTTAAGAGCAAACTCTACACTGATCACCTGACCGACCTGCGGGAGACCTTCGCCACGCTACGCAAGTACCAAATGAAGCTCAACCCAGAGAAATGCGCCTTCAGCGTAGGATCTGGGAAATTCTTGGGTTTTATGGTCAGTCAGCGGGGCATTGAAGCTAACCCTGAAAAGATCAAGGCCTTGATTGAGATGCAGTCTCCCAGGATGGTCAAGGAGGTCCAAAGACTCATTGGCCGAGTTGCAGCCTTCAACCATTTCATTTCTCGCGTGACAGATAAGTGTCTACCGTTCTTCAAGGTTCTTCGGCAAACTTTTGAATGGACAACTGAATCTGAAGAGGCTTTCCAGCAGTTAAAGCAGTGCATGGCCAATCCACCCCTCCTTTCACAAGCGATCACGGGCGAGTCCCTCTTCCTCTATTTGGCCGGCTCAAGCACTGCAGTCAGTGCAGCTCTTATTAGGGAAGACGACTGTAGACGCGCTCGTGGGCCTCATGCTACAGTTCGGACTCAATTTGTGTCACGGTTCTTAATCTGAACCAAAGAGTCTAAATCCAGCAAATCGTTTTGAGAAACAGATTTTTTGAAAAAAAGTGCCAAACATGGACTGCTTTGCCAGATACAGAGTCGCCACCTAAATATTTTAAAATGGGGGAATTTAGGAAATACTGACTCGGTGCCGAAGGCCACGTGTCCGTCATCACCAAAGTTGCCTCGGCTCGAGAACTTGGGTACGATCGGGGAAGGTCAGCTATGAGCACCCCCTCTCGCCCGGTCTGAAGACCGGCCTCTACTAACCGTGATATCCAGTTTTGAAAACGTTATGTGTTCTTATTCCATTTATTAGCCTAGAATTACTATATTATGCGCACAGCACACAAGTATAGACTAGATTGCCTAATTTGGAAATAAACATTGCATATCCGTTTGTCTTGAAAAACATTTTGGAATTTGCTACTCGCAAGTAGGCTAAAATACGGATTTCAACGAGTTTTTCCAACTCAGACAATCCAACCATCACCCACAGGCATTCAAATAGTTTATCGCATAAGCATCTAGCCACATGGTAAGCATGCTGTCATGATAGCATTCACACGCATGCGATATGCTAAAGCATGAAAATACTTACATCGTACTCCGTGCCAAAACAATAAACTAGTTAGCCAACATGCATGGTCCAAGTTCATGTCAAATTGACTAATGCAACGCATACAGGATGCAATTAGAGTAGGCTCGGCTAACCTAAACATGGCATGTGAAATGCAATCAATTGATGCACGTATTCAATTTGGAATTGAAGTACAAATGCAGTTAGCATGATGTACCGAGCCCGGTGCATGCGAGACAAATGTATGGATGCACGCATGCATAGCATAAGGTATGCTAATTTAAACATGCCCTAATCTACCTTCATAAGCAAGTAAATAAAAGGGAAGAAAGAAGTCGAGGTTGGAAGACATGCACACACTCACCCACACATATTACAGATTCGCCCTCGCTCGGAGGGACCAAATAAATATTACAAATTAACTAACTCGCAAGCTAATTAATTATTACAAATTACCTAATTAGTTAACAAACTAACTAAGCTAGGAAAAATAGTAAACCGCCTCGGGAAGAGAGCTCAATGCAATGCGTGCTCGGGTCTTGCTCGAAAGTGCACCGCCATGCATAGGCTGCCTCTGTTTTCCTTGCTATACTCCTTTGGAGACTGTCAAAGTCTCAGAATTGCTTCTCTGGACATTGGGAGACACCACCGGCTGAATAGGATGGCCACCGGCAGTGTTGTGTGATCACCGGCTGTTGGTGAAGCTATCGGCACATGAAGGATTGCCGGTCGGCACTCAACACTGTCGGTCGGCAGAAAGTTCCTGCAGAAACTACAATTGACAGCAACAGAGGGCAAGGCAGAGCATGGCAATGCAATTCAAGCAATGTATGCACCAATCATGTCCCCTATCATGTTAGTGACTCAAGGGGACATGCTTCTTGGTTCTCGGACCAACAATCGCGCATTTCAATGCGTGATGGGCCAAGAGACCAAGTGTGCACATTTTGATGTCAAATGCAATGCAAACCAACAAACCAAAGCCCAATTCCTATCACTAGATCAAGGAACAAGACATGCATGCTAGATGCAATGCAACCTAGGCATGCAAGCTAAGGATGCAACATGGGAATGCAAGATGTACATGCAAGCATGCAAACAAACATGCAAGGTAAGCATGCAAGCAAGCAAAGGATGGACTTAAGCGTGATTTAGGCAGCTCTAATTAGGCCCAAAACAGTGGCCATAAGTGCTATGAAATGAGGACTAAACACACATACACACATGCACATGTTAAAGGGCTAACACTCAAGCACCAAAAGGGCAACTCTCAAGCACACTTGAAAGAGGCATATCACGGACTAATAGCATGCAAAGTAAGCATTGAAAATCATGTTACAAAAGGTGCTAAGCCAATTAAACAAGATAAACAAGGCATGCAAACAAAGCCAAAAACCCAAGACAAGCCAAGAGGCTTAAACCAAGACTAAGTCAACCAAGCCCCACAAGGCTAAGAAGACTTAAAACAAGTCTAAGGCAGGCCTAGACAACACCCAAGGGACACCTAGATGGCATCTAAGTGGCTCAAATCCAAAAGCATGCACAAGGGCCAAAACATGGAGCATGCAAGACAAGCTTTCAAAGCTTCAAAGAGGCATCCAAGGCAAGCATACAAGCATGTTAAAGGGACTGAAATAACATGGCAAATGGTCCCAACCTACTAAATTAAGGCAAGGATGCATGCTATACATTCACACACTTAAGACCAACAAGCCAAAATGCAAAGGGGGCTATACCAAGCATGCCAAATTCGACCCAAACAACTGTGGACAGATCTCTAGCTTGGCAAAATAAGCACAAAAGCTTCACAAAGCTAGACCTAAAACATGCTTGAACAATGGTTTACAACCTAAGGCATGTTAAGGCCTAAACATGGCATTACAAGGTAGGTATGCTAAGCATGCATGGTATACCAAAATCAACTAAAAACAGAGGCGTATTATGACATAATAAGCACAAATAACAGCCAAGGCATGGTCAACAAGAGCCTAAGCTAGATGCTCCCTCAAGAGGCCAAAAATGGTCCTTTTCAAGGACAACAAGGAGAGGGGGTGGCCCTCTCCTCCCTAGGACCTCAAGGCACCATCCTCACCTCTGAAATCCCTCAAGATTTCAGTGGTGAGGAGACCCAAACACCTAGGTCTCAGAACTCACTCAAAATAGCACAAAATGGGGCCTCTCAAGGCCTAAGAGGGGTCAAACACCTCCAAACCACAAAACACTCTAAACAAACTATTTAGAGGGCCCAAAAACAGAACTTTTTTATGTTATACACTAAGCACAAAAACAGTTCTAAGATAGGTAAAAAAAGTATGCAAAAATGGGGAATAAAAGGGCAAGATTGTTACCCTTGAAGACTTTCTTCACAAATGGTGGACCAGCTGCTTCCTTGAGCTTAAACCAGCTCCAAAACTTTGAAAACAATCCCTTAGAACCTCAATAGCCAAGGGAAGGTGTAATGGTATGTGTTTGTGTGCAATACTAAGAACAAATGCACCTAGAACACTCAAGAGAGAAAAAGAGAGATAGAATGTGTATCAAACCCTAACCCTAAAACCAGAGCTCTCCTCTGTATTTTTTGTCTCTAAAATGTCTAACCCTTCAACAAGAGAGAAGGGCTCCTCTGATAGAGCTTTTTGTCTTGTAAAGCTTACAAGACAAGCTTCTAAAGAGAGAGATCCCTCCATACACGTGTATGGAGGGGAACAAAATGCCATACAGCTGTATTAAAATATCTGCAAAAGTAGATGAACAGTAGTCGGCTGCTCAAAATTGCCATTTTGACAAAATGGACTGCCGACCGGCAACAAAGAATGCCGACCGGCAATACACATTGCCGATGGCAACAAAACACCAGCCGGTGGCCTCTGGCCATGGCTGGTGATGTGTGGGGATGCCTCACAAGGCTTTCCCTGCCCCTCCAAGGCAAAACACAAGTGTTTGGTGCAAAACCAGACACTAAACAGTCGAGTTCGGAGATACTGAGGCAAAGTGCGTAGCCGAGACCTCCGAGAACTCCAAACGAACACAAACATGGATGATCACCGGGTGTTCAAACGGTGACGTCCAAGTCTTGAGGACGGTCAAAAATGGGGTGTCTACAGTTGCCCCTCTTTGACAGAACTCGAAAGTCATAAGAATGACGGGAGTGAATGTCAAAGCCCAGAGACGACCTATTTTTGACAAGGCTGAAGACTTGGACAAACAAACAAAATACAAATGAATGAATGGTTGTGCTCGCAGGCTGCCTACGCATCCCTTTGCAAGGAATCAAACCAGCGTAGTTCAAGGGCAAGATGCAAATGATATGAAAGAAGACTTTGACAATTGGACTTATACGCTACGCGAAGCCGGTTTGTATTCAAAACAATGCAATGTACTCACAAGTACAAGTGAGGTGCGCAAGATAGCGCGATAGGATGCATGCAAAATGTAAGTAAGGTGCACAAAACAGTGCGATGCGCAAGAAAGCGCGAGTGATAAACTTCACAAAACAGTGCGATGCGCAAAATAGCACGAATATAAACTGCACAAAACAGTGCAATACGCAAAATAGCGCGAATGATAAACTGCACAAAACAGTGCGATTGAGGTGCGCAAAATAGCGCGAATGTAAACTGTACAAAACAGTGCGATGCGCAAAATAGCACGAATGATAAACTGCACAAAATAGTGCGATGCGCAAAATAGCGCGAATGATAAACTGCACAAAACAGTGCGATGCGCAAAATAGCGCGAATGTAGCTGCACAAAACAGTGCGATACGCAAAATAGCACGAATGATAAACTACACAAGACAGTGTGATGCGCAAAATAGCGCGAATGATAAACTGCACAAAGCAGTGCAATGCGCAAAATAGCGCGAATGATAAACTGCACAAAACAGTGCGATGCGCAAAATAGCGCGAATGTAGCTGCACAAAACAGTGCGATACGAAAAATAGCACGAATGATAAACTGCACAAAACAGTGCGATGCGCAAAATAGCACGAATGATAAACTGCACAAAACAGTGCGATGCGCAAAATAGCGCGAATGATAAACTGTACAAAACAGTGCGATGCGCAAAATGGCGCGAATGATAAACTGCACAAAACAGTGTGATGCGCAAAATAGCGCAAATGTAGCTGCACAAAATAGTGCGGTACGCAAAATAGCGCGAGTGATAAACTGCACAAAACAGTGCGATGCGCAAAATAGCGCGAATGATAAACTGCACAAAACAGTGCGATGCGCAAAATAGCGCGAATGTAGCTGCACAAAACAGTGCGATACGCAAAATAGCGCGAGTGATTTGAAATGCACTAAACAGTGCGATACGCTAAACAGCGCGAGTGATTTGAAATGCACTAAACAGTGCGATACGCTAAACAGCGTGAGTGATTTTGAAATGCACGAGACAGTGCGATACGCTAAACAGCGCGAGTGATTTGAAATGCACTAAACAGTGCAATACGCTAAACAGCGTGAGTGATTTGCAATGCACAAAATAGTGCAAGTGAGATACAACCACAAGATGCACAAGACAGTGCTAGTGAGATACAAAGTGTAAGTGCACAAGACAGTGCGAGTGAATGCATGTTCTATGCAAATGAGGTGTGTTTTCTATGCAAGTATGGAAGAGTGCATTTTCTATGCAAAAGATACGAGCATTTTCTATGCAAGAAACAGGAGCATATTTTATGCAATATTGAAAGCAAATTCTATGCAGAATCGAAAGCAAGCATATTCTATGCATGAATCATAACAATGCGCGGCACGCATGTAACAGAAGTGTATATGAAAGTGCACATTCCATGCAATGGAAGGGCATCAAACACGTACTCTGGTGCCTTCGATTTACCTTTCGGAGGACTTGGCAATACGCTCAGCTCAAAAGGGGACACCCTGCTTATGTTGGCGAGAGATAACATCTGCATGTGAAACCCTCGGGTGCTGCTTGGACTGCCATTCCGGCTTGAAGCAGGCTTACACTTGGGGTCGAGATACACTCGTACTCCAGAGAAATGGCGAGGCCCGAGAAGGTGCACCTGGAGTGCAGTCTCGGAATTTGCTGAAGTTGAAACAGACTAAGATGCTCCAAATTTTCCCTCTTTTCTTTTGCTTTGCAGTCCGGAACCTATATAGCTTCAGATAGGTCCTTGTTCTACTATTCTCACATGACCTGGGTTGAACCTTGTGGTTTATGAAAGAAAGAATCTTGTTTTGCATAAATGTGCAGAATGGCACAGCACTCTGAGCACAAAACGATTTTTTTGAAAATGAGAAAAGGGTTCTCAATTGGGTATTGAGCCTACAACTGAACACAGCATACTATGACTCAACAAAAGGTACACGACCTAAACACATCAAGTAACACTCGAAAAAAGACTCAAAACAAAAATTGAGGTAAACAAAACAAAAGACACGACACACAGACGTGTTACAAAGACAAGAGACCTCTCAGTTCACGAGGAACCAGTTTCTTCGGGTAGTGTTTCCCATCCTTTCTCATTCGTGATTCTCACATCACTCTGGCACTTAATCTCTATTTTTCTGAAAAAGCCCTTTTCTCACTTTTTCTCTCATCGCACATCTCTCTATTCTTCAATCTCTCATTTTTCAATCCCTCCCTTGGGTGGTTGATGGATAAATAGAAAGTTGTGGGCTCTTGCCCCTAGCATTCCACTAGATTCTTCTTCTTGTTCACAACAGTGAGTTTCTTCCACAGAGGGGCTACGCTACAATTGGGTGTGTAGCAAATCTGCAGCTGACATCGGTTGATGATGCTCTGCTGGAGAGTTTGGACGTGATCAGATCTGTCTAGATAAAGGAGTGGAATATCTTGTCCCATTCCGGTTCGTGCTTCACACTTGGCTTAATACCTCGTTGCTTGGAGGATGAGAGAACTTTTAGCCGTTTTGTGATCAGCCTTAGTGGTGCCCTTTTCTGGCGAATACGGTGCCCTTTCGGCAAGTAGAGTTCCCTTTCTGGAAAGTATGTTGACAACAGGAGGAAGACAGAACATCTGACTCAACTGCCCCCCTATTTCATCATTTTGACCATTTTTTTATTTTGGTTTTAAAACAATTTTGACCAACATGAAAGTTAGATTAACATGCTTGTTCAATTTTCTGATTTAAAATCATGCAAGTCTGGCTATGAGCACTGAAACTTTTCCTTTTTTGGGTCCAAGAAATGGTCCGATTTTGGGAAAATAGAATAATTTTTCGAGAAAATTAGTCAACCTCTGTAAAAATTCTTAAAAATTATTTTTGCAAACGGCCAATGCTTAACAAGCACGGAACCTACTCTCGAGATGCACACCCTCAGATTTGAAGGAAAATTGCTCCTTGCTTGAGGGCAGCTGCATGGCAACGGACAGTCGCCCCTTGTTTGAACGGCACTGCAGCGCATTGAATGGCAATGGAAAGTTGCCCCTTATTTGAACGGCACCACAGCGCATTGAATGGCAACGGAAAGTTGCCCCTTGTCTGAATGGCCCCGCAGCGCATTGTAGTCAGTCCTCAGAGTGACGAACACAACCAAATTCTCGGATACAGAGAAAGCGAAGATAATCAAAACCATTACATTGGCACAGTCAATTTGAAGTGTTTTATGGCTGGACTTTAGAATGAAATTGCCTACGTATCCCAAACATGGGAATCAAGCCTTACGTAGTTCGGGGTTAAGGTACACTCGGGTATTATCCTCTCCTTTTTAGGCTCTAACTTTTGCCAAGGCGCCCGTTGCGGGTTTTCGACCTTGCAAGCTTTGTTCTTCTTTTCTTTTCAATTTTTTTCATTTCTTTTTCTCTTCTTTTTTTTTTTTTTGCATTTTTTTTTCTTCTTCTTTTTTTTCTTTTCTTTTGCATTTTTTTTTTTTTGCTTTTTTTTTGTATTTTTCTCTTGCTCTAACTTTTGCCTGGGTCGCCCTTCCGGGTTTTCGGCCCAGTGAGCCTCTCAAAGGGTAAAAGTGTAACAAGTCCATACCAAATGGTTTTAGGGTTTTGAAGCCATCCGTATCCAGGAGAGTGGCTATTGTATTGATTTACTGAAGGATCCATCTTCGGCTCTTCGAGCATATCTGACATTTTTGCCCCTAGTTTGAGGGGGGGCTTCTGATCTAGCTTTACAAGCTTCCTTTGATCTGATCTTCTTGATCTGACTTTGGTGCCTCTTGTTCGAGGGCTGCTTCAAAATGGCCACACAGGCCTCACGTTGTGGTTGACCGTTGAACGTTCTGAACTTAGGTTCAAGGTTTGAAAGTGAGGGGTCGAATCTCGAGGCTGAGAGCGATCCTAAGCTGCATAATCTCAAGAGCGATCCCACACAAGTCTTCGCAAGACTGCACAAAATATTTTTTGAAATTTTTTAAGAAAGCGACAAATCGCTCGCGCCGAAGACAGTGTAGAACCAATCTGGATCAAGCCAGGGTCCTTCTCAGTACTCACATTAACAAGCATGATCTCAATCATTAAGGGCTTAGCATGCCTCTCTTTCTCTCAATTGATCAAATTTTGTAAAACCCGAGGAATTCCTTCCTCTTCATTTTTATCACAATGTTCAAAAGGTTTTGAAAAACTTAGGTCAATGCAATGAGTTCGAGGCACAGAAAAGTAGGCGAAAAGTACTGCCGTTTCAATCAAACTTTCTGGCACAACTGGCACAAGGCAGAAGCAAGCACAAAATCATGAAAAACCACTGCTGTTTCATTCAAATCTGTTAGCACAACTGGCTCCACGGCAGAAACAGACTCAAAAGAAAGCAAAAAGACAAACACAAAATAAGCAAGTGATGTCCGAGATAACACCCCTGAAATCACCCGACTCTAACAAAACAGGACTAACTCGACACAACAAGACAGACCCGACTGACTCAGTACGAAAAGACTGACTCTAAACAAAGAGACAGACTCAAAACAAAACAACAGAACTGACTCAATACCCAAGCCAGAACGTACAAAACCCAGTATTCACAAATGCTCAAAACAGTGCGTGCTATACGCCACATCCGGAGTAAATTGAGCGCCGCCCGCAGGTGGTTCATCCCTCGATCACATCACATTATCCCCCACAAGTTCACTGATCAAGTGCCGATAGACTTTGCAGGACCTGGTGCGGGGATGACCTTGTTGTCAATCAAATTTTGTATCTCGTGACGGAGACGGACGCAACTGTCGGTGTCGTGACCGGTTTGTTAATGAAAAGCACAGTACTTAGTCAGGTCATGCTTTGAAGGGAGAGGATCAGGTAGAGGCCGTTGTTCTAACGGTTTCAGATGTCCTTTCCTGAGTAGGACCCCTAGAGCTTTAGACAAAGGCATAAAGAGTGGGGCGAAAACCCTCTTGCCTCTGGGTAGATAGTCCGAAGTTCGGGGGTTTGAAGTGGATGCACTAACAAAGGGGGTGGCTGCTCTTGGTGTGGTGGTGGTGACCATGCCCACTTCAGAAGATTTTGCGGTTGCATCACCATTGGTGGTTGCATTCGAACTGAGGGTAAATGCCCTCCTGGGCTGCTCCTTCTCCTGATCAATGAGGCCCTGCTTCATAGCGTCATCGATCTGTACTCCCATCTCATGCAAATCTGAAAAGGTAGGGAAGGGGAGCACGATCATTTTCTGCATTAGTTTCGGCTGGAGGTTGCGCACAACCATCCGTATTTGATCCTTATCCGTTGGCCTAATGGTCATCATTGAGGCCTTGGCCCTCCAGCGGGCCACGAATTCTGAGAAGCTCTCCTTTGGCTCTTGGCGGGTGACTTCAAGATCACGAGTTGTGACCTCAATCTGTGCATTGTAGGTATATTGATCACTGAAGGCCTCAGCCATCTCCTCTCAATTTTGTTTCACAGAGTTCTCCAATTTTGCATACCAGATTGCGGCTATCCTAGACAGGGTCCGGCCAAACAATGATAGCTTCTGTAATCTGGTGAGGCCCATCGGCCTTAGTATGTCCGAAAACAGCCGCAAATGTACCATGGGATCCCCAGATCCATCAAAGCGGTCGATGTGCGGCATCTTAAATCTGTCTGGCAGCGTCACAGCCAAGTTTGTATACCCATCTTCAATGTCGGGAATGGAGTGGGCCCCTTGAGATTTCTTGAACAATTTCTCAAGCTTGCTCACTTTCAATGCTGTGGGGTCCGTCTCGATATCAAAGGGGAGGTCTGGTAGGTTGGTGGGTGTTTTAGATAGCTGGGATAGAACTGGGGGCGGAGCTGGTCCTGTCGGAATGTCCGTATCTTCCTGGACATTAGCTGTCTCCCTGAGTGTTGGAACTCTTGGTGGGGGAGGAGCCTGGTGTGAAGTAGATACTCCAGTTTGCTGCTCTAACCTGGCAATTGTCTCTGCCTATTGGACTATGACCACAGCCTGTTGCTTGGCAAATTCTGCTTGACGGACAGTGTCTTGCTGCATGGCTTTCATACTATCCTGGAGTTGGCGCACCATCTCTTCCAGACTCGACATATTGTTCCGATCTAACTGAGCAACCGGTATACCTTCCTGAGGTAAAAACAGATATCTCAACCCAATTGTGCACAGGTGAGATGGATAATGACTGCTGATCCGAAGACTGATGATCTGTGCCTGACTGGCCCTTTTTACCCTGTCTCTGGCAAAGGAGCACTGATTGCCCTTGAACTGAATCTCTGACCTGACAAAGTCTATCAGCACAAGTCCGATGAACCTCGGGGGATATCGGAGCCTTCTGAAGCTATGGTTCTAGGACTACCTTGTAAAAGAGAAAACAGACAGCACCTCAGCCTAATTTCACCAAAACAGATATGAGCACTAGGATAACTGTGCCCTCTACTGAATTCTGCCCCAAAATTTTGCCTGTAAACTGATACCCTCAGGTAAAACTGATTCCCCAAATACTGATCGTGATGCCCATAGGCCTGATACTCAAACTTGCAAACTGATACATGCAATCCTGTAGAGGCCAACTCTAAAGCGCATAGCAGATAAGTGAGAGCCAAAACACCCCTATGTTGGGATAGGGTTTTCCTGTCCTATTTTGTCAGGAGCTAGGGTTTCACTACGCACGCAGCGGTTTCAAACAACCTATAATCAGGTAAGCAACCTGTCCTAGCTTGGAATGGTTACTATGGATCCGAATATGCACTAGGTCGAATGGTCGAAAAGGATGCCCCGGTAAAAACCGGGGTTTGTGTTTCCATACTGTCAGAGCCCATAACCGGTCAGCCTTATGGTCATGCCTTAACAAGACAAGCCTCCGGCAAACCGTTCAGGAATGGTAGATGGCAAACACGGTGTCCTAGGCGCACCAATGCACATGCAATGCAAAGAAACACATAAGTGCAGTCAAAACAAGATATCATGAGTTCGAGCCAAGTTCTCTATTATCCCCAGCAAAGTCGCCAGAAACTGCAGACGCGCCCGTGGGCCTCATGCTACAGTTCGGACTCAATTTGTGTCACGGTTCTTAATCTGAACCAAAGAGTCCAAATCCGGCAAATCGTTTTGAGAAACAGATTTTTTGAAAAGAAGTGCCAAACATGGACTGCTTTGCCAGATACAGAGTCGCCACCTAAATATTTTAAAATGGGGGAATTTAGGAAACACTGACTCGGTGCCGAAGGCCACGTATCCGTCATCACCAAAGTTGTCTCGGCTCGGGAACTTGGGTACAATCGGGGAAGGTCAGCTATGAGCACCCCCTCTCGCCCGGTCTGAAGACCGGCCTCTACTAACCGTGATATCCAGTTTTGAAAACGTTATGTGTTCTTATTCCATTTATTAGCCTAGAATTACTATATTATGCGCACAGCACACAAGTATAGACTAGATTGCCTAATTTGGAAATAAACATTGCATATCCGTTTGTCTTGAAAAACATTTTGGAATTTGCTACTCGCAAGTAGGCTAAAATACGGATTTCAACGAGTTTTTCCAACTCAGACAATGCAACCATCACCCACAGGCATTCAAATAGTTTATCGCATAAGCATCTAGCCACATGGTAAGCATGCTGTCATGATAGCATTCACATGCATGCGATATGTTAAAGCATGAAAATACTTACATCGTACTCCGTGCCAAAACAATAAACTAGTTAGCCAACATGCATGGTCCTAGTTCATGTCAAATTGACTAATGCAACGCATACAGGATGCAATTAGAGTAGGCTCGGCTAACCTAAACATGGCATGTGAAATGCAATCAATTGATGCACGTATTCAATTTGGAATTGAAGTACAAATGCAGTTAGCATGATGTACCGAGCCCGGTGCATGCGAGACAAATGTATGGATGCACGCATGCATAACATAAGGTATGCTAATTTAAACATGCCCTAATCTACCTTCATAAGCAGGTAAATAAAAGGGAAGAAAGAAGTGGGGGTTGGAAGACATGCACACACTCACCCACACTTATTACAGATTCGCCCTCGCTCGGAGGGACCAAATAAATATTACAAATTAACTAACTCGCAAGCTAATTAATTATTACAAATTACCTAATTAGTTAACAAACTAACTAAGCTAGGAAAAACAGTAAACCGCCTCGGGAAGAGAGCTCAATGCAATGCGTGCTCGGGTCTTGCTCGGAAGTGCACCGCCATGCATAGGCTGCCTCTGTTTTCCTTGCTATACTCCTTTGGAGACTGTCAAAGTCTCAGAATTGCTTCTCTGGACATTGGGAGACACCACCGGCTGAATAGGATGGCCACCGGCAGTGTTGTGTGATCACCGGTTGTTGGTGAAGCTATCGGCACATGAAGGATTGCCGGTCGGCACTCAACACTGCCGGTCGGCAAAAAGTTCTTGCAGAAACTGCAATTGACAGCAACAGAGGGCAACGCAGAGCATGGCAATGCAATTCAAGCAATGTATGCACCAATCATGTCCCCTATCATGTTAGTGACTCAAGGGGACATGCTTCTTGGTTCTCGGACCAACAATCGCGCATTTCAATGCGTGATGGGCCAAGAGACCAAGTGTGCACATTTTGATGTCAAATGCAATGCAAACCAACAAACCAAAGCCCAATTCCTATCACTAGATCAAGGAACAAGACATGCATGCTAGATGCAATGCAACCTAGGCATGCAAGCTAAGGATGCAACATGGGAATGCAAGATGTACATGCAAGCATGCAAACAAACATGCAAGGTAAGCATGCAAGCAAGCAAAGGATGGACTTAAGCGTGATTTAGGCAGCTCTAATTAGGCCCAAAACAATGGCCATAAGTGCTATGAAATGAGGACTAAACACACATACACACATGCACATGTTAAAGGGCTAACACTCAAGCACCAAAAGGGCAACTCTCAAGCACACTTGAAAGAGGCATATCATGGACTAATAGCATGCAAAGTAAGCATTGAAAATCATGTTACAAAAGGTGCTAAGCCAATTAAACAAGATAAACAAGGCATGCAAACAAAGCCAAAAACCCAAGACAAGCCAAGAGGCTTAAACCAAGACTAAGTCAACCAAGCCCCACAGGCTAAGAAGACTTAAAACAAGTCTAAGGCAGGCCTAGACAACACCCAAGGGACACCTAGATGGCATCTAAGTGGCTCAAATCCAAAAGCATGCACAAGGGCCAAAACATGGAGCTTGCAAGACAAGCTATAAAGCTTCAAAGAGGCATCCAAGGCAAGCATACAAGCATGTTAAAGGGACTAAAATAACATAGAAAATGGTCCCAACCTACTAAATTAAGGCAAGGATGCATGCTATACATTCACACACTTAAGGCCAACAAGCCAAAATGCAAAGGGGGCTATACCAAGCATGCCAAATTCGACCCAAACAACTGTGGACAGACCTCTAGCATGGCAAAATAAGCACAAAAGCTTCACAAAGCTAGACCTAAAACATGCTTGAACAATGGTTTACAACCTAAGGCATGTTAAGGCCTAAACATGGCATTATAAGGTAGGTATGCTAAGTATGCATGGTGTACCAAAACCAACTAAAAACAGAGACATATTATGACATAATAAGCACAAATAATAGCCAAGGCATGGTCAACAAGAGCCTAAGCTAGATGCTCCCTCAAGAGGCCAAAAATGGTCCTTTTCAAGGACAACAAGGAGAGGGGGTGGCCCTCTCCTCCCTAGGACCTCAAGGCACCATCCTCACCTCTGAAATCCCTCAAGATTTCAGTGGTGAGGAGGCCCAAACACCTAGGTCTCAGAGCTCACTCAAAATAGCACAAAATGGGGCCTCTCAAGGCCTAAGAGGGGTCAAACACCTCCAAACCACAAAACACTCTAAACAAACTATTTAGAGGGCCCAAAAATAGAACTTTTTTATGTTATACACTAAGCACAAAAACAGTTCTAAGATAGGTAAAAAAAGTATGCAAAAATGGGGAATAAAAGGGCAAGATTGTTACCCTTGAAGACTTTCTTCACAAATGGTGGACCAGCTGCTTCCTTGAGCTTAAACCAGCTCCAAAACTTTGAAAACAATCCCTTAGAACCTCAATAGCCAAGGGAAGGTGTAATGGTAGGTGTTTGTGTGCAATACTAAGAACAAATACACCTAGAACACTCAAGAGAGAAAAAGAGAGATAGAATGTGTATCAAATCCTAACCCTAAAACTAGAGCTCTCCTCTGTATTTTTTGTCTCTAAAATGTCTAACCCTTCAACAAGAGAGAAGGGCTCCTCTTATAGAGCTTTTTGTCTTGTAAAGCTGACAAGACAAGCTTCTAAAGAGAGAGATCCCTCCATACACGTGTATGGAGGGAAACAAAATGCCATACAGCTGTATTAAAATATCTGCAAAAGCAGATGAACAGTAGTCGGCTGCTCAAAATTGCCATTTTGACAAAATGGACTGCCGACCGGCAACAAAGAATGCCGACCGGCAATACAAATTGCCGATGGCAACAAAACACCAGCCGGTGGCCTCTGGCCTTGGCCGGTGATGTGTGGGGATGCCTCACAAGGCTTTCCCTGCCCCTCCAAGGCAAAACACAAGTGTTTGGTGCAAAACCAGACACTAAACAGTCGAGTTCGGAGATCCTGAGGCAAAGCGCGTAGCCGAGACCTCTGGGAACTCCAAACGAACACAAACATGGATGATCACCGGGTGTTCAAACGGTGACGTCCAAGTCTTGAGGACGGTCAAAAATGGGGTGTCTACAACGACTCTGTCCAACGACCGGTCTACTACATCAGTCGGGCTCTCAGGGGAGCAGAGCAGAATTACCCCCTGTTAGAAAAATTATCCTTGGCCTTGGTCACCGCCTCTAGACGACTCCGTCCTTACTTCCAAGCCCATTCCATAGTGGTCCTCACTGACCAACCCTTGAAGAAGGTCATGCAGCAACTAGAACTTTCCGGCAGACTTATGCAGTGGTCTGTGGAACTCAGCCAGTTTGACATCTCTTATCGCCCTCGAACAGCAAGTAAGGGACAGGCTATCGCCGACTTCATCTTGGAATTCACTAATCCTACCCCAACCACTGCCCCTCTACCCCTGCCAGCTCCCATCGAGCCAGAAGACCCTCACTCTTGGACTCTTAACGTCGACGGATCATCCCGCAAGCAAGGTAGCGGGGCTGGCCTCATTCTCACCAGCCCTGAGGGTGGTTATTTTAAATGTGCGCTCCGTTTCTTGTTTGAGGCCAGTAACAACGAGGCCGAATATGAGGCACTGATAGCAGGCCTTCGCCTAGCCAGGGACATTGGTGTCAGCCACATCAGAGTGCTCAGCGACTCTCAGCTCATTGTCGGCAGATCACGGGCGAATTCGACGCCAAGGAAGGCACAATGCGGACTTACAGGGATCTTGCACTTCCCCCGGTTCGCCTTTTCAACACCTTCCAGATCAGGCACATTCCCTGGGCAGAGAATTCTAAGGCAGATGAGATGGCCTAGCTGGCTTCCGTAGACCAGTCTGCCCTCAGCAGTGGCGTCCGTCTCGAATACCTATCCCACCCCGCCATTTTCCCCGACCCGCATGAAGTACAATTCCTCCAAAATGAGCCCATCCCTTGGGCGTCGGACATCCTTCGATTTCTGACAGCGAGGGAACTTCCGGGTGACCACCAGCATGCCGCCAAAGTCAGGGCACGATCGTCCAATTACATCCTCGTCGACGGCATCTTGTACAAACATGGTTTCTCACGCCCCTATCTGCGATGCCTCAATCCGACTCAAGCAACTTATGTGATGCAAGAAATTCATGAGGGCATCTGCGGCAATCACTCGGGCGGTAAGTCTCTAGCCCACAAGATACTCCGTACCGGTTATTTTTGGCCCACCCTTAATCGAGATGCGACCGATTTCGTACTCAAATGTGATAAGTGTCAGCGTTTTGCCAACATCCCCCATACACCCCCTACAGAGTTGATTACACTTTGCAGCCCTTATCCGTTCGCCAAATGGGGGATCGACTTGGTCGGACCACTCCCTACTGGCCGAGGCCAGACCAAGTTCGCGATTGTCGCCATTGATTACTTCACCAATTGGGTAGAGGCAGAACCCCTCGTCACCATTATCGAGCAGAACACAACCAAGTTCATCTGGCAGTCAATCGTTTGCAGGTTCGGCATTCCTCAGGCCATCATCTCTGACGACGGTAAACAATTTGACAACGCCAAGTACCGGAAGTTCTGCGCCGACCTCCAGATTCAACCTTGTTTCTCATCCCCTGGTCATCCCCAGGCCAATGGCCAAGTCGAGGTCACCAACCGCTCTCTCCTGAAGATAATCAAAACTAAGCTAGAAGCTGCTAAGGGACTTTGGGCTGAGGAGCTACCGAATGTACTCTGGGCTTATCGCACTACAGCTCGGACGCCCACTGGGGAGACCCATTTCCGCTTAACATACGGCGCTGAGGCGGTTATCCCAGTAGAAGTCGGTTTGCCTACTCCCAGGGTTTCACATCCGGATCCAGCACTAACCGAAGAACTCCGTCGGGCTGACCTCGACCTAATTGAGGAACTCAGAGAGACCACCGCTGTCCGCTTGGCCTCATACCAACAGAAAATGAGAACACACTACAACCACAAGGTCCAACCAAGGGAGTTCGCTGTAGGGGATCTTGTCTTGAGAGAAGCAACTCTCGCTACCAAAAATCCGGCTGAGGGTAAATTGGCAGCCAAGTGGGAGGGACCCTACATTGTGAAAGCCCGACCCCGACCAGGCACTTACCGACTTCAGGACATGGAAGGTCGAGACCTCCCTCACCCATGGAACGCTGAACACCTTAAACGCTACTTTCAATAAGCTCCTATTTTTGTATTGCTCAGTTATTGCATTTTCTTTTCGGGAAATTCACACATTCTTGATATTCCCCCACGCAATGTAACTTCTTGATTCTAAATCTCAATTATCTATATGTTGTCTCGGTAACATTCTTATTTGCAATATTAAAAGTCTCTGCCAGACAGAGCACTAAAAGCCTCAGCCAGACTGAGCACTAAAAGCCTCTGCCAGACAGAGCACTCAAAGCCTCTGCCAGACAGAGCACTAAAAGCCTCTGCCAGACTGAGCACTTAAAGCCTCTGCCAGACAGAGCACTAAAAGCCTCTGCCAAACTGAGAACTAAAAGCCTCAGCCAGACTGAGTACTACAAGCCTCAGCCGGATTGAGCACTACAAGCCTCAGCTAGACTGAGCACTTAACGCCTCAACCAGACCGAGCACTAAATGCCTCAGCCAGATTGAGCAAGAGTCGCCTCGGGTAGTCCGACCATTAACACACTCAGCCAGACCGAGCGCTGAAGACCCCATCCGGACTGAGCATGAAGCACTCGGCCAAGCCTAACATATTGGGCTCGGTCAAAACCATCCATGCAAAACTTCACACGTGTGGAATTAATAGTCACACTTAGTCACAATTCCAGGTCCAAGTCTTCACAACACTCTTTATTTAGTCAAATTCCAAAGACGTTCTTATCATTTTTTTTAAAAAAAAAAGTTCACAGGCTTATCATTTTAAGTCTCACTTTGTATTGTGGCGTTCTCAACTTTAGTCTGCATTCAGTCTTTATTACAAGTTTAAATTTCACTCTTATTAACCAGGAGTTCTATGCACACTACGCCCACGCTTCATTCATCTCAGATACACAAACAGAAACAATCAAATGATAATCAAACGAAATTTTATTCATTCACAACTTTGTGTAAAAGTTCATTACAGCAGTTCATGTACAAATATTCATTAAAAAAAAAAAAAACAAAACAAAACAAAAACAACAAAGTGTCTCTTTCTCCCCAATTACTCCTCCCCACTGGAGAGGAGGTCTTCTTCTTCAATGCCCTCATCTAGGGGGGTTTGGGCCACATCGTCTTCACCAATCGTTACACTACTAAGGTCTAAGCCTAGGAACAGTTCTTCGGCTCTATGTTTGAACATCTTCCAACCACTGTCCCAGTACTCAGCCATTTCATGCTTATAAAAGTCGGACTGCTGGAAGCTTGCAATAACCTCTGCGTCAGTTCTGCTTCCAGCGGTCGTCCTCGATGGGCCTACCCCCCCAGATTCTTGCCCAGCCAGGCTACTCGCAACCGTAGCATCAACCGCCGTCTGAAATTCGGCCGACCCTTTGAATTGCTCCACCGCTGCGACACACAGATCGGGATAAGCTGCCCTTTCAAAGGCTGCCTTTACCCTTTCTTCGTCCAGCTCTTTCTGCAGGGCCGACCTCTCTGACGCAGCCTTTGCCCGTTCTGCCTCCAACTCCTTCTTCAGGCTCTCCTTCTCCGCCATCACCTGCACTCTCTCTACTTCCAACTCCTTCTGAAGCCTCTCCTTCTCCTCCACTGCCTTGGCGCGCTCTCCCTCCAGCTCCTTCTGGAGATTGCCCACTTTGCCATCGGCCTCATCTTTTTGCCTGACCAGCTCTTCTTTACTACTCATGGCCTCTTCATGTCGCTCGACCACGACGGCGCAAGCTCTTTGGGCCTCTTCCACCTTCTTCTGCTCGCCAGCAAGCTGGAACTCGAGCGACACAACCTGGCGGCGTGTGTCCTCCAGCTCCACCTTAACTGCTTGCAACTCAGTATGGGCACTCTCCCAACTTGCACTCTTCTTCTTTAACTTGGCAAACTGAGCCCTGGCCTCATCTGCCTTGAGTTTGGCAGCCCCTGCCTTCCTCAGCAGAGCCCCCGCTAAGGTGGTTACCTCCATTTGAGCGGAGTACAAACCCCTTTGCAGTTCGGCCTCATTGAATCTGGATGCCGAGCGCAAGGCTGCCTCTTCTACCACCCCTACCAAACGGTCTGCTCCCGCCCTGGCTGGGCCTTCTTCCCCTTCCAGCCGCCCCGCCACCGCACGAGTATGGTAGATCGCCGTATTTAGACTGACCCCCCCTGCTTGAGGTGTAGGACCCCCCTCGGGCTGTTCTTCCCTCCTTGGCTCTGGGCCAGCTGCCTCATCCCCCACTTGCCCTTCAGGGGCGGCCTCTGCGACCTCTACGGCGATCGTCGCCACCACTAGCACAACCTCTATCCCCTTTGAACCAACTTCCACCGCCTCTGGGCCACCTACCCTCCCTGGGACCCCTTCCACTTCTCCCCCCTTACCAACACTGGTTTCCTCTGCACCTGTCTCCCTCTTTCTCTTCTGGGCAGGCACTTCCTCACTCCACCTCACCCTCTTCTTCTTCTTCCCCACGCCCAACGCCTCTATCTCCCTCAAAGACCTCTCCTTCAAAGGGTCTGTTAGGGGCGGCCGTGGCACAAAATCGCTTAAGTTTTTCTCTCCCAAGGGTTTGGGGCGAGGTCGAATCCTCTCCCTCGCAACCGGTTTTGGTGGTCGGTCGGCCTGGGACTCTTTGAATTGTTGGGCTTTTGCCAGAATGGCCTGATCCTCCGCCTCCTGAGCCCTTCTCCTCGCCTCCAACTCTGCTCGGTCGAGGTCCCCACTACTTGGTTTCGGCCCCAACCCCGCCTCAAACAATGCCGACGGCTGCACGAGCTCGTCCCATTTGGCGTTTTCTTTCTCCCTCCACTCCTTCACCCTCTTCACCCTCCCCTCTGCAGCTGTCCCTAGTTTCGGCTCCACCGGCCGAATGGGTACTTTCCAAACGGTGCGCACTCCCAGCCCCCCATTGGCAGACACGTAGAACCATCGTGGTCGCCACCCCTTGATCGACGACGGTAACCCCGACACCAACCCTCTCCCCGCTGATGCCTGTAGAGTGACCCACGTCTCCTGCTGTCCCGAGGCCTTATAACATGCAAAGAATTCGTCCACTGTCATGGCCTCCCCTCCATTCGCTTTCGGCCAAGTACTTGCGCAGGCCAGCAGGATCTTCCATGCGTTAGGCATTAGCTGCCCCGGTGCTACCTCCAGACGGTTGAGCACATCCACCACCACTTGCGGCAGCAGCAACCTCAAGCCACCCTTCAGAGCTTCCTCATACAGAGAAAACTCCCCTAGCCTGGCGTCGGACGGCCTTTCCGTTGATGTCGGCAGCAATAGCTCCACTTCTCCAAGGATTTGGTATTTTTCACGGATAGCCTCCAACTCCGTCCTAGTAATCGTGGATTTGTCAGCCTTCGTATGCCAATGATCTGGTTCCGCCTGGCTGATTGGCTTTGGCGCCGCTATCATGGTGGAACCGCGGGGTCGTACCACCGACTCCCCCATCCTCTCTGTCCTATACTGCGCCGCTAGCTCCATAGCATCGTCATCCCCAAGCGGGTCCACCCTAACAATTGCCCTCCCTTCTTCGGCCATTTCTGTGGTATATTTGCGAATCGCTTCGGCGGCAGGAGCAAGGAAATCGCAAAAGTGTTGCAGAGGTGTATTGTGAGCAACAAAGGAATTCACACTTGGAATATTTTGATTTTTCGTAACCAGGTAGGTAAATCGAATAATGCCAAAAGCCCACGGTTTGTCCGTATTCCAAGGATCCCAATTAATTTCCGCCAGTTTGAAAACTTTTCAAAATCATCCGCCAAAACTGCCTCTTCAACAACCATAATGACTTACCGTTTCATTTATGATCCAACGCCTAATCTTCCCCCCTACAGGATGTGGCCACGTGTACGTCCACGATCCACTGCCCCCTCCCCTTACCTTGTCTTTTCCACTCCAACTCACTACGTGGCCCGCCACGTCTCGAGCCCCACGCCCCTCTACCTCACCCTCCCTGCGGTCAGCCTTCCTGCTCGGCCAACACCGCAGTCGGCCCTCCCCTCAGTCGGCCCTCCTCGCGGTCGGCCTTCCCTGCGGTCCACCTTCCCGCTCGGCCAACACCGCGGTCGGCCCTCCCCTCGGTCAGCCCTCCGATCGGCCCTCCTCGCGATCGGCCTCCCAGTCGATCCACATCGCGGCCGGCCTTCCCCGCGGTCAGCCTTCCCGCTCGGCCAACACCGCGGTCGGCCCTCCCCTCGGTCGGCCCTCCTGGCGGTCGGCCTCCCAGTCGGTCCACATCGCGGTCGGCCTTCCCCACGGTCAGCCTTCCCGCTCGGCCAACACCGCAGTCGGCCCTCCCCTCGATCAGCCCTCCGGTCGGCCCTCCTCACGATCGGCCTCCTAGTCGGTCCACATCGCGGTCGGCCCTCATCGCGGTCAGCCCCCCCTTTTTTCCGGTCGACCTCCATCCTGCTAATCCCTAACACACTCATCTATGTCACTCATAATCCCTTCATTGGACTAAAGCTGCACTCGGGACTGGGGGACTACTGATGTGTATAAGCCCATAAAGGCCATGAACTACCCACGGCCCATCACTTGAAGCACAGTGCATAACCTAGCTGACGAGGTCTAGGACAGTTGGAGTCCAACATGACACAAAAAGCCAATGACATTCAGACACACGGCAAGAGAAGGATGAACCACATCAGCAGACAAAGATCTGCAAAGTTATTGACACTGCACATCACCATTAATGCAGCCCATCACAGCATTTATTACGACAACACCTCTCCGCCGGAACAGGACCCCCTTACCCTGAGCAAGGCGAGCTACAGCATAGGCTTTCGGCAAGGAGAGCAGGTCGGAAGGAACAGCGAAATGATTGCCAAATGATATAAGCAAATGTTGTAGACAAGAAAAAAAGTTAAGTTCTCTATCTCGAATCCTCTCCCATATACTCTGCTTCTCTTCCTAACTTGCTCGTCGGAGAGTTCGCTGGGGGACTACTCCGTTCCCCGTTGAACTTGCCTGCAGGTTATCTAGTGGGCTTGATCATTTGGATACGGGCTGGAGGAGCTTAGACCTGTCTGATCTATTCACTGGGACGAACAGCATTAACAATTGTTATGATGTATTTTAGAGTGTTGTTCTCATAATTTTGGATGCAATTTTGTTATACATATGTTTACACACACATATATGTATTTACTTCATTGTTCAAAAGCAAAAGCTACCCATTTTGATTCTTTTGTCATTTTTCTCAGTTCTGAAGACAGAGTCTCCTCAGGTCGGTCTCTCTTCCTCTTTGTGGGTCATTTAATTTTGTTACACACATAATTTTGTATATTCTTTTCAGTTTTTTGTGGGTCATTTAATTTGGGGTTTATTTTTATTTCCCCTTTTTTTAGAATGCTTTATTAATTTGGGCTGCCATTCTTTCTCTCAATCTAGGTTTATTTCCTGTTCTTGAACTGGTTTGTCTATATGGTTGTGGTGAAGATCATCATTAAGTGTATGAACACCACTGCTTTGTCATGTGAACCAACTGTTTGACAAAATGATTATGAGAGAAAAAAAAATACTGATACCCACATTTCTGTACTTTTTAAAATTAGTTGTTGCTTTTGAAAAGGTTTGCACATTGCATTGTTTCTTAAATATTAATCTCAAAAATTTCCTGATTGGAATTTGATTATGGCTGCAGGAGGATCGCCCGCTATTTGTCCAATTCTGTGCAAATGATCCAAATACTTTGTTGGAAGCAGCACGAAGAGTGGAACATTGTTGTGATTATGTTGATATTAATCTGGGGTAATGTGTTTGTTCCTTCACCTCTAATTCAAACTTGCATGGTAATATGTACTTGATATTAAAAAATGCTGCAACTTGAGGGACCCCCAAAATATTGATGCATAGATGATTTTCCCTAACTTTGCTACTGCCTTTGTTACTTGATTTTCCCTCCAGTTCCAACTGCCTTTGTTACTTGTGGTTCTCCTTAATGAAAAAAAAGGTTCAAAATTCATTGGATAAATGTGCAAGAGATGCTTTTCATCAAACACAAGATCCAGGCTAGATTTCTACCTAACTTTGCTACTACTGACTTAGAAAGGAATTCCTAAACCATTATTGATGTTATGAAATACCTTCTTCAACCATGATTAAAAGATAATATTAAAAATAGAATAAACCATAAATAATTCCATTGAACTTTAGAACCAAATTATAAATGCTCAAGTGAGAGAAAAAAAAATACTGATACCTACATTTCTGCCCTTTTTCAATTAGTTGCTGCTTATGTGGTTATTGGGTTATACAAAATTTGTCATTGCATTGTTCTTCAAAACCTGCTCAATTGCATCTAATTGCATCTAAGGTCCAACCTTGAGCTTTTGATAGTTTGCTGAGCATCAATCCTAAGGTGGATTATTCATGATTTTAGCGCTCCGTTTGTTTCAAGGGAAAACATTTTTTCGTATTTTCTGGCGTTGGGTTCAAAGAAAAGTAAAAGTTGATGGAGAAAATCTTACCAATGCTACTATACTACCACTGCCACAACCACTAATCCTACCACTAATATAACAACAGAAATTAGTTTGAAAGTCTCAACCATAGGAAAATGTTTTGTATGGAAAACAATTTGGAATTTTTTTCCTGTAAAACGCTTTTTGCCGAAACAAATGGAGCGTAGAATTCAAGCGGCACAATGGTCCAGACTTTATCCCAGTTTGTACTAGTCGCCTTTATTATTTTCAGTGATAAGAAACTACTCCACCTTTAACTGGCCACCTTTCTTCGTAGATTATGCATCTCTAAGTCACAATGATTTTTTGTGGTTGTATCATAAATGAAAGTTAGATATTACAAAATCTGACTAATATAACCAAATGTGTTTAGTTTGAAAATCCATTAGAATGCATATGCAACTCAGGGCAGATGCCCTGTATCAGAAGTATAATGGCCTCATCTCCTCTAATCCACCCACTTTATTTGCAGAGTTTTTTAATGGGTTTTTCATATTGTTAGTTATGTTATATATGCCAATCTATGTATTTTATCAAGTTTTTATGTATGCACTGTTTAGTTC
This sequence comes from Camellia sinensis, assembly GCF_055761805.1. Lineage (NCBI taxonomy): Eukaryota > Viridiplantae > Streptophyta > Magnoliopsida > Ericales > Theaceae > Camellia > Camellia sinensis. Next base: position 101,833,762 of record NC_138973.1, on the reverse strand, counting down.
CTCGAACATGTATGCATTCAGTTTCCAATATATTAAAATGGTTAAGATATTAAAAAAATTCAATGAAAACAAAAAATATACGGAAAACGAAAAAGTAGAATTTTCTGAAAAGTGAATTCTGAAAACTGAAATCAAATAGAGTTATGAGCTGAAATTCTTGGAAAATAAGATTGACAGACTTTTCTATTTTTTAAAGTTTGAAGAGAGAATTTATTTGATTATATTATGTAAACCCTCCAAAATGAGTACTATTCATTCACAGTATAACATCTTCAGAAACTGAATCAAATAGTGAAATAAAGAATGCATTACACCATGACTTGCTTTAGTTGCCTTCATTATAATGCCTGATACACTTCATTATTGCTTATAAAATGGTTGATGAAACAGCTTTTATTTTGTTTTATTTTTTTGACATAAATTTATGTTTGGACTTTCTAAGTGATAAATGGTGAACTTCATAATACTTATGATTATAACGGATTTTGATTTTGGTTTTAATTTCATCTCTATAAAATTGTTGTGCTTCGATTTTAATTTCATCATTGATGGGTCTAAAATTATATAATGGAACAAACATTTTTCAGTTGAAGTACAATAGTTATGGACAATATCACTATTTTTGGTTAAGTAAATTTTTTTTTTCCTCCATATAAATTTTAGTATCTCTCTTTATAATGTAAGGCCTATTTATTTATTTATTGATTTATAATGTAAGGCCTATTTTCTTCTAATAAATGCTTTTTCTCTCATACTTTATACGTGGATGGAGACTTACACTGAACCGTAATATCAAAAAAGAAATACTTTTTTTCCTTATTTATGTGTATAAAGTTTACTTATCACTCTAAAGTTTTTGTATATATAGATTCAATTTCTTCAATAAAGAAATGTTAATGTTGTTGTCTGCGATGAGCGTGACCTTAATACTATTCGCTTTCGTGAGGTAAGCCTAAAAGTAACTTATTTTCTCATGAATTTTCCTCTCATTTTATAAATAATTTATAAATATATTCTACTTATTTTTTTTATAGGCAGATGCAAAGGAAAAACACAAAAGCAATATCAAAGGAGACATAAAATGTTATCTCTTCTGGCAAAGGAAAGGAACATGCATATCCCGTGGTATGGTTTCTCAACATTTTAAAAAGTTTGTTTTTTGAATATTTATTCATTTTTTTAATATAGATTTTTTAAAGAATTGCATAGTATCTATACTCTTTTTTATATACATTTTTAAAAAGTTTTTTTTTCCAATATTTATTCAATTCTTTTGACTGATTGTGAAATATTTTTTTAAACCATGTTAAAGTAAGCTTTTTTACAAAATGCTAATGCATTTGTATGAACACTAATTTGAACCCATGTTGCATTTAAGAGAAGAAAACGAAAAATGAAAAGGAAATTATAGAATATAGTTTTTTTAATTTTATTTTCCTTACAAGAAGTTCTTAAGGAAAGAAGAAAAAGACAACAATCAAATTTAATATAACCATCAAGCAGAGGGAAGAGGAACGTATAAAACACTACATGCTAATATTCACATTTTGCGTACCCAAAGATCTACTACCCATTGACCTCTAGGCATACACTTGGATTTTTGGATTTAGAAACTTTGCAGGGGTAGTAGAGGTCAACAAAATTTCACTCACTGATTAATCTAGATATGGGTTATGAATTACATCATGCCTTCAGGCACAGGCATAAGCTACAGATCTTTCCAAACAAAAATTATGAGAGATACATTTGGTATTAATCTAGATATGGATTAATCTATATAATAAGACACAATAGTTTTTGAAAATGTATAAAATGTATGAGAGATACATTTGGTATTAACGGTACAGATCTTTCCAAACAAAAATAAACGGCTGAGATCAATTTTTTTCCCACCTGTCTCTCTGTCTCCCCTCTTTCATCTTTGCCCCAAATCCATCTTCTTTCATACGCTCTTCTCTCTCTACCTCTCTTCTCTGCCTCTCCTCTCCATCCCTCGACTACCGACCACCTCTCTTTGCCTCTTGCTGTCCTTTCTTCTCTCGACCACCGACTCTTTTTTCTCACCCTCCTCTTTCGCCATTTTGGCGAAGGAATTAAAAAAAAAAAAAGGAGAGAAAAAGGAGAACATTGTCGTCCTGCCCAGTCGACGCTAACGCCGACGCCGACGCCGACGCCGACACCCTGTCCCGTCGCCGCTAACAACAAAGCTGTTCTTCATAAGGTAAAAAGGCCCAATAATAGATTTGAAATAAATAGCTGTGCCAGAGAAGATGTCACAGGAAAGTTAGAAGAAACATCATATGTTGTTAACTGCTAAATTACAGAGAGAAGGTTGAGAAGCATTTGTAATAATGCAAAATTTATGAGAAATTTGATTCCATGTGCGAAAAATATGAAACTTAGAGGAAATGGGTTATATTGGCATTCTGGAATTATTAGGAGTAATTTTAAACTTTATGACTTTAGAGATTTGACTAAAAATTCATGTAGTCCTCCAAAATTATAACTCATAGACCCTTAGTTAGTTTGCTTTTATTTAATTTGTTCTTTATTACTTTCTAATTTTTTCTTGATACATTAAATTCATTTATAGAGTTCCAAAATACATTACTTTTTGAGTTAAAAGTAAGTATAATATACTTCTCTTCCAGGATTAAAGCTAAGTGATTAGATAAGACTGACGCTTTTGCTTAAAATACCTATAGAATGTAATCTAAATGTAGACCAAGACTAAGATTAGGTTAATTTCCAAACATGCTATTCCAAGTTTGGTCTTACAATGCTCAATTTGGGTCTAAAGTGCTTCTCTAATAGTTATATCTAATACTTGAGATTGCATAAAACTTTCTTCATAAGGTAACAACATAGATTTGAAATAAAAAGCCCCAATTTAGATTCAGTTTAAATGGGTTTCATTTTTTAAATGGGTGTTTATTTCAGTTTGATTTTTGACATGGTTTTGATTTATGAAATGTTTGATTCTTTAATGGGAAATGGGTACCAATTCATGAAATGGGTCCTAAATACTTTTGAGTTTCCTAAATAATGATTCTTTTTGTGTTTTTCTATTCTTTCGTTCTTTTTTTCTTTATTTGGGAGTGGGGATTGGTAAGCTGTGATAAAAAATAAATTTAGTTTCAGCATTGCCTATTACTTTTTTGAGACCCTGTAAACAATTGTCCCCTTACTGTATGTTGTTCATTTGTTGTTTTATCCATTTAATTTTATTGCATCAGTTTAGTCTTATAGTTTATTTAGTTTAAATCAAAATTTTGTTTTTGTTGTGGCAGGGGGTTGGCTATTGCTCATGAGCTAACCAAATGGATTCAAAAGGGGGTTGATTTGATATTTTGCTTATGGTCATATATTGTTTAACAAATATTCCAAATTTATTTAAGGTTGGAAGCAAAATGAATCTGAATGGGTGTAGGTGAAGATTGAAGAAGATGATGGAGTGTTACATACACAAAACTGATTGGACTAAACTGATATAATAAATGGGTTTAGAGTTCCAAGAAGAAAGAGTTGAAAAAAATAAAACCCAAGAAAAATATGGATTGATTTTTGTAAATTAATGTTTTTATGAGTCATTAATTTATATCTGTGTTGACAATGTGTTATGTTTGTTGGTAGTGTTTGCATTGGGTAACCTATTATTATTGTGCAACAATGATTGTGTTTAGTTTGAATTGGATGGTCTATGAAAAACTTTTTATTAGTGTGACAATGCGTGTATTTGTTTTGAATTGGGTAGTCTCTTTTAATTTTCATATCTTTTCTTTATTTTACAGGTGGATGAAGACTAGAAGAAAATTGTAATATCGGCTCCCTTTTTACAGGTCTACATTATTTTAAGTTTTTTTCTTATCTCTCTAAAGATTTTGTATTTATTGTTGTGGGAGTTAAAATATTGCTAGAGATGTCTAAACTAAACGTGCACTTTGTGCATACTTTGTCTAAAATATTGAAAGAGTGGCAATCTCGAGTGAGCAACAAATTGTGCATACGTTGTTCAATTTGTTTGAAAAGATATGATAATGTCTGAAAGTACATTTCTCTTTCATCTTTATCCTAAATAGCATTCTAAGTGGCACAGTTGTCTTAGTAGTTTAAATGAATTTTAATGTGTACTATTTGGGTGTTGTTTTTATACATTTTTGAAGGGTGACACTTTTGCTAAGTAAATTTTAAATTGTGCATACTATTTGTGGCATACTATTTGTAATTTTCGAGTGAGCAATCTCGAGTGAGCAACAAATTGTGCATACTATTTGTAATTTTTCAAATCACAAAAGACAATTCGTATTTTAAGCAAACCTCAGGGGTGCATTTATAATTTACCCCAAAAAATTATACTTTTAGCTTTGCCAGTTATATTGTAAGACTCTATAAACAATGCTGAGATTGGCTCAATGGGGTCTAGAAAGAATTTGTAGAAGAAAAACAGTAAAGAGGTCTAGATTAATAAAAGCCAGTTTTAAGCCAATTGGTTGTTTCTTTTTTTCTTCAAATATTTGGTTTTGGAACTAAATTAATTTAGTAGACCATCTATGTTATTAGTTAGTCATCCTGGAGTAATGAGCGATGGCATAAACTTACTTTATGCTTGAAGTAGTTTAAACATGCTTTATACTTTTAATTGGATGATTATGCATAATGGTACCTCATAAGTGAAGAAGAAGGTGGTTTCACTTTCAACCCTTAATGTTGGTGAAGTGCCCTCTTAAATGTTGTGGGCAAATTCTTGGTGATTGATTTGGAGTATACATGTTATCAATCACCTAGAAAGTGAAAAGTGTGTAATCTCTTTTTATTTTTCTTTCTTTTTTTTAGTAAGCATGTCAATTGATTGGTTTGAGGCAAATGTGGTGTTGGGTATGAGGTGAGGAAAAGGTGTGAATTTCATGTAATGATTTTTTGAAATGGTTTAGATTTTAGAAACCATCTCCATGTCATGATTTTTTAAAATGGGTCAGATTTAAATGTGTTTATGAATGGTTTTGATTCCAAAAATATTAAAATGATAAATGAACCAGCAAAATTATTAAAATGGGTTTCTGAATGGGTTTCTAAAATCAATTGTCATGTATTGATTTTTGGAAACTTATCTTTATTTTGTTTAATTTAGTTCCCCTATGTAACTATTTTGTTTATATCATTTGGAGTATCAATTATGTGTTTCTCATTCTCTTTTTAACTGTTCCGTTTCTCTGCTTAATTATGTTTAATTCAGTTTCATTCTCTCTCTTTCATTTTTCAGTTGTGGTAAGTATCTTTTATAAGTATTTGGTTGTAATCTTTGTTTAAAAAAATAGTACACTTAATTTTATTTAATGAACCTTGGGTTTCATTTTAGTTGCATTTGCCCATTAACATTGATTTCAAGTTTGATTCTTTTTTTGTTGTCTACTAATTGTTATACATAATGCTTCAACTAGAAAATGAGTTATGCATTATCACAGGGATGGAAACTCAAAGGAGCACGATCATCCAAAAATGGATACTGTTGGAAAATTTATAAAGAGGTAGTAGTGAATTGAAATAGACACCATTTTGAATGAAAGGGTGTAACCTTTCATGGTGTCTTTTTATTTTAAAGGAAGGGTCAAACATCCATTTGAATGAAAGGATGCAAACCTTTCATGGTGTCTCTTTATTTTAAAGGAAGGGGTATGTCCCTTCTTCATACCTTTTCTATTCAAATTGAATATGTGCCAATATAAAGGTAGCCCCATTCCAATTTTGATTGATTCCGAAAATTCATTTTCCTTGCCTTCATTTTGCTCTCTTGCGTCCTTTATTCTTCATATTATTTTAGGAAAAATTTCAGAGAGTTATAGAACACAAGGTTCTGGTTCGTCGAACAAATTTGTTTGAAGTGCTACTACAAATTTGTGAAGATCATTGTATCCTGGGAGATAGACACCACATAACCGTAAGCACCGTAGCGGGGCGAATCTGTCTTAAGGACAGAGTGTCACACACTCGACTTGGTCTTAATTTTAATTCGGTTCGATAAATAAATCTGGTATGTTATTTATTTATTTTGTTTGAATTTATTTCAAGTTATTTTATGTACACAGAAGATTGTTCCAACAATCTTAAGACATATTAGAATTATTCTGTTTACAGAATTTTTCGTTTGTTTCCTTTTTTTCATTCTTTGTAAATAATTTCGGAAGAAAATTATTTTCTGTGGATTTACAAAATAATATTCTGGTTGGAAAAACAAATAGTGATTATATGCTATTTGACAGATAGTAGTAATATACTGTCTCTTTTCTTTGACAACAACTAATAGTATGATACTGGTGTCATTAACAATTCAGAATATATTTTTGTGGAATTTTTCAGAAATTAATTTTGGGTTTTAGAAATTATTTTCTGAGTTTTCATTACTTAAAATTCTGTTTTAGTATTTTAATTATTGAAGTGCTATAGAAATTAATTTTCTGTGTGGAATTAATTTGATTGAATAAAATTTTATTTTATTTCCAAATTAATTGAAAAATAAAAGTTATTTTCTTCTTTCTTTTATTTTACAGAATTTAATTTCTCGTGTGGAATTAATTTGGTTAAATAAAATTTTATTTTATTTCCAAATTAATTGAAAAATAAAAGTTATAGTTTTTATTTCTTTTATTTTACAGAATTTATTTTTCTGTGTGGAATTAATTTGTTTAAATAAAATTTTATTTTATTTTCAAAATAATTGGAAAATAAAAGTTACATTCTTATTTCTTCTATTTTTACAGAATTTAATTCTGTGAATTTGGTTTAGTTTTCTGTATAGTGAAAATTTTAATTATAAATTTGTTTTATAAATTAGAATTGATGGTTACTGAAACTAATGCCCAAACAAGTACTACTGTGGTGGCTGCAATGACGCCAACCCCCTCTCCTGTGGTGACAGTGCCAATAAATCATGGAGAAAAGCCAGAGAAGTTCTTAGGAACTGACTTTAAAAGATGGCAACAGAAAATGTTGTTCTATCTTACAACTCTGAACCTGGCTCGTTTCCTCCGTGAAGATGCTCCTATCCTGAAAGAGGATGAGACCGACCGGCAAGTGGTTGCTGCGGTTGATGCTTGGAAACATGCCGATTTCCTTTGCCGGAATTACGTCTTGAACGGACTTGACAACACATTATACAACGTCTACAGTCCAATCAAGACAGCAAAGAAACTTTGGGAATCGTTGGAAAAAAAGTACAAAACGGAAGATGTCGGCTCAAAGAAATTTGTGGTTGGCAGATTCTTGGATTTTTTAATGGTTGATTCAAAAACTGTGATCAGCCAAGCTCAAGATTTCCAACTCATTCTGCATGACATTCATGCAGAAGGTATGTCTCTCAGTGAATCATTTCAAGTTGCAGCCTTAATTGAAAAATTACCAAAAAGCTGGAAGGAATTCAAGAACTACCTCAAACACAAGCGCAAAGAAATTTCTATGGACGAGTTAATTGTGCGTTTGAGGATTGAGGAGGACAACCGCAATTCTGAAAAGTGGGCTGGTAAGAATCCTATGGAGTCTAAGGCAAATGTGGTGGAACATGCTTCAAAAACCAAGAAACGAAAGTCTTCTGGAGAAAGTTCATCACAAGGCTCTAAAGGGGGGGGGGAAATAAAAAGTACAAGCTTAATGACAAATGTTACATCTGTGACAAAGAGGGACATCGGGCCAAAGATTGCCGTAGCAAAGGCAAAAGCAAAAGAAGAACAAGCAAGAAACCTGCTCAAGCCCATATGACCGAAGTGGACAATATTTCCAACGGTGTCGATGACATCAATCTTTCTGCAGTTGTTTCCGAGGCAAATCTTGTCGGAAATCCTACAGAATGGTGGGTGGACACTGGTGCTACTCGTCATATTTGTGCCGACAAAAAGATGTTTACATCTTATTCTTCAGTGGACAATGGTGAACAACTTTTTATGGGCAACTCCTCAACTTCCAAAGTTGAAGGACAAAAAAAAATTGTACTCAAGATGACATCTGGAAAGGAACTCACTCTCAACAATGTGCTGCATGTACCAGATATTCGCAAGAATCTTGTTTCCGGATCTTTGTTGAGTAAGAATGGATTTAGACTAGTATTTCAGAGTGATAAATTTGTACTTACAAAGAATGGGATGTATGTTGGAAAAGGTTACATGTCTGATGGCCTTTTCAAGTTAAATGTAATGACCGTTGTACCCTCAGTTATTACTAATACTACATCTTCTTCTTACTTGCTTGAGTCTTCAAATTTATGGTATGGTAGACTAGGACATGTTAATTATGGATCTTTGCGTAGATTAATTAATATGGAATGTTTACCTAAATTTAACATTAATTCAAATCATAAATGTGAAATTTGCGTTGAGGCAAAATTATCTAAAACTCATTTTCATTCAATTGAAAGTAGTACGGAACCACTTAAATTAATTCATAGTGACATTTGTGATTTTAAATCAATTCAAACTAGAGGTGGGAAAAAGTATTTTATCACTTTTATAGATGACTATACTAGATATAGTTATGTTTATTTAATTTGAACCAAGGATGAAGCTTTGGAAACTTTCATTCAATATAAGAATGAAGTTGAAAATCAACTTGGTAAGAAAATCAAGAAACTTAGAAGTGATAGAGGTGGTGAATATGAATCACCTTTTGGTGAGTTTTGTAAAGAACATGGAATAATTCATCAAACCACCGCTCCTTACTCACCTCAGCAAAATGGAATTACTGAAAGGAAAAATAGGACTATAAAAGAAATGATGAATGCCATGTTAATCAGTTCTGGATTACCTTAGAACTTGTGGGGGGAAGCAATACTTTCTGCTAATTATATTTTAAATAAAGTACCCCGAAAGAAAGTGAATCAAACACCTTATGAAATATGGCATGGTAGAGTACCATCCTACAAATACTTAAAAGTGTGGGGGTGTTTGGCTAAAGTGGCTATTCCTAGTCCTAAAAAGACTAAGATAGGTCCTAAGACCATTGATTGCATTTTCATTGGTTATGCCAAGAATAGTAGCGCATATCGGTTTTTGATTCATAAATCAGAACATTCCGAAATGCATGTAAATACTATTATTGAGTCTCGGAATGCATCATTCTTTGAACATGTATTTCCAAATAAAACTGGACAAGAGACTAGTAATAATAAGAGATCTTTTGATACTATTACTAGTAATGATCAAGAACATGATCAAGAGCAAGAGTTAGACCAAAATGAGGAAGAAGAACCTAGGTGTAGTAAACGTGCTAGAACCTCAAAATCTTTTGGTCCAGATTTTCTAACATTTTTGTTAGAAAATGAGCCTTTAATTTTTAAAGAGGCTATGTCCAGTCCTGAAGCTCCTTTATGGAAAGAAGCTGTCAACAGTGAAGTTGAATCCATTTTGCAAAATCACACTTGGGAATTGGTGGATTTGCCACCAGGTTGTAAACCTCTTTGGCACAAGTGGATTTTCAAAAGGAAATTGAAAGCGAATGGATCAATAGACAAATACAAGGCAAGACTTGTAGTCAAAGGTTTTAGACAGAAAGAAGGTCTAGATTACTTTGACACATACTCACCGGTTACTAGAATAACATCCATTAGAATGCTAATTGTCATTGCAACTCTATACAATCTAGAAATTCATCAAATGGATATTAAAACTGCTTTCTTAAATAGTGAGTTAAATGAAGAAATTTACATGGAACAACGAGAAGGGTTTTCTGTTCCAGGGAAAGAAAAGAAAGTGTGTAAATTGGTTAAATCATTATATGGTTTAAAACAAGCACCAAAGCAATGACATGAGAAATTTGACAAGGCAATGATGTCAAATGGATTTAAAATTAATGAGTGTGACAAATGTGTTTATATTAAAAACACAGATAAAGGTTATGTCATTGTATGTCTTTATGTAGATGATATGCTCATCATTGGTAGTAATAATGACATGATTAAAACTACCAAGAAAATGTTGAATAAACATTTTGACATGAAGGACATAGGCATTGCTGATGTAGTACTTGGTATAAAAATTATCAAAACATCAGAAGGATATGCTTTGTCACAATCTCATTACATTGAGAAAATACTTGACAAATTCAGCAAAGATGATGTTCATTTTGCTAGAACACCTGCAGATGTTAATTTGTATCTTTCTAAGAATATACAGGAAAGTGTTTCTCAATTAAAGTATGCCCAAATTATTGGAAGTTTAATGTACTTGATGAACTGCACTCGCCCAGATATAGCTTATGCAGTAAGTAAATTAAGTAGATATACGAGTAATCCGGGAGTAGAACACTGGAAAGCAATTATAAGGGTTCTAAGATATCTTCGATTTACTCGTAACATTGGGCTGAATTTTACTAGATATCCAGCAGTACTTGAAGGATACTGTGATACAAATTGGATATCGGATACTAGAGACTCGAAGTCCACTAGTGGGTATGTCTTTCCTCTTGGTGGTGCGGCTGTATCTTGGAAATCTTCCAAACAGACTTGTATTGCTAGGTCTACTATGGAATCTGAATTCATAGCTTTAGACAAAGCAGGGGAAGAGGCAGAATGGCTTCGCCACTTCCTTGAAGATATTCCAATATGGCCAAAATCGGTGCCTGCTATATGCATACATTGTGATAGTCAATCAGCAATTGGTAGAGCACAGAATCATATGTATAACGGTAAGTCACGACACATTCGTCGTCGACATAACACCGTGAGACAACTACTCTCTAATGGAATTATTTCCATAGAATATGTTAAATCTAAAGACAACATAGCGGATCCACTACCAAAGGGTTAGCAAGAGAGTTAGTTAAGAATTCATCGAGGGGAATGGGACTTAAGCCTATTAAGTAAGAGTTACTACAACGGCAACCCAACCTAGTTGACTGGAGATCCCAAGATCTAAGTTCAAAGGGACAACCGAGTTGTGAATGACTCAGAAGGATCACTGGGGAGTTTATCTCCTACCCATTTCTTTGATGAAATAGTGATGTCTGTAGCGGTTTAGGTTAAGTAATACTTTTAATGATTCTTATATCTAGGTAAACCTAGTGGAGTATGGCATGATACTTTTCATAAGAATCACCTATATGAGTGTGAACTGGGCCGGTTCTATAAGATTTGTGAAGGGCTACAAGTCTTTAGAACACTCATGAAAGACCAGGTTGTTCAGGGCCAAAATGAACACAATAGTGAGAACTAAACTATGTCTGGAGATATACTGTGTGAGTTCTATTGTCTTGGTTTACACAAACGGCTGAACAGTTCAAGACATCATGTTCACTAGTTAGCTAATAAATCCGATAGTATCTCACAAGGGAAGGTTCAAAGCCAAAAGCTACCTATCCTTTGCAGAATATTTCAAATTTCTGTACTCTCTATATTTACATCATGTTGTTGCATTTTCTCTCTGTCAATTTCATTCATGTGGGGGATTGTTGGAAAATTTATAAAGAGGTAGTTGTGAATTGAAATAGACTCTATTTTGAATAAAAGGGTGTAACCTTTCATGGTTTCTTTTTGTTTTAAAGGAATGATCAAACCTCCATTTGAATGAAAGGGTGCAAACCTTTCATGGTATCTCTTTATTTTAAAGGAAGGGGTATGTCCCTTCTTCATACCTTTTCTATTCAAATTGAATAGGTGCCAACAAAGCCTATATAAAGGCCGCCCCATTCCCATTTTGATTGATTCCGAAAATTCATTTTCCTTGCCTTCATTTTGCTCTATTGCGTCCTTTATTCTTCATATTATTTTAGGAAAAATTTCAGAGAGTTATAGAACACAAGGTTCTGGTTCGTCGAACAAATTTGTTTGAAGTGCTACTACAAATTTGTGAAGATCATTGTATCCTGGGAGATAGACACCACATAACCGTAAGCACCGTAGCGGGGCGAATCTGTCTTAAGGATAGAGTGTCACACACTCGACTTGGTCTTAATTTTAATTCGGTTCGATAAATAAATCTGGTATGTTATTTATTTATTTTGTTTGAATTTATTTCAAGTTATTTTATTTACACAGAAGATTGTTCCAACAGATACTTCACACAAGGTAAGCTTTAATTGTTTAAAATTTTAATTTTGTTTGGTTTTACAGCCTTCAAAAAATCTTCTTCCTTATAACAAGACTCAGTTAGTCTTAATAAAGAAAATTATTCGCTCCCCTTACAAAATTTGAGTTTAATTCTATTTGGAGGTTTGTATGATTTATCGACATTCTCAATTGATCTATCTATACTATAATTTGCTTTTCTATTCATTTGTTTACTTTAGTAATGCATATATATGTCTATTCTCACTTCGCCACTGAATGACATAATTCAATTGACCATAATAATTATGTTCAATTCTTCTTAATTCATAGCTATTGATTTTCCTATTTCTCATATGTATTTAGATGCAATTTTTCATGTTATAGTTTCTTTTGATGCAATTATTCTTCATTACAATTTCTTTCGATTTCTCATATGCATTTTGATGTGATTTTTCACAGCTATTGGTTTTTTGAAGCGAGTTTAAGCGAGTGATTTTGTTGCTGGTCATTGATCCATATTAGAAACATTGGGTTACGTTGCTTCTACCGGTGTGTCGTTGGTTGGCTCTCTCATGTTAAATTACTTATTTATTTATTTTTGGGTTAGCTAGGGTGATTCTTTTGTATCAAAATGTTCACTGACCTTTATTTGAAGGAATTTAAACCTGATAAAGCGAAAGAGTTACCAGTTATGATACTAATTTAATAGCATTCTTTTATTGAAAGTTATCCCATTCTAACTTGTTATAGTGTATAGATGTGTCATTTTGACGTGGATAAAAATCTAAAATTTGTTATTTGGACTTTAAGTTTAGCAAATATTTCTAGATTCTTTGCATATGCTACATTCAAATATATAATTCATTTTTTGGACTTTCATTTTGAAATTTGCTATTTGAAATTTATAAATGCTTTCGCTAATTCAATATGTAGAAGCAATTTCAATTTCTTATATGTGAAGTTTTAAGTCGAGTGACATTACCATTTTGAATTGATTTATTATCATTGAGTTTCGTAGCACGTGATACCAAAAAAATTGTTGGCAGTGCCTTCAGGCACGGGTCATCCCTAATATATATATATAAAGGACCATTTTACTTATTCCCGAATTCGTCTTAATCCTGTCGCCTAAAGTAATAGGACGGAGAGATGCTGCCGTGATGTTTGGTGTAGATTTGTTCCAGATTTATTTTAATAATTTAAATGGTTTATATTATAAGATTTATTAAATAAATTATTTATAAAAGAAAATTAGATTAATTAGATATATGTAACTCTATAATAAGAGCACATTTAGTTTTTTTGTTTTTTAATAAACAGTTAACATGGTTTTAATAATTTTTTTAAAAACAATTAAAACTTGATCATAGCGTTACGAATTTTTGATTAACTTAATTATTTTTGCATAGACGAGATACTCGACAATCCGTACAATATGAATAGTTCAGATTATTAAAATAGACCCGAGATAAACTCTTACGAGCTCTCATGATATTAAAAATGCTCCCAAAAAAAATTAAAAATATGAGTATCATCTCATGTCTATAATAACAATGCTTCCAAGGAAATATTAAGCCTCTGTTTGGCAAGTTAGTTTTCAGGCTTGTTTGGCTATTTTAGCCACAAAAAATAAAATAGGCTATTTTAGCCATAACAAACAAAACATCACATCCAACCTATAATCATTACATTCTTCTCTCACAAAAAAAGTCAAAAAAGCCAAAAAGCCAAAAAGCCCTTCCCAAACCAAGCTTTTTAGCCCAGGCTAAAATAGCCAAAAAAGCTAAAAAGCCAAAAAGCCAACCTACTTCCCAAACCAAGCCTAAGAATATTAACATTCTATTATTAATTATGAGAATTCGAATCATTCATTTAGTAAATTTTATAGTGTTGACCGTTTATATAAAAAAGAAAAACAAAAACAAAAACAAAAAATAAAAACAAAAAAACAAAAAACAAGCAATAATTTCATCAAATATCAACGGGTAGATGAACGGCTCAACTTATTATTATAGACTTGAGATGATACTCACCAAATAAAAAATATATATATATATATATATATATTTATTTATTTTAAAAAAATGTTATAAAATATATTCATTCCCAATATCTAGGTGAGGTACGCATGTGCCATATTGTAGCAGTGAAGCTCAATTAAAATTGTACGGATGAATAATATGACAATGTAACAAATATTATAAATATTAATAATTAAAATTAAATTTATAATAATTTTTAAAAAATACCATGATAATTTTTTCAAATTAAAAACATTTATTAGGAAACGATACTTTCATACTATATACAGTACAAAAATGTTAGGTACCGTTTGGTAACACTTAGGTGCCGTTTGGTAACATTTACGTTTTCAGTTTTCTGTTTATATTTACAAAAATTAAAAAAACTCAAATAAAAACTTGTTTAGTAAATTTTTTGATTTATAAATCAGTGGTCTCAGTTTATAAATTTGGCCAAAAAATGAAAACACAAAAAATGTGTTTCCGTTTGAGTTTTGAATTTTTTTTTTTACCACCCGCCACTATTTTCCACCACTGTCTTCCGCCACCACCACCCACCACCTACCACCACCACTCACTACCCACCTGCCACCACTAACTACCACTCGCCACCACCCACCTGCCACTCACTCGCCACCACCATCCACCCCTCGCCACCACCACTACCACCACCCACCTACCATCCACCCGCCACTACCATTCACCCGCCACTACCTACCACTCGCCACTCACCACCCACCTGCCACCACCATCCACCACCAGCCACCCACCACCACCAGCTACTTGTCACCCACCCGCCATTACCAACCACCACTCACCACCCACCACCACCACCCACCCGCCACCCACCTACCACCACCACCCACCACCCACCACCGCCGCCACCACCACCACCACCACCCACCCACCCACCACCACCACCACCACCCACTCGCTACCACCCACCACCCGCTACCGTCACCCACCCACCATCACCACCCACCACCCACCACCTGCCATCTGCCACCCACCACCCACCTGCCACCACCACCCACTCGCTACCACCCACTACCTGCCACCATCACCCACCCACCCACCCACCACCCACTCGCCACCCACTCGCTACCACCCTCCATCATCACCCACCCACCCACCACCACCACCCGCTATCCGTCACCCACCTGCCACCACCACCACCACCCACTCACTACCACCCGCCACCGTCACCCACCCACCATCACCACCCACCACTCACCACCCATCTGCCACCACCACCCACTCCATACCACCCACTACCTGCCACCGTCACCCACCCACCCACCATCACCACCCGCCACCACCCGCCATCCGCCACCCACCTGCCACCACCACCCGCCACCCACTTGCTACCACCCGCCACTGTCACCCACCCACCCGCCACCACCATCCGCTATCCGTCACCCACCTGCCACCACCACCCGCCACCACCACCACCACCACCCACCCGCCACCACCCACCACCACCAACTACCCACCACCCACCGTCACCACTTTCCACCACCGTCTTCCGCCGCCATTTGCCATTTCTCATTCTTTTTTATATTTTTAAATTTTTTAAAACATTTTGTTAATTACCAAACGCGTTTGTAGTTTATGTTTTTCTAAAAATAAACAAAAATCAGTTTATAAAATTTTTGTATATATAAACTGAAAACGTAAATGTTACCAAACACGCCCTTACGTTTTCAATTTTTGTTTATATTTACAAAAATTTAAAAACTCAAATAAAAACTTGTTTGGTAAATTTTTGATATATAAATCAGTGATCTAAGTTTATAAATTTGGCCAAAAAATATAAACTCAAAAAATGTGTTTCCGTTTTAAATTTTGAGTTTTTTTTTTTTTTACCACCCAACATTAGCTACCACCCGCCACCATTTTCTACCACCGTCTTCCGCTACCACCACCCACCTCCCACCACCAGCTGCCAACACCACTCACCACCCACCTGCCACCCACCAGCCATCACCAGTCACTACTCACCTGCCACCCACTCGCCACTGCCACCCACCCCTTGTCGCCACCGCCGCCACCACCACCACCACCACCACCACCCACCTGCCATCCACCCGCCACCACCTACAACCCGCCACTACTATCCACCGCCTGCCACCACCACCCGCCACCTACCCGCCACCACCACTCACCAGCCACCTGCCACCACCAGCCACCTGTCACCCACTCGCCACCACCACCCACCCGCTACCACCCATCACCACCCGCCACCACCCATCACCACGCGCCATCCACAACCCACTTGCCATTACCACCCACCACTCGCCACCACCACCACCACCACCACCACCCACTCACTACCACCCATCACCCCTCACCGTCACCCACCCACCAACCACCACTCGTCACCCGCCACCCACCACCCGCCACCCACCACCCGCCTGCCACCACCACCCACTCGCTACCACTCACCACCCACTACCGTCACCCACCCACCCACCACCACTAGCCACCACCACCCGCTACCCACCACCCACCATCACCACTTTCTACCACTGTCTTCCGTCGACACTTGTCACCACTTGCCATTTTTTACTCTTTTTTATATTTTTAAATTTTTAAAAATATTTTATCAATTACCAAACGCGTTTGTAGTTTATATTTTTCTATAAATAAAGAAAAAAATAAACAAAAATCAATTTATAAAATTTTTATAAATATAAATTGAAAACGTAAATATTACCAAACAGATTAGTATTTGTTTTTGGTTGAGTTTTCTCTCTCTTATCACGTGGAGAGAAATTGGAAAAGATGGCAAAAGTAGCAATGGAGGAAGCGCACCGGAGTTGCACCGCCCATGTGTCCAACAGCACCGACACCAGCAACAAAGGTGGCGGCAATGGTGTGGATAAAAAAAATTTTTAGAAAAGTTTAATAAAATAGAATAAAGTATATGAATATGTAATTTAAAATTAAAATAAAATATGAAACCATATTATTATAATAATTGAACTAAAAAAAAAATCCGATCCATTGTGATTGCTGAATGTGGGAGAGTCGAACATTAGACAAGACTTTCACAAATTCCTATCGTATATTAGGACGTGTGGCTTGTGGTGCGTGTGTGGTGCGTGTGCCTATAAATCTGTATCATAAAAAAGATTCGTCGGCACCATCAACTGGGGACAGCGTGCTTTACTCTTTATCCTCAACAGTTACCACCACTCAACATACACTCTCTCTCCCACTAGATTTAGGGGTGTTTATTGAGTAAAACTATATAATTAAATATAAATAAAATATAATTATATTTTAATTTTTATATATTTTTAGATAAATCATGTAAATAGTTTCTAAAATTTATATGATATGTCAATTTGGTTTTAATTATTTTAATTTGTTCGATTTTATCCTTAATTTAATAAATTGTGTCATATTGATCAAATAAATAACGATTGTTAGGTTTGGTGGACAACAACTCAAACGATGTGTCAATTTGATTCTTATAATTTATATGATGTGTCAATTTTGTCCTTATAAAAATCAAGTAAATTAAAACAATAGAGATCGAATTGACGTATTATGTAAATTATAAGAATCAAATTGACACATCGTTTGAACATGTAACGACTTTTCGTTCACCAAATATAACGGTCGTTATTTATTAAACTAATATAATATAATCTGTTAAATTAAAGAATAAAATTGAACAAATTAAAACAATAAAAACCAAATTAACCGATCATACATAATTTGTCTTATATTTTTTTAATTTTTGTTTAAATTTATGAATGGAACACAATTTTAATTATGAAAAATCCAAACAACAAATTAGGGGTTGTTTGAGATATCCTAAATAAGTGCACTTTTGACTTTTTGGACTAAAAAATTGAAGAAAAAAATATGATTGTTTGGGTTAACTTTTTAACTTTTTATGAAAAAATGTGTATTAAAAAACTATATAAATTAATATGTAGGAAAAAATTAGGATTGAGAATTGTACAGCCATAATTTTTTACTTTGATAAATAGTGATAACTTTTTAATTTTTTGAATAATTATTTAACTTTTTTATTTTTTTTAACTTGTCAAACTTGACCTTATTATCAATATTTTCAAGTGGGCCCCACCCACTTTTTAGGGGGTTTCATACCTTTTTCAAGATTTGCGGCTCTCTAAAAGCTGATGCTGTCGGGTCAATAAAACAAGTGGAAAATTACAAACAAGAATGATTTAGGAATTGTTGGGAAAGGGTTGGATTAGTATATTTTTTTTAATTTTTATGAAAAAAATATAAAATATAAGTTGGATTTGGAGTGATAAAATAGAGTGGTGATGTGATCTAAATAAGTTAATTCTTACCTAAATAGGATAATGTGTCAAAATAGCATAAGTTATTTAATTGATCTCCTATACAATAATAAAATTATTAATTGAAACATATTTCTAATATCATTAAAAAATGTTAATTGACTTGATAATTTATTAATAAAAAATGACGATTCGTTATGAAATTAGAAACTTAGGGAGTGAAATGTAATTTTTAAAACTATAGAAGTGATTCATATTTTAATTAAATCTCAAGAATGTATTTATAATTTACCCTAAAAAAAGGGTTATACACTGGTGTGGCATAAATATTTTTTTATTATAAGAAAGTAAAAAAAATTATAAATATTAATAATTAAAATTATAAATTCTTTTACTTTTATGTAATAACTTTTTAAAACTCCTAAACAGTAATCTTCTCATTAAAAAAATCAGCTCCGGTTACACTCCTTAAAAAAATTGTAACTCATTTGAAGGTGACAATTATAAATTTATAAGTTCTGTTCAATTTAGTAGTTTCGGTAATAATTACATAATGGAAATTGAAAAAAAAAAAAAAAGTAAAAAATTGTGGTACTTTAGGTTCATATCAAATGCATTGTAGACTTTAATGTATAGTAGTTTTTAAAAAAGATATCAAGAGATGTATCGATATCTTTTGATGTGTAATTGTATCGAGAATATGAAGTAATACATATCATCGTTGTAATTTTCTTTTCTTTTTTTAAATCATTAGCCACAAAAACGAAAAAAACAAAAACAAAACCAAAAAAAGAGAGTTTTATAGTAAGTGAATCGATAATATCAATTGTAAATTGGTCATATTGTTTGTGAATTGACTATGAATCAATATGTATTGGAAATTAGCTAGTAACTATGCAGCCCCCTTTTTCTTTTCTTTTTTTGTCCCAACCCATACACCACCACAGTATATTAGTGTGAAAAAGACAAACAATCTATATATATCTATTGGTATTTAAAATCATACTTGTAACTTAACCGTATCAAATCATAATTTCAAATTACAACTCATTGAATCGATATAATTGCAACATAATATAATTCAATTATAACTTTGAAAATATTGTGTTGTAACTTTACATCCATTTTATTGTAATTGAAAGAGCTACACGTCACACGTATCACTTTGAAGATTCACATTGTAAATTTTTGTATAAATTACAAATACATGCTTTGAGATTTATTTAAAATTTGAATTATTTCTTATAATTTTGAAACTTACAAAATATTCCATTATTAGAATTTTTTATTTAACAGAATTAAAAAAAAAATCTAACTACTCTCCTATACAACAATAAAATTAAATGAATTAGTAGCTGAAATATATTTATGATATTATTAAAAATTATTAATTAACTTAATGATTTATAAATAAAAAGTGCAATTTGTTATGCGATTAGAAATTTATAATTTTTAAAATTATAGAAGGCAGTCTATATTTTTAATAAACTTCAAAAGGTGTATTTATAATTTATCCTTTTTTTAAAAAAAAAAATAATAAATTAAAACATATCGCTCTTGCACTTTGACTAAATTCTTTTTGTAGTGTAAACTCTGAGTGTGCGGTCACTGGTGAACTACATATGTTGTTATTTTATTTTTTTATTTTTTTTAATGCTTAATAAATTTTATTTTTGATAACTTTTTATTACCTCCTATCAACATATTAATAAAGACATGAAATAATTACATGTCTGTTGGATCTTTTTCAAAATAATATTAAGACTCTTTTTGGAGCTAATTGTACAACCAAATATGTGATCAAATTAGTAAAAAAAAAAAAAATTTAAACCCCACCAATTATAATATTAGGTAACCTTTTATATATCTCAATCAAGCAAGGCCTTTACATTTCAAACTTTAAAAATACATATGATTCACGAGTAACTTTTTGACATGTGGTTGCGAATGTCATAACGGTTGTGGTGACGTTGTAGTAGTTGTGAAATGTTAAAGTTATAACGTAACGGTTGCAGTAATCGGATCGTATTTTTTTTTTTCACACAATTTGAAATTTTTTTTACTGATATGCATATTTTTTTTCTTTAGAATCACATTTATTGGGGCTTAAAATAAATTTTAATCAATTTTTGTTAATTTTTAAGTATAATCTAATATATTTCATATTTTTAAATCACTATAAAATGAGTTTTTTTACATTTTATTTCAATAGTTAATGATTTTAAGAATAATTGATTTTAAATGTCTACAAAATATTTGTTACCAATATCTGAACTAACTGAATAAAAAATATTCAGAATTATTAAATGAAAGGATTATAAAACAAAACTTGTGCCATAAATTAAAAAAACAAAATTATAAAGAAAAAAAAAGCATATAAGATTTTTTCTTTGGACTTGGATCACTTGTACTGGTTTATTTTTTGTAAGTTTATTTATTTATTTATTTATTTTAAAAAAGAAGTTATTCAAAATATTGTAAAATTATGTAACGGTATCTAACGGACTGTTACGGCCGTTACAATCCCACAACGGCCATTGCGTAACACCGAAACGACTATTATACATGTGAATTCTATTACACCACTATAGCAGCCGTAATAGATGGAGATAACCACCACAACCGTTATATAATATTACATAACAATTGCAACTGTTTTTTAAAATCTTGTTTACAAAGGGTTTGTTTGGGAAGAGGGTTAGTTTTTTGACTTTTTGGTTATTTTAAACCTCGTTTGGGAACATATTTTTTTAGTAACTTTTTGACTTTTTGATTAAAATATGAGATAAAAAAAATAAATATGGTTGAGATAATTTTTTGATTTTTTACAAAAAGATGTGCAAAAAGTAAAGAGAAAAAGAAATCTTTGACTTTTTTATATAAGTTGTTGGCTTTTTAATTTTTTTAGTTACTTTTTAACTTTTAAACTAAAAAGTGATGTTACCAATCGAGGCCTAACCTGGGATTAAAAAACATAATTTTGGAAAGATTTTTTTGACTTTTTTAACTTTTTATAAAAAAATATATATATATAATAATTATAAATTAAATATAATATTTTATCTTATTAAACTAAAAATTTTATTTTATCTTTTTATAATTAAAATAACTCTAAACTCAACCAAACTCTTATTTTCAAACGAAGCCAAATAAAGAAATTAATAAGGACCAAGTATGCACGTGTACGGCCAAGTAACGACAACTTAGATTTTAGAGGACCCATTTTGATTCTCTAAACATGAAGCCACAAAATGGCCACAAAATGGAAAAGGTTTTGTATATCAAATGACAGCATTGCATGAGAGGTCACTTTAAAAATCAAATGGCAAATCACTATAAATGAATTGAGTCAATTTCATTATTAGATGCACAACATAATTTCCATTTTCATTAAAAGGCGTTTAGCTTTGAGAGAGAAAGAAATATATTAAATTATTTGATGAGGGCCATTGGATCCACCCCATGTTTGATGAATGTCATTAAGCGTTTTCAGAATTTAATCTTTGAAAATAATTATTAAAAATAATTTGGTAAAAAAATTGAAAAAAAATAATCATTATTTCTATATGATTTTCTCATTTGGGGCATAAATAATTTTAAAAAATTAAAAATTAAAAATTTAAATTTTGATATTTATTTTTGTCAAATTAATTTTTAATTTAAAAAAAAAATTGAAAACTCAAACGAGGAATAATTAAAGAAGCAGATATTTTCACTCCGGTTTTGCTATATAAAGGGGAATAATGTTGTTGATAGGAAATAAGACTAGTGAGAGTTTAAATAGATGTAACATTATTTATAATAAATTTACGAAAATGTGTTATCTTTATCGGTGAAGAAGCATTCACCTAATTTGGTTTAATTTTTTGAATTTACTTTTTATAAAATTAGAGTTTTATGTTTTTTATATTTTTTTTGTTTTCACTAAATTTTTTTAATATTTTAAGAAATTTTTTTAATTTTTAGATACACCTAATATAGATACACTTAAAAAGTATAATATTTGTGAAAAAATAAATAAAAAATTCACTAAATACCCAAAATACCAAAAAAAAATATGAAAATTCAGTACATTTTTATATTCTTGTGTATTATTGATTTATAAAAATATATTATTTATAAATATTTTACTTTTTAGATACATCTAGATAAGGTGCATTTAAAAAGTACAAAAATAAAAATTGCTTAAAATTTAAAAAACTCACTAAAAAAAACACACACGCGCGCGCACAAAAAAAACACAAAAAACAAAAAAAATTAAATTTTTGAAAAATTATACACAAAATATTGAATCCAAATAAGGTAATTTGTTTTTCAACCCACTAAAAACTTGCACCTCCATCTATTCATAAATAATCTTGATTTTCTATGCTGAAATGTTATTCTCCCTTACAATAATGCTTTTTATTTTTATTTTTATTATATTAAAATAGAAATAATGTTTTTTTTAATAGAGAGAGTTACCAATAAATTCTATATGTTGAAATTAGGTTCCATTTAGTCCCGCAATTTTTTATTTTTTTTTATGATTTATTTAGTCTTTTTGGATGTGTAATGATTCATTTACTATTATAATTTCCTTAATTGTTATTGTTTGTTGGAGTGTTATATTTGAAAAATGTACACTAAATTTTTTTTTCAATGACGCATTATACCGGCAACATTGGAGCGTTATATTAGAGTGTTACGTTTAGGAAAAGTACACTAATGAGGTTTTTATTTTTTATTTTTTTAATGTTACATTAGAGTGTTACGTTTGGGGAAAGGATAAAAAAAAATTGATATGATATAAAATAAATTTAAAAGAATCTCCTAGAATACCTTTTAAAAATAATAGGACTTATGGGATGATAAAAAAAAATTAAAAATAAAAATAAAAAAAGGAACTTATCGGAGTAGCAGTTTTTGAGAGATAACCTTCTGATCATTTTCCCTTTTTTTAATAATGCTTTACACATTTTATAAGAGATTTATTGTAACTTGTAACACAAAAAAAAAATAAAAAAGAAGAAGTGCATTTGGAGAGTGAGAATAGTATCACATATAAGCAAATGTAATTAGTTGTTAAAATCTTTGTTATACACATAATTTGCCTATGCATTTGTACCAAAATGAACCATGTCCGCTATTGGTTTGTTCATTTGTAGTTTAAATTTAAAATTCATCTATATATCAATTATTATATTAATTAGTATATCAATACATACTATAATATTATAATTTTAAAATTATAAATCACATTCACTAAACAAATTAAAAAAATTTAAAATCAAGAAAATTATGTTACATCATCTGTTAATATACTAATTGTTACTTATAGCTTTATTCTTTAAAATTATATGTTTAAGTAGTTATATACTAAAAAGGCAGGGTTTTTATTTTAGATTTTCATCTTATTTAATCTCAAAATTAATTCAAGAAGTTAAATTTTTTAAAATTGAAATGCTCACTTTTTTTAAAAAATTTAAAAGTGTATTTTGTCTTCTATCTAGGGAAAAAAATTAAATTTGGATCCTTGTAATGAACTCCCTGTAGTGCTTAAAAAGGTAAAGTGAAAAATAATTTGGTTTTAATATCTTTCGAGCCTCAATAAGAATACAAAAGTAGTGTCACCTTTAATTTTGCTCTTTTATTTTAAATCCCAACCCTTAGTTCCTCTCTTTTTTTTGACATGGTGCGTGCATAATCATTTAGGATCTGTTTGTTTTCAGAGGTAGAATAGAAGGGATTGACAGTAAAGGGATTAATAGTGAGAGGACTGTTAGTGAAGGGATTAAGAAAAATGTGTTTGTTTGATAACCAGTCGACTAGTAATAGTTCATGTTTGTTTTGAGAGATAGGAATGAAATTAATCATGTAAAATTACACAAATACTCTTGTTGTATTAGTATTAAATTTAAGCTTATACCAACTAATAAATGCATTACCCAATTAAATTATTCAAAAATTATAATTAAAATCATATAATTAAAAATAATAAAAAATTCAACTGTTAATCTATTTTATTATTATTATTATTAAAGAAACCATTTTTATTATTATAATTAAAATCATATAATTAATCTATTTCTATTTTTCAATATTATTATTATTATTATTAAAGAAACCAACCAATGGTTTCTCAAAAAACCAGCCCATGGTTTTGACCATTCAAAACATTATCAAAACGTATTGCCTCACTCTGTGTCTGTGAGTTCACCCATGTAAGGCCAACATAGAGAGAGGGAGAGAGAGTCAATGGCGATCGGAGCATCACTCTTCTGTCTGATCGGAGTTAATGGCGATCGGAGCATCACTCCTCTATCTTATCGGAATGGCGATTGGAGCATCACTTCTCTATGAGTTCACCCATGTTGTCTTTTGATTTGTATCTCTTTTGTCCAATTTAGTCAAAGATCAGAGCAACACTCTTCAATTTTATTAATCTAATTTGTAATTTGTCTACACTTCTGTTTGGTTGGTGAGAAAATCAAATGAAATATACATATATATATATATATATATACTAATAAGAGAACACAGAGAGAGAGAGAGAGAGAGAGAGAGAGAGAGAGAGAGAGAGAGAGAGAGAGAGGAGGGTAAACAAGTAAATTTCTCTCATAATATCAACGGACTAATTTTCAATACCAAGTGTTGGAGCAGACTATGAAATCTGTTAGTAAAGCCTATTCTCTGTTAGGCTTATCAATCTATTGTTCAAATCCACAAACAAACGGGGCATTAAATGGACCCCATATCTATCCTAATCTTATTCCTACGTCTACACCCCAAAACAAACAGGGCCTCAAAGCATTATAGATTATACTACTAAGAGCATCCATATCAAACTAGCTAAAATAATTTTTAGCTAAATTAGTGATACTGTTCATCGCTACAATAATCGAAGTTGTTTGCTACCGGACGTCCGGCCGGTCAACGGAAAAATATATATATATATATATATATATATATATATATATATATATATATATATATTTTTATCATTTGTAAAACATAAGAATTGTTTGGTTCATAACTCATCAATTTAATTAAAAAAAAAAGAATAACAAATATTTTAATAAGATTAAGTTAAAATATAAAGTTTGATACAGTGGAGTGGCTAGCTAAAATAGAAAAATGGTTTTTTAAGTTATAATATGATTAAAATGTTAAAGGCCTGATGCTCTAATAATTCGAATCCAAGAAATGAGGCAGAAACTCTTAATGTGGTTAATCCTAAATAATTTACTTTCCTAAATTATTAAAATTAAACTATTTAAAAAGTAAGTTAAAAGTTAATTTTTAATTTTTTTTTATCTTCTTTTTTTTATATAAATAATATATTAAAAAATAGAGAGATAATATGATTAAAAAAAATTAAAAAATTAACTTTTAATTCAATTGTCAAAATACACCATAATGATGGTCAATTCGTTAATTTGAACCATTATGGGGTCAACATCATAGCCTAATCATGTGGTTTTAAGGTAAATTGACGTCGGCAATAAGTTTAAAGCTCCAATTAGTTATGGTTGCCTTATTATCTCACGACATGGCAAAGACAAAAAGTTATTTTGAAGAAAGAAAAATATTAGTTTTTATAAGCTAAGACTTTATTAAATTTGTCGGCAATGTCATTTTTTAGCTTTAAGAATTTCGCCAAAAAGGTTTCAACGTTTTGCTTTTTTCTATGTACTTTTCTCCGGTAATGAAATTCAAAGTTGAAAAATGATCCGGTCCCCTCCAGGGTGACTCTCATGACCCCCTTTTAGTTTGTGATTGGTCAATTTTTTTTTTTTTTCCTCCAATCACCAACCTCTACGTATGTGTATGAGGGTGGTGAGAGTTGGTGATTGAGAGGTCTCAATCACTTCTGTTTAAAGTTATACTCCTAGATTTGAGTAAATCCTCAAAAATTATTTTAGTTTGCTTTGTTTGGTTTGAATTTTTAAAAATAATCTTTAAATTGGTTTTCATTTGTTTTTATTGAATTTTTTTTAAGTCATTTTTTTTATATACTTTTTAGATATATCAAGATTAGATATATCAAAAAAGTAAAAAAAATTAACAAAAATATTTTAAAAAATACTAAAAATAAACGAAAATCCGGACAAAAATATACACAGATTTGTGTTCAAATTTTCATTCATTTATTTTTAGTGATTTTTTAAAATATTTTAGTCAATTTGTTTTACTTTTTAGATGTATCTTGATTAGGTATATCTAAAAAGTACCAAAAAATAATTAAAATATATAAAAATAAATCAATGAAAATAAATGAAAATTCATCTAAAAACAGTTTTTGAAAAATCAAACCAAACATATTATTTTTATTTCTTTTAATAAATTCCCCAAATAATTTTATTTATTTATTTTTTCATGTTTTAATGAAATTATTTTTATTTTTTAAACGCACTTAATCTAGGGACATAAAAAAAGATATATACCGAAATTTAAAACAAAATCACAAATAACAAAAAATAATCAGAGTAATAATTTTTTTTTTGTTTTTAGGTTACTTTTTGAAAATCTCTTTAAAATTTTTAATTTTTTTTTAGTGAACGGTTCATGAATAATAAACTTAAACTATCCCTCTTATAAAATAAAATAAAATTTGTTTCAGTATTTATAATTATCTGATGAAATTAATTTTTTGTATAAATAAAGTTTATTGCAAGGCTTATAAGATAGACAGTTCAGATCATATGTATGTGTTCAGGTTGGAGTTTACAAAAGAAGTATCAAGAGATGAGATATGGAGTAGAGTTCAATAGATACTACATGAGTGTTGTAATTAGTGTAGAAAATACGATTTACAACTTTGTGTGAAGATATGAAAAAATAGTAAAGGAGTTGTCATTCTTTTAGCTTTTAACCTATTTTGATTACATTATCTCTTACATTATTTACACACACAAAAATTATAAAAAAAAAAAAGTTGAAAAATTAATTTTCTAAATCACCTTTTAATAATTGATGACAATAAAGAGATACATGATATCCCTATGTCACTTAATAATTTTTTTGTATTTGTGACCAAAGTGATGAAATGACAATTGACACATTAATCCATATAACAATCTATTGGAACAATAAAGATCAGATATTCAAGATTGAAGTAAATGGAGTGACTGACACCATTTCGTTATAATCTAAACCTCCTAACACTGTATCTTTTATATATAAAAAAAAAAAGGGGGGACCAAAGTGGTGATTGGTGAGAGTGTGACCAAAGGAACAAAATAGTAGTACTGTATTGGGCGGTGGAAGAAGGTGATCCGGTGGGGAAGGGGGCTCTCTGATTTGTGTCGTCTTTACTGTCTCCGACACTTCTTCAACTCAACTTTTTCATGGCAGCCACACGTGCCAATCTCCATTATTTGCAAGTGTCGTCACCTTTTTCATGCACCTATGATCTTTTTCCACCACACATTTGGAAGAAGTTATTGGTAGGGTTTTGAAATACCATCACGTGGTGTTTTAAAAGTATTGTAACTGGTAAAGGGGATGAGACTTTTAAGTTTGTGTTGGTGATTAGAAAATATTAATAAATATAGTGAATTGTAATTAGTGAATAATATGACTACATGACGCCTCTGAACCAATTAATAGTTTTTTCAATGTAATCGAAATGATATTTTGAAACACGTGACTTTAAAAAAACAAAAAAAAAACATTAGCTGACATGCATGATGGAAATGTAGAATGAAGAAAGAAGGTGGTTGTGCTAAATTATGCTGTGTTTGAATCCCATCCCCCCCCCCCCCCTGAAAAAAAAAAACAAAAAAAACATGGTTGATGATGGACTAAAAAAGATTTGTAGATTGGTTAGGAGCCTACAAATATGTAAAAAGACTAAAATAGAGGACAATCAACATCATCCAAACAAGACCTTGTGTCATTCTACGTAGTTGCTTCTCTCTTTAAGCATAATTTTTTCCGTGTTGTTTGTAATAATGAGCCTGGTTAGTGTAATTTATTATAAATTCAAAACTTATCAAAAATATCAGTCTTTTAACTTTTATTAGTGTTACTTTAATTTGATAATATGTGAAAAAAGTTGAACCTATTTAATTAAATAAGATGTTACGTGCCTTCTTTTATGTGCAAATTACTTAAGCCTCGTTTGGGAACAGGCTAATTTAGTAATTTTTTGACTATTTGGCTAAAAAGGTAGGTAAAAAAAACTTGTATGTTCGGGATAACTTTTTGGCTAATTACGAAAAGATGTGCAAAAGTAGAGAGAAAAGAGAATCTTTGACTTTTTGGTATGAGTTGTTGGCTTTTTGGCTAATTTAGTAACTTTTTGACTAATTAACTAAAAAAGTAAGTCCCCAAACGGGGCCTTAGAATACCTCAAAATCTTTTTACACCAATAAATAAGACAAAAGAGATGGGGCTCTTTTCCTCCTAACTATATATTTAAGGTTTCAAGTAAGTTTGAAAAAGTCGCGAATTGTAACTTAAAGAAAATCATAGTTTTTGGTTGAATAAGGTTAAAAAATTAAATAAGTTCTAATTTAAAATTACAACCAAATGTCACTAATCAACTTTTTTTTAAAAAAATAAATTGACTTATAACGGCTGGCAAATGGGGCCTAAACATTATTATTTTGAGTTATAACCAATTATTTTGGATTGTAATCCCCACTTTAAGTTATAGCTATATTACATAAGGTACAAATCACATACACACCCATTCTATAGGTAATTAGCCCTTCAAAAGAGGTTTAATTTGTTTAAAGTAAGGTGTAAGGGTAGCTCAAGGCAGCTATAAGCAAATCATTTGTTTGGCAGGAGAAATTATTCCCATTCAAATTATGCATCAAAACACATTTTTCTTTAACCAGTGAATAGAGGACACTATATGAAAGTTCTATGAACTAATGTTCCAATGGTGACTTAAGAGCCATGACAAATGGTAACCCCAAGGCAAGTGGCCGAATGGTAAAGTGTGGAGGATAAAATCCACAGGTCTCGAGTTCGAGTCACCTCTTGGGGCCACTGGAGATTTGCCTGGTCGTTCACTTCAGGGCCCTCAGGATTAGTCCTGGCTTCCCTTAAAATCGACGGGTTGGAAATACCTGAGTTATCAAAAAAAAAAAAAAAAAATGGTGACTTAAGAGCCATGACAAATGAAGAATAGAAACCTAGTTAAAACATCCAATATCATTGAAAATGACAATATTCTTCATTCCATGTACATCCATTAATCTACAGTGTTAGATTACCACTATGTCATTTTTTTATCTCAATTACTCAACCTCTATAACCAGAAATAAAACGGGATTAAAATTTAATCTTATTTTTTTTACCTTTTTGAGTCAATCAAAACAATCTCAATTTAATTGGTCAAATTTCTATATTTGTATTATATATCATGTGAGAGATTTATAAAATGGGTCCACATGCAATACATATTCAATAATTTTAAAGTTTGAATCCATAGCATGTGAGACAAATAGTACAAAGAAATAACACAAAAGAATGCCCCATGGGTTACAAATTACAAGGCTTAGGCCCGGTTACACAAAAAATAATTATCAAACCCATACATATAAAACCCTTGGCTTGCCAAAAATAACAACAAAATAAAAGAGAAAGAGCCTCGAGCTCTCAACAGATTTCTCACGCCTCTAGCTGGGTAGGGTCACCACATCCTTTCCTGCACAAATTCATTGGGGTGAGCACAAACAAAGTATATATGTTTAAGCAGTCTTATATATGAATGCAATGCCATGCTGTGCTCCAAATTCACAAGTTCTATTCTTTTGAAATTACATGCAATGTTCTTTTCGAAAAAACTCATTATTTCAATGAATTTTAAATATAACATACGGGGTGATAAATACGATTCAGGTAATCCCTAAGCTACTGTCTACAAGTAGACATATCAAATACTACTGATCCCCACTTTACCAACTCCTAACTCAAAGGCACGTGCATATTTCGGTCTTTTACCTTAGACACTAACACCAACTTAGACAATACCAAACTACACCTCTTATCCGGACTTACCAACGTATTTATCCCATAACATTTCAAGATAAACAATTATTTTCTCAAAGCAACAAACCAATTTCCAAAACATAACCATAATAAACAATATTCAAAGGCTATGCAATTGAATGAAATGAAATGAAATACAATTATATAGATCCATTGTCCAATTTTCATAATTCTCAACATTTGCCCAATGTGAAATTCAAAACTCAACATTTCTCAAATAATATCCAAAATCCAAATCCATGTGACATATGATACAATTCTATGTTCACAAATCATATAACCATCAATTTCCATGGTCCAAGTATCCTCAACATACTATCCATGGCAAAATTTCCAACCAAGGTTCATCCATTTCATAGATGATTCAACATGATGAAAACATATGATTTTTCTTTTTCAACAAGATCGTATAATCTCAAGAATTTTCTTCAATGATTTCAACTTCTCTCCAAATTTCAAAATCTAGGATTTCCACCAAAAATGAATTTCTTTCATTTTCAAAAGGGTATTTTGCCAATAGACTTTCAAAAGTCACACATTTCATAATTTAAAATCAATTTCATTAGAGGGATGAGAAATTACGCCTTTTAAAACACATTCAAAATGACACTCAACCCCAAACTCAAAATCTAATTGTTTCATCAAAGAAAATGGCTAAGACATGCCAAAATCATATATATAACTTAAAGAAATTCCTTACCTCAATATTGTAAAGAAATTATGAGCAAAACTTCAAAATCAACGGTGTCAAAAATCGATCTCCATTGCATACTTTGAAACCCTTGATGAGTTCTCCAAATTTAATAAAGACACAAGGATTGAATCTCCAATGAATTTGGAGAAATCAAGCAATTTATGAGGGTGGGTGGATGATTTATGAGAGGATGTGTTGAAAATATAAATAGTAAAATTACCTCTCTTTCCAATTGTTTAACTTCTAAAGTTGGTAGTTAATAATTTAAAAGTAATGTTAGAGATTCTAAAAATTCTATCAAAAGTTCTACTAAATGTCCCACATGCGTGTGAGACCCACACAAAGTGGGTTCCATATGAGTCTTACATCTATGTGAGACATTTAATAAAAATTTTAATAGAATTTTTAGCATCTCTAACATTTTTAATAATTTAATGCAACCTACTCAACACAGAACAATAAGACTGACTTTGACTCTGTGACGATAAATGGCTAACCAGAAGGGAATCTGGACATGTTTGGTGCAATTTATAACAAGATAAAAGTTAATAATGAGAAAATAAAAGTTAAAGCTCATCTCCCATAACTTCTCAAAAGCCATCTTTTTAACTTATTTAAAATATTTCTATCTCATAAGTTGTAAATAAAAAAATTGTACCAAACACTATATCACAGATTTCTAAAATTATAAGAAACATAAAATAAAAATAAACAGCTTTATAAACTGCATCAAATAACCCTCATGTCATCAAGAGAAGAGGTGGGTAGGGTATTTGACAAACCCTACTTGGAATGGGTTGGTTCAAGCATTGGGTTTCATAACCCAACTCCCAACACAACAGATCCCCATTAAACCTGGCCTAGCTGAAAGCCCAATGCAATAATCCAATGCTAAATTTTATTGAATGGGCCAACCCAATCTATTTCCAAGCCTGTTTGTTGCTTTCAATTGATTTGATAGATGGAGATAGTTTGTTAATGGGAAGCAAAGTTCAATCCAACTTTTTGGCAAAACAAACAAAATACTTCATCAGACAAAACTATCACTGTCCCTATGATTTCAGCTGCCTGCTGGAGTTTAGCTTTCGTTAGAAGATTATAAGCCAATGCAAGCTTGGAGAGGGTGGGCTGGGACTAGCGCTTTTAGCCCACTCAATTCAGCCTGATATTTATAAGATTTGAAATAAAAAATAACAATCATGCTGGAGACACCGTTGGAGGTGACCCCACCACCCCATATATACACGGGGTCTAAGAGAGGATAAAAAGAAAATATATATATATATATATATTTTTTTTGGGGGGGGAGCCAATTAGCACCCACTGGGAGTGCTGGGATTCTCCTCCATTTTTTAAAAAATAATTACAAGACAGTCCTATAGGTTGGATTTATTTATTAAAAAATATTACTTCAACTTTTAATCATAAATTTATCACTATTAAAATATTTTAAAATGTATAATTAACTATTTACACTTTATACATTAATTATTTTAAATAAAAAAAAGTTAAAAATCACAAATGAAAGTTAAAATGTCACAATTTTTTATTATTTTGATAAATTTCTTGGTATCATTACCATTACTAATTGCACAAATACAAAACAGAGACATCTAAAAAGTCTCAAAATTTTCACATTATCAAAACAAAAGACAAATACATAAAATTCTTCACTTAAGTCTTATGAGTAAATAAATCTGATTTATAAGATCTTAGGGTAATTATACCTTGAAACAAATATTTTGGCCCATTAGATCGGATTGAACTAAAAAAAGGGGAACTTACTGATAAGTCCCATGTACGAAGTTCAAGATCCAGCTAATCCCAAAACAAAACACTTGCACCAATTAATCCAATACATTTTTAATTGTTACCAAAAAATCCTTTTTTTTTTTTAATTTACAGACACTGTTCACATCTTACTACCGTCGGACTTCCATTTAGCGGTCGCCGAAGACTCATCGGAATGTCTAGAATATTGCCGGAAAAAAAAAATTAAAAAACATGTTATGAAACTGTAAAATTTTACAGTTCTAAAGAATGCTATAAAACTGTAAAATTTTACAGTTTTAAACCATGATTCATTCCAGCACCAAAAAAAAATTTTGAAACTGTAAAATTTTATAGTTTTCACCGCCTGTAACTAAAACTCAAAAACTACTTGTTCAATTCGAAAATTTTCTCTATTAGAACAGAAAAACAAAAGTGTATAGCAGAGAAAAAAAAAAGAGATCGAAGGAGAAAGGCGGATGTAGAGAGAGAATTATACTCCGACAACTATTTTTTGTTTAGATCTAGCCAAATCTGATGTAGATCTACTCAGATCTGATAGATCTGAGTAGATCTACATCAGATCTAAGTAGATCCACTCATCTTCTTCGTCGGAAATATATATCTTCGCCGTCGGTGAGAGTGAAATCACAAGTTGATTTCGATAGTTGGTGGTTATCAGTGAACCTCGATCAATGGAGAAAGACATGAACACTTGCACCATCGTCTATGACGAAGACGATGAGAGAAAAATGTAAAAAAAAAAGAGAAAGAAGAAAACGTAAAAATGGAGGAAAAAACCAGAGAGATGGAGGAAAGGACTTTTGGATGTACCCAAAAAGTTATGGGATTAAATAGTATCCACTTGTTCCACATGGGACCTGTGGGTAATTTCCTCCTAAAATTTTGAGTCTGTTTATTTTTCGAGATGGGCTTGGGATTCTAACCCGCCCTGCTCTGTCCATTTTATAAAATATCAATATTAATTTTATATTATTTAATTACATAACAAATTAAAAAATATATAAAAAGTAGGATAAGAAAATATATATATATATATATATATAAATTTTGTCTAAGACTTAAAA
Source organism: Camellia sinensis (assembly GCF_055761805.1). Lineage (NCBI taxonomy): Eukaryota > Viridiplantae > Streptophyta > Magnoliopsida > Ericales > Theaceae > Camellia > Camellia sinensis. Next base: position 101,799,893 of record NC_138973.1, on the reverse strand, counting down.
TCAAACATTTATCAAAAGGTTCAAAATCATTTACAACTAGATTTTGTTAATGACTTAAATAGGAATTATTCATAAAAAAAAATAATAAATAAATAAATTAGCCCGGCATGGGATGATAATGTCAGGTTAGGCCGAGTTTGGTAAGACTTATATTTTTCCGGTATCATCTAAGGAGCCAAGGTTCTCTCCTTGCAGTCTTGTACTTGCGTCCGTCCTTGCGCAAGGATGGAGGCTGCAAGGAGAGGATCCTCATTCTCATCTAAGCCTCACCTGACACAGTTGATGTCCACCCCCAAGTAGGACGGAAGTCTACAGTTTATTACCTCCTTAATTACGAAAATGGCGATATAATTAATAAAGAAATCTCCTTTGAGAAATGTGGTTGGATTTAAGATTGTAAGTTCAGATTGATTAGATAGATAATATAAAAAAATAAAAAATTAATAATAATTTTTTATATGTTTGTTTATTTTAAAAGTTTTGCAAAGTAATGTAACATTTTTTTTACAACTCAAATTAGTTAGGTTAATAATTTTTTTACAAAATATAGAGGAAAATTTATTTTCTCTTACAAATTTTGACAATATTTATTTTCTTATCTTTTTTTCCCATATTTCTGTCCACAACTCATGTTATGCAGTAATTATATTTTTTTTTTCCCATTTTTGTCTTGCAAAATTTTTCATCTATTCAAATGCATGTAAGAAATATTTTTTCATTTCTTTTTTTCCTTTCTTTCACTTCACTTTCTACCATTTTCATTTTTTATCATCCGTTTCTTTCTAAACAAACGAAACTTAAAGAGATTTGTAGTAGAAAAAGAATAAGAAAAAATTGAACAAAATAGAAAATAAATTTTTTTTGCACATTTTCCTTATTTTTTCTTTTATTTCTTCAAGTTTCTTCATAAATGCAAAACCTTTTACAAATCTCTCATAAAATTGAAAATCCAAATAGAATTTTAGTAAATTTCCGTAAATTTCATCAAGTGAACCTCAGTTCTTAGCCAAAACCAAGTTCTCTGTCGTTATTTGGTGTGAAAAAGAAAATTATAAAAATTCATCCAGTACTACTTACATAGAAATGGATGACATTGCCTCAAGGAACAAGTATCCAAAGTTTGATGAGATATAAGTTTCCCTTCATATTTCAACTCTCCATATCTTTTCATATTCTTTTTGTGAGTTTTAATTTGGACTTACACTAATAATTTGAACCGTTTTTCTCGTAAATCTAGCAATAGAGGTTATCTATGTAAAAAAATCGACTTCATTGGACAATTCTAAACGCAAGAATAAATCGTACTTTGTTTTGTAAATTGAATAGTTCAAATTTATAATCATATTTATCATTCATTTTATAAAAATAAAATATGATTGTTCTTGTGTTTATAAATATATGATGAAACTGATTTTTTTACATGGATGACCTTTATTACAAGGTCTAAATTTAGATTATCTTTGTGGGTCCAGATTGAGGCCCACAAAAGCGGTATGGAAATGTATGGAGCAATGAAGATATAGAGGTAAGCTCATTCCATTTTGATGAGAGTGATGTGTATAGAAATGAGATAAGATTGTGCATATTTTACCGTCTCTAAATTTTACTTCAACAAAAACTTCATGTGCTAGATTATCCTTAAATTTGTGACGTTTCCTTTTTCTTTTCTTTTTTTTTCTTTTTTTCTTTCCTTTTTTCCTTTTTTTTAATTATTTTTTTAAAGCTAAGCAATGGAGTTTGAAAAAGTTACTTACAAATTTTCATAAAATAAAATGTATAAATTAAATTCATCCTAAATGTAACCGTGTCACACTTTGAAATCACACATTATTTTGATGGAGAATTTTGTATAAAAAGTATATAAAAACAATATTTTCCATAATAATGGCTCATATATTATCACATTGTTCCCTTTTCTGCACTTGGCATGACCAACCTTCTTACTGGGGTGCATATGGTTCGGATTGGTTTGGTTTGGCTGTAAATCAAAACCGATTCTTTATTTACAGTTCCATCAAATTTGGAACTAATCAATCCATGAAAATCTTGGAACAATTTAAACCTGAAAAATCTAGAAATCCCTTAGATGTTGATTTGTGATTATGTATCAATTTTAAGCAGTATATAACAATCTCAATCAAACAATAAATCCCCTAGATGTTAATTTGTGATTATGTATCAATTTTAAGCAGTATATAACAATTCCAATCAAACAATCAAGATAAATCGACACAACGATTTTACGTGGAAAAATCACAATTGGACACCTCTAATTATGATAAAAAAATCACGGGCAACAGCCACAAAACAATCCACTAAGAAGATATAAAGGAATTACATAGATATACTCTCAATTACCTAGCGAATCCAACCCGAATTGAACCAACCTCTATGTGCCTCTTCCAACCCCGTCTTCACCTCGGAATTGTCTTGACGATGAGCCACTCCGGAATCCAACAAAGTTTCAGGCTTGAATTCTTCAGAATCCACCGAAGAACAACTCTCTTTTTTGTGTAGAACAAACAAATAATTCTTTGATGTATACTCTTTAAACCATGAGTTGAATACTTAATCAAAACATCAAAGAAAATTAGCAAAATATCTCCAGATATAAACCCTAGAACCCATGAAGAAGATCTGGAGAAGTAATCCTAAAATCTAACTGAATCACGTACTTATAGAAATCTGAATCGCGATTCTCGCTCGAGTGAAGACTCTCTCGCTCGAGCGAGGAACCAAAGACACGTGTTTTCCATAAGTGGCTTCGCTCGAGTCACGCACCCTTCGCTCGAGCGTACATTCATCTCTTTTAGGTTTTTACACAGACGCAGCCTTCGCTCGAGCGAGGACTTCTTCACTCGAGCGAGCAAGGGCGGACAGGCAACTTTGAATGCAATTTTGCATTTTGCTTCGGGAGCGCTGCCCCTCGACCCCGCCGTGGCGCTGCCCCGGACCCGCCAAGGGGCGCTGCCCCCTCGACCCCCGCGAGCTGACCGGGCAGCTCGATTCCCGTCATAATCAGCGAAGTGGCAATTTTGAAAGTATTAACATCGCAAACTTATCTGCAAGGCACAATTCGGGTTGGATTCGCATCTAAACACTCATTGCCTCACTGAAATAAAAAGTGCGAAAATAAATACAACTTAAAGGAGTTTTGTCAAACGGGGTTGCCAAGAATAAAAACCTAACAATCTCCCCTTTTGGCAATGCCGTGACAAAGCACACCTAACAAATAAAATCCCAAACATCCCAACCCTTACAGTCAATAAAAACAAACTTCTTTCTCAAGGTCATGATCTGCAAAACAACTATTATCGTCATAATCTCCAAAACAATTATTAGTCCCACAAGAGTATATGAAAAAGTAATAGACATATGACACGATTATCTTGAAACATGAGATGGAAAACATGAATAGATAAAAACTAAGACTCATGAAAAACAATTCTCAAACAACAAAAATAATATCATAAACCACACAAGCAATGATATGACGATGTAAATACCAAGAACATGCAAGAAGGAAATAACAAGCAAATAGTGCAAAGCAACATGCAAAACAACTAAAGCCAATCTCCCTTACCAAACATATCAAAGTGTCCATGCTAACAAACTCTTGCAAAGATAAACCAAACTCCCCCTCACTCAAAGTAACCACAAACACTGTATAGAAAATAATGAACAAGAAGAAACTGACAAAAATAATATGGTGGAGCAAGTAAGAAATCTCAGATTTGTACCTTAGTACACACAAGATTATCCAAGAAACACAATTACTTGAAAACACAATGTACACAGCCTCTAGAAGATTCCTCATAAAAGAAAGTGATGCATTATGTGAAAAGCATAGATCCCATGAGAAAAGTGTGTGTGTGACTCTTGGAGTTCGACAAACTCAAGATTCAAATCCTAGTAGTGATCTGATAGCTGGACATCTGACAAGAGAATCTAAGCACAACTACGGAAAGTCAAACCACTAGGAATCAAGGGATATTTGGTGAGTAAAGGTGGAGGCTCCCCCTCAATAAATGAATCCTATATTTTTTTTTCCTTTTTTTTCACATCTTTTTCTTTTCTTTCTTTTGCAATTTTTTTTTTATTGCTTTTACACATTTTTCTTTTTCTTTTTTTTTTCTTTTGCACATTTTTTCTTTCTTTTGCACACTCATTGACGGCTGACACACTCAAGAGTATGGAAACCGAACCAGAGAAGCATGGACATAATAAGGATGGCCTGGTTGGTGACTCTGAGGTAGCCTTTTCCTCATGCCTGGACTACAAAGAACAGAGGGAAAAGCTGTGGAGATGCAAAAAGATGGAAGGTGGTTAAGAGACTCAACATCACCCAAGATATGCTAGTATCAGTCAATTCCTCTAGAAAAACAAAAGATACCATGCCAGAAGTCCATAGAGAAAAAAAGATCACTAAGGCGGAAGACTCCAATATATGCCAATCTAAGAGAGTGTACAGAATGAGACATACTAATCATAGAACACACACTCCAAAATGAGTAATGACCACCGAAAGCACACACATATTAACATGTAATGGATATTCTTATCAATTCCAATATGCACCAAGGACCACTCAAAAATTTTAAGCTTGCAAAACCATACTAAGAAAATCTTTTTGGGATTTTTTTATTTTTTTATTTTTATTCTTTTTCTAAACAAAGCAAGACATAAAGCGAACATGCACACATTTTTTGACTAAAAAAAAAACACACAAAAACCCAAAAACTAAAAAGAATAAACAAATTAACACAAGTCAAGTTTTCTCACCCAAACCGTTTTAGTATGAACAAAGTTGTGAGCATTGCAGTTCTTGGGTGGTGTCTTGACGTTGTGGTTCCCTTTGCTTTCAATGGGAACCCGTCTTGACTTGGTTTCCAACTTCCTATTTCTAGGTCTTAGCAAATACAAACTCGCTCCATGTTTGGTCTCAAGTTGATCAAAATAACGAGGTCTAATATGACCTTTAACCTCATTACTACCAATGAAGTGTCTCCTACCCCACGAGATGTTAGAATTTCTTCCATCTCTATGAGACACTCTCCCATGCAACTCAAAACAATAAGGGCGAATATGACCGTACTTACCACAATGATGACAAATAAAAACAGGGTGTACAGGATGTACTTCTTTTTTTTTACCTTACTAACTCTAGGAAGTTTGAGAAGTTCATCCTTATGTTGAATTTTTTGTTCTCCCTTTCCTTGAGTTCTTGTATCGTGAGATGTGGATGCACTCTGTTTTTGTTCTCTGTTATCACCAAAGCCAATGCCACTCTTGTCATAACACATTTGTTGAGACCCAATGATATCCTCTAAAGTCTTTGATCCTTTGTTCCAAAGACCAATGGTAGCCATAGCACACTTGAGCTCTTCCTCTTTCTGGATCATTAGTTCTTCCAAAGCAACTTGAGACATCTTGAGAGTTTCAATCTTTTCTTCATATGTTGCATAGATTTGTTGTAGCTCATTCATCTCTGTCTCACAAGTCAAGAGTTTTGCACAAAGAGCTTGTCGATCATTAGAAATCTTAAGGGCATCATTCCTAGCCTCGGAAATCTCTTTCGTTAATTTGACATACTCACTTTCACATGCTCTGAGTTTCGTAGTGAGTTTGTCATTCAATTTGGATAAGTTAAGAGATTTCTTATACAACTTTTGATATGCTTGCTGAAGTTCTTCATCTTCACTCTACGAGGATTCATCATCAGTGGCATTCTCAATCGGGCTCTTCGGATACTCTATTTGTCCATCAGTTTCAGAAGCTGCCATGAAGGCAAGGAATTATTTGTGTCCCTCTTCGCCTTGATCTTCGTTGTCACTTTTATCTTTATCAGATTCTGATTCATCATCCCAAGTGATGGCAAGAGCTTTCTTCTTCCTCAAACGAGTGGGGCATTCTTGAGCAAAGTGGCCAAATCCTTGGCATTCATAGCATTGGGCTCTTTCAAAGTTCCCTTGTATCTTTTCTTTTTCCTTCTTGGCTATAGAATTAATTTTGAGTTTATCTTTGCCTTTAGATTTATGAGTATAAGTAGATTCCAAAAGATTAGGATTCTTTTTCAAAAATATTTTTTAAATTGTTTAACAAAAGCAGCTGTAATCTTGGAATCTATCTCACAATCCTCATCAAAATCCTCTCCAACTCTATGAGTACTACTAAAAGCAATAACATCTTTTTGTTTCTTTTTGAAATTCCTATGTGCCTTATAAGTTTGGAGATTTCCAACCAAGTAATCCAGCTTAAGGTTGTCAACATCTTGAGTCTCCTCAATAGCCGTAACTTTTGATTGGAACCGATTGGGCAAGGATCTCAAAACTTTTCCCACAACTTTGGATGATGGTATTTTTTTCACCTAAATTGAAGCTAGAATTAACAATGTCACTCAACTTTGCATAAAATTCATCAACGGTCTCACTATATTTCATTGAAAGGTTTTCGAAACTAAACGTGAGCCTTTGAAGTTTTGAGCGTTTAACAGAAGGAGTGCCCTCATGAATTGTTTGTAAGATATCCCAAGCCTCTTTTGTGACTTCACAATTGCAAATACGACTAAACTCTTCAGGTGTGACAGTGTAAAAAAGAGAATCGATAGCTTTACTATTCCAGCCACTATTTTGGTAATCAATTGTGTCCCATTTATCAATTGATTTGGGGAAAGTTACTCTGTCAACGATAATCGTTGGTTCAGTCCACCCATACATGACAGATTGTCAAACTTTTTCATCAATAGATTTTAAAAACGATCTCTTCCGAGCTTTCCAAAACGAATAATTGGATCCGTCAAGTAGGGGTGGTCGAACCATAGAATTTTTCTCACAAATTGTATCCATTATCACAAATCAAACAAAATCTCGCTCTAATAGATTTGTAAAACAAAAAAAATAGAGCGACCCGCTCTGATACCAATCTAGAAATCCCCTAGATGTTGATTTGTGATTATGTACCAATTTTAAGCAGTATATAACAATCCCAATCAAACAATCAAGACAAATCGACACAACGATTTTACGTAGAAAAATCACAATTGGACACCTCCAATTGTGATAAAAAAATCACGGGCAATAGCTACAAAACAATCCACTAAGAAGATATAAAGGAATTATATAGGTATACTCTCAATCACCTAGCGAATCCATGCCCGAATTGAACCAACCTCTATGTGCCTCTTCCAACCCCATTTTCACCTCGAAATTATCTTGACGATGAGCCACTCTGGAATCCACCAAAGCTTCAGGCTCGAATTCTTCAAAATCCACCGAAGAACAACTCTCTCTTTTGTGTAGAACAAATAAATAATCCTTTGATGTATACTCTTTAAACCATGAGTTGAATACTTAATCAAAACATCAAAGAAAACTAGGAAAATATCCCCAGATATAAACCCTAGAACCTAAGAAGAAGATCTGGAGAAGTAATCCTAAAATCTGACTGAATCACGTACTTATAGAAATCTGAATCGCGATGCTCGCTCGAGCGAAGACTCTCTCGCTCGAGCGAGGAACCAAAAACGCGTGTTTTCCATAAGTGGCTTCGCTCGAGCCACGCACCCTTCGCTCGAGCGTATATTAATCTCTTTCAAGTTTTTACACAGACGCAGCCTTCGCTCGAGCAAGCAAGGGCGGACAGGCAACTTTGAATGCAATTTTGCATTTTGCTTCGGGGGCACTGCCCCTCGACCCTCGCCGTGGCACTGCCCCAGACCCGCCAAGGAGCGCTGTCCCCTCGATCCCCGCGAGTTGACCGGGCAGTTCGATCCCCGGCATAATCAGTGAAGTCACAATCTTGAAAGTATTAACATCACAAACTTCTCTGCAAAGCACAATTCAGGTTGGATTCGCATCTAAACACTCATTGCCTCACTGAAATAAAAAGTGCGAAAGCAAATACAACTTAAAGGAGTTTTGTCAAACAGGGTTGCCAAGAGTAAAACCTAACAAAACCGAACCACTAAATCATGGTTCGATTTGGTTTGAAGCAGCTGATTTTAAAAATCTAATCATTATTCACAATATAATCACAAAATATTATTCACAATCTAAAAAATGTTTACATGATTGTTTAAAACTAGTTTTATCACTATACAAAAATACACTTATAATAGTAGAGAGTTATAATTTATATATATATATATATATATATATATTTGATACTAAAAAAATATTTTAGTATTTACATTTGATAACAAATTATATATATAATCTAAACGGTTCAATTCAGTTCCAACTGGTTTTGTAGCTATAAAACCATGGACTGAACTGTGAAATATGGTTTGCCCATTTAAAAAATTAGAACCAATCCGTACATTGAGAAAATCAAACCAAACCGTTCGATTTGATCTAGACCGGACAGATTTAAAATTTTTCCATTTTTTTTCTTAACCCTACTTCTTACTATGGACATATATACACGTTGCTTCTTATTATTGAACAATGACAGTCATGGTAATTCTATTTACATAATATTATTACTCTCCATTTATATGATTACTTTATATTTCTTTTAAGAAAATGATATTCAAGTCTATTTTTTAGACTTACTTTCTAAATCTAATCATGTGTAAATGATATTATTGATTGATAATTAGAGAATATAAGAGAGAGAGAGAGAGAGAGAGAGAGAGAGAGAGTTATCTTAGATATTCTAATAGATTGTCACATTATTGGGTTTGAAAAATATGACTAATTTTTGGACAAGAGTAACACTACCTTTTGTTTTATTATCATTATACCCCTCAAGTAAATTATCCTTTTTAGGACAAAACTATAAAATGAGCAAAATATCCCCAGATATAAACCCTAGAACCTCAGAAGAAGATCTGGAGAAGTAATCCTAAAATCTGACTGAATCACGTACTTATAGAAATCTGAATCGCGATGCTCGCTCGAGCGAGGAACCAAAAATGCGTGTTTTCCATAAGTGGCTTCGCTCGAGCCACGCACCCTTCGCTCAAGCGTACATTAATCTCTTTCAAGTTTTTACACAGACGCAGCCTTCGCTCGAGCGAGCAAGGACGGACAGGCAACTTTGAATGCAATTTGCATTATGCTTCGGGGGCGTTGCCCCTCGACCCCGCCGTGGCGTTGCCCTAAACCCGCCAAGGGGTGCTGTCCCCTCGATCCCCGCGAGCTGACCGGATAGCTCGATCCCGTCATGATCAGCAAAGTGCCAATCTTAAAAGTATTAACATCACAAACTTCTCTGCAAAGCACAATTCGGGTTGGATACGCATCTAAACACTTATAGCCTCACTGAAATAAAAAGTGCGAAAACAAATACAATTTAAAGGAGTTTTGTCAAACGGGGTTGCCAATAATAAAACCTAACAAAACCGAACCACTAAATCATGGTTCGATTTGGTTTGAAACAGCGGATTTTAAAAATCTAATCATTATTCACAATATAATCACAAAATATTATTCACAATCTAAAAAATATTTACATGATTGTTTAAAACTAGTTTTATCACTATACAAAAATACACTCATAATAGTAAAGAGTTATAATTTATATATATATATATATATATATTTGATACTAAAAAAATATTTTAGTATTTACATTCGGTAACAAATTATATATATAATCTAAACGGTTCAATTCAGTTCCAACTGGTTTTGTAGCTATAAAATCATGGGCTGAACTGTGAAATATGGTTTGCCCATTTAAAAAATTAGAACCAATCCGTGCATTGAGAAAATCAAACCAAGCCGTTCGATTTGATCTAGACCGGTCTGATTTAAAATTTTTCCATTCTTTTTCTCAACCCTACTTCTTACTATAGACATATATACACATTCCTTCTTATTATTGAACAATGACAGTCAGGGTAATTCTATTTACATAATATTATTATCTCCATTTATATCATTACTTTATATTTCTTTTAAGAAAATGATATTCAAGTCTATTTTTTAGACTTACTTTCTAAATCTAATCATGTGTAAATGAGATTATTGATTGATAATTAGAGAATATGAGAGAGAGAGAGAGAGAAAGAGAGTTATCTTAGATATTCTAATAGATTGTCACATTATTGGGTTTGAAAAATATGACTAATTTTTGGACAAGAGTAACACTACCTTTTGTTTTATTATCATTATACCCCTCAAGTAAATTATCCTTTTTAGGACAAAGCTATAAATCTAATCCCTCATTAAACACCAACCACCACCATCTACACCAATTGTTGGTAACCTTATTCCTTCTCTTAGTCCTGTCGCTCCATCACGACAATTGTCCCGTCATTGTTGTCGTCTTCTTAGCTCCGTCGCTACAGTGACTATCCCAAATGACCTTTCACTCCAAGAGCACCACCATCGTGCCTCGAAATCTCGATAGCCTATCCTATTGCAACTTTCATCATCCCACAACCACAACCACCACCACCACCACCACCATGCGTCTCTAAACGCTAACGACCCACCACCATCGTACTTCTCATCACCCGGAGACCACCCGACTACCCACCACGCACAGTTCACAAAGAAAGAGAAAGATATATGTGTTTAAAAAATGAAATGGCGGTGGCATTGGGAAAGGGTGACGAGATAGTGATGGATAGAGGTTGTGACAATCATGCATCGCAGCGGTGGGGGGCTACGATGGTGTTGAGGTAGCGGTGGGTGGTGACTGGTGGGGCTAGATAATAAAGACTTGAGAGAAAATGTGTTGCAACGAGGAGATGAGGGGTAGCGATCGACGACTAGTGGTGCTAGTAGTTAGGATTAGGGTTTGTTGGAGAAGATGAAGGTAATTTGGTATTTCCTAAAAATTGGAGGTGTGTATTGAGATAAAATCTAAACTTTTAATTTGTGTATTGTGTGAACTAGGCAAATATTTAAATGATAGTGTGTATTGAGACAAGTATTAATGTGTAAATAGAATTTCCTGCATAGTTAATTGTAGTAAATCAATCTTCTTAAATTCTAATAAAATAGCATAGATAGTAAGTATGGGTATCGTATCCATAGACTATTGTGTAATTATAACTATTTTAAATATTAATTCTTGAATTAGTTTGTTGAATGATTAGTTGTTTGTTTGTGAGAACGAATTTATGAAAAACCTAATTAAATAAACAAAAAAATGATATTTAAATAATCAAAATTAGGAGCTTAGAGCCGAATCCACCACTAGTTTTGTACCTAGAATAGTAATCTTGAAATGCACAAATGATTTATTGGAACGAGCCAATTCCTCAACTATAAGTTGAGAATTAGAGAGAAAAGTTAATTTACGTTTGAAGCGCAAGTACGACCTATCTCACCTTGTCACGACCCCAACCTGCCCCAAATAGGATGGTGAGGTGATTAGCCAGTAGTCCCTGACTACCAAAGGCCTAGCTTGCAAAACAAGTTCGACTCTTAGAATAATTAGGGCAAATTTTCTATTTTGAAATGTGGAAGCCATTACTTACTTATATTGAGTCCATTTGAAACATCCATTCAAAGGAGTGCATAACTATATGAAATAAAAGCATACATTCCTCTTGGATTATTATCTTAGTTCATTACATGATCCATACAACAAAAGTAAAATACAATACTTATGACAAAGCTTATACATAACCATCACAAGCAGTCAAGAACACTCTTAATCAACCTCTTTTTGTAACCAAACTCTTCGTCACCTACATATACATATATACATATATATATATATATATCTAAGGGAGAGGGGTGAGCCATTACATGTAAGAACAATCTTCTGTGTACAAAATAAATTGTAACAAATCAAACAAATAAAAATAAATTACTTACCGAATTTATTTTACTGAGTTGAATAAATAAATAAAAGATCAAGTAGAGTGTGTGACACTCTGTCCTTAAAACAGATTCACCCCGTTACGGTGCTTACAGATAGAAGACGTCTATCTCCCAAGATACAATGATCTTCACAAATTGTAGTAGCACTCCAAACAATATGTACGGCGAACCAAACCTGTGTTCTATACCCTCTTAATTTTTCCTAAAATTATATAAATAATATAAATGCAACTGAGCAAAATCTGGATAGCAAAAATGAATTTTTTCAATACCAAAAAACTGCTGGAAATGGCTGGTATTTATAGGCAAACTGATCAGTTCGAATAGGTAAAGTTTTGAGCCGAACAGATATGAAACTGTTTTGAACATACATTTCAAAATTCTAACAGATCTATAGTAGCTTCAGATTTGAATCTGTTTGGAAAAACTGTCCGGAATTGCTCGAAATTGTTGGGCAGTTTCTGGCAGTTAAAACCTGTTAAAAAAGTAGTTTATCTGTTGAGAATTTTGAACTGAAAGTGGCACAAATATGGACAGAAAATTTGAATTCAAATTTGGTGCAAATTTTGAATTAATTTCCCGCAAGAATTTTTGAAAAAATTCAAGTGAATTTTGTTCAAAAAATTAACATTAGAACCGACCCGATCCACACCCACACCCAGCACGGCTCGGCCGGTCGGATGAACGGAAGGCGTGCACGCGCTTGTGGTGGTTTGAGCCAAGGTTCAATTTGTCCATAACTCTTTCCTTCCACAAAATTAAGGTGCTCCTTGGGGCCCAACCAAAGTGTTGCCCACTTGAACTTATATACACACATAAGTTCTCTTAAGTTTCCAATGTGGGACAAACCTTATAAGGAAACCCACATTTTACTTCTTTAAATGTCCATTCCACGAACCCGAAAATGATGTCAACTTCCCATTACTCATAAATGATTTTGACGAACCGTCTTTACTGTGTGACTTGCCATGCGGTAAGGAACACGTTACCTCTTTGGACCCACCACAAAAGACGTTTGGGACCCACTCAAAATTGGGCTCAAAGTTAGCCTAAAATAAGCCTATAAAAACCAAATTTTCCAACAATCCCTCACATGAATAGAATTTGACAGAGAGAAAATGCAACAACATGATCTAACTACAGAGAGTACAGAAATTGTAAATATTTGCAAAAGATAGGTAGCTTTTGCCTTTGAACCTTCCATTGTGAGATACTATCGGATTTACTAGCTAACCAATGAACATGATGTCTTGAACGGTTCAGCCGTTTGAGTAAATCAAGACAATAGAACTCACACAGTATATTACCAGACACAGTTTAGTTCTCACTATTGTGTTCATTTTAACCCTGAACAACTTGGTCTTTCATAAGTGCTCTAGAGAATTGTAGCCCTTCACAAATCTCATAGAACCGACCCAGTTCACACTCATATAGGTGATTCTTATGAAAAGTAACCTGCCATACTCCACTAGGTATACCTAGATATAAGAATCATTAAAAGTATTACTTAATCTAAAACGCTGCATACATCACTATTTCATCATAGAAATGGATAGGAGTTTGATTCCCCAGTGATCCTTATGAGTCATACACAACTTGATTATCCCTTTGAACCTAGATCTTGGGATCTCCAGTCAACTAGGTTAGGTTGCCATTGTGGTAACTCTTATTTAATAGGCTTAAGTCTCATTCCCTTTAATGAATTCTCAACTAACTCTCTTGCTAACTCTTTGATTAGTGGATCCGCTATGTTGTCTTTAGACTTCACATATTCAATGGAAATAATTTCATTAGAGAGTAGTTGTCTCACGGTGTTATGTCAATGACAAATGTGTCGCGACTTACTGTTATACATGTGACCATGTGCTCTACCTATTGCTAATTGACTATCGCAATGTATGTATATAGCAGGCATTGATTTTGGCCACATTGGAATATATTCAAGGAAGTGGCAAAGCCATTATGCTTTTTCCCCAGCTTTATCTAAAGCTATGAATTCTGATTCCATAATAGACCTAGCAATGCAAGTCTGTTTAGAAGATTTCCAAGATACAGCCGCTCCACCAAGTGCAAAGACATATTCACTGGTGGATTTTGAGTCTCTAGTATCCGATATCTAGTTTGCATCACAGTATCCTTCAAGTATTGCTGGATATCTAGTATAATTTAACCCAATGTTACGAGTAAATCAGAGATATCTTAGAACCCTTATAATAGCTTTTCAGTATTCTACTCCTGGATTACTCGTATATCTACTTAATTTACTTACTACATAAGCTATATGCGAGGGAGTGCAGTTCATCAAGTACATTAAGCTTCCAATAATTTGGGCATACTCTAATTGAGAAATACTTTCTTGAATATTCTTAGAAAGAAACAAATTAACATCCATAGGTGTTCTAGCAAGATGATTATCATCTTTGCTAAATTTGTCAAGTATTTTCTCAATGTAATGAGATTGTGACAAAGCATAACCTTCTGATGTTTTGGTAATTTTCATACCAAGAATTACATCTGCAATCCCCATGTTTTTCATGTCAAAATGTTTATTCAACATTTTCTTGGTAGTTTTAATCATGTCATTATTACCACCTATGATGAGCATATCATCCACATAAAGACATACTATAACATAATCTTTGTTTGTGTTTTTAATATAAACACATTTGTCACATTCATTAATTTTGAATCCATTTGACATCATTGCTTTGTCAAATTTCTCATGCCATTGCTTTGGTGCTTGTTTTAAACCATATAATGATTTAACCAATTTACACACTTTATTTTCTTTTCCTGGAATAGAAAATCCTTCTGGTTGTTTCATATAAATTTCTTCATCTAACTCACCATTTAAGAAAGCGGTTTTCATATCCATTTGATGAATTTCTAGATTGTACAACGATGCAATAGCAATTAACATTCTAATGGATGTTATTCTAGTAACCGATGAGTATGCGTCAAAGTAATTAAGACCTTCTTTTTGTCTAAAACCTTTGATCACAAGTCTTGCCATGTATTTGTCAATTGATCCACCCGCTTTCATTTTTCTTTTGAGAACTTGTACCCAAGAAGTTTACAACCTGGTAGCAAATCCATCAATTCCTAAGTGTGATTTTGCGAGATGAATTCAACTTCGCTGTTTACAGCTTCTTTCCATAAAGGAGCTTCAGGACTGGACATAGCCTCTTTAAAAGTTAAAGGCTCATTTTCTAACAAAAATCATAGAAAATTTGAACCAAAAGATTTTGAGGTTCTAGCACGTTTACTACGCCTAGATTCATCTTCTTCATTTTGATTTATCTCTTACTCTTGTTCTTGATCATGACTAATAATAACACCATAAGATCTTTTATTAGTACTAGTCTCTTATCCAGTCTTGTTTGGAAACACATGTTCAAAGAAAGATACATTCCGAGATTCAGTAATAGTATTTGCATGTATTTCGGAATGTTCTGACTTATGAATCAAAAATCGATATGCACTACTATTCATGACATAACCAATGAAAATGCAATCAACAGTTTTAGGACATATCTTAGTCTTTTTAGGACTAAAAATAGCCACTTTAGCTAAACACCTCCACACTTTTAAGTAGGGGTGAGCAGCGGATATACCGATCCGCCAAAACCGACCGAACCAAACCGATCCACCGTATTTTGGACGGATGCGTGATGACGAGCGGACGGTTGCGGATTGATTTTCTCAAATCCGCCAATTTGGCGGACGGATGGCGGATTTGAGATTTTTTGGCCGCAACCGAACCGCCAAACCGCCAAATCGCGAGCACCCCTAATAATTTATTAGACTTTGTATTTTTAATTTGTTTAAATATTATATTTGTGTTTTCAATTGAAAAAGAGTTTAAATATTCTGTTGAAAAAAAGTTTTTAACTTGAATATATTTTTTGAATTGAAAAAAATAAACGTATTATTCATATATATTTTTTAGTTTTTAAATGTAACTCTAAAAATAATAAATAGAAAATATAATATATGCTAGTTGGTTTTTGTTTTCAAAAACATATGTAGATGTAACAATACAGAGACATTCAATCTCTACTACTGCTCTGTTCATGGTTTTGGTGATTTGAATTGTTATTATATTTTAAGAATCACAGATTGTAATACTTTATGGGGATGAATCATACTGTGATTGTAATATGTGGATGAGGCATGCAGTGATCATGATATTCTAAAATTTCAAACTTTTTTTCTTTGGATAAGGCATACAGTGATTGTAATATTTTTTTTAAGTCATTGACTGTAATACTTTCTTTTTCTTTTTTTTTTTTTTCGTTTGAGGAAGTGCACAAGTTGAATTATGTTGAAAATTTATAAAATTTTAAACCGCCAAACTGATTCGCATCCATCCGCCAAACCGCCAATCCGCTCAATCCACATCCGCCGGATTGGCGGACGGATGCGGATTGATTTTCTTCAATCCGCCAATCTAGCGGACGGATGGCGGATTGGAGGTTCCGTGGCCGCAACCGACCCGCGCCCACCCCTACTTTTAAGTATTTGTAGGATGGTAATCTTCCATGCCACATCTCATAAGGTGTTTGATTCACTTTTTTTCGGGGTACTTTATTTAAAATATAATTAGCAGAAAGTATTGCTTCCCCCCACAAGTTCTGAGGTAATCCAGAACTTATTAATATGGCATTCATCATTTCTTTCAAAGTCCTATTTTTCCTTTCAGCAATTTCATTTTGCTGAAGTGAGTAAGGAGCAGTGGTTTGATGAATTATTCCATGTTCTTTACAAAACTCACCAAAATGTGATTCATATTCACCACCTCTATCACTTCTAAGTTTCTTAATTTTCTTATTAAGTTGATTTTCAACTTCATTCTTGTATTGAATGAAAGTTTCCAAAGCTTTATCATTTGTTCGAATTAAATAAACACAATTATATCTAGTATAGTCATCTATAAAAGTGATAAAATACTTTTTTCGACCTCTAGTTTGAATTGATTTAAAATCACAAATGTCACTATGAATTAATTCAAATGGTTCCGTACTTCTTTCAATTGTATAAAAAGGAGATTTGGATAATTTTGCCTTAACATAAATTTCACATTTTTAGGTAAATATTCCATATTAATTAATCTACGTAAAGATCTATAATTATCATGTCCAAGTCTACCGTGTCATAAATTTGAAGACTCAAGTAAGTAAGAAGAAGATGTATTTTTATTAATAACCGAGGGTACAATAGTTATTACATTCATTTTGAAAAGGCCATCAGACATGTAATCTTTTCTTTCATACATCTCGTTTTTTTTAAGTACAAACTTGTCACTTTCAAAGACTAGCCTTAAACCCATTTTTACTCAACAAAGATCCGGAATCAAGGTTCTTGCGAATGTCCGGTACATGTAGCACATTGTTGAGAGTGAGTTCCTTTCCAGATGTCATCTTCAGAATAATCTTTTCTTATCTTTTAACTTTGAAAGTTGAGGAGTTGCCCATAAAAAGTTGTTCACCATTGTTCATTATAAAATAACATGTGAACATTATTTTGTTGGCACAGATATGGCGAGTAGCACCAGTGTCCACCCACCATTCTTTAGGATTTCCGACAAGGTTTGCCTCGGAAATAACTACAGAAAGATTTATGTCATCTACATCATTGAAAATTTTATCCACTTCGGTCATATTGGCTTGAGAAACCTTCTTGCATGATCTTCCTTTGCCTTTGCAAAAATCAGTTCCTACGAACTTCTTTGACTTTTTATCATGATTCACTGGCACAGTCCCAACATAAAGAGGGGTTGACGCGATTGTAGCCACCATACCAATACTGGTTTGAACATTAGTTTGACCAATTTCTATAGTCATGAATTCTAAATTATAAAACAAAATTATAATTAAAATTTTTTATACTACACAGAAAATTAAACCACAGTCACAAAATTAAATTCTGTAAAAATAAAAGAAACAAGAATTGTAACTTTTATTTCTAATTAATTTGAAAATAAAATAAAATTTTATTGAAGCAAATTAATTTTACAAAGAAAATTAAATTTCTATAACACTTCAATAATTAAAATACTGAAATAGAATTTTAATTAATGAACACTCATAAATTATTTCTGAAAACCAAAATTAATTTCTGGCAAACTTCACAAATAAATATCCTGAATTGTTAATGACACCAGTATATTACTACTAGTTGTCAAAGAAAATAAACAGTATATTACTACTATTTATTTTCTAACCAGAATATTATTTTGTAAAATTACAGAAAATAATTTATGTAAGAAGGAGAAAGAGGAAAGGAAACAAACGAAAAATTCTGTATAAACAAAATAATTCGAATCTATCTTAAGATTGTAGGAACATCTTCTGTGTACAAAATAAATTGAAACAAATCAAACAAATATAAATAAATTACTTACTAAATTTATTTTACCAAACCAAATAAATAAATAAAAGATCAAATTAAGTGTGTGGCACTCTATCTTTAAGACAGATTTTGCCTACTATGGTGCTTACAGATAAAAAGCGTTTATCTCCCAGGGCATAATGATCTTTACAAATTGTAGTAGCACTCCAAACAATTTGTATGACCAACCAAACATGTGTTTGATACTCTCTTAATATTTCCTAATATTATATGAAGAATATAAATACAACTGAGCAAAATCTATATAGCAAAAATGAATTTTTTTGGTACCAAAAGACTACTGGAAATGACTAGTATTTATAGGCAAACCGATCTGTCCAAACAAGTGCAGTTTTGAACCGAATAGGTATGAAACCATTTTGAACATAAACAATTCAAAATTCCAATAGATCTGTAGCAGTTTCAGACTTGAATCTGTCTGGAAAAACTGTCCAAAATTGTCCAGAATTGCTGGGCAGTTTCTGGGAGTTAAAACCTGTTAAAAAAATAGTTTATCGGTTGGGAATTTTGGACTGAAAGTGATACAATTATGGACAGAAAATTTGAATTCAAATTTGGTGCAAATTTTGAATTAATTTTCCGCAAGAATTTTTGAAAAAATTCAACTGAATTTTGTTCAAAAAATTAACATTAGAACCAACCCGATCCACAACCCACACCCGCGCCCGGCATGGCTCGGCCAGTTGGACAGACGGCGGCGTGCGCGTATATGGTGGTTTGAGCCAAGGTTCAATTTGTGCATAACTCCTCTCTTCTACAAGCTTGGGGTGACGCTTGGGGCCTAACCCAAGTGTTGCCACCTAGAACTTATATAGACACATAAGTTCTCTTAAGTTTCCAATGTGGGACAAGCCTTACAAGGAAACCAACATTTTACTTCTTTAAATGTCCATTCCACGAACCCGAAAACAACGTCAAGTTCCCATTCACTCATAAATGGTTTTGATGAACCATCTTTACCGTGTGAGTTTCCATGTGGCAAGGAACACGTCACCTTTTCAGACCCACCCCAAAGACGTTTGAGACCCACTCAAAATTGGGCTCAAAGTTGGCCCAAAATAAGCCTATAAAAACCAAAATTTCCAACATTACCTAGTGAATAATATTATAATAAAGTGGTAAATGAATGAATTCCAATCATATTTGCAAAGCATAATTTCATATCACATTTCCAAAAGTATTCGAATATTTCTTATATACATAGCTCATATTCAAAACATGTTAGCATAATACATCCATTAGAGCAAAACAAAACAACCCATTCTAGGTCATCAAAGGGAGATCTCAATAATGGCCATAGTACGAAAATAAATGTCCTCCAATGGCTAGGACTTACTAAGGATGCCACTAATAGATTTATCAAAATATAGGATATTCATTTGGAAACAAAATAAGGATTTCACAAAATATGACATATCATCAAGTTTTCAAAACAATTTTGAAACATAACTTTAAAATAATATTACTTACAAATGGCTCACGAACCAAGGGTTCCTCCTTCAACCATGCTTGTCCTACACAAAACATGAACAAAGCATTGAAAACACTTAAACTAGCAAGCTTTTAAATTCATTTCAAGTATTCTAACTTAGCTTAATGTTTCTTAATCTTTCCTTAGATCATCTAGTGCTTTTCTAAAGTCAAATCCAAGTCTTAATTAAGTGTTAATCTGTCACACCCCAATTTTTAATTACTCGGAAATATTACCAAAACCTTTAAATTAGGTCCATTTTTTTTTAAAACAAACATTCATTACCCTTGAGTAATAGAAATACAATGATACATGTTCTTTATCTCTCAATGAATATTATAATGATAACAGTACATGCCAATCTCCTACTGTGAAGCTACAAATGAATAAAATACAAATACATGATCCATCACATCTACAATGAGATTACATATAAAAGACACATGGATTTCTTAACTCTTCAATCAAAGAATCCAAACTTTCTTCCTGTAAAAAAAATAAAACAACAAGGGGTGAGCACTAATGCCTAATAGGAATCTCATAGTTCTAAATCAATAACTAACACACAGATAGAAATAACCATGCATGCAGGGTGATACCATATAGTAGGGTGACATCTTCTAATTTCAAAATATCATAAGTAAAATACCTTTTTTTCAAAACTATTTAAGCACTTTTAAGAAAAACCTCCAGCCGTTAAAAATCATCCCTTAACTTTAGAAAACCATAGATCCTTGTGAAACAAATATGTTTAAGAAACAACATCATTTAAAAATTTATTAACCAATTCCCAAAATATTCCCCATTTCATTTCCATTTTTCCCTTATACTATTTCCAATCACTATAACTCCATAATGTCAAGATCAAATTTCCTTTATGTTCAAAAAGAGACAATCCTCATACACTCAACTCCAACTTGCCCAACAATTACCTCACATTAATGTTTGCATTACCAAATAGAATACAAGCATAACACAAGAATAACAATCCCTTTTTAATTCAATTTCTCTATTATATACAAAACAAAACCCATAATCTTCCATTATAATCACAAGCAATCCATTGAGTGTATCAACAACAATCTCTAATCCAATTACCATTTCATTTTCCATTCTTTCAATTAATTTCATATCAAACACCGGATCCATTAACAAGTCATCTCCATGAGTCACACGCTTTACCGGACACAAGCCAAAAGGAATGCGGAACCTCACGCTTTACGGGTCACAAGCCGGAAGGAACGCGAAACCTCACGCTTTACCGGTCACAAGCCGGAAGGAACGCGGAACCTCAACATACCACACGCTTTACCAGGTACTACACCGGAAATAAGGCGAAACCTATCTCAAGCGCCACGCTTTGCCGGCTCAAAATACGACGGGAAACGGACCCCAAGATAACATCACAATCCATCATTACAATTAGTGGGCAATGCCAACACATCTTCCATTATTTCCGTAACACATTAATTCAATGTACATCCACCATATATTAAAATTTCATTCATATAACAAGTGCAAATATGTTCCACGACCTTCTTCATTATCCATTAAATCATTCATTGTTTTGTCACACAAAAATATAACAACACATCCATAGAGGCAAAGATTCATCTTTAAAGTGTTCACAATTCTTGAGTTCAAACTATTTCTTTACTTTTCCATATCATTATCAAGTCTTCAAATTCAATTTTTAAAACACATTGGTTATCAATTACTATCCACGGTTATAAATTAAATCTCCAACATTTAATTTCTTTGATACAACTCCTTCATATAACATCGTCATATTTCACAATCTCCCATTTATCATTATTCACACTCATCTTAACCCAATATAGACTTAATTTCCTAAATTTTATGTTGATTGAAGTATCCTCATTTTTCAAAATAAAACTTCATAACTAGAGTTAAATATAAAGTTGGGTTTTTAGTTTTGAGGTATAAAATCACTTTCAAATTACATAATAAAATTCTTAAATCTTCACTTCATCATCTTATCACAAATTCCGTATCATCTTTCAACTCCCCCCGCGGGTACCAACACAACACCACCCAACACAACTCATCTCAAACTCAACATGACCCAACACAACACAACTCAAACTCAACACACCCAACATAACTCAACTCAACACAATTCAACATGATTCCAACACAATTCATCATAGTCCAACACAATTCGGTTCAACATTATTCAACACAACTCAACTCAACATAATCAACACTATTCAACAAAATTCAAGGTGAACTCTTAAACCTTATTTCATCATTTCACCCCAAGGCTCATGTCATCCATATCATCAATAAATCATTTCCCCAATCTTCATTTCACATTATAGCATAATTTACAATATCCATAACAAAGGTTCAATTGTTAATTTTTAACATAATTTTCAAACACATCCAAAATCCAATTAAACTTGTATATATACAATTCAACCTTTCAATTTCATGATTCTACTTTCAATTTGGGCAAAATCATTAATTATAATCATGAATCAACCTAAGGTTTTCAAGAAAATCAAGACTTTAAAGAAAAAATTAAAACTTCTCTCACCACTACTTTTAATTCTAATTTTTCCCTTGATTACACACCTAAGGTTCATAATTCCCCATATTAACCCAACAATTGAACCCCCGACATTTCAAACCCTAAACCCCCAAATTCCATGATATAACGCTATATGCTCAAAAATAGAGATTTTGTATTTATATAATCAAAATACTACAAATCTATCTATTAATGCAAGTATTGAAGACGAACTAAGACCCCTACCTCAAGAATCAAGCAAGGAGCAAAGCTTTGATGAGATTCCTTCACAAATCCGAATTCCAATCGGTAGAAAATGTTGAGCTTCAAGCCTTCTTCACTTTATGGCAAGGGATCTTGGCCAAATCTTAGAGGAATGGAAGGCATTTGAGATAAAAAAAAAAAAAAAAAAAAAAACCTAGGGTTTTCAGACCTAGGGTGAGAGGAATGAAGAAGGAAAAGGAAAATGCAAAGAATGAGCTAAAAATCACGTTTTTAAACTGCTGAATTCGCGCAGTCCGCTCGAGTGCCGCTTTTCCGACTCGAGCAGACCTGCTTCCAACGCAGATTCCAAAACTTTAAACGGGCATAACTCTCTCATCCGGACTCCGTTCTAGGTCGTTCTTGTGTCCAAATCGAAGCCCCGGAAATAAGTTTTCCAATGGTTCTAGCCTTACATTCAAATTCAAAGTGTGGAAAAAGAAAAGGGCAAAAGAGTGACGGCTGTTCGTAGGAAAAGTTATCCGAATTAAATTCTCGGTTCACTCTTACTTTACCATCATGCTACCATTTCAATCAATACCCCAAAATAAAATAAGGAGGTTCCAAATACACTAATAAAAATGTCAAGGGCAATCTCACTTTCCACGCTCGAGCGTCGCTTTCCACGCTTGAGCACGTTGACCAACAAAGCTGTCTGCCCGAGCGACCACTCCTACGCTCGAACGAGAATTCATAACTCTCAGAATTTTGGACCGTTTGCAAAAATAATGAGAACCTCTCAAGTTCGCTCGAGCGGAGGGAAAAATTTCGAATCGTTACAATCTTCTCCCCTTAAGAAATTTCATCCCCGAAATTGCATTCATTCTAACAAAAATAGCAACAACCTTATACTCACCAATTCTTAACAACCCCTAGATCACAACAAAGTATGAGAGCACCCATACATATCCACAAAACCTTAACAACTTTCAATTACACCTCACTTCAATTCTAAACCCAAAAATAGAAAGTGTTATGTAATCAAGTGCCAAATACATGCCTTGAAGCATCCTAGGTGATTAAGGCTTGATGAATATTGGAGTGTGCCAAAGATGTACTTGAAGATCTCTAAATATTCCACATCAATTTCATATACTATGTATTGAAAAATATCATATTTAGATATTTAGGGTTTAAGGAAACAGGAAGAAATGAAAGGAAACCAAGTTAGGAGTGGAATTAGCATGAAATGGTTAGGAAGAAAGTAAGCAGCCTTCACTAATTTAAACACACCTTTTTGTGTACTTAGAATTTGAATGTGAGACCACCACCATTAGAAACTAGATTTTTGGGGCTTGAATTTAGACTAAATAATTGCTTAAAACTGAATGTAAATGAGAGAGATATGACCATTTAAAGTTACACAACATAAAATAAATTAAGCTAAAGCAAGGATCGCACGTGCGTCGGCCTTGGTCGTACGTGCGCCAACCCAGGCTAGTTGAGCGGTGGCTCAAGGTGAGGCAGATTGGGTTTTGCACACTCGTGCACACGATGGTGGCTGCTCAAGCGCCCGGCGAGCAGAATTTGAGTCTAGTGCATGTTCTTGGTGTTCTAAGTCATTTTTCTTCATTATAAAGCCTCAAGACTTGATGTTTGATGTACCAAATCATAAATAAATGATATATGATCCTTCAAAACGCATTTGAATGCCTAATTTCAAGATTAATCCAATGAAAAACATGTTTTAATTCAAGAACTTCTCAACTTAGTTTCTTTTCAAACCTTTTTTATTTTCTTCATTTCAATCCTTCAAAACATGATGTTTAAGGCTTCAAAACATGAATTGATGATGTGTATTTCATAGATAAACATTTATATGCAATGAATCCTAAACTTAATCAAATCAAAATATGATTTTTCTTGGCAAATCTTCAAGACTATTTTTTTTCTTAACTTTCTACAATAGTCCAACTTAAATCCTTTAAAATCTATTCTAATTGATTTTCCAACTAGCTTATAACAATAACAAAAGATACAGGAAATGATTTCTTACCTAGAAATGATTTTTCCTTGATTTTCCAAGCTTCCATGATTTCTTTTCCTTTCTCCTTCTTTTCTCTTCTTTAGCTCTCAAGAACTCAAGCTCCCTCTCAATTCTTTTCCATCTTTCTCAATTCTTCTCTTTTATGTTGTATCTTTTGATTAGCTTAAGTCACTAATTGCTCCATTAGCTTAGTTAACCAAATTTAGTTTTAATTAATCATGTTTAGTTCCTAATCTTTATTAGCTTAATTAATCTTGTTTAGGCTTAATTAATCTCTCTTAACTTTTGCTAATCCCGCTTAAATTCTTAATTAAGCACTCATTAAACTATATTTATTAGACTATGATCATTAAGCTCCTCATTTAGGGTTTCCTAAATCATTTTAGTGTTTAATATGCAAATTCAAGTTCAAGATGAATTTCTTAACTCTTCAATACTTACTAAATCTCTTGTCAAAGTTCCATGTTCAAATTCTTCTAGGCTCCTTAGGTTCTCTGTTAAGCACAAACATTCCTAGTTTTCTAGCTAATGTATTCATCTTCTAAGTTGTTATCCTAACCATTAATATTCTTATCTGTAGAACATTGTGAGGTAATTAAATCAGGTACTTATAAAATGAGATAGTCAATGGAATAGTTAGTTTGACCTAAGGTATTCAAAGATGGATAATGATATAGTTATAATATGTGGCATTTTTTAGGCTGTCACACAACCAACATGAATTGTCCACTCTAAACTATGGCTCGTGGCACAATCCATCTAGTCATAGCATAGCATGTCTCGAGTTCTGAATACAACAATAATGAAAATAAAGTAAAACATTCATTCTCTATCACATAAATCGAATGAAGAGTAAAGATAGAATGTTTAATTCAAACTCAAAAGTTTACAAATATCACGATCAAAACTGTTAGGTTTTTATTCTTGGCAATCCCGTTTGACAAAATTCCTTTCAGTTGTAATTTTATTCGCTCTTGTATTTTAGTGAGGATATGAGTTTTAGATGCGAATCCAACCCGAATTGTGCCTTGTAGAGAAGTTTGTGATGTTAATACTTTCAAGATTGCCACTTCGCTGATTATGGCGGGGATCGAGCTGCCCAGTCAGCTCGCGGGGGTCCAGGGGGCAGCACCCCTTGGCGGGTCGGGGGCAATGCCACGGCGGGGTTGAGGGGCAGCGCCCCCGAAGCAAAATGCAAAATTGTATTCGAAGTTGCATGTCCGCCCTTGCTCGCTCGAGCGAAGGAGTGCGTCTGGCTTAAAACTTGAAAGAGATGAATGTGCGCTCGAGCGAAGACTAGGTGGCTTGAGCGAAGGATTGCGTCTATACAAAAACCTGAAAGAGTTCATTGGTCGCTCGAGCGAAAGGTTCATGGCTCGAGCGAAGGCACTAGTGGAAATCACGCGAGTTAAGGTTCTCGCTCGAACGAGCTTCAAAATCCGAATTTCTATAAGGAATTGGTTTTCTTCCAAAACTAGGATTACTTTTGATTTCTATAAGTAGTTAGTGTTCTCCCAAAACTTTAATAACTGCTCCAGATCTTCTTTTTGGATTCTAAGGTTTATATCTGGGGATATTTTGCTAGTTTTCTTTGATGTTTTGATTGAGTATTCAAACTCATGGTTTAAAGAGTATACATCAAAAGATTATTTGTTTGTTCTACATAAAAGAGAGAGCTGTTCTTCGGTGGATTCTGAAGAATTCGAGCCTGAAGCTTTGGTGGATTTCGGAGTGGCTCATCGTCAAGACAATTTCGAGGTGAAGACGGGGTTGGAAGAGACACATAGAGCTTGGTTCAATTCGGGCGTGGATTCGCTAGGTAATTGAGAGTATACCTGTGTAATTCCTTTATATCTTCTTAGTGGATTGTTCTGTGATTCTTGCCCGTGGTTTATTATCACAATTGGAGGTGTCCAATTGTGGTTTTTCCACGTTAAAATCGTTGTGTCGATTTGTCTTGATTGTTTGATTGGGATTGTTTATTGCTTAAAATTGATACATAATCACAAATCAACATTTAGAGGAATATTTCTAGATTTTTCAAAAACATTACAAAACAAAACTATCAAGATACAACTCCGATTACTCGACTAAGGTTTCATTGAAACCCTAAGTGTGATGCTTAGCTACTTATGGAGGTGGGGGAAGATGAGATGGAGGTGGTGAAGATAATGAACCCCATGGATAAGCAAGCTCTCTTCCTTTAGCCTTGGTTGCCTCTCTAAAACAATCCCAAAAAGTTTGAACCCTAATCCCTTCTTTTCTTTTCCCTTATATACTTTCTTTCACTTTAGGCCAATTTTTGCATTTTTGCACATGTGCTTCGAGGTTTGGTCATATGTGCGGCCAAAATGCTTCGCATGTGCAGAGCTTAAGTATGTAGGGTCTCTAGGAGTGGCCGATCGTGCGCCCACTTTGGCTGGTCGAGCGATGGTGGCACATACGTGTGGTGAAGACTAGCTGCAAATGCAATGGGATAGCAGGCAATGAACTTTTGTCGGTCGAGCGGAGGTCCTACTTGTGCGCTACTTTAGCTATTAAATCAAGTGTTACCTACCAAACCTGCACACATACTCGAAACGCATCATATCTTCCAAATAGTTGTATTTCAAATATTATAAATGTAACTTAGTAGTTTCAATGTAGTACATTTCGGCCCAAATCAATAGTCACACAATAAGTCAAATTAAACGAATAAATTCTTAATTTTAAAGACTTTTGTTCCCAAAGGTAAGTTTAACCACAAGATGATTTTTTAAATTAGGGGAAATTACAAGAAAAATCCTAGACTTTAATTCGTGTAACAAAATAAATTTTTAATTTTGTTAATTAAACCTCAATTTTTTGATTTGTTTTCAACTAGACCATTAGCATATTTTCATTAAGTAAAATCAACGAGAAAATGACATTTTAATCATTAAACTCAATGTAGGTGTACATAAAATGTCTAAATGCCATTTTTCATTGAGTTTAATGATAAAATACTATTTTTTCCGTCAGTTTTACTAAACAAAAATAAACAAATGATTTAGATTAAAAAAAATTAAAAGTTGAGGATTGAGGGTTTAAACTGACAAAATTAAAATTTAAAATTGTATTTTGTTACAAAAGTCATGCTTTAGGGGATTTTTAGTAATTTTTCATTTAAATTATTTATAATCGGTCAATAGGGAGAGAATGAATGGAGTTAAAAAATAAATAAATAAATAAAAATTAAATTATAAGTACATTTTCTAAAATTTATTTAAAATATAAATTTTTCTCTTTTGTTTGAGAAATTACATTTCACCCTTTGAGATTTTCAATCATATAACAAATGGTCTCCCTCCATTAATCAACTGTTAAGTTAAATTAATAAAGTGTATGACGGAAACAATAATTTTTTTTTTTCAAGAAATACTTATATTAACCTTTTATGAAATTAAACACTTTATTTTGTTTTTTCCTTAATTACCTTCCTTATTCTGCATTTTCTCTCAACAAATCACACGATTTTGCCTAACTATCGCCCCAGTCTCCTCCACTCCTGATCAACATCACTATTATCATTGTCTATAAGTATTTAGAGTGTCACTGAGAATGGTTGGAAAATATTGTGGTGATGTACAAAAAGGGATTTGATGAAAGGTGGGTAGGTGGATGAAAATAGAATAGTATGATAGTTTTATTTTTGATATTAATGGATATTTAGATTATCTTTTTTTCTTTGTTAAATTAATTACATGAAGAAAAAAAAAATTGATAATGGGGTATTGTAATTTTCAAAACGTAAAGAGAGGATTCGTACTTTTGACAAACCTAGAGTGTAGTTATAATTTATCGTAAAAAAATTATATTGTATAATAACTTTTTTAGGTAATATATATTGTATAATACTAAGGCCAAGTTTGGGAACTTGTAAAAAAGTCAAAAAGTCAAAAAGTTACTCAAAAAGTTAAAAAGTTAACACTATTCACCAAAAGTCAACAATTACGGCTGCACAACTCCCAATTCGAATTTTTCCCTACAAATCAAATTTTACAATTTTTTATTACACATTTTTTCATAAAAAGTCAAAAAGTTAACTCAAACATCCATATTTTCAACCTCAATTTTTTAGTCCAAAAAGACAAAAAGTGCGCTTATTTAGGACACCCCAAACAACCCCTAAGACTCAAATTCAAGTGTTATTAATCAAAGCTAAGGACCCCCAAAAAAGGCTCACACTTTTCTCTAGTCCAAAATCAAACTAAAGCGTGCTGTTAGACTCTGTGGGCCCATCACAAAACCCACATCGATGGTATGAACTGTACAATGTATAGGGCTAGTTGACTACTTCATCATTGCAAAAAATCACGTTGATCAAATATTGATAGCCACTTGATTATATCAAATTTGTGTTAACGGTAACTAACCAAACCAAACCTTAAGTCCCATCAAATTTGTGTTAACAGTAACTATGATTTTAAAAATAAATTGTTGACACAAATTTGATCTGTTCAAATAGTTATTGATACCTGATCAGCGTGATTTTTTTAAAGAGATGAAAGACTCGATGAGCCCTATATATTGAACGGTTTGGATAATTGATATGAGCTCTGTGGTAGGTCCACGGAGGTCTACCAGGACACTTCAATTGGGAAACTCAACTAGAGAGAAGTTGATTCTCCAAAAAAATTACTAAAAATTATACATATAATATTCATATGGGTATGAGACATGCAACATTGGATACTTATACCCATATAAATATTGTTTATAACTTTTATATCTTTTGAAATCTCTAATATTTTATTACTTGATTTCATCCTCTAAACAACTCTTAGATTGTGTTTAGTTTTTGAATTTAGAGTGATTTGGAAATATATATATATATATATATGTATATATGAAACATAAGTAAAATATAATTATATTTCATTCATATTTTACTTACATTTTTTTTTCTTTTTTTCAAATCTCTCCCTAAATCAATTAATCAAATACAACCTTACTCTCCTAGAGTGTTTGAGAATTGATTTTTTTGTTTTTTTATAAATATATATATATATATATATATAAGTAATTTAACAACTTGTAAGTGATTTTTTACTAAGAACTTAACTTTCCATAAGGGCCTCAACCACGAGGATATATATCTATATATATATATATATATAACATATAAAGTAATTATATTAAAATAAAAGCAAATCACGAAATTATGAGGCATGCCTTGGCTGTGCCATTAGGAGCTAATCTTATTGTATGGGGTCATTCTTGGTGCCAAATGTCATCATGACCAGCCACCATGGAGAGCAGGAGACAATCCAAACCCACATTGTGGATGTTTGGGAAGTAGGTTTTTTTTTGTAAGTTTTTTTAGTTGTAAAATATTATTGAAAAAAAAAAATTTGTGTTTGGAAAGATAGTTAGGTTTTTTTGTAGTTGGATGTGATGTTTGTGAGAGAAAAAGTGAAATGATTATGGGGTTTGATGTGATATTTTATTTGAATTTGTTTTTTTTATTTTATTTTGTAACCAATTTGTCTTTTAGTGAAAAAAAACAAAAAAAAAAAAAAAAACCAAAAAACTTCCTTCCCAAACACCCCAAATTATTCTCTCTCAATGCAAAAAAATACAAACCCAACGGATGAGAGAAAACACCTTTTTAGACCAAAGATCCTTACTCTTTATAAATTTCTTTGCCCCTTTTTTAAAATATATATAATTATTAATCAAATAATAGTTTTAGGGTATGAAAATTTTAAAACATATTCAGTAATTATAAACATTTTGAAATAAAGAAATAGAAATATTTAAAACACATTTTCAAAACTATTGAAAGTGCTCATTAAATAATTCCCTTTGAAATATTGGCCTGCAAAGCTGGCTAAATGATTTGCATTTTGGTTTGAGCCTTCTGTGCTTTTGACGTTCACAATAAATATTTTTTTAATAGGGACTATGATGTGTCTACTATTTATTAGATATTTCTTGATTTTGGGTAGCATGTTTATAACCTGTACTCTTTGTGGGTGACAAATTCCAAATTCTAGAAGTGAAATAAACTTCTTAATAAAATGGAAAGTTGGTATCAATGAAATAATCAAATGTAAAGACAAATGAATGGAACCTACTACCTTGGGCTAATTGGTGAAAAGTCTATTTCTATAGAGCCACAAGTAGCGACAGAACTAAGATCTTATGTCTAGAGGAGCCGAGATGTAGCATGACTAATTTTAAAAATAAAAAATAAATAAATAATTTGTTGTCACATTAAGCAGGTATAAAATTCTATATAAATTCTACATTCGTAAATTTTTTTTCTTTATATTATTTGGTTGACTCAATAAAATCATTTTTTTTTTTAATTTTTATTATTATTATTGTTTTGTGTACATTGGAACTACAGTTTGAAAATAAATTTCAAAAATTACTTGTGGCAAGAGTAAAACCCTTAACCTCTTAATATAATTAAATTAGTCCTAATGTTATATTTAGTTCATTCGAATAAGAGTGAAATGAAATAAGAATACTCGCTCGTTAATCTCCATTTGAAATGACAATTTACTTATAATGGTGAATGACGATTTTATTTGTAATATATTTTTTATTATTATTTTTAATAAGTCAAATGTACAAATCAACATTCTAACAATCATTCCATTATACCTTCATTTCATTAAATCAAAAAAATACCCAATTATAAACAAAATGTTTATAAAATGGGCCTTGATTTCAAGTGTGTAGTAGCTTGGGGGGCCAATATATCTATCAAATGGTAAGCATATTATCAACTATCAGGTACCATACATCCGGCCATGACCCCTCATGGTCTTATTGTAGTTCTGTCACTGGCCACAAGCCATTTAGTCAAATGTTTAATATTTTTTGGTGATAAAAATACTTGTTGAAAAGTCGCCAAAAAAGTTATCAGCGCTGAAAAAGTTGTCAAAAAATTCGTTGGAAAAATCGTCGGCCCATGGCGACCAGGCATTTTGGGCAATGGCTGCCACCGGCGGCAATTAGTGGCAGTGAAATGGATAGATAGATGATATTAAATAGATAAATGAATAGATAAGTGACATTTATAAACAGAGGAATATGTGAACAGATGGACATTTCTACAAATAGTTGCAAACATTGGTAACACATGTACAAGTAGTGGGATGTTCAAAGTTGCACAAATAAATTACACATATATAGGTATGAGATACTTGAATAGATAGAAAATTTTGTACAAGTTAGTTTTGAACAAATGAGTGTCATTCTAGACAAATAATGTCATTTTGGCTAAAAAAAATTTAACTTTGACCTATTGTCCAAGAGTATTCTATTGTCCAAGAGTATTAGAAATTGACCTATGGCTGGAGTGCCCTAGTACCAACGGACATTTTTTTTTTTTTTAAATCGACTTGTGTTGGTGCGTATATGCATGTTATTTTAATATTAAAATTATATATGTATTTATGTGTATACATATATCATGTCATAATGTGTAGTTAATAATTACATAATAATGCAATATGGTAGTGAAGGGCTTAAGTGTGATATGTGAAAGGTTATGAGTTACAATTGATTTATTATCATATGGGTAAATTATATTGATATCCCTTAAGGTTTATATTTACTACAGTTCTCCTCTCACCTTTTGAAAATTATACCTCCCTCCCTGAGGTCTAAAGTTTCATTACAGATGGCTCCCTCCGGCAATTTAATTTTTTTAAATACCAATTTTGCCATCACTGGGTAAATTACATTGACACCTCTTACATTTTAGAAATTACAATCCCCTCCCAAGGTTTAAAATAGCATTTCTAATTGTCCCCTCGGTTAGTATTAGTTGAAAAAAAAAAATCATTGAAAAAAAAATTAATTGGAAAAAAAATTATTTGAAAAAAAAATTATTTGAAAAAGAATTTGTTAGTCAAAATTTTAAATTTCTGTTTAAAAACCAACGTAAACTCATTTTTTGAATTTACATTTTTTCCTCAAATTTACAAACTGAGACAACCATTTATAAACCCAAAAAAAAAAATTATCAAACAAGTTTTTATGACATTTTTTTAAAATTTTGTAAATATAAATTAAAAACTGAAAACGAAATAGTTACCAAATAGGTCTCAGATGATAAAAATATAGTATAATTAACAAATAATTAAATAAATTACCAACATAAGAAATGACTTATCAAAATATTATTAGGCTATGTATGGTTTGATTTTTAGAATTTTTTTTTAAAAATTAAAAATTAATTTGGTTAAGAAATAAAAAATAAAAAATAATTATCATTTTTATATATTTTTTTATCTTTCGAGTGTAATAAACATAAATCTGAATGGATGTTAGTGTAATTTTTATCTTACGTTAATTTTTAAACAGAAATTTAAAAATTTGACTAACAAAAAAAAATTTCAAATAAATTTTTTTCTAATTAATTTTTTTTTTCAACTAATACTAACCGAAAGGGCAATTTGTAATCCTACTTTAAACCTTAGGGGGAGGGATTGTAATTTCTAAAATGTGAGAGGTGTCAATGTAATTTATCCAGTGAGGGCAAAATCGGTGTTTAAAAAAATTAAATTCCTAGAGGAAGCAATCTGTAATAAAACTTTAAATCTCAGGGAGGAAGATGTAATTTTCAAAAGATAAAAGGGGGAACTGTAATAAATATAAACCTCAGGAGAAGTCAATGTAATTTACCCTTTCTATATTTAATATGAGACTCTTCATGTTTTGATGGATGTGTGTGTATATATATATATATATATATATATGAGGAAGTGTAGATGCAGGATATAAGTGTATCTATATATTTTTTATATTGTGTTTATATAGAAATAATTAGGTAACCTGTAAAGGTGTTTTTGCGGTGGAGTTTTGAATTCATCTACTTCTGCAAAGTTGATTAAGTCAACATGACTAAAAGTCACGCTGTTGTATACTGGGGAAGACAAGCTGATATGTGATATTCTGCTGCATCGAAGAGTGGTAGTTTTTACCAAGAAGGACTTGAATCTCTCTAACGAGAGCGAGATTGTCGCGCCTCAGCCCAATTTATTATATATTCATATATTCAGAGATTTGATGTGTAATACATATTTAAAATAAGAGACGATGGATAATATTTATGGATGTAGACAAATTTACCGAACCACGTAAATCTGTTATCTTCTTAGAGAAATTCTATTTCCACACACCAAGTTTCTTTTCTCCACACACTTAATGAATTTTTTTTCAGAATCACAATTTTATCGTTTAACAAAATTATCATCTCACCCACCACCATGTACCACACACATCGCACAATTTCTCCATACACATCTCACCCACATAATCTGATGAAGTTGTGCACACACTCGTTTTGTGGCTTTTCGTGTTTTTTCTTCATTGATGGTGGTTCAACTACTAATTCCACAAGAGTCCACATAATCTGTATTTATTAAACTATATGTTTCTTTGCTTTTTTTTTTAGTTTGTGTGTATCATTTGTTGGTGTCTACTACATAATTTCATTGAAGTTGTTTGCTTGGGAAGATGTTTTCAGTAATGGGTCATCTTTGAATCTTCATAATTTGGGGTTAAATTTGGTTTTCATGAGATTTTGAGGAGACCCATCATGGATCTAGAAACTAGGTTTTATCATAATCGTGTTAAGTCGGGATGGGTAATCCTTTAATTTGTGTTTTCTGAGAAACGAGTTTGCTTTTAATCTGAGTTTTGGAACAAACCCATATGTGTTTTTTGATCAAATTATTTTTGTTTTTGTTTTTGGTTTTTGTTTTTGTTTTTGTTTTTTTTTTTTTTTGTTATTGTTGCAGAAAAAATCTTAGAAGACAGTATTGATTTTGGCTTATTAGAGCCTTGGAGTTGTCTATGAATTTTATCTAATATAATCTGATGAGGGTGTGCACATTTTTTATTAAATGGATATATTTAGAACGTGGGGTGTGTGGACTGAAATAAATACCTAAGAATCAAATTACTAAGTATGTGGAGTGAGAAATGATTTACACAGAGATAATGTGGTGTATGGAAATAAAATTTCCCATCTTCTTATGGTGATGATTTTTCACCGTATTTATTTTAACTCTATAATTATTTATTTATTTTGATATATACTTCAACTTGTAAATATATTTACATATCTAATATTAAAAATCAATAGTAATAGAAAGATTGCAAAAATGAGGGCGCAAATGGAGGAAAAGAGGACCCACAAATTATTGTACATTTTATGAAGCCCTCACGCAAAAGAACTCGTCTGTTGGGGGACTTTAAACTAGTTCCAAGTCAACTAACATATATTTGTCTGTGGCAAATTAGGTTTTGAGGTCTCCATTTAATGATTCTCTACTATTTTAAGCAGCTTTTAATGTTTTTTTGGCATGGACTAGGTGGTTGTTTGGCAAGGATGAAAAGTTCGCTTCTAAAATTCTGACTACTAAACTAACTCCAATGGTAAATTGGTAAAATCATAAGGCTTGTCAAAATTATTTTCTTACTAGATTATATATTGTAAAATTCTTTTTTATTAGTGAGCTAAATGTCTTGTTAAAAAATGATAAAGTTAAATCTAATGATAAAATTTAATTTTAAGTTTGGTAAAATTATTTCTGCCACGGAAAATACCTGATACCTCTAAAAAAGCTACTCTAATAATGTTAATTTTTAACGGGAGCCGCTATTCTTATTTCATTTTATTAATACATTTCTTTTTTATCCTTATTGTACATGGTTACTATTCATGCACTACTTTACTCTAAATACACTTCATTTTATGTATAATAAAGACAAAGAATGTAGTATATTTGAAGTAAAGTGGAGGGAATGACGACTCTCTTTTTAATTTATCACATTCAATCATATAAGTTTCCACTCTGTTGTTATATCATTGTGAATAAATTTAAAATTTTAAATTGTAGGTTTCTAGAATTCTCTTTTTGCCACGTCAACAAAACTAGTTAGTTAAAAACTAGCTTATTGACTAAAAAAATAAAATCTAATACTAAAAAAATTACAATAGTTCATTTGATGTATTCATAACTTTTTTTGCCTTGTTATTGACTTTTTAAAATAATACAAAAAACATTTTTTTAACCAATAAACTAGTTATAAGCCATAACCAAAAATCATGATCACAAGCTCTTTAAAGAGTAGATCTAATAGCCAAAAAAAATTTAAAGAGTAAATCTAATAACCAAAAATTGATACATAAATTAACTATGTCAAAGTGGTATGTGAACCATTTGAAGACCTTTTGCTCTGCAATAACTAGTTAAAAAGCTTGTCATATTTTAACAATGCTCTGCTTTGTAATAACTCAACTAACTTGAGAAATCAACAATAAAAACATTACATAAATCAACAAATTCGATAATAAATCTTCAAAATTTTCCATGGCGCACTTCCATCAAAAATTAAGATTATTATTTACAAATAAAACGACATACAAAATCAAGCATAAAAATAGGAATCTTAAAATTTTGCGTATAAAAGGCTAAAATTTCCTTCCATATATATAGGTAGAGAGGCGGTTGACACAGACACAAATGATCTGTTCTTCTAGTTACGAACCATCATTCGTGATAAACTTCAAGTGAAAATCCTCGTTTGAAGCAAAAATTAAATCAAAAGCGATGAGTTTTTGGCGCCATTGTCATGAAGTTTGAAGATATTGAAGGATTTCATAATCTTCTATCCTTAGTTACTTTCGAATCAACCATCAAAATTATCTTTCAAGTTCGAAACAACAAGGGATTTACTGGATATCCCTTGTTGATTACAGTAATTGAAAAGCATATGGTATGGCCCTTTTGATTTTTTTTTTTCTCCGTATTTTAGTTTTCATTTTTATCATTTTGACATGTAACTTGCAAGGGAATCTTTTGTACCACTTAATTTTTTTTTTCTAAAAAAAAAATTGTAAACATTCTTCTAAAAACAGTTCCACAAATCTATTTTAGGCAATATTTTGTTTTTATTTTTTTTAGAAATAGAAGGCAATATTCGAAATTGATACCAAATCAACCAATTTTTTGAACTCATATTTGAATTGAAAATATAGTCCCAATTATTTTTCAATTTTTTCCTTGAAGTTAGCATCATGCTTTTTTTAAAAATCTCAAAGCTACAATTATATCTCATAACAGGCACAAAAAAATTCAAAAAATATACTATAGATTCTCTTAAAATACCAAATATATATTTATTATACATATAGCTTATACTCTGTAAAATATAAGAAGATTGTCATTAACATATATATTTATGAAGAAGATGTAAAATAGATGAGAAAATAGACTCAATCTTATTTACTTGAATAGTAAAAGAGTCATAAACAATGACTAATATGTAACAACCGGGAAAAAAAAAACTATATAAACATGTAGAGAAATTTACAACTGCAGAGAGAGAAATTTACTGGCATTCAACAAAATAGTTACAACTGCAGAGAGAACAATAGTTGAGAAGATGTTAGATGTGTGTAACATATTATATAAGAGAAGGTATCATTCATCTTCTATATGAAAGACTATTCATTTTCTTCACTCTCATTAATGAAAATATGAAGAAAAATAAAAAGACAACAAAGAGAGAGATAATAAAATAAATAAATAAATAAATAACAAAATGACACATGGCATATAAATGATCTAAAACTCATTAATTTTTGTATTCTTAGTAATTGAAATTTTTGTTTAATTATTTTTTTTCATATAAATTTTGTAAGTGTTTAAGAGTCTTCAATTTATAATTTTTGGCATTGAAACTTTTGCAAAATGATAGGGTTTTCTTTACTTTTTAAATATTCTTCAATCTAAACTGTAACGTCCCGAAATAAATTCCATAAATCCATTCAAGACCATATGTAAACAACAATATGAATCAGAATATAATGTTCTTTCATTTCATGAAAGTTAATATTACAAAACAGTTTAACTAAATAAATACCCTATAGGCTTACATTTTTCCAAGGCTATGCTTGGTTACAACAAAAGCGAATATAAATCCAATACATGTAAAGCCCTTGGTATGAATCAAAACAATAACATAATATATAAAAGAGAAGCCTTTGCTCCAAATCTCTCCAAGCTATTGTCTTGGCGGAGACATTTCATTAGCACCTGAAAATGATTTTTCCAAGTAGGGTGAGCCAAAACCTAGTAGAAGCAATCTAACACAATTTATGAATCTTAACAAAGATATAAGTATGATATGCATATCCAACGCCCATGATAAAATTATTTATAACTCTTTTATAAAAACCATGCCATGCCAACCTTTATATCTCAATTTATGAGTCATTCACTATTTTATTCAAACAACCAAACTAAGGGTACAATTCAATGGTTCTCTAACCAACACAACCATTATATAGACACTTCCATTTTTCCATTTCATAGATATTCTATCCACGAGAATTGGCACTCATGTATATGCGCGATTTTCTCGACTTTCACCTTGGACACACAGGCTAACTTAATTCAATGTAGTCCATCATCTTTCTTCTCCAAAACTGGAGTACATCTCCAATCTTCTCCCAAACATCATCCATTTACAATGTATCAAAAACATAGTCATATTCAATGACAACGGATAAGAGATTAGTTTCAATTCACCTAATCCTCATGTAATTTCTACAACAATCATAGCTATTCTCTACCAATAACCCAAAACAGATATTTCTAAATAGATATATAATCTCCAAGACAGATAAATTATCCAAATTTTCATAGATGAAAAGTAACACATATCCAACTCCGCCATTTATATAAACTCTCATCCAATTTCATATTCTCAATACCAATTTCATTTATTTATACAAAATAACTATTTGAGACATTTTAGGGTAAAACTCCATTTTCTTCGAAATCCATCCCGGGTATCAAAATCAACAAATTTATCACAACACAACCTCACATTTGCTCCCATAACCATTTTTAATACATATATTTAAAAACCTCTCTTTTGATTTTAAACCAAAACCCTAAATTTGTTCAAAATCATTCAAAATTCCAATATTCTTTACACATCAACAAATAACTAAGTTAAAACTCATAGAAGAGTGTAGAAAGTCCGTGCCTTGAGTTTAGAAGACCAATGAAGCAATGGAGGAGCTTTAAAGACGCCAAAACTAAGCTCTATTCAAATCAAAATGTAGCCCTTTAGGTGCTTTACCTTTTTAACAAAGACACATGGGTAGAGAAACCACCAAATCTAGGTAAAAATGTATAGAGAGTGTGAGTTTTAGAGAGAGAGGCTCTAGATCTAGTGTTTTTGAAGGAAAAAAGTGTGAAAAAGTGTAGTAGAAAGGTGTTGTTACGAACTAATATACGCACAGTCCGCTCGAGCGCAAGAAGTGACGCTCAAGTGTCAGACACAATAAGTTGTTCCGCTCGAGCGCAGAATGCACACTCCTAATAGTTTTGCAGACAACAAACCAACGCTAGAGCGCAAGAAAGGCCACTCGAGCTGAGACCGCTCGAGCTTAGAATCACTACTTTAGCGTAGAATACACTCTCCCAGTAGTTTTGCAGACCTACAAAAGTACTAAGAGTTCACAAAGCCCATTCGAGCGCAAGAAATGCCGCTTGAGCGGGGGAGTAAAATTCTAAGCAACAAAAGTTTGAAATCTAAGCAACTAACCCGTTCCAAACACAACCACTACAATCCAAAGGCCAAATTTAAGAGAGTATAAGGGGAAAAAGACATGAACAACACTACGAAACCACGAAATCCCGAGTCCAAGATACAAACGGGTCAGGTTAAAACTAGAATCGCTATAATCTTCCCCCTTAAGGAATTTCGTCCCTGAAATTAAAAATAAAGTTTTAAAACTATATCTAAACAAATCACAATAAAAATAATTAATCAGTTTGGTCACCATGACCCATCATCCGATCACTCATTCTCATAAACTCGATACACAAATTCCAACATTGAAAGCACAATTCACATTTTTCCAAAGCATATACAATGTTTATATTAAATCCATATTTCCAAAACACATACAACATATACAATGTTCTCATATTCTCAAAACATATACAATGTTTTCATATTTCATTAACATAATCAAAATTTCAATACATGCTCAAACATCAACAAATAAGTCCTTATACGTCTCACGGACTTCTAACTCACGTTCTCAAATTGCTTCCTCAACCCTGTGATGTTTGCACAATATTTCAACTAACGGAATTCTCTTGCTTCGCAAACCTTGGTCCCAAGTATCCAAGACTCTCACCAGTCTCTCCTCATACGAGGCATCCTCGTCTACCTCTAAGTCGGTCTAATCCAATATGTGCGATGAATCCGACTCATACTTCCAAAGCATGCTAATATGAAACACATTATGAACTCCAGAAAGCTACGGTGGCCAAGCCAAACGATAAGCTATCTCTCCAATCCGCTTAAGGATCTCAAAAGGCCCAATAAATCGAGTGGATAACTTCCCACTCTTTCCAAACCTCATCAAACCTCTCCTAGGTGATATCTTCAAGAACACATGGTCTCTTACCTCAAAAGACAAAGGTCTACTCTTACGATTGGCATTACTTTTCTGGCGACTTTGGGCCGTAACCAACCTCTTACGGATAAGTGCAACTTTCTCCGTCATTTCTCGGACTAACTCTAGACCCAACATAGGTGCATCATTCACCTCAGCCCAACACACAGAGGATCTACACGATCGACCATACAAGCCCTCAAACGGTGCCATGCCAATACTCGATTGGAAGCTATTGTTATAGGCAAACTCCACTAAGGGAAAGTGTCTCTCCCATGACCCCTTAAAGTCAAGAACACAACCCCAACGCATATCCTCAAGAATCTGAATAGTGCACTCGGACTGCCCGTCAGTCTGAGGGTGATACGTAGTAATAAAGTCAATTTAGTGCCCAAGGCACTCTATAAGCTCTGCTACAACCGAGCCCTAAAACACGGATCTCTATCCGAAACAATCATTACAGGGATCCCGTACAACCTCACTATGTCCCTAATATAAAGGTCAGCAAGGCAATCTACTGAATCACTCATGCGCATAGGCATGAAGTGCGCCGACTTGGTCGACCAGTCAACTATTACTCAAATTACATCACTACCACATTGAGTCCTCGAAAGGCCTACAACAAAATCCATCCTAACATGCTCCCATTTCCACTCAGCTATAAGCAAGGGTTGCAACAAACCCGCTGGCCTCTAATATTCGACCTTAACTTGTTGACAAGTAAGGCACCTTGACACAAACACAGCTACATTCTTCTTCATTCTCCTCCACCAAAATTGGCGGCTAAGGTCGTGATACATCTTTGTGCCCCCTGGATGCACCACAAGACGTGAATGGTGAAACTCTCGGAGTACTTCCTCTTGGTAAGACTCCGACACGAAAAGACGATCACGGTATCTAACACTCAAATCGGGATACACATTCAGGCCTTTCTCCACCTTCTCACTGGAGATCTTCTCTCAGAGGGATTCCACTTCAAGGTCACCCCCCATGTGATTCTATCACTCGGTTCACAAGTTTAGGTTGTACAACTACCGAAAACAAGGCTACAAACTCCATGGACTCGTCAAGATGTAAGTTAAACTCCCCAATAGCACCCAACATTTCCCATTCCCGGATGACGATACAAGCTACACTGCTAATAGATTTCCTACTCAAGGTATCGGCCATAACATTGGTCTTTCCCGGATGATAATGTAACTCAAAGTCATAATCTTCTATAAATTTCATCCACCTCCTCTGCCTCAGATTCAAGTCCTTCTATGTAAACAGATATTTTAAACTCTTGTGATTAGAAAACACTTCAAACTTCTCACCATACAGATACTACCTTCAGATCTTCAAGGCAAATATCACTGCCGCTAACTATAGTTCATGAGTAGGGTAGTTCCTCTCATGTGTTTTCAATTATCACAAGCCATAGGCTACTACCCTCCCATTTTGCATCAAAACACAACCCAAACCTTCCCGTGAGGCATCACAATACACTGAATTGCCCAAACCTCTCTTCGGAATAATCAAAACTGGAGTAGTGGTAAGTCTAACCTCAAGCTCTTGAAAAGACTTCTCACAGGTCTCACTCCACACAAATTTTATCACTTTCCTTATCAATCTAGTCAATTGTGAGGCTAGCTTAGAGAAATCCTTCACAAATCTACGATAATACCCGACCAACCCCAAGAAACTACGGATCTCAAAAGCATTCTTAGGTTGTCTCTAATCTTGCACTGCTTCTATCTTGGATGAATCTACAGTCACCTCTTTCTTGGATACCACATGGCCTAAGAACTTAACTTCCCTCAGCCAGAATTCACATGTCCCAAACTTAGCATACAGTTTGTGGGCTCTAAGCAACTCAAGCACCACTCGCAAGTGTTCCTTGTGCTTCTCCTCAGAGGGTGAGTAAATCAAGATGTCATCTACAAAAGCAACCACAAAACGGTCTAGGAGCTCATGGAAGATTCGATTCATCAAATCCATAATACAGTTAGTGCATTGGTTAGCCCAAAGGGCATCACTAGGAGCTCATAATGGCCATATCGTGTATGAAATGCCGTCTTCTGGATATCCTCCTCTCTTACTCTCAACTGGTGATAACCTGATCTCAGGTCTATCTTAGAAAAACAACAAGACCCCTTCAACTGATCAAACAAATCATCTATACGAGGCACTGGGTACTTGTTCTTCACAGTTACCCAGTTCAACTTTCGATAATCGATACACAATCATAAAGTGCCATATTTCTTTTTGGCAAATAGAGCTAGTGCTCCCCAAGGTGAAGTACTAGGGTGGATGAAACCCTTATCTAACAATTCTTGGAGTTAAATTTTAAACTCACTCAACTCGCTAGGTGCAAATCTATACGGTGCCATAGAAATCGGTATCGTGCCTAGCATTAAATCAATAGAGAACTCGATCTCTCAATGAGGTGGTAAACTAGTAAGATCCTCAGGAAAAACATCTTGGCAACTCAACTCAGACTTCATCACACTCCTTACTCAAGAAGTTGGCAAGACGGCAACTAAGTTCACTCGGCACATGCGGATCATACACTAGTGATAAGACCCTATCAACCCAGTCCCCTAAGAAATAAAAGTAATCATCGCTCAAGGTACATATAGTAACCCTCTGACGGTAGCAATCTATGACAGCCCGATATGATGACAACCAGTCCATACTCAAAATAACATTAAAACTAGACATGTCAATCAACATAAATAAAAAAGGAAGTCAACGACTGGCAACCTCTATGTTACAACCCCGATACCCCTACTTCAAAACAATCTCACTACCAATAAGTGACTCTACACAGAGAGGAGATACTAACTAAGCCAACTCTAACCCCAAAATCGATGCAAATGCAGACGAGATAAATGAATAGGATGCACCCATATCAATCAACACATTAGCAACTAAATTGCAAAACAAGAAGGTACATCTCACTATTGAAGGAGCTGGTACAAGATCTGGCGCGGTAACAACACATACACGCCCAGTAAGTCTCCACTCAACCTGCTCACCCCTCGAAGCATAAGCCTAATGCACTGACTGAGCCAAAAAGGCTCCCTGATTGGCCCTCAAGGCCTGTGCTAACTATGCCGGTTGATGGCTCTGTGTCTACTTCGAACCAAACGCACTAGGTGTGCCGCCTAACTAAGGGCAAAACCTCTTCATATGCCCGCCTACCCACACTGATAACAAGTGAGCGGCTGGCCTCTCCCTTTACTCTGCTCTGAGAATGAGCCGAAGAAGATGCAGACCGTTGTCCTCCTCCTCTCTGCGGGAAAACTGGAGACTTATAGCCTAACTAACCACACTTGAAACAGGTGACATCTTCTTGACAATCTCTCCCAGAACCCGAACTCAGTACTGAAAAAAGTAGACCTCGACTGAGCTCCTTGGGACTGATGTGGGTTAGAAATCCTATGCCTCTTAC
Organism: Camellia sinensis; assembly: GCF_055761805.1. Lineage (NCBI taxonomy): Eukaryota > Viridiplantae > Streptophyta > Magnoliopsida > Ericales > Theaceae > Camellia > Camellia sinensis. Next base: position 101,756,542 of record NC_138973.1, on the reverse strand, counting down.
TGTCCCTCTGTATATCCTGACTCCTCCTAGAACCCCTCATCCTCTCCTCCACCATCTGTATAACAGTCTCTAGGTGAGCCGCCGCCTCCACAAGGTATCCATAATCTCTAATCATTGACCCAGGCACTTTGAACATGAGCCTGGTCCTCAATCTTTTCTCGAACTCTAAGCAACTACACTCCTCAGTAGCCATGAGTTCTGGTGCAAACCCCGACAAGCTAGTAAATGTGGCTTCAAACTCAGCTACCGGAGTGTTCAACTGCACAAGTTTGGAGAACTAATCTCTCAACTTCTCCCGAACTGTAGGAGGTAAGAACTTATCCTAAAAGGCGCTGACGAAAGCCTCACAGGTCACTCCAATGCGCCCACGTGCATACTTCCACCACTGACCCGCATCTCCCTTCAGCTAGAAGGATACCAAGGTCACTCTCAACTGGTCGTCCTTGATGCCAAGCATCTTGAACGACTTCACTATTTGTTCTAACCACCCATCCGGCTTTAGTGGCTCCTTGGGATCACCCAAAAACTCATCCAGATTCGATCAGAAAAACTCCCGTTTCAAGAAAGATTGCCCTGCCTCAGTTACTTAGACCTGGACTTGATTATCAACTCTGAAAATGTCCATAGACTCCCGCAATGCTCTAGCTATTTCGCGGGCTAAGGCGCACATGGCCTACTGATCCACTGATTTGGCCATATTAGCCTAACCAATCCCTTCTTCTTGCACCGGAATATCATCTAATAAAGGTACCTCATGCCTCCTAGGCTTACCATGCCTACCACCACCACGTCCAAGTCCTGACATCCTAATGAAGGTAACACAAGAGATTAGTATGTAAACAAATGTACCAAAGCTAACTCATTGGTGTCCTAATGCGGTGGACAACAGTAATTCACTCCACATAAGCACGTTGTCACGTAAACACATACGAATTTCATTTCCGGATAATGACCGTCCCGTGGCATTGCAAAGTTTCAATTAAAAACAACAATGATCAAATGCTCTTCTAATAGGACTTCTAGAAACCCGTAGGCTCAATCAACATCCTAGAAACTAAATCCCACACCCATATAACCACATAAGCATGTTATCATGTAAACACATTGTATATACTAAAATCTTTATCAAGCGAGACAAACCCATTGTGGCAATAACCACTTCCCACATAACCAAAGTATTCAAACCCGGTACACTCTGATACCAAGTTGTAATGCCCTGAAATAAATGCCATAAATCCATTCAAGACCATATGTAAATAACAATATGGATCAGAGTATAATGTTCTTTCATTTCATGAGAGTTAATATTACAAAAGAGTTTAACCAAATAAATAACTTATAGGCTTACATCTTTTCAAGGCTATGCTTGGTTACAACAAAAGCGGATATAAATCCAATATATGTAAAGCCCTTTGCTTGAATCAAAACAATAACATAATACACAAAAGAGAAGCCTTTGCTCCAAATCTCTCCAAGCTACTGTCTTGGCGGAGACATTTCGTTAGCACCTGAAAATGATTTTCCCATGTAGGGTGAGCCAAACACCAGTAGAAACAATCTAACACAATGTATGAATCTTAACAAAGATATAAGTATGATATGCATATCCAATGTCCATGATAAAATCATTTATAACTCTTTTACAAAAACCATGCCATGCTAACCCTTATATCTCAATTCACTTTATCTCAATTCATGAGTCATTCTCTATTTTATTCAAACAACCAAACTGAGGGTACAACTCAATGGTTCTGTAACTAGCACAACCATTATACAGACACTTCCATTTTTCCATTTCACAGATATTTCGTCTGCGGGAATCGGTATCTATGTATACGCGTGATTTTCGGGACATTCACCCTGGACACACAGGCCAACTTAATTTAATGGAATCCATCCATTTTCTTCTCCCAAACATGGAGTACATCTCCTATCTTCTCCCAAACATCATACATTTAGAATGTATCAAAAACATAGTCATATTCAATGACAACAGATAAGAGATTAGTTTAAATTCACCTAATCTTCATGCAATTTCTGCAACAACCATAGTTATCCCCCACCGATAGCTCAAAACATATATACAATCTCCAAGACAGATAAATTACCCAAATTTCCATAAGTGAGAGGTAATACATATCCAACTCCACTATTTATATAAGTACCCATCCAATTCCATATTCTCAATACCAATTTCATTTATTTATACGAAATAACTATTTGAAACATTTTAAGGCAAAACTCCCTTTTCGTTCAAATCCATCCCGGGTATCAAAATCAACAAATTTATCACAGCACAACTTTACATCTACTCCCATAACCATTTTTAATACATACATTTAAAAACTCCTCTTTCGATTTTAAACCAAAACCTTAGGTTTGTTCAAAATCATTCCAAATTCCAATATTCTTTACACATTAACAAATAACTAAGTTAAAACTCATAAAAGAGTATAGAAAGTACCAACCTCGAGTTTAGAAGACCACGGAAGCAATGCAAGAGCTTCAAAGACGCCGAAACCAAGCATTATTCGGATCAAAACGTAGCCCTTGAAGTGCTCTACCTTTTTAACAAAGGCACATTGGTAAAAAAAACCACCAAATCTAGGTAAAAATGTATAGAGAGTGTGAGTTTTAGAGAGAGAGAGAGGCTCTAGATCTATGGTTTTGAGGGGAAAATGTGTGAAAAATGAAATAGAAAGGTGCTACTGCGAACTAATATACGCACAGTCTGCTTGAACGCAAGAAGTGACGCTTGAGCATTAAACACAATAAGTTGTTCCGCTGAAGCGCAAGAAGTGATGCTTGAGCGCAGAATGCACACTCTCAGTAGTTTTGCAGACAATAGACCAACGCTTGAGAGTAAGAAAGGCCGCTCGAGCTAAGACCGCTCGATCGCAAAAATCACCGCTTGAGCGTAGAATACACTCTCCTTGTAGTTTTGCAAACCTACAAAAGTACTAAGAGTTCACAAAGCCCGCTCGAGCGCAAGAAGTGTCGTTCGAGCAGAGAAACAAAATTCTGAACAACAAAAGTTTGAAAACTAAGCAACCAACATGTTCCAAACACAACCACTATAATCCAATAGCCAAATTTAAGGGAGTATAAGGGGAAAAAGATATGAACAACACTACAACACCACGAAACTCGAGTCCGAGATACAAAAAGGTTGGGTTAAAACCGAAATCGCTATATAAACTATAAATTATCCTTCTTATTAATCTTTTAAGATATAAATTCCGTTTTAAAAAAATAACTACAATTAATAGGTTTGTTTATGTTTTAAATATTCTTAATTTTTTTGGATATAAATTCTATTTTTCTTTTTGGTAATTCCTGAACAGTAGTATATGCAAGTTTATAAATTTTAATTAAACATATTTTGAAAATTAAAAAGGCAAACATCTTGAAAAATTCATATTTTGGTATGTAAATTCTGTAATTTTTGAAAAAAATAAAAAAATTTAAAACTTCAATTTGTTGATTATGTTAACTGAAAAACAATAAATAAAAAACCGTATAATATGTATATATTATGATGTGAATTTTAGGCTCATATTTTTATGAAAATTTGTTTCATTTTCTTTTTTTACCATATAAAAGTTCATTCCAAACTATAAATTTTGTTTTTTAAAAATAGCTAGAATTAATAAGTTTGTTTATGTTTTAAATATTCTCAATGATTGTTCATTATTTTTATTTTTTTGGTATAAATTCTTTTTTTTTTGGGGGGGGGGAATAAATTTTGTAATTGTTTAAGAATTTTGAATTTGTTTATTTTTTTTATTTTCTTTGGTATAAATTCTTTGGCTATTTAAGAGTCTTGAATTTATTTTATTCTTGGTCATAAAAGTTTTTGTTTATTTAGTTATTTATTTTTATTATAAATTGTGTATTTGTTAAGTAATATCACTCTTATTGGACAATATTTTCAAAATTTAAACTTGAGAGCACATATTAGTGATTGTTTATTTATTTATTTTTATATACTACAAGAAATTACACTTTTGGCGACCAAATTTTTAGTCGCCAAAGGTCGTTTTTTAGTCGGCGAAAGTCACTAGTGACTAAAGTTGTTCGTCGCCTTTTTGGTCGCCAAAGCTTTGTCGGCAATAGTCAACGGCAACCAAATGGTTGGTCGCCAAAGATAAAAATTAATTTTTTTTTTTCATTCTGCGACTAAATAATTTTAGTAGTCAAAACTAACTATACAACGACTAAAATATTAGTTGGTCGCAGAAAATAAATTTTTGGCTACTAAATCTTTGGTCGCCAAAGATAAAAAGTAAATTTTGATTTTTCATTCAGCCACTAAATAATTTTAGTAGCCAAAAGTAACTATACAGTCACTAAAATTTTTGATTTGTTGCCAATTGTGCACATTTAACAACTAAAAATTCTTTTAGTCACCAATTGTGACATTTTTAGCGACTACATTTTTTTTAGTCGCCAATAATGTAACAACCCCCATACTGCTTACCGGAAGAAAAAAAAATACTGAATTACCTATTGATTATTGCTAAACTATACTGCTTATGACAGATAATTGAACTAACTGAAGTACTGAATGGACTGATTGAAAACTGGAACTGAATTGACTGAGCATATCTATTGTATTGCATTTTTATCTGTTCGATTGTTTGATTATCTGTTGGTATTTTTATGTTTAAACTGCAAAATGAAGGCCTTATCGGCGGCTGAATCGAAAATAGAATGATGTTTTGGGATCATTGGAAATTATGTGATTTAATGGTATATTTATCAGAAATGTGATTAGGTATGACTGAATTAGATTAAATATTGTTATATTGCAAACTTTGACTTATTTACCAAACTTGCCACTAAGTGGGCCACTACCTCACACACTTAGAGACTTGTATATGCTTGATCAAAAACCATTTCCTCAGCCCTTTTCCTTATACTAGCCGACCAAGAGAGGAAATAGGAGAGAATTGAGTTCATTTTGTTGAATTGGCTTGAATTGCTTGGAATTGAAGTGTAAATTGTCAAATTGGACTCCTAAACCTTAAATACAAAACTAAGGTAGGACATTCATCTTCTTGTTGTTGTCATAGAATTAATTCTTGCATGATTCATGCTTCAATTGTAGAGTTAAGTCTTGTTTTAGTTCATACATGTAGGATTAGAACATAATTCATGCATGCATGTTTGAATTGATGAGTTTTGAGTTGAATTCATGGTAAAATTGTACATGCATGTTCATAATTAGGCTTGAGTCCATGAATTCATCATGTTCTTGAAGAAATGAGTCCATCTGAACAAGCTTTGAAGGTTGAATTTGGTTTGAATCCATGCATGTTTGCATGTTCTTCATATTCTTGAAAATGGGTTTGAATATGGTTTTAATTGACTCACCTTTGGGGCTTGAATTCATAAATTGAGCTTTGAAACTTGTTATACATTGAATTTAGTTATGTTTTCCAGAATTTGGGCTCAAGAGGTCGAGTTTGGAGTGGTAGAATGCTTGGTTTGAGCTTGGGAGGCAAATCTAGAAATTCTAGATTTGGCTTCCTCGCTCGAGCGAAGGATTCCTCGCTCGAGCGAGCACCTTTGTCCAGGGCTCCGCTCGAGCGAGCATCGAGCGACCATTGCGCGTAAAATCACAGCATTCAGTATTTTTACTGTTTCGACAGACCGCTCGAGCGAAGGATTCCTCGCTCGAGCAAAGCCTTTGATTTTGGAAGCTCGCTCGAGCGAAGAAAGGCTCGCTCGAGCGAGGCTCCTATTTTCAGCAAACTTTGCGAAATGTTTTCTAAGTGTATTTTTGCATCCTCATCCCATCCTAGGCATTCTTAGGCCTAGTTTAAGGCATCTTAATGAGGATATAGATGTAGAACACACCAAGGCAAATTAGGGATTAAGTTATGATATTTCCCAACTGTGTAGCTTAGTGTGTGTTCAACCTGTGAACTGTGTAGGGTTGGCGACTGGGGAGACACGCTCTAGCATACTGTAGCCCAAACTCTGTGAGTAACAATTGTGTAAAGATATGTTCAACTAAGAATGTTTTCTGACTGTTTAACGAAACTGTTTTCTGAAGTAATTATTATTAATTGTTTGAATGTATGTCCTATATTCTGAAATGTATTGTGGCATCCTTAGCAACTGTTGTATACTGTTACTGCTACTGTTACAGAGATCTCTGTCGGTTCCCTCGTGGAACCACTACTGTTTACTGATTGATGGCCATCATTACTGTTCGGTCTTTAAGACCTACTGTTTACTGCTATGCTAATGGATGTACCACATATGACTAAATAACTGTTCTGACTGAAAGACTGAAGTATTGTTTAATGAACTGCTTTCATTACTGTAAGGACATTTCATTCTTAACCTCTTTACGCATTATGTTATTCACTGGGCTTTAGCTCACTGTTTATATATATATATATATATATATATATGTAGGTGCTCAGCCACCAGATCGGAGCTAGGAGCGTGGGTTAGACTCCAGTTTTGTCAAGCCAGCCTTTGTGCCTCACTGCGAGGTTCCGAGTTGCCATGCTATGGCTTTGGGGTGTTTTGTTTTTCCCCCATCTGTCTCCATACTGTTTGGATTACTGTATAGACTGTCAGCTATTAACTGTACTGTTATCAAGGGATTAGGTCCCTGTACTGTGTGACTATAAATTTTGTATAGACTGTATTGTTTGTATGCATGAATGCATGAAAAATCTTTTTGGCATACAGACTGTCACAGCTCAATGGACATTATTTATTTACTGTATTGGCTTCCGCCGGGCCCTGAACTCTGTTTTACTGTACTACTGTTAAGCAGGCCTTCGGTAATCTCGGATTACTGGCCGGTTACGGTGCTAAACCCATAGGGCCGGGTTTGGGTCGTGACAATAATCAAGATACCCCGACTAAAAAAAAATTAGTAGCCAAATCTTGTACTTTTGCCAACTAATATAATGTTTAGTCGTGAATTCCACAACTTTTGGCAACTAAATATTTTTTGGTCGCCAAAAGTGTAATTTCCTATAATGATAGCTTAATTTTGTTCATTATTATTCTAAACTATAAATTCTGTTTTAAAAAAATAATTAGAATTAATAGATTTGTTTATGTTTTAAATATTCTCAATGATTGTTTATTACTTTCTTTTTTGGGGGGGTATAAATTCTGTTTTTGTTTTTGTTTTTATTTGTAAATAAATTCTATAATTGTTTAAGAGTTTTGAATTTGTTTATTTTGTTTATTTTCTTTGGTATAAATTCTTTAATTGTCTAAGAGTCTTGAAGTTATTATATTCTCAATCATAAATTTTTGTTTATTTATTTATTTATTTACTATAAATTCTGTTAAGTAATATCACTCTTCTTGGCCAATCTTTCCAAAATTTGAACTTGAGAGCACATCTTAGTGATTAGTTATTTATTTATATAAAACCGCATCTCAGTGATTGTTTATTTTTTATTTTTATAATTTAATTTTGTTCATTATTATTATAAATAAATAAATAAAATCAGGCTGCTTTGCAACATTGTGCCAAAAAAATTTCAACTTGCTTTACCACATAATGTATATATATATATTTTATTTTTTGTGAAAATTAGTAAATATTGTATATATATATATATCATGTTGTACATATTTTATTTATGAAATATATTAAAATCAAATATTATATTACAATACATTATATTATACTCATGATACATATATATAAAAATAAAAAATAAAAATGTAGCATAGTGTAACTTTCTCTAAATTTACACACGCATCGCGTGTGTCCTTGGCCAGTAGTATTATATAAGAGAAGGAATCATTCATCTTTCATAAAAGAGACTATTCATTTTTTCCGCTCTCGTTAAATGAAAATATGGAAGAAAAACAATAAAGAAAAATAAAAAGACAACAAAGAGAGACAGTAAAATATATAAATAAATAACAAAATGACACATGGCAACAAATAAGTTTGACACATGGCATAAAAAGGCACTACTTTATTTATATTATATATGATTGGGTTTTACATTTTTCATTGTTCAATTTAGGGTTGGTGTGATTATTGTGGTGTAAAATTGGGTAAAATTCACCACCACAGTAAATTTTTACTTCTACTTCTTGTGTTTTGATTTTGTATTTTATGGCGTCACTTACAAGTAATTTTATACTGTTATTGGATTCAAAATTGAACCAAAAGTTAATCATTATGTTTAATATTATTATTTTTGTTGGTGCATTTTTCTTTTAACATGGACTATGTCACTTTAATGCGAATGGTCATTTGTAAAAATAATGTTATATGTATCAATTAATGTATATATTAGTATATTAATAGATGATGTGGCATCATTTTTATGATTTTGGATATTTGTAACTCATATAATAAATGTGGTTAATAATAATATCATAACATTAGTTGGTATATTAGTGTATACACTAATTGGTGCATTTAATACTACCGTATTTGTAAAGTTGTTACATTTATGGTATTGTAAATTTGTACAATTGTGTGAATTTTTAAAAAATAGAGTATATTTGATAATCGAGTTCAAAAAAATATATATATTTATATATTTTATAATCGTAATATGTTTAATTTATTACGTTTGTAATATAACAAAAAAGAATGATCTATTTTAAAAAATATGCTTGCCGTTTATTATTATTTTTTTTATAGAGAATTGCAATAAATTGAATAAATTACGATTATCTGAGCAATCTAATTTTGAATATGAATAATATACACGGAATATCTTATAAAATAAACTATTCGAATAATCAAAACAGAACTTATGGTAAATCTCACGGACTAAAACAATACTCTTCAATTTAGATCTTGAATTAAAGAGAAACCAATCAAAAATATATATATATATATATATATATATATATATATATATGAACATCAACAAATTTAAAAATATGAATAACTTATCAAAACATTTCAACATCATATCACCAAAACATGTCAAGGAGTAACTTTTATGCTTGCTAAACCAAATGCCTTGAAAGAAAATGATAAATAAATAAATATTAAAAAATATATATATATATCTTTTTAAAAAGGTCATTTAAATGAAATTTTGTAGCGATTTGACTGCTAAAAGAACAAATTAATGCTTTTTAACACTGTAAAAATTAACCCAACTATTTTTTTATTTTATTTTTTATTTTTAACAATAGAAAAACCCTGACATATACAAATATAAGTTAAATTTGAATATTTCGGTCGAGTGTTAATGAATGGTTGGTGGGGATTGAAAAAAACTGTTTCTTTCTCTAGAGAGCCAATGTTTCCTCAAGGTGAGGAGAATGCTTTTTTTTTGCAATTCAGAATAGTTGTTGGTCTGTTCTTCGATCCTTCAGTTTTAAGACTGCATTGTTTTTAACTGGAGGGATGCTTTGTTCTTTTCAACACTTTTATTGGTTGGTGGTTGGTTACTAGTTGTTGGACAATATTCACTGTATTTGAAAAAATAAATTATATTTGTTTACTTAATAACAAACAGAATACAGAAGAAATAAAGAAAATGAGAGAATTTGTTTGATTACAAAAATTAAACCAGAAAATAAAATAGAATAAATAAAACAGATTTTTATTTTATTACAAAAATAAAATAAAAATCTGAAACAGAAAAAATAATAAAACAAAAATAATTAATTACTTACCAAATCAATATGTTTAGCAAATTTTCTGATCAAGTTTAGTGTTTGACACTTTGTCTTTAAGACAGATTCGTCCTCTTCACGGTGCTTTCAGATTGTAGACGTCTATCTCCCAAGATAAAATGATCAACAACAAACAATAGTAACACTACAAATTGTTTGCACAACGAACACACTAAGTGTTTACACTCTTTCTCACAGAAATTTAATGCAACAAAATCCAGAGAATTATTATAGAGGAGAAGTACGAAAATTCTGAATGAAAACATCAAATGAGGGGCTAGTTTATTTATAGGAGAAATTGTAGCTGTTAAGTTTGAATTAAACAGGTGCAAACCTGTTCTAATAGGTATGGTTTGAATTTAAACAGGTAAGGCACTGTTTGGGTTTGAATTTGAACAGATACTGAATATGTTCCGATTTTGAATTCAAACAGATAAAAATCGAGCAGAATTTTCAAAATTAATTTTCGAAATTCAAATTCCAAAAAATTTTCAAAAGTTTTTGGCCCAAAAAATAATTAATATTGGGCCGGACAAGCTCAATCTAACCTCACACCACGCACTCGCACCCAAACCCAGCCCGTCCGACCAGACGGCGGCGCGCGAGCGTGTTTATTTTTAGGTCCAATGGATCTAGCCCACTTTACCAATAACCTCCCTCTCTACAAAACTTGAGTGTCCCTTGGGGCTTACTCTAAGTTCCAAACTCAAGTCTTATAAACCCACTCAAAGTATGCCCACCAAATCAATGTGAAACAAGCCTTAAACCAAACCTTTAGGAAATTTCATCAAAAACTCTATTTCCATGGAGCTCACTTTGGTTTCAATTTTCCATTCACTCGATAATGGTTTTGAGCAACCAAATATACCACGTGAATCAAAATGCGGCATAGAACATGTTACTACTTAGACTCGCCAACTTTGGCGCATGGGTCCCACCTAAAAATTAGACCAAAGATAAGAAAAATTCTAATTTTTCCAAAACTTCTAAAACCATTTCTAACAGTAGTAGAAGTATCTTTATGTGTGGGTAATTATTCAGTAATTTCGAAACATGCACACGTAATATTCTATAATATTATAATTGGTGAAGAAGATGGATAGGTAGAATATTATGTTAAGTGATTAAAAAATATAAAGAGTATATCAAATGATGATTAGAAAATACAGACACGTAATACTCTGAAAATATTAAATAATTTCCCCTTCTGTGGCTTGTTTAAGGCAAAGTTTCAGAAGTGGTAGGTCCCTCAAAGGAAACTTTTCAGGTTGTCTCCTCCTAGTATATTAGACGTGCGTTCTTTTTGCAGAATTGGTTGACATAGTGGTCTCAATAGGAGGTGAGATCATTTACAGTTGTTGATGATTATGGCTTACCCTTATATACGCGAGGGTGGTTGGACGAATAGTAGTGGTACAGAAGTTGGAAGTGAATATGCTCTCGGAGGAAAGGAGTCGTCTTCGCCCTAGTCAAGTGTTTCATCCCTTAATGCGACATCATATTCGTAGTGGTCTTAGCATGGATATGGAAGAGTCCACAAAGCGAACTCTTTTTTTTTTTTTTTTTTTGGAATCGGCAAATGTTAGTTGTTAGATTAACACCTATAGAAAAAAATCTCACCACCTTTGATAAAGCACCTAAGTGCTTATACAATGTTCCAGATAGATCCCAATTGATCATCCATTGATTAGCGATTTCTTCCTTAAGTTTCGTGACGGTCATTATCAATGGATTAGTTGTAGCTACGAGCGGCTCTATAAGGTATGTCATAATTTTGAAAGAATGGGACATACATACACCCATTGTTCTATGTCTTTTGATGACGCTTAATAGCTGATTGATGAAGGCATTCAGGAAATGGGTCGGAGTCTAAGCTCATCAGTTTGAATTCAAGAACAACATCAGATGTATACTTCACGGATTCAAGCTAATGCACATCGGCCAGACCAATGATGAATTCCTTTCACAATTGGGTTCCGGAAGAAAAAGGTATGCCCAATAACGAGGGTGATGGTAGTATGATGGAGCCGATTGACGATGATTTTGTGGAACATTGGGAGGAACGGGATTAGGACAATAGCCTTGAGCAACGACAGACCACAGAAAGTGATGAATCTCAAAGAGTAGACAGGAGGGATGAACATGATCATGGACATGAGATTCAAATAATGCACAAGAAAATGATCTCAAAAAAATGAAAATTACAAGATTCTTATCACCAAGTTCATAACACATTTGTGATTTTTTTTTTTTTCATTTTCTAAAAATATATGTACATTTTTTTGACACTAAAACATGCCTATAAACACTTATGAACATTTATCTAATTATATTATTAAGGGTAAATTATGTTTTAACTCATTCAACTATATTATCCCTAGTCACTTTACCCCCTTCAACTATAAATTGTAAAAACTACCCTTTTAATTTTTATTTTTGTCTAATTATATTATTAAGGGTAAATTATGTTAGAAATGGGTTTTGAAGTTTTGGAAAAAAACATAATTTTTCCTCAACTTTAGTCTTTTTTAGGTGGGACCCATGCGTCAAATTTAGCAGGTCTAAGTGGTAACGCGTTCTATGCCGCGTTGTGATTCACGTGGTATATTTGGTTGCTCAAAACCAATATCGGGTGAATGAGAAATTGAAGTCAAAGTGAGCTCCATAGAAATGAAGTGTTTTGTGGAAATTCCTTAAGGTTTGAATAAAGCCTTGTCTCACATTGGTTTGGTGGGAAGAAATTTATGAGTTTATAAAGCTTGGGATTATAACTTGGGAAGGGTCCCAAGGGGCACCCTAAGTTTGTAAAAGGGAGAGGTTATGGGCAAATTGGGCTAGACCCATTAGACCCAAAAATAACCACGCAGGCGGGCTGGGCTGGGCTGGGCCTAGGCCTGGGTGCATAGTTGGGTTGGGCTTGTCCGGCCCAATACCTATTTTTTTGGGTAAAAAACATTTGAAATTTATTTTCTAAAATTAAATTCTAATTTTTTGGAATTTGAATTTCCGAAATTGAATTCAAAATGGGCCCCTTTTTTTTTCCCCCCCACCCGGACAGATTCAAATCTGTTAAACACGGGTTTTATCTGTTCAAATTTTGAACCCAATAGATTTGTATCTGTTTATTCAAACCGAACAGGTACCATACCTGTTCATTCAAATCTGTACCTGTTTAATTCAAATTAAACAGCCACCACTTCATCTATAAATAGGCAGTCCCTCATTTAATGTTTTCACTTCAATTTTCATACTTCTTCTCTGCAATAATTCTCTGCATTTTGCTGCATTAAATTTCTGTGAGAAAGAGTATAAACACTTAGTGTGTTCGTTGTGCAAACAATTTGTAGTGCTGCTATCGTTTGATGTTGATCATTTTATCTTGAGAGATAGACGTCCATAATCTGAAAGCACCGTGGAGAGGACGAGTCTGTCTTAAGGACACAGTGTTAAACACTGGACTTGATTAGAAAATTTGTTCAAGAAATTAATTTGGTAAGTAATTATTTTATTTTCTAGTTTATTATTTTTCTGTTTCAGATTTTTATTTTGTTTTTGTAACAAAATAAAAATCTGTTTTATTTATTTTATTTTATTTTCTGGTTGGATTTTTGTAATCAAACAAATTCTCTCATTTCATTTATTTCTTCTGTATTCCATTTGTTGTTAAGTACACGAACATAATTTATTTTTTCAAATACAATGAAGATTATCCAACAATCTTAAGACATAATATTTTTTGGTGTCTTCATTGTGTTTAATTTTCTATGCTTTCACAAAGTGATATTCTGGTTGAAAAATACAAATAGTAATAATATACTGTTTATTTTCTTTGACAACTAATAGTAATATACTGGTGTCATTAACAATTATAAAATATTAATTTGTGTTACAGAAAAATTATTGTGGTATTTTATTTTTCTAGTTTTAGTTACAAGAAAAGTAAAATTGTTTTGTGTTACGATTTATTTTCTGATTTTAGTAACTAGAAAATTAATTTGTGTTTTGGATTTTTTCTGATTTTTGTAATAAGATATTATGGCTACTGCAACTGGAAGTGGTACTCCAATTGTTACACCAACTTCGGTCCCTATTCAGAATCATGTTCAAGTTCCAATAAATCATGGAGAAAAATTAGAAAAATTTAACGGTACTGAGTTTAAGAGATGGCAGCAGAAAATGTTGTTTTATTTTACAACTCTAAATCTGGTCCGATTTCTCCGTGAAGAGGCTCCAGCACTTAAAGAAGGTGAAAGTGATCGGCAAGTTTTTGCCGCTGTAGACACTTGGAAGCATTTCGATTTCCTGTGCAGAAACTACATCCTCAATAGCCTTGACAATATGATGTATAATGTTTACAGCCCTCTGAAAACAACAAAAGTGTTACCCAAAAGACAACCTAAGAAGGGAGTGAATTAGGTTTTTACAATTAAAAATTAATAATACCCTAATAAAAATTATGAATAGCACAATAGATAAATATAGTTGATGAAATAAAAATAAATAAAACAAGTGTTCTAACAACTATGTCAGTTAAGGATTTTAGCATAGTGAAAATGTGAAATATAGTTACAGTAATTTAAATAAAATAAAGAGATAAGGGAGAGAGAGGCAAACAAATTTATAGTGGTTCCAACTCGGCCTACGTGTGATAACCCTGGTCCGTATTATGCTAAATAATCCTAATTATGATTGTGATTATGTGTTTACTATGGTTTTGAGTGCCATTTATATGAATATATGTGGTTTTGAATTTGTATCTGTTCACCGTAAGGAAATCTGTTTGATTATATGCTTTAGAATTTAAATTGAAGGCCTTATTGGCCACATAAATCGAAATTGACTACGCCATTGTGATTGGCATAATTTTTAGAGCCTACAGTGAAATTTAATTGAAAATTGATTCGGATCAGATTAATTAGATTAAATTGATGATATAGTGCTCAATTATTTAATATTAAAGAAATGTGTTTGAGAAGGAGCTTATAAAGGGCCAATTTACACCCTCATTCACTTCTCTTGAGCTAAAATCAGATTTGCTCTCTAGAGAGAGAAAGAGAGGGCCGGATTTAGTGAGAAAGGGGGTGGAAGGATTGAAACTTTGATTTTGAAGCTTGGAAATCTTGAAGATTAACTCAAAGAACTTGAGTATTTGAAGCTCCTAAGTGAGTAATCAACTTTTAATTTATGAGTTGAGTATGTAATTTTGTGAATTCAAATGGTAAGGTAGCTCATGGCAAAGATTGAGTTGAATATGAAGTTAGAATGCACATGCATGCATGATATTACTATGAATCACCATGAATTGTCATGAAATTGCATAAGCTAACATGAATAATGTTGAACATGAAGAATTGGGTACCAATCTTCACATGCATGCATAATTTTCATGGGTCTCATAATAATAAGTGTCATTTGTATGATGTGAAATAGAAATGAAGTCAAAAATTGACATGCATGTTTGATGATGGAAGATATGGAGCTTATATGAGGGTTGAATGCATGAGCCTTGATTATACAAAAGAAATGTTGATTAATTTTGAAGATTGGACCATGATTTTGAGCAATTGGCCTCACATTGTTGTATACTCATGATATATAATGTGTTTCCCTATTTTTGGTACCTTAATTCGAGCTTTGGAGCCTTTGAATATCAAGTTTGAGCCTCAAGAACAATTCTGGATTTTCCAGAATTTGGCATGTCTGCTCGAGCGGGGAAAACGTCACTCGAGTAGGAAATACGAGCTCCAAAAAGTTTTGTAGACATGGGCGCCCGCTCGAGCGGGGAGATTCACGCTCGAGCGGGGAGCCATGTAGTGAGGCTTTCAGCTCGAGCGTCCGAATCCACGATCGAGCGTAAAAACGAGGCAACCAGTACTTTTGCAGACCTAATGGGTCCGCTCGAACGGGGACCCCTGTTTCAGAAAATTTGTAAAGGTGTTCTGTGTTTCATTTTCCATTCTCCTTCACTTTTATGTACTCTTAGGCGCGCATTGAGCATTATAAATGAATTAAAAGGATTAGAAAGAAGCCTAAGAGGGATGTATGAATTAAGAACGAATTGAATCGTTTGTGACCCGTATGTGTTATGTAATGTGTAGGGTCGAGCTCAAGGGTAAATCCACCGGCAGAACACTGTGAGTAATATCTTAGTAAATATATTTTGAAGTATGTTATTTGTCAAATTGCTTATTTCCCTATAAGTCTTATAAATCTGTTAAATTGAATCATGGACAAATGTTTGCAATACAATTGATTAGGCCAAAGGCCGTTGGATACAATTGATTGGACCGAAGGCCGTCTGGCATAAATGAAAGAATGAATAGGCCGAAGGCCGTCTGACATAAATGAAAGAATGAATGGGCCGAAGGCCGTCTGACATAAATGGAAGAATGAATGGGCCGAAGACCATCTGACATACATGAATGAATGATTGGGCCGAAGGCTATCTGATACGAATGGATGGGCCAAAGGCCGTTTGACACGGATGATTGGGCCAAAGGTCGTCGGACAGGAACGATTGGGCCAAAGGCCACCGGATATGAATGAGTTGGGCCCGAGGCCATTTGATGTGTTTGGAACCGCAGTCACTTGACCTATATATATATATATATATATACTGGATAGAAATATGAATTGGGCCCAAGGCCATCTGATGTATGTTGTTCTAAATACTGTTCGTGTATCTTCTTTATTTGATATTATTCACTAGGCTTTCGCTCACGCTCATTCATGTGTCTGTAGATGAGCCAAGGGAGGTCCAAACCCAGCCTTAGTGAAGTTTGTGAGAAACAGTCAAGGTGTTGAAGAGTCAGCCCAAACGTCTCGCGCACAAGACTTGTCTTCGCCCCTTTTGTTCTTTTGACATGGTTTAGTTATATGGGCGAAAACGTTGGATTACTTTTGTACATAAACTTTGGGTTTGGCTGACTTAGACTTGAACGATCCTGTATGTACAGAACTTTGTGTTATTACATATTTTTTATGTGAGTTATTAACATATATATGTATGGATGTTATAACGTGCCATGTAAGCACAGCTCTATGGACAAAACTTTGAAATTGTTTCCGTTTGGCCCCCTTAACTCTGTTAAAATATGTCTGATTCGGTTTAGTTCCGTAGGTAGTCTCATGATTACTGGCCGGTTATGTCCTTAACCCATGGGGGCAGGTTGGGGTCATGACACTACGTCCACTCCTCAAGTTTCACTTGAGATTTTCCACTATGCTCTAACTTCACGGGGGTGCTAGCAACCTCTTTACAAATGGATCAATTCTCCACGGATTTTACACAGACTTTCTAAGTCAAGAACACTGAGTGTACTACACTCTTACATAGTTGAAAAGAATGTGTTTTTGCTTTCACAGAAAGTTACAAAAATTATCTCTCAAAGATAGATGTAAAAATGAAGCTCTGGTTTTTCTGTAAACCTCACACAGGAAAGATGGGTTTAAAGCTATACATCTCAGTGTATAATTTTCTGAAAGAGGATGTAAACAAAAATTGAAGAACACTTCTCAGAGAATTTTTTAGAGAATAAATGTAAGTGATTATAAATCAAAGAATATTTTCTAATTTTTTGTAACTTGTTTACATTGGAGGCTTTGGTATATATAATGAAACTTATAGCCGTTGTATTCATTTGAATTTATAGCCGTTGTATTCATTTGAATATCTTTCACTCCATCATTACTAATTTGAATATCTTCCACTCCATCATTACAAATTTGAATATCTTACACTTGAACCTTTTGAGCTGCTGTTGTACTGGGCTGTTTGAACCTCTGTTTTTGGGCTATTTGAACTCCTGATTTAATCAAATCTTAAATACATTCTAACAACATTTAGGATAAAGGTTTATGTGAAAAATAATAGGGCAAAATAAATTTTGATTATATTTTTCTCTTTCAAATAAATTAAAACATAATTAAATAAATCATCAAAATAAATGTCGATTCTATTTTTTTCTTTCAAATAAATCATCACAATAACTTTTGATTATATTTTTCTCTTTCAAATAAATCATCAAAATAAATTTTGATTCTATTTTTCTCTTCCAAATAAATTAAAACATAATTAAATAAATCATCAAAATAAATATGTCTAACAAAAAGAATTATGGGATTCTTTGGAGAAAAAATACAAGACAGAGGATGTTGGCACAAAGAAATTTGTTGTCCGTAAATTTCTGGACTTTATTATGGTAGACTCCCAAACGGTAATTTCTCAAGTTTAAAATTTTCAAATAATTTTGCATGATATTCATTTTGAAGGTATGTCTCTTATCGAGTCTTTCCAAGTTGCTACTTTAGTGGAAAAGTTACCACCGGTTTGGAAAGATTTCAAAAATTATTTAAAACATAAACGCAAGGACATGTCCATGGATGAATTGATTGTAAGACTAAAAATTGAGAAAGATAACTGAAACGCTGAAAAAAGGAATAGTAAAAATGCCATTGAGTCCAAGGCTCATGTGGTTGAACAAGTGCACAAACTACATAACAAAAAAAGGAAGTTTACTGGAGATGGACTTAAACAAGGTGACAACAATGGCAATAAGAAGTTCGAAGGAAAATGCTATAATTGTGGCAAGACCGGATATCGAGCTTCTGATTGCCGTCGCCCTAAGAAGGATCGCGAAAATACAAGCAAGAAGACCACCAGTCAAACCAATTTGACAAAATTCGATTACACCTCTAACGAGGTAAATGACATTAATCTCTCTACTGTGGTGTCTGAGGCTAATTTGGTTGGAAATCCCAAAGAATGATGGGTTGACACTGGGGCAACTCATCACATTTGTGCGGACAAGAAGATGTTCACTACCTACAATGTAGCGATCCCAGTTTTGCCACTTCATTGATTATGTTGGGGATCAAGCTACCCAGTCAGCTCGCGGGGGTCCAGGGGGCAGCGCCCCTTGGCAGGTTCAAGGGCAGCGCCCTAGCGAGGATCGAGCTGCCCGGTCAGCTCACGGAGGTCCAAGGGGCAGCGCCCCTTGGCGGGTCCTAGGGCAGTGCCCTGGCAGGGTTGAGGGGCAACGCCCTCAAAGCAAAAATGCAAAATGCATTCAAAGTTGCTTGTCTGCTCGAGCGGTCGTTTATGCGCTCAAGCAGAGAATGTTTAGTTTTAGAAATTTAACCTGTCTACAAAAGTACTGGGAAAGTATATTTGACACTCAAGCGAGACTTTCCACACTCAAGCGGACCATGTTATATCAGTTCGTGAATCTGATATTTCAGATCACTTTTGTATATCTCTTTCTTTAAAAACCCTTTTCTCTCCCTTCTCTCTACATTTCCTTACGCTAAATTGGATCAAAACCTTGATTTCACAAGATCCATTAGAGTTCTGCCATAAGTTCTTCATCAAAGTTGGTTAACTTCTCAAGGGCTTCGTTGTATGCGATGAAGATTGAGTTTCGACACTGCTGATTTTGGGGGTTTCATCTCATTTCTTCTTCAAAACTTAAAGTAAGGATTTTCTTAGAGTTATATATATATATATTTTTGCAAGATCTATATGATTTTCGAAATCATCTTTCGATAGCTTTGAAAATTAATTATTGATTCAAGAAGTTGAGCGATTTTGAAAGTGGGTTTGTCTCTTGTTCTTGTAAAATGATCTTATGGGTTTTGATCTTCGTTGATTGAAGAAGAGATGATTTTGAAAAGTTTTCTTTCAAAGGATTTAAGTCGTATAGTTTTGGTGAGAAAACCTAGAATTTGGAGATTTTTTTAAAAGAGACTGAAAATTCATGAAAGATATTATTGTATTTATTTTGTGTGTCAAAATAAATGGATGTTTGGAAAATTTCTTATTTATATTTATATAAATGATGAATTTTAGGGAATATGAGAATTGTTATTCATTTTGGAAATTATTGTTCAAAACGTTGAAATAGTCTTGAAATGACTAATTTTTTAGGATACTTGAGAAGAAGGAATTGTGTTATTCCTTGGATGATGAATTGGAATAAAAGTATTTATATTCATCTTGTGTTATTGGCATATCAATTCATTTGATTACATTAAACTTTGAAAGTTAATTTGAAAACTTGCATTGAGAAAAGAATGTTGAGAAATGGAATGGCTTTGGGGTAAATATATTGGTAAGTCTTGATAGGTGGTGTAAATGATATTGAATAAGTTGGCCTGAAAGTCCGGGGTGAAAGACCGAAAACCCGCACGGATAGGTGTCGAGCCTTCCGGTTAATACTAGTAAAAATGACAATTTGATAGTACTCGTATAGTCTACTTGCAGACACCAACCTAGGGATTACCAGAGTCTTATTTACAGCTCTTGAAATGAATTGTTAAGTTTTGAAGAATTGAAATTGCATGACATCATTGAGCATGATAATTTTCAGAGATGAAGATGTGATTTTCTTTCAAAAGGGCATAGCATGGCATGTGCATTTCATCTCTTGAGACTTGTATAAAGTGTATATACTTTGTTAAGGATTTCCTACTGGGCTTTATGCTCACCTTATGGGATTTTTGTGCAAGAAAATATGTGATGATGCCGCCTAACTAAAGGCGAGGAAATGTGCGTTGAGAGTATGAGATTCTCATTTTGCTGTAACTCTGTGTGTAAGCTAAGGGCAATATGTGTGTGGGTTTGAATTACCGTTTTGTGTAACCAAGCTCAAGCCTTAGAAACTTGTAAACCCTTAGGGGTATTTATTTGTTTATTTACTTGTTGTTGGATTAATGTATTGTTGCATGAAGAACTATTGCATCACGTAATGTAAGTTTAGAGATTTATATTCGGTTCTCCTTGAAAGAGCCATGATTGTTGTATTATCATTTGGGCTAGAAATTTGGGGCGTTACATACAATAAGACTGCAAATAATGAACAATTTTTCATGGAATATTCTTCTACTTCTACTGTGGCTGGACAAGGAAAGGTGATCTTGAAAATGACATCAGGGAAGGAACTGGCCCTCAACAACGTACTGCATGTACCATACATCCGAAAAAATTTAGTTTTTGGTTCTTTATTAAGTAAAAATGGTTTTAGGCTTGTTTTTTAGTCTAATAAATTTGTATTAACAAAGAGTGGTATGTATGTTGGTAAGGGATACTTGAGTGATGGTCTCTTCAAGTTGCATGTAATGACGGTTGTACCAAAACTTGCTATTAATGAGAATAACACATTTTTTGCTTATACTCTTGAGTCGAATTTATGACATGGTAGATTAGGACATGTAAATTTTGATGCTTTACGTAGATTAATTGGTTTGGATTATATACCAAAGTTTGAAATTAATCCTAATCACAAATGTGAGATTTGTGTAGAAGGGAAACTAACTAAGGCTCCATTTAAATCGGTTGAAAGAAAAACCGAACCTCTAGAATTAATTCATACAAATGTATGTAATCTTAAATTTGTTCAAACTAGAGGAGGCAAAAGGTATTTCATAACATTTATCGATGATTGCACAAGATATTATTATGTATACTTACTTAGAAGTAAAGATGAAACCTTAGAAATGTTTAAACTCTACAAAATAGAAGTTGAAAATCAACTAGATAAAACCATTAAAATGGTTAGAAGTGATAGGGGTGGTGAATATGATGCACCATTAAATGAATTTTGTGCACAACATGGCATTATTCACCAAACTACAGCACCTTATTCTCCACAGTAAAATGGAATTGCTGAAATGAAGAATAGAACCCTAAAAGAAATGATAAATGCCATGTTACTAAGTTCAGGCTTACCACAGAACTTGTAAGGGGAAGCAATATTGTCTGCTAATTATGTTCTTAACAGAACACCCCATAAGAAAACCAACAACACTCCTTATGAATTGTGAAAAGCTCGACCACCTTCTTACAAATACTTAAAAGTGTGGGGGTGTTGGGCAAAAGTTGAATTTCCTGTTCCGAAAAAGACAAAAATAGGACCAAAAACAATGGATTATGTGTTTATTAGTTATGCTTAGAATAGTAATGTATATCGGTTTCTGACGTATAAATCAAAAATACCTTATATAAATATGAACACTATTATAGAGTCAAGGAATGCTGTGTTTTTTGAACATGTCTTTCCGTATAAGAAATGATAGGAATTAAGTTCACAGAAAAGAACTTGTGATTGTACACAAAGTCAAGAGACTAATGACAATCAAACACAATAGACTAGTAATAGTCTCAACCGGCAGGATTTAACTGATGATAAACCAAGACGAAGTAAGAGAGCAAGAACATCAAAATATTTTGGTCCAGGTTTTTTGACATACCTATTAGAAAATGAACCTCAAAACTTTAAGGAAGCAATAACAGGTCCTGAAGTACCTTTGTGGAAAAAGACTGTTAATAATGAAATTGAATCCAATATGCAAAATCATACTTGGGAATTGGTGGATCTTCCACTTGATTCTAAACCTCTTGGATATATGTGGATATTCAAGAGAAAAATGAAAGCAGATGGTTCAATAAACAAGTATAAAGCAAGACTTGTAATAAAAAGTTACAGACAAAAAGAAGGTTTGGACTATTTTGACACATATTCCCTTGTGACAAGAATAATATCCATTCGCATGCATATTGCTATAGTAGTGTTGTATAATTTAAAATACATCAAATGGATGTTAAGACAGTTTTCTTAAACGGTGATCTAAATGAAGAGATCTATATGGAGCAACCCGAAGGGTTTGTAGTGCCGGGGCAAGAAAAGAAAGTTTGTCGGCTTGTAAAATCTCTTTATGGATTAAAACAAGCACCTAAGCAATGGCATGAAAAAATTGATCATGCTATGCTTACTAATGGGTTTAAGATAAACGAATGTGACAAGTGCGTCTATATTAAAAACACTAACAAAGGTTATGTCATCGTTTGTCTTTATGTTGATGACATGCTTATCATTGGAAGTAGTCAAAATATGATCAAATCAACTAAGCAAATGTTGAATAGCAGATTTGATATGAAAGATATGGGGGTCGCAGATGTTATATTAGGAATGAAAAATACTAAAACATCTAATAGATATACATTATCTCAATCACATTATATTGAGAAAATTCTTAGTAAATTTATCAATGATGACATGTATGTAGCTAGAACACCTGTAGACATCAGTCTTTATTTACCAAAAAATAAAGGTGATGTGGTCACTCAGTTAAAATACTCCCAAATCATTAAAAGCCTAATGTACCTAATGAATTGTACTTGTCCTGACATAGCTTATATAGTCAGTAAATTGAGTAAGTACACTAGTAACCCCAGAGAAGACCATTGGAAAATGATCATTTGGGTTCTTAGATATCTAAGATTTACCCGTGATCATGGTTTGAACTTTACTCGATATCCAACAATACTCGAAGGTTTTGTGATGCCAATTAGATATCGGCTACTAAAGATTCAAAATCTACTAGTTGATATGTCTTTACTCTGGAAGGCACTACTGTTTCTTGGAAATCCATGAAATAAACATGCATCGCACTATCCACAATAGAATATGAGTTCATTACTTTAGACAAAGCAGGAGAAGAAACAGAATGGCTTCGTCACTTCTTAGAAGACATTCTAATGTAGCCAAAACCTATGCCAGCTATTTGCATTCATTGTGATAGTCAATCTATAATAGGCAGGGCATAGCCTATTGCAAGATTGAGAATTATTGTTCATTTTGGAAATCAATGTTTTGAACAATAATTTTCAAAATGAACAATAATTCTCATATTCCCTGAAATTCGTCATTTATATAAATATAAATAAGAAATTTTTCAAACATCCATTTATTTTGACACACAAAATAAATATAACAATATCATTCATAGATTTTCAGTCTCTTAAAAAAAATTCCCAAATTCTAGGTTTTTTCACCAAAACTATACAACTCAAATCTTTTAAAAAAAAACTTTCCAAAATCATCTTTTCTTTAATCAACAAAAATCAAAACCCATATGATCATTTTAAAAGAACAAGAGACAAACTCACTTTCAAAATCGTTCAACTTCTTAAATCAACAATCAATTTTCAAAGCACTCGAAAAATGATTTCGGAAATCATATAGATCTTGCAAAAATATATATATAACTCTAAGAAAATCCCTACCTCAAGTTTTGAAGAATAAATGAGATGAAACCCCAAAATTTACGGTGTCGAAACTCGATCTCCACCGCACACAATGAAGCCCTCGAGAAGTTACACAACTTTGATGAAGAACTTCGGTCTAACTCCCAACGGATCTAGAGAAATCAAGGTTTTTATCCAGTTTAGCGTAGGGAAATGTAGAGAGAATGGAGAGGAAATGTTTTTAGAGAGAGAGAGATATATATACAAAAGTGATCTGAAATATCAGATTCATGAACTGATATAACATGGTCCACTCGAGCGTGGAAAGCCCTGCTCAAGCGTCGAATACACCTTCCCAGTACTTTTGCAGACAAGTCAAACTTCTGGAACCAAACATTCTCCTCTCGAGCGCATAAACGACCGCTCGAGCAGACAAACAACTTCGAATGCATTTTGCATTTTTGCTTCAGGGGCATTGCCCCTCGACCCCGCCAGGGCGCTGCCCTCGGACCCACCAAGGGACGCTGCCCCCTCGACCCCTACGAGCTGACCGGCCAGCTCGATCCCTGACCTGCCCAATCGAAGCGACAAACACATGAAAGAAGGGTCAAAACCGGGATCGCTACAAGCCGGTTCTATGAGAATGAAGAGGCTAAATTCTCTAGAAGCACTCATTAACAAACAGAAGTGTTCAAAGCCAAAATGAATACAACCATGAGAACCACGATATGTCAGAAGATATTTTGTATGAAATCTATTGTCTTGGCTTACACAAACGGCTGAACAATTCAAGGCATCGCGTCCATTAGTTAGCTAGTAAGTCTGATAGGTTATCACTAGGGAAGGTTCAAGGCCGAAAGCTACCTATCCTAATGCAAGATATTTTTGATTTATACTCTTTCGACAAATTTTGCATATTGTTGCATTTCCGTTGTCATCAAATTCCATTCATGTGAAAGATTGTTAGAAATGGGTTTTGAAGTTTTGGAAAAAAAATAGAATTTTTCCTCAACTTTGGTCTATTTTTTAGGTGGGACCCATGCGCCAAATTTGGCAGATCTAAGTGGTAACGCGTTCTATGCCGTGTTTAGATTCACGTAGTATATTTGGTTGCTCAAAACCATTATCGGGTGAATGAGAAATTGAAGCCAAAGTGAGCTATATGGAAATGGAGTTTTTGGTGGAAATTTCTTAAGGGTTGAATAAAGGCTTGTCTCACATTGGTTTAGTGGGAAGAAATTTATGGGTTTATAAAGCTTGGGATTATAACTTGGGGAGGGTCTCAAGAGGCACCCCAAGTTTGTAGAAGGGAGAGGTTATGGGCAAATTGGGCTAGACCCATTGGACCCAAAAATAACCACACGCGCGCCGCCACTGCTGCCACCACCGTCTGTCCGGTCGGGCGGGGCTGGGCCTGGACTTGGGTACGGGTGCGTGGTGTGTGGTTTGGTTGGGCTTGTTCGACCCAATACCTATCTTTTTGGGCCAAAAACATTTGAAAGTTATTTTCTAAAATTAAATTCTAATTTTTTGGAATTTGAATTTCGGAAATTGAATTCAAAATGGGCTCCGTTTTTTTTCCCCACCGGGACAAATTCAAATCTGTTAAACACGGGTTTTATCTATTCAAATTTTGAACCCAACAGATTTGTATCTGTTTATTCAAACTGAACAGGTACCATACTTGTTCATTCAAATCTGTACCTATTTAATTCAAATTAAACAGTCATCACTCCATCTATAAATAGGCAGCCCCTTATTTGATGTTTTCACTTCAATTTTCATACTTCTTCTCTGCAATAATTCTCTGCATTTTGTTGCATTAAATTTCTATGAGAAAGAGTGTAAACATTTAGTGTGTTCGTTATGCAAATAATTTGTAGTGCTGCTATTGTTTGCTGTAGATTATTTTATCCTGGGAGATAGACGTCCACAATCTGAAAGCACCATGGAGAGAACAAATCTGTCTTAAGGACATAGTATTAAACACTAGACTTGATTAGAAAATTTGTTCCATAAATTAATTTGGTAAGTAATTATTTTATTTTCTGCTTTATTATTTTTCTGTTTCAGATTTTTATTTTGTTTTTGTAACAAAATAAAAATCTGTTTTATTTATTTAATTTTATTTTCTAGTTTGATTTTTGTAATCAAATAAATTCTCTCATTTCCTTTATTTCTTTTGTATTCCGTTTGTTGTTAAATACACAAACAAAATTTATTTTTTCAAATACAGTGAAAATTATCCGACAAATTATGCTTTAACCATTCAGCTATTGTCCCTTATCACTTTACCCCCTTCAACTATAAATTCTAAAAACTAACCTTTTAATTTTTAATTTTAATTTTTTCAAGGTTCGTTTAACATTGGCTAATATAGCCAACTTTTTGTGTTGGGACTTTTTTTGTCTAACTTTTTTAGTCTCGTTTGCATTTTATTTTGAGACTTTTTTGACCTTTATTATCAAACTTAACGTCCCTTAATTGTTCATCGTATAGCTGTAATTTCCTTACTCCCCTCTTTGTCTTCTTAATAAATCGGGGAATATTCTGAACGTACCGTCTGCAAACATACTGGGTCTTAAAAGGTGCACGACTACGGTAACTACGCCTATATCCACTGGCCGCCGGTGTCCTTGACCTCCGGTACGCAAGGGGGGTCCGGTAATGGCTGCTTCCTATTCCTTCCATTTTTTATAAATAACTCCAAATCTTTTATACGAACACTTCTACAGGATCTGTTACCTCTGCTAACCCTTCTGTTCAGACACCTTAGCTTTGATATTTTTGCCCTCTGATCTTCGTACACCGGAACAAACTTCACCGGAGCTCTCCGCCGGCTCTCTTCCCACAGTCCTAGTTGCCACGTCAAAAAGCGATCTACACACATTTGAGTGAACTGCCCGTAATTCTCGGGATACTCTTCTAAGGAGTACAACATTGTATACCAAATAAATCGACAAAAATGGCAGAAAGAAAAGGAGGGACGAAACAAGGTACCAGAAAATCACCTCAGTGTAATAACTCTCCAACTGCAAAAGCATATCTTTCATATCTCTCTCCACCGACAAATATCTGAGGCTGGACCGAGATATATAGACAGCTGTAAATACGGAGATTCGGAATTTAAAATTTGAATTCCCGCCCATTACTGTTCAGTCACGCGGAATTCTGTGCACCTTTGCTTTATCTCCAAGCAAAAACACCACGATCGTGACACGTGGATGGACAGGATCCGGCCACGTCTACTCACACCACTCACACCAAATAGTGATTACTATTTGGTGTGAGTACGGATTTCATCTCCGCCTTACACGTCACCATCCGTACGTCCATCGACGGATGAAATTGCCTATCGGGTACAATTTCAACAGGGGATTATACTTTACTCCCTTAAACTATATCACTCAATATCACTTTATCCCATTGAACTATCACCCAATATCATTTTTGATTGGGGATTTTTTTTTTCATTTTATCAATAAATTAATTTTTAGATTGTTAGAAAAAAAAAATTGAAAATCAAACCAAACAGAGAAAAATATTTATGAAGAAATGTAAAAAATAATAATAAATAAATAAATAAAATCACAAAAGACCAAAAAAAAAATACAAAAATATTTTTTTTTTTTGGTCTTTAGTGATTTTTTTCAAAAAATTATTCACAAATATTTAATGTTTAGGTGCATTTAACAATTTAAATTTTTTAACTAAAATATGTTTACTAAAAAAAATTATAAAATAAAAAAACTTAAATTTTATTTTAAATTAAAATCAAACATTTTCTTTTAGTAGAGGGGGTAGAGTGTTATTAAGTGATAGTTTAAGAGGGCAGTGTGTAATTTACTTTTATACTTAAAAGGGTATTTTTGTCACAAAAGTCTAAAAGATGAAGAGGGCCTAGTGTTATAATTTTTAATTCAATAAGTACAGTGATATTAGACAATAATTTAGAGGGATAGATGTAATTTTTTCTATTGTTAATTTAAGGATAAATTACAAATATATCCTTTGAGATTTGTTTAAAATATAAATTATTGCCTATAATTTTGAAAATTACATTCCGCCCATTGAAATTTCTAATTTTATAACAAATAGCCGTTTTATAAATAAATTATTAAGTAAATTAATAGTTTTTAATAATATCAAAATTTTATTTCAGTTAATAATTTAAATAACTTTATTATCGTATAGAATAATAGTTAGAAATTTTATTTTTTTCAATTAATTCTATTAAATAAAAAATTATAACAAATGATATTTATAATTTTTCAAACTACAAGAAATAAAGAAAAATTAATAAAACATTGATCTCCAAGCATCGTTTGGGAAGTGGGTTGGCTTTTTTACTTTTTTAGCTATTTTAGCCTGAGGCTAAAAAGTTTGGTTTGGGAAGGGCTTTTGGTTTTTTTTTTTTTTTACTTTTTTAACTTTTTTATAAGAGAGAATGTAATGATTATGAGTTGAATGTGATGTTTTGTCTTCTTAGGCTAAAAAGCCTATTTTGTTTTTTGTGGCTATTTTAACCAAAAAAGCCTCTAAACCAACTTCCCAAACGGAGCTAAAAATAATATGAGAAGTCCAACATATTTTTTATTTTATTAGTTAAAGTTTCTAAATAATATTATTAAAAAAAATTTCAACTCGTCATAGATAAATTTCTCTGTAAATAACTAGAAATTTCTTTCTATAAAGATGTTGAAAAACAAAAATTATTATAAAAATATTACATTTTTTTTATTTTATAAAATTTTAACATCAAAAATCTTAAACTAAAAAGCTTAAGAAATAATTCATGCAAATCTCAAAAATTGTATTTATAATTTATCTTTAATTTTTAAAGTTGTAATGACACATTGGAATCTAGTTGAGAGCAAGGTTTTGAAACCCGAACCGGACCGGCCGGTTCAACCGGTTGAACCGATGACCGGATGGGGTTCCGGTCCGGTTAGCCCTCTTAAACTGGCCAATTGCAAAAATCGGACTATTTATTGAAAACCGGTGAACCCACCGGTTAAACTGGTGAACCGGTTGACTCGGTCACGGGTTGATCGAACCGGTCCGGCTCCTTTTTTTTTTTTTAGTTTTTTTTTTCTTTCTTTCTTTTCTTTTTCTTTCTTATTATATATATATATATATATATTATATATATATAAAATATAAGAATATAAGAAAATTTTAATTTGAAACTCTTTTTTAAGGGTCTCTTCTTGTGAGGAATTCCATTAAGAGTTTTGATGAAATTATTGTGAAAGTCTTCACCTATTTATAAGAAAAAAAATTCTTTCAAAAAGACTCAAGAAATCCATGTGGGATTCAATCAAATGTATTGGAGGGAATATTGAAATTTTGATATCCCTCCAAAATTTTTGCTCTCCTTTCAATCAAATTATTTGAATTAAAATCATATGGAGGGAATATTAAATATTTGATTTCATCTTCCAAAATCGAAATTAATAATATTTCAAAATATATTATTATATTTTTCAGTAAAAAAAATATTAAGACAAATATTTAAGATAATTTAATATTTTTAATTTATAATTTTATTACTTATATTTTTATTTAAATATAATTTTAATATATTTATTACGTCATGGTTCAATTTCGGTTCAACCCGACGGTTGAACCGGTGACCCGTCCACTCGATCCTTTTTCCAGTTCGTTCACCGGTCCGGTTTTTAAAACATTGGTTGAGAGATGTATTAGCCCAAAGAGCGCTTTAGCCTGCCAGTTATGCTATGTAGCTCGAATCTTCCCTTCCCGGAATCCCCCCCGAAATCAAAACGATGTCGTTTTATTTTTTTTTCAAGAAGAAGAAAATCAAAAAAGAAGAAGGAAGAAGAAGAAGAAGAAGAAGAAGAAGAAGAGAGAGAGAGAGAGAGAGGGAGAGACCGAGACCAACATCAACCATTCATCTTCAACATCAACATCATCAGATCCAGAAAAAAAAAAAAATTCAATCGTTCATCTTCATCATCAACATCTTCATCAACATCACCATCATCATCATCAACACTAGCCAACAGTTTTATTTTTATTTTTTTCCCTTCGGGCTGGGCTGCGACAATTGAGGCGGAGGGGCTGGGCTACGACGATCGGAGGCGGAGGCGATTGGCAGCACCAAGGATCCTCTAGAGTATTTTTTTCCTAAAGTTTTCTAAAGTGGTGTATTGTGTGGTTGAGATTTAATGCTGAAAAATTGATGTGACTTGTCATTAAATCTCAACCACACAATGCACCACTCTAGGAAATTTTAAGAAAAAAAAACTCTAGAGGATCCTTGCTCGATTGGCGGAGGCGATCGACGAAGGCGATCAACGACGACCCCCTCTCTCTCTCCATTTTCTCTTACTCTCTTTATCTTTCTCTCCCTCTTTCTCTTCCTCTTCTTCTTTTTCTCTCTGCGTTTTAGCCATAAAAAGGAATGAAAAAAAAAAAAAAAAAACTACCCGAAACAACATCATTTTAAACAATCAAAAGATTTGAGATAAAGAGATTCGAACTACAAACCATTGTCCTTAGCCTGCTATGCTCTATCCATATCTCCACCTTTTACTTTTTCCAACTCTCTCCACCAACCTTCCTCTTTCACAACATGATGCATTCCTTAAAAGTCAAGCAAGAATAAACCCACCACCATTTCCCTAACTCTCTACATTCTCTATCCTCCTTTTCTCTCACATCACACCACAAAGCGCAAAAGCTACCGCACGGAATTACACGAATTACAACAGAGAGAGGCCACCACATCACACTCACTCCACAAACCAAGACCCTTTTCATTTTACCATCCAAAACAAAACAAACAGAGAGCAACATGGTGATCAAAAGCAATAGAATCGACGATGTACCCATATCTTCCTCCGATGAGCTCCGCAACCCGTTTGGCCAACTGGGTGTGGACCTGTCCGACTCGGAGCTCCGGGAAATGGCCTACGAAGTCCTCGTCGGAGCCTGCCGGAGCACCGGAGGGAAGCCGTTGACTTATATTTCTCAGTCGCAGAGGACGGCGGCGGTGGAGAGGTCGTCGTCGTTGTCATTGTCTTCGGGGGCGCCGTCGCTGCAGAGATCTCTGACGTCGACGGCGGCCAGCAAGGTCAAGAAGGCCTTGGGGTTGAAGAAGAAGAGTCCGAACGCGGTTGCGGGTCAGAACAACCCGGTGGGTTCGGGTAAGGCCAAGAAACCCGTGACCGTTGGTGAGCTGGTGAGGATCCAGATGAGGGTTTCGGAGCAGACCGATTCGAGGATTAGGCGAGGCTTGTTGAGAATTGCTGCTGGCCAGGTGATCTCTCTGCAATATATACATATATGTATGTGTATGTGTGTGTTTGGTTGCTGAGAAAATAGAGGGGAAAAGGAAAAATTCATTTGTTTAATGTTGATTTGTTTCAAAAAAATGTAAAATTTGGCCAGTTGAATAGTTGCATTTGGGCTCAAATTTAGCTGAAAGAGGTTCTATGATTTATCAGGGGAATTTGATGGTGGAAATTTTGAATTCATAATTTTAGCTATTTATTTATTTATTTATTTATTTTTTATATCTCCTTTCTGGTGTTTTGTGTAGCCTCTGTTTGATTGCTGAGAAAATACGAGAGAGAACTTCACTTTGTTATGTTGATTTGTTAAAAAAGGAGAAAATTGGCAAATTGAATTGTTGCATTTGGGCTCAAATCAACTTAAAGAACTTCTATGATTGATTTATGAGGGGAATTTGATGGTGGAAATTTTGATTTCATAATTTTAGTTATTTTTTATTTTATTTTCCTAACATATTTTCAGTCACCAAGAAGACAGATATTGCTATTTTCTGTTTGTTTGTAGTGTCTGTTATTTCTCATTTGGTTTTTTTTTTTTTTTTACTTTATTATTCCTTTAATATTAAACTTTATGTGGTGTGGCTTCAATTTCATGTTTTTATCTTTTTGGGTTGTATCTAATCACAATTGATATTAATGGCACTTGTGGAAAAAAATTTAAATTTGAATCTATTGAATTGAGAGATTCCATCATTTTCATTCCTGCTGGGTGGGTGCATGTTTTTTTCTATATATATACAGGTGTCTTCAATTATTAGGCCTTCTTGTTTTTTCAAAAGATGACGATGTATCTTTATTATTGGTAATTCAGCACGGTGTGGCTTCAATTTTATTTATTTATTTAATTTTTTTTGGGTAGTTTTTATTCACATTTGATTTTAATGGCACTTGTGCATAAAAATTTGAAATTTGAATCAACTGAATTGAGAGATTCCATCATTTTCATTCCTTGTAGGCGTGTTCATCTTTTTTTCTTTTTTTAAAAAATTTTACACAGGTGTGTTTTAATTTGCTAGGTGTATTTGCTGATTGTAATGTGTCTTTATTATTGGTAATTCAGCATTTTTATTGAATAGTCGGCAAACATGACTAGTTGAAGTAGAAAGTGAACTAGGCAACCATTTTGGCAGGTCCTCTTTAATTTAGTTAAACGGCAAGAGAATGAGCTTATTTCGGAAAATCTTTTTTTGTATTTATAAATTGGGATTCCAACTTTTTGGGTTATATTATAGCCCAAAATGGGTATGTTAGTTGCTTAATGCTTCGAGTGAATTGATTTGGAAATATAGAATTTAAGTCATATACATAGAGAAACCTAAGATGCACGGACACTTTTATAGAGGAGGCGTGTTGTGTCGGATCCGGCACTCTCGAGACACTCCTAAAATGTGTCCAAAACTTTTTCAACGTGTCTTAATTAAAATTTTCAATTTGCAATATCAATCACTTTACAAACATTTCTTGGACACTTTGGTAACATTTCTTGAACCCTCTGAACACGACCTATTTGATGAATTTCTTCATAGTTAGTGCATTTTTCAAAATACAACTTTGCACTCTAAATATGCTTTAAAAAATTTATAAGATAAATGCATCATGTCTATTTCAATGCTCTACAATTATTTTGTATTCTTTAGATTGCAATTGTTATGTGAATGACAACTTTGAATAAACTATTCATATATTATAAAATTTTAATGTATGGCATATCGTGCCCTACATTTTTTGAAAATGACCGTGTTGGCATAGTTATGTCATGTCGCATGTCTGTGCTACTTGAGGAGAAACTGTTGAAGATTCAATATTTGTTCATTTAGTGACTAGGTTAGGAGTAGTAAATTTCAGTGCACTTAATCATTGGCTTCTGTTATGCCTTTTTTTCCAGCTTGGAAGACGAATTGAGTCAATGGTTCTTCCACTTGAACTATTACAGCAGTTTAAGTCGTCAGATTTTCCTAATCAGCAAGAATACGAAGTGTGGCAGAAACAAAATTTAAAGATTCTTGAAGCAGGACTACTCTTGCATCCTCACATGCCTTTAGATAAGGCAGACACTGCTCCACAGCGGCTTCGACAGATAATACGTGGGGGCCTAGAAAGGCCCATAGAGACCGGAAAGCAGAGCGAATCAATGCAAGTTCTCCGGAGCACTGTAATGTCTCTTGCATGCAGATCATTTGACGGATCCACCTCTGAGACATGCCATTGGGCAGATGGAGTTCCGTTTAATCTCCGACTCTACCAAATGCTCCTTGAAGCTTGCTTTGATGTGAATGAAGAAACATCCGTTGTGGAAGAAGTTGACGAGGTTTTAGAACTCATAAAGAAGACTTGGGTTGTCCTCGGAATAAACCAAATGTTGCATAACCTATGCTTTTCATGGGTGTTGTTCCACCGTTTTGTTGCCACTGGACAAGTTGAGAATGACCTGCTCTTTGCCGCGAATAATCTGTTGGCGGAAGTTGAAAACGATGCAAAAGCAACAAAGGATTCAGTTTATTCCACAACCTTGAGTTCGACATTGAGTCGGATTTTGCGTTGGGCAGAGAAAAGCCTTCTTGCTTATCATGATACGTTTTACAGTGGTAATATTGAATTGATGCAAATAGTTGTATCTCTGGCGGTAATATCGGCTAAGATATTGGTAGATGACATTTCTAATGAGTATCGCAAGAAAAGGAAAGAAGTTGATGTAGCATGTGACAGGGTTGACAATTACATCAGGTCATCAGTACGCTCTGCTTTTGCTCAGGCAAGTATGTAGGATTCGGAATACTTCTAGCTCCTATATTCAAATGAGTAATGAAAAAAAAAAAAATATAATTTTCATACAGAATGATGTGGTCTCTTTTGGTCTTTTCATTTCAAATCAAAACACCTGCTATTTTGGCTTGTAATATCAAAAACATCATTCTACATCATTCTGGATGAGTTTTTTTTATGAAAATTTTGTATGTAAATCATTTTCCTATTCATATAAATGTATTCCTATTTTGTATATTGTATTATTTATGGATTTTGTTTTCCTCCTTAATGGAACACACTCTTCACCCTAAATTATTTCTTAATTGTTCCTATTTGTTATCGTCACCCAATATGTATATCATTTTTGTTTTGTATAATGCAGAAATATATATTTTTTGATAACTAGGTGTACAGACCAGCTTGCATGCACCTCAACCAATCCTCGGGCCTTGAAGTTAACGACCATAATATGCACAAATATATTTTAGTGAGCTTGTATCTTAAATTGTTTATAGGAAGTGCGATCCATTTTCTGTTTAATTTGCTTGAATCTATGTTACATGGACTCGTGTGCATGTATCAGATGTAGGTGCATATCCAAGGGTCAGACTTTCCTAAACCTAAATCTTATGATATTGAGATATGTATCCAAAAGTTAGGTATGGATAGAGAGACGTGTCTTGAACACTTATATATGTTACATATTGTATAATATTCTTAGATAAGATAATGTAAGTTATTTAGAAATGAACTTGAAATTAAAATAACGTAGGAAAAATATGGAATTTCTACCTCCTATCCATGTGAAAGGCATGAAATATTTCTTTACTAGCAAATGTGAGCTTCTTCTTGTTTATACATTATATAAAATTAGAGGATCCAAGTGTCTAAATTAGGTACAGGTGTTGGACACATCTCACACCCTTAATGTTGTCATATCTAGTAGACATGGGTGCTGTGGGAGAAATAGAAGCGTTCATGCAACACTAGCTTGAACACAGAAAATGAAGAAGAAAAATCAAACAAGTTGTTCTTTAAGAAGTACTAAATTTTTCTTCAATGTGCTTTGCATCCTTGCACAAGACATTAGTGAACTACTCAACTGGCCTTTATTTATTTATTTACTTTCATGAACAAATTTGTTTGGATTTTACTGAGCTTGTATCCTAAACTTTTATGTCAGATAATGACCCATTTTTTTCTGGTTGGCTTGCCTTATGACAGAAGATGGAGACAGTAAAATCAAGCAAGCGGTCTTCTAAAAACCAGCAAAATCCTCTTCCTGTTCTTTCCATTCTTGCACAGGATCTTACCGAACTGGCTCTTAATGAGAAGGAGATATATAGTCCTATAATGAAGAGATGGCACCCTCTTGCAGCAGGTACAGCCGTAGCCACGCTTCATGCTTGCTACGGAAATGAGCTGAAGCAATTTGTATCGGATATTGACGAGCTGTCACCTGATGCAGTACAAGTGTTGCTAGCTGCTGATAAGTTGGAAAAGGTTCTTGTTCAAATTGCAGTTGAAGATTCAGTGGAAAGTGAGGATGGTGGGAAGGCAATAATTCAGGAGATGGCTCCATACGAGGCTGAAACTGTGATTACCAGTCTAGTGAAGGTGTGGATAAGGACGAGAGTGGACAGACTTAAGGAATGGGTTGACAGGAATTTGCAACAAGAGGTGTGTAAACCTAGTTTAAGTTTTCCCCGAAATTTAACATTGTTATCACCTGCTAGGTCTAACCAATAACATTTACAGTATTAATTTTTTTTGGATATGTCTAACCAGGAAAAATATCACACAAAATGCTCTACACGCACTTTTCTCTTTGATATCAACCTCAAAGAGTTCAGTAAGGCACCTTGAGTTATTATCATTTGGCATCTACAGTCATGTAGCACTACTAATCCAAAGTGTAAGAAACTTATGTTCAGAAAGGGGATTATTCTGCCAGTGAATGGCAGGATTCCAGTCAGAGAGGATCCCGGCAGGGATTGTGGGGTTTAAGATAGGAGATCTAATCATGATCATAGTTTGGAGATATAAGTGTTTGTTTGGAGGATAAGAAGGTGTAGAGAACAGGGGATGAAGAACAGGAAGAAGAGGAAAAAGAAGTAGAAGCTGATGATAAGGTTCAATTCCATGCAAGTATCCATATATATATAGATGTCATAAATTTTCTGCAAATTTGAGAACTACTCATTTGTCCGATTACTAAACAAATAATGGGTTGATCTTGCTTTTTAACTTTTCATTTTTCTTGGAATGGTACGCTGTTGGTTTCAACTTTAAAGTGTTAATTCCATGATTTTTTTGAGTTAATTTAGGACATTTTTGTCTGCTTCTTGTGTCTTCATGTCATCTCGCTAAAGTGCCAATTGAGAAGTTCTACATTTAACTCATCTGTATCCCAATTTGAAACTCTTGTTTATTATATTCATACAACCGAACTTACAAACCTCTTATTTCTAGGTGTGGAACCCACAGGCAAACAAAGAGCGATTTGCTCCGTCGGCTATTGAAGTTCTACGAACCATGGATGAAACAATAGAAGCATTCTTTTTGTTGCCAATAATAATGCATCCAAATTTGCTTCCTGATTTGATGAACGGTCTTGACCGATGTCTTCAACAATATGTATTGAAGGCAAAATCTGGCTGTGGTAAATATAACGAAACCTGCAAAAAACCTCTCTATTGTCAAGTAATTATACTCATTTTTGCAACTTCTAATTATCTTTCCTGGTATGTAGGAACCCAAAGTACTTTCATTCCCCCCATGCCTGCCCTGACCAGATGTAAAACTGGTTCAAAATTATTTAAGAAGAAAGAAAAGTCTTATACAACTCAGAGGAGGAAACCTCAGGTTGGGACTACGAACAGAGAGAATTCAATTGGGATTCCACAGCTATGTGTTCGTATTAACACTTTGCAGCATATTCGAACACAGTTGGAAGTTTTGGGAAAGAAGATAATCAACCATCTGAGGAATTCTAAATCTGCTCATGCGGATGATATTGCCAATCGGATGGAGAAAAAGTTTGAACTTTCGGCGGCTGCTTGTGTGGAAGGGATCCAACAACTTTGTGAGGTAACTGCGCATAAGGTTGTATTCCATGACCTAAGTCATGTTCTTTGGGATGGTTTGTACGTGGGTGATGTTTCTTCCTCTCGGATAGAACCGTTCCTTCAGGAGCTTGAGCAACATTTGGTGGTTATTTCTGCAACGGTGCATGATAGAGTCCGGACACGTGTTATTACTGATGTAATGAAAACGTCTTTTGAAGGGTTTTTGTTCGTTTTGCTTGCTGGAGGCCCTTCTCGTGCTTTTACTTTGCAAGATTCTCATACTTTGGAGGAGGATTTCAAGTTTCTAATGGATTTGTTCTGGTCCAATGGGGACGGATTGCCAGCTGAGTTGATAGATAAGCTTTCAACCACTGTGAAGGGCATTCTTCCCCTTTTCCGTACTGATACTGAAAGCCTTATCGAGCAATTCAGACGTGTTACTCAAGAAAGCTTCGGGTTTTCTTCTAAATCCAGGCTTCCACTGCCTGAGACTTCAGGGCAGTGGAGTCCCGCTGAACCAAACACGCTTTTGCGAGTATTGTGTTACAGGAATGATGACATGGCTACGAAGTTCCTCAAGAAAACATACAACTTGCCAAAGAAACTGTAATTACTTCCAAATCCTTCGAGATGAATGACAAGTTTGACACGATCCTTATGTAAGAATTGCAGCGGGATTATTCTTGTAGCGTTGCTAGCATTTTTTGCAACAATCAGAACATCAGAAGCTCTGAAGTGGGATTTTAAGTGGCTAGATTCTACTCTGGAAGCAAAGAGTTGTATAGTATACATATGGTTTGATTGTTTGGTTTAAGCTTCACTACTTACTTGGTAAGTTTATAGGAACAACAGACTTGGCCTTCATGTAGCAGGTTAGTAAGCTTTGGAAGTCAAGACTCAAGGAAAGGGCGCAAAGATCAATTACTGATCTTTCACATGGGATGATCATTATGTTTGTTCCACTACGATTAGAACAACCCGGTGAGCTTCTTTGGCCATCAATGTGCCTTCTTTTTTGCTCTCTTTTTTTCCCACTTTATAGCCTCTGCATAAAAAAATGACAAATTTGCAGGATAGATAGAGAATTAAGTTTGCCTATTTATCATAGAAATGTGAAAGGGATAAGTTTGTAGTGTGTTTGCCATTTTGTATTTATATTTATTGTTGTCTAATGGTTGAAATATAGCTTGCTATTTATCTAGTAAATTTTATTCTTTCTGAGGTTTTAAAGCCCATATTTTACATTCCTTGGAGTAGGCTGCATAATATATTGTCGTTTGAAACTCTCTCTCTCTCTCTCTCTCTCTCTCTCTGCAATCACTGCACAAATGTAAAGAAATCTCATGTCTTTTATCTAGAGTGAAACGTCTTTCCACTTGAACAAGTCCGTTTCAAGCTGAGCTATTTTAATTACTCAACTGTGCCAAGGCACTGTTTGCCAACCCTACAGCCCTTTGGTAAGTTGTTCAGAGCTTGGCTGGAAAACTTAAAGTACTTCAAATTATATTTAAGCTTGACTTCTTGTTGTTCAAGTCCATCTCAAACGAATTTTAAGCAGGCAAATCACAAACCGAGCTCGAATAACTTGTATTTTATTGTACATATAATCAAGTCGAACCAAGTAGTAATTGTGTAAAGCCTAGTTTAAAATTTTAATGAATTTTAAAATGTGTTCAAATTTAATTTTTTAACACAATCAGTAAAAATTTCAAACGAGTTTTTAATTAGTAGATTTATAACCGAATTTTACTTTACAGAATGAAGATCAATCTCCTAGGATCTGGCGTTTTTGCCAATGCACCGGGGGGCCTTCAAATTTGCATGAAAACCAACAGGGAACATGTCTAATGTTCCCAATGCCACTTAGTGTGGCTGTTTCTTGGGCTGATCTTTTCAGGTTTGGGCTGTAATAGCAGTTGGTGCTGTGACCATGGTTTTGGATGGGGGGCTCTACAACTTAGTGACCGTGAGGCACCATGACAGCATCTGGTGGTTATTTGAGGTTTAATACATACTCAGAAAGGTCAAATCAGGTTAAATGAGAGACTAGAGAAAAATAGAGAGGTGAGAAAAGAAAAGACATGATTATAGAGCGTTATGTGATATAGTATAAGATCACCAGATGCAACTGGCGGGTTCACCTCAATGTAACCTACTTCGAAGTTAGCAAGGGCGCCTCAATCAATGAGTTGAAGTTCTTGTGGAAATTCCTAGAAGGATTCCAAAAGCGCGAGACTTCGGTTGCTGGGCCTGCCATTAAAAACGATCAAAGCCAAAGCTAACTTTTTAAGAGTAGAAATTCACAGCTAAGAGCATCTCTAATAGTTGATGTCAAAGTCAATTTTTGGTATGCTATGCTAGTGTCAAGATACTAGGCGATACTGCTCTAGTGCTACAAATATCAACCTGAAAATGTTGAAGTCCCTATCATGAGAAATAAAGTGAGAGAACTTTGCCCAAATGGCAGACCATTGAAGACAGTTGAGATATTGCCAGATTTTGCTTTGGCTTGTGTTTTTAGCACACCACATAATATGAAGAAGCCAAAAGGAAAGGGAAGAAACAGTGCTGCATTTCCATTGTCATCCAAACAAAACATATCAAGGGAAAAAACAGGAGATGCAGTGTAATCCAAGCCAAGCAATCCTTGAATACAAACAATATGATTCATTCAGACCTTGACATGTTTCATATAATCCACATTTTGGATGAATCTATTGAACCACAAGCTGCATCTGAATCCATCACAAATTTCTGGTTAAATGGAATAGATACTTACCATTTTGTTTCATCATCTGAAGTGCACAGGGAATGTAAATTAGTCCTGAAAATGAAACACGGTTATACTTTGATACTACACATAATAATCAAAACCGGGACATCAACTCATGCAGTCAGGAACCATATTTCATTTCTACTTGTACACTACTCCAGCAAAATAACCGGTCCAAAATTGCCTCAATATTGTTCTTTGAGCAACAATGTGTTGAATGTCCGATGTAAATGCAGAAAACGGTACAATATCAGAGACTACAAAATCTTTGATTGATCATTGTCATTACTATCAAGGAAAATTGCTAACTGTGCCCTCACAATCCCCTTCAGGAGGCTCATGCATAAAAATTATGTATTACAAGTAATTGATCTAAAGTAAGAGCCTGTGAAATTGCTGTTTAGTGCCAAGGGTTCTTTTTTGATCCACTTCTCTTCGAGCTAGTTGTTGAGCTAGCTTTCTGCAAAACAAACAAGAATGACCGGTGACTCCATAATAGTGGATATAATCTCAAGATATACATGCTAAAGAATTAAAGAGTAATGATCACTTCTATATACCACTTTAGATTTTTTTGTCTTTCCCCGGATCCTGTTCTTTGGAGATTTTAGCTTGTATATCCGAACCATCCAATGGTGAGTTGTGAATACCTAACATAAATATAAAGCCAGAAAAAAAGCTAATTTATAAGAAGCACAAGCAGTTCAAAAAAAATCCAAAAACTTAAACAAAGCATTCCAGAATTCTTCAAAACATGATAAGCATGGATATTTGCTCAACTACAAATAACAATTTGAGAATGATACAATTCGGCAATAAGAAAAAGCCGATGGCACCAGAATTGAAGGCCTCGTTTCGTATTGCGTTTGTTTCCTGTTTTTGCTTTCATTTTTTTTTTAAAGTGATAACAAAAACTTGTTTAGTATATTGTTTTCGTTTTCAAAAAGTGAAACTGATTCCAAAATTTTCAAAATTTTTAGAAATGAAAAAATGTGCTTTCACTTGTTTTCAAAACAAGTTTTCACTCTCTCTCCCCCACCTGTGGCACCCACTGAGCTCCAGCACTGTCGGCTGCTGGCAATCTCCAACAAGCTCTGGCCACCTTCCAGCATTCAGTCGGTCACTGCCCGCGACTTCTGGCCACTCCATTACCTCTGGTGACACTCCGACCACCAACTACGGTGGCTACCTCCAACCACCCCCACCGTTGGCCACCATCTCTGGCAACTCACCAAACATGTTTCTTTTTTTTTGTGGTTGTTGTTGTCATTTGTTTCCAAATAAAACTATGTTATCAAACGACAACTAGGCCCCGTTTGGGGACTTACCTTTTTAGTCAAAAAGTCAAAAAGTTACCTTTTTAGCCAAAAAGCCAACAACTCATACCAAAAAGTCAAAGATTCTCTTTTCTCTCTACTTTTTGCACATCTTTTCGTAATTAGCCAAAGAGTCATCCCAAACATATAAGTTTTTTTTACCTATTTTTTTAGCCAAATAGCCAAAAAGTTACTAAATTAGCCTGTTCCCAAACGAGGCCTTGACTTTCCTAAAGAAAAAAGCCAGTCATTCAAAAGCAAATTAAGCCAGACACTTTGTAAATGTAAAAACCCTGGTTTGCCTTGTGTAGAAATGGATGTTCATTTGAATAAGCAACCAATACACTAACTAAATTTCCTCCATTTAATAGCTCAGAGCAAAATAGTGAAACATTAAATAGAATTTTGTCTTTTGCTTTTCCTTTTTCTACAGAATATTCCAAAGAATCAACAGGTCAACAATTAATTATTTCTTAAATTGTGTTCTTATCCCACAATTGGGGATTGAATTATCTTACCTCCTCGAAATGGGTAAGCTTAAAGTGTTTCTTCCCTATTTCAGTCCGCCTTACTCTATCAAAGGCTTTACCATCTGTCTCCACAAACCTAAAATAACACAAACAAGGTCAAGTAACACTTCAGAAAGCAAAAATAAGCACATCTACAAATAACAAACCAAGTTCACTCCTAAGGCGTACCTGTAATACGAGAGTTTGTACATAAGGCAATTTAGCATGGTTGGAGTGGCCTGGGAATCAATCCGGTACTGACCATCTCTCTTTCACAAAGAAAAAACGACAGTAAAATTTAGTTAAAATCTCATGTTATCAATAACCAAATTTAAAAAACACTATTCTACATATCATATTTCATCAGCCAGACTAAAAACACATAAATAGATGGGTTAAAAAAAAAAAAGCAACTCTTCGTGCTTAGAAGAAAAACAGACGACATGCAAAAAATATGCACTATGTTTAAAATTTCTATCAACATGGACTTCAACTTTTTATATCTAAAATCAACGATGTTTCATTTCTAATATTGAAATATTTATAAATATTATTGACTTTTGTCAAGTAATTGATAATATTCAAATCAATCAATCCATAACACAATTTTTGAATCTATAAACAGGAGCATACAATACAAGGGTTTCAAACACAAACAAACTCAAGACATAATAGCACATATTCCTGGTTTTTTTATTTGTTCTTATTTCAAACAATTGGAGATATATTTTAAAAAATCAACAGGAACAGGAATGCTTTGGCCTTGCACAATAAAGGCCACAGGGTCCACTACCATGAAAGCTAATGGGATGAAAGAAGACCGAAATTAGCAAGGTTTAAATAGAAAGAAAAATTGAGGTGTAGTTTGACTAAGTTAGAACTAGGTAGAGCTGAATGTTGGGAAAAGGTTTTTATGACCAACCCCCAAATAGTTCAAATAAAGCTTTGTCGAGTTTGGTTTTAATCCTGTTTGGTGCACAATTGTATGAACATTTGCTATATAATCATGGCATTCTAGCATAATGCAAAGTGCGAATTACTATTTTGACAATATGTAGTTAATTCCGAATTACTATTTTGTAAATCTCAAACAGATTCAAAGCTCAATACATAGTGTGGAAACACAATGTCATCAATTGGAAGACTACAAATTCCTATTAAAATTAAACCAACATACATAAATACTTACCAGATAATCAGGTTCCTTGATGTGAGGGAATACACCACCACCTATACGAACCATCCACAGGAATTTGTTGATATCATCACTCGGATAGCCAACAAGACCTGCAAAGTCAAACTTCAGAATGTTGCCCTTTTTCCCCAAGTAAGACAATCTTAGCAACATTAGAAAACCAACCTCCAAATACAACAAGAACATATTTCACATCCAAGGAGTTGAAAATCTCCCAAGCTGGCTTTTCAGGAGAAGACATGGCTGTACCAACAGTTGCAATATGTGTGTTATTCCAGGTATTATTGTCAACAATGACAGTGCGGTTAGCCATAGCAGTTGTTTGATAACCATAGTCCCACCAAGAAGCAACCTGGAAGAAGTTCAGTAAGAATCAGTAAACTTAATATCTTTATTCTGGTGAGAGACAATGTCAGCTCAACAGAAACTCTAGAAGACTATCTGTATTTTAGTTCATAAAAAAAAAAAAAAAAAAAAAAAAAAAAAAAATTAAATATCATGGAAAAACATATAACACCTGCAAAATTTGAACAAATTAGAGTGAAATTTAACCCATTCTTTTATACCATCAACTCAAGCGAGAGCACATGATCAACACATGCATCAGTTATACAAGTTGTTGGAAGAAGATATTAGATTTCTCAACTTATCCAAGTGGATAGATACAATTGTTTTATGGGATACTTACGTGTAGGTCCTAATAAGTAGACTTATTCTCCAATAGGTCTTGCGATAATTATTGGCATTTTTCATCAAACACTATTAAAAAAATCACTAATTATTAATATTCAGCGACAGTTTAAAAACTATCACAAAAAATGTCATTAATTATAAGTTTTAGCAATAATTTAAAAAAAGCGTCACAAAAAAATGTTACAAATTTTCAACTTTCAGCGACAATTCGAAAAATCTGTCACACAAAAAGGTCACTAATTGTAAGTTCTAGCAACATTTTATAAAAATCGTGACAAAAAAAGTCACTAATTGTCAATTTTTAGCGACATACAAAAAATCGTCACAAAAAAATATTTTTAACTACGATTTTACTATGACTAACTTTCAATAGGGTTTAATGGAATTAAGTCCAACTATTATTAGGACCTATTAGTAGTTTATCCTTGTCATCACACCCTAAAAGTATTATTTTCTGTGAATCTCTATTGTTAACTCATCCTTTCCACTAACAACTTATTCATAACTAAAAACAAAAAGACAACACATAAGACTACATCCAACACTATCATCACAATTACACGTTGCTTGGATTCAATTTCTCCAAGTCTGTTACCACCCTCCTTCATCCCAATCCCTTAGCTTATCCAAGTCATTTTCTCAGCAACTCAAAAGTAAGCTCATGAAAATAACACTAGAGAGGACACACCACCCACACACTCAGGCAAGAAAAGTGTTTGTATGACTAATTTTAAATGACCCATTAAGATTACTTCTTGATAGTGATAACCTTAACACACACGACCAAGATCATAGACCCACAATACTTGCCACAACATAGTGACCACGAAACTAACGAGAATGAATACGACAAATCTAGAATAACAAAGCTTATACGTGAATGGACTAAAACTCACTTTATCATCCACCTCAGTGTTGTGGCTCAACCATGCATAAGCCTCTCGAAAATCATCAAACACATGAAGACCATCATGAGAATGAGATGTTAGGACAATAGAAGGTGCTGAATAAGCTTCTGCTGCAGCCCAGACACAATGAACCTACAAGAAGATATGTCAGTTGCATTTAGATGAAAAATGTCAGAAAATAAGAGAAGGCAGGTAAGAAAGATGATTGCAGTATCCTCCTGTTTGAACACAGTAGAAAATACAAATGAACTAAAAAAATTTGACTTCCTATGGTGTACCAAGTAAAGTGTATAATGGGATGGGAGTAGATTCATTAACAAAATTGAAAGGTTAACTCAAAAAATTGTGATTGCACCACATCATCATCTTAAAGCATCAGATGAAATTG
Organism: Camellia sinensis; assembly: GCF_055761805.1. Taxonomy (NCBI): domain Eukaryota; kingdom Viridiplantae; phylum Streptophyta; class Magnoliopsida; order Ericales; family Theaceae; genus Camellia; species Camellia sinensis. The sequence goes on along the minus strand of NC_138973.1, from coordinate 101,711,963 downwards.
CCATGTGCATAAAAACAAGTCATCTGGTTCTGAGACAACATAGTTTAATATATACCGGAAAACCCAGTAAAAACAAATTCATCTTTAGGTCAATCAGCTACTATAAACATATTCACATACTTTATATAATTACTTACTCATTATATTACCGTTTTTATAGGCTGGGGAAGGGAAAAGGCTTCAACAACAGACATTAATAGCCATAAAAATGCAGGCCCTAATAGACATGTGCACTAAAATTGTCATTCTAATCTTTGCACCAACTTTGATGTTAACAGTGACTTCATGAGCATCCAGCATTCAGATCAAAAATTTTAAAGACAATTATAACAAGAAGCTATATCCTAGATTTTAAATTAAGAGTGCTTTCCTGGAATCAGTTTAGTCGTTGAAGTGTCTAGGGCTTGTATAAATATATGATTTGATTATGAAAATAGTTTTTTAACAGTGTTACTGATTGTGTACTGCCATTTCCAACATGTCCAAGGTTCGAGTCAGTGACCCAATACTATCTTCACAAGATGTTATACATTGGACCTTTTTTTTTTCTTCTTGACTTTTGGCAGCATATACAACCCTCAAGGCCATTGTTATAGAGCATAGCTATCAATGCCTTCCCACTTTCTCTTCTCCTTGTAATACAATTTCACTCTTCAGCATTGATGTCGATCCACGTTTTGGATTTACTGCAACCATCATTTACATGGATGGAATCTTACACTTACATATTTCAGTATAGTCTCCGTGACAAGATTCCATTTTCCTAGGGACTTAATCAAGTAGCAGTAGAGAAAAAATATATATATTAGCAAGCATAGAGTATCGAGTTGTTAGCATAACTCTTCTTTCACCGAGACCTCTTATTCATAAATAGGGAAAAGAAAAGATGAAGGCAATAACTACCACTAAAAAGACCAATCTCTCAATCATGCTATAGTTAAAACCTCAAACAACTGTTAGCCTAGGTCTGCAGTAATTATCAAAAGCTCCAATTACACTTCCTGAACTCATACACAAATTCCACTGTATTTTAAAAAATAATAAATAAATAAATAAAATAAAAATTAGACTGAACCATTAATCAACACACTGTTCTGGTATATTTCAATGACCGTTTTGAGTAAAGATGCAAAAATAAATTCTAAATTCTTGGGAGTAACACTTTTTTTTGTGGACAAGTTCTAAATTCTGTTCTCTATATAAGTTCTTCATTGTCTATCTTGTTAAACCATTATTTTGGAACTACAGACTTCTTTCTCTGTTCAAATAAATTCTTTCCTAGGGGCTTACATACCTTGCTTGCAAACATGGAAGTTTGATAAATGGCTAGCCTATGTCAGCTTGATTTACATTGTTAGACCCATTTCCTAATTGTTTGAGCTTTTAGATGAGTTGGTGATTAACAATTTAACAAGGTATCAGGGTTAGGTCTTAGGTGACCTCTCGGACCAAGTCACCGCCTCGAGCCTGTTTCTCTTCTCTGGCTTTTCTCTCTATCATCTCCACATGCAGCCTTGCACATGCAAGAGTGTTAAAGACTTATCCCCGTCGCCTCTCTAAGACACTAAAGTCTAGTTTATATAATCTAAAAGTTCTTCCACCCATTGTCAATTTGTTCAAAAAACTTTAACGTGGTATATCAGAAAAAGTAATAGATCGTGTGTTCAAACCTCATTGCCTACCCAATAATTGTAATACTTGCATGCATTTTGTCTACTTATGAAGGAGGGTATCGCCACATGGGGTCGTGTTGAGTATATAAATAATAAAGTTACCATTTTCTCTATAATTGCTTAAGCTTTTGAAACAATTGGTGATCTAACATGGTATAAGAGCTTGGGTTGTAAAAGGTCCTTGATTCAAATCTCAACAATTCCATTAGCTATGTTATTGTGCACTCAATCTGTTCTCTCTACGTGTACACTGTGCACTCATTTGTTCTCTATATCTATGAAGCACGGACACTTTGGAGAGGGCTACGTATCAGTGTCGGACACGGACACGGACACGCGTCGGACACGCAGTGGACATGTGTCCGACACGCAGTGAAAGGTGTCCCCTTTTTTTTTTGAATTTTTTGTCACCGGACACGTTCTGGACACGCTTGGGGACACGTTTGGGACACGGCAGGGTAAAATTCATAATTTATGAAACTTCTATAGGGTCAATTTGTAAATAACAAAACCAGAACAAATTGTTGAATCCTAGATTCGAAAGAACAGAGAAAACAGAAGATAGAAAGAGAGAGAGAGAGGGGCTCGCCGGCACACCTGGTAGCTCTTCGCTTGTCGGTGGTCGCTGGTCTGTCATCGGTGGTCTATCGTCGCTGTTCTTGCAGTTATCCAAGGTACGACTTCCATCTTCTTCTACAATCTTCTTCTTCGATCTTCTTCTTCTTCTTCTCCGATCTTCTCTTTGTCTCTCTCAGTTGCTCTCTCTCTCTCTCTCTCTCTCTCTCTCTTCTGCTGAGCTTCACATTTTATCTTGTTTTGTTTTTTTTATTTTATACGGTTGATTTGTCTCTCTCTCTCACTTTTATTTTTGTTTTCCAATTTTATTTTATTTTTTCTTTTCTGTCTTTTATATGGTTGATTTCATTATTTTATTTATTTATTTATTTATTTATTTCTTATTACTAATCAATGATTAATTTTGTTAATTTTAATGATATGTTTTTATTAATTTTACCTTTTAATGATTTTTTTTATAATTTTATGACATATATAAATAAAATTAATTATATATATTGAACGTGTCCCCAGCGTGTCGTGTCCTCTATTTTTTGAAAATTTGCATTTTCGCATGTCCGTGTCGTGTCCGTGCCCTGTCGCGTGTCCGTATCCGTGCTTCATAGCTCTATATTCTCTGCACGTGCGAGATGAGGTCACATGATATACATTGTTGAGCCCATTTCCTAACAATTTACTATTTTAGACGAGTTGGTGGTTATCAATGTAACACCTTAAACTTCAACGTTGCCATCTCTAATTTTTTCCCTCTTTTTTTTTTTTTTCTTTTTTTAAACAAATAAGAATTTATTAAGAAGAACATCAAGCGGGAATGTGGTCCGTGTACATCAAGCAAAAGAAACTGCACTTGAGAAGCCCAAAAACCTATACATTCTTCATATCTCCCAATTCATAATAAAAAAAATCCAAAAATTGCTCCAGTTTAGGTTTTAAGAGTTAAAGGAAGCCTTTTAGCCTATATAACCAATAGAAAGGAGTTAAAGGCATGTAGCCTATGTAGGCAAGACTTTTAGAGGTAAAGGAATCATCTCTCATATTCTTGACATCAATCATATAGTGAACAAGGATGATCAAACATGAATGTATCGCTCTGCCACAATTGAAGATGGTCAAAGGGCAGAAAATTAACATAATAGCATATATCAGTAATGTAACATGGTCATTTTTCTGCTAGAAATGATGACATGCAATTATGATTAAATTCAAGAGGTAATGAAGAAAGTGTACATACCACATAAAAAGCACCCAGCAACACGAGTAAGAAAATAGCAATAGCAGATGCTTCCAAAGGTAAAACCAGAAGCCTCTTTTCTATCTGAGCCTTGACAGAAGTCTTCTCCACATTTTCCTTTTCCTTTTCCTTTTCCTTCTTCTTGTTCTTTTTTGAAGGTCGTTCCTTCAATGAATCTTCATTCTTGTCAGTCTTTTTCGAAGGTCGTTCTTTTGCCAAATCTTCATTTTTTTGGGTCTTCATCGTCTCATTTTGTGAGACAACACTGCCAGAACTGGTATCCCCTGCCTTAATAGGCAGCACCATGAAACCAATATTAGTCCAGAAGCTGAATTTTTACTCACTAAATGGTGAAAGAATGTGTCATAATAATTAGAAGAAAGATTATAACATCCTTACATCAGTTTGGGAATTTCCTGATAATCCAGATAATTGAAATTTGATTGAACTCGTAAAAACATTAAAAGCTTCTGAAAGCGCAATGCCAGATAATATGCATGCTGCTGGAGCAAGTACAAGCATTAGACGCACCTGTAATGTCAGCGCAAAGACAATGATGACCAAGAATGAAAATTAAAGACGAAGAAACAAGGTGGAGTTAGATGAAGAAAATTGTCCTTACCATGACTCCAGAAAAATATACTGATGTCACTATGTAAAGGACAACAAAGGAGCTTGCATCAGATAGTGGCAAAAAGCAAGCCTGCCAAGGACCAGCAGAAGAAGACCATGATGTACGGTGAGCAATTCCAAACTTATCAACTATTAACAACAAAATTAAAATGGAAAAAAACTCATACAGCCACAAGAAAAAAGTTAGTCTAACATTCAGAACTTACAATAATGCCAGCTGGAACCAGGAAAGCCAAAACGTTAATGTCCATAAAGTATGAAGGCCAAGTAGGTGGTTGATGCTCACTAACACTGGCAATAATTGGTATATACTTGCTTGCGTAAGTTCTGTCACAAACCATTAGAGGGAAAATGTCAGAAAGCTACCTCAGACAACTAGAAACAGAATTGACGGTGAAGGAAATATAATTTTTTTTTCCCACTATTCGGCCAAATCAATATTTTTCAATTGCAAACAAAATAAAAATTAAAATTAACATAAGCATTTTCGACAGTGCCACAAGTATTGGAGTTTAACAAATAAAAATTACAAAAAGGAAAAAGAAATCCAAACAGAGGAAAAGGTATTTTTTTTTAAATCACATCCTCAAGTTTATGAAATCAGCATCAAATCTACTATCAAACAAGAAATCCAGAAAACCAAGTTAGAACTATCACCACAACTCAATTAAGACTGCAGTCAACCCAGATTATTGTGCAAAAAAATTTATTAAAAAAAAAAAAGGAGTAAACAAACTAAGTTGGCCTTAGCCAAGCACAACGGGTATACTAGGTGATAACATTGTGATTTTGTGTTGTGTTCACTATTTTTTGGGTTATTTGGTTATGGGATAAGGTGTGCCATTTGGCTATTCTGGGTTTATGTTTCTCTTGCATTTAAGGGGGTCCTGCTTTTTTTGATATCCAAGGATTGGAGTAGTTTGTTTTTCCTCGTTTGTTTGTAATTTTTCTTTGTCTTTTCCTGTTAGAGGACTCTTTGTCCTCTCCTTGTACCTTCTTTTCTTTATCAATTATCTTCGTTTTGTGGCTGATCAACCAAATTTTAAATCTGAAACTGAAAAACTCAAATGAGTTATGGCAGTTGGAATCAACTATGAAAGTTGAACATGTCACAAATCATCTACAAAATTATAGCAGTCGAGCGCAATCACTGACCAGCACAAAAGTCCTAATTCCAAAAGCAAGGCACCCACGCATAATGAAGGGAAGTAGGGCATGCACTTTACAAAGGCTGGTAAGGGAATGACAGTGAAGAAGAGAAGCTTTCCCAGCCATTAAAGATGCCCAACTGCCCCACATCTCAATGGATATATTTTAAGAATTAAGGGGTTGTTTGAGATGATCTAAATAAGTACACTTTTTGACTTTTTATGAAATATGGGTTGGATTTGGGTTGGGTTTGAAGTGATGTGTTAGAGAGGTGATGTGACTTAAATAAGATTGTGTGACTTAAATAGGATAGTGAGTTTTTGACTTTTTTGAAACTTGCCAAACTAGCCCTAACTCTCAAGTTAGATCAGTTCAGCAGGCCTTGCATTGATTCCAAGTATTTGTAGCTCCGAACAAATGAATCCACCATATAATGCAGTCATGTTTGTCAGGATTCCAGATTTCCCTGGACAAAGTCACAACCCAAAATAGCTTTGTCCCTCCCTCCCCTCTCCTCTCTTCTTCAAAATTGTTTCCTTAATATCTCTTCAGAAGGAAGTAACCAATTATATAAGATAACGGCATGAATGGTTAAAAAGCCACTTACGGATCAAGCAAACTCAGACTTCGTCCACTCCATCCCTTTGTTGGGCTAGAAGCCACCAATGCTACAAGTACAGCTATTACAGCACCACATACTACCCTGAACAATAGAATGATATATAATAAGCCAAAAAAGAACTTTCCTGAGTTTGTAATGGTCAACATCACTATTTGTTTAACAATTTTATAGTACTTTGAACATGTTTTGAGAAAACTAGAGATAAGGAAAGCTTACAGGCCAACGGATACAACAAGGGTAACGGCGACTTTAAACATGCTTGGAGAGAGAATTCCTTTGATATAATACACAAGAGCCACCACATGGATAATAATGAAAACCTGTACAGAGAAAATTAGCAACAAGAACAAATGATAACAAAAAAAAGTTTTATAAAGAAGAACAAGAAGAAGAACAAGAAGAAGATGGAGAAGAAGAAACTAGATAATGTGCTAAGGCCTTGTTTGGGAATTGGCTTTTTTAGTGGCTTTTGGCTTTTTTATGAGGTGAAAAAAAAGTTCATTTGTTTGGAAATAACTTATTTTAGTGGCTTTCCGGTTTTTTAGTAACTTTTTGGCTTTTTAGCTATGTCAAAAGCCAAGTTGCCAAACGCAGCCTAAATATGCAAGGACATAAAAACAAAACAAGGAAACTAGAGACCCTAATTGAGGTTGAGCTACCAATACAAGGGTTCACGAAAAACTAGAGCGATAGCATCTCTATTTGACTTTAAGGCACATTGCCATAATTTTTCTTTCTTGAAAAATCAATTTACTCCTACAAAAACTTATCCTTTTCTTCCTCGTAATGAACTGCCATTTACAACAATTTTTCTTATTAAGACTTTATTAGAAAGACACCAAGGAATTGCCACGCGTACACACCCATAAGAAAAGCGTAACAAAACACCTAAAACTCCTACACATAATTCTTCTTCAATCAAAAGTCTCTACGAAATCCAAAAAATGGTTCAAGGATGAACCAACAACACCGAGAACCAACTATTCAAAATGTATAAAATTTTGTTTTTCAATTTAAAAGTGGTTCCTCCTTCCCATACCATATACAGCAAAAAAATATACCCATTAACATTATCACAAAAGTAACATGCTTTTAATTCTTTTTAAATTTTAATGTAGTTTTTTGTTTGCAGCTGAGTTTACTCCCACAAAAGTTTATTGGTTCTTTCTTCTAACAAACTACTATTTACAAAACAAAAATATACCCATTGCCATAAAAAAAGATGTAATGGTTTTGCTTCATTTTATCCTTCGTTGTATGTCCATGTAATTACAAATAGCTCTATTTCATTCTTGTCATCCATTCAAAGATAATATTCAATCCCTTCTTTCAAAACCAAACAGCCATCCATAAACTACAGCAGATCGAAATTTGGAATACTATTTTTTAGTCTCTGAAATTTTAGTTCTGACCTCCTAATACTTCATTAAGGAAACAAAACAAAAAAACAAAAAAACAAAAACAAAAACAAAAAATAATAATAATAGTCCAGCAAATTATGCAAAAATCATGTCAACAAAACGTGTGCTTATTATGTGCTCATAAATCAGAAATTAAATTAATATCTAATCCATGGTTAAGGGTGTGGGAAAGCAGTAGTAGCTGAGACAAAACAAATATCATAACCATGACTCTAGACTTAACCATGTAGATGCAAACTTATCAACATCAACTCGTATTTAAAGGGTGGTGATTGGCCGTTCAAGTGTGTGCGCGCTTGTGTACCATATAGATGCCATGATCAATGTAACCAACAATCCAGTCAACAAAATGTCTATATACTGTGGCATATCACCGTGTCCACTGCTCATCGATAGTCCCACCAACTACAAAATTGCCCACAGCAATATCACCGTGCTCTTAAAGACTCACAGATCAGAAGTCCTCACTAAGAACCAAAACAAGAAAGCAACCACCTTACTTGTCAACCATCCAGGTCATTACACGTCACACTTTACAATAATTACTTACTTCGAAATATACTATTTTTTTCTATTTCAAAATCACCAAAACCATCCTCCCAATAAAGCTTGGTTCATAGCCAAGGATGCTAGTACTCACACCATTATGCTCATTGTAAACCCTTTTCTATACAGCAAACAAGATTAGACTGTTTCATGAAACAGCTTAAGCACAACATAACAGACTGGCAACATTGTTTTTACCACTACTTTAAAAACATCTCCCATATTGAAGTGAATATATAGTTCCACGAAACTAAATCATTAGGAAAGTAAAATGGACATAAAAATTGGCAAATATTGTGCCATGTATCAGTATGGAACTCACCAAAAATGATGCAAAATGTTCGGATGTCATGACCGCATTAAAACCAACAACAGGCACCAATGCAGCTAACAATGTTCCTAAGACAACCTGCATTGCAAACAGTTGCAACATTATTGAGAACAAATAAAACTCTTCATTTAAAATTTATGAACTGAATATATATATATATATTAATGGCAATTTCTTGATCTCTAATCAAGGAAAATTAGTGGAGAAAAATTCTCGAGTGGTGGTGTACACTTAGCATTTCCAAGAATAAGAGCAAAAACCTCAAGAAGAAAATACATAGTTATTCCCAAAGGATCAGCCAATGATAGAACATAAAGGATTGATATCACCTCCATCACATGAGCTCATGATTTGTTTAACTCGCACCTTCTTTTTTTTTGGTTGACAAGTTTGTTTAATTCACAATGATAACATGCCAAAGTAGGAAAACAAAGGATACATTTCACAAATAAAGCAAAACAAGATAATTGCACCCTCAACCAACACATTAGTGAAAATATTAAAAACAAAAATTTAACTCAATTCAAATAAGGGATATGGACAGAAGAAAGTCCAGAAACCATTAATGACACATTGTCTTGCATGCACACACCACTAAATTTTATTCTCTTCATGCTGTGTCTTCATTGTGTCTCCTGATATTTGTCTCCACAAAATCTGCCCCCAGTTCCCACGTTTCCTCAAAATTCTTTAACTTGCAAGCAACCCACATTTGTCAAGTTGAGTTTTGTCAAATTACATTTGTATTGTTCCCAGTCTTCTTTCCAGATCTTAAAAACATAGCATGCATTCTACAGTCTTTATGCTAAAACAAATGCATCAATGATTTTGATTGTTGTTCAATCTTCATGATCATTCCCAGATACTTACAAGTGGAGCATACGCAATGTACAGCCGAGGAGAATAGCGACCGGTTACAATGCACAGAAGGACATGCATTGGAATTAGGTTAATAATAAACGTATACCCTCCCCATGAGCAAACCTGAAAGAGGAAATGATAAGCTGACAAACACAAGTTGAATAGATGTATATAGTGCACTGAAAACATCAGAAACACAAAGCCTACCATGTAAAAGTATGCTACTGCATTTAAAGTGGCATAAAAGAGAGATCCTGTGTTCAACGTCTGCATTTAACAACCAATGAATGACAGAAAATGGTTCAGTATATATGACAATCGTTTACGTAAGATTCCAGAAGAAAGAAAAAAAACAAAAGGAAAGGAAGAAGCATGAGACAAATAAAAGTTGGTCAAACTATTATCCAGTAAAATGTATATTAACAGAAGTTTGTTCGAATAGGAAATATAGCATCAATGGGGAAAGGATGCACTGATGTTAATCAAAATCTGACCTTTATATATAGATAGAAAGTGAAGATTAAAGCAAATATAGCTACAGCTTCATTGTCATAGCTGCCAGCCACAGATCGAGATATATAGGATGGAACCTGTGGAAAATAACAAAACAAAGAATATTAATTAATATCTTATTGTAATTCAATTCAGAGAACATCAACTATATACATCAGCATACTTTATGTAAACCTTTGAAGTATCTGAACAAGTATAATGCCATCTTTTACTTAGAAGTTTGTCTCTCAAGTTATCCATAAGAAGTAACCAGCCTAGGACCCACAGATTAACACTCCAACAAGAATCTCTGAGCTCGATACAGAACCGACATTGTTATGAGTAAAAAGTTCTTTACTCACAGATGGAAAACAAATTTGTAATGGCATGTCTGCCATGGTGAGAAACCAAAAGAATTCTTTGGTTGACAGCATCAAATCATCAGCAATAGACGTAATTCTAATGAAATGTTTCTCTAGAGGTAAGACATAGATTCCAGAAGAACTGTAGAGTCATTTCAAATTTCTAAGGCTAGTAAGAGTTTCAACAAACCATGAAAATAAATAAACCAAACCAAACCAAACCAAGCCTTTAAGTCCCATCAAATGGGGTCGGCTACATGAATCCTTCTTCTCCACGCGGCCCTATCAAAAGCCATTTCATTAGTCAAATTAAATAGATTCATATCTCTATTTATAACGCTAGTCAACGTTAATCTAGGCCTATCTCGTCCCCTAACACTTCCATCTACCGTTACAACATCGCATCTCTTCACTACTGCCTCTGTTGGTCTCCGTTGAATATGACCAAACCATCTCAAACGATTCTCTCTCAACTTATCTTCTATCGGTGCTACTCCTACCCATTCCCGAATACACTCATTCCTAATCATGTCCTGTCTAGTCTTACCACACATCCACCTTAGCATCCTCATCTCAGCCACACTCATCTTACCTACATGTTGTTTCTTGATTGCCCAACACTCCGTCTCATACAACATAGCTGGTCTAATAGCCGTTCTATAAAACTTACCTTTTAGTCTAGTGGGTATTCGTTTATCGCATAATACCCCAGACGCACTTCTCCACTTACACCATCCCGCCTTAATCCTATGGGCCACATCTGCATCAATCTCTCCCGCTGTTGTGATAATCGACCCTAAATAACGAAAATGTTCACTCTTAGGCAGTTCTTAGTTCTCAATCTTCACTTCTCCTTTGCTTTCATTGTTACTGTTACTAAATTTACACTCCATGTACTCTGTCTTAGTTCTGCTTATCCGAAATCCTTTAGATTCAAGAGTTTTTCTCCAAATCTCTAACTTTGTATTAACTCCTTCTCTAGTCTCATCCACTAACACAATATCGTCTGCAAAAAGCATACACCATGGCACGTCATCCTGAATATTTATCGTCAACTCGTCCATAACTAAAGCAAAAAGATAAGGACTTAAGGTAGATCCTTGGTGTAACCCTACAGTGATAGGAAATCCATTTGTTTCTTCAGCTGGCGATCTAATAGTGGTCACCACCCCTTCATACGTGTCCCTAATCACGTCAATGTAACCTTTTGTCACCCCTTTCTTCTCTAACGCCCACCATATTATATCTCGGGACACTCTGTCATATGCTTTCTCAAGGTCGATAAACACCATATGAATGTCTCTTTTCTTTTCTTTATACTTTTCTATTACTCTCCTCAAAAGATAGATTGCTTCCATTGTTGACCTACCAGGCATAAACCCAAATTGATTCTCTGACACCTCTGTTATGTCTCGCAATCGGCGTTCCATCACCCTCTCCCACACTTTCATTATATGACACATTAGCTTAATTCCTCTATAGTTGTTACAATTCTGGACATCACCTTTATTCTTATAGATTGGTACTAAAATACTCTTCCTCCACTCATCTGGCATGTTCCTAGTCAACAAAATTTTGCTAAACAACCTAGACAACCAAGCAACTCCCTTTTTACCTAAACACTTCCAAGCTTCAATAGGGATATCATCAGGTCCTAAAGCCTCATTTGATTTCATCTTCTTAAGTGCAATCTCCACTTCAAAGTTCCTAATCCTGCGATAGAACCTATAGTCTTGGTTTATCGTATTACTGATTATTTCTTCCCCTATTGTCGTACTTCCACGTTCCTCATTTAACAGTTTCTCAAAATAATTCTTCCATCTTTCCTTAATCTCATCATCCTTCACAAATACCTTAGAATCCTCACTCTTGATGCACTTTACTTGATTAAAATCTCTTGTTTTCCTCTCCCGTATCTTAGCAAGTTTGTATACCCTCTTCTTTCCATCCTTACTATCTAGTCTAGTGTATAGGTCATCATAAACTTTCAACTTAGTCTCTCTCACTACTTTCTTGACCTCCTTATTAGCCAATCTATAGCTCTTAAGGTTTTCCTCAGTTCTATCCTTCTGCCACTTATTAAAGCACTCTTTTTTTGCCTTAACTACCGCTTGGACCTCTTCCCTCCACTACCAAGTTTCCCTAGAGCTGGGTCCCGTTCCTTTCGACTCTCCAAGCACTTCCCTTGAGATTCTCCTCATACAATTGGCCATCGAATTCCACATAGTGTTAGCATCACCTTCTAAGTCCTAAGTACTTTCCTTATCCATTCGATTCTTAAATATTTCTAGTGTATCCCCTTTTAAGTCCCACTATCTCGTCCTACGACGCCCACCATCCTTCCTAGCTTGGTATTGCCCTCTAAAACATAAATCTAGTACCAAAATCCTATGTTAAGAGACCAGACTCTCTCCAGGAATCACCTTACAATCATTGCATTTTAGGCAGTCCACTTTTCTCGCTAAGAAATAATCTATTTGGCTCTTAACTAATCCACTCTTAAAGGTTACCAAATGCTCCTCCCTCTTCTTATACATAGTATTGGCCACCACCAGGTCAGAAGCCAACGCAAAATCTAAGATTCTCTCTCCAGCCTCATTTCTGTCACCAAAACCGTATCCACCATGCACCCTTTCATAACCTAATTTATCTATGCCCACATGGCCATTAAAATCTCCACCTATAACCAGGTTCTCTCTTACGGGTGTCTCCTGTAAGATCTCATCCATTTGCTCCCAAAAATCCCTCTTAGTCTGATCATCTAACCCTACTTGAGGGGCATAAGCGCTAATAATGTTCACTATATTCTCTCCAATAACTAGTTTAACTAGCATAATCCTATCTCCTTTCCTAGTGACCGCCACCACACTTTCCACAAGACCCTTGGCAATTATAATTTCTACCCCATTCCTGCGTCTATCCTTACCACTATAATAAAGTTTAAAACCAGTATCCTCAATTTCCCTAACTTTATCTCCCGTCCACTTAGTTTCTTGTATGTAAGCTATACTAACTCTCTTCCTAATCATAACATCTACTAATTCCATCGTCCTACCAGTTAAGGTTCCTATGTTCCAAGTGGCTATCCTAAACCTGTACTCTTGGACTAGCTTCTTTACCAGCGCTCGTCCAGAAAAACGCGAAAACCTTTGCCCATTTTTCACTGCACCGAGGCGTCGATGCGGCGCCCCTTGCTCACTTTTCGAAACACCCGGAGGCAGGCGCAACGCGTCACTTGAGGGGAACGACCTAGCATTTAAACGATTCAAAGTCTGAACTAATGAAACATAGCCGCGTGATTCGATATAACAGAAGTTGCATTTTACATGTTAGAATGCTGCTCAAAGTTTGAAAATTTCATAAAATGAATAGAAAATAAAGGTACAACTACCCTGTATATAATTTACCATGGCTAAAAGAACTGCTGCAGTCAGTCCAGCACCGGCACCCTTAACTTCCTGCGTGTTGGGGTATTGGACAAGATTGAGAAATCTCAGTTTGCAGAAAACTCACATTAAATATAATACATAACGAGTCCCAGATTCTAGAAATACATGTTCCAAAACAAAAATAAAAATAGAACATGAACCTTTGTGAGAAGGTAGGTTGCCCATGCAGCAATAGCAGAGAATACTGGAGCCGTAAATACACAAACAGTTTCCACAGACAGAGGAATATTCAAAGAATTCAGTATCCTGCCATCAGAAAGTAAAGTCTCAACAATAACTAATGCAGCAGGACTCACTCAAATTCACCCTTCTGATTGTTTTATAATAAAGGAAAACCAGATGTACAGAGTTCACTAATCTGGTAACAAGGAACACAGAGAAAATTAATGTTCTTAATCTCTAGTCTCAATCTCAAATACACACCACCACATGGTGCCAGCTGTCAATGTCAATCCAGGGTAAACAGTTCCACCAATCACACGTCCAAGAGGATACCTTAGAACAAATCAAATATACAGTGTCACTTTGCATTCATTACATAACAACCTATAGTAGAGAAATAAACAAGAGTTTTGCTATATGAAAACCACCACTAGGGTCACAATTACCAGGTCCGATCATCAAACCAATTCCAAAAGTCATAAATTCCATTCTTCGTGAGATACTGAAATAAAAAGCATTCTTGTCATCTTCAATATACCGCTATATTATTGCAAAACAATTAAATGAAGGGAAACATGCACTAGATAAGAATACTAATAACTCTATAAACTGGATGAGTTTTCAAGAAATTATATTTAAACATTTAGCTACCAATGCTTCATGGACTAGAGAGTACAGAATATAACATAACCCGAGCTATTTATCAAAATTATTCTGGAATAGTATTCTATCTATTCAAAAAGAAAAATTATAGAATGGCATTCTTACATACATTGCATTAAGAGTACAGGTGCAATTGTCATTCTCATGGTAACAGGGGAGGTATTTACCACATTATGTTATGCTCCAACAATTACAAAGCTTCTTTTTTTTTTTGTGTGTGTATGTGTGTGTGTGTGGTGTGGAAGAAGTGGCTTTTGACCAAATTTCCTCCATGCCTTCCCCCTTTTTCTTTTTTATTCTCTACTTTTTTCCCTTCTTTCTCTCTGCTTCTAACTATCCTCTTTCTTCATTAGTGGTTTAAAAACATCACATCCCTAACTTGGATCCACACATCTTTTGCATACATTTTGTGCTAAATACGATTGCAACTTGGGCAGGTTGAGCACAGCCTAGAAAAAAATTGGGACTGGATAAAATTTTCAAGCCTTTGGGTCAAGCTTAGGAAGAAATTCACCAGCCTGAATTAGTTTCGGTCCAGTCAGAGACAGAGGAGGGCAACCAGAGCCAACCCGAACACAATTTTGAATATATATACTATGAATATATATCAATTTATGTGAAACATGTGTCACTCGTTCAACCATAGGTGAATCAAAATAGAACTTTTAAATTATTTTCCCACCTACTAGATTTAGAGATTGAATCTTAGTGCACAAATATAGGGTTAAAACTTGAAACCTTAATATATCAAACCTAAGAAGCATGGACGCGCAACATGGCACAGTCAAGCCTACATGACAATTTTAAAAAAATGCTAGACACAACACATGAAGGACATGCACAAAATGTATAGTTTTATATTTTTATTATATGTCATATATATAAATATACCATTTAAATATAATAAAAACTGCAACATAACTCTAATTCTTACAAATTTAGATTATTTTCTTTTATCATTGTCTCTTAAGTTATTTTGTTCAAATTTATAGCTAGTTTCATGAGTCTCTAAATGATGGACATGCTTAGATGAGTACTAGACGCGTGTCAACGAGTGTTTGGGTCTAATTTTTTTTTAAAAGAATAGGACAGGCTTAGACAAGTGTCTAATGACACACCACCCATCTTACATGTGTTCGTGCTTTTTAGTATCAAACTAATTACCTCTCTCTCTCCACCATAATAATCACACCCATAGCCAGCCAATACCACCGTGATGCAGTCACTTTCCACCGATGTCGTGACAACATGACCATCTTTCCACCACAACAACTCACCTCCCTTCATCTCAGATCTCTCACTCTCTCTTCAGCCACCTCTCTGTCTAGTTATAACCATCATGCCACCACAACGACATGACTCGGCCTCTGTTCCTCGATCTCTTGGCTACCTACCATTCATTCTTAGGTACTTATCTCTCTCAAAAAAAAAAAAAAAAAAAAACACACAACCATTAGGGCTTCTTTCTTAAAATCATTTTTATAAGGGATATGATACGATGCATAAATTATGTTTTCATAGTTATTCTTCTTCCTTTGACTTAAATTTATATCAAGTTGGAAAGGGCATGCAGTTTTGAATGGAATTTATCTAATAACAGTGACATTGCTTTTAGCTGAGATCAAAACCTTCATATTTTGTATTCAATCAAAAAAATTCTTCAATATTTGTTTTAGTCATATATTAAAATTGCATTAATACAACCCAACGCAATAAAAAAATGTGAAAGGTTTGCTATTGATAAAGCCATTGATATACTAATGACTATGAGTTACCTAGCCTAGGCAAACTCCATTATGTTTTGGATTAGGCTTGCACAAGCCCTTAGCCTAAACAAACATGCCCAAGTTCCATTCGTAGTGCTAAAGAGCTTCAAAGTCTACCTTGCCCCTTCTTAGTAAGTTGATGCATGCCCTAGGAAGCTCAAGAAAGTAGAAATAGTAAGAAACAAATAGATTTAAAATTTGATTCAATTTCAAAGCAGGATTCATGATGCCTTCAAAGATTTTTATATTTATTGAACACTTCTAGATTGAAGTCAATTTATTATTATTATTATTTTTTTTTTTTCCACAGACATTGAGGGGTGTAAATGTATGATTTTGTAGTTGAGATGGTATAATTTAGTGGTATTTATGATTTACTTAATTAGTTGGTCTCAAAGTATCATCTTAAAGAAACTAAGTAGTTCCTAAGTTTACCTACTTGCTTGTCACCTACTAGTAACCGAACAGGTTACCTTGCTTTTAAGTATTTACATGCAAGCTCCGTAGCCAGGCCTACATATGGGGTTGTATTCTCTCTTTCAATGGAGGAATCAATCTAAAGTAGAATGTTGTAGCCTCCAGATCAAGAGGAATCAAATCTTCCACTCTTATTATATTCATTTTGCCATATTATCCCTATCGAACCTGATACCATAGTTCTTTTTTTTAGCGCAGATTTGAAAAAAATTTATACACATATTTTGTCCAACCCAAGGCCAACAAGTGTAATTTTTCCATTAAATTGTGACCCCTCAGTTTTCTTTATTCTCTATGTCTTATTTATCTTTCAAAGATATGCCAAATCATGTTTCTCTTTTGCTTACTTCTTTCTTTATTACTGGTCTTTATCTCAAATCTTCCACCCTTATTATATTCATTTTGCTATACTATCCTAGGACTTGATACCACATTTCTGTTAGTCCATATTTGAAAAGGATTTATATGCATGTTTTGTCTAATTAATGAATGCTTGAATTTTGGTATTCTTCAATCGAGTTTCACACATTTATAAAACATTTTTAGAGTTATTTGTTAAGAAGTTCAAGTTCTAGATAACCATTTTTTCTCATTAAAACTTAAGCCTAAGAAGAACGGACACTTCTAAGAAGATGACGTATCCGTGGCATGTCCGTCAAAGCCCGACATTCTTTGGACAGTTCCCCAACACGTGTCCGACATTCTTCAAAACGGGTCATATCTTTTAAAAGATCCAGACACTCTTTGGATACTTAGGACACACATGACTATCGCTTAAATAATAGATACAGGTGAAACTAATTGTAAATTTGAACAAAACAATTTAAGATACAATAATAAAACAAAAATCATATAAATTTATAAAAATTAGTGTCATATTGCAATTTTTTTTTTTTAAATCTTTAAATGATATATTCATATATATAACATATAATAGATATATAAAATTATATATTTTATGTGTGTCACCCACGTGTCGTGTCCTATATTTTTTGAAAATTGGTGTGTCACAGCATGTCGTGTCGCGTCGCATGTCCCGTGTCCGTGTCCGTGTCCGTGTCCGTGTCCGTACTTCTTAAAATTTAGCTCTAGTCCTTCGCTTAAGTAGCTTGTTTCTAATAAGCAGTCCGTTCATTATTAACAAATGAACCCCTAATCCCCACCCTCTCTTTTAGGTACCACATTGTGCTATGAAAGCTTTGACTATTTTTTGTTAAAATTGAAAGTATGAACAATCATTTATTAGAGTAGAACTTAAGCGCTTTTAATGCAAAGCACGAAAATAAAAATAAAAAGGGGCAAATTTTGAATTTCATATGAACCATGCCTTGGACATTGTCTAAGTCTAGCTTTATGTTGCTCCAGATTAGTTGGCAACTAGTAAAAAAAACCAATGAAAGTTGATATAATTTCACCGTATGCTTTTGTTTGTTTTAGAAGACAAGGGTATTCCAATAATTCAAGACTTAATACACATGGGTTGTCTATTTGGTACATGAGTGGTAGCATGAGTTAAGTTCTGACTTTGGGTGTCTGAAATGTTTTTACTGGCCGAAGTTTATGAGCTTTCCACTTTTGAGTCTTAAATCATTTTAGAATTAGGAAACACCTAGCAATTTAAACATCCATTTAACAGTTTGTTCAAAAAAGAGTTGATATTATAAGGATTTTTGTATTGTATTTGTGTGATTAAAGTCATTCTATTTCAGGTTACTAGTCACAATTTGGGAACAAACTCTCTTTTCAACCCTAGGTTATTCCAATCTATTGTCTTTTTCTTTTCTTTTTTTCTTTTCTTCTTCTTCTTCTTTTTTTTTTTTTTTTTTTTTTTTTTTCTAAAAATCCAACACCCTTCTACTTGTGGAATCAACCAAATTTCAGTGCATCTAGTCTAGAAATATAATTTCACCGTATACTTTTGTTTGTTTTAAAACTCTCTTTCAACCCTAGATTATTCCAAACAAGTTTTTTCTACAAATCCAACACCCTTCTACTTGTGGAATCAACCAAATTTCAGTCCCTTTTTAGTCTAAAAAACCAAAAATATCCCTTCTAGCATATTGACCCAAAATGGAACCTTTCCGTAGGCCAACTGCCTCACATGTCCACCCATAGGCAGCAATATCCTAATTTTTCTAAAGTCGTCTGACATCAGCTTGATTCACCTTCTTAAGTGTTCTCCCTGTGCAGCTACAATTCTTCAAAAAGCCTTATTGCATCCATTTCTATCTACTTGCGTGACAAACAAAACATATCATAAATTGGATATCTGTGTTCGCAAACGAATTTCTTTATCGTTAACAATTCCTTGAAGTAATTAACTTGAATACAGAAATCACCCCATTTATTTAAGTATTTCAAAAGGGTTACACAGACATCAGAAAATATCCAAGGGTTTAGATTTTGAATAAGACAGATACGAATGTCATTTTGAGGTTTTTAACTTATTTCCCAGAAAGCAGCTGTTCAGAAATACTAAACTCTGTTATAGCTTTAATAGAGTTCACTTGATTTTTACCAAATGGTAGTCACAAGAGCTAATGAGTTCCCCCACGAAATTCTATTCTTCACCACCATTTTCTTCCCTATGAGGTCCAATGCAGACAAAGCGAATTCCCATTTTTATTTATTTATTTATTTATTTGATAACTCGGATCACTTCTTAAATTCAATACATTATATGTCCTTCACCTACCCAGGGACCATAACCCCTGACAATCAACAGTCTCAAATTCAGGGAATTCTTTTTTCTTTTTCTTTTTTTTCTGAAATCTTATCAACCATTCCAAATTGGAATCTTTGGTCAGAATCACAAGCATACGAAAACAAAATTGAATCTTTACACTTTCAATTAATTACAACGGAAAGTAAAAGTCAACGCTACGTAGAGAAATCAAACCTGAGTGACTCTGTAATTGAAATAAGGATCGAACTCGTGAATAACACTCTCGTACTTTATAACCTGCAACAAAAATTCACAAAACTATAAAGACAGAAAGTAACACTCACATCGAATTCAACTACAATTTCACAGTCAGATCCATATACAAACAGACAAATATATACAAAAAAAAAGTTGAAAATCAAGAGACTTTACAGAGAAGAGACGGATCGAGAATGCGAGAACTCCGATGAGGAGGAGGATGAAGATTGAGAGAACATTTCCGAATGCGTATCGCAGAGTCGATCCTTGAACGGTCTCTGAGGCCGCCATTGACGGCCAACACGACTTAGAGAGAGAACGATGGTTTTGGAGAGAGAGTTGGGAGTGAGGGGTTTTGGAGGTCGTTTGGGTCTTGAGAAAGACTTTGTAGAGGAGGAGGAGGAGGAGGAGGCGCGCTGGTTAACTGAAACTACGGGATTACCCCTGTAGTTATTGGTTATTTTCGATTTTCACCGTATTTTCTCAACGATTGGATTGGTCTTGAACCGGAGAAGTTATTGTTTGGTCCTGCTGTCATGTGACGTTGTTTTTTTTTTTTTTTTTTAAGGAGAGTTATGTTATCAAATATTTTATAAAATATTTACGTGGTGTGGGACTTATATATATATATATATATATATGGAGATTTGTGTGACTCTTAACTCGTAAGAAATTTGGTAAAATATTTAATAGAATATTTGAGATACATATAGCATTTCTTTTTTAGGAGCATCAAATAATTTTTCTTCAACAGTGGCATGCCAGATGTCGTGTGTTGATTTGATATAGCCACCTATGATCTTCTCTTTAGAAAATGCCACCTGTATTCTAATGTGTCGGATCAGATAAATATGTTTTGGTTTCGGCAAAGACAGAGAGGTGCAGGCCCATTGTGAATTCACTTTGGGCCTACTTCAATGATTCTAATTTTTTTTTTTTTTTGGTTGGAAAATGTTAGATCTTGTGAAATATTTGGTAAAATGATTTATAGGAATGATGGGGCCTCTAGTATTACTTTCTTTTTTTAGTTTGTAAGGTTTATCGAATATATTATTTATATTAGAGAAAAGTTAGGAATCATGAAAAAACTTTCATGAAAATGATCATGAAAGAATTATGACCATTGGATTACCTTGATTAGTGTGTAATACTTTATTTTAGGTGTAATCCAAGGGTCATAAATCTTTCATGATCATTTTCATGAAAGTTTTTTCATGATACCTAGTATTGCTCTTTATATTATAAGTTAGGGTTACTTTCTACTCTTGAAATATTGTTAAATTGTCTATTTAATTCTTAAATTATTGATTAAGTTTATTAAATCCTTAAAGTTGTAGATGAAATATGAAAGGGATTTGAAAAGGAAAAAAAAAATGTAGATGAAATATGAATAAAATATACATATATTTCACTTAATTTCATACACATTTTTCATTTTTCTTTCCGAATCTCTTAACTAAATACAGTGTAAAATTTATAAACAAAAATTTATTTTATCCCTAAACTTTTGATTGAATATAACATGTCCCTAAAGTAATTAATTCAAACAGGGCACCGTCACATTGACTTTTTCAAAATCTCAAAGCCCCTCACTCTACTCTTTCATCTTCTAGGTCATCTGGTAAGCCACCTGTGTAATGCCCCAAATATATAGAAATCCAGATTATCTAGATTAATTAATATACATAGCCCCATATCCCATTAATTCCATTATTAACATGCAAAAGCATTTAATATTAGAGATACTCCAACAACTAACATTTACACTAAACTCTACCTTTTCATTCATGATTTATTTAAGCGACATTTACACACACCCAAAAAAAGAAAAGAAAAGAAAAGGTCACATACATTCATACTTTCGCCATTTCTATTATATGAATCTATAGCATGTGGTTAGAAATAATTAAAGCAAAAATAAATTCAAGTTAATACTTTAGAGGCTGCAAGCTACAATGCATTGTTCGGTTACAACAAATGGCTTTCAAACCAATACACATTAGCCATTTGCTTGCAAAACAAAATAAATCAGACTAAGTCTTGCACTCCAAAAAGATCATCCATGCCTTCATCTCGGAGAAGGCACGCCATCATCACCTGAAAATGATTTTCACGAAGGGATATACTTAAAGCCTAATAAAGATATCTTAATGAAGTGCATATAGTTTAATAATATCATGCAGTAGATGCAAATGATGTGCTATGCCCAAAAGTATGAGTTTCTTATTTGAAATTTCCATGCCATGCACTCGAAAATATAATCATTTCAATCATTCATTTGATAAAACAAATGGCGGTAAATGCAACACTAGTAATTCCTAGGTTGGTGTCTGCAAGTAGGCTATCAATATATTACTAAAATCACTTTACTGGCTCTTAATCGAAAAGAAATTGAGACCTACTCTGTGCATACTTTTGAATTTTTACCATAGACCTCAAGCCAGCTTAATTCATAACCAACTTGTCAAACCCCACCCCAGAGGTATCTGACAAATCTTCCCTGGATAGAGTGAAACATATACACTTGCCACACACACATTAAGAACAATAATAAGAGATAAGCAAAAACACCTGCCAGGTGTAAAGAAAATTCAACTTCATCCTACTACATAAATATACAAAATTTAGTGCGGAAAACATTTGCAAACTAGGGTGTAACTTCCATCTATGTTCATATATAATATTTACACCCATTTTTTCTCAAAACAAACTTCTCAACATAACACATACACTTGGCAATGAACCCATATATCTCTGACACACCTGAAACAAAAGCACAATAGGAGTGTGAGCTATCAACAAGCTCAATGAATGTACTAATTCATAATAATAACTAAAAAGAGAAATAAAAAGCTCAATAGCAATTAACATTCACTTAAGTACATCTCATACATGTTATCCATCAGCCCCAAGCCATCAATAACATATAATTGGCCTCAAGGTATCGTCTCCAGGGCAATGTATCAAACGTCTCCAAGACAATGTACTACTACGTCCCTTGGACAATAAGATGTAGCGTCTCCAAAACAATGCAAAGAATCGGCCCCAAGCCAAATAAATTTGTTACATCCATTAACAAGCATCGCATGAATAATCCAATTAGTACTAAATATGAATTTATACGCTCACCTCAAGGATCAATACCAAATACTACTCGCAAGGTCACTTCTTAGGTGAAAAATGAGTAATTTTTGTTACTTCAATACAATTCCTTGATTTCCCTTTTCCCCTTTTTTTCCTTTTTTTTTTTGTTTCTTTCTTTCCACAATAATTTCACGATTTCTTTTCTTTATATATATATATATATATATATATATATATTTTCCAAAGCTAGATACATCTAATAGGAGTAGGAAGAGAGAAGAGTTGAGCTGCTAGGTGTTGAACATGCAAGCAATTGCACGGGTTTTAATGAAATTCAAAACAAATCTTGAATCTTCTCTCCTATTTGCATTCTCCTCCCCACAACTTCTTAAATTGCACTAAAACTAATCATAATTTACCATAACAATTGTGTTAATCACCCCTAATATTTTATAATCATAACCAATGTTTTAATTAAGTTATAAACCTCTATATTTTAGATTGTGAATATTACAATTCATCCCTCCTAATAAAATTTCGTCCCGAAATTTACTTACTTTGCTGAAACAAATGAGGGTACTGAATTTTCATATTTTCTTCATTTTTCCAAGCTGCCTCCAATCCACGCTTTCATGATAAGTCAAATCGGCCCTTCTTGAACTGTTCTTGATTTTCTGCATCCTCTTGTGCACCTTTCTCAGCAATCTTTGCTTTCTCACAAATTCCGGATAATTTGTTATCTCCAACATTCTAACCCTAGATTTGGCAGGTAATTCCAAACCCTGTTGAAACCTTCTACACTTAACATCTTCAGCACAGACAAAATCTAGTGCAAATCAGGACCATGTTGTAAACTTAGCTTCAAATTGAGCAGCTGACAACTTCCCATGCTTCAAATTTATAAATTCTTGTTCTTTCTCGTACTCGTATGTCATAAGAAAATATTTTTCATTGAAAGCATCAACAAACTGAGCCTAAGTAACTCGTACAGGAATAGAATGTAGTGGTGCACCTATCGCAGCTATCGCAGGCGTGGTTAATAACCTCTTAGTGGCTTCCCACTAGAATCGAGCTTTACCCTTGAGCATAAAAGCAACCAAAAGAACCTCTTGTTCATCAAGAACACCCATTACTTCAAAAATATAACTTTGAACACATCAGAATAAATAAATAAATAAATAAAATTTATTCTTTTATGTGTAACTCTAATAAAAATGAATAAAATTTAACTGATTATAAATCATTTTACTACATATTTTGGATAAATTTTATGCTATTATTTAATTTTAAAAACTATTTTTTTATTATTCAATTATACTTGTGCATAACACGGATAAATATATATATATATATATATATATATATATATGTTAGACTTATTTATTTTGATGATTTATTTAATTATGTTTTAATTTATTTGAAAGAGAAAAATAGAATCCAAAATTTATTTTGATGATTTATTTAATTATATTTTAATTTATTTGAAAAAGAAAAATAGAATCCAAAATTTATTTTGATGATTTATTTAATTATGTTTTAATAGAATCCAAAATTTATTTTGATAATTTATTTAATTATGTTTTAATCGAATCAAAATTTATTTTCTCCCATTATTTCTCACATAAAATTTTATTCTAAATATTCTTTGAATGTATTTAATATTTGCTTAAATCAAGAGTTCATTTCAAACCCAAAAATAATGCCCAAACTAGAGGTTCAAACAGCCAAAAACAAAGGTTCAAATAGCCCAGCACAACAACAGGCCAAAAGGTTCAATTGAAAGATATTCAAATTTGTAATGATGGAGTAGAAGATATTCAAATTTATAATGATGGAGTGGAAGATATTCAAATGAATACAATGGCTATAAACGGCTATGAATACAACGGCTATAGACGGCTATAAGTTTCTAATGTAAACAAGTTATAAAAAATCAGAAAATATTCTTTAATCTATAATCACTCACATCTATTCTCTAAAAAATTCTCTGAGAAGTGTTCTTCAATTTTTGTTTACATCCTCTTTCAGAAATTATACACTGACACATATAACTTTAAGCCTATCTTTCTTGTGTGAGGTTTACAAAAAAACCAGAGCTTCATTTTTATATCTATCTTTAAGAGATAATTCTTGTAACTTTCTGTGAAAGCAAAAACACCTTATTTTCAACCTTGTAAGAGTGTAGTTCACAGTATTCTTGACTTAGAAAGTCTGTATAAAATTTGTGGAGGATTGCTCCATCTGTGAAAAGGTTGCTAGCACCCTGTGCAGCTAGAGTATAGTGGAAAATCTCAAGTGAAACTTAAGGAGTGAACGTAGGCCGAGTTGAAGCCGAACAACTATAAATTTGTTTGCCTCTCTCTCCCTTATCTCTTTATTTTATTTAAATTGACATAGTTATATTTCACATTTTCACTGTACTAAAATCATTAACTGACATAGTTGTTAGAACACTTGTTTTAATTATTTTTATTTCATTATGTATATTTATCTATTGTGCTAGTCATAATTTTTATTAGGGTATTATTACTTTTATTTGTAAAAACCTAATTCACCTCCCCTCTTAGGTTGTCTTTTGGGTAACAATTGGCATCAAAGCGTAGACTCTTGTTTTAAATTTAACCATCTGGGAGTTTCGATCCATGGCAACTTTAGCTGAAGGACAAGCCACAAATAGGCCACCATTGTTTGACGAAAACAACTATAGTCATTGGAAAGATAAGGTGACCCTATACCTACAAGCCACTGATTATGCCATGTGGATTATTGTCACCAAAGATCCAAAAATTCCTACCAAAATTAGTAGACAATATTAGTGTACCTAAAACTGAAGATGAATGTGATGAGAAGGATCATAAATTATTGCTAGCCAATGTTAAAGCCAAACTCATCCTTGTTTGTGGATTAGACTCTAAGGAGTATAATAGAATTTCAAGTTGTGATTCGGCAAAAGAAATTTGGGACAAACTTGAGGTAACGTATGAAGGTACAAACCAAGTGAAGGAATCTCGTATTGATATGCTTGTTCATAGTTATGAATTGTTTAAAATAAACTATGATAAATCTATTTCAAGCATGCTTACTAGATTTACTGAAATTGCAAACTCTTTGAAATCTCTTGGCAAAATTTATACTAACAGTGAGTTGGTAAGAAAAATTCTTAGGTGTTTACCAAATAATTGGGAAGCAAAGGTCACCGCTATTATAGAAGCCAAAAATCTCTCCACACTTGGATTAGATGAGCTTATGGGTTTCCTTATGACTCATGAGATCACCATGAAAAGACATGAGGATGTTGAAAACAAAAAGAAAAGTGGAATTGCATTCAAAGCCTCATCGAATGAAGAAGAACATGAAAACTCCAGTGAGGATGAAAACTATGTCATGTTTAGTAGAAATCTCAAAAAGCACTTCAAGAAAAACAATTATAGAAGAAGAAGATCTTTCAAGAAAGAGTACAACAAAGATAATAAGAAAGAGTCTATTATTTGCTATGAGTGCAAAAATCCTGGACATATGAAGATGGATTATCCAAAATTGAAGAATCATGGAAAAGACTACAAAAGAAACAAAAGGCCATGGTAACAGCTTGGGGAGAAAGTGAAGATGAAAGCTCAAGCTATGGAATTGAAAATGAAGTAGCCAACTTATGTTTCATGGCTCTTGAAGATGAAGACTCTACTTAAGATGAGGTAACTACTCTTTATGAACAACTTGAAAGTATATTCCGTGAACTACAAGATGAATTTATAAAAGTTTGTACCAAAAATAATGTGTTGAAGAAATCTGTTGCATCTTTATCTATTAATGTAGAAGAATTAAAGAAAAAAAAATTATTTTGAAAAATGATTTTGATACTATCTCTAATGAGAAAACTACTTTAAAAAACAATATTTATGATTTAACAAAAACACTTAAAAATTTTGTAAAAGGTAGAAATAATTTCAACATGTTTCTTGGAAATCAAAGATGTGTTTTCGATATAGCGGCATTGGATATGATCCTATTAAAAAATAAAAGAATCTCAATACAATTTTTAAAAAGGCACCTCTCATGACTCACCCTCATATTACTTGTTATTATTGTAGAAAGAAATGCCATTATATATCTTCTTGTCCATTCAAAAATAATATAAATATGGGAATTAAAAAGATTTGGATTGTTAAGGGATCTAACAAAACTAACCAAGAAGGACCCAAGAAACTATGGGTAACAAAAATCAACACTTGATTGTCATCTTCTAGGTTTGCTTTAAGTCTAAAGCTAAAAAAGGGAAGTGGTATCTTGATAGTGGATGTTCCAAACACATGACTGGAGATAAATCCTTCTTTACTATACTGTCATCCAAAGATGGATGCTTTGTTACTTTTGGAGACAACAAGAAAGGAAAAATCATCGGTATTGGTAGCATCGGTATTTCTCCTAACCCTTCTATTGAAAATGTTTTACTTGTTGATGGACTTAAGCATAATCTACTTAGTATTAGTCAATTATGTAATAAAGGTAATCAAGTTATCTTTGATAAATCACATTGCACAATTGAAAGTATAAATGATCATAAAGCTTTATTCGTTGGTAATCGTCACGATAATGTTTATGTTTTCATCTCAATGATATCTATGCTAGTGATTTTAAATGTCTATATGTTAATAATGAAAATAATTGGTTATGGCATAGAAGACTTGGTCATGCTCATATGGATTTAATTGCTAAACTTTTGAGAAAGGATTTGGACATTGGACTTCCAAAAATTAAATTTGAAAAATATCATCTTTGTAGTGCTTGTCAACAAGGTAGACAAACTAAAATATTGTTTAAATCAAAATCTCACACTTCCACAAACTAGACCTTTACAACTACTGCATATGGATTTATTTGGTCCCTCAAGGACATCTATTCTAGGTGGTGAACATTATTGTCTTATTATTGTTGATGATTATTCAAGATTTACATAGATTATGTTTTTAGCACACAAAGATGAAACATTTTTTTCTTTCACAAAACTCTGTCGTAGAATTCAAAATGAAAAAGGCTTTCTTATTACTAATATTCAAACCGACCATAGTAGATAACTTGAAAATGAGAAATTTGAATTGTTCTGTGATGAGCATGGTATTGGACATAATTTTTTAGCACCTAGAACCCCTCAACAAAATGGTGTAGTAGAAAGGAAGAATAGAACTTTAGAAGAGACGAGTAGAACAATGCTTTGCGAAAATAATCTTCCTAAATATTTTTTGGCCGAAGTCGTTTACACCGCATGTTATATTTTAAATCGTGCATTAATTAGACATATTCTCAAAAAGACTCCTTATGAACTTTGACATGATAAAAAGCCCAACATTAGTCACTTGCATGTCTTTGGTTGTAAATGTTTTGTGCATAATAATGGTAAGAATAACTTAGGTAAATTTGATTCAAAATTTGATGAAGCAATTTTTCTTGGTTATTCCTTAACTAGTAAAGCTTATCGTATTTTTAATAAAAGAACTTTTGTTGTGGAAGAATCTATACATGTGACATTTGATTAAACTAACATCTCTGCTCAAAAGTAAATTGTTAATGATAATATAGATTTGGAACCAAATGTGGAAGATTCAAGTATCTACAAAAAAGAGAACCAACCATATAAGTTGAATAAAGAGATTGAACAACATTTTCTCCCACCTCAAGAAAAAGGAGGAAACAATGATGATTTGCCAAGAGAATGAAAGTTTGTTCATAATCACCCTAAGGATTTAATCCTAGGTGACCCTACTAAAGGTATTGAAACTCGCTCTTCAATTAGAAACATTTGTAGTAACTTGGCTTTTTTCTCACAGATTGAGCCTAAAAACTTTCAAGAAGCCGAATTCGATGAACATTGGATAATAGTTATGCATGAAGAGCTTAACCAATTTGAGAGAAACAAAGTGTTGGAACTTGTGCCAAAATCTAAAGATCATACCATTATCGGTACCAAATGGATCTTTTGAAACAAGCTTGGTAAATCCGGTACAATTATAAGAAACAAGGCTAGACTTGTTGCACAAGGATACAATCAAGAAGAAGGTATTGATTTCGATGAAACTTTTACTTCGGTTACTAGATTAGAAGTCATTCGCATGTTACTTGCATTTGCATGTTTTAAAAATTTCAAATTTTATCAAATGGATGTAAAAAGTGCCTTTCTTAATGGTTTTATAAATGAAAACGTTTATGTTAAACAACGCCTAGGTTTTGAAGATCATACTTTTCCAAATCATGTTTTTAAACTATCAAAAGCTTTATATGGTTTAAAACAAGCACCTTGTGCATGGTATGAACGATTAAGTAAATTTTTTATTGAAAATAATTTTTCTAGAGCAACGATTGACACAACACTTTTTGTTAAAACTAAAAATGATGATTTACTTATTGTGCAAATATATGTGGATGACATTATATTTGGTGCTACTAATGAAATCTTGTGTAAGGAATTTGCTAAGTGTATGCAAGGTGAGTTTGAGATGAGCATGATGGGGGAGCTAAATTATTTTCTTGGGTTTCAAATCAAACAATGTAAGGAATGAATTTTTATTAACCAAGCTAAGTAAACAAAAGAACTACTCAAAAAGTTTGATATGTATGACTCAAAAATAGCTGGAACACCTATGAACACATCCATTAAGTTAGACAAGGATGAAAAAGATAAGTCCATTGATCAAACAAAATATCGAGGTATGATCGGCTCACTTCTTTATTTAACTGCAAGTAGACCTGATATTATGTTTAGTGTTTGTATGTGTGCTAGATATCAATCAAATTCTAAGGAATCACATCTTAGTGCCGTTAAACGAATTTTTAGATATATTGTTGGCACTCAAAATTTGGGACTGTTTTATCCTAGAGGTGTTGCATTTGATTTGATTAGTTACTCGGATGCCGACTTTGCTGGATGCAGACTTGATAGAAAAAGTACCAGTGGCACTTGTCACTTTCTTGGTAACTCATTAGTATCTTGGTTTAGCAAAAAGCAAAATTCTATTATTTTATCAACGGCCGAAGCTGAATATATAGCTTTCGGAAGTTGTTGTGCCCAAATATTTTGGATGAAACAACAATTGGAGGACTTTGATTTGTATTATGATCATATCCCTATTAAATGTGATAATACTAGTGCCACCAATTTAAGCAAAATCCAGTTCAACACTCACGAACAAAACATATTGAAATTCAACATTATTTTTTAAGAGATTATGTTCAAAAAGGGGATATTGTACTTGAATTTGTAAACACCGACAAACAATTGGCGGATATTTTCACAAAACCCCTAAGCGAGGATCGCTTCAATTTTATTCGTGGTGAGAGAATGTCGATTTCTACTTAAAAAGTTTTATCATGAGTGTGAAACTTGAATTTTTATTAAAATGATATATGTGTATTGCTACATTGATATGAAAACATTTATATCAGTTGAATGCTCTCAAGTCCTTCATACATTTATTATCCTTAGCAGTTTGCTATTCTCAACTGTGTAACTTTTTTTAGGTTCTGCATCTTGAGGTAAAATTAACTTTGCATACATTGATTTTCTTTAAAACCTTCATGGTATTTTTTTTGCATTACCCTTCCAGCAATACCAACGTCCCATTAAGTATAATTTCTGCTGGTATTATTTTATTTTAATTTATTTTTTTATTGCTATTAGGCTTAATATCTTTTATTTTATTTATTTATTTATTTGTTTTACTAATTGGTTTCATTTCCTTTATTTTTTTTTTCTTCTTTTCTTTTCATTATTTTTTTTTATTTTATTTTTTTTGTTGTTTTGCCCTGAGGCTTAATTTTTATTTATTATTTTCTACACTTTAATTTCATCTTCAAGTGATTACATTAAACATAAAAACAAACACAAATCAAAATATACATATTTATATATATAAAAAAAAATTCCTTCATTTTTCCGGCCATTGGTCGACCTCACTTACTCGCCTCTTCCACCGCTTTCTTCTTTTTTTTTTTTTATTTCCTTGCACGATGCTTGACGTCCTTGCCCCCGTGCTTTCGTCGAGAGCGAGCACTCCCCACCAGCCAAGAACGACGTTGCTTCAAATCGGGCCATGGATGTGGTCTTCCGTTTAAGCTCTTTATTTCGGCCTTCAGTGCGCAAATCTCTGCTCGCACATCCTTATACATGTGCTGGAGCAGAGAGAGTTGGGCGTTGACCTGGTAGAGCTCACTTGTTCTGTTCTGCAGTCGATACGCCAATTTTGTGACTATAGTCACTGTCTCCATACAGGACGTCAACGTGAAATGATTGGCTTCAATATCTGATTGCGCTGTCATTATTTGCTTAATCGACATCATAGGAAGGTTGGGAAGAGTAGGCACTGAGGCACTCGGCCCAACAACGCTTGAGGGGTCATTCAGGTCCGGAAAGAGAGTGAGGGGATGGGGCGAGGCCTTGTGGTCGACAAGAGAGAAGTAATCGAAAGGAGGGTCGTTTTTGGCAGACTTTCTGCTCTGCTCAGTCTCTCTGTTTTATCTCTCTCAAGCGAATGAGGAAGAAGAAGGAGAAGCGAGTGATTAAGAAGAAGAAGACGAAAAAGAAGAAGACAAGAGGGAGAGAGAGCCGAGGCAATTGATTGACCCGTCTCGCTTTTGTCGGTTAGCTGATGCAAAAGTGAGGCCGCATGTCTGACGCGATTTTCGACGGAAAAAAGAGAGGTGGGCGAATCATATATATATATATCTGCTTTGATTATCTATTTTTGATGCCATTTATCACTATCATTTTCCTCCTCATCCTCCCGATTCTGAGCCATGATTTCCTTTTGATAATGTCACAGGGGGAGAAAATTATGATGTTATGTATTTATAGTTTGATATCTTAATCTTATGTCATGGTGTTGATTAAAGCTTATTTATTACACATGTGCTAACCTATGTATTTAGAAATGAATTCAGGGAGCATGACTTGAGGGGGAGCCTTTCTTACTCTCAAATCAAATCAAAATATCATTGTATGCCATCATAAAAAAGGAGGAGATTATTAGAATTATTTATTTTGATGATTTATTTAATTATGTTTTAATTTATTTGAAAGAGAAAAATAGAATCCAAAATTTATTTTGATGATTTATTTAATTATATTTTAATTTATTTGAAAAGAAAAATAGAATTCAAAATTTATTTTGATGATTTATTTTAATTATGTTTTAATAGAATCCGAAATTTATTTTGATAATTTATTTAATTATGTTTAATAGAATCAAAATTTATTTTGTCCCATTATTTCTCACCTAAACTTTTATCCTAAATATTGTTTGAATGTATTTAATATTTGCTTAAATCAGGAGTTTATTTCAAACCCAAAAATAATGCCCAAACTAGAGGTTCAAACAGCCCAGCATAGCAGCAGGCCAAAAGGTTCAAGTGAAATATATTTAATTTAGTAATGATGGAGTGGAAGATATTCAAATTTGTAATGATGGAGTGGAAGATATTCAAATGAATACAACGGCTATAAGTTTCATTATATATACCAAAACCTCTACTGCAAACAAGTTACAAAAAATCAAAACATATTTTTTGATCTATAACCACTCACATCTATTCTCTGAAATTTTTTTTGAGAAGTATTCTTCAATTTTTGTTTACATTCGCTTTCAGAAATTATATACTGAGACATATAGTTTTAAGCCCATTTTTCCTATGTGAGGTTTACAGAAAAATCAGAATTTCAATTTTATATCTATCTTTGAGAGATAATTATTGTAGGTTTCTGTGAAAGCAAAAACATATTGTTTTCATTCTTGTAAAAGTGTAGTACACACAGTGTTCTTAACTTAGAGAGTCTGTGTAAAATCTGTGGAAGATTGCTCCATCTGTGAAAAGGTTGTTTCTCTCGTAACATTGTTTCTCTTTCTTGTGACTTTTTACATTATTTAAGTGATTTTAAAATTTTAAAATTTAATAACTTGTAATTTACATCTCTATTTTTTGTAAAATTTATATTTGTAGAATCCTGTTGATAAGATCTTTCAAACAAGATCTATTAGTAATATGAAATTTTGAAAAAAAAAAAATCATCTATCAGTAATATGAAATTTTGAAAAAAAAAAATTCATGAAATTTCACTGACTAATCGAAATTTTGGTCATCAAAATTTCATTGATCAACTAAAATTTCACTAACTTAAACTGACTTAGTCATCGAAATTTCACTGACCAACTGAAATTTCATTGACTTATCTTAGGTTAGTGAAATTTTGTCAATTTTTTTTTTTATATAAAATTTTGTATTCATCAGGAATTTTGTTACAAATCTTAATTAAATCAAAAATACAAAATTTATAAAAATTGAGATCTAAATCAAAAGTTATAAAATTTAGAAAATTTCAATTAAGTTAAAAAAGTAATAGGTATAACCCAAAGCGGTGCATATTTTTGTCAACATGTGCTTTGAAGGACATATACTACTAATATAGAAAATGTGTTATCCTTATTTTAAAAAAAAAAAAAAATATTAATAGGGATATATTATAATAGTGTGAATTTGTAAAAACTATAAGTGTAAATATCTACACTTTTAATAAATCTAATAGCGCAAATTTTTGAAAAGTATAAATATTCACATTTCTAATAAATTTAAATAATATCAATTTTTAAAAAGTATGAATATTTATACTAAAACTTTCATACTTTTTAAAAATTCATAATATCAATAAATTAGAATAATATAAATTTGTCCAAAATGTGAATATATATCTACTACTATTTTAAAAGTTTGAAAAACACATATGTTTTTTTTACTTTTTTTGTATCCCGCAAATACTCTCCCAAACTTATTAAATATCACATAGCAATCTACATTTATTGAACAACCAAATACTTTTAGAAATTCAAATACCTTCAAATATCAAACGCCTTCAAACATCATAATATGATTATTTTTTTAATAATTTTACTACTTTTTTTTTATTCCGAAAATACCCTCTTCATAATTGGATTTGAATGAAACGGCAAACATGAAGTATTGCCACATTTGAATGAAAAGGCATGTACAAATCATTGCTTCCATCTATCTACTATTATAACAAGAGAGTAGCTTATCTGCAATTTACCAAAAAATTGGACTGCCTAGTCTTGTAAATGAGATGATGCCACTCCATCATTTTATCTATTCAATGGTTCGGATTGCATTGAAAAAAAAAAGATAATGGCTTTGTCTCTCATAAGCATCATGTTCGGCGACGTTCCCCCTTTATCATTGCCCTTACTTCCCTCACCCATGGCTAACACAGCATCATTCCTTGCAATACACCCATTCCTCACCCATTTTACCACATTAAAAAAAAAATACCTTTATTGGATATAAAGAGAGAAAATAATTGAATGTACGAATGGTTGCTCCAGAGCATGGATTGCAAATTAGGTTGTGAGGATTTGGTTAATACTTGATAAGATTAGTTAAAATATGGTGGTTATGACATGAATCAGAAGTTGTTAAAGAAAATTGCATCAACTAGTTTTTATTAAAAATATGAAAATTCAAACTAATTTTCATACATTTCAAAAACACGTGGGCCAAAATGATTGTGCTGAGTTGCTTAGCCAGGCCATGTGTACAACCAATTCTATGAAGCATTCCTTGTGTCCAAGTACTGACTTAGAAATCACACTTAACTAAGATTCAAAAACACGTGGGCCAAAATGATTGTGCTGAGCTGCTTAGCCAGGCCATGTGTACAACCAATTCTATGAAGCATTCCTCGTGTCCAAGTACTGACTTAGAAATCACACTTAACTAAGATTCTATAAGAGCGTTTTCAACGCTTACTCTTTTTTATTCATCAAATTTAAATTTGATTTAAAAAAAGTTCAGTTTTGGGTGCTCTAATCATAACATCAAACCAATATCAAATTGAGAATGTCTTAAACTTTTTATCAAATTGAGGATTCTTGGAGCGTTTTTATCAAATTTGTAAATGACTATTGGGTTGGACGTCCTCTTAGACAACATCTTCCTTGCAAATTGTCTTGTAGGTTGTGGTCAATTTACATCAAACCAATCGACCGACCGGACATCTGCCCGGTCATACTCCTAGTTGACCGGTACTTTGATGAAAATTGAAAATTTTCCGTTGTAATGCGCGATATCAGGTAAAACTTTTACTCAATTTTGAAAAAAAAAAGAGTAAATCTTGGAGATGCTCTAAAACATATCTCTCTCTTTCTTACTGTCCCACGTATCGTTTTTCTTTCTTTCTCGTTGTCCCACGTATCGTTTTGAATCAGTTAGGTAATCTTCGACTTTCATGTATGTGTATGTGTGACTTTATATATATTTACAATATAATCTAGGGTTGGCAATCTTCATTCCATCTATCTATTTTTTGAGAAAGACTATGGTATACACCTTTCAAAGAGTATGTACTGTATGCACTTTATAACTAAAGAAGAAAATTGCATAACCTAGGAGTGCATATGGAAAGGAGCGTGTACACCATATGCACCCCTACATTATGCCATTTTTTTCTTTATTTATATTTATCTATCTCTTTATATCTATACTATTATATATGTGAGTAGGGCTGCAAACAAAGCGAGCCGAGCCCAACCGATCTTCAGTATGTTTGGATTTATTTATTAAGATTTTAACGAGTTCGAGCTCAAGTTCAAGCTTAATACAAATTTAATGAACTGAGCTCAAGCCAAGTTAGCTTAGGCTTGACTTGAACTCGAGTCTGATCACGAGCCTTAACGAATAAAAAAAAATTATAAATTAATATTTGTGTACGAAACTAAAGTTATAATTGAAATTTTGATTATATAATTATATATACAATATATATAAACATACTAAAAGAAAAGTCAATATTTCACTAAAATAATAATATCTATCACCAATATTATATAAATGTATTATTTATAGTTAACTATTATTTACATTTACATTTTTTAAATATATAAATAACATATTTATTTTATTATATATATATTATTTAATAGATAAATAAAAAAATATTAAACAAGTCAGTTAATGAGCCGGGTGTTAGTATGTTTGGACTTACTTATTAAGATTTTAATGAGTTCGAATGCAAAAAAGTAAAAATAAAAAATAACAAACTGAGTTCAACTGAGTTTTTATCGAGTCGAGTTCGAATTTGTTCACGAATGACTCTGTTCATTTCTAACCCTATACGTGAGCACTGGACTTGGTGTGTTCGGTGACTTTTTTTTTTTTGTCATGTAGCAAATTTGTACGTCCTGAAATAAAAAATTATTATTTAAAAGTGTGGGAGTCGGATTTTATTAGATCCATAGGGACGGATGAGCATGTCCGGTCCGAAACGTAACCTGTATTCGGCATATACCCCAGCTAGTTAAGGAGCCGAATAAAATAACCAGTATCCCACCCAATAGAACTGACGCTGAGTAGAGGTACATGTGACGGAACAAGAATGAGCCCAGCCCAAAGGCCCAAAGAAAATACTATAAATATGGGATCATCCATCAGAGAGAGGCAGGTGAGAATTGTTGTGCTTAATTTAGAATATAAGTAATCTTGAGTGTTGAGACTGACTTGTCCGTTGGAGTGCTAATTCCGACACCCCCGATCGGAGTGTTTATTCCTTTTCAAGTGACTATCAACGGATCACGAGCGTCCCCCAAGATCAGAAGAGTATTTCCAAACTACTTCTCCACAATTGGCGCCGTCTGTGGGAATACTTGCGCATATCCATGGCGGGCGTGACAGAGGACCCTCCAATAGTCACTGATGAAACCACGTAGAGAGACGACCTCACTTCACCAAACAGGCTTGGATCGAACACCATCCCCGTAAGACGCGCTCTGAACTTCGTCTTACCCTCGACTTCAGAGCATGAAGCAATGCAAGCGATCATGGAACAGGCAAAGCAAAACGAACAAAGGTTGGAGAACATGATCGCAGAAAACCAACGTCTTCGTGAAGATTTGGTCTTGGAAGTGGCGAAGTCCAAACAAGCTGTACGCCTAAATCCGGAACGATCTCCGAAGGCAGGTGGTCGACGACCTCGAGCTCGATAGGACGACACTAATAGCGACTCCGACTCGTTATCCCCGGAGCCCAGGAAGAAGGGCAACCTGAAACTACTAGTTTTTCTGAAGAAACTCCCCGTATAAGGCACAAGCGAAGAAGGAACAGTTCGGACGAAGATCAACATGACCCATTCGTACGACGGATCGCAAAGGCAGTACTACCCAAGAAATTCAAAGCACCGTCATTCACCTTGTACGACGGCAAATCAGACCCCACCGACCACATCCGCCACTACAAGCAAGCCATGACATTGCATGCAGACGACGAGGCCCTCATGTGCCGAATATTTCCCAGCAGTTTGGGACCATTGGCTGTCAGGTGGTATTATAAACTGGAGCCGGCTTCGATCAAAACCTTCCACCAATTATAGAAATCCTTCAGGGCCAGATTCATCACTAACGAGGTCCAGCCGAAACAAGCCGACTCTCTCTGGGCAATGCAAATCCTGCCAGGAGAAACACTAAGAGCATATTTAGCGTGATATTGGAAATTCTTTAATCTTGTTGATGACGCTTGCAACGACTACATGGCCATCACTGCCTTCAAAATGGGATTACATCCAGATAGTGCCCTCTACAGTTCTTTGACTAGAAGTCCCTCCAAAATGGTCTGGGGGTTGATGAAGAAAGTAGAGGAATATTGCAAAGTGGAAGATGACGCCTTGCGGGTTAAAGCCAGACACATGGCCAACAAAACAGCCCCTCCTGAAACTGCTTAGCCAATAGTTTCGTACCACCTCAGAGCCCCGAACCACGACAACGGGCTAAACGAGACAAGAAACGGGATTCTCGCCGATCAAGCGATCAATGCTCACACCGAGCAAACGAGCAACTGCAAGTTGATAGCAGACGCACAAAGCGTGCCGACAAGAAATATACGGAGCTGTCAGAGCCAATCAGCTCGGTTATGTCCAAAATTCAACATCTTCCGTTCTTCAAATGGCCGTCCAAAATGACGGGATAGGCAGTGTGGCTATCACAAAGATCACGGCCATGATACGGGCAGTTGCTATGCTTTGAAAGACCACCTTGAGGAATTGGTGCAAGATGGTTGGCTCCAACAATATGTCTGGAAGAGCGCAATTAAAACAGTTGCCCTTCGGCAAGATTCACCTTCGCTCGACGTCATTCATATGATATACAGCCTTCCAACACCTCTTACCGTACACACAATTCAGTCAGCCCTCCAGAAGCAACACGCACTGATGAAATGGCCCCACGAAGCTCTAAGTATTATCTTCGACGATTCCGATCTTATCGGCATCACACTCCCCCATATTGGTCATTGAACTACACATAAACCGATTTACCGTTGAACGCGTCCTCATAGACCAGGGGAGCACTTCGGAGGTTATGTATTACGAGACCTTTATCAAACTCGGCTTCAACGAATCAAACCTGTCTCCGGCTCCTCATCCATTATTCGGCTTCAACGCAAATCCAGAGTACCCGTTGGGGGAAAATCACACTTCCCGTTTGAGCGGGCTCCCAAATAGTGGATGTGTAATTAGTGGTCGTCAAGCTCCCTTCGCCGTATAATCTCATCATGGGGCGAACTTGGTTGCATACTATTCAGGCCGTCCCAAGCACCTATCATCAGCTGCTACGCTTCCCGACCAAACACGGCATTGAGCAAATCCGTGGTTCCCAGCAATCCGCACAAGCATGTTATCTCCTTTCTAGAAAGACACCAACGGGAGTCGCAGGTCAACTCCATTGAAGTACCGAGTCGCAGGTCAACTCCACTGAAGTGTCGAGTCGCAGGTCAACTCCACTAAAGCTACGAAAGCCTTAGGCGATACCAGCAGCAGCTTGCCAAGTTGCATAATCAACGCGTTCAGCTGCGTCGCTACACCGGGAGAGTTGATCCTGAAGGCACTTTCGGATGACAAGAAACCAGTTGATGGAAAATTGGGTCCTAACTGAGACGGCCATTATCGGATAGATTCCATATCGGCTTAGAAATATATCAGGAAGGAGTCTGCCACGGCCCTGGAACCTGACGTACTTGCAAAAATTCTGTTATTAAACCCGACTTGTGGGGAATGATCCTAGTTCTAAATGATTCACCATGTACACATTCCACTTTTGAAATGCAAGGATTCTTGTTGAAAAGTTGTAATCCTATCCACTGCGAAATATAATTAAAAAGTGTTGCGATGGAAAAAAGTCTCCGGATTCGGAGCCCCATCGGCGCATGACGTCTTTGGATCAAAAAAGCCTCCGGATTCGAAGCGCCCTTCGTGGATATCACGATTGGCTAAAAAGTCTCCGGATTTGGAGCGCCCCTTATGGATATCACGATTGGCCGATTAAAGCCTCCGGATTCGGAGCGCCCTTCGTGGATATCACGATTGGCCGACTAAAGCCTCCGGATTCGGAGCCCCATCGGCGCATGATATCTTTGGGCCGAAAAAGCCTTTGGATTCGGAGCGCCCTTCGTGGATATCATGATTGGCCGACTAAAGCCTCCGGATTTGGAGCCCCATCTGCGCATGACGTCTTTGGACCGAAAAAGCCTCCGGATTTGAAGCGCCCTTTGTGGATATCACGATTGGCCGATTAAAGCCTCCGGATTTGGAGCCTTATCGGCACATGACATCTTTGGCCGATAAAGCCTCCAAATTCGGTTGACCAAATAGTGTCCCGCTGGGCGATGCTCAAGGACCGTATGAAAAAATGCTTAATTCAAGCAGGGATATGCAAGTTGAGCTGGCACAACCACATGAACAAAACAAAACGTGCCAACATTCGAGCATTACAACGAGATAAGATGCTTAATCGAAATAAGATGCTTAATTAAGAACGTGATATATAAACTTTTAAAATAACACATTTTATTCGATTAAATAGTAATTACAAAAACGCAGTCCGCGTTCGAGCATTACAATATCTATCTTCATACGGCGTCGCCTTCGTCCTCACCCTTCTCAAACATCGAAGGCGAAAAAGGGGAAGTGGTCGCGTTGGTACAGCGGCAGCACCGAATCAGCGCCCATTGCTTGGAGAGCATCCGCAGCTTAAAATGCTTTGATCTGACCGCGCTTGAATCCACGATGTTCACACTGGTGAGACAATCACCCTCGAGGTGGAAAGCTTTGACACCATAGACAACGTCAAAGCTAAGATCCAGAACAATAAAGGAATTCCCCATGAAAACAGTAAAACTCAACGGTCGCGGTGCTACGTGGGCCTCATTTCTCGGTCGCGGTTACGGAGAACTTCATCTAATCTCACAATGTGCGATGTAAGATCGATAAATCACCAAAGAGTCCAAATCCAGCAAATCGTTTTGGAAAACTGATTTTTAATAAAGAAGTGCCAAATATGGACTGCTTTGCCAGATACAGAGTCACCACTTAAATATTTTATTTTGGAAAAATTTAGGAAACCCTGACTCGTGCCTAAGGTCACGTGTCCGTCATCACCAAAGTTGCCTCGGCTCGGGAACTTAGGTATGAGAGGGGAAGGTCATGCAATGAGCACCCCCGCTCGCCCGATCAAAAATCGGCCTGTACTAAGCATGATATTTTGTTTTTGAAAACCCATGTGCTCTTATTCTGGTTAATTAGCTAATCTTACTACGTGATGCGCACAGCATATAAGTATAGACTAGATTGTCTAATTTGGAACAAAACATTACATGTTCGTTTGTGAAAATAGTTTAAAGTTTGCTACTCGCAAGTAGGCTAAATTCGGGATTCAATGAATTATTCCAATTCAAGTAATCCAACCTTCACCCACAGGCATTCAGGTAGTTATATCACATAAGCAGTTAGTCTCATGGCAAGCATGCTTTCATGGTAACATTAACACATGTCCAATATGCTAAAGCGTAAACACTCACAGTGTACTCCGAGCCAAAACAGAGAACTAGCTAGAAATCATGCATGATCCTAGTTCATGTTAAGATGGCTAATACAATACATGCAAAAATGCTGCTAAGATAGGCTCGGCTATCTAGAATGGCATATGAATGCAACTTGGTACATGTATTCAACTTGGAATTGAAATACAATGCAGTTAGTATGATGCGCCGAGCCTGGTGCATGCAATACAGATGAATGGATGCATGCATGCAAGCATAAGGTATGCTAAATGAAATATGTCCTAAAACTAACCATCGTAAGCGGTTAAGTAAAAGGGAGAAAGAAATGGGGGTTAGAAGACATGCATCACACACACGCACGCTTATTACAAAAGTTGGCCCTCTCGACGGAGGGACCAAATAAGAAGTTAACTAGCTAATCTAAGCTAATTAAACTAATTATTACAAAACAAACTAATTAACTAATCCTAGTTAACTAATTATTACAAAACAAATTGAAATAGTTAAACGCAGTAAGTATTAAAGTATAAAACGAATGCCTAATCTAGCTAAGTAAAGAAGCTAAATAAAACAGTAAAATAGGAGGTTCTCAGAGGGAGAAGACTGGATGCATGCTCGGTCGCCTCGTTCGGAAAGCCGTCGTGATGTCCCAATTTGCCTCTGTTTGCCATTGTCCTCAGAACCTTGCACCAAGCTCCAGAAAGCTTCCAACTCACCTTGGAGACCTGTGGGAGGTTGGCCGACCACCTAGGGATGTCACTAGCCACTGGCCGACCACTTTCTGTGCTGAAAACCAGAAAAAGTGGTCGGCCAGCTAGTTTTTCTGGCTGGCTGACCAGTTGTTATTGCATTTCTCTAGTTTGCTGCAACGGAGAGCAAGAAAGGGTATTGCAATGCATTTGTAAGATATGCGTGCACAACCACCCTCCCTATCATTTCATGAGTTCAGGGGAGTGTAGTTCTCAACCCTCGGGCTACCAATCGCGTATTTCAATGCGTGATGGCCGAGAAGTCAAATTGCACAATTCAATATAAAACGAATGCACAAGTAAACACATAAAGCCTAAAACTCTATCATGCTTGGTCAAGAGTATCGGCGACTGAGAATTGAGGCACGTTTCATTACTTTAAGTATGAAACGTCCCTCGTTTCTCGTGCTCAGATTAACACTTAATCCAAACAACAATGCAACAACATGGCATACACAACGCAAACAACAACATGGCATACTCAATGTAATGCGACATGATCAACTTAACAAAGCTAATGACATGCGAACAATGCTAATACATGCATGCACAATGCAATGCTACAAGGGCAACTTAGCAATGTTGGGAACATGCATACTCAATACAAAGAAACAACTTGGCATACACAATGCAAATAACCACATGGCATGCACAATGCAATGTAAAATGACATACTTAATGCAATGAATAATAAGCATGCGAACAACATGTACACAAACATGCTAAATGGACTTAAACCAAAAGGGAGTAGACCCTAGTCATGCCCAAATCATTGGCCATAACACCAAAATAAAAAGCACAAAATACAAAGCATGCATGCACAATGCATTGGCCATTCAACTAGGGCTAAGAGCACAACCCTCAAGAAGGCTCAAGGAGTGACAAATGCAGAGGTGTAACAACACTAAATGCACTGAAATTAAGTAAGAAATGATGCCAAATCATTCAAACAAAGCAAGCATGGCATGCAAAGGTCCTTAAGCATTAAAGCTAATAAAGAGGACTACAAAGGGGGCATGCAATACATGGCACAAGTACATGAAACAACCATGGACAGAGCTTAATTAGGTCTAAACAAAGACCAAAACATGCTAAGATGGAGGCTCAAATACGTAGGCAAGATGACATATATACTAGGCCACAAACTAGGCAACAATGCACAACACTTAAAGGCATTCAAAGCATGAAAGAAGTGGGAACATGACAATGCTATAAGCTCTGAAATGAAGTATTAAATGATGCCAAATCATCTAAATAGCTCAAAGATAGCATGCATGAGTCAACAAAACACAAAGCTAGCAAGACCAATTGCACTACAGCTATACAAAGCATGAAGGATATGGAAAAGGCAACCTAAAACAGTCCTAGAACATGTCAAAATGACACTAAAACATGCATGGAAGGAAGCCAAAACAAGCTAGCATGAAGGGCATAAGGCATGATGCATATATGGCAAATAAGGTGGATTACACTACACCTATTAAGACCAAGCATGGGATGACTTAACCAACAAAAATCAGAGTTATATCATGGCAAGATAACCTCAAAAACACATTGAAATGATGGCTCGCAAGCTAAGGCATGAAGGCATACGCAACGATTCATGTTAAGGCATAAAGGGAGAAACCCTCCAACGCATTGAATAAGTGATAAATGCAAGTACATGAGCATGAAACATGGACTGAAATCACATAATACATGAAACCAAAGCATTCAAATAGTCCAAGTAAAGCATGTTAGTGGATTTGGTACACAAAGCTAACAAGCTAGATTGAACCATGGCTATACAAAACAAGGCATGTATGGCTGAAACAACCTAAATCAGAGCTAGAGCATGCTAAAACATAGACAAAAGCTTCTTGAAGTTAAGCCAAAAGTATGCTAGAATGACATGTCAAAGCACGAGGCATGTTAGGCTAATTCATGGAAATGCACTACAAGTGTATGGAGCATGCAAGAGATGACCAAACCAAATCCTAACAGAGGTATGACATGGAAAAACATCGCCAAAAACATGCTGAGATGGACTCAAATAAAGCTAGAATGACATGCTACTTCATAAAGCATACAAAGCTAGTTTGTGTGATTTACACTACAAGTGTAAAAACCATGCATGGAGTGACCAAACCAAGTAAAAACAGTGGTATGCCACAGAAAAAAAACCACAAATAAATGCGAAGATATGGCCAAAATAAACTTAACAAACATGCTCACACATGAGGCATTCAAGACAAGTATTGAAGACAGAAGGAGAGGGGATGACCCTCTCCTATTTGGGACAACAAAACACCACTTCCACCACTGAAAATCCTCTGGATTTCAGTGGTGAGAAGGCCAAATCAAGGTGGTCCCAAATGCTCACAAAGAAGGCACAAAAGCAAGGCCAAACAAGGCCTAAGAGGGGGTAAACAACACCAAACACAAAAGTGACCTTAAACAAAGACCTAAAGCATGCAAAAATAGAACTCTTTGTAGTAGAAAGTTAAGCTTAAATCAGCATGCAAATAAGGCTAAAAGCTTAAGCAAAAATGGGGGATTTAAGGGTTAGAAACTCACCCTTGAAAACCACCTTTAAAGTTGCAACTCCAACAGGTTTTTCAAGCTCAAACCAACCCAAGAACACTAAAACCAACTCCTAAGCACCTCAGCAACAAAAGGATGGTGTTTGAGTGTGTGTTTGTATACAAAAGTGAGACAAAATGACACTTTAAGGCACAAAACAAGAGCAAAAGAGAGATATAGGTACAAGTGTGTATGTGTATCTCAAACCATCAATTTCTGAACCTGGAGGAGGGAGGAGGAGCCTCCCTCTTATAGAGAACAAAAGCTAAAGCTTCTCAAGGAAGCTAAGCTTCAAGGCCATCCCTCCATACACGTGTATGGAGGGTAGTTCTAGTGCTCTCTAGCTGTGCCAGCTGGCCAAAAATATCTCCAAAAAGGTGACAAAAAACAGCCGACCAGCTACTTAAAGTGGTCGGCCGACCACTTTAAGTGGTCTCCCACAACAAAAACTGGTCGGCCAGGGATAGGAGGAGTCTACACACTGAAAACAAGCAAGTAGTGTGGTGGTTGACCAAAAAATGTGGCCCAAAGACCAAAAAAGCCAGTTATCCGACCAGAAAACTGGCTGGCAGGAGGAAAAGTGGTCTCCAAGGGGAAAAACTAGTCTCCCACCCTTTTACCACCTTCCAAACAAGGAAAACAAGGTTTGTACCAAAAAAAAATCAAAACAGATGCAAGACGAGAGATCGAGAGGCAAAGCACGCGGCGGAAAGTCTCGAAAACTAGTCTACTGGCATCAAAAGTGGTTCACGACCACAAAAGTGGTCTCCTAAACCACAGTGGCCCTCTAGG
Organism: Camellia sinensis; assembly: GCF_055761805.1. Taxonomy (NCBI): domain Eukaryota; kingdom Viridiplantae; phylum Streptophyta; class Magnoliopsida; order Ericales; family Theaceae; genus Camellia; species Camellia sinensis. The sequence goes on along the minus strand of NC_138973.1, from coordinate 101,667,565 downwards.
CCAAGGAAACAAGGTGTGGTTCAAAAACCACGCCAAACGGAGAACGTTAAGCGGTCCCAAGACAAGGCACGCGGCCAAAGGCTCCGAAAACCAGAAACTAGTCTCCAAATGGGAAAAGTGGCCTACGATCATAAAAAGTGGTCTACGACCACAAAAGAGTGGTCTACAAGACCTCTCATTCCCTCGGGCAAGGAAAACAAGGCTTGGTCCGTAAACCGATTCGAAGCACATAGAGTTCAAAGGCCCGAAGGTAAGGTTCTCAGCCAAAACTCCGAAACCTCGAAACGAGCACAACATGCACTATCACCGAGTGCTCAATCGATGACGTCTGAGTCTTAAGGTCGGTCAAAAATGGGGTGTCTACATAGTGTTTCTTCAAATCTGCAACAATAACAAATCTCATAAGAATTACTAACTCATTAACCCCAAGTTTGGGTGTCTGATCTAACTAACCCCATATTTCTAACTAACTCACAAAGAATAAAAGACCTTGTACCTGTGTCTTATTCCTGAATCAATTCCCCAAAACCGTATATGACTAGGAATGAACATGAACATGAAAATGACATTAAGAATGAACATGAACATGAAAATGACAATGGTTATTAGACAAATCATTGATTATTGTTTTATTTTACATCTTTGTTTGAATGTTGTCTTAAGTTGTCATGGACTGATTGTGTCATAAAATGCTTTTACTAGTATCATGTCAATGGGTTCAAACATTGATGCTGGATATTTGCAAAATAGAAGATGCAATTGTGGAAAAAAAGTTGCAGTGTTCATATCAGAATCAGAGAAAAATCCAGGAAGACTGTATTTCAAGTGTACAGATAGGATGTACGAGTACTTTGGGTGGGGTACGGCTCCAACTGGAAATGCATCAAATATCCAAAGTAGAAGTAAAGCTAGTCATATGAAGAATGAATATGAGAGAGGCTATGATTATGATTTTGACAAACTCAATGAAATTATAAATAGATTGGAACGAGTTGAGGCAAACCAAGAAGCTATGAAACTATTTATGTTCACAACCATAGTGTTGGTTGGTTTTACCATGCTAATAGCACTACTGAAGTGAATGTAACCTTTTAGTTATTTTTTTGTTTTTTTATTTTTTTTTTTGGTGGTTGTATTTGAGTTTTGAATTTAGTAAACCTTAAACTATGAGTTTTGATATGTAAAGCTTAATAAAATTACCTATGCTTGACGAATGTGATGCGCTTCTTTTTTGTTTCTGTCAATGAAGTTGGTTTTTGATTCAATCTTTTCATTCATTATTTTATATTGTTATTGTTGGTCAGGTCGTACTTGTTCTTATCAAGATTTGTTCTTCACCTGTCAAATGAATCTATCTGTACAAAGCAAAATAAATTTACATGGTTGACAGCATAATACATCATACCACAACATAATATTTGTCCACAACATAATAAATTTGTCTACAACATAATGATTTTCACAACATAATAAACCTGTGCAACACAAAATAAACCAAACCAAATCTGTCCAACACAAAATACATGAGACCAAATTTGTCCAAAACAAATGAAATCTGTCCAGATCATTCCAAATCTGTCCACAACATAATAAACTTGTGCAACACAAAATAAACCAAACCAAATATGTCCAACACAAAATACATGAGACCAAACCTATCCAAAACAAATGAAATTTGTCCAGATCATTCCAAATCTATCTACAACATAATAAACCTGTGCAACACAAAATAAACCAAACCAAATCTGTCCAACACAAAATACATGAGACCAAATCTGTCCAAAACAAAAGAAAACTATCCAAATCTGTCCAGATTATTATAAATCTGTCCACAACATGATAAATCTGTCCAACACAAAATAAACCAAACCAAATCTATCCAACACAAAACACATCAGACCAAATCTATCCAAAACAAATGAAATCTGTCCAAATCTGTCCAGATCATTATAAATCTATCCACAACATAATAAATCTATCCAACACAAAATACATCTATCCAAAACAAATGAAGATAAAATAAACTTCTTACGGATGTCCATCTACCTGACTGTCAGCAAGACTATGTGACGCTTGCGAGACTTGGACTGTAAAGTGTTGAATACTTGTACTTCGAAGCAACTCCTTAGACTGCAAAGTGTCAGAAGGCATTGACTGAAGCGTGTTATTTCCCTGCAATAAACCAAACCATCTATTAAACTTTGATTACAATGTATACTACATTTTTAATGTAAACTATGTAACCAATGATAACTCACACCATATGTACCATACGTAAGCGGAGGACCACTTGTACCACCCATGAGAACTTGAGGTCGAGGTTGAGATGGAGAAATGTAGATATCATGACGATGATCCTAAATACAGCCAATATAAAGTATGTAACCAAAAATTTTGAAAAACAAAAGAAACATTATTGAACATTAATATAACCTGATTATAATTACTACCCATGACAAAACGAGGTTATGATTGAGAAAAAATTTGATCCTAAATATAACCAATATAAAGTATGTAAACAAAAAATATGAATAAAAAAAGAAACAATATTAAACATTTTCTTAAAAGCTTGCACACAAATAAATATTACCTGATTAGAATTACTACCCATGATGAAACGAGATTGTGATTGACCTTGTGAAGTATAAATAGCAGCACCCGATTGCATTGCCAAGCAAACCAATTAAAGATAACAAAAATTAAATGCCAGGCAAACCAATGAAAGGATATAAAGTATTACATATTACTTGAATAGAATTACCACCCATGACGAAATGAGGTTGTGATTTGCCTTGGGAAGTATAAACAGTAGCACCCGACTACATTGCCAAGCAAACCAATTAAAGTTAACAAAAATTAACCATATGAGGAACGAACTGAATGAAAGGAATTCATAAAACTAACCATATAAAGACCACATTAGTATTACATATTACCTGAATAGAATTACTACCCATGATGAAACGAGGTTGTGATTCACCTTGGCAAGTATAAACAGTAGCACCTGACTACATTGCCAACCAAACCAATTAAAGATAAAAAAAAAATTAAATGTCATCTGGATAGTTCATTATCTGATAATACTGAACAAGCTTAATGAAACGAATTCATAAAACTAACCATATAAAGACCACATTACTATTAAATATTACCTGAATAGAATTATTACCTATGCCGAAATAAGGTTGACATTCACATTGGGGAGTATAATCAGTGGCACCCTACATACAACGAAAAACCTTAATGAAAGTGGGTCATTAATAAAAAAATTAGTTTAAATATACTTCATCACTCTGTGGGCATGCGTTGCTTGACGAATTTCTCAAATCAGTTACCTCCACTTGACCACAAATGTGGACACTTAATTTGTCTTCAACCATTACACTCAATTCTTCACATTTTGAAACTAACAACTGATAAGTTTCTTCATTTTCAGCGGCTCTACTCGCTATTGCTCTAAACATGGTCATTAATGACTGATATCAGTCACTTTGATGGAGTTTCACATCAGCCTTCACTTCATACCCACGTCTATTTTTCACACGTTTAGCCATTGCTTTTTTAGTCCATCGTTCGAGTATATGTTGTGGAGGAAGTTCCGTTGTATTGAATATATCTCTAAGCACCTTCACGCAATGTCGACATAGTATGCCCTTCACTTCAAACTTCTTGCAACTACAACTCAAAGAACCCCCTCTATCCATTGTCACAATTTTATCTTTTTTTCCATCTACCACTGTTCTTATTGTGAATATGGTACTCTCACCATCATGAATAGTGCCTATAATGGATGCTTCAATGGACTACACGTACTCATTTTGAAATTCCTCAAAAATTGTTTTCGTGTAAATCTCTGTCACTTACTTTAACATCAAAGTTGGAATTGAAACCCTCGGCAATTTTTAGGACAAATTATACTCAGCTTCCAATTCTTTATACCTCTTCTCATAAAGCACCCTCTCAAAATGCATGAAGAGCTCCATCAAGTTATGGTCACAATTCAGATAATCTTTCAAACATGCATTGAAGGATTCACTAAGTTGAGTAGTACTCATTCCAGCTGCCCAGGAATTCATAATATATGACCATCTGTCACGACCCAAACCCGCCCTTAAGGGTTTAGCATTGTAACCGACTAGTAATCCATGATTACCAAAGGCCTGCTTAACAGTAATAACAATAGTACAGAGCAAGGGGCTGGCAGAAGCCAAACAGTAAGTAGAAGATGTCCAATGAGTTGTGAAAATCTGAGTGGAAAAAGACCTTTAAAGACTAGTCCACATTATAACCATAAACATATATACATATTAGATATGCGTAACATACAGGTTAGGGATCCAATCCCTTCGCCATAACTGTATAGTCAAAAGTCTTAAGCATTTATTACAAAACAGAGAAAAAAAGGTGAATCTGAGACACCCCAAAAAGCCTTGGCTTGAACAGACTTGAAACCTCGAAGTGAGGCACAATGGTTGGCTTGACAAAACGATAGCTTAACTTGACGCTCCTAGCTTCGGTCTGGTGCCTGGCCACCTACATACATATATAAACAGTGAGCTAAAACCCAGTGAATAACAACTGTGTAAAGGGGTTAAGAATGAATGTCCTTTCATTAATTAAAACAATCATTTGCATCAGTAAATCAGTTATTCAATCAGTGGCTCATATTTCATGCCATATCAGTCATTTAGGAATCATAACAGTCATACGTGATATGTCTAATAGCAAAACAGTACAGTAGGTCTTAATAGACTGAACAGTTAGTTGATGGCCATCAAACAGTAAACAGTAATAGTTCCAAACATTGGAACTGACAGAGATCTCTGTAATAGTAGCAGTAACAGTACAGTAACAGTAAGTTGCTATGGATGCCACGAGTACAGTTTACAAATAGGACAAACATTCATTTAGTAAACAATATCATTTCAGAAAGCAGTACAGTCAATCGTTCAGAAGTAATTATAGTTGAACGTATCTTTACAACATTGTTACTCACAGATTACTGGGCTATAGACAGGCTAGTCAGCGTCCTCGGGTACCAACCCTACACAGTTGCAAAATGAACACACACTAACGAACACACACTAAGTTACACACTTGTGATTAATAACTTAGCCCCTATATGGCTTGGTGTGGTTCTATAACATTATCCTCAATAAGATGCCTTAAACATGGCCTAGGAATGCCTAGGATGGAATAAGGATGCAAAAATTACACTTTAAAACACTTTTCAAAATTTGCTGAAAACAGGGGTCTCTCTCGAGCATGGCTTTCTCCGCTCGAGTGGACATGCAGACAAAGAAGCTCCGCTCGAGCGTGACTTCCCCCGTTCGAGCGGACTGCAAATTCAGGAAAAAGTACTGGTTGCACGTTATTCATGCTCGATGGACGCTCGACCCACGATCGAGCGTGAGACTCAGACCCTCGCTCGAGCGCGGATTACCTCATTCGAGTGGACTGTAAAGCACGTGAACTTCGGGACATATGCATTTCACGCTCGAGCGTGACTATTGACGCTCGAGCAGAAGTGCATGTACTCAGAGTGTACGCTCGAGCGTGGATCAAAAATCTGGAATTTCCAGATTGATTCTCAAGCACAAAACTCAACTCTTTAGAGCTTCAAACTCGATTTTTCTGGGCCGATTTTCTAGAAAACACTTAGAAACCCATAATACAACATGTTTCAAAGATCATTTTATAAAATCAAGCCCAAATGTGTGACAATAGAACACAATTTTGAATGAAGCTTGAAGAACAATGCAATAACATAACATGCATGAGTTCTTATGAACTCTAATGGTCCAAAACATGATCAAATGAAAGACTAAACTCTAAAACATGGTGAATTCTTGGATCACAACTAGAATATGAACATGCATGTAGGAATTTCATGAAAAATAGCTTCAAACTCTATGATATGGACATGCATGCATGAATTCACTCTCAAATCAACACCTCAAGCTAATTCTTGACTCCAATCACCAATTTTCCATGAACCATGCATGTAACAACTTAAATTCATATTTAAAAGAATGAATTTCCTACCTTAAGTCTTGAATCCCAAATGTAGAAGCCTAATTTTGCAAGTCTCCTTCAATTCCTCTAATTTCAAGCCAAAATCTAGATGGACTCAATTTTTCTTCCAACTCTCTAACTCTCTCACGTTTTGGTCTTGTGGATGGAGAAGATGATAGTGCCAAATCAAACTAATGGCCTAGAAAATGCCCACTAATGGCAAAAGTGCAAATAACTCTAGTTAAAATAATTTAACATTATTTATTCTAATTTAATCATTCCAAATCAAATTTTAATTAAACCTACCATAAAATCCTATAAATCCTAATTAGCATATAACACTAATCAATTTCTAAATCGGTCGCCGATAAGGCTTTCAATTCGCAATTCGAAATTAAAACACGAACAAATCATTCAGTAATCAAACAGATAGAAATACATTTAAAACAACACACTCATGCAATCAATTCAGGATTTCATCTTAATCAATTTCCTATCATGCTTAATCACAATTTAACGCTAATCAGAGGTGAGGGTTGTCACACCATCCCCATTTCTCCTTCACATGAAAAGTTCGCTCTAACCAATGATTGTCAAATGCATCATACTTATCAAGTATTTGGTCCTACTGTATTCGGAATTCTTCTTCATCATCAATGTCATGCATAAATTTTGAAAACACAACCTTGACCCCTACATCATCGAAAACAGAACTTATATGCTTGACAGCATTTTGCATCAAATGTCACGTACAAAGACGGTGGTTTGTATCGGGCATGACAATTGAAATGGCCTTAGCCATCGCAACATCTTGATCTATGAAAATAGTTTTCGGAGCTTTGTTTGACATTGCCTCTAGAAAAATTTGAAACAACCATGTAAAAGATTCAGCAGTCTCATCATACATCAACGCTGCACCGACTATAACTGTTTGTCGATGATAATTAAATCCAACAAATGATCCAAAAGGTCTATGCTCATTATTTAGTTTGTAAGTAGTGTCAAATGTCACTACATCACCAAACTGAGCATAATTCATAATCATTTGAGCATCGGCCCAAAATATATTACTTATCTGCTCTTCACAATCTAATTGCGCTGCATAAAAAAAAGATGGATTTTCCACAGTTTTCTTACGAAAGTAATGCAACACATTACCCGCTTCTTCATATTCCAAATTTTTTTGTCTCTTCGATCTTAGGTAATTTTTTTAGTCCAATTTGGTGAAACCAAGTGATGCTTTTCCACCAGGTTCCCTACCAAATAGTTCATAAGCAGACCTAAGAGAAATTCCAGATTCTGAAGCTAATTCTACTTCAATTGCTTGGGTGGTAGATATTTTTCTTTGGGATGGCAACATATGAATGCAATCTTGAGGCACAAGATCATGATTATGATGTTAAACAAAATCACAAGCAATATATTTTCCTGAAATTCTATCTAACTTGATACTAAATCGGGCACCACAACCATATGTTACCTCTTGTCTCGGATTTTTGACAAGTGAATCTTGTTTGTCAATACCCCGACTTCCCTCTTTGTAACATACAAACGTCCATGATGTTATCTCATTTGTATGTTTGTTCTTGTTTGCATAGGCCTTCCTAATACTAAAGCCCACCTTTCCCCCATACAGATTGTAAAAGTCATATGCGGCTTGTTCAAAGTCAAATGGCATTCCCACTTTCGACTTCCAACCACAATCATCAACAATATTATTTTCTTCCTTTACCTACCATTCATATATATAAACCACATTTATACTTAGTTGCAGGTTCTGGGAGTCAACCACATTTATACTTAATTGCAGGTTCATATATATAAACCACATTCATATATATAAACCATCTAATGGAAGCAAATTATATGAATCCACAAATAAATGTATGAATCAGAAAATAATATTTACAAGTAAATGTGATTAATTATCTAACAACAAATCTGAATCCACTAGAATAGATCAATGTGATTAACTATATATATATAGAACATAAAATTTCATATGAAAAAAACTGACTTATATATATAGAACATAAAATTTACCTACTTCAGTGAGTGAACCCATTTCATATGAAAAAATCTGAATTAATTGATTTCAAAAAAATCTGAATCATGGGTTAAAATTTGAATCAAATACATTAAAATCTGAATTAATTGATTTCATATAGATTACATGAAATAGATTAAATAAATCAACATATATGGGTTAAGTGACTGAACCAAGCCATCTATGAATCAATAACAGATTAATTAATTTCAAAAAAATCTGAATCATGGGTTAAAATCTGAATCAAATAGATTAAAATCTGAATTAATTGATTTCATATAGATTAAGTGAAATGGGTTAAATAAACCATCTATGAATCAATAACAACCCATCTATGAATCCCCAACAGATTAAGTGACTGAACCAAACCAAAATCAATAACAAATCTATATATATGTATATACATACACATATACATATAATATATATATATATATATAATAGCAAGATGATGAAATAGATCTCGTTGTCGCCGCAATGTCGCCTTCCCGCCATCTCATCGCCGCCGGACTCACTGTTGCCCACTATCCTTTGCTTGCCATCGCGCTGCTCCTCCATCTTCACCATCTCTTTCGTCTCTCAGTTCCTCTCTCAGTTCGCGTTCGTTCTCTTTCAGTTCCTCACTCTGACTTTCAGTCACCTCTCACGATGCCTCTCTCTCTCTGCTAGGGTTCACTGACTCAAATCGATGGTGCAAAGGCGAATAAGACGATACAGAGAAGAGAAAATCGGGAAAACAAGGGAAATGAAAATTTTGAATTAAAAAAAAAACACTAAATAAAACGACGTTGTTTTACCCAAAATGACATAGTTTTGTAAACCACCGCAGGAACCACTACAGGAAAGTATGACAGATGATCTGGACTCCGCCAATGTAAGGGTTCGCAAAGTACTAAAATTCGAAACTTTGATTGGTTTCAATGGCGGTTTTGAAGGAGCTTCTTCCACTAACGAAATCATCCGATACTACAAATTACGACGCCACTAAGGCCGAGCCGAGCGATCGGGTGCGAAAGAGATGGATTATTAGGATGGTTATGATGCCAATTAATCCCTTAGAATTGCCGAAATTCAAACACAAGAAGAGGGTTCCCAAGGACCAACAGGATTGGAAAATTCCTCCCTGTATTTCAAATTGGAAGAGCCCGAAAGGTTTCACCATACCACTTGACAGACGATTGGCAGCCGATGGTAGGGGGCTTCAGGAGGTTCAAACTAATGATAATTTATCAGAATCTTTGTATGTGGTGGAACAAAAGGCTAGAGAGGATGTTGCGATGAGGTCGAAGGTTCAGAAAGAAAGAGATGATGATGAAGCAGAAAGAAAGGAAAGAGCTTGAATTGCGCCCGTTAGCTCAGAAGGCACGATCTGAGAGACTGAGAGGATAGGCGCGGGACCCCCTGCTGCTGTTCCAATGCATTCTGACACAACTATGATCGATGATAATACGAAGGAAGAGAGGGAAGAATATGAGTAAGATTACAAGAGATAGAGACCGCGATACTAGTGAAAAGGTTGCGCTTGGGATGGCCTTGTCTAGTGTAGAAAGATGGGGTGAGGTAATGTATGATCAAAGATTGTTCAACCAAGAGAAAGGAATGGATTCGGGGTTTGCTATGGATGATCAGTACAATGTATACGATATGGGTCTGTTCACTGCTCAGCTGACTCTGTATAGGCCAAAGAAAGATAAAGATGGTGATATGTACGGAGGTACAAATGAGCAGTTGGAGAAGATTATGAAGACTGACCGGGTTCAAACCTGGTAAGGCGTTTGTTGGTATATTTGAGAAGACAGATCCAAGAGACCTGCCTGTTGAATTGAGAAAGAAGAGGAGGAGGCTGATCCATTTGGGACTATGAAGGCAAGTGCTGGGTCATCTATGCGAGATGGCCATGAAGGATTGGTATAACTCGGTGTCACTTTAGAAAGGGGGCACTGAACAGACCTTCGTGTCATAGTTTTGGAAAAGTATACAAACACCAAGATTTCGATGAGCAAAAATTTCGAAGATCATAGTAGTGCTGGATAGTTTTTGAGCCCCTGCTGCATTTGTCAATATGCAAGGAAATTATTTGCAGTTTTGTTAGGTATGCTATAGATTTGTCATTACCTTTTTCAGGTTGCTGCAATAAATACACTATTACTTTGAAATGAAGTCCTTTGCACCACACTTTCACATGCATTAACCACAACTAATCTGCACTGTATTGTCCAAATTTTACTAGTGTTTATTATCTTATTCTGGGTATTTGCTTGATATGCTCCATGTAATGCATACTGGTTACCAGTTGACAGAATTGTTAAAAAATTGTTTTTGAATTTTTTTTATTGTTAGTGAAATTTTTTCATATTGTAGTTAATTTTTTTTACCTTAATTCAAACGCACCTAAAACAAATAATATTTGTCATCCTTTTAGAATAAATTTTAGGAAGGACAAAAAAGCAAGGGAAAATTATAATTCAGTGTTTTCACAAAATAATTAGAAATTCATAGAAAAGTTTAAGGTTGTGTTTGGAACGATTTTCAAATTATGATTCTACCCCCCACATTCCAATATGATGTTTGGATGGGATGTTCAAAGTAGATTTCCACAACATTTAGAAAAATTTGTGTGAAGAGCGATTTTCAATTTTTTTTTTTTTTGAAATTTGGCCTAACCGGTCGTTTCATCGGTCGTTCGGCCGGCCGAAATAGTGCAATTTTTTTTTTTAACTTTTTTTTGTGCAATTGATATGTTAATTTTTATATATTCGAAAAAAATATTTTTGGAATTTTTTAAATTTGTTTATGTGTTTTAATAGAATTTTGAGTTGTATGTATGATTACGAGTTGTAAGTTTTTGTATCAAATATCATATACTACATCAAAAATTCTCCACTCAATTCAAAACTCTTTTACCAAATAAATTTTTCACACACAAATCATAATTTCTGTACGGAGAAGAAATAATTCTCCTCGTATAATCTTGTTGACCAAGTCCACGCTCCTCCGTACGACGTCGCTTTATCACCTGAAAACACAAACGTGAGCTAGCCGGCGGGTGTGTGCCGGAAACCTCTCCGATGCCTAAGTCAGTAAGCTTGACAAATAGACAAAGTTTTTATGTTCTCAGAAAGAATTGTGTTCAATTACCTCCTCCAAGGTGATGTTTGTGAGCTTTTATAAGTTTCCCGTGGCACAATCCTAGTAGGATTTGTACTTCTCCATGCAGAGTCCTCCTAGGATTCATACTCCTAAGGATAATGCTTATCCTTTTACACCCTACCCCACTGCTTAAACCAAGTGGGATGGTTTTTACTTTGGCCGAACTACTATATGACCGAAATAAGCTTGGCTATGCAGAGCCACTGAATAAACCGAACTCATCCTTAGTTCGGTCCTTGTGTTTTCCGTTTCTTATCTCAGCTTTCCATGTAGAACCCATGGTACGGTCTTGGACCGAACCAATGACTTTCGGCCGGTCTAACCCCAATACCGGTATAACTCCAAGTTGCTTTCGGACCGAAGTATCTTTTACAGTCACGGTGCCGAAGTAACTTTATCTCCCTTAGGCCGGAGTAGCCTTGCCTCTCCTGGGCCGGAGTAACACTGCGGCCTTCCTTGGGCCGGAGTAACATTGCGGCCTTCCCTGGGCTGGAGTAATATTGCGGCCTTTTCACCAAGTTTTTGGCACTTTGGGCCACAAAGCCCATCTCATAGCTCGGCCCAATTTTTACCAAAAATTACCCTCTCAATTGCCCCTTAATTCCATCTGCACAGCATGATTGGGATTATCAGTCCAACCGAGCTGAAGTTATTAAGCCTTTCCAGCCGAGCTAAAAACCCTTTAGCCTCTCCAGCCGAGCTAAATTTACTTCGGGCTTCACTTTGTCCGGTCAAAACGTCTCTTCAATCACGACTGTAACGCTTCCCTTTCCGTATACACGTGGCATGCTCCCATTCGTAGAAGGCAGCTGTCAACGCCGTCTTCGTGTTTCACAATTTTTGAACAGTTCCCGCTTCTTCCCTTTTCCTTTCCCTCTCTCTCATTTCACAAAACACTCTTTTCATTCTTGGACCATTCACCTCCTTCTCTCCCTTGCTCCTGAGTTTCGAGCTTGCTGTGTTCGTGCCTCCATTGCTGCCATTGCCTCCACTTCCTAGCTTCTTTCTTATTCGGGTAAGCAAGCCTATCCTTCTTGCTCTTTGTTTGCTTTACCATCTGTATAGTTTTATTTTGTATGCTTTTTGCAAACACTTTCTTCCATTTGTTGCTTTTGCTTCTGTATTTTTATGAAAAAACCAGTAGAACTCATGTGTGTATGAACTATTATGTAGAAAACCAGTCTTAGATCCAAAATCACATAGCAACCGAACTAGGATACTGTTTGTCCAATATTGGTAGATCACTTCAGTCAATAACCGAACTAGAACTTGTAGAGACAACAGTAGCCTCAAAAAATAACCTTCTGATTCACTTTAGCCGAAATAAGATCACCGAACGAAGTCTGAATATACTAAACTAAGAACCTTAGTCTTCAACCGAGCTAAGCCTTTGGGGCTAAGCCAGCTTTCTTAGTTTCTAAACCAAACTGAGAAAGCTGCCCCTAGTGGCTTGACCGAAGCAAAAAACCCACTGTTCGAACCGAGATAACAAATCCCTAAAGGAAAACCGATCTTGCGCACAATAAGTTCAAACCGAACTATCGTGTGTTGTGCAGAACCGAAACAGAACCAGCCCATAAAGCCGAAACAGGGCTCATTTACCTTGTTTTTAATTTGTAGCACGGTCCAATAATCTGTGCTTAACCCCTTTGTTTTCTACTTTGCAAACTTAGGTTACCCAGGCACTCCTGCGTGCGCTCAACCGAGCTACTGGGCACAATTTTTGCACTGATATAACTTATTGGTAAATTAAACAAATGGGTAAGTATAGGTACTTGGTAGAGACCCCTGGTGGTATGGCCGAATTCCGAAGGGATTATGGCATTCCAGACGATGTACACCTTACCCTAGCCAGGAAGGAAACCATTCCGTGGAATAACCAAGGCTTCGTCCCCTTTACCGTTTTATCCATTATAGAAACCGGACTAAGGTTCCCGGTCCAGCCTTTAATTTGTGAATTTCTTAGGCAAACCAGACTATGCCCAACCCAACTATCCACCAACACATACCGGATAATAATGGGTATCGCCGAGCTAAACCGCCAAACAGGCCTGAACCTCGGTTTAGCCGAAATCTTCCACCAATACTCCATAGGTTCCAAAGATGATGGCTGGGTTTATTACCTTAGGATACGCCGACGTAGAGAAAAGATAATAAAAAATACACCGGATAAGGATGTTAATGATGATGACTTCTTCTGGGTATCGGGCAATTTTGAGGATCACCAAGCCCAAATCCCAGGCCGAAGTATTAACTGGAAGAAAGGAGAACCTGGTAAAGTTTACCTCGGTTTTGTATATTTTTCTTGTACTTCGGTTTCAGATGTTATAACCGACCTAACACTTGTATCCTTTTTGCAGACTCAGCTCATCTTGCCTCCTATTACAGCTACCCAAATCTGAACATACTTCGAGCCGCACTACGGATTAAAGAAAGAAGTTGGTCTAAGCTTTTAAGCTTTGAGCCGACCTACAGATATAGCGGTCGTGGGAAAGCCTGAGTGACCGATTTCCTTCTAGAGGAAGCACCTGAACCAGACCCAAACTTGCCCGAAATACGACTTGTCCCACTAACAGCTGAAGAGGAGATGGCGAAGAAAAGCAGAGTGAGGGCCCTTCTGACCGCAACAACCAGGGCCGAAGTGCAACCATCCTTAGAAACGTAGCCTGCCGTTGTGGCCCTCCCTTCTTAGCAGCCTTCGTCATCTCGCCCTTCCAAACGCGCCCGATCTACATCGACCGAACAGCAACTTGTTGATGAGGTTGAATCCATCCCCCAAAGTCCTCAACCTACCCTCCAACCGGAGCAAACTGACCGAGCAGAATCTTCGAAATGGGCTCCGCAGCTAACCTTCAACGACCGAGACATCAGAGCTTCTGATTCGGTTGTTGCCGAAAAAGATCACCTATTGGCTTTTAATCTGGCAAAAAGTGTGTGCCTCCCCAAGGACATGGAGCACCACCTCAAGCAATTGAACACCGAGATGAAGTCCATCCGGTCTACATCGAAGTCCATGATTTTGGTAAGTAGCTCTGTCCATTTTTTCTGTTTAAATTTTCCAACTTTCACTTCGGCTCAAGAGACTCTTCGTTTTGTCAGGCCTTACAGAAGAACAACGTTACTTACAAGAAAGTCCAGGAGCTTAGAAAAACCACAAGGCAGGCAATGGCTGAAGCCGATGCAAAAGCGGCCGAGCTAGAAGAAGCCGAAAAGAAAATGGCCGAGCTACAAGTGGAGAACGGCCGTCTTGCCGATTTGGTTAGTTCGGCCGAGGCAGAGAGGCAGAAAGCGGCTATTACTATGAAGGACAAATATCTGCGCGAGCTGGTAAAACTTGAAAAAAGAAAAGATACCGAAATAAGCCAACTAAAAAAGAGCGTGGAGGCGGCCGAAAAGCAGGGTTACAAGCAGGCGGAGGAAGCTTATGTGAAACAGTGCGATGCTGCCAAGGAGTTGTTCTTCAAGTGCGGCTGGAGGGCGGCCGTTGAGAAGCTCGGTCTTGATCCACAGACCGAGGTTTTCAACCCTCCAGCCTATTTTATACCGAGCTCTCTTGCGGACTACGCCAATGCTCTGAAACAAGAGTTTCTGGAAGAGTCAGAATCCGATGACTCCACTTCTGAAGATACTCCGGTCGATAATGTGGACCAGCCAGTCCGGTCGGAGCCCATTGTGGAAGACCTAACAGTTGGTCTTCGCAGTGAAACCGTGATTCCAGCCGAAGTGACTCTCCCTATTGTGAATGAGCTCCCTCAAGAAACCGGTCTTCAAGTTGATGGTGATGCAGCTTTTGATGCTGATATTGAAGAACTTTTCTCTTATTTTTTTTTTATTTTTTTTTATTTTTTTTTTCCGGTTGCTTTATCTTTGTAACCGGGCTATGCCCCTTCCCTTGTAATGGTTTTTCAGTGAATGAAATTTGTGCTCAACTCTTATTCCGGTTTTGGTTCGTATGCTTGCATGTGTAATGCCTTTTATTACTCCAACTTCTATTTCGGTTTTGGCTTGTTAAACTATGCTTACCAGCCAACCACTCTTTAGCCGATATAATAACTTCGGCTGAGGAGTACAAAGTGTTTAATCTAGTCAATCCAATTTCAGCCATACCCTTACTATGGCTGAAGAGTAACAAGTGTTGGTTTATTCCAGCCAACCACTCTTCAGCCTTGCACTTACTTCGGCTGAAGAGTAACAAGTGTTGGTTTATTCCAGCCAACCACTCTTCAGCCTTGCACTTACTTCGGCTGAAGAGTAACAAGAGTTGGTTTATTCCAGCCAACCACTCTTCAGCCTTGCACTTACTTCGGCTGAAGAGTAACAAGTGTTGGTTTATTCCAGCCAACCATCGAAGTTAGTTTTTCCAGCTAACTTATAGTATTTGGTTATTCCGACCAAATGTCCTGCAGCCTGGATCCTTATCCTGGGCTTAGGAAGGGTGTTGGTTTATTCCAGCCAACCTCTAAGTTAGTTTTTCCGGCTAACTTAGAATAAAATGCTTGCAATGCGCCTAATCTTTACTAAAGCTAACTTTTACAAGGAACAACTTGTGCTAAAAAGAATTTCTCATTTTATTGAAGGAAGAAAAAATTACATATGTTTGAAAAAGAAAAACTAAAAGTAAAATAACTTGAGATTGGCCGTATTCCATGGCCTAGGGATTGCCTTGCCATCCTTGTCTTCTAGGTGGTATGCCCCTTTGCCTGCTAACCCAACCACCTTATAAGGACCTTCCCAATTTGGGCCTAACTTGCCATCTCCTGGGATCAAGGTGTTTCCCATTACTTTGCGTAGTACCCAATCCCCAATCTTGAATTGTCTTGGATGCACCTTTTTGCTGTATTTTCTGATTAACTCTCGTTGGTATGAGGCGATGTGGACTAGCGCTCTTTCTCTTCTTTCTTCTGCAAGGTCGAGTTCTAAGGCTATGGCTTCTCCATTTAAGTTTGGATCAAAATTTTCGCTTCGAATTGTGGGGAGGCCAACTTCTAGTGGGATTACTGCCTCCATTCCATAGGCTAAGGAGAATGGTATTTCTCCTGTTGATTGCCGAGGTGTGGTGCGGTAAGCCCATAAAACGTGAGGAAGTTCATCTACCCATTTGCTTTTTGCTTTCTCTAGCCTTTTCTTTAGTCCATCCAAGACGACTTTATTTGATGCTTCAGCTTACCCATTTGCTTGAGGATATGCCGGTGTAGAATTGTAGAACTCTATCTTGTACTCTTCACAAAAGCTTCTAAAGATTCTGTCGTCGAACTGAGTTCCATTGTCTGAGATCAGTGCTTTTGGTATGCCAAACCGAGTGATGATATTCTGCCAAACAAACTTCTTCATGTCTTTTTCTTTGATTGACGCCAATGCTTCTGCTTCCACCCACTTTGTGAAGTAGTCTGTTGCTGCGAGAAAGAATTTTCTGCCCCCGGGCGCTGTTGGAAGTGGTCCTACTATGTCCAAGCCCCACATTGCGAAAGGCCATGGGCTAGTTAATGGTAGGAGTTCTCTTGCTGGTTGATGTATTTGGTGCGCGAATTTTTGGCATTTCTTACACTTCTTCACATATTTCTCTGAGTCTGCTTGCATATATGGCCACCAATATCCTTGTGAAATAGCCCTGTAAGCGAGCGACCTTCCCCCTTGATGACTTCCACACACCCCTTCGTGTATTTCGAACAGGAATGCTTCTACTTTGCTGGGATGAACGCACTTGAGGTAAGGCCCAGAGAATGACTTCTTGTATAATGCCAAAGATGGAGATAGCCAAAATCGCTGCGACTTTGCCCTTATTTTGTTGGCTTCTTTTTTCTCTTCTGGTAGGATGCCGTCTTTTAGGAACAGGATGATGGGATCCATCCAAGAAGGGCCTAATTCTGCGCAACATACTTCTTCTGCTTCGGGGTCTTCTATGCTTGGTCTTGGTAAGAAGTCGATGAGTAATGGATGAGGGATTGATGTATCTGCCATTGAGGCCAGGCCTGCTAGTTCGTCCGCTCGGCAGTTTTCCTCCCTGCCAATTTGTTCTATCCTTACTACATCAAACTTCTTGATCTCTGTTCTGACTAACTCTTGGTACTTGCCCATTCTGTCATCCTTTGCTTCGTATTCGTCGGAAATTTGGTTTACCACCAGCAAAGAGTCACTGTATACCATTAGTTCGGTGGCCTTCATGTAGTATGCTGACTTAAGTCCTGCGAGAAGCGCCTCATACTCTGCTTCATTGTTGGATGCTGGGAAGCCAAGGTTGATTGCTTGCTCTACAACCAGGCCGTCTGGAGAGATGAGGACTATGCCAAGCCCTGCACCATGTCGGTTGGATGCTCCATCCACAAAAAGCTTCCACATCTCTCCAACGAATAATTTCCAGCAAGTGGAAGGATCAGATGATGTCGTGGGGTCAAGAATGGTGTTTTCCTCAAGGTCCATGTTGGCTGTCTGCCCTTTGTCCTCTGTTTGAACTGCTGGTGAGCCTTTGTTTGTCTCTTCCTTGTTGTCCTTAGTATGGTCTGCCTTGGTGCTTGATTGACTACCTTCCACTAGGGGTTGCGCTATTCCGGCGTCAACTTCCGTCCCTAGTTCGGTTGTGTCAGTTAGGTCGACTGGGCAGATATGATGACTTCCAGGAGTAAACTCTGCGACGAAGTCTGCCAAAGATTGGGCTTTTATTGCGGTCTTGGGTTGGAACTTGATGTCGAATTGTCCCAATTCTACTGCCCACTTCAAAATTCGTCCACTAAAGTTCGCCCTTTCAAACAGAGCTTTTAGTGGAAAGGCTGTGAGGACGACTATGGTGTGGGCGTGAAAGTAGTGCGCCAATTTTCTGGATGCCATCATTAATGCTAATGCTAGTTTCTCCAAGGGCAAGTACCTTGTTTCGGCTCCCAACAATGTCTTGCTGACATAAAAGATGGGCAAGTGTTGTATTCCTTCTGCACGAACCAACACTGCGCTGACTGCGTGCTGAGAGACTGCCAGGTACAAAAAGAGTTCTTCACCAGGTACTGGAGTAACAAGTAGTGGTGGGGAAGACATGTACTCCTTCAAGCTTTCCAGAGCTCGGTCGCATTCTTCATCCCACTCAAACTTGGCCTTTAAAGCTTGGAAGAATGGTCGTAGTCTGTCTGATGACCTGCTTATGAACCGGTTGAGCGCAGCTGCCATACCAGTGAGATGCTGTACTTCTTTGACTGAGTTTGGTCTCTCCAACTCCTGGATTGCTTTAATCTGAGATGGGTCTGCTTCTACACCTCGGTTGGTCACCAGGAAACCCAAGAATTTGCCAGATCCAACTCCGAATGCGCATTTGGACGCATTGAGGCGCAACTTGTGTTTCTTCAGGATCTGGAACATCTCGCCTAGATCTTTAAGATGGTCATTCTCATCCTTGCTTTTGACCACCATGTCGTCGATGTAAGCCTCCATTGTTCTGCCTAACAATGGTTCAAACATCTTGGTGACCATCCGTTGGAATGTCGCCCCTGCGCTCTTTAGGCCAAAGGGCATGACCTTGTAGCAATATAATCCCCTTGGTGTCGTGAAGGATGTGACCTCCTGGTCTGGTTCATGCATGGCGATCTGGTGGTAGCCTCTGTATGCATCCAGAAAGCTAAGTCGGTTATGCCCTGCCGTTAGGTCCACCAGTTGATCTATCCTTGGTAGAGGAAAGCTATCTTTTGGACACGCCTTGTTGACTGTTTTGTAGTCGACGCAGACACGCCATTTACCATTCTTTTTTGGCACTACAACTGTGTTGGAGATCCATCTTGGGTAGTGCACTTCTCTTATTGCTCCTGCCTCCAGCAGGTTGCCTACCTCTTCTGCCACTATTACGGCGTGGTGGAGTGCCGATCTGCGTGTGCGTTGGATGACTGGTCTGGCGGATGGGTGGACATTGAGTTGGTGACTGATGAAGTTTGGATCAACACCTGGCATGTCGTAGGGCGTCCAGGCAAACACTTCGATATTAGAGGTCAAGAATTCCAAGACCTCTAATCTCTCAGTGCTGGACAACGATGAGCCAAGCAAGAAGAACTTATCCAGGTTCTTCTCATCTATTTTTACCTCCACCAAGTCCTCCACCACTTTCTGATCAGCCTCTTTGTCGACGTCCGCGAATAGTTCATTACTTTCTGGTTCTTCCACCGAATGAACGTATCCTTTGGCAGCTCGGCTTCCATTCGCTGTGGCGAAGCATTGTTTTGACATGATCTGATCGCCATAGACTTCTTCAATTATGCCGGTGTCGTTGGGGAACCGCATTACCTGATGGTATGATGACGCTACCGAACGCATGGCATGCAACCATGTTCTGCCCAAGATGATGTTATATGTGGAGGGGACCTTCAATACCCAGAACTCCACTTGTTTTGTTACACTCCCTGCTCTGACTGGAAGAATTATTTTGCCGACAGGCCACTATGGCATGGAGTTGAATCCAATCAGGGGAGAAACTGCAGGCGCCAAGTCTTTGTCTTGCAGCTTCAGTTGTTTAAATGTGTCATAGTACATGATCTCACATGAACTACCCTGGTCAATCAGAATCTGCTTGACGTCAAAATCTTTGACTCGGAGAGTGACAACCAGAGCATCATTGTGAGGACAGTATATTCGATCCAGGTCTTTATCCGAAAAAGACATGACGTTTGTTGCCTCTGTCTTCCCTTTCTTGATGGCAGGTTGGGCACTTAATACTTCCCTAAAGTGCTCAGCCTTCTTGATTGATCCCCTGAGCTCGCATACACGCTCAGGTTCAAAGACTCCATGTATTACATTGATGATGCTTTGTGGTGGGGCGTCGATCGGCATCCCATTGGGGTTATTATGATCCTGGGGGGCTGGCTGTGTACCTCCTTCAATATATTTGTCCAAGTGGCCTGCTGCCACCAGTTCTTCCAAGTGTTGTCGTAGTGGTGTGCAATTCTCAGTTCGGTGCCCCTTTTCTTTGTGGAAGGTGCACTGTGATCTGTCGTCATAGTCTTTCTGAGCTTCTCCCAGCTTGGCTGGCCACTTGACAAAAGGCTCGTCTCTTATTTCGCTCAGAATCTGATATATTGGTTTTTTGAACACCGTTGTTATGGCAGTGCGGATTCTCAACCATCTTTTGTCTGGGTCTTCTCCGTTATCTCGTCTGCCACGCCCGTTTTTATTCTGCCGATCTACTGTATTGACCTTTGCTGAGGCCTTCTTTTCTGGTACCGTGGTTGCACTAGATTTTGCTTTTGCACGTGCGCCATCCTCTTCTACCCTGATGTGCTGATGCACTCTTTCCATCAGGGCCTCCATGGTGAGGGGTGGCGTCATGGTAATCGAATCCCTTAGTCTGTTCCCTACTGGTAGGCCTATTTTATATTGCGCAATGGCTAGATTGGTGGGGTAGTCTCCAATCTGGTTGAATGTCTCCCAGTAGCGACTGTTGTAAGATCTGAGGGTCTCTTTTTCACTCATGTCGATGGAGAGTAACTGGTCTATCTCTACCGGTGTTTTAGTGTTTGTTCGAAATCTTGTTACAAATGCTTCCGCCAGTTGAGCCCAGGAGGCTATGCTGCCATCTGGGAGTTTCTCGAACCAAGTCAAGCCCAAGTCGCCAAGACTTGATGGGAAGAGTATGCACATTAAGGCCTCGTTTCGTCTGTATACAGCCATGACTTGGCGGAAGTGGCTCAAGTGTGAGTACGGGTCCGTCTTCCCTCCATATGTGGTGAATTTCAGCTGAAGGAAGCCTGATGGTAGGGGCGCGTTTTCGATTGCTGGAACAAACGGTGAAGTCTGTAGTCTTGCCAATGCTTTGTCCGTTGGTTCGTAGGCCGGTCGCGGTATTGGCATTCCAACCTCGACGCTTCCATGCGTCCGAGGAGCCAACCGTTGTAAGGCCGAAACTCGGTGTGGATCCCTTGCCCTGGCATCCTCCTTGCATCGTGCTTTTTCTTCGAGCACGGTTCGTAAGTCGGATGACCTGGGCAGCTCTGTTTGTCTAGATCTGGTTTGGTGTGAATGTGAAGGCCAATATGTGCTTCCTTCAGTGTATGATCTTTCGGATCTCGTCATCTCAGACCTGGAGTGACGAGTCCTGGAAGATAAGGAATGAGTGTCGCCTGTCCTGAGGCTTCTGCTCCCTCCTTGGGAGGGTGTAGTATTCCTACTACGATTCTCTGAGTGGCGAGGGGGCGTCTTGTGCTTGCGCCACTCTCCTGTCGCCACATCTTTAGTCTTCATCTGGTGTTTCAAAGCCTCCATGTCCGCCGCCATCTTCCGAATTAGTTCATCTTGCTCCTTCACGCGATCTTCCAGGGCTTGAGGATCAATCCTCCTCCTTTGCCTGTCAGGACTTTGAGAGTGACGAGGGCTGTTATTCCGCCTTCCCCTGCCACTCCTCCTGGAGTTATGTTGTTGGGGCTCTAGATCTACCATAGGAGGGACAGAGGGTAATCCTTCTCGCCTTGCGCCCCCGTCTGGAGTTAGCCCGTCGACGGCGGACTGCGGTAGTTCTTCAATGTGTGCCATTGATTGAGAAAAGGAGAAGCTTAGTCAAGAGGTTTTTGTTCTTGTCTGTTTGTTCCCACAGACGGCGCCAATTGTACGGGGAAGAAATAATTCTCCTCGTATAATCCTGTTGACCAAGTCCACGCTCCTCCGTACGACGTCGCTTTATCACCTGAAAACACAAACGTGAGCTAGCCGGCGGGTGTGTGCCGGAAACCTCTCCGATGCCTAAGTCAGTAAGCTTGACAAATAGACAAAGTTTTTATGTTCTCAGAAAGAATTGTGTTCAATTACCTCCTCCAAGGTGATGTTTGTGAGCTTTTATAAGTTTCCCGTGGCACAATCCTAGTAGGATTTGTACTTCTCCATGCAGAGTCCTCTTAGGATTCATACTCCTAAGGATAATGCTTATCCTTTTACACCCTACCCCACTGCTTAAACCAAGTGGGATGGTTTTTACTTTGGCCGAACTACTATATGACCGAAATAAGCTTGGCTATGCAGAGCCACTGAATAAACCGAACTCATCCTTAGTTCGGTCCTTGCGTTTTCCCTTTCTTATCTCAGCTTTCCATGTAGAACCCATGGTACGGTCTTGGACCGAACCAACGACTTTCGGCCGGTCTAACCCCAATACCGGTATAACTCCAAGTTGCTTTCGGACCGAAGTATCTTTTACAGTCACGGTGCCGAAGTAACTTTATCTCCCTTAGGCTGGAGTAGCCTTGCCTCTCCTGGCCGGAGTAACACTGCGGCCTTCCCTGGGCCGGAGTAACATTGCGGCCTTCCCTGGGCCGGAGTAATATTGCGGCCTTTTCACCAAGTTTTTGGCACTTTGGGCCACAAAGCCCATCTCATAGCTCGGCCCAATTTTTACCAAAAATTACCCTCTCAATTTCAAAACTCAGAAACTCAAAATACAACTTTTACTCTCAAATCATATTTAGAAAATTCTACCAAACGTAACTTAAAACTTTAATTGTTGATGTTTATAAAATTTATCACTAACCTGAAATTATTTTAAAATTTATCACTAACCTAGAATTATTTTAAAAACCTGCACTGAATTATAATTGTCTCAAAAAAACAAATCAACACATTTGTGTACCTTTTTGTTAGTGAACTTTCTATATTATTTAAAAAGTCAAAAAAATTAACAAAAATATGAAAAAAAAAAATTCACTAAAAACATAAAAAGTAAAAAATTGAAAAGTAGTTTAATGACTACAATATATAAGAGTTTTAGGAACCAATTTTTTTGTCTCTAAAAATGAAATTTTGTTGTAAAAAATATTTGGAGACCAATTCTTGTCGTTGCGATGATAATCGCTAAAAGATCGTCCTGAAAAATAAAGAAATAGTTTTTAACGACAAAATTTTGAAAACGGCGCTAAGACCATCTCCAACCCTGAACCAAATCTGGCATCAAATTTAAAATTTGGTGAAAAAAACACTTTTTCATCTTTCAACGGTTTCATCAAATTGATATCAAATCGAGATTTCACCAAATGTTTCACCAAAATGAAGACAGGCTCCGCATTTCATCAAAACACTGTGCATGACCGTTGGGGTCGACCAATCGGTCGACCACCAAAAGGTTCAAACAGTTCCAAAAAAAAGGTCAAATAGTTGAAAAAAAAAATTTTTTTTTGCTTTACCGGTCGACCAGTCGGTCGGCCACTAACAGGTTCAAAAAGTTCAAAAAAAAAAAAAAATTTTTTTTGGCTTAACCGGCAACCAGTTATCCCGATACAGATTTGATGAAAGTTTGATGAAAATCAACCGTAGGGGCACTCAGTATCAGATTGAGGAAAAAATTATTTTTTTACTCAGATTTGATGAAAATTTTGGTTTAGGATTGGAGATGCTCTAAGCAAAAATAATTTGATCCCCAAAAAAGTGTAGTTTTTTAGACAAATTTAGTGCCAAAAAAAAAAAGAATTTATCATCAAATTTATTTCTTAAAAGGATTATTCTGGGGAGTGATTATTTTAATAATTTTTTAATTTTTTTACAAAAATACGTATAAAAAATAAAAATAAGAGTTGACGTTTTGATAGTAATTTATTTACTTTCTGATTATTTGAGATGGTTGCCAAAAACAAGCCTAAAAACAATTTTTAGGTGGAAGAATAGAACGTTCTTATTACAGACCCAAAACACGTTTTCATTGGGGTCTTTGTGAAGTAGCTTTTTATTCTGTTTTTAATTTTTTATTTATTTTGAGTTATATTATTTTTTATATTTTTTATTTAAAAAAAAAATAAAAAAAATATTAATTTTTTATCAACTTTTTAAAACACTCCAAAATCTGCTTCTTCAAATAGGGATGGCAATGGATAACCTACTCTGTGGGTATCTATGGAGAACCAACCCAAATACATGGATTTTCCCCTTTTTTTCTTATCCATGGGTAGGGTATGTGATATTCTTTAAATATCCACAGGGGACGGGTTGGGGATGGGTACCCACTAATTTCCCCATATGTTGCTTTTTTTTTTTTTTTTTTTTTTTTTTTAGATTCACAACCAAAACTAAATATACATTCAATCTTTTTTCTTTTATTTATTTATTTATTTTTTCAAGTTCACAACCAACTTCTTCTTTTTTTTTTTTTTTTAAGATCCACAACCAAAACTAAATATACATCCAATCTTTTTTTTATTATTATTTTTATTTTTAAGATTCACAACCATTTTTTAAAAATTCAAATAGCTTCTCCTGAAATTACATCCTGAACTAAATAAGTTACATCCGAGTAAGCTAAATAAATTTATAAACATCCTGAACTTCTCCGAATTGAATGGGGGAATTATCACCTGAAATTACAAAATTAACTGTGAATGTTACTAATACTCAAAACTTGGTTGCTAAAACTGGTAATAAAGAATAGAAATAATAGGGAATTATTTTTATTTTTAAGGTTCACAATTTATACAACATATATATATATATATATATTTGATTGTCTCAAAATTATATATTTGATTATTATAAAACAAACTTTTTAATTAATGCGTATTTGATTTTGTTGTTGAACCAAATAAAATAAAATAAGATTGAATGTATATTTAGCTTTTGTTGTGAACCTTAAAAAAAAAAAAAAAAGTTGTTAACACTAAATATATTAAAAAAAAAAGAAAAAAGATTGAATGTATATTTAGCTAAAACCCTTAAAAAAAAAAAAAAAGGTTGTTAACATTAAATATATTAAAAAAGAAAGAAAAAAGATTGAAGGTATATTTAGCTTTTGTTGTGAACCTTAAAATAAGAAAAAAAAAAAAAGTTGTTAACATTAAATATATTAAAAAACAAAGAAAAAAGATTGAATGTATATTTAGCTTTTGTTGTGAACCTTAAAAAAAAAAAAAAAAAAATTGTTAACATTAAATATATTAAAAAAGAAAGAAAAAAGATTGAAGGTATATTTAGCTAAAACTCTTAAAAAAAAAAAAAAAGGTTGTTAACATTAAATATATTAAAAAAGAAAGAAAAAAGATTGAAGGTATATTTAGCTTTTGTTGTGAACCTTAAAATAAAAAAAATAAAAAATAAAAAAAGTTGTTAACATTAAATATATTAAAAAACAAAGAAAAAAGATTGAATGCATATTTAACTTTTGTTGTGAACCTTAAAAAAAAAAAAAAAATTGTTAACATTAAATATATATATAAAAAAAAATGGGGATTAAAGTGGGTTGGGGAAAATCCATACCCATTAAGAAATGGAGAGGGTGATACCCATGGGGAATGGAGAATGGGGAATGAGAAAAATTTATTATAAGAGAATGGGGATGGAGAATTAATATCCACCCCATTAACCCCCATTGCCATCCCTATCTTCAAACAGTTGTCAGCTTTTGTTTTCTTTAACCTCCATCGTGCAAACAATTTGAGATATCAGATCTTGTATTCTTTTGTTAAAGTAAAGTAAAGATAGAGGATAAGATTTCACATTTTAGATTTTAGATATGTTGTTTAATTATTTGATTTTTTTTTTTATTATAGGTGTTTGAGAAGTGATTATTTTTAATTTTTTTTGATATTTTAACTATTTTAATAAATTTTTTTAATTTATGTATTTGAAAAGTTAGATTAAATTTTTATATTAATTATTATATTAAAAAATATATTTAAAATTAAAATGACAAATTTACTCGTAATCTTATTTTGAAGCCGGACCCTTTTTCAAAATAGATGTATAAGAATAAAATAGTCATTTAACTGCTGTGAAATGGCAGTCACAGACTCAGCCTACACTGTGTTAGTGACCGTGTAGGCTGTCCACCCCAGCCAAGGTCTTGTTTGGCAATATGTTTTTTTAATAATTTTTTAATTTTTTTTGATTAAAATGTGATGTAAAAAAAATTAATATATTTAGAATAATTTTTTGAATTTTTATAAAAAGATGTAAAAAAATAAGGAGAAAAAAAATTCTTTAATTTTTAGTATAAATTGTTAATTTTTTAATTTTTTTAATAATATTTTAATTTTTTGACTAAATAGTTTGATTTCAAACGAGGCCTAAATCAATGGTTGGGCTGCTACTGTTGTTGAGGCTAAAAGCTTTTTTTAGGCTTTGTGGCTAAAATAGCCTGTAGTCCCAGTTCCCAAACACGGCCATAGTTCGTCACTCCGGTGAGCTGTGACTGGAAAAACAAAGATGCCGGAAATTATTCTTCAGGCAGTTATTCAAAAAGCAGTTGAAATAGTCGGTAATCTGGCCGTCCAAGAAGTTTCCAGATTGTCTAGGCTGAAAGAAGACATGGAATGGATCGTGAGCGAGATGTTATACATCCAATCCTACTTGGAAGATGCTGATGCCAAGCAAGGTGGAAACAGGGCAGTGGCTACCTTTGTGACTGATGTTAGAGTCCTTGGTTTGGATGTCGAGGACATTATGGACACATATTTTCCTAAGATTGCATCATCCAAGAAAGAAGGGTTCTTCAGTCGTTTGAGGAGGGCACACGGTCTCTTTGGCTATGTTCACACTATTCATAACTTCGCTGCAGAGATTGATGGGATCAGAAGAAGGGTCAATGATATTAAAGATCGCAGACAGAGATATGGGATTGAAGAAAAAAGTGGCAATGACACATGGGATGCTAGACAATCTTTCCCTCATGTCGATGAACCAAATGTTGTTGGCTTTGAAGGACACATCGAAAAATTGGTGGGGATGCTAAACAAGGATTCACTGTGTGGTGTTATCTCAATTGCTGGGATGGCTGGATTGGGAAAGACAACCCTTGCTAAGAAAGTATATAACTCTGTTCAACAAAGTTTTGAGTGCTCAGCTTGGATATGTGTTTCTCAACAGCCAAACATAGTAGAGCTTTTGCGTGATGTAGCAAGTCAAGTGGGCTTGCACAAAGACAAATTGGAGCACAACGTTCATGCCAATTTGTTCAAATTTTTATGCGACAAAAGGTATGTAATAGTCATTGATGATTTGTGGAAGATTGAATCATGGGATGATTTAATGACAGGAATCCCTAACAATTCCAAAAGTGGTGGTAGAATAATCCTTCTCGAAACATAGAAGTAGGTAAAAGTGTAGGTGGGCAAAGCTCTCTTTACGAGTTACAACCCTTAGACAAAAAACAGTAGAAACCTCTTTTCCAAAATGGTTGAACGCTCTCTAGAGAATCCACCATTCGATAATTTAGGTGAACAAATATTAAAAAGATGCGGTGGTGTGCCACTCGCAATTGTTTTAACGGCAGGAATGTTGAGAGAAAAAACAGAACATGAATGGAAAAGGTTATTAGAAAACATGGGTCAAGAGAAAGATAAGTGTTCAAAGATCTTTGCTTTGAGTTACAAAGATTTACCCACAGAATTGAAACTATGCTTTCTCTATTTTGGGATTTTTCCAGAGGACTACGAAATTCTTGCATTTGACTTAATTAATTTATGGGCAGCAGAGGGATTTATTCGAGGGAGTGACACGCAAGAGGTTGAGGAAGTGGGGAATGATTACTTAAATCATTTGTTTGCTAGGAACTTGATCAAAGTGACTCGGAGAAAATTTGATGGGAGGATTAAAAGTTTACGCATTCATGATATTTTGCATGGTCTTTGTGTGACGGAGGCCAAGGAGATCAACTTCTTTAATACTCCCAATGCAGCAACTGTTGGTAATTCTGTTACGAAAGTGCGTAGAGTCACTACCAACCATGAGTGCATATCTTCTTTCAACAACTATGGAACACCCAAGCTTCGTGCAATGTTGTTTTTCAATGGGGAAGATTGGGGAGTTGATAATTTTCCTAGAGACTTGAGATTGCTTCGAGTGATAAGTCTAGAATGTCAAAGGGTTGCATTTCCATTGCCAAGTGAAATTGGCAATTGGAGTCACGTAACATACATTCAATTGAAAGTGCATAAGGTTTTTATCGAACTTCCTTCCACTATTAGCAATTTGAGAAATTTATTGATGTTGGATGTCCGACTTTGCACTTTACTCAATTTCCATATTTTATTTGGAGAATGAAGCAACTAAGACATGTTCTGCTACCTCATCCATATTTTATGAAGTATTATTACAACATTGAATTATCTTCTCAAAAGCAACTGCTCAACATGGGTAAGTTCCATCATCCAATTGAAGAAGAAGAAACTTTTGCAAATCTCCGAACACTCTTTTGGGTGCGTGTTTCTGATTTGCCTGCCAGTTTTTGCAAATTTACCAATTTGAGAAAACTAGGGATCTTTTTTACGTGCATTAAGTTCTCAAAACTGAAGGAGTTTTTAGATGCAGACATTGTTATCACACAAGCTAGAGATCTTGCATTTGAAGTGTGGGGATATTGATGCAAAAAATCATTCCAAAATGTTGGATCTGAATCTTTCTCGCTATGAAAATCTTTTCAAGCTGCATCTAAACAGGTTCAAGCTGGAGTTATCAAGACATAATCAACTGCCCCCAAACCTCACCAAGCTTACCCTCAGATACACTTGGTTGAAAGAGGACCCAATGGAGACTTTGAAGAAACTACCAAAGTTAGAGATCCTGGAATTGGGTTATTACTCCTACATGGGAAAGAAGTTGATGGTTTGCTCCGGAGAAGGGGGATCGTCCGATTGTTTCCCTAAACTTCAAGTGTTGGAAGTTGATGGATCCTCTGGTTTAAATGAATTCCTAGTGGAGGAAGCAACGATGCCTAAGCTCAGCAAGTTAACAATGAGATATTGCTATCGTCTAAATATGAAGGTTCCAGACAGGATAAAAGACATTATGGTTAGATATTGAAAAGGTTAGTTACTTACTTATTTTGACTGATGTTTTATTTTCGTGATCTTTTCTTTGTTTTTTTAGATATCTATCATCTTTATAAATAAAATGTAAAAAAAATATTAAAATGCATACTTAACAAATAAACAGTAGCAACTAATATGTCACATCATTTATATATACGCAAATTTTTGATTTGTGAAATCTACCTATGCTCCATTGTTTTTGGCAAATATTTATTTATTTATTTATTTATTTTTGATGCTTGACATTTTGATTTGTGATAATTTTTTTTTATTTTTTTGATGCATCTAACAAGTGTGGTGAGCTGCTACTTGGATAGATGGCAGTGATGGGCTACGGTGGACTGTTCTGAGTTTGTATCTTAACTGTGGGCTACTCTGTTAGTTTATTTCGGTGGCTCTTGGGTGTGTTTTCGAAGTTTGTTGTTCTTTGGTTGTATTCTTTTGTAGTTGGTTTCTGACCAACTCTTGATGGTGTGCTATCATATGATTGGGTGGGTTTCTCAGTGTCAACCTAGTTGGAATTGAGGAGTTCCGCTATGATGCTATTTGCACTCATTCGTTTCCTTTATTGATGTAATATTTTCAAATGTTTATCAATAAAATTTTCTCTTTTGCTAATTATTTTTTATTTTTTTATTTTTTTGACACGTAATTTTTTTTTTCTTTCTACATTTGAAATGTGGAAAATGTGTTTCAGATTGAAGTCTTAGTAATGCTGTCACACCACTGCCACCATCATCTTGCCACCATTGGGCACCACCACTACCACTAGCTCATTCGTTTCAAGATCGCAACCAAACATATAGAAAAAATATTTGATAATTTTTGTGGAAAGCACATTTTGACCGAAACAAACTCCTTAATTGATTCAAATTTTCAGAACAGTTGTAGTAAACCAAAACATTGGAATGCCTTTTGAATGATCAATCATTAATTCTTCTTGTTAATTAATTTGTGTTGATTTATTTAACTGTTTTTTTTTTCTCTCTTCATGTTAACCCATCAGGGGAATCAGTTTCTGTACGCTTGAAGATCACAAGACATTCCTGATCACTATCTCCAAAATGTTTCTCTGTCAGTTAGTTTCATTTCATGAATTTGTGTGATCACGTGGTTGCTCTCTAGTTGATTGATTGTAATAAGGAACATGGTATGCTATTATTAATGGTTTGTTTGTCTACTTCATGATTGTAATTGCAATGTAAAAACTCTTAGTTGTGTGTTGGTTTGAGCTTGTTTAATGGTTGGTTTAAGCGTATTGTCGATGTTTCAGAGTTCATTGATATTCTTGACGTGCTAATCACAACTTATGCCCTCGGCTCTGACTCATATGATTTTGGCTAAATTCTAACGTCTAGAATTCTGAATTGGCATTCTTTATATTTTTGGAAAGTTTTGTTAGGGGTGAGCATGGTCTGGATTGGACCGGATTGGGGTAAAATCAGAATCAATCCGTTATTTACGATTTTTGAAAAATTAGAGCCAATTCAATCCGTTTAAATCATGGAACCAATCCGAACCAATCTATTTAAACACGGATTAGATCAGTTTAGGACCACAGATTCACATAATTAAATAACAAAAAAATATATATATCATTTTAATTTCATAAAAATATAAACATAGAGCTATATTAGTTCCACAATAGTAACATGTCTTTCTATAATAGCGACATACTGTTCTAGAATTTAAACAACCATAAGAAAATTGGTTTCACCATAAGTATTTAGACCATTACAAATTAAAACTAAAAACTAACAAACAAAAGTAATAAAAGAAGATATGATGCAGGTTTAGGTTTGAGTTTAGGTTTTATATAGAATAAGAGAAGATACTATGGGGAGGGTGTATAATAATAATATAAACTATTCGTGGGGTTCAATCCAGAACCAATCCGTGGACTACGGATTTTTAATTCTTCAATCCAGAACCGAACCACGGATTCAAAAAACCAATCTAAACCTATCAGATTGGACTGAACTGGATCAGATTACGGATTTCACGGATTCCTTACTCAGCCCTAAGTTTTGTCGTGCAATTACTTTATTTAGAAATTTTTATTTTCGGTGTTGTTTATTTTGACACGTTTCTTAGATCTAGCAGTATTCACAAGTTGAGCTTTCGCTTAATACTAGTAGCTTAGCATTTTTTTTTGAATCCTTTCAGTGGGAATGTGAAATATATATTCGGCAGTAAATTTAGCACCCAGTTGATTGATTGTGGTAAGGAATTGAGTATGTTATTAGGATTTATTGATGTTCAGTAAATGAATGGACATAGTTTTTATAATACACAGAAGTGCAAGAGGTAACTAAATGGTATGCATAATGAGAGGGTAATTTATATATAAATTGGGCCGAGCTGGGTAATGGGCCGCTGTGGGCCACAGTAAGAAAGGCAGAGTAAGGGTCTTGGTGTTAGCCCGGTCCAAGAGAGTCTTGGAGTTAGCTCGGTCCTAGAAGGTCTTATTGTTATCCCGATCCAGGAGAGATTTGCGGATAGTCCGGTCACAACACTCAGAGTTAGCCCGGTCGTGGCATAATGCAGTTAGCTCGGTCAAACCTAGCCATTCGTTAGCACGGCCTAAGCACACTATGGACTAGTATGGTTTGTACAGAAGAAACCAAGGTACACGCAGTGAAAGGAAAAACCGAACTAGGTGGAGCTCGGTCTATTCTGCGGCTTTAGCATGGCCACGTTATCCTGGTCGTATTGACATCCAACCGAGGTAAAACCATCTCACTTGATTTAAGCAGTGAGGAGGGTGTTGAAGGATAAACATCATCTTTCAGGAATGTGATTCTTGGGAGGACTCTACATGGAGGAGTAAGAGTCCTACTAGGATTGTGCCACACGGAACCTATAAAAGTTCATAACATCACCTATGGAGAGGTAAAACTTTGATTCTCGAATACACAAAGCTTTTGTCTATTTGTCTATTTTGTTGACTTAGGCATCAGAGAGGTATCCAGCACACACCCGACGGCTAGCTCGCGTTTGTGTTTTCAGGGAGTAAAGTGACGTCGTACCGAGGAGCGCAGACTTGATCAACAGGATTATATGAGAAGGTTTATTTCTTTCCCGTACAATTGGCGCCGTCTGTGGGAAGATCAGACAAGGAACAAAACCTCTTGATCAAGTTTCCCTCGCTAATTGAATGGCGCACAGCGAAGATTTACCGCAGTCCACCATCGACAGACAAACCCCAGAGGGGGGTGGGAGGCGCGAAGGATTACCCTCTATCCCTCCCATGGCGGACTTAGAGCCCCAGTGACAGAATCCCCAGAGGGATACAAGGGGAGGCGGAACAACAGCCCCCGTTACTCTCACTCACAAAGTCCTGAAAGGCAAAGGCGAAGAATTAACCCACAAGCTCTGGAGGATCGCGTAAAAGAGCAAGATGAACTAATAAGGAAGATGGCGGCGGACATGGAGGCAATGAAGCGCCAGATCAAGGGAAAATGGGTGGTGACAGGAGAGAGGCGCAAAGGCAATATGCCTCCTCGCCACCCAGAAGATCGTGGTAGGCGTACCACGCCATCACAAGCAGAGAGTAGAAACCTCAGGACAAGCGACACTTAATCAAGGACTTCCAGAACTCGTTACTCCAAGTCTGAGAGAACGAGATCATTGAGGTCTTATACTGAGGGAAGTACCTATCGGCCCTCACATACGCACCAGACATCATCCAGGAAAACGGAGCTGCCTAGATCGTCCGACTTATGGACTATGCTTGAAGAAAGGGCGCGACAGAAAGAGGATGCCAGGGTACACGGCCCGCACAAAGTTTCAACCCTTCAGCGGTTGGCTCCTCGGACGCATGGAAGCGTCGAGGTTGGAATGCCAATACCGCACCTTGCCTACGAACCAACAGATAAAGCGTTGGCAAGACTACATAGCTTGCTGTTCGTTCCGGCGGTTGAGAATGCACCATTACCCTCGGGCTTCATCCAACCTAAATTTACCACATATGAAGGGAAGACAGACCCTTACATGCGCCTAAGCCACTTTCGCCAGGTCATGGCAGTATACCAGCAGAACGAAGCTTTGATGTGCATCCTATTCCCATCCAGCCTTGGTGACCTAGGTTTAACCTGGTTCGAAAGGCTACCACAAGGCAGCATAACCTCCTGGGTGCAATTAGCGGAGGCGTTCGTGACAAGATTCAGAACGAACACCATGACGCCAGTGGAGATCGATCAGCTACTCTCCATTGACATGGGCGATAAAGAAACATTGAGGTCCTACAACAGTCGCTACTGGGAGACGTTCAACCAGATAGAGGACTGCCCCACCAATCTCGCCATCGCACAATACAAAAGAGGACTTCCAGTCAGAAACAGATTGAGGGATTCGATTACAATGACTCCACCCCTCACGATGGAAGCCTTGATGGAAAGAGTACACCAACATATTCGGGTGGAGGAGGATGGCGCCCGTGCCAAATAAAAATCTGGTGCAACAGTAACACCAGACAAGAAGACTACAACGAAGGTTAATACGGTAGAACGTCAAAGCAAGAATGGACGAGGTAGGCGAGACAACGAAGAGGACCGAGATAAAAGATGGTTGAGAGTCCGCACTACCATTACCACGGTATTCAATAAACCAATCTACCGGATTCTCAATGAGATACGTGATGAACCTTTCGTCAAATGGCCAACTAAATTGGGAGAAGCACAGAAGGACTACGACGAAAGATCTCGGTGCACTTTCTATAAGGAAAAGGGGCACCGCACTGAAAACTGCACGTCGTTGAGACAACATCTGGAGAAGTTAGTGGCAGCTGCTCACCTGGACCGGTACATAGAAGGAGGGACGCAGCCAGCCCCCCAAAACCAGGACCACCCAGACAAAACACCGACTGACGCCCCACCTCAAGGCGTGATAAACGTAATACATGGGGTGTTCGAGCCTGAGCGAGTATGTGAGCTCAGGAGCATGATAAAGAAGGCTGAGCACTTAAGGGAGGTATTAAGTTCACAGCCCATCATTAAAAAGGGAAAAACAGAGGCCACGAACGTCATGTATTTTTTAAACAAGGACTTGGAAAGGATATATTGCCCTCACAACGATGCACTGGTCGTCACTCTCCGCATCAAGGATTACGACGTCAGACGAATTTTGATTGACCAAGGAAGCTCATGTGAGATAATGTACTACGAAACTTTCAAACAGTTGAAATTGAAGGACAAAGACTTGGCATCCGCCGTATCTCCCCTGATCGGGTTCAACTCAATGCCAGAATGGCCAGTCGGCAAGATAATCCTCCCAGTCAGAGCTAGAAGCATGACTAAACAAGTGAAATTCTGGGTATTGAAAGTGCCTTCCACTTACAACATAATCTTGGGAAGGACATGGCTGCACGCCATGAGAGCAGTAGCGTCAACATACCATCAAGTCATGCAGTTCCCCAATGAAGCCAGAGTAATTGAAGAGGTCTATGGAGATTAAATTATGTCCAAGCAATGCTTCATCACAGTAAATGGCAGCCGAGCTACCAAGGGGTTTGTTCAAATTGTGGAAGAACCCGAAAATAATGAATTATTTGCGGATGTTGGCAAAGCCGCTAAACAGAAGGCAGTGGAAGACTTGGTACAGGTAAGAATAGATTAAAAGAACCCGGATAAGTTCTTTTTGCTTGGCTCATCTATGTCCAGCACTGAAAGAATAGAGGTCATAGAATTCTTGATCTCAAACATCGAAGTGTTTGCCTGGACACCGTATGACATGCCTGGCATTGACCCAAGCTTCATCTGTCACCAATTGAATGTCCACCCAACTGCCAGACTAGTTATACAGCGCACTCGCAGATCGGCACTTCACCATGCCGAGATAGTGGCAGAGGAAGTAGAAAACCTACTAGGAGCAGGAGCTATCAGAGAGGTGCACTACCCCAGATGGATCTCCAATACAGTGGCGTATCTGTGTGGACTACAAAACGGTCAACAAGGCATGCCCAAAAGACAGCTTTCCTCTTCCATGGATAGACCAACTGGTAGATCTGACAGTAGGACACAACCGTCTTAGCTTCCTCGATGCGTATAGAGGTTACCATCAGATCGCTATGTATGAACCAGACCAGGAGGTCACGTCTTTTATAACACCAAGAGGACTGTACTGCTACAAGGTCATGCCCTTTGGCCTAAAGAACGCAGGGGCAACATTCCAACGGATGGTCACCAAGATGTTTGAACCATTGTTAGGCAGAACGATGGAGGCTTACATCGACGACATGGTGGTCAAGGGCAAGGACAAGAGCGAACATCTCAAGGACCTAGGTGAGATGTTTCAGATCCTGAAGAAACACAAGTTATGCCTTAATGCATCTAAGTGTGCGTTCGGCGTAGGATCTGGCAAATTCCTAGGCTTCCTGGTAACCAACCGTGGCATAGAGGCAGACCCTTCTCAGATCAAAGCGATCCAGGATCTAGAGAGGCCCAACTCAGTAAAAGAAGTACAGCATCTCACTGGTATGACAGCCGTGCTAAACCGGTTCATAAGTCGGTCGTTAGACAGATGTCGACCATTCTTTCAAGCATTAAAGGCCAAATTTCAGTGGGATGAAGAATGCGACCGTGCCCTTGAAAGTTTGAAAGAATACCTGTCTTCTCCACCGCTGTTAGTGACCCCAATACCTGGAGAAGAACTATTTTTGTACCTGGCAGTCTCACAGCACGCAATTAGCGCAGTGTTAGTCCGAGCGGAAGGAATCCAACATGTATCCATCTTTTATGTCAGCAAGACATTGCTGGGCACGAAAACCAAGTACTTACCATTGGAAAAATTGGCCTTAGGCTTGATGATGGCATCAAGAAAGTTGTCGTACTACTTTCACGCCCACACCATAATCGTCCTCACAGCTTTCCCATTAAAACCTCTGTTTGAGAGAGCGAACTTTTCTAGGCGAATCTTGAAGTGGGCAGTGGAGCTGGGACAATTTGACATCAAGTTCCAACCCAGAACCGCGATAAAAGCGCAAACCTTGGCAGACTTTGTCGCAGAATTCACCCCAGGAAGTCATCATATCTGCCCAGTCGACCTAACGGATGCAACCGAACTAGGGTTAGAAGTTGACGCTGGAATAGCGCAACCCCTGGTGCAGGATACCCAGTCAGACCCTAAAGTAGACCAGAGTAAAGTAAGGGAGAAAGAAGTAAACCATGCTACACCAAGCAAAGATTCACCAGCAAATGAAGACTCGGTATAATCAGATAATGAGGGGCAAACAGTAAGCATGGACTTGGAAGAAAACATCAGCAACACTCAGGACCCCAAGGCATCATCCGATCCCTCTACCTGCTGGAAGTTATTCGTAGGAGAAATGTGGAAGCTCTTTGTGGATGGAGCATCCAACAGGCACGGAGCAGGGCTCGGCATAGTCCTCATCTCACCAGATGGCCTAGTAGTGGAACAAGTAGACAACCTTGGCTTCCCAGCATCAAACAACGAGGCAGAATATGAAGCGCTTTTAGCAGGATTGAAATCAGCATCCTACATGAAAGCCACCGAGCTAATGGTTTACAGTGACTCATAGTTAGTGGTAAACCAAATTTCAGGTGACTACGAGGCAAAAGACGACAGGATGGCTAAGTACCAAGAATTAGTCAGAAAAGAGATCAAGAAATTTAAAGTAGTACGGATAGAACAGATTGGTAGGGAAGAGAACAGTAGAGCGGACGAACTAGCAGGCTTTGTTTCAATGGCAGATACATCCATCCCACATCTATTACTGATTGACTACTTACCAAGACCAAGCATTGAAGAACCTGAAGTAGAAGAAGTATGTTGCGTCGAACTAGGCCCTTCATGGATGGATCCCATCATAGCATTCTTAAAAGACGGCGTCCTACCGGAAGAGAAAAAAGAGGCCAACAAAATAAGAGCAAAGTCGCAGCGATTTTGGCTCTCCCTATCAATGGCATTGTACAAGAAATCCTTCACATGACCTTATCTGAAGTGTGTCCATCCCAGCAAAGTTGAAGCGTTCTTGTTCGAGATACACGAAGGCGTATGTGGAAGCCACCAAGGAGGAAGATCATTAGCTTACAGAGCCATTTCGCAAGGATATTGGTGGCCGTACATGCAAGCAGATTCAGAGAAGTATGTAAAGAGGTGCGAGAAATGTCAAAAGTTCGCACACCAAATACATCAGCCAGCCAGAGAACTTCTACCATTAACTAGCCCATGACCCTTCGCAATGTGGGGTTTGGACATAGTAGGGCCACTCCCAACAGCACCCGGCAATAGCAAGTTCTTTCTAGCAGCAACAGACTACTTCACAAAGTGGGTGGAGGCAGAAGCACTAGCATCAATAAAGGAGAAAGATGTGAAGAAATTCGTCTGGCAGAATATCATTACTCGATTCGGCATACCAAAAGCTCTAATATCAGACAATGGCACCCAGTTCGACTGCAAAAGTTTTAGAGGCTTTTGTGAAGAATACAAGATAGAGTTCTACAACTCTACACCGGCTTACCCCTAAGCAAACGGCCAAGCAGAAGCATCAAACAAAGTTGTCTTGGATGGATTGAAGAAAAGGCTAGAAAAAGCAAAAGGCAAGTGGGCTGAAGAGCTCCCTCATGTTTTATGGGCTTACCGTACCACACCTCGTCGATCTACTGGGGAAACACCTTTTTCCTTGGCCTATGGCATAGAAGCAGTAATCCCATTAGAAGTCGGCCTCCCTACAATCAGAAGTGAAAATTTTGATCCAGACCTAAATGGAGAAGCCATCGCCTTGGAGCTCGACCTTGTGGAAAAAATAAGAGAAAGAGCACTGGTTCACATCGCCTCATACTAGCAAGAGTTATTTAGGAAATACAACAAGACAGTGCATCCAAGACAATTCAAGATTGGAGATTGGGTACTTCACAAAGTAATGGGAAACACTTTGGTACCCGGAGATGGCAAGCTAGGGCCCTATTGGGAAGGACCATACAAAGTGGTTAGATTAGCAGGAAAATGGGCATACCACTTGGAAGATGAAGACAGCAAAACCATTCCAAGGCTGTGGAACACCGCCAATCTCAAGTTATTTTATTTTTAGCTTTTCTTCCAAGTATTTGTAGTTTTTTCCTTTCTCAATAAAACAAACAATTTCTTTTCAGCACAATTATTTCATTCTGTAAAAGATTGT
Organism: Camellia sinensis; assembly: GCF_055761805.1. Classification (NCBI taxonomy): domain Eukaryota; kingdom Viridiplantae; phylum Streptophyta; class Magnoliopsida; order Ericales; family Theaceae; genus Camellia; species Camellia sinensis. The sequence goes on along the minus strand of NC_138973.1, from coordinate 101,629,479 downwards.
TTTAGTAAGTTAGAGACATTGTAAGCATAGTTGGCAGGAATAACCAACTTAGAGGTTGGCCGGAATAACCAACACCCCTCCTAAGCCCAGGATAAGGATCCAGGCTGTAGGACGTTTGGCTGGAAAAACCAAACACTTTACTCTAGCTTGGCTGGAAAAACCAACTTAGAGGTTGGTTGGAATAACCAACACCCCTTCTAAGCCCAGGATAAGGATCCAGGCTGTAGGACGTTTGGTCAGAATAACCAAAGACTTTGCTCTAGGTTGGTTGGAAAAACCAACTTAGAGGTTGGCTGGAATAACCAACACCTCTCCTAAGCCTAGAATAAGGATCCAGGCTGCAGGACGTTTGGCTGGAAAAACCAAACACTTTACTCTAGGTTGGCTAGAAAAACCAAACACTTTACTCTAGGTTGGCTGGAAAAACCAACTTAGAGGTTGGCTGAAATAACCAACACCCCTCCTAAGCCCAGGATAAGGATCTAGGCTGCAGGACGTTTGGTCGGAATAACCAAACACTTTACTCTAGGTTGGCAGGAAAAACCAACTTAGAGGTTGGCTAGAATAACCAACACCCCTCCTAAGCCCAGGATAAGGATCCAGGCTGCAGGACGTTTGACTGGAAAAACCAAACACTTTACTCTAGGTTGACTGGAAAAACCAACTTAGCCCTCTTCAGCCGAGATAAGGATTCAGGCTGAAGAGTGGTTGGCTGGAAAAACCAACACTTAGTCCTCTTCAGCCGAGATAAGGATTCAGGCTGAAGAGTGGTTGACTGGAAAAACCAACACTTAGTCCTCTTTAGCCGAGATAAGGATTCAGGCTAAAGAATGGTTGGCTGAAAAAACCAACACTTTGTACTCTTCAACTGAGATAAGGATCTAGGCTGAAGAGTGGTTGGCTGGAAAAACCAACACTTAGTCCTCTTCAGCCGAGATAAGGATTCAGTCTAAAGAGTTGTTAGCTGGAAAAACCAACACTTTGTACTCTTCAACCGAGATAAGGATCTAGGCTGAAGAGTGGTTGCTTGCAAAAACCAACACTTATTGTTGGCCTGATAGATTGGAAAGCTAAAGACCGGGATAAAGTATCTCGGAAAGAGAAGGTTATACTTCATTCAAACTACAGTTGGAAAGCAAAGTACATGCATAGAAGTAAATCGAAATAACAGTACAAAAGAAATTTCATTAATCATGCAAAGTCAAAGTACAAAAAGGGGACTTCAGCCCGGTTACCATTTCTTGTCAAAAAAAAAAAAAAAAAATACAAAGTCAGGCAAATAGGTCGTCAAGATCAGCATCTAGTTCAACTCGGAGCCCGATTTCAGTCAGGAGCATAGTTTCGGTCGGAGGCACGATTTCAGTGGGTTGCTCGTTAGTCAGGTCTTCCACCGTTGGCTCCACCCGAGCTGACTGATCGACGGGATCATTGACGACTGGGGTATCGATGGGCACGATTTCTTCTTCATCATCTGAAGCTTCGAGAAATTGTTGTTGAGTGGTGGCAGCTTACTCCGCAAGTGAGCTCGGTATGAAGTATTGAGGAGGATTGAAGACCTCGGTCTCAAGCCCATGACCGAGCTGCACTACAGCACCCCTCCACCCGTACTTAAAGAAGAGGTCCTTTGTAGCTTCACACTGCTTAATGTACAGGGCTTCACCTTCTTTAAAGCCACGGTCTTCCGCATCTTCCAGCTTCTTCTCAAGCTTGGTTATCTCGGCATTCTTTTTCCCTTCAAGCTTGGCTAGCTCGCGCAAATATTTGTCTTTTATCACAGCAACAACCTTTTGTTTGTCCGCCTCAGCCGAGCTAACAAGACCGGACAGACGACCATTCTCGGTTCGTAGCTCGGCCAGCTGCTTCCTGGTCTCTTCTAGCTTGGTGATTTTTTCAGTTACTTCGGCCATAGCCTGCCTTGTTGTTTTACGAAGCTCCAACACTCGCTTATGAGCGATATGGTTCTTTTGTATGGCCTACAAAGGGATGGAAAGAAACTTTTTTACATACGACCGAGCAGAAAGTTGTAAGAATTTGAAAGATAAGCAAGAGAGCTACTTACCGACACCATGGATTTTGTGGATGAGCGAAGTGCCTTTAGCTCGGTTAGGTGGTCGTGGTGCTCCATGTCAGGTGGAAGGCAAACACTTTTGGCTAGATTAAAGGCCATTAGGTGATCTTTTTCAGCGACCACCGAGTCTGTATCCCGTATAGCACGATTCTGAAAAGTGATTTTTGGAGCCCACTTTGAAGAGTTAGCTCGGTCAGAGCGCTCCGGTTGTGGGCTTCGTAGAGGGCTTGGTGGAGGAATGGTATCCTTTTCATCAACAAGGCATGGCTCGGTCGTGGAAGTCCGAGCACGCTTGTTTGGACGAGATGAAGAGGGTTGATGCGTCAGTAAGGCCACCACGGTCTCTTGGGGTAGGCTTGCTGGCGGTACCTCGGCTTGGTTTGTTTCGATCAAAAGGGCCCTCACAGCTCGTTTTTTGGCCATCTATTGCTCAGCAGTTAAGGGGATCAATCTGATTTGAGGCAAGTTTGGGTCCGGTTCAGGAGAGGCTTCCAATAAGAAATCAGTTACCTTGGTCTTCCGTTTGCCACTATATCGGTAGGTTGGTTAAAAGTCCAGTAGCTCGGTCCAACTTCGGTTTGGATATCACAGGGCGGCGCGAAGTATATTCAAGTTAGGGTAGTTGTATTGGGACTTGAGGAAGTTCGAATCTGCATAAAAAAGATAAACAGTTAGTACGGTTTAAGATGAGAAAATCGAAGTAAAGAAAGGCATAGTATGAGGCTGAAGTAACTCTACCGACTACACCCTTGTTCCAATTTATTCTGTCACCAGGGATCTGGGCCTGTTGGTCCTCAAAATTTCCAAATACCCAAAGGAAGTCATCATCATTTACGTCTTTATCCGGGGTACCCTTTATTATTTTTTCACACCGTCGTCTTATTCTTAAATAATAGACCCATTTATCTTCGGCGGAGCCTATAGAATATTGATGGAACAGCTCGGCTAAACTGAGATTAAGGCCAGCCTGGCGGTTTAGCTCGGCAATACCATTTATTATACGGTAAGAATTGGTGGAAAGTTAGGTTGGGCAAAGGTTGGTCTGCCTAAGGAATTCATAGAGGAGAGGCTGTACAGGGAATCTTAGTCTGGTCTCCACTATGGACAATAGGGTAAAGGGAACGAAGCCGTGTTTTTCCCATGGTATGATATCCAGGTCGGCTAGGGAGAGATGGATATCATTAGGGATGTTATAATCTTTTTGGAATTCGGCCATGGCGCCTGGTGAGTTAACTAAGAACCTATACTTTCCCATTTATGGTTTAAGTTATGAATAAATTAAACTGGAGTGTTAGCTTGGTCGAAGAGTGATGCTGAGTAGCTCAGTCGAGCGCTCAAAGGAGTGCTTGGACAGCCTAAGTCTGCAAAGTGAAAAACAAAGGTGTTAAGCACAGATCGATTGGACCATGCTAAAAGAAACAAAGGCAAGATAATTGAAGACCTAGCACGGCTATGTGAAATGCTACGGATCTTAGCTCGGTTTGAGCAAGTTGTTTGTTAGCCTGGTTGAGCCTCTAGGGGCAGCGTTCTTAGTTCGGTCCAAACTAAGAGGGCTGGTTTAGCCCCAAGCTGTAGCTCAGTCGTGGTTAAGGCATTCAAGCGCGGTATTGCGCAAACTTAGTACGGTTCGATAACTCGGCTAAGTGAATCAGAAGGTATTTGAGACCTATTGAAACTACGAGTAGGGTATGAAGTTTTAGGCCGGTTGTTTAGTTCGGCCAGGGTCGTACCTAATACAAATAGTATCCTAGCTCGGTTGGAGTGTGATTTTGGATCAAATGCAGTGTTTCTCAAGTTATTCGTGACATACGAGTGGTTCTATTACTTGGTGCTTCCCAGAAAAATGGAAGCAAACATGGTATGTATTTTGAAAAACATGTGAATACTAAACTATGTATTGCAAAAACAGTGCGAAATAAATGAAAAGGAAACAGATTCGAACCACTTACCAATTCAAGATAGAGGAACTGAAGAAAGGAGCGATGGCAGCAAGAACGCAAGTTTTGCAGGCACTGTGTTTGAGAAAAGAGAAAGCTCAGAGAAGAGGGTAAGAAGAAGGTGAATAGTGCAAGTGAAATGATTCAAAAACAAAGGGTTTGGTTTTGTGGAAAGAGAGAGAGAAATGGCGGGACTGTTCAAAAAACACGAGGTACGAAGACGGCATGACAGATACACGTGGCCAATAAGAGTTTGCCACATGTCCATGGAATGGAAATCGATTCAGTTACAGCGATTGAAAAGACGTTTTTGACCGGACAAATAGAGCCTAGTGTGAATTTAACTCGGCTGTAAAGTTAAAGAATTTAGCTCGATTGGTAGGCTAAACCTTTTTTTAGCTCAGCTGGTAAAAAGGTAATCCCTATTATGCTATACAGATGGAATTAAGGGGCAATTGAGAGGGTAATTTATATATAAATTGGGCCGAGCTGGGTAATGGGCCTCTGTGGGCCACAGTAAGAAGGGGTAAAAGGGTCTTGGCGTTAGCCTGGTCCAAGAGAGTCTTGGAGTTAGCCCGGTCCTAGAAAGCCTTATTGTTATCCCGGTCCAGGAGAGATTTGCGGATAGTCCGATCACAACACTCAGAGTTAGCCCGGTCGTGGCAAAATGCAGTTAGCTCGGTCAAACCTAGCCATTCGTTAGCACGGCCTAAGCACACTATGGACTAGTATGGTTTGTACAGAAGAAACCAAGGTACATGCAGTGAAAGATCAGGAATGTGATTCCTGGGAGGACTCTACATGGAGGAGTAAGAGTCCTACTAGGATTGTGTCATACGGAACCTATAAAGCCTCATAACATCACCTATGGAGAGGTAACACAACTTTGATTCTCGAATACACAGAGCTTTTATCTATTTGTCTATTTTGCTGACTTAGGCATCGGAGAGGTATCCGGCACACACCCGCCGGCTAGCTCACGTTTGTGTTTTCAGGGAGTAAAGTGACGTTGTACGAAGGAGGGCAGACTTGATCAACAGGATTATACGAGAAGGTTTTATTTCTTTCCCGTATACATAACATTGAATGTAGAGAGGGATTGTCAGGTTACTTAATTCTCACGTTTTATCTAATTAACATGGGGCTATAAATATGGCTTGATTTTTATTTATTTATTTATTTATTTTTGGCTTAGAATGATGTACAATATTTGATAGTTTCCAAGTGTATAAACATGGAATCAAGTGTATCTGCTTTGGTCCAAGATATTGAGCTGTCATACTGGATGAAGAACCAGATTGACAAGATCTCTTCTTCAATCTTTGCTGAAATTTTGATGATGTACACACTATATATCAAACTGCTAAAGATCACTCAACAAAACATTAATAATAATTCCAAGTTTCATTTACTAGGTTGGATTTTCTAATACTAGTTTTAGACTATAACCATTGATTTTTCAAATGGAATGTTATCTATACGATATTTTAAATGGAAGGTGATATCTTGATTTGATTATACCATTCTATTGCAGTGTTCTCTATTCCTGTGACAGATTCCACATGATTGGATGATGAGGATTATAGTATGTGAGCGTGCGTGCGTGCACACACACTATCTCCACTAGGAACTGAACATTATATCAAACTGCTAAAGATCACTCAACAAAACATTAATAATAATTCCAAGTTTCATTTACTAGGTTGGATTTTCTAATACTAGTTTTAGACTATAACCATTGATTTTTCAAATGGAATGTTATCTATATGATATTTTAAATGGAAGGTGATATCTTGATTTGATTATACCATTCTATTGCAGTGTTCTCTATTCCTGTGACAGATTCCACATGATTGGATGATGAGGATTATAGTATGTGAGCGTGCGTGCGTGCACACACACTATCTCCACTAGGAACTGAACATTTTATAAAAATGATAACAATTAGCTAAATATTCAAGAACATAATTGACACTTGAAAGACGAGCTCCTCCATTCACTATTTGCCGGGGCATGCCATAGAGCGCGAAATCATAGATAACAACCTAATCCTTGAACTTTCCTCCAGCCTTGTAATGGATCCACAACAAACGACCAATCCATTTCACAATCTGAACCTTCTGAGTCTCCAAAAGGCAAGAAATGAAATGAATTTGGTGTTATTATCCAAAATCTCATAGCTAAAGCACTTTGTTCAATAGGATCAAATGCAAGATGTGCTACAATTTAACAAGTGTTCAATTATTGTTGTTTGGATAAAGACATTCAGCACCTCATTATCGTGTCCAAACAAATGTCAATTTTGTTTGGCAGCTCCAAGAGCTTGTTTCATTCGCTGCGCCATGCCCTGCAGAACAGTATTGTAAAAAGAAACCAAGCCCTCCTGTGTCTGTCCCTCTACTGGATTCATAACAAATGACCAAACAATTTCAGATCCTTCTCCTTCAGTGCTTTTAATAGGCAACAACTTCATTGTTGCCATGTAACACTCAAACCCAATGTTGCTGTCCACAAACTCATAGCTCAAGCACTGCCCAACCCGATCAATATCTACCAACTTCTCCAATGCCCATTTTGAAACTGTTTCTCCCGAACCAGTATCGGATGTGGAAGCACAGTACCGGATGCAACCTGGTTCACCTGAAGTGCCTTCAACTCCATAACAAGTGTCTACCACTGAGACCCACTTGTGGACGTTGAAGAAGTCCTCCAAGAAAGGCCATATTTGGTCTGCCTTGAAACCTATTAGCTTGGCACTAACCCTGCCTTCCCACTTCTTTTCAACTTCAGTGGCCATGAATGAATGTAAGTAAGCTATTTGTTGCCCAGCTTCTTCTAGTTATAGAACAACATGAGCACCGAGTTACCAAAACATCCTCATTTGTCCACAGGCAAAGAGAGCATCTTTTGAAACTGACATGGGAATCGTTGTGATTGTAGAGGGGTTTTGGCATTTTTCTTTTGTAGCATCTACAAATTGGCCGACCAGGGAAGGTGCTAAAACAAGAAGGATAGTGCAAAGCAAACAACTGCAAGATAAAATAGTAATACACAATTGCCATTTGGTAAACGATTACAGTTTACTGCACAACTGTCCGTTCCCCGACTTAATTTTTAACCTACTTTCTAGGGATTGGGAGAATGAATCTGAGATGAACAGGTTCAATACACAAAGGCCATGTTTGTTTGGGTGGACATGAGCTTGGGATTGGACTAATAGTCCAATAAAATTATTAATCCGATATTTGGTTAAACAATTGAAGTACGGACTAATTATTTTAAACTTGACTTTTAGTTAAGATAGGATACATAATCCAACGGATTCGTAATCCCAGGACTATTAGTCATAGGAATGCTAATCCAGTCCGTCTAAACAAACATGTCCAAAAGGGATTTCCCAATTCATACTCATAGGCACTGATTTTGTTATATAAAATGTGCCAAAGAATCTTTTATTTGCTGATAATAAAATAAAAAAAACCAATGTGTCAAAGAATCACTGAATATAACAACACAGACAACAATTATGAAAGCAAAATGAATTCCCAATTCAAACTCATATGCATTGAATCTACACTTATCAATGTTTATTATTCATTTTCAATAAATCTTCTTATTTAAACATCTTAAATCATAGACAAAATAACATTAAATGAATCTTTTTCAGTGCAAGTAACAAAAGAATACTTCATCCACTAACCTCCTAGAGTGAGGTGTAGGAGTCCTAGCTATTTGACCTAGCCCCATTAGTTATAAATTTTATGCCCTTATTCAACATAAGTTATATTTACACTGAGTAGTCTTTCAAGTATTTTGATTTTTATTTAAAAAAGTTTAGAAACACATAAACCAAACATAGAGCCAAATACACAAAATATATGAATGGATAAAAGTTTACAAGATTGGGGTCCAATTATGGTATTGTAAAATCCTATACATCTAAGTATTTTCTATGTGCAATTCTATGTTTAGTTTTTGTGTTCTTTAACATATTTTTATTTTGAGATTGTTTTTTAGTTTTGGTACAAAAAGAGATTGTGACTAGGTATGGACAGATCAAAATAGGCGAATTGGGTGATTAAGATCTACGAACTGGATCTTGGAAGCAAGTGTTGTCTACTATACTATTTGTTGCCATAATCGTACCAACTTGACAAATCAACAAAAAAAAAAATACAAAACATAATCCAATGATTAAAAAATTAAAGTAAAATGACTTTAGGATTACACATTCGAAAATAACATATAAACCTCCATCATTAGATCTCCGTACCAAGATCATGAAACAGAAATACACAACTAGAAAACTTACTAAAATATATCTAATTAAAACAAACAAAAAAAAAGGTGATGTTTAAGTGAATAGCCTTGTATATGCCACTTTGAGAGAGCAAAACCTGCTTGCAAGACTCACTGATGAACATAACAAAAACTAGTACAACAACCACCAAATATGAGAAACAAGAACTTTAACAATGGCATCAATTACTTTCAATAGTAGCAAGAATAGCTTCCTCCATTCTTTGAGCCATGACTTGCAAACCTGACCCAATAAAACAATCCAAATCCTGTGGTTGCCACCCTTGTACTGGCTCAACCTCATAGCGCCACTCAATGTCACACCCCTGCTCCCCACGGGGCACCACTTTAACTGTCGACACATAAGAGTTGAACCCAACATTTCCATCTACTATGGAATAGCTAAAAGTCATATTTTTTGGATCGATGGATAGGAGTTTCTGCTTAGTCCAATTCACAATCTCATCACCACTGTTGACTGGTGTTCTAAAGCCAGAACAATAGCGCACGCAGCCCGGTTGGCCAGAGATGCCTTCAATAGGCAAGCAGGTGGTGAGAGTTGGAAACCACTTGTTTAGGCCAAAGAAATCTTCCAAGAGAGGCCATACTTGTTCTGCTTTGCTACCTTGTAGCTCCGCACAAGCCTTTCCTTCCCATTTTGGTTTCTTTTCATGGACCAATTGCTTAGAGGGATCCATGGGTTGGTCTAGCAATTACCAGATCAAGAATCAAAAAACTCTTTTGTTGTGTTTGCACAAGAGAAATAGGAAACTCTTGTGGGTTTATATAATAGCCATAAACCATGATTTAGGCATGCTACTAAACAATAGATTGCATGGAATTACTTTTGAATGATGAAGTACATGAATTTGTTATCCCAAGTAGGTAATTCAAGAGGGGTTAAATTGGGTTATTAAAAATGAATACACTATTTTTTTTTATATCAATTTAAATAATTGAATTTCAGCAAGCAATAGTAATAATAACAACAAAAGTAAAAAAGATAGGAAGAGAAAATTAAACACAGGGATTTATAGTGGTTCAATTTGCTGGGCCTACGTCCACTCCTCAAGGATCCTCCTCGAAAATTTCTTCACTATCAAACAAATTAATACACCACCAAGACTTCACCGAGCTTGTAGATTTTACACGTTTTACTCTTATCTGTTGAGTCTCACTCAACAATAAGGTGTCGTTTGGTAACACTTAGGTGTCGTTTGGTAACACTTACGTTTTCAGTTTTCTGTTTATATTTACAAAAATTTTAAAAACTCAAATAAAAACTTGTTTGATAAAATTTTTGATTTATAAATCAGTGGTCTCAGTTTATAAATTTGACCAAAAAATGAAAACACAAAAAATGTGTTTCCATTTTGAGTTTTCAGTTTTTTTTTTATCACCCAACATTAGCCACCATTTTCCACCACCGTCTTCCGCTATCACCACCCACCCTCCACCACCACCTGCCACCACCACTCACCACCCACCTGCTACCACCAGCCACGACCAGCCACGACCAGCCTGCCACCCACTCGCCACCACCACCTGCCACCACCACTCACCACCCACCTGCTACCACCAGCCACGACCAGCCACCACCCACCTGCGACCCACTCGCCACCACCACCCACCCCTTGCCGCCGCCGCCACCACCACCACCACCACCCGCCTGTCATCCACCCACCACCTGCCAGTACCATTCACTACCCGCCACCACCACCTGCCACTTGCCACCACCACTCACCACCCACCAGCCACCCCCTGCCACCACCACCCACCACTCACTACCACCACCACCACCACCCACTTGCTACCACTTACCACCGGCCACCGTCACCCACCCACCCACCACCACCATCCGCCACCCACCTGTCACTACCACCTACCACCCACCACCACCATCACCACCACCCACTCGCTACCACCCACCATCCGCCACCACCCGCCACCACCCGCCATCCGCCACCCACTTGCTACGACCACCTACCACCCGCCGCCGCCACCACCACCACCACCCGCCACCGTCACCCACCCACTCGCCATCACCCACTACCACCAGCCATCCGCCACCACCACCACCACTACCACCCACTCGCTACCACCCACCACCGTTACCCACCCACCCACCTACCACCACCACCCGCCACCTATCTGCCACCCGCCATCGGCCACTCACCACCTGCCACTCGCCATCCGCCACCCACCTGCCACCACCACCCACCAACCGCCACCACCACCTCCCACTTATTACCACCAGCCACCACTACCAGCTACCCACCACCCACCGTCACCACTTTCTACCACCGTCTTCCGCCGCCACTTGCCACCACTTGCCATTTCTCACTCTTTTTTATATTTTAAATTTTTTTTAAATATTTTGTCAATTACCAAACGCGTTTGTAGTTTATGTTTTTCTAAAAATAAACAAAAAATAAACAAAAACCAGTTTATAAAATTTTTGTAAATATAATCTGAAAACGTAAACGTTACCAAACACACCCTTACGTTTTCAGTTTTCTGTTTATATTTATAAAAATTTAAAAAATTCAAATAAAAACTTGTTTGGTAAAATTTTTGATTTATAAATCAGTGGTCTCAGTTTATAAATTTGGCTAAAAAATGAAAACACAAAAAATGTGTTTCCATTTTGAGTTTTCAGTTTTTTTTTTTTTTTTTACCACCCAACACTAGCCACCACCCGCCACCATTTTCCACCACCGTCTTCCGCCACCACCACTCACCTCCACTACCACCACCCACCACTCACCACCCACCTGCCATCCACCCGCCACCACCCGCCACTCGACACTACCATCCACCGCCCGTCACCACCACCTACTTGCCACCACCACTCACCACCACCATCCACCACCTGCCACCACCAGCCACCCACCACTCACCCGCCATCACCACCCACCACCCACCCGCCACCCACCTGCCGCCACCCACTCGTTACCACCTACCGCTCGCCACTGTCACCCACCACCACCACCACCACCTACCCGCCACCACCCGCCGCCACTACCACCACCACCACCTACCACCGTCACCCACCCACCCGCCATCACCACCCACCACCGCCCGCCATCCGCCACCCACCTGCCACCACCATCCACCACCCGCCACCATCACCACCACCACCCACTCGTTGCCACCCATCACCTGCCACCGTCACCTGCACACCCACCCCCACCTACCACCACCCGCCATCCGCCACCACCACCACCACCCACTCGCCACCACCCGCCACCGTTACCCATCCACTCACCACCACCACCCGCCACCACCACCCACTTGCCCGCACCACCCACACCCACCACCCGCCACCATCACCCACCAACTCACCCACCACCACCCACTCGCTACCACCCGCCACCATCACCTACCCACCCACCCACCCACCACCACCAGCTACTCGCCACCCACCGTCACCACTTTCCACCACCATCTTCCGCCGCCACTTGCCACCACTCGTCATTTCTCACTCATTTTTATATTTTAAATTTTTTTTAAACATTTTGTCAATTACCAAACACGTTTGTAGTTTATGTTTTTCTAAAAATAAATAAAAAATAAACAAAAACCAGTTTATAAAATTTTTGTAAATATAAACTGAAAACGTAAACGTTACCAAACACACCCTAAATGTCTCAGCTTTACAGATTTTCTCTCACAAATCACTCAATAAGGATAAGAGGTATTTCATCCTTCTTTTACAACAATTTTTTTCTTTCTATAAAACACAGATATGAAAGTGAAAGAGCAGAGAGAATGAATAATATCTTAGAAAATTTTAAATCTGAAAATGAAGGTGCTGAGAGTGTAGCAGAAGAATGATGAAAGAATAAAGCTTGTAAGTGCAGATTTTTTTTTTTTTTTTTTAAATTCGTTATTTTTCGCCAAGCAAAATACTTATTTTATAGCCGAGAAATATATCCGTTAAAAGAGGGACTCCTCTTTTAACTTTTGCAACTCAAATCATGTGGAGACGGGCACACTACTACAACTTTTTCTCTTTCAAATTACTCCCTCCGTCCCAAAATAATGGTCCTTTTTGGGGAATCCAACTTTTTTTGGTAGTACAATTATTGCATTTGAAAAAAGTTGATTTTCCAAAATTATCCTTTTGATAGTACATTTTTTGGGAATATCAATGCATAATTGTACTTTTTATGTTGTTTACTAATTTAAAAGAAGGGTAAAATAGGAAATTTATATTATTTTTGTACTTGATTTTTGAAGAGGGACTAATACTTTGGGACAATGAAAAATGGAATAAGGGACTAATATTTTGGGACGGAGGGAGTATAAGCCAAAAATAATTTGCATACGGAGACAGCCGCTACTAACGCAGAAGACAGAAGTGTCACGTGCTTCAGCACATGAATCAAATATTTCAAATGAATAATACTTTGGACCTTCAAAATTTTTGACTCCCTAGAATTCCCAATTGATTTGTGACCATTTATTATTTTTATTTATTTTCTTCTCTCTCCTCTCTCTCTCTCACAAAATGTGTGAGGGTGTAGGGGTTCTAGGAGTCTCTATCACCACGGATTTCAAAAAAAATAATACTTGAGACCTCTAAACTTTATGACTCCCGCAATCCCTAATTGATTTATGACTACTCATTAGTTATTTATTTATTTATGAAAAATGTTTGGTAGCTTGAATTTGTGTGGCCTGAATGACCCGAATGTCTTAAAATAATGCCGTTTTGAGACATTCGAGCCATTCGTACCATAAAAATTCAGGCTACCAAGCATTTGTTTTCCTCTCTCTCCCCTCTCTCTCTCACAAATGTGTGTGGGGGTGTGGGAGTCCTGGGGGTCCCTATCATAGCTGTTTTCAAAAGAATAATATTTGGGATCCCCAAAATTTATAACCCTCACAAACCCCAATTGATTTATGATCACTCATTATTTATTTATTTATTTATTTTGTTTTCTTCTCTCTCTCTCCACTCTCTCCCAAATGTGTGTGGGGGTGTGGGGTCCCGGAGGTCCATATCATAATTGTTTTCAAAAGAATAATACTTGGGACCCCAAAATTTATGACCCTCACAACCTTCAATTGATTTATGACCACTCATTATGTATTGGGTTAATTACAAATACACCCTCTGAAGTTTGCTTAAAATACAAATTGCCCTCTGTTGTTCGAAAAATTACAAATACTTCCCAGTCAAAATTTTTTATTTAACAAAATTAATTGAAAAAGTGAAATTTCTATCTGTTCACCTATACAATAATAAAATTATCTGAATTATTAATTGAAATAAAATTTTAACATTATAAAAAAACTGTTAATTAATTTGATGATTTATTAATAAAATGACCTATTTGTTATGAAATTAAAAACCTTAGGAGACATAATGTAATTTTTAAAATCACAGGAGGTAATTTATAATTTAAATAAATTTTAGGAGGTGTGTTTGTAATTTGTCCTTATTTATTTATTTGTTTTACCCACTCTCTCCCCCTCACTCTCACAAATGTGTGTGGAGGTGTGGAGGCCTTGAGGGTCCCTATCACAGTTGTTTTCAAAATAATAATACTTGAAACTCCCAAAATTTATAACCTCCATAACCTCCAATTAATTTATGACTACTTGTTATTTATTTATTTAGGGCTATTTTGGGAAGTTGGCTTTTAGCCACTTTTTTTGGTTTGTAGCAAAAGTCAAAAGTTGACTTTTTTGTCTTTTTTTCCAATGGGGAAGTTAGTTTTTAGCCAATGGTAAAATTACAATTTTACCTTCATGGGTCAAAATGTGTTACATATGTGAAGTTGTAAATATTTTAAATAAATGGGGGAAGTTTGGTCCTTTTATTATGATTTGACATCATAAACAAACATTAATCAAAAAAGTTAAAAGCCACTTTTTACCAACTTTCCAAATCATTTGTCTAAAAAAACTAAAAATTTAATTAAAAGTCAAAAAACTACTTTTTATCATCTTCCCAAAATAATCCTTAGTGTTTTGTTTTCCTCTCTCCACTCTTTCACAAATGTGTGTGAGGTCTTGGCGTCCCTATGTTTTCAACAAAATAATAATACTTGGAATCTCAAAAATTTGACTCCCACAATCCCGAATTGATTTATAACCAATCATTATTTATTTATTTAGTTTTTTATTTACCTCTCTCCCCTCACTCTCTCACAAATGTGTGTGGGGATCTTGATGGTCCTATCATAACTATTTTCAAAAGAATAATAATTGAGACTCAAAATTTATAATTCCCGAAATCTTCAATTAATTTATAACTATTCATTATTTTTTTTTTTTTTTGTTTTTCTCTCTCTTTCTCTCCCCCTATCACAAATGTGTGCGGGGGGTGTGGGGGTCCTGAGCCCCTGTCACAGCTGTTTTCAAAAAGTTAGACACTGACTTGTCACATTATTTCAACCATGAGAAGTGAGAGAAACAGCAATGCTATGTCCTATTAAAAATGACGTAAAGTACCACCAATAAGTTGATATTTATTTTTTTTAAAATAAAAAATGAAAAACAAGGCACAAAAATATTATGATAGTGGGTTTCATCTACTGTCACATCATTAATGATAACACTAATTAATGCTCCCACTCATTTTTCGTAAAAGAAATTGCTTGGAAGTCACCTGAAAATAATTTTTTCAAACAATAAATAGTGAAAAAATCTATTAAAATCAAACTACACATGGAAAGGACTGTAAAATGATGTCATTGTTATCCAACTTGAAGATCTTATACAAGCATAAAGCCAAACAATCTCATAAAAGATGGAAAAAGTAAGCATGTGTTTGGTATGGGCTTTTTCAGGCTTTTTTGGCTATTTTAATCACAAAAAATAAAATAGGCTATTTTAGCCATAACAAACAAAACATCACATCTAACCTATAATCATTACTTTCTTCTCTCACAAAAAAAGTTAAAAAAGTCAAAAAGCCAAAAAGCCTTTCCCAAATCAAACTTTTTAATCCAGGCTAAAATAGCCAAAAAAACTAAAAAGTCAAAAATCCAACCCACTTTCCAAACGGAGGCTAAAGAAAGAAATGAGAATGCCGTCAAAAGATGGCAACCCACCACCACATGGGCTTGTTGCCCTTGTTCCTCTTTATCATTAATAATAATATAATCAACATATGCAAGATGCTCAAAGACTCAATTAAATTCATATTGGTACACTACAATAACATCTATTTTAATATTTTGCGTCAAATAATTATATATTAAAAATTTATAATTTATTTAATAATATCTTAAACATTATCAAAATCAACAACAAAAAATTAACTACTAACCAACAAGAAGGCAAATAAGTTTATTACAAGGAACAAGTGATCTCAAGTTTTATCTCTCATGTTAGGAAGTGACCACTCACATGACACAGCACTCAGACCATCTCCAACGGTTCATCAGAGTTGATATCAAATTTAAATTTTGATGAAAAAGTCACTGTTCACAGCTCCAACGTTGCACCAAATCAATATCAGATTGAGATTTCATCAAATAATTCATCAAATCGATGACAAGATACTGATTTTACCAAAACACTGTTGGTGACCATTGGAGGGAGGACCCGGTCGACCAACCGGTTGCCCGGCCGGTTGACCAACCGGTCGACCGAATTCCTTTGAAATAGATAGGTTCAAACCGGTCAAAAAAAGTTCAAACAGACAAAAAAAAAAAAAAAATTTTGGCTTACGAGTTGACCGGCCGGTCGACCAACCGGTCGACCCACCACCAAACTGTTTCAATTGATGCATCTATGAGAATGAAAGCTGCAACTGGTAGATGAATCAATGAGAATGAAAGGCAATTTCAATTGGTGGGTTTTCACGCCAAAGATATTGACAGCAACCAAACAATTGGTGAGTTTTCATCAATTGATATAATTGGTGGGTTTTCATCAATTCAAATAATTTTAGAAACATAGCGTTCTAAAAAAAAAATTTATGCTTATCGGTCGACCAATCGGTTGACCCACGGGATTTGATACAGGATTTGATGCACACTGTTGGAGGTAGTGATATCAAATTTGATTAAATGAGTCATTTTTTACTCAGATTTAGTGAAAAAAAAAGTTCACCGTTGGAGATGCTCTCATTGAACTCTTTCGATATGAGTGTATAATATCATGTTAGACACATACAAAGCACGTTGTAATGTAACTTGAAATTTAATGATAAAAAAATAATAATTTAATTTTACACTTATCATTTTCCTTTAGACTTTTGAAATTTGTCTTATATTATATTTGGTTATTAATTTTTGCATTAAATATTTATATATGTGACATATAATAATAATAATTTATTCTTATATATTATGGGTAAATTATACTTTATCCCTTTATGTATCATCATTTTTTCAATTTAGCCTTTAAAGTTTAGGTTTTTTTTTTTAAAATTTATTTTTAATTTATTTATTTATTTTTCTTCCCATTTTGACACACTTCGGGCCTGTTTGATAATCATTTCGTTTTTAATTTTCAGTTTACATTTACAAAAATTTTAAAAATTGTCATAAAAACTTGTTTGATAATTTTTTTTTTATTTATAAATAGTTGTCTCAATTTATAAATTTGAGGAAAAAATGTAAACTCAAAAAATGAGTTTACGTTAATTTTTAAACAGAAATTTAAAATTTTGACTAACAAATTTTTTTTCAAATAATTTTTTTTTTCAAATAATTTTTTTCCAATTAATTTTTTTTGATTAATTTTTTTTTCAATTATAATGTGTATGATTCCATTGTCATAAATAATAAAAAATAAATATAAATATTTTAGGCCTGAGCAAACATATTTTTTAGTTTATGTTTTTAAAATTTTTCAAATATGTTGTTCAAACCAAACACGTTTGTAATTTATGTTTTTCTAAAAATAAACAAAAATCAATTTATAAAATTTTTATAAACATAAATCAAAACGTAAACGTTACCAAACGCTACCTTCATTTTTCAAGTTTCTCTCAATTTATTTTAAAAGTTAACTTATGTCCAAAATTAGATAAAAAATGACACATTGATAGTGATGTGACATAAAAATATTTTATTATATATAATTCATACTTCTGACACAAACCCAAACCCAATATAATAATATATTTTTTTATATTATGTGACAGTTAACATGGCATTTTCTATCTTATTTCGAAGAGAAGTTAGCTTAAAAAGTAAATTGGAAGAAACTTGAAACATGAAGGATCAAAATAGAAAAAAATAAATTTCAAAGGCTAAAGTGAAAAAATGACCAACATAAATGGAGCAAAGTGTAATTTATCCTATATGACATATAATAAATATAAAAAAAAAAAACTATATATTTCAATCGTATACTTTAAAAAAATTAAGGTGTCAACATGTTAGTGGGTTCTCACATGTATCAAGTAAACAATTTTAAGATATAAATAAAAGTTTACCATAAACATTGATTATACACTTGTACATCACTAGACTTGGTATTTGTACCATAAAATAGGATCAACCTCCAATTAAAATCTGTATTTAGGTGGTACATCTCATTAAGCAGCATGTAATTAGCATGTTCAATGTGATACAATATAATATAAACTATATGAAATTTGTAGTGGCATGTCAATTCACCGATTACTTAGCCATGTCAAATTCTGTTGCTAAAAAAATAGTGTATGACTGTGAAATCATAATGCAATCACTTAATCCTAATCTATATTTTAGGATAAGTTTAATTCATAATGACAGAAAGCATATTTTTAAAAGAGTCATGATAGAGACCCCCTCTAATCACTACCCTACAACCCCACAGACACGTGGCGGGTGGTGATTGGAGGAGTAAGAAAAAAAAAAAATGTAACCAATGAGAGAGAGGGAGAGTCAAAGGGGGTGGGAGAAAAGAGGGCATGAAACATTTTTGTTTTTAAAATGTTCAGTGGTACCACCATTTTGCCTGATCTTGAGAGTTTCTCATTCATGGCTTTGACATTTCACAGTATTGTACATAGTTTACCATGAAAAAGAAACTTGCAGAGGTAATTTAGGTCAAAGTTATAATGAAAAAACCAATAAAATCAGAAGGAATGTCTAATGTTCCCGAGATGTTTGCGTTTTGTATGAAACAAAAGCTTATGGCCTCCGCACCTTCCATTTTTGTAGTTCTTGCTTTTTATATATATATATATATATATTAACATCTGGACTATGCACAGGCATAAAAAAGCAATAAAAAAATAATTTTAAAATTAAACAGTAATATAAAATTAATTTAAAATATATTGAATAAACTTTTTTTTGTAGAATGAATTAAATTTTAACTATTTTCACGAGACTAACATGCTTTTTTATTTTTTTGTTATGTAATTAAATGTGTTTTAAATTCTTAATAAGAAATACATGTCATAGTTTAATGAGAGATTTATTTATAAATCCTATTTAGTAGACTTACAGTCCAATAAGTTCATAAAGTTTTCTAATATTCCATCAAATTCAATATGTTTAGATTTGGACACTCGGTTCATAAATCTAATTTTGAATTTTTTTTTGCCTAAAAGTCTACTTTAAAATACTGTATCTATAAAAACAAACTCCTATAAAATGACCAAATTACCCATGTATATATATATTTAGGTTATATGGTGGAAAAAGAAAATCAAATCTTACCTCTCTCTTCAGAAAATCAAACCCTATGTCTCTTCTTTCTCTCTCTTCATCTTCAATACCACTATCACCATCGTCGTCTCAACTGCCACTCTATTCTCTCTCTTTCTCTTCATTTTCGACACCACCATTATCGTCCTTCCCCTCCAATGTCACTGTGGCTATCTTAACTGTCAACGATCTCAGATTTGAAATAGATCTACGATCTCTAATTTGCTCTCTTCAATATGGTCACCGCCTCGATCTCTGATCTCAAATCTGTTGTTATTGTTCGAGTTGGTAAGTTTTCATGAGTGATAGTGATTGTCATTGGATAAAGATGGGGTGATGGTCGATATTTAAACAAGAGTCACAGTTACAATGGAGGTGGATGAAACTTAGGTCCATTTATATATAAGAACACAAAGCAACAGTAAAGCTTACTATTCTAATTAGTCTCTTTTTCCATTGTAGAAGACAAAAGAATGAAGTAATAAATTTTATTCTAATAAAAAATTACTTGGAGAGAATATACAAGAGGCCTTATATAGGCGTAAGAGATCTTGGAGTAGGCACCAAGTCAATACAGATATGGACAGGGAAAACTATGTAAGGAAAAAAAAATATTTATGAAAGTAATACAATTGGAAATAATACAACTCATGCCAACACTCCCCCTCAAGTTGGTGCGTAGAGATCTCCTATGCCCAACTTGTTGAGTGAGTTATAAAAAACTTTCCCGGACACTGCATGTGTCAATACATCGGCTAGCTGCTCCTCTGATTTAACAAATGGTATAGTCACCAAATTTGTATCTAGTTTCTCTTTGATAAAATGCCGATCTACCTCCACGTGTTTTGTTCGGTCATGCTGAATAGGATTGTTTGCTATTTCTCGAGCAGCTTGATTATCACAATAAAGCTGCATAGCATTCTGTGGTTCAAAACCTATCTCGGTAAGCAACAACTGTAGCCAGAGAAGTTCACAAATTCCTTGAGCCATACCTCTGTATTCAGCCTCAGCTGCGGAGCGAGAGACCACATTTTGTTTCTTACTACGCCATGTGACTAGATTACCTCCCACGAATGTAAAGTATCCTGATGTGGAACGTCGGTCCGTAATATTGCCTGTCCAATCCGCATCGGTGTATCCCTCAACCTTCAAATGTCCATGCTTTTTGAATAGCAAACCTTTCCCAGGAGCAGACTTTAAATAACTCAAGATTCGCATTATAGCCTCCATATGATCCTCACTTGGAGAGTGCATAAACTGACTAACAACGCTAACTGCATATGCAATATCAGGTCTAGTGAGCGATAGATAAATTAATTTTCCAACTAGCCTTTGATATCTCTCTTTATTAGTTGGAACTTGATTCGGATATATGCCCAGATGGTGATTTTGCACAATAGGAGTACTCACGGGTTTACATCCTAACATACCCGTTTCAGTAAGTAAATCCAACACATACTTTCGTTGTGACAAATAAATGCCACTACTAGAGCGAGCCACTTCAATACCTAAAAAATACTTCAACCCTCCCAAGTCCTTAATGTCAAACTCAGAAGCCAAATACCCTTGCAGCTTTTGAATTTCATCAGTATCATCACCCGTAACCACCATGTCGTCAACATAGATAATTAACAAAGTAATCTTACCATCCTTTGTTTTTTTAATAAACAAGGTATGATCAGAATTTCCTTGATGATACCCATATTTCTTCATGGCATTTGTAAACTTCCCAAACCATGCTCGTGGGGATTGCTTCAAGCCATATAGAGCCTTACGCAACTTGCAAACTTTCCCTGAGCCGTTAACTATCCCATAACCAGGTGGAAAATCCATGTATACTTCTTCTTCCAAATCTCCATGTAAAAAGGCATTTTTGACGTCAAACTGCTTCAAAGGCCAATTCAAATTAGCAGCTAAGGATAGTAATACTCTAATGGTATTCATTTTTGCTACTGGCGCAAAAGTCTCATGATAATCCACGCCATATGTTTGTGTGTACCCCTTTGCTACTAACCTCGCCTTGTACCTATCAATCGTCCCATCAGCTTTGTGTTTGATAGTAAATACCCATCTGCACCCCACTGGTTTCTTTCCGTGTGGCAGCGAGACTACATCCCAAGTCTTATTCTTCTGTAGTGCTGCCATTTCTATATTCATAGCATCTATCCATTTTGAATCCTTCAAAGCCTCCTCAACACTATTTGGGAACTTAACAGATGTCATTTGATTCACAAAGGCTTGATATTGTGGTGACAATCTGTGAGTAGATACATATTGAGCAATGGAGTACCTTGTTTTTCCTTCGGGTGAGAATCGATCAGGTAGATGGCCTCGATTCTGTCTTGGAGGCAACTGATAAGGTCTGTCAACAATGTTAGGATTAGTAACAATATTAATGTCTACGTCACTTACCTCAGGGATATCCATAGGAGCATGAGCAGGTACGAGAGAAGGGGAATCAACAACCTCAAGAGGAACAGCCGTAGGCTCAACAGGCTGCGCAATATGCGAAACAGAATTCGGAACAGAATCTGGAACAGCAGCAGAATCTAGAACGGCATCAGCGTGTGAAGTAGACTCAGCCACTGGTTTGTTGCACACCACTCCTTCTCTAGCTTCCAATGTAACCTCAAACCAATCAGGTGGTTCAAGTGTATGCAACTCCCCCTGAAGCACCGGGTTGGACAAGGTAGGATCAAAAAACATCTCATGTTCTAGGAATGTCACGTCCATAGTGACATAAAAGCGCCGAGTAGGAGGATGGTAGCATCGGTAGCCTTTTTGATGGGGAGCAAAGCCGAGAAAAACACATCGAATAGCGCAAGGATCCAATTTGCTCCGCTGATTTTTATGAAGATGAACATACGCCACACACCCAAAAATCCGCGGAGTAAGATTTAATATAGATGAAAAAGGTACATGATGTGCTAAAGCTTCCAGAGAAGTGTGAAAATCAAGAGTCCGAGAAGGCATTCGATTCATCAAATAGATAGCATGGATAACAGCATCAGCCCAAAATTGTTTGGGGACCGAAGCACCAATGAGCAAGGTACGAGCAATCTCAAGAATATGTCGATTCTTACGCTCCGCAACACCATTTTGTTCAGGAGTTTGAGAACAGCTAGTTTCATGGATCATGCCAATGTCTTGAAAAAATTGAGACAGCTCAGAATTAATATATTCCCCGCCGTTGTCAGAGCGGAACACCTTGCTAGGTAGTGAAAATTGGGTTTGGATCATCTTATGAAAGACTCGAAAAATTGGACCAACATCACTTTTATGTTTCATGACATATAACCAAGTCATACGAGTACAATCATCCACAAAGGTAACAAACCATCGAATACCAGCATAAGTAGTAACAGGGGAAGGACCCCAGACATCAGAGTGTATTAAAGCAAATGGAACCATACTTTTATTAAAACTCAAAGGATAAGGAACACGATGACTCTTAGCTAAAATACAAATATTGCACTTAAATTCAGAGTCCTTGACATTATGAAATAACGAAGGTAGTAACTTGCGTAAATAACCGAAAGACACATGACCAAGACGACGATGCCACAGCCAAATTTTTTTCATCTTCTCAGTGTCTGTCCCACGCACCTGATGAACCCGACCTGATGCAACATCATCAACATAATATAATCCCCCTCTCTTAGTACCACGCCCAATGATCTCCCGAGTCTGGATATCCTGGAGCAAGCAAAACAGAGGAAACATTAATACTATACAATCCAATTGTTCTGTAACTTGGTTGACAGAAAGTAAATTATTGGATAATGTTGGAACAAGCAAGGTATGATGTAGGGACAATGAAGGAGTAAGAGCAATAGAACCCGCCCCTGTAACAAGGTCAGTTTCACCATTGGCTGTAACTACTCGATCTCGACGAGGAGAAGTTTCATATTGAAATAGAGATTTATCGTAAGTCATGTGATCGGTAGCACCCGAGTCGATTATCCAACCTGTGTCACGATCCTTGGAGGAGCTTAGAGCTTTTCCAGCAGCATCTTTTTGGGAGTCTTCTGAGAGAGAGAGCTCAGAAATGAGGGACAAACCTGGTGCTAGATGACCAGAATGTTGCACAGTAGGGGTGGTTGGTCTTGTGGTTGCAACTGCTGCAACCCCAGCCAGAGTGTCGGTAAGTTTCGCATGGCTTGAACGTCTAGTCGTGCGCTCAGCTTTGAGTTGCTTTCGACGCTCCAAATACCAGTCAGGAAACCCATGTTTCTTAAACCAATTATCGGCTGTATGTCGAGTACCATTGCAAAATACACAATGCAAATCATCTTTGTTTTCAATATCAGAGAAACGAGGAGTTCGGGATGTCGGGATGCCAGGGGATTTGGATACCATGGCAACAGACGGAGTACCAATGGCACCTGCAGAAGAGAGCATAATAGTCTGTCGTTGAGCCTCACGGCAGATATATGCAAAGGATTCCTCTAAGCCAGGAAGTGGCTGGATTCGCAAAAAATCGCTGCGAACTTTATCAAATCCATCGTCCAATCCTGCAAGAAAATCATAGATACGATCTTTCACAACTTCATCCCGACGAACTTTTATATCCGTAGCACAAGTCATTTTAATCGGGTGACGCTAATCAAGCTCTTGCCATACGGTTTTGAGCTCAGCAAAATACAAGGGAATCGGACGACCACTTTGTTTTATACGAGTGGCTTTGCAGCGTAGTTCGTAAATCTGTGATTCATCCGATCCATCATAATACATTTGAGAAACACCTTCCCAAACGTCAGCCGCAGTTGGTAAGCCAAGAAAGAGACCAAGTAAATCAGGTTCCATGGTTTTCATCGACCATCCTTTAACAATAGCGTCCTCCTTTCGCCACTTTGCATAACCAGGATCAGATTGGTCCACCCGAGGAGTCTCACCTGTCAAGTAGCCGAACTTGCCTTGCCCGACAGCATGTAATTCCATCATCTGAGACCAAATAGTGTAATTGGAACCATTCAATTTGATTCCAAATGGAATAGCAGAGGAATCATTCTGGATAGTCACCACAGGATTGGAGTTTACACCAGTTGTTATAGCAACTTGCTGATTATTATCATCCATCACGATGATTGGAGTATGTAGAAGGTAGAGTTTGTTTGGAGATTGGGTTTTTAGAGCAAGCGAACCAAGATCTAAACTGGGTTAGGAACTTGCTCTGATACCAAGACAAAAGAATGAAGTAATAAATTTTATTCTAATAAAAAATTACTTGGAGAGAATATACAAGAGGCCTTATATAGGCGTAAGAGATCTTGGAGTAGGCACCAAGTCAATACAGATATGGACAGGGAAAACTATGTAAGGAAAAAAAAATATTTATGAAAGTAATACAATTGGAAATAATACAACTCATGCCAACAGTAGAATATGAAGTTCATATGTATATATATATATTAGCGGGCGACACACGCGATGTATGCAATTTAGATAACTAATAATAAAAATAAATAATAAAAAATTTAATATCATAATATGTATGTTACTTAAGTGATAAGTATATTATTAATAAAATCCAAAGTCTTAGGTTCAAAACTTGATTACGTTGTGTATAATAATATATATATATATATATATATATATTTTTATTTTAGCATATATAAAATTACCACGTGGCATGAGAAGAAAAATGCTTCACTAAACCAATTTAGGCCTTCACTTAATAACAGTATAAATATATATTATGAGAGGGTAATTTTTTGGGAAAGAATTGGGCCGAGCTGTGAGTTGGGCCCTGCGGCCCAAAGTATGAAGGAATCGGTAAGAAGCCGTAATGTTATTTCGGCCCAGTAGAGATGTAGGTACTCCGGCCCAGGAGAAGTGAAGTTATTCCGGCCCAGGAGGGGTGTGGTTACTCCAGTTCAAGAATGTGCAAAGCAACTCCGGTCCGGTGGCAGTTTGAAGTGAGTCCGGCCTTGCATTTAGTCCGGTCGTGACATATTATGGTTAGGTCGGTCAGAACTTGCTACTTGGAAGATTGATCTAAACACACCATGGTTGAACAGGGGAAAGCCGAGATAAGGAGTTGGAGGAGAAATCCGAGCTAAGGATAGTTCGGCCTTCTCGGTAGCTCTACATAGCCAGTTTTTATTTCGGTTAAATGGTAGTTCGGCCATGGAGGAAACCATCCCACTTGGTTTAAGCAGTGGAGGAGGGTGTAAAAGGATAAGCATTATCCTTAGGAGTATGAATCCTAGGAGGACTCTGCATGGAGAAATACAAGCCCTACTAGGATTGTGCCACGGGAAACTTATAAAATCCCATAAACATCACCTTGGAGGAGGTAATTGAACAATTCTTTCTGAGAACATAGAGCTTTGTCTATTTGTCAAGTTTTCTGACTTAGGCATCGGAGAGGTTTCCGGCACACACCCGCCGGCTAGCTCACGTTTGTGTTTTCAGGTGACAAAGCGACGTCGTACGGAGGAGCGTGGACTTGGTCAACAGGATTATACGAGGAGAATTATTTCCTCCCCGTACATATTACATTATATGTATATATATATTGGTTCATTGTTAAAACATGAGTTTATAGTGGGGGTGGATGAGGCTTAGGGCCATTTATATATAAGAACACAAAAGCAATATTAGAACTTACTATTCTAATTAGTCTATTTCTTCATTGCAAAATAGGAAGTTCATATATATATATATCTATACATATATATTACATTGTATATATATATACATTTGATCTGTTTATTTATTTATTTTTTGGTGCTTTGGAATTGAAGTTGTTCATTCCAGATTTGGATGCATTTGATGTGTGTGTGTTTTTTGTTTGTTGTTGTTGTAGTTGTTGATTGTTGTTGTGTTGTTGTTGATGTAGATGAAATAGATTGCATATATAGACGTTCAACAAATAGATATGTTCAACAGATTCATATGTTTGGTTTTACACATAGAGAGAAAGTAGGTTCAACAGACTAGATATAAAAATTGAATAAATAGGTCAACATATTTAACAGCTAAAAAATAAGATCAAAATTTGTACAGATCAAAATTATACAGATGAAAATTTGTACAGATAAAAATATTGAATAGATAAGAAATTGGATAGGTAACCTTTGGACAGATAGAAAATTTGCACAAAAAAATTTGAATAGATGGAAAATTTAGATAGAAAAAAAAACAGATAGACAAAAAAAATTGAACAAATAAACAAAAAAAAATTGAACAGATAGATAAATTTCAACATATAAACAAAAAATTTGAACAAATAAATAAAAATTTGAACAGATGGTCAATGAAAAGTCAAACGGATAAAAAAAGTCAAGAGTAAAATTAAAAACAAAATGTCTTCTAGGTCTTCTCACCAAACTATTTCACAAAGTATGGACCTCTTAAAAAAAAAAAAAAACGCTGGACTTAATGCCTTAAACAATTGCTAAAGTGGATTTTTCACAAATTTTCCCTCTATTCCATGAAATCATTTTTCTTGATTTATAATTTTTTTGGGACTATAATACCCTTTTATTTTATTTTGATAATACTTATTCTATGTTTTCCATTTATATTCTCTCTCTAGAAATTCCATATATATATATATATATATATATATATATATGTATATATGTATGTATCACGATGCTCTGTTCTATAGCTATCGTTCTAATTGGACCAAATCCAAGCTTAAAAAATCAATTCCCTTCTTTTTCTCACCAAAACCATTTCAATTTTCTTCTGAAATTTTCAATTTCTTTTGAAATTTTCAATTTCTTTGCTTAATTCCCCATCAAAACCAGTATGCTTTCATTTAGATCATAGTTAACACTTCAACAAGGCTTGTGCTCTATAGTTTGAGATCGGACTATTCTATGGAAACCTCATCCTAGAAATCCCAATATGTTCATGAGTTTACCGTTATGGTAATTGATTTGTGTGTGTGTGTGTGTATTTAGTATAGATATATGTGTATATATAATTTTTTGAGACTTGGAGTTGCAAGTGTTTTCGAAATTGATGAAAAATGTTGAGAAGAGTTGAAATTTGTAGAAAGTATTGTGAAATTGGTGAAAATTGATTAGTGTCTTGTGATATATAGAATTCAACCAAGGTTTGGAGATAGATTGATATGGTATTATAGTTTGTCTTATTTGTTGAGTATTTCAGTGAATGTGAATGTTCACACTCAATGAAGTCATTATTGTTGTGAATTATCAAATTTTAATATTTTACATTTAATGATGTGAATAGTACAACATAGAGATGTGAATGTTCACATCAGCATCGCATTTACTACAGTGCCCACTAAATCAATGGTTATGTGTACACAATAACAAGTTATTACTAGCAATGTGAATGTTCATAGTGTCTCTATAATACCAAAATAACATGACAATATCAACAATGCATTACTCACAAATTATAATCAATGTTAATATTCACATTAAAAAATAGTCATACTAGCACAAATAATAATGTGTTATTTTGGTTACAAACATATTGTGTACATAGAGATGCGAATGTCCACATTAATTTTGTAATGCAAATAGGTAGTCGTACTCAATGTTAATGTTCACACATTCATGTGTACGGTTCCATGAGAAGATAATATTGATAATGTTGTGTTGATTTAAATGTAGTTCATTAATTTATAGGTTAAATGGTATTATTGAATTATCTGCTCATGCATTTTTTCTTTGATAATATTGGGGCTGTTTATTAGCTGATTTTGTCTTTGCATTGTGTTGATTTAAATCTTTCTTTCATTTGTTCTTTTTTTTTTATTTTTTTTATATTCTAGAATGGGAGAGAGATTTTATCCTAAAGTGAGAGAGAGATTTTCTCTATATAATAAGGGGGATATTTTCTCCTGGAATGAGGGAGAGATTTTGTTCCTAAAATGAGAAAATTTTCTTTTTATTTATTTTTATTTTTTTATTGTATCTTAGTTTCAAAATGGAAACACATGGAAAAAGTTTAGAAGGGTGATTTGGTCATATTATCCAAAACAGAGCCTAATGGAATACTAAAAAAAATAATAATAATAAAATAAAAATATAGATTAAATGGAACATAAGTCTTAAGAAAGGATTTTTATAGGCCAGTCCTATTTTCAAGGGTTATTACCCAACAGGTCCTTAATAGAGACTCTTTTACCTATAGGTCTTGAACATTTTTATTTATTTCATTTTTGCCCTCAGATTTTTATACTCAGATCCGAACATTTTTTGTCCTTCAAGGGTTATTACTCTCTCTCTCTCTCTTTCTCTCTCTCTCTCTCTCTCTCTCTCTCTCTCTCTCTCTCTGTGCACATTTCTCCACCAATGACCATCGGCATCTCCACCTTTGTCGTCCATTGTCGCCTCCATTGTTGTCATTGCCAGCGACCTCAACCGGCATCTTTTTTCACTTTCACCATTGTTTCCACCTCCACCTCCACCGTTGTTGCTGACCACTGTCGCCTTCACCTCTATAGTCGTCGTCGCCTCCACCTCTAGATCTAGGATCTAGGTTTTTTGCCGTCGAGTTCTCTCTCTCTCTCTCTCTCTCTCTTTGTATATTGGGGAAGATCCTTGATAAATCTGTTGAAACTAGTGATAAATTTGTTTAAACCAGTGACAAATTTTTTTAAACTAGTGATAAATTAGTGATAAATTTGTTTAAACCAGTGATAAATTTGTTTAAACTAGTGATAAATTTGCAGTGTTGAGTCTAGGGGTAAAAATGAAAAACACTATTTGATTTTTTTTGAGTAGGACATGTTGGGTAATCAGACCGGCCTATAGGACCCGCCCGTATAGCTCCCCCTCTTAACAATGAGATTTACTTAAAAGGCTCATTTTTCTGTCTTCAGTCTTTAGACAAGATTAATTTATTTATTTTTAAACCTACACAATTGGAGCCTTTAAACAATGGGGGTCGGTCCTAGTGACTAGACTTATTTATCTATAAGTTTGGCTTATGTTTTCATTATTCCCAAAATACCCTTCCATCATCTTCTTCATCCTTATTTTTAGCACTGATATGACTCCCCTTCCTCTACCAACAACTAGTTTCAGTTTGTCTCCTACATTCGGTGATTACCTCCAATTGCCATAACAAATCACCAGAGATCACCTCCGATCTCCGGCAATAATTTTTTGGCGACATTTTCAGACGATTCTTTAGACATTTTTTTCTAGCATAACATAAGTCCATCTTTGTAATAATTGATTTTTTTTTTAATTTTAATTTTAATTTTTATAATCCAACAATACACCAAGCCCAACAATCAAGATTGAAATTTAGTTTAGTTTTCTCTTTTTAGCTTTTTTTTTTTTTAATCACTCAAATCAGTACTTGTTTTTGCTTTAGTTTTTTTTTGCAATCAAACATAGGCATGAATTGATTAGAAAATTGCAGTTACAAATTGGAGTAACTAGAAAACTGTACATGAGAAAACGGTACTTGAATAGTCTCATAAATATGAGAAGCTAAATGGAATTGAAATATTTTAAAATTAGATAAGGGCCAATTATAATTTTCACTTAATACACAAAAACAAACTCTCACACAATTACACACAAAGTGAGTGATAAATTTATCATTTATAAATTTATTCATTTTGTATGTGATGCGCCATCTCACTGGTTGATAAAATACCCACACTAACACTTACAAACCTATAATCTAAGTAATAAATTTATTACTGAATTAAGTGATAAATTCATTAGATCAGTTACACAGGTTTTACAAATGCAAATCTTCACCAACACACTATGTAGAGAGTCTCGATTTCATCTGTGGGGACATAATTTTGGGTTATCCACGTGACCTAGGTGGTTAGCCGAGGTGCCATGTGAGTAATTTTCATTGGCTGAGGTGTGGTCAAACCACATTTAAATCCGAAATGTTTGGATGAGGGACTAGAGTCCTAGATGATGACAGGCACTATATTTGGATAGATAAAGACTCTTGAAAAAGTTAATCCTAATCCAAATTGGAGAAGTCCTTGATAAGTAATATCCTAGAAAGGCTACGAGTCCTATGAGCTGAGACTTCTAGGGGTGAGGGCATTGATGATTATAAGAGGTAAGCACCCCCGTGGGTTCAAAGTACGCTTGTGAGCTATTTGTTTAGCCAAGATCTTTGTGAGATTGTTTGATTGACTTAATCATCGGAGTATTCCCGGATAGACAAGCCACTAGTCTTGTTTTTTTCTGCGTGTAAGTGTTGGGTTTCTCTATTCTTGTACATATTTACGGCTTAGTTTCCAGGATCTCGGCAAAAAGATTCGATTTGATTGTGAGGTCAAAATTCAATACCCACATCACCGGTGACCATGTACACTACCAAATTGGCGCCAAAGATAGTTAGGGATGTTTAGTTTCTCCCGTTCCATTTTGCACCTGCATCTCCCACCTTGCCCCGCACGAATTTTTCTCGCCTCAGTTAAGAAGTGGGGTGGAGACGGGTTTTACTTCCCCTACCTCATTCCACCCAAACCTCGTCCCAATTATATTTATTAAATATATTTATATGTATATAATATATAATTTATTTAGGGAAAATTAGTGAAACTCTCCTCTCCAACTTTGTGTAGTAGGAAAGGTCCAAGATATATATATATATATATATATATATATTTTTTTTATTAGCTAATTAAAGAAAATTTTCCTAACTCAGAGAAATTTCGCCCAACTCAGAGAAACATCAGTTCCGATTCAAAGAAATTTCAAAATTTCTATTTTGACAAAGAAATTTCAAAATTTCTTTGGTATGATCACAGAGAAATTTTGAAATTTCTCTGAGTCGAGACCAAATTTCTCTCAGTTGGACAAAATTTCTTTAAGTTAAATTTTATTTGTGAAAATATTGAGGGAATTTAACTATTATGAAAATATTGTATATCATTTATCTTATAAAATCTTAATATCAAAGATCTTAAACAAAATTCCCCATTTATTTATTTTTCATTATAATAAAGTTAAAACACTAAAATTTTAAATTTTATTAATTTATTTTCTATTTTATATAATATAATTTTCATCAAGTATAAATTTTTATTCGTAATATACTACATAGTCTATAATTTTTATTAATAGTTTTATTTTTCAACTTACAAAATTAACCCGCCCCGTTTCCGCTACCCTCAATTTGCCCGCCCTCAATATGATACGGGGCAGGGACGGATTTCTATAAATCCGTCCCAAACCCGATCTGTGATCATCCTCAAAGATAGTAGATCGACATTGAAAACACCTAGATCTGAATCCATTGGTGAAGTTCAAAGTCGAAGACAATAGATTGGTGATAGAGGAGGATGGTGACAGTGGCGATGTCGAAGATAATAGATTCTAGAAGTGATGGTGATGTCAAAGATAGTAAATCGGTGAAAAATTGCAACAACGATGGTGATGTTGAAGATGGTAGATCCAGTAATGACAGCATGGTGATGATAACGGTGTGAGCGGAACAGTTGTGTTAGCGACGACGACATCAAGGGAGGAGGAAGACGGTGGTGTGAGTAGAATGGTACTAACCGCATTGAAGGGGCACGAGAGAGAAGGAAGACGGTGGTGTGAGTAGAATGGTACTAACCGCATTGAAGGGACACGAGAGAGAGAGAGAGAGAGAGAGAGAGAGAGAGAGCATAAAACTTTTTTTTGGGGCAACACAAACAAATACAAAATTCAGATAAAAAATATAAAAAGTAAGGGTTAAAAAAAAAAAAACAATAGATAGGACAAGACTAATCTTAGTTGCAAATATGAACAGGACCTACGCGTGATTGAGTCTAATAAGTGGGACCTGTCAGTAATTAATAAAGAATAAGATTTATAATTTAGGCTATAGAAAAACATGTTTTCACTATTCATGATTGAGGCCTTTTTTTATTTTATATCAAAGAGTAGAAAAATATTTATAAAAATGAGAGGGTAATTTATGATCTGGAGTTGGGCCGAGGTGACGGCCGAACTGGTTAAGGGCCCAACGGTGTATGGGCCCGAGCTGATCAACTATCCGCCCGGAAATGGGCTGCCAGAACTTGGGCCGGGCAGAGTTGGACTGAGTGTGTGTGCCACCCCGGACCGTACAGAAACCGCTCGGCCAGGAAGTGACCGGTCAGACCAGGATGGTCGGTCCGAGGATGGTCGAAACCAGACAGACCGAGAGACCGGCGCCCGGAAAGGCGCGATCAGCCGAGGTAGTTGATTGACCGGCAAGAAGGCCAACCAAAGGAGGTGCCCGGGCTAGGCTTTTTCGAGATGCCGCCTAGCCCGGTCCTTCATGTGTTTGTCCGGCTAGGCGCATGGGTTTGAAGCATGACATGGCCGAGGTAGAGCAGCTCGGCTGCCGAGCTCCAGCTGTGAAGTCAGGCAGTTGAGGTTAGGTGGTGAATGGCATGGTTTATGCTGACAGATGGGATAGCAGAGCCACGTGTCAGGAGATGACTGGGAGTGGATATGGGGCTCAGAAGGTATAAAAGCATGTCTGCGCCCCCCATACGCAGGACGAACACATCTGTAAGGATTTCTTACACTCAAACACTCTCTCCCTTCTCTCTATCCATCCTAAGGTGTGTGCTAACTTGACCGTCGGAGGGTTTTTCCGGCCACACACCGCCGGGTAGCTCACCATTACTTGCTCGCAGGTGATCGGACATCGACGGAGCTTGGAAGAAAGGAATACGGGCTTGCCGGAATATTTGCTCCCCGTACAATTGGCGCCGTCTGTGGGAAGTTTTCAGACAAAACCTTGTCTTCCAGGCTTGTCTGATCGCCGTCCATGGCGAACAACGACGAGTTTCCGTTGTCCGCCATCGACGGAGCCACCCCGGAGTATACCCGAAGGAGAGAGGGACCTCCTGCCGTCCATCCAATGGCTGACTTGGGGACGCCCACTGGAGGACAGTCAGGAGACGCGCGGGATAAGCGCGGAAGGAGTCATGGTCATTCACGGAGTCCAGACGGTCACCGGCGGAGGAGAGACTCGCACTCCAGGCGACTGGAAAACAAGTTAAGGGACCAAGACGCTGTCATCAGGCGGATGGCGGCGGAGATGGAGGATCTTAAGCGGCATGTCAAAGGGAAAGGTGTAGCTGGAGTGGGAGACCACAGTGAGCGCACCCCATCCCGCCGGACAGGCGATCAGAGTCAGCGACGTACTCAGTCCATTTCCATCACCAGGAGTTACCAGGTTGGTGATTCCGACGTGCATGCAGAAAAGTCTAGCGCGCAAGACAGCACCTACAAACCCTCACGTCCGGCGACGACGTCGAGATACTCTTATTCTGCTCAGTCAGAGGATCTACGGGCGGTATTAAAGGAGCGTGCTCGCCGGCGCGAGGCTCAGAGAATACCAGCTTTCCAGCGGCTGTCCTACGGGGTTGACGCCAGCGAGGAGGTCGGAATGCCTCCGCCCCGCCAAGCAGTGCCACTCTTTGAAGATATGGACTTGGCTAGGCTGAGTGCCACTCCTTTTTCCCTGGAAATAGAAACAACACCGCTTCCGGCAAGCTTCCACCAGCCCAAGTTCACACTTTACGACGGAAAAACCGATCCGTACATGCATGTGAGCCACTTCCGACAGGTTATGGCTGGACATCGGCGCAATGACAGACTTATGTGCCTAATCTTCCCGTCAAGTTTAGGCGAGCTAGGCTTAAAGTGGTTCGAGAGGCTGCCGGAAGGAAGCATACAAAGGTGGCATCAGTTAGCCGAGGCGTTTGTTACGTGCTTCAAAACCAACACAAAAACTCCAAAGGAAGTCGATCACTTGCTGAGTGTCAAGATGGAACCGTGCGACACACTGAAGGCATACAATTCAAGGTATTGGGAAACCTTCAACGAGATCCTGGATTGCCTGGTCAACCTTGCAATCACGCAATATAAGTGTGGTCTCCCGGTCGGACATAGACTGCGGGACTCGCTTACCATGCACCAGCCGACCTCCATGGGCCAGCTCATGCAGCGCATCAATGAGCACATCCGAGTAGAGGATGACGCGTCAGCTTCCACCGTGAAGGCCACTCCGGTCGGAGCAGACAAGAAGACAACAGGCAAAGTGCACGCAGTTGGGCAAGAGTCCAGCCGCTCAAATGACCGAGCAGAGGAATCAGACCGAGGTTCAAATCGTAAAAACCGGGGTAGAGGACGTCGGAATGACCGGGACGATTACCCCCGAGATGACGTTGAGGACGCAAACAGGAGAATGAAGGCGAGGACTGGCATAACCACGGTCTTCAAGATTCCAATCTATCGCATACTTAGTGAAATCCGAGACAAGGAGTATGTCCGGTTTCCTGCTAAGTTGGGCGATGGACAAAAGGGCTACAATCCGCGGTATCGTTGTACGTTTCACCGGGAGAGGGGCCACCGGACTGAGGATTGTTTGCCTTTGCGACAACACTTGGAAGAACTGGTTGCGGCCGGGCATCTGGACCTTTACATCGATGGCGGCGTGAAACCAAATCAGGCTCCGGTCGATCCCAGGGGACAGGATGACCGAGATGCACCCCCACAAGGAGTTATTAATGTCATCCACGGCATCGTGGAACCGGAGCGTGTTTGCGAACTCCGGGGCATGATCAAGAAGGCAGAGCATATGAGGGAAGTTTTGTCAGTACAGCCTGCCATCAAAAGGGGGAAGACAGAAGAGAAAGACGTGATTAGTTTCACCTCAAGGGATTTAGAGCGTATCCAGACGCCGCACAACGATGCTCTTGTAGTAACACTACGCGTCAAAGAATTTGATGTTAGACGGATCTTGATCGATCAGGGAAGCTCGGTCGAGATCATGTATTATGATGCGTTCAAAAAGCTCAAACTCCGTGAGACAGACTTGGCTCCGGCCACTTCGCCACTGGTCGGATTTAACTCGTAGCCGGAGTGGCCATTGGGAAAGATTATCCTGCCGGTCAAAGCAGGATCCGTGGTCAAGCAAGTGGAGTTTTGGGTGCTACAAGTGCCTTCAACATACAACCTTATCCTTGGAAGAGGATGGCTTCACGCCATGCAAGCCGTAGCATCGACCTACCACCAGGTGATGAGATTCCCCTCGGCTATGGGGGCAATCGAGGAGATTTGGGGTGATCAGGTCATGTCCAAGCAATGCTTCGTGGCGGTCAACGGAAGCCGGGCTGCCAAAGGATTCGTTCAAATGATCGAGGGACCGGAGGACCGGAGTGTCTTGGATGATGTTGGCACCAAAGCCGAAGACAAGGCTGTTGAAGAATTGGTTAAGGTGCGGATTGATGCCGAGCAGCCGGACAGATTCTTTTTGCTCGGTTCAAGTCTCTCGGCTATGGAGAGAACCGAGATGATTGAGTTTTTGATGGCGAATATAGAAGTCTTTGCATGGTCGCCCTACGATATGCCTGGCATTGACCCAAGCTTTATCTGCCATCACCTCAATGTCTTCCCTGGAGCAAAGCCAGTCATCCAGCGAACAAGGAGATCGGCGCTGCATCACGCCGAGGTAGTAGCAGAGGAGGTAAAGAACTTGCTTGAGGCACGAGCAATACAGGAAGTGCACTACCCTCGGTGGATTTCCAACACGGTAGTGGTGCCTAAGAAGAATAGAAAGTGGCGAGTCTGTGTCGACTACAAGACAGTCAACCGAGCTTGTCCAAAAGACAGCTTCCCTTTGCCGCGCATTGACCAGCTAGTGGATTTGACGGCTGGACACAATCGGCTCAGTTTCTTGGATGCGTACCGCGGCTATCACCAGATTGCCATGCATGGGCCTGACCAAGAGATCACCTCTTTCACGACTCCAAGGGGACTCTTCTGCTATCGAGTTATGCCCTTTGGTTTGAAAAACGCCGGGGCAACCTTTCAGAGGATGGTGACCAAAATGTTCGCTCCTTTGCTCGGCCGGACAATGGAGGCTTACATCGATGATATGGTGGTAAAGAGCCAACATGAGGCAAACCATTTGTCTGACTTAGCCAAGATGTTCGCCATTCTGAAGAAACACAAGCTGCGCTTGAACGCCTCGAAGTGTGCCTTTGGCGTGGGATCCGGGAAATTTTTGGGATTCTTAGTCACGAACCGAGGCATCAAAGCAGACCCTACTCAGCTCAGAGCCGTGCAAGAATTGAAACAGCCCAGCTCGGCTAAGGACGTGCAGCATCTGGCCGGGATGGCCGCCGCGCTTAATCGATTTATAAGCCGGTCATCAGATCGCTGCCGCCCTTTCTTTCAAGCATTGAAGTCAAAGTTCTCATGGGATGACGAGTGTGATCGAGCTTTGGCCGAGCTTAAGGATTATTTGTCTTCTCCGCCACTGTTGGTTACACCAGAGCCAGGTGAGGAACTCTACCTTTACCTTGCCGTCTCCCAGCACGCAGTAAGTGCGGTGTTAGTCCGGGCTGAAGGAATCAAGCACCTCCCAATTTTTTACGTAAGTAAGACCTTGCTGCCGGCTTAGACGAGGTATTTGCCGTTGGAAAAGCTTGCGTTGGCACTAATGATGGCTTCGAGGAAATTGGCACATTATTTTCACGCCCATACCATCGTCGTACTGACCGAGTTTCCCCTCAAGGCCTTGTTTGAACGCGCTGACTTTTCAGGCCGAATTTTAAAATGGGCGGTCGAGTTGGGACAGTTCGATGTGAAGTTCCAGCCGCGCACCGCAATCAAAGCCCAAACCTTGGCCGATTTTGTTGCCGAGTTCTCACCTAGCACTCATCCGGTAGGCCCGGTCGACATTGCCGAGGCAGATGATGAGACGCACGCATTGCCAACCGAGGAACAACCAGTTGAAGAAGGAAGCGCCCCGGAGTTAGTGCGCACCATCGACATTCCCTCAGTTTGCACGGTCATACCACCCGGCGATGCGATGACGGAGTTGTGTATCACCAACCCATCCACTCTGTCCGGTACCGCATCACCAAGGGGGGAAGGAATGGTTCCACACAGCTCAGAACTTGATGATTCGCCTACGGACTTGGGCATTCTGAACCAATTTGCTGAGTCCGGTGCCGAATCATCAAGGGGGGAAGGAATGGTTCCAGAGAGCTCAGAACCTGCGGCCGGCTTCTTACCGCAACCTGACGATTCGCCTACGGACTTGAGCATTACAGACCAACTTGCTGAGTCCGGTGTCGAATCACCAAGGGGCACTGAATTTGAACCGGTCAACACCAAACTTGACACCGCACAGCCGAGCAGTTGTGATCCCACTGCCCTTCGCAACTCTCAGGACCCATCTGACTGCTGGAAGCTTTTTGTGGGGGACATGTGGAAGCGTTTTGTTGATGGAGCGTCCAATCGCCATGGTGCCGGCCTAGGTATTGTTCTTATATCCCCGGATGGCCTAACCATTGAGCATTCTATCACACTTGGCTTCCCGGCGTCTAACAACGAGGCTGAGTACGAGGCGCTTCTCGCCGGGCTCAAGAGCGCAATTCAAATGAAGGCTGTCGAGCTCCTGGTATACAGTGATTCCCAGCTTGTGGTTAACCAAGTTTCAGGGATTTATGAAGCGAAGGACGATAGGATGGCGAAGTACCAAGCTCTGGTCAGGGACCATATCAAGCAGTTTGAGGCAATCAGAGTCCAACGGATTGGCCGGGAAGAAAACAGCCGGGCTGATGAACTCGCCGGCCTCGCTTCCATGGTAGATAGTACGTCTCCAAACCCCCTGTTGATTGACTTTCTTCCGCGGCCGAGCATTGAAAACGCCGGGCAGACGGATGTACTCTGCGCCGAGCTTGGTCCTTCTTGGATGGACCCCTTGATCTTGTTCCTCAGAGACCGGACTCTTCCAACAGACAAGAAAGAAGCACACAAAATCCGGGTGAAGTCAGAGCGGTTTTGGCTCTCTCCATCTGGCGCGTTGTATAAGAAGTCCTTCACCGGTCCTTATCTCAAGTGCGTGCACCCGAATCGTGTGGGGGCCTTCTTGTTTGAAATTCATGAAGGCATTTGTGGCAGCCACATAGGGGGCATGTCCCTAGCCTACCGAGCTATTTCGCAGGGATACTGGTGGCCGTGCATGCAGGCCGATGCGCAAAAATATGTCCGCAAGTGCGAAAAATGCCAGAAATTCGCCCATCAGATCCACCAGCCTGCCAGGGAACTTCTTCCCCTCACCAGTCCTTGGCCTTTCACCATGTGGGGGCTAGATATAGTGGGACCGCTACCAACAGCACCGGGCAACCGAAAATTCTTCATCGCGGCCACAGATTACTTCACAAAGTGGGTTGAAGCTGAGCCCTTGGCAACCATCAAAGAGAAAGACGTGAAGCGATTTGTCTGGCAGAACGTGGTCACGCGGTTTGGCGTCCCCAAGATTTTGATCTCTGACAACGGCACCCAGTTTGACGGCCGCCTATTCAGAGGATTTTGTGAAGATTTGAAGATAGAATTCTACAACTCCACCCCGGCCTACCCGCAGTCCAATGGTCAAGCCGAAGCATCAAACAAGACTATACTAGATGGGTTGAAGAAACGGCTGGAAAAGGCTAAGGGCAAATGGGCTGAAGAATTACCTAGCGTCCTTTGGGCATACCGAACAACCCCGCGACGTTCGACCGGGGAAACTCCATTTGCTTTGGCTTATGGCATGGAGGCGGTCATACCTTTGGAAGTTGGAATGCCCACCCTTAGAAGCGAAAGTTTCGAGCCCGAGCTAAATGCCGAGGCTATTGCCTTGGAGCTCGACCTAGCGGAAGAGCGCCGGGAGAAAGCCCTCATCCATGTGGCCGCCCACCAACAAGAGCTCTCCAAGAAGTATAACAAGACAGTGCACCCCAGACCGTTCAAAGTTGGAGATTGGGTTTTGAGGAAGATTATGGGCAACACCCTAGTGCCAGGAGAAGGCAAACTAGGCGCAAATTGGGAAGGACCCTACAAGATCACTGGTCTGGCTGGCAAGGGGGCTTA
This sequence comes from Camellia sinensis, assembly GCF_055761805.1. Taxonomy (NCBI): domain Eukaryota; kingdom Viridiplantae; phylum Streptophyta; class Magnoliopsida; order Ericales; family Theaceae; genus Camellia; species Camellia sinensis. The sequence goes on along the minus strand of NC_138973.1, from coordinate 101,590,733 downwards.
CCACTTGGAGGATCTAGAAGGAAGAGCCATACCCCGGCCATGGAATGCGGCCAACTTGAAATTGTATTATTTTTAAGCTTTTACTTTCCTCTTTTTGTAAAGAAATTTTTTTTGGCTTGCAAAGCAGAATGTAATTCTTTTTGTCAAATTATAGAAGTAATTTTGATTTAGCACTTGGATTATTGTTTTAATGTTACGGGCCGAGATGATGTACTCCGGTTGGAAGAGTTGGTGTTTTGTCCAACTTTGGATTCCCAACCGAGATGATGTACTCCGGTTGGAAGAGTTGGTGTTTTGTCCAACTTCGGATTCCCAACCGACATGATGTACTCCGGTTGGAAGAGTTGGTGTCTTGTCCAACTTTGGATTCCCAACCGAGATGATGTACTCCGGTTGGAAGAGTTGGTGTCTTCTCCAACTTTGGATTCCCAACCGAGATGATGTACTCCGGTTGGAAGAGTTGGTGTCTTGTCCAACTTTGGATTCCCAACCGAGATGATGTACTCCGGTTGGATGAGTTGGTGTCTTGTCCAACTTTGGATTCCCAACTGAGATGATGTACTCCGGTTGGATGAGTTGGTGTCTTGTCCAACTTTGGATTCCCAACCGAGATGAGGTACTCCGGTTGGAAGAGTTGATTTGTTTGACTTGGTTCCAACCGAGATGATTATTCCGGTTCAAGAGTTTGTTGTTTCGTTCTGCCTAAGTACTTATGCATTCCGGTTGATTTTTACCGAGATATTTTGCTGAAGAGGAAATACCGTGCAAACACTAGGCAAAAATTTGAAATTTTCATTGATAAGAAATTCATTACAAAAGGTGGGGACCAAGCCCGGTTACATCAGCAGTGTTGAAAGCAAAAATACAAAAGAGAAGAAAATTAAACTAGAGGGGATAGATGTGTGAATTCGTCCTCGCCGGCCTCAAGGTCAATGGCTGGACCGGTATCTTGGGCACCGGGCTCCTCATTGCCGGGCTGCTCTTGCACCTCGGCCACTTCTTCCTCAGAATCTGTCTCCCCGTCCCCATCTTCAAGTCCCTCCTCGGCCTCAGCCTGTAAAGCGCTGAAAACATCGTTGGCATATGGCACGAGGTAGACCGGTAGTGAAGCTTTGGGAGGGTTGGCAAAAACGTCGGTGTCAGAGCCCTGGCCGAGCTGTTCGCAAGCGGATTTCCAGCCAGCCTTGAAGTATATGTCTTGTGTTGCAAAGACTTGCTTCTTGTAATTCTTCTCGGCCTCGTTGAAACCCGCGTTGTTGGCAGCCCGGCAAGCTTTTTTCTCCGACTTCTTCAAGGTATCCACCTCGGTCTGGAGCTCGCTTTGTTTTTTCTCGGCTGCATTCAGTTGACCGAGCAGCCTGTTATTATCAGTGTTGGCCATCTCAAGTGAAGCCTTAGCCCGGCCGAGCTCTGCTTGAAGGCTCTCGACCTGGCTGGCCGTGTCGTTGGCTTTCTGCCTGAGCCGGTGGATGCGCTCCAAAACCAGATGTTGTTTTTGAATGGCCTGCAAAAAGAGAAGTTGATTAGAAACGGAACCGGGCAAACACTTGTGAAATTTTCAGAAAAACGTCGACTTACCCTAGCCATAGACTTCACTGACGATTTGACTAACCGAGTGTCAGGAACGTGGTCGCTGCCGACCACGTCGCTCGGTAGTAGCAGGGCTTTGGACAGATCGAAGGCGAGCAGATGCTCTTTGTCAGCCTTGATCGAAGCCGTTGTCGGGATATCTTGACCCCGGTGCTTCAAATGTGGGCGCCAGGCCGGCACTGGCGCGGGCGCGTCTGTTGGGTGCTCGGTGGTAAGCTCGGTGACTAGCTCGGCGGACGGGTCTGCCCGAGCTCTCTTCCCGGCGCGCCTTGCAGAGGGTTCTCGGCTGGATTGCCCGGCGGATGAAGTGGCAAGGGCGACCACAGCGCTACTGGATTGGCCGGCGGCTGGCGACCGGGTTACAACGCTCGGCAGCTCGGCGGAGGTGGCGGTGAGAAGATTCTTGATTCTGCTGCGTTTGGCCATCTCTTGCTCCTCGGTCAGCCGGATTAGCGGGACGTCGGGTAGGGTTGGATCTGGAGGTGGCGAAGGAGCTCTGAGGAAGTCGGTTACTCTACTCCGGCGCGGGGCAGAATACCTGTACGTCGGGGTATAGCCGAGTAAATCGTTGCAATCCCGGTGACGGTACCTAAGCACGGCCCGAATTGCTTCGACGTTGGGGAATTGGTAGTTGGCTTGCAAGGCTTGGATAGCTGCAAAAGAAACAGGGAAACCGGTTAGTTAAACTAAAGAATTAAGTTCACCGAGCAAGTTTGAGTGGCTTACATGAAGAACCGAAGTCCTTGCTTATGAACTAGCCCGGCACCTCGACTGTTTCGTAATTGCCGGACACCCAGAAAAAATCATCGTCGTGCATATCTTTATCCGGGGTGCCGGTTACGATTTTTTCCTTGCCCGGTCTTATTTTCAAGTAGTAAGCTAGGCCGTCACCGGTGTGGCCCATTGTGTATTGCCTCAATATCTCGGCTAGGCCTAAGTTGGTGCCTAGCCGTTTGTTCAATTCGTGAACGCCGTTGATTATTCTATAAGTGTTGGTGGACACCTGTGTGGGTGCCAGCCCGGTGCGGCGGAGGAACTCGGTTATAAGAGGGTTGAGCGGGAAACGAAGGCCCCCTTCGACAATAGACAGCACGGTGAAGGGGCATTCCTCCCTACCCCAAGGCGTGGTCTCTTCTTCGGCCAGCTCGAGATGGACGTCGGCCGGGACGCCGTACTCCTCTCTGAAAGCGGCGAGCGCGGCCGGAGTATCCACTAGAAAGCGGAGTTTCCCCATTTTTGGCCGGCTTAGTGTATCCCGGCTGAGGGGTTTGGCTCTGGGTATTGGATGTTGCCCGGTCCTGAGAGCCTCAGGAATGACAGTGGTCCCCTTGGACTCTGCAGGAAAAGGATGGCAAGTGTTAAGTGTTAGCGCGGTCGCGCGAAAGGTGCTGGATTTTAGCTCGGTCATTAAGGGTGCCAAACCACCTCGGTTGTCTATTCTATCTAAGGAGCCCGGTTGCCCAAGCGGACCAGATGTTAGCCCGGTTGAACGGCCAAGTCCTTTTGTTATCTCGGTTTTTGCTGGGGTTGAAACAAACATGTTGTTTGCCCGGTTTGGTTGGTTTTTTGGATCAAAAGAAGGCCCAGAGCCCGGTTCACCCCAGTTCTTCAGCGTTCTTCAGGAAGACGAAGAACACCAAGAATAGTGGGGGGGTTTGGGACGGATTCTATGGCCTTTGCCCTAAATGCTACGTTTTTGTACCCTAATGTGTGTAAAATAAAAGAAAATGGCAACAGAATAAAGGTGGGATGACTTACCAAAAAAGGGGAGGGCCTAATCCCACAATCACGAAGAATGACAGTCGAGCTTGAGCTTCAGAATCGTCACAAATGGAGGCAGCAGTAGGAACAAATGGAATGGTGGGGGGCGAGTATACATAGGCGAAAGAGGCCGCCAAAATTCAAAACTCTGGCACGGGCGGCGGGTTGGCTGCCCGATGACCAATGGCAGCCCGCCACGTGTCCCTATTTATGGCGACGTCAGGACTGAAACGACGGGTTGAAGAGGCGAAGAGCCGGCCGAGCTACTTCTGGAGAAAAGATGTCAGCCGGGGAATATAACCGGGCAAGTTTGCAGACAATTATGTCAACTAGCCCGGACGAGGTTCGGCGTCTTGAAGACCGGAGAAATGTTATCTCGGTCGAAGTGAGTAATCCCAGTCACGCTTTCGCGGACGGAATTAAGAGGCAATTGAGAGGGTAATTTATGATCTGGAGTTGGGCCGAGGTGACGGCCGAACTGGTTGAGGGCCCAATGGTGTATGGGCCCGAGCTGATCAACTATCCGCCCGGAAATGGGCTGCCAGAACTTGGGCCGGGCAGAGTTGGACTGAGTGTGTGTGCCACCCCGGACCGTACAGAAACCGCTCGGCCAGGAAGTGACCGGTCAGACCAGGATGCTCGGTCCGAGGATGGTCGAAACTAGACAGACCGAGAGACCGGCGCCCGGAAAGGCGCGATCAGCCGAGGTAGTTGATTGACCGGCAATAAGGCCAACCAAAGGAGGTGCCCGGGCTAGGCTTTTTCGAGATGCCGCCTAGCCCGGTCCTTCATGTGTTTGTCCGGCTAGGCGCATGGGTTTGAAGCATGACATGGCCGAGGTAGAGCAGCTCGGCTGCCGAGCTCCAGCTGTGAAGTCAGGCAGTTGAGGTTAGGTGGTGAATGGCATGGTTTATGCTGACAGCTGGGATAGCAGAGCCACGTGTCAGGAGATGACTGGGAGTGGATATGGGGCTCAGAAGGTATAAAAGCATGTCTGCGCCCCCCATACGCAGGACGAACACATCTGTAAGGATTTCTTACACTCAAACACTCTCTCCCTTCTCTCTATCCATCCTAAGGTGTGTGCTAACTTGACCGTCGGAGGGTTTTTCCGGCCACACACCGCCGGGTAGCTCACCATTACTTGCTCGCAGGTGATCGGACATCGACGGAGCTCGGAAGAAAGGAATACGGGCTTGCCGGAATATTTGCTCCCCGTACAAAAAATATTAAAAGAATTAGTTTAAATTATCAGCTATGTAAGAAAGTTGAACAAACGCATACAGACAAACTTAATACCATCAAACACAATATTGATACAATAAAAGGCCCATCATAAAATAAATTAACAATTAAATCAGACTAGACAATAATAATTAATCCTGCTTTTGACAATGATTGCTCATGATCTCTCAATTGAGAGTGTACATGAGCAACTCAGAATGAGATTTTTTTTCTTCTTCTTCTTTTTGAATCTTTAGACAAGAAGATTTTATGTATTTGTCTATTTTTTGGGACTTTAGGTACGAAATATATTTTTCTAGTCTTGGATCTTGGGGGCTTAACTGTTGAGTCAGGCTAGAAACCCTCCCTCTGTAGCAGAAAGTGATTATCTCTAACTCAAAATAATGCCCATTTGATAATATGTTCATAGTTTTTGTTTATAAAAATTTTGAAAACTGTAAGTGTCTATTTTTTTATCTAAGAAATTATAAATACTTTATAATTTTACAAAATTATTGTAACAAAAATGAAGAAGTTATTTTTTCTTAATTAAAAGAAAAAATTATTTATTGCTCTTTCTCCCACCCCTTCCAGCAACCACCCCTTGCTCATCACCATATCCCCAACCTCCTCTAGTAATCACCTTCAACCATCACCTCCTATGGCCAGTAACCAGCTCTGGCCACCATCTGCGGCCGTCATCAATCACCTCCTGCCAACAATCACTTATGGCCACCCCCCTCACTTGTTTTCGAAACAAGTTTGTAAACAAGTGCATGTACCAAATTTTTTTTTTTCTGTTTTCATTTTTATCAAAAATAAACATAAACATAGCTTACTATTTTCTGTAAACAAAAGCAGTAAGCTGAAAATGTTATCAAATGGCAATTGTGTAAAAGTACTTATTACCAAACGACAATTGTGTAATACTACTGTCTCTTGCAGTTTGTTTGTATTACCCTGCTTCTTGTTTAGAAAACTTAGTGGTTCCACAAAATTGATGTAATAATTGATGTTTAGGGAGAGAGAGAGATAATCAATTATGTATATATTGATGTATTATTGATTGATGTATGTTATTTATTACAAATGGTGAGGGGCTCCTTATATAGGAGATGTAGTGGAGTAGGTGGTAGTAGGTGGTAGTGGTAGGTGTGTAGTAGGTGGTAGTAGGTGGTGGTAGGTGTAGTAGGTGGAGTAGGTGATGGTAGGTTTTAACAGCCTCCCGCAAACTCAAGGGGGATAGGAACTAACCAACTTGAGTTTGGAGAGAGTAACAAAACAAGAAAATAATCTGAAAAATAAAAAATGGATAGGAGACACTGTATGGTCGTGTCAGACCGTTGTAGAAGACAGTATGGTTATGGCAGACCGATGTAGAAGACACTGGCTCGTGTCGGACCGATGTAGAAGACAGTTTATGGGGTCATGTCGGACCGTTGTAGCAGACAATGTTGTGACAGTTGTTGTGACAGTTTACGGAGTCTTGCTGGAGCCTTGTAGAAACTAACCGGAATCGATGTTGGGACAGTTTACAGAGTCTTGTTGAACCCATGAAGGAGCTAACCGGAATCAATGTCGGGACAGTTTACAGAGTCTTGTCGGACCCTTAAAAAGTCGCACCCTCAAAAGGTGTGCCCAATCTTTCAAAAGGCGTGCCATCAAAAGGCGTGCCCAATCCATAAAAAGGCATGCCATCAAAAGGCGAGCCCAAGTCATAAAAAGATGTGCTGGACATGATGGCGAGGCGCGTTACCACATTGGCTTGCGCGCCCGTTTTGTCGTCTGGCATCAAGTGGCGCGCGATGCGCGTGTCTGCCTTGGCTATTTAACCAAGACGGATGCTGAGGCTGAGGCAGAGGCTAAGACAAAAAACTGGCTAAAAAACCTCTGAGAAACTCTTCGTTGTCTTGAGAGAGATACTCTGTAACACTCTGTAACCAACCCTTCTCTGAAACACTCAGCAACCCATAACATGGCCTCTTCGTCCCGTAGTCTGCTCACTCTCTTTCCCGACCTCAACGAGTCTACAAGAGAGGTAACTGGGGCGGTTGCCCGTGAACCTCAACCAAGCGCCCTTGAGTTTGCTCTGTTGACCTTTCCTATGCGGTCTGTGGAGCAAAGAATGGCAGCGCAATCAGATATTGAGGCGAATCAGTATACATTGAAGTCATGTGTTGAAACCATGACTGCGGTCACAAACTTGTCGCACTAGCTGCAGAGTAGGACAAATGAGGTGCAGCAGTTAAATGCCCAACTGGCTTTGCTCCAGCGCATGTATAAGGATGCGCGAGCAGAGATATGTGTGCTGAAAGCGGAAAACAAGAAGCTGAAGCGGAAGGCCACCGTGATGTTCCGATTTGGAGATCCGCCATATGCTGCAGTGGAGGAGCAGCGGGGAGTGAACGTGCTCGGTGGCGTGGGAAACACGGAGGCAACACCATCAAGGGCCGCGCAAGACGGAGGCAAGAAGAAGAGACCGGCGGCAGAGTAGAGAAGAAAAATCCCGCCTGTGGATGAGGAAGGTTGTTTTTTTTTTTTTTTTTGGTTGTTTTGGGTTGTGGTGTAAAATAGTGATCGGGTTTAATCCCAACAGAAATAAAACAAAGAGTGTGAGATGTGGAATGTGTTTGGTGTTGTTTTTGTTTTGTTGTGTTTAATAATAATAATAAGAATAAAAAATAGATAAAGAAAAGAGAGAATATTTTTGAGTGGAGGATGTTGGGGGCGATGGTGTAATGTTCAAAAAGAAAAGATAAAAAATAAAATAATGGTTTGAAAAACCAGTGATGGTGTGTGAATCTGTGAGTGGGATGCAAAATGTGAAGTAAAGGGTTGGAAAGTGGACAAAGTGGTGGATGTCCTTGAGTAGAGAGAGGGAGTGGGTTGATTAAAAAAAGGATTGTGGGTTTGAAAGTGGAAATATGAGATGAATCTGCATTTGCTGGAACACTTCGAGCCATGGCAGGTCCAAAAACCTTGTACAAGCCTTTCACTCCCTCCGAGGCCACAATCTTTCTAAAAGCATCAATCGAGCCAGAAAACTTGGGATTTTTGTAATCATCAACTTGAATTACGCTCTTGACAACATCGGTTGGGTAGACAGAAACCCAGAAGGAAGCTCCAGCCAAGCCTCCTGCTATAATCAAAGAACCTCTTCCCAACTTGGATGTGTCTTGCCCTCCTACAAGGTACTGCTTCAGGGCTTCGTAGACGCCAAACAGTGCAGCATTTCCAGGAACCTCTCGTGCCATAGTGGGAATTAAGCCCTTGAAGAGACCTCTCATACCGCCTTCTGATCGGAGAACATGCCTTGCCACGTCCATTGGTCCTGCATACTTCACTGCCACGGCAGCTGAACCAGAATCTGCTAGAGCACTCTGTGCTTGCAACCTGCACTTGATCAATTCAGTGGGGCAAGCCAAAAAAGAGACGGCAACTCCAGCCCCAGCCCCAGCAATTATCTGCTTTGTACAGACCACTTGGGCCTTCTGATGCTATCGTTTTTCTGACAGCATCCATAGCACCCGAGTATTTCAGAGGTTGACCTGGGTATGGTGTGGGTTGGCTTTGGAGTTTGACCTTGATCGTATCAAAGAGGTGTCCAACAATCAACTGCGCTGCCCCACCAACAGTCCCAGCAACTAGGTCCTTGGCTACGTCACCCATCGTAGCCGATTTTTCTTGACGCGGGTTGAAATTGCAAGGAAAAGAACAAGATCGAACCGAACTCCCTCTCTCTCTCTACCATGCAATTAGGTATTGAATCAGTGTGTCATTGTGATGGAAACCCAGAACAGAAAAGAGAGGACTTGGATGCAAATGAGGTTTGTAGAAGTGAAATGTAAGGACAACAAACACAAATATACATAAAAGATTGATGAGAGAGAAGTCGGATGCGACAAACTACAGTGGTGGTTGGTCGAGACTGAATTTCACTCAGATATATAACAGAGAGAGAGAGAGACGTGGGTGGGTGAGACGCGAACTAGAGAGCTAATCTCAACCTTTCTCTTCCCTCCAATTCGCTGGAGAGAGACAGAGCAATCAACAACTAAATGGTCTCAGATCATTGACCAAATGGAGGATCAAGTGGCTGCAATTCTCCAAGAAGAGAGGGAAGAGATGGAGTGAAGGCATGTGTAGAGGTCCGGCGGGCGGCCAAGGCGAGGCTGCCGCCCGCCGGTGAAGCAGAATTATCAGTGCACGAAATTCCCGCTTAAGCGGGGTTTGGGAAAGGGTAATTAATGTACGCAGCCTTACTCTCACAAGCGGAGAGATTGTTTTTGCGACTCGAACGCGTGACCACCAGGTCACCAAGGAGGTAGTTTTACCGCCACGCCAGGTCCGCATTCTGCCAATACTTGTCTACAATCACATATATTCCCACATTAGTCTAAGAAGATTCTCTCTTGCCTATGGACAAATTAGGATATTTTGGTAATTCCATGCTTATATTGTTCTATAACAAGAACAAGCTAGGCAATAGACAGCTTAATTTCATTCATTTATTCATGGCCAGTGAAGTCGAAAAGAAGTGGGAAGGCAGGGTTAGTGCCAAGCTAAACTGGTTTCAAGGTAGACCACATATGGCCTCTCTTGGAGTACTTCTTCAAAGTGGGTCTCAATTGTAGAAACTTGTTATGGAGTTGAAGGCACTTCAGCCCAACCGGGTTGCATCCAATACTGTGCTTCCACATCTGTTACTAGTTCAGGAGAGACTGTTACAAAATGGGCTTTGGAAAAGTTGGTAGACATTGATCGGGTTGAGCGGTGCTTGATATGAGTTTGTGGACAACAACATTGGCTACGGATCGGACTTGTTGTTGCCTTTTGAAAGCTCTGAAGGAGAAGGGATTGAATTTGTTTGGTCAGTTGTTTTGGATCCAGTAGAGGGGTGGACACTGGTGGGCTTGGTTTCTTATTATGATTCTATTATGCAAGGCATGACACAACGGATGAAGCAAGCTCTTGGGGCTGCCAAAGAAAATTGACTTTTGTTTGGATTGTAATAAGTGGTGTTTTAGAAAGTTAGTAAAAAGTTGATTTTTTGATTTTTTTTAAAACTTTTTTAATTAAAAAAAAGTAAGAAGATGATGCGCAAAAAAATCAAAAACCAAAAACCAGTTTGCCAAAACGCCTGTCTTTTACTCAAAAAGGACATGAAGGTGCACTGATAGGGCCGACCAAACCCTCAAGGATTCCTAAAGCAAAATCTCAATAGGAGGTTATTTTATATTTGAATAATATTTATATAAAGTTTTGGGCCTTTTTTCCATAATTTTTTTTTTAGTTAGACCTTAGGAGTTGGACAATTTTTGGAATTTCAAGAATTCCCTGGTGGGTCTGGGCTTTCTTGGAGTTGGACAATGGGTCTAGGAAAGTCCCTTTAGTAGGTTGAATTTTAATTAAATTTCAGAGTGAGAATCCTGTGTTGAATTTTCAGTTGGGGTATCTCAAATATTTACTCAAAAATTTCAAACCTATTTTGTGATTTTCAAATTTATGACTTAACCACTAATAAACTTTTTGCTCAAATTTATGCTCAGATATGATCATATCAAATAAACTTTTACTCGAGTTTGAACTATGAAACTCCAATCCTATAAAAAGTTATGTTTGGCATGGGCTGAGGGCATATCAAACCAAAACCCAATCCAACAAGAAGCAAAAAAAAAAATTTAGGTCAAAAGATAGGATAGATAAATCTTATAAAAGCAATTCTACAAGTACAAAACTATGCCAGACTGCCAGTTTACCGAACATTGCATAATTATGTCAACTTTTGTCAAATATATCTGATGAGCAATTAAATCATAGTTACCAACCCAACGGGTTGTAGCATTGTGGTAAGGCCTTGGGGTTTAAGCCTCAAGGTCACAAGTTCAATTTTTTCATTGGGCCAATCTCCGCCTGGGCGAAACACTGTTGGTTAGGAGGTTAGACCTTAAGTTATGTTGGACCTTAAGTTGTCTAGTCAGCACTTGGTGTGGATCCAATGCTCCCCCGCTGTGCGAGTCCTGACTTAAGCGGAGCTTGTCTTGGGAGGTCGGGGCAAGTTCTCAGGTTATAGTCTCCTCCTTGAAACTCGTTTTTGGAACAGAGAATTACACAAATAGTCCCTATATATAGTTTGGGGCTTGTGTCACCTTGGTCCCTGACTTTTTAATTGTAACACATTTTATTTTAAATTTTGAATATTGTTTCAAATAAGGACAATTGAAGATATCATTAGATTTTTCAAGGGTAAAATTGTTAATTTGATAAAATATAAACTAATTTGACAAAAATAAATGTCAAACAAATATTTTTGGATTTTTAAAAATTATTTCTACCTACTAAAAATAAAATTATGTAAAATTGATAAATCTTTTAGACGTTTATTTATTTTTTTTACCAAATTTATTTTTATTATGTGTTTGGATGATCATCATGTTAAATTCATTTTAAAAAATTAATCATGTAATTTTTATTAATTTTACATAATTTTATCATTGGTGGATAAAAATAATTTTTAAAAAATTAAAAATATTTTTTTGACATTTATTTTTGCCAAATTAGTTTACATTTTATCAAATTGATAATTTTACCCTTGAAAAATCTAGTGATATTTTCAATTGTCCTTATTTGGAACAAGATTCAAAATTCAGGATAAAATGTGTCACAATTGAAAAGTCAGGGACCAAAGTGACACAACTCCCAAACTATAGGGATTATTAGTGTAATTTACCCAAATTTTAAAAGAAACTTACACATTTCCCAAAACTAAGGCTACATTTATTTCGACATAAAATATTTTACATAAAAAAATATTTTTCTTATAAATTGATTTTACACACAAAAAAGATATTTTTGTTTTTGTTTTTTGGCTTTTGATTGACATTTGAAACAAAAATATTTTATTGCCCAAAAGAGAAATTTTTATTCAATAAAAGTTATTTATGTCTTTTTGGTAAGCTAAGATACTTATTTAAAAAACACTAAATGTGTTGAAAAGATAGTGAGTGATAGTTAAATTTGTAAAAATTGACTTATGAAATTTTAAAAGATAAGTTATTTTTGATAAAAATGATGCAAAAATATTTTTCTTAAAAAATGTTTTACTTACTTTTTTTTTAAACCAAACAACGGAAAATGAGCAAAATATTTTTGACAAAGACATTTTACGTCAAAATAAACGGAATCTAAAACAATGTAAAAACACTTGTTAGAAACTCTTAAAACTGTATTTGGATCATGAATTTGGATAAAAATTTAAAAAATGAAAAGAAAAAGATAGATGAAATATGAATGAGATATAACTATATTTCATTAATTTTTTCCTTTTTCCTTTTCAAATCGATATCAAAATTCATGATCCAAACGCAACCTTAGAAAACTATATGAAAAACTCCTAGAAACTTGTTTCTCATAGTTTTTGTTAGTGTTAAATACATAAATCTTGTGTATTTTTGGTCTCTGATGTTTTAAATGTGTCAATTTGACTCTCAACATATTAATTTTGTCACTAATCATTTCCGTCTACAATTGATAATGGAAGTACGGGTATTTTTGTCAAACCATCTATGATATTGAATAAGTTGGAGACTACACAATCGAAACATTAAGAATCAAATTAAAACAAATCACATACTTTAGAAACAATTTTTCTCCTATTTTGCTAATTCGTAAAAGGACCTTAGTTGTTTGATGAAGCAATTTATTCCTCATATATCCTGTGCGAGAATATAATAATAAGAAAGGGACTTATTGAAACTATTAAAATCTGGCGGTTGGACAAAAATGCTCTTACTTCCATTATCAATTGTTGACGAAAACAATAATAGGAATCATTCAGTGACAAAATTAATTTGTTAGGGATCAAATCAACACATTTAAAATATGGGAGACCAAAATGATAAAACACACATACTTTGGAGATTATTTGTATATTTAACCCTTTTTTATTATTTTTTTCTTCCTCATAAATCTTATTGTTCAACAATAATACATAATTGTTATAATAAGTTTCATAATTATTTGGTACCATTAGTGTTTTAAATTATCATGAAATTATTCTAATATTTTATATTCTTTTCTTAAGGTTGCTGAATTTTTTTTTATTTGATCTTATATATCACTTAGTGTTTCCTATTTCGTGTAATATTTTCGGGCCATGTTTCAACTTTCTATTCCTTATATCATTTCATGCTTCCCAATTTTATTAACTATGAATTTAACCCCGTGATTGGTTTTAGGTTATCCTAGTTAGGGCTTGATTTTTCTATTTTCTGTAATATTTTTGGATCATGTTTTACCTTTTTGTTCCTTATATCATTTCCTGCTTCAAGTTCTTATCAGCAACTTTGAATTAAACCATGGGATTGGTTTTAGGTCACCCTAGTTAGGGTTTGGTTATTCACAACACAAACCCTATAATTGGAGTATGGATATATATGCATTACCATTCAATCTGTAAGTTGTGTAATGTTGACAAGAATATCATTTGAGTAAAGCTTACCCAAGTAGAGACTTGGAAAGAACAAAGAAACAACATCTCCAAGTACATTGCCAGTAAAGCCGCGGACCACCAATAATTTAGGACTCAAATATCTAAATTAATTAATTGTATGGCCTCTTCAAAGGGTCAAAGAAAAACAATCAAAGTGGTGGTTGGATTGGTGGAAATAAGTGGTTCCTGTTGGGCTTGTTTGGACATAGCTCATATTAATTTGTCATCTTCATTACAATGGAACTCGAAGGCTGTGTTAGGATACAAAATTTCGGGTGTCATTTATGGAGCGAAAGAAAATTAAAATGGAAAAATGATAAAAAAAAAAAAAATTATCTTATATTTTATTCATATTTCCTTTCATTTTCTGTCCCTCCACAAATATTTTCTTAAATTCAAGATCCGAACATAATTTAAATAATAAACTAAAATAATCCTAGAGTATATATAGTTCTCATGTCTCACATACATCACGTAATTATTAAGCCAAAATCCTGAGGGGTATGCCGGTAAAACGAATCAAACTACTCGATCTTGACTCCTATTCAACATGCTAAAAACTCATTTGAAATTGACACATCATGTAAATAAATTAAACTTAAATATACTTTAAAAATCATTACGTTATCAAGACAAAACTAAACAGTTTACTACTTGAATCGATAAGGTTATACCCACTATAAAAATTAGGGCATTGATCGGGAGGTCCTATTTGAATAGTTCAACACCCATCTAATCTCAACATAAAATACTTGCACTAATTAGTCTTATATATTTTTAATTGTTATCAAAAAAAAAAAATTGAAAAAAAAATTTAAAGACTCCCAACACCCCCAAACCATTGCTGGACTTTCATCTGACAATCACCGAAGATTTGCCGAAATGTTCAATAGCACCGAAAATTCGCTGGAGTATTCTAAACCACATCCTCTCTAACACCACAAAATACGAAGAACAAAAAAACTCTTTATCATGCAGAGTACATAATTTTCAGTTCAAAAAACTTGTAAGAAATTAGAGTTTAAATTTATTACTTATCAAACAGCATAAATTTACAATTTTAAAACTACAAAAATTATCAGTTTGCTTGCTTGTAATTTATCAAAACACAATTTCACATGGAGATCTCAGATCAGCCGTTTCTAAGGGTTTGTAACTTCTCAGTTTATTAATATTTGCTGAATTATTTTTGTTATTTTAATAGAGTGAAAAAAAAGGCTAAAGTCGTAAAGAAAAGTATAAACGTATCTTCAAAACTACAAAATTTTGTAATTTTCACCGGTGGTAACTAAAACTCAAAAAATATTTTTTTAGAATTTGAAAAATTTCTCATTAAAACAAGAAAAGAGAAGTGTTTAGTAGAGAAAAAAAAAATAAAAAAATTGAGGGATTGAAGGAGAGAGACAACCATTTTTGGTTTAGATCTGGCAGGATCTAATGTAAATATACTCAGATCTGCACTAAATTTGAATATTTCTGTTAGGTTTTATTTATTGGCAATCCCATTTGACAAAACTCCTTTCAGTTGTATTTATTTTCGCACTTTTATTTCAGTGAGGCTATGAGTTTATTAGATGCGAATCCAAACCCGAATCGAACCATGCAGAGAAGTTTGTGATGTTAATGCTTTCAAGATTGCCACTTCGCTGATTATTACGGGGGTCGAGCTGCCCGGTCAGCTCGCGGCCGAAGCAAAATGCAAAATTGCATTCAAAATTGCATGTCCGTCGTTGCTCGCTCGAGCCAAGGAGTTCTCGCTCGAGCCAAGGAATGCACGCTCGAGCCAAGGATTGCGTCCATACAAAAACCTGAAAGAGTGTATTCCTCGCTCGAGCCAAGGATCTGTCGCTCGAGCCAAGGCACTAGTAGAAATCATGAAAATAACACTGCTCGCTCGAGCCAGAAAAGCTTCGCTCGAGCGAGCCTCAGAATCCGGATTTTTTCAAGGAGTTTGTTTTCTTCCAAATCTTGGATTACTTTTGGTTCTCTATAAATACTTGGTTTTCTCCCAAAACTAAGTGATTGATTGAAGTCCTCCAGATCTTCTTTTTGGTTCTTAAAGTTTATATCTGGGGATATTTTGTTTGTTTTCTTTGATGTTTTTATTGAGTCTTCAACTCATGATTTAAAGAGAGTACATCAAAGGTTTGTTTGCTATACACAAAAGAGAGAGTTATTCTTCAGTTGTGAATTCTGAAGAATTCGAGCCTGAAGCTTTGGTGGAATCCGGAGTGGCTCATCAGAAAGACAATTCTGTGGTGAAGATGGGGTTGGAAGAGGCACATAGAGGTTGGTTCAATTAGGCGTTGTGGATTCGCTAGGTAATTGAGAGTATACCTGTGTAATTCCTTTAAATCTTCTTAGTGGATTGTTCTTGTGGCTGTTGCCCGTGGTTTTTTTATCACAGTTGGAGGTGTCCAATTGTGGTTTTTTCCACGTTAAATCATTGTGTCTCTTTGTCTTGATTGTTTGATTGGGATTGTTATATTCTGCTTAAAATTGATACATAATCACAAATCAACATCTAGGGGATTTCTAGATTTTTCAATTTCGATGAATCTTGTCTTGTGTTGACCAGATCCGAGTAAATCTATGTCAAGAACATCGTTGGAAACTCATCTCCTTCGCTGTCAATAAAGGCAAAATAAGAAGTCGGTGGTCAGTGGTCGGTGGTTACCAGTGATCCTCAATTGATAGTGGTCATTGGTCGCTAGTCACCGGTGAGTGTATATCAAAAAGAGAAAGAGAAGAAGGAATACGCCTTAGAACTTTTGGATCTACACAAAGAGTTGTGAAACTAAGTAGAACACAGGTTCTTCCCACAAGAGTTACAGGTAATTTGCCCATAAAAAATTAAGTTACTCAAGTTTAGCCTATTATTGGCCCAATTAAAACTCATAGGAGATCAACTCAAAAAATAATAATCTAAAGCCTAAATGCAATTTAAAATTCGTTAAATTTTCAAGATAAATAAGTTACTACTCAACTCAATATTCATTTATAGCTCTACTAAGGGGTAGCTTTAGGAGAGAGTAAATAATAAAACCTTTAATCATTTCTTCACCTCTTAGTTAAAATTCATAACTTTTTATATGAAATCATATAATTTCAGTAACCCAATTGGTTTCAACTTGCATTCTTGATTAGCTTAATATCTCCTCTTAAGTATTTTTTATTCTTTAATTTTTGTGTATTGAAAGCTTCTAATTTGAGGACATAATGGGTCTGCTTGTGCCACATTAGTCTCTTTAATTTAGTTTTGGTTTCATATTAATTTTGATATAGTCATGGCCAAGCACAGCCTTCTTTTCGTTCTCTATTGTCATAACAATATAAATACATAGAATCAACATCAAATTTGAAGAAGATTGATTGATTATCAAGTCGACGGTTCATTTGTAGGCCAAGAGGGGCCCAAAATCATCGTAAATGGACGGCAATTGACAGTCGCAAAATAGTCTCTAAATAGTTTATTGGAGAAATACTGATTTAGTGTAACGTTAAAAAAAATTAATTAAGATCAATGATAAATTTTAATATTTGAAGTCTTAAATTTTTTTTTTATGAATTTATAATTATTTCGAACAGATGTGGTTGAATAGTAATTTTTCTTAATTTATAATGTAGAGAGGAAATTACAAATTAATGCACACAATACAAAAAAGGGAAAATTATTAGAAACTTCTATACGAGAATCAATTATTTCAATCAGTTCCATGAATTTTTTAATACACTGATCATACCGTGAGATCGTATTTTAAATTTTGGTATGATTTGGTAGACGTTTCTACCCTTCCTTATTGGGGGGACGTCATCTTAGAGAAGTTGGATTTAATTTTTGGATCACGTTTCCGTCACTTCAATGTAATACTCAAACATAACACTTCAACTTCACACTCCAAAAAAAATTTCTTAATGTATTTTTTTTAAACATAACACTCCAATACTAAAAAAACTCATTAATATATTTTTCTTAAACGTAACACTCTAATACTAAAAAATTACTTAGTATACTTTTTCTAAATATAACACTCTAACACTAAAAAATTCCATAGCGTACTTCCATAATGTAACTCTCTAATGAAACACTCCAATGTAAAAAACTCCCTAGTTTACTTTTTTCAAAAGTAACACGTATGCTTTTCCATAACGTAACACTCTAACGTAAAACATTAAAAAAACCTTAGTGTATTTTTCCAAACGTAATGCTCCAACACTAAAATATTCCTTAGTTTACTTTTTTCAAACGTAACACTCTAATGAAACACATTAAAAAACCTATTAGTGTACTTTTTCTAAATGTAACACTTCAACGTAAGTTCCCAAATGTAACACTCCAATATGGTGGGCAAATGAGTCATTACACATCCAAAATGACTAAATATATCACAAGAAAAAATATGAGACTATATGAGTTGCAAGATCAAAATATGAGATTTTTTGGTCAATCTCCCTACAAAAAAGGAGAAATTACTCTACAATGGGATCTTGAAAAAGGGTCCAACTTGTCTCTAGTTGGAGATCAAGATTGGACTCGTCTAGTTCGCACTGTGGGTCCACTTTTGGGTCTCGCTTCGATGATCCGAACTATTTACATTGTATGGTTCATTTTTAACATCATCTATGTAAAAAATCAAGTCGATCGGATAATAAAAATCACGTATTTGAATCAGTTTTATATGAACCGTTTATTTTTTAACTGTTCATTTTTTTTAATACAAAACTGATTCGAACATGTGATTGCCGTTATTCGATCGACTTGATTTTTTTACATGAATGATTTACTCAATGAATCTTAATATGTGAACGATTTGAATCATCATAGCAGAGCCCAAAAGTGGGCCCTCGATACAGACTAGACGGGTCCTGTCTTAATCTCCAACAAGAAACAAGCTGGACTCCTTGAAAAAATCATTATATATGCATGAAAATATTTATAATTTTAATTATTATTAGTAATAAAATTTATTATTAATTTGTAATTATTTTTGAGATTATACAGCGATTTGAAATTTTTTTCTAAAAAAATAATAATTACAGTCTCGTGAAGTGCAACACTTCCCATGTAAAAACAAGACAGCAAAAATTACACTCCAAAACGATTTTCACCTGCTAATTAATAATTTTCCCATTTGTCGCCGAATAAAAATCTCCCTTACGCTATGTTTAGTTGAGAGATTTAAGAAGAAATTTAGAAAGAAAAAGAAAAAATGTATGTAAAATTAGGTGAAATACAAGTATATTTTATTTATATTTCACCTACCTTTTTTATTTCTATTTCTAAATCCCTCCTCAAATTTTCTAACCAAACACAACGTTAATATAAAAGTCAAATTATGGATGACATGACAGTAGAAAAGAACATCACCGAATTTTTTGGATTTTTGATGTGAATGGAAAATGTAACCAAAATGAAAAATTACTTATATGCATTATTATTTTTTTTTTTTGAGTAATTGAATAAAAAATGATTTTTTTTACTAATATCTTTTTTTTCCCCCTCATTTTTCTTACCCAACTAAAAAAGTGAAACTTAGGACTTGTTTGGCATCTTATCCGGTTTTGTTTTCATTCTTCTTGCTTTTGAAAACTAAAATTAAAAATAACCATCATTTTCATATATATATATATATATATATATATTTCTTATGAAAGTAATTTTAACATTTTTATTTTTTATAAAGGGTGTGTTTTTAAAATGATAAAAAAAAAAAAAATCCCTAAACTGTTTGTCAAATGAGTTTTTTCTTTATTTTTTGGTATCATTTCTTACTTTTTCGTTTACAAGAACAGAGAAAAAAAAAAAAATATATATATATATATATATAAGGGAAGATAATGAAGTAACAGACGTTAGGGATTTTTTTTTTTTTTTGGAAAATCTAGATCCAAACATGGTCAAAGAGTAGGCGTCTGTACAAACAAATAAGTAGGACACTAGGATCTAATAAAAATTGGGTACAAGTATGTCCAAGCTAGAATCCTCCAATCACTTGGGCATTTCATGGTAGATAGATACTCCATGCTAGATTCAACACAAAGAGTTTAAAATTATTTTAAGAACACACTATGTCCTCCCATTAAAGCAAAAGCCAGCTCTCTACTTGTGTATATTATTGAAAAGTTGTAAACATTGATGGCCATTGGGCAAACTTTTTTTTATGTTTGTTGTTATAGTTTACTTTAACAACAATGTTACAGGGTCACAATTTTTGTGACCATAATAACTTAAAATTGTTAAAATAATATCATTTTGGGTGCAAAACATGCCAAAACGACGTCGTTTTAATAGTTTTGAGTCATTGTGGTCACAACACAAAAATTGTGGCGCTCAAATATTTTCCTTACTTTAATTAGAAAAAAGGAAGTTGAAAATTAGAGATTAATTTTATTTGCTTTTTGTTTAATGTTATGTCTGTTGTTTGTTTCAGACTTTTTTCATTTAAGTTTTTTTTTTGAGTCTCCACTCCCTTCTTAATTGATCTCTAACCAACATAATAGACCTGTGTTTAATGTGTGTCTCTGTACTTTGTTACATCAATCACATAGACTTGCCAACCTGTCTTTAAATTTTGGGAGAATTGTATTTCAGTTTAAAAAAATTAAAAATAATTGTAAAACTTTTAAAATGTAAGAGGATCACAGAGCACAAACTTCACTTGTACTCCCGTATTTTTTTAATCTGATCTTTATTATTATTATTTTTTTAAAAATGAAACTCAATCCTTTTAAATTAAGATCACCTCCTAAAACCCTACAATTGGTTTGCAAATAGGATTGAGTTTGTTTTTTTTAAAAAAATTGGAATAACTTATCCTGTGATGAGTTATTTTGAAAATGATATTTTACTTATTTTATGACGAAAGCCTTATATTGGATGAATTGTTCCCTATGAAAAAAAAATAATTCTGCCTATGCAGAATAAATCTACTATTATTAAAATGTGAAAAATCTATTATATTTTTTACTTTTTTTTTTAATTCTAATTTTATCCTCTCAAATTTATTATATATTTTAAAAGTCATGAAGAGTCTTATATAAACAAATTATATCTTTATTTTTTGAGTTGAACATTCAAAAATGATATATCTACTTTCAACCATTCTATATAAATGTAAACAAACTGTCTCCCTTCTTATCACTAAAAAAAAAAAAAAAGAAGTCGTCTTTTTATTTTTTATATTGATGATGATTGAATAACAAAAAATATTTACTATTTCTTATTTCCTATGTCTACTTCTATCCTGATATACATAATATTTACAATTGTCCATCATAGATCAAATCATTGTGAATAATTTTGGTTAAACTTTAAAAAATTTAAAAATATTTACAAAAAAGAAGCTACAGATTAATAAATAAATAAATAAACAAAACCTAAACTTTTAAAATTGCAAAAAAAAATTTGTTAGCATTTTCCAAAACGCAACAGTTTTTTTAGCAACTTTGTCTTAAAAAATCTCTCTCTCTCACACACACACACACACACACACACACACACACACACACACACACACACACACACACACACACACACACACACACAAAGTTACTATAAAATTAACCAAAATATAAATAAGAATGAATTGGTGTCTTAAACTTGTGATAATATGTAGGGGTGAGCATGGTCCGGATTGGACCGGATTGTGGTAAAACCAGGACCAATCCGTTATCTACGGTTTCTAAAAAATTGGAACCAATCCAATCCGTTTAAATCATGGAACCAATCCGAACCAATCCATTTAAATACGGATTGGATCGGTTTAGGACCACGGATTCACATAATTAAATAACAAAAATATATATATAACACTTTAATTTCATAAAAATATAAACATAGCGCTATATTAGTTCCACAATAGCAACATGTTTTTTATAATAGCGACATACTGTTTTAGAATTTAAATAACCATAAGAAAACTGGTTTCACCATAAGTATTTAGACCATTACAAATTAAAACTAAAAACTAACAAACAAAAGTAATAAAAGAAGATATTATACGGTTTTTGGTTTGAGTTTAGATTTTATATAGAATAAGAGAAGATACTATGGGGGAGGATGTATAATAAAAATATAGACTATTTGTATACGGTCCGGATCGGTTCCAATCCGGAACCGTGGGGTTCAATCCGGAACCAATCCGTGGACTACGGATTTTTAATTCTTCAATCCAGAACCGAACCGCGGATTCAAAAAATCAATCCAAACCTATCGGATTGGACTGGACTGGATCGGATTACGGATTTCACGGATTCCTTGCTCAGCCCTAATAATATGGGAATTATTGTAAAGCCAATCACATTTCAATCCCATTAAATATATGGGACAGTTACGTGTAAATGTTATTAGGTAGACTAATTATTCAATAGGTTTTGTGAAAATTAATGGTATTTTTTATCAAATATTATTAAAAAATGTCAATAATTGTTAATTTTTAGCGATAGTTTAAAAATTTTGTCACAAAAAATGTCATTAATTATAAGTTTTAGTGACAGTTTAAAAAAGATTGTCACAAAAAATATTACTAATTTTCAACTTTCAGTGACAATTTTAAAATTTTGTCACAGAAAAAAGTCACTAATTGTAAGTTTTAGTGACAATTTATAAAAATCGTGACAAAAAAATATTAATTGTCAATTTTTAGTGACATATATAAAAAATCGTCACAAAAAAAATATTTTTAACTATAATTTTATTAAGACTTATTTTCAATAGGATTTGATGAGAATTAAATCAAAGTATTAAGACTTATATATATATATACAAGAAACGAAAAGAGAGAAATGCAAAAGAAAAGGTATATGTATTATTATATAAAATCAATATCCAAGTTAGTGTGGTTGTTAATTAATTAATTTT
Source organism: Camellia sinensis (assembly GCF_055761805.1). Lineage (NCBI taxonomy): Eukaryota > Viridiplantae > Streptophyta > Magnoliopsida > Ericales > Theaceae > Camellia > Camellia sinensis. The sequence goes on along the minus strand of NC_138973.1, from coordinate 101,568,807 downwards.
TTTAAATACTTTTAAAAGCAGTTAGCATTATGTAATTGTACACCAACAAACTTACGAATCCAGTAACTACATATTTTTCAAGCTTTTTTAATTTTTTTTGGTGGCTAAAATAACATTAAAAGACAAAATAAACTAAAATAATTAATAAGATAAAATCTCACATCAAACCCATTATCATTTCACTTTTTTTCTCACAAACATTACATCCAATAATAAAAAAATCTAGTTATCTTTCCAAATATAAAAATTTTAACCTCCTAAAATAATCAAAAATTAAAATAACTTACTAAAATAACAACTCAAACACCCACATAACAACTACATATTTTTCTAATATATATATATATATATATATTGTGGACTGTTGTGCTTTTTGAATCATGGTCCAGGCCCCAATTAAAGAAGGAGCTTAAAAAATAGTGACAGAGAAAAAGATGTATGGTTAAGTGGGAGGGAGGAATGGTGGACCATTCACCTCCACAACTATGCAATACCTTCTTAGAAATATCACTTCTTCTAGAAGTACTTAAAACACTTGCCCAATTGGCTTCCCACATTATTTTAACCATTTCGAAAACAAAAAACAATAATAATAATAATAATAAATAAATAAATAAAAACAACCTCTAGAAATTCATTTTCATCCAAGAAGCACATTACATGATGAAATAAAGGACTAACCATAAAAGGCAAAAAGGAATGAGCCTCATAATGCCTGCACAGTTATCAACATTTTAATGATTTTATCTAAAGTTCTTTACATATCATTTTCAATTTATTTACTTACAATAACCTTAATATTTACTTAGTAAAAATTATGATTCAAGAATTCCATATAGGTCTGAGACTTATAAAAATAAAAAATAAAAAAATGAGACACACCTACTCTATAAAAGTTGTATCAATTTTTGTATTCTTACACTTTCTGTGTTGAATACATCAATCAGTTTCAAACCTAGCAGTGATATGTATATCACTATGACATTGAGAAAGAGAGATTACTTACCTGTTAAGGGAAAAAACAAAAAAATATAGAGATATTACTTAAAATCTAGTTTTGACTGCATAAAGATGTGAGAAATTATAATTCACTAGTATCTTTTCAAAATAATTATAAATTCATAAAAAAAATCTAACACATCAATTATTAAAATTTATAAAATTTACCACTAATTTATTTATTTTTTTAAATTGACGTTGAATTATTATTTTACCACATTAAGTCTTTACAATCCAAACTCGAACAAGCTTTCCTAAACAAGTTTATTGCGGTTTGTAATCCCAAAAGTTTTGTTGACGGGACAGTCGAATTTAAATTGCAAGTTCACTCCAAATAATTCGATTTTTCATAGATGGAGTGATCAATGTAACAATTTTGACTCTATGTTTGACACTGCCATATCATTACATAAGTATCCAAATAAAACATATTCATATTTAAAAATGAAAAATAAAAACTAATTTGTATATGATTTTTATATAAATAATTTTTATTTTTTTATATGATTCTCTCTCTCTCTCTTTGTGTGCCAAGAATAATTTTTGAAATTTTGGAAATAATTTTTGACTTTTATTTTGGTCAAGATAGTTTCTATTTTAAAAAAAAAAAAAAACTTTTTTTTTTTGGTTGAAAACTCAACCAAATAGGCAGACTAACATATAAAAATCTACATATTAAACTGTTCCCTCTCTCATATAAAAAGTGATGAAGTAATTAATTTAATTAGTGTGTAGGTTTTTAAATGTATGTAATATTAAGAAATAAGATATAAAAATAATTTTATTTTTTTGTATATCCCTTAATTATAAGAATTCGCATTAATATATCACTGCAGGAAATTTGAGTTTTAGTGGAGTTTTTAAAACGTCGCTAAAAGCCCGAAAAACACCCATAAAAGTTGAACCAATGTTTAATATTTTCATCACTAATACGGCCGCCGCAATAGCTTTACAATGCTTACAAAATGATGCTAAAAATAATAGACGACGATTTTTAAAACGCCGCAAAATCTTTGACGTCCGCTTCAATTTCCATCACAAATTGACGTGTGACGTCATAATAACGTCATTTAGTGGCATTTTCCCAAAAAACGCCATTTTTTTTTTGTTTGCTTTGGATATCCTGATTCTAAAATATTGCCTAACCTAATTAATTTTTTCGCTCCTTTCCTGATTCTGAAATATAGCATAGCATCAAGGTAATCACAATTTTTTAATATCTAATATATTGTAATCAACACATTATACGGAGATGGGAAAAGTGCATAAAAGTACTCAACTCGTCCATGAACCAAATTAATTGCACATTTCATGAGATTTTTACTACACAAAATATGTGTACTCCTCAGTCCACGTTCTTGTTGGCGTCAAACTTCTCTTGGAACTTAGATGCCTGAAACAATCAACCATTATCGACTAGATTAGACATTAAATATATCATGTAACGCCCTCAAAATAATACATAAAATCCATCACTTTAAACATGCATTGATATAAAAGAAACCAATCATTTCTATTCATCAGAGTACCTTTTCACACTGTATTACATGTTAACAACAAAAGTAAATGCCCTATGGGCTTACAGCTTTCCAAGTCAACACCTGGTTATATAAAAGAAGAGTACTAACTCTATACAAAATAAGCCCTTGGCTTGATATACATGTAATACAAACAAAATAAACAAAAAGAGTCTTCAACTCTCATCATCATCCAAGCTATGTCCTTGGAGGTGGCATACTACCTGTACCTGAAAATAATGTCCCATAAAGGGTAAGCCAACGCCCAGTAGAGATATGTTAAACACAGTATGAGCAATAACTAAGACATTAGCAATTGATAAATGTTCAATTTCCATAAACCAATTCATAACTCATTTCCATTTTCATGACCACCATGCTCATGTTTCATTTCAATTTCCATTTCTTATCAATTTCACAATTTACATCAATGGCTTAGAACCTGACCAACCACTTATATGAGACAATGACTCATATTAAACACTTCCTATTTTACAATAGATAAACATACTAGTTGTATCAACACCTCACAGATAAGCATACAAGCTGTATCCACATTTCAACAGATATGCATATTAGCTATATCAACACTTCCAATGATAAGCATACGAGCTGTATCAACGCTTCCAAAGATAAGAATATGAGCTATATCAACACATTATCTGACAAGCATATGAGCTGTATCAGTGGAGTCCATCCCCTATCTCCTCCTAAACAACATCCGGTTTAGAGGTCCATCCCCTATCTTCCCTTAAACCGTGGAGTACATCCCCTATCTCCTCCCACACACACACAACGTATATACACAAAGGTCATATACACAATCAATCAATACATAACGTTAATGTATTTTATCAACCGTCATACTCTATGACACATCCAATTGATTAGTTTTAGTTTGCCTAATCATCATGCATTGTCTACAACAATCAAAACTACCCTCCACCGGTAGCCCAAGCAATTGTTTCTAAACAGATAATAAAAGCTCCAACAGATAAAATATCAATGCTTTCAAAAGTGAGCGATTAACAAATCTAACTCCACTATTCAACCATATAATGAGACAATTTCATTATTTCCAACTCAATTCCATATAACCACCATTTTCTCAAATTAATCATATCAATTAATTTATACAACCAATTAGGGTTTTCTACCCCATTTCCCAATATTGACCCAATGGTCTATATTTCAACAACCAACATCAATAATACCCTTTTGAACCCAAAATACATATTATGAGCCCAAAATCACAAAACCCTCTTTAACACATTTTGAAACCCTAAGTCCCAAAATCAACTATTTAAACAATAAGCTCAAAATCTAGGCTAAAACTCATAAGAGTGAGTAGGAATCCCTACCTCAAAAGTTGACACCCAACGAAGAAGATGATAAAAACGAAGTTGCTTCAAATCACAAGTTTCTCGGATCAAAAGATAGCCCTCGACGATCAACAACTTTTTTGTAAAGGCCAAAGGTGAGAAAACAACTCCAACTAGATCAATACCTAGAGAGAATGCAAGGTTCTAGAGAGAGAAGCTCTCAAATGGCGTTTTGGAAAAGTAAGAGAGAGAGTGTAAATGTAAAAAGTGATTTTAAAATGCCCAACTGTCAACTAATATACGACATTCCCGCTCGAGCGGAGAACACAACGCTCGAGCATCAAGAACAAAAAAAAACTAGGTCCGCTCGAGCGCAATAAGACCCGCTCGAGCGCCAAGACACAAGAATAAAGTACATCCGCTCGAACGCGAAAACCAGTCCGCTCGAGCGTAGATTTCCCCCTCCCAGAACTTACACCCAAAGGTACTACCCGCTCGAGCGCCAATCGCTCGAGCGTAAAGAAACCCGCTCGAGCGTAAAAATCACACCTGCAGAAGTTTTGTAGGGACAAGAAAAACTGGGAGCTTGCAATCGCCGCTCGAGCGCAATAAGACCCGCTCGAGCGGACCTCCTAAAAACTGGGCAACAAAGAATTGAAACCAAAGCCTAACCAACCTGTAACAACTCTGCCCAATACATCCTAAAACTCAGTCAAGTGGAATTAAAGGATGACAACAAGGTGTACCACTACCAACATCACGGAACCGAGTCCGAAATACAACAAAACAGTAAAGGGACAACCGGGATCGCTATGTATCAAAAAAAGCACTGACTAGAATGCTATAACACACTAAAAGATTTGTGTCAAAGTAGTGATTTAGGAATGAGAAACTATATCTATATTACCAAGAAATGGAGAACACATCCCAATGCAATATCAGTTCTTCAATATTCAATCAATGCCCAAATTTGACAGTTCCTCCAAAGAAATATGTAGGCAAACCAAACCAAACCAATAAATTCCAATAAGAAAACAAATATAAACTAAGAATAAAATCCTAAACAAATTCAACGTCATTAATAAATTCAAATTCATAAATAAACTAAAATTCTAATCTTTCATTTTTTTCAACCGACTTCTTTTTATTCTCCATCAGTAGTGAACCATCAATATTGCTTAGTTATATTGACTACCATGCTAAGGAAACAAATGATGTTGAAATGAGACATTTATGGAAGTATAAAAAGCATACCTCCAACCTTTTCCATTGCATTAGTTGATTCCTATGATTATTGACTTCCTCTTTTGCAGACTTAAAAGAGTATCATCTTGAAGCAACCTTTTAACCCCAACAACTTCTTCAATAGGGGACACTGTAGGAATCTGTGAAAAATCATGAGGTTGAAAATTTAGAGCTAGAATAATCAGTAGAAGATAAGATTAGGAGTAGTTCTGACCTTGAATTTAGTAGACTCCAGTGGCCTTCTTTAATTGAATTTGTCTTATCTATTTCTTCTTCTTCTTCTTCTTCTTTCCTTTCTTTGATATGTGAACCCACATTTGACAAAAACAAACAACATGAATAAAATGTCATAGTGAAAATTTCATAATTAACTATTTACTCACTTCCTCGAACGAATGATGGCAATTAAACGATGAGGTATATGCATGGGATTGTTGTTGGAATGCACTTGTGTAGCAATTGGTGCAACAGGCCCACCCATGGCCTGTTGAGACTCTAACTGCTCTATTCGTGCTTATTAAGCTTGGATTGTGCTTTGCATCTCCATTTGTACTTTCTGTTGGTTAAACACTGCATCATTCATCTCCTTCATTTGTATCTCCATTTGTGCTTCATATTGGTTAAGTTGCTCTTGGACTTGCCTTTGAATGAAACGAGTTTGTTCTTGTGATTGCCTATATCCACCTCCAAAGACATCTGTCGGAGAAAGACCCAATCTAAATGTTCAAACACGACCAGGTCACTCAGGCCCTAGAACCTGTGTGATAATCTATTCATCTATAGCATTGGATTGCGCCTCAAGCTCCTTCATTTGTGTCTGCAATTGTTAATTAATTAATATAGCTACCAATAATTTCGCGCGCGCGCGTGTGAGAGAGAGAGAGAGAGAGAGAGAAAGAGAGAGAGAGAGAGAGAAAGAAAGAGAGAGAGAGAAGCAACCATGCCACATACCATCAATACTTGGTTTGTTATCCTTTGAGTACCCAGCCATCCACACCTCTTCTTGTTTGTTTCCTATAATTACAATTAAAATTAAGTAACAAAATCAAAATATGCAATTTTAATTTGAAATATAAAGAAACTATATACCTTTACTCAAATAACTGAGAATGATTTTCTATCAATTATGTGATTTAATGTCTTTTTCTTTCGAATTTTGTTTTTTGTACCTTTTTTTTTCCTATTACATATGAACATAAACACAAGATAATTTATTAATTAACAAACTCATCTTATGAGATTACAATAGAGTTCAATAAACAGTTCAAGACCAGAGTGATCCAACTAAGACTTTTGTTCCACAATCTCTATATATCTATATACATATATGTAACATAGCTAATAAGGAAATTAAATAAATTTAGAAACAACAACTGCCACCAATTAAATTAGCAACATTAAATGAAACATGTGCCTTCCGAGTGCCAAAATAATAGACTAAGCTTTGCCATTGATGCTCATGTACTCTTCCGGGTTGATGAGTTAACCTATCAACATCATTGTCGAATGGCATATATTTCTTTTTTTTTTAACTCCGGCATTCCATTCTCTCCATTTTTTTTTTCTAACAGATGCCAAAACAAAATTTTTCATTGACTCGTCTGCATTGTATTAACCTACAAATAATTGGCAACTTTAATTATTAAATGCCCAGGTAGAATGTAAACTCCCAGTGAACAAACCAGAATTCAAATAACAAATAACAATCTAAACAAAAAACCTATTTTATTATAGATAGTTGTTCCACATAAAGAAACCACCTCAATGAAAAATTAGTCTACACCATCAAGATGAAAAATCACTCTACACCATCAAGATGAAAATTGATACATTTGAGAAAAGGGAATTAATTTGTCATTTGTGAGGAAAAGAATAGAGGAGGGGACATGCTTACGCCTAGCATGAATTGTTTAGGAAAATCATGATTTGGACATGTCGAGAAGGGGATTGTGTTCATTTCAAGTCCCATGTATTTGGTAAGTTTTCCTAACTTTCATTCCATAATTTGACATGCCACAACCATTCTTCCTACCAATTGTATGCTTGTTCTTCACAATTCCTTGGCTTTCCTCTCTAATCAAAATTGTATATTTCGGTAACATTCAAATCATATACAAATCTTCAACAAACAATTCTTGTATTTCTTGCTAACTAAAAAAGATATCCAATAAAAAGATAACATAACAACATACATTTCCAATTTCGCCAACATGAATCATTCCCAATATCTTCCTGATTTGAAAATTACTATTATTATGGAATATGATTGGCTTAATAGAAACAATGAGAAGTTGACTAAAATAATTCATACCAGTTGTAGTGTCATGTGTTAAACCAGTACTTGATGATGTACTAGGCAAGCTACCTGGAGGATACCAGGACATGGGTGGATCAGGTATGATGTGGGTACTCTTCTTTGAACGATCATCTAAATTCCCACTATAAGAACTCTCAGAGCTCGAATGTCCTTCACTAGAACTTTTAGAGGCTGAGTGTTGCCTTCGCCTAGAGCATCGTCTATCTGCCATGCTATTTTATAGAAGACCACATGCATAAGTGTAGAATTTTATGGGTTAGCAATGAATATAAAGTACAATAAATACAAATAGAAATACAAAAGCCAAATGTTATACCTCTTGGGCTTAATTATTTTCAAAAATGGAAACTACATGGGCTAAATTACTAAGTTGAAACTGCTACATAACAACAATGATTCAATTAAGCACTGCTATACATCCAAATGATGCAATCATTTTTAACTAAATATAACTAATGCAGAGACCATATATATGCAAATATAACAACATGGATTCTTAAATCAAAACATGCTAAAACATTTTTAAGAAGTTCAGCAGAAAGATTTCTATCAGAGATTGCTAAAACATGCACAAACACACACACACATACACACACACACACACACACGCACACGCACACATAAAAATTGACAAACCAAAACAATGAACATAAATATCAGAGGAAGCACATATACATATATATATATCCCAAATATATTTGAAAAAATCAGAGATCTGAGTTCATAGAAAACAAATGTACACACACACACACAAAAAAAAAGAAGAGAAGCAATCAATTGAGATGTAAGATATCAGTTCAACTGTGTACACTCTTCAAAAAAAATAAATAAATAACAAATAAGCTAAATGAATTGAAACTTACAAAATCAAAAGAGATGAGAACCAAAATTGGAAGAGAAGCACAAATCTGGAGAACCAAACTTCAAAATCTATAATCAAGCAAGCGAGAAAGAGTGTGTATGGCCCTCAAATCATCGACAGATCTAAAATTGAGCGAGAGAGACTGCTTGAAATCGAGCGAGAGAGACTGTGTGTTTGAAATTGAGCAAAAGAGAGTGAGTTTGTTTGAGAATGAAAATGAAAGTGACAATGAGAGTTAGAGCTAGAGCTTCAAATCGAGGGTTTTGGCAGAGAGAGAGAGAGACCAAGTTATGGAAGAGACAGAGAAAGTGAGAGACATTTTGAAAGAGACAGGGTTTTGGACGGTGTCAATAAATTGACCCAATACGACGCCGTTGATTTGAGATAAGAGACAACGTTTTCAAAACGTTGTGTTTAATTAACCTATAATGGCATTTGCATAAATTCCATAAACAAAAGTTGCAATATACCGTTTTTCTTGTAGTGTATTTTATTGCTATGTAAACTTAGTGGTGTTCATGTAATGATTTAGTTCGATTTTAAGGTAATCAACAACTAAATCAATCCTTATGTTTCTAGAAATTTCAAAAATAAACTGAACCGTAAAACTTTTGAAATCGGACAAAACCAAATCACAAAAAATGATTTAAGCTGCTCAGATTACTTTTTTCACTCTTTATTTTTTAACACCCCAATGAGAACTAACATAGTATTTTCTCATTAATGATAATATCATGCTTCAGAGTTTTTATTAACCTAAATATAATTAAGGTAAACTACTAATAGGTCCTATTAGTTAGACTTAATTTCTATCAAGCCCTATTAAAATCGTCCCTAAAAATAAGATTTTGTAACGATTTTTTGCATATGTCGCTAAAAATTGACAATTAGTGACTTTTTTGTCACGGTTTTTATAAATTGTCACTACAACTTACAATTATGATATTTTACTATGACAAAATTTTCAAACTCTCACTAAAAGTTAAAAATTAGTGACTTTTTGGGACGATTTTTTTAAACTGTTGCCAAAACTTATGATTAGTGACCTTTTTTATGACAAAATTTTGAAACTGTCGTTGAAAATTAACAATTAGTGACATTTTTTTAATAGCATTTGATGAAAAACGTTATTAATTATCATATGACTTATTGAATAATAATCCACCTACTAGGACTTACACGTAAATCCCTCAAATAATTAGGCATATTGTATTCATCTCAATAAATAAATAAATAAGTAAGCAATCTACTCATCTCACACCTTCACATGTTTATAAAGAGAGTTGCTATTAGCACTTACCTAATTTTTTTGGATTTCCCAATTCTCACTTTTTTTTTTATATTACAATTATACCCTGAAGTAAAATTACATTAAATGAAAACTTTTAATGGAACACCCACCTATCAAATAAAAACAATTAGAATGATACTCTACAATATTGTATACCCACCTCCATCCCCATATATACGTATTTCTCACCAATCTAAACCCGAATTGTATTCTTTTTCAGTTCCATCCTAAACCTATGTATTCATCTTCAATGAAAAACATTTGAAACCACATAATTAGTTAACGTTTTGTTCGGTGGTTTCAAATGTGTTTGGTGTTCTAAATAAGTTAACGTTGCAAACAATTCTATTATAGACTTTGTGTTTCCACATATGGTCATTTTTACCATTCGTTGATACTTATAAGGCAATGAAGGACAATGACAACAAGTCTGATGAAGTTGTCGTTGCATTGTTAATTTTATCGATCTTACATTAACGGTTCTTCATCATTTTCGATGGTTTCTATTTTGTTTGAGCTTGTTTGGTACTAGTTCGCAGACTATTAAGGTTTTGTTTGGTAACATAGTGCTGAACAAAAACATTTGGTTTGGTCTATAGGTTCCGAACAAAACCTTTATTTTTGGCACATTTCAACCGAACATAATTTTTGACGGGATGAAGAGATTTCTGTCAGTCACTAATGTCGACTGAGAGACTTCTAAAGAGTCAAAGAGAAAATGATGAGGGTAGTCTAGAGGCAGCAAGCACAACAACAGCTTCGCCATTTGCGGTGATGGCAGGAAGGGAGGTAAAGACGGTAGACTGGGCGATAGTGTTGTAAAGCTAGGCCTTGGTCATCGTAAAAGTGAGAGACAGAGAGAAACACACCAGATTTGGAAGAAAAAGAAGAAAAAGAATGAGAGAGAGAGAGAGAGAGAGAGAGAGAGAGAGTGTGTGTGTGTGTGTGTGTGTATGTGTGTGTGCGCGTGTGCAAAATTATGTGGGTGTGCACTTGGGTGTGATGATACTATGAATAGAGATAAAATTGGTATTAAGTGAAGTATTCAAAGAAATCTTATTAAAATTTAAGATTTAGGGTGAGGGTTCAAAGAAATAGAGGTTTCAAAGAATTAAGGTAGGTGCTAATAGCAGCACTTGTTTTATAAATAAATAAATAATAAAAAAGAAACAACAAAATAGGTAACAAGTGTACTTTCTATCATCGGTAACTCATTAATTGTACGATTGAGATGTGAAAGAGTGATTATCTGGTGTGTGTGTTTTTTATCCGGAAGAAAATTTTAATTGCAAACTCAATAAAAGATTGGATGAATTTGGTATAGTAGTATCATAAGATCTTAAAAAGAGAGAAAAATCTTCATAGAAGAAAGGATCCAAGCCTCCATAGAGGAGAAGAAAAGACCCCTACAAAGGAAGGAAACAAACCTCTACACAGGAAGGATTATTACATCAACAAACTAAAAACATAAGAAAATCAAACAGAAAAGAAATTAGATCTTAGTCACCACCAAACTCATTCAAAACTCTGCTACTCTGCAACCTTCAACTTGGAATCTAAAGACTTTATGTCTGCTGGTCAAGATAGAGCATTGACGTTAAAATGGTCGCCTAGCGTCAAATAAAGACGTTATCCAGTGTCAGCCTTCAGACTGTAAGAAGATTTGAAATCAGATATTAAAATTTTAGGCTTGAGTGTGGATAATGTAATACGATGATGGTCGGATTGATGAGACAACTATCAGATCAGATCTGGAGGAGGATTGGAGATAGAGAGAGAAGAGAAAGAGATTAGAGAAGTGAGAGAACCATTGGCGTCTCCCTCTCGAGATTGATGAGCATGTTGTGCTTATATGGCACAACACAGTGTTGTAGCGGCCATTTGGGCCTTCTCTCGAGCCTATGTCGTTGATCCGAACTGTTTATATTGTAAGATTCGTTAAGTAGATCATTTATGAAAAAATCAGATTAATTGAATATTTGTAACTTCAAAATGACATCATATTTGTTTTGAAAAAAAATAAACAGGTTAGAATAATTTTGATAATGTATTTTGATAAAGAAGATATCCAGAACTGCAACAACTATAGAGGAATCAAGCTAATGTGTTATATAATGAAAGTGTGAGAGAGAGAGTGATAAAACGTCGATTGCAAGATATAATAGAGGTGCCAGAGAATCAATTTGAGTTTATGCCTAGTAGGTCAACAATGGAAGAGATTTATCGTTTAATGAGAGTAATAGAAAAGTATAGAGACAAACAAAATAGAAAAAGAAAAGAGACATTCATATGTTTTTATCGATCTTGAGAAAACATATGATAGAGTGTCTCGTGATATAATCTGGTGGTTGTCAGAGAACAAAGGGGTGACAAAAGGTTACATTGATGTGATTAGGAATATGTATGAATGTGTGGTAACAATAATTAGATCACCCACTGAAGAAACAAGTGAATTTCCAATTACTATAGGGTTACACTAATAATCAATTTTAAATCCTTATCTTTTTATTTTAGTTATGGATGAGTTGACAAGAAATATTAGATGATGTGCTATGGTGTATACTTTTTACAGATGATATCGTATTAGTGAATGAGACTAGAGAAGGAGTTAACACTAAGTTGGAGACTTAGAGAGAAATACTTGAATCTAAAGGATTTAGGATAAGTGGAACTAAGACAGAGTACATGGAATATAATTTTAGTAAAAGTAACGATGGAAGCAGAGGAAAAGTGAAGATTGAGAACTAAGAACAACCTAAGAGCGGACATTTTCATTATTTAAGATTGATTATCACAACGGCTGGGAAGATTGGAGCAGATGCAGTCCATAGAATTAAGACGTGGTGATTCAAGTGGAGGAGTGCAACTGGGGTACTGTGCAATAAACGAGTACCTACTAGATTAAAAGGGAAGTTTTATAGAAGGACTATTAGACCAGCAATGTTGTATGGGTCAGAATGTTGAGCAACTAAGAAATAACATGCAGATAAGATGAGCGTTATTGAGATGAGAATGCTGAGGTGAATATGTGGCAATATAAGAAAAGATAGAGTTATAAATGAATATATTCGAGAATATGTTGGAGTAGTATCGATAGAAGATAAGTTGAGAAGTAGTATCAATAGAAGATAAGTTGAGGGAGAATAGATTGAGATGATTTGGTTATATACAACGGAGAGTAACAGATATAGTAGTGAAGAGATGCAATACAGTGATAGTAGATAGAAGTGTTAAAGGAAGAGCCAGACCTATATTGACTTGGACTAGTGTAGTAAATAAAATATGAACCTCCTTAATTTTACTAACGAAATGGCCTTAAATAGAGTCGAGTGGAGAAAAAAGAATTCATGTAACCGACCTCATATAATGAGATTTAAGGTTTGGTTTGGTATTTTAAAACAATTAAGACTTGATCATAGGGTTACACATGTCTAATTAACTTGATTTTTTTATAGATGATATATTTGATGAACCTTATAGTATAAAAAGTTCAGATTAATGACATGAGCTCAGGACAAAACTTAATGAACCCTCACAACAGCGTATTGTGCTAGCACGCTTCCCATGTCCCTCCCTCTCCCTTTAGAAGAAAGTCTAATTATTTGTTGGTCTTAAAACATTACTTTATATCATTCATCATTTAATATTTATCAAGTTATTATTATTATTATTTTTATAAATTTTAACCGATTAAGGTAGCGATACGATGTGGATTTGTCCGAATAACACTAAGGCCTCGTTTGGGAACAAGCTAATTTAGTAACTTTTTGACTATTTGGCTAAAATATGAACTAAAAAAAACTAGTATGTTTGAGATGACTTTTTGGCTTTTTACGAAAAGATGTGCAAAAAGTAGAGAGAAAGAAAATCTTTGACTTTTTGGTATGTATTGTTGGTTTTTTGATTTTTTTTGTGACTTTTTGACTTTTTGGCTAAAAAAGTCACTTGCCAAACGAGACCTAAATTTCAATGTAGAGGCATATTTTAAGGAGAAGTTATTAGTTGATGTTGGGACATTATCAAATGGTGCCTTAAAGGTATTGTGATTGGTGAAGGAGGTGAGATCCATGATTTGGTATTGGATTACTGGAGAGCAGCAGGGAACATAATGTATTGTGATTCGTGAAAAGTATTGCCACGTGATCTCCTAGGAGCACCAAATAATTTTTTTATTTTAGGATTCATTGTACGGCTGAGATGTGAAGTTAGCCTCTGAGTGTACGGCCACAGATTCATTGTAGACCCCACAAAGTAGGAGTGCGTGCAGCCATTCATTTCACAAGTTATTAGTTGGTGCAGGAGCAGTGTGATGTGTGCTTTATATCATGGTTTTGAAAATCGGACAGGACTGGCTGGTTCGACCGGTTGAACTGTCGACCGGTCGGGGTTTTGGTCCAAATATACCCTTTAAACCATTCGAAGCTAAAAACCGACCTATTTAGAGAGAACTGAGAAAACCGACGATTTAATTGGTGAATCGGTCAACCTGGAGCCGGTTCGCCGGGTCGATGAAATTGAAAATTTTGTTTTTTTTTTTTTTGTTTTGATTTGTTCTAACTGTTTTTTTTTATTTATTCTTTCTTTCTTATTATATATATATATAAGAATATAAGAAAATTTTAATTGGAAACTCTCTTTCAACGGTCTCCTCTTGTGAGGAATCCCATTAAGGTTTAAAATTATTGTGAAAGTCTCCATATATTTTTAAAAAAAAATTATTTCAAAAAAATTCAAGAAATCCACACAAGATTCAATCAAATGTATTGGGGGGAATATTGAAATTTTGATATCCCTCTAAAATTTTTGCTCTTCTTTCAATCAAATTATTTGAATTAAAATCATATGAAGGGAACATTGAATATTTGATTTCCTCTTCTAAAATTAAAATTAATAATATTTTAAAATATATTGTTCTATTTTTCAGTAAAAAAAAATATTAGGAGAAATATTTAAGATAATTTAATATTTTTAATTTATAATTTTATTACTTATATTTTTATTTAAATTTAATTTTAATATATTTATTATGTCATAGTTCGATTTTGTTTCAACCCGATGGTTGAATGGAACCCGACTATTGAACTGGTGACCTGTTCACCTGATTCTTTTTTCGATTCACTCATTGGTTTGGTTTTTAAAACATTGTTTTATATGTATTATGATTGGTGAAAGAGATATGACTCAAGATTTTATATTGAGTGATTGGACAATATAAAAGAATGCAAAAATCTGTGATTAACCTAAGACATAACCACGAGTTATCCGAGAATGGGGTTACTGTTGTGCCTCAATTGGAGGTTTATTATAGTCTTATTTTTATGATTTGAACTGTTCATTTTGTAAGGTTTGTTGGTTATTTTATTCCTACCAAAAATCATATTAATCAGATATCAATAACTATATGGTCGAATTGCATATTTTTTATGCTATTTCTGAAAAGAAAAACTTATTGTTTATTTTTTTTTGATAAATGTAATTCGATCATATAATTATTGATATCTGATTAACATAATTTTTGATAGACATATAATACTTAACGAATCCTACAATATACAATTCAAATAATAAAAATAAACTCATAATATACCTCTAACTAAGACACAACAATTATTACTGTGCTAACAACTCTATACCCCGTGTAATCCCAAGACAAACCAATAATTTTTCCATTCATTCGTGCCAACTCTGTCAGGCTGGCAGGCAGCTAATTCTCCCACGGTTCAACCAATAATAATAATAATAATAAATTAAGTGGTGGCCAAGATTAGAAATTGAGGCCTCATTTAAATTAAGAATTTAATTTTTAAGTTAAAAAAAATAATTAAAAAGTCAGTTAAAAGATTCAAAAAAAGTTAGCATTTGAAAAAAAACCAATCATATATATTAGTAATTCATATTTTTTCATAAAATTGAAAAAATCTTAAATATATTAACTTTTTTACTTTATAATTTTTTTTTAAAAATTATTAAAAAAATCAAATTCCAAAGACTCGAAAAATTTCAGTTGAAGGAGACATTTCTAAAACTTAAATTTCATATCCTATAAAAATAGAAAATTCATATTTATCAATATCCATCACCTCTAAAAAACTCAACAGACAAATTTTAAAACATAAAATACAAATTTAATATATTGATACCATTGTTCAAATAAATAGATATGTCAATACGGGTTGGTTTGGGAAGTGAGTTGAATTTTTGACTTTTTTGGCTATTTTAACCTGAGCTAAAAAACTTAGTTTGGGAAGGATTTTTTGACTTTTTGACTTTTTTGACTTTTTTTGTGAGAGAAGAGTGTAATGATTATGAGTTTGATGTAATGTTTTGTTTGTTGTGGCTAAAATAGTCTATTTTGTATTTTGTGGCTAAAATAGCCAAAAAAGCTCACAAAACTACTTCCCAAACGGTATAATCTTTTACAATTGATATGGACGAATTTTTATAATTTAAAATCAATTACTTAATAACTTTATTATTAATTTTGTCAAATACATCTTTAATATGTGCAACCAAATATTCATTCATCAATTGATTTTTTACTCGGTTATGCAATCGATATTTTATAAATTTCATTGTTGAAAATGTTATTTTCAGAGTTACAGTTGTGAGTAGTAAAATTAAAACTAAAAATATCACACACCTAATGTACGAGCACGAAATAATGTTCTCGTATAATCTTGTTGATCGAGTCTGCACTCCTCTAAACGTCGTCGCTTTACTCCCTGAAAATACAAACGTGAGCTAGTCGGCGGGTGTGTGCCGGATACCTCTCCAATGCCTAAGTCAGCAAAATAGACAAGTAGACAAAAACTCTGTGTATTCGAGAGTCAAAGTTGTGTGTTACCTGTACATAGGTTCTGTTGTGAGCTTTTATAATTTTGGCTGGCACAATCCTAGTAGGACTCTTATTCCTCCATGTAGTGTCCTCATAGGAATCACACTCCTGAAAGATAATGTTTATCCTTCAACACCCCCCTCACTGCTTAAACCAAGTGAGATGGTTTTACCCTGGTTGGATAACAGTATGACCAAGCTAACACCAACCCTTGGTCATACTCAATCCAGTGCCTTCACATGTAACACATAGCTCAGCTCTTGTTCACCTGTACCTCGGTTTTGTCTGTTGAGACCGAGCTAACTACAGCAAGTTTTGACCGAGCTAACAAGAGCAAGGTCCACCACAAGAAGCCCAAATATCCAGGCTCCGAATACTATGACCGAGCTAATTATCACCACGCCGACCGTGGTGACTGTAACCACTCGGACCGAGCTAATACTAAGGTCCACTTCACTAAGCCCTTTTTACCACGGTCCATAGAACGACTTATTACTACGCCTGGGCCTAGCTCGGCTGTAATGCTCATAAAAACTCCCTCTCAATTGCCCCTTAATTCCATCTGCGTAGCATGATTGGGATTATTTGTTACCAGCTGAGCTAAAGCTTCAGACCTTCGACCGAGCTAAATTGTCACCGGGCTACCAATTTGTCCGGTCAAAAAACGTCTCTTCAATCATGCTGCACATCTGAATCGCTTGCTATTCCCATAGACACGTGGCTGGCCCCTATTGGTTGAGTACAGCTGTCAACGCCGCCCTCGTACTCCGAAAATTTTGAACAGTCCCGCTTTTTCTTTGCCTTATACGAAAACCCTAGTTTTCAAACTTGGCATTTCTACTGTTCACCTTCACTCTCTTCCTCTAAACCTCCATTTTCACAACCACAGCACTTGCAAAGCCTGTGTTCTTCTTGCGGCTTTGATCTGCATCCTTCTACCTTCGAACTGTAAGTGACTCAATCCTATTTTCTTTTTGTTTGTATAGTCTTACAATATGTAGTATAATATTCGTATGTTTCTCAAAACACACTATTACAGTTTTCCATTTTAATGGGAAATAACCACTTTGCTCCAAAAAACCTTGTAATAGATCCACTGGATTCACAAACAATTTGAAAAATGAAGCCTTTGATCCAAAATAATACTTTAACCGAACTAGGAACTTGTTTGTAGTTAGGTGTGCACTCAGCCAAACTAGATAACTCTCCTAATAACCGAACTAAAACTTCATGCCACACCTTAAGTTTCAGCTGAACTAAGAACCTTTTGTTTCATTTAGCCGAGCTAAAGTCCTTCGCTTTAACCAAACTAAGAACGGATAGTATCCCATGTAACCGAGCTAGGCTTACATTTATTTTTTCCTTTATACTTAGCACGGTCCAACGATTTGGGTTTAACACTTTTCATCTCCACTTTGCAGACTCTGACTAGGTTGGCCAGGCATTCCCTTGAACGCTCAACCTAGATACTCAACATCATCTCCACACCAAGCTAGTACTCCGAGCTAACTTATACATAACTTAAGTCCACATGGGAAAATATCGATTCTTAGTAAACTCACCCGAGGCCATAGCTGAGTTCCGAAAAGATTACCAAATTCCAGACAACGTCCATCTTTCCCTAGCCGAACTAGATACCACACCCTGGGGAAAACAATGTTTGTTCCATTTACCATGCTATCCATTGTTGAAGCCGGCCTCCGATTCCCAGTTCAACCACTCCTATGCGAATTCCTTAGGCAAACTAGAATATGCCCAACCCAACTTAGCACCAATTCATATAGAATAATAAACGGCATCGCCGAGCTAAATCGCCGGCTTGGCCTCAACCTCGGTTTAGCTGAGCTTTTTCACCAATATTCACTTGGCCAGAATGAAGATGGCTGGGTATACTACTTAAGAATAAGAAGACGCCATGAGAAAATAATTTTAAATACACCGGACAAAGATGGAAATGACGATGACTTTTTCTAGGTCTCGGGCAACTTCGAAGACCAGGAAACCCAGATACCGGGCGACCAAATTAACTGGAATAAGGGAGTAGCCTGTATGATTACCTCGGCTTAGCTTTGTGCGGTCTTTACTCTGTTTATATGTTTTACGCCGTACTAACCATTGCCTTTTTCTTTTATGCAGACTTGAACCATCTAAAGTCACAGTACCAATACCCCAATCTAGACGCACTCCGCGCCGCGCTCCAGTACCGTGATAAAGGTTGGGCCGAGCTACTCAATTTTGAACCGACATACAGATATAGCAGTAGGAGGAAGACCAAGGTAACAGATTTCCTCCTGGAACCTTCCACAAAACCTGATCCATCATTACCCCAAATCAATCTCATCTCACTAACCGAAGAACAAGAGATGGCCAAACGTCGAGCTGTCCGAGCATGATTACCGAGACAAATCAAGCCGAGGTACCACAAGCCGGCCAAACACATGAGGCCGTGGTAGCTCTCCCAATAGTTTGGCCCTCATCATCTCGGCCAAGTAAGCGTGCTCATACTTCCCCAACCGAGCCACACCTTGTTGATGAAGAAGACACCATACTTCTCCAATCCACACCACCGAGCCCAGAACCTGAGCGTTCTGACCAGGCTAGCTCCTCTGAGTGGGCCCCCAAACTATCATACAGGAACCGAGCCATAAGAGACACAGACTCAGTGGTGGCAGACAAAGACCATATGCTCGCTTTTAACCTGGCTAAAAGCGTGTGCTTGCCTTCTGACATGAAACACCGTGACCATTTGACCGAGCTGAAGGTCGTTCGGTCGGCGACGAAGTCAATGGTGCTGGTAAGTGATCCTTCTAATTGTCTTTCATTTTATATTATCTGTTTGCTCGATTTTTATTCATAATAGCTATCTCTCCTTTTGCAGGCCATGCGGAAGAATTATGTTGCCCACAAGCTTGTCTTGGAGCTACGTAAGACCACACAGCAGGCCGTGGCAGAGGCAAATGCTAAGATGACCGAGCTAGAAGAATCCAAGCAAAATGGCCGAGCTACACACCGAAACAGCCCGTCTCACCGGACTAGTCAACTCGGCTGAAGCAGATAAGAAAAAGGCTTCGACCAAGTTGAAAGATAAATATCTGTGCGAGCTGGCCAAGCTCGAGAAGAAGAAGGATGCAGAGATAGCCCGATTGGAGAAGAGTGTGGAAGATGCTGAAAACCGGGGTTATAAGGAAGGGAAGCCCACTTACATCCAATAATGTGAAGCCGCAAAAGATATATTCTTCAAATGCGGATGAAAGGCGGCTGTGGCGAAGCTCGGTCACGGCCAAGAGACCGAGGCCTTTCAGAACCCTTCTCCCCATTTTATACCGAGCTACATGGCGGAGTATGCCAATACCATTCAACAAAAATTTCTTCAAGTTGGGGAGGAAGAGGAGGCATCCCTAGAGCCCAACAACACCCCGGCTGCTAGTACTGACTGCGGACTCCATGCTGCTCTAGCTCAGGTTGAGCCACCGGTGGAAGACTTGGTTGAAAATGTGACCGAGCTACCTGCTGAAACTGGGCTACCGAGTGGTGCAACTCGAGTTGACCTGGATGCGGATCTCAATGACCTTTTTGCTTGATCCTGCAATTTTTTTCTTTTTACTCTTGGAAAGAATTTGTAATCGGGTTAAAGTCCCACTTCTTGTAACTCTGTTTTGAATCTTGAATGAACTCTTCTTTTTGCTTGGTTTATTCCATTCCTGTATTTATTTTTCAGCTTCATTTGCATGAGGGCTCAACTCTGGTTCATACGAAGTTTTAATATTTTTCTGATCGAGATACTTATCTCGGTCTTAGAACCTCGTACTCTGTTTGGTCATACCTGCCAAGTCTCTTCAACCTAGATCCTTATTTCGGCTGAGGAGAACTCAAAGTTGGTTATTTCAGCCAACCTTTCTTCAGCCTAGATCCTTATCTCGATTGAGGAGAACTCAAAGTTGGTTTTTCCTGCCAACCACTCTTCAGCCTAGATCCTTATCTCGGCTAAAGAGTACTCAAAGTTGGTTATTCTAGCCAAACTCTCTTCAGCCTAGATCCTTATCTCGGCTGAAGAGTACTCAAAGTTGGTTATTCCTGTTAACCACTCTTCAGCCTAGATCCTTATCTCGGCTGAAGAGAGATAAGTGTTGGTTATTCCAGCCAACCTCTTCAGCCTAGATCCTGATCTCGGCTGAAGAGAGCTCAGAGTTGGCTATTCCTGCCAACCTAGAGCGAAGTGTTTGGTTATTCCTGCTAAACTTCTTCAGCCTAGATCCTGATATCGGCTGAAGAAAGCTTAAAGTTGGTTATTCCTGCCAACCTAGAGCGAAGTGTTTGGTTATTCCTGCCAAACTTCTTCAGCCTAGATCCTGATCTCGGTTGAAGAGAGCTCAAAGTTGGTTATTCCTGCCAATCTAGAGTGAAGTGTTTGGTTATTCCTGCTAAACTCCTTCAGCCTAGATCCTGATCTCGGTTGAAAAGAGCTCAAAATTGGTTATTCCTGCCAACCTAGAGCAAAGTGTTTGGTTATTCCTGCCAAACTTCTTTAGCCTAGATCCTGATCTCGGCTGAAGAAAATTCAAAGTTGGTTATTCCTGCCAACTTAGAGCCAAGTGTTGGTTTTTTCTGCTTTCATTGCCTCTAGCTCACTAAAACAACTTTTGCAAAAGAAAAGAATTATGCTGAAAAAAGAAAAATTACAAGTACTTTAATGAAAAGCTAAAAATAAAATAGTTTGAGATTGATAGTGTTCCATGGCCTGGGAATGGCCTTGCTGTCTCCATCTTCCAAGTGATATGCCCCTTTTCCTGCTAGGCCAACCACTTTGTATGGTCATTCCCAATTAGGCCCTAACTTGCCATCTCTGGGTACCAGAGTGTTTCCCATTACTTTGCGTAGCACCCAATCTCCAATTTTGAATTGCCTCGGATGTACTGTTTTGTTATATTTTCTGGATAACTTTTGTTGGTATGAGGTGATGTGAACCAGTGTTCTTTCTCTTCTCTCTTCTGCAAGGTCGAGTTCCAAGGCTATGGCTTCTCCATTTAAATCTGGGTCAAAATTTTCACTTCTAATTGTGGGGAGGCCGACTTCCAGTGGGATTACTGCTTCCATGCCATAGGCCAAGGAAAAAGGTGTTTCTCCAGTTGACCGCCGAGGTGTGGTACGGTAAGCCCATAAAACATGAGGAAACTCCTCAGCCCACTTGTCTTTTGCTTTCTCCAGCCTTTTCTTCAATCCATCTAAGACGACTTTGTTTGATGCTTCTGCCTGGCCATTTGCTTGGGGGTATGCTGGTGTAGAATTGTAGAATTCTATCTTGTACTCCTCATAAAAGCCTCTAAAAATTTTGCCATTGAACTGGGTGTTGTTGTCAGATATTAGAGCCTTGGGTATGCCGAACCGAGTGATGATATTCTGCCAGATGAACTTCTTCACATCCTTCTTCTTTATTGAGGCGAGTGCTTCTGCTTCCACCCACTTTGTGAAGTAGTTTGTTGCTGCGAGAAAGAACTTTCTGTTGCCGGGTGCCGTTGGAAGTGGTCCTACTATGTCTAAGCCCCATATTGCGAAGGGTCATGGGCTAGTTAATGGTAGAAGCTCTTTGGCTGGTTGATGTATTTGGTATGAGAACTTTTGGCATTTCTTGCATCTCTTGACATACTTTTCTGAATCTGCTTGCATGTATGGCCACCAATATCCTTGTGAAATTGCTCTGTATGCCAGTGATCTTCCCCCTTGGTGGCTTCCGTATACGCCTTCGTGTATCTCGAACAAGAATGCTTCGACCTTGCTGGGATGAACACATTTCAGGTAAGGCCCTGTGAAGGATTTTTTGTACAAGGCCATTGATAGGGAGAGCCAAAATCGCTATGACTTTACTCTTATTTTGTTGGCATCTTTCTTCTCTTTGGGTAAGACGCCGTCTTTTAAGAATACTATAATGAGATCCATTCATGAAGAGCCTAGTTCGGCACAACATACCTCAGCTACTTCGGTTTCTTCAATGCATGGTCTTGGTAGGTAGTCGATCAGTAATGGATGTGGGATGGATGTATCCGCTATCGAAGCAAAGCCTGCTAGTTCGTCTGCTCTACTGTTTTCTTCTCGGCCGATCTGTTCTATCCGCACTACTTCGAATGTCATGATCTCTTTTCTGATTAACTCTTGGTACTTAGCCATGCTCTCATCTTTTGCCTCATAGTCGCCTAAAATCTGGTTTACTACCAGTTGGGAATCACTGTAGACCATTAGCTCGGTGGCCTTCATGAAGAGTGCCGATTTTAGGCCTGCTAGAAGTGCTTCATATTCTGCCTCATTGTTTGATGCTGGGAAGCCAAGGTTGACTGCTTGTTCCACTACCAGGCCATCTGGTGAGATGAGGACTATGCCAAGTCCTGCACCATGCTTGTTGGATGCTCCATCCACGAAGAGTTTCCATATCTCTCCAACGAATAGCTTCCAGCAAGTGGATGGATCAGATGATGTTTTGGGATCATGAATGTTACCGGTGTTTTCCCCCAAGTCCATGCTGACTATAGGTGTTGTATCTTCACTGTCAGACTGCCTCAAATCTCTGTTTTTTAATGAGTCCTCACTGGGAATGGCTTGGTTTGCCTCTTCCTTCCTTTCTTGAATTCGGTATGCCTTGGGAAGTGGCTGGGCATCTTGATTTGGAGGTTGTCCAGTTCCTGCGGCACTTTTCATCCCCTTTTCTGTTGTACCAGTCAAGTTAACTGGGCAGATGTGATGACTTCCTAGTGTGAACTCTGCCACAAAGTCTGCCAAAGCTTGGGCTTTTATTGCGGTTCTGGGTTGAAACTTGATATCAAATTGTCCCAATTCCACCGTCCACTTCAAGATTCGCCTAGAAAAGTTCGCCCTCTCAAATAAAGCTTTTAATGGAAAAACTGTTAGGACGATTATGGTGTGGGCGTGGAAGTAATGCGACAACTTCCTTGAGGCCATCATCAAGGCTAAGGCCAGTTTTTCCAATGGTAGGTACTTGGTTTCTGCGCCCAGCAAGGTTTTGCTAACATAAAAGATGGGCAAATGTTGAATTCCTTCCGCTCTAACCAACACTGCGCTGACTGCATGCTGTGAAATTGCTAGGTATAAAAAGAGCTCTTCTCCAAGTACTGGGGTTACTAGCAATGGTGGAGAAGACATGTACTCTTTTAGGCTTTCTAGGGCGTGATCGCATTCTTCATCCCACTCAAACTTGGCCTTCAATGCTTGGAAGAATGGTCGACATCTGTCTGATGACCGACTTATGAATCGGTTGAGTGCGGCAGCTAGGCCAGTGAAATATTGCACCTCTTTTACTATGTTTGGCCTCTCTAGATCCTGGATTGCTTTGATTTGAGAAGGGTCCGCTTCTATACCTCGGTTGGTCACCAGAAAGCCTAGGAATTTGCCTGATCCTACGCCGCATGCACACTTGGATGCATTTAGGCGCAGCTTGTTCTTCTTCAAAATTTGGAACATTTCACCTAGGTCCCTGAGATGGTCCTTTTCATCCTTGCTTTTGACCACCATGTCATCTATGTAAGCCTCCATTGTTTTGCCTAATAATGGTTCAAACATCTTGGTGAACATCCGTTGGAATGTTGCCCCTGCGTTTTTTAGGCCAAAAGGCAAGACCTTATAACAATACAATCCTCTAGGCGTTGTAAAGGATGTGACCTCCTAATCTGGTTCATACATAGTGATTTGACGGTAACCTCTGTACGCATCAAGGAAGCTAAGTTGCTTGTGACCTGCCGACAGGTCTACCAGTTAGTCTATCCGTGGTAGGGGAAAACTGTCATTCGGGCATGCCTTGGTGACTGTTTTGTAGTCCATGTAGACGCGCCATTTTTCGTTCTTCTTTAGCACTACTACGGTATTGGAGATCCACCTGGGATAGTGCACTTCTCTAATAACTCTTGCCTCCAGCAAGTTTCCCACTTCTTCGGCCACTATCTCGGCATGGTGGATTGCTGATCTGCGAGTGCGCTATATAACTGGTCTGGCAGTTGGGTGGACGTTCAGTTGGTGACAGATGAAGTTTGGGTCAATGCCAGGCAGGTCATACGGTGTCCTGGCGAACACTTCGATGTTAAAGGTTAAGAATTCCATGACCTCTATTCTCTCTGTGCTGGACAAAGACGAGCCGAGCAAAAATAACTTTTCTGGGTCTTTTTCATCTATCCTTACCCGTACCAAGTCTTCCACTGCCTTCTGTTCAGCTGCCTTGCCAACATCCGCAAATAGTTCATTGCTCTCAAGTTCTTCCACCATCTGTACATACCCTTTGGCAGCACAACTGCCATTTACTGTGATGAAGCACTGTTTGGACATAATTTGGTCTCCAAAGACCTCTTCAATTACTCCGGCTTCGTTGGGGAACCGCAATACTTGATGGTAGGTTGATGCTACTGAACGCATGGCGTGCAACCATGTCCTCCCCAAGATTATGTTGTAAGTGGATGTGACTTTTAATACCTAGAATTCCACTTATTTCGTCATGGTTCTTGCCTTGACTGGGAGGATTATCTTGCCCACTGGCCACTCTGGCATTGAGTTGAATTCGATTAGGGGAGATGTTGCAGGTGCCAAGTCTTTGTCCTCCAGTTTCAGTTGTTTGAAGGTTTCGTAATACATTATCTCACATGAGCTTCCTTGGTCGATCAAAATCTGTTTGATGTCGAAATTCTTGATGCATAGAGTGAAAACCAGTGCATCATTGTGAGGGCAATATATTCTTGCTAAATCTTTGTCTAAAAAAGATATGACATTTGTGGCCTCTGTTCTCCTCTTTTTGATGGCATGTTGTGCACTTAATACCTCCCTTAAGTGCTCAGCCTTTTGATCATCCCCCTGAGCTCACATACCCGCTCAGGTTCGCATATCCCATGTATTACGTTGATCACGCCTTGAGGTGGAGCGTCGACCAGCATCCAGTTTGGGTTGTTGTGGTTCTGGGGCTTGGCTGTGTTCCTCCTTCTATGTACTGGTCCAGGTGCTCAGCTGCCACTAACTTCTCTAAATGCTGCCTCAACGACGTGCAATTTTTAGTGCGGTGGCCCTTTTCATCATGGAAGGTGCACTGGGACCTCTCGTCATAGTCTTTTTGTGCTTCTCCCAACTATGCTGGTCACCGGACGAAAGGTTCATTGCGTATCTCACAGAGAATTCGATAGATTGGTTTTTTGAACACTGTGGTAATGGCAGTGTGGACTTTTAACCACATTTTGTCTGGGTCCTCTCTGTTGGCCCGCCTGCCTCGCCCATTCTTGTTAGGTTGCTCTACTGTGTTGACTTTTGCTGTAGTCTTTTTATCTGGCATTGCTGTTATGCCGGATTTTGCCTTAGCACGGGCGCTATCTTCTTCCACGCGAATATGTTGGTGCAATCTCTCCATTAAGGCCTCCATCGTGAGGGGTGGCGTCATAATAATTGAGTCCCTCAATTTGTTATCGACTGGCAGGCCCCGTTTGTATTGTGCAATGGAAAGGTTTGTAGGGCAATCCCTAATCTGGTTGAAGCTTTTCCAGTAGCGACTGTTGTAGGATCTCAACGTCTCCTTATCGCCCATGTCAATGGAGAGTAGCTGATCGATCTCCACTGGTGTCTTGGTATTCGTTCTAAACCTAGTCACGAACGCCTCTGCCAATTGTGCCCAGGAGGCGATGCTGCCTTCTGGTAGCCTTTCGAACCAGGTTAGACCTAGGTTGCCAAGGCTGGATAGAAATAGGATGCACATTAAAGCCTCGTTTCCCCGGTATACTGCCATAACTTGGCGGAAGTGGCTCAGGTGCATGTAGGGCTCGGACTTCCCCTCATAAGTGGTGAATTTGGGCTGGTAGAAGCCTGAGGGTAGTGGTGTGTTCTCAATTGCCAAAACGAACGACGAGCTTTGTAACCTTGCTAATACTTTGTCTGCTGGTTCGTAAGCAAGGCGCGGCATTAGCATTCCTACCTCAACGCTACCATGCGTCCGAAGGGCTAACCGCTGAAGGGCTGAAACTCTGCGCGGGTCGCGAGCCCTGGTGTCTTCTTTTCATTGAGCCATTTCTTCAAGCACAGTTCGCAAGTCAGATGATCTAGGCAACTTTATGTCCCTAGATGACGTCTGGTGCGTGTGCGAGGGCCGATAGGTGCTTCCCTCAGTACATGACCTCTCAATTCTTGTTCTCTCAGACCTGGGGTAACGAGTCCTGGAAGTCCGCGATTGAGTGTCGCCTGTTCTAAGACTCCTACTTTCTGCTTGCGATGGTGTGGTATGCCTACCACGATCTTCCGAGTGGCGAGGGGGCGTGTTGCCTTTGCGCCCCTTTCTTGTCGCCACCTCTTTTCCTTTTATCTGGCGCTTCATTGACTCCATGTCTGCCGACATCCTCCTTATTAACTCGTCCTGCTCTTTCGCGCGATCCTCCAGAACTTGAGAGTCCATCCTTCGCCTCTGTCTTTTAGGACTTTGAGAGTGTCGGGGATTGTCGCCCCGTCTCCCCCTTGCATCCCTCTGGGGGTTTTGTCGTTGGGGTTCTAAATCCGCCATGGGAGGGATAGAAGGCAAACCTTCGCGCCTTCCACCCCCCTCCGGAGTTTGCCCATCAATAGCTGATTGTGGCAAGTCTTCATTGTGTGCCATTGCTTCCAATTAGAGAGGAAAGCTTGATCAAGAGGTTTTGTTCTTTATGGAATTCCCACAGACGGCGCCAATTGAACGAGCACGAAATAATGTTCTGGTATAATCCTGTTGATCAAGTCTGCGCTCTTCCAAACGTCGTCGCTTTACTCCCTAAAAACACAAACGTGAGCTAGCCGGCAGGTGTGTGCCGGATACCTCTCCGATGCCTAAGTCAGCAAAATAGACAAGTAGACAAAAGCTCTGTGTATTCGAGAGTCAAAGTTGTGTGCTACCTGTACATAGGTTCTGTTGTGAGCTTTTAGAACTTTTGCCTGTCACAATCCTAGTAGGACTCTTATTCCTCCATGTAGAGTCCTCCTAAGAATCATACTCCTGAAAGATAATGCTTATCTTTCAACACCCCCCTCACTGTTTAAACCAAGTGAGATGGTTTTACCCTGGTTTGATAACAGTATGACTGAGCTAACACCAACCCTTTGTCATACTCAATCCAGTGCCTTCACATGTAACACATAGCTCGGCTCTTGTTCACCTGTACCTCGGTTTTGTTTGTTGAGACCGAGCTAACTACAGAAAGTTTTGAACAAGCTAACAAGAGCAAGGTCCACCACAAGAAGCCCAAATATTTGGGCTCCGAATACTATGACCGAGCTAATTATCACCACTCCGACCGTGGTGACCGTAACTACTCGGACCGAGCTAACACTAAGGTCCACTTCACTAAGCCCTTTTTACCACGGCCCATAGAACGGCTTATTACTACGCCTAGGCCTAGCTCGGCCCTAATGCTCGTAAAAACTCCCTCTCACCTAATAAAAGTATCTAAAAAGTTATTTAAAAATGTAGAGGGTAAATTACAAATACACTTTCTGAGATTTGTTTAAAGTACAAATTACCCCATGTAATTTGAAAAATTACAAATACCCCATTGTTAGAATTTTTTATTTAACAGAATTAACTAAAAAAATGAAATTCATAATTTCTCTCCTATACAATAATAAAATTATTAATTGAAACATGTTTATAATATTATTAAAAACTATTAATTGACTTGATAATTTGTTAATAATATGGACGATTTGTCATAAAATTAAAAACTTCTGGAAATGAAATATAATTTTTAAAATTACAAAAGATAATTCGTATTCTAATCAAATTTATTTATTTATAAATTATCCTCACACACACCATTGGGATTACAATGCAAACTAATGTCTGTACATAGTTTCATATCAAAAATCTTACGCTAATACCAACGTGCCTTCTGAAGACTGCTTTAAGCTACCGGAGTAGATCTGAATCTTTTTATTCATATAAAAAATTAAATTAACTCAAAATTTACGATTTCATTATATTTTTTTATTAGGCCAATTAAGAATTATTTGAGACAGAAAGTAACATGATAATACGAGACCAACCAATAATTACTATTCTAAAGGGGGTGCCTGAATTGTACATTATTCTTACCTTTACCTTGTCAAATTTTCTTATGCTTTTTGTATGTAGTTAAAAAAAATAAAATAAAATAAGAGGCTAAGAAAAAGAGTTGATGTTAATAAACAACTAAGATGTGATCTATTCATGCATACCACTCCAACAATCTAATATCTATTTTTTAGTCATGTATTTCATGTTTAATTTAAAAATAAAATGAAGGACCACGTTCAAAACCAAGAAGCTTCTCATTTGTTCTTGGGGGTAACATGACAGCCTCAACAAGAAGATGACTACTAACCCGAAACTAGATTCTGTACAAGCTGTAATCCAACATAGGGCGGGGCATCTCACTAACCCTACCATCTATTTTTTATTTTATTTTTTAGGGGATAATTATGCTAACCCAATTTACCCATCTTAAAAAAAATAATAGTAATGGAAATTACTTTTCAGTGAATGTTTAAAAAAATAATTACAAATAAGTGATAAATTTTATAAATATTGATAATTAAAATCATAATTTTTTTTTCATTAATATGTAGTAATTTTATAGATATACCGCTGGCATGTAATTTTTCCTAAAAAATAATTGAAAACAAGCAAGTTTTGTACTTGGAAAAAAAAAGAAATAAATATTTATTTAAATGTCACTTTGAACCTTCATTTTCTAATTTCAATAATTAAATATTTAGATTTCAACTGATGTTTCATATGATCCTTTCATCACTCCTGTGCTTGAAATTGAGTGAAAGGTAAAACATGAGAGAATAAAATGATATTTAAGCAAACGTTGGTAGGTGAAAGTGTAATTTATCATACAAAATTTGTTCCTCTAATATCCTAAAATGTGTTGTCCCTCATGTGAATACTCAAATTTTAAGGGAAAATTATACTTGTTGTCCCTATATTTGTCTTTTATGTCAATTTGGTCTTTATAGTCTTAATTGTATTAATTTTGCCCTTTAATTTTTGACATTTCACAATTTAAAAAATTCAACGGTGAAATTAAGGCAATTAGAATTATAAGAATCAAATTGATATAAGAGGTAAACTACAAATAGAGACTATAGATGCAATTTGTCATAAAATTAAACTCCATCTGATGTGGGTTATATTCATAATAAATTTCATCCAAATAATTCTTTTTGAGGTGATTTTCAATATAATTTTTGCATGTAGCATTGCTAAATTGAAAAACTACAAAAGAAATTAAACAAAAAAAAAAAGGGTTAATTACACCAATCTCTTTGAAATTCGGAAAAAGTATATTGAACTCTCAAAGTTTAGCATAATTATATTAAATTTTTTTAAAATTTTAAGACACATAATACTCAAACCCCTTCTCAGTTTTTGGTTAATCTATAGATAGAAAAATAATATCGTCATATATTTTATATTAAAAAATATATTTTTACCATCCTTATACTTGTGCCTACGCACCATGTATTAATTTTTGGTCGTTTTAATCTTACTGAAAAGAGATTGATATAATTTTATTAAAATAATATAATTTATTATCTTTTTATTAATTTTAGAAGTCAATATAATTTAACCCAAAAAAAAAATGTTGTCACAAATGGTTGTGCATGACAAGTGACATCCCAACTACTGAGATGAACCTAGAGGACCAGCCAGGAGCAAAAACTACCAAGGTCAAAAAAGTCTTTAAAATAAAAAACACCATAAATCCAAGCTTCCCAACCCACCAACCTTGAGAGTTAATAGGAGTACCAATTAAAAAGTTTTCATTCGCCAGCAAACAATGCTCTTTTTCCCTTTGTCTTTACCATGCAATACAGTAAAATACAAAACTTTATGGAAAGAAGATAAATGAACATAATCTTTATGATTTTTACTTAACATTCACATTGAGACCCCAAAAAAAGGGAAAAAAAAGAAAAGAAAAGAAAAGACATTGAAAAAAAAAAAAGAGCACTATGACCCGAAAAACACAAATATTATTGTTGAAATTAAGAAGCGTTTGCTTTTTTCATTGAGGCCAGGGCACAACCCCACAAGCAAACCAATACTTTCTGCAACATCAAAATGAAGTCTTTGTGACAGTAAGATTGTGTTTGAATTTTAAATTTATTAAAAAAATTTACAGAGAGAAGAAAAACGAACAAACCAAAGTCCAATATTTTTTTTCCTCATTTTCTATGCCTCTGTAAATAATTTCTCAAATTCAAAATTCAAACGCAATATTGTCATGTAAAAATCACTCAACGTCTTCAGATGTTGCAGAGAGTGATAAGTTTATCCAACGGGAAAGTGCGGTAGCTTTTGACATGCACATTCTTGTGCAAACCATGGAACCCCAAATTTAGAATCTAATCACAATATGACTAGAAATTTTTTGACATCGTTTATTAACTAGCCCTTATGTGATAGGGTGATGGAGATGCTAGGGCAGCCATCCTCTTTTGGTACTTCAAATCTTTGTAAAACTTGTTAATGAACTCTTCAGCTGCCATGTCCACTTGGGTATTATCGTCACCATCTTTTATTGGAAATGGTGAATCTGTCACCCTCAGCTGCCTCACCATCGGGGTCCGCCCGAACCCTGGAAGCACGAGCGGTGACGCCTCTGGCATCTCTTTATTCAAAATTTCAAACACCTTACTGACGATGTTTAAATCGTCAGCATGGCGGTTGTGTTTACGTCTCGAGTTGTACGAGGGATAGGCTGGGCTGTTGCTGCAACTGAACTCATACTCTCGAGGCGACACGAAGGAGAGGTGTATGTCGTTGGAGCGGCAACTCAGGGTGGGGTGGTGGTGGAGCATGAGGTTGCCTAGGGCTTTTCCGGCGACTTTGCTACGTTTGAAGAGCATGTGGAGATCTACCATTAGTTTGCTCTCTGATATGCCTTTTCTCAACATGAAGAACACTATCCTCGCTATGTTCCATAGTTTCTTGGCTATCATTGGTGGGCTTGGCTCCATCTCCATTTCTAGTGAGAGAAAGTGAGAAATTTTGCTATTTTTAGAGAGAGAGAGAGAGAGAGAGAGAGAGAGAGAGAGAGGAAAGTTTTTTCTTTGGTTTGCTGAAGGAAGATGAGAGAGCTATTTATATAAGTCCTCATGGGGAAGAAGACACCACAAAAATAGAAATTTATTTCTAAAATATAAAATGTAAAGCAAAAGAATGCTATAACCACTCTCAATCATAGCTCGTGGTTACAATCTCAGGTCAAAAGCTTTGCACAAAGCATAAATAAAGTAGTTCAAGTTTGGCAACCAGCTTTGTTTGATTAATTTTTGTGTTTGCATTAGAACTAATTTTTAGTAATCTAAAAGGAATATAGTAAGTTTAAGAGTTCATAAAATAAACACAGAATCAAATAAAGACATATTGATTAATATAAATTTTAAGTATAAAGTTTGTTGATGGGGTCACTTCTTAAAAATCTATCATCAATATATTTTTTTGTGTTCGATTTTGTTTTAATTATTGTCTTAATTAATTTCTCGATTTATTGAAGGGATTCTGTTTTAATTTCTTGATTTATTGAAGGAAGACTAATATGCATTGTGTAATTGGTTGGAGAGTGTTTTTCAAGCGCCCAATGCAAGTGAGAAGATGTTGCTTTCAAGTGAGAAAATGTGGAGGTAATTATTTATTTCTTTCTTTTCTATTATTTTTTGGGATACTTTTGTTTTGTAAACAATTTGGTGTTTGTTTTTGGAGATTACTAGAAAGTCCCTCCAATAAGCTTGTCCCCCTCTTCAATGATTAAAGATATTTGGAGGTGTCCTTGAATTTCAAAACTGCCTTGCAGACTAAGGTGTGTGTGTGTGAGAGAGAGAGAGAGTCCCCCTCTTCAATGATTAAAGATGGGAGCTTTTTTGATAAATTCATTTTTTTAGAGTTTTATTCCATCCAATCCATATTCTTTTTGACTATTCCATTAGGTCCAATTTGAGATAAGAAGACCAAAATACCCTTTTCATCTACTTATGTTCCATTTAGTTCACATTATTTTCTCATATTTCAATAAGTCCTATGGGTGACATAATTACCAAAATACCCTTAATGTGAATGTTCACACCGTCAACGTAAATGTTCATATCGTCAATGTGTAGGGGCCCAGCCCATGTCGATCCTCGTGGGTGCTGGGAAAAATTCGAGTCGGGCCGGGCCGGCCCACAGGCCAAAAAAATAGGCCCGGCTCGGCCTGTTGATAATATGAATATTCACATTGACAAGTTAACATTCACATTGATAGGAGTGTAAAATTGGCCTGCGGCCCGTGGGCGGCCCGAAAACCAGCCCGCCGCCCGGGCGCGGGCCCGGACCGGCCCGTTCACAATGTGAATATTCACATTGACATATTAACATTAACAATAACATTGACAAGAGTGTAAAATTGGCCCACGACCCGTGGGCAGCCCGAAGCCCGGGCACGGGTCGGGGCGGGCTCGGCCCGGCCCGGCCCGGCCCGTTGACAATGTGAATATTCACATTGATATGTTAACATTCACATTGATAGGAGCGTAAAATTAGCCCGCGGCCTATGGCCGGCCCGAAACCCGCCCGCGACTCGTGGGCTGCCCTGGGCGGGCCCAGCCCGACCCGTTGATAATGTGAATATTCACATTGACATGTTAACATTCACATTGATAAGAGTATAAAATTAGCCCGCGCCCCGTGGCTGCTCGAAACTAGCCCACGGCCCGTGGGCGGCCCTGGGTGGGCCCGGCCCGGCCTGTTGACAATGTGAATATTCACATTGACATGTTAACATTCACATTGATAAGAGTGTAAAATTGACTCGCGTCCCATGGGCGGCACGAGGCCCGTGGGCAGCGCGGGGCGAGCCCGGTCCGGCCCGTTGACAATGTGAATATTCACATTGACATATTAACATTCACATTGATAGGAGTGTAAAATTGGCCCGTGGCCCGTGGGCGGTCCGAAACCTGCCGGCTGCCCAGGGCGGGCCCGGCCCGGCTCGTTGACAATGTGAATATTCACATTGACATATTAACATTAACATTGATAAGAGTGTAAAATTGGCCCGTGATCCGTGAGCAGCCCGAAGCCCGGCCCCGGGCCGGGGCGGGCCCGGCCCATTGACAATGTGAATATTCACATTGACATATTAACATTCGCATTGATAAGAGTGTAACATTAGCCCGTGCCCCGTGGCTGCCCGAAATACGCCCACGCCCTGTAGGCGGCCTGAGGCGGGCCCGGCCCGGCCTGTTGACAATGTGAATATTCACATTGACATGTTAACATTCACATTGATAAGAGTGTAAAATTGACTCGCGTCCCATGAGCGGCCCGGGTTTGGTTCCGGGCCTACCCCGGGCCGCGGGCGAGCTTCGGGCAGCGGACAAATTTTACACTCCTATCAATGTTAATGTTAACATGTCAATGTGAATATTCACATTGTCACAGGTCGGGCCAAGCCCGCCTCGGGCTGCGATCAGGCTTCGAGCCGCCCACGGGCTGCGGGCCAATTTTACACTCCTATCAATGTGAATGTTAACATGTCAATGTGAATATTCACATTGCCAATGAGTCGGGCCCGCTCCGACCTGAGTTCAGGCTTCGGGCTGCACACGAGTCACGGGCCAATTGTACACACTTATCAATGTGAATGTTAATATGTCAATGTGAATATTCACATTGTCAACAGGTCGGGCCGGGCCGGCCCCGGCCCACCCACGGGCCGTGGGCGGGTTTTCGGGCAGCCACGGGGCGCGGGCTAATTTTACACTCCTATCAATGTGCATGTTAACATGTCAATATGAATATTCACATTGTCACGAGTCGGGCCAAGCCCGCCTCGGGCTGCGATCGGGCTTCGGGCCGCCCATGGGCTGCGGGCCAATTTTACACTCTTATCAATATGAATGTTAACATGTCAATGTGAATATTCACATTGTCAACAGGCCGGGCCGGGCCCGCTCCGAGCAGCGGGCGGGCTTTTGGCCGTCCATGGGCCGCGGGCTAATTTTATACTCTTATCAATGTGAATGTTAACATGTCAATGTAAATATTCACATTGTCAACGGGCCGGACCGGGCCCGCCCCGGGCTGCCCATGGGCCGCGGGCGGGTTTCACGCCACCACGGGACGGGGGCCAATTTTACACTCCTATTAATGTGAATGTTAACATGTCAATGTAAATATTCACATTGTCAATGGGCTGGGCCGGGTCGGCCCGCCCTGGACTGCTGTCCAGTTTTATACTCTTGTCAATGTGAATGTTAACATATCAATGTGAACATTCACATTGTCAACAGGCAGGGCCGGGCCCGCCCACGGCCCGTGGGCGGGTTTCGGGCAGCCATGAGGTGCAGGCTAATTTTACACTCCTATCAATGTGAATGTTAACATGTCAATGTGAATATTCACATTGTCAACGGGCCGGGCCGGACCCGCCCCGGGCCGCGGGCGGGCTTTTGGCCGCCCATGGGCCGATGCCCAATTTTATACTCTTATCAATGTGAATGTTAACATGTCAATGTGAATATTCACATTGTCAATGGACCGGACCGGGCCCGCCCCGGGCCGCCCATGGGCCTTGAGCGAGTTTTGCGCCATCACGGGACGGGGGCCAATTTTACACTCCTATTAATGTGAATGTTAACATGCCAATGTGAATATTCACATTGTCAACGGGCCGGGCCGGGCCGGGCCCGCCCTAGGCTGCTGTCCAGTTTTATACTCTTATCAATGTGAATGTTAACATGTCAATGTGAACATTCACATTGTCCACAGACCGGGCCGGGCCCGCGCCACGGGCCGTGGGCGGGTTTTGGGCAGCCTTGAGGCGCGGGCTAATTTTATACTCCTATCAATGTGAATGTTAACATGTCAATGTGAATATTCACATTGTCAACGGGCCGGGCCGGGCCCGCCCCGGGCGGCGGGCGGTAGGAATGGCAACGGGGCGGGGCGGGGCCGGGGATCGCACTCCCCGTCCCCGATCCCCGAAGCTACAAAACTCCCCGTCCCCGTCCCCGATCCCCGACGGGGAACCCATCACCCCCCCCACCCCCGCCCCCAACGGGGATCGGGTTTCCCCGACCCCGGAAAATCCCCGTAGCTCCCTCAACATCATTTTCATCAACATCATTTTCCTCAACAACATCATCAACGACAACATCATCAACCACAAAAAAAAAAAATAAAAAAAATAATAATATAGAGACAAACATATTACAAACACAGTGACAAATACACATACATGTATATACAAAAATGGTGGGATCTGATCTTCTCAGATTTGAGATGTGAGATGTAAAATCTGCGGTGGTGTGGTGGAGATGGGATCTACTCAGATCTGCCCAGATCTGTTGTGGTAGGAACCGAAGCCGGAGTACGAAGGTTTGGCAGTGGCGCGGAGGAGGAGGAGGAGGAGGAGGAGGAGGAGGCGGCGACGGAGGAGGGTGTGCGCACTGCTGCGGAGGAGGAGATGACGCCATCGCCACTGGGGAGAGGAGATCGCACCGTCACCACGCCACTGCAAACTCGCCACTGGAAAGAAGAGAGTGAGAGAAGATAAGTGAGAGAAGATAAGTGAGTGAGAGAGAGTCTTGACCCAAACATATATCATATATAATATATAATATTTAATATTTAAATAGAGTGCTCCTGTGTTGTTTCAACCAAGCCAAGCTGTAAACATATATATATATATATATAATATAAATCGGGGCTAACGGGGCGGGGTGCGGGGCCGGGGAAGAAATGTGTATCACCGTCCCCGGCCCGAATGTCACCGGGGATTGAATTTCGAATACCATCCCCGTCTCCACGGGGATATTTTTCGGGGAAAAACCATTCTTATCGGGGACGGGGGGTCGGGTCCCCGTCGGGCCGGGTTCAAATTGCCATCCCTAGCGGGCGGGCTTTTGGCCGCCCATGGGCCGCGGCCCAATTTTGTGCTCTTATCAATGTGAATGTTAACATATCAATGTGAATATTCACATTGTCGACGGGCCGGACCGGGACCACCCCGGGCCGGGCATTAGTCGCGGGCGGGTTTCGTGCCGCCACGGGACGGGGGTCAATTTTACACTTCTATTAATGTGAATGTTAATATGTCAATGTGAATATTCACATTGTCAACGGGCCGGGCCCGCCCCCGCTCACGGCCGGATTTCGGGCCACCCATGGGCCAATTTTACATTCCTACCAATGTGAATTTTAAAATATGAATGTTCACATCATTAAATTGCTAATCGTTCAAAAAATATTTATAAGGGTATCAAAATTAAATATAAGGGCATAAGTGTCCAAGAAAATAGTGTAAATCAAGAAAATGAACTTTATGGAATAAAACTATACATACATGGGACTAAATGGGTTAAAAAATTCCTTTATGGACTTCTTGAGTTAAAACACTTCTAAATTGGACTTATCAATAAAAAAGATATTTGGAGGTGTCCTTGAATTTCAAAACTGCCTTGCAGACTAAGGTGTGTGTTTGTGTGTGTGTGTGTGTGAGAGAGAGAGAGAGAGAGAGAGAGAGAGAGAGAGAGAGAGAGAGAGAGTGGATTCATTAGTTTAGGGTTGCTGTAGTTTGGTTAGACTGTGTTTTGATTGGCATTTAATTACCATAAAAACAAAGGTGTTTTAATTTGCACAACCACAACTATATTGTTTAATAATTTCCATTTACGTACGTTTGTAAATGAGGATTGCTTGCTGATTCATGATAAAATCAACTACACATCCTCCAGAATTTTGACCTATCCACAAGCACTTTAAATTTATTTCTCAAACTCATGTTATTTTATGAAATCATTATACACGTTTTTAATTAATTTTTATTTTATTTTTTATTTTACAATAAATGAGTTAAAATTTATTTATTTATTTATTTATTTTTTTACAATCAATTTAAAGTTAAAATATAAGTTTAAAATATTTGAATTAAGGTGACACTACTTGATAACTAGTGGTGTCAAATTTTGAAGCCATATTTTACTCTATATAAATTTTGATTTTTGAAAGCAGTCAAAGTAAATGAACTCATTTAAACTAGGAGTTTCAACTCCTATAGGTAAGTACTTCAACCTCTTTTTTTTATGGGAAATTACAAACAAAAGAGAGAAGGGAAAAATAATTATCAACATATGAAGGGATGCAAGTGACACTTACACTCTCATAATGTTTCATTTACATTCTACCGCAGACACACTTGTACCTCTCATGTCTCTTTCTCCCACCTGGATATAGTTCACCTAATTTTCTATACTTTGCTTTGACAGTGTCACATCTCTTTTTAGTTTTGCAATTTGTTTCACATTTTTTTGAAAAATATTACACAAACTACTTTAATAGTTTTTTTTTTTTTTTAAGATCAATGTGGCAAAGAATAATAAATCTAGATCACACATTTTATTTATAGGTAAATTACAAATACCACTACAACAAAACTAACTATTTACGGCATCATATTTGCGACATGCATTAAATGCATGTCGTAGTTAGTATATTCTACGGCATTTTTTTTTGCAAGCCGTTAATGTTTTATCAATAACAGCATTCATACCATGTAAGTCGTTGATTTATATATTTATAGCATGCAAAAGTATGCTGTAAAAAAATTATGTTTTTACGACTTACAAAAAAATGTCGTGAAATATTTGCACTTAAGACGACATACATTTCAGGTTGTAAAATAGTATAACTTTACACGGCATGCATTAACATGTCATGAAAACTTTTGCAAAAAAAAAAAAAAAATTCAATCCGAATTTTTTTTTATGGCATGAAAAAGCATGCTGTAAAAAATATATAATTTCACAGCATACAAAAATATGTCATAAAATATTTGTACTTAAGACGACATACATTTCATGTCGTAAAATATTATAACTTTACACAGTATGCATTAGCATGTCATGAAAGCTTTTATTAAAAAAATTTCAATCCGATTTTTTTTTTTGATTTAGAAAAACTAACAATTTCCAACCAAGCTTCTCACCTTAAATTTTCCTAATTAAGGATAACGTAAAAAATAATTTATACATTATACTAAACTATTTACGGCTTCAACTTTACGACATACATTAAATTTATGCCGTAATTAGTAGATTCTACGACATTTTTTTTTGCAAGCCGTTAATGGTTTTTCAATAACGGCATACATACTATGTAAGTCGTTAATTCATATATTTATGACATATAAAAGTATCCCGTAAAAAATGTATATTTTCATGACTTAAAAAATATGTCATAAAATATGTGCACTTAAAACGACATACATTTTATGTTATAAAATATTATAACTTTACATGGCATGCATTAACATGTCGTGAAAACTTCTACAAAAAAAAAAAAAAAAAAATTCAATCCGAATTTTTTTTATGGCATGCAAAAGCATGCCATAAAAAATGCATATTTTCACGGCATACAAAAATATGTCGTAAAATATTTGCACTTAAAACGACATATAATTCATGTTGTAAAATATTATAACTTTACACGGCATCCATTACCATATCGTGAAAACTTTTATTAGAGAAAATTTCAATCCGATTTTTTTTTGATTTAAAAAAGCTAACAATTTCCAACTAAACTTCTTACTTTAAATTTTCCTAATTGAGGACAATGTAAAAAATAATTTATGCATTATTTTATAATTTAGTGTCTTTTTTAAGGGATAATTGCACCCAGCGGAATTTTGGAAAAAAAATTATATATTTATGAAAAAGTTTATAACTTTAATGATTAATATTTATATGGTTTCTCACTAATTTGTAATTTTATTTTTTTTAAATTACCTTGATATTTTCCCTTCTTTTAATAATTTATTTATTTATTACTTTTTAAATTTGCCTAATCTGAATACAACTAAAAAGTAAAATACTTATAAGAAATATATATATATATATGAAATGTATTAAATTTTATATTTTTTTGAATTGAGTGATTTTTTTTTAAAAAATTAAAAAATATTTTTCTTTTATGTAAATTATTTGAATTTAAAAAGTAAAAAAAATTATGTAAAATATTTAAAAACTTACGATAACTTTAAAAAAAAAAAACATTATTTTAGCCCCCGTTCACCACTCTCCCTGACTCCTCTCATTCTATCTGTACATATTTTTGGCCCAAACCGTCTCTCTCTCTCTCTGCGTGCGTGCTCTCGAGCTCTTTTCGAGCATTGCCTTGATTGGTCGCGCGACTTCGCATGGCCTCACAATGTATGTCATTCACTTTCTCTCCCAATCGATCAATTTTTCTGTGTCTCTCGATCATTTTTTTTCCAAAAGCTTCAAATTCATCATTTTATTTGAAGTTAGAGTTTGGTGAGAGATATGGAAATGTAGACTACGAAGCCAAATGCATTCTCAATCAATTGATTTCAAACCCTAACTGATCTCTACATGCTCCTCTGTATGGAACGATTCAGTGAGTTTGAAACTCGTCATACTTCGTATTTTTTCTTGTGTGTGTTTACTGGATTAATTGAAGTTTGTATTGATAATTCAGTTTTTTCGGAGGTTTGGTAGATCACTAGACAAGTCGATTTCAACGCTTCAGATGGAGCTGGCTGCTACTCGAAGTTCTCAAGAGATGAGGAGATCTGATGAGTTCACTCACATCTCTAAATTGACTCATGAGGGCTTGCCAAGGAAGAAGGCTTTCATAGTTATTGGAATTAGTACTGCTTTTAGTAGTAGGAAGAGGCGTGATTCGGTTATACAAACTTGGATGCCTCAAGGTGATAATTTGATATTGTCTTTGAGTGTATGTCCTACTATGGCTTAATTTCATGGCTTTCCTTGACTAGCTTTTTGGGTTTGATTAGGAGAAAAACTTCTTCAATTGGAACAAGAGAAAGGAATTATCATCCGGTTCATGATCGGCCATAGGTAAATCTTTTGTCTGCATTTTCTCACAAGTTGGTTAGTTTAGTATTATTTGAAAACAATACAAATTCTTCAGGCAATATGATCTAACGATATATGTTTTTAAAACAGTTTGGTGATGTTCCTAATGCTTTTAACTCTGGCGTCTATGGTGAAAAATGCAATTGATTGATGTCTAGGATTAGTAGGCTGTTTGGTTTTTTGAAACAAGACTCTTAGCCTATAAATTGTTTAATTAGAAAGTTTCAAATGTCAGAAATTTGTATTTTGATTTGATTGTGCTTCCACATAAGCAAGCAATGTAGAGATATTTTAGGAATAAAGTTTTGACAATAAAATCCTGTACACGTGTTTGTATTTGTTTGATGGTGAGACTCCTATAGCCCCTTCTAGCTGAGAAATATAGTAGACCTTAGAAGAGATTCCAAGGTTGTTATCTTTAGTCACCATAGTTTAACACAAAAACTGTAACATTTACTATTGTAGGCAGAGAATCTTGTGCTGGAAAGAGGCAAAAACAAAGAGGTATTGTATGTGTAGCACTCAATTAAATAGAATATCGTGGAGTTGTTCTTGTCTTTTTAAATTTCTTACTAACTTTAAATTACCATCTGCAGTATCTTCCAATAGAGGGTTTGGCAGCATTTAACAAAGCTACTACAGAATTATTATTTGGAGCAGATAACCCAGTAATTGAATAGCAAAGGATATGCATGATTTTAAAATTTCTGTGACCCAGTCAAGGGGCCTTTTTAATTAATCATTTTTTTAAACAAAAAAAATTCTGCAGGTTACTACTGTTCAAGGTCTTTCAGGAACTGGTTCTCTTCGACTTGCTGTTGTACTCATTGAAGGATGTCTCCCTGGGGCAAAAGACTGTTAGTGGTGGCTAACAGGCTGCCGGTCTCTGCAGTTAGGAGAGGTACGGAGTCCTGGTCATTGGAGATAAGTACTGGGGGTCTAGTTAGTGCTTTTCTGGGTAAGTTTTATGTATAATTCTTAACTTACTTCTGTTTATCTTAATATCTTTGTGCATTATTGGGTTACATTTGGTTTGTTAGATGAGCATCTCCAATCCTTCACCAATTCTTTCATCAAATTCAAAGTTGATGAATAAAGAGCTAACTGTGAGCTCCAATCGTTTCACCAAACTTGTATCAAACCAAGGGAGCGGTTTGGTTTGGTTTATTTGATGAAAAAGGGCAAGGATTGGAGTGGCCATACCAGATCAAACTTTTAACCAACTTTTCACTCAAATTTAATGAATAAAAAAGAGAGTAAGGATTGGATTTCTACCCACATAGAGAAACCTAATAATGCATGTTAATTATTTTTGTAGGTGTGAAGGAGTTTGAGGCAAGATGGATTGGGTGGGCTGGTGTTAATGTGCCAGATAAGGCTGGGCAGAAGGCACTTACTAAAGCTTTGGCTGAAAAGGTTCCCAGTTTCAGCTATAATCTTTTCACCCTTGCTTAGTCTTAGGACATTAATAGTTGATATTTTATTTTGAATCATGAAGAATTCTTGTGAGCATCATTAAATTCCTTTATTTATTTATTTATTTATTTATTCACTACAGATATGTATTCCTGTATTCCTTGATGAAGAAATTGTTCACTGCAGGTTCATCTCTCATTCTTTTATTTTTCCTGTTAATTATAGATAACATAACAAATTAGTGCCGTCGGGGAACTTTTCATGATACTGCTATGCTGCCATTATGTTGCCACTTTGGTACAAATTACCATCAATTTACTTCTGTGTGTTAGTTAAGTGGTTTGAACTAATCTACTACCAACCATTTCATTGGATAAGGGCTTAACAGAAGTTGGTGAAACTTCTTAGGTCATGCTATAGGCTGAGTGCTTCTTTGGACTTCGATGGCTAGATTATCACATTAAGCATAATTAAATGGAGGCTTATGATTTTAAAAAATACTGCGACTTTTTCTCTTGACTAAAAGAACAATACTCAATTCTCATTCCTGAATTGGGGTTTTGCCTTTGAAGGGCAGAAAGATAAATCAGGAGTTATTATTTATTGAGACATGTTTTTATTTCTCTGTTTATTTATGCTGGGTTTATGTGGATGGAATTGCAGTGATAGGACATGTGGGGCTTACTCCTCAAGCCACCAATGTTCTTGGAGGATTTAGGCCTCAAGAAAAAAATATTGCTAGTGGTCAAAATCTCTCCCTACTTACTATGCATACATGACATAAATACTTAATAATTTTTGCTGATAAAAAAAAAAAACATAAATACTTGATAATTTCATATATAATCAAATATGGTCACACACAAATCTGCATTATTTATTTTAGTGTTATGTTAAATTCGCCTGGTTTCTGCAGGTCGTTGAGTTTGCCCTGACTTTGCAGGAAGTTAGGTGCTTTTTTGTTGTTCTGGAATGTGTGCTTGCACCTGTTGCTATTGCTACAGCTTCTGCACTTCGAACCCCTACCATTGGTAGTGGCCAAGTTAATTGATTCTTTGGCTCTCTCCTAATAATGAATTAGACTTGACTGGCTTGTGTTATGTATAATCTTTTTGCTTTCATTTGTACATATAATTTGCTATATGATCTTGTAATTTGCTTTTCAAGTACTAAAGTGGGCATTTTAGTAATATCATGTGTTCATATATTGAGTTTACTCTTGTAATGAACTTTGAATTTGGTTTTCCTCTCTCTCTCTCTCTCTCTCTCTACATATATATATATATATATATATATATTAAAAATAACTTTCTACGATATACAAAATTATATTGTAAAAAGTGTAATAATTTATGGCATATAAGAAAATGCTGTAAAAGATTATATATGGCATGCAAAGTATGTCAGAAATATACTAAAAATAACCTTTTACAGCATACAAAATTATGTCATGAAAAGTGTAATGATTTATGACATGCAAGAAAATGTCGTAAAAGATTATATACGGTATACATAGTATGTCATAAATTTATTAAAAATAACATTCTACGGCATGCAAAATTATGTCATGGAAAGTATTATGATTATGGCATCACAAAAATGTTGTAAAAAATTATATACGACATACAAAGTATGCCATTAATGTTTAATTGATTACTTTTTATAACTTTACCTGTATGTCGTAAATGACGTTCAACTTTCCACGGCATGTCATCTAACGACATTTGTATGCATGCCGTGAAAGAGTTTTTACAGCATGCATTGCAAGTCATAAAAATTCAATTTTGTTGTAGTGAATCCGAACCAATCCATTGAAATACGGATTGGATCAGTTTAGTACCACGGATTTACATAATTAAATAACAATATATATATATATATATAACACTTTAATTTCATAAAAACATAAACATAGCGCTATATTAGTTTCACAATAGCAACATGTCTTTTTATAATAGCGACATACTATTCTAGAATTTAAACAACCATAAGAAAATTGGTTTCACCATAAGTATTTAGACCATTACAAATTAAAATTAAAAACTAACAAACAAAAGTAATAAAAGAAGATATGATGCGGGTTTAGATTGAGTTTAGTATTATATGGAATAAGAGAAGATACTATGGGGGAGGATAATAAAAATATAGACTATTTGTATACGGTCCGGATCGGTTCCAATCCAGAACCATGAGGTTCAATCCGGAACCAATCCGTGGACTACGGATTTTTAATTCTTCAATCCGGAACTGAACCACGGATTCAAAAAACCAATCCAAAC
The DNA here is from genome assembly GCF_055761805.1 of Camellia sinensis. Taxonomy (NCBI): domain Eukaryota; kingdom Viridiplantae; phylum Streptophyta; class Magnoliopsida; order Ericales; family Theaceae; genus Camellia; species Camellia sinensis. Next base: position 101,524,808 of record NC_138973.1, on the reverse strand, counting down.
CTATCGGATTGGACTGGACTGGATCGGATTACGGATTTCACGGATTCTTTGCTCAGCCCTACTAGTCCCTGTCGCTCTCAAAGTCCTGAAAGACAGAGGCGGAAGTTGGATCCTCAAGTTTTAGAGGATCGCGTAAGGGAGCAAGACGAGTTAATAAGGAGAATGGCGGCAGACATGAAGACAATGATGCGGCAGATGAAGGGAAAATGGGTGGCGACAGGAGAGGGGCACAAAGGCAACACGCCCCCTCACTACTTGGAAGATCGTGACAGACATACCATATCATCACAAGCAGAAAGTAGGAGCCTTAGAACATGTGATACTCAATCAAGGACTTCTAGGACTCGTTACTCCAGGTCTGGGAGAACGAGGACTAAAAGGTCACAAATAGAGGCAAGTAGCTATCGGCCCTCGCACACGCACCAAACGACATCCAGGCACACGAAGTTACCTAAGTCAGCAGACTTACGAACAGTGCTCGAGGAGAGGGCCCGATAGAAGGAGGATACCAGGGCTCGCGACCCTCACAGAGTTTCAGCCCTGCAACGATTGGCCCTTAGGACACATGGGAGTGTCGAGGTAGGAATGCTAATGCCGTGCCTTGCTTACGAACCAGCGAATAAAGTATTAGTAAGGCTACAGAGCTCGCCGTTCATTCTGACAATTGAGAACGCACCATTACCTTTAGGCTTTCACCAGCCCAAATTCACCACTTATGTAGGGAAGATAGACCTCTACATGCACTTAAGCCACTTTCGCCAGGTTATGGTAGCATATCGGCGAAACGAGGCCCTAATGTGCATCTTGTTTCCATCCAGCCTTGGCGACCTAGGTCTAACTTGGTTCGAAACACTGCCAGAAGGCAGCATAGCCTCATGGGCACAGTTGGCAGAAGCCTTCGTGACCAGGTTCAGAACGAATAACAAGACACTAGTGGAGATTGACCAGTTACTCTCCATTGACATGGGTGAAAAGGAAACATTGATGTCTTACAACAGTCGCTATTGGGAGACCTTCAACTAGATTGGGGATTGCTCTACTATAGACACCCCATTTTTGACCGTCCTCGAGACTTGGTTGTGCTTGCAGGTACACCCAACAACTAGTTCGATTGCTCGCTGAGTACTCGACTGTCGCGGCGGAACGTCACCGGTTCGAGCTTCCCGGACCTTGTATCCTTTCTACATTTTTTTTAGACCTTGACTAGGTCCTTTCAAAGTGACCTTTGTGGTGCACTGCCGGCCATGGCATGGAACTGCCGGCCATTGCCTTGTTCCTGCCAAAAATTGGTGATGCCCTGCCGGCCATCAGTGAGCCACTACCGGCCATTGATGATGGCCGGCACCCCCCTGTCTCAGCTGGTTTTCCTCTAGATCTTTTGAGCCAGCTGGTTTTTTGTTTGCTCCCCTTCATACACGTGTATGGAGGGATGAAGCCCTTGTAAAGCTTCTTGAAGAAGCTTTGGTTTTGCATTCCTCTATATAAGCAAGAGACCTCCCTTTTTGCCAGGGGTTCTGCAACTTTAGAAGAAAAAAATCTCTCTTTCTCTTTATATTGTTTGTGTCTTGTGCTTTGCAGTTGGATTTCCTTGCACTTTTACACTACAACACCTAGATATACACCACCACCATTGGACAAAGCTTCTTGGGAGGTCTTCTTGAGGTTTGAAAGTGAGTTTCTACCCCCTGAAGTTGCTGGTTTCAAAGAGGGTCTTCAAGGGTAAGTATTTTCCCCATTTTTGCACTTTCTTGCACCTTGCTTTGGCCCTCTTTGCATATTGATTTAGGCTTTGCTTATAACTGAAAAAAAATCTTGTATTCAAGTCCTTTTTAAGTTGTTTAAGGTCATTTTGCTGTTAGGGGTGTGTAGCCCTCTTGCATGCTTTGTTTGGCTTTGTTTTAAGCCTTATCCTGGAACCTCCGAGCTAGCCTTGGTTTGGCAGTGGTAAAGGTGTGGTTTTGAGGTCCTTAATCAGAGGGGGTGGCCCTCTCTCTTTTGGTTCCTCTTTGCTTGCATTCTTGGCCTTCCAAAGGACCATCCATCTATGTATTTTTGAGGCTTGGTTCAGGCCTATTTTTGTGACTTTTAGAACCTGCCTTGGCCCTGTCCATGGCTAGTTTGGTCATATTTTGCATGCATATAGGATGTGTAGTGTAACTCCATCCATAGCTCATCAAAGTAGCATGTGTGCTTAGCTTGTGTTGAGTCCATTTCAGTGAATTTTTGGTGATGTTTTACCATGCCATGAACCTGTTTTGGGTTGGTTTTGTTACTCCATGCTTGCATGATGCACTTGTAGTTTAAATCTCCTAAACTAGCTTCATATGATCCATGCCATGCTATGTCATTTTAGCTTGTTTGGTTTACATTTCAGCTTATATTTGGTCATCATTTGGCATATTATGACCCTATCCATAGTTGGTTCGATCATTCTTTGCATGCTCCATATAGGTGTAGAACAAATCTTGTTTACTAGCCATTTGTGCATGATGTTTTGACTCATCATACTAGCATATTTTGGCTTTACTCAAACTTGATTTTATGCTTATTTTGAAATGTTCTAGGACTATTTTGGGCTGCCATGGCCATATCACTCATGTTTTGTATAGCTATAGTGTAAATGCTTAGGCTAGTCTTGGGTTTTGAGGCCCCTACCATGCCATACATGTGATGTTTGCATGCTTTGCCCTCATTCTATATGCTATTTTAGTCCATGAAATGTTGTCATATACTTGCATTTGACATGCCTTGAATGCTTTATAGAGCTTGTGCTTTATGCCTCAAGAATGGACTTTTGTGCATGCCATTAAGCCCAAGCCTTTGGCTCATCATTTTAGTGCATTTTGAGTCTTATTATACCATGATATAACTCTGTTTTATGTCGCCCAAGTCATGCCATGTTTGGTTTCAATAGGTGTAGTGCATTGCCTCTTTAAAGCCTTGCATGCTCCATGTTTTTAGCTTTGTGTTCTAGCCTTTGTTGGCTAGCTTTGAGCTTAGTTTTGGTCTTGTTTGGACCTACCCTAGGACTGCTTTAGGTCCCCTCGGCCCCTTGGGGCTTGCCTTGTATGGCCGTGGCTTAAGTCCCTTTGCTTACTTGGAGCTTTGAGCATCATGACATGCTATGCTTGCATGGTTGATTTGATTTGGCATCACTTTACATGAAATTTCAGAGCATACCTCATTGTCATACATCCGTGTTTGTTACTCCTTAAGTGTGCTTAAGAGTTGTCCTTTTTGTGCCTTAATACTTGAGCCACTTGGCATACATGTTTGCCTTGCCATTTCATGCTTTTCATGCCATCAATTCATCACTTATGGCTACTGATTTGGGCCTATTTGAAAGCTGTCCATCTTTGGTGTAAGCCCATCTTACCATGTTGTCGCATGCTTGTTTCATCTTGTATGTTGTTGCATACTTGTCCGCCTTTGTGTGCCTTGCATGTTTGCATATCCATGTTGCATTTTGCCATGTTGTTCAAGGTTGTCACCTCACATCATGCCTATGTTCTTGTTGCATGTCATTAGCCTTGTTAGGTTATTCACATTGCATGTTTGCCATCCTTACGCGTTGCATTGTTTGGATTAAGTGTTAATCCGAACACGAGGAACGAGGGGCGTTTCATACTCCGAGTGATGGAACGTGTCTCAATTCTCGGTCGCCGAAGCTCTTGATGATTCATGATAGAGTTCTAGGCTTTACTTGCTTTATTTGTGCATTCATTTCCATATTGATTTGCACAAGTTGGATCTTTGGCCATCATGCATCGGGATGCGTAATTGATGGTCATGGATCCGACTATGCCTCTCCCTTGATGTTTTGAGGTGATTTGGGGCGGCATAGTGCGTATGTACCCTTGGGAGACCCTCCCATTCCTCTATTTTGTGCTTTGTTGCAGTTTGGTGTCATAGCACACCAGTGGCCGGCAGTACACCACTGATGGCCGGCAGTGTCACACCCTTGGCCGGCAGTGCCCTGTTGTTGGCCGGCATCTCTCCTTTCATGGCCAGCAAGCCACTAGTGAATTCCCCAGCAGTGTTTTGGTAAGTTATAGCAACAAACATTGGAAGACACCCTGCAAACAGAGCCTCTAAAGAGCAAATGGAAGGCGTTTCGAGGCAAGGAACCGAAGCGAGCGTGCATACCGTCCCCTTCTTCAAACAGAGCTGGGGCAATTCTCTTTTACTGCTTACTAGTTAGTTAGCATTTGTTATTTGTAATAATTAATTTTTTAATTAATTAAGTTGTGTAATAATTAGTTGTAACTAGTTATTCATAGGGTTTTGTAATAATTAAGTAGCTTGTTAGCTAGTTAATTAGGCGGCTTGTATTATTTATTCGGACCCTCCGAGCGAGGGCACAATTGTAATAAGTGTGCGTGCGTGTGATGTATGTTTTCCAACCCCACGTCTTTCTCCCTTTTATTTACCCGCTTATGATGGTTAGATTACGGCATGTTTCAATTAGCATACTTATGCTTGCATGTTTGCATCATTCATCTGTATTGCATGCACCGGGCTCGGCGCATCATACTAACTGCATTGTATTTCAATTCCGAGTTGAATACTTGCTAGTTGTAGCATTTCATATGCCATGTTTAGAATAGCCGAGCTTATTGTAGTTGTATTTTTGTATGTGTTGCATTAGGCATTTCTGTATAGTTAGGATCATGTATGGATTTCTAACATAGCTTTTGTTTTGGCTTGGAGTACTCGGTAAGTTTTATGCTTTAGCATCCTTGCATGCGTGTGAGTGACTACCATGATAGCATGCTTACCATGAGGTTATTTGTTTATGTAATATACCTGCCTGAATGCCTGCGGGTGAAGGTTGGGTTATTTGGATTGGAACAATTCATCGAATGTGAGTTTTAAGCCCACTTGAAAGTGGCAAATCATCTTGTTTTCTAAGCCCACTTGAGGGTGGTAAATCCACGTCTTAGCCTACTTGCAGGTAGCACCATCAAACCATTTTCAAATAAACAAACATGAGATGTTTTGTTCCAATTCAGGTGATCCAGTCTATACTTGTATGCTGTGCGCATCACATAGTAAATCTAGGCTAATAACCGGAATAAGAACGCATAGTGTTTTCAAAACTAGATATCATGATTAGTAGAGGCCAATCTTTGATCGGGCGAGAGGGGGTGCTCACGAAGTCACCTTCCCCAATCGTACCCAAGTTCCCGAGCCGAGGCAACTTTGATGATGACGGACACATGGCCTTAGGCAACGAGTCAGGGTTTCCTAAATTTTCCCAAAATAAATATTTAGGTGGCGACTTTGTATCTGGCAAAGTAGTCCATGTTTGGCACTTCTTTCAAAAAATCTGTTTTCCAAAACGATTTGCCGGATTTGGACTCTTTGATGAGTCATCGATCTTGCATTGCACTCTGCGAGATTAGATACAGGACCGTGACTTTGAGTCCTGAACTGTAGTGAGGCCCAAGGGCGCGTCTACAGTTTCTGGCGACTCTGCTAGGGATTTAGAGAACTTGACTCGAACTCATGATATCTTGTTTTGATTACACTTATGTGTCTCTTTGCATTGCATTTGCATTGGTGCGCCTAGGACACCGTGTTTGCCGTATGCTATTCCTGAACGGTTTGCCGGAGACTCGTTTTGAGAAGCGTGCCATAAGGCTGACCGGTTGCGCGCTCTGCCACGATGGGAACACAAACCCCGATTTTCACCGGGGCACCCTTTTGACTATTCGACCTAGTGCATATCGTAATCCATAGTGACCATTCCAAACTAGAACAGGTTGCTTACCCGTTTATAGGTTGTTTGAAACCGCTACGTGTGTAGTGAAACCCTTGCTCCTGACAAAATAGGACAGGGAAATCTTACCCCAACATAAGGGTGTTTTGGCTCTCACTTGTTTGCTATGTGCTTTTAGAGTGCGTCTCTATACGAAGGCATGTATCAGTTTACAAGTTTGGGCATCAGGCCTGCGAGCACCAGTTCAGTATTTTGGGTATCAGGCCTGTGGGCACCAGTTTGGTATTTTCGGAATCAATTATCTGCGGGTATCAGATTCAGCTTCGGGGACAGTGATTTCAGAATAATGATCAGTCTTTGAGAACGGTGTATCAATTGCGTGTTAATTATACCCGACTGTGTGTTGTGTTTATTTACGCTGTTATGCTGTCCGTTTGTCTGCTTGTTTATTCCCTTACTATTGCTTTATTTATCTTTTTGCTAGGTAGTTTAGCATAATTGCTTTAGACCAAGCAGATATTCCCCAAGCACTCTGGACAAGAGGTCGCCGACTCAATCGATCTGAAGATCTGGTCAACGGATAACCAGTGTTTCACTCTCTACCCCCGGTTATCAGACGGAGGTCGAGAAGACGCAGTGTATCCGAGCAGAGACTGCCAGAGCAGTGGATTACCCCGTCAGTGGACAGTCGGATTGAGATCCCAATTGTTGCTATAGGGATAGACCTGCTAATAGTTCAGACAGATCAGGGCAGTATGGTGGCACCGACAGGAGTTGAGGAAATGATGCGTCAGATGCAGGAGACCATGAGAGCCATGCAGCAGGACGCTGTTCGCCGGGATGAGTTTGCCAAACAACAAGCTGAGATCATGGCCCAACAGGCAGAGTTAATTGCCAGGTTGCAACAACAAATCGGGGCATCTGCTTCACACCTAGCTCCTTCCCTACCAGGAGTTCCGACACCCGGGGAGGCACCAAGTGTCCAGGCAGATACGGACATCCCAACGAGGCCGGTTCTGCCCCCGATTCTACCACAGTTATCCAAGGCACCTACGCCTGTCAATCAGCCGACCTCTCCCTTTGAGTTCGAGGTAGACCATACAGCATTGAAATTGAGCAAGCTCGAGAAGTTGTTCAAGAAATCCCAGGGGGTGAAGTCCATCCCAGACATTGAGGACGGATATACTGACGTGGCTGTGACGCTGCCGAATAGGTTCAAAATGCCACAAATCAACCGCTTTGACGGATCCAGGGATCCCATGGTCCATCTTCGGTTATTCTTAGATATACTGCGACCGATGGGCTTCACTAGACCACAGAAGCTTTCACTATTCGGTCGGACCTTGTCAGGTGTGACCGCTATCTGGTATGCAAAGTTGGAAGATGATGTTAAGCGGAACTGGGACGAGATGGCCGAGGCTTTCATTGCACAGTACTCCTATAACACTCAAATCGAGATTACAACCCATGATCTCGAGACAACAAGGCAGGAGCCTAAGGAGAGCTTTTCAGATTTTGTGGCCCGGTGGAGGGCGAAAGCCTCAATGATGACCTTAAGGCCTACAAATAAAGATCAAATCCAGATGATTGTGCGCAATCTCCAACCAAAACTGATGCAGAAAATGATTGTGCTCCCTTTCCCTACCTTTTCAGATTTGCACGAGATGGGGGTACAAATAGAGGATGCTATGAAACAAGGTCTGATCGACCAAGATAGAGAGCAACCCCGAAGAACTTTTAACCGCAACAACAACACAGGCACCAGCAATGCCACAAATGCTAGAGCTTCAGAAGTAAGTGTGGTCACCACCATCCCCCCTCCCAGACCTATGGAAGCTACACCTTTCTCCGGCACGTCCGGAAGCAACACACAAACCACCCGATTCCAACCCAGAGGCCAAAGAACCTTCACCCCACTGTATATGCCCCTGTCCAAGGCTCTAGGGGTATTAATCAAGAAAGCGCACCTAAGGCCCCTAGAGCCGAGGCCATACCAGAAAAACTTCTCCCTTCCCATAATCCTACCAAATATTGCGCATATCACCAACAACACGGTCATGACATCGACCAATGTTATAGATTGCGTCACGAGATTCAGGATCTCGTTGACAAGCAGGTGATTGTGCCTCCAGAAAAACCCAATGTCACAATAAACCCTCTCCCACCGCACAACCAAGCTCCACCTCCCAAAAGAATCAACTTTATCCAAACTGGGGTCGTGTCTTATGATCCCAGCATATATATTACCCCAACCCACCTACCTAAGCCGGAGGTGCTCCTGCCTAACTGCACTGGCTTGCGCATGTTAGACATCTCCAGAGCTCGACCCAAACCATTGGTGATGGCTGTCGAAGACAGAATGGGGGAGATTCTAGGGGAGAATGGGATTATCGAGCCAGGATCTAAGGAATCTGAGAGTCTTTTATACAGTCCAAGGGACTACATCCGATCAGTGGGCCAAGTTGGGCCGAACTTTAAATTGCCGACGGGGGCAGAGCTTTGTATGATACAAGGGGATGAATCTGGTCAGAGGATAGATGACCTGGCAGCTGTGGACGAGGATTTTGCCAACCTCCAATTTTTCAATGAACAAGAGCTAGAGGGCATGGTAGTCAACTGGTCAGATTTTGAGGAGTCAGCAGAGGTCACCGGGTGGCTTGATGACCTGCCAGACGTTGTTGACGAAGCTCAGTTGGAACAGGGCCCGGCAGGGGCAAAAATATCAGTGGTGGTCGGAAGGGCCGGAAATTAGAATGAATCGCCGGAGAGCGCCGGTGCTAAGAATTCCGCTCGAGACTTGGGCATTATGAATCCGGGAATTGTTGAACAGCCAGCTGTATTGACGCAGTTGGAACAAGAAAGGTTTGAGGATGCTGAGAGAATCAGGAAAGCTAAGAGCCCTGAGGGGACTGAAAGTGTTGTGTGCATGAAGATAGAGAATGCTGCGAGCATGTGGATGGAGAGTACTGCGGGTGCAATTGTACCGGAGCCAGACAGGTGTTTGTTGGCTGCCAACGGAATGTGGTGGGAGGACGACGATTTATGTCTTGCCCACACGGATGAGGATTGGGGGAGCAATCAGCCAGATGATACCTGGTATATCGGCGAAGTCGATTATATGACCAGGAGCGGGCAGTATTTCAAGCCCCCGCACCTAGATCAGCCAGAGGCATCTGGAAAGATAAGGAGGCAGAGAAGCAGAAAGAAAAGCAACTCGAAGAAAAGGCCGTACTGAAGCAGTTGAAAAAGATACAGGTAGACATCTCCATCCGGGGACTGCTTATGGCATCGCGGGTGCATCGACAAGCTGTCTTATCGGCCATGGACAAGGCCAAGCTCTCAATAGACACCACGCCCGAACAGCTGGTGGGCTTAGTTTTTCTGGGAGGAGCTACCCCGATGTTGACCTTTTCTGACAAAGAACTGCCACCTGAGGGTGTGAACCATAACAAGCCACTCTACATCTTCGTAGAGTGCAGGAACAAGTTGATACCCGTGGTGTTTGTCGACACAGGGTCCGCCATCAATGTGTGTCCAGCAAGGACTGCCTATGCAATCGGTTTGAAGACCGCGGACTTTGTGCCAACAGCCCAGGTGATTCGGGCATACGATAACACAAGCAGAGAAGTCATGGGGACAGCGAAAATTCAGACCAAGGTTGGGCCGGGGCAGCATGGAATTGACTTTCACATCCTAGAGGTTCCCGCCACTTTCAATCTACTCTTGGGGCGGCCGTGGCTGCATCAAGTGAAGGCGGTTTCTTCTACCTTGCATCAAATGGTGAAATACCCCCATGGAAAGGGAGTAGCCATTGTTTTTGGAAATTCATCGATCCATCCACCGCCGGAAGTATCTACGCCAGTTTTGGAAATTGAGCACGGTATGGAGGATGTGTTCTTATTCGGTTTTACCCTAGCTGAGGCCCGGGTCGTGCAGAGCATTTTGGCTGTTAATGAGGGGGTGTATGTCAGTGCTCAATCGGTATACCTCATGAACAAGCTTCAACATATCCCCGGGATGGGATTGGGAAAGAGCGGCCGGAAGGGCGTTGCAGCATTGGCCGAGGTGCCACACAACCCACATACCTTTGGCTTGGGTTATCTGCCCACCAAAGAGGATTGGATAAGGAAGGGTAAAGAGATGGCTGTGAGAGCTAGAGTGAAAAATGCGGGGAAGCCTTTTGACTTAATGCACCGGCCCATTCAGGGTACCCTAAACGGACGCTTCATCCGGGAGGGGGAGGACTTTCCGTTTTGTGGCTTCCCAGAGACGTGGCTGAACGCGGAGAGGAAGCGCGTGCCAGGTTTTGAGATCTTCTTCGACCTTCAGTTATCCGAGGATGATGTTGCCGAAGAGCTGACAGACCCATTAACTGAGGTTGAGCAGAGCAAGAAAATGTAGTCTGAGGACACCGAAAGTGAAAAGGGGGTAGCGCTGGCGTGTCTACTTTCAGATCCTCCAATCGTACAGAAGTGCTTGGGGGATAATTTCTCGGTATGCGTGATCGGAAATGGAACGGCTGCGGGCCTACCAGCAAACATTTTGGATGCATCTATCGCACCCTCTCTCATCTGGTAGTATGAAGAGGGATTTTTGTCAAGCAGCACCGGGTCAGGTAGTGAGCCGGAATCTGATTCCACCGAGTCTTGTGAGTCGGAATCAGGTTCCAGCTCAACTGAGTCTGAGTTCGGTATTCCTGGAGGTAACAACCTGGATGCCACAGCCCTGTCCAGGTCGTCTTTTTCTTTCTCTTTTGAGTCTGTTGTAACCGAAGAATCGGACGATTTGGATGTGCTTAATGAGAATGATGTGGCTGTGATTTCTGAGTACTTCTCTGTGCCCTTGATTTATTGCTTGAATCAGGACTTTCAAAATTTTGAAAAAAACGACGAGGAAGAAATTCCTCCGGTTTTGCAACGTTTAATTGAACAAGAGTAGGAAAGATTTGTTAAACCCTTAATGGATGAAATCACTACTGTGAATGTTGGTACTGAGGAGGACCTGCGGCTGGTCCATATTGGGTTCACGTTGTCTTCGGAGGAACGCGAGCGCTTAGTCGCTTTATTAAAAGATTTCAAAGACGTTTTCGCGTGGTCCTACGAAGACATGCCTGGAATCGATCCTGAGATCGTACAGCACCGGATCCCTCTTGACCCTGAGGCCCGGCCCGTTAAACAAAAACTCAGAAGGATCCTCCCGGACTGGGCTCTCAAGATTAAGGAAGAGGTCACCAAGCAAATTGACACAGGTTTCCTGCTGGTATCCGAATACCCAACTTGGTTGGCCAACATCGTTCCGGTGTTGAAGAAGGATGGTAGGATCCGGGTATGCGTGGATTTTAGGGACTTGAATAAAGCTAGTTCGAAGGATGACTTCCCCTTGCCGCATGTCGATGAGTTAGTGAACTTCACAGCGGGGCATGCTTTGCTTTCATTCATGGATGGCTTTTCGGTCTACAACCAGATAGTGATGGCACCTGAAGACCGGAAAAAGACTGCATTCACCACCCCGTGGGGGACCTACTGCTACAGGGTAACGCCATTTGGGCTAAAGAACACTGGAGTTACATATCAACAAGCCGCGACCACAATATTGCACGACATGATCCACAAAGAGGTTGAGGTGTATATGGACGACATGATTGTCAAGTCCAAAGAAAGGGAGGGTCACTACACTGCCTTGCAAAAGTTCTTTCAAAGGATCAGAGAATTTCGGTTGCGGCTGAATCCTCAGAAGTGTATGTTCGGTGTTACAGCAGGGAAAATGCTGGGGTTCCTCATTACACAGAGAGGTATCGAAGTCGACCCTTCCAAAATCAAGGCCATCTTAGAAATGCCACCACCAAGGACTGAAAAGGAGGTGCGGGGCTTTCTAGGTAAAGTGCAATTCATAAGACGGTTTATCTCAAAATTAACCTTGACTTGTGAACCACTTTTTGGTCTCCTAAAGAAAGGAAAGAAATTCCAGTGGGACGGCCGATGCCAAGCTGCTTTTGAACAGATCAAGGAATATTTACAAAACCCACCCGTGTTGTCACCGCTAGAGCCGGAGAGACCGTTGATATTGTACCTTTCAGTAACTGAAACCACAATGGGCTGCATGCTCGCGCAGGAATCAGAGGACAAAGTGGAGAGGGCCATCTACTATCTAAGTAAGAAGATGCTAGAGTATGAGACCCGTTACACACCATTGGAGAAGGCTTGCTTAGCCTTGGTATGGGCTACCAGGAAGCTGCGTCACTACCTGTTAGCTCACTTCGTAATGTTGGTTTCACGTCTAGATCCCATCAAATATCTCTTCGAGAAACCGGCACTTACGGGTAGGCTAGCTCGTTGGTTGCTGTTGTTTTCCGAATTCGATCTGAAATATGTGACGCGCAAGTCAGTCAAGGAAAGAACAGTAGTAGAATTCTTAGCCGATCATCCAGTGGAAGGGGGTGAAGCAGTTGAGTACTTATTCCTAGATAAGGCCATTTTGCATATCGACGACGAGTTTTGGACGATGTATTTCGACGGAGCGTCCAACCAGTACGGGCATGGGATAGGAGTGTTGCTGATAGCACCCGATAATTCTCGTATCCCTCTAGCCTTCAAACTCCGGTTCAAAGTCTCGAACAATGAAGTAGAATATGAGGCATGCATTGCCGGTCTAGAAGCAGCTCTGGAACTAGGGGCAAAACGGTTGGACATCATCGGGGACTCGAATCTCGTTGTGTCTCAAGCGAAAGGAGACTAGAAAGTCAAAGAAGAAAAGACGATAATGTATCACCAAACCTTGGATTTGCTGATTCCTCAGTATGAGAAGCTAAACTTCACTCATTTACTAAGAGAGAACAATAGGTTCGCAGATTCACTAGCAACTCTATCTTCCATGATAGACATCCCGTTTGGAGTCCAGATGCGTCCAGTCATTATCGACCTGAAATTTGTGCCAGCTTACGAGTCAATTGCTACTATAGATGAGGTTCAGGATGAGAACCCTTGGTATTACGATATTTGGAATTTCTTGGAGAAAGTCGTATCCACCAGGGGCAAATGCCAAGGATAAAAGGGCAATCAGAAGAATGGCCGTTCAGTTCATCATCTGTGGAGGTAAATTGTATAAGAGAGGTCATCTGGGAATGCATAAGTTGTGCGTTAAAGCTGAAGAATCAAAACGCCTGATGGAGGCCATCCATGGAGGGGAATGCGGTGCGCATATGAACGGGGTAATGCTGGCACGGAAAACCCTCAAACAAGGTTACTATTGGTCCATCATGGAGGAGGATTGTATCAGGTTTGTTCGGCAATGCCACATGTGTCAGATCCATGCAAACCGCATGAATATTCCGCCGTCGAAGCTGGACAATATGACTTCGCCATGGCCATTTTCAGTTTGGGGAATCGATGTGATCGGGGCTGTCACTCCAAAGGGGTCGAATGGGCATGAGTTCATACTAGTCGCGATAGATTATTTCACAAAGTGGGTTGAGGCCCAATCCTATGTGGTGTTGAAGGCGTCGCATGTTGCAAAATTCATCAGAAACAACATCATCTGTCGTTATGGGGTCCCAAACGAAGTCATTTCGGATAATGGTTCCCACTTCAAGAAGGAAGTAATTGATTTGTTGGAAAAATATAATGTGGCTTTTCATAAGTCATCTACATACCGGTCGTAAACCAATGGAGCGGTTGAGGTCGCCAACAAGAACGTTAAGCACATATTGCAGAAGATGGTGGAAACCTACCGGGATTGGCCATACAAGCTGCCGTTTGCTCTGTGGGGGTACCGGACTTCAATTAGAACTTCTACTGGGGCGACTCCGTATTCACTAGTTTATGGGATGGAGGCCGTTCAACCTATTGAGATTGAGGTTCCGTCATTGTGAGTACTGGCTGAGTGTCAGATAGCCGAAGTAGATTGGCAACAGTGCAGATTTGAAGAACTCATGCTTTTTGACGAACGCAGGCTGAAAGCACTGTACCATGTTCAAGTCTATCAGCGCAGAATTGCCAGGGCTTTTAACAAGAAAGTTAAGTCCAGGAATCTAAAAGAAGGAGATTTACTGCTCAAGGACAACTGAGCTCCCATCCACGACCCTAGGGGCAAGTTCAGATCCAATTGGACTGGTCCCTACATTAACAAGTCCATCTGGTCTGGTGGAGCTGTGGTTCTGATGGACCTAGATGGCCTAGAGTTTTCACAACCGATCAATATGGACAAGTTGAAGAAATATTACCCCTGAGAGACTCGCTAGGCCGAAAACCCGCAAAGGGCGACCTAGGCAAAAGTTAGAGCACAAAAAATTTGAAATTATAAAAACTGAGCTCGCAAGGTTGAAAACCCGCAAAGGGCGGCCTTAGCAATAGTTAGAGCGTAAAAGGAGAGTGAAAATACCCGAGTGTACCTTAGCCTGAACTACGTAAGGCTTGATTCCCATCTTTGGGATACGTAGGCAACTTCATCCTGAAGTTTAGCCATAAACTTTTTCTCGATCAACTTAGTCCATTTGATCATCTTGGCCATCTTTGCCTATTCAGCATTCAAGAGTTCGGTTATGATCTCCGGTGCAGTGCTCTTCAGACTAGGGGCAACTTTCCGTTGCTGCGCAGTGCTGCGGTACTATTCAGACTAGGGGCAACTTTCCAGTTGCTAGGATCCGAGATTATGCATCTCAGTGACAGATTTCAGGCGTGTCTAGTTCTGATCCATATCGAAAATGGTTTTGAAAAGTTTTAATAAAAGTTGACTTTGTTCAAAATTAATCTTTTTACAACTTAGACCATTTTTGGACCAAAGCGGAAAATTTTCAGTACCCACAACCTTCAATTTCATTGATTTCAGTACAGAGTTCTCCTGCTCTTGCATACAAATTGAAGTTGCTTTTTATTACAATCATAAAGAAAACTTGAAAGTACGAATAAAGAAATAAAACCGGGGCATAGCTAAGTCAGGTGTTCCTGCGCCCCCTCCCAGAGCTGGTCGAAGCCTCTGATACCAAAGTGGGCCCTTCCTGTGCCTATTCATTGAGCCAATCCAAGCACTCATCACACAAAGTGCAATTGAAAGTGGGAGCAGGGGCCAGGAGCTCTTTAGTCCTCCATGCTGTGGCATACTGGGCAAGCTATGCGCCTCAAACCGGGAATGCAGCAGAATACTCTATCCCCTCTGGCAGGCAAGTCTGATCATGTCCGAATTGGCGTTGGAATCGGAATGGAAAATAGAAGACACAGTGTGTCATGCCAATCAATTGAATCCCAGGTTGACGGGTCATGTTGTAACTCATTGCCGGTAGATTGAGCCAAGGGCAGCGCCAAGCAATGCGGTTTGCAGACAAATTGCACATCCAGTTGAACCACCACCTCTCATTAAGGGCATCGACCAGGCGTTGTCAGAAAAAGTAACCGCGAGATAAGTATGCGGGGCAAGAATCCACAATCTGTAACTTGTCCATCACCCACACCTAGGGAGGGATTGAAAAATGAGAGAATAAAGAATA
Organism: Camellia sinensis; assembly: GCF_055761805.1. NCBI lineage: Eukaryota > Viridiplantae > Streptophyta > Magnoliopsida > Ericales > Theaceae > Camellia > Camellia sinensis. The sequence continues at coordinate 101,509,608 of NC_138973.1, read as the reverse complement.
GAGAGATGTACGATGAGAGAAAAGTAAGAAAAGGGCTTTGCGAGAAAAACCGAGCCTGAGGGCCGAGTGATGTGAGCAATACATATGTAAGATTAGGTGGGAAACATTACCTGCAGTAGTAGTGGACTCCCCGCAAATCTGGTCGTCTCTCGGCGATAAAAGGCATCTAAGCCCATCAATGTCTCAGCCAGAGTCATGACAACGCAGCTCTTGCCCTCCTTCAAGCCTTGGGCAATCTCGATCAACCGGACACTGAATCCTCCGGAGCCTGGGGCAAACAAGAAATGAGATAGCAAGCATAGGCAAAGCGCGTGTCGTTGATGGCCCTGTCAATAATGGTCGCCAGCATCAGAAAACTGACAAACCAAGCTTGGGATGTCCAGCTCCCCATCGTGAATCAATGATCGAGCATCATGCAAAGTGAGGCTGCGAATTTGTCCTAGGGCTTGGACGTGGCCAAATCGGAGTTGAGGCAAGATTTCCTCGTTACGCTCGGATTCCATCAAAGCTTGGAAATCCTCGAAGGTAGGACACATCTCTTGCCCGCTAAAGCTAAAGACATGTGTTATCGGATTCCAAAATCTTGTCGCGGCATGGAGGAAAGGAAGGTGCAGCGGAGTACGGCCCAGCGTGAATAGTGCATTCAAGTCGAAGCCCCGGAAGTTTAACTTTTTCGAGTCATCTAGAGAAGCGATCCAATTTGTGAGGTTTTGGGCAATGAGTGCTTCCATTTGGTGCAAATTTGAGCTGAAATTAAGAGAATCCCGAAGCTGGAACTCATATAGAAGATAAGGAAGTGAGTGGAGGTGAAATGTCGTCATTTCGGAGAGTCTGCCATCGATGGCCGGCAGTGGCTCATCAGTGGCTGGCAGTGGCACACTGATGGCTGGCAGGGCTCCATTGATGGTCGGCAGTGCTTCCCTCTTACTCATTGGCTCCCTCGCTGAAGAGCCAGTTGTCCGTTGCAGTGGAGTCCTATCCCTTGTGTCTTTCAAGGTCTTGTTTTGTCCTGTTGGACTTTGTCGTGTCTCGTTTAAGGCGTATTATTTTATTTTTCTGTGTTAGGTTGTAATAATCTTCCTTTCATTTATCGAGTTGTTGCAATTTGCTTATCGAGTTGTAACTTGCTAAGATTTGTTTTGTTTATCAAGTTGTTTTGTTATTAGTCAATTCACTACCTGATTAGTGCAATTTAAGCGTTTGGTTTTCAAAACAAAAACTTTGATTTCATTTACATTGTTGTGTAAAGTAATGCGATGCGATGCGATGCATGTACAAACAAAACAATTTTTCAACAAAAAGGTTATTTTTATTCCGTCATAGTTTCTTTTCACAAAAGAGATTGGTTTTAAACCAAATCTGCCTAACGCAGTATAATGTGCAAAACTACTAGTAAAAAGGAAAATAAAACAAAAGAGGATCAGCATCTGAAGTAGCAAAATGTCTGGATCAGCGCTAGTGGCCTCAAGTGCGGGAATCCGTCCTGGTCCTCTTTCTGGATGAAGGTCCAGGACCTCCACCGTCAGCATCCGACTCTGAATCTGACTGCGGACTCATCACCTCCTCGTCAGACTCATCATCGTCAGGGGCAGGCCCCCGTGAACTAGTCCCTCGTCCTGCTCCCTCTGCTGCTTGAGGAGGTCCTGAAAGGCCCACCCCTGCTCCTGCTGGAACACCCGATGGGCCTGGCGGCAAGAAAGGAATCTGAAGGAGAGACAATCCATCAAAATGCATTAGTAATCAAAATGTATCAGATGCAAAAAAAAAATGATGTACTGTGAATAGTGAATGATTTGCAGTGAATGTATGCCGTGAGTGGTGTATGGGAACAATGTATCAGATCAATGCAGTGTGTAAGCCGTACAAATGATGGTGTGTGAAGAAAAGACTTCATGGCACGAAGTGCAGTTTGAGCGAACTTACTGGAATGCTGTAGATACTGAGTAGGTCCATGCTTGTCTGCAACATCCCTATCACTAAAGCCGTCATCGCCAGAGACTGACGAGTATACTCAATGGGAGCCTGCAAAAATGATTGAAATCATTAGCACTCGGCAGAATATCAAGTGGAATCGGATGACTGTACAAGGGATGACAGTGTAGTATATACCAGAGTCGAGCCATAACCTCCGACAAGCTCGTGACCAGCTAGAGGAGGAGCAAAGGGAACCTGATTGATCTCTCCAGCTCGCCCTCGAAGTGTCATAGTAGCAGGCAGCACTGGCCATTTAGACCCCTGCCTCTCCTCAGGACCTCTCCTCCTACGAGACCTGGTCGCTCCACTTCTGCCCCTCGTAGCTGGAGCCCTCGCTCCCTCTCCTCCTCGGACACCAGTCAAAGGCGGCATCAGATGTGTCTGAATAATGGTCGCGTAGTCGCCCTCAGCATGGAAGTAATCTGTCTCCAACCCTACCATGAACTGGATCACTTGGTCGGCGGATAACATGTGTGCCTCCCTCATCGATGGTGGAGGCACCATCGGCACAAATAGGGCGGGTAACCCCAAAGTCTGACGTACAAAGCGCTCACTCAGAAACCAGGCCCGACAGATCGGCCCCTCGAAGAGGATACAGTACTGAGACATAATCTGGGCAACGCGATACCGATCCCGGAGTCCTGACGGAATCACCTTCCATGGTCGCCATGTAATCTGAGAAAGAGAATCAGCAAGATGATCAGTCGTCAAATAACTAAGGCAGGTGCATTGGTTTAATTGAAATAATCCTATTGCAGACTTACCTCGCCCGCCGGAACCATGTCAAAGTATTACCGAAAGAACATGAAGCCCTCTCGAGTCCTATGATGGAGCGGACCGCCATATACATCAGAGAACGGGACCGTCACTGCAGTCTCCTCCACCGGATCTGGAGCAAGCGCTGGGAAGTATGCATATACCCAAAGCTGTTGAACAGATGTGATCAGTACAGCGTATGAATAAGAATGCAGAATGCAGAATACAGTACAGTACATAACAGGGGCAGGCCTAGAAAAGCGGACTTTAGATCCAGTGTGCAGTGTATGGTGAGCAGTGTGCAGTGTATGGTGTACAGAAAATGCAAAGCATATAGTGTGATAGTGAGTACGAAAAGTACAAATGTTGAACAAAGCAAAACGCACAAATGCTAAGCAAAGTAATGAAAAGGGAAAAATTAGGTTGTGCACCTCCCAAGCTCGCCAGCAGCCTCCAATCAATCTCCCACGCATCCGAGAAGTGGAGCTCATGTATCCACAAAGAGTGGTAAGGCCGGCTGCACCCCAGTTGTAGGAGCGGACCCGCGGAAGCACCACCAGGGCGCTCAAGAAGTACAAGCCCACGGTATTCCACCTGTTCGAAAACAAGGTGGTACCAAAAAGGAATAGGAGGAAGCCCCTGGCATACTGTTCCACTCCCTCATCAGTCTCAGGATCCTCCCCGCGGAACTGCTCCTTGAACCAAGAGTATCTAACCATACCTGCTTGAGCAAGGGGTGGACGTGCTCCAAGCAACATATCCCATGCAGCCACCCACTCCCCCATGTCGGGATCTAAGGGAATCGGATAACCTCCCACGTCCAGGTCGGTGATCATAGCAAAATCAAAAGGAGTCATGGTCATATTCCCTGCTGTGGAAAAATGGAAGGAATTGGTGGTGTCCCACCACCTCTCCACAATAGCCCCCAGGAGAGGGCGACTCGCTGTAACCCACATCAGGCTGCAGCAAAATATACCGAAGCCGGTCTCGTTGACAATCCGGCGGACCCCCGCGGGGAGCACATCGTACCAATCTCTAGCGGTCGTAGCGCCGTAGCCCCGGAAGGAGCGAAATCCCTTCTGTTGAAAATACAATTTGAAACCAAATCAGTACAGTTTCAAACCAAATCAACACAGTTCAAATCAGATCAGTATAGTTCAGATCAGATCAGTGATGTATTGAAAATACAGTTGCATCCAGAGCAGTGATGTGTCAAAAATGCATTCGAATTCAGAACAATGACGCATGAGATGCGGTTGTGTGCAGTATATACAGGGCAATGATGTGTAAAGTATAGTCAAGTGCAGATCAACAATGCATGAAATACAGTCAGATCAAAGCATGCGACACAATTAGATTGAAATAGTGCAAGAAATGCAGGTATTCGAAAGTGATACTACAGAAAAACAGAGGTGGTACCTCCACGGCAATGGCCGACAAGTGAGACATCGGCTCTCTCAACAAGAGGTCGTCTGGCACATCCTCATCGAAATTGGTAAAAGCATGGATGCCTCCCACCACCGGAATGATGTGAGTCTCCAGATGGTACACCGCGGGATCGAAGGGACGTACGTCCAATGGTAACGGCTGAGGCTCAACCTTTGGCTCAGCCGCTAACTCTACTAGAGGAAGTGCGGGGAAGCCCTCGCCATGAGGCACATCGTCAGCCATCTGAGGTGGATGCAAAAGAATGATGCGAAAATAAGCAAAAGTGAGCAAAATATTGAAATTTTGAATAAACTCAAACCCTAAGAGAGAAAATTCAAGAAAAGTTGAAAAACCCGGGAAAGTGAACTAACCTCGAGAGAAGATCGGGGGAAATGATCCTTGAATGCGGGAAATGATGAAAGAAGCCTCAGATGTAATTTCTGATCGGTTCAAATTGAAGGATACCAAGAATCCTTAGTGATGCAAGGTTGTATAGGGTGTTGGGAAACGCGTAAAATGCGCAAATCTAGAGAGAAGGCACACCTAAGAAGGAAGAAAATTGTTTTCTATGGAAGAGTTTGTGAAGAAATGGGTTGGTTTTGAGCATATTTAAAGACCCACGGCTTAAAAGTCCTCTTTGTCCGAATCTGCCACCGATGGCTGGCAGGTGCCCATCATCAACTTTCTTTGCCTATTTGATCTTCGTATGTGTCCTTGGGCCCCAACAATCTCGAGGAATGCTTGAAAATTGATTCGAATCACCTCCGTGGGAACTCGGGAATCACATCCTCAATATACGGTGATTTACACCAATCAAGGCGCACGAGGTGTATCCTTTTGACGCATCCCAAACCCTTCGGGAGGTAAACCGAAGGTCTCTTTTTAAGATGTCCTTATTAAGCGTCTTCCTCTTCTGTTGTTGTCAATTAGCATTCGTCTGTTACAGTAAACACCCGTCTAGTTCACATGCATTGTTTTTGCATATTTCTAAAATGCATTGTCATGCATTTTCTCTATCTTGCCTTGCCATGCATTTCCTTGTCACACATCGTTATGCACTTCCTCATCATGAGTTATCACAATTTCCTGCCATACACATTGCTTGCGTTACTGCATGCTTTACTTACATGTGTATATGTATTCTTAGGTGGTTACACATTGTATACGTTTCGACGTGTGCTCTACTTACATGTGTTCATACCTTGCTTGCTTACACATTGCATGCGTTTCCACGTATGCTTTATTTACATGTGTTTATGTATCTCACAGGAGTTTACACATTGTATGCGTTACTGCATACTTTACTTACATGTGTTCATTCCTGCCATACACATTGCTTGCGTTACTGCATGCTTTACTTACATGTGTATATGTATTCTTAGGTGGTTACACATTGTATACGTTTCGACGTGTGCTTTACTTACATGTGTTCATACCTCGCTTGCTTACACATTGCATGCGTTTCCACGTATGCTTTACTTACATGTGTTCATACCTCGCTTGCTTACACATTGCATGCGTTTCCACGTATGCTTTACTTACATGTGTTTATGCATCTCATAGGAGTTTACACATTGTATGCGTTACTGCATACTTTACTTACATGTGTTCATTCCTGCCATACACATTGCCTGCGTTAATCCCACATGCTTTACTTACATGTGCTCATACCTTACTTGCTTACACATTGCATGCGTTTCCACATATGCTTTACTTACATGTGTTTAGGCAACCTCCCGCATTGTTATGCCTGTTTCGAATCGCATTGTTATGCACGCGCCTGCGTCGCATTGTTATGAACCTCCTTCCACCCACATTGTCATGCATCTCCTCACTTGCGTTGTCGCGCATTTTCCATTGCATTGTTATGCACACTTCTAACAAAATTGTACCTGTTAAGTTTTGTTTCTCTTTCAGGCACGATATTGTATGTACGGTTCATTTGAAGCTGGCACGACCAGACGAGCCGCATAGGTATTATATGCACTCCGTGTGAAACGTGGTAAGACTTGCATAATTTTCTTACATCCTTTCTGTCGGAATATGTAGGACTGCTGTTCACCTGCTTAAAATTGTTGCATGATTTGCTTCATTACAGCATTCTTGGCATAACTATAAGTCATGCTATTGCATCTTGCATACCATTTGCGTTATGCCCCAGCCTTCGGGCACATCTCCGCATGCCTATGTTGATTGATTGTCTGAGTCTTCGACCTTGTCAAAAATGGGTCGTCTCTGGGCTTTGACACTTACTCCCATCACTTTGTGACGGTCGAGTTCTGTCAAAGAGGGACAACTGTAGACACCCCATTTTTGACCATCCTTGAGACTTGGTTGTGCTTGCAGGTACACCCAACAACTAGTTCGATTGCTCGCTGAGTACTCGACTATCGCGGCGGAACGTCACCGGTTCGAGCTTCCCGGACCTTGTATCCTTTCTAGTTTTTTTTGGGACCTTGACTAGGTCCCTTCAAAGTGACCTTCTTGGTGCACTACCGGCCATGGCATGGAACTACCAGCCATTGCCTTGTTCTTGCCGGCCATTGGTGATGCCCTGCCGGCCATCAGTGAGCCACTGCTGGCCATTGATGATGGCCGGCACCCCCTCTGTCTCAGCTGGTTTTCCTCTAGATCTTTTGAGCCAGCTGGTTTTTTGTTTGCTCCCTTCCATACACGTGTATGGAGGGATGAAGCCCTTGTAAAGCTTCTTGAAGAAGCTTTGGCTTTGCATTCCTTTATATAAGCAAGAGACCTCCCTCTTTGCCAGGGGTTCTGTAACTTCGGAAGAAAAAAACCTCTCTTTCTCTCTATATTGTTTGTGTCTTGTGCTTTGGAGTTGGATTTTCTTGCACTTTTACACTACAACACCTAGATATACACCACCACCATTGGACAAAGCTTCTTAGGAGGTCTTCTTGAGGTTTGAAAGTGAGTTTCTACCCCCTGAAGTTGCTGGTTTCAAAGAGGGTCTTCAAGGGTAAGTATTTTTCCCATTTTTGCACTTTCTTGCACCTTGCTTTGGCCCTCTTTGCATATTGATTTAGGCTTTGCTTATAACTGAAAAAAGTCTTGTATTTAAGTCCTTTTTAAGTTTGTTTGAGGTCATTTTGCTGTTAGGGTTGTGTAGCCCTCTTGCATGGTTTGTTTGGCTTTGTTTTAAGCCATATCTTGGAACCTCCAAGCTAGCCTTGGTTTGGCCTTCCTACCACTGAAATCCAGCGAATTTTCAGTGGTAAAGGTGTGGTTTTGAGGTCCTTAATCAGAGGGGGTGGCCCCCTCTCTTTTGGTTCCTCTTTGCTTGCATTCTTGGCCTTCCAAAGGACCATCCTTCTATGCATTTTTTAGGCTTGGTTCAGGCCTATTTTTGTGACTTTTAGGACCTACCTTGGCCCTGTCCATGGCTAGTTTGGTCATATTTTGCATGCATATAGTATGTGTAGTGTAACTCCATCCATAGCTCATCAAAGTAGCATGTGTGCTTAGCTTGTGTTGAGTCCATTTCAGTGGGTTTTTGGTGATGTTTTACCATGCCATGAACCTGTTTTGGGTTGGTTTTGTTACTCCATGCTTGCATGATGCACTTGTAGTTTAAATCTCCTAAACTAGCTTCATATGATCCATGCCATGCCATGTCATTTTAGCTTGTTTGGTTTACATTTCAGCATATATTTGGTCATCATTTGGCATGTTATGACCCTATCCATAGTTGGTTCGATCATCCTTTGCATGCTCCATATAGGTGTAGAACAAATCTTGTTTACTAGCCATTTGTGCATGATGTTTTGACTCATCATACTAGCATATTTTGGCTTTACTCAAACTTGATTTTATGCTTATTTTGAAGTGTTCTAGGACTGCTTTGGGCTGCCATGGCCATATCACTCGTGCTTTGTATAGCTATAGTGTAAATGCTTAGGCTAGTCTTGGGTTTTGAGGCCCCTACCATGCCATACATGTGATGTTTGCATGCTTTACCCTCATTCCATATGCTATTTCAGTCCATAAAATGTTGTCATACACTTGCATTTGACATGCCTTGAATGCTTTATAGAGCTTATGCTTTATGCCTCAAGAATGAACTTTTCTGCATGCCATTAAGCCCAAGCCTTTGGCTCATCATTTTAGTGCATTTTGAGTCTTATTATACCATGATATAACTCTGTTTTATGTCGCCCAAGTCATGCCATGTTGGGTTTCAATTGGTGTAGTGCATTGCCTCTTTAAAGCCTTGCATGCTCCATGTTTTTAGCTTTGTGTTCTAGCCTTTGTTGGCTAGCTTTGAGCTTAGTTTTGGCCTTGTTTGGACCTACCCTAGGACTGCTTTAGGTCCCCTCGGCCCCTTGGGGCTTGCCTTGTATGGCCGTGGCTTAAGTCCCTTTGCTTACCTGGAGCTTTGAGCATCATGACATGCTATGCTTGCATGGTTGATTTGATTTGGCATCACTTTACATGAAATTTCAGAGCATACCTCATTGTCATACATCCGTGTTTGTTGCTCCTTAAGTGTGCTTAAGAGTTGTCCTCTTTGTGCCTTAATACTTGAGCCACTTGGCATAAATGTTTGCCTTGCCATTTCATGCTTTTCATGCCATCAATTCATCACTTATGGCTACTGATTTGGACCTATTTGAAAGCTGTCCATCTTTGGTGTAAGCCCATCTTACCATGTTGTCGCATGCTTGTTTCATCTTGTATGTTGTTGCATACTTGTCCACCTTTGCATGCCTTGCATGTTTGCATATCCATGTTGCATTTTGCCATGTTGTTCAAGGTTGTCACCTCACATCATGCCTATGTGCTTGTTGCATGTCATTAGCCTTGTTAGGTTATTCACATTGCATGTTTGCCATCTTTATGTGTTGCATTGTTTGGATTAAGTGTTAATCTAAACACGAGGAACGAGGGGCGTTTCATACTCCGAGTGATGGAACGTGTCTCAATTTTCGGTCGCCGAAGCTCTTGATGGTTCATGATAGAGTTCTAGGCTTTACTTGCTTTATTTGTGCATTCATTTCCATATTGATTTGTACAAGTTGGATCTTTGGCCATCATGCATCGGGATGCGTGATTGATGGTCGTGGATCCGACTAGGCCTCTCCCTTGATGTTTTGAGGTGATTTGGGGCGGCATAGTGCGTATATACCCTTGGGAGACCCTCCCATTCCTCTATTTTGTGCTTTGTTGCAGTTTGGTGTCATAGCACACCAGTGGCCGGCAGTGCACCACTGATGGCCGGTAGTGTCACACCCTTGGTCGGCAGTGCCCTGTTGTTGGCCGGCATCTCTCCTTTCATAGCCGGCAGGCCACTGGTGAATTCCCCAGCAGTGTTTTGGTAAGTTGCAACAACAAACACTGGAAGACACCCTGCAAACAAAACCTCTAAAGAGCAACTGGAAGGCGTTTCGAGGCAAGGAACCGAAGCGAGCATGCATACCCTCCTCTTCTTCAAACAGAGCTGGAGCAATTCTCTTTTACTGCTTACTAGTTAGTTAGCATTTGTAATTTGTAATAATTAATTTGTTAATTAATTAAGTTGTGTAATAATTAGTTGTAACTAGTTATTCATAGGGTTTTGTAATAATTAAGTAGCTTGTTAGCTAGTTAATTAGGCGGCTTATATTATTTATTCGGACCCTCCGAGCGAGGGCACAATTGTAATAAGTGTGCGTGCGTGTGATGTATGTCTTCCAACCCCATGTCTTTCTCCCTTTTATTTACCTGCTTATGATGGTTAGATTAGGGCATGTTTTAATTAGCATACTTATGCTTGCATGTTTGCATCATTCATTTGTATTGCATGCACTGGGCTCGGCGCATCATACTAACTACATTGTATTTCAATTCCGAGTTGAATACTTGTTAGTTGTAGCATTTCATACGCCATGTTTAGAATAGCCGAGCCCATTGTAGTTGCATTTTTGCATGTGTTGCATTAGGCATTTCTGTATAGTTAGGATCATGTATGGATTTCTAACATAGTTTTTGTTTTGGCTTGGAGTACTCGGTAAGTTTTATGCTTTAGCATCCTTGCATGTGTGCGAGTGACTGCCATGATAGCATGCTTACCATGAGGTTATTTGCTTATGTGATATACCTGCCTGAATATCTGCGGGTGAAGGTTGGGTTATTTAGATTGGAACAATTCATCGAATGTGAGTTTTAAGCCCACTTTAAAGTGGTAAATCATCTTGTTTTCTAAGCCCACCCGAGGGTGGCAAATCCACGTCTTAGCCTATTTGCGGGTAGCACCATCAAACCATATTCAAATAAACAAACATGAGATGTTTTGTTCCAATTCAGGTGATCTAGTCTATACTTATATGCTGTGCACATCACATAGTAAATCTAGGCTAATAACCGGAATAAGAACGCATAGTGTTTTCAAAACTGGATATCATGATTAGTAGAGGCCGATCTTTGATCGGGCAAGCGGGAGTGCTCACGAAGTGACCTTTCCCAATCGTACCCAAGTTCCCGAGCCGTGGCAACTTTGGTGATGACGGACACGTGGCCTTAGGCAACGAGTTAGGGTTTCCTAAATTCCCCCAAAATAAATATTTAGGTGGCGACTCTGTATCTGGCAAAGCAGTCCATGTTTGGCACTTCTTTCAAAAAATCTGTTTTCCAAAATGATTTTCCGGATTTGGACTCTTTGATGAGTCATCGGTCTTGCATTGCACTCTGCGAGATTAGATACAGGACCGTGACTTTGAGTCCTGAACTGTAGTGAGGCCCAAGTGCGCGTCTACACCTACCAATCTCGCCATTACACAATATAAACGGGGTTTACCAATCGGTAACAAACTGAGGGACTCAATAACAATGATGCCACCCCTTACGATGGAGGCCCTAATGGAGAGAGTGCATCAACATATCCGAGTAAAGGAAGATAGCGCCCCCACTAAAGCAAAATCTGGTGCAGCAGCAATGCTAGATAAAAAGACTACAGCAAAAGTCAACACGGTAGAACAACCAAGCAGGAATGGGCGAGGTAGGCGAGCCAATAGAGGGGACCCGGAAAAAAGGAAGTTAAGAGTCCGCACTGCCATCACCACTGTATTCAATAAGCCTATCTACCGGATTCTCAGCGAGATACGTGATGAACCCTTCGTTCGGCGGCCAGCCAAGTTAGGAGAAGCACAAAGAGGCTATGATGAGAGGTCCCGTTGTACTTTCCATGATGAAAAGGGGCACCGCACTGAGAATTTCACACCACTGAGGCAACATCTGGAAGAGTTAGTGGCTGTTGGACACTTGGACCAATATATAGAAGGGGTACACAGCCAGCCCCCCAGGACCTCAACAGACCAAACGAGATGCCGGTCGACGGTCCACCCCAAGGCATAATCAACGTTATACATGGGATCGTCGAACCTGAGCGGGCTTGTGAACTCAGGGGGATGATCAAAAAGGCTGAGCACTTGAGAGAGGTATTAAGTGCACAACCTACCATCAAAAAGGGTAGAATAGAGGCCACGAACGTCATATCCTTCTCAAACAAGGATCTAGCAGGGCTACATTGCCCTCACAATGACACACTGGTGGTGACTTTACGCGTCAAGAATTTCGACATCAAGCGAATCCAGATTGACCAAGGAAGCTCATGCGAGATAATGTACTATGAGACCTTCAAACAACTGAAACTGGAGGACAAAGACTTGGCACCTACGACATCTTCCCTAGTCGGCTTCAATTCAATGCCAGAGTGGCCAGTGGGCAAGATAATCCTTCCAGTCAAAGCTGGAACCATGACAAAACAAGTGGAATTTTGGGTATTGAAGGTCCCTTCCACTTATAACATAATCTTAGGAAGGGCATGACTGCATGCCATGCGCTTAGTGGCGTCAACCTACCATCAGGCCCCACGATTCCCTAATGAAATCGGTGTGATTGAAGAAGTCTTAGGAGACCAAATCATGTCGAAGCAGTGTTTTGTCACAGTAATTGGCAATCGGGCTGTAAAATGGTATGCACAGATGGTGGAAGAGCCAGAAAGTAATGAACTATTTGTAAATGTCGACAAAGTAGCTGAATAGAAGGCAGTGAAAGATTTGGTAGAGGTAATGATAGATGAAAAGAACCTAGAAAAGTTCTTTCTGCTCGGCTCATCTTTATCCAGCACTGAAAGAATAGAGGTCTGGACACCATACGACATGCCTGACATTGACCCAAACTTCATCTGCCACCAACTTAATGTCCACCCAACTGCCAGACCAATTATACAGTGCACTGGCAAATCGGTACTCCACTACGCGGAGATAGTGGCGGAGGTAGTGGCGGAGGAAGTGGGAAACTTGCTAGAGGCAGGAGCCATCAGGGAAGTGCACTATCCCAGGTGGATCTCCAATACTGTGGTAGTGCCAAAGAAGAACGAAAAATGGCGTGTTTGCATGAACTATAAGACAGTCAACAAGGCATGCCCAAAGGACAGTTTTCCCCTACCACGGATAGACCAACTAATGGACCTAACTGCAGGACATAATCGACTTAGCTTCCTTGATGCGTATAGAGGTTAACATCAGATCGCTATGTATAAACCAGACTAGGAGGTCACATCATTTACGACGCCTAGAGGATTGTACTATTACAAGGTCATGCCCTTTGGCCTAAAGAACGCAGAGGCTACATTCCAACGAATGGTCACCAAAATGTTTGAACCATTGTTAAGCAGAAAATGAAGGCTTACATGGATGACATAGTGGTCAAAAGCAAGGATGAGAAGGATCATCTTAGGGACCTAGATGAAATGTTTCAAATTCTGAAGAAGAACAAGTTGCGTCTGAATGCATCTAAGTGTGCATTCGGCGTAGGATTAGGAAAATTCCTAGGCTTTCTGGTAACTAATCGAGGTATAGAAGCTGACCCCTCTCAGATCAAAGCAATCCAGGATCTTGAGAGGCCCAACACAGTCAAAGAGGTGTAGTATCTCACTGGCCTAACAGCCGTACTTAACCGGTTCATAAGTCAGTCGTCAGACAGATGTCGATTATTCTTCCAAGCATTGAAGGCCAAATTTGAGTGGGATGAAGAATACGACCGTGCCCTAGAGAGCTTGAAAGACTACATGACCTCTCCTCCGTTGTTAGTAACCCCAATGCCAGGAGAAGAGCTCTTTTTGTACTTAGCGGTTTCATAGCAAGCAGTCAGTGCAGTGTTGGTCAGAGCGGAAGGAATCCAACACCTACCTATCTTTTATGTTAGCAAAACCTTGCTGGGCGCTGAAACCAAGTACCTACCATTGAAAAAATTGACATTAGCTTTGATGATGGCCTCAAGAAAGTTGTCACACTACTTCCATGCCCACACCGTGATCGTCCTAACGGTTTTTCCATTAAAGGCCTTGTTTGAGAGAGCGGATTTTTCTGGACGTATCTTGAAATGGGCGGTGGAGTTAGGGCAGTTCGATATCAAGTTTCAACCCAAAACAGCAATAAAAGCCCAGGCTTTAGCAGACTTTGTGGCTGAGTTCACACCAGGAAGTCATTACATCTGCCAGTCTATTTGACCGACGCAACCGAAGTAAGAGGGGAAAGTGCCGCGGGAAATGCGTAACCCCTAATACAGGATGCCCAGCCACATTGCAAGCCACACAAGATTGAGGACATGAAGGAATGGGGAAAACCATGCCAGCGAGAACTCTTCAAAACGTAAAGACTTGGGGCAGTCAGACAGTAAATATCAAACCCCAACAGCAGACATGGACTTGGAAGAAAACATCAGCAACACCCTTGACCCCAAGACATCATCTGACCCCTCTACTTGCTGAAAACTATTTGTCGGAGAGATGTGGAAGCTCTTCGTGGATGGAGCATCCAATAGGCACAGTGCAGGACTTGGCATAGTCCTCATCTCACCAAATGGCCTAATAGTGGAACAGGCAGTCAACCTTTGCTTCCCAGCATCCAACAATGAGGCAGAGTATGAAGCACTGTTAGTAGGCCTAAAATCAACCCTTTTCATGAAGGCCACCGAGTTAATGGTTTACAGTGACTCCCAACTGGTAGTAAACCAGATTTCAGGCGACTACGAGGTAAAAGATGAGAGGATAGCTAAGCACCAAGAGTTAGTTGGAAAGGAGATCATGAAGTTTGAAGTAGTTCGGATAGAGCAAATCGGCCGAGAAGAGAACAGTAGAGCAGACGAGTTGGCAGGTTTTGCTTCAATGGCAGATACATCTATTCCACACCCATTACTGATCCACTTCCTACCCAGACCAAGCATTAAAGAACCCAAAGTAGCTGAGGTATGTTGTGCCGAACTACGCCCTTCATGGATGGACCCCATCATAATGTTTTTAAAAGACGGCATCTTGCCTGAAGAAAAGAAAGAGGCCAACAAAATTAGAGCAAAATCACAGCGATTTTGGCTCTCTCCATTATTGGCGTTATACAAAAAAATCCTTTACAAGATTTTACTTGAAATGTGTCCATTCTAGGAAGGTGGAGGCATTTTTGTTCGAGATACATGAAGACGTATGCGGAAGCCACCAAGGGGGAAGATCATTAGCTTATAGAACAATTTCATAAGGATATTGGTGGCCATACATGTAAGTAGATTCAGAGAAATATGTCAAGAGGTGTGAGAAATGTCAGAAATTCGCACACCAAATACACCAACCAGTAAGAGAGTTTCTACCATTAACTAGCCCATGGCCCTTCGCAATATAGGGTCTGGACATAGTGGGACCACTTCCAACAGCACTCGGCAACAAAAAGTTTTTTCTCGTAGCAACAAACTACTTCACAAAGTGGGTGGAGGCAGAAGTACTCGCATCAATAAAGGAGAAAGATGTTAAGAAGTTCGTCTGGCAGAATATCATAACTCGGTTCGGCATACCCAAGGCTCTAATATCTGACAACGACACTCAGTTTGATGGCAAAATCTTTAGGGGCTTTTGCGAGAAATACAAGATAGAATTCTACAACTCTACACCAGCATACCCTCAAGCGAATGGCCAGGCAGAATCATCAAACAAAGTCGTCTTAGATGGTTTGAAGAAAAGGTTAGAGAGAGCCAAAGGCAAGTGGGCTGAGGAGCTTCCTCATGTTTTATGGGCTTACTGTACCACACCTCGGCGGTTAACTAGAGAAACGCCTTTTTTCCTGGCCTATGGCATGGAGGCAGTAATCCCACTGGAAGTAGGCCTCCTCACTATTAGAAGTGAAAATGTTGACCCAGACTTGAATGAAGAAGTTATAACCTTGGAACTCGACCTTGTAGAAGAGAGAAGGGAATTCAAGATTGGGGATAGGGTATTACGCAAAGTAATGGGCAACACCTTGGTACTTGGAGACGGCAAGTTAGGACCTAACTGGGAAGGACCATACAAAGTGGTTGGTTTAGCGGGAAAATGGGCATATCACTTAGAAGTTTGAGACATCAAGGCTATTCCTAGGCCATGGAACACTGCTAATCTCAAATTATTTTATTTTTAGCTTTTTTGTACTTGTAATTTTTTCTCTTTTTTTCAAATAAAACAAGTAGTTTTTTTCAGCCTAATTCTTTCTATTGTAAAAGTTGTTCTCAATCATTGCCAGCAATGGGCAATCAAAAAGTTTGGCAGGAATGACCAAACATTCAGTTCTCCCTTCAGCCGAGATAAGGATCTAGGTTGAAGAAGGTTGGCCGGAATAACCAACATTTAGCTCCTTTCAGCCGAGATCAAGATCTAGGCTGAAGAAGGTTGGCAGGAATAACCAACATTTAGCTCTCTTCAACCAAGATAAGGATCTAGGCAGAAGAAGGTTGGCAGGTATAACCAACATTTAGCTCCGTTCAGCCAAGATCAGGATCTAGGCTGAAGAAGGTTGGCAGTAATAACCAACATTTAGCTTCCTTTAGCCGAGATCAGGATCTAGGCTGAAGAAGGTTGGCAGGAATAACAAACATTTAGCTCTCTTCAGCCGAGATAAGGATCTAGGCCGAAGAAGGTTGGCAGGAATAACCAACATATAGCTCTCTTTAGCCGAGAGCTATAAACCAAACAAAAAGTTGAAAGACAATTACAAGCAGGCTATAAACCGAACAAAAAGTTGAAAAAAAAGAGAAGCACATTTCATTCCATTTCAAAATGTTCATTACATGGGAGGGGCTGAAGCCCGGTTACAAATTCTTTCAAAAGCAAAACACCAAAATAAGAAAAACAAGGTTAAGCAAATAGATCGTCCAAGTCTGCATCCAGGTCAACACGAGCTTCACCACTCGGTAGCCCGGTCCCAGGAGGAAGGTTGGTCACGGGCACATCATCAACCATACTTGGCACCGGTGGCTCCACCCGAGCTGACAGAACAGTTTGGAGACCGTGATCAGTGGTAACAGTTGGGGCGTCGTTTGGTTCTGGGGATTTTTCCCCCTCTCTCTCTTGAAGCAACTTTTCTTGGATGGCATTGGCGTAGTCTGCCATATAACTGGGAATGAAGTGGGGAGGAGGGTTCTGGAAGACCTCACTTTCTTGACTGTAACCGAGCTTGGTTACAGCTACCTTCCATCCGCATTTGAAAAATATATCTTTTGCAGCTTCACATTACAAGATGTAGGTGGCCTCTCCTTCCTTGTAGCCCCTATCTTCAGCGTCCTTCATTTTCTTGTTCAGCTCTACGATCTCGGCATCTTTTTTCTTTTCAAGCTTGGCCAGTTCGCGCAAGTAGCGATCTTTTAGCACGGCCAAAGCTTTCTGCTTGTCTGCTTCTGCCACGTTGACCAGCTCAGTAAGTCGGGCACTTTCAGATTCATGCTTGGTCGTTTTTTGCTTGGCTTCGTTCAACTCGATCGTCTTAGTGTTGGCATTTGCCACGGCCAGCCGCGCTGTCTTGCGCAGCTCTAGTATGCGCTTATGAGCAGCATGGTTCTTCTGCATGGCCTGCAGAAGGAGAGATAATGATTGTGATTAAAACCGAGCAAACAGATGTGTAAATTGGAAAACAAACAGAGGGAGCACTTACCAGCACCATTGATTTTGTTGCCATGCGGATGGCCTTGAGCTCGGTTTGGTGATCGTGGTGCTCCATGTCGGCCGACAGACACACGCTCTTGGCAAGGTTAAAAACAAGCATGTGGTCCTTGTCTGCTACCACTGAGTCTGTGTTCGAGATAGTGCGGTTTTTAAAGGTCATTTTTGGTACCCATTTCGAAGGCTAGCTTGGTTGGAATGCACGGGCTCAGGGCTCAACATAGTGGTGTTGGGAACCACAGTATCCTCATCAACCAAGCGTTGCAGCTTGGTTGAAGTGGTTCGTGCATGTTTACTTGGCCGAGATGTGGAGGGCCTCGCTGTTGGAAGTGCCACCACGGTATCTTGGGGTTGGCCGGTTGGCTCTAGCCCGGCTTGCGCTTCACCAATGGTTTACTTGGTGATAAGCGCTCGCACGACTCTCTTCTTTGCCATTTCTTGTTCTTCTGTTAGCAAGATCAACTTGATTTGGGGAAGTGTGGGATCTGGTTCAGGTGATGGCTCGAGGAGAAAGTCTGTTACCCTGGTCTTCCTCCTTCTGCTATATCGGTAGGTCGGTTCAAAGTTTAGCAGCTCGGTCCAACCGCGATGATGGTATCGTAGCGCGGCACGAAGGGCGTCTTGGTTTGCGTATGGGTACTGTGATTTTAGTTGGTTTAAGTCTACACAAAAGAAAGGGAATGGTTAGCACGGTATCAAATTATAGCCTGTAATAGCAAAGTAAAAAGAGAACCGAGGCATCTTTACTGGCATTCTCTTTATTTCAATTTATGTTATATCTCGGTATCTGGGCTTCCTGGCCTTCAAAATTGCCCGAAACCTAGAAAAACTCGTCGTCATTTAAGTCTTTGTCCGGTGTATTTTTAATTATTTTCTCTCGGCCTCTTCTTACTCTTAAATAGTACCCCCAACCGTCATCATTGGCCGAGCGAGTATTGGTGGAATAGTTTGGCCAATCCGAGGTTGAGACCGAGTCGACGGTTTAGCTCGGCAATACCATTTATTATTCGGTAAGTATTGGTGCTAAGTTGAGTCGGGCATAATCTAGTCTGCCTGAGGAACTCGCATATTAGTGGCTGAATTGGGAATCGGAGACCGGCCTCAACGATGGATATTACGGTAAAGGGAACAAGGCCCGGTTTTCCCCAGGGCATGGTATCTAGCTCGGCTAATGAGAGATGGACATCGTCAGGAATGTTGTAGTCCTTACGGAATTCAGCAATGGCTCCAGGTGAGTTTTCTCAGAACTGGTATTTACCCATTTAACTTAAAATGTGTATAAATTAGCAGGGTAGCCTAACTCGGTGTTGAGGTGATGTTGAATATCTCAGTTGAGCGTGCAAAGGTGTGCCTGGCCAACCTAGTCAAAGTCTGCAAAGTGGAGATAAAAAGTGTTATGCTCAGATCACTAAACCGGGCTAAAAAAGAAGGATAAATAAATATAAACCCTAGTTCGACTAAATAGGTTGCAGCCCACTCTTAGTTCGGTCGTAACACAAGGAGTGGCTCCAAGTTTTTGGCTCAGTCATAGAGTATGAAGGTTCTCAGGTCGGTCGTAACACAAGAAGTGGCTCCAAGTTCTAGCTCGATCATTGGGTGAGGTTTCCAGTTTGGTCTAATACGCACCTATTGCAAACAAGTTCCTAACTCGGTCGTGGTATTATTTTGTATTAAAAAATCACATTACAAATTGTTTGTGAATCCAGTTAGAGTGTGATTGAGGACTTATCATGTGGTTTTTTGGGACTAAAGTGGTTCTTACCCATTTGTGTGAACTATACGAGTGTGTTTTGGAAAACATATGTATAATATACTACATATTGCTATACTACACGAAATAAACGAAAAGAAAAAAGGATTGAGCCACTTACAGTTTTGAGATGAACGGATGAAGATCATGACCGTAAGGATCATAGTGAGAACAGAAGCTTTGCAGGTGCTATGGTCGTGAAAAATGGAGGCTCAAAGGGCAAGTCAGAGAAGATAAACAGTGGTGTCTCTGGTTCAAAAACTAGGGTTTTTGTATAAAGCACAAAAAATAGCGGGATTGTTCAAAACTTTCGAAGTACAAAGACGGCTGTAACAGTTGTACTTGACTAGTGGGGGCAAGCCACGTGTCCAGGGGAATTGATAACGATTCAAGCGTACTTGAGAAGCGGAATGACGTGCAGAGTAATTGACAAGACGTTTTTGACCTGGCAATTCGGAAGCTCGGTAGCAAGAGAGCTCGGTTGGAGGCTTGGACGTATAGCTTGGCTGATAACGAGTAATCCCAAATCATGCGTTGCAGATGGAATTGAGGGGCAATTAAGAGGGTAATTTATAAATAAATATTGACCAAGCTACGTTCCTTTAGCCTCTGTTATGGGCCGGACTAAAAGTCGAGGTATGGACTTTGAATAGTTCGGTCCCATCTTGTGTGAACTCCAAGCTGAGCAGAGGTACTTTGGACCGAGCTACCTAAATAAGTGGGCTTGGTCGTTAGCCAAGGTGTTGGTAAGAAATGAGGCCGGGCTTGGTTTAGCTCGGCCGTAGTGCCATCTACATTGCTTAATTGAGTGTATGACCGAGGTAGTCTAGCTCGGTTAGGTTGCAACAGTTTAAAGAAAAGAGGTAACCATTTACTTGGTTAGTGGAAAGCAGAGTGTTATTATGATAGACATTCTTCATTGAACTTGAGACTCCTAGGAGGGCTCTGCTATGGAGAGTAGAGTCCTACTAGGATTGTACAAACCATCTCACTTGGTTAGTAGTGAATAGGGTGTGTGATTCCTAGAGTGATTCTTATAAGGAGAGTTGGAATCCTAGTAGGATTGTGCCAGGCAGAATCTATAAAAGCTCGTAATAAGACCTATGTACGAGTATCACAATTTTGACTCTCAACTACACAGGGGTTTTGTCTATTATCTATTTGCTGACTTAGGCATCAGAGAGGTATCCGGCACACACCCGCCGGCTAGCTCACGTTTGTGTTTTCAGGGAGTAAAACGACGACGCTTGGAGGAGTGCAAACTTGATCAACATGATTATACGAGAAGATTATTTCGTGCTCGTACAGTGTCCAACACTGGGTTGGAGAAAAATCCAAATCCTTTTGTAGTGCATTATAGTGCAGCATGTAGTGTTTCAAAATGATATCATTATATCATTTTGGGGCCAAAAGAAAATGGAACTCCTTTCTTCTTTTTCTTTCCCAAAACGATGTCGTTATCATTTTGGATCAATATAGAGTACACTATAGACAATATACTTCAATCGAAAAGAATCCCTTCCGTTCTGAGTATGTAACTTTACAATTTAAATAAACTTTATGAAATGAAATTAGACTCATTTTCCAGAGGATAGATATACACTAAATGTTGTGTTGTTACTTGGTCCTCCTGTATATTCAACATAATTCTTTTTTAGAGCAAAGTGGGAATCCTTTTGCACTTTATCTCTCTATATTATTATATATCATTGTTCCCTTAATCCTATGATATTTCATCAATAAAATTCTTCTTTGCTAATTAAAAAAGAAAAGAAGTGGGAATCTACAACATATTCTAGTTTTTATTTTAGTTGCATTTGAAATATACAACCTTTTAGCTCAAGTTCACTAAAGATAAAAAGGAGATTTTATGTTTAAAAATCCAAAAATATTAACTATTTAATCTTTCTTTGGTGCTTTGTTTTACTATTTTTTGATCTTTTTTTTTTTTGTTTTTTTTTAAAATTAGGGTCTCCTAACATAAAATACATAAAATATTTTTAAAAGGTTTAAAATTCACAAAAACAAATTTGAAGAAAAAAGCAAAAAATAAAAAAGCAGGAGCCAAACACAAAAAGGTGATAACTTTTGAAAAGTCTAAGTTCATGGTAATACTCTTTAACCCCACCAGTCTTTATTTAGTTCTACACCACATACTCGCATAAATGGGGTCACTTTATAAAACTTTGTACAAAATCATGCCTTAGAGCATCTCCAACGGTAGTAGGTATTTTTCCTATCTAAATATTACTATAAAGTATATATTTTATTTTGCCTATTAACTGTTTTATGTTTTTACTCCAACCATGCTCTTTATTTTAGCTATTTATCTAAATATTATTAATTTTATAGAATGCCACGTCAACAACAAAGATGGAGGGAAATGATCCTAATGATTGAATACATTTTGCCTGGCGTTGAAGGCTAGCTAGATGTAGCTAGTGAATATGAGTTGAGCCAAAATGCCTAATCATATGCCTAGTGCATTGGAATTGAAAAAAGTGAATCACACTAGGTATTTTAACTAACAAGTATTATATCCAACTTTTAATGAGTGAGCTGGACTAATTTAATTTTTTCTAACGTATATAATTATCAAGTTGAAATTTTAAAAAGTTTAAAATTACATTAAAATTTGATTTGTTTACATATTTAGTTAGTCGTGAATGAGTTTTTATGACGCAAGTCAAACTCACATGCACTACAGGAAAACATAGCAAAAAACACGGAGCTTTTAGCGACGCCGCGCCCCCCGTCGCAAAAAACGGTTTTTTGCGACGATAACTTCACCCGTCGCAAATAATAGCCTTTAGCGACGGCACTTACCCGTCGGTAATGAAACTAAGCGGCGGGGTCGGAAATGCGGAAGTATTAGCGACGGTAAATAAAACCGTCGCAAAACACCTTTTTTTTAGACGGCACATCTCATTTGCGACGGAAATTTGCCGTCGCAAAAAAGGATTAATTCAAACGGTGCCGTTTTACGACCTACTGCCTTCTATTTGCGACGGTCTACAGCATACCGTCGCAAAAAGTCAAAATAAAAAAATCACCCCTCTTCTTTTTCCTGTTGTCGCTCGATCCTTCCTCCCCAAATCCCTAACTTCACCCCCAAATTTCTCAAACGGGCTACGAGCAAGACAGCGGTGGTGCGGCGAGCAAGCCGGCGGTGGTGCGGCGGCGACGGCGACAAGTAGTGGTGCTCCGGCGACGACTCTCTCTCGCTCTGCGTATGCTCTCTCTCTCTCTCTCTCTCGCTCTCTGTATATATATATATATATATATAGATGAATGTCTATATATAGATGAATGTCTATATATATAAATCTGTATATATATGCAATGTATATAAATCTATATATATATATAAATCTGAAATCTGTCTATATATATATATAAATCTGTCTATATATGTATAAATCAGTTAATCTTAATCTGAAATCTGTTTATTGTATTTAAATCTTAATTTTTTTTTATAAATCTGTTTATTGTATTTAAAATAATCTTAAATAACTGTTTATTGGTTTATTGGTTTATATATATCTGTTTATTATGGTTTATAAATCTGTTTATAAATCTATTTTATTGGTTTATAAATCTGTTTATTGTATATAAAATAATCTTAAATAATCAGATTTCAGAGATGTCTATATATATCTGTTTATTGGTTTATTTAAAATACAATAAACAGATTTCAGAGATGTCTATATAAATCTGTCTATATATACAATAATCTTAAAATACAGTACCATAATAAATCTGTTTATTATGATAGAATTTCTTCTTTTTTTTGTATTTTTGATATCATACACATGTAATGGTTCGATTACAAATTTAAATTGCAAATGTTTAAATAAGTCATAAAAATATTTAAGAGAAAATAAAAAAAATACAAAAAAAAAAAAACAGGATTTTAACCCTTATAATAAAATAAATCTTAAATTTTTAATTTAATTAATTTAAACCTTAAATAGGAATTTTAGACATTTCGTTAATTTGCCAAATAGGATGTCGAGTGAATATTTATGTGTAGGTATTATATTTAGAGTTACTTTGGTGAGATATTCTTGTGGATGTGTACAGATGATGGATAAGAGTTGGATTGATTTGCCAAATAGGATGTCGAGTGAATACATTAATGGGATTGATGAATTCCTTGTGTTTGCCTACACCAATAGGGTTGAAGGTTCGATGATCAGTTGTCCGTGTAGGAAGTGTGAGAATCGATACTATTTTGTACGAGATGGTGTACGGGAGCATCTGATTTTGAATGGTTTTTTTAAAAAATACAAACATTGGATTAATCATGGGGAATCTTACATATCTCTGCATAGTAATCGAGAGAATGAAACATTAGCTAATTTAGACATTGGAGATGATATGATTGGAATGATACAAGGGGCTATGGGAAATCCACATGCCGGTACAAGTGTTGAGGGTGATGAACCACAGAGGCCTGATCCCCGTGCATCTGAACCCCAGCTTGGTCCAAATGCAGAGACTGCAAAGTATTTCAAACTTCTTCAAGATGCACAAAGTGAATTGTATCCGGGTTGTCAGAAGTTCACATCTTTGTCATTCATTGTTCGACTTCTACATTTGAAGGTGCTTAATCAGTGGACGGACAAGTCTGTTGACATGTTGCTTGAGTTATTGAATGAGGCGTTTCCGTTGGGTGTGAAACTCCCGGACTCATATTATAAAGCTCAAAAGGTCACAACAGATTTGGGCTTCACGTATGAGACGTGGGATGCATGTCCCAATAGTTGCATGTTGTTTCGAAACGAGGACGCCAATCTTGATAAATGTGTCATATGCAGCAGTTCTAGATGGAAATCAAATGGTGATGGTGGTTCAAATGGTCCTAACACAGGTGGCAAACAAATAGCTGCAAAACAGATGAGGTATTTTCCTTTAAAGTCAAGGTTGCAGAGGTTGTTTATGTCATCCAAGACGGCCAAGTTAATGAGATGGCATGCAGAGGAACGAACTGATGATGGTGTCCTCAGGCATCCTGCTGACTCCCTTGCATGGAAAGATTTTGACCGTCGGAATATTGACTTTAGTAATGATTGCCGAAGTGTAAGGCTTGGCTTAGCATCTGATGGTTTTAACCCATTCAGGACGATGAACATAGTTCATAGCACTTGGCCTGTTGTGCTCATTCCATACAACTTGCCGCCATGGATGTGCATGAAGCAACCATTTCTAATTTTATCCGTGCTTATTGACGGCCCGAAAGGACCTGGTGACAAGATTGATGTTTATATGCAACCGTTGATTGAGGAGTTGAAAGAACTATGGAATAAGGGTGTGTCAACATTTGATGCATCAACAAATCAAATGTTTCAAATGCATGCAGCTTTACTGTGAACAATTAGTGATTTTCCTGCATACGCAAACTTGTCAGGATGGAGCACTAAAGGAGAATATGCATGTCCTTGTTGCAATAAGGAAACTACATCGTGTTGGTTGAAGAGTAGTAGGAAACAATCATATTTGGGTCATCGCAGATTTTTACCTACTGGCCATAAATTCCGGAAGGATAAAGTATCATTTGATGGTAGTCGGGAAGTCAGACTCAAACCAAAATTGTTGTCTAGAACTGAGATGTTGCTACAATTAGAATCTGAGGGTATTTTAACCCAATACAATAGGGATGACCTTAAGGAGAGGCATAGGAGACAGGTAGAGAAGGAGAAAGCTGGACATCGCACCCATAGTTGGAAGAAAAAGAGTATCTTTTATGAATTGTCATATTGGGAGCACAATCTAATAAGACACAACCTCGATGTGATGCATATAGAGAAGAATGTTTGTGACAATGTGTTGTGGACAATATTAGGGGTTGCAGGAAAATCGAAGGATGGTGTTAATGCTCGGCGTGATTTACAAGATATGAATATTAGAAAACCCCTACATTTGCAGTTAAAAGGGTCGAATAAAGCCTATTTACCACCAGCACAATTCACGATGACCAAGGATGAGAAAGATTTGTTCTTGAAAGTGTTGAAGGAAGTAAGAGTTCCCGACGGGTATTCATCCAATATATCACGTCGTGTGCGCTTACATGATAGAAGCATTGGGGGTCTTAAGAGCCACGATAGTCATATTCTGATGCAACAACTTATTCCATTGGCTATTCGCAGATCGTTACCGAAGAATGTAATTGAACCCTTGATTGAATTGAGCAATTTCTTTAGACAATTGTGTTCAAAAGTGAATCGTGCGACAGATTTGCAATATATTAAAGATCGTATCGCTGTAACACTTTGTCATCTAGAGAAAATATTTCCTCCGAGTTTTTTTGATATAATGGAGCACTTGCCTATACATCTAGCTGATGAAGCGTTATTGGGTGGAGCGATTCAGTTTCGATGGATGTATCCAATTGAGAGGTATCTTCTTACTTTGAAGCAATACGTGCGTAATAGAGCTCGTCCTGAAGGATCAATTGCTAAAGGATATCTTATGGAAGAATGCATGAATTTTTGTGCACAATATCTCAGTGATGTGGAAACCAAATCTAGTCAACCCGTGAGGAACTATAGTGGTGCTGATAATTTGGGTCATGCTACTGGTGAAAACACAAGCTTTTATCTTGATAATACTTCTTGGGTACAAGCTCATCGGTACATCTTATGCAATACAAGCGCGGTTCAACCATTCATAAAGTAGGTTAAGTCACTCACTCAATATTTTATTATGTTTTATTGAATTTTCAACTAAAATTTTTGTATGGCTAAAATTTCAATCTACACAGCAAACACCTTGAAGTACTTAAGCTCAAAATGCCTCGTGTCGACGATCATCAACTTCGGCGTGAACATTTTGAAACTTTTCACATTTGGTTCAAGGAACATGTATGTATTTAACTCTATAGATTCTAGTTACTTAAGTCGATCTACATTTTAAATTTTACATTTCGTGTTAAATAGGTCCAAACTTTGCGAAGGACTACTGATGTCATACTTTCTGAAGAGATTATTCTATTGGCAAATGGTCCTCATAACCTGGCAAGGAGGTTCAACGGGTATATACTGAATGGGTTTCGGTATCGAGTAAAGGCCATGGATGATCGTCGAGCCACACAAAATTGTGGTGTAGCTTTGAAGGCAGATACCATAAGTTATGCTAGTCGAAAAGACAAGAATCCTCGTCTGGGGTCTGTGTACTATTATGGACAATTGACAGATATTGTTGAGATTCGATATTCCAATGAGAAGAAACATGTGTTGTTTAAGTGTGATTGGATTGACAACATTCACGGAAAGAAAGAAGATGTCTTCAATTTCACGTTAGTGAACTTCAATCATTTGTTGTACCGAGATGATCGAATTACCAATGAACCTTTCATCTTGGCGTCCCAAGCAGAGCAAGTTTGGTATGTTGCAGACCCGTTACAACCAAACTGGCAAGTCGTGGTGAAGATGTCTCAAAGAGGTTTATTTGATATGAGTTTAACTGATCCACAAATCGAGCCATGCATGAGCCAACAATTGGAAGAAAATATAATGCTTCGTGATGAAGAAGTTGGTTGGGTGAGGGAAGCCGCAGAAGGGGAAACAGTTGATGTTCAAATAGGCTGATATGTAATCAACATTAGTAATTCAATTAAGGCCAAGGTTGTAGTTAATCATCAATTTCTTAATTTACTTTGTCTTTGTAATTGTATTAGTTCAATTCATGTCATATTATAGTTGATGACAAACCATTGTCTATGTTTCTAATGTCAATTAATGTTATATTGCTTGCAGATTATTATGGGAAGGAAGAGGAAGCCTGATCATCCCCGGCGCATGATGTCTGATGTGCTACATAACAGGACATCAGTAGCACCACCATTAGAGGAGGCATCACATCGGCCAGCATCGGAGGGGCCATTAGTGCCACCACCATCTGAGGGGCCATTACCACCGTATCGACCACCATCAGTGGCACCACAGCAGCTACCATGTACTCAACCTCCACGCCTACCATCGGTGCGTCCACCATCAATGGCACCACAGCAGCTATCATCATCAGCTTATGAGCCATCCGCAGGTATTTAAATTTGCTTTGATTTGCATGAAAATTATTTACACATACATTTATTTATGCTCATTATATATAACTTGTTTATTCTCATTGTATTTTGCAGACCCTTCGACTTCTTCACAGCCCACATCAGGTTTATTTGATATGATTTGTATTCACATTATTTAAATTTGCATTTGGTTGTTACCATTGCATATTGTTTATTATTATTGTATATCGCAGGTCATGTTAGTTCTTCATCAACCTCAACTAGGCGTGGTAGAGGATGTGCCAAGGGCATTAAAGAGTGGGGTACTGGTAAAAAGCTGCACATACAATTTGATGGAAATTACTGCCCCATAGGGGATAACGTGGCCAAGTTAACTACTCAACTTGGCATTATTGTCCGGAATGGTAACATTGTTCCTCTTACTTTTGTTGACTGGAACAGTGTGCCTGATGATATTGTTGATGCTATCTGGAAGGATGTGAAGGTAAAAGTATATTTTTGTCCATAAATTCGAATTCCAAATTTGTGTTATACTTAGCCTTAAACTTTGTGTTTTATAGGACAATTTGAATATATGTCCAGAGGAGTACAAGCCAATCTGCATGAAAAACTGCAACAACATATGGAAGGATCACAAGAACAAGCTTAAGGCTAAGTATTTCAAGCCTAGAAGCTCTGATCCTAATCTGAAGGATGATGTTCCTATGAACGTTGTGCCAAGCCAGTGGGAACAACTTGTGGAGTATTGGCGTACTTCCGATGCTGAGGTATACAATTATGTTATATTTATGATATGTAAACATACAAATCATATTTACATACTTACATTTGTTGAACTTGTTATAGAAAATTGCAAGTAGGAACGCTAAAAATCGGCGAGCTCACGGCATAGCTCATACCACAGGGCGTACTACTTTCTCTCAGATACGGCATGAGGTTTACATTTTATTATTTTATTTTTGTATATAAATAAACATTGTATAGTTGCAAATTATTTGGATTCTAATTTTCATATTTCTAAAAAAAATTTAGATGACCAGTAAGGGGGAGTCTACTGATAAGATGAATGTTTGGCTTATGACACGTAGAGTAGATGACCCAGAGGTTATCCAGACCTTGGTAGTTTCCAAACACCTTTGATTGTATTTAAAGTTTATTTTTTGTGTGTCAACCATCTTAATTTGGCGTATACTTGTGTGTCTTATTCAATACAGGATGAGTTTAATCGTCAACTCTCTATGCTACCTGAGGATGGTCGGACTTTGGAGGCTAGGAATGCCATTTTCCATGAGTTGATAGGTCATGACAGACATGGATATTTTCGCACATACGGGAGAATCGTGCCTCGGAGAGTGGTGTATAAGGATGGTGCTGGGCTATCACAGTCAACACCCCAGCCATCGACTATTGATCAGATCACGCAGCAGGTTCGTGCTGAGCTAAGGGATGAGTTGAGGGAGGAGCTGCGAGCAGAGTTCTCTACACATTTGCAGCAGATGAGAGCTGAGATGATGGCCCTTGTGTCACAGGGGGCGAGTGTGGATCCCAACAGACAGGTTCCATATAAACATCACAATTGTTTGATAGTTCAATTTTCACTCAAGATTATGTATGAAATTCGAATATGATTAACACATTATGCACTGACTAACATAGGTTCCTGATGCATTGAGTGGCCACCGGGCATTTAGGGAATCTGCAGAAGACGAGAATCCATATACACCACCACCAGAAGATCAGGTATAAAATGTATCTTTGCATTTTAAGCTAAAATGCATCTTTGCGTTCTTTACTTGAATTCGAGGCGTTAACGCCCCAAAATCACCAAACGGCGTCGGTTTAGGACAAAACTTGGCACACACGACCTCCTAGGCACGAGAGACTTGTGGGAGAAGACGGGGCTCGAATCGGGTTCCCGGTTTGGGAGTTAGAGTCGGATTTCACTTTAGGCAAACTACTTCTTTAAGAAACTTCTTTTCGAGGCGTTAACGCCCCAAAATCACCAAACGGCGTCGGTTTAGCACGAAACTTGGCACACACGACCGCCTAGGCACGAGAGACTTGTGGGAGAAGACGGGGCTCGAATCGGTTCCCGGTTTGGGAGTTAGAGCCGGATTTCGGTCCAGTCAAAATTATTTACTAAACTATCTTTCTAATTATATAGTAGTCAATTTTTTTTTATATTTTTCTATAATTAAAATATTAACACCATTATATGGTTTTTAATTATTTTTATCTTGTTTTTTTCAGATATTTCCTGAGTAGCAGTTGGCTTCTTCTGGAATGCGGGCGTATCAAGATTATGACCAATTTTTGTTTTTGTAACCCACGAACGAATGAAGACGAAAACTTTTGGTTTTGATTTTGATTTATGTTATTTAAATTTGTGAGCAACATTATGTATGTATTATGCGACGTTATGTAGTGGCATAATTTTTATTGTTATGAATTTTTATTTATGTATTGCTATGAATGGAACAATATTATTAATTTTCATTATTTGTTAATTTTTGTTTATGTACGTATTTATATTATTCTGTAATTTTTCAATTTTTTTATAGTTATTTTTTATCTAATACAGGTTATTTTAATTTTTTTAATAATTTTTCAGCAGGTTTTTTTTTTTTTTTTTTTTTTTTTTTTTTTTTGAGACGGGAGAAGAACCCGTCGCAAAAAACAATAATAGGCTTTTGCGACGGCACCAACACAGTCGCAAAAGCTGTCCAATTGGAATTTACAAGATACCTTTAGCGACGGTAACCGTTGCCGTCGCAAATACTTATAAGATGCCAGAGTTTTAGCGACGGTAATGTTGCCGTCTCAAAAACTCACTTTTAGAGACGGGAATTACGTGCCGTCGCGAAAACTGATTTTTTTTCCATTATTGGCGACAGGAAAAGTGCCGTCGCAAAAAACACACCTTACCGTCGCAGAAACTAATGGCGACGGTACTTACCGTCGCGAAAGCTCTTTTGCAACCCCCTTTGTCGCGACCCCCCATTACCGTCGCAAAAAGCCACATTACCGTCGCAAAAAGTATTAGCGACGGCTTCCGGGGCATTTGCGACGGCCTTTTACCGTCACAAAAAATAAATTTTTTTGTAGTGATGAATTGAATTGTTTAACAACTCTAGGCTGTATTAGTGTTTATGTTAGTGGTGGTGGTGAAAATTGTAGCAGCGATGAGGGTGCTGCCGTAGAGACGATTGTGGTTATTGTATTGTGGTGGTATTGTCACCTATCAAAGTTTACGGCAAAATGAGAACACCTGATCCATGAGTTTCATGTGTGTTTGGTGACTTAGCTTTTAAATTGTTACAAATTACCCTGTATATGCTTTTAAAATTTCTGACCTATTTTGACCCTTCTGTTCAGTTACAACTACAAAGTTTGATTCTTAATTTTCAAATAATTGATGAATTTCCCAGCCATGAATCTGATGTCAAATGCACATCCAATTAACAATATTTACAATAAATTAAAGTTTTAGAGAGAAATTTTAAAATAAAATAATTTTTTAAAGATAAAATATTTTATTTGCTAAACGTGTTATTATTGTATTTTTAGTAATGAAATTGGACATTAGTGAAAAATTACAATACTTTTGGGACCATTATTTTTGTCTCAAAAAATAAAATTTTTTGGCGTCAAATTCTTTGACCCTAAAAATATATTTATTAGTGATATTTTTAAAATGTTGTCACTAAAAATCTTCTTTTTACTCTTCAAGATGACTTTTTCGCGATGATTTTTGTCCCACAAATGTTCTGTAACAAATTATTCACTTTTAGGAACAAAAAAGTTAAGTCCCTAAAACTCTTATTTATAGTGAATATTGATATAAAAAAATGTTCATATATATATATATATATATATATTTTTTTTTTTCATCAATCGTTAAGAGAGAAATTGTAAATGTTGATTAATTCAAACTAAGGTTTCGTTTGGGAACATGATATTTTAATAATTTTTTGATTTTTTACAAAAATATGGACAAAAAAATAAAGAGAGTGATGGAACAACATATAATAACTTTTTCACTTCTTATCTAAAATAGGATGTTGCCGAACGAGGCCTAAACATAT
Source organism: Camellia sinensis (assembly GCF_055761805.1). Lineage (NCBI taxonomy): Eukaryota > Viridiplantae > Streptophyta > Magnoliopsida > Ericales > Theaceae > Camellia > Camellia sinensis. The sequence continues at coordinate 101,478,640 of NC_138973.1, read as the reverse complement.
TTTGAATTACTTCATTGAAGTGTTTGGTCAAATTATCATTACTTTTAGTAATGTATATCTTAATTTATATTGATTCAAAAATCTTTCTTATGGAAAGGTCTTGAGTTCACTCTTAGGAATCAAATAAGAGTTAAGACGAAGTGCTTGCAAGAGTGGGTGAGAGTTCACTTCTCCCAATGTGCTATTTAATAATTAACTATTAACTTTTGCCTATCGGAAAAAAAAAATTCTAGTATATTATACCGGGAAGCTAATCAAGGTAGATTTTTTGGTTGAAGAAGCCACTTTTTTTTTTTTTTTTTTTTTTACTTTTAGGTTGCACTTTTTTGGAGGGTACTCGATTATTATACGTATGAGACCGTGATATTACGGGACCTCATTTTTAGCATACTGCTAAAACTTTAGTACTTTTGAATTTTTATAAAACTTCTTCCTTGTTAAAAATAAAAAGAAAAATGAAATATCTGGTAGCCACTGGCTAGTTTTGATTTTTATGACCATCGTACAAAAAGTTATGTGTGACAATGATTTATCATTGTTAATTTATCTTCCAGAGAATGCTTCATCTAATTCAGGGGTGGGTGGTATTGTGATTAAGGTTTGGGGTTTAAGCCCCAAGGTCACGGGTTCAATTCCCTCTCCCTTGGGCTAATCTCCTGGGCGCAGCACAATTGGTTAGAAGGTTAGATTTCAAGTTGTCTAATTAGCACTTGGTATAGGTTCAATACTCCTCCGCTGTGCGAGTCCTGACTTAAGCAGAGCTTGTCTTGAGAGGTTGGGGGCAAGTTCCTAGGTTATTGTCTTCTCACTCGGAACGGTTACCAGGACACCCTGGCGATCTCTGCAGCGGAGCTTGTCTTGAGAGGTTGGGGGCAAGTTTCCCGGTTATTGTCTTCTCGCTCGAAACGGCTAACAGGACACTCTGGTGATCTCTGCAAGGGACGCTGCCTTGGACCTGCAGGAGGGTAGGGAGGATTTTTCTATAAAAAAAAAAAAAAAATGCTTCATCTATCTATATCACTTGTGGTCCAACCTTTACGACATATCTGTGTAAGAGGAGCTAATTTGAGCCAACTAAATTAATTAGGCCCAATAGTCCAAGGTTGATGGGCTCAAATTTATTGCAAGTCCAAGATTAGTGGGCCTGGATTTATCGCCATCAAACGGGTCAAATTGCTCTAAGCCTCGAAAAGGTTCGAATCTACGAACTTAGAGACTTACTCAAGCTCGGACTCGAAAGGGTTCAGATCCACGAACCTAGAGATCCGAAACATTTGGCTTCGAACGGATTCAAACGCAATCTAGAAGTCACTTCGTTAATGAGTCCCAGAACACTTGTGGGCTTGGAGCTTTCCGGGATCTACGCACCAGAACCATGGGCGTAATGGAGTTCGAGCAAAGGACTCGATCCCGAGGACGGTGAGTGGAGATAAATTCACTCTTCGGTTAAACTAGCCTATACCCGAGTAGAGGTGGCATGATCTAGGGGGTCCCTGAGACTCGGCAATATTTGCGACAGGGCGTTCTCTTGAACTACCCCTGACCCTTATGCGGCAGGACGTCCTCTGGGACTACCCTTGGCCCTTTGGGATGATTGAGGATCATTGGTTGGGTGTGGCTAAGAAGAAGGGTTCGCCGAGAGGTTGATCTCCTCTTCGGGGTTTTCCTCATCCTCGGAGAGGTCACTTCCTCGAACAAGGTGGTTAGAGAGAATATTCTCCATGTGTCTTGCACATGGATTCCATCCCACATCATGAGGTGCCTATAAATAGCGCCCACCCATAACTTTACAAGGGATGAATTTTGGAGAGATGACTCTTGGGAAAGAACTAATTTCCCATTTCCATTATCAACCTTGAGAGTGAAAGTGGGAGATCCATGGGAGAGCCTTGTCATTATTCTCTTTCTAGCTACTTTGCCTTATTCTTCACCCAATCTCTAATCTCCATCATCTCCTTTACTCTTGTGTTCCTAAGTTGAGACTATTGAAGAATCTAAGCCTCTCATCATCTTCTAGAGAATTCGAAGTTGTTCTTCAAGGATCTTCGAAGATCTTCGAATTTTCCAACGACATTCTTGAACCCCTCTCATACATTTGGCGACTTCACTGGGGAGGCAGATTGGTTAATGGTCTCAACGAGATCTGGAACCCACACAACTTCAACAAAAATGGCTGATAATAAGACTCATTAACAAGGCTCTTCCAATGGTGGTGATGAAAGGACTCAAGTTCAAGACTCACCTCTCATCCTTGAAGCCATTCAAGAACTCCAACACACTCAACAAGAGATTCTCATGACCCTTCAAAATCTCACCCACACCATGTTGGTGATGGGTTCGAATTTCGCACCACCAGCAACAAACAGAGGTCAAATCGACACCGACAGGCATCAACAACTTCATGGAAATGTTGGGAATGGTCAAAACCATCAAGATCCACTCCAAATTCTTCCTAAAGTTGTACAAAATGGTGTGCAAAATCAAGTACTAGGAGGAACAAGTCATGACCAACCTGCGACCCATGGAACGCAAAATCACGCACCTGGAGGATCGAGCCATGGTCCAACGGGGGTTGGAGGAGTTTTCGGCGTGATGAATGGTGTTCCAGCGGCTGTGGAAGTTCAAGGAAGGCTTATAGAAATTCCTCTACAAAATGTTGCTCTATCCATACCTAATTTTATTCCACTGATTGTAAATTCTACTCATGTACCAAGTGGGTCTCCTTTAGCTCTGACGCCAAGTTTACAAGTCCAACCCAGTATAGCCGTGGCGTGCAATGAACTTTATAGGACCCAATGCAACGTCCCATCACCAAATGGCATGTCTATAGGTGCCGATGGCCAATATCGTCATATGTCTTCACTGATGATGAATTCTCAACACCAGAGTGGCCAAGTTGCTCCTAGTTCAGTCTTGGGGTCCATAAGCCAAGTTTCGGGAATGCCATCATCAAACTCTCTCCCTCAACAGTTTCTCACTCTCGCCGATGTGCAAGCTATGTTCGACCTTGAACGGGGCAAGAGGACGTTACCCTCTTTGCCTGATCTGGATATCAAATTGCCTTACCCTATCGAGATGTTGAGTTATCCATACCTGGAGGGGTACACGGTACCGAAGTTCATCAAATTCAATGGCAAACAAGGAAATGCTCGAGAACATGTTGTACGGTTCATCGAGACTTTGGGGACTCACGGTTCAAATCATGTCCTCTTACTGAGAGAATTCTCCAAGTCCTTCACCGACAGAGCATATAGTTGGTACGTTAACTTGACCCCAAACTCTGTTCGAAATTGGAAGGAGATGGTCAACAAATTTCACGCCAAATTCTTTCAAGCAGCTGAGAAGGTAACTGCACTCACCCTAGGTAAGGAAAAACAACGAGAGAGTGAAGACATTCTTGAATATGTGAAGAGGTTCCAAGACAAAGCCGTGGACTGTCATGACGCTGTGGAGGAAAGCTACTTGGTCCAAATCTGTGTTGAAGGGGCATTGAACGGGTACAAGATGCTTCTTGTTAATCACAAGCTACCCACCTTCTCGGCACTAATTGAAGCATCTCGGAACATCAACGTACCTCAATCTCAGGAGATCGGGTTCGAGACCAGTTATAAAACCAGCTTCAAGTCATCCCGAGGACCTCTGTCACTACGACTTCCGCGTCTTCTACACGAAAGTCGCAGGGGGAGGAATTCAGAGCTTAGAAAAGGAAAGACTGTGAAGATGACACTCCTTTTCCGTGTAGTGTTAAGGAGGTGAAGGCCTTAGTTAAAGAATGGGTGGTAGACGGAGAACTGAAATTGCCTCGTATCGAAGAGCTTTTGCCGAAGAAGGACCGCGAGGGTCCTAATTATTGTGTTTTCCACTGATCACTGGGACATCCTACAGAAAAGTACTGGACACTTAAGAAGATCTTTGGAAAGAAAGTCGAAGTAGATGAGCTAGAGTTCAAAGAACAAGGGCCCCAGGATATCTTAGAAGACGTGGCTATGATGGTGTATGACGGCCACAGCCTGAGCAGCTGGTGAAAGCTTTCCAAATGACCTTACAACTCTAGGGGCAATGTCAACATTCCGTAGAAGAAGTCTATCTATGACATTTACAATTTATATTTCCTTCATTGTCCAAGAATTTTCTATTTTTCTTTCTTATGTTATGAAGAAAGTAATTTCCTCCATATTGTGTATCTCTATTAGAAGTTATTTTCTCTGTATTGTATATCTTCATTGTGCTATGTTGCTTGAAATAGTTTGTAATTTTTATTGCCCCTCGAAGAAGAAAGAGGAATAGTGACTCGGTTACCAACCTAAAGGGACTTTTCTTGATGCAGTAGAAGTGTACTCCCACTCAGAGAGGGATAACCTTTGCTTTCACTAGTTGCCAAAATAGTGTGTGCTCCCACTCGGACCTCCAAAGAGCAGCCATTGCATCCTTCAATGCAAACTTTGAGAGTCTTTCTTGCTAAAGTAGAGTGTTACACCCACTCGAACCTCTGAAGAATAGTCATTGCTTCCATCAATGCAAGCTTTGAGGGTCTTTCTTGCTGAAGTAGATTGTGTGTTCCCACTCAGACTTCCGAAGAATAGCCCTTACTTCCATCAATGCAAGCTTCGATGGTCTTTCTTGTTGAAGCAAGGTGTGTGTTCCCACTCGGACTTCCAAAGAATAGCCCTTGCTTCCATCAGCCATTACTTCCTTCAATGCAAGCTTCGAGGGTCTTTCTTGCTAAAATAGAGTGTTGCACCCACTTGGACCTCCGAAGAACAGTCATTCCTTCTATCAATGCAAGCTTTGAGGGTCTTTCTTGCTGAAGTAGAATGTGTACTCTCACTCGGACTTTCGAAGAATAGCCCTTACTTCCATTAATGCAAGCTTCGAGGGTCTTTCTTGTTGAAGCAGAGTGTGTGTTCCCACTCGGACTTCAGAAGAATAGCCATTGCTTCCATCAGCCATTGCTTCCTTCAAAGCAAGCTTCAAGGGTCTTTCTTGCTAAAGTAGAGTGTTGCACCCACTCGGACCTCCGAAGAACAGTCATTGCTTCCATCAATGCAAGCTTTGAGGGTCTTTCTTGCTGAAGTAGAGTGTGTGCTCCCACTCGGACTTCCGAAGAATAGCCTTTACTTCTATCAATGCAAGCTTCGAGGGTTTTTCTTGTTGAAACAGAGTGTGTGTTCCCACTCGGACTTCCGAAGAATAGCCCTTACTTCCATCAATGCGAGCTTCAAGGAATAGCATTTGCTTCCATTGATTGTCGAAGAAATGAGTGTACATCCACTTGGATTTTTGACAAACAGTTTTGTCTCCGCTCGGATTTCTAGGGAACAATCTTTACTTCCGTTAGTACAAGCTTGATAAATTCAGTTGCCAGCCAGGAGGGATCTTTCTTGCGGTTACCAGTTAGAAGGGATCTTTTTTTGCCAAAGAAAAGAGTGTGCTTCCACCCGGACTTCCGAGGGACAGCCCTTGCTTCCATTTGGACTTCCAAGGAACAAACCTCGTTTCCATCAGACTTTCGAAGTAGAGTGTGTGCTCCCACTCAGACTTTCGAAGAACAGACCTCGCTTCCATTAGTGCTAGCCTCAAGGATCTTTCTTGCTGAAGTAGAGTGTGTTCTCCCACTCAGACTTTTGAAGAACAACCCTCGAGACTCGGTGGCCTATCAGAAGGGATTTTCTTGCCAAAGTAGGGTGTGTGCTACTATGCAAACTCCTAAGGGACAACCTCGCTTCCGTTTGGACTTTCGAGGGACAACTCTTGCTCTCATTAGTGCGGGTCCGAAGAACAGCCTTGCTTTCATCAATACGAGCTCCGAGGATCTTTCTTTTCAAAGTAGAGTGGACTCCTACTCGAACTCCCAAGGGATAGCCTTTGCTTCCATTAACTGCCGAAGTAGAAGTGCGCATCCACTTGGACTTCCAAGGGACATCCTTGTTTCCGCTCGGACTTCTGAGGGAGAGCCTTGTTTCCGCTCGAACTTCTGAGGGACAGCCTTGCTTCTGCTTGGACTTCTAAGAGACAATCTTTACTTCTATTGGTGCAAGCTTGGTAGACTCGGTTGCTTTCCAGAGGGATCTTTCTTGCCGAAATAGGGTGTATGCTACTTTCGGACTCCTAAGGGACAGTTTTGCTCTCATTCAGACTTCCGAAGGATAGCCCTTGCTCTCATTAGTGAAGATTCTGAGGGCCTCGGGGTCGTGGATTTCGCACAAAAATTTATTTGCCTGAAATAGTAAAACCGACAAATGAGATGAGCAATATCAATTTCATATCCTGATTCATGCATTATCGGAATGGGGCAACATCAACAAATAATAATGATTTATTTAAGCTACAACAATTTTATTCCTCTGAGCGAGTTCATGAAAAATGCAACAATCAAGATTTTGTCTCTTCGGGCCGGTTCCTCTCAAGTCGACATAAAGCAACAATGTTCAAACAAAATTTCAACATCAACATTTTATTTCCTCTAAGTGTCCACAAAATAAGCACACATCAATAGATGGTCTTATTCTCTGTTACATTAGTTTATTCTTCCAAGCGAAACATTCACCGAATATGGATATCGGGAATTCATTCATCAAGTATATAAAGCTCAATATCGGGTTTCACTCTTCTCGGAGCCACAACAATCAATTATCCGACAAGAAGATTTATATACAATATGAGAGACTTATTTCCTTGGATTTCTTTTGCAACAACATTTATTTACTCTACAAATTTCAAGACGAGCAAGTCTAACAAAATTTTCAGCAGCAACACCAATCCCTTATCTGCCATATTAATACTATATCTATGTCAAATTTATGAACACAAGGTCAAGCTTCAAAACATGAATTTCAGGACTACATTTATCATGTAAATCAAGATTCAATAGAGGCAATAGCTATTTCAAGACAAAATTGTAGCATCAAAGTTCTATTCAAGTCGGGATCATCGATGGAAGCTCAAATCTCATGCAAAGGTTTCAAAATGTATATTCTCAAAACGAGTTAGAGATACTAAACCAAGATTTAACAGAGCACTGTTTATCTCAAATCAGAATTACGAGTTTTTGAATAACCCGAATCCCAACGAAGTTCAGAAATGGGCTTTGAACAAAAGCTTGTCTACAGATCCGGAGCAATGAAGGGTTGAATCGGCACAAACCAAAATCAGCAAGAGGGAGTTGGGTGAAAAGCAGCACCAGTGAGCATTGGTGTGGTCTGAGGTCGGCGTGGATATCCCACGACCAAGTTGAAATTGGAAAAATAATGCAAACCAAGAGGCGCACGAAGGTGCGAGCCGAGCCGAACCGCAGCGCAGCAGTGGCTAGAACAGGTCAGCAGCGCGGTGTACTGACTGCCGTGAGCGAGTGCGCGCCGCCGAGTTGTCGCACTGTCGACAAGCTCAACGGTGACTACACACATCGCGTTGAGTGGGGCGACATGTGTGGTTAGCCTTGGATCGTCGAGGCCGGAAGCAAATCAGCAGAGAAAGGCCTGGAGTTACAACAGGTGTTGGCATGAACCGGTGGTAGCCGAAGCTTTGGCCGCCGATGGTGTGCGAGAGGTGTGGGTCTTCGGCTGTTTTGTTGAAGAAGGAGAACATGACAATGGCCTCTGGTATTGTAGCAGTAGACCAAAAAAGAAGAAGAAAGCTGGGTCTCTCTTTGTTGAAGAAAGAGAGCACGACAATGGCATCTAGTATTATAGAGGCAAAGTTTTCTTGGAAATGAAGAAGCTGGGTCTCTCAATATAAAGAGAGAGTAGGTTGAGAGAAGAAATTTAAGTGATTTCGGCGGCTGAGCAGGGAAAAACGTTTGTGAGGTTTAGGGTTTTGGCCTTTCCTTAAATAGAAAAAAAGGGTATGATGCATGAAATATGCCTTCAGATATTCTGAATATATATCTATATAATAAGGGAAGATGGTTTTTGAAAAATATCTAATTTATCTTAGAGATACATTTTGATCCAATGGTTTAAATTGTCTCATCTCAACTTCAATGGTTGAGATGTCTTTATTTAGATTTCATTTTAAACAAAGATCTAATGGTCAGAAAATCTCTCTCTCTCCTCTCCATCACAGGTACTCATCTCTTCTCTCTCTCTCTCTCTAATTTCAATTTTTTAACTCTCTCTCTCTCTCTCTCTACCTGCATCGAAGCCCATACCGCGCGACAACCACCGACCATCACGACGCCGACGACCACTGACCACCTCTCCTCTGTGTGTCATCCTCTCTCGACGACACCACCGACCACCTTCTCTCCTCTCACCCTCCTCTTTTGTCTCTCTCCCCTTGCAAGGTAAACTAGAACTTCCAACTTGAATTCATGATTTTTTTGCTTGAATCTGAATTTTTTGTGGGTTTGGTTGTAAAGTTGCAATTCATAATATTCTTTTGCTTAAATTTGAATTTTTTGTGGGTTTGTAAAGTTGAATCTGGATATTTTTGATATGTGGGTGTTTGGTTGGGTTGATTTTTAAATGAGTTTTGAATCTGGATATTTTGTATCTGTAATCAGTTGAATTCCGTACCCATCCCAATACAATTCTTGCTGGATTTTTCTTTAATTTTGTATCTGTAATCATTACTCATCCTTCAAACTGTTTGGATTTTTGAAATCACCTGCCAATAAGGTGTAGACACCCCATTTTTGACCGACCTTAAGACTCAGACGTCACCGATTGAGCGTTTGGTGATGTTGCATATCGTGCTCATTCAGAGGTTTCAGAGTCTCGGCTGCGAGCCTTGCCTCCGGACTTCCGGACTCTTTTATGTTTTGCCTCGGTTTGCAAACCAGGCTCTATTTTCTCTTCCCGAAGGGAGGGAGAGGTCTCGTAGATCATCTCTCAGTGGCCGTAGGCTACGTTTTGTGGTCGTAGGCCATTTTGCCCGTTTGGAGTCCGGTTTCCGATTTTTCGGAGCCGTTGGCCGTGTGCCTCGGTTCGAGACCTCTTAACCACCTCCGTTTGCTCCGGTTTTTGGAATGCATCTTATTTTCTCCCTTTTGAGGGACACTATGGCTTGAGAGACCAACTTCGTGGTCGAACACTACTTCCGGTGCCTAACAGCCAGTTTTCGGGGCCTCGGGCTGCGCGTTTCGGCCCCCGAACCTTCATTTTGCATCGGTTTGGGTTCATTTTTGGCAGGGACCTCTGTTTCATTATTAAGAAGGTCGTAGAAGGGTGGGAGGCCAGTAATTGTTCTGACAACCAGTTTTATTCCTCCATCGCCCTCCGTCGCTCGTTTTTCTCACTTGAAAGCCAATGTTGACTACCCTAAGGCCACTTTTTCCAGCCCTGAACCACATATTTGTGTTGTACACACCTGGGAGGCCACCAATATCACATGGCTGGCCACTAATTATGTTTGACCCTTTTGAGCCCCTCCTAAAAGTGGGCTTTTCTCTCTCCTGGTTTACTTTCTCCAGTTTTTGACCACATGGTTGTGTTGTGCACACATGGGAGGCCACCAATTTGGGGTGGCTGGCCACTAATACTTCTCGAGCCTTTTGACCCTTGGCCAGCCGGCCATGGGGAGGACCGGCCGGCCACCTGCAACTTAAATACCCGGCCGGCCATGATCCCCACCTCTGGTACATTTCAAATATGTATTATGTTCCGCCCCAGATTGTGTATCTGGGGGGCTGCACTTTTGGGGGGAAATTTGAAATCCATTTCCCCCCCTTTTTTCCCACACTCTTGCCTATATGACCAGCACCCCAGGCTGTGTTTTAAGGGTTAGAATGTTTTGGTTTAAGCCTCTTGCATTCAATCTCTCTCTCTCTTTATATTCCAACCATCAAAACCCCTCAAGTCCTACACCATTTCTACACCATCTCCAAGCCAACCAATCCACACTACATTCTAGTAGCTTCAACGCCATTTCCAGAGGTCAAGGGCTCCCAAACTTGGTCCAAGAGTGGTTGAAGACATAGGCTACAAGGGTAAGTTTCATTCTCCCTCTTTCTTGCCTATTTTTGCTCAATATATTAGCTCCTCTTGCTTGCATATTTGGGCTCCGACCCTAACTGAAAATAGTATTATTTTGAGCTCCTTTTCATGTTTGTTTAAGGGACTCTCCCTGTTTGAGGCTTCCTTTTTACACTTGCTTCTTTACCTCTCTTGTATGCTTCTTTCTTGCATGGTATTTTAGGCCTATTTGTAAACTGTTTTGAGTTTGGTTATGAATTGAAAAGTGGATTATTTTGAGCCCTTCTTCAACATTGTTGAGGGCTCTTCACTGTTTGAGGCTTCCTTTTGTCACTTGCCTCTTTATCCCTCTTTTGGCCTTATTTTTGCATGTTTTGTTAGCCCCTTGTGCTTGTATTTTTGGGCTCCGACCCAAACTTAAAATAGTTATATTTTGACCCCCTCTTCATGTTTGATCAAGGGTCTTTTGCTGTTTGGGGCTCCCTTTTTACACTTTGTGTTTAAACCTTCTTTTAGGCCTATTTCTTGCATAGTATTTTAAGCTTACTTGTGCACTGTTTTGGGCTCGCCATAAATTTTAAAATACCTTGTTTCAAGCCCCTCTTCAACTTTGTTGAAGGGATCTTCATTGTTTGGGGCCAGAAGCTACTACTTGCTTCTTTATCTCTCTTTTGGGGCCATTTTTGCATGCTAGCTTAGTCCTATTTGTGTCCATTGTTTGGCCTTGCTTAAAACTGTAAATATGCTTGTTTTGGGACTGTCTTGATTCTGTCTTCACACTTCATGTTCGAATAATGCATTCTTTGTATAGCTATAGGCCATCGCGTGTGCCTAGTTTTGCGTTTCGAGTCTCATTTCATGCATCGGGTACCATATTGCCATGTTTCGGGATCATTTTGCATCATATTTTGTTACTGAAATTTGCTTGCTAGTATGCCATATTCCATGCCTTGCCATGTCTTGTTAGAGTGGCATTTGGTGCCTTAGGGTCGGTCCTCGGTTTGCGTGCATGTGTGCACGCATTTCGAGTGTCTCATTTTTCATCTAATGGCTACTGATGTGAGTGTGGCTGAGGTCCACTCATATTGGTGTAAATCCATTGTGCATTGTGTATGCCATTTCATTTCATAGCATTGCGTATGCTAGGTTGTATGTTAGAGCATTGTGTATGCCATGTTACCTCGTGCATCGTGTATGCCATCTCATAGCATTGTGCATGCTAGGTTGTATATTAGTTGCATTCATGCATTTCATGCATATTGCATTGTGCTTGGGATAGGAGTTAGCCCGAGCACGGGAAACGAGGGACGTTTCGTACTTCGAGTGACAGAACGTGTCTCAATTCCCAGTCACCGACACTCCAGATTATCCATGATGGAGTTTAGGTTTTGTTGTGTTTATATGTGCATTCATTTCATATTGAGTTGTGCGATTCGGCTCCTCGGCCATCATGCATCGAGATACGTGATTGGTGGCACGAGGATCGAAGCATGCATACATTTGTGAAAATACATTGCCATGCGCCTTTCCTGTTCTCTGTTGCAGCAAATCAAGAATCAGCAGTCTTCCGGGGCTTGGCATGCATTCCAAGAACAATTGGAAACAGAGGCAAACCGGGGCATTGCGAGGGATTCTCCGCACAAGGCAACCCGAGCATGCATCATTCATCATCCGGAGCAGATTTGAGGCAGTCCCTGGCTTGCATGCCAATTTATTGTTTTCCTAATTTAATTTGTTAATTAATTAGGATTTTGTACATGTTTGGACTGTAATTATTTGGGACTGTATATTATTTATTCGGACCCTCCGCGCGAGGGGCACAACTGTAATAAGTGTGCCTGTGTGTGATGTATGCCTTCCAACCCCACGTCTTTCTCCCTTTTATTTACCCGCTTATGATGGTTAGATTAGGGCATGTTTCAATTAGCATACAGTATGATAGCATGTTTGCATTCATTCATCTGTTTTGGATGCACCGGGCTCGGCGCATCATACTAACTGCATTGTATTTTCAATTCCAAGTTGAATACATGTTAGCTGTAGCATTTCATATGCCATGTTTAGAATAGCCGAGTCTGTTATAGTTGCATTTTTGCATGTGTTGCATTAGGCATTTCCATATAATTAGGATCATGCATGGATTTCTAATTAGCTTCTGTTTTGGCTTGGAGTACTCGGTAAGTTTTATGCTTTAGCATCCTTACATGCGTGTGAGTGACTGCCATGAATAGCATGCTTACCATGAGGCTATATACTTATGTGATATAACTGCCTGAATGCCTGTGGGTGAAGGTTGGGTTATTTGAATTGGAACAATTCATCAAATGTATGTTTTAAGCCCACTAGATGGTGGCAAAATCATGTTTTTCTAAGCCTACCCGAGGGTGGCAAATCCACGTCTTAGCCTACTTGCGAGTAGCACCATCAAACCATTTTCAAACAAACAAACATGAAATGTTTTGTTCCAATTCAGGCGATCCAGTCTATACTTGTATGCTGTGCGCATCACATAGTAAATCTAGGCTAATAACCGGAATAAGAACGCATAATGTTTTCAAAAATAGATATCATGGTTAGTAGAGGCCGATCTTTGATCGGGCGAGCGGGGGTGCTCACGAAGTGACCTTCCCCCAATCGTACCCAAGTTCCCGAGCCGAGGCAACTTTGGTGACGACGGACACGTGGCCTTAGGCAAACGAGTCAGGGTTTCCTAAATTTCCCCAAAATAAAATATTTAGGTGGCGACTCTGTATCTGGCAAAGCAGTCCATGTTTGGCACTTCTTTCAAAAATCTATTTTCTTAAAACGATTTGCCGGATTTGGACTCTTTGGTTCAGATTTAGAATCGTGATAAATTGAGAGTCCGAACTGTAGTGAGCCCAATATCGAATGGAACGGGGGACTCGTTCCCTCCCGGGGCGTTCGGGGACGTCTACATAAGGTTTCTAAGCAAAATTCAGTTGACCCTGGATTTCCAGGTTCTTCAACTTCTAACCCTTTTGATTCTGATATATAAACCCAATTTATACACTCTATATTTTGAAATAGATTTTGAATCTGGATATTTTCATTTTTAAAAAGTTTTGGGTCTGAAATGGGTTTCACTTGATATATATACATGTATAGTCCAGTGTATAAAATTGATGAAGGGTTGGAGATGTTCTTAGTAAAATGTTTAAGACCCTAAAATATTTTCTCTAAATTTACTACATAGCAGGGGTTAGGTCTTGGAGATGTTCTTGGTCTTGGTTGATTCCAAAACTAATCAAAGTAAATACTTACCAGATCTAAGTATATTTAGGAGTATCCAACGTTACTCAATAAATACTTACCAGATCTAAGTATGTAGAGATGTTCAAAGTAATTGGAGAAATGATTTGTTTAGGTTGTATGATGTATTTGAATCCAAAGAATATCAAATTAAAGGGAAAATTTCCAATAAGTCTTACTTTCCCATGAAATGTCCATTAGGTCTTATTAACACTTGAATCAACTCTCTCAACATAGTGCTAATATGATTGAAGAGGAAATTCTATGGGAAAAATAGGATTTAACTGGTCAAAATTAAACTGTTTTGATGTATGTTTCCCGTTCTTGATTATCAGGTTATCCTTTATGTTTACTTAACTTTCATTAGTTGTTAATGGTTGCAGTTATATTGAATTAAGTGATAGTATATTGTGTCGTTTAGCAGTTATATTGTTTTCTTCTCAGGTTCATGAAACCCCATATTTCACCTCCTTTCGTTTCATATATATCTATTGGGTTATAATTTCTACTGGGTTTTGTTTGTTTTGATGTTTTTGTGAAGTTTAAGGTGCCATTCATGGGTACTCTGTTTCTTGAAATTAACTGTTTTGTTTTCATATCCTTATTATATTAAAAATGGGTATAGGCTGATATGTTGCGTTTACTTTCCTAAGATTTGAATCAGAAAAAGAAAGAGAAACTTTTGTAGTGGAAAATAAACAGAAGATATTTGTAATGGGTTTGTCTTCAATTGATTGATGTTCGGTCCTCTCACTTTCTTTTTCTCTCTCTATCTCTTTGAGGAACATGTATGTGTGTTTAGCTAATATTTGTTTACATTAATTATAAGTTTGATTGAATTAGTTGGAAATTCTATTAGATAGTTTCAATTATATTCTTTGCAATAAAATTTGATGTTATCTGTCACTTTAACAACAAATTTAGTACATCACTAAATTTGTCTTTCTTGGGTTAATAAAAATCCCGGTGGTATAATTCCAAAGGGAATGGTTACCTTATGCATATGATTTTTTGCTTCTTTTTTTGAAATTATTTAAAAAAAAAAATTTCTATTAGTAGTCATACCTATGAGCTTTATATCTTAATAAATACTACTCAGTAATCATTTTTGGCACTTTAATTTACCGTGGGATTGAATTGTGGAGGTGCTAATATGACATTTTTCTTTTCTTTTTTTTTTCCCCCTCTCCTATAGGAACATTGCTTAAAATTGGCATAGGTATCCTTATGTTTCTTTTTAAAAGATATATTTATGAAAATGTCTATGTTACGGATGTGTTGTATAATCTTCATAAGTGTGTTTGGATCGTGGATTTTGATAGGATTATGAAAAGATAGAGGAAAAGAATGAGTGAAATGTGAATGGAATATAAACTAAATTATTTCTCTATTTTTCTTTCCCCTTCCAAATCTCTATCCAAATTCATGATTTAAACACATCATTAGCATTAAAAGAAAGTAAGAATTCAATTCCAAGCCTGATAAAATATTCAAATGAATGTTATCTTTTGTTGTCTATTTTGACATATGTAAGTTATGAGTATTGCACTTTAATTCCATTTGTTGAACAAAAGTATTTCAAGTAGCTCATAATGCTTTGAGTTTTATAGGTGAATGAAATTGCTATTCAAGCCTCTGCATCATGGTATGTGCAAGATTTGGGTATGAACCGGTCACCAACACTATGACGCTCTAATTTTGACTATTCAAGCCTCTCCATCATGGTATGTACAACATTAGTTCTATGCGACACATCAATGGTGTACCACACATTAAAGTAGGTGATCCTTCTAATAAAATTTTTTGTTTTCTCCAAGTGGCAGGTGTTTAAGACAATTTCAGTCTCATATTCAAGTTCAGAAAGTCTCGAATCTCTTCTGGTATAAGGTTTCACTTTAATTTTTATTTTTATTTTTTGAGATTGCAGAGCACTGGTTGGTGTGCATTGTTTATTATTTATTTTAAATTTATTTTTTTGGTATTGCAAAGTACTGGCTGATGTGCATTGTTTGTTATTTAATTTTGAATTCTATTTTTTGGATTGCATAGCACTGACTGGTGTGCTTCATTTGGTGGTTGGTAATTTTTTTTATTTATTGTAAAGTATTGATATATGTACAATAGCTTTCGCTGGTATTATTTGGTAACGAATGAATAATAAAAACGGAATATTTTTTATTAAACAACAAATATATATACCTGTGCCTAGGGGTTGCTATTTTTAATTGAGTTCTGTAGCATGTGTGATACCAGGAAAATTGTTGGAAGTGTTTTAAAAACAATATATATATCCATGCCTAGGGGTTGTTATTTCTCAATGTCTTAGTTTTTGGTATGTTTTTCGATAAATTACATTTGTATTCAACTACATTTTGATCTCAATAATTATTTATATCGTGCCTTTAGGGACGAGCATACCTCTTATTCTTTCATTTTCCCACTTCTCCTCTCATTATGAAAATCATTTAACACTAGGGTAAATGATGGGAAGTAAGCATTGCAAAAAGTCCTGAATTTATGGAAACTTTGACATATAATTAAGATTGCAAAATTAATACTTTTTCATAACTTGCTATTTTTGACGCAATTCATCAGTTTCTATAATGAAAGGTATTCAATTTTTTTTTTATTTCTTTCATAATATTTTTCATTAAAGTTTTGATAAATTTTTCATTTCCTTTCTCCCTCTAATTATTAGTTTTCTCCCAAATTTTAGTTTGTTATTTTCTGCTATTTTCATATTGTGCTGTGTTTTTTTTGCTGGTGGTCATCAATTTCTAGGTTCTCAATATAATAAAAGGTATAACTCTCTCACACAATTTTTCTTTATTACATCTGTTTCATTACTTATATAATTTTGATAAAAGTTAAATTGTTTGGTTTGTTACTTTTTTAGTTATGTTTTAAACAAAGCTCCCTTTCCATTTGCATAAAAGATAGGCAAAATAGGACTAATGAGCAGTAAACCATGATAAATTTTTTGCTTTCATTTGCTTTTTCCACTTGATTATTTTTCTTAATCTTTCTTTCTTTCTTATGGAGCTTAGTAAAGGGTGTTGTAGTAGTCTTTGTAGCTTTTTTGTTAGTGGTTTTGGTGAATGTTAAAGTAGTGGAATGAAATTGAATGGAATAGTATGACCTATGCACCGTACACTAGATTTCTTTTGCCCCCATAAGAAAGTGTTGGCTTGGCCATTACATATTTTGGTGATTGTTGGGAGTATGTGTTGAAAATTTAAACCAAAAAGAAAATGTGCATAATGAGGATTGAAAAAAGAAAAGAAAAAGGAAGATAAACATAGATAAATTTCTTCTTTTTTTTTCTTTGGTGAACACACAGACTAATCTTAGTAACAAAATGCCTTTCTTAAGACAATATACGTTGGTAAATTTTGAGTTACTTTGGAAATAACTTTGTGTTAAGTTTTGGAATCCCCCATTGTCAAAATAAAAATTGATGTCTAATTGTCTTTTAAATTGATTTTTCAGGATTTATAAATTTACATTTTATTGAAGAGAAAACTAAAGTTGTAGGTTTTTTTTTCCTCTCTATTTCTGTCTTCTCTTTTTTAACCTCTTGGAATATGAGGACAACAAAATCGTGGTGTAGAGTTTTTGTTGTCCCATTGTTCTTCTTACTTGGTTTAGTTAGTAAAGGAAAACAAGTGTTTTCATTTTTTGTCAAGTACATAATAAATGTCGTAAAACTAGACAAGGAAATATGTGAAGAAAGTGAGTTGGACTGTGTGTGATGGCAAGTGGTGTTAGACAGTTAGAAAGTTTATTACATACTATGTGACATTGATTTGAAAATACTAAACAGTAGACATTTTTGCTTTAATCCATCTAATCTAACTTTATTATTATTTTTCAAATTTAATTTTTATTTTTTTTAATTTCAGGTATCGATATTAGAATGGCTATTGAACGACTTTCAAATCCTTTTAACTTTGGCCAATTTTTAGGGCAACAATTTCATTTTAAAATTGTCTTAGTTAATATAATTGATGGCTTCTTACAAAAGTATAAGATAAAGGAGAAATAATCTTAGGATTAATCTTCTCCTGTCCAATTTTATTACGGGTATACACTATCATCCCAACATTAATCTTGAGATTAATCTTAGGACAAAATGTTTGGAGATATTGGGATTAATCTTGGGATTAATCCCAACATCAATTTTATAACAACTGTCATCCTAACATTAATCTCAAAATGTTGTCATTGGGGTTTGAAGTAATATTTTCATATCATAGAGAAGAGATATTATATAAATTTTTCTTTCTTCTTCACAATGTTTTATTGATTTTGCAATGTTTGTTTTAATGATAGAAGAGTTTTCTTTTTCAATGATCTATTGTTTGATTGTTTTACCTGTTTTAAGATATTATATAAATTTTTCTTTCCTCTCATTGCAATATACAATTGTTAATTTTTGAAATTCCTTGCTCTTTCATTTTTGATTTCATTGTTTTTACCAGTTACCAAATAGAAATTTCCGACTCTAAAGCGGGAACTGAACTGATTCTCACCAAGATAATCTCTTTCTCCTTCTCTTTCTGCTCTGTTTTGTTACCCAAAAAAGGTATTATGGGTTTTTAATTCTTGGAACTCTAGAAAATGAAAACCTCAACATCATTTTGATAGGTAAGAAAACCCACCATTTTGATAGCAATTTGTTAGAAACCTTTTTTTATTCTTCAAGTCACTGCCTCACTTCTTAGGGGTTTGTTTGGTTGCTCACTTCTAATTCTGTATAATCTGAACTGCTAACCCCAAATCTTGGTAAAAGTTTACCTTTATGAAACATTCATATATGTGGATGTATGCTTAAGTATTATTTGGTTGTAATCTTTGTTTAAAAAAATAGTATAGTTAATTTTATTTAATGAACCTTGGGTTTAATTTTTGTTAGATTTTCCCATTAACATTGATTTCAAAGAAGCAATTAGAACCTGTTTTTGAGTTTTGAGATCCTTGGGTTTCATTACTTTGGTTCTTCTATGTTGTGTGCTTTTGGATGATTCATGTAACATTTTCTTAATTAAGATAGTATTGTGTTATGTATAGTTCACAAGTTGAGGCTCAATTTTACCATCAATTGTTCAACTGACTTGACAAGATCGGATGAAAAAAAACTCATTCGCTTCTAATCGAATTATGATTTGCAACTCGTTTGGGATTTATGGTTTGAATGAGAGTGAAAAAAAAATTGAGTCGACTCGGCCCTTTAGCTCTTTGAGGTGGGTGTGTGAATGAACTCTTTGGGGGTGGGTGTGTAAAAAAAAAAAAATCTTAAAGTCGTTTCGAAATTATAATTTTTAATTAAAAATTTAAAAAATCACTATAAAATATTTTATCATTTTTTTTAGATTTTTTTTTTTTGGGTCAAAAATTGGAAAATTAACTAAGTTAGCAATTTTCAAATAGAGCCTAAATATAGTTGAGAAGAGTTTTATTGGGACATTTCAATGGTTGAGATCAGTTTTATTCAGTTGGGTTAGGTTAGGTTTTTTTTGGAAGAGGGTGTGAGAATCAAGGAGTTCTATTTGGGTTTTCTATTTGTGTAAATGTGAGGGTGTGAGAATCTAGCATTTTTATTTGGGTTTTGATATGATAATCTATTTGTGTAAATGTGATATAGTAAGGATTTGAAACTCCAAATGAAGCCCTTCCTCTGCAACAAAGCACATAGCCTTATTACAAAGAAACCCAGGTAATATTTTATTTTTTTCTTATCAGTCCAGAAACTTTTCTTGCTGCAGAAACTTTTCATCCCATAAACTTTTCTTGCTGGTCTTCTCTGTCTATTATAGATGGGCTACATTCCAATGTTTGTGAATGCATAGAACACATTCCAAGCTCATCATTGGTTAGTTGTATACATATGTGTCAAAACCCTTTAATAGTAATTCTGTTAACTGTGTCTCTGTATCTAATTTTTTTGGCTTGCTAATCAAACATGCACACACTTACCCTTTTTTCTCTTTTCCATTTGCAATATTTTTTTTGGTTCGACAACCCCATGTTTTGCCATGCAGAAATCTGCAACTGACTAATCTTCCTTTAATTTATAGCAATTTTAGTATAATAGAAAAGAATTAGTTTCAACCAAACTATTAACATACAAGATAACAAAATTCATCCACTCTTCATCCACTTTTCATGAGATAACATACAAGATTACAAAATTCGAAGAAATTGTTAAGTAATTGAAGCACACAAAAAAAGGAACTCACATCCTATCGCGCTTCCATTATAGAAATGGTCAAATTATTTAGTGAACAATCTTTCGACGTGCCCTCATTTGAAGTCATCGTGAATAATCAAGCAATGTATTCACTGTGTGTGTATATATAGATACTAGGATTCTATGCACACACAAAAAATGTATAATAATCTTGCATGGGTGATTTAAGGATAGTTCAAACCCCCAAAAGGCAATCAATTACATGTTTAAATTACATGATTATTACGCTAAAAATTATTACAGAGAATGATAAGATTGGTGGTTGGCATTTGAAGGGGTAAGATGAAAATAGCAAAGATACACAGAAGAGGAGATTGAGAGATTACAAAGATTACAATTGAAATGTTTGCATAGAAGAAGGCAAAGGGTGAGGTGAGAGATGGACACACATAGATGGACATGAGTGATGACCCATCACTACCGATTGTCCTATATATAATGCAAAGGACTCCCAGATTGGGGACACACTAATAGACCTTCTTGAGGCTCCTTTAGCTTTACCATTCTATGCCAATAACTCAATTTTTTTTTAATATTTTTTAATTTCCCAACAGTGGCTTCAAGACCCATCATTCAACACCAAAATAGAGGTATTTTACATTGTCTCTTGAATTTCCCTTTCTCTGCTCTTGATCGCTGTTGTTGGTTAATTATGTTGTTTGAATTCTGAATCCTGAAGGATTTGTTGTTTAGATTTGTTGGTTGATAATATTTTGTATTACTTTTAAGATTTCATGTACAGTACACAGTGCTTCACTTTTGCAATAGTCAGCCTTCTATTTGACATGTAACTTTATAGAGATATGTCCATTTTTGGAGGTAATAATAATTTATTTTGGAGTTGAGACCATCTCAATCTCAATTAAACAGTGGACGTTTTATTTCTAGGCTTTTAGGTCTGTAGAAAATTTGGCCAATTTTTACCAAATAGGTTTTTGTTTTCAAGCTTCTTTTTTTCTCCTTCCTTGAAAGTTCAAACATTGAGTTTTCATTTGCTTCGATTGTTGAAAAACTTTGTTCTTTACCTGCTCGCAAAACTTTTTGCTTTATTGTTGACTATAAATGAAATAACATAACAGCAGCTTAAAGATCGCATAAACACGTAATTAAACTAAAATAAAACTATTTGAACGTTAATTGAATTTCATTTGAAAACTCGCATATGTTCTTATAAAGTTTAATTTCAAATCCCTTTATTTGTTTGGAAACTCCTACAGCTTCTGTGAACTTAGATAGATGTTTTTAAGTTTGTTTCGTGGTGGGTCACCAAAGCTCAACAATGGTTGTTTGCCTATGCCATTTTCTTGGTATAGAAATAGGAATTTTTTAGGTTGAATGCATAATTTCATCTCTATAATTGATAATTTATTTTAAGACAAGAAGGGTTGGGATTACAATTATATTAAATTAATAATTGATAATTTATTAAATAGTATTGGGATTACAATTATATTCTAATCCCAACATTATTTACACCGTGCCTTCAGGCACGAGCATATGCTAGTATGTATATATATAAGAGGTCTGATGTATTCATTTCTAAGCCCATGAAAAAGTGTTTGAGGCCTTACCATTTTAATAATAAAAAAAGAGGTGAGTGCTTTGCTTTTATTATCTTTGACTTGGAGTAAAAAAGTGACCTTTTGATGTTCTAAAGAAATAAAAATATTTGGAGTCATGCATGCTGTTGAATGGAATTAAAAAAAATAAAAATAAATTAAAGTTGACTTCAACAAAAAAAAAAGGAGCTAAAAAAAATATATATATATTTAATATTACTTGTCGATTTTATCTGTAACTTACGGTGAGTTTTCAGCTTCATCCATAGGCTCTGTCAAGACAACATATTGTTGGGGACGTGATGCGAAGTAGGACCGAAAAAAATGACAATATGCATGTGCGAGAAATTTAAAATTTCTCATACACGCAAGGGGCAAATGTAAGAGGAGCTAATTTGAGCTCACTAAATTAATTAGGCCCAATAGTCCAAGATTGATGGGTCCGAATTTATTGCAAGTCCAAGATTGTTGGGCCTAGATTTATCGCCATCAAACAGGTCGAATCACTCAAAGCCTCGAAAAGGTTCGGATCCACGAACTTAGAGACTTACTCAAGTTCGGGCTCGAAAGGGTTTGGATCCATGAACCTAGAGATCCGAAGCACTTGGCTTCAAACGGATTCAAACGCAATCTAGAAGTCGCTCCGTTAATGAGTCCCAGAACACTTGTGGGCTTGGAGTTTTCCGGGATCTACGCACCAGAACTATGGGCGTAATGGAGTTCGAGCAAAGGACCCGATCCCGAGGACGATGAGTGGAAATAAATTCACTCTTCGGTTAAACTAGCCTATACCTAGGTCGAGGTGGCACGATCTAGGGGGTCCCTGAGACTCGGTAATATTTGCGGCAGGGCGTTCTCTTGAACTACCCCTGACCCTTATGCGGCAGGACGTCCTCTGGGACTACCCTTGGCCCTTTTGGGGATGATTGGGGAATCATTGGTTAGGTGTGGCTAAGAAGAAGGGTTCGCCGAGAGGTTGATCCCCTCTTCGGGATTTTCCTCATCCTCGGAGAGGTCACCTCCTCGGACAAGGTAGTTAGAGAGAATATTCTCCATGTGCCTTGCACATGGGCTCCATCCTACATCATGAGGTGCCTATAAATAGCACCCACCCATAGCTTTACAAGGGATGGATTTTGAAGAGATGACTCTTGGGAAATAACTAATTTCCCATCTCCATTACCAACCTTGATAGTGAAAGTGGGAGATCCATGGGAGAGCCTTGCCATTATTCTCTTTCTAGCTACTTTGCCTTCTTCTTCACCTAATCTCTAATCTCCATCATCTCCTTTACTCTTGTGTTCTTAAGTTGAGACTATTGAAGAATCTAAGTCTCTCATCATCTTCTAGAGAATTCGAAGTTGTTCTTCAAGGATCTTCGAAGATCTTCGAATTTTCCAATGACGTTCTTGAACCCCTCTCATACACTATGTTATAACCCTCTTTTGCCATGGGTATGAAGACTATAATCATCTAGTTTAATCTAAATAAAATTCGATCATGGTCATGATCAATACACTTGATGAATGACACATATAAAGAAGATTGCAGTGGTGCAAAATTGTGATTAATGTTGGAGATAGATATGTGGGTATTATGGCCCAACCCTCCTAATCTCATTTGTGCCCATCTTGGAATATACAAATTTCTCTCAATCTGATGAAGGTCTAGGGCAGAAGTGGGAATTAGCTCGTCCATTGATGACCATCATTAATTGGGGAAGATAGCCAATAAAAATTCAATTATTTTGTCTTATTGACTCTGCCTACAATTGAAAGGAACCCTAATTTAATATATGTTAATGTCGATACATCAATCATGAGTAGAAAATAAATATTATAGATAGGGGTAAATCTAGAATTTTAAAGCTGGGAGATGTATTGAATGAAAAAAACTTTTAGCCACCATTTAATGACAAAAAAATAATTGCCTTTTCTTTGAATTTTAATGAAAATCATATATAACATAAAGTTTTTTCTTTTAAATTTTGAAAGTTGAGAAGATATCCTCTTCTATTGGCCGCCATATATATATATATTCCATAAATGCATAAAAATATTAGCTCACGCATGCATATATAGTACCATGCCATGCGAAATTAACTTTGTGCTCACATAGACACATTCATATATCATGTTATAGGAAAGTATTTCGAATTCGAAGTGTAAACATGAGATCGTTCATGGTGTGGGTTTTGTACTTTTATTATACATTAAAACTCTAAATAATTTTTTTAATATTTTTGTGACTATATAGCACAACTTTCATTGCATAGATACAGACTATTAGATTAGATGTGACCACATCATAATATGGTGTGCCTCTCCATACTTGATCATTTCCAATTAACAGGTGTATATCTTCCCACAAGAAAACGGAATGATCTGGTAAGTCAAATTTAAACAAAACGGGTGCATTGATTCCAAAGGTTGTGACCTTTGGAAAATGGGTGCCATTGTGGTTATAAATAAACATTGGCAGAATGTTTGCTTTACACACATTAAAATCCATTGTAAAACCAGCATACCAAGACCTAGACTTTGTTTCCAGATTCTTTCGTCTTGCGTGATAAATACCCTCACGGAATCATTGATCACTTAGCCATTGTAAAGTTTATCTTTCAGTGGTATCAGAGCAAGGTTACAAATTATCGCAGATGTCGAATTATAGTCTGGAAGAACAAAAATTTTCCGAACTCTTTTTACAAAAAATTCAGAAAATCATTGACTGTCAATCTTTGGCATTGGTTAATTCGGTTTGTTTATTTAATCATCACCAACGTATTGTATTTCCAAAAAACTACCCAAAGAAAATAACTGTTGGTGGTGCTATTGTTCCAAACCTTGCCGAAAGTGAGTCCGAATTACACTGTTGGAAACAATTTCATAAAATATTTTTCGGTTCAAATTGCGTCTCCAAATTGGCACCATCTTGTTCTTCTCAAAATTTTGATCATAACGGAGATATTCGTTGTGAAAAACGGAGAAAATTTGATCCACAAAATCCAACTTACAGTGTTTGGTCTCCTACCCCCACCGGAGAAGACGATCAGAAAATTCAATGCCAAGAAGAAGACTTTGATTTGCAAATTGAGAGGTTTGGGCTGAATTCAAAATTAAAAAGAAAAGACCCAAAGATCAGATTTACTGCAAGGAAATCTGTCCCATTGGGTTTAAATATTAAAAAGAAATCTTTTGGGCCAATCCAACAATCGCCCCAAGACAGCCAGGCGGAGCCCAACAGTCTAAAGCCTCAAGAACCGCCCAGCCCAGCAACTTAACCCAGCAGCCCAACGCTCCAACCCAGTGCGCGCCCAGATTCGCGCGTCAACCCAGCGCCCAGTGCACTGCACCCGGACCCGCGTCTGTCGACTCCGCTTGACCCGCGTCCGTTTGGCCCATGCGCTGACCCGCGTGTCACGCTAGCTCGGTCTCAGTCAGTCCAAACCGGCCCAGCACAGTACTTAGACCGGCAACAGCCTGGTCCAATCAGTTTTTTGGCTCGTTCTCGCTTATTTCAAGGTCGTTATCAGTCATTCAAAAGCCAAAATTTCCAGAATTCTTCTAGGATTTTTTTCGTGGATCGTTGTACTAAATTTCCTGAGAACAAAATTCAAGGATGAGGCTATCCAAGGGTGTTATCAAGGAAAACATCCAAAGAAACATTATTTCAAAGGCACCATTGTGTTCCTTGGGCTCGTAACTATTATTACAATACTCATAAGCAAAGTATTGGGTTTACAAGGCCATTGGGTTTTCATCATTCTTCTTACCCAAGACAATAGAACCGTTCTATTCCTTCACATCATCTTCAACACAAGGCCCGATTCAACAACTACAAGGCTTGTCCTTATTAAGACTTGTTGTTGTCTTTAATTTTTGTTTATTTTTTATTTTAGTATTGTAATATTCACATTTGAATTTTCATAGTACCACATTTTGTTTTAATATAGCTATTAAAAATACCATGGATTCTTCAAGAATCGAGATGCTTAGTGGAAATAATTTCCGAGTATGGAAACGCCATATTTCTTATCTTCTTACACATGAGAAAACATTGCATACTTTATCCACTTCTAAACCAGATGATGATTCTAATTGGTTCCAAAATAAATGGATAGAAGATGATGTAATGGCAAATGCAACTATGTTACATAATATGAAAGATAACATCATTCCGCTTTTTGAAGAACATGAGACTGCAAGACAACTAATGGAAACACTAGAAAGTACATATGGAGTTCGATCGGAAACTCAAATTCAATTGCTCTTGGACAAATATAATAACACTCGTATGAGTGATAATGATAGTGTTGGTGATCATGTTAATCAAATGGAATTAATTGCTAAAGAATTATCCAATGCTGGTCACGTTTTGTCGAACAAGATGCAAGTAACTACCATACTTAATAGTCTTCCATTGTTTTGGGATCATGTTATCACATCTTTAACTCATAGCGGATGAGAGATTTCAATGGTAACATTGCCTGTACTTTTAGTTTTGGAAGACGAAAGAATGAAGCACAGGCGTAAAAAAGGATTGTCTTCTAACTTGTTAATGGCACAATCTTCACCACAACCACAGAATAATACTCACACACCATTTAACAAGAAAAAGACGATTTCTTTCAAGAAAAAATGGAAGAAGGGATTTTAGAAAGGATGGAAGAAACCGCAAGAATGGCAAAAACAACATCATAAGCATCAGATAGGCCCATGTTACAAGTGCGGTCAAAAAGGTCATATCAAAGCCAATTGTTCTCAGAAGAAGCGGAAAACGGATCATAACCCTGTTGCCATGACAATTTCTAAAGCAATGGTGCTTGAACCTTCATCAAATTCATGGTGGATTGATTCTGCTGCAACTAGGCATATTGTGCAAAATAAATACATGTTCATGGAGTTTATTGCAAAGAAGGTTGGTGAACACAGAATCTACATGAGCAACAACTCCTATAGTGATGTTTTGGGCATCGGCAATTGTCAATTCTCTATTAATGGAACTTCTATTGTGCTTCATGATGTGCTTTATGTACCTAACACTCGGCGAAATTTAATTTCAATTCCGGTGTTAACTCAAAAAGGTTTTGAGATTACTTTTAGGTTTAACACAGTATTGATTAAGAAAAGAAGTGTACTAGTGAACGGTGTAAGAGTGAATGACATGTACTCTCTTCCTATTGATAATAAAGTATGTATTTCTGATTATTTGCATGTTTCTACTAGTAATAGTTCTTATTTGTAGCATTTAAGGTTAGGTCACATTAATAAAAATAAAATATCTCGAATGTTTAACAGTGGCTTATTGTCTAACGTATGTTCTGATGATTTTGATATATGTGAACCATGTATCAAAGGCAAAATGACTAGTAAGCCATTTTTTAAACATTGGAAATTATCGGAATTACTCGAAATAATTCATTCGGACATTTGTGGACCTTTAAGAACTAAAACTCATCAAGGCATGGAATACTTTATTACTTTCACTGGTGATTATTCAAGATATGGACATATCTACCTTCTTAAACACAAATCAGAAGCAATTGAAAAGTTTAAGGAATATAAATTAGAGGTAGAAAAGCAACTTGGTCGGTCCATTAAACACTTGAATAATGATAGAGGTCGCAAATATGAAGCTATGGATTCTTTCTGCAAGGACAATGGCATAAAATATTTGTTTACAATGCCATACACACCACAACAAAATGGGGTCGCAGAAAGACGAAATCGTACTCTCATGGACATGACACGGTCTATGATGGCTTATGCTAATCTTCCTATTCATTTTTGGGGGGGAAGCCTTGTCCACCGCTGCGTATATATTAAATAGAGTCGAAACAAAAGCCAAACCTCTAACTCCTTATGAATGCTGGCATGAAACTAAACCTAATGTTCAAAATCTCAAAGTTTGGGGATGTAAGGCACATGTACTTATTCCCAAACTTTTAAGGGATAAATTGGGAAGCAAAACTTGGGAATGCAAGTTTATTGGTTATGTCAAAAATGGGAGTGATTATCGTTTTTACCATCCCGAACGTGGATTAATAGAAAGTAAAGATGCTATTTTTCTTGAATCCACTGATCTTGTTACTCCTATTGACCAAATTGAATTGCTCTCTGAAGTATCTCAGGATTCTTCTCTTCATTTTTTGTCACATAGTCCACATATTCTTTCTGAACCATCTAATAGTGGGAGCAAACGTAACCTACATAACGCTGTTTTACCTGCTTCGAATCCTGAGATAAGTGGGCGTAAGAGAGCAAGACGTTCATCTACGTTTTTGAAAGATCATTATGTTTTTCAAGTTGAAGAACTTAATAACTTAGTAGATGATCCTACTACTTATAAATAAGCAATGAGTAGCAATTATGCTACACAATGGCTTGAGGCAATGAATGAAGAACTTGACTCGATCAAAAAAAATGATGTTTGGGAATTAACTGATCTCCCAAATGGAAGAAAAGCCATTGGTTGCAAATGGATTCTTAGAAAGAAATTCAAAGTAGATGGAAGTTTGGAAAAATACAAGGCCAGGTTAGTAGCCAAGGGTTTCACTCAACAACCTGGAATAGACTTCATAGATACATATTCTCCTGTTGTAAAATTTTCCTCAATAAGAATTCTAATGGCGGTAGTCGCTAGGATGGATTTGGAATTGTATCAATTAGATGTTAAAACAGCTTTTCTCAATGAAGAATTAAAAGAGGAAATTTATATGATGCAACCTGATGGTTTTCAAAACCAAGGCAATGAACATAAAGTTTTCAAGTTGAAGAAATCTCTATATGGACTTAAACAATCTTCAAGACAATGGTACTTGAAATTCCACCAAGCCATTTTAGAAATGGGCTATGTTGTGAGTCTGTTAGATCACTGTGTTTATATCTGGAAAAATGATGACAAGTTAACAATATTGTCTTTATTGACATATTATTAGCAGGAAATTGTCCAGATATGATTATAAAAACCAAAACTTTCTTAGCATCTGGATTTGAAATAAAAGACATGGGTCATGCAACCTATGTTCTAGGAATTAGAATTTTAAGAGATAAAAATGCAAAATTATTATATCTAGATCAAGAGAAATATCTAGACAAGGTGCTCAAAAGATTTAATATGAATAACTGTAATTCTTTAAGTATGCATGTTTGCAAGGGACAAAGTTTTAGTAAAACTATGAGTCATCAAACTAAGTTTGACATTGAGGAAATGAGAAATGTCCCGTATGCTCAGGCAGTAGGCAGCCTAATGTATGCTATGATAAGCACTAGACCTGACATCTGTCATGCAGTCGGATTGGTAAGTTGGTTTGAATCCAATCCAGGTAAGGAACATTGGCAAGCAGTCAAAAGAATATTCAGATATTTAAAAGGCACTAAAAATTTAAAGTTATGTTTTGGTTTGTGTGATCTAGACATAAAAGGATACACTGACGCGGATTTTGCAGGAGATGTAGATGATAGAAAATCTACTAGTGGTCATGTGTTCTTGTTTGGTGGAATAGCAGTTTCTTGGTTAAGTAAGAAACAGAGTTATATTGCAAAGTATACTATGGAAGCTGAATACATAGCTTGCAGCACATCCGTTAGTAATGCGGTCTGGATAAAACGATTTGTTGACAGTTTATAATTAGGTATACCTGCCAGACTTGTCAATATGTTTTGTGACAATCAGTACGCCATCTCATTAATAAAAAGTGGAGCAAATAGCTCTAAGGGAAAACATATTGATATACGTTACCACTATATTCAGGACATAGTGGAGAGACGTGAAATTAAAGTCAGCTATATACCCTCAGAAGAGATGGTGGCTGACCCTATGACCAAAGGGTTGTCTCTGGAAAAATTCAGAGAACATGTAACTAATATGGGATTGAAAAATACCTAGCTAGGTGATTTAGCTACTTATATAAGAGCATAGTCGGATGACTCTGGGGACGCCTAGATAACCGATGTTTTGCGACTCTATCTTGCATGGAAACATGTGTTTGGTTAGGTAACAAAATAGAGGAACAGACAAGGTACAGATATTATAGTTAGCATGAGATGTAAAGTCCATAATATGCAACGTGCTAACTAGATGATATTATCTGCTTGATCAGCAAAAAGTCATTGATAAGGTGCGTTAAGGAAAACCTTCAGGAATGGGTCTTAAATGAAGTACTTAACAATAATTTTAGTGCAGGTTGACACATAAAAAATGTGTACGGCTGAAGTCGTCAATGGTGATTAGGTATGGACTATGAACCCATCACTGAAAATTGATGCCGTTCACTTGTTATATAGTGAATTGAAGTCATCTGGAATGTGTTGTTAGTGGGAGAACACATTTGTACGGGTGCGGTCAGATTGGTGACAAAAACATGCGCACGTATGACCAAGTCACAATCAGACGTCGATCTGTGAGGTAGTATCATAGATGAAAGTTGACATGAGGCAAAATTTTGGTACCGAGATAAACATGCTCAACTTGGGTTTTTTTTTTTTTCACCTCATTATAATGTGATCAAGTGGGAGATATTAGATTAAATGTGACCACATCATAATATGGTGTGCCTCTCCATACTTGATCATTTCCAACTAACAAGTGTATATCTTCCCGCAAGAAAACGGAATGATCTGGTAAGTCAAATTTGAACAAAACGGGTGCATTGATTCCAAAGGTTGTGACCTTTGGCAAATGAGTGCCATTGTGGTTATAAATAAACATTGGCAGAATGTTTGCTTTACACACATTAAAATCCATTGTAAAACCAACATACCAAGACCCAGACTTTGTTTCCGGATTATTTCGTCTTGCGTGATAAATACCCTCACGGGATCATCGATCACTTAGCTATTGTAAAGTTTATCTTTCACATACTACAACAAAACACTAGTCACAATTCAAAATCAGAAATGGAATTAGGATAACACTATGAGAGGTCATGATTCTCCTGTTTCTATGAAAATTTTTATTTATCGTAACATTTTTAAAATATATATCTTATTTTATAAATAAAATAGCATCTCAATATAATATATATATATATATATATATATATCTCATTCTTTTACCATCTTAAATTTTTTATTTTTTATTTTACATAAAAACAAAGTCGTTTATCCCGATAGAGATTACTTCTATGGTATTTGAATATTTTTATGAGTATATATATAGTTTATATATCATATTGTACATACATGTGAGTTTGTATGCATAGTAAAATTTATTTTTAAGACCCTCCAGGGATAAAATTCTAATTCCATCCCTATTTAATATATATATATATATATATATATATATACATACACACATGTATAAATGAATGAGTGTATAGTTTAACACAAACAAATATATATAAAATGCATATATGTTTCATTTGCATGTAAATTTGTATGGGCATCAATAATGGCTTTGAAATGTTCAAGACTAAAAGTGGGGTGGATGTGTGATAAAATTGCATATATAGGATTTAAGTTAGAAGAAAAAACAACATGTTGGTTGGCTTTAAATCTTGGAGAAAAAGCAGGCTAGCGGAGAAAACGACTCTAATAAAGAGTAGGTGGAAAATTGTGGTGGCAGTTCTCCATGATTAATTTAAAGAAGAGTCTCTCTCTCTCTCTCTCTCATGCACTTAATGTACCTCTCTCTCTCTCTCTCTCAAATGATAAACTTGTTTGATGTTTGTCCGATGTTGAGCTATATTTTCATCTCAACAAAACACATTGCCAATGATATTTTGTGGGTGTGTTAGATCTTTAGGCCCTCTTTACTTGTGTTTTTAATTTTTTTTTAATTTTTTGGATCTGTTTTTTTTTATTTTTTTATTTTTTTGTAGCTGCAAGGGATGGTATGTCCTTTAAGTGAGTTTGACAACAGCTTAAGCCTTGTGTCGATAAAAAAAAAAAATAAATAAATAAATAAAAAAAACAAAAACAAAACAAACAAAACAAAACAAAACAAACAAATAAACATTTTTAAGTTTCATATTCCAGATCGAAGGCCCTCAATTGTTAACTTGTTTTTATTAAGTAGATGTCATTAGTAATGCACAAAATTCAAAAAATTTGGTTATTTATCTAAACCTAAAAAAAAAAAGTTAATGATGTCTGGAGAAATTATTCAATGCTCCTAGCATAAATTTAGGTAGTACTCTAAATAAGTAGTCATTGGTCTAAATAATGAGACTTATTATTTTTATGTTAGAATTTAAAAAAAAAAATGTCAAGTGTCAATCTATAAATAGCACGGGCATGAGCAATGAATAGTTTCTCATGAGGCCTCACATCAAATCATAAATAAAAATCAAAAAGTGAAGCCTCATATGTTTTTTAAAGTTGGGAGATGTATTGAATGAAAAAAACTTTTAGCAGCCATTTAATGACAAAAAAAAAAAAATTGACCTTTCTTCAAATTTTAATGAAAATCTTATACAACATAAGTTTTTTTTTTTTTTTAAATTTTGAGAGTTGAGGACATGTCCTCTTCTACTAGCCGTCATATATATATATATATATATATGTATATATTTTCCACCAATGCATAACAATATTAGCACACGCGTGCATATATAGTACCATTCCATGCGAAAGTAACTTCGTGCTCACATGAGATCCTTCATAGTATGGGTTGTGTACTTTAAATTTATATTATACATTAAAACTCTAAATAATTTTTTTAATATTTTTGTGACTATATAGCACAATTACATAGATACATACTACAACAAAACATTAGTCACAATTTCAAAATCAGAAATAGAATTAGGAAAACACTATGAGAGGTCATGACCCACTTATTTCTGTGAAAAAATTTATTTATCATAATATTTTTAAAACATATACCTTATTTTATAAATAAAATAGCATCCCAATATAAAATATATATATTCATTCTTCTACCATCTTAAATTCTTTTTTTATTGGGTAAATTACAAATACACCCCCTGAGGTTTGATTAAAATACGAATCGCTCCCTGTGATTTTGAAAATTACATGTCACCCCTCGAAATTTCTAATTTCATAACAAATTGCCCTTTTTATTAATAAATCATCAAGT
Source organism: Camellia sinensis (assembly GCF_055761805.1). NCBI lineage: Eukaryota > Viridiplantae > Streptophyta > Magnoliopsida > Ericales > Theaceae > Camellia > Camellia sinensis. The sequence goes on along the minus strand of NC_138973.1, from coordinate 101,446,610 downwards.
CAATTAATAATTTTTAATGATGTTAAAAATATGTTTCAATTAATAATTTATGTAATTTTATTATTGTATCGGAGAACAATTATGAATTTCATTTTTTGAGTTAATTCTGTTAAATAAAAAATTCTAATAAGGAGATATTTGTAATTTTTCAAACTAAAGGGAGTAATCTGTATAAGCAAACCTCAGGGGGTGTATTTGTAATTTATCCTTATTTATTTTACATCAAAAAAAGTTCTTTATCCTGACAGAGATTACTTCTATGGTATTTGAATTTTATATGAGTATATATATAATTTATATATCATATTGTACATACATGTTTGCTTGTATGCATGGTGAAATTTTTTTTAAAACGCTCCAATGATAAAATTCTAATTTCGTCCCTATTTGAAATATATACATCCACATGTATAAATGAATGAGTGTATAGTTTAACACAAACAAATATATGTATATATATATAACGCATATATGTTTCATTTGCATGTAAATTTGTATAGGCATCAATGATGGCTTTGAAATGTTCAAGACTAAAAGTGGGGTGGATGTGTGATAAAATTGCATATATAGGATTTAGGTTAGAAGGAAAAACATGTTTGTTGGCTTTAAATCTTGGAGAAAAAGCAGGCTAGCGGAGAAAACGAAATAAAGAGTTGGTGGAAAATTGTGGTGGTAGTTCTCCATGATTAAAGAAGAATCTTTCTCATGCACTTAATGTACCTCTCTCTCTCTCTCTCTCTCTCTCTCTCTCTCAAATGATGAACTTGTTTGATGTTTATCCGATGTTGAGCTATATTTTCATCTCACCAAAACACATTGCCAATGATATTTTGTGGGTGTGTTAGATCTTTAGGCCCTCTTTACTTGTGTTTTTATTTTTATTTTTTATCTTTTTATTTATTTATTTTTTTTCTTTGTAGCTGGAAGGGATTGTATGTCTTTTAAGCGAGTTAGACAACAACTTAAGCCTTAAAAAAAAAAAAAAAAACAGACAAACATCTTTATGTTTATATTCGAGAAGGCCCTCAATTTTTTATTTAATGATATATTTGTTTTTATTAATTAGATGCCATTAGTTTTTTTTTTTTTTTTTTTTTTTTTTTTTTTTTTTTTGATCGGCAAAAGAGAAACTTCATTGATGAAAGACAACCGAATTACATCAACAAAGAGGAGAAACCAACAAGAAGAAGCTCCAAGTTGGTGAAACTCCAAGTTGGTGAGAAACCAACAAAACAAGGAAAACAAAGATAAAAAAACACAAAAAAAAAACTGCAGAAACTTGGAGCATCAAAATAGCACCAAAAACCGAACAAGCTCACACCAAAAACTGAGACCAGCAGCACAACTAAGAATCACCCTTGTACAACAACTTACAGCAGCACTAACTGAGACCACCAAAAAACTGAGACCAGCAGCACAAACTGAAACCACCAAAAACTGGATCTTCTGGCACAGCTTTCTTCACAATCTTTCCTATTCCTAGCCCCCTAATAATCACCCTTGTACAGCAACTTACAGCACCTTACTGTTTGACCTTCCCCTCTTTGATGATTCTCTTTTTGTCCTTACGCTCTAGGTCCATGATCTTATTTAAGGCTACATCCTCTTGACCATTGAAGTTGATACCAAGAGTTTTCCCCAATTGGATGGTAGCTGTGGCTTCTTGAAGAAGGTAATTATTCAGGCTTGATTCAGACTCAGACAGTTCCGACTGTGCAATTGCTGCTGCTGCTGGTCTGTATATGATAGATTTTGAGGTGGGTTTGTTGACAGCTTTGTACCCATGGAGTCTGGAGAAGGTAGTAAAACCCTCTAGGTGGGCCTTTTGTTTCCCCTTTTTCTTTACATTTCGAAGAGGTTTTGAGATAGCAGCTGATTGCCTAATATGGCCTGAATGGTTTAGGCACAAAGCCAAGAGCCCATTACAACCAGGTTTAACATTACAAGGCTCAATAGGCCTGGAGAAAGGATCACTAACAAGGTTGTTGCTAATTGATTGGGCCAGATCCACTTCCAAATTAATGCCAGGCTGGAGACCCTCTCTAGACCCACTAAAGCTTTTCATAAAACCCTGTGTAAAGACTTGCTCAACACACCTCTGATTGCCATCATTACTTTTAGGACTGTGCATAGGCTCTTCCAGCATCATTACCTCTACATACGCTCCCTCCTTGCTGCAGCTTTCTGAATCCAACTTTGTCTCCTCAACTACCGTGTTTGCCTTCTTTCCAATGCGACATGCAGTAGGCTCCTTCCTCGGTACTACCTCATTGGTGTATACCAACTCAGCAGCAAGCTTGTCACATCCTGCTGCCACCTCATCATCATCTTCATACTCCCTACAGCCCTTCTCTAGGAAAGTCTCTTCCTCTTTACTAGAACAAAGAACATTAGAACTACAATCTTCCATACCATTAAGCTTCATGATGCTAAGATCTGCACTATGATCTTCACACACAAGGATGGGGTGGACTTTACCCTTACACTCCAGCAAAATAGTTTTGTTGATAGGCTCCATACATGACGTAACCACTCTGACTTCGGCGTAGGAGAAGGATTTTGGTTGACAGATATCCCCATCCAAATTGAGAACAGAGCCCCAAATACTTCCAATGCTGTTAAGTGTGTTTCTGTTCCAACAATTTAAGGGGATGCCATAACATCTCAACCACAAGCATCTCTCTTGTTCATAGTGGAAATCTGGTTTCCATTCCACCACAAACTGGCTCCAATCTTTGAACCAATCTTTAATATTACAGATATTAGACTTCAGCTCCTCTGAAGATTTGAAAGTTAAAACTACATCACAGCCTCCCCCTTGTCTAACTAGAACCTGGTCCAGACCATTTGCCTTCAGAGCTTTACCAATATCATGAGTGGAATACTTAGCATTGAGTCTGATTATTACACTATCATATAGCCATCCATGACCAACTTCATCAACTTTTATGTTCATGCTAACATTACCAGCTGCAGTGGGTGGTTCCCCTTTTAATACCTCTGCAAAGGATCTTTGATCTACATATGGAGCTTTACCTTTCATGCTGGTTGTTGTGAAGAATCTTTTGGTATTCTGTGATAACCCTCTGTTTTGGTCATCTCTGTTACCCCTGGCATGTGTAGCTTTCTTGACTTGTAGCACCATATCATCCACCAACATACCATTCGCTTGTTGGATGGCAATGTCTGCTGCAACGGGGCAATCAAATCTTAGAAACCCGAATCTTGATTTTGACACTATTCTTCTTTTAAGAGGTATAAAGACATTCTTCACAATGCCAAACTTTGTGAAGAGTTTGAACAAAGACTCAGCATTCGTTGCTCCTGGAAGATTATCCACGAAAACCGTAAAAAGTCCCTGCATTTCTTCAAATTGCTCCGTTAATAGAACACTTTCCATTAGATGCCATTAGTGACGCACAAAATTCAAAAAAATTGCTTATTTATCTAAACCTAAAAAGAAGATAATGACGCGTCGAGAAATTATTCAATGTTCTTGATGTAAATTTAGGTAATGCTCTAAATAAGTAGGTATTGGTCTTAATAATGAGACTTATTACTTTTATGTAAGAATTTTAGAAAACAAAAAGTGTTAAGTGTCAACCTATAAATAGAAGGGAGATTGTTCCATGAGCAATGAATAATTTCTCACGAGGCCTCCCATCAAATCATAAATAAAAATAAAAAAGTGAAGCCTCATATGTCTTTCTTTTTTTTTCCTTTCTACATTTCTATTGGATCAGATAAGTAAAAGGCTCATTTGCTAGAATATTTCAGATAAATGTTACGTTTTTTGGTTTCATCCCAAAAATAATGTATACCAACATCTTCTAATAATATTAACATTTTTTCCTCTAAATTTAAAAGAAAATTAATATGTTTAAATGTCAAAAGGTATCTATTTGAGATTCTTCTCTTACGTCAAAAATGGATCTCCCAATGTGGTTGTTTCACTAACAAAAATAATTACAGTAACAAAATAATAAAAAAAAAATTTTTTTTAGAAACATTCATTTTCAATTATGTATGGAAACAGTTTCTAAAAATTCAAAATCATCATTTCGGTATTTCTTAAAAGTGGATTATTTTTTTTAAAAAAAATAAAGTGAAATTTGTTTTTGAAAACATTTCGCTAAGGGTCAGTGAAGATCAATCGGCCAGTAATCTTTCGTGGTTAGATGAGGTGGTCAGGGATGGATCATAATTTGAACTTTGGGGGGCAAAAATACATGTCATTTTTCATCAAAAAAGTTATTATAAAATTTTAAATTTTAATTTATATTAGCACAAAAAAGTAGATAATATTATTATTAACTGGACATTCTTTGTCAGCATAATTGAGAATAAAAATATAATCGAACATTTTTTTTTGGTCTAAATTAACTTAACAAAAATAGTAGTAACTGTTATTATATCTCCGTCTACTAAAGTTAATTATTTGAAAATATTGTAATTGTCACTTTTTATATTATATATAAAAATATCTATGATAGGTTCGATATCAAAACCTTAAGTAACATATTTTTCTTAATAAATATGATCAAATAACTTGTTACAAAATCATTTTACATCTTATTATGCAATTTAGTTTAAAAAATTTCATAGTTGAAAATGTATGGGTTATGAGTAAAATGATAATTCATTTCAATAAGCGGTATTAAATTTCATGAACTCATTTTTAAGAATTTCATGTTAAACGTAGTCCTGATTTTCATTTTGAAACATTGTTTTTATTTCTAGAAAATGAACCAAAAAAAGAATGAATAATGCAAAATAATGTACGTAAGCCATCCTAGCTAACGAGGGGAGAGAAGGAGAATAATTATTTTAAAAGTAAAAGTAAATATATTTTGTCATTTCAAAAAATTGTAAAAGCGTTAGAATCGATTCAATTTTTAAAACAAATTAATAAACCTATTTTGGTTTCAATTTTTTTTAAAAAAATTAATAAATAAAAGCAAACGCAAAAAAGGAAAGTGGTAAAAAATTGTTCCCAACTACAAGATTTGCGTGTTCACTATAAAATAAGAAGAAAAGAGAAATTAAAACAAAAACAAATCAGTGTGTTTGGTTTTAATTTTTTGAATTTAATTTTTTAGAAATTGAGTTTTTTTTTTAGTGAATATTTTAAAATTTTAAGCAATTTTTTTTATTTTTTTATATGGACCTTATTAGATGTATATAAAAAAAGAAAATATTTGTAATAAAATATTTTAAAAAATCAATAAATACACAAGAATACAAAAAACTTACAAAATTCTTATATTTTTGATATTTAGTGAATTTTCTAAAAAAAAAATTTATAAATATTATACTTTTTAAATATATTTATACTAAATATATCTAAAAAAAATTAAAAAAAATCTTAAAATATTAAAAAATTCAATAAAAACAAAAAAAAATACAAAAAAAATAATAATAATAAAAAAATTCTAAAAATTCAAACCAAACACGCGAATTCTTCCTCAAGTTCTTTTCAATAGTTTTCAGCACGTGCCGTGCACAATTAGTATTTGTTGTTGATAAATGCATATTGACACTTGTCACGTGAAACTTTCCCAATTAATCATTGCCAACGCAATGATTAACTTTATATATCAACTTCAATTTGAATAAAAAAAAAATAAAAATGTATAAACTTCAAAATATGACACCAAAGTCTCATTTGGAAATAGATTATTTTAATATTTGATAAAAAAATATATAAAAAAATAAAAATAATAATATGACAATTTATAGTAATTTTTTAATTTTTTGACTAAAATGTATAGTTGACAAACGACACCGTAGTTATGGAAAAATACTTCGCTCTTGAATCTGGTAGGTTCAAAATTATTCAATGAGTATTAAGGTCTATTTTGGAAAGTGGTATTCAGCTTTTAACCTACTTCTTTCTATCACAAAAAAATAAAAATAAAAAATAAAAAATTAACTTTTAACCATCCACCTTTAAATGCGGGGGATGGATAAACTTTTGTGTTGTAAAAAAAAAGAAAGAAAAGGACTTCCACTCTTGCTAAAAAAAGGGCTTCCACTCTTCCTCTCTTCCGTTAATTTAGTTTCAGAATTATGATTTGAACGTAAAATTATATTTTGAGTTTTGAATTTTTAAATCATGATTTGAAAAGAAAAAATTTATTTGGTTATGAATTTTAAAAATAGTTTTGGGATGAATTATAATTTTTTTTAATTGATTGATGAATAGAATGTAAGAGGGAAAGGAAGAGATGATAGAGAAAATGTGATTGATTGATTGAATAATAACAAATAAATAAATAAGAGAAGAGACAAATTTTGAAAATAATTTTGAATTATATTTTAGAAATATATTTAGTTAACATGTTTCATTTAAATTATAATTTAAAAATATAGTTAAGTTTTAAAAAGTAAATCAAACACTATCCTATATTTTCTTTTTCTTTTTCTTTTTTTTTTTTTTTGAAAAGTAATATATATTGTTTTTTGTGGCCCTGCTAGGCCAACATGGGGAATCTTTAATTAACTTTGGAGCTCCTCATCTGAGTGAGTAAAAGTTTCATGTAGAGTGATTATAGTGTGGGACTTAAAAGTTCATGCAAAGCTACTTTAATGGGCACTCCATCTATATTTGGTGAGTATATACATCCATTCTTATATTACATTATAAATGAAAGAAAATAATTTAAAAAATAAAAATTTATATAAGATACACTATAACAAAAAGCACTTTTGACGATCAAAACTGTATTTTTCGTCGCTGAAAGTAGTAGAATTGGCGACTAAAATGAAATTAGTCGCTAAAATTGATCACTTTTGCCGACTAAAAGAGTTTAGTCGCCGAATGTAGGGGTTTTAGCGACTAAAGGTGGTTTAGTAGCCAAAAGTCATGGTTTTTGGTGACTAAAAATGATTTAGTAGCCAAAAGTGATGGTTTTGGCGACTAAACGGCAGTTTGGTCGCCGATTATAGGTGTTTTGCAGACTAAAAATAGTTTAGTCGCTGAAAATGAAGCTTTTTGGCTACAAAAAAATAAATTAGTAGCTAAAGGTCAAGAATTGCCGACTAAAATGCAATTCAGTCGCCCAAAGTGCTACCCTTAGGCGGGATTTAATTCTTTTAGCGACAGAAAACAAATTAGTAGCCAAAAATGGAGAATTGGCGACTAAAATTCAGATTTAGTCGCCAAAAGTGCTATCCTATTTTTTTTAGTAAATAATTTATTTTTTACATAAAATATATTAAATAAAAATAATTATTTTTATATATATAATTTTGTATTAATACCAGTCAATATAGTATATAAATAATAAATGTTGCATTAATATTTATGTGATGTTGTAGTGGCGTAGTGGGGAGATAGTATTGGTAAAGGTTGAGAATGTTGGGACATTGTGGGTTTGAAACTTGGGACGAGCAGAGGCAATTTTTTTTTTTTTTTTTTCTGAAAAATGGTTTTGGCGACTAAAGTCTGTGGTCGCCGAAAGATATACTTTTTGGCGACTAAAAGTTTAGTCGCAAAATGTATAATTTCCAAAAATGGAATTGCATTTGGCGACAAATTCTTTCGTCGCTGAAGACCTGTATATTGCCGACTAACAGTTTTTAGTCACCAAAGGTATTCGCGACCATGTATTTGCGACAAAACCGGTGACTAAAAGTTTTTGTCGCCAAAGGTGTTTTTTGTTGTAGTGATATATTCCCACATCATTATGTATAAAAATTTTGTATAAAAAATTATTTATATAATGTTACTCATAAATAAACACTTCAATTGATTTTTCACAAAAATAAAGGTGTGTAAAGTTAATTTTTATATTAAAATTAATCACATACAAATATATTTTTATAATAATTGTTTAAATATTCACGGTATTTATTGTTTGAGCAAAAATGTAATAAGCTGACACTGTAAAATAATCTAGTTTTCTATTCTTCTTAATCAGCTCCTATCATTTCATTTTGCACATGCATCACGTGTGCATGGTCATTCTAATTATATTATAAATATAACACATCAATTAGTGTGAACACAAAAATGAAATTATGTTAAGGTTTTTTTTTTTTTTTTTTTTTTTTCAAAAATCCACAAATGACTAATGTCAACTTTTGTTCACCAAAATAAGTAAACATATAATATCAACTCTTCAATTAATTTAATAAAATTAGTTACACGGGCATTGGACGTCATATATACATATGATTTATATAATTCGTTTCTTGTGTCGATTTAGTCAGTTATAATTTTGTATCAGTTTTACCTTTTAATTTTCACAATTTGCCAATTTGGTTTGATTGATAACCTATGTTAAAAATTTAGATAGAAATCAAGAACAAAATAGTATACTTAGTGTAGGGATCCACCCAACAATGTGTTTAATTAGTATATTTGCCAGTATATTTGTTAGGGTCTCTAACATGGAAAAAGCTTGCGATTTCCAAATTTACCTCTAATGATATGGATTGTTTCGTATTGCCTATTGATTCATGTAAGAATCAAACACTTATGATACAAAGCTTACAATGTCATTATAACTAAATTTAAAAATGATATTTTAAGTTAGTGTTTAGATAATGGATTTAGGTAGAAATTTAAAAAGAAAAAGAGAAATAAAGAATTTAAAAAAAAAATTAATTTACTTGCAATTTTTTTTTATTTTATTTTAAATCTCTATTCAAATTCATAATCCGAACACAATATAAAATTTAGCAAAACTCCTCCAACATTGTTAGTGGACGGACCTACGCCAAAAGTAGACCCATGAATTGGCAGGTGGGCATGCATGAATAGACTCTACAGATGATGTGGAAGATGAGATGGATGTCTCAATAAGGTTGTGTGGCTATGGATCCTTATTTTAATCACAAAAAAAAAAAAAAAAAAAATATCACTTTGACAGGTAATTGAGAAGCTAGGTTGTCTCAAGAGTGTCTCTCATTTCCTACCCTTTTTCTCTTCTTTTCCCTTGCAATTTATTGGTTATGCTTGTACTTTGTTGTTTAAAGTTTATTCACATACCTAAACTTCTAGGGTATGTTGGTAATCATTCCGTTTTCAATTTTTAATTTATATTCATAAAAATTTTAAAAATTGTTATAAAAACTAGTTTGATAATTTTTTTAGTTTATAAATGGCTGTCTTAGTTTATAAATTTGAAGAAAAAACGTAAATTCAAAAAATGAGTTTACGTTTTTAGTTTTCAATTTTTTTTTCAAATAATATTTTTTTTCAATTAATTTTTTTAATTATTCTTTTCAATTAATTATTTTTTCAATTAATTTTTTTTTCCAAATAAATTTTTTTCCCAATTAAATTTTTTTCAATTAATTTTTTTTCAATTACTCTTTTTAATTAATTTTTTTCAATTATAATATGTGTGATCCCATTGTCATAATAATAAAAATAAAAATAAATATTTTAGACCTGAACAAACATATTTTTTAGTTTATGCTTTTAAAATTTTTTAAACATTTTGTTCAAACCAAATGCGTTTGTAATTTATGTTTTTCTAAAAATAAACAAAAACCAGTTTATAAATTTTTTGTAAACATAAACCAGTTTATAAATTTTTTGTAAACATAAACAAAAAACGTAAACGTTACCAAACGCTACCCTACAATTTTGTTTCTTTTGATTGTCTTGGCTGCAAAGAGTTGTACCTTTCATTACTTCAATTTCATTTGAAAGGTTTAAAAACCCTAAAATTAATAGGATCTCTTGATACTAAGCATCACGGGGTTGGCAGATTAACATCTTTAAGATCTCACTTGCTTCCCTTAACCATATAGTAAGTGCATGTGACGCTGTTGGGTGTAGAAAGGTTTTGTTAATTTCTTGATGGATAAAAGATATAGATGCACAAACATGTTTTTACATCCAATTTGTGGGAAGCAAATTCAACTTGATCAATGCTAACCAAACACGTGGCACCATGCTCAAACCGTCCAATATTCAGAGTTTGAAATTCCGTTAAAGAGTGGAGTAAATCAAGAAGATCAAAACTGTTTGATATGGAAGGTTGAGTCTTATTAGGTAGAGAAGATTAGTTCTCTCTCAAACAATTACAAATTTAAGCATCTGAGTCCCATTGAACATTCTAGTTAGACAGTGCTTATGCTTTTTTAACATGTCCCCAAAGTCAAATCTGTTGAATTTTGTACTCCTCTCTATTCAACTAGTGTGGGCCCGATTTTTGTACAATTAGACACTAAATAAATAAATAAAACGAGAGAATCAAAATAGACATAAGGTGTCTTGTGTCTATTTCAAGGCTTTTTATTTTGAATTTTTTGTATTTCTAGACTCTCTCCGTATAAGTGACCTTCGGCCGAAGTCCAAGTGGACTTGAAAGGGACTAAGGTGTCAGTGTGCTGATGAGAACCAGAGTATGCAGCAAACACAAACACAGAAACACAAACACAGAGCAAACACAGCAACATCAACAGAATATGAAGTCACAACAGCCACAGTGTAGGTTCAGTTAGTATCTGTTAGTTTAGAGTTTGTTTTGTTAGTTTAGAGTTTGTTCAGTTAGTTAGAATTTGTTGTAACAACTTCTTAACCAACTCTCTTGTATGAACTATAAATAGATATAGGCCTCAATATCAAATGTAAGGTGAATGACATATTATTTTCGCATTTCTTGTTATGGTATCAGAGCCAAACAGCTCTCACGAGCAAGATTCAGTCATGGCAGTTTCATCATCTTCTCTACCACCAAATCTCAGTTTACTGATTTCAAATTTTCAGTCTCTAGTAACAGTGAAACTTGATTCTTCCAATTTTCTTATCTGGAAACATCAGCTTCAAAATGTGCTTAGAGCCACAGAGTTGTTTGATTTTGTAACTGGAGTGATTCCATGTCTAGCTCCACAGATCCTTGATCCATCTGGAAAAGTTATTGAAAATCCAGAGTTTGCAAGATGGAAGATCATTGATGCACATTTGTTAAGTTGCATTACTGCAACTCTCTCCTCATCTGTGTTCTCCACAGTTCTTCATTGTCAACACTGTGCTCAAGTTTGGAGTACTTTAGAGAAGAGATTTTCCTTACTCTCTCGATCTCACATACATCAATTGAAGAATAAACTTCAATCAGTCACCAAGAAAGGTCTCTCGATGGAGGAATATTTGACTCAGATTCACAATATTGCAGATCAACTTAGTCTTGTATCAGCTACGGTTGAAGATGAAGATCTGGTTCTGATCACACTCAACGGATTACCAGATGAATATGCAGCTTTGAAAACTACTATTCGTGCCAGAGCAGAGGTGATTACTATGACAGACTTGAGTTCCCTGTTGTGTTCTGAAACAATCCATGTCGAAAATAAAACTAAACATGTACTTATGAGTGATTTACCAATGGCCTGTGCTGTCACTACTGACTCTGCATCTGGATCTGCTGGATCTGCTTCATATCCTTCATCTACTAGAGGATATTCATCTAGCCATAGAGGTAGATATCAATTTCGTGGCAATAGAGGAGGAAGATACAGAGGAAATGGAAGGTATCGCAGAGGAGGTCGATATGGAGGACAGTTAGAGAGATATGATAACAGACATGATAGTCATTCGGGCAATACTTCTTATTCTTACTCTGGTTGTCAAATCTGTGGAGGTCATAACCATAGTGCTTTTGATTGTTGGTTTCGTATGGATTCCACCTATTAGCCTCATCAGGCTTATACTCCATCTAATTCTCAGTCTTTTCCACCTCATGCTTACGCTGCCACTGCAAATCAGTCTTCTTCTAATAACTCTTTTACTCCATCTGCTTCATCCACTCCGTGGTACATAGACTCTGCTGCAACCAATCATATCACCAATGATTTGGCTAATCTTCAACTCTTTCAACCTTACCAAGGCTCAGACCAAGTCACTGTTGGTAATGGTCAGACTGTTCCCATTCAACACATTGGTAAGGGATTACTTCCTACTCCTCAGTATTCCTTTTCTCTTAATAATCTTCTTCATGTGCCTAACATTTCTTCTAATCTTTTGTCTGTTCATCAACTCACCAAGGATAATCATTGTTCAGTTACATTTGATTCTAACTCCTTTGTGGTTCAGGACAAGCATACGAACAAGGTTCTGCATCAAGGACCTAATATTCATGGACTCTACCATTTTGCTGATTCATCCTCTTCCTTGATTCCTCAAGCTTATGTTGCTCAAGCAAAATCTCAAGTCTCTGTGTCTACCTGGCATCAAAGACTTGGTCATCCTTCCGCACTAAAATTTCATCAACTTCTTCAATACTTACCTGGACCCCTATCAAATAAAGATTGTAATTCATTAGCTTGCACTTCTTGTAGTGTTGCTAAGATACATAGGTTGCCTTTCAAGTTGTCTACTTCTACTGTTAATAAGCCTTTTTCTCTTGTGCATAGTGATGTTTGGGGACCATTTAATGCCTCTCTCAATGGTTATAAATACTATCTTTTGTTTGTTGATGATTTCACAAGATTTACTTGGATCTATCCTCTTTATGTTAAGAGTGAAGTTTTTTCCACCTTTCTTTTGTTTAAAGCTTATGTGGAAAAACAATTTGATACAGTCTTGAAAATTCTCAGAACTGATAATGGAACTGAGTTTGTTAATCATCAAATGGATAGATATCTTGCTGAAAATGGTATTCTCCATCATCTCACTTGTCCTTATACTCCAGAACAAAATGGCATTGCAGAGAGAAAACGTCAACACATTGTTGAGACAGCTATTGTACTAATGTATCACTCTAGCATGCCTCTTACCTACTGGTTTGAAGCTCTAGCTACAGCTGTGTTTCTTATAAATAGGATGCCTAGCTTGTCTCTTCGTCATAAATCACCTTTTCAGTTACTCTTTCATGCTCTTCCAGATTATGAATTTTTCAAAGTCTTTGGTTGCCAATGTTTTCCATGGCTTCGACCTTATATTGATCATAAACTTCAACCAAGATCTTCACCTTGTGTTTTCTTAGGCTACCATCCTTCCACTAAAGGTTACCGGTGTTTGGATCCTTCTACTGGAAAAATATTTTTGTCTCGACATGTCTTATTCAATGAGTCTTGCTTCCCATTTGCTACTCATACACCTACTCCTCCTACTCTACCTAATCTTACATCATTTTTCTAGACTTCTTCTCAGTCTACCACCTCTACCAAACCTCACCCGCCTGTCCTTTCCTTATCTTTCTCTACTCCTTCTACCAGTTCTGTTCCTACAACACCTGCTGCTGTGCTTCCTGCAGTCCCTACAGCACCTTCTACCAGTTCTGTTCCTACAACACCTGCTGCTGTGGTTCCTGCAGTTCCTATAGCACCTGTTACTTCTGCTATTCCGGATACTTCTACTGCTGTTCCTATTTCTTCTTCTATTCCTATTGAATCCATTTCTATTCACCTATCACCTCTTCCTTCTCACTCTAATTCTTGTAATACTCACCCTATGACTACTCGGTCCAAAACTTCTTCTCTTTCTCAGCACCTTGCAGCTCCTTCTTGTCATCTTACTCACACTCCTCCAGTTGATCTTACTTGTACTGAGCCTCAGAATGCTACTCAAGCTTTAACTTCTCCTATATGGCTTAATGCTATGAATGAGGAGTTTCAAGCTCTCCATAAACAAGGTACTTGGACCCTTGTTCCTCCTTCTTCTACCAAATCTGCTATTGGCTGCAAGTGGGTGTTTCGTATTAAAAAAAATTCAGATGGTACCATTGCTCGTTACAAGGCTCGCTTAGTTGCGAAGGGCTACTTGCAACAAGAAGGAATCGATTATGATGAAACATTTAGTCCTGTTGCAAAGCAACCGACTATTAGGATTCTCTTATGTCTTGCACTTCAAAATCAGTGGCCTCTCAAGCAGTTAGACATCTCCAATGCTTTCTTACATGGTAAGTTGGATGAAGAGGTATATATGTTACAGCCTCAAGGTTTTGTTGATTCCACATTTCCTCATCATGTGTGCAAATTGCACAAAGCTTTATATGGCCTCAAGCAAGCTCCTCGAGCTTGGTACTCCACCTTCTCGTCTTTCTTACTTACTCAAGGTTTCTGTCATAGTTATTCTGATCCTTCTCTCTTTGTAAAAAAGACCTCTACTAGTATCACTATTTTGCTCATTTATGTTGATGACATCCTGCTAACTGGAAGTGATCCTAATTTGATTCAAGCATTACTTGCTCAGATGCATGTGGCCTTTTCCATGAAGGAACTAGGAGATGTCTCATATTTTTTAGGCATCTCTATTCAAGCTCTTTCCACTGGTTATTTTTTATCTCAGCACAAATATGCACAAGAACTGCTCCATAAAGCTGGTATGCTTCAGTGTAAATCATGCTCCACACCTATTGCACCGAAGTCTTCTGCTGGTCCTTCCTCTACTGATGTGCTTCCTTATGCTCAGCCTTCCTTTTACAGAAGCATCGTTGGTGCTTTACAATACTTAACCATCACACGCCCTGACATTGCCTTTGCTGTCAATCAAACGTGTCAGCATATGCAAGCCCCAACTAATGCTCACTTTGCTCTCGTTAAACGCCTGCTCAGATATATTCAAGGCACTGTTTCTCATGGTCTTACTTTCACAAAAGGGTCTTATGATCTTCATGCCTTTACTGATTCCAATTGGGCCGGGGATTGCACTGATAGACGCTCTACTTCTGGCTTTTGTATCTATCTTGGCTCCAATCTTATCTCTTGGTCCTCGAAAAAAACAACCCACAGTGTCACGATCTTCCACAGAGGCTGAATATAGGTCTATGGCTCACACTACAGCCGAAATTTGTTGGCTCCAACAATTGCTCAAAGAGTTATATGTTCCTTCTTCTGCTGTACCTGTGTTATGGTGTGACAATGTTTCTGCTATGGCCTTAGCCTCCAATCCCGTGTTTCATTCTAAATCTAAACACATAGAGGTGGACTGTCATTTCATTCGGGAAAGAGTGGTCTCTAAACAAATTTCTTTGGCTTATATTGCTACTGATGATCAGATTGCTGATATCTTTACTAAGCCCCTTTCTTCTCCTCGGTTTCTCTATCTTAAATCCAAGCTTCTGGTGCTTCCTAGCCCCATCATCTTGAGGGGGACTGATGAGAACCAGAGTATGCAGCAAACACAAACACAGAAACACAAACACAGAGCAAACACAGCAACATCAACAGAATATGAAGTCACAACAGCCACAGTGTAGGTTCAGTTAGTATCTGTTAGTTTAGAGTTTGTTTTGTTAGTTTAGAGTTTGTTCAGTTAGTTAGAATTTGTTGTAACAACTTCTTAACCAACTCTCTTGTATGAACTATAAATAGATATAGGCCTCAATATCAAATGTAAGGTGAATGACATATTATTTTCGCATTTCTTGTTAGGTCTCATATTCGAATTTAATGTAAAGGTATCAATTTGAGTTATAATCTATTTACTTAACAAGTTGTTAGTAACAACCTTTCATGTGGGAAAAGAAAGAAAAAAAAAGGTGAGAATTTAGTGCACAAAACATATTGTCAATTAGATTTTTGCATACACCAGAACCCGTGAAATATTTTGCTATGATTTGATTATCATGTTTCCTCTCTACATGAAAGTTTGTTTTCCTCCTTCTATGTTGATTGATCGATTTATGATCGAATGTGCAATGTGATGAGGTTTTTGGCCATGTTATTAAAAAGAATTAAAGGAAGCCCTAACATATTTCCCACAAATTATTTTAAAGTTGTTTCACATATTGTATATATGCATGCAATGCACAAATCAATTTCAGGTTAAACTTAACAACTAATAGAATAAAGAGACCAAATTGAGGTCATACAAACCCACCTAAAATGAGAAATTATAATTTGCTCATGGGGCAAATTTAGGTGGTGTCTCAACTTGAATATTGGTTCACAATTTATTTGTCTGCTTTGAGAAGACAATAGGATATTTGGTTAAACATAAATAATGTAAAACAATACTTTACCAAATAAGTTCTCACCTAAAAGACCCTTTCCTTTTAGTAGTCTCATCTCCTTGCAAACGTACAAACCCAGTCTCTGATGTTAGGTTGATTACTTATTTCTAACATAACAATTGAGAGAATAGATAGACCAATTGAAGTCATACCCACCACGAAGACCCATTTCTACTACTTGGTCTAAACTTGAGCACATCTAATTCCTTGAAGAGTAATAGAGAAGTTTATCTTGCAGGATAGGGCTATGGGTACAACAAGGTACTGTGAGAGCTCGATTGGGTCCATTTCGGACCAATTTTAATAATTTTAATTATTTATTATGCAAGGTTTGTTGACTACTATAAAAAAAAAATTAAGATAATCGAATATCTGTAGCAATATGGTCAAATGATATTTATTTTTAAAATAATGAATGACAAATATGATTTTATTAATAAATTACTTTTTTTATAAAAATAAATAAATTATAATTACATATTAATCATATAGTACTAATATCTAATCAATTTGATTTTTACATAAGTAACATAATCAATAAATTTTATAAAATAAACGATCCAAACTATTAAAATAAAAGAGCCCACCTGAACCCTACAGCAGCCTGTCGCGCCATCCTCTCCACTATATTGGGTAGCACTGGAGCTGACACACATTTATCTATAAACTTTAGTCTTGAGTCCAATAAATGTATATGAAGGCCTTGTTCTTTTTTTAATTTTTTCAATGTGATACTCTTTTTGTTTTTGTTTTTGTTTTTTTTAGGTACAGGATCTCTTTTTCTTCACAAATGTACCAAAAATATCTTTAGCTAACCACTATTAAAGAATTGTCACTAAAAAAGTCAACTTATTAGCTAAAAAAATTATTTTACTAAAAAATCTTAGTATCATTAAATTAACTCACTTTTTTGTTAAAAAAAATCTATTTTAGTCATTTTAAAAAATTATTAGAAAAATTAAAAAGTTATCAATATGCCAAATAAATTAGTCTGTTTTTTTTTTAAAAAAAACTTTTTTAGATTCATTTAGATTAGATAATATTAAAATTTAAAAAATAAGTTTGCCTAACAATTATGAAAAAGTGTATTGCTGTATAAAATATATAAATAAAAAATTCAAAATATTGGTCTTTTATCTTTAATGTTGAATTTTGAATTTTTTTTAATTAATTATAGTCATGTAATCTAAGATTAACCTCAAAACAAAAATCAAAATCAAAATTAATCTTAAAAAAAGTTGACAAAAAAACCAGCATAAAGATGGAACACAGGGCCCAACCTTAAGGAACTAATTGTGAGGCTAGAAGCCCAATTTTGAAACCCAGTTTGCTCATATGAAGTTCTAATTCTGGGTCAATTTCATAGCAGAAAAGTTTGAGATCCCAAAATTAGGATCCCAGAATTTACCTAGAATGGGTATGTGTAATGGAGATTAAATTGAAGAAATGTGGGATTTATGAGTGAACTGAATTTGAACCATTGATTGTTGTTTCTAAGTAAATTATGAGGAGATCATTCTGAGTTTGTAGTATTGTTGTTTCTTAGCACCATACTACGCATTCTTGCTATGGTGGGAACTGATAATACTATCAAAAATCAATTATATAAGCACAACAGAACTTTGATTTAAATTTTGAGCAGCACTATGTTCAAATTTTCTTTGGCTTGCACTTATTATCATGTATGGTTGGGAAGGAATAGAAGAATTTTTGCTTAGACTTTTAGTCACAAGGAAGTGATAGTGGCTGGAATAATCAAGGAAGCTAGAGATAGAGCTTGTTCAATCAAGATAGTCAAGAATTCTCTGCAAAATTGGCAAATGTGTATGGATTTGGGGGTTGCCTTGCTCCATACTGCAGACTTAAAAGAGTAGATTCTATACATTTCTTATTGTTTGTTGTTTGATTTGGATCTTGATTTGTTGTGAATTTCAAGAGTTCGGGTGTATGCCCCTGTAACTATTGTATTTGTGTTTCCTTGTGAAATAAAATTTCAAGTTATCAAAATATAAAATAAAATAAAAACAACTTTGATCACATATTGGTCAAGTTTTGGATTTTAATTATATTTTTTTTTTCCATGGAACTTTGCATGGAATTTGTTATTGTTAGATTTTAGTGTAGAAGCCAGGCTTGTGTTTCTCTCCTCAAAGGGTGTTTTACCTCTTGGGCATGTAATAGGCTCATTGTAATATCTATTTTTTGGTATAAAACTTATGACCTACCTACAAAAAAGAAAAAAGAAAAAAAAATTATGTTTTCTCATCCAACTTTTTAAGTCTTCAAAAAGGAGAGAAATAGAGAGATTTGCTCATCAAAAACATTATTTACTTAATGGATCTTCTGTGAAAATTATTTTTCTGAGTAAAATAATTAGTACTTGTTAGGTTTTTATTCTTGGCAATCCCGTTTGACAAAACTCCTTTAAGTTGTATTTGTTTTCACACTTTTTATTTCAGTGAGGCTATGAGTGCTTAGATGCGAATCCAACCCGAATTGTGTCTTGCAGAGAAGTTTGTGATGTTAATATTTTTAAGATTGCCACTTAATACTTTCAAGATTGCCACTTCGCTGATTATGACGGGGATCGAGCTGTCCGGTCAACTCGCGGGGTTCCAGGAGGTAGCGCCCCTTGGCAGGTCCAGGGCAACGCCACGGCGGGGTCGAGAGGCAGCACCCCCGAAGCAAAATGCAAAATTGCATTCAAAGTTGCTTGTCTGCCCTTGCTCGCTCGAGCGAAGACTGCGTCTGGCAAAAAACCTGAAAGAGATGAATGTGCGCTCTAGCGAAGCTTGCGTGGCACGAGCGAAGCCACTTATGAAAAACACGCGTTTTTGGTTCCTCGCTCGAGTGAGAGAGTCTTCGCTCGAGCGAGCATCGCGATTCAGATTTCTATAGGTACGTGTTTCTGTCAGATTTTAGGATTACTTCTCCAGATCTTCTTCTTGAGTTCTAGGGTTTATATCTGGGGATATTTTGCTAGTTTTCTTTGATGTTTTGATTGAGTATTCAACTCATGGTTTAAAGAGTATACAGCAAAGGATTATTTGTTTGTTCTACACAAAAGAGAGAGTTGTTTTTCGGTAGATTATGAAGAATTCGAGCCTGAAGCTTTGGTGGATTCCGGAGTGGCTCATCGTCAAGACAATTCTGAGGTGAAGACGGGGTTGGAAGAGACACATAGAGGTTGGTTCAATTCGGGCGTGAATTCACTAAGTAATTGAGAGTATACTTGTGTAATTCCTTTATATCTTCTTAATGGATTGTTTTGTGGCTGTTGCCCGTGGTTTTTTATTACAATTGGAGGTGTCCAATTGTGATTTTTCCACGTAAAATCGTTGTGTCGATTTGTCTTGATTGCTTGATTGGGATTGTTGTTTACTGCTTAAAATTAATACATAATCACAAATCAACATCTAGGGGATTTCTAGATTTTTCAATACTTTTTTTGAGTACTTATTGAGTGTTAGTTTATTAGAATGGAATAGTCATTCTGTCTCATGTTTGGTCTAGTAAAAAGGAAATAAATTTATATTAAAAATGAAATTATCAGTTGCCAAATTAAGAAAATAGTCATTCTGTTCATAGGGAGACCAAAGGATCATTTTATCTGAGTCTTAAATCATTCCAGAATAACTGTTCATAAAATTGTGATTTGTCTTGTGGCCTTTTCATTTGAGCTCAAGACTAGACCTGCCTTGGGTCCAAACTTGGACACACACACACACACACACACACAGAGAGAAAGGAGGAGGTTATTTGGTGGCTTTAAAATAAAGGTCATGTTGTCTTCGGTTGGAGATTAAGATTGGATCGTCTAGTTTGATTAGTGGGCTCACTTTTGAGGCTCACTTTAATAATATGAACTGTTCACATTTCGTCGAGCACATCATCCATCTAAAATCAAGTTAATCGGACAACGATAATCACGTATTCAAATTAGCTTTGTATGAACTGTTTATTTTCTCACTGTCCATTTTTTTCATACAAAACTAATCCGAACATATGATTGCTATAATCCGTAAAATTTGAATTTTTGCATGGATAGTATACTCAACGAACTCTAAAATATAAACAGTTCGGATCATCGAAGTAAGGCTCAAAAGTGGGCCTACTAACCGGACCGGATGGTCTAATCTTGATCACTAACTGAAGACCAGTTAGACTCTTAAAATAATATCTCTCAAAAGTCAAAATAAAAATATTAAATTTTATAATTTTAACATAAATTTGCCGCTTAAATAACAATATGATTTTACCCAAACTTGAATAAACTACACTGAAAAGCATCAAGTTAATGAGGAACTTCTTGACTAAGAAGTATTTTACCCAATTGGGTACAGATTGGTTTGGCCAACCCAAAATTTGTATTTACTTTGAACTTCTTAGTCTCCATATAGAAGTGGGTGAGTGACCAAGTAGAGATAGAGAGAAGAGAGATTGAACTATTGTCACATTCTTGTTTCTTATTTGGGAATTATTCTGTAAATGATTTGTGTATATACACCACAACTTATTCTAGTATAAACAAAAAACTAGTTCAACAAATTGGCCTAAGAGCATGAGTGAGTTTTTTTTTTATAAAAAAATATTGGTGATTTGGAAGGGGGAGATTTACCCATCAATTCGAGTTTTTCTTTTTTATTTTTAATGAACTTTTGATTTATTGTTTGTGTTTGGGTTTTTACTTTTTATATGATTCTAAAAATGTGATGGTTTGCAAATTCCAGATCAAGAGATCAACAAGTTGATTAAGAAGTATTTAAATTGAAGGGATGAAAATAGGGTTTGGAAGGTGGCTTTGGGTTAGTATTGGTTAGCCTACAATTTCAAGGTTAGTGGAATGGTAAAAATTTGAGAATAAGATTTAAAATTTTGAGTTTGAGTCATCTCAAAAGATCACTAGATGATTGTTCGGTCTTTAATTTTAGAGCTCTAGAATTAATCGAGATACATACAAATTGACCCGAAAATCAGGTTATAAAAAAATTTGGATAGCCTAGTAGTGTCATGGTAGAACTTAGGGGTGACCGCAAATCGAGTTGGGTTGAGTAGTATCCCATCCACCATTCGTTCAAAATTAGGCAGAATAGAAAAAATAATCTGCATCTGTCCACCTGTTTGGCGGATGCGGATTAAGCGAGCTGTATGGATTGACAGTTTGGACTTTACAAATTTTGGACATTTTTTTGAATTATAATTCATAATTTTTATAATCTCTAATAACTAGTAATCTAAAAATATATATATTATTTGTCTATAATAGGCCATGGCACCACGCATGCATATTTTTAAGGTACTGTTTTCTATTTTCACAAAAATATATATTTTCTTATTTCTACTCTATGTTATTAGTTACTAGCAAATTTTTTTTTTTTAAACCTTCATCTACAGGATGATTAGGTTAATGCAGGTGCGGAATGGTTGATCTGCCATCCGAACCACATTCGTGAATTTTGAAATATTTCATCTGCATCTGTTCGTCGAAAGACACGTATCCGTCCAAAATCAAATGGGTTAGATTGATTCGGTCGGATTAGACAGATTGGACAAATGCATGATCACCCCTAGTAGAACTTTGGGCATTTAGCTTTGACATCTATTTGCTTGGGTTGAGGCCCATTTAATTCCTTTTTTTTTTTGAAACTTTGATGAAATTGGAATCTTGACATTTACTTTGAAGTAGCTAGCTACCGCTTTAACATTGGAGCAAAAACACTAATTTAGTCTTACTTCAAGCATGTTTACCTGGGATGTGCATGAATTGGTTTGGATTGATTTTGAAATAAATCATCAATGATTTTTATTTGTGGAATTTGTGGTGGGTAAAAGTTGGACCACTTGGCTGTGGCGGCAACACGGCAGTTATAACCTAACTCTAGTCCTGAAAACATTAAGAAAAAGGTAAAAAGGGGCTGGCTGGAGCAACTTGAGAACCCTCTGATGCCTAAGTTAGTGATAAAGGTAGATAAAGGTGCAGGATTATCTCAGTTGGGTTCAGGTTGAAGTGTTTGCATATCTCAATTATGCTAATTGATTCCCTTTTTATAGCTTGCTCCCCCTAGCCGATGTGGGCTGTTAGGCTTCTCCTTACTTCTCACGTCAACCTCCTTTCCTTAGGGATTGTGCTCTACCAGGTGCGAATTTCTAAGAGTTGGCTGAGCCTAAAATAAATGGATGTGGTTGACTAGGTTTGCGCTCGCCCATGGCTTGCTTACTGCCGCATTTTCTCTATCCTAAAACTCCAGTGACCTATTCTGGTCCTGGGCCTCTAGGTCAGACTCAAACTCTCCTGGGCTGATCTTCTATTTTGCTAGTGATGTTGTCTTCCTACTACCAGCTTAGGAATTCCAGTCCTGCCCCATGTTAATTCATTTTTAGCCTCTCATAATTGCCCCCAACTCTGGCTCTTTTTCTCCTCATGGGCTAAAAAAGGAGTCAGAGTTTTAATTGCCAAGAACTTTTGCCCATAATTCTAGGGTTTCATGTCAACCGTTTCAATTTTCAAACGGCGGGATGTCTTTTTGCTTGACGCACCGCCTCTGCTTTTAGACGCGTGGCCTCAAGCCATTAGCCCTAAACCGACGTGTCTGTCATACGAAGCAACGAACACGTCCATTTAAAATCATTTATGGCATATAAATTTACTACCGGAGCCTTTCTTCTCTTAGTATTAACTCGCTTTTTCTTGAGAAAAGCAAGAGAGAAGATTCCGGCTATAGCATCTCCATTTTCGGCGACTTTTCGTTCTAATCTTGTTTTCGACGACTGTAAGTCTCCTTTTCTCTCTCTCCTATTTCTTAATTTTGTTTGCCTTTTGGTCTTATGGGCAAGTATCGCGCTGTTCTTGAATCCTCTTCTGCTTTAGCCATCTCCCGTGAGTGTTTTGGCATCCCAGATGATGTTTATGTACGCTTGCGGAAGGATTCTGATAACCTTGAGGGTGGCCCCGATTACACTTGAATGCCCCTTGTCACCATTACTAAGGGAGAGGTAAGATTTCCCCTAAACCCCCTTTTGAGAGAATACAAGTGTTCCTAGACCCTTGCCCCCATTCAACTCTCTGCTAATGTTTACAGTGTTGTGAATGGGATTTCTAAATTAAACTAATCCTAAGGCACCTGTTAATCATATTTTTTAATTTTGATGATACTTAAAATATTATTTGAAAATTTTGGATTTTTTTAATATACATATTCTATATTATTTGACACAAAATATTATTTGTTTAAAACATAGGTTATATGATATATTTGTTATAAATATTATTTAAATGGAAATATTTTGAAAATATTACTGTTCATGATTTTGAAAAAATTCAGCTAGTCACTATTTACTTTTTGATAAATTTAAAATTGATTATTTGTATTATTTTGACAAAATTGATTAATTGATTGCCTGGTCACTATTCACTTTTTGTCCAATTTAAAATTGATTAGTTGTATTATTTTGACAAAATTGATTGATTGGTTGGCTGGTCACTATTCACTTTTTAATAACATTAAAATTGATTAATTGTCTTATTTTGACACGTTGGTATATTTACATGGAGCGATGGTTTTTTTTTTTTTTTTTAAGTGCATTTAAAATCTCCACAAAAACTATAAAATTTTAATAGGGTATAAATTTTCATATTTGATATAATTGGCATATAGAAAAATATCTATGTGTACAATTAGACTTTTGATTAGGTTTCCATTTTATCAGGTTACATGTATGCATGATGGCATGTGTAAAGATACACATGTCAAACTTTTCATAGCAAACATTTTTTAATATATAAAAGGTTAGTATTGGTGGAATTTGTATCTTTTATATATATATATATATATATATCATTTCAAACCTTGAGCAGCAGGAGCACATCATTTCAAAGAGATGGTGCACCTCGTTTCAAGGCTTATGTTTTTCATGAGCTATCTAGAGCAATTGTTGAGGAGCATCTCATCTTCCAACGGATATTATATTTTTTTGGTATAAATAGAAGTGTTTTGTGTGGAGAAAAATTAAGAACTTGAAGAGAAAAATTTGTGTGCTCCAAAATTTTGAGTGTATTGTATTCTGCTTTTTCACTTTCAGATCTAAGTGTAGTCTTTGTTCTTATACTTTCATATCTATTCTTTGTGAGAGAATTATTGTAAAAGAGAGTTGAGTACCTCTTAACCTTATTTATTATTTTGTGAAGGAATTTTGTAAGAGTGAGGAATTTATTGTTGAGTGAGGCTCAATAGATAAAAATAAGACATGTGCAAAATCTACAGGCTTGGTGAAGCCTTAGTGGTGTATTGATTCATTTTGATGGTAAAGAAATTCTCAAGGAGGTTCCTTGGGGAGTGGACGTCGGCACGGCGTGCCGAACCACTATAAATTTCAGTGTTTGATTTTCTCTTCCTATCTCTCTTACGTTTATATTGATAATTATTGTTCTCTTTTTTATTTGTTAAAATTCTAAATATTGTGTTTATTATTTTTTAAAATTGTAAAATTTTTAATAACCTAATTCACCCCCCTCTTGGGTTGCTTACATGGGATGACAATTGATATCAGAGCTAGACTCTAGTTTGTGTGACTTAACCGTCTTAGAGTATATCATGGCAACCCCTAATTATTTCTTACCCAAGAGACAAGCATCCAATAGGCCACCACTGTTTAGCGGCACAAATTTTAGCTATTGAAAAACTAGGATGACCATACTTGTTCAATCTAATGATTATGAATGTTGGAAAGTTATTTGCAATGGTTCAAAAATTCCTACCAAAACCGTAGATGGCCTTAAGGTACCAAAACCTGAAGATGAGTGAAATGAATCAGATACTAGAATGACTCAAATTAATGTCAAAGCCACAAGCATGTTGTACTGCGCCTTAGATACCAACGAGTACAACAGAATCTCCACATGTAAAACTACAAAAGAAATTTGGGATAAGTTTATAGTGACTCATGAGGGAACCGAACAAGTTAAAGAATCTAGAGTTAGTTTGCTAGTCCATAATTATGAACTCTTTAAAATGAAGCCCGATGAAACTATTCCTCAAATGTTTACTCGCTTTACTGATATTATTAATGGTTTAACTTCTCTTGACAAAATATATACTAATGCTAAAATTGTAAGAAAAGTGCTTAGGTCATTACCAAAATGTTGAAAGACAAAAGTCATTGCCATTACCGAAGCCAAGGATTTATCAAAGCTAAGTTTAAATGAGTTAATGGGATCTCTCTTAACTCATGAGCTCATAATGCAAGAAGGAAAGGAAGAGGAGGACAACAAGAAGAAGAAAGGAATTGTCACGCCCTCAAAAAATAACATTACACCCATCACATAAAACATTCATTGACATACGAAATATCCACATTCTTCTATTCATCAGAGTTTCATTACAAAAATATTACATGTTAACAACAAAAGCAAAATGCCCTACGGGCTTCCAGCTTTCCAAGTTAACACTTGGTTACATCAAAAGAGTGATAACTCATCTACACATTAAGCCCTCAGCTTGAATATACATGTAATACATCAAAAGGAACTTAAACAACAAAAAATCTGTCCGCCTCTAGCCTCCCAAGCTATAACCTTGGAGGTGGCATGCTACCTGTACCTGAAAATGATATTCCCATATAGGGTGACCCACAGCCCAGTAGAAATACACTAAACCAACCATGAACAATGACTAAAAGATTAGCAATTTATAAATGGCCAACACAGATACATCCACATAAATCACATTTTATGTCATACGACTTATGAGTCCAAGTTACTTTTCATTTTCCCTTTTTCAACAGATAAGCATATTAGCTCTATCATTATCCCAACAGATATGTATAAAAACTATATCCCACATTCACAGATAAGCATATAAGCTATATCCACATTCTCAACAGATATGTATAACAACTATATCCCACATTCACAGATAAGCATATAAGCTGTATCCACACTTCACAAAGATAAGCATATGAGCTCTATCTTCACTTCTCTAGACAAGCATATGAGCTGTATCTACAGAGTTCATCCCCTATCTTCTCCCAATACTATCCGGTTTAGAGGTACATCCCCCATCTTCCCCTAAACCGCGGAGTACATCCCCCATCTCCTCCTCTACACATAACGTATACAAACACATTGGTTCTATATACAATCATTCAATACATACAGTTAATGTATAATATCAACCGTCAAATTCCATGACACATTCCATTGATTAGTTTTCGTTTGCCTAATCATCATGCATTGTCTACAACAATCACGTCTATCCTCCACCGATAGCCCAAAACAGTTATTTCTAAACAGAAAACAAATGCACAAATGGATATTCAATCAACATTTCAATTCGGTGAGTGATAAATAATTCAACTACACCCTTTAACCCCATGCATTCCCAATCTCAACAATTCCATTTCATTTCCTCATTTCTCACAATTAATTATCCCAATTAATCAAACAATGTAATTAGGTCAACTTCCATAATTAACATTTCAACCCTTAGGTCCCATTTTCATCAATGATTCAACATTTATTCCATTTCTCTATGCCAAACATGCATCTAGGTTTATTATAAATAAACCCCCAACTTTTGTAAAATAACACAAAAGCCCCAAACTTTCACAAAATTACCAAACCAACACCAACATCTCAAAATACTAAAATTTAAAGACAAAATCCATAGTGAGGAGTAGGATATCCCTACCTCAAATCCGGAGCCCCAAGGGAGAAGATGACAAAACCCAACGTGCTCCAAATCTCGAAATTTGCAGATTAAAATGTAGCCCTCGACGATCAACAACTTTTTTGTAAAGGCCAAAGATGAGCAAATCACTCCTACTAGATCAAAACCTAGAGAGAAGGTAGAGTTCTAGAGTGAGAGGCTCAACAATGGTGTTTTTGGAAAAGTAGGAGAGAGAAGAGAAAGTGAAAAAGTGATTTGAAAAGTCAAAACTTGAAACTTAAACCCAGTCGCCCCGTTCGATCTTCAAACACCCCGCTCGAGCGTTACTCACAGACTCCCACTCGAGCGTCAACAATCCCGCTCGAGCGGCGGATACACACTCCCAGAACTTTTACAGAACCAGGTCCCCGCTCGAGTTTCCAACTCCCCGCTCGAGCGTCACTCACACAATCCCGCTCAAGCGGCCAATCCCACGCTCGAGCGTCCAACATTGCACAGGAAATACTGGATAGGTGAAACTCCCGCTCGAGCGCCAAAACCCTCGCTCGAGCGGACAGGTCAAAATCTGGGCAACTAGTTTTGGTTTCTAAACTTAACCAACCTGTAACAAACCTGCCCACCACATCCTATAACTCAAATACGATGTAAAAAGGATGTAAACAAGATAATAATCAACTACCAACATCCACGGACACATGTCCGGATCACTGTACAACAGGGGTAAACCCGGGATCGCTATAACCTCCCCCCCTTAAAGAAGTTCGTCCCCGAAATTAAGCACAAGTTTCAAAAACAGGTTTTCCTCCATTTTAAACAATGTTACATTTTAACATTCAACAATTCGACCCATCACCGGTCATCCCATCCCTTTAACAAGAGGCATTTCACAATATGTAAACAACATATGTACTTTCAACATGCATCAACATTACGCATTTCCTTTCCAATTTCAACAATATATTCAACATATATAATGTTACATTCAACTTCCATATGAGGCAAGTTCCAAAACATACTTCCAATATACCCAAAACATTTTCAATGTTTCACAACTTAAGACATATATAAAAGCTCTTAAGTTCAACAATAGTTCAAAGTCTAAATACAAGATTACATATCAACAAACAAGTCCGGATATTTCTCACGGACTTCCAACTCACGTTCCCAAGTGGCTTCCTCCACTCCATGATGTTTGCACAAGACTTTCACCAAAGGAATGGTCTTGCCACGCAGGACTTGATCCCGCCTATCCAAGACCCGAACCGGTCTCTCCTCATACGAGGCATCCTCATCTACCTCTAAATCAGTCCAATCCAATACATGTGATGGATCTGGCTCATACTTCCGAAGCATACTCACATGAAACACGTCATGAACTCCGGACAACTGCGGCGGTAAAGCTAACCGATAAGCAACCTCGCCAATCCTCTCAAGGATCTCGAAAGGACCAATAAACCGAGGGGATAACTTCCCACTCTTCCCAAACCTCATCAAACCTCACCTAGGTGATATCTTTAGAAAGACATGATCACCTACCTCAAACGCCAAAGGCCTCCTCCTACGGTCAGCATAAGATTTCTGACGACTCTGGGCTGTAACAAGCCTCCTACGGATAAGCTCAACTTTCTCCGTTGTCTCCCTAACCAACTCCGGACCCAACAAAGGTGCATCACCCACCTCGGCCCAACAAACTGGAGACCTACACGGTCGGTCATACAAGGCCTCAAACGGTGCCATACCGATACTAGACTGAAAACTGTTGTTGTAGGCAAACTCTACCGATGGTAAATGCCTCTCCCATGTCCCACTAAAGTCCAGGACACAACCTCGAAGCATATCCTCAAGGATCTGAATAGTACGCTCGGACTGCCCGTCAGTCTGAGGATGATAAGCCATACTAAAGGTCAACTTAGTGCCCAAGGCACTCTGCAAACTCTGCCACAACCTAGCAGTAAAACGAGGATCTCTATCTGAGACGATCGTCACTGGGACCTCGTGCAATCTCACTATGTCCCGAATATATAGGTCGGCAAGATGATCTACCGAATCTCTCACGCGCATAGGAATAAAGTGTGTCGACTTAGTCAACCAGTCTACAACCACCCAAATAGCATCACTACCCCGCTGAGTCCTCGGAAGGCCCACGACAAAGTCCATAGTGACATGCTCCCACTTTCACTCGGCAATAGGCAGGGGTTGCAACAAACCCGCTAGCCTCTGATGTTCGGCCTTCACTTGCTGGCAAGTAAGGCACTTCGATACAAAAACAGCCATATCTCTCTTCATACCCCGCCACCAAAACTGGCGACCCAAATCCCAATACATCTTAGTGCCTCCCGGATGTACCGCAAGACGTGAATGGTGAAACTCTTGGAGTACTTCCTATTGGCAAGACTCCGGCACAAACAAACGGTCTCAGTATCTCACACTCAGGTCAGGATACACCGTCAAACCCCTCTCAACCTTCCCACTAGAGATCCTCTCTCGGAAGGACTCTACCTCAAGGTCACCTCTCTGTGCCTCT
The DNA here is from genome assembly GCF_055761805.1 of Camellia sinensis. Taxonomy (NCBI): domain Eukaryota; kingdom Viridiplantae; phylum Streptophyta; class Magnoliopsida; order Ericales; family Theaceae; genus Camellia; species Camellia sinensis. The sequence continues at coordinate 101,417,511 of NC_138973.1, read as the reverse complement.
AACACTCTAGTCACAAGTGTAGGCTATGCGACGATGGAAAACAAGGCCGCAGCCTCAACAGATTCGCCCAGTAGCAAATCAAACTCGCCAAGTGCTCCCAACATCTCCCATTCTCGGATGGCAGTACAAGCTACATCACCAATGGATTTCCTACTAAGGGCATCGGCCACAACATTGGCCTTTCCCGGGTGATAGTGCAACTCAAAGTCATAGTCCTCAATGAACTCCATCCATCTCCTCTGCCTCAAATTCAAGTCTCTCTGTGTGAACAGATACTTCAAACTCTTGTGGTCCGAGAACACCTCGAACCTCTCACCATAAAGGTAGTGCCTCCAGATTTTCAAGGCAAAGATCACTGTTGTTAACTCTAGGTCGTGTGTAGGGTAATTCTTTTCGTGAATTTTCAACTGACATGAGCCATAAGCTACCACGCTCCCCTCTTGCATCAACACACAACCTAAACCCTCTCGCGAGGCATCACAATAAACCGCATAACCCAACCCTCTCTCCGGAATAATCAAAACCGGAGCGGTGGTCAATCTAACCTTCAACTCTTGGAACGACTTTTCACAAGTCTCATTCCATACAAACTTGACCCCTTTCCGCGTCAATCTAGTCAACGGCGAAGCTAGCCTGGAGAAATCCTTCACAAACCGACGGTAATACCCAGCTAATCCCAGAAAACTGCGGATCTCAAACACACTCTTAGGCTGTGCCCAATCCTGCACTGCCTCAGTCTTGGATGCATCAACAGACACCCCTTTCCCGGATACCACATGGCCTAAGAACTTAACTTCTTCTAGCCAGAACTCACACTTCCCAAACTTGGCATACAGCCTATGGGCTCTAAGTAACTCAAGCACCACTCTCAAGTGTGCCTCGTGCTCCTCCTCTGAAGGCGAATAGACAAGAATGTCGTCCATGAAAACGACTACAAACCGATCCAAGAATTCCCGGAAGATCCGGTTCATCAAGTCCATAAAGACTGCCGGTGCATTGGTAAGCCCGAATGGCATCACCAGAAACTCGTAATGGCCATACCGCGTACGGAATTTTGTCTTAGGAACATCCTCCTCCCTGACCCTCAACTGGTGGTAACCCGATCTCAAGTCTATCTTAGAGAAACAACGGGAACCCTTCAACTGGTCAAACATGTCATCTATACGGGGCATGGGATACTTATTCTTGACCGTAGCCCGATTCAACTTTCGGTAGTCTATACACAATCTCAAGGCACCATCTTTCTTTTTAGCAAAGAGGGCCGGTGCTCCCCATGGTAAAACACTAGGGCGAACAAAACCCTTATCTAACAATTCCTGCAGCTGAACTTTCAACTCAACCAACTCTGCTGGAGCAAAACGGTAAGGTGCCATAGAAATCGGCGTCGTGCCGGGCACTAAATCAATAGAGAACTCTATCTCTCGGTGAGGTGGCAAACTAACAAGATCTTCGGGAAAGACATCCGAATACTCACAAACCACCCTCGGCAATACAACATGGGTCTCATCACACTCACCACTCTTAAAGCTAGCAAGTAGACCACTAAGTTCACCTCGCCCTCGCGAATCATACCCCGGTGGCAAAACACAACCAACCCGATCTCCCAAGAAATGGAACCACTCCCCGCTCAAGGTACATAACGTGACCCTCTGGCGGTAGCAATCGATAACAGCCCGGTATGACGATAGCCAGTCCATACCCAAAATAACATCAAAGCCCTTCATGGGCATGACCACAAATGGAAAAGCAAGCCTATGGTCGGCGACCTCTATATCACAACCTCTAACACCCTGTTTCAAAATCAACTCACCACCAATAGGTGATACTACACAAATAGAAGATGCTAACTGTGCTAACTCCAATTCCAAAACAGATGCAAATGCAGCAGATACAAATGAATGAGATGCACCTGTGTCAATCAACACGCTAGCAACCGAGTTGCAAAACAGAAAAGTACCTCTCACTACCGATGGAGCCGGTACTAAATCCTGCGCGGTAACAGCATACACGCGCCCTATAGGCCCCTGATCTACCTGCTCACCTCTAGGAGCATACGACTGCTGCACTGACTGGGATGACGAAGCTCCCGCATTGGCTCTCGAGGCCTGCACAGACTGAGCTAGCTGAAATCCCTGTGTCTGCCTAGAACCAGACGCTCCTGAAGTGGCACTCAACTGTGGACAAAACCTCTTCAGGTGCCCAAGCTGTCCACACTGATAACAAGACAAGGGCTGCCCCCTGCCCAAACTCTGACTCTGCGGTCTAGCTGAAGAAGAAGCAGCTCTCTGACCCCCACCCTTCTGCGGGCAAACTGAAACCTTGTGACCCAGCTGGCCACACTTGTAACACGCAAACTCCCCCTGATTGCCTCTTCCCGAGCCTGCACTCGGCACTAGAAAGGTCGATCTAGAAACTGCACCCTGAGGCTGCTGAGGGTTATAACCCCTCTGTCTCCTGCCATCACCCTGACCATCCTGGCTCCTCTTGGAGCCTCTCTGTCCCTCATCCTCCTCCTGCATCATGAGCTCCATATGAGCTGTAGCATCCACTAAATGTCTATACTCTCGGATGTAAGACCCACCAACCCGCAACTTGAGGCCCCGCCTCAACTTCCGCTCAAACTCATAGCAACGACGTTCTTCGGACGCCACCAACTCAGGTGCAAACCTGGACAAACTAGTGAAAGTGGCCTCGAACTCTACCACAGACATACCCTGTTGATTAAGCCGGCTAAACTGGTCCTTCAGCTTCTCCCTAGCCACTGCAGATAAGAACCTCTCCTGGAAAGCATTCACAAACGCCTCCCATGTACCACCAACACGAGCCTTCTCGTACTTCCACCATTGACCCGCATCTCCCTTCAGTTGGAAGGATGCCAAGGTCACTTTCAGTGCCCCGTCCTCGATGCCAAGCATCTCGAACGTCTTACTCATCTGTTCTAACCACTCGTCAGCCTTCAGTGGCTCCTTCGGATCCCCGATAAACTCATCCGGATTAGACCGGAAAAACTCCCTCTTCAAGAAAGAAGGCCCTACCTCAGCTGCCTGATTCCCAGCTCTAAGAATACCCAAAGCCCCTGCTATCTCTTGTGCCAAGGCACTCATAGCCTGTTGACCCGCTGGCTCGGCCACATTGGCCTGGCCAACTCCCTCATGCACTGCCGGAACCTCCTCTGGTAACAGTACTTCCTGCCTCGCAGGCCTACCACGCCTAGCACCTCTTCCTCGTCCTGACATCCTAATACAGGTAATACAGAACATTAGCATATTCATAAATGTGCCAAAACTAAACACTCACGTCCTAATGTATGGACAATTGTAATTCACTCCACGTAAGCACATAAACACATAAGCACTTACGAATTTCATTTCCGGATAATGACAGTCCCGAGGCGCTATTAGAGTTCCAGTTAGAAACAGCATTGATCAAGTGCCTTTCCAACAAGACTCCCAAAAACCTAAGGATCCAATCAACATCCTAGAAACTACATTCCATACCCACATAATCACATAAGCATGTTATCAATTAAGCACATAGCATATGACACTACATCTAAGTCTCTATCAAGCGAGACAAACCCATTGTGATACTAATCACTTCCCACGTACCCAAAGTATTCGAACCCGGTACGCTCTGTCACACCCCAAATCCGGGCATGACCGGCCGTGGCCCACAGGGACTTAGCCCAAGGCACACGTAAGCCTAAACACGAATCCAATCATATTGAACAACTGAACAATAGTCCAATAATAAATAACCAAAACTCAATCCAGACATGTCACAATTATAAACGGCAAAATCAACCGTAATCACAAACCATCCAAACTTATGGGATATAAACAACCCACATATAAAAAAAATAATCCTAAATGAACTTCGATAAGAATAAATATAAATATGCACAAATTTGACATAACACTCTAAACTAAAGGAATGCCCTAGAGGTCCATGCAATTGAGTCCCCGCTACGCCATGAGTCCACTCTAAGTCCTTCTAACACCTGGAAATGGTAAACAACTAAGTCAGCTGATAGCTCAGTGAGTAGCAACATGGATAGTAAATACAGTTTTGAAAACAGGGTTCAATTCCAAAATAAGATATATATCACAGAAACTAGATTGGCATACAGTTTGGTAAATACAATCTGTTTCAAAAAGATGGTTCCACAGTTCAACACTTAAAATACTCATGTCTTGCAAGAACATGATAAACAACATTTTCCACTTAAAACAGATTATAACATGAACACCAATAATTTTCTGGGTACCAATAAAAACAAATAATCTGCCACACATTTCTCAGGCTATAAGCCCCGTTGGATCCAATACCGAACTAAGAGTCATCCTCAGGGTGGCACCTGGGCCTTTTCTCAAAGACGATCCGATTGAAGGTCACCTAGTTGTTTTTAAAGGTCTGTTCCTTACAATCGTTGAGCACTAGAGTCATCACGGCCCAACCCGGATCTGTTCCCTAGTGGCCAGAGTCACCACACACAGTGGAATAATTTCCCTGGACTAAATACACACATGGTCCCAATAATCAATACACATCAGTTTTGCAAAACATGGTGGTTCATCATTATAAACATGAGACCAAAACAAATAGTTTACAGTATGCCAAGTTCACACATGTTTCAGACATAATTTGATTCAATTGATAATATAATAATTTATCAAAGCAGTTTAGTCTTGAAACAACAATTTGATTTCCAACAATTTAGGGTAGGGAAACATTTATAAAAATACGTAGCATGAAACTACTCACCTGAAACGCAATAATATAATCCTCGAATAGAGTATGAAAGTCCAACTAGTGCCCTGAACCAAGTATAAAAACTACACGTCACTACAAATTTAAAAATACTAAAGAATACGAACTAAGTAACCCCAAACTAAAGCGCACTAACACGGCTCAACCCAACTCACCGTTACTCCTAAATATTACCTAAGTTCATATTCTTCAAGGTCTAAAATCACCCAAGACATAGATTCCGATCGAAACTTAACTAAAAATGACTTGGAGATGAAACAGTGTTTTAAACAAGTTTTCCCAATCTATTCGCTAACTTTGAAAATTACAAAACCCACTCCACGTTGTTCGACAAATTCCAATAACCTCCAGATATGATCTAATATATCCTAAGTTTCAAACCCAATTGGTTTCACTTGATTTGCTTATCAAAATAATTTTCTACAATTTATTATATCCAAACAGGTTGTTTTCTGCAGCACTTTAAAGAAATTGATGGTTCTCTTAATATACATGAGCAATCAATGCAAGGCCAAAAACGTACGAAACTAGACTCGTAACCGGTTCTAATGACACTAATTTGATAATTTTTGGATTTATACCCAAAGAGAACAACACTCCCGAATTTCTTGTTTTGGACTGGTTTTCTGGACAGATTTGAATACCTCAATTTATATGGATTTTGACCCCCAAAAATTATGAAAAAAATCAGATATACAATTCAGTATGTAATTAATCTACTGTAAAAATTTCAATTTAAAATTCATCAATTTGATATGGTTTCTTGATTTTTAAACTCTATGGTTCTGCACAAAATTAATGTTTTACACATGAATGTTTGAACCTTAAACATTATATCTAGACCTATACCAAACAAGGGCACCAGTCCACTGCCAACAAAACACACAAAAGATAATGCCACATCTCTTCCACAATGAGAATCATGCAACCACACAACACTTGTTCTTCCATCATTATTTCCCATGACCCAGGTTTGATATACTAGAATGTCCTTCACACAAGCCCAAAAATTACTAGATGCTCAATGAATAATCCTTGTGGTTTCATGAACTCAACTATGGAAGATAAAAATAATAATAATAATAATAATAATAATAATAATGATAGAGGTGCAATTAAACAGTTTACTTACCCAAAGTATTGATTACCCAGAGCCGACTGCTAAATTCCTCTTTCTCTCTTTACTGTTCACCACAGCTTTGTTGCCTCTCTCACTAAATCTCACGGCTGCTGCTAGGAACCCAAAGGGCTGTTGTTGTTTTGAAAAGTAATAAGAGAGTTAGGGTTTTGTAGGTTTTGTATATATTTTATTTTATACTAGTGTTGGGCAACATAGGTCAAATAAATATATAAATATACAAAACATATATATAAGTTATATGCAACTCAAATGGTAAGGGTTTTATATATTAACCTTGTGGTCTAGAGTTCAAGTCACACCCTCCTCTCTCTCTATATATATTTTTTTATAATAAATCTTGCCTCTAAATTAAATACTTTCACCATAAATTTATTTTAGATTTTTAAAATTAATTAAAAGACCCTCCAAATATTTAATTTGCACTTTAGAATTCACCATCAAAATATTTGAGATTGTAATATTATTATTTAATTATTTACTTAATTTTTATATTCGGGTTCTCACATTCTCCCCCACTAAAAAAAAAGTTTCGTCCTCGAAACTAACCTGAGTAAATTATGAGAATAGATGTGGGTACTTCTCGCGCATCTCGTCCTCGCATTCCCAAGTCGCCTCTTCAACTAGATGATTACGCCACAGTACCTTAACCAATTTAATGACCTTTGTACGCAACCTTTTCTCTTTCGAATCCAAAATCTGAACAGGTATCTCCTCATATGAAAAATCCTCTCTAATCTGAAGCGGCTCATAATTTATCACATGCGACGGACTGTGCACATATTTCCTCAGCATAGACACGTGAAACACATTATGCACTCCTGCCCACCTAGGGGGTAGAGCAACACGGTACGCAACCTCACCAACCTTCTCCAATACCTCAAATGGACCAATGTATCTAGGACTCAACTTTCCTTTCTTTCCAAACCTGATCACTCCTTTCCATGGTGATACTTTCAAGAATACCATAACCCCCTCATGAAACTCTAAGTCTCTCCTACGATGATCAGCATAACTTTTTTGTCTACTCTGGGCAGTCAATAATCTCTCTCTGATGGTGATAATTTTCTGTGTAGCATCCTCCACCAAATCAGGTCCCAACATTTGCCTTTCACCAACCTCATACCAACACAAAGGAGACCTACACTTCCTCCCATACAAAGCCTCATAAGGAGCTACTCCCAAACTAGAATGATAACTATTATTATAAGCAAACTCCATGAGCGGTAAATAATCATCCCAATTACCTCTCCACTCCAAGGCACAAGCCCTCAACATATCCTCAAGGGTTTGAATAGTCCTCTCTGATTGCCCATCTGTCTGAGGGTGATAAGCTGAACTAAAATTTAACTGAGTACCCATAGTTGATTGTAACGCACCCCAAAACTTAGACACAAAACGAGGGTCCCGATCTGACACTATTGACACTGGTGCCCCATGCAATCTAACAATTTCCTTCACATACAACTGTGCAAATCGAGCTAGAGAATAGGTCATCCGTACTGCAATAAAATGTGTTGACTTGGTTAATCTATCAACAACTACCCAAACTGCATCGTGATTACTTCTAGTACGAGGTAATCCGCACACGAAGTCCATGGTAACATGATCCCACTTCCACTCCGGTATAGGCAAGGGTTGTAGTTTCCCCGCAGGTTTCTGATGTTCTACTTTAACCTGTTGACATACCAAACACTGAGCCACAAATTCTGCAATATCTCCCTTCATACCATTCCACCAAAAATGTTCATGAAAATCCCGATACATCTTAGTGCTTCCAGGATGAATGCTGTAACTAGAACTATGTGCCTCCGTCATAATCTCCTTCCTCAAATCACCACTAGCAGGAACACAAATTCAGCTACGGAATCTAAGCAACCCATCATCACTAACCACAAAGTCTACATGCTTACCCTCTGCTATCTCTCCTTTAATACGCTCACACTGGGGGTCAATCTCCTGTGCTATACGAATCCGTTCTCTCAAGGTCGGCTGAACTGTCAATTGACTACAATAAGCCCTATTACCAGGTGTAACAACCTCAAGTCTCAAACATTTCATGTCTTCCACCAAACAACTCTCAATAGACAAAGCAGCTATATCTCCAACTGCAACCTTCCTACTCAAGGCATCTGCAACCACATTTGCCTTCCCCGGATGATATAAAATATTCACATCATAATCTTTTAGTAACTCAAGCCATCTTCTTTGCCTCAAATTTAGTTCCTTCTGTGTGAAAATATACTTCAAACTCTTATGATCAGTGTAAATCTCACATGACTCTCCATACAAATAATGTCGCCAGATCTTAAGAGCAAAAATCACTGCTGCTAACTCTAAGTCGTGCGTAGGATAGTTTCTCTCATGTATTTTCAACTGTCGTGACGCATAAGCAATCACCTTCCCATGCTGCATGAGCACACATCCTAAACCCTGTCGTGAAGCATCACTATAAATCACAAAACCACCTCCATCTGTAGGTAAGGCAAGGATTGGAGCTGATGTCAATCTCTGTTTAAACTCTTGGAAACTACGCTCACAATCATCATTCCACTCAAACTTTACCCCTTTCCTGGTGAGATTGGTAAGTGGCAAAGCAATACGGGAGAATCTTTCCACAAACCGTCTGTAATACCCAGCAAGCCCTAGAAAGCTACGTACCTCCGTCACAGAAGTAGGTCGTGGCCAATCGACAATTGCTGTCACCTTCGTGCTATCCACAGATACCCCATCTTTACTCACTACATGACCCAAAAAGGATACACTACTCAACCAGAATTCACACTTCTTAAATTTTGCATACAATCTCTTCTCCCTAAGGATCTGCAGTACTACCCTCAAATGCTGCTCATGCTCCTCCTTACTCCTCGAATAAATTAGGATGTCATCAATAAATACTACCACAAATTTATCCAGTTGGGGTTTAAATACTCTGTTCATTAAATCCATAAATGCGGCTGGTGCATTTGTGAGACCAAAAGGCATCACCAAGAACTCATAAAGCCCGTAACGGGTTCTAAAAGCAGTCTTAGGAACATCCTCATTCCTTACCTTCAACTGGTGATAGCCTGACCTCAAGTCAATTTTAGAGAATACTTGAGCTCCCTGCAACTGGTCAAATAGATCATCAATGCGTGGCAAAGGATACCTATTCTTCACTGTGACTTTGTTCAGTTCTCTATAATCAATACATAATCTCATAGACCCATCCTTCTTCTTCACAAACAACACAGGTGCTCCCCAAGGTGAAACACTAGGCCTAATAAAACCTCTGTCTAACAACTCTTGTAACTGAGTTTGTAACTCCCTCAACTCCAACGGTGCCATTCTATAGGGTGCTTTAGAGATAGGTGTTGTATTAGGGATCAAGTCAATGGAAAATTCAACCTCACGGTTTGGAGGAAGACCAGGTAGATCCTCTGGAAAAACATCAACAAATTCCCTCACTACAGGCAACTCCTCTAACCTCTGCTCTGGTTGTTCAGTACTCACCACACAAGCTAAATAACCACGACACCCTTTTCTCAACATTCGGTTAGCCTGAAGGGAAGAAACAAAATAAATAGAAGACCCTTTTCCATCTCCCTGAAAGAAAAACTCATGTTGCCCTGGCATAGCAAAAACTACCCTCTTTCTAAAACAATCAATAGAGGCATGATGCTTCGTTAACCAATCCATCCCCAAAATCACGTCAAAATCCTTCATCTCTAAAGAAATCAAATCCACTGGAAAATTTCTACCATCCATCTCTATCTCACAAGATCTACAAATATCTCCTAACACTACTGTTTCTCCTAATGGAGTAGACACAGCAATAGCTACATCCAAAGGCTCACAAGGAATAGACAAATGACGTAGAAACTTAGGTGCAGCAAAAGAATGTGTAGATCCTGAATCAACTAAAACTCTGGCAGGTACAGATGATATAATGAGTGTACCTTGCACCACAGATGGAGCAGCCTCAGCCTCCTCTCTAGTGAGAGCTTAAACACGTCCTTGGGTAGCCGCTGACTTCTTATCCTGAGCCCCATTCCTGGATGTCTGCCCTTGGGTAGTCCCACTTTTGCCATTATTCTGCTTCTGGTTAAACCCACCGCTATAAAAAGTTCGTCTTTGCCCTTGCCCTTGAAATGACTGTGCTACTGACTGACCTCCCAGTCCCTTAGACCTACATTGTGCAGAGAGATGCCCAAGCTTGCCACACTTAAAGCATGTTCGAGCTGTGCCATCACAATTATACCCAACAGAATGTGACCTACCACATCTATCACAATTCCTCTGATTTTGCTGCCTCATGCCATTGCTGACCTGACCTTGGGTGTAAGGCTTCTTGCTAGGATTACTACCACCACCACGATGCTCTACTTGTCTCTCCTCTCTAAGTCTCTTGTTTTGTGGTTCCTTAGCCCTTTGTTCCTCAGCTCTCTTTTCCTCTTCTACTCCCCTTTCAGCTAGTAATGCCTTGCTTACCAATGCAGAATATGTCTTCATCTCCAAAATAGCTACTTTTGCATAGATCTCTGACCGCAAGCCATTCTCAAACAACATCACTCTATCTTCCTCTATGGCCACCTGATGTGGGGCATACCTCGACAACTCCGCATACTTGGCATCATACTGAGCCACTGACATGTCATTTTGCTTCAAATTGAGAAAATCTACTTGCTTCTGCCTTCGCACCGCTTCAGGGAAGTATTTCTCATTAAATAATTCTAGAAACTTGCTCCACACTAGCTCTGTTTCTCTACCCTCATATTGACGCTTCACCATGCGCCACCAATGCTCTGCTTGACCCTTGAACCTAAAAGCTGCGAAGGCCACCTTCTGGTCTGCTGAACAACCTAGAACATCAAATATTTTCTCCATCTCTAATACCCATGCCTCTGCCTCCGTAGGGTCCACTGTTCCGTGAAATTCTGGAGGTTTTGCCTTCATAAACCTCTCAAATAAGGAACCTCTATCCAAAGTTAAAGTTGGGTGAACTGCTGGTTGTGTGGCTACATGACTGTTCAGTAATCCGAACAATGACTGTAAAACCTGTGCGGCTGGTGCAGCAGGAACAACTCCTGGTGCTTCCGGGACGACTGGAGCAACAGGTGGTGCGGTAGGGGGTATAGGAACAGGGGGAACTCTACGATTAGCAGCTGGTTGTTCAGTTCCAAAAGCATTGACACTTCTTCTCTTAGGTGCCATCTCTTAACCTTCAAAACGAAATTAAGAAAAGTTCAACACAAGCTTAAACAAAAGTAACTTAACTAAACACTACTAAGGACTATAGGGACTCGGACCTCGTCTAAATGATGAAAGGCAAGATATGTAACTCGATAAACCATAGCTCTGATACCACAATTGTCACACCCCAAATCCGGGCATGACCGGCCGTGGCCCACAGGGACTTAGCCCAAGGCACACGTAAGCCTAAACACGAATCCAATCATATTGAACAACTGAACAATAGTCCAATAATAAATAACCAAAACTCAATCCAGACATGTCACAATTATAAACGGCAAAATCAACCGTAATCACAAACCATCCAAACTTATGGGATATAAACAACCCACATATAAAAAAATAATCCTAAATGAACTTCGATAAGAATAAATATAAATATGCACAAATTTGACATAACACTCTAAACTAAAGGAATGCCCTAGAGGTCCATGCAATTGAGTCCCCGCTACGCCATGAGTCCACTCTAAGTCCTTCTAACACCTGGAAATGGTAAACAACTAAGTCAGCTGATAGCTCAGGGAGTAGCAACATGGATAGTAAATACAGTTTTGAAAACAGGGTTCAATTACAAAATAAGATATATATCACAGAAACTAGATTGGCATACAGTTTGGTAAATACAATCTGTTTCAAAAAGATGGTTCCACAGTTCAACACTTAAAATACTCATGTCTCGCAAGAACATGATAAACAACATTTTCCACTTAAAACAGATTATAACATGAACACCAATAATTTTCTGGGTACCAATAAAAACAAATAATCTGCCACACATTTCTCAGGCTATAAGCCCCGTTGGATCCAATACCGAACTAAGAGTCATCCTCAGGGTGGCACCTGGGCCTTTTCTCAAAGACGATCCGATTAAAGGTCACCTAGTTGTTTTTAAAGGTCTGTTCCTTACAATCGTTGAGCACTAGAGTCATCACGGCCCAACCCGGATCTGTTCCCTAGTGGCCAGAGTCACCACACACAGTGGAATAATTTCCCTGGACTAAATACACACATGGTCCCAATAATCAATACACATCAGTTTTGCAAAACATGGTGGTTCATCATTATAAACATGAGACCAAAACAAATAGTTTACAGTATGCCAAGTTCACACATGTTTCAGAAATAATTTGATTCAATTGATAATATAATAATTTATCAAAGCAGTTTAGTCTTGAAACAACAATTTGATTTTCCAACAATTTAGGGTAGGGAAACATTTATAAAAATACGTAGCATGAAACTACTCACCTGAAACACAATAATATAATCCTCGAATAGAGTTTGAAAGTCCAACTAGTGCCCTGAACCAAGTATAAAAACTACACGTCACTACAAATTTAAAAATACTAAAGAATACGAACTAAGTAACCCCAAACTAAAGCGCACTAACACGGCCCAACCCAACTCACCGTTACTCCTAAATATTACCTAAGTTCATATTCTTCAAGGTCTAAAATCACCCAAGACATAGATTCCGATCGAAACTTAACTAAAAATGACTTGGAGATGAAACAGTGTTTTAAACAAGTTTTCCCAATCTATTCGCTAACTTTGAAAATTACAAAACCCACTCCACGTTGTTCGACAAATTCCAATAACCTCCAGATATGATCTAATATATCCTAAGTTTCAAACCCAATTGGTTTCACTTGATTTGCTTATCAAAATAATTTTCTACAATTTATTATATCCAAACAGGTTGTTTTCTGCAGCACTTTAAAAAAATTGATGGTTCTCTTAATATACACGAGCAATCAATGAAAGGCCAAAAACGTACGAAACTAGACTCGTAACCGGTTCTAATGACACTAATTTGATAATTTTTGGATTTATACCCAAAGAGAACAACACTCCCGAATTTCCTGTTTTGGACTGGTTTTCTGGACAGATTTGAATACCTCAATTTATATGGATTTTGACCCCCAAAAATTATGAAAAAAATCAGATATACAATTCAGTATGTAATTAATCTACTGTAAAAATTTCAATTTAAAATTCATCAATTTGATATGGTTTCTTGATTTTTAAACTCTATGGTTCTGCACAAAATTAATGTTTTACACATGAATGTTTGAACCTTAAACATTATATCTAGACCTATACCAAACAAGGGCACCAGTCCACTGCCAACAAAACACACAAAAGATAATGCCACATCTCTTCCACAATGAGAATCATGCAACCACACAACACTTGTTCTTCCATCATTATTTCCCATGACCCAGGTTTGATATACTAGAATGTCCTTCACACAAGCCCAAAAATTACTAGATGCTCAATGAATAATCCTTGCGGTTTCATGAACTCAACTATGGAAGATAAAAATAATAATAATAATAATAATAATAATAATGATAGAGGTGCAATTAAACAGTTTACTTACCCAAAGTATTGATTACCCAGAGCCGAATGCTAAATTCCTCTTTCTCTCTTTACTGTTCACCACAGCTTTGTTGCCTCTCTCACTAAATCTCACGGCTGCTGCTAGGAACCCAAAGGGCTGTTGTTGTTTTGAAAAGTAATAAGAGAGTTAGGGTTTTGTAGGTTTTGTATATATTTTATTTTATACTAGTGTTGGGCAACATAGGTCAAATAAATATATAAATATACAAAACATATATATAAGTTATATGCAACTCAAATGGTAAGGGTTTTATATATTAACCTTGTGGTCTAGAGTTCAAGTCACACCCTCCTCTCTCTCTATATATATATTTTTATAATAAATCTTGCCTCTAAATTAAATACTTTCACCATAAATTTATTTTAGATTTTTAAAATTAATTAAAAGACCCTCCAAATATTTAATTTGCACTTTAGAATTCACCATCAAAATATTTGAGATTGTAATATTATTATTTAATTATTTACTTAATTTTTATATTCGGGTTCTCACACGCTCTGATACCAAGTTGTCACGCCCTTAAAAAATAACATTAAAGCCATCACATAAAACATTCATTGACATACGAAATATCCACATTCTTCTATTCATCAGAGTTTTATTACAAAAATATTACATGTTAACAACAAAAGCAAAATGCCCTACGGGCTTCCAACTTTCCAAGTTAACACTTGGTTACATCAAAAGAGTGATAACTCATCTACACATTAAGCCCTCAGCTTGAATATACATGTAATACATCAAAAGGAACTTAAACAACAAAAAATCTGTCTGCCTCTAGCCTCCCAAGCTATGACCTTGGAGGTGGCATGCTACCTGTACCTGAAAATGATATTCCCATATAGGGTGACCCACAGCCCAGTAGAAATACACTAAACCAACCATGAACAATGACTAAAAGATTAGCAATTTATAAATGGCCAACACAGATACATCCACATAAATCACATTTTATGTCATACGACTTATGAGTCCAAGTTACTTTTCATTTTCCCTTTTTCAACAGATAAGCATATTAGCTCTATCATTATCCCAACAGATATGTATAAACACTATATCCCACATTCACAGATAAGCATATAAGCTATATCCACATTCTCAACAGATATGTATAACAACTATATCCCACATTCACAGATAAGCATATAAGCTGTATCCACACTTCACAAAGATAAGCATATGAGCTCTATCTTCACTTCTCTAGACAAGCATATGAGCTGTATCTACAGAGTTCATCCCCTATCTTCTCCCAATACTATCCGGTTTAGAGGTACATCCCCCATCTTCCCCTAAACCGCGGAGTACATCCCCCATCTCCTCCTCTACGCATAACGTATACAAACACATTGGTTCTATATACAATCATTCAATACATACAGTTAATGTATTCTATCAACCGTCAAATTCCATGACACATTCCATTGATTAGTTTTCGTTTGCCTAATCATCATGCATTGTCTACAACAATCACGCCTATCCTCCACCGATAGCCCAAAACAGTTATTTCTAAACAGAAAACAAATGCACAAATGGATATTCAATCAACATTTCAATTCGGTGAGTGATAAATAATTCAACTACACCCTTTAACCCCATGCATTCCCAATCTCAACAATTCCATTTCATTTCCTCATTTCTCACAATTAATTATCCCAATTAATCAAACAATGTAATTAGGTCAACTTCCATAATTAACATTTCAACCCTTAGGTCCCATTTTCATCAATGATTCAACATTTATTCCATTTCTCTATGCCAAACATGCATCTAGGTTTATTATAAATAAACCCCCAACTTTTGTAAAATAACACAAAAGCCCCAAACTTTCACAAAATTACCAAACCAACCCCAACATCTCAAAATACTAAAATTTAAAGACAAAATCCATAGAGAGGAGTAGGATATCCCTACCTCAAATCCGGAGCCCCAAGGGAGAAGATGACAAAACCCAACGTGCTCCAAATCCCGAAATTTTCAGATTAAAATGTAGCCCTCGACGATCAACAACTTTTTTGTAAAGGCCAAAGATGAGAAAATCACTCCTACTAGATCAAAACCTAGAGAGAAGGTAGAGTTCTAGAGTGAGAGGCTCAACAATGGTGTTTTTGAAAAAGTAGGAGAGAGAAGAGAAAGTGAAAAAGTGATTTGAAAAGTCAAAACTCGAAACTTAAACCCAGTCGCCCCGCTCGATCGTCAAACACCCCGCTCAAGCGTCACTCACAGACTCCCGCTCGAGCGTCAACAATCCCGCTCGAGCGGCGGATACACACTCCCAGAACTTTTACAGAACCAAGTCCCCGCTCGAGCTTCTAACTCCCCGCTCGAGCGTCACTCACACAATCCCGCTCGAGCGGCCAATCCCACGCTCGAGCGTCCAACATTGCACAGGAAATACTGGATGGGTGAAACTTCCGCTCGAGCGCCAAAACCCCTGCTCGAGCGGACAGGTCAAAATCTGGGCAACTAGTTTTGGTTTCTAAACTCAACCAACCTGTAACAAACCTGGCCACCACATCCTATAACTCAAATACGAAGTAAAAAGGATGTAAACAAGATAATAATCAACTACCAACATCCACGGACACATGTCCGGATCACTGCACAACAGGGGTAAACCCGGGATCGCTATAGGAATAGCCATCAAATCCACCTTAAAACATCAAGAGGATAAGGAAGGAAATGACATTCATCACTAGGAAGTTCAAAAGGTTTGTGAAAAAGAAACAAGGCGTGCGAAAATTTTTCAGAAAAGACTTCAACACACAGGGATTTTCAAAGGGGAAAAATCACAAAAAATCTGAAATTACCTACTACAAATGCAACAAACCTGGACACTATAAATCAGAATGTCCGGACCTTAAGAAACAATTCAAGAAGGACAAGAAAAAAGTCATAATTGCAGTATGGGAAGAAGATAGCGATAAAAGCGACTCAGAAACCGAAGTTTACAAAAATGAGGTTGCTAACCTATGCTTAATGGCACTTGGAAAATGAAGATGAGGTAAATGATGAATTTTTTACGTTTGATGAATTACAATCAGCTCTTAATGAATTACATGTTGAATTTAGGAAAGTTAGTTTGAAAAATAACTGTCAAAAGAAAGTGATTTCAAGTTTATCAAAAGAAAATGGATCCTTAGCTTCCAAAATAAATGCTTTAGAAAATAAAGCTATGAAAATAAAAAAGGAAAATGAGATTTTAACTCGAAAAGAGTCTTCAATTTTTGGGAAAAAAAAATTAGTTGTATTGTAAAAAGAAAACGAGTCTTTAAAAAATGAGCAAATTGTTTTTAAAGAAAATATTGAAAATTTAAAAAATACTCTTTCAAAATTTAGTCAAGGTGGAGAGACTTTAGATAAAATTCTTAAAAATCAAAATGGCACTTTTGATAGAGCCGGAATTGGATATGAATCTTTTTCATAAGTAAAAACTGTAAAAAAATGGTTTTGTTTATGCATCTTCTAGTCACTCTCATCTCACATGTCATTTTTGTGGTAAAAAATGTCATATTTCATTTTCATCTCCTGTTAAAAGAAATCCTTTTGCTAAAATAAAAAGATGTGGGTCCCTAAGGACATTTTAAGAGTGTCAAATTCTAATTTTTATAAACCTAAGAAAATATGGGTACTAATAGAAAAATTAAAATTTTGTAGATATGTTTCAAGACAAAATCCAGTAACGATAGATGGTATCTCGACAGTGCATGTTTGAGGCACATGACTGAAAACAAAGCTATGTTCGCCACACTCCAACCAAAAGATGACAGATATGTGACTTTCGGTGATAATAGCGAGGGTAAAATCATTGGTGTAGGAAGTATTGGTAAAAATCATTCTCCTATTATTGAAAATGATTTACTTGTTGAATGTTTAAAACATAACTTGCTTAGCATCAGTCAATTATGTGATAAAGGTTATAAAATTATTTTAAAAAAAATTCACTGCACTATTAAGAACACCCTAGAAAACAAAACTTTATTTTTAGGTTATAGACATGAGAATGTATATGTGTTTGATTTGCATGATTTGTCTTCTCATTTTAATATTAAATATTTATCTACTATAAATGATAATGGTTGGCTTTGGCATAGAAGATTAGGACATACTCATTTTTATTTAATTTTCAAACTTTCAACAAAATGAGTTAGTCATTGGCTTACCAAAAATTATTTTTAAAAAAGACAAACTTTGTGATGCAAGTCAATTTGGAAAACAAACTAGAATTTCTTTTAAATCCAAAAATATCATTTCAACTACTAAACCCCTTGAACTCTTGCATATTGATTTATTCGGACCATCTATAACATTAAGTTTAGGAGAAAAATCATATGCTCTTGTTTGTGTTGATGATTATACTAGATATACATGGGTATTATTTTTAGCACACAAAAATGAAACTTTTTATAATTTCTCAAGACTTTGTAAAAGAATTCAAAATGAACAAAAATCTTAATATTTGTAGTATTAGAAGTGATCATGGTAGAGAATTTGAAAATAATGATTTTATCATGTTTCGTGATGACTTAGAAATAGATTATAATTTCTCAGCCCTTAGAACTCCTCAACAAAACGGTGTGGTTAAAAGAAAAAATAGAACTCTTGAAGAAATGGCCCGTACTATACTTTGTGAGAGTAATTTACCTAGATATTTTTGAGCTGAAGCCGTTTTCACTGCATGTTATGTTGTAAACCATGCCATGATTAGACCTATCCTTAAGAAAACCCCTTATATACTTTAGAAAGGTAGAAAGCCTAATATTATCCACTTGCGTGCTTTTGGTTGTAAATGCGTTGTATTAAATAACAAAAAAGATAACTTAGAAAAATATGATGCTAAATCGGATGAAGCTGTATTTCTTGGTTATTCAAATTCTAGTAAAGCTTATAGAGTATTCAATAATGACCTTTACTTGTTGACGAATCTATACACGTTGCCTTTGATGAATCTAATAACGTTGTTTCCAAGAATCTTGTAAGTGATGACACTGCTGAAGCACATCCAAGAATAGAGAGCATTTACATAACAAATGAAGAAAATCCATCTCCTTAACAAAAAGAAGAAATCACAATGAAAAATCTTGAAGAAGAATATGCTCGTCCAGAAAACGAATCAAATCTACCAAAGGATGGAAGTATGCTCATGGCCACCCTAAAGACCTTATCATAGGTGATGCAGCGGAAGGTATAAAAACTCATTCCTCTATTAGAAATGTTTGTGGTAACTTAGCATTTGTTTCACAAATTGAACCAAAATCGTTTTTAGATGCTAAAAAAAATGAAAATTAGATTTTAGCAATTCAAGAAGAATTAAATCAATTTGAAAGAAAATGAAATTTGATTTTTGACTCCTCGGCCTAAGGATCACCCAGTTATTGGAACAAAATGGGTTTTTCGAAACAAAATAGATGAATCCGGAGTTGTTACTAAAAATAAAGCTAGATTAATAGCCCAAGCTTAAAATCAACAAGAAGGCATTGATTTTGATGAAACTTTTGCACCGGTTACTAGACTTCAAGCTATTAGAATGCTACTTACTTTTGCATGTTTTAAAGATTTCAAATTGTATCAAATGGATGTTAAAAGTGCTTTCTTAAATGGATACATTTCAAAGGAAGTTTATATTGAACAACCTCCCAGTTTTGAAAGTCATAAATACCCGGATCATGTTTTCATACTTTCAAAAGTTTTATATGGTTTAAAACAAGTTCTTAGAGCGTGATATGAAAGATTAAATAATTTTTTACTTGACAAAGGATTTTCTAAAGGAAAATTTGATACAACACTTTTTATAAAAACCAAAAAGGATGATATGCTAATTGTTTAAATTTATGTTGATGATATTATTTTTGGTGCTACTAATAAAAATTTGTGCAAAGAATTTGCTAAAGATATGCCGGGTGAGTTTTAAATGAGTATGATGGGAGAGTTAAATTACTTCCTTGGTCTACAAATTATACAAACTAATGATGGAATCCATTTAAATCAAACAAAATATATCAAGAATCTACTTAAAAGGTTTGAAATGGAATCATCAAAGCCTGCAGCAACTCCAATGAGCACTTTAATAAAAATCGACAAAGATGAGCAAGATAAACTTGTAGATGAAAAAAAATATCGAGGTATGATTGGTCCCTTACTCTATTTTATTGCAAGTAGACCCGATATAATGTTTAGTGTTTGTATGTGTGCACGTTTTCAATCCACACCGCAAGAGTCACACATCACTGCAGTCAAACGTATTTTTAGATATCGTATTGGCACTCCAAATTTGGGATTATGGTATCTTAAGGGAACCACTTTTGAACTTTTTGATTACTCAGATGCCGACTTTGCGGGATGTAGACTTGATCGAAAAAATGCAAGTGGTACTTGTCACTTTCTTTGACACTCACTCACTTCTTGGTTTTGCTAAAAACAAAGCTCAGTGGCTCTGTCAACTGCTGAAGCAGAATACATTGTCGCCGCTGGGTGTTGTGCACAATTTCTTTGGATGAAACAACAACTTCAAGATTTTGTACTTCACTATGATCATATTCCTATAAAATGTGACAACACAAGTGCCATTAACCTTTCAAAAAATCCTATTCAGCACTCACACGCTAAACACATTGAAATAAGACATCATTTTCTAAGAGATCATGTACTTAAAGGTGATATTGAACTCGAATTTGTGCCTATAAATTATCAATTAGCTGACATATTTACTAAGCCTCTTAAAAAAAATAATTTTGTTATATTAAAACTGAACTTGGTATGATGAATACTCCTATATGATGTTCATTCTTTTAAACATAAATAAATAAATAAATAAATAAATAAAATTTAAATAATAATAATAATAATAATAATTTTTTAAAAAAATTATATATATATTATATTCTCTCTCTTGCTCTGGTTCTGTTTCTATCTTTCTCTCTTTCTTTCACTCTCTCGCTCTTTCTCTCATACGCAGACACCATCTTCATCCTCAATATCGTCCACCACCAGCTCCACCATCCACAACATCATCCATCACTTTCATCACTACCATCATCCACCTAAATCTCTCACCGATCTACCGAGATCCATCACCGATCTTTGACATCATTTTCGATTCCTCAAGTTCCATTACCGATCCATCAAGATCCGTAATTGATTCACCAAGATTAATCACCGATCTACAAAAATTCATCCCCAATCTTCTCCATTATTTTCGATCATCAACATCGTCGCCGATCAACATGTTAAAACTATTGTTGCACTGTGTTATATTTTTTATATGGTTGTATGTACTCCAAACTCTCTTGGATTTAATAATAATTGCTTCTACCCTGCCTGAAGAAATTGTTTTTATCTGTAATTTCTCTTTTTATGCTAGTGCACTTGGTGTAGTTATTTTTGACCCGATCTTAATGGCCCTTGGTATTATAAATTGGTAATCTGTTTTTTACAATTTGCATAATTTTCTTTTGTGCATTAATTTAGGGGGACATTCGTATTATGTAATCTTTTGAGATTACATCAATGAAATAAAAATAAAACATAAAAATACGAGTAATCTTAAGAGGGTGTTTGAATATTCTGTGCATAATTTTAGGGGGAGTATATATAATTTTTACTCTATCTGCATCAATAATTTTTTGCAAAGTCAGAAATTTTTTTCAAAGAGAAATACTTGCAATTTTATCTCAGAAGAAGAAAATATTATTCGATTACATGTAAGTTTTTAGAAGGCTTCACAGATTTTTTTTCGTTTCACTTCTCTCAACAACTTCTCATGAGCCTCCTTTACATGCCTCTCTCTATTTTTGACTTCGGTGAGTCTTGGCATTATAACCGTTGCATAATATTGCACTGCATTCTCCAATTGAGAATTTTTCCATTCTAGCTCTCTTTTCTCTTGACGAATATTCGCCAGTTGTTGTTTTAACAAGCACACCTTGTCTCTCCATTGCTGATTTTCTTGTATTCTTGCCTATAGTCGTCGAGCCATATTGGAAACCTCAGTCATTGCATGTGTACTAAGAGCTGTAGTGTTGTTAATAGTATCAATATCATTCCGATTACCAACAACACTAGGACTCTCAGTGTGACTGCACCATTGGTAACCTATCATTTGCCTGCATTATAGGCACTTCATGCATGTCAGAACCATTGGTGGCTAAGGTAAAAAATGACATGATTACACAAGAAGGTAAAACGAATTTTTCTGTCACAACACTTGACGATTTCGTATCTCTTCCTATCATCTTTGTCATTTTTTATACACTTCTCCAATCTAATACGCGATGCATATCTGCTCAAATCTTTTGTTTATCAATATTTTGAGCGCTGATGCACCATTTTTTCAGAAGATGCTCCAAAATCCCCACAATGATCACGACAAGACATAAGAACAATTATTATAATTTTTTGCATCTCAGACTATTTTCTCAAATATGTTTGTCTGATTTTTGTTTTGATTACCGCAAATTTTTTTCTCTAATACCTTCTTATCTCCATATTTTATTTTCATGATGTCAAAGGGGGAGAAAATTATCAGTTTCAATTATCACATAATTTTTTGATTTAATTTGTTGATTTTTATTTTGTGTCAAATCCATACAAATATTGTCATCATCAAAAAGGGGGAGATTGTTAATCATATTGTTTAATTTTGATGATATCTAAAATATTATTTGAAAAATTTAGATTTTTTTAATATACATATTCTATATTATTTGACACAAAATATTATATGTTTAAAATATAGATTGTATGATATATTTGTTATAAATATTATTTAAATGGAAATATTTTGAAAATATTACTATTCACGATTTTGAAAAAATTTAACTAGTCCCTATTTACTTTTTAACAAATTTAAAATTGATTACTTGTATTATTTTGACAAAATTGATTAATTGGTTAGCAGGTCACTTTTCAGTTTTTGACCAATTTAAAATTGATCAGTTGTGTTATTTTGACAAAATTGATTAATTGGTTGGCTGGTCACTATTCACTTTTTGACAAAATTAAAATTGATTAATTGTCTCATTTTGACAAATTGGTATATCCACATGGAGTGATGGGTATTTTTTTTTATAAGTGTATTTAAAATCTCCACAAAAACTATAAAATTTTAATAGGGTATAAATTTTCATATTTGATATAATTGCCATACAAAAAAATATCCATGTGTACAATTAGACTTTTGATTAAGTTTCCATTCTATTATATTACATGTATGCATGATGGCATGTGTAAAGATACACATATCAAACTTTTCATAGCAAACACTTTATAATATATAAAAAGTTAGTATTGGTGGAATTTGTATCTTATATATATATATATATATATATATCATTTCAAACCTTGAGCAGCTAGAGCACATCATTTCAAAGAGATGGTGCACAACATTTGAAACCTTGACATCATTTCAAGGCTTATATTTTTCATGAGCTATTTGAAGCAATTGTTGAGGAGCGTATCATCTTCCAACGAATATTTTTTTTGTTGTTGTATAAATAGAAGTGTTTTGTGTGGAGAAAAATTAAGAAGTTAAAGAGAAAAATCTGTGTGCTCCAAAATTTTGATTGTATTTTATTCCGCTCTTTCACTTTCAAATCTAAGTGCAATCTTTGTTCTTACACTTTCATATCTATTCTTTGTGAGAGAATTATTGTAAAGAGGGTTGAGTACCTCTTACCCTTATTTATTATTTTGTGAAGGAATTTTGTAAGAGTGAGGAATTTATTGTTGAGTGAGACTTAATAGATAAAAAATAAGACCTATGCAAAATTCATAGGCTTGGTGAAGCCTTGGTGGTGTATTAATTAATTTTGATAATAAAAAAATTCTCAAGGAGGTTCCTTGGGCAGTAGACGTAGGTCTGGCTTGCCGAACCACTATAAATCTCAATGTTTGATTTTCTCTTCCTATTTCTCTTACTTTTATATTGATAATTATTGTTTTGTTTTTTCTTTGTTAAAATTCTGAATATTGTGTTTATTATTTTTTAATATTGTAAAATTTTTAATAACCCAATTCACCCCCCCTCTTGGGTTGCGTACTTGGGATAACAACACCCATCTTGGACAGATGGAGATTTTATCAGTTTATGTTCTTACTGCCTATAATGCCAAGGCCCCAACTGAGAACCTTAAGTATTACCTGAGGCCAAAGAGTGCCTCAAAGAAACTCATTACCCTCCTTCCAAAGACAAACAAGGACTTAGAGGAACATATTGTGACGATTTTTGGGAACTGGGAATTTGAGAGCTCTCCCTATACTTGGCCTATACCTAGAGCCTTCGGAAGAGCATGCCATTTTCGTTATTTTAATCCTCATTTTCCTTTGAAATTTGTATGGCTAACTTGTTCTTAATTGTTTCTTCTTTTTCTACTAGATTCCAACATAGTTTTGTTGGAGGCTTGTCACAACCCAAACCCGTCCCTATAGGTATAGCATCGTAACCGGCCAGTAATCCTAGGATTACAGAAGGCCTCTGAGACAAATTAACATAATATTAGGGGCTCGCAGAAGCAAATAACAAATATACAATGTTCATTGAGTTGTGCAAACTTATATGATACAGAAAAATTTGAAATATTTTATATACATATTTACACATCGTCCTTATGTCATCATATATATATATATATATTAGACAAAAAGGGACTTAACCCTATTTACAAAATAAACAAAGACTTGTTTAACCAAATAAGAAAATAAAACTTAAACTTTAATCACATAGCCATAATCACTTAACATATCCAGAACCTCTACATGAGGCACATAGGTTGGCTGACAAAAACAGATTCTAGGCAGACGCCACTAAGCATGGTCACGTGTCTGATCCCCTACATACATAAATAATACAGTGAGCTGGAACCCAGTGAATAATAACAAAGTAAAGGATTTAATGAATGTTGTCCATAACAGATACAGAAAACTAAATTCAGTTCATATCAGAAATGGAATCAGAATCATATTCATAATCAGAATTTATAGTTGATCGTACGTGGTACATCCATTAGCACTAACAGAAATGGTTGACCTATAAAGGGATCGCCATGAAGGCATACAGTTGACTCATGTGCACGGAGACGGTACAGTTGGCTCATGAGACGTACAGTTCGTCCATAAATGGGACGTATACAGAAGGATCGATAACAGTTGGCTTACGAGACTTACAATTAGCCCATAATTGGGACATAACAGAACAGATAACAGATGTCATCTGATACTAAAGATGCCACGAATACATTTCAGAAATTTGGATAATCATTCATTCATACAAAGCAAAGCATTTCAGAAAACTGATCATTTCATATTATCAGAAAATAGTTAAAGTTAAACATTACTTTATAGAGTTATTACTCACAGATAGCTCCAGAAGTAGATCAGACAGATTTGACAAATCAGATAGATCAGGGAAACGATAGCGCGTGACCTACACAAACACATAACATATACACATTGAAACACAATATCACTTCCTTGATCAAATTAGACTTCTCTTGCCTTTTTTTTTTTTTTTTTGTCTAAGTAATCTGAAATTGTACTGCACGTAATCTTCTTTATTCAAATGAACCGGGTTCTCATTTCACATATTCTTTCATTACTAAGTCCTTCTTTTCCAAATAGATCGATCTTTTACTTGGCTTCTTAAACAATTACTACTAGATCAATGATTCACTCTTTAACTAACTAATTTATGTTGATTAGTAGCTTATTAATTGAGCCATAAATCATGTCTAGAATGCTTTGGGAGGAAATGAGATGAAAATATAAACAATGTGCAATTTTTCAAAACATGCTGAAAATAGCCTGACCGCTTAAGCAAACTGTGTTGTTTGCAAAAATACTGGACAGGTCAAAAGTACGCTCAAGCCAAAATTTAGTCGCTCGAGCGACTAGCAAACAAAATGTGGGTTCGCTCGAGCCACCAATTGTGTAGCAACCCTCACTTTACTCTAGTCATGCTTGCATGTATTTACATGATCTTGTCTTGTTAAGTTGCATTGCAAACCTTGATTTGTTTCGCATAAGTGTTGCTTGCTTGTTTTGTTCCTTGCTTGGTGTGAGTTTAGCCGAGGTCATCTTAAGCCTAGGTCACACCTTTGAACTTCTTACACCTAGGACCATCTTGGAAGCACCTTGGTTGACCTCTACCCTCACCCTGACATGTTGGCCAAGATATCATTATCTAGGCTGAGGTGTTCATCACCAGGGCCGAGATGTGTATTATCTAGGCCGAGATGTTATACCAAAGTGATCTTGTCCCTGGACTGGTATGACCTAGACCGAGGTGTGGCACATTTAGGCCAAGCTGTGGCACAGCTAGGCCAAGTGTTGTCCTTCCTAGCCGAGATCATTGTTCCTTTACTTGCTGAAGCCTTTGTCCTAGCCGAGATCATTACCCACCGTGGTGCCCTGTCACCTTACTTGTTGCTTAGACTTTGTCATAGTCTTGTCTTTTCACTCAGTCACCTTTTTGAGGAGATCCAATCAGCCGTTGCCACGTGCCCCAGCTGAGGGTTAAGTCAGCCGGCAGAGATAGAAACATATCATTTTGTGTCATATCCTTTGCATTGTAGAGGAGAGGAAGTTGAAGTGAGAGAGCTAGATTCCAAGCTTGATCTTTAGAGTTTGAACCATTTAATCCGTGTCTTGAGGTTAGAATCTTGATTTACTCTTGTTATTCTTTATGTTGATCCGACTGCATTGCAGCATGATCCAGCATGATTCATGAACCATGCATTGATTTAAAATTTGTTTTAGAAAAAGAAAATGATGTTCTTGTATTCTTGAGACAAAACCATGTTTTGATCCGAAAGCTTGTAATAAGATCCATGTTTTTGTGTTTGTTTTCATAAGATCTTCAAATGTGGGTACCCAAGTCCATGTTTTCGAACTCATCTCACGAAAGCTCTGATTTTGAATAAAGAAGTTACGATTTTAGCATTTATGTTCTTTATGTTCATGTTTTCATGTTCTTCAAGGGAAACCCAGATTTTCCCAGACTTCATTTCCTTGAATGTGGTCGTCGGGAACACACCTCGGCCAAGAAGTGTGGTGTAACGCCCTCCAAATAATAACATTAAACCCATCAAATAGGACATTCATTAACATATGAAATAACCACATTCTTCTATTCATCAGAGTTTCATTACAAAAGTATTACATGTTAACAACAAAAGCAAAATGCCCTATGGGCTTACAGATTTCCAAGTTAACACTTGGTTACAACAAAAGAGTACTAACTCATTTACACGTTAAGCCCTTGGCTTGAATTTAAATGTAATACATCAAAAATAAAACGACAAAAGTATGTCCGCCTCTAGCCTCCCAAGCTATGTCCTTGGAGGTGGCATGCTACCTGTACCTGAAAATGATATTCCCATATAGGGTGAGCCACAGCCCAGTAGAAATACACTAAACCAACCATGAACAATGACTAAAAGATTAGCAATTGATAGATGGCCAACAATGATACATTCACATAAATTACACATTTATGTCATACGACTTATGAGTCCAAGTCACTTTTCATTTTCCCTTTTTCAACAGATAAGCATGTTAGCTCTATCATTATTTCAACAGATATGTATAAAACTATATCCCATGTTCGCAGATAAGCATATAAGCTATATCCACATTCTCAACAGATATGCATGACAACAATATCCCATATTCACAGATAAGCATATAAGTTGTATCCACACTTCACAAAGATAAGCATATGAGCTCTATCTTCACTTCTCTAGACAAGCATATGAGCTGTATCTACGGAGTTCATCCCCTATCTTCTCCCAACACTATCCAGTTTAGAGGTACATCCCCTATCTTCCCCTAAACCGCGGAGTACATCCCCCATCTCCTCCTCTACACATAATGTATACAAACACATTGGTTCTATATACAATCACTCAATACATGCAGTTAATGTATTCTATCAACCGTCAAATTCCATGACACATTCTATTGATTAGTTTCCGTTTGCCTAATCATCATGCATTGTCTACAACAATCACGACTATCCTCCACCGATAGCCCAAAACAATTATTTCTAAACAGAAAATAAATGCACAAATGGATGTTCAATCAACATTTCATTCCGGTGAGTGATAGATAATTCAACTACACCCTTTAACCCTTTACATTCCCAATCTCAACAATTTCATTTCATTTCCTCATCTCTTACAATTAATTATCCCAATTAATCAATCAATGTAATTAGGTCATTTTCCATAATTAACATTACAACCCTTAGGTCCCATTTTTATCAATGATTCAACATTTATTCCATTTCTCTATGCCAAACATGCATCTAGGTTTATTATGAATAAAACCCCCAACTTTTGTAAAATAACACAAAAGCCCCAAACTTTCACCAAATTACCACACCAACCCCAACATCTCAAAATACTAAAATTTAAAGACAAAATCCATAGAGAGGAGTAGGATATCCCTACCTCAAATTCGGAGCTCCAAGGGAGAAGAAGACAAAACCCAACATGCTCCAAATCTCGAAATTTTCAGATTAAAAAGTAGCCCTTGACGATCAACAACTTTTTTGTAAAGGCCAAAGATGAGCAAATCACTCCTACTAGATCAAAACCTAGAGAGAAGGTTGAGTTCTAGAGTGAGAGGCTCAACAATGGTGTTTTTGGAAAAGTAGGAGAGAGAAGAGAAAGTGAAAAAGTGATTTGAAAAGTCAAAACACGGAACTTAAACCCAGTCGACCCGCTCGAGCGTCACTCACAGACTCCCGCTCGAGCGCCAACAATTCCGCTCGAGCGGCGAATACACACTCCCAGAACTTTTACAGAACCAGGCCATTGCTCGAGCTTCCAACTCCCCGCTCGAGCGGAACTCACACAACCCCGCTCGAGCGGCCAATACCACGATCGAGCGTCCAACACTGCACAGAAAATACTGGATGGGTGCAATTCCCGCTCGAGCGCCAAAACCCCCGCTCGAGCGGACAGGTCAAAATCTGGGCAACTAGTTTTGGTTTCTAAACTCAACCAACCTGTAACAAACCTGCCCAACACATCCCATAACTCAAATACTAAGTAAAAAGGATGTAAATAAGATAATAAACAACTACCAACATCCACGGACACATGTCCGGATCACTGTATATCAAGGGTAAACCCGGGATCGCTATATGTGGGACCTCGGCCAAGACCTGGTTGGTACCCAGCATGCTTTCCCAAGATGAGAAACAATGTTTTGCTTTGTTTTGACTAGTTACGAAAGAATGCTGAGATCATTTAAAACTCATGTAAGGCTTGTTTTGAGGATGCATTTCATATCCATCTTTGAGCATCTCACCTTGTCTAATTGAAACGTATCTAATGGGATTTATTATGTGCTTGTAGGCCTTGGATCCTTGCTTGTAATTCCTACACCCGAAGAACTATGCGAGTGGTATTTTTGATAAAGTTATGTTATAAAGTTTTGATAAAGTTTTGCTTTGCTTTGTTTTGAAAAAAGTATTTGTTAAGCATGAATGAATACCCCTATTTTGTGTATCAAGTATTAGTCTTGTTTTGGATGACATTCTTGGAAAGTCCGTACGCGCTAGGGGACTCTAAACTTTTGTAGCACAAGTCCATACGTGCTAGGGGACTCTAAAATTTTGTAGCACAAGTTCATACGTGCTAGGGGACTCTAAACCTTTGTAGCACAAGTCCGTACGTGCTAGGGACATTAAACCTTTGTAGCACAAGTCCTTACGTGCTAGAGGACTCTAAGCTTTTGTAGCACCTTTGTTTAATGTCATCCATTGTATTATATTGATGCTAGTAAGCATCCCTTGAAGATTTGAAAGACTTGATTGGTGGACTTGGTTCATCCCTTGATTTTATATAGTATGCTATGTATTGTTTAGGAAAGAGATCTTGTATATCATTCATGCAAAAACCTTTATTACTAGTATCATTCACTGAGTATCTAAGCTCACCCTCTTTATATATATGTAGGTGACGAGCAGGAAAGCGGTGACGCCTAGATGATTGTTGCAAGATGTTTTTGGATTCATGTTTTGTAGCGTCTTGAAGATTATGCTTCTTGGCTTGTAGTTATCCCTTTGTATATGTCGGCTTGAGAAGCCTTTTGATCAAGATGTATTTTGTACTTTATTTTATTATATCCAAGTTGTAAGCTATATTAAGATGTATGTTATTTCATTTGATCTATGCACGGCTCTTGTGGACTATTTAGTTTTAAATTTATCGCTTCCGCACTTGTAAGCCCCATAAGTATACTCTGATTTGTGTGTGAATCTTTGTAAGTTGGCCTTTGGTAATCTCGGATTACTGGCCATCACGACACCATTCTACTAGGGGCGGAATGGGGTCGTGACAAATTGGTTGCTCAAGCGGTCTGTAAATATTCTGGATTTCAAAACTGGAGTTGAGCTTCCAAACTTTTGTTCCAAGACTTGGAGTCATGCATAGCTTGCTTGAAAACATGAAAAATACTTTGGAAGATACCAATACATGACCATTTAGAAATCAATTTCCCCAAATCTCAACAATTTTATCAAAACTTGAATTATTTATTCATTCATGCAAAGATTTCAAATTCTTTTTCTCTTGATTTTCAAAACATGAAATTAAAGCTATAAAACTCTTAAAAGAAAATTTGCATGTCATTTATGAAGCTTAATTTAACCACAACTTTCAAAATCAAACCCAAAATAATTAATTTCTAATTTAACTTCATAAACTTGATCCTGGCTCCAATTCTTCATTTTCTTGTCAATTTCCTAGCAACATTGCATATATGTAATTCAAATAAAACTAACTAATTTAATATATTCCAAAATTTGTTTAAATTAAATAAAACTCTTAAATTACATTACATGCATGCATTAGGGATTAAAATCAAACAAATTTTTTTAGGTTTTAAACAAAATCAAAACTTCGTTTAACTCCATGATTAAACCCTTTTCATGAACTCAATATTTTCAAAACTTTTTCTTCAAAATCAAATGCATAATAAACTTGCATGGCTCAAATCCTTTCAAAACTCATGGTGCATGCAAATATACATCTCATATTTATCAAGGTTCCAAACTTAAGCTCAATTTGAAGAATTCCTACATTTATCTCCATATTTATTCTTTAATTCCTCCAATTTACATGCATGTAAAAATGAGACTCAAATTCATGCAAGATATTCAAAATCTAACCAAAAATAATTTAATTCTAAGTTTATTTCCATAACCATGAACCTAGCTTAATTTTCTTATTCAAACCCATTTTCTTTCAAGAACCATGGAATTGAGTCTATAACTCACTTAATTCATGATGTGTGGAGGATTTTTCTACAAAGTCAAGACTTAGAATGCTCACCTCAAGCTTAAATTTCAGAGTTAGAGATGATTTCCCTTAGCTCCTTCAAGTCTTCTTCAATTCCATATAAGTTTTGAGCTTCACTCTCTCTTTACAATGGAGTCTCTCTCTTATAACTCTTCCAGCAGAAAGCAAAAGAAATGAGCCTTACTTCTTGACTCATCAACACGCGCGCGTGCGCACACACACACACACACACACACACACACACACACACACATGCCTCTCTTGTTGACACCACATTGCACACGTGCACACTTAATCAAGCCTCCAACACAACACTCACATGTACACACATACACAGATTTTCTCTGCACACCCACACCCAAATACACTCTCAATTCTAGATTGCCTCATAATTCAATTTATATTTAGGATTAATTTAATTAAAAAACACTTAATCTTAACAAATCTCGATTAACACATAATTAAATTAATCATAACTAATCACAAATCTCAATTTGGACCCACTTAATAAAATCTCAATTTTACTAATCTAAATCGAATATTTAATTAAACTCCCATATGGTCCGATATTCAAAATTAAAATAATTCAACTCACCAATTATACTCTCTCGAGCCATTTAGGCTTTCAATTCTAATTCCAAAAATAAATCCATAATAGAATCATATACGAATCAGTCTCCACAATTTTCATAAGTCCCAAATTAAATCAGAATAATGGCCAATTAAACTTCAAATTTCCTTAATTAATTAAATGCTAATTCTTATACGTGGCGGGGTCGTCACAAGGCTTCTACCTGGCCTTTGCTTTGAGGATAACAAAGGGTTGAGAAGAAATTTTTTATTCTTTGTTCTGAGTAGTAATTTTTTAAGATGGTGCAATCGAATTGCATACCATTATCAGAAATGAATGCATGTGGGATACCAAACCTGATTATGATGATGTGCCAAGCGAAGTTCTTAATATCATTGTCTTTGATTGTAATCAACAGCTCAGCTTCCACCTACTTAGTGAAATAGTCCATTGCTACCGACATGAATTTCTTACCTCCTCTGCCCTTTGGAAGTTGGCTGATCAAATCTATGCCCCACTCAGCAAAGGCCTAAGGGCTGGTTAGTAGGTGAAGATCTGCTGTTAGTTGGTGGATTAGAGAAGAAAAACACTAGCACTTGTCATATTTTTTGACATATGCCTGGCCGTTCTTGTGCATAAGATTCCTTCATGCAGCTCATACAACATGTTGTCAACAAGGGTTGGGTGGACGCAAAATAGGTATGGACTTGTGAAGGATTTTCTATACAAGACTCTTTTTTCTGAGATCCAAAATCTAGGCGCTATTCTTTTGACTTTATTGGCTTCTTTCCTATCTTCTGGGAGTACTCCCTCTTTGATGTACTTGACGATTGGACCCATCTAGCTTGGGCCATAGCTAGTGCACATGATTGGCTGTATGTCTTGCTCTACTTCTAGCGAAATATTGGACTGAGGCAAAAACTCAATCGCGACGATTCTGGTCTCTACCTTTACTGCTAAAGCAAGGATGGTCAGGGTGTCTGCATGGGAATTATGTTCCCTATCTATTTGGACAATCTTGAATTTTTGAAAGGATTTTACCATGTTCTGGATTTTGTTTAAATAGGCTTGCATCCTTTCGTCCCTGGTGACATACTCTCCAGTGAGTTGGTTAACCACTAACTGAGAGTCACAGTACACTGTGAGGTCTTGAATGTTGGGAAGTTTTGCAATCCGTAATCTTGCAAGCAAGGCCTCATATTATGCTTTGTTATTCGAAGCTTTGAACCCCAGACTGATTGTTTGTTCATGGAGAATGCTCTCAGGGGAGAGTAAGGTCACACTAGTTCTTGCTCTTTTCAGGTTTAATGTACCATCCACGAAAAGTTTCCAGTTATCCAGGTTGCTGACATATAGCTTCAATGTTGAATCATTGTCCTGTCCTGACTAAGCATGTTGCCCAGTTTTTGTGGTATTAGACTGTTGTGATAATGCCAATTCCAAATCTTGTCCTTCTTTTTGAGGTCATTTCTCCAGGATCGTGCCCGTTGCCCCCCCCCCCAGTTCTGCGACTGGTGACATATCAACTGTAGAACTCTGTTGAGGTTGTTCAGTTGAGAATTTCGCAATGAAGTCAGCCAGAACTTAAGCTTTGATAGCAATTATGGACTGAAAAGTGACGTTGAATTCCTCTAACTCCACGGCTCACTTAGCGATGCGCCTAGAAAAATCAACTTTGTGAACAAATGCATCGTAAAGATGCTGGGTTAACAATGTGATGGGGTGACCTTGGACGTAATGCATAAGTTTCCCGGCAGCAGTCATTAAGTCTAGGGTGAATATCTAGTTTTTGCATTGTTCAGGGTCTTGCTGATGTAATAGACCGGTAGCTTATTATTTTCCACATTTCTAACTAGGACTGAGCTCACAGCATGCCCTAATACTACTAAGTATAGATATAACCTTTCACCTTTTTGGGGAGTTAAGAGCAAAGGAGTTGAAAGGAGGTACTGTTTGCACTGTTTATTCCAGTCCACTTCTCCTCCCTTCTTGAGAAACTAAAAGAAAAGTTTACATTTGTCTAAGGAGTGGCTATGAAATGGTTAAGTGCTATTATCATCCTCATCAACTTCTGTACTTTTTTAAGTTTACGAGGCGGCTATAAGTTGAGGATAACTTTCACTTGCTGAGGGTCTGCTTCAATCCCCTTTCTTATCACCAAATAGCCCAAAAATTTTCCTAACTCAACACCAAAAGCACATTTAGCAGCATTTAGTTTTAATTTGTAGGTCTTGAGGATATTAAATGTGGTCTCTAGGTCTTTTAATTGTTCAGTTTCTAGCTTGCTTTTGACAACCATGTCATCAATGTAAATTTCCATGGTTTTTCTTATCTAGTCAGAAAACATGGTGGTAACTAGCCGTTAGTAAGTGGCTCCAGCATTTTTGAGCCCAAAAGGCATCACCCTATAGCAATATAGCCCTCGTGGGGTTATAAAAGGAGTTTTTTCCTTGTCTAGTTCATTCATTTCTATTTGGTCATAGCCTCTATAGGTATCTAAAAAACTCATTCTACTATTCCCAAAGGTCGCATCCACCAATGGGTTAATTCTTGGTAATGGGAAGCAGTTTTTAGGGCAGGCTCTTTTAAGGCTTGTAAAGTTTACACATACCCTCCATTTTCTATTGTTTTTATTAACCACAACAGTGTTGGAAAACCAAGTGGGGTAGTGCACTTCTTTTATTGCCCTTGCGTCTATAAGCCTTTCAACTTCCTCAATTACTGCCTTAACGTGGTCTACATGAGACCTTCTAGTTTTTTGAATTGCTAGTTTACGTGTAGGATCAACCTTAAGACAGTGACTGATAATATCGAGGTCTACTCCTGGCATTTTATAAGGAGTCCAAGTAAAGACTTTGATATTATCCATTAAAAATTAAAAAATAAAAAAAAAGCTCTTTATCCTGCTCAGACAGAGAAGATCCGAGCAGGAAGTACCTTTCTAGATCGTTGAATTTTATGGAGTTCTTCTATCAAACACTCCACTAGATCCTTTCCAATCTCCCCCAGAACTTTTGAGTTCAGAATTTCAACTGAGCAAACTCATTTCTGAGCCAGCTTTACTTTTTTTTTTTTGTCCCAGGGCTAGCATTAAACTATGTCATGTGGATACTTAGTCCCCTCGAATGGTTTCAATGCGTCCCTCTTTACTAGAAAATTTCAAGGCTTGGTGAAGTGTGAAGGGAACTACTTTAAGCTAGTACAACCATGGTCTGCCCATAATAGCATTGTACGATGAGGGCACATCCATGACCAGAAAGCATACTTCAAGGCATACGGATCCAGCCCTGACTGGTAACGTCATCTCCCCGACCGGCTAGACCAGGTTTAAGTTGAAGCCCAGTAGCGACGAGTCAACCTTCTTAAGATCTTGATCCTTGAGGTCCAACCTCTGGTAAAGTTTGTAGTACATAATTTCAGCTACGCTGCTTTCATCAACTAATATTCTCTCTACCCCGAATCCATCCATGTCCAATTTAATAATCAAAGCGTCCAAGTAGGGCTGGACTAACCCTTGCATGTCTTCATAAAAAATAAAAATAAATAAAAAATAAAAAATAAAAAAAACTAGGCCTTTACGGTTGGCCTCGATCCTTGGCCTTTTACTTCCTAATGAATACTCTGCTTTGTAAACCTCCCTAAGATGCATTGCTTTCTGCATCTCTCCTCTGGCCTGTGTTATTCTGCCTGGGTGCGTAACTCCCTGGATGACATGGATCATCCCTCTTGGGTGTTCTGCTATTGCATCATTCCCTTCTCATTGATCGTTCTACCCATTCTGTTACTATTCTCCCAAGAACTCGTTCAGATACCCAACAACTACCATCTCATCAAGATATTGCTTGAATAAAAAAACAGTCTTCCATCTCGTGCCGTATATAATTGTAGTAGGCACCTTTTGCCCTCTGATTTCGTACCTTTGGATCTCCTTTCATTTTGGTTGGCCACTTAAACTAGGGCTTATTTTTAATTTCTGGAAGTATTTGCCAAATCAAAAGTTTTAACATAGTTTGGATTATGTAATATGTATCTTTCTTTTTAATGGTCTGGCTTTTAGCCTCTTTTGCCTCCTTGCGTAGAGTACTGGTCTTGTGTGTGCTGGTTTACGTGCTACCCTGTCTTGTAGATTTTTAGTGTTCCTCAAGTTTATTGTATTGATTGATCTTGAGTTGCAGATCCGTGACAATTTTGGGCGGGGTTTTGGTTAATGATTGCCACAACTTGTCCTCTAGTTGGAGTCCTCGCCTGAAAGTTGAGATTGCCACCTCATCTGAGCAATCATCTTCTATCTCATGGAAAGTTTCCCAGTAAAGTTTGGTGTACAGCTTAATAGTCTGATCCTCTGTCTTCTTTAGCAACATGAGTGTGTCCAATCCTTTTTCCTTTTTATTGTTTACTACGAACCGCTCAGTAAACTTATCTGCCAGCTTTTTCCAACTATCAATGGATCCCACCTGGAGCTTGTCATACCAAGTGCAGGTTGTTCTGTCCAGACTAAAAGCGAAGATTCAACACATACGTGCCTCGTTTTTGCTCCAGAGGGCCATAGCGTAGTGGTAGTGGTGCAGGTGGTCTAAGGGGTCTGATCTTCCATCATAGAGTTTGAACTTTTGGACACTGAACTTTTTTGGTCATTTTTCTATGGAAATCCTTTTTGTGAATGATGATACTAGTAGGACCGGTCTCATATCAGTTGTTCTAAAAGCAATCTCTTATGTCTGTTTCTGAACAAGACTTCAAACTTTTGGGTCTGGCTGGGTAACTTCTTCGGTTCGCTGTGTTTTCGTCTTCCATAGAGCTCTAAGGCTAGTAATCTTGCCACTAGCGGCCTTGCAGCCTAGTCTACCCCGTAGGTTATTCCGTTCTGGTATTTTTACGACTGATCTAGAGTCTAGTTTGGTCTGGTCTTGGGCTACCCTCTCCCGCTTCTAGGTGTTAATAAATGCCCTCATGTCCTCAATAAGGAAGTTGAAACTCTGGGCTGGACTTGACCTCCTTGGACATTTTCCTCGTGCTACTTCCCTTTTGTGCAGAAAGGATCTTACGTCGTCTGAATAGGCATAGTCCTTCGTTTGATACTTCTTTCATTTGGAAAAAGACTAGCAATGCCCTTTAGATCGACGCAGACTACTTGCTACATGACTGGTTTCACCAGCCCTACGGGTCAGTGCAGGTCACAGGTTTGCCTCAGTTCACATCCTCCCATTGGATTATTATGAATAGCTCTTTCTTGGGTTGCGCAAGCATTCCTTATTTTTCCCTTGGGGCACTAGTGGTTAGTTCTGAACTTACTTCAAGGTCATGACTTGGTTAGCAAGCTCCTTAAGCTGCTGGTTCATAGCACATTTGGTTTGATCGCGGCTAGCCAACTCTTGCGCCCAATTGTTACTTTCAGAGTTTTCGATGGCGAGCAGGTTTTTTTCTTCTTGCTCGCGTTGTTCCTGCGATGTTTCGGCGTTCAAAGGGTGCCTTCGTTGGCTTCGGGAGAGGTTCCCATCATGTTCATCTTTAGTGAATTAGTTGGTGTCTTCTGCCATCATGGATAATCTGGAATCTCAACGAGTGTAGCTAGGCTTTTGGCTGCAAGACTCTTATAGACAAAGCCAAATTGTTGTGGGTGAAAATTGGACCACTTGGCTATAGTAGCGACACGACAATTGTAACCTAATTCTAATCCTGAAAACACTCAGAAAAAGGTAAAAGAGGGCTAGCTGGAGCTGCCTGGGAACCCTCTGTTGCCTAAGTTAGTGATAAAGGTAGACAAAGGTGCAGGATTATCTCAGTTGGGTTTAGGTTGAAGTGTTTGCGTACCTTAATTATGCTGATTGCTTCCCCTTTTACAGCTTGCTCCCACTAGCCGTTGTAGGCTGTGAGGCTTCCCCCACTCCTCACGTCAACCTTCTTTCCTTACGAATTGTGCTCCATCAGGTGCGGATTTCTAGGAGTTGGTTTGGGTCTGCGCCCTCCTATGACGTGCTTACTGTCGCCTTTCCTCTTTCTTAAAAACTTCTGTGACCTAATATAGTCCTGGGCCTCTAGGCCAGACTCAAACTATCCTAGGCTGACCTTCCATTTTGCTGGTGATGTTGCCTTCTTACTGCCAGCCCGGAAATTTTAGTCCTGCCCTATGTTAATTCGTTTTTAGCCTTTTTTTTTAACCAGTCACTAATCCAATCATTCTTAAAAGCATCAAGTTGTTTAAATATTATGACAATTTTATTGAATAAGTTAGATGGTTAAAAATAGAAAATAGAGAAAGAAGCAATTTGTGTATAACTTTATTTTTTATATATAATTTAAAGACTATTTGTATAAAAATACAAAAATTATATATTTTTTTTTATTAAAATGCAAGTTTTGGCTATAATCAGGAGGTTTTGGATGATTTGTGGGCGCGCCAAGGTAACTATGCCTAAGTTGATGAAAATGTACTTAAAAAAAATATGACTTTTGAATACAGGAGGTTATGTGAGGCTCAAAGGGATAAAAAAAATAAAAAAAAAAAAAAAAAAACCTCATAGTTCTTGTTTTGTCTCTATTAATAGGATTTAAAAACTCCATAGAGTTTTTAATGTAAAAAGAGAGAGATAAATATAGGGAAATGAGCCCCAAAAAATATACTTTCATAAATTCATTTGATAAATAAAAGTCTAAAAAAATAAGTTTGAAAACATGAAATTGAGTTACAAAATAAATATAAACGCAATCTAAATCTCAAGACAATGCCTATGAAGGCCAAAAACCATTAATTTAACACAAATGTTATGAAAACTAAGGCTAAATCTATGGCAAAGATGCCTTTCAAATCTGCTCCTAAGTTGAATTAGGGCTAAATTAAGGATAAATAGCACTGGGCATGTACAAAGTTGTGTTGAATGTTGGATTTATTGGGGTTTGGTCCATCTTCATTTCTTGTATTTATAGATGTTAAAACCTCTTAAAAATCATAGCTGCCTCTTGGAAATTAGTAATAGCCTCTTGAAAATCTCCATAAAATCCTAATAATGAGGTGTTGGATAGCCTCATGAAATGACACATGTCTTAACTTCCTCATTCTCAACAAGTGGTTGGTTTTTTGTTCCTCAAGGATAGGGTTGACCAAATCATGTTTCAAATTTGGACCGTTGGATAGTGGATGGGGATCTTGGATGGGTGACACATGTCCTTGCTTGGTCAACTCATGCCTCATTTATAGAAGCTGTTGAGCATATTTAAATTCTAACCGTTGGATTGCTCTAGGTAGTAGATATGGAACCTCCTGGATTGTTGTTACCTGCCCTCCTTATTCATTATTCACTAACATATATTAATTAAGATATATATAAATAAGAAGAAAGAGAAATGGTGCCCACATGAATCCTAACTTCCTAGGGATTTGACCACCAAATCACACTATGATTGCATCACATCCATCCCCAAAACTAGTCACCATTTTGGAATGATAAAATCACATACCTTCACTAACCACAAAGACATGTGGCACACACCAATTGGCCAGTCATTTTCGGTACAAACATTGCCCCTCTCAAGCCTTATTCTTAAGCAAATGATGAGGCTTGATTGGATTGCCACTTCTAGAATCCTCTTAATGGGCTTTCATTAAGACCTCCAGAAGGAGGAAACCTAACAAGTACTCTTGCGTTCCTACCAAACCTTCTGGATAACTTCTACAAATGGCCTTCTAGATCATTGTTGTAGACGTATTAAGCCTCTTAGATTCCTTCTTTAAACTTAACAAACCTTTGAGATATTCTGGATCCTTATTAAACCTTCTGAGTTAGTTCCTGCAAGATTGATTTGCCTTCTGGATTGCCTTCTCAAGACATGACAAGCCTTTTGAGATCATCCTAGACACTTAAGAGGCTTTCTAAGATCTTCTTGGAAACTTGACAAGCTTTTACTAAGACCTTTTGAATCCTTACCAGACCTTTTGAGTTAGTTCTTGCAGACTTGATAGGCCTTTATTAAAACCTTCTAAACTATATTCCACAGATCTAACAAGGCTTTATGAATACCTTCTGAATTTTGAACGCATCTCGAGTATACACTAAGTTCTTAGACCTCCTTAACAAAGCCTAAGAAGTCATGAACCAGCATTTGAACTCTTTTGTTTCGACGTCCTTTCTTTCTACTGGGCTTAGGTGAGCTTTTCAAAAGAGAAGGTTGAAATGCATAGCTAGTTCTCCTGTATTAAACCTCTGGCATACTATAAATGAGGCTTATTCAATATGCTAGCAAGTCTGAGATGTTAGTCAAGCTTGACACTACCATTAGGCCTTTTTAGACATTTTGAAAGGCTAATACTTCTACATGAAAGGCTTGCTACACCTTAAGGCCTATTCTTTAGGCTATAAAGCCTGAAGTACTTGGTAGGCTTGAAATTGATATTGGGCCTCTTCAGACCTTCTGAAAGCCGAAAACTTTGACTTGGCTCCTCAAACATGAGATAACTTGCAATTTTTATTCAAAAAACCAAATTTATTATAAACCGAACTTTCTTACTTGATTTATATTCTTTGCTTCCTTCAACACCTCCTTTGAACTTTTTGATAAGTCACTTTGAAGAATGAAAATGTTTAGTTGGCCAACGAAACCTTTTATGTCACTTGAGATTTCTTGCATTACCTTCTTGTTCTTGTGTAAGCCATTTAAATAATATTCTCTTCTAATGTGCCCCACAAACCCAATGTGGGTGTGAGTTTTCATGCACTAAACCAAAATTTGGCATACACATGTAATGTTTTTCGATTTTTTGAGAGATGTTGAAAAAGTTTTCATCAAATAGAGAAACAGGAGATTGCTCACCACTTTCTATAATATAAAAAGAAAATTTATGCCCCACAGCCAATATATCATCAATTTCTCCAACATCATTTTGTCCCCATTATGTACTTTTTAGAGGAAAATTTTGTTAGATCTTCTGGTCTATATTTTGGCTTACCTCAAGCTTGACTTCTAAATTGATTTCAAAGCTGACTCGAGGCTTGATCTCCCATTTGGTTGTAGGGTAAGCATCTTTGGTGAGGTTGTTTCTACCTTTTAACTGCCAATAAAGATGATGCCCCCCTATGCTCTGCTCCTTGCCCCTTTAGAATTGGGCTATGGAATGATGAAGCATGATAGAATCCTAGAGGAGTTATAGAATGAGGAACTATAACATGTTGATTAAAGTGATGTTGAGAAAACTAATTTTATCCCCCCCTAAGTCAACCATAGAAGGATTGAACAATGAATTGTACCTCCAAATTGGTTGACCTTGATATTGTTGATAGGCCTTTACTCACTTGCCTGCCCTTTGGCAAAGCCAAATCTTCTTTTTGAAGCTCTTCTAGGAGGATGCCCCTTCGAGTCTGAATAAGACCTCCTGGAATAGGAGTGCTTGCAAGGATTCTTGATAGACCCCAGGAGGTTGTAGATGAGCAGTGACTGGTGCATTGGGCAAAATTCCTTTTGGATATAGTCTCATTGTCTCCAAATTGTGGAATAGCTGATTGTAAAAACAACTGCCTCCTTTCTTCAAATATGCCCACCATCTCATTGATGACCCTTGTGAGCTCCTTCAAGGGTGCAGAGATAAAACAAGAAATCTCCTGATTTGCTCTTTTAAAATAATCCTTCATGTCTTCTATTGTGTGGCGTAACTCCTGAAAGAACTCCTGCTGCTCAAAAGAAGGTTGTTGTGACTCTGAACTAGAAATGTTTGACGCATTAGTAGGGGGTTGGACAAACGGATGTTGTCCTTCCGAAACCAGTTGTAGGAGGATTGTATAATGGGTTAGGAGGATTCCATGTTGGTGAGACAAAACCTTTTGTGAGAGTCCTCTAAACTTCTGATAATTGGATAAGAATATTAGCCCTTCTCTTTGAAACCTTCTAAATAGGAAGCCCTCTAATGTCTGTAACTCGTCCTCTTGAAACAAGGGTGGTAGATAATGAACCCTAACCATTCTCAAGAGGAGTTGGAACGTCGATCACTAGACCTTTAGGCACAAAGCCTTTTGGTTGTGTCCAATGGTTACAAACTGTGGGGTAACAGATTGAGCAAACGGCTGCATTCTGTCTCCAAACAAGTCTATTATCTTATTGATGGTCCGCGTAA
The DNA here is from genome assembly GCF_055761805.1 of Camellia sinensis. Taxonomy (NCBI): domain Eukaryota; kingdom Viridiplantae; phylum Streptophyta; class Magnoliopsida; order Ericales; family Theaceae; genus Camellia; species Camellia sinensis. The sequence continues at coordinate 101,375,997 of NC_138973.1, read as the reverse complement.
TCTCCTGTTGGGACTCCTTATCTCATTAAAGGATCGCAAGATCTCTTGGAAAAACTTCACAATTCCCTCTAATAAGATAGTTTCTAAGTTCTTTTGTGGCATTTTGCAACTCCTAGGATAAGGCATGTTGCACTGTAGAAGCATGATGTGCAGTCAAGGCAGAATTGTCTAGTGATGCCTCACTAAATTGCTGACCTCCTACAGGATTCTTTCTTCTACCTTTGCCTGACATTTTTTCTCAGTAACTCCATAGGTTCCGCTTGGCATGCCAAAAGATGTTCGTGCAAAAACCATAAAAATTATATATAGATATATTATTAAAATACAAGTTTTTGACTAAACTAGGAATGGCTTGTGGTTTTGAACACTTTCGAATTTTTTTGGATTTTGGCAATCTTCATGGTTTGTGTTACTTTAATCACCACCTTTGGAACAATTATAGTGTTCATATGTTTGTTTTTGTAAGGTTTATGGATTATGAAGTTTGAACAATGTGACTAGATGAAAGCTTGAACAATAAGTTTACAGGTTATGAAAGTTTTTGTTTGGTTTATGGGTGGATCGTACCAAGAAAAGAAACCACAAGCTTCATTTTTCTATAAATACAAGCAAACATAAACAAACAACAATTTTACCCATCACATATTCATAGTAAATTGTTGAAAACATAAAAAGAGTATATACTTACTCCACAATTTGGACAATCCAAAAACCTCATAGCAAGATTAGCATAAGCCCATGAAGTTCTAATTTTTGCTCTCAACCCACAGCTACAACGAGTCAACTCACCCCAACTATTCCCACTCCAACTATTACCTTCACTTATTTTTGTCCTTTTCTTTGTTTATTTGTATCCTCTCTTACCTCCTATTGGGACTCTTTCATCTCATTAAAGGATCGCAATATATCTTGGAAAAACTTCACAATTCCCTCTAATAAGATAGTTTCTAAGTTCTTCTATGGAATTCTGCAACTCCTAGAATATGGCATGTTGTGCTGTAGAAGCATGACATGCAATCGAGGTAGAATTGTTTGGTGAAGCCTCACTAAATTACTGACTTCCTGCAAGATTCTTTCCTCTACATTTTCCTGACATTTTTCCTTAGTGACTCCATAGGTTCTACTGGGCGTGCCAAAAGATTTTCATGCAAAAAATACAAAAATTATATTTTTTTGATTAAAATGCAAGTTTTGGCTCAAATTAGGAGGTTTTGGGTGATTTTTCAGGGTGCCAAGTCAATTGTGCCTAAGGTAGTGAAAATGTACTGAAAAAATAGGATTTTTGAAAATAGAAGGTTGTGTTGGGTTCAAAGGGATAAAAGACCTCCTAGTTTTTGCCTCATTAAAAGGACTTCAAATTTTTGTAGATTTTTAATGTCAAAAAAGAGATATAAATAGAGGGAAATGAACACTAAAAAATATATTATCGTAAATTCATTGGATTGAACAAATAGAAGTATAAAAAAAAACAAGTTTGAAAACATGAAATTGAGTTAAAAAAGGAATGTAAACACAATCTAAGTCTCAAAACAATGCCTATGAAGGCCAAAAACCATTAAATTGACACAGGTGTCATGAAAATTAAGGCTAAATCTATGGCAAACATACATTTCAAGTCTACTCCTAAGTTGAACTAGGGCTAAACTAGGGATGATTAGCATTGGGGTTTGTACTAAGTTGTGTTAAATGTTGGATTGATTGGGGTTTGCTCCATTTTCATTTCTTATATTTATAGATGTTGGAGCCTCCTAAAGTCATGGCTGCCTCCTAGAAATCAGCAACAGACTCCTGAAAATCTCCATAAAATCCTGAAAATAAGGTGCTAGATAGTCTCTTGAAGTGACACATGTCCCAATTTGCTCATTCTTCTCAACAAGTGGTTGGTTTGTTTCTCAAAGATAGGGCTAACCAAATCCTCCTTCAAATCTAGACCATTGGATGATGGGTGGGGATCTTGGATAGGTGACACATGTCCATGCTTGAGCACATTTAAATTATGATCGTTGGATTGCTCTAGATAATGGATATGAAACCTCTTGGATTGCTGCCACATGTCCTCCTCATTTATTATCCAGCAACATACATTAATTAAGATATATATATATATAAGAAGCAAGAGAAATGGGGCTCACGTGAATCCCAAATTCCTAGTGATTTGACCACCAAATCACACCATAATTGCATTGCACCCATTCCCAAAACCTGTAACCATTTTGGGATAATAAAATCACCCACCTTCACTTACACAAGGACACGTGGTACACACCCATTGGTCGGTCATTTTCGGTACAAATAAAGACCTACTTTCTAGACTCAATGATGTGTCAAAAAGATAATTATCAACCAATCATTTTCTTGACACATCACTGGGTCTAGAAAGTAGGTACAAAAACTAGACTTATATATCATTTTTCCTTATAAAAAAAATATTGTTTATTCTAATGTAGGGAGAAACTCAAATTAATTGAATGTATAATGTTATTCAAAATCATATTTCACAAATTAATATACAAAATAATCTCCTTTTTAGCTAGAAGTCAACAAAGCACAACCTCCACAATGGAGGAGAAATAAACCATCAACAAATGGTATCAAACTCCTCTTCGTAAGAGTTGAATCCAAGATCTCACACTGCAAAGGGTGTTACACAACCTTATGAAAAAATATACAATGAAAATGAAGTGGATGTCATCTAATTAATGATATTATAATTAGAGAAAAAATGGTATGTATAAATAGGTAAGTTAGATTGGTTTATAAGTAAATTGACAATTTTAACTCGTAACCCAATTAAGTCATCAATTTTTATCTTATTACTCCGCTAATCTAACATGTTCATCTTTTCAAAATGTTCAGTTGATTTGAGTCAACTTGAATTGGTGTAGTTTAGCAGTTAGGTATATTTTCCTCCCATTTTGTACACCCCTAATATATATATACACACACACGCATAATTTTGAATAATATATTCTCAAAAATATGAATCATTTTGAGGAGTTTTGAATTTTAAAATCGTAAAACATCAGGAAATTTATAATACACAACTTTTTTGGGTGTGCCATACATCTAGATATGACATTTGTGATCTTTTGGTTATGACTTTATTATGATGCATTGTAGTGTTAGTAATGAACTATAATTATTATTAATTTGGTTATGATCGGAAAAAAATTAGCTATAGTTTATGTGATATTTAGTTGTGACTCATTATTTTTTTTTTGATGGTTATGATAAACATTTAGTTATGATATTTGACAAACACTATAAATTGAATAGGCTACCATTATTGAATCGATCTAATTTTTTGTATGGCTCATATATACAAAGTACCCAATAAAATGAACAATTCGAATAAACAGGACCCGTGATAAATCTCATAAGCCCAAACAATACCCCCAATCTAAATTATAAACAAGAGAAAATCCACCTCCGTATATAGATAATCGAACACCTCTAACTTTTGAATTCATTTTGATATTGTCCAACAACTTCTTCAACTACAATGTGATGGTTGTAACTAAAAATAGCCAAAATTTTAACCGATTGTGAGACCTAGAAAATCCTCTCACATGGATTGTTGAAGAGATCCAATGAAGAGACGAGTTTGTCCCGTAAATCTACAAAGATAAAAATAGTTAATGCCACCTAACCGAGGTTGCCGATTGGGGACACTTCGATGATAAAGTTAGAATCCTTAAATCAAGGAGAATAGAAGAACTTGTAAGGTGTTTGTGTGTCTGTTGCAGAGATGAAGCATACCTATTTTCTATTAGATGCTTTCCTTTTATAGAGGTGGTTTGATGGGCTTAATGGTAGAATTTTGGGTAGATGTGTAGAATTCCAAGGTCGGGGTAATCTCTTGTTCTTCCATAGCAAAGATAAAAAGAGAATTAAAAAATTATCACCCACTGGTAGCTCTAGTTGACTATAAAGCGTTGAAAAATAGTCCAAGGCACTACCAATGAAATTGCATCATCATGCTTCTATGCGCAACGTTGATCAGTGTTGATGTAGCGAAGTTGCCAAGGTATCTTTTGTACTACTAATTGCACATTGTATAAAACATATATTTTTCCCATAACTTTCGAACAATATGTGTTATTCGGAAGGAATTAATAATTGACGTTGGCCAAAATTGCATTGGAGTAAGCCGATAATAAAATGTTGAACCGGATTCCTTGTCCCTGTTCTTCGCTGTGTTGATATCGAACTAAAGTCAAGAAAAATTAAGATGCTTTGTGATATTCAAGGTGGCCTGATAAGTGTTCCACAAGGTTGTCAAGACCTGAATGTAAATCCTTGACTTTGTTATTGTCCGTTAGTAAAGGTTCTTGGTTGTCTTGTAAGTGAATCGATTCACGATGCATCGAGGTAAAGGTTATGTGAGTTGCAGGATTGCTGAACAATCCTTACATTTGTAAAACTTTGGCAAATGATATTGATTTATGATTCTGGTTGCTGGATATGTTAAGCCTAGTTCGTGATCGTCTTGTTGAAATGGCATGTCGATGGAACACGATCGCATCATTATTTTTATATTTGATGCTTTGAAATTTGTCTGTTGTTGATCACTATCTTGAACTTCGAATTTATAGAATAGGATCCCAAAAATGGATTCTACACGTTGGAAAACTTAGGGGTGGTCATCCCCGAAGTCATCGGACCGCCCGGATGCAACATTACACTGAAGACAGAGAAGCATTGGATAGAATCTAGCTACCTCTCCTTCACAGCAGCGGGCAACCCAAATTTTTTTCCAGCTTTCCGTCATTGCTTCAAGAATCTTTCGGACTTCATAACTTTCTCAATTTTCAACGGTTTGACTCCATTCTTTCGCAAATGTCTTCACCTTTTTGTTGAACTTCATTCTATACCACCTTGCTTTCTTACTCCTCTCTGAAATGGGTGGTTTCAGCATATCGAAAGTTAGGGGTGCTCACAGATCGGTTCTATGTGGTTCGGATGACAAGTTGGACCCACCCAATGGGATGTGGGTTGGGAATCGTGTCGGCTTGTAGTACAGGTTGCGGATTAAAGGGGTGGGTCATGCGGTTGTGCAGGCAGTTTGTGAATTAGATTTTTTTTTTTAATTTTATTTTTGGGCTTTTGCGTTGGGGTCTTCCCCACTTTTTAGAGCCATAAAAAAATATATATAAATATTTTTTTTTTGCACTTTGAATATGTATATAACAAACAAAGACACAAAAAAACACTACAAGCAACCAACGACATGGCTAGGTTGATGTGCGAGAGGTGATGGAGCGATGATGGAGTAGGGACTGATCTGCGAGAGACGACGGCGACGGTAAAGGAGAAGAGAGAGATGGCGATGGGAAGGAGCTGAAAGAGACGGCGAGCAAGAGGTGAGAGATGGTAGTGGTGACGGCGACGGAAATGAGAGAAAAGAGAGGTAAGCAACATGAGAGAGAGAGAAAGAGAGAGAGAGAGAAGAGACCAAAAGAACGAAGATTTTTTTAGTTCAAAATGTGAGAGTGGGATATTTTTTTTTATTTTTAAACATAATCTGCAAGCGGGTTGCGGATTTGCGTGGGTAGGGTCGAATTTGGCCCGAACCCGATTTGTATGTAAAAATAGACCCGCACCCACCCTATTTATGTGTACAGGTAGGGTCGAATTTTGTGCAGGTTGTGCGGGTCAGATAAATTGTTGCCCACCCCTACCGAAAGTTGTCCGAAAATCAACTTTGAACATTGAAAGAATTACCACTATATTTATTTCTTTCTTCTCCATCATCCTCTTTTTTCTTCACATATGACACGTCATGAAAGGCGCTTCTAGGTGGTAATGGAGTTAGCTGATGGTTGTGGTGGCAGTCAGTGGCAACGGTGGTAAAGAAACTCAAGGTAGGGCGCAAAGAATCAAGGTGCTCCATAATCATAATAAATTTTGAGGCTGAGATAGGTGGATCGGCAATGCTTTGACTTACCAAAACACTTTGGTTGGCAACTCGTCATGCTCTTTGGCTTGCCGAAACTTGTGGATCGGCAATTCTTAGTTGTTTGGCTCATCGAAATGCTTGACCAATAGCATAGTCGTTTGGTCAACCAAAATTCTTAATCAACAACACTTTTGATCTTTGGCTTGCTGAGACACTTGGTCAGCAATTCTTTTCGATTCTTTGGTTTATTGTTAATGTGTTTTTAGCCCAGGCATTTTCTTAATGCTAAAGAATTGAGCAAAACTAGAGATTGCCGAGAACACTTCTAGTAAGCTGACCAACAACTATTGGTGCTCGGCATTAGAAAGAGAGGACATTCAGCTTGGTTGTTAAGTATGAACATTGGGATGACAAGGTTAGCTCGGTAAAGCGTTGAGCTTGATTTTGGCTCGGTCGGCTGTGCAACTTAGTGTGAAAGACCTCGAAGTTGATTTGATGTTAGTCGATGTGTTAACCAAATTACTCGCTGAAGTGGCTATATTTAATGATTGATTTGATAACCGGTTTCATTCTTGTGCCATTGCTTCCAGAAGACATAATGACTGCTAGCATATGCTTGATGGGTTGCCGAGATTTGCCTCCAAAAAGAGTTAACCGGACTAGATTTCGTTTTCGGCATCCCGGTTGCAGCCGACAAGATAAAAGATATATACTTGCACCATTCTTGATGATTATCATTGCTGGTGAGCTTGATGACAGAGTTATGGCGCTGAGCGTGGAAAAATAATCAAGCTGCTTTGTGTGAATTTGACAACTTGGTAACTACTCGACGGACAATTCCATTGCCAAAAAATAGGTCTTGCTGGATGATGGCATTGTCGAGTTAACTTGAGTATTCGAGGTGTGTTTTGGAAGAGTGAATTGTTGAATTTTCAAGCTGAAGTTGAGCTTGTGAGATGTCGAGCTGAAGTGAAGTCGGAACTTTCAGTTTAACAGTTACTCCGGCCTCACTTCGGTTCCGCTGAGGAGAGGACAATTTTGCCGAACATCTCTTGATTAACCGATAGGCCATTTGGATGTTTTCACTATTCTTTCTTGACAACCTGCGTTGTCTTCCTAGCCAAACTATTTTCAGAGAGAGAAAGTAAAGGCCTAACTTTGGATTCCATAGAAATTGTTAGCATAGGAACATGTATATCTCAAGAATCAACTTTTAAATAAGCTTTGAGAGACCAAGAATGAATAAATAAATAGACAAACACCCAAGGGTGAGTTTGGCTGAGCAACCTTGTTGAATTGTCAAAAAATGTGTCCAAGAAAAGTGTAGACCCGATTTCTAAATAGAGAAAATGGAGATGCAATCGTGTACACAACAGCGACATATTATTCGAAAATTATCCATTTAGAATGCTTATTATATATATGGAGATAGAGCATTAAATCGCAATACACACATGCACATATTTATTTGAATTAATATTTTAATATATTGTTTTAAAGAAAATGATTCTTGTCATTCTTTATTTTACGCTCATGATGAACAGCACGTGGACTTTGAAATGCAAATCAAAACTTCAAGCATACTGTCATCACTCATAGAGCACAAGCAGCTCATAAATCATACATGCCGATTCAAATTAGATCTCAATCTCTTTGTTGAACTCCCTCGATTCACACAAACAACACCAGTTGTGAGACTCAGAAAATCCTATCACATGGATTGTTGAAAAGATCCAACGAAGACATGAGCTTGTATAGATAAACATGGTTGACGCCACCCAACTGGGATTGCTGGTCGGGGACATTTCAATGATAAAGTTAGAATCCTTAAATTAAAGAGAATAGAAGAAGAATTTGTAAGAGAAAAATTAGGGATCATGAAAATGATCATAAAAGAGTTATAATCTTTAGATTACCTTGATTTGTGTGTGGTGTTTTATTCTAAATGTAATTTAAGGGTCACAAAACTTTTATGATTATTTTCATGAAAAAATTTTCATGATACCTAACATTGTTGAATTTGTAAAGTGTTTGTGTGTCTGTTGCAAAGATAAGACATACCTATTTTCTATTGGATGCTTTCCTTTTATAGAGGTGGCTTGGGCCCATTGTTAAGACTTGTTTGAGTTCACCCTAATAAGTTGGGATGTTACGGTATTTTTTGGGCTACCATACTGATAATATGCTACACCATACTATTACTACAAGAAAAAGCACATTTGGCGACTAAATTTTTAGTCGCCAAAAGTTGACTTTTCACTTTCCCCGACTAAATATTTTAGTCGCCGGTTTTGTCGCGAATACATGGTCGTCGGAGGTATTGGCGACTAAACAAGTTTTAGTCGGCAAAAAATAAGTCTTTAGCGACCAAAGCTTTTGTCGCCAATAGCCAATTACATTTTTGAAAATTATACATTTAGCGACTAATCTTTTAGTCGCCAATAGTGAATTATTTTTTTTTATTTATACATTTGCTGACTATTTTTTTCATCGCCAATAGTCGCTGTTACCAAGTTTCGAACCACCAACCTCCCACATTCTAAACCTTTAGCAACACACTCTCCCCACTATGCCACTACAACATCATATGAATATAAATGCAACATATATTATTTATATAGTATATTGACCGGTATTAATACAAAACTATATATATATATAAATAATTATTTTTATTTAATATAATTTATGTAAAAAATAAATTATTTACTAAAAAAAATAGAAGACTACTTTTGGCGACTAAATCTGTTTTTTAGTCGCCAATTCTATACTTTTGGCTACTAATTACTTTTTTGTCACTAAAAGAATTAATTCCCGCCTAAAACCTCCACTTTTGGCGACTAAACTGAATTTTAGTCGCCAAAACCCTCCACTTTGGGCTACTAAACTGAATTTTAGTCGCCAATTGTTGACTTTTAGCTACTAAATTTTTTTAGTAGCCAAAAAGCTTCACTTTTGGCTACGAAATTTTTTTTTGTCGGTAAAACGCGTATAATCGGCTACCAAACTATTTTTTAGTCGCCAAAAACTATACTTTTGGCTACTAAATGTTTTTAGTCGCCAAAAACCTTAACTTTTGGCTACTAAAATTTTTTTAGTCGCTAAACCCCATATAATCGGCGACTGAACTGATTTTTAGTCGCCAATAACTATACATTTTGCTACTAAACTGTTTTAGCCGCTACTAATTCCATTTTAGTCGCTGAAAGTGCTACTTTCAGCGGCGAAATTTTTTTTTTAGTCACCATTTGTGCTTTTTGTTGTAGTGTATTTACGTGAGTTTGATTTTATTTACACAATTAATTAATGATAAATAAAACATAATATATAATCGGTACAAATACTGAAATTCATAATTTTTTAATGCAATGAATACATCGGGTTCACCATTTTGAAACAAATTATATTTTGTTAGAACAATTCTAATAGTATTTTGTTAAAGTTATTTTTTAGTTTGTTACCATGTAAAATATATATATATATATATATTTAACTATATTATACCAATCATTTCTATGTTATGTGTTTCTAAAATGCATCTAGTGACCATGATTTGCATAAGATTTGATTTTCCTAAATTTAGCTCAAAGTTTGATATATTATTTAAAAAAAGAATTGTGATGCTATAATAAATAATTAAAAAATTGATTGAAGAATTTAACACACTACTAGAGCATTTTCAATCCTTCAGCTTTGAAATTTGATGAAAAAAAAAATTTAAAAATCATTTTCAATTCTTACATTAAATGTTCATCAAATAAAAGGAGAGTTATTTTTTTATCATATTGATAATTCATCAATTTAGTTTTGATAAAAATTTTAAGGGCAAATTACATATACCTCTCTCGAGGTTTAGCTAAATTACAGATACTCCCCTGAGGTTTTGAAAATTACATCTCGCCCCCTGAGGTTTATATTTTCATAAAAAATTGCCCCCTGAGATTTATATTTTCATAACAAATTACCCCCTAATTTGTTATGCAGATATAACCTTCAAGGGAAATTTGTAATTTCTCAAACCTCAAAGGGGTATCTATAGTTTAGCTAAACCTCGAGGGAGTATAAGTAATTTGCCCAAATTTTAAGATAAAACATTGGAGATGATTTTTTTTTTTTTTTTTTTACCAAATTTATATAACAACTTAGGACTAGAAAAGAACTTTTTAAAAAAATTTAATGAAAGAATTAAAATAATTAACCCTCTAAAAAAATTAAAATAATTGATGTCAAAAAATTAAAATAATTGATGTCAAAATAATTTTCTTATTCAAATTTAAAAGTAAATAAAATAGATGAAGGTTTGGAAATGTTCTTACAAGTTACATATACTCAGATTGAAGAGATGTTGTCTAACCCAATGGGTTCACTTTTGGGTTTTATTTTGATAATTCAAATCATTCATATTTTAGAGTTTGTCGAGTATTATCATCCTTACAAAAAAATCAATTTGATTGGATAATGACAATCACGTGTTCGAATTAATTTTGTATAAAAAAAAACTGTAAGAAAGTAAATGATTTATACAAAATTGATTCGAACATGTGTTTTCCGTTATCTAATCAAGTTGATTTTTGCAAGAATGATGTACTCGATGAATCTTAAAATATAAACAGTTTGAATTATTGAAATGAAACCCAAAAATTAGTCCAATGAACTGAATTGAACTGTCTAATCTGATGAAGGACTAGAGACCATCCAATCTCTTCATTTATTATGCTCTTATAGCGATCCCGGATTTACCCTTGTTGTTGTACAGTGATCCGGACATGTGTCCGTGGATGTTGGTGGTTGATTATTATCTTATTTACATCCTTTTTACTTCGTATTTGAGTTATAGGATGTGTTGGGAAGGTTTGTTACAGGTTGGTTGAGTTTAGAAACCAAAACTAGTTGCACAGATTTTGACATGTCCGCTCGAGCGGGGGTTTTGGCGCTCGAGCGGGAATTGCACCCATCCAGTATTTCCTGTGTAGTGTTGGATGCTCGAGCGTGGGATTGGCCGCTCGAGTGGGGTTGTGTGAGTGCCGCTCGAGCGGGGAGTTGGAAGCTCGAACGGAGACCTAGTTCTGTAAAAGTTCTGGGAGTGTGCATCCGCCGCTCGAGCGGGATGGTTGACGCTCGAGCGGGAGTCTGTGAGTGACGCTCGAGCGGGCAGTTTGACGCTCGAGCGGGGCGACTGGGTTAAAGCTCCGTGTTTTGACTTTTCAAATCACTTTTTCACTTTCTCTTCTCTCTCCTACTTTCCCAAAAACACCATTGTTGAGCCTCTCACTCTAGAACTCTACCTTCTCTCTAGGTTTTGATCTAGTAGGAGTGATTTGCTCATCTTTGGCCTTTACAAAAAAATTGTTGATCGTCGAGGGCTACATTTTAATCTGAAAATTTCGAGATTTGGAGCACGTGGGTTTTGTCATCTTCTCCTTTGGGGCTCCGAATTTGAGGTAGGGATATCTTACTCCTCTCTATGGATTTTGTCTTTAAATTTTAGTATTTTGAGATGTTGGGGTTGTTTTGGTAATTTTGTGAGAGTTTGGGGCTTTTGTGTTATTTTTACAAAAGTTGGGGTTTTATTTATACTAAACCTAGATGCATGTTTGGCATAGAGAAACGAAATTAATGTTGAATCATTGATGAATATGGAACCTAAGGGTTGAAATGTTAATTATGGAAAATGACCTAATTACATTGTTTGATTAATTGGGATAATTAATTGTGAGAAGTGAAGAAATGAAATGGAATTGTCGAGATTGGGATGTATGGGGTTAAAGGATGTAGTTGAATTATTTATCACTCACCGAAATGAAATGTTGATTGAATATCCATTTGTGCATTTATTTTCTGTTTAGAAATAATTGCTTTGGGCTATCGGTGGAGGATAGTCGTGATTGTTGTAGACAATGCATGAGGATTAGGCAAACGAAAACTAATCAATGGAATGTGTCATGAAATTTGACGGTTGATAGAATACATTAACTGTATGTATTGAATGATGGTATATAGAACCAATGTGTTTGTATACGTTATGTGTAGAGGAGGAGATGGGGGATGTACTCTGCGGTTTAGGGGAAGATGGGGGATGTACCTCTAAACCGGATAGTATTGGGAGAAGATAGGGGATGAACTCCGTAGACACAGCTCATATGCTTGTCTAGAGAAGTGAAGATAGAGCTCAAATGCTTATCTTTGTGAAGTGTAGATACAGCTTATATGCTTATCTGTGAATGTGGGATATAGTTGTTATACTTATCTGTTGAGAATGTGGATATAGCTTATATGCTTATCTGTGAATGTGGGATATAGTTTTTATACATATCTGTTGAGATGATGATAGAGCTAATATGCTTATCTGTTGAAAAAGGGAAAATGAAAAGTAACTTGGACTCATAAGTCGTATGACATAGAATGTGATTTATGTGGATGTATCTGTGTTGGCCATCTATCAATTGCTAATCTTTTAGTCATTGTTCATGGTTGGTTTAGTGTATTTCTACTGGGTTGTGGCTCACCCTATATGGGAATATCATTTTCAGGTGCAGGTAGCATGCCACCTCCAAGGTCATAGGTTGGGAGGCTAGAGGCGGATAGATTTTTGTTGTTTAAATTCCTTTTGATGTATTACATGTATATTCAAGCCAAGGACTTAATGTGTAGATGAGTTAGCACTCTTTTGTTGTAACCAAGAGTTAACTTGGAAAGCTATAAGCCCGTAGGGCATTTTGCTTTTGTCGTTAACATGTAATACTTTTGTAATGAAACTCTGATGAATAGAAGAATGCGGATATTTTGTATGTCCATGATGTCTTAATTGATGGTTTAATGTTATTATTTTGAGGGCGTTACAACTTGGTATCAGAGCGTACCGGGTTCGAATACTTTGGGAACGTGAGAAGTGATTAGGATCACAATGGGTTTGTCTCGCTTGATAGAGACTTAGATGTAGTGTCATGTGTTATGTGCTTAAATGATAACATGCTTATGTGACTATGTGGGTATGGAATTTAATTTCTAGGATGTTGATTGGATCCTTGGGTTTCTGGGAGTCTCGTCGGAAAGGCACTTGATCAATGCCGTTTCTGACCGGAACTCTAGCAACGCCTCGGGACAATCATTATCCGGAGATGAAATTCGTAAGTGTTTATGTGTTTATGTGCTTACGTGGAGTGAATTACTGTTGTCCTTGCATTAGGACGTGAGTGTTTAGTTTTGGCACATTTGTGAATGTGCTAACGTTCTATATTACCTTTATTAGGATGTCAGGACGAGGAAGAGGTGCTAGGCGTGGTAGACCTGCAAAGCAGGAAGTACCTTTACCGAATGAGATTCCGGCAGTGCAGGAGGGAGTTGGCCAGGCCAATGTGGCCGAGCCAGCGGGTCAGCAGGCCATGGGTGCCTTGGCCAGAGAGATAGCAGGAGCTTTGGGTATTCTTAAAGCTGGGAATCAGGCAGCTGAGGCAGGGCCTTCTTTCTTGAAGAGGGAGTTTTTCCGGTCTAATCCGGATGAGTTTGTCGAGGATCCGAAGGAGCCACTGAAGGCTGATGACTGGCTAGAACAAATGAGTAAGACGTTCGAGATGCTTGGCATCGAGGACGGAGCACTGAAAGTGACCTTGGCATCCTTCCAACTGAAGGGAGATGCGGGTCAATGGTGGAAATAGGAGAAGGCTCGTGTTGGTGGTACATGGGAGGCGTTTGTAAATGCTTTCCAGGAGAGGTTTTTGTCTGCAGCAGCTAGGGAGAAGCTAAGGGATCAATTTAGCTGGCTTAAACAGCAGGGCTTGTCAGTGGCCGAGTTTGAGGCTACTTTTACCAGTCTGTCCAGGTTTGCACCTGAACTGGTGGCGTCTGAGGAACGCCGTTGCTATGAGTTTGAGCGGAAGTTGAGGCGGGGCCTCAAGTTGAGAGTTGGTGGGTCTTACATCCGAGAGTATAGACACCTGGTAGATGCTGCTGCTCATATGGAAATTATGATGCAGGAAGAGGAGGAAGAGCAGAGGGGCTCCAAGAGGGGCCAGGATGGTCAGGGCGATGGCAAGAGACAGAGGGGTTATAACCCTCAGCAGCCTCAGGGTGCAGTTTCTAGATCGACCTTTCCAGTGCCGAGTGCAGGCTCGGGGAGAGGCAACCAGGGGGAGTTTGCTTGTTACAAGTGTGGCCAGCTGGGTCACAAGGTCTCAGTTTGCCCGCAGAAGGGTGGGGATCAGAGAGCTGCTTCTTCTTCAGCTAGACCGCAGAGTCAGAGTTTGGGCAGGGGGCAACCCTTGTCTTGTTATCAGTGTGGTCAGCCTGGGCACCTGAAGAAGTTTTGCCCACAGTTGAGTGCCACTTCAGGAGCATCTGGTTCTAGACAGACGGAGGGATTTCAGCCAGCTCAGTCTGTGTAGGCCTCGAGGGCCAATCCGGGGGCTTCGTCGTCCCAGTCAGTGCAGCAGTCGTATGCTCCTAGAGGTGAGCAGGTAGACCAGGGGCCTACGGGGCGCGTGTATGCTGTTACCGCGCAGGATTTAGTACCGGCTCCATCAGTAGTGAGAGGTACTTTTCTGTTTTGCAACTCGGTTGCTAGTGTGTTGATTGACACGGGTGCATCTCATTCTTTTGTATCTGCTGCATTTGCATCTGTTTTGGAATTGGAGTTAGCACAGTTAGCATCTCCTATTTGTGTAGTGTCACCTCTTGGGGGTGAACCGATCTTGAAACAAGGTGTTAGAGGTTGTGATATAGAGGTCGCCGACCATAGGCTTCCTTTTCCATTTGTGGTCATGCCCGTGAAGGGCTTTGATGTTATTTTGGGTATGGACTGGCCATCGTCATACCGGGCTGTTATCGATTGCTACCGCCAGAGGGTCACGTTATGTACCTTGAGCGGGGAGTGGTTCCATTTCTTGGGAGACTGGGTTGGTTGTGTTTTACCACCGGGGTATGATTCGCGAGGGCGAAGTGAGCTTAGTGGTCTACTTGCTAGCTTTGAGAGTGGTGAGTGTGATGAGACTCAGATTGTATTGCCGAGGGTGGTTTGTGAGTATTCGGATGTTTTTCCCGAAGACCTTGTTAGTTTGCCACCTCACCGGGAGATAGAGTTCTCTATTGATTTAGTGCCCGACACGGCGCTGATTTCTATGGCACCTTACCGTTTTGCTCCAGCAGAGTTGGTTGAGTTGAAAGTTCAGCTCCAGGAATTGCTAGATAAAGGTTTTGTTCGCCCTAGTGTTTCACCGTGGAGAGCACCGGCCCTCTTTGCTAAAAAGAAAGATGGTGCCTTGAGATTGTGTATAGACTACCGGAAGTTGAATCGGGCTACGGTCAAGAATAAGTACCCTATGCCCCGTATAGATGATTTGTTTGACCAGTTGAAGGGTTCCCGTTGTTTCTCTAAGATAGACTTGAGATCGGGTTACCACCAGTTGAGGGTCAGGGAAGAGGATATTCCGAAGACGGCATTCCGTACGCGGTATGGCCATTATGAGTTTTTGGTGATGCCATTTGGGCTCACCAATGCACCGGCAGTCTTTATGGACTTGATGAACCGGATCTTCCGGGAATTCTTGGATCGATTTGTAGTCGTTTTTGTGGACGACATTCTTGTCTATTCGCCTTCTGAGGAGGAGCACGAGGCACACTTGAGAGTAGTGCTTGAGTTACTTAGAGCCCATAGGCTGTATGCCAAGTTTGGGAAGTGTGAGTTTTGGCTAGGAGAGGTGAAGTTCTTAGGCCATGTGGTTTCCGAGGAAGGTGTGTCTGTAGACACATCCAAGATTGAGGCAGCGCAAGGTTGGGCACAGCCTAAGAGTGTGTTTGAGATCCGCAGTTTTCTGGGATTAGCTGGGTATTACCGTCGGTTTGTGAAAGATTTCTCTAGGTTAGCGTCACCGTTGACTAGATTGACGCGGAAAGGGGTCAAGTTCGTGTGGAATGAGACTTGTGAAAAGTCGTTCCAAGAGCTGAAGGGTAGATTGACCACTGCTCCGGTTTTGATTATTCCGGAGAGAGGGTTGGGTTATGCGGTTTATTGTGATGCTTCACGAGAGGGTTTGGGTTGTGTGTTGATGCAAGAGGGGAAAGTGGTAGCTTATGGCTCACGTCAGTTGAAAATACACGAGAAGAATTACCCCACACACGACCTAGAGTTAGCAGCAGTGATCTTTGCCTTGAAGATTTGGAGGCACTACCTTTATGGTGAGAAGTTCGAGGTCTTCTCGGACCACAAGAGTTTGAAGTATCTGTTTACACAGAGAGACTTGAATTTGAGGCAGAGGAGATGGATGGAGTTCATTGAGGACTACGACTTTGAGTTGCATTATCACCCGGGAAAGGCCAATGTTGTGGCCGATGCCCTAAGTAGGAAATCCATTAGTGATGTAGCTTGTATAGCCATCCGAGAATGGGAGATGTTGGGAGCCCTTGGCGAGTTTGATTTGCTACTGGGCGAATCTGTTGAGGCTACGGCCTTGTTTTCCATTGTCTCGCAGCCTACTCTTGTGACTAGAGTGTTAGAGGCACAGAGAGGTGACCTTGAGGTAGAATCCCTCCGAGAGAAAATCTTAGGTGGGAAGGTTGAGAAGGGTCTGACGGTGTATCCCGACCTAAGTGTGAGATACCGAGACCGTTTGTTTGTACCGGAGTCTTGCCGGGAGGAAGTACTCCGAGAGTTTCACCATTCACGTCTTGCGGTGCATCCGGGAGGCACTAAGATGTATCGGGATTTGGGTCGCCAGTTTTGGTGGCGGGGTATGAAGAGAGATGTGGCTGTTTTCATATCAAAGGGCCTTACTTGCCAGCAAGTGAAGGCCGAGCATCAGAGGCCAGCGGGTTTGTTGCAACCCTTGCCTATTGCCGAGTGGAAGTGGGAGCATGTCACTATGGACTTCGTTGTAGGTCTTCCGAGGACTCAGCGGGGTAGTGACGCCATTTGGGTGATTGTAGACCGGTTGACTAAGTCGGCGCACTTCATTCCTATGCTCGTGAGAGATTCGGTAGATCATCTTGCCGATTTGTATATTCGGGACATAGTGAGATTGCACGGGGTCCCAGTGACGATCGTCTCGGATAGAGATCCTCGTTTTACTGCTAGGTTGTGGCAGAGTTTGCAGAGTGCCTTGGGCACTAGGTTGACCTTCAGTACGGCTTATCATCCTCAGACTGACAGTCCGAGCGTACTATTCAGATCCTCGAGGATATGCTTCGGGGTTGTGCCCTTGACTTTAGTGGGACGTGGGAGAGGCACTTGCCATTGGTAGAGTTTGCCTACAACAACAGTTTTCAGTCTAGCATCGGTATGGCACCGTTTGAGGCCTTGTATGGCCGACCGTGTAGGTCTCTAGTTTGTTGGGCCGAGGTGGGTGATGCACCTTTGTTGGGTCGGGAGTTGGTTAGGGAGACGACGGAGAAAGTTAAACTTATCCGTAGGAGGCTTGTTACAGCCCAGAGTCGTCAGAAATCTTATGCCGACCGTAGGAGGAGGCCTTTGGCGTTCGAGGTAGGTGATTATGTCTTTCTGAAGATATCACCTAGGCGAGGTTTGATGAGGTTTGGGAAGAGCGGGAAGTTATCCCCTCAGTTTATTGGGCCTTTTGAGATCCTTGAGAGGATTGGCGAGGTTGCTTATCGGTTAGCTTTACCGCCGCAGTTGTCCGGAGTTCATGACGTGTTTCATGTGAGTATGCTTCGGAAGTATGAGCCAGATCCATCACATGTATTGGATTGGACCGATTTAGAGGTAGATGAGGATGCCTCGTATAATGAGAGACCGGTTCGGGTCTTGGATAGGCGGGATCAGGTCCTGCGTGGCAAGACCATTCCTTTGGTGAAAGTCTTGTGGAAACATCATGGAGTGGAGGAAGCCACTTAGGAATGTGAGTTGGAAGTCCGCGAAAAATATCCGGACTTGTTTGTTAATATGTAATCTTGTATTTAGATTTTGAACTATTGTTGAACTTAAGAGCTTTTATATATGTCTTAAGTTGTGAAACATTGAAAATGTTTTGGTTTATTGGAAGTAAGTTTTGGAACTTGCCTCATATGGAAGTTGAATGTAACATTATATATGCTGAATATATTGTTGAAATTGGAAAGGAAATGCGTAATGTTGATGCATGTTGAAAGTACATATGTTGTTTACATATTGTGAAATGCCTCTTGTTAAAGGGATGGGATGACCGATAATGGGTCGAATTGTTGAATGTTAAAATGTAACATTGTTTAAAATGGAGGAGAACCTGTTTTTGAAAACTTGTGCTTAATTTCGGGGACGAAATTCTTTAAGGGGGGGAGGTTATAGCGATCCCGGATTTACCCTTGTTGTTGTACAGTGATCCGGACATGTGTTCGTGGATGTTGGTGGTTGATTATTATCTTGTTTACATCCTTTTTACTTCGTATTTGAGTTATAGGATGTGTTGGGCAGGTTTGTTACAGGTTGGTTGAGTTTAGAAACCAAAACTAGTTGCCCAGATTTTGACCTGTCCGCTCGAGCGGGGGTTTTGGCGCTCGAGCGGGAATTGCACCCATCCAGTATTTCTTGTGCAGTGTTGGACGCTCGAGCGTGGGATTGGCCGCTCGAGTGGGGTTGTGTGAGTGCTGCTCGAGCGGGGAGTTGGAAGCTCGAGCGGAGACCTAGTTCTGTAAAAGTTCTGGGAGTGTGCATCCGCCGCTCGAGCGGGATGGTTGACGCTCGAGCGGGAGTCTGTGAGTGACACTCGAGCGGGGAGTTTGACGCTCGAGCAGGGCGACTGGGTTAAAGCTCCGTGTTTTGACTTTTCAAATCACTTTTTCACTTTCTCTTCTCTCTCCTACTTTCCCAAAAACACCATTGTTGAGCCTCTCACTCTAGAACTCTACCTTCTCTCTAGGTTTTGATCTAGTAGGAGTGATTTGCTCATCTTTGGCCTTTACAAAAAAATTGTTGATCGTCGAGGGCTACATTTTAATCTGAAAATTTCGGGATTTGGAGCACGTTGGGTTTTGTCATCTTCTCCTTTGGGGCTCCGAATTTGAGGTAGGGATATCTTACTCCTCTCTATGGATTTTGTCTTTAAATTTTAGTATTTTGAGATGTTGGGGTTGTTTTGGTAATTTTGTGAGAGTTTGGGGGTTTTGTGTTATTTTTACAAAAGTTGGGGTTTTATTTATACTAAACCTAGATGCATGTTTGGCATAGAGAAACGGAATTAATGTTGAATCATTGATGAATATGGAACCTAAGGGTTGAAATGTTAATTATGGAAAATGACCTAATTACATTGTTTGATTAATTGGGATAATTAATTGTGAGAAATGAAGAAATGAAATGGAATTGTCGAGATTGGGATGTATGGGGTTAAAGGGTGTAGTTGAATTATTTATCACTCACCGAAATGAAATGTTGATTGAATATCCATTTGTGCATTTATTTTCTGTTTAGAAATAATTGCTTTGGGCTATCGGTAGAGGATAGTCGTGATTGTTGTAGACAATGCATGAGGATTAGGCAAACGAAAACTAATCAATGGAATGTGTCATGGAATTTGACGGTTGATAGAATACATTAACTGTATGTATTGAATGATGGTATATAGAACCAATGTGTTTGTATACGTTATGTGTAGAGGAGGAGATGGGGGATGTACTCCGCGGTTTAGGGGAAGATGGGGGATGTACCTCTAAACCAGATATTGGGAGAAGATAGGGGATGAACTCCGTAGACACAGCTCATATGCTTGTCTAGAGAAGTGAAGATAGAGCTCATATACTTATCTTTGTGAAGTGTAGATACAGCTTATATGCTTATCTGTGAATGTGGGATATAGTTGTTATACTTATCTGTTGAGAATGTGGATATAGCTTATATGCTTATCTGTGAATGTGGGATATAGTTTTTATACATATCTGTTGAGATGATGATAGAGCTAATATGCTTATCTGTTGAAAAAGGGAAAATGAAAAGTAACTTGGACTCATAAGTCGTATGACATAGAATGTGATTTATGTGGATGTATCTGTGTTGGCCATCTATCAATTGCTAATCTTTTAGTCATTGTTCATGGTTGGTTTAGTGTATTTCTACTGGGCTGTGGCTCACCCTATATGGGAATATCATTTTCAGGTACAGGTAGCATGCCACCTCCAAGGTCATAGCTTGGGAGGCTAGAGGCGGACAGATTTTTGTTGTTTAAATTCCTTTTGATGTATTACATGTATATTCAAGCCAAGGGCTTAATGTGTAGATGAGTTAGCACTCTTTTGTTGTAACCAAGAGTTAACTTGGAAAGCTATAAGCCCGTAGGGCATTTTGCTTTTGTTGTTAACATGTAATACTTTTGTAATGAAACTCTGATGAATAGAAGAATGCGGATATTTTGTATGTCAATGAATGTCTTAATTGATGGTTTAATGTTATTATTTTGAGGGCGTTACAGCTCTAAACAAAATGAATTTCTATTTTCTAGTTAAATAGACCGTCCAAGACAAAATTATTATTATTATTTTTTTTTTTTGTGGTTATGTAGGGTATCCTGAGTCAGTTTACGCGCACCAGATTAAGTCTCTACAACCCGAACAAGCCTCTTGAAACAGAACTTACACCCTACGGTTCATGACCCCAAGGTATGTATTTGTTGGCTGGGAGATTTGAACCTGAGACCTAGGAGAGAGCAAACCTCTAAGCCCCAGTCGTCATCCACTAGGCCAACCGCCCTATATTTTCAAGAGAGATTTGACACATTGGCAAAGCCCATATCAATATCACACGGAAAAATAATTTAATATTTTTTAAGTCATAATTAAAAAAAAATTATAATCAAATACTATACCAAATATAGTTAAACATTTCATGAGTCATAATTAGTGGCGAAGTCAGAAAACTAAATCAGAAAAGGCCGTTATTAATTACAATTTCAATTTCAATTTCAATTTTTTTTCCATAACCAACAATAAGAAGATAATAATAATTTTTGAATTAATATTAGGTACAAAAACTTAAATAAATTATTACAAAAGTATTTCACATAGAATTTTACAATTAATTTTGAGTAAAATCGAAAAGAAAGTATTGCGTATAACAAGCATATCATAGACAATATAAAAAAGGTCATATATTTAAGTCTTAAAATAAATTATATAATGGTAAGACAAATTAAATTTTTACAAAATTTGAGCAAAAATTTCATATAATAGTGATAACACGTTATCATTGATATATGATATCTATCTATACTATATATTAAGCAAAATGGGGTTTTTAACTCCAAGCCTTGTGAGAGCTCCAATCTCTCAATCTAAATTTCCTGATTTTTTGATTTTTAAAAAAAAATAAAACCTTAGCATTTATTAACTTCTTCTAACCCCCAAATCTTACCCCCATAATAACATTTTAATGCATTAAGAACAAGCATAAAAAAAATTTCTTCAAAAGTCCAACACATATGATTATTATCAAAATATTAAACTTTAATCTAAATTTTTCTGATTTTTTTATTTAAAAAAAAAACCCTAGCATTTATTAACTTCTCCTAACTCCCAAATCTTACCCTCATAATAACATTTTAATGCATTAAGAACAAGCATAAAAAAAATTTCTTCAAAAGTCCAACACATATGATTATTATCAAAATATTAAACTTTAATCTAAATTTTTCTGATTTTTTGATTTAAAAAAAAAAAAAAAAAACCCTAGCATTTATTAACTTCTCCTAACCCCCAGATCTTACCCTCATAATAATACTTTAATGCATTAAGAACAAGTATAAAAAAAATTTCTTGAAAAGTCCAACACATATGATTATTATCAAAATATTAAACTTTAATATAATATAATAATAAAAAAAGACATTTAATTCCTTGAAAAGTCTAACACATATGATTATTATCAAAATATTAAACTTTAATATAATATAAAAAAGGAAAAAAAGAAGGCATTTAAAAAAAAAAGACATTTAAAAATTGCAATTCACATATATAAATAATTGTAAATATAATCCGTGCATAGCACGGGTGAAAAAAAAAATTGAAATCCAACACATACGAATTCCTTGAAAAGTCCCAACACATATGATTATTATCTCTCATAATATCAAAGTTTAATATTTTGATAATAATCATATGTGTTGGACTTTTCAATAAAAAAATTTTATGCTTGTTCTTAATGCATTAAAGTGTTATTATGAGGGATAATAATCATATGTGTTGGGACTTTTCAAGGAATTCATATGTGTTGGATTTCAAAGAATTTTTTTTATGTTTGTTCTTAATGCATTAAAATGTTATTATGAGGGTAAGACTTGGGGGTTAGGAGAAGTTAATAAATGCTAAGGTTTTTTTTTAAATCAAAAAATAAGGAAATGTAGATTGGGAGATTGGAGCTCCCACAAGACTTGAGGTTAAAAACTCCATTTTGCTTAATATATTGTACTAGGATATCACCCGTGCTATGCACGGATTGTGTTTACAATTATCTATATATATGAATTGTGATTTTTAAATGTCTTCTTTTTTTTCTTTTTTATATTATATTAAAGTTTAATATTTTAATAATAATCACATGTGTTGGACTTTTCAAGGAATTAAATGTCTTTCAACACATATGTGATTATTATCTCTCAAAAATCTGAGTCCCAAAACTTTAATATAATATAAAAAAGGAAAAAAAAAAAGACATTTTAAAAAAAAAAGACATTTAAAAATCACAATTCACATATATAGATAATTGTAAATATATTAAGAAAAAAGGGGTTTCTAAACCCCAAGCCTTGTGGGAGCTTCAATCTCTCAATCTTAATTTTCTAAATTTTTGATTTTAAAAAAAAAAACCTCAGCATTTATTGATTTGGTCAAAATTTCCTAATCAGCATTTATTAACTTTTTCCAATCCACATGCCTGCAGTAGCCTTTATTAACCTGTGCATAGTTAATCCCCTCATTCAAAGTTAGTGATAAGATTGTTAAATTTCTTCTTTTAACAAAAATTAAAAAGGCTACTGCAGTAACTAGCATTTAAAATCCCCCCATACAAAGTTAATCCCCTCATACAAAGTTAACCCGTGCATAGTTACTACAGTAGCCTTTTGTAAGAACCCACATTTTACGTCCTCATCATGTTCATGAGCATCTGTATGATTATGACCTGTTAAGTGTGCATGTGTATGTTGTGATTTGTCTAAGTGTAGTATGCTTGTCTTGTTCCTTCCTTGATGTGAAACTTAGGTCACGCCTTGCCTGAGTTATACTAGCCGATGTTATTCCAAGCCGAGGTCATCCTCAGTCTAGAAGCATCTTGGAACCCCTTGTCGACCTCCGTCCTTGCCTTGATCACATTTAGCCGAGATGTTACCTTGCACCCAAGTGATCTCGTCCTGGAGTGGTATGACCTAGGCCGAGGTGTGGCGCATCTAGGCCAAGATGTGGCACAGCTTAGTCAAGTGTTGTCCTTCCTAGCCGAGGTCATTGTCACCTTAGTTGCCGAAGTCCTTTGTTAGCCGATGTCACCCCTTGCCGGAGTGCCATTCCGTGTAGCTTGTTAGATACGCCTTGTTGTTAGCCGATGTCATTGCCCCGTCAGAGAGCCCATACCGCTTTACTTGTTGAACACCCTTCCACCATGCTTTGTCTGGTCTGTCAGCCACCTTTTCAGGAAGAACCCAACCAGTCGCCGCCACGTGTCTCAGCAGAGGGTTAACCCTAGAACCGGGTATAGAAAGCTATCATTTAGTATCATAACCTTGTCTTGTAGAGAGAGAGAAACTCTAGGAGGAAGAAGGAGTTTTAGAGTGAGGAAGTAGATCTTCAAGCTTGATTCCTAGAGATCGGACCGTTAGATCCGTGTTCTAAGGTTAGATTCTTGATCTGCTCATGATATTCTCTATGTTCATGTTATTGCATTGCATGATCGGATATGATTTGTAAGCCATGCATCATTTTGAAGTTCGATTTTAGAAAGAGAAAATGACATTCATGTGTTCTTCAAGAAACTCTTGTTTTGATCCGAAAGCTTGCATAAAGAATCATGTTTTTGCGTTTATTTCCGCAAGAATTCCAAGTACGGGTACCCAGGTCCATGTTTTCAAACTCATAGCACGAAAACCCCAGATTTGTGATGACAGATTATGACTGAACATTCATGTTTTTCATGTTTTCACACTCATGTTCTTCATGTTCATCAGCAGAGGGAAACCCAGAGTTTCCCGACCTCTTTCCTTGCATGTGGCCCTCGGGAACACACCTCGGCGAGGAGGTGTGGAACCTCGGCCTGGACCTGGTTGGTGCCCAGCATGTTTTCCGAAACCATTTGTGTACATACGAAACTTGTTGAAGGTGCATTCAATAGGCTTTGCCCTGTGTTTGTAGGACTTGGGCTTGTCTCGACCCCAACGTGTGAAGAAACTATGTGAGTGGTATTTTTAATAAAGCTATGTTACACTTGCTTTCATAAAATCTCGTCTTGCCTTGTTTTGAAAAGTACTTGATCTAGCATGAATGACTATCCCTACTTGTATATTAAACACTATCTTGTTTTGATGACATTTCTTGAAAGTCCTTAGCTGCAGGGGACTATAATGCAACTGCACTCTTGTCTTGAAAGTCCTTAGCTGCAGGGGACTATAATGCAACTGCACTCTTGTCTTGAAAGTCCTTAGCTGCAGGGGACTATAATGCAACTGCACTCTTGTCTTGAAAGTCCTTAGTTGCAGGGGACTATAATGCAACTGCACTCTTGTCTTGAAAGTCCTTAGCTGCAGGGGACTATAATGCAACTGCACTCTTGTCTTGAAAGTCCTTAGCTGCCGGGGACTATAATGCAACTGCACTCTTGTCTTGAAAGTCCTTAGTTGCAGGGGACTATAATGCAACTGCACTCTTGTCTTGAAAGTCCTTAGCTGCAGGGGACTATAATGCAACTGCACTCTTGTCTTGGAATTGTCATCACCCCCTTGTATTAAGTAGATGTAATAACATCCAAAGAACTTGAAAGGCCGGCAATGAACTTGATTTCCCTCTTGATTGTAAAGTATGCTATGTATTGTTTTGAAAGAAATCTTGGATATCAATCATGCAAAACCTTTATTTCTAATATCATTCACTGAGTATCCAAGCTCACCCTCTCTATATATATGTAGGTGATGAACAAGAAGGCATTGAGGCCTAGACGTGACGCCGATGTGTTTTTGGGTGCATAGCCGACATGTTTTGGATTAGCATTTTTGTACCATCTTGAAGATCATGCTTCTTGGCTTATTTTTCATTTGTACTTGTATATGTCGGCTTGAGAAGCCTTTTGGTCAAGATGTGTTTTGTATCTCATTTCCTTATTGTATTTAAGTTGTAAGACTTTGTAAAGATGTATGTCATTTCATTGGACTTAAGCACGGCTCTCATGGACTACTTAGATTCTGTATATGTATATATATTACTTCCGCACTTGTAAGCCCCATATTTTATACTCTGATTGTGTGTGATTTTGTAAGTCGGCCGTCGGTAATCTCGGATTACTGGCCATCACGGCACCAAACTACTAGGGGCGGTTTGGGGGCGTGACAGAATGGTATCAGAGCACAAGATCCTTATAGTACGTTATTCACACACTTTGAGTCCTAAAGAGCATAGGATTTTCCTTAGAATGATGTTAGGGTTGCATCATATTGCTTGCTACTTGACTACGTGTGCATCATTTCGGCATAGACATTTGTTACTTGTATACGTATTACCTGTTCAGTTATTTTAAAGTCTCATCTTACATCCTCCTAGCACCATGAGGAGAGGTAGACCTCTAGTTGGCCGAGATCGCTCAGAAGATAGATTGGAGAGATTGGAAAGGTTAGTCGAAGGCTTGGTTCGTGAGCAGAGACAACCTAGGCCACAGGATACTGGTACGACTTCCACGCAGGCTGAGCAGACGAATGGCCGTTATACAGCTCCACCCCCTCCAGTGCCACAAGTGCCTTTACAACAGGCTTTGTATGGGAACGACACGATAACCCTAATCAGAGAGTTCAAGAAAATGAAGCCGCCGAGATTTCAAGGAGGAATAGAACCAATGAAAGCCGAGGCATGGGTTTTAGAGATGGAGAAGTTGTTTGAAATCTTCCCCAGTACAGACGCCCAGAAGGTATCTCTGGCAGTATTCACGCTAGACGACGATGCTCGTAGGTGGTGGATGATGGTCCGAGAAAGCAATCCGGGTTTGACTTGGGCAAAATTTTTGGAGTTGTTCTAAAACAAGCATTTCCCCCTCAGCGTCCGAGACCGAAAAACCACGGAGTTTCAGAATCTGATGCAAGGGAACAAGACAGTCGCAGAATACGATCGTGCCTTTACTGAACTGGCGAGGTATGCGCCTCATATGGTTGACGACGAATACCGAAAGGCGAGAAAGTTCGAAAGTGGGTTACGTGGACCGATACAAGATAGGGTCAATATGCTCAATATGCCGACATACGCTGGAGTACTGGACAAGGCCATCTTGGCTGAAGCCAATTTGAACCGATACCAGAGTTCAGGTGAGGGTCAGAGGAAGAGACAGAATTATGATAATCGCCGAGTTCCGTTCAACGCCAAGAAGAGAATGAGCACAGACAGTTCCAGCAACTCAAATCAGGAAGGTAACGCCAAGCCGATGTGCGCGAGTTGTGGAAAGCTACATTTCGGGGTTTGTCGTTGGGCAACAGGAGCTTGCTATGAGTGCGGCGAGATAGGTCATCGTGTGAAGGACTACCCGAAGGCAGGGACTGACAATGGAAAGAGGAACGGAAGCACCTCGGGCACTGCACAGAACAACAACGTCGGGAGAATACAGGCAAGGCAAGGCAGAGTTTTCGCATTAGTACCAGGAGACACCCAGAATACCGAGGCGGTGGTGTCAGGTACCCTCTCAATTTGTTCTCGAGATGCATACGTATTGATTGATTCGGGTTCTACGCATTCATTTGTGTCCACTATATTCGCCGAGAAGTTGAGTAGAGAATTAGAACCCCTTGATTATGTATTATCTGTGTCTACTCCATCTGGGAGAAATATGATTGTTACATCCATTTATAGGGCGCGTAATGTTATGATTGAGAGTGTAGAATTGTTAGTTGATTTGATGCCATTAAGCATGACTCACTTCGATGTTATATTGGGAATGGATTGGTTAGTGGCGAATCATGCATCCATTAATTGTGTTACTAAGAGCGTCACGTTGAAGACCCCAAGCCAAGCCGAGGTCATTTTTCAGGGTAAAGGAGTAGTACCCCCACCTTACTTAATCTCATCTATGAAAGCCTACAAGTTGATCCAAAAAGGATGTCAGGGTTATCTGTGCAGTATACTAAGTGATTTGAATGGAATTGTTGAGTTAGCCGACCTACCCGTTGTTAAGGAATTCCCCGACGTCTTTCCAACCGAGTTGCCTGGCCACCTTGTCGATAGGGAAATAGAGTTTACTGTGGACATCCTGTCAGGAACACAACCCATCTCCAAAACACCCTACAGAATGGCCCCAGCCGAACTTAGAGAGCTGAAATCGCAATTACAAGAATTGTTGGACAAAGGATTTGTTAGGCCGAGCACTTCACCGTGGGGAGCACCCGTTCTATTTGTTAAGAAAAAGGATGGCACACTTCGTCTTTGCATTGACTACAGAGAACTTAATAAGGTGACCATTAAGAACAAGTACCCATTGCCTAGAATCGACGATTTGCTTGATCAACTACGAGGAGCACGAGTCTTTTCCAAGATTGACCTTAGGTCAGGCTACCACCAGTTGAAGGTTAAAGCCGAGGACATTGAGAAAACTGCTTTTCGGACAAGATATGGCCACTACGAATTTTTGGTAATGCCCTTCGGAGTAACCAATGCCCCAGCAGCATTCATGGACTTGATGAACAGAGTCTTTAAGCCGTACCTAGATGAGTTTGTCATTATTTTTATCGACGACATATTGATCTATTCCGGGAGTACGAGCGAGCACGAGAATCATCTGAGACTTGTCCTGCAGACCTTGAGAGATAAGAAGTTGTACGCCAAGTTAAGTAAATGCGAGTTTTGGCTTTCCAGCATTTCGTTTCTAGGGCATGTGATTAATGAGGACGGTATATTAGTTGACCCCAGTAAGATTGAAGCCATTATGAATTGGCCGACGCCGACCAACGTGTCCGAGGTTCGTCGTTTTCTGGGTTTGGCAGGTTATTACAGGAAGTTTGTGAAGGATTTCTCGAGGATTGCAGTGCCTTTGACACAACTAACTAAGAAGGGAGCAGCTTATGAATGGACCAATGAAAGAGAATCAGCCTTCCAGGAGCTGAAGGCGAGGTTAGTTACAGCACCAGTCCTAGTACTACCATCGGCTAATGAGGAATTTCAGATTTACAGTGATGCTTCACATAAGGGTTTGGGTTGCGTGTTAATGCAAGAAGGTAAAGTCATAGCGTACGCGTCTCGTCAGTTGAAGCCCAATGAAAAGAATTATCCTACCCATGATCTGGAGCTAGCTGCCGTGGTTTTTGCTTTGAAGATATGGCGCCATTACTTGTATGGAACATCTTGCCAAGTTTTCACCGACCACAAGAGTCTGAAGTACCTGTTCACTCAGAAAGAGTTAAATATGAGGCAGAGAAGATGGCTCGAGCTACTGAAGGATTATGACATACAGATTCAGTATCACCCAGGTAAGGCAAATTCCATAGCCGACGCATTGAGAAGGAAGTTAGTTGGAAGTTTGGCGTTCCTGACAGCGGTTTCGGTGGAACCGACCATCATTGAGGAAATGAAGACCAGGCAGAGGGAGGATAAATTCCTCATGAAGGTAATTGATGAATTCGTCACCAAGCCGAGGCCGGGATACACCATGGAGAATGAAGTGCTTAAGTTTGAAGGGAGATTGTGTGTAGCCGACGTATCAGAGTTGAAAAGGAAGATTTTGCAAGAGGCCCATAGTTCCAAGTTTGCCATTCATCCAGGGAGCACCAAGATGTATCAGGACGTAAAGCGGACCTTTTGGTGGCCAAACATGAAAAGAGAGATAGCCGAGTTTGTATTTCAGTGTCTGTGTTGTCAGCAAGTGAAGGCAGAACACCAGAGACCGGCAGGACTTCTTCAACCCTTGTCGATTCCTGAGTGGAAATGGGAGCACATCTCCATGGATTTTGTAGTGGGTTTGCCGAGGACGCAAAGAGGTATGGATTCCATTTGGGTTATAGTCGACAGGTTTACTAAGTCAGCTCACTTTTTGCCTGTCAAGACTACATTCAATGCCGACCGACTTGCCGAATTTTACATGAATGAGATCGTTAGGCTTCATGGTGTGCCGATGTCCATTGTGTCAGACCGAGATCCGCAGTTCGTTTCTAGATTTTGGCAGAGTGTAGACACCCCATTTTTGACCGACCTTAAGACTCAGACGTCACCAATTGAGCGCTTGGTGATGTTGCATAATGTGCTTGTTCAGAAGTTTCAGAGTCGCGGCTGCGAGCCCTGCCTCCAGGCTTCCGAACCCTTTTCTGTGCCTTGTCTCGGTTTGCGAACCAGACTCGGTTTTCTCTGTTTCTTTTCCTAAGGGGAGGGAGAGGTCCTGTAGACCATCTCTCAATGTCCGTAGGCTACATTTTGTGGCCGTAGGCCATTTTGCCCATTTCGGAGCCCGGTTCTCGGTTTTCGGAGCCGTCAGGCCGTGTGCCTCGGTTCGGGACCGCTTAACCATCTCCTATTGCTCTGATTTTTGGCATACATCTTATTTCATCCCTTTTGAGGGACACTGGGGGCTAAGAAACCCACTTCGAGGTCGAATACCATTTTCGGTGCTTAACAGCCCATTTTCGGGACCCCGAACTGCGTGTTTTGGCCCCGGAACGTCCGTTTTGCAACGGTTTTCGTTCATTTTTGGCAGGTACCTCTGTTTTATCACAGGGAAGGTCACTGAAGGGTGAGAGGCCAGCAATTGTTGCAGCAACCAGTTATCTCTCTTCCGGAGCCTCCCGGCGCCCGTTTTTCGCACTTCCGGGCTAATGTTGAATACCTTGGAGCTAGTGTTGCCAACTTTCAACCACATATCTGTGATCTACACATCTGAGAGGCCCCTAAAAGTTCATGGCCGGCCATTAAGGTCACCTGACCCTTTTGACCCCTTTCTTCCGGGCTAATGTTGAACCCCTTGGACCTTTTTTCTTGAACTTTGAACCACATATCTGTGATGTACACACATAAGAGGGCCCTAAAAGTTCATGGCCGGCCAGTAAGTCAATTTGACCCTTTTGACCCCCTCTTTCCGAGCCATTGTTGAACCCCTTCGGCCCACTTTCTTGGAATTTCAACTACATGGTTGTGTTGTACACACATAGAGGTACCTCCCCAGTAGCTGGCCGGCCAGAAAATCACCTTGACCCTTTTGACCCCTAGCCGGCCGGCTAGGGGGTGTGGCCGGCCGGCCACCTCCAGCAAAAGTATGAGGCCGGCCTGCTTCCTTGCACTGTACCCTTTCCAGCTGTGGGGCAATATCCCCCAGATATTTTCTATATCCGGGGGATATTTTGTGGGGGAGTTTTGCCCTCCTTCTCCCCCACCTTTACACCCCATTTTTGATCTTTATAACCAGCTGGTGGCCTTCTTCATAAGGGTTAGAAAAAATTCTCTTCAAAGCTCCATAGCCATCTCCATCTTCTTCTCTCTCAATTCTCCAAAAAACCCTAACCCCCTAACCATCATTCCTTCTACACCACCAAGCTCTACCACCACCATCTCATTTCCAGCAACAAGGGAGGATTCTTGAAGGCTAAAGAAGCTGCAAATCAACCCAAGAAGCAACAAAAGCTTGGATCTTCAAGGGTAAGTTACACTTTGATCCTTTTGACCCTTTTCCTTGATCTATTTCTAAGCCTCATTTCTTTTTGGTTTCAAGCTTCGGCCCTAACTGAAAAGGACCATATTTTGAGCTCATCTTCACTTCTCATTAAGGGCTCAACCATGTTTGAGCCCTCCATAATACACTTGCTTCATTGATCATCTTGTATGTCATAGTTTTGCATGCTATTTTCGACCCATGAGCAATTTATTTTCGAGCATGTTGTAAACTGATATTAGGCTTATTTTGAGCCCCTCTTCAACATTGAGGAAGGGCTCAACCTTGTTTGGTGTCTCCATGTGTCACTTATAGTTCAATCCCTTATTTGGCCCCATTTTTGCATAAATTGGTAGCCCTCTTTGCTTCTGTTTTTGGACCTTGGTCCGAACTGAAAGTGGTATTATTTTGGCCTATACTTCATGTTTCATTCACACTTTTTTTCTGTTTGGTGATTATTTTATATACTTCATGTTATAGCACCTTTTTGAGCCTTGTTTTGCATCACATTTTTAGCATGTTTGTATACTGATTTGAGGTCTGCCATATACTGTAAATGTTCATATTTTTGGTCCATCTTAAGTGTTGTAGAAGGAAATTTTTCAGTTTGAGTTTTTCTTATACCACTTGCTTCATTACCCCTCTTTTGGCCCCTATTCTTGCATGCTATTTTTCCCCTACCTATACTTGCTGTTTGGCCATGTTTATAACTGTGAGAGTGCATCTTTTGGGACTGTCTAGCTTCTGTCTTTGCATTACATGCCCATATTGTGCATGTTTGGCATAGCTATAGGCCATTCCGGGTGCCTAATGTTGCATTTCGGGACGTTTCCTTGCATTTCATGTCATTTCGTTTCATTTCGGGACCGTTTTCCCCCATATTTTAGTGCTGAAATTCCATTAGTATGCTTGCGTATCATTTTTGCCACATTTCATCGCATTTTGCATTGCCTCGGTTTGCGTGCCCGTGTGCACGCATTTCGAGGCACCTCATTTTCTGCCATCGGCATATTATGTGAGTGCGGCTGAGGCTCTCTCATGTTAGTATAAGTCCATATCATGTTTCCATATCATTTCATCGCATTTTATCATCGCCTCGGTTTGCGTGCCCGTGTGCACGCATTTCGAAGCACCTCATTTTCTGCCATCGGCATCCGATGTGAGTGTAGCTGAGGCTCTCTCATGTTGGTATAAGCCCATTTGTCATTTTCATTTCATTTTCGTATCATTCTGTCATCGCCTCGGTTTGCGTGCCCGTGTGCACGCGCTTCGAGGCACTTCATTTTCTGCCATCGGCATCTTATGTGAGTGTGGCTGAGGCTCTCTCATGTTAGTATAAGTCCATGTTGCATTTTTCATGAAATTCGCATCGCTTTCGCATCGCCTCGGTTTGCGTGCTAGTGTGCACGCATTTCGAGGCACTTCTTTTTTTTTATCCGACGGCATCCCATGTGAGTGTGGCTGAGGCTCACTCATGTTGATATAAAACCATTTGTCATTCCCATATCATTTCATCATATCATATCATTGCCTCGGTTCGCGTGCCCGCGTGCACGTACTTCGAGACACATATCATCGCCTCGGTTTGCGTGCCCGCGTGCACGTACTTCGAGACACATATCATCGCCTCAGTTCGCGTGCCCGCGTGCACGTACTTCGAGACACATATCATCGCCTCGGTTTGCATGCCCGCGTGCACGTACTTCGAGACACATATCGTCGCCTCGGTTTGCGTGCCCGCGTGCACATACTTCGAGACACATATCATCGCCTCGGTTTGCGTGCCCGCGTGCACACATTTCGAGACACATATCATCGCCTCGGTTTGCGTGCCCGTGTACACGCATTTCGAGGCATCTCATTTTCATAGCATTGAGTATGTTAGGATTGTATCTTAGTTGCATTTCATGCATGTCATGCATATTGCATCATGTCCGGAATAAGAGTTAGCCCGGGCACGGGAAACGAGGTACATTTCGTACTCCGAGTGACGGAACGTGTCTCAATTCCCCAGTCACCGACACTCCGGATTATCCATGATGGAGTTAGGTTTTAGCTGTAGTTTCATGTGCATTCATCCTATATTGAGTTGTGCATTTCGACTCCTCGACCATCATGCCTCGGTATGCGTAATTGGTGGCACGAGGATCGAGACATGCATATATTTGTGCAAATACATTGCTATGCCCCTTTCCTGCTCTCTGTTGCAGCAAAACGAAGGATCAGCAACTTTTGGGACTTGGCACGCATTTCAAGAACAGGTGTAAACAGCGGCTAATTGGGGCATGCCGGTGGATTTCCGCGCAAGACAACCTGGACATGCATCATCCATCAGAAGCAAGGCGGTCCCTGGCTTGCACGCCAGTTTTATTTGCTTTCATAGTTAATTTGTTAATTAATTAGAACTTTGTAATATTTCGGGCTGTAATATTCTTTTATTCGGGACTGTAATATTTGGACTGTATATTTATTCGGACCGTCCGAGTGAGGGCACAACTGTAATAAGTGTGCGTGTGTGTGCTGTATGTCTTCCAACCTCACGTCTTTCTCCCTTTTATTTACCTGTTTATGATGGTTAGATTAGGGCATGTTTAAATTAGCATACAGTATGACAGCACGTTTGCATCATTCATCTGTTTTGCATGCACCGGGCTCGGCGCATCATACTAACTGCATTGTATTTTCAATTCCAAGTTGAATACATGTTAGTTGTAGCATTTCATATGCCATCTTAGAATAGCCGAGCCTACTATAGTTGCATTTTGCATGTGTTGCATTAAGCATTTTCGTATACTTAGGATCATGCATGATTTCTAATGTAGTTTCTGTTTTTGGCTTGGAGTACTCGGTAAGCTTTATGCTTTAGCATCCTTGCATGCGTGTGAGTGAATGCCATGATAGCATGCTTACCATGAGGCTATGTGCTTATCTGATATATCTGCCTGAATGCCTGTGGGTGAAGGTTGGGTTATCTGAATTGGAATGAATCATCAAAATGTTTCAAGCCAACCTGCGGGTAGCAAACCATTTTCAAAAACAAGCATGAAATGTTTTGTTCCAATTCAGGCGATCCAGTCTATACTTGTATGCTGTGAGCATCACATAGTAACCTAGGCTAATAACCGGAATAAGAACTCACAATGTTTTCAAAAATTGATATCATGGTTAGTAGAGGCCGGTCTATGACCGGGCGAGCGGGGGTGCTCACGAAGTGACCTTCCCCAATCGTACCCAAGTTCCCGAGCCGAGGCAACTTTGGTGATGACGGACACGTGGCCTTTTGGCACCGAGTCAGGGTTTCCTAAATTTCCCAAAATAAAATATTTAGGTGGCGACTCTGTATCTGGCAAAGCAGTCCATGTTTGGCACTTCTTTCAAAAATCTGTTTTCTCAAAACGATTTGCCGGATTTGGACTCTTTGGTTCAGACTTAGAACCGTGACTGAAAAAAGTCGAGTCCGAGCTGTAGCGAGGTCCCCCCGCGGGCTTGTTACACAGAGTCTACAAGGAGCCTTGGGAACAGAGTTGAGATTTAGCACAGCCTTTCACCCCCAGACCGACGGGCAGACAGAAAGAACGATTCAGACACTCGAAGACATGCTCAGACTGTGCGTGTTGGATTTCCAGGGAAGTTGGGAATCGCATTTGCCATTAGTAGAGTTCGCGTACAACAACAGTTATCAAGCCAGCATAGGCATGGCGCCGTATGAAGCTTTGTATGGAAGGGAGTGCAGATCGCCGATATGTTGGACCGAAGTAGGAGACAAAGCTCTAATTGGCCCCGAGTTGGTTCAGGTGACAACTGAAAAGATCAAACTCATTCAGCAGAGGATTAAAACTGCACAGAGTCGACAGAAGTGTTATGCCGACCAAAGAAGGAGGGAGTTAGAATTTGAAATTGGGGATCATGTGTTTTTGAAGGTCTCGCCGATGACAGGAGTTTCGAGATTTGGGAAGAAGGGTAAACTTGCACCCCGATATATTGGGCCGTTTGAAATTCTTGAGAAAGTTAACACCGTTGCTTACAGACTCGCTTTGCCGCCAGATTTGAGCCAAGTCCACAGCGTGTTCCATGTTTCAATGCTGAGGAAATATATCCGAGACCCACTGCATGTAATAGATTACTCCGGGGTTGTAGTTAATGAAGACTTGGGCTATGAAGAGAAGCCGGTGAGAATTATCGACAGACAAGTGAGACAATTGAGAAACAAGTCGATATCAATGGTGAAAATCGAATGGGAGAAGCATTATGGCGAGAAGGCCACATGGGAAAAGGAAGAGGAGATGAAAATCCGTTACCCGGAGTTATTCGTAGGACAAGGTAACTTAAGTTTGGGGACCAAACTTCTTTAAGGAGGGTAGACTGTAAGAACCCACATTTTACGTCCTCATCATGTTCATGAGCATCTGTATGATTATGACCTGTTAAGTGTGCATGTGTATGTTGTGATTTGTCTAAGTGTAGTATGCTTGTCTTGTTCCTTCCTTGATGTGAAACTTAGGTCACGCCTTGCCTGAGTTATACTAGCCGATGTTATTCCAAGCCGAGGTCATCCTCAGTCTAGAAGCATCTTGGAACCCCTTGTCGACCTCCGTCCTTGCCTTGATCACATTTAGCCGAGATGTTACCTTGCACCCAAGTGATCTCGTCCTGGAGTGGTATGACCTAGGCCGAGGTGTGGCGCATCTAGGCCAAGATGTGGCACAGCTTAGTCAAGTGTTGTCCTTCCTAGCCGAGGTCATTGTCACCTTAGTTGCCGAAGTCCTTTGTTAGCCGATGTCACCCCTTGCCGGAGTGCCATTCCGTGTAGCTTGTTAGATACGCCTTGTTGTTAGCCGATGTCATTGCCCCGTCAGAGAGCCCATACCGCTTTACTTGTTGAACACCCTTCCACCATGCTTTGTCTGGTCTGTCAGCCACCTTTTCAGGAAGAACCCAACCAGTCGCCGCCACGTGTCTCAGCAGAGGGTTAACCCCAGAACCGGGTATAGAAAGCTATCATTTAGTATCATAACCTTGTCTTGTAGAGAGAGAGAAACTCTAGGAGGAAGAAGGAGTTTTAGAGTGAGGAAGTAGATCTTCAAGCTTGATTCCTAGAGATCGGACCGTTAGATCCGTGTTCTAAGGTTAGATTCTTGATCTGCTCATGATATTCTCTATGTTCATGTTATTGCATTGCATGATCGGATATGATTTGTAAGCCATGCATCGTTTTGAAGTTCGATTTTAGAAAGAGAAAATGACATTCATGTGTTCTTCAAGAAAGTCTTGTTTTGATCCGAAAGCTTGCATAAAGAATCATGTTTTTGTGTTTATTTCCGC
The DNA here is from genome assembly GCF_055761805.1 of Camellia sinensis. Taxonomy (NCBI): domain Eukaryota; kingdom Viridiplantae; phylum Streptophyta; class Magnoliopsida; order Ericales; family Theaceae; genus Camellia; species Camellia sinensis. The sequence continues at coordinate 101,340,004 of NC_138973.1, read as the reverse complement.
AAGAATTCCAAGTACGGGTACCCAGGTCCATGTTTTCAAACTCATAGCACGAAAACCCCAGATTTGTGATGACAGATTATGACTGAACATTCATGTTTTTCATGTTTTCACACTCATGTTCTTCATGTTCATCAGCAGAGGGAAACCCAGAGTTTCCCGACCTCTTTTCCTTGCATGTGGCCCTCGGGAACACACCTCGGCGAGGAGGTGTGGAACCTCGGCCTGGACCTGGTTGGTGCCCAGCATGTTTTCCGAAACCATTTGTGTACATACGAAACTTGTTGAAAGTGCATTCAATAGGCTTTGCCCTGTGTTTGTAGGACTTGGGCTTGTCTCGACCCCGACGTGTGAAGAAACTATGTGAGTGGTATTTTTAATAAAGCTATGTTACACTTGCTTTCATAAAATCTCGTCTTGCCTTGTTTTGAAAAGTACTTGATCTAGCATGAATGACTATCCCTACTTGTATATTAAACACTATCTTGTTTTGATGACATTTCTTGAAAGTCCTTAGCTGCAGGGGACTATAATGCAACTGCACTCTTGTCTTGAAAGTCCTTAGCTGCAGGGGACTATAATGCAACTGCACTCTTGTCTTGAAAGTCCTTAGCTGCAGGGAACTATAATGCAACTGCACTCTTGTCTTGAAAGTCCTTAGTTGCAGGGGACTATAATGCAACTGCACTCTTGTCTTGAAAGTCCTTAGCTGCAGGGGACTATAATGCAACTGCACTCTTGTCTTGGAATTGTCATCACCCCCTTGTATTAAGTAGATGTAATAACATCCAAAGAACTTGAAAGGCCGGCAATGAACTTGATTTCCCTCTTGATTGTAAAGTATGCTATGTATTGTTTTGAAAGAAATCTTGGATATCAATCATGCAAAACCTTTATTTCTAATATCATTCACTGAGTATCCAAGCTCACCCTCTCTATATATATGTAGGTGATGAACAAGAAGGCATTGAGGCCTAGACGTGACGCCGATGTGTTTTTGGGTGCATAGCCGACATGTTTTGGATTAGCATTTTTGTACCATCTTGAAGATCATGCTTCTTGGCTTATTTTTCATTTGTACTTGTATATGTCGGCTTGAGAAGCCTTTTGGTCAAGATGTGTTTTGTATCTCATTTCCTTATTGTATTTAAGTTGTAAGACTTTGTAAAGATGTATGTCATTTCATTGGACTTAAGCACGGCTCTCATGGACTATTTAGATTCTGTATATGTATATATATTACTTCCGCACTTGTAAGCCCCATATTTTATACTCTGATTGTGTGTGATTTTGTAAGTCGGCCTTCGGTAATCTCGGATTACTGGCCATCACGGCACCAAACTACTAGGGGCTGTTTGGGGGCGTTACACCTTTTTAATATCTCCTGTACACTATGGTTAGTGATAAGATTGTTAAATTTTTTTGATAAAAAATCTTAAAAAACATAATTTATATATTAAAACAAATTTAAAACAAATATAAATATCTATAATTATCCCGTGCATAGCACGGGTGATAGGCTAGTATCTATCTATATCTATACTATATATTAAGCAAAATGGGGTTTTTAACCCCCGAAGCTTGTGAGAGTTCCAATATGCTAATCCTAATTTTCTAATTTTTTGTTTTTAAAAAAAAATTAACCTCAACATTTATTAACTTCTTTCAACCCACAAGACTTTTTGACTTCTCTCATAATTGCTGCAGTATCTTTTTCAAAACAAATAATTTGTATATTAAAAACAATTTAAAACAAATATAAATATCTATATCTATATCTATCTATTTATTTAAATCTATCTCTAACCTACAAGTTTTGTGGGAGTTCTAATATTTGAACCTTAATTTCTTAAATTTTTTGATATTTTTTAAAAGAAAAAACTTAGCAATTATTAAAGAGTGGTGATTCATCCCACTAATTTTTGGACCACTAATAGCTCTAATGAGCTTAAAAAAAAAAAAAAAAAAAAAAAAAAAAAAAAAAAAAAAAAAAAAAACTCAAGCCAAAACATCACATCACTTTGGTGGGGTCATTGTGCCACATCATTGGTGATGCTCTAGAGCTCCCAATTTGGTGCTCTAAAACATTATTCATTATTAAATTCTTCAAAATCTTTTTAACTTCTCCAACACACACACTCTTTTTAACTTTTCATATACATATTGCAAACAGTGAGTCTCCTTTTTGTTTTCTCCTTCTTGATTTTTCCTTTTGTTTACTCTTTTAATATTGTAGTTAGATAGCGCATAAAAATATTTGTGATTTTTCTAGCGAATAAAAAAATTATAATTTGATTTTTTAATATGATTGAAATTAGATAAATATAAACCCTCACAAAGAGAAAAATTTGATTATAATTAGTTGAATGATTTTTTTTTAAATGTGATTGTAGTTAGTTTAATAGTTCTTTTTTTTCATTTATTTATTTTATTATGGGAAAAATGTGATGTGATTGTAGTTTGTTCAATGGCTCTTTTTTTTAATATGATTGTTGTAGTTAGTTCAATGGTTTTTTTTTTTAATGTTATTTAATCTTTTTATTTACTATTTTAATTTATTTTTAATATGATTAAAGTTAAATAAACATAAACACTCACAAAGAAAAAAATGTGATTGTAATGTGATGTGATTGTAGTTTGTTCAATGGCTTTTTTTTTAATATAATTGTTGTAGTTAGTTCAATGGTTTTTTTTTTAAATGTTATTTAATCTTTTTATTTACTATTTTAATTTTATTTTTAATATGATTGAAATTAGATAAACATAAGCACTCACAAAGAAAAAAAATGATTGTAGTTAGTTCAATGGTTCTATTTTTTTAATGTGATTGTAGTTAGTCAATGGTTCTTTTTTTATTTATTTATTTTTTTATTATGGAAAAAATGTGATGTGATTGTAGTTTGTTCAATGGTTCTTTTTTTTAATGTGATTTAATCTTTTATTTACTGCTTTAATGGTTTTTCTTTACAACTATTTGTGGAAAAATATTTGTGATTTGATTTGATTTTTTTCTAATCTGATTTTTAAAGTACCAATTATTGATAATGATTAGATTGTATTTTGAAAAAAAATTATAATTGATTTTTTTAACTCACTGTGTTTTTTTAACTATCAATTCACTTAATTTGTGATTTGATTTTTAACTCACTGTGTTTTTTGAAAAACAAAATGGATTGTACTCATTAGGGTCACATAATATACCAATTATTGATGATGATTAGATTATATTTTGACTCAAAAAAAAATTGTAATTGATCTTTTTAACTCACTATGTGTTTTGGAAATAAATTATTGTGTTTTTTAATTATCAATTGACTTAATTTGTGATTGATTTTTTTAATTACTGATGATAATTAGATAGCATTAAAAAAATTGTGATTTGTATGATTGAAGTTATCTCATTTTGTTTATAATTTTATTTTTTAATATGATTGAAGTTAACTTACAAAAAGAAAAATGTGATTGTAGTTTGTTCAATGGCTATAAATAATATTTTTATTTACTATTTTAATGGTTCTTTTTTTCAATTATTAATTTTTTATTATGAGAAAAATATGATTGTAGTTAGATAGCATTAAAAAAATTATGATTTGTATGATTGAAGTTATCTCTATAGCGACCCCGGTCTTTTCTCATTTGATTATTGTATCCGGACTTAGGTTCCGTAGATTCTGTCATTGTATAATTGTTGTTGTCGTTCTTTATTTTCTCATTTGGAGTTATAGGATGTGTTGGGCAGGTTTGTTTCAGGTTGGTTGGGTTCGGAAACCAAGTGTTGCTGTCCAGTTTTTGGGTTGGTCGCTCGAGCGAGTACTTGGTCGCTCGAGCGAGGGTTGTATTTTGTGTTTGGTGGCTTGAGCCAGATTTTCTTAGCTCGAGCGAGCGATTGCGTCTAGTATAGACCTGTAGCTTTGCATTCTTGGCTCGAGCGAGCTTTTCTTCGCTTGAGCGAGGATTTCTTGTGTCTGGTCGCTCGAGCAACCAAGTCTTCGCTCGAGCGAGCCTGACCAGTTTATTTAGACAGCAGCGGGTTTTTAATCAGTTTTGCATCCTCTTTTAGATTCCAAACCCTAAGGTCCGACTTCTCTCTCACCCTGCTCACCTTCTCTCTTAGATTTGATCCACTTAGGATGTGTTTCTACCCTAGATCCTTCATTAAAAAGAGTGTGTGAGTCGAGGGCTTCGTTTTAATCTGAATTGTTGGTGGTTTGGAGCACTTTGGAGTTTGGGTCTTCATCTCCATCTTCTCTTTTGGGGCTATTTCTTCGAGGTAGGAATTTCCTACTCCATTTTATAAGTTTTGTTCTAAGTTTTGGTATATTGATATGTTGGGGTTACTTTGATAATTTTGGGAAAAACCCTAGTTGTATTAATTAATTAATTTGTATAATTAATTTAAGGGAATTGGGGAATTTGGTTAAATTCATGAAATTGGGGAATTTATTGATTAAATGGTGTAGTTGGATAATTTAAATCACTCGCCTATTGAATTGTTGATATATTTATTTCCAAGTCTAGAAATAACTGTTTTGGGCTATCGGTGGAGGATAGTCGTGATTGTTGTAGACACTGCATGTGGATTAGGGATAACTGAAACTAATCATTGATTAAGTCATCAATTTTGACTGTTGAATTAATACAGACATTATGTGTATTGATTGTGTGTTGTATATGTTATGTGTTTACATACATTGTTTTGCGTGGGAGGAGATAGGGGATGTACTCCACGGTTTAGGGGAAGATAGGGGATGGACCTCTAAACCGGATTTTGTTTGGGAGGAGATAGGGGATGGACTCCATTAGCATCACTTTTATGTGTGCTTATTTATATTGAAGTGTTTTTATTGATACAACACTAAAATGTGTATCAAACTGGAAGTATGAAGTGTTTTGATTTGAGCCTGAGTCTCATTTGTTTGTTGACATTGGAAGAATGTGAATATGATATATATATAGTTCACTGTTGTAAGTTTGGCCAGGTTCTGAGCCATATTGATAATGTCGGAAAGTAAAACGTGTCTTAGACATTAGTGTCATGAGACTGTATAATGATGTAATTGATTATCTTGGTTAACCATCTATTGAATGCTATAGCTTTATTCAATGCTTATGTTTGGTTTAGTATTTTTCTACTGGGCTGTGGCTCACCCTTTATGGGAACATCATTTTCAGGTTTAGGTGATAAGCTACCTCCAAGGACTTAGCTTTGAAGGATTTGGCTTTTGGATTTGAAGAAGACTATCTTTAGTTATTTATTTTTATTTGATAAACATTCAAGCCTAGGGCTTTATTTGTATTTGAGTTAGAACTCATATTTTTGTGTCCAAGTGTTGGCTTGGAAAGATGTAAGCCTATAGGGCATTTAATTTGATGTTACATGTAATGTTTTCATATAGTAGTACTCTGATGAATGAGATAATGAATTGCTTTCTTTTAATATTGCATGTCAATGATATATATATTATAGGTTTATTTTGAGGGCGTTACAATCTCCTTTTGTTTATAATTTGATTTTTTTAATATGATTGAACTTAGATAAACATAAACACTCACAAAAAGAAAAATGTGATTGTACTTTGTTCAATGCTTCTAAATAATCTTTTTATTTACTATTTTAATGGTCCTTTTTTTGAATTATTTTTTTTATTATGAAAAAAATGTGACTGTAGTTAGATAGCATTAAAAAAAAATGTGATTTGTATGATTGAAGTTATCTCCTTTTGTTTATAATTTAACTAGCATATCACCCGTGCTATACACGGATTGTGTTTACAATTATCTATATATGTGAATTGTGATTTTTAAATTTTTTTTTTAAATGCCTTCTTTTTTCCTTTTCTATATTATATTAAAGTTTAATATTTTAATAATAATCATATGTGTTGGACTTTTCAAGGAATTAAATGTCTTTTTTTTATTATATTATATTAAAGTTTAATATTTTGATAATAATCATATGTGTTGGACTTTTCAAGAAATTTTTTTTATGCTTGTTCTTAATGCATTAAAGTGTTATTATGTGGGATAACAATTATATGTGTTGGAACTTTTCAAGAAATTCATATGTATTGGATTTCAAAGAATTTTTTTATACTTATTCTTAATGCATTAAAATGCTATTATGAGGGTAAGACTTGGGAGTTGAGAGAAATTAATAAATGCTAAGATTTTTTTTTTTAAATCAAAAAATCAGGAATTTTAGATTGGGAGATTGGAGCTCCCACAAGACTTAGGGTTAAAAATCCCATTTTGCTTAATATATAGTATAGATTTTTTAATATGATTGAAATTAGATAAACATAAACACTCAAGGGGGTTTTTAAGGAAAATTGGGTTTTTAACCCCAAGGCCTGTGGGAGTTTCAATATCTCAATCTGAATTTTTAAATTTTTTTATTAAAAAAAAACTCAGCATTTATTGATTTGGTCAAAATCTCCTGATCAGCATTTATTAACTTTTTTCAATCCACATGCCTGCATTTATTGATTTGGTCAAAATCTCCTAATCAACATTTAAAATCCCCTCATACAAATAATTATAGATACAATCTGTGTATAGTTACCGCAGTACCCTTTTCAACTTTTCTCATATACTATGGTTAGTGATAAAATTGTTAAATTATTTTTATAAAAAATCTTAAAAAACATAATTTATATATTAAAAAAATATATAACAAATATAAATATCTATAATAATCCCGTGCATAGCACGGGTGATAGGCTAGTATTATATAAGGAAAAAATGGTTTCTAACCCACAAGCTTTGTGGGAGCTCCAACATCCCAATCTTAATTTTCTAATTTTTTGATTTAAAAAAAAAATCTCAACATTTATTGATTTTTCCCAACCCACAAGCCTTTTTGACTTCTCTCGTAATTATTGCAGCACTGATGAGATTATTAAATTATTTTTATAAAAAATAAAAAAAAATAATTTGAATATTAAAAAAATATCTGAAACAAATATAACTATCTATCTATCTATACTATATATTAAGCAAAAGGGGGTTTTCAACCCCAAGCCTTGTGGGAGCTCCAATCTCCTAATCTAAATTTCCTGATTTTTTGATTTAAAAAAAAAATCGTAGCATTTATTAACTTCTCTCAACTCCCAAGTCTTATCATCATAATAACACTTTAATGCTTTAAGAACAAGCATAAAAAAAATTCTTTGAAATCCAACGCATATGAATTCTTTGAAAAGTCCCAACACATATGATTATTATCCCTCATAATAACACTTTAATGTATTAAGAACAAGTATAAAAAAAATTTCTTGAAAAGTCCAACACATATGATTATTATCAAAATATTAAACTTTAATATAATATTAAAAAAAAAAGAAAAAAAGAAGGCATTTAAAATAATAATAATAATAATAATAATAATAAAATATTTAAAAATCACAATCTATCTATACTATATATTAAGCAAAATGAGATTTTTAACCTCCAAAGCCTGTGGGAGCTCCAATATCCCAATCTAAATTTTCTAAATTTTTAATTTTTTTTTTAAAAAATCTCAGCATTTATTGATTTGGTCAAACTCCCCTGATCAGCATTTATTAACTTTTTTCAATCCACATATCTTTTCACATGCATGCATTTATTGATTTGGTCAAAATCCCCTAATCAATATTTAAAATCCCCTCAAACAAATAATTATAGATATAATCCGTACATAGTTACTGCAGTACCCTTTTCAATTTCTCCCATACACTATGGTTAGTGATAAGATTGTTAAATTATTTTTATCAAAAATCTTAGAAAACATAATTCACATTTTAAAAAAAATCTAAAACAAATATAAATATTTATAATTATTCCGTGCATAACATGGGTTATAGATAATTCACATATATAAATAATTGTAAACACAATCCGTGCATGGAAGCTCCAATCTCCCAATCTGAATTTATAGCGATCCCGGTTTCCTTTTTTTTTAATTGTTGTATCCGGACTTAGGTTCCGTGGAGTTAGTTGTTGTGTGTGCCTTGTTTACATCCTCTACTCCTTGTGTTCGAGTCTTGGGTTGTGTTGGGCAAGTTTGAAACAGGTTGGTTAAGTTTAGAAACCAAAACTAGTTGCCCAGATTTTGACCTGTCTGCTCGAGCGGGAGTTTTGGCGCTCGAGTGGGAATTTCACCCACCCAGTATTTCCTGTGCAGTGTTGGAAGCTCGAGCGTGGGATGGGCCGCTCGAGCGGGGTTGTGTGAGTGCCGCTCGAGTGGGGAGTTGGACGCTCGAGCGGGAGACCTGTCTGCAAAAGTTCTGGGAGTGTGCATCCGGAGCTCGAGCAGGGGATTGGCCGCTCGAGCGGGAGTCTATGAGTGCCGCTCGAGCGGGGATTTTGACGCTCGAGCGGGGCGACTTTTATATAAATCCGAGATCCGACTTTTGGATCACTTTTTCAAGATCTTTTCTCTCTCTTACTTTTCCAAAAAGCCATTTTCAGAGCTCCTCACTCTAAAACCGGCCCTTCTCTCTTAGATTTGATCTAGTAGGAGTTGTTTGCTCACTTTTGGCCTTTACGAAAGTTGTGTTGATCGTCAAGGGCTACATTTTAATCTGAAAATTTCAGAATTTGAAGCATTTTGGTTTTGGTCTTCATCTCCATTAGAGCTCAAGCTTTGAGGTAGGGATATCCTACTCCTTTCTATGAGCTTTGTCTTTAAATTTTAGTATTTTGAGATGTTGGGGTTGGTTTGGTAATTTGGTGAAAATTTGGGGCTTTTGTGTAAATTTACAAAGGTTGGGGTTTTAGCTAAATAAAGCCTAGATGCATGTTTGGCATGGAAAAAGTGAAATTAATGATAAAACATTAATGAAAATGGAACCTAAGGGTTGTAATGTTAATTATGGAAAATGCCCTAATTACATTGATTGATTAATTTGTATAATTAATTGTTGGAAATGTGGAAATTGGCAAGGGAAGGGGCTAAAGGGTGTAGTTGGATTACTTATCACTCACCTAGTTGAAATGTTGATTATATATCCATTGTTGTATTTATTTTCTGTATAGAAATAACTGCTTTGGGCTATCGGTAGAGGATAGTCTTGATTGTTGTAGACAATGCATGAGGATTAGGCAAACGGAAACTAATCACTGGAATGAGTCATTGAGTATGATGATTGAAAGAACACGTTAAATTTATGTGTTGTGTGATGATGTGTATAATTATTGTTTATATGCATTGTGTTGTGTTGGAGGAGATAGGGGATGTACTCCACAGTTTAGGAGAAGATAAGGGATGGACCTCTAAACCGGATGTTGTTGGGAGGAGATAGGGGATGGACTCCGTAGATAGAGCTCATATGCTTATCTAGTAATGTATTGACAGAGCTCATATGCTTGTCATTGGAAGTGTGATAGTGCTCATACGCATATCTGTGGAATTGATGATATAGCTTGTATGCTTATCTGTTGGTTTGTGATATAGCTAGTATGCTTATCTATTATGAAATGGGAAAGTGCTTGATATGAGTTATTGTCTCATATGAGTTGTTTGGCCAGGTTCTGAGCCATGGTTTTAAAATGAGAATTGAAAGGAACTGGAAAATGAATTGTAACATGGACTTGTATGTCATGAAACTGTAAAGTGTGATAAGAGAAAGTATCAGTGTTGGCCATCTATCAACTGCTAATCTTTTAGTCATTGTTCATACTTGGTTTAGTGTATTTCTACTGGGCTGTGGCTCACCCTATATGGGAATATCATTTTCAGGTACAGGTAGCATGCCACCTCCAAGGACGTAGCTTGGGAGGCTAGAGGCAGGCGAACTTTTGTCGTTTTATTTCTTTGATGTATTACATGTATATTCAAGCCAAGGGCTTAATGTGTAAATGAGTTAGCACTCTTTTGTTGTAACCAAGTGTTAACTTAGAAAGCTGTAACCCCGTAGGGCATTTGCTTTTGTTGTTAACATGTAATGTTTTTGTAAGAAACTACTCTGATGAATAGAAGAATGTTTATCTTTATTACCAATTCATGTCTATATTGATGGGTTTAATGTTATTATTTTGAGGGCGTTACAACTTGGTATCAGAGCGTACCGGGTTCGAATACTTTGGGTACATGGGAAGTGATTAGGATCACAATGGGTTTGTCTCGCTTGATAGAGACTTAGATGTAGTGTCATATGCTTTGTGCTTAATTGATAACATGCTTATGTGACTATGTGGGTATGGAATGTAGTTTCTAGGATGTTGATTGGATCCTTGGGTTTCTGGGAGTCTTGTTGGAAAAACACTTGATCAATGTTGTTTCTAACTGGAACTCTAGTAACGCCTCGGGACTATCATTATCTGGAGATGAAATTCGTAAGTGCTTATGTGTTTATGTGCTTACGTGGAGTGAATTACAGTTGTCCATGCATTAGGACGTGAGTGTTTAGTTTTGGCACATTTGTGAATGTGCTAACGTTCTGTATTACCTTTATTAGGATGTCAGGACGAGGAAGAGGTGCTAGGCGTGGTAAACCTGCGAGGCAGGAAGTACCTTTACCGGATGATATTCCGGCAGTGTAGGAGGGAGTTGGCCAGGCCAATGTGGCCGAGCCAGCGGGCCAACAGGCTATGAGTGTCTTGGCACGAGAGATAGCAGGGGCTTTGGGTATTCTCAAGGCTGGGAATCAGACAGCTGAGGCAGGGCCTTCTTTCTTGAAGAGGGAATTCTCCCGGTCTAATCCGGATGAATTTGTTGGGGATCCAAAGGAACCACTAAAGGCCGACGAGTGGTTAGAACAGATGAGTAAGACGTTCGAGATGCTTGGCATCGAGGACGGGGCACTGAAAGTGACCTTGGCATCCTTCCAGCTGAAGGGAGATGCAGGTCAATGGTGGAAGTACGAGAAGGCTCGTGTTGGTGGTACATGGGAGGCGTTTGTAAATGCTTTCCAGGAGAGGTTCTTATTTGCAGTGGCTAGGGAGAAGCTGAGGGATCAGTTTAGCCGGCTTAATCAGCAGGGTATGTCTGTGGCAGAGTTCGAGGCCATTTTCACTAGTTTGTCCAGGTTTGCACCTGAGTTGGTGGCGTCCGAAGAACGCCGTTGCTATGAGTTTGAGCGGAAGTTGAGGCGGGGCCTCAAGTTGAGGGTTGGTGGGTCTTTCATCCGTGAGTATAGACATTTAGTGGGTGCTGCAGCTCATATGGAGCTCTTGATGCAGGAGGACGATGAGGGACAGAGAGGCTCCAAGAGGAGCCAAGATGGCCAGGGTGATGGCAGGAGGCAGAGGGGTTCTAACCCTCAGCAGTCGTAGGGTGGTGTTGCTAGATCGACCTTTCCAGTGCCGAGTGCAGGCTCCGGGTGAGGTAGTCAGGGGGATTTCACCTGTTACAAGTGTGGCCAGCTGGGTCACAAAGTTTCGGTTTGCCCGCAGAAGGGAGGGGGTCAGCGAGCTGCTTCTTCATCAGCTAGACCTCAGGGCCAGAGTCAGGGCAGAGGCCAGTCCTTGTCTTGCTATCAGTGTGGTCAACCCGGGCACCTGAAGAGGTTTTGCCCGCAGTTAAGTACCACTTCGGGAGCGTCTGGTTCCAGGTAGACGCAGAGTTTTTAGCCAGCTCAGTTTGCGCAGGCCTCGAGGGCCAATCTGGGAGCTTCGTCATCCCAGACTGTGCAGCAGTCTTTTGCTCCGAGGGGTGAGCAGGTAGATCAGGGGCCTACAGGGCGCGTGTATGCTGTTACCGCGCAGGATCTAGTACCGGCTCCATCAGTAGTGAGAGGTACTTTTCTGTTTTGCAACTCGGTTGCCAGTGTGTTGATTGACACGGGTGCATCTCATTCTTTTGTATCTGCTGCATTTGCATCTGTTTTGGAGTTAGAGTTAGCACAGTTAGCATCTCCTATTTGTGTAGTGTCACCTCTTGGGGGTGTACTGATCTTGAAACAGGGTGTTAGAGGTTGTGATATAGAGGTCGCCGACCATAGGCTTCCTTTTCCGTTTGTTGTCATGCCCATGAAGGGCTTTGATGTTATTTTGGGTATGGACTGGCTATCGTCATACCAGGCTGTTATCGATTGCTACCGCCAGAGGGTCACGTTATGTACCTTGAGCGGGGAGTGGTTCCATTTCTTGGGAGACCGGGTTGGTAGTGTTTTGCCACCAGGGTATGATTCGCGAGAGCGAAGTGAGCTTAGTGGTCTACTTGCTGGCCTTGAAAGTGGTGAGAGTGGTGAGACCCAGCTTGTATTGCCGAGGGTGGTTTGTGAGTATTCGGATGTCTTTCCCGAGGACCTTGTTAGTTTGCCACCTCACCGAGAGATAGAGTTCTCTATTGATTTAGTGCCCGGCACGGCACCGATTTCTATGGCACCTTATCGTTTTGCCCCAGCCGAGTTGAGTGAGTTGAAAGTTCAACTCCAGGAATTGCTAGATAAGGGTTTTGTTCACCCTAGTGTTTCGACATGGGGAGCACTGGCCCTCTTTGCTAAAAAGAAAGATGGTGCCTTGAGATTGTGTATAGACTACCGGAAGTTGAATCGGGCTACAGTCAAGAATAAGTACCCTATGCCCCGTATAGATGATTTGTTTGACCAGTTGAAGGGTTCCCGTTGTTTCTCTAACAAGGACTTGAGATCGGGTTACCACCAGTTGAGGGTCAGGGAGGAGGATATTCCTAAGACAGCATTCCGTACGCGGTATGGCCATTATGAGTTTTTGGTGATGCCATTTGGGCTTACCAATGCACCGGCAGTCTTTATAGACTTGATGAATCGGATCTTCCGGGAATTCTTGGATCGATTTGTAGTCGTTTTCATGGACGACATCCTTATCTATTCGCCTTCAGAGGAGGAGCACGAGGAACACTTGAGAGTGGTGCTTGAGTTGCTTAGAGCCCATAGGCTATATGCCAAGTTTGGGAAGTGTGAGTTCTGGCTAGGAGAGGTGAAATTCTTAGGCCACGTGGTATCCGGGGAAGGAGTGTCTGTTGATACATCCAAGGTTGAGGCAGTGCAAGATTGGGCACAGCCTAAGAGTGTGTTTGAGAGCCGCAGTTTTCTGGGATTAGCTGGGTATTACCGTCGGTTTGTGAAAGATTTCTCCAGGCTAGCTTCACCTTTGACTAGATTGACGCGAAAAGGGGTCAAGTTTGTATGGAGTGAGACTTGTGAAAAGTCGTTCCAAGAGTTGAAGGTTAGATTGACCACCACTCCGGTTTTGATTATTCTGGAGAGAGGGTTGGGTTATGCAGTTTATTGTGATGCCTCACGAGAGGGTTTGGGTTGTGTGTTGATGCAAGAAGGGAAAGTGGTAGCTTATGGCTCACGTCAGTTGAAAATTCACGAGAAGAATTACCCTACACACGACCTAGAGTTAGCAGCAATGATTTTTGCCTTGAAAATCTGGAGGCACTACCTTTATGGTGAGAGGTTCGAGGTGTTCTCGGACCACAAGAGTTTGAAGTATCTGTTTACACAGAGAGACTTGAATTTGAGACAGAGGAGATGGATGGAGTTCATTGAGGACTACGACTTTGAGTTGCACTATCACCCGGGAAAGGCCAATGTTGTGGCCGATGCCCTTAGTAGGAAATCCATTAGTGATGTAGCTTGTATTGCCATCCGAGAATGGGAGATGTTGGGAGCACTTGGCGAGTTTGATTTGCTACTGGGCGAATCTGTTGAGGCTGCGGCCTTGTTTTCCGTTGTAGCGCAGCCTACACTTGTGACTAGAGTGTTAGAGGCACAGAGAGGTGACCTTGAGGTAGAATCCCTCCGAGAGAAGATCTCAAGTGGGGAGGTTGAGAAGGGTTTGACGGTGTATCCCGACCTGAGTGTGAGATACCAAGACCGTTTGTTTGTGCCGGAGTCTTGCCGAGAGGAAGTACTCCGAGAGTTTCAACATTCACGTCTTGCGGCGCATCCGGGAGGCACAAAGATGTACCAGAATTTGGGTTGCCAGTTTTGGTGGTGGGGTATGAAGAGAGATGTGGCTGTTTTTGAATCGAAGTGCCTTACTTGCCAGCAAGTGAAGGCCGAGCATCAGAGGCCAGCGGGTTTGTTGCAACCCTTGCCTATTGCCGAGTGGATGTGGGAGCATATCACCATGGACTTCGTTGTAGGTCTTCCGAGGACTCAGCGGGGTAGTGATGCCATTTGGGTGGTTGTAGACCGGTTGACTAAGTCGGCGCACTTCATTCCTATGCGCGTGAGAGATTCGGTAGATCATCTTGCCGACTTGTATATTCGGGACATAGTGAGACTGCACGGGGTCCCAGTGACGATCTTCTCAGATAGAGATTCTTGTTTTACTGCTAGGTTGTGGCAGAGTTTGTAGAGTGCCTTGGGCACTAAGTTGACCTTTAGGCCTCGTTTGGGAACAAGCTAATTTAGTAACTTTTTGGCTATTTGGCTAAAAAAGTAGGTAAAAAAAACTTATATGTTTGGGATGACTTTTTGGCTAATTACGAAAAGATGTGCAAAAAGTAGAGAGAAAAGAGAATCTTTGACTTTTTGGTATGAGTTGTTGGCTTTTTGGCTAAAAGGGTAACTTTTTGGCTTTTTGGCTAAAAAGGTAAGTCCCCAAACGAGGCCTTAGTATGGCTTATCACCCTCAGACTGACGGGCAGTCCGAGCGTACTATTCAGATCCTTGAGGATATGATTCGGGGTTGTGTCCTTGACTTTAGTGGGACGTGGGAGAGGCACTTGCCCCTGGTAGAGTTTTCCTACAACAACAACTTTCAGTCTAGTATCGATATGGCACCGTTTGAGGCCTTGTATAGCCGACCGTGTAGGTCTCCAGTTTGTTGGGCCGAGGTGGGTGATGCACCTTTGTTGGGTCCGGAGTTGGTTAGGGAGACGACGGAGAAAGTTGAACTTATCCGTAGGAGGCTTGTTACAGCCCAGAGTCGTCAAAAATCTTATGCCGACCGTAGGAGGAGGCCTTTGGCGTTTGTGGTAGGTGATCATGTTTTCTTGAAAATATCACCTAGGCGAGGTTTGATGAGGTTTGGGAAGAGTGGGAAGTTATCCCCTCGGTTTATTGGGCCTTTTGAGATCCTTGAGAGGATTGGCGAGGTTGCTTATCGTTTGGCTTTGCCGCCGTAGTTGTCCGGAGTGCATGACGTCTTTCATGTTAGTATGCTTCGGAAGTACGAGCCGGATCCATCGCATGTATTAGATTGGACCGACTTAGAGGTAGATGAGGATGCCTCGTATGAGGAGAGACCAGTTCGGGTCTTGGATAGGCGGGATCAAGTCCTGCATGGCAAGACCATTCCTTTGGTAAAGGTTTTGTGAAAACATCACGGAGTGGAGGAGGCCACTTGGGAACGTGAGTTGGAGGTCCGCGAGAAATATCCGGACATGTTTATTGATGTGTAATCTTGTATTTAGACTTTGTAGTATTGTTGGACTTAAGAGCTTTATATATGTCTTAAGTTGTAAAACATTGGTAATGTTTTGGTTTAATGAAAGTATGTTGTAGAACTTACCCTGATATGGGAGTTGATTATGATATTGCATATGTTGGCTATATTGTAGAACTGGAGTTGTATCATGCATATTGATAATGATATGAACTGTGAACCATGCATGTTGGGAATGGTTGAAAATGGACAAAAATTGCATGTAGATAATGCACTTGTGTTATGTGTTGTGAAATGCCTCTTGAAAAGAGAAGGAATTGACCGGTAATGGGTCGGGTTGTTTAATATTATGTTATAATATTGTTGAGAATGGAGAAAACCTGTTTTTGAAAAACTTGTGTTTAATTTCGGGGACGAAATTCTTTAAGGGGGGAAGGTTATAGCGATCCCGGTTTCCTTTTTTTTCAATTGTTGTAACCGGACTTAGGTTCCGTGGAGTTAGTTGTTGTGTGTGCCTTGTTTACATCCTCTACTCCTTGTGTTCGAGTCTTGGGTTGTGTTGGGCAAGTTTGAAACAGGTTGGTTGAGTTTAGAAACCAAAACTAGTTGCCCAGATTTTGACCTGTCCGCTCGAGCGGGGGTTTTGGCGTTCGAGCGGGAATTTCACCCACCCAGTATTTCCTGTGCAGTGTTGGAAGCTCGAGCGTGGGATGGGCCGCTCGAGCGGGGTTGTGTGAGTGCCGCTCGAGCGGGGAGTTGGACGCTCGAGCGGGAGACCTGTCTGCAAAAGTTCTGGGAGTGTGCATCCGGAGCTCGAGCGGGGGATTGGCCGCTCGAGCGGGAGTCTATGAGTGCCGCTCGAGCGGGGATTTTGACGCTCGAGCGGGGCGACTTTTATATAAATCCGAGATCCGACTTTTGGATCACTTTTTCAAGATCTTTTCTCTCTCTTACTTTTCCAAAAAGCCATTTTCAGAGCTCCTCACTCTAAAACCGGCCCTTCTCTCTTAGATTTGATCTAGTAGGAGTTGTTTGCTCACTTTTGGCCTTTACGAAAGTTGTGTTGATCGTCAAGGGCTATATTTTAATCTGAAAATTTCAGAATTTGAAGCATTTTGGTTTTGGTCTTCATCTCCATTGGAGCTCAAACTTTGAGGTAGGGATATCCTACTCTTTTCTATGAGCTTTGTCTTTAAATTTTAGTATTTTGAGATATTGGGGTTGGTTTGGTAATTTGGTAAAAATTTGGGGCTTTTGTGTAAATCTACAAAGGTTGGGGTTTTAGCTAAATAAATCCTAGATGCATGTTTGGCGTGGAAAAAATGAAATTAATGATAAAACATTAATGAAAATGGAACCTAAGGGTTGTAATGTTAATTATGGAAAATGCCCTAATTACATTGATTGATTAATTTGTATAATTAATTGTTAGAAATGTGGAAATTGGAAAGGGAAGGGGTTAAAGGGTGTAGTTGGATTACTTATCGCTCACCTAGTTGAAATGTTGATTATATATCCATTGTTGTATTTATTTTCTGTATAGAAATAACTGCTTTGGGCTATCGGTGGAGGATAGTCTTGATTGTTGTAGACAATGCATGAGGATTAGGCAAACGGAAACTAATCACTGGAATGAGTCATTGAGTATGATGATTGAAAGAACACGTTAAATTTATGTGTTGTGTGATGATGTGTATAATTATTGTTTATATGCATTGTGTTGTGTTGGAGGAGATAGGGGATGTACTCCACGGTTTAGGAGAAGATAGGGGATGGACCTCTAAACCGGATGTTGTTGGGAGGAGATAGGGGATGGACTCCGTAGATAGAGCTCATATGCTTATCTAGTAATGTATTGACAGAGCTCATATGCTTGTCATTGGAAGTGTGATAGTGCTCATACGTATATCTGTGGAATTGATGATATAGCTTGTATGCTTATCTGTTGGTTTGTGATATAGCTAGTATGCTTATCTATTATGAAATGGGAAAGTGCTTGATATGAGTTATTGTCTCATATGAGTTGTTTGGCCAGGTTCTGAGCCATGGTTTTAAAATGAGAATTGAAAAGAACTGGAAAATGAATTGTAACATGGACTTGTATGTCATGAAACTGTAAAGTGTGATAAGAGAAAGTATCAGTGTTGGCCATCTATCAACTGCTAATCTTTTAGTCATTGTTCATATTTGGTTTAGTGTATTTCTACTGGGCTGTGGCTCACCCTATATGGAAATATCATTTTCAGGTACAGGTAGCATGCCACCTCCAAGGACGTAGCTTGTGAGGCTAGAGGCAGGGGGACTTTTGTCGTTTTATTTCTTTGATGTATTACATGTATATTCAAGCCAAGGGCTTAATGTGCAAATGAGTTAGCACTCTTTTGTTGTAACCAAGTGTTAACTTGGAAAGCTGTAAGCCCGTAGGGCATTTGCTTTTGTTGTTAACATGTAATACTTTTGTAAGAAACTACTCTGATGAATAGAAGAATGTTTATTTTTATTACCAATTCATGTCTATATTGATGGGTTTAATGTTATTATTTTGAGGGCGTTACAGAATTTTCTAAATTTTTTATTCAAAAAAAAAAAAAACTAAGCATTTATTGATTTGGTCAAAATCCCCTGATCAGCATTTATTAATTTTTTTCAATCCACATATCTTTCCACATGGCTGCATTTATTTATTTGGTCAAAATTTACTGATCAGCATTTAAAATCCTCTCATACAAATAATTATAGATACAACCCGTGCATAATTACTGCAGTACCCTTTTCAACTTCTCCCATACACTATGGTTAGTAATAAGATTGTTAAATTATTTTTATAAAAAATCTTAAAAAACATAATTTATATATTAAAAAAATCTAAAACAAATATAAATATCTATTATTATCCCGTGCATAGCACGGGTGATAAGCTAGTATTATATAAGGAAAATGGAGTTTCTAAAGAGCAGCCTTCTAAGAACTCTGAACTTTCATTCTAAAATTATTGATTTTTCAATTTATAAAATAGATTAAAAAAACCTATTGGGTGATTTATTTATTTAATTATTTTAGAAATAATAATTATTCATTAATTTATGGATTTCAAATGGGAAGATAAAAAAAATATTTCATAATCTCTCCATCATAATCTCTCTCACCAATTTTCAAAAAAAAAAAAAATTAAAACTTGCATTCCTTTTCTCTCATCCAAAAAATCAGATAATATTTTTCATGAAAGTTGTTGGTATCTATCTATATTTTATATAGGGAGCTTTTTTGATAAATCCATTTTCTAAGAGTTTTATTCCATCCAACCCATATTCTTTTTGACTATTCCATTAGGTCCAATTTGAGTTAAGAAGACCAAAATACCCTTTTCATCTACTTATGTTCCATTTAGTTCACATTATTTTCTTATGTTTCAATAAGTCCTACAGGTGACATAATTACCAAAATACCCCTAATGTGAATGTACACACCGTCAATGTGAATGTTCATATCGTCAATGTGTAGGAGCCCGGCCCATGTCGATCCTCGTGGGTGCCCGAAAAAATTCGAGTTGGGCCGGGGTGGGCCCGGCCTGTTAACAATGTGAATATTCACATTGACATGTTAACATTCACATTAATAAGAGTGTAAAATTGGCCCGCGTCCCGTGGCAGCGGCCCATGGACGGCCCGGGGTGGGCCTGGTCCGGCCCGTTGACAATGTGAATATTCACATTGACATGTTAACATTCACATTGATAAGAGTACAAAATTGGCCCTCGGCCCGGGGCGAGCCCGACCTGGCCCGTTGACAATGTGAATATTCACATTGACATGTTAACATTCACATTGATAGGAGTGTAATATTAGCCCGCGCCTCGTGGCTGCCCGAAACCCGCCCGCGGCACGTGGGCGGCCCGGGGCGGGCCCGGCCCGGCCTGTTGACAATGTGAATATTCACATTGACATGTTAACATTCACATTGATAAGAGTATAAAATTGGCCAGCGGCCCAGGGCGGGCCCCACCCGGCCCATTGACAATGTGAATATTCACATTGACATGTTAACATTCACATTGATAAGAGTGTAAAATTGGCCCGCAGCCCGTGGGCGGCCCGAAGCCCGACCACAGCCCAAGGTGGGCTTGGCCCGACTCGTGACAATGTGAATATTCATATTGACATGTTAACATTAACATTGATAGGAGTGTAAAATTTGCCCGCTGCCCGAAGCTTGCCCGCGGCTCGGGGTAGGCCCAGCCTGGCCCATTGACAATGTGAATATTCACATTGAAATGTTAACATGCACATTGATAGGAATGCAGAATTGGCCCGCGACCCGTGGGCTGCCCGAAGCCCGCCCACGGCCCGAGACAGGCTCGTTTGGGTCTGGGCCCGAGCATGTCCGAGACCCTAGGCTAGGGCCTAGGCCATCACTTTGAAGCCTGGCCCGACCCATCAGCCCGCTTAAGGCCCATTCAAGGCTCGGTCCGAGGCCCAGCCCGTCCGAGGCGCAATGTCTTTTTTTGTGGAAAATAATAAAATTTTGGTAGAAAAAATTAAAAAAAATTAAAAAAAAAATGGTCAGGCCCGCCCAAGCCCGACCTAAGCTCGAGGCTAGGTCCAGGCCCACCGGCCCGACCCTAGGCTCGATCCATCGTCCCGTCCAAAGCCCGAATACCCTTGTGCTAGGGCTAGGGCCTGGGCCTAATTTTTTGGCCTGTGGGCCGGGCCGAGCCGGGCCTAATTTTTTCGAACACCCACGAGGCTCGATATGGGCCGGCCCAGGCCTCTACACATTGATGATATGAACATTCACATTGACGATGTAAACATTCACATTATGGGTATTTTGGTAATTATGTCTCCCATAGGACTTATTGAAACATAAGAAAATAATATGGACTAAATTGAATATAAGTAGATGAAAATGGTATTTTGGTCTTCTTACCTCAAATAGGACTTAATGGAATAGTCAAAAAGAACGTAGGCTGCCCGAAGCCCGCCTGTGGCTCGGGAAAGGCTCGTTTGAGCCCGGGCTTGAGCCTAGTCCGAGACCCTAGACTAGGGCCTGGGCCATCACTTTGAAGCCCGGCCCGGCCCATCAGCTCGGTTAAGGCCCATTCAAGGCTCGATCCGAGGCCCGGCCCGCGCCGAGGCCTAGTGTCTTTTTTTGTAGAAAATAATAAAATTTTGGTAGAAAAAATTAAAAAGAATTTAAAAAAAAGGCCAGGCCCGCCCAAGCCCGACCAAGCCTGAGGCTAGGCTTAGGCCCATCGGCCCGACCCAAGGCTCGACCCACCGGCTCGGGCCCGGACCCAAACGAGCCTGCCTTGGGCCGTGGGCAGGCTTCAGGCAGCCCACTGGCCGCGGGTCAATTCTACATTCCTATCAATGTGCATGCTAACATGTCAATGTGAATATTCACATTGTCAACGGCCGGGCTGGCCCTACCTTGGGCCTCGGGCAAGCTTCGGGTAGCGGAAAAATTTTACACTCCTATCAATGTTAATGTTAACATGTCAATGTGAATATTCACAATGTCACGAGTAGGGCTGCGGTCGTGTTTCGACCCGCCCACGGGCTGCTGGTCAATTTTACACTTTTATCAATGTGAATGTTAACATGTCAATGTAAATATTCACATTGTCAACGGGCCGGGTCGGGCCCGCCCTAGGCCACTGGCCAATTTTATACTCTTATCAATGTGAATGTTAACATGTCAATGTGAATATTCGCATTGTTCACAGGCTAGGCCGGGCCCGCCCCAGGCCGCCCACGGGCCGTGGGCAGGTTTCGGGCAGTCACGGGGCGCGGACTAATTTTACACTCCTATCAATGTGAATGTTAAGATGTCAATGTGAATATTCATATTGTCAACGGGCCGGGCCAGGCACGCCCCAGGCCGCAGGGGGGGCTTTTAGCCGCCCATGGGCCGCGGGCCAATTTTATACTTTTATCAATGTGAATGTTAAGATGTCAATGTGAATATTCACATTGTCAACGGGCCGGACCGGGCCTGCCCTGGGCCGCCCATGGGCCGCCGGAGGGTTTCGCGCCGCCACAGGACGTGGGCCAATTTTACACTCCTATTAATGTGAATGTTAACATGTCAATGTAAATATTCACATTGTCAACAGGCCGTATCATGACCCGAACCCGCCCCCGTGGGTTAAGGACATAACCGGCCAGTAATCATGAGATTGCCTACGGCCTCAAACCAAAACAAATGTATTTTAACAGAGTTAATAGGGGCCAAACAGAAGCAGTTCAAAACTTTGTCCATAGAGCTGTGCTTACATGGCACATCCAAATAACCAAACATATATACATTAATAACTCACAACAGAAATACAGTAGCATAAGTTCTGTACGAACAGGATCATCCAAAAACTAAGTCAACCCATGAAAACAATATACAGACATATGCAAAGTCCTCGCCAACATGACAAAAATAACATAGCATAGCAGAAAAGCGAAGACGAGTCTCGTGCGTGAGACACTAGGGCTGACTCTCCAAAACTCGGTTGTTCCACACAAACTTCACTGGGGCTGGGGCTGGACCTCTCTTGGCTCACCTACAAACACATGAATAAGCGTGAGCGATAGCCTAGTAAATAAGATCAAATAAGAAGATACAAACGATATGTAAAACAACATACTCTAGCTTTGGGCCTAATTCACATTTTTATTTAACATTCATATACACAATTTAAGTCAAATGACCGTGGTTTCAAACATACTGGCCTTTGGCCCATTGATCTTTCATTCCTGTCAAAAACGGCCTCTGGCCCACTCATTTATGTCAAAACGGCCTCTGGCCCATCCATTCATGTCAAAACGGCCTTTGGCCCATCCATTCTTTCTTGTCAAAACGGCCTCTGGCCCATTCATTCTTTCTTGTCAAAACGGCCTCTGGCCCATTCATTCTTATCGGACATTTGTCCACAATTCAAACTAGCAAATCATAAGGCATAAGGCTTATAAGAAAATAAGCAATTGGACAAATGACAAGCTTCCAAATATCGATATTACTCACAGTGATCGGTTGGTTGGTTTGCCCTGGAGCTCGACCCTACACAGTCCATGAACACAAAAGGGTCACCAACAATTCAATCCGTTCTTAAATTCACATTTTCCTCTTTAGGCTTTATTCTTATCTCTTTAACTCAATTACAATGCTCAATGCATGCCTAAGAGTACTTAGAAGTGAAGGAGAACGAAAAACGAAACACAGAACGCATAAACAAAATTTTAGAAAACAGGGTCCCCGCTTGAGCGTGGACTTCCCCACTCGAGCAGACCCAATTGGTCTACAAAAGTGCTGGTTGCATCAAATTCACGCTCGAGCGTGAACTCGGGCGCTCGAGCGGAAGGTCTGTCTACATAGCTCCCCGCTCGAGCGTGGACTTACCCGCTCGAGCGGACCCATGCCTGCAGAAAAAATACTAGGAGCATGAATTCCCCGCTCGAGCCTCGGTTCCCCCACTCGAGCGGACATCATAAATTCTGGGTTTTTCAGAATGGTTTCTTGAGTTCAATTTCGACATTTCAACCACATTTCTTGCATATTATGGCTCCAATTTCACACATACATATACCCACATGATACCAACACCAAATCATAACACAATGAAGCTTCATTTCTTGAATTACTTACATGCATGCCTCAAATTAACCCAAACTCATCACCAATACATCAAATTCAAACATGCAAAGCTCATACCTCCATGATCTACTCTTGCATGTGAGAAATATTCATTCATATCAACTTAATTGGTGAAGAGATGATCAAATACATGGATTTCAAACAAGATTCAACATAGATTATACACATTGTGTTCAAATATGAAAATTCATAGTAATTACCTACATGCATGCATCTATTGACTTTAAATTCAACACATACAACTCAAATTATGTCAGTCCTCACTCTTGATTACCCAACTAGCTTGAATACACAAAATCACAAGTCCAAACTTATGAATCATGGGATGATTACTCATCTAGGAGCTTGATCCTTACAATCTATGGTAAATTCTTGAGTGTGCCTTCAAGATCACCAAGCTTTGAGGCAAAAACTTCAATTTCTCCCCCTTTCTCCCTCTATGGCTAGCCCTCTCTCTCTCTCACAATTGTATAACTCAGATTTTTGAGTTCAAAGGAATTAAAGGAGAGTGTATATGGCCTTCTAAGTGAAAGTCCCACTAACCAAAATTATAATATTAAATAAGTTTTCAATTAAATTTCACCATAGGCTCTAAAAATTATGCCAATCACAATGGCGCAATCAATTCCGGGTTCTGTGGTCGATAAGGCCTTCAATTTAATTTCCAAAGCAGACAATTAAACATATATTCCCACGGTGAACAGATAGAAATTTAAAACCACATATTTTCACCTAATGGCACACGAAATCATATCAAAACACATAATCACATTCGTATTAAGGACCAATTAACATAATAAGGGACAGGGGTATCACAAGCCGGGCCCGCCTCGGCTCGCGGGCTGGTTTCGGGCCGCCCATGGGCCAATTTTACATTCTTACCAATGTGAATTTTAAAATATGAATGTTCACATCATAAAATTGCTAACCGTTCTAAAAATATTTATAAGGGTATCAAAATTAAATATAAGGGCATAAGTGTCCAAGAAATAGTGTAAATCAAGAAAAAAGGACTTTATAGAATAAAAATATACATACATGGGACTAAATGGGTTAAAAAATTCCTTCATGGGCTTCTTGGGTTAAAACACTTCTAAATGAGATTTATCAATAAAAATAACAAAAAAAAAAAAAACTAAAAATCAAATATGCAAACAGATAAAATTAATAAATTTGATTTTTATTTATCCAGTTAAAATATTTCTTTTACCTCTCAATATCCAATTTTAAAATTTTAAAATTTATAAAGTCTATCTAAACAAATGTGATTTGAAAATATGTCTCACTATCATACTAGAAATCAATAAAACTCACATATCTACTATATATTTAACTCACATCATAACTTACATAAACAATAATAATTAAAAATAAATAGAAACCACAGATAAATTAAATTCGAAAAAAAAAAAACCCACAACTCCATCTAAAATAAATTTAAAAAAAAACAAACAGAAACCACACGAAAATAAAGAAGATAAGAATTTAGATATGATTATCAAAATAATATAACAATATCTAAATTTGAATTATGATTTAGTAATATAATTATCTATTTTTTTATGTATATCTATCAAAATTTTAAATCACTTAATGTGATAAATTAATCAATTTTCTAAAATTATTGATTTTTCAATTTATAAAATAGATTAAAAAAAAACTACTGACTGATTTATTTATTTAATTATTTTAGAAATAATAATTATCCCTTAATTTATGAATTTCAAATGGAAAGATAACAAAAATATTTCATAATTTCTCCATCCTAATCTCTCTTACCGATTTTCCAAAAAAAAAAATATTAAAACTTGCCTTCCTTCTCTCTTCCCAAAAAAATCAGATAATATTTTTCATAAAAGTTGTGGATATCTATCTATATCTTATATATTATATCACAACCTAACCAAAAAAAAAACTAAAAATAAGATATACAAATAGATAAAATAAATAAATTTGATTTTTATTTATTCAGTTAAAATCTTTCTTTTGCATCTCAATATCAAATTTTAAATTTTTTAAAGGTTATCTAAACAGATCTAATTTGAAAATATCTCTCACCATCATACTTTAAATCAATAAAACTCATATCTCTATCACATATCTAACTCACATTATAACTTACCTAAATAATAATAATTAAAAACAAATAGAAACCATAGATAAATTAAATTAAAAAAAAATAGAAACCCACAACTCCATCTTAAATAACGTAACAACCCTCACTCTACTCTAGTCATGCTTGCATATACTTCATGATCTTGTCTTGATATGTTGCATTTTGCAAACCTTGATTTGTTTTGCTTAAGTGTTTCTTGCATGTTTTGTACCTTGCTTGGTGTGAGTCTTGCCGAGGTCATCTTCAGTCTAGAATTATCTTGGAGCCACTTTGTTTGACCTCCACCTTCGCCCTAGCATATTGGCCGAGATGTCATTATCTAGGCCGAGGTGTTTGCCACCAAGGCCGAGATGTTACCTTTGCACCTAAGTGATCTTGTCCTGGAGTGGTATGACCTAGACCGAGGTGTGGCACATCTAGGCCAAGGTGTGGCACAGCTTAGTCAAGTGTTGTCCTTCCTAGCCGAGATCATTGTTCCCTTACTTGCTGATGCCTGTTCATTAGCCGAGATCATTACCTGCCGAAGTGCCTATGCCATCTTGCTTGTAGAACACACCTTTTCATGGTCTTGTCTTTTCACTCATGCACCTTTTTCAGTAGAGCCAACCAGCCGTTGCCATGTGTCCCAGCCGAGTGTTAAGTCAGCCAGCAGACCTAGAAATGTATCATTTGCTATCTGCCTTTGTTCTTGAGGAGAGAGAAGCTCTAGAAGAGGGAGAAGGAGTTCTTAGAGGAGGGATAGATTTTCCAAGCTTGATCTTCATACCTTGAGCCGTTAGATTCGTGTCTTGAGGTTAGAATCTTAACCTACTCTTGTTGTTCTTATTGATCATCTAGCTGCATTGCATGATCGAGCCTGATTTGCAAACCATGCATCGATTTAAAGTTTAGTTTTGGAAAGAGAAAGTGATATTCATGTGTTCTTGAATAGAAGCCTTGTTTGATCCTATTCATGTTTTTGTGTTTGTTTTCATGAAATCTTTGAGTATGGGTGCCCAGGTCTATGTTTTTGAATTCATAGCATGAAATCTCAGATTTTGTAATGATAAGTTACGATCTTTGCATCCATGTTCTTCATGTTCATGTTCTTGTTGTTCGTCATGTCCTTCAAGAAAGGGAAACCCAGATTTTCCCGACTTCATTCCCTTGAATGCGGCCCACGGGACCACATCTCGACAAGGAGGTGTGGGACCTCGGCCAAGACCTGGTTGGTGCCCAGCATGTCTTCCCGAGATGAGAAACAGTGTTTTGTTTTGGTTTGCCTTGGCTTCGAAAGAATGCCGAGATCCTTTGCGTTCATGTAAAGCTTGTTTGATAGTGCATTCAATAGACTTTGCCATGTGTTTGTAGGACTTGGACTCTCACTTAACCCCGACATTGAAGAACTATGTGAGTGGTATTTCTAATAAAGCTATGTTATAAAGTTTTGATAAAGCTTTGCCTTGTTTGAAATGCATTTGTTAAGCATGAATGATTATCCCTATTTTGTATATCAAGTATTATCTTGTTTTGAGCACAACCTTTGAAAGTCCGTACGTGCTAGGGGACTATAAGCATTTGTAGCACAACCCTTATTAATGTCACCCCTTGAAACTTGAAAGCCTTGAAAGACTTTGATTGATGAAGCTTGAAAGACTTGTTAGATGAACTTGTTTTGCCTTTGATTGTGTGCAAGATATAATGTGTGTCGCTTGATAAAGATCTCGGATATTATTCATGCAAACCCTTTATTAGTTGTACCATTCACTGAGTATCCAAGCTCACCCTCTCTATATATATGTAGGTGATGAGCAGGACGACGGTGACGCCTAGATGTGCTTTGCAACTTGTTTTGGACTCGCATTTTGTAGCATCTTGAAGATCATGCTTCTTAGCTTATAATTCATTATGTTTTGTATATGATGGCTTGAGAAACCTTTTGGTCAAGATGTATTTTCGTACTTCATTTTATTGTACCCAAGTTGTAAAGCTATGTAAAGATGTATGCCACTTCATTTGACTTATGCACAGCTCTTACGGATTAATTGGATCTAAATTTATTGCTTCCGCACATGTTAGCCCCGTATATATATACTCTAATTATGTGTGAATTCTTGTAAGTTGGCCTTTGGTAATCTCGGATTACTGGCCATCACGGCACCATTCTACTAGGGGTGGAATGGGGTCGTGACAAATAAAATCTTAAATAAATTGAAAAACAAAAAACAAAATAAAAACCACACACACACACACTGTAGACACCCCATTTTTGACCGTCCTCAAGACTTGGACGTCACCGTTTGAATACTCGGTGATTATCCTTGTTTGTGTTCGGTTGGAGTTCCCGGAGGTCTCGGCTCGCGTGCCCTGCCTCAGGATCTCCGAACTCAACCGTTTAGTGTCTGGTTTTGCACCAAACACTTGCATCTTGCCTTTGAGAGGCAGGGTAGGGCTTGTGGACCATCCCCACCCACCACCGGCAGTGGCTAGAGGCCACCGGCTGGTTTTTGCTGCCATCGGCACTTTTGTTTGCCGGTCGACACATTTTATTGCCGGTCGGCATAGTTTATTGCCGGTCGGCACTTTTTTTTGTCGAAGTGACATTTTTGGGTAGCCGACCACTGTTCATCCACTTTATAGAGATATTTTGTGCCAGCTGTGATAGCTGGCACCAACTCTTCCCCCCTCCATACACGTGTATGGAGGGATCTCCCTCTAGCCAAGCTTGTTGTATAAGCTTTGCAAGAGGGAGTCCTTTAAGAGGGGGTCTTTCCTCTTGGATCTAGGTTAGACTTTGGCAACCAAAAACCATAGCTTTGAGATATAGATACATATCATCTCTATATCTCTCTCTCTCTCCTCCTTTGTGTGTGTTTCTTAGCTCAAAAGGTGGTTTTTACCTTACTTTTGCACCATTACACACACTATTACACCTTATTCCGAGATTGAGGGACTTGGAGGGTTGTTTCTTGATTTTTTGGACTGGTTTTGATCAAAAGAAGAGGGCTAGACTATTTGTTCTTCAAGGGTTCTTCAAGGGTGAGCATCTTGCTTTTTATTCCCCAAACTTGCAATAGTTTTCTACCTATCTTGCTTGCTGTTTTAGCTCTTGTGTATAACATAAAAAAGGTTTATATTTTCATGCTTTAGAACTTTCATTAAGGTGGTTTGGTGTTTTGAGTGCAAACTCACTCTATTAGGCCTTGTTTGGCCACTTTTGTTGCCTCTTTGGTTAAGCTTTGGTCATCTTTGTATCTTGATCTCTTCACCACTGAAAATCAGTGTATTTTTAGTGTTAAAAAAGTTGGTTTGAAGTCTTGCATAGGGGAGGGACACCCCTCTCCCTTTATGGTCTTGTTTCCTTGAGTTGTGGCCCAAAAGGGTGGCATGCATGCTTGCTTGGTTTTTGCTTCATTTCAGAACTTTTTGGGTGTTTTTAGGTCATGTGGGATCTCTGTTTTCGGCTGGATTTGTGCCTCCTTGTATGCTTGTAATACTTGCTTTGTATTGCTCCATTTTGCTTAGAAGTGTATCTCATGATTAGGCCATGATTCTTGTGTGTGTTGGGTTGGTTCCATGAAGATATTAGCACTATTTTTTCATGCTTAAAACCTGTTGGTTATCCCTTTGGTCATGTTTGACATGTTTGATATGGTTGCCATGCGTTTTGGCTTGTGAGCCCTCAAGTACATGAATCACTAGCATGCCTTAGTTGATCCACTTTAATGAGTTGAAGTTGTTTGCCATGCTATTTTAGTCCAAGAATCATGTTTGCATGTGTGCATGCTTGACCTCTTTCATGCCTTGGGGGTGTACTCTCTTATGCCTAGGAAAGAGTCTTGGTGGTAGCATTTCATAAGAGGTATTGTAGCTGCCATACTAGGAGGTTTCGAAGTCCCATTTTCCATGTAAAATTTCTGTTCTTATTTGTCTAAATCATGCCATGAGAAGTCATGTTGGTGGGGGTAAGTTGTCTCCTTTTTGTGCCTTAACCTTAGGACCATAAGTTTGCTTGTTAACATGAGATGTTGCCCAACATTTTGAGCACTTTTTGATGCTGTTTTGGGGTGGACTAAGGTCTGTCCTTTTATGGTTCAAGGCCCCCATCGCATGCTTGCTTCATGTTTGTTGTATGGTTGTTCCATCAAGCCTCGTAGCATGTGAATCCCATTTCCAAATTGGTCCATATTCGCATCACATTTGCATCTTGCATGCTTGGCATTACACATTTGTCATGTTAGTTGCATAGTACTTATTGTGCCTTGCATCTTGGCATCATGTTGCATGTTGAGCCGTGTTTGCATAACATGCATTGCATTTACTTGGTTTGGGGTGTCAAACCAAGTGTGGGAATCAAGGAACATTCATACTTCAAGTGATGTAATGTGCCTCGATTCCCGGTCACCGGGGCCTTTGATTCCAACTTGATAAGGCTTCGGTTTTCATTTTGTTTGTTGCATGCATCTTTATATCAAATGGCAAATTTGATTCTTTGAGCCACCATGCACCATTGGTGGCTCGAAGATCGAAGGACATGCTTCCTTGAGTTCAAAACATGATAGGAAGTATGGCCATGCTTACATATGCCTGAAAACCCCATGCCATGCACTGTCTATTCTCTGTTTGCTGTCAAACTGTCTTCTGCAGGAAGTTTCTGCCGACCGGCAATCTTTTAAGTGCCGATGAATCCAAGAACAGCCGATGAAAATTGTAGAGTGCCGGTGGAAATTCTGTCTGGCCGGTGGTGCTCTGTAGCATGTAAGGAACCTGCTCCAGGACTTGGGCAATTTTCAGAGAGACAAGGCAGTACAAACAGAGGTGGCAGGGGTACGGTACGGGTTTTTCGGGCAAGTCAAGTTCAAAGCATGCATCATCTGCACATCCCGAGGCAGAGGCTGCGGCCACCCTCTCCTTTCTTCTGCATTCTTTCTCCTAATTAATTAGAATTTTTTGTAATAATTTCGTTTGTTTATTATTTGGGACTGTAATATTTCATTTGTTTATTATTTTGGGACCGTAATATTCATTTGGACCCTCTAAGTGAGGGTGAATATGTAATAAGTGTGGGTGAGTGTGTGTATGTCTTCCAATCCCCATTTCTTTCTTCCCTTTTATTTACCTGCTTATGATGGTAGATTAGGGCATTTTTTGAAATTAGCATACCTTATGCTACGCATGTGTGCATCCATGCATTCGTGTTGCATGTATTAGGCTCGGTACATCATGCTAACTGCATTTGTACTTCAATTTAAAAATTGAATATGTGATAGTTGATCGCATTACATATGCCATACTTAGGTTAACCGAGCCTATCTAAATTGCATCTTGTATGTGTTACATTAGGCAATTTAACATGAACTAGGACACGCACATTTTGCTAACTAGTTTACTGTTTTGGCACGGAGTACGATGTAAGTATTTATGCTTTAGCATCTCGCATGTGTGTGAATATTAACATGACAGTATGCTTGCCATGCGGCTAAATGCTTATGTGTTAAACTGTTTGGATGCCTGTGGGTGGAGGTTGGATTGTTTGAGTTGGAAAAACTCATTGAAATCCGTGTTTTAGCCTACTTACGAGTAGCAAAATCTAAAGTATTTCCAAAGCAAACGGATATGCAATGTTTATTCCCAAGTTAGGCAATCTAGTCTATACTTGTTTGCTGCGCGCATAACATAGTAATTCTAGGCTAATAATTGGAATAAGAACACGTAAAGTTTTCAAAATCGGATATTATAGTTAGTAGAGGCCGGTCTTCGGACCGGGCGAGAGGGGGTGCTCATAGCTGACCTTCCCCGATCGTACCCAAGCTCCCGAGCCGAGACAACTCCGGTGATGACGGACATGTGGCCTTCGGCACCGAGTCAGGGTTTCCTAAATTTCCCCATTTCAAAAATATTTAGGTGGCGACTCTGTATCTGGCAAAGCAGTCCATGTTTGGCACTTCTTTTCAAAAAATCTGTTTCTCAAAATGATTTGCCGGATTTGGACTCTTTGGTTCAGATTAAGAACCGTAATACAAATCGAGTCCGAACTGTAGCATGAGGCCCCCCGCGGGCTTGTTACACACACACACAAAAAAAAAAAAAAAAAAGAAGATAAGAATTTAGATATGGATCTCAAAAAATATGACAATATCTAAATTTGAATTATAATTTAGTAATATAATTATCTATTTTTCTGATGTATATCTATCAAGATTTTAAATTACTTAATGAGACAAATTAATCAATTTTCAAGTCTTATTTAAAGAATAATCTGATTATTTTGAAGGCACTGGCGTAGGAGCTAACGGATTGGGTTAAGTGATTTTTAAGTTGTTGGAGGTAACATTCTCCCACTCCATAAATTTATTTTTTTTTTAATTTTATATTTTATCCCTATGTGATTCTCTTTCTCTACTATTGATTTGGTTTTAGTTTTGGTTTTAGTGATGTTTATGTGTTTGTTTACAGGTTTGCATGGTGGAGAAGAATTATTGGTGATTATGGTTGCAGTTGAAGTATCTATAGTTCGTTCTGTGCCAAGGATTTTGATCATATTTTGTTTTTTTCAATAAAGACCATAAAATTTATATATATATATAAAAAATGGGCATCAAATTTTTTATTTTATAGAAAATGTGAAAATTTATTGAGAATTCAAGATTTTACTATAACATTAGATTTTTGTATAACTAGGTAAATTTAAAATTTTTAAATATCATTGTATTTTTTATTTTTATCTTCTTTCTATCCCATTATATCATTACTGTTATTTGTTAGTTTGTTAATTATAATTCAATTAATTGAAAATGAAAGCTTAATATAACTTTTCATATATATTATAATTAATTTGTTACAGTTATAGTTGTATACAATAGTATAATATATAAGAATAATCTCTAAATATAATTTCCATTTTTTTTATGTGATTAAATAGTCCATCTTAGATAGTATAGAGAAGAGTTTGATGGCTTCTTTTATCTCTAAAAAAAATCCAATTCTTTTTTTTTTTTTTTTACTTTTTAATTTTTAAATTAAAACATCATTTGTTTATGTCCATAATACAAAATTGATAAACACCTATCCAAAAGTTACACATTTTTTTTTCTTTTTTAATATGTAGGATATTTACAAATGGAAAATGTTTGACACCTCAATTCCCCCCCAATAATCTAACTTACAATGATGTAATCATAAGTGCCAATTTTTATATAAATATGATAAGAGAATTAATTAAATTATATATTTCAACTAACCATATACTCAACTTTGACTATTTCAATATGTTAATTTACTATAATTCTAATTAAGAGAATCTTCAACTCTTAATTTTTTTTTATCAAATTATAATTTGATAAAAATTTAAAAAGATGAAACGTTGAAATTTTTTTTTTCCATCAAAATTGGTGAAAAGAAAAAAAAAATTAGACAAGAATGAAAGTTCTTTTAAAAATTGATAAAAATTTAATGAAAAAGTTAAAGTAATTCATATCAAATCAAAAATTTTATTCAAATTTAAAATCAAATTAAATAAAAAAATTAAAAGAAAATGATAAAAGTTTGAAAATATTTTGAAACCTTCTCATTCTTAAAGACTAGAAATTGGTATGTGTATTATATTTATATGGTATTTTAGATATGAAATTAAAATCAAAAGAAATGTAACTTAAATTATTGGATTAATAATAAAAATATCATATTAATTATTATTAAATATCACTCATTACTAAAAATCGGACCTTTTGTCTAAATTATGATAAAATTGTATATTTGTATTATATTAAGTACTTCACTTCACATTTAATAATAAATTGTATATTTGTCTTAATTATAACTTTTAAATTTGTATATTTTCATAACAAGAAGAGGTATGTTGTAACTCATTTAATCTCATTTAATCAAATTTAACTTTTTTTTAACACAAATTATCAAAATTGCACTAAATAGATTTATATATATATTTTATTTTTTTAAACTAATAATTTAATAAGTTATAAACATAAAGATTAACTTATAAATTTCATGTATACCATAAGAACAAATATTAAATTACTTCAAGATAATTGTAATGATTTTTTTTTTAAAATATAAAGTCCCGTGCATAGCATGGGTTACCACTAGTATCTATACTATATATTAAGCAAAAAGAGGTTTTTAACCCCAAGCCTTGTGGGAACTCCAATCTCCCAATCTAAGTTTCTTGATTTTTTTATTTAAAAAAAAAATAATCTTAGCATTTATTAACTTCTCCCAACTCCTAAGTCTTACCCTTATAATAACACTTTAATGCATTAAGAATAAGCATAAAAATTTTTTTTGAAATCTAACACATATGAATTCCTTAAAAAGTCCCAACGCATATGATTATTATCTCTTATAATAACACTTTAATGCATTAAGAACAAGCATAAAAAAAATTTCTTAAAAAGTCCAACACATATGATTATTATCAAAATATTAAACTTTAATATAATATAAAAAAGAAAAAAAAGAAGACATTTAAAAAAAACATTTAAAAATCACAATTCACATATATAGATAATTGTAAACACAATCCGTGCATAGCACGGATGATATGCTAGTATCTATACTATATATTAAGCAAAATGGGGTTTTTAACCCCAAGCCTTATGGGAGCTCCAATCTCCCAATCTAAATTTCTTGATTTTTTGATTTTTTTTTTTAAAAAAATCTTAGCATTTATTAACTTCTCCCAACTCCCAAGTCTTACCATCATAATAACTGTAACGCCCTCAAAAAGACATTAAACCCATCAATATAAACATACATTTATATACAAAAGATCCACATTTCCTCAATTCATCAGAGTACTTCATTACAAAAGTATTACACGTTAATAACAAAAGCAAATCAGCTTTCCAAGTTAACACTTGGTTACAAGAGAGAGTATTGACTCAGTTACACATTTAGCCCTTGGCTTGAATTTACATGTAATACATCAAAAGGAAAATAAGGCAACAAAAGTATGTTTGCCCCTAGCCTCCCAAGCTATGTCCTCAGATGTGGCATGCTACCTGTACCTGAAAATGATGTTCCCATATAGGGTGAGCCACAGCCCAGCAGAGATATACTAAACCAACTATGAACAATGATTAAAAGATTAGCAACTGATAGATGGTCGATACTTACACTTCCATTTACATCTTATTTCAATTCCATGACAACCAGGTCTACGTTACAATTCACTTTTCATTTCTTGTTCAACTTTGGGTTTGAAAACAGGGCTCAGTACTCTGGCCAAAACATTTTGATGAGATTATAGTTCATCACTAGAACATTTTCAAAATTCACGGTGGATACACATTTTGGTGTTGTATCAATAACACATAAACTACTTCCATACTTCACAAACGATAATGATATACATTTTAGTGCTATATCAAATCAAACAAACTTTTCAACAGATAAGCTTATGAGCTATATCACTACTACAACAGATAAGCATATGAGCTATATCAACATTTCAATAGATAAGCATATGAGCTATATCAATACCACAACAGATAAGCATATGAGCTATATCAATACCACAACAGATAAACATGTTACACATCAACAGATAAGCATATAAGCTGTATCCACACTTCACTAGACAAGCATATGAGCTATATCTACACTTCACAAAGATAAGCATATGAGCTGTATCTTCACTTCTCTAGACAAGCATATGAGCTATATCTACACTTCACAAAGATAAGCATATGAGCTGTATCTTCACTTCTCTAGACAAGCATATGAGCTGTATCTACGGAGTTCATCCCCCATCTCAGGTACATCCCTTATCTTCCCCTAAACCGCGGAGTACATCCCCCATCTCCTCCTCTACACAAGCAATGCATATAAACACAGAATCATATACACAATCGATCAATACATAAAGTTAATGTATTCTACCAACCGTCTACACATAATGCATATAAACACATTGGTCATATACACAATCACTCAATACATAAAGTTAATGTATTCTATCAACCGTCATACTCTATGACACATCCGATTGATTAGTTTTAGTTTGCCTAATCATCATGCATTGTCTACAACAATCAACACTACCCTCCAACGGTAGCCCAAAACAATTATTTCTAAGCAGGAAATAAATGCACAAATGGATAATATATCAACATTTCAACTAGATGAGCAATAAAAGATTCGTCTACACTCTTTAATCCCATACATTCCCAATTTCAACATTCTCAATTCAATTCCTCGTTTTCTTCAATTAATTATATGCATTAATTAATTAAACCAATTAGGGCAAATTACCATAATTCACAAAACAACCCTAAGGTTCCATTTCCATCAATGTCCCAACATTAATCTCATTTCTCTATGCCTAACATGTATATAGGTTTATATACTTAAAACCCCGACTTTTGTAAAATTACACAAAAGCCCAAACTTTCTCAAAATTACCCAACAACCCCCAACATATCAAAATGCTAAAATTCAAAGACAAAGCTCATAAGATGGAGTAGGTTATCCCTACCTCAAATGATGGGACCCAACGAAGAAGATGAAGAAATAGAAATGCTACAAATCTCGAAATTTTCAGATTAAAAGATAGCCCTCGACGATCAACACAACTTTTGTAAAGGCCCAATGTGAGAAAACAACTCCTACTAGATCAATCCTAAGAGAGAAGTTAGGGTTTTAGTGAGAGGAACTCTCAAAATAGTTTTTGGAAAAGTAGGAGAGAGAAAGGATGTTGAAAAGTGAACAAAAAGGTCAGATCTCGGCTTTATATAAAAGTCGCCCCGCTCGAGCGCCAAACTCCCCGCTCGAGCGTCACTCACAGATCCCCGCTCGAGCGTCCAATTCCCCGCTCGAGCGATAGATGCACGCTCCCAGAACTTTTACAGACATGGTGCCCGCTCGAGCGTCAAACTCCCCGCTCGAGCGTCAAACACAAACTCCCGCTCGAGCAGCCGATCCCCCGCTCGAGCATCTACCACTGCAGACGAAATATTGGATGGGTGATTTCCCCACTCGAGCGCCAACACCCCCGCTCGAGCAGACAAGCAACAACAGAGTCCCGCTCGAGCGTCAAAAGCGCCGCTCGAGCAGAGGGAACAAAAACTGGGCAAGGATTTTACGTTTTAAAAACACAACCAACTTATTCCCAACTTGCCCAACACAACCCAAAGCTCGAACACAAAGAGAAAGGAATAGAAAGAGGATAAGACAGCAGCACTCTTACGAAACCGAATCCGGATTACAGTTAAGCACGAAAGGAAAAACTGGGATCGCTATAATAACACTTTAATGCATTAAGAACAAGCATAAAAAAAAATCTTTGAAATCCAACACATATGAATTCCTTAAAAAGTCTCAACACATATAATTATTATCCCTCATAATAACATTTTAATGCATTAAGAACAAGTATAATAAAAATTCTTGAAAAGTTCAACACATATGATTGTTATCAAAATATTAAACTTTAATATAATATAATAATAATAAAAAGTCATTTAATTCTTTGAAAAGTTCAATACATATGATTATTATCAAAATATTAAACTTTAATATAATATAAAAAAGGAAAAAAAAAAGACATTTAAAATGATTTTTTTTTAAAAAAAAATCTTAGTATTTATTAACTTCTCCCAACTCCCAAGTTTTACCATCATAATAACACTTTAATGCATTAAGAACAAGCATAAAAAAAATTCTTTGAAATCCAACACATGAATTCCTTGAAAAGTCCCAACACATATGATTATTATCTCTCATAATAACACTTTAATACATTAAGAACAAGTATAACAAAAATTTCTTGAAAAGTTCAACACATATGATTATTATCAAAATATTAAACTTTAATATAATATAATAATAAAAAAAGACATTTAATTCTTTGAAAAGTTCAATACATATGATTATTATCAAAATATTAAACTTTAATATAATATAAAAAAAGAAAAAAAAAGACATTTAAAAAATAAAAAATAAACATTTAAAAATCACAATTTACGTATATAGATAATTATAAACACAATCCGTGCATAGCACGGATGATATGCTTGTCTATACTATATATTAAGCAAAAAGGGGTTTTTAACTTACAGGCCTTGTAAGAGCTCCAATATTCTAATCTTAATTTTCTAATTTTTTGATTTAACAAAAAAAAAAAAACCTCAGCATTTATTGTTTCTCCCAACCCAACCTCAACATTTATTAACTTCTTCCAACCCACAATCCTTTTGACTTATTTCATAATTACTGCAGTACTCTCTTCAATTTCTCTCATACACTATGGTTACACACAAAAATA
This sequence comes from Camellia sinensis, assembly GCF_055761805.1. Taxonomy (NCBI): domain Eukaryota; kingdom Viridiplantae; phylum Streptophyta; class Magnoliopsida; order Ericales; family Theaceae; genus Camellia; species Camellia sinensis. Next base: position 101,302,679 of record NC_138973.1, on the reverse strand, counting down.
AATAAGATAAGAATTTAGCTATAGATCTCAAAAAAATATAACATCTAAATTTGAATTATGATTTAATAATATAATTATGTATTTTTTTTATATATATTTATCAAAATTTTAAATCACTTAATGAGACAAATTAATCAATTTTCTAAAATTATTAATTTTTTAATTTACAAAATAGATTAAAAAAATATTAACTGATTTATTTGTTTAATAACAAAAATATTTCATAATCCCTCTCACCGATTTCCAAAAAAAATATTAAAACTTGCATTCGTTTTCTCTTCCCAAAAAAATCAGATAATATTTTTAATTAAAATTGTAGATATCTATCTATATCTTATATATTATATTAAAACATAAAAAAAACTAAAAAAACTAAAACAAAATCTTTAAGGCTTATCTAATAATTATAATATATATTTTTTAATTTATAAATTTCCGTGCATAACACGGGTTACCACTATATAGATACTATCTATATATATATATATATATAAAATCAGGAAATTAGCATTGGCATATTGGAGCTTCCACAGGCCCTGGGGCTTAAAACACCCTTTTGCTTAATATATAGTATAGATATTGTAACGCCCTCAAAAATAAACCCATTAACTATATGTATCATCAGCATGCAATGTTAGAGAGGAAACATTTCATTATAATATTCATCAGAGTCTTACTAAATAAAAGCATTACATGTAACCTCAAATTAAATGCTCTACAGGCTTACATCTTTCCAAGCCAACACTTGGACAACAAAGTATGAGTTCTAACTCAAATCCAAATAAAGCCCTAGGCTTGAGTGTTTACATGTACTAACAAATAAAAACAAACAACTGAAAATAGTCTTCAAAATCCAAGTCCCTTCCAAGCTAAGTCTTTGGAGGTAGTTTATCACCTGAACCTGAAAATGATGTTCCCATATAGGGTGAGCCACAGCCCAGTAGAAATATACTAAACCAAATATAAGCAATGAATAAAGCAATAGCATTCAATAGATGGTTAACCAAGATAATCAATTACAATATTATCCAGTCTCATGACACTATTGTCAATGACACGTTCCATTTTCCAACATTATCAATATGGCTCAGAACCTGGCCAAACTTACAACAGTGAATCATATATATCATATTCACATTCTTCCAATGTCAACAAACAAATGAGACTCAAGCTCAAATCAAAACACTTCATACTTCCAGTTTGATATACATTTTAGTGCTGTATCAATAAAAACACTTCAATATAAATAAGCACACATAAAAGTGATGCTAATGGAGTCCATCCCCTATCTCCTCCCAAACAAAATCCGGTTTAGAGGTCCATCCCCTATCTTCCCCTAAACCGTGGAGTACATCCCCTATCTCCTCCCACACAAAACAATGTATGTAAACACATAACATATAACACACAATCAATACACATAATGTCTGTATTAATTCAGCAGTCAAAATGAATGACTCAACCAATGTGATTAGTTTCAGTTATCCCTAATCCACATGCAATGTCTACAACAATCACGACTATCCTCCACTGATAGCCCAAAACAGTTATTTCTAGATTTGGAAATAAATATATCAACAATTCAATAGGCGAGTGATTTAAATTATCCATCTACACCATTTAATCAATGAATTCCTCAATTTCCTGAATTTAACCAAATTCCCCAAATCCCTTAAATTAATTAATTAATACAACTAGGGTTTTTCCCAAAATTATCAAAGTAACCCCAACATATCAATTTACCATAACTTAGAACAAAACCTATAAAATGGAGTAGGAAATCCCTACCTCGAAGAAAACAACCCAAATGGAGAAGACAGAGATGAATACCTAAATACCAATGTGCTCCAAATCGCCAAATGTTCAGATTAAATGAAAGCCCTCGACTCCCTCTATCTTTTTAATAAAGCAACTAGGGTAGAAACACACTCTAAATAGATCAAACCTAAGAGAGAAGGTGAGTAGAGAGAGAGAAAAGTCAGACCTAGGGTTCGGAATCAAAAAGAAGATGAAAAAGACTGATCAAAACCCGCTGCTGCGTATATAAACTGGACAGGCTCGCTCGAGCGAAGACTTGGTCGCTCGAGCGACCAGAAACAAGAAATCCTCGCTCGAGCAAAGAAAAGCTCGCTCGAGCCAAGAATGCAATGCTACAGGTCCATACTGGATGCAATCTCTCGCTCGAGCGACCAAACCCCAGCTCGAGCGAAGAACCAAAAACAACAGCTCGCTCGAGCGACCAACTCCTCGCTCGAGCGAAGAACCAAAATTCTGGACAACAACACTTGGTTTCTAAACCCAACCAACCTGAAACAAACCTGCCCAACACATCCTATAACTCCAAATAAGAAAATATGGGACAACAACAACAATTATATAATAACAGAATCTACGGAACCTAAGTCCGGATACAATAATCAAATGGGAAAAGACCGGGGTCGCTATAACCTCCCCCCCTTAAAAGAATTTCGTCCCCGAAATTAAGCATAAGTTTATAAAAAAAAAACAAGTTTTTCTCAATTCCCAAGGAGATTATATAACAATAATAAACAGCTTGACCCAATACTGGTCACTTCATCTCTTAATCAAGAGGCATCTCACAATATATATAAAACAACATATATTTCAGCCTGCATCACTATTATGCATTATTCCTTTCAATGTTAGCAATACCCATATCATATTCAATCGCATGATATATACAACACATTCAACAATGTACTCAACAGATGCAATGTTACACTAAACTTCTATAATGAAGCAAGTTTCAAGATACACCCATTTACTAAAACATACTCAACGTTTTATAACTTAAGACATATGTAAGGCTCTTAAGTTCAACAATATTACAAAATCTAAATACAAGATTACAAATCGATAAACATGTCCGGGTATTTTTCGCGGACTTCCAACTCACGTTCCCAAGTGGCTTCCTCCACTCCGTGATGTTTCCACAAAACTTTGACCAAAGGGATGGTTTTGCCTCGCAAAACTTGATCCCGCCTATCCAAGACCCGAACTGGTCTCTCCTCATACGAGACATCCTCATCAACTACTAAATCAGTCCAATCCAACACATGTGATGGATCCGGTTCATATTTCCGAAGCATACTCACATGAAACACGTCATGTACTCCGGACAACTGCGGTGGCAAAGCTAAACGATAGGCAGCCTCGCCAATCCTCTCAAGGATCTCAAAAGGACCAATGAACCGAGGGGACAACTTCCCGCTCTTCCCAAACCTCATCAAACCCCGTCTAGGTGATATCTTCAGAAAGACATGATCACCCACCTCAAACACCAAAGGTCTCCTCCTATGGTCGGCATAAGATTTCTGACGACTCTGTGCTGTAACAAGCCTCTTACGGATAAGCTCAACTTTCTCCGTCGTATCCCTCACCAACTCCGGACCCAACAGAGGTGCATCACCCACCTCGGCCCAACAAACGGGAGATCTACACGGTCGGCCATACAAGGCCTCAAATGGTGCCATACCGATACTAGACTGGAAACTGTTGTTGTAGGCAAACTCCACCAACGGCAAGTGCCTCTCCCACGACCCACTAAAGTCTAGAACACAACCCCGCAGCATATCCTCAAGGATCTGAATAGTACGCTCGGACTGCCTGTCAGTCTGAGGATGATAAGCCGTGCTAAAGGTCAACTTAGTGACTAAGGCACTCTACAAACTCTGCCACAACCTGGCAGTAAAACGAGGATCTCTATCTGAGATGATCGTCACTGGAACCCCGTGTAACCTCACTATGTCCCGAATGTACAAGTCGGCAAGATGATCGACTGAATCTCTCACGCGCATAGGAATGAAGTGCGCCGACTTAGTCAACCGGTCTACAACCACCCAAATAGCATCACTACCCCACTGAGTCCTCGGAAGACCCACAACGAAGTCCATAGTGACATGTTCCCACTTCCACTCGGCAATAGGCAAGGGTTGCAACAAACCCGCTGGCCTGTGATGTTCGGCCTTCACTTGCTGACAAGTAAGGCACTTAGACACAAAAGCTGCCACATCTCTCTTCATACCCCGCCACCAAAACTGGCGACCCAAATCCCGATACATCTTAGTGCCTCCCGGATGCACCGCAAGGCGTGAATGATGAAACTCTCAGAGTACCTCCTCTCGGCAAGACTCCGGCACAAACAGACGGTCTTGGTATCTCACACTCAGGTCGGGATACACCGTCAAACCCTTCTCACCCTTCCCACCGGAAATCTTCTCACGGCGGGTTTCTACCTCAAGGTCACCCCTCTGAGCCTCTAACACTCGAGTCACGAGTGTAGGCTGTACAACAACAGAAAACAAGGCCGCAGCCTCAATGGATTCGCCCAGAAGTAAATTAAACTCCCCAAGTGCATCCAACATCTCCCATTCTCGGATGGCCATACTAGCTATGTCACCAACAGGTTTCCTGCTAAGGGCATCGGCCACCACATTGGCCTTTCCCGGATGATAATGCAACTCAAAGTCATAATCCTCTATAAACTCCATCCACCTCCTCTGTCTCAAGTTTAAGTCTTTCTGTGTAAACAAATATTTCAGACTCTTATGATCCGAGAATACCTCGAATCTCTCACCATAAAGATAATGCCTCCAAATCTTTAAGGCAAAAATCACAACTGCTAACTCTAGATCATGCGTAGGGTAATTCTGCTCATGAATTTTCAACTGACGTGAGCCATAGGCAACTACTTTCCCTTCTTGCATTAACACACAACCCAGACCCTCTCGTGAGGCGTCACAATAAACTGTATAACCCAACCCTCTCTCCGGAATAATCAATACTAGAGCGGTGGTCAGTCTAACTTTCAACTCCTGGAACGACTTTTCACAAGTCTCACTCCATACAAATTTGACTCCCTTCTGAGTCAACCTAGTCAAAGGCGAAGCTAATCTGGAGAAATCTTTCACAAACCGATGGTAATACCCAGCTAACCCCAGAAAACTGCGGATCTCAAACACACTCTTAGGCTGTGCCCAATCTTGCACTGCCTCAGTCTTGGATGTATCAACAGACACTCCTTCCCCAGAAACTACATGGCCTGAGAACTTGACCTCTTCTAGCCAGAACTCACACTTCCCAAACTTAGCATAAAGCTTATGGGCTCTAAGTAACTCAAGCACCACTCTCAAGTGTTTCTTGTGCTTCTTCTCAAAAGGTGAATAGATAAGGATGTTGTCCACAAAGACGACTACAAAACGATCTAAAAATTCCCGGAATATTCGGTTCATCAAATCCATAAAAACTGTCGGTGCATTGGTGAGCCCAAATGGCATCACCAGAAACTCATAGTGGCCATACCGCGTACGGAATGCCGTCTTCGGAATATCCTCCTCCCTGACTCTTAACTAATGATAACCCGATCTCAAGTCTATCTTCGAGAAACAACGGGAACCCTTCAACTGATCGAACAGGTCATCTATACGAGGCATAGGGTACTTATTCTTAATCGTAGCCCGATTCAATTTCCGGTAATCTATGCAAAGTCTCAAAGTACCACCTTTCTTTTTGACAAAGAGGGCCGGTGCTCCCCACGGCGAAACACTAGGACATATAAAGCCCTTATCTAGCAACTCCTGGAGTTGGATCTTCAACTCAACTAACTCAGCTGGGGCAAAACGATAAGGTGCCATAGAAATCGGCGCCGTGCCGGGCACTAGGTCAATAGAGAATTCAATCTCCCGATGCGGTGGCAAACCAACAAGATCCTCGGGAAAGACGTCCGAGTACTCACAAACCACCCTTGGCAACACAATCTGAGTCTCATCATCCTCACTAATCGAAAGGTTAGCAAGTAGACCACTAAGCTCACTCCGTCCTCGCGGAACATACCCCGGTGGCAACACATTCCCAACCCGGTCCCCCAGAAAATGAAAATACTCTCCGCTCACAGTACAACAAGTGACCCTCTGGCAGTAGCAATCAATAACTGCCCGGTATGACGATAACCAGTCCATACCCAAAATAACATCGAAACCCCTCATAGGCATAACTACAAAAGAAAATGGGATCTTATGATCATCAACCTCTATATCACAACCCCTAACACCTTGTTTCAAGATCAATTCACCCCCAAGAGGTGACACTACGCAAATAGGAGATGCTAACTATGCTAACTCCAACTCCAAAACAGATGCAAATGCAGCAGACACAAAGGAATGGGATGCACCCGTATCAATCAAAACATTAGCAACCGAGTTGCAAAACAAGAAGGTACCTCTCACAACTGATGGTGCCGGCACAAGATCCTGCGCGGTAACAGCATACATGCGCCCAGACGACCTCTGATCAACCTGCTCACCCCTAGGAGCATAAGATTGCTGCACCGACTGGGACGATGAAGCCCCCTGATTGGCCCTCGAGGCCTGACCCGACTGAGCTGGCTGCTGACCCTGAATCGGCCTCAAACCAGATGCACCAGATGTGCCACCCAACTGCGGGCAATACCTCTTCATATGCCCTGGCTGACCACACTGATAACACGAGAGTGGCTGGCCTCTACCCTGGCTCTGGCTCTGAGATCGAGCCGAAGATGATGCTGCTCTCTGCACTCCTCCCCTCTGAGGACAAACTGGAGACTTGTGGCCCAGCTGGCCACACTTGAAGCAGGTAATGTCTCCCTGACTGCCTTTCCCCGAACTAGCACTCGGCACAGGAAAAGTCGATCTAGAAAAGCTACCCTGAGACTGTTGAGGATTAAAACCCTTCTGTCTCCTACCATCACTCTGACCATCCTGACTCCTCTTGGAGCCCTTCTGTCCTTCCTCCTCCTCCTGCATCATGATTTCCATGTGGGCTGCAACATCAACCATACGCCCATAATCCCGAATCATAGTTCCCTCAACTCTCAGCTTGAGGCCACGCCTCAACTTCTTCTCAAACTCAATACAACGGCGTTCCTCAGACGCCACCAACTCAGGTGCAAACCTGGACAAGCTAGTAAATGCAGCCTCAAACTCAGCCACTGAAGAACTCGACTGCTTAAGCTGACAAAACTGGTCTCTCAGCTTCTCCCTAACTGATGGAGATAAGAACTTCTCCTGAAATGCATTCACAAAAGCCTCCCATGTACCTCCAACACGAGCCTCAGTGAACTTCCACCACTGACCCGCATCCCCCTTCAACTGGAAAGATGCCAAGGTCACTTTCAACCCCTCGTCTTCGATGCCAAGCATCTCAAACGTCTTCGTTGTCTGTTCGAGCCATTCATCTGCCTTAAGCGGCTCTTTAGGATCACCCACAAATTCATCCGGGTTAGACCGGAAGAACTCCCTCTTCAGAAAGGAAGGTCCTGCATCCGCAACAACAACCTGAGCTTGATTCTCAGCTCTGAGAATGCCTACTGACTCCCTGAATGCCCCTGCTATCTCTCGGGCTAGAGCGCTCATAGCCTGCTGGCCTACTGGCTCGGCCACATTGGCCTGGCCAATTCCCTCCTGAACTGCTGGAATCTCCTCTGGCATAGGCACCTCCTGCCTACCGGGCCTACCACGCCTACCGCGTCCTCGTCCTCGTCCTCGTCCTGACATCCTAATAAAGGAAACAAAGACATTAGCACATTAATAAATGTGCTGAAACTAAACACTCGCGTCCTAATACATGGGACAACAATAATTCATTCCACGTAAGCACATAATCACATAAGCACCTACGAATTTCATTCCTGGATAATGATAGTCCCAATGCGTTGCTATAGTTCCGGTTGGAAGTAGCAGTGATCAAGTGCCTTTCCAACAAGACTACTAGAAACTCAAGGGTCCAATCAACATCCTAGAAACTACATTCCATACCCACATATTCACATAAACATGTTATCACATAAGCATATAACATTACACTAAGTCTCTATCAAACGAGACGAACCCAATGTGATACTAATCACTTCCCACGTACCCAAAGTATTCAAACCCGGTACGCTCTGATACCAAGTTGTAACGCCCTCAAAAATAAACCCATTAACTATATGTATCATCAGCATGCAATGTTAGAGAGGAAACATTTCATTATAATATTCATCAGAGTCTTACTAAATAAAAGCATTACATGTAACCTCAAATTAAATGCCCTACAGGCTTACATCTTTCCAAGCCAACACTTGGACAACAAAGTATGAGTTCTAACTCAAATCCAAATAAAGCCCTAGGCTTGAGTGTTTACATGTACTAACAAATAAAAACAAATAACTGAAAATAGTCTTCAAAATCCAAGTCCCTTCCAAGCTAAGTCCTTGGAGGTAGCTTATCACCTGAACCTGAAAATGATGTTCCCATATAGGGTGAGCCACAGCCCAGTAGAAATATACTAAATCAAATATAAGCAATGAATAAAGCAATAGCATTCAATAGATGGTTAACCAAGATAATCAATTACAATATTATCTAGTCTCATGACACTATTGTCAATGACACGTTCCATTTTCCAACATTATCAATATGGCTCAGAACCTGGCCAAACTTACAACAGTGAATCATATATATCATATTCACATTCTTCCAATGTCAACAAACAAATGAGACTCAAGCTCAAATCAAAACACTTCATACTTCCAGTTTGATACACATTTTAGTGCTGTATCAATAAAAACACTTCAATATAAATAAGCACACATAAAAGTGATGCTAATGGAGTCCATCCCCTATCTCCTCCCAAACAAAATCCGGTTTAGAGGTCCATCCCCTATCTTCCCCTAAACCGTGGAGTACATCCCCTATCTCCTCCCACACAAAACAATGTATGTAAACACGTAACATATAACACACAATCAATACACATAATGTCTGTGTTAATTCAGCAGTCAAAATGAATGACTCAACCAATGTGATTAGTTTCAGTTATCCCTAATCCACATGCAATGTCTACAACAATCACGACTATCCTCCACCGATAGCCCAAAACAGTTATTTCTAGATTTGGAAATAAATATATCAACAATTCAATAGGCGAGTGATTTAAATTATCCATCTACACCATTTAATCAATGAATTCCTCAATTTCCTGAATTTAACCAAATTCCCCAAATCCCTTAAATTAATTATACAAATTAATTAATTAATACAACTAGAGTTTTTCCCAAAATTATCAAAGTAACCCCAACATATCAATATACCATAACTTAGAACAAAACCTATAAAATGGAGTAAGAAATCCCTACCTCGAAGAAAACAACCCAAATGGAGAAGACAGAGATGAATACCTAAATACCAATGTGCTCTAAATCGCCAAATGTTCAGATTAAATGAAAGCCCTCGACTCCCTCTATCTTTTTAATAAAGCAACTAGGGTAGAAACACACTCTAAATAGATCAAACCTAAGAGAGAAGGTGAGTAGAGAGAGAGAAAAGTCGGACCTAGGGTTCGGAATCAAAAAGAAGATGAAAAAGACTGATCAAAACCCGCTGCTGCGTATATAAACTGGACAGGCTCGCTCAAGCGAAGACTTGGTCGCTCGAGCGACCAGAAACAAGAAATCCTCGCTCGAGCAAAGAAAAGCTCGCTCGAGCCAAGAATGCAATGCTACAGGCCCATACTGGACGCAATCTCTCGCTCGAGCGACCAAACCCCAGCTCGAGCGAAGAACCAAAAACAACAGCTCGCTCGAGCGACCAACTCCTCGCTCGAGCGAAGAACCAAAATTCTGGACAACAACACTTGGTTTCTAAACCCAACCAACCTGAAACAAACCTGCCCAACACATCCTATAACTCCAAATAAGAAAATATGGGACAACAACAACAATTATATAATGACAGAATCTACGGAACCTAAGTCCGGATACAATAATCAAATGGGAAAAGACCGGGGTCGCTATATATATATATATATATATATATATAGTATAGATATATCTATACTATATATTAAGCAAAAGGGGGTTTCTAACCCCCAAGGCCTGTGGGAGCGCCAATATGTCAATCCTAATTTTCTAATTTTTTGATTTTTTTTTATAAAAAAAAATTAACCTCAGCATTTATTAACTTCTCTCAACCCACAAGATTTTTTGACTTCTCTCATAATTGTTGCAGTACCTTTTCCAAAACAAATAATTTGTATATTAAAAAAAAATTAAAACAAATATAAATATCTATATCTATCTATTTATTTATATCTATCTCTAACCCACAAGTTTTGTGGGAGTTCCAATATCTGAACCTTAATTTCTTAATTTTTTTGATTTTTTTTGAAAAAAAAAACTTAGCACTTATTAAATCCTTCCAAGTCTTTTTAACTTCTCCAATACACACACTCTTTTTAACTTTTCACATACCTATTGCAAACAGTGAGACTCATTTTTGCTTTCTCCTTCTTGACTTCTTACTTCTACACTTTCAACTTTTGTGACCACATATGCAAACAGTAAGTCTTCTTTTTGTTTTCTCCTTCTTGACTTTTCCTTCTATTTACTGTTTTAATATTATAGTTAGATAGCGCATAAAAATATTTGTGATTTATCTAGCGAATAAAAAATTATAATTATGATTGAAGTTAGATAAATATAAATCCTCACAAAGAGAAAAATGTGATTATAATTAGTTGAATGATTTTTTTTTTTTTAATGTGATTGTAGTTAGTTTAACAGTTTTTTTTTTATTTATTTTATTATGGGAAAAATGTGATGTGATTGTAGTTTGTTCAATGACTCTTTTTTTTAATATGATTGTTGTAGTTAGTTTAATGGTTTTTTTTTTAATGTTATTTAATCTTTTTATTTACTATGTTAATTTTATTTTTAATATGATTGAAGTTAAATAAACATAAACACTCACAAAGAAAAAAATGTGATTGTAGTTTGTTCAATGACTCTTTTTTTTTTTAATATGATTAAGCAAAATGGGGTTTTTAATCCCAAGCCTTGTGGGAGCTCCAATCTCCCAATTTAAATTTCTTGATTTTTTTATTTAAAAAAAAATCTTAGCATTTATTAACTTCTCCCAACTCCCAAGTCTTACCATCATCATAACACTTTAATGCATTAAGAACAAGCATAAAAAAAATTCTTTGAAATCTAACACATGAATTCATTGAAAAGTCCCAACATATATGATTATTATCCCTCATAATAACACTTGAATGCATTAAGAACAAGCATAAAAAAAATTTCTTGAAAAATCCAACACATCTATACTATATATTAAGCAAAAGGGCATTTCTAACCCCCAAGGCCATTGAGAACTTCAATATGTCAATCCTAATTTTCTAATTTTTTGTTTTTTTTTAGAAAAAAAAATTAACCTTAGCACTTATTAACTTATCTCAACCCATAAGACTTTTTGACTTCTCTCATAATTACTGTAATACATTTTCCAAAACAAATAATTTGTATATTAAAAAAAATTTAAAACAAATATAAATATGTATATCTATATCTATCTATTTATTTATATCTATCTCTAACCCACAAGTTTTGTGGAAGTTCCAATATCTGAAGCTTAATTTCTTAATTTTTTTGATTTTTTTTGAAAAAAAAAAACTTAACACTTATTAAATTCTTCCAAGTCTTTTTAACTTCTCAAATTTACACACTCTTTTTAACTTTTTACATACCTATTGCAAACAGTGAGTTTCCTTTTTGTTTTTTCCTGCTTGACTTCTCACTTCTACACTTTCAACTTTAGTGAACACGCATGCAAACAGTAAGTTTTCTTTTTGTTTTCTCCTTCTTGACTTTTCCTTTTGTTTACTGTTTTAATATTTTAGTTAGATAGCGCATAAAAATATTTGTGATTTGTCTAGCGAATAAAAAATTATAATTTGATTTTTTAATATGATTGAAGTTAGATAAATATAAACCCTCACAAAGAGAAAAATGTGATTATAATTAGTTGAATGATTCTTTTTTTTTAATGTGATTGTAGTTAGTTTAATAGTTTTTTTTTCATTTATTTATTTTATTATGAAAAAAATGTGATGTGATTGTAGTTTGTTCAATGACTCTTTTTTTTAATATAATTGTTGTAGTTAGTTCAATGTTTTTTTTTTAATGTTATTTAATCTTTTTATTTACTATTTTAATTTTATTTTTAATATGATTGAAGTTAAATAAACATAAACACTCACAAAGAAAAAAATGTGATTGTAATGTGATGTGATTATAGTTTGTTCAATGACTCTTTTTTTTAATATGATTGTTGTAGTCAGTTCAATGATTTTTTTTTTAATGTTATTTAATCTTTTTATTTATTATTTTAATTTTATTTTTAATATGATTGAAGTTAGATAAACATAAACACTTACAAAGAAAAAAATGTGATTATAGTTAGTTCAATAGTTCTTTTTTTTAATGTGATTGTAATTAGTCAATGGTTCTTTTTTTCATTTATTTATTTTTTTTATTATGGAAAAAATGTGATGTTATAGCGATCTCGGTATTCCCTGTTATTGTTTAACTGTAATCCGGACTCGGTTCCGTAGATTCGTTGTTGTCTTATCCTCATTTCTATCCCTTACTCTTTGTGTTAGAGTTTTGGGTTGTGTTGGGCAAGTTGGGAATAAGTTGACTGTGCTTTAAAACTTAGAATTTTTGCCCAGGTTTTGATCTCTACGCTCGAGCGGCGATTTGACGCTCGAGCGGGTTTTTGTTGTTGCCGTTCCGCTCGAGCGGCAGTTGGGACGCTCGAGCATGAATTTCCTTCTCTCAGCATTTTGGACGTCTGCAGAAAATTCTGGGAGAGTGCATCCGGCGCTCGAGCGGATCTTTGGACGCTCGAGCGTGAACCTGTGTCTGACGCTCGAGCGGGGTGTTGTACGCTCGAGCGGACCTGTTTTTATATCAGTCCGTGAAATCACGTTTTTGTTCACTTTTTGATTTCCTTTCTCTCTCTTACTTTTTCAAAACCTCCATTGGAGAGCACCTCACTCTAAAACCTAACTTCTCTCTAGGGTTTGATCTAGTAGGAGTGTTTTCCTCACTTTGAGCCTTTGTAAGAAGTGTGTTGATCATTAAGGGCTACATTTTGATCCGAGAAATTTGGGATTTGGAGCACCTCCGAGTTTTGCTCTTCTTCTCTTTGAGTTCTCCATTTGAGGTAGGGATTCTCCTTGTTCTTTTTCAATACTTCGTCTATAGATAGACATGTGGTAATTTTGTATTGCATAAAAATCATATCCATGTTGGATTTGTTTGAAAGCATGAGAAGGAACCTAGGGTTGGGTGTTGGAAAATGGTTATGTTGTCATTAATGGTTGTTTTGGGCTAATTGGAGTGTAAATTAGCATGTTGTAGTTGATGGAAAAAAAAGGCCTAAATCATATTTTGATTGATAGATTAAAATGGAGAATAGTGAACCTATATTGTAAATCTCTATTGTTGATGTGAGTTGGGTGAAAGTGTTAATGCCCAAGGGGTTAACTTTGGTTTTGGAATGGGTTTGAAATGAATGTAGTGGACTAATGTGAGTTATGACTTTATTACCAATGGAAGTGGTTTTGTAAAACAAAGGAATGAATTTGGTTCTGTAACAACAAAAGGGACGGAATTGATTTTGTGAAAACAAAAGGGATATGGAACTTGTTTCGTGAAATGGGAAAGGTATTTTGAAATACGTATGAAAATTTGATTTTTGTTTCATGAGTGTTGAACACACACATGTGTGGAATTGTATCTTGAACTACCATGTTAATGTTGTTGTCGGGTTTGTGGTCTCATAATAATTGAGTCTTTAATAGATGTACTAAATATTTGCATCTAGAGGTTTTGTCCTTGGTCATCGGTGGAGGATGACATGGTTGTGTTGAATTGTCGTGTATGCATTACACCATTGTTGATTAAACATCTTATGTGATGAAATATTGAGATGCATTATAAATGTATACTTGTTAGGGAGGAGAGAGGGGTTGTACTCCAGTGTGTGTGAGAAGATGGGGGATGGACTCCACACACCTATGTGTTCATATACTTTTACACATTGTTTGTATCTGGATGGTTTATGTATATATGTTGTACATGTTGGTTATGCCCTGCTGCATTTCGATTGATGGTGTTATACCTTGAGCTGAGAATCAGAGGTACCGTGACCTTCCAGCTAGCGCCTGAAGAACTGAATGCGCTGAGAATCTAAGGTACCATACCCTTCCAGCTAGCGCCTGGTAAACTGGCATGTTGTTATGAGAGGTGTATCTTTGGCTTACTATGCGCATAGCTAGTAGAGCAAAGTTTGTTGTTGATATTTCAGTGTGTTTGGGAATATCATGGATTGTGTTGATTATGGTTTGGAGGGGCGAGTTGCCTCATTGGTTTATCATATGCATGTCGGTGAGTTGTTATTTCTTTTTTTTATAACAGTGCATGTATAGAGTTGATTGTATCGGGAAAAGCCAAAATGTCATATTTGTCTTTTGGAAAGTGCGAAGGAGAACGGACTTTTTTTAAAGAAACATATACTTTGAAAAGGTGTATCTGTGGATGTTTGGAAAATGGAAGAGAGTAGTGGGCTTAGTGAATTTATTTCCTAAGGTATTGTTAATGTTATAAAAGATTGGGAACGGGGATTAATGAAAGGAAAAAAGGAAAGATGAATCGCCTATGGCGTTGATTGAAATGGTTGTTTTCAAGAAGAGTTCATACATATATATTTTGTATAAATTGTCACATTACTATTCTAGTATGAGAATGGGTGTTCATAATCATAGCTATTTGTATGTTGTTATTGTTGAGGGCCATGTTGAGTTCCCTACTGGACTATATGTTCATCCCACGTTGCTGAATCTTTTTCAGGTGTTGAGCAGAGTGTGCTGCAAGAATTGGGTCTTCCGATTTGTTGGCCACGGGGCCTCTCTTATGTGGGCGGAATGCCATTGTTGTAAAAGGGTTACACCCTTCTTCTTGTACCTTATGTGATGTTAAGCCCAAGGGCAATTTATTAAGTATGTTCATGTAATATTTACTTTGCATACGAATGAGAGTATTGTTAATCACTTCTACAGATTGAATATATAAGTTTATTTCCGCATGTTATCCTTGGAATTGAATTAAGTTAATGAATTTGGCAATGACTTCGAGTAATAAAAAGTGGGGCGTGTCAGATGTGATTGTAGTTTGTTTAATGAATTTTTTTTTAATGTGATTTAATCTTTTATTTACTATTTTAATGGTTTTTCTTTACAATTTATTTAAGAAAAAAATATGATTGTAGTTAGATAACATAAAAATATTTGTGATTTGATTTGATTTTTTTTCTGATTTAATTTTTAAAGTACCAATTATTGATAATGATTAGATTGTATTTTGAAACAAAAATTGTAATTGATTTTTTTAACTCACTGTGTTTTTTTAAAAAAAAATTATTGTGTCTTTTTAACTATCAATTCACTTAATTTGTTATTTGATTTTTAAAAACAAAATGAATTGTACTCATTAGGATCACATAATGTACCAATTATTGATGATAATTAGATTGTATTTTGACCCATGGTTTTAAAAATCGGACCGGGCCGGCCGGTTCAACCGGTTGAACCGGTGACCAGATGGGGTTCCGGTCCGATCGACCCTCTTAAACCGGCCATTTGAAAAAACCGGCCTATTTTTTGAAAACCGGTGAACCGGTCGACCCGGCCACGGGTTGATTGAACCAGTCCGGCCTCTTTTTTTTTTTTTTTTCTTGTGTTTTTATTTTCTTTCTTTCTTTTCTTTCTTTCTTATTTTATATATATATATATATATATATTATATATATAATAAAAATTTAATTGGAAACTCTCTTTTAAGGGTCTCCTCTTGTGAGGAATCCCATTGAGAGCTTGAAATTATTGTGAAAGCTTCTATCTATTTATAAGAAAAAAATTCTTCCAAAAAACTCAAGAAATCTGTGTGGGATTCAATCAAATTCATTGGAGGGAAACTTAAAATTTGATATCCCTCCAAAAATTTTGCTCTTCTTTCAATCAAAGTGTTTGAATTAAAATCATATGGAAGAAATATTAAATATTTAAATTCTTCTTCCAAAATGAAAATTAATAATATTTTTAAATATATTTTTATATTTTTTAATAAAAAAAGTATTAAGAGAAATATTTAAGATTATTAAAATTTTTAATTTATAATTTTATTACTTATATTTTTATTTAAATATAATTTTAATATATTTATGACGTCACGGTTCGATTCCGGTTCAACCCGACGGTTGAACCGGTGACCCGTCCACCCGATCATTTTTCCGGTTCATTCACCGGTCCGGTTTTTAAAACATTGACCCAAAAAAATTGTAATTGATCTTTTTAACTCACTATGTTTTTTGAAAAATAAATTATTGTGTTTTTTTAATTAATGATGATGATTAGATAGCATTAAAAAAATTGTGATTTGTATGATTGAAGTTATCTCCTTTTGTTTATAATTTTATTTTTTAATATGATCGAAGTTAGATAAATATAAACACTCACAAAAAGAAAAATGTGATTGTAGTTTGTTCAATAGTTCTAAATAATCTTTTTGTTTTACTATTTTAATGGTTATTTTTTTCAATTATTTTTTTTATTATGAGAAAAATGTCATTGTAGTTAGATAGCATTAAAAAAATTGTGATTTGTATGATTGAAATTATCTCCTTTTGTTTATAATTTTATTTTTTAATATGATTGAAGTTGACTCACAAAAAGAAAAATGTGATTGTAGTTTGTTCAATGGCTCTAAATAATTCCAATCTGAATTTTCTAAATTTTTTATTAAAAAAAAAACGCAGCATTTATTGATTTGGTCAAAATCTCCTAATCAGCATTTATTAACTTTTTTCAATCCACATGTCTTTCCACATGCCTGCATTTATTGATTTGGTCAAAATCCCTTGATCAGCATTTAAAATCTCCTCATACAAATAATTATAGATACAATCTGTGTATAGTTACTGCAATACCTTTTTCAACTTCTCTCAAATACTATGATTAGTGATAAGATTGTTAAATTATTTTTATAAAAAAACATAATTTATATATTAAAAAAAATCTAAAACAAATATAAATATCTATAATTATTCCGTGCATAGCACGGGTGATAGGCTATCTATACTATATATTAAGCAAAAGGGGGTTTTTAACCCCCAATGCCTATGGAAGCTTCAATATCCCAATCTAAATTTTCTAAATTTTTTATTAAAAAAAAAACTCAACATTTATTGATTTGGTCAAAATTTCCTGATCAGCATTTATTAACTTTTTTCAATCTACATGTCTTTCCACATGCCCGCATTTATTGATACAATCCCCTGATCAACATTTAAAATCCCCTATATAGCGATCCCGGTTTCCTTTTTTTTAATTGTTGTATCCAGACTTAGGTTCCGTGGAGTTAGTTGTTGTGTGTGCCTTGTTTACATCCTCTACTCCTTGTGTTCGAGTCTTGGGTTGTGTTGGGCAAGTTTGAAACAGGTTGGTTGAGTTTAGAAACCAAAACTAGTTGCCCAGATTTTGACCTGTCCGCTCGAGCGGGGGTTTTGGCGCTCGAGCGGGAATTTCACCCACCCAGTATTTCCTGTGTAGTGTTGGAAGCTCGAGCGTGGGATTGGCCGCTCGAGCGGGGTTGTGTGAGTGCCGCTCGAGCGGGGAGTTGGACGCTCGAGCGGAAGACCTGTCAGCAAAGTGCTAGGAGTGTGCATCCGGAGCTCGAGCAGGGGATTGGCCGCTCGAGCGGGAGTCTGTGAGTGCCGCTCGAGCGGGGAGTTTGACGCTCGAGCGGGGCGACTTTTATATAAATCCGAGATCCAACTTTTGGATCACTTTTTCAAGATCTTTTCTCTCTCTTACTTTTCCAAAAAGCCATTTTCAGAGCTTCTCACTCTAAAACCGGCCCTTCTCTCTTAGATTTGATCTAGTAGGAGTTGTTTGCTCACTTTTGGTCTTTACGAAAGTTGTGTTGATCGTCGAGGGCTACATTTTAATCTGAAAATTTCAGAATTTGAAGCATTTTGGTTTTGGTCTTCATCTCCTTTGGAGCTCAAACTTTGAGGTAGGGATATCCTACTCCTCTCTATGAGTTTTGTCTTTAAATTTTAGTATTTTGAGATGTTGGGGTTGGTTTGGTAATTTCGTGAAAGTTTGGGGCCTTTGTGTAAATTTACAAAAGTTGGGGTTTTAGCTATATAAAACCTAAATGCATGTTTGACATGAATGAATGAAGTAAATGTTGAAACATTGATGAAAGTGAAACCGTGTAGGGTTGAACTGTTAATTATGGAAAATGCCCTAATTACATTGATTGATTAATTTGTAAAATTAATTGTTGGAAATTGGAAAGGGAAGGGATCAAAGGGTGTAGTAGAGTCACTTATCGCTCACTGAATTAAAATGTTGATTTAATATCCATTTGTGCATTTATTTTCTGTTTAGAAATAACTGCTTTGGGCTATCGGTGGAGGATAGTCGTGATTGTTGTAGACAATGCATGATGATTAGGCAAACTAAAACTAATCGATTGAATGTGTCATAGAGTATGACGGTGGATTGAATACATTAATTTTATGTATTGATTGATTGTGTATAGAACCTTTGTGCTTATATGCATTGTGTATAGAGGAGGAGATGGGGGATGTACTCCGCGGTTTAGGGGAAGATGGGAGATGTACCTCTAAACCGGATAGTGTTGGGAGGAGATGGAGGATGAACTCCGTAGATACAGCTCTGACCATCCTGGCTCCTCTTGGAGCCCCTCTGTTCTTCCTCCTCTTCCTGCATCATAATTTCCATATGAGCAGCAGCATCTACCAGGTGTCTATACTCTCGGATATAAGACCCACCAACTCTCAACTTGAGGCCCCGCCTCAACTTCCGCTCAAACTCATAGCAACGGCATTCCTCAGACGCCACTAGTTCCGGTGCAAACCTGGACAGACTGGTAAAAGTAGCCTCAAACTCGGCCATTGACAAACCCTGCTGTTTAAGCCGGCTAAACTGGTCCCTCAGCTTCTCCCTAGCTGCTGCAGACAAAAACCTCTCCTGAAAAGCATTCACAAACACCTCCCAAGTACCACCAACACGAGCCTTCTCGTACTTCCACCATTGACCCGCATCTCCCTTCAGTTGGAAGGATGCCAAGGTCACTTTCAGTGCTCCGTCCTCGATGCCAAGCATCTCGAACGTCTTACTCATTTGCTCTAGCCACTCATCAGCCTTCAGTGGCTCCTTCGGATCCCCGATAAACTCATCTGGATTAGACCGGAAAAACTCCCTCTTCAAGAAAGAAGGCCCTGCCTCAGCTGCCTGATTCCCAGCTCTAAGAATACCCAAAGCTCCTGCTATCTCTCTGGCCAAGGCACCCATAGCCTGCTGACCTGCTGGCTCGGCCACATTGGCCTGGCCAACTCCGTCCTGCACTGCCGGAATCTCACCCGGTAACGGTACTTCCTGTCTCGCAGGTCTACCACGCCTAGCACCTCTTCCTCGTCCTGACATCCTAATAAAGGTAATACAGAACGTTAGCACATTCACAAATGGGCCAAAACTAAACACTCACGTCCTAATGCATGGACAACTGTAATTCACTCCACGTAAGCACATAAACACATAAGCACTTACGAATTTCATTTCTGGATAATGATAGTCCCGAGGCGTTACTAGAGTTCCGGTTAGAAATAGCATTGATCAAGTGCTTTTCCAACAAGACTCCCAGAAACCCAAGGATCCAATCAACATCCTAGAAACTAAATCCCATACCCACATAGTCACATAAGCATGTTATCAATTAAGCATGTAGCATATAACACTACATCTAAGTCTCTATCAAGCAAGACGAACCCATTGTGACACTAATCACTTCCCACGTACCCAAAGTATTCGAACCCGGTACGCTCTGATACCAAGTTGTAATGCCCTCAAAATAACAACATTAAACCCATCAATAAAGATACGCATTGATATGTAAAAGTTCCACATTCTTCCATTTATCAGGGTTTCATTACAAAAAAGTATTAAATGTTAACAACAAAAGCAAATGCCCTATGGGCTTACAGCTTTCCAAGTTAACACTTGGTTACAACAAAAGAGTACTAACTCATTTACACATTAAGCCCTTGGCTTGAATTTACATGTAATACATCAAAAATAAAACGACAAAAGTATGTCCGCCTCTAGCCTCCCAAGCTATGTCCTTGGAGGTGGCATGCTACCTGTACCTGAAAATGATATTCCCATATAGGGTGAGCCACAGCCCAGTAGAAATACACTAAACCAACCATGAACGATGACTAAAAGATTAGCAATTGATAGATGGCCAATACTGATACATCCACATAAATCACATTTTATGTCATACGACTTATGAGTCCAAGTTACCTTTCATTTTCCCCTTTTCAACAGATAAGCATATTAGCTCTATCATCATCTCAACAGATATGTATAACAACAATATCCCACATTCACAGATAAGCATATAAGCTATATCCACACTTCACAAAGATAAGCATATGAGCTCTATCTTTACTTCTCTAGACAAGCATATGAGCTGTATCTACGGAGTTCATCCCCTATCTTCTCCCAACACTATCCGGTTTAGAGGTACATCCCTCATCTTCCCCTAAACCGCGGAGTACATCCCCCATCTCCTCCTCTACACATAACGTATGCAAACACATTTGTTCTATATACGATCACTCAATACATACAGTTAATGTATTCTATCAACAGTCAAATTCCATGACACATTCCATTGATTAGTTTCTGTTTGCCTAATCATCATGCATTGTCTACAACAATCACGACTATCCTCCACCGATAGCCCAAAGAAATTATTTCTAAACAGAAAATAAATGCACAAATGGATATTCAATCAACATTTCATTCCGGTGAGTGATAAATAATTCAACTACACCCTTTAACCCTTTGCATTCCCAATCTCAACAATCTCATTTCATTTCCTCATTTCTTACAATTAATTATTCCAATTAATCAAACAATGTAATTAGGTCATTTTCCATAATTAACATTTCAACCCTTAGGTCCCATTTTCATCAATGATTCAACATTTATTCCATTTCTCTATGCCAAACATGCATCTAGGTTTATTATGAATAAAACCCCAACTTTTGTAAAATAACACAAAAGCCCCAAACTTTCACCAAATTACCAAACCAACCCCCAACATCTCAAAATACTAAAATTTAAAGACAAAATCCATAGAGAGGAGTAGGATATCCCTACCTCGAAGTTCAAGCCAAAAAGAAGATGAAGACTCGAAGATCAACGTGCTCCAAATCCAAACTTTTTCAGATTAAGTCGAAGCTCTCAACGCCCTCTATCTTTTTAACAAAGGCCCTAGGCTAGATTCACACTCTAGGGAGATCAAATCTTAGATAGAGTGTAGGTTTAAAGAGAGAGAGAGAGAGAGTCTCGGATCTAGGGTTTGAAAGAAAAGGAAGTGAAAAACTGATGTTCAAAAACGCTACTGTCCGCTGATATAAAA
The DNA here is from genome assembly GCF_055761805.1 of Camellia sinensis. Taxonomy (NCBI): domain Eukaryota; kingdom Viridiplantae; phylum Streptophyta; class Magnoliopsida; order Ericales; family Theaceae; genus Camellia; species Camellia sinensis. The sequence continues at coordinate 101,281,279 of NC_138973.1, read as the reverse complement.
CACGCTCGCTCGAGCGAAGCCTTTGTCGCTCGATCGACCAGACACAGAAAAATCTCGCTCGAGCCAAGAAGTTCTCGCTCGAGCCGAAAATTTAGAAGTGTGCTCGAGCGAAAGAGTGCTCGCTCGAGCTAACAACTCAAACCCTCAGGTCTGCAACCAGAAGCACGCTCGAGCGACAGACTTCTCGCTCGAGCGAAGAACAAACCAGACCGCTCGAGCGAAGAAAACTCGCTCGAGCCAAGAAATGCAGCTCTCAGGTCCAGAACCAGACGCAATCGCTCGCTCGAGCGAAGCCACTCTGGCTCGATCCACCAGACACGAACTCAACTCTCGCTCGAGCGACCAACTCCTTGCTCGAGCGAAGGTCCAAAAATCTGGACAGCAGCACTAGGCTCCCAAACACAACCAACCTGTAACAAACCTGCCCAACATATCCTATAACTCAATATACAAAGTAGTAACAGATGTAAACAAGACAATAATCACTTACTATCATCCACGGACACATGTCCGGATCACTGTACAACAAGGGTAAAACCGGGATCGCTATAACCTCCCCCCCTTAAAAAATTTCGTCCCCGAAATTAAGCACAAGTTTTCAAAAACAGGTTTTCCTCCATTTTAGATAATGTTACATTTTAACATTCAACAATTCGACCCATTACCGGTCATCCCATCCCTTTAACAAGAGGCATTTCACAATATGTAAACAACATATGTACTTTCAACATTCATCAACATTACGCATTATCTTTCCAATCTCAACAATATATTCAACATATATAGTGTTACATTCAACTTCCATATGAGGCAAGTTCCAAAACATACTTCCAATAAACCAAAACATTTTCAATGTTTCACAACTTAAGACATATATAAAAGCTCTTAAGTTCAACAATAGTTCAAAATTTAAATACAAGATTACATATCAACAAACAAGCCCGGATATTTCTCACGGACTTCCAACTCACGTTCCCAAGTGGCTTCCTCCACTCCGTGATGTTTCCACAAGACTTTCACCAAAGGAATGGTCTTTCCACGCAGGACCTGATCCCGCCTATCCAAGACCCGAACCGGTCTCTCCTCATACGAGGCATCCTCACCTACCTCTAAATCGGTCCAATCCAACACATGTGATGGATCTGGCTCATACTTCCGAAGCATACTCACATGAAACACGTCATGCACTCCGGACAACTGCGGCGGTAAGGCTAACCAATAAGCAACCTCGTCAATCCTCTCAAGGATCTCAAAAGGACGAATAAACCGAGGGGATAACTTCCCACTCTTCCCAAACCTCATCAAACCTCACCTAGGTGATATCTTCAGAAAGACATGATCACCTACCTCAAACGCCAAAGGCCTCCTTCTACGGTCAGCATAAGATTTCTGACGACTCTGGGCTGTAACAAGCCTCCTACGGATAAGTTCAACCTTCTCCGTCGTCTCCCTAACCAACTCCGGACCCAACAAAGGTGCATCACCCACCTCGGCCCAACAAACTGGAGACCTACACGGTCGGCCATACAAGGCCTCAAACGGTGCCATACCGATGCTAGACTGAAAATTGTTGTTATAGGCAAACTCTACCAATGGCAAGTGCCTCTCCCACGTCCCGCTAAAGTCAAGGACACAACCCTGAAGCATATCCTCAAGGATCTGAATAGTACGCTCGGACTGCCCGTCAGTCTGTGGACGATAAGCCGTAATAAAGGTCAACTTAGTGCCCAAGGCACTCTGCAGACTCTGCCACAACCGAGCAGTAAAACGAGGATCTCTATCCGAGATGATCGTCACTGGGACCCCGTGCAATCTCACTATGTCCCGAATATACAAGTCGGCAAGATGATCCACCGAATCTCTCACGCGCATAGGAATAAAGTGCGCCGACTTAGTCAACCGGTCTACAACCACCCAAATAGCATCACTACCCCGCTGAGTCCTCGGAAGACCTACAACGAAGTCCATAGTGACATGCTCCCACTTCCACTCGGCAATAGGTAAGGGTTGTAACAAACCCGCTGGCCTTTGATGCTCGGCCTTCACTTGCTGGCAAGTAAGGCACTTCGATACGAAAACAGCCACATCTCTCTTCATACCCCGCCACCACAACCTTGAAATATCAGTCAAAGCACAACAGAACATTTGCAAACTTAAATTATATAAATATTTGAATAATGAAAAAAGATGCAAATTCAAGATGAACCTTAGGTAGAAGTACCTGTTTCTGAAGATTCAATAAAGTCAATATTTCTTTTCTCAACTCAAGATACTCTGCACATACAGCTTTGGTTGGAACTTTGGTTTTAAATTAACCTATGAAAAGCAAGGGCATGATTGCTTATTAAGAAGCATTTTAATGGAAGACAATGTGTAAGAAGTGACATCATAAGATAGCAAATTCTGAAATATCATCCTTTCATGTTTAGAAACATCTAATGAAGAACAATATGTTTATTATTTCCTAAAAATTTAAAAACTATGTTAGGCTTTGGAGCAATAAGGAAACACAAACAGGAGAAGCATCTGAAGTTACACAAAAGGTGCACCTCAAGCAAGCCAACTTGAGCAACTCAAGTTATAACTCTCACTATAGTATAACAATTGTAACACCAACAATTAAAGCAACTATGTGAAGTGTAACACCAACAATTAAAGCAACTATGTGATTCATATCTATGGAACACACTCATTATTTTCATAGTATCATCATTAGGCATATTATCAAACACATGGTGAGCAAAATATAAAATTGTAGTAGTCCAATCAAACACCAACAAGATAGAAATCTATCAAGAAAAAAGAAAGTAACAGATATACATATTATGAAGTTTCTGATACAATCAGTCAATGAATGGGAAGTAAAAAAAAAAAAATCATTCATCAAATCCATCAGGTCAAAAATTATAGAAAAATTCATATATAGAAACTCGAACGACAATCACAAAACACAAAAAGATATAAAAAATTACAGAAATTAAGATCAGAACTTCATATATAAAACTCTGATATAGAGTTTAGAAATCAGAGTTTACTTGGTCCCTATATATTTAGAAATCAGAGTTTCAGAGTTTTAAACTTCATATATATATCAATAATTTTAACAGTTTAGAGAGTACTGACCTAGGTTTTCGATACCAGGTAAGAGAGAACTCAGAAGAGAAGTAAATCGACAACTGAGATTCTTCTTCAATGAATCGATGATGAAATCTTCCATTGATTGAAGATTGTGATGTAGAAAATGATGAAGAGAAAGAAAAAGAGATGATTGGATCAATATTGTAAATCATATATATGTGTGTATGCGGGGAGAGAAAGAGAGAGAGAGAGAGAGAAACGCACCAAAATTTGAAGAAGATTGAGCAAATCTGCCATGGATGCTTCCAATCTGTATTGGAGCTCTAGAGAGAGCAAACTCGTTCTAGAGAGAAAGAGTCGCAACTTTTTGATTGCTAGCAAACCCTGTTAGGGCTGAAGTGAGGTCCCGATTTTTTAATGGTTAAAATGATTAAAATATTTGGTCGCAAAATGTTTTTAATTGATGATGACAAAAATGAACATAATACAATCAATCAGTCTTTAGAGGGAAATCATCACTGAGATTATTATAAGGCTTCCAAGAAGTCATTAAAGCCTAGAAACAGTTTCTACAAAACACTTTCAAGGGATAGACCCTTTTTAGGTTTTCATAGCTATTACAGAAGTGTAAACAGTACAAAAATAGATTTAGGGAATGCAAATTACCTAATAACTTTCATCTTTCCAATCCAATATGGTACATTTCACCGCTGACTGCAAGTCCTCCCTTATTATGTCATCCATGCTACTATATTTCTCTATGATCTGTTTCCTCCGTTGCAACACCGAAGCCGCAATTGCGTAAAGTAACAGATCTTCTGTTGGTGGAGCACACTGCCTTACCCTGCTCCATGCAGATTTTCCAATCCCAGCCCTAATCGCAGCCTGATCAGCCTACATTACCTCCCAGAGGCAAATCGTTTGCTCGAAAGTCAATTCCCTTCTGAAGAGTACCACCACCATCTTGTAAACAAAAAAGCAATCCTCTGCTTGAAGCATCTCCAAGTGTCGGTATAGGTGAGAAATCCTTGCATTTGATGATTTTTGAAACAGTGTTCAATTGCTGCCTGATTCCGACCTCGTCGAGCCGGAAATTATGCCGAGCCTTCCTCATGAAACCAACAAAGCACCAGAAAGCCTCATGGTCCTCCAGTATCACAGTTATTATTGGAGAAAGTAAATCGCTCATCCCTTGGCAGTATCCAATTTCAGGGTCATAAAGTGCATAGGCTTCAAGGATGGCGACTAGTCGAGCAGCATGGAAGACCCTGGCAGGCTCCAGGTGATCGTAATCTTTTAATGCAACAGCCTCAGCAGAACGGTGTGCCCTTTCTTCGGACACAATTAGATGCCAAAACAGATTCAATAACAGACACAATATGAATTCCACAATTAGAGACCAAAATTATTCCACCTATTTTTTAGATTTCAGATTTAATAACAGACACAACACAATTAATAAAACAAAGAGATTCAACTAAGACACAACTAAGATCAAAACAGATTCATATTTACATTCCAAATAGAGGCCAAAACAGATTCATATTTACAGATTAATAACAGATTCATATTTACATTCCAAATAGAGGCCAAAACAAACACAGAGAGTGAGTGTGAGAGTCCATCGGTGTGCCAAAACAAACACAGATTAACAGACAGATTCATATTTACCCGTGTGTGAGTCGATCGGTGCAGAGATGCAAAACCAGAGAGTGAGTGTGAGACTGATGAGATGAGAGAGTGAGGGAGCCGATTAGGTCAGATCAGATATATATATATATATAACAAAAAAATCAACGATCGGGAGAGAGAGACAGAGACAGAGATTGAGAGAGAGAGTTTATCTGTGAGTAGATCGGTTGTGCGATGATGATCGGTGCGATGAGATGAACAACGAGAGAGTGAGAGGGTGATCGGTGCAGAAACGAGAGAGTAAGAGAGGGAGACAGGGGGTGGATAAAAAAAAATTAAAATCTTTTTTTTTTTGGGGTCACAAATAAAATTTAAACAATAAAATAATATCGTTTAATTCTTTTTTTTTTTTTTGGTGACGCGGGTTGCTGTCGTTAAAAAATTTTATTTTTTGTTAAAATAAATTTTTTTTGTAGTTAATGAAAAAAATTTCATTTTTTTTTAGTTACTAAGATTGAAAATTTATTTGTTTCATTTTTATTTTAATTAAAAAAATATTATTATTATTTTTTATTTGGTAGAAGTAGGGGTAATATTTTAATGAAAAATATTTTCCACTAAAATAAAAGTTTATTTTCTGTGGTCAATGAAAAATATTTTTATACGGCCTATTTTTTTTTTTGTTAGTAAAAATCTTGAACTGTTTTTTTGTGGTAGAGGAAAGGGAGCGACATTAGTGGTGGAGGTGGTGGATAAGAGATGATGGTGGTGGTGGTGGTGGTGATAGCAAAAAATATTAGTGGTGCAGTTGTGGTAGTGGTAGTGTAGATGGAGTGGCAGGGGTGAAGGAGAGGTAATGGTAGTAGTCGTGGCAGTAGTGGTAGTGGTGGTAGTGGAGTGGTGGCGATGGTAGTAGTAATGGTAGTCGTAGAGGTGAAATGGCGACAGTGGAAGTAGTGGTGGCGGTGGAATAACGTTTGCAGTAGTGGTGAAGGTGGTAGAGGAGTGGTGGCGATGGTAGTAGTAATGGTAGTCGTAGAGGTGAAATGGCGACAGTGGAAGTAGTGGTGGCGGTGGAATAACGTTTGCAGTAGTGGTGAAGGTGGTAGAGGAGATGAGTGGTGAGAGAGAAAGAGATGAGTGAGAGACGGATAGAAGAGATAGAGAGAGAGAATAGAGCGGGAATGGAAAACAAAAACAGGCGGGAATAAAAAATATTTCTTTTTGTCAGAAATGAAATTTAAATAACAAAATAATGTCGTTTAACTTTCTTTTCTTTTTTTTTGCGACGGGAGTTACCGTCATAAAAAAAAAATATTTTTTGTTAAAATATATATTTTTTTGTAATTAATGATTTTTTTTTTTTTTTTTTTTTTGTAGAGGATAGAGAGTGGCAGTAGTGGTGAAGGTGGTGGATAAGAGATGATGGTGGTGGTGGTGGTAGCGGCGAAGGAGATTAATGGTGAAGTTGTGGTAGTGGTAGAGTAGATGAAGTGGCAAGGGTGAATGAGAGGTAATGGTAGTAGTAATGGCAGTAGTGGTGAAGGTGGTGGTGGTGGTGGTGGTGGTGGTGGCGGCGAAGGAGATTAGTGGTGAAGTTGTGGTAGTGGTAGAGTAGATGAAGTGGCACAGGTGAATGAGAGGTAATGGTAGTAATAGTGACAATAGTGGTAGTGGTGGCAATGGTAGTAGCAATGGTAGTCGTAGAGGTGAAGTGGCGACAGTGGTAGTAATGGTGGTAGTGGAATGACGTTTGCAATAGTGGTGAAGGTGGTAAAGGTGGTAAAAGTGGTAAAGGGTGAGAGAGAGAAAAATGAGTGAGAGACAGATAGAGGAGAGAAAGAGAGAGAGAGAGAGAGACAAAGACAGAGTGATGAGCGAGAGAGAGACAAAGTGGTCGCTAAAAATGCATTTTCTTGTAGTGGATAGATAAATCGAGAGGGAGCTCAGTAAATAGAGAAGACAGAAGGGAGAGAGTGAGCAACGCGAACATAGTGGAAGAGAAAAAGAGAGAGAAAGAGAAGAGAGAGAGAGGGACAAAAAGATAGAGAGTGAGAGACAGAAAAAAGATAGAGAGAGATGAGAGATGAACAAGAGAGAGAGATAAAGAGAAGAGAGATGAGCGAGAGAGACATAGAGAGAAGAGAGATGAACAAGAGAGAGAGAGAGAGAGAAGAGAGATGAGCGAGAGAGACAAAGAAAGATGAGAGAGATAGAGAGAAGAGAGATGAGCGAAAGAGACAGAGAGAGAAAAGAGATGAGAGAGATAGAGAGAAGAGAGATGAGTGAAAGAGACAGAGAGAGAAAAGAGATGAGAGAGATAGAGAGAAGAGAGATGAGCGAAAGAGACAGAGAGAGAAAAGAGATGAGAGAAGAGATAGATGAGTGAGAGACACAGAGAGAGAGACAGATAGACAGAAAGAAAAGAGTGATGAGTGAGAGAGAGAATGAGAAGAGAGAGAGGAAGATGAAAAAATGGGTGAAAAGATATAGACAAAGAGAGAGGGAGAGAAAAAAAGAGCGAAACGAGATAAACGAGAGAGAGACAGAGAGAGATGAGCGAGAGAGATAAAGAGAAGAGAGATAGAGAAGAGAGACAGAGAGAGATGAGAGAGATAGACAGAGAGAAAGAGAAAAAGAGAGAGAGACAGACAGACAGACAGAGAAGAGTGATGAGTAAGAAAGAGAGAGAGAGAGAAGAGAGACAGAGACAGAGAGATAGAAAGATGAAAAAATGGGTGAAAAAGTTCCGTGTCTAAAGCCTCATTTTCTAGTAGTGAGTCATCTCTATCATTCATGGGTAGAATAGAGGCGCGGATTTGGGAATTGTATATTTTATATAAAAATCAAATTAAAATATTTTATACAATCACACCTATTTAGGGAGTGTGATTAAAAAGTAGTAATATATATATAATCACACTTTAATTAAAATGTGTGATTAAAAAATATATATATATATATAATCACACTTATTTAAAAAGTGTGATTAAAAAGTAGTAGTGTATATATAATCACACTTTAATTAGAATGTGTGATTAAAAAATATATAAATAATCACATTTTAATTAGAATGTGTGGTTAAAAAATATCTATATAATCACACTTATTTAAAAAGTGTGATTAAAAAGTAGTAGTGTATATATAATCACACTTTAATTAGAATGTGTGATTAAAATATATATAAATAATTACACTTTAATTAGAATGTGTGGTTAAAAAATATCTATATAATCACACCTATTTAAAAAGTGTGATTAAAAAGTAGTAGTGTATATATAATCACACTTTAATTAGAAGGTGTGATTAAAAAATATATAAATAATCACACTTTAATTAGAATGTGTGGTTAAAAAATATCTATATAATCACACCTATTTAAAAAGTGTGATTAAAAAGTAGTAGTGTATATATAATCACACTTTAATTAGAAGGTGTGATTAAAAAATAAATAAATAATCACACTTTAATTAGAATGTGTGATTAAAAAATATATATATAATCACATTTGTTTAAAAAATGTGATTAAAAAGTAGTAGTGTATATATAATCACACTTTAATTAGAAGGTGTGATTAAAAATATATATATATATAATCACACTTCATTGAAAAGTGACATAAAAAATAAATATTATCACACTCAATCAAATTAAGTGTGATTAAAATATCAATCTAATTTTTTTTATCACACTTCCAATAAAAGTGAGATCTTTTTTTTTTGTCAAAGTGTGATCTTTAACTATTTTTGTAGCAGTGGCGGACTTTTGTCATTTTATTTCTTTGATATATTACATGTATATTCAAGCCAAGGGCTTAATGTGTAAATGAGTTAGCACTCTTTTGTTGTAACCAAGTGTTAACTTGGAAAGCTGTAAGCCCGTAGGGAATTTGCTTTTGTTGTTAACATGTAATACTTTTGTAAGAAACTACTCTGATGAATAGAAGAATGTTTATCTTTATTACCAATTCATGTCTATATTGATGGGTTTAATATTATTATTTTGAGGGCGTTACACCCTCATACAAATAATTATAGATACAATCCGTGTATAGTTACTGCAGTACCCTTTTCAACTTCTCCCATACACTATTGTTAGTGATAAGATTGTTAAATTATTTTTATAAAAAATCTTAAAAAACATAATTTATATATTAAAAAAAATCTAAAACAAATATAAATATCTATAATTATCCCGTGCATAGCACGGGTAATAGGCTAGTCTATACTATATATTAAGCAAAAGGGTGTTTTAACCCCCAGGGCCTGTGGAAGCTCCAATATGCCAATGCTAATTTCCTGATTTTTTATTTTTTTTTTAAAAAAAATTGACTTTGTAACGCCCTCAAAATAGTACACAAAAACCAACACTCTAGACATGCAATGAGATAAGAGAAATCAACACATTTCCATTCATCAGAGTAGTTCTTACAACAATATTACATGTTAACAACAAAAGTAAATGCCCTAAGGGCTTATAACTTTCCAAGTCAACACTTGATTACAAAAAAAGTACTAACTCTATACAAGAAAAGCCCAAGGCTTGGTACACGTGTTTAATACAAACAAAAGAATCAAAAAGAGTCTTCAACTCTCATCTCCATCCAAACTATGGCCTTGGAGGTGGCATGCTACCTGTACCTGAAAATGATGTCCCATATAGGGTGAGCCAACGCCCAGTAGAGATATGCTAAACACAGTATGAACAATAACTAAGACTTTAGCAGTTGATAAACGTTTAACTCACACCAATCAATTCGCACTCCACTTTCGTTACAAGACCACTGCATTTATGTCTCATTTCATTATCCATTTCTTATCCAATTCACAATTCAACTACGGCTCAGAACCTAGCCAACAGCCTAGATGAGACAGTAACTCATGTCAAATATTTCTCATTTCCCATTAGATATGCATATGAGCAATACCAACAAATCAACAGATAAGCATATGAGCTATATCAACACTTCAATAGACAAGCATATGAGCTATATCAACACTTCAATAGATAAGCATATGAGCTATATCAACACTTCAATAGACAAGTATATGAGCTATATCAACACTTCAATAGATAAGCATATGAGCTGTATCAAATTCCGGTTTAGAGGTCCAGCCCCTTTCTTCCAATAAACCGTTTGGTTTAGAGGTCCAGCCCCTTTCTTCCAATAAACCATTCACACAAAACAACATATATATATACACATTGGTAGTATACATAATCAATCAATACATAAAGTTAATGTATTCATTCAACAGTCTCACTCTATGACACGTCCATTCGATTAGTTTTAGTTTGCCTAATCCTCATGCATTGTCTACAACAATCGAAACTACCCTCCACCGGTAGCCCAAGCAATTATTTCTAAACAGATAATAAAAGCTCCAACAGATAAAATTATCAACATTTTCACAAATGAGCGATGAATAAATCCAACTCCACTAGTCCATCTAATAATGAGCCAATTTCATTATATTCACTTCAATTTCACAAATCCATAACTTTCCCAAATTTAATTATACCAATTAATCAATACACAAATTAGGGCTTTCTCTCCCAACTCTCAATATTAACCATAGGTCCAAATATCAACAACCAACACTCAAATCATCATTTTGAGACCCAAAATACATGTTTAAGAATCAAAATAACAAACTCTTGTTTATACCATTGTGAAACCCTAAGTCCCAAAATCAACCAACTTCAACACTTTATCAAACTACCAATAATCTATGTCGAAGACCATAATAGTGAGTAGGAATCCCTACCTCAAATTCGGGGCTCAAGGGAAGAAGATGACGGAACTCAACGTGCTCCAAAACTTGAAATTTTCGGATCAAAGGAAAGCCCTCGACGATCAACCCAACTTTTGTAAAGACCAAAGGTGAGAAAAACACCCTAGCTAGATCAATACTTAGAGAGAAGTTATGGTTTTAGAGAGAGGAGCTCTCAAATGGCTTTTTTGAAAAGTAAGAGAGAGAAACGGGTGTGAAAAAGTGATTCAAAAAGTGATTTCACGGACTGATATAATCGACTCCCCACTCGAGCGTGGAAACCCCCGCTCAAGCGTCAGACACAGACTCACGCTCGAGCGCGGAAAGAGCCGCTCGGGCGTAGATTGCACACTTCTAGAAGTTTTGCAGACTAGGTCCCCGCTCGATCGTCAAACTCCCCGCTCGAGCGGACGAACAAAAATCAAAGTTTCACGCTCGAGCGCCAAAACTCCCGCTCGAGCGCACGAAGACCTGCAGAGGAAAATACTGGGAGATGGGAATCCACGCTCGAGCGTCAAAACGCCAGCTCGAGCGGAGAAGCAACGACGAAGGGCCCGCTCGAGCGTCAAAATCCCTGCTCGAGCATGACGGCCAAATTCTGGGCATCATCTCTAGGTTTCTAAGTTCAACCAACCTGTTTCAAACCTGCCCAATACAACCCAAGACTCAAATGCAAAGAGTAAAGGCCTGCAATGAGAATAGGACAACAACAAATCTACAGAACCAAGTCCGGATTATAGTTAAACAACAACAGGGAAAACCGGGATCGCTATAACCTCCCCTCCTTAAAGAATTTCGTCCCCGAAATTAGGGAAACGCCAAAACACAAGGCCAATGGATCACAGCACACTCAATAACCGAGCCCCAAGGAAAGAAATTACTCTCACAACAAACCTTCGATTTATTCTTACTAAGGAAGAGACTAACCAAGGGAACACGTTCTAAACGACAACCCTATAGGCATGAAGGCCTTAACAAAACCAAGCCTTCCCCGAAACAATTCACCAACCACCGACTAGCACCCCAAGCTAAGTCACTACTCAACATGCATAATTCCCAACAACACGACCGAAGTAAATCGTTTGCATAGACAAAAGAAGAATCATTTTTTTTTTTTGTTTCATGAGACATTTATCAAAGATGTTTAAATTTTCCATGTTAGTATTTCGAAATAAATCTTGCACTTTCCATGCGAAATTTAAAAGTTTTGTAAACATTTTTCATAAGCACGGTGTTACTCAAAAAACGTGACCACCTACTATTTGTTTGCCAAGGACTCCCCATTGAAATTTCTCAACAATTTTACAATTCAATGTTCAACAACCTAACCCATTACTGGTCACTTTATCTCTATTCAAGAAGCAATTTACAACATTTGCTATAACATGTATTTCTTCAGATCTAAGAATTCCCAAAATACATGGTTTACAAGTTCATATCATCGTCAATGTTCATGATATATTCTCTAGTTCTATAACACATTCAACGTACGCAATGTTTTTCAACTTAAGGCATATTCAATGCTCTTAAAGCCTAACAACACAACAAAACTATAACACATGCTCAAACATCCACAAATAGATCCGAATATCTCTCTCGGATCTAAAATTTACTCACCCAAGTGGTTTTCCCAACCCCGTTATGTTCCCACAATACCTTTATTAATGGAAGGGTCCCATTCCCCAAGACCCGATAACAATGATAATAGTAAGCCACACGCAACCACTACAGTGTTCTGAGACCTCCACGGCGCCTCGACTACCGACAGTACTTTCATCAGTATTTAGTACTCACCACCCCAACGTAGGAAACATGAGAAACGTTTGTGCACGAAGTTTCTGGTCGACTTCCACAAAATAGGAACGCAAGACGAAGCAAGGGTAAGGAACCACATTACAGCACATTAATACCCCCAAAAATTTTCAAGGTCTTGTCCCAGACACACAACTGGCCACAGCCGAACTCAGAGATTTTCCTCCAATTATTTTCCGAAAGTAAGGATCGCAAACCCACATTTCGATTCAAGATCATTTTAGTTCACAAAGAGTGCTCAATTTCCCTCAAGCGAATTACAACATAATCACCCACAAAACCCGCCATACTCACGGTAATGACACAATTCCCAAAAATATATATATTATCCCAATAGGGACTCCTAAACGTTAGAAGTTCCCAACAACGCAGCAACAAAAGGGATAACTTTATACACCCCACGCCTTACACCGCACAGACAAGACTGAATAAGTCAAAACGACTCTAACAGTGTGCCACACTTACTCCACACACTTTCACTCCCTTGCTCGTATTACCACTATCCAAACTGAACGACGGACACTTATGCCAAAGTGACCTAGCTTTACCAAACCTCAAACCAAATTTCAAACTTCAAACCACACTCCCATCAGTAACCATATTAAAGCCTCACCAAGGCATTCACCTGGGATTCCTTAAGATTAATCTCCTTCTATACATCATCTACTAACAACATGTGAACCATACACTAACACGCATCGTATTATGCAAAACTTCCTCATCTAGGGATTTCACCCACCACCTCGACTAAATTTGTAGTAACAGAGTTTGCTTACCCTTTTTTTTTTCGCACAGAGCTAATTGACAGGGTCTACCACACCACGACATTTACACTACTAAGTAACCGTTCGTACTAAACACAATCAAACCTAACATCTTCGTCCGACAATGACCCATAGGGTCCACCCTTTATTCCACTTCCTATTTATCACTCATCCTGAGAGTACAACCAAGACACTAGGTCTACGTGCCCAACCACCTGCCATTACTATAACTGAACAACTGTCTTGCACCAAACCCCGACACCAAAACATGACGCCGACAAGGCTTTCAAAAACTCACCATCCTGACTATCCAGCAGAGTAAAGGTCCTCACCCTCCTTGCTATTAACCCACATCTCCATTCGCAGACACCATACCATTGTGACTCCATTCATGGGTCACACCCTAACCACAGGCTTTACACCCGATCAACCCTTACGGTAGCATCTCCGACCTAACCAGTGTTAAGGTACAAACCTATCACATTTCATCGTAATAAAGGAGCTCGGAAACTTAGGAAACACCTACATACTATGACCCGAGATATAGCACCAGCTGCTTACAACAGATCACTCCCCGATGCTAATAACCATACCCTCCTGTAGGGGCCAACACTCCTTTAATCGAAACAACCAACCAATACATATGCCAATTCGGCAACATTACCTACCACGAAGGTACAAGTCTAATCCTAACAAGATTATGCACTATGCCCTCGTAAGACACCATGTTAAACACATGCTACACCTAGTATTAATCACACACTTCCCATCCCCTCGAGGAATTCCCGCGAAAGTAGATCAGCATCATTTTCACGCACATAAGATCGATTAGATAACACTAATGAAATTTTGAACACCCGGCAAGTACACTGTTCTCGCCTCCTAGTAATCCTGATTGGGATACGCATCTCTCCGTAATCCTTTCAAATTTGAAAACATGGCTCATCAGCCCTCATTTTTCCCAAACTATATCACACGCATGTGAATGCATTATTACCGAGAATTTTATGGTCTCACAACAACCCATTACGTCAATAAAACTTTTAGAGTCACTACATGCTCTAATCTGCCCATTTCAGGAAAATAGATGAGTATTGATACACATAGCTATATAAACATATATATATATATAGAAACAAACAACCTTGATGTTCCAACATTTCCAAAACACATTGGTTACACAACAGAATCCAATGATTACAAAACGATAATTCACCGATTACAAAATGGATTAGTCAAAACAAAACCACCCTATCGGTATTACCACCACTACCGTCCCTCGCTGGACCGCAAAAATTGGTCATTTCCAACCCAAGATAACCTACGAGCTTACGAACCACGGACAAGAACTACTGGTGTGCCCCAGCCGGCCACACCTGGAACAACTGCAGACTTCCCTAACTGGGGCTTGGGAACTCGACTCTCCCGAGGCCCTCGAAATCTGGCCTGTTTGTTCTCCAAAACGGTATTGCCCCTGTCCAGTCAAATAAGGCTGGACCCAACTAGGTTGTAAAACCCCCAAAGTAGCCTCTGGCTGAGTATAGAAACGGCTGAAATGACCTGGCTGATTACACATCCAACAAGTAGGCGGCTCACTAGCACGAGGCTGGTTCAAAGCCTGAGCTGATGGAGGGCCCAACAGCTGTTTCCCCACTGGGCATTCGATCGGCCCAAAATTTGGCTGGCTAAAAGATTCATGCGGTGCAACTACTGGTCGGACTGCCAACCCTGCCCTCTTCCTCTGTGGGCAAACCAAATACTTATGGCCCAACTGACCACATTTGAAACAACTAACAAACTCCCTATTTCGAGGCTGGTTTGATGCCTGAACCTCTCTGGACCTCTCAACAAAAGAGTCTGAAATCCCTGACGAAGAGAAGGACTTAACCTGGGACTGAGAATACTTTCGCCTCCACGTCTTACCAGGCCTAGAGTACCTATAAACCGCAGGAGTCTCTGCAATGACTTCCTCCCTAGCCCGGCCAACACCCATCACCATAGGTTCCTCTCTATTTTGTCCCATAGCTAGCAACGCTGCCTCAACATGAGTCGCAGCCCTAACAAGCACACTATAACTCCTATGCCAAGACCCCGCGATCCTTTCCCGGATGCTATCACACAGCCTACTCTCAAACTCTGAACAACGTAATTCCTCCGTCTTCACCAATTCCGGGGCAAACCTTGATAGATTCGCAAACCATGCTTCAAATTGCACCAGAGGTGTGGTACCTTGGCGTAACTCCACAAACTGTTTCTGCAATTCTTCCCGTGTGGAAGGAGGGAAATCAAAACTCCCTCGTCTAGGCATCCTAGTAAAAGCAACAAAGATATTAGCACAACAACAAAGGTGCCAAAACTATTTCACTAGCGTCCTAACACGATGGACAGCTGTAATTCATTCCACGTAACCACATAAACACATAAGCACTTACGAATTTCATTTCTGGATGATGATAGTCCCAAGGCGTTACTAGAGTTCCGGTTAGAAACTACATTGAT
The DNA here is from genome assembly GCF_055761805.1 of Camellia sinensis. Lineage (NCBI taxonomy): Eukaryota > Viridiplantae > Streptophyta > Magnoliopsida > Ericales > Theaceae > Camellia > Camellia sinensis. The sequence goes on along the minus strand of NC_138973.1, from coordinate 101,265,720 downwards.
CAAGTGCTCTTCCAACAAGACTCCTAGAAACCCAAGGATCCAATCAACATCCTAGAAATTAAATCACATACCCAAGTAGTCACATAAACATGTTATCACATAATCACATAACACTACATCTAAGTCTCTAACCAAGCAAGACAAACCCATTGTGATACTAATCACTTCCCACGTACCCAAAGTATTCGAACCCGGTACGCTCTGATACCAAGTTGTAACGCCCTCAAAATAGTACACAAAACCCAATACTCTAGACATGCAATGAGATAAGAGAAATCAACACATTTTCATTCATCAGAGTAGTTCTTACAACAATATTACATGTTAACAACAAAAGTAAATGCCCTAAGGGCTTATAGCTTTCCAAGTCAACACTTGATTACAAAAAAAGCACTAACTCTATACAAGGAAAGCCCAAGGCTTGGAACACGTGTTTAATACAAACAAAAGAATCAAAAAGAGTCTTCAACTCTCATCTCCATCCAAGCTATGGCCTTGGAGGTGGCATGCTACCTGTACCTGAAAATGATGTCTCATATAGGGTGAGCCAACGACCAGTAGAGATATGCTAAACACAGTATGAACAATAACTAAGACTTTAGCAGTTGATAAACGTTTAACTCACACCAATCAATTCACACTCCACTTTCGTTACAAAACCACTGCATTCATGTCTCATTTCATTATCCATTTCTTATCCAATTCACAATTCAACTACGGCTCAGAACCTAGCCAACAGCCTAGATGAGACAGTAACTCATGTCAAATATTTCCCATTTCCCATTAGATATGCATATGAGCAATACCAACAAATCAACAGATAAGCATATATCAACACTTCAATAGACAAGCATATAAGCTATATCAACACTTCAATAGATAAGCATATGAGCTATATCAACACTTCAATAGACAAGCATATGAGTTATATCAACACTTCAATAGATAAGCATATGAGCTGTATCAAATTCCGGTTTAGAGGTCTAGCCCCTTTCTTCCAATAAACCGTTCGGTTTAGAGGTCCAGCCCCTTTCTTCCAATAAACAGTTTGGTTTAGAGGTCCAGCCCCTTTCTTCCAATAAACCGTTCACACAAAACAACATATATATATATATATATATATATATACACATTGGTAGTATACATAATCAATCAATACATAAAGTTAATGTATTCATTCAACAGTCTCACTCTATGACATGTCCATTCGATTAGTTTTAGTTTGCCTAATCCTCATGCATTGTCTACAACAATCGAAACTACCCTCCACCGGTAGCCCAAGCAATTATTTCTAAACAGATAATAAAAGCTCCAACAGATAAAATTATCAACATTTTCACAAATGAGCGATGAATAAATCCAACTCCACTAGTCCATCTAATAATGAGCCAATTTCATTATATTCACTTCAATTTCACAAATCCATAACTTTCCCAAATTTAATTATACCAATTAATCAATACACAAATTAGGGCTTTCTCTCCCAACTCTCAATATTAACCATAGGTCCAAATATCAACAACCAACACTCAAATCATCATTTTGAGACCCAAAATACATGTTTAAGAATCAAAATAACAAACTCTTGTTTATATCATTGTGAAACCCTAAGTCCCAAAATCAACCAACTTCAACACTTTATCAAACTACCAATAATCTATGTCGAAGACCATAATAGTGAGTAGGAATCCCTACCTCAAATTCGGGGCTCAAGGGAAGAAGATGACGGAACTCAACGTGCTCCAAAACTTGAAATTTTCGGATCAAAGGAAAGCCCTCGACGATCAACCCAACTTTTGTAAAGACCAAAGGTGAGAAAAACACCCTAGTTAGATCAATACTTAGAGAGAAGTTATGGTTTTAGAGAGAGGAGCTCTCAAATGGCTTTTTTGAAAAGTAAGAGAGAGAAACGGGTGTGAAAAAGTGATTCAAAAAGTGATTTCATGGACTGATATAATCGACTCCCCACTCGAGCGTGGAAACCCCCGCTCGAGCGTCAGACACAGACTCACGCTCGAGCGCGGAAAGAGCCGCTCGGGCGTAGATTGCACACTTCCAGAAGTTTTGCAGACTAGGTCCCCGCTCGAGCGCCAAAACTCCTGCTCGAGCGCACGAAGACCTGTAGGGGAAAATACTGGAAGATGGGAATCCACGCTCGAGCGTCAAAACGCCAACTCGAGCGGAGAAACAACGACGAAGGGCCCGCTCGAGCATCAAAATCCCCGCTCGAGCGTGAAGGCCAAATTCTGGGCATCATCTCTAGGTTTCTAAGTTCAACCAACCTGTTTCAAACCTGCCCAACACAACCCAAGACTCAAATGCAAAGAGTAAAGGTCTGCAATGAGAATAGGACAACAACAAATCTACGGAACCAAGTCCGGATTGTAGTTAAACAACAACAAGGAAAACCGGGATCGTTATAGACTTGGTGATTGTTTCAAAGATTATAATAATTACATTGACACCATGATTACATGGGTCTCTTGGGGAAGCAAAATAGCCTCTCTCTCTCTCTCTCTCTCTCTCTCATTTCATTTATTGTTTTATTTCCCCACCCTCTATCTCCTTCATTTATCAATAGTGTAATTATAAAACAATAAACCAATCACCAAGCAATCCCAATATTATATTGAAAGAATTTAATAAGTGTTATTTTTTTTTCAAAAAAAAAACAAAAAAATTAAGAGAGAAAAAAATTATATTGAAAGAATTTAATAATTGTTTTTTTTTAAATTATATTGAAAGAATTTAATAAGTGTTTTTTTTTCAAAAAACAAAACAAAAAAATTAAGAGAGAAAAAAATTAAGAGCCATTGACACCATGATTACATTCAGAAAAAAAAAACAAAACAATTAAGAGAGAAAAAAATTATATTGAAAGAATTTAATAATTGTTTTTAAAAAAAATTATATTGAAAGAATTTAATAAGTGTTTTTTTTTTTCTTGACACCATGATTACATTCAGAAAAAAAAACAAAAAAATTAAGAGAGAAAAAAATTATATTGAAAGAATTTAATAAGTGTTTAAAAACAAAAAAAATTAAGAGAGAAAAAAATTAAGAGCCATTGACACCATGATTACGGAAAAAAAAAAAAACAATTAGGAGAGAAAAAAATTATATTGAAAGAATTTAATAAGTGTTTAAAAATTATATTGAAAGAATTTAATAAGTGTTTTTTTAAAAAAATTATATTGAAAGAATTTAATAAGTGTTTTTTTTTTTCAAAAAACAAAACAAAAAAATTAAGAGAGAAAAAAATTAAGAGCCATTGACACCATGATTACATTCAGAAAAAAAAACAAAAAAATTAAGAGAGAAAAAAATTATATTGAAAGAATTTAATAAGTGTTTAAAAATTATATTGAAAGAATTTAATAAGTGTTTTTTTAAAAAAATTATATTGAAAGAATTTAATAAGTGTTTTTTTTTTCAAAAAATAAAACAAAAAAAATTAAGAGAGAAAAAAATTAAGAGCCATTGACACCATGATTACATTCAGAAAAAAAAAGAAAAAAATTAAGAGAGAAAAAAATTATATTGAAAGAATTTAATAAGTGTTTTGGTCTCTTGGGGTCTCTCTCTCTCTCACATCTATACTATATATTAAGAAAAAGGGGGTTTCTAACCCCCAAGGCCTGTCGGAGCTCCAATATACCAATCCTAATTTTCTAATTTTTTGTTTTTTTAAAAAAAATTAACCTCAGCATTTATTAACTTTTCTCAACCACAAGACTTTTTGACTTCTCTCATAATTATTGCAGTACATTTTCCAAAACAAATAATTTGTATATTAAAAAAATTTTAAAACAAATATAAATATCTATATCTATATCTATCTATTTATTTATATCTATCTCTAATCCACAAGTTTTGTGGGAGTTCTAATATCTCAATCTAAATTTATTGATTTATTGATTTAAAAAAAAAAACTTAGCATTTATTAATTTGTCACAACTCCCAAGCCTTATCCTTATAATAACACTTTAATGTATTAAGAATAAGTATAAAAAAAATTCCTTGAAAAGTCTAACACATATGAATTCCTTGAAAAGTCCTAACACATATGACTATTATCTCTCATAACAACACTTTTAATGCATTAAGAACAAGCATAAAAAAAAATTTCTTAAAAAGTACAACACATATGATTATTATCAAAATATTAAACTTTAATATAATATAAAAAACAAAACATTTAATTCATTGAAAAGTCCAACACATATGATTATTATCAAAATATTAAACTTGAATATAATATAAAAAAGAAAAAAAAAAGACATTTAAAAATCACAATTCACATATATATCCCCTGATTAGCATTTATTACATTTTTTCAATCCACGTGTCTTTTCACATGCCTACATTTATTGATTTTGTCAAAATTCTCTAATCAGCATTTAAAATCCCCCCATACAGATAATTATAGATACAACTTGTGTATAGTTATTGCAGTACTCTTTTCAACTTCTCTCATACACTATAGTTAGTAATAAGATTGTTAAATTATTTTTATAAAAAATCTTTAAAAATATAATTTATATGTAAAACAAATATAAATATTTATAATTATCCCGTGCATAGCACGGGTGATAGGCTAGTCTATACTATATATTAAGCAAAATGGGATTTTTAACCCTAAGGCCTGTGGGAGCTTCAATATCCCAATATGAATTTTCTAAATTTTTTATTAAAAAAAAAATTCGGCATTTATTGATTTGGTCAAAATCCCCTGATCAGCATTTATTAACTTTTTTCAATCCACATGTCTTTCCATATGCCTGCATTTATTGATTTGGTCAAAATCCTCTGATCAGCATTTAAAATCCCGTCATAAAAATAATTATAAATACAATCTGTGTATAATTACTGCAGTATCCTTTTCAACTTCTCTCATATACTATGGTTAGTGATAAGATTGTTAAATTATTTTTATAAAAAATCTTTAAAAACATAATTTATATATAAAAAAAATCTAAAATAAATATAAATATCTATAATTATCCCGTGCATCTATACTATATATTAAGTAAAATGGGGTTTTTAACCCCCAAGGCCTGTGGGAGCTCAAATATGCCAATCCTAATTTTCTAATTTTTTGTTTTTTTTAAAAAAAAAATTAACCTAAGCATTTATTAACTTCTTTCAACCCATAAGACTTTTTGACTTCTCTCATAATTACTGCAGTACCTTTTCCAAAACAAATAATTTGTATATTAAAAAAAATTTAAAACAAATATAATTATCTATATCTGTATCTATCTATTTATTTATATCTATCTCTAATCCACAAGTTTTGTGGTAGTTTCAATATCTGAACCTTAATTTCTTAATTTTTTTGATTTTTTTTGAAAAAAAAAACTTAGCACTTATTAAATTCTTCCAAGTCTTTTTAACTTCTCCAATGCACACACTCTTTTTAACTTTTCACATACCTATTGCAAACAGTGAGTCTTCTTTTTGTTTTCTCCTTCTTAACTTCTCACTTCTACACTTTCAACTTCAGTGACTACGTATGCAAACAGTAAGTCTTTTTTTTGTTTTCTCCTTCTTGACTTTTCTTTTTGTTTACTGTTTTAATATTGTAGTTAGATAGCGCATAAAAATATTTGTGATTTGTCTAACGAATAAAAAATTATAATTTGATTTTTTAATATGATTGAAGTTAGATAAATATAAACCCTCACAAAGAGAAAATGTGATTATAATTAGTTAAATGATTCTTTTTTTTTAATGTGATTGTAGTTAGTTTAATAGTTCTTTTTTTTCATTTATTTATTTTATTGTAGGGAAAATGTGATGTGACTGTAGTTTGTTCAATCACTTTTTTTTAATATGATTGTTGTAGTTAGTTCAATAATTTTTTTTTAATGTTATTTAATCTTTTTATTTACTATTTTAATTTTATTTTTAATATGATTGAAGTTAAATAAACATAAACACACACAAAGAAAAAAATGTGATTGTAATGTGATGTGATTGTAGTTTGTTCAATGGCTCTTTTTTTTAATATGATTGTTGTAGTTAGTTTAATAATTTTTTTTAATGTTATTTAATCTTTTTATTTACTATTTTAATTTTATTTTTAATATGATTGAAGTTAGATAAACATAAACACTCACAAAGAAAAAAATGTGATTGTAGTTAGTTCAATGGTTCTTTTTTTTAATGTGATTGTAGTTGGTCAATGGTTCTTTTTTTCATTTATTTATTTTTTTTATTATGGGAAAAATGTGATGTGATTGTAGTTTGTTCAATGGTTTTTTTTTTTTAATGTGATCTAATCTTTTATTTACTATTTTAATGGTTTTTCTTTACAATTATTTATGAAAAAAATATTATTATAGTTAGATAGCATAAAAATATTTGTGATTTCATTTGATTTTTTTCTAATTTGATTTTTAAAGTACCAATTATTGTAATGATTAGATTGTATTTTGAAAAAAAAATTGTAATTGATTTTTTTAACTTACTGTGTTTTTTGAAAAAAAAATTATTATATTTTTTTAACTATCAATTCACTTAATTTGTGATTTGATTTTTAACTCACTGTGTTTTTTGAAAAATAAAATAGATTGTACTCATTAGGGTCACATAATGTACCAATTATTGATGATGATTAGATTATATTTTGACCAAAAAAATTGTAATTGATCTTTTTAACTCACTATGTTTTTTGGAAAATAAATTAGTGTGTTTTTTAATTATCAATTGACTTAATTTATGATTGATTTTTTTAATTATTGATGATGATTAGATAGCATTAAAAAAATTGTGATTTGTATGTGTCACGACCCCAAACCGCCCCTAGTAGTTTGGTGCCGTGATGGCCAGTAATCCGTAATTACCGAAGGCCAACTTTTCAAAACTTAACACAATCAGAGTATAATAATGATCGGGGCTAACAAATTGCGGAAGCGATAAATCAATTACAAGCGGTCCATAAGAGCTGTGCGTAGATCAAAGCAATGCCAAACGTTTCCAATTAACTTCACAATTTAAATACAACAAGGTACAAAAATACATGTTACATCTTGATCAAAAGGCTTCTCGAGCCGACATATACAAAATACAGCTAATACAAGTCAAGAAGCATGATTTTCAAGAATTCGCCGACATGCAAAACAGGGCATCGCCGACGTAAATACAAAGTAAGGCCGACAAATACACGAATCCAAAACAAGTATCCCAACGAACTAGGCGTCGCCGCCGTCCTGCTCATCACCTACATATATATAGAGGGGTGAGTACAAAACTCAGTGAATGGTACTAAAAATAAAGGTTTGCATGAATATAGCCGGAGTCCTTCAAAACGAACACATCAAACTTAGCAAGGCAAGGGATGAACCGTATTCATCATCAAATATCATAACATCGGCGAAACAAGGGATGAACCGTATTCATCATCAAATATCATAACATCGGCGAAACAAGGGATGAACCGTATTCATCAGTCAAATAACAAAAGCTGTACGATCCGTAATCGTTTGGTCAAAAGTATTGCGAAAGTTTAGAGTCCTCCAATACAAGGGACTTGTGCACTTGGTACCGCGAAAGTTTAGAGTCCTCCAGTACAAGGGACTTGTGTTACTTAGGCCCGTAGCCCGATTTAACAAGGACCGTATCCTTTTATACTAGGTACTGCGAAAGTTTAGAGTCCTCCAGCACAAGGGACTTGTGTTACTTAGGCCCGTAGCCCGATTTAACAAGGACCGTATCCTTTTCAAAGATGGCATCAAAACAAGGAGTATACTTGACTCATCAAACAAGAGCTATTTATTCATGCTATCAAATACTTTTGTCAAAACAAGCAAGCAAGATTTATCAAAACGAGTATAACATAGCTTTATCAATAATACCACTCACCTAGTTCTTCAGGTGTAGACTCAAGCAAATATCAAGGACCTACAATCACATGGCAAGTCACATTCTCAAAGCAAGCTCTATATATACATGCAAATGATCTCGGCGTTCTAGCCAGATCCAAGTCAAAGACAAGGCAAAACAAGCTGGGAGCTTAGTCACTGCTCCCGTTCAAGAAAACACACTGGGTACCGCCCAGGACTAAGCCGAGGTCCCGTTAAACAAAGCCAGGAAAAATCTGGGTTTTCCTTTGAAGAATATGAAGATCATGATTATTGAAAGATGGATGCAAGCTCACAACTTGTTACAAAAATCTGAGTTTTCATGCCAAGAGTTCAAAATACATGGACCTGGGTACCCATCAAAGAAAGGCATGCAAGAACAAACACAAAACATGATTTTCGTTCCAAACTCTTTGATCAAAATGGGACTTTGTTCAAGAACACATGAAAAACCATTTTCTCTTTCTAAAACCAATTCCAAAACGATGCATGGCATGCAAAACAAAACCAATCATGCAATGCAGCTAGATATTCAGCAAGAGCAATCAAAGGAGATCAAGATTCTAACCTCAAAACTCGGATCTAACGGTTCAAGCCACAAGGATCAAGCTTGGAAGACAACTCTCACTCAAGAACTCTTCTTCCTCCTTTCTAGAGCTTCTCTCTCTAAAACAAAGATTTGAGACAAGAAATGCTTTGTTCAAGGTCTGTCGGCAGCCTTAATCAAACAGCTCGGACACGTGGCATTACCGGGTTGGTTCAGCTCCAAAAAGGTGATTGATGGACAAGACAAGTCTCTGACAAAGCTTATGCAGCAAGCTCGGGTATGACACATCGGCAACAAGATGACATCGGCTCAAAACAAGGATCCAACAACGGGATGGAAAAACATCGGCTAAGGAGGACGACGCTTGACTAAGCTGTGCCACACCTTGGCCGGGGTGCGCCACATCTCGGCCTAGGCCATACCTGCCTGCGGACAAGGTTCAAGTACGAAACATTTCGGCAAAGAATGCCCGAGGTGAAGATGGGGTTGAACAAGACCTCAAGATAGTTCTAAGTACAAAAGGGTTCAAAGGCGGACTAAGCTCAAAATGATCTCGGCTACACACACGCACTAAGCAAGGAACAAAATCACGCAAGCAACTTAAGCAAATCAAGCCAAGATAGAACCTTCAAATTAACATAACAAGCAAGATCATGCAAGAATGTATGCAAGTATGGCAAGAGTAAGGTGAGGGTTGTTACATCCTACCCCCCTTAAAGAAGTTTGGTCCCCAAACTTAGATTACCTTGTTCCCAGAACAACTCCGGATAACGGACTCTCATGTCCTCTTCCTTTTCCCACGTGGCTTCTGTGCCATAATGCTCCTTCCATTCGACCTTTACCATCGGTATCGATCTGTTCCTCAATTGCCTCACTTGTCGATCAACAATCCTCATTGGCTTCTCCTCGTAGCCCAAATCTTCATTAACTGTGATCTCGGAATGATCAATTACATGTAGTGGATCTCGGATGTACTTCCTCAACATCGAAACATGAAACACATTGTGGACTTGGCTCAAATCTGGCGGCAAGGCAAGTCTGTAGGCGACGGGATTAATTCTCTCGAGAATTTCAAATGGTCCAATATACCGAGGTGCTAATTTACCTTTCTTCCCAAATCTGGAAACTCCTTTCATTGGTGAGACTTTCAGGAATACGTGATTCCCAACTTCAAACTCTATCTCATTCCTTCTCTGGTCGGCGTAGCTCTTTTGTCGGCTCTGGGCAGTTTTAATCCTCTGTTGGATAAGTTTAATCTTTTCTGTTGTCACTTGAATCAATTCGGGACCAAGCAAAGTTCTGTCTCCGACTTCGGTCCAACATATCGGCGACCTACATTTTCTTCCATACAAGGCCTCATATGGCGCCATGCCAATGCTAGCTTGGTAACTGTTATTGTAAGCGAATTCCACTAAAGGCAAATGTGTTCCCCAACTTTCTTGGAAATCCAATACACAAAGTCTCAGCATATCTTCGAGTGTCTGAATTGTCCTCTCTGTCTGCCCATCTGTCTGGGGATGAAAGGCTGTACTAAATCTCAGCTCGGCTCCGAAAGCTCTCTGAAGACTCTGCCAAAATCTAGAAACAAATTTAGGATCTCGGTCTGAAACAATTGATATCGGCACTCCATGAAGTCTGATAATCTCGTTCACATACAGCAAGGCAAGTTGACTGGCGTTGAAGGTAGTCTTAACGGGTAGAAAGTGCGCTGACTTAGTTAACCTATCCACAACAACCCAAATTGAGTCCATACCCTTTGGTGTTCTCGGCAACCCAATCACAAAATCCATGGAGATGTGCTCCCATTTCCACTCAGGAATCGGCAAAGGTTGAAGAAGTCCTGCTGGTCTTTGATGTTCTGCTTTCACTTGCTGACAATGTAAACACTGGGACACAAATCCGGCTATTTCTCTCTTCATATTTGGCCACCAGAAGGTCTGTTTCATATCTTGATACATCTTGGTGTTCCCTGGGTGGATAGTAAACTTGGAACCATGAGCTTCCTGCAAAATCTTTTTCTTCAGCTCTGGAATGTCGGCCACACATAACCTTCCTTCAAACTTGAGTACTTGGTTTTCGATGGTATACCCTGGTCTCGGCTTCGTGTCAATCTCCTCGGCAATTTTCTTGAGGAAGTTATCCTCCATCTGTCTTGTCTTTACTTCATTAACGATAGTCGGTTCTGCTGACATCACGGTTAAACACGCCAAATTTCCATCTGACTTCCTGCTCAAAGCGTCGGCTACACTGTTGGCTTTTCCGGGGTGATATTGAATTTGCATATCGTAGTCTTTTAACAACTCAAGCCACCGTCTCTGCCTCAAATTCAATTCCTTCTGAGTGAATAGATATTTTAAGCTCTTATGATCTGTGAAAACCTGACAAGTAGCTCCATACAAATAGTGACGCCAAATCTTTAAAGCAAATACCACGGCTGCTAATTCTAAGTCATGGGTAGGATAGTTTTTCTCATGAGGTTTCAACTGACGAGATGCATAAGCTATAACTTTACCCTTCTGCATTAATACACAACCCAAACCCTTATGCGATGCATCACTATAGACATGAAACTCTTCGTTACCTGTTGGGAGTACGAGCACTGGCGCTGTAACTAACCTCGTCTTCAGTTCCTGAAAGGCTGATTCCCGATCTTCAGTCCATCCATACGGTGTTCCTTTCTTAGTCAATTGCGTCAATGGAATTGCAATTTTGGAGAAATCTTTCACAAACTTTCTGTAATAACCTGCCAAACCCAGAAAACTACGAATCTCGGACACATTAGTCGGTCTCGGCCAATTTACTACGGCTTCGATTTTGCTAGGATCTACTGCAATACCTTCTTCATTAATCACATGACCCAAAAATGAGATGGTAGAAAGCCAAAACTCACACTTGTTAAACTTCGCATACAATTTCCGTTCTCTCAAAATCTGTAAGGCAAGTCTCAAGTGATTTTCGTGTTCAGTTTTACTCTTGGAATAGATCAAGATATCATCAATGAAGACAACTACAAACTCGTCTAAATACGGTTTGAAGACCCTGTTCATCAAATCCATAAATGCTGCGGGGGCATTGGTCACTCCAAATGGCATTACTAAAAACTCGTAGTGGCCATATCTTGTTCGAAAGGCAGTCTTCTCGACATCTTCGGCTTTAACCTTAAGCTGATGGTAACCAGACCTAAGGTCGATCTTAGAAAAGACTCGCGCTCCTTGTAATTGGTCAAGCAGATCATCAATTCTAGGTAACGGGTACTTGTTCTTAATGGTGACCTTATTAAGTTCTCTATAGTCGATACACAGACGGAGTGTGCCATCCTTCTTCTTAACAAATAGAACAGGTGCTCCCCATGGTGAAGTGCTCGGCCTGATAAATCCCTTATCTAACAACTCTTGCAATTGCAGTTTCAATTCTCTAAGTTCAGCTGGGGCCATCCTATAAGGCGCTTTGGAAATCGGCTGTGTTCCCGATATAATATCGACCGTAAACTCTACTTCTCTATCGGTCAAGTGGCCAGGCAATTCATCCGGAAAGACGTCGGGGAAATCACTAACAACCGGGATGTCGGCTAAGTTAACATTTCCATTCTGATCACTCAGTATACTACACAAGTAACCTCGACCCCCTTTCTGAATCAACTTACAGGCCTTAATGGACGAAACCAAGTAGGGTGGGGGCACTACCCCTTTCCCTTGGAAAATAACCTCGGCTAGGTTTGGGGGTCTCAAGGTGACACTTTTCGAAACACAATTAATAGATGCATTATTCGCGACTAACCAATCCATTCCCAGTATAACATCAAAATGAGCTAGGTCTAGAGGCATCAGATCTACTAGCAATTCAACATTCTCAATCACAACAACACATGCTCTGTAAATGGATGCAACAAACATAGATCTCCCAGATGGAGTAGACACAGACAACACATAATCAAGGGGCTCTAGTTCTCTATCAATTTTCTTGGCAAACTTAGTAGATATAAACGAATGAGTAGAACCCGAATCAATTAACACATAGGCATCTTGGGAACAAATTAGAAGTATACCTGACACTACTGTCTCAGCATTCTGAGTGTCTCCTGGTACCAATGCAAACACTCTGCCCTGTCTCATCTGCCCTCTCCCGGTGTTTTCCTTCTGAACGGAACCCGAGGTATTCTCTCCTTTCTTGTTGTTATCAGCCTTTGCCTTGGGGCAATCTCTCACATAGTGGCCCATCTCGCCACATTCATAACAGGCTCCAGACGTTCGTCGGCAGATCCCGAAATGCTGTTTCCCACAATCCGAACACGTCGGTTTAACACTCCCTTCCTGCCTTAGGTTACTAGTACTACCCATGTTCATTTTCTTCTTGGTGTTCAGCTGTCCTCGGCGATTGTCATAGTTCTGTCTCTTTCGCTGGTTTTCTCCCGAGCTCTGGTATCGGTTCAAATTAGCTTCGGCCTGAATGGCCTTGTCCAATACTTCGGCATAAGTCGGCATATCAAGCAAATTGACCCGGTCTTGGATCGGTCCACGAAGCCCACACTCGAACTTCCTGGCCTTCATATATTCGTCGTTGGTCATGTGAGGTACAAACCTTACCAGTTCAGTAAAAGCGCGGTCATATTCCGCCACTGTTCTGTTGCCTTGCGTCAGAGTATGAAATTCGGTAGCCTTGCGGTTTCGAACACTCAGGGGAAAATGTTTCTTGTAAAACAACTCTAAAAATCGGGTCCAGGTTAGATCTGGATTGCTCCCTCTAACCATCATCCACCATCTACGAGCATCATCATCTAACGTGAATGCTGCCAACGTCACCTTCTGAGCGTCGGTACTAGGGAAGATCTCAAACAGCTTTTCCATTTCTAAGACCCATGCTTCAGCCTTCATCGGTTCTATACCCCCAGAGAATCTCGGTGGTCTCATTTTCTTGAACTCCCTGATCAAAGCTATCGTACCATCCCCGTACAAGGCTGGTTGCGGGGGAACTTGCGGCACTAGAGGAGGTGGAGGCGGAACCACATTTCGGCCGTTGGTCTGCTCGGCCTGAGTCGATGTAGCACTAGCGAACTGCTGTCTGGTTTGCCTCAACTCGCGGGCCAAACCTTCAACTAACCTTTCCAATCTGTCCATTCTGTCTTCGGGATGATCTCGGCCAAGCGGTGGTCTACCTCTCCTCATGGTACTATGAGTATGTAAGGTATGACTTTAAAACAATTAAGCAGATAACCACATAGGCAAATAGCAAATAAGTATATCAAGACAATGCACACTTCACTCAAACAACAATTACCATGATGCAACCCTAACGTCTTTCTAAGGGAAAACCTATGCTCTTCAGGACTCAAAGTGTGTGAATAACGTATACCGAGGAACTTGTGCTCTGATACCACTCTGTCACGACCCCAAACCGCCCCTAGTAGTTTGGTGCCGTGATGGCCAGTAATCCGTAATTACCGAAGGCCAACTTTTCAAAACTTAACACAATCAGAGTATAATAATGATCGGGGCTAACAAATTGCGGAAGCGATAAATCAATTACAAGCGGTCCATAAGAGCTGTGCGTAGATCAAAGCAATGCCAAACGTTTCCAATTAACTTCACAATTTAAATACAACAAGGTACAAAAATACATGTTACATCTTGATCAAAAGGCTTCTCGAGCCGACATATACAAAATACAGCTAATACAAGTCAAGAAGCATGATTTTCAAGAATTCGCCGACATGCAAAACAGGGCATCGCCGACGTAAATACAAAGTAAGGCCGACAAATACACGAATCCAAAACAAGTATCCCAACGAACTAGGCGTCGCCGCCGTCCTGCTCATCACCTACATATATATAGAGGGGTGAGTACAAAACTCAGTGAATGGTACTAAAAATAAAGGTTTGCATGAATATAGCCGGAGTCCTTCAAAACGAACACATCAAACTTAGCAAGGCAAGGGATGAACCGTATTCATCATCAAATATCATAACATCGGCGAAACAAGGGATGAACCGTATTCATCATCAAATATCATAACATCGGCGAAACAAGGGATGAACCGTATTCATCAGTCAAATAACAAAAGCTGTACGATCCGTAATCGTTTGGTCAAAAGTATTGCGAAAGTTTAGAGTCCTCCAATACAAGGGACTTGTGCACTTGGTACCGCGAAAGTTTAGAGTCCTCCAGTACAAGGGACTTGTGTTACTTAGGCCCGTAGCCCGATTTAACAAGGACCGTATCCTTTTATACTAGGTACTGCGAAAGTTTAGAGTCCTCCAGCACAAGGGACTTGTGTTACTTAGGCCCGTAGCCCGATTTAACAAGGACCGTATCCTTTTCAAAGATGGCATCAAAACAAGGAGTATACTTGACTCATCAAACAAGAGCTATTTATTCATGCTATCAAATACTTTTGTCAAAACAAGCAAGCAAGATTTATCAAAACGAGTATAACATAGCTTTATCAATAATACCACTCACCTAGTTCTTCAGGTGTAGACTCAAGCAAATATCAAGGACCTACAATCACATGGCAAGTCACATTCTCAAAGCAAGCTCTATATATACATGCAAATGATCTCGGCGTTCTAGCCAGATCCAAGTCAAAGACAAGGCAAAACAAGCTGGGAGCTTAGTCACTGCTCCCGTTCAAGAAAACACACTGGGTACCGCCCAGGACTAAGCCGAGGTCCCGTTAAACAAAGCCAGGAAAAATCTGGGTTTTCCTTTGAAGAATATGAAGATCATGATTATTGAAAGATGGATGCAAGCTCACAACTTGTTACAAAAATCTGAGTTTTCATGCCAAGAGTTCAAAATACATGGACCTGGGTACCCATCAAAGAAAGGCATGCAAGAACAAACACAAAACATGATTTTCGTTCCAAACTCTTTGATCAAAATGGGACTTTGTTCAAGAACACATGAAAAACCATTTTCTCTTTCTAAAACCAATTCCAAAACGATGCATGGCATGCAAAACAAAACCAATCATGCAATGCAGCTAGATATTCAGCAAGAGCAATCAAAGGAGATCAAGATTCTAACCTCAAAACTCGGATCTAACGGTTCAAGCCACAAGGATCAAGCTTGGAAGACAACTCTCACTCAAGAACTCTTCTTCCTCCTTTCTAGAGCTTCTCTCTCTAAAACAAAGATTTGAGACAAGAAATGCTTTGTTCAAGGTCTGTCGGCAGCCTTAATCAAACAGCTCGGACACGTGGCATTACCGGGTTGGTTCAGCTCCAAAAAGGTGATTGATGGACAAGACAAGTCTCTGACAAAGCTTATGCAGCAAGCTCGGGTATGACACATCGGCAACAAGATGACATCGGCTCAAAACAAGGATCCAACAACGGGATGGAAAAACATCGGCTAAGGAGGACGACGCTTGACTAAGCTGTGCCACACCTTGGCCGGGGTGCGCCACATCTCGGCCTAGGCCATACCTGCCTGCGGACAAGGTTCAAGTACGAAACATTTCGGCAAAGAATGCCCGAGGTGAAGATGGGGTTGAACAAGACCTCAAGATAGTTCTAAGTACAAAAGGGTTCAAAGGCGGACTAAGCTCAAAATGATCTCGGCTACACACACGCACTAAGCAAGGAACAAAATCACGCAAGCAACTTAAGCAAATCAAGCCAAGATAGAACCTTCAAATTAACATAACAAGCAAGATCATGCAAGAATGTATGCAAGTATGGCAAGAGTAAGGTGAGGGTTGTTACAGTATGATTAAAGTTATCTCATTTTGTTTATAATTTTATTTTTTAATATGACTGAAATTAGATAAACATAAACACTCACAAAAAAAAATGTGATTGTAGTTTGTTCAATGGTTCTAAATAATCTTTTTTATTTACTATTTTAATGGTTATTTTTTTCAATTATTTTTTATTATGAGAAAAATGTCATTATAGTTAGATAACATTAAAAAAAAATTGTGATTTGTATGATTGAAGTTATCTCCTTTTATTTATAATTTGATTTTTTTAATATGATTTAAGTCAGATAAACATAAACACTTACAAAAAGAAAAATGTGATTGTCTTTTGTTCAAAGCTTCTAAATAATCTTTTTATTTACTATTTTAATGGTCCTTTTTTTAAATTATTTTTTTATTATGAGAAAAATGTGATTGTAGTTAGATAGCATTAAAAAACATGTGATTTGTATAATTGAAGTTATCTCCTTTTGTTTATAATTTTATTTTTTTAATATGATTAAAGTTAGATAAACATAAACACTCAAAAAAAGAAAAATGTGATTGTCGTTTGTTTAATACTTCTAAATAATATTTTTATTTACTATTTTAATGGTCCTTTTTTTGAATTATTTTTTTTATTATGAAAAAAATGTCATTGTAGTTAAATAGCATTAAAAAAAAAAGTGATTTGTATGATTGAAGTTATCTCATTTTGTTTATAATTTTATTTTTTTAATATGATTGAAGTTAGATAAACATAAACACTCAAAAAAAGAAAAATGATGCTTCTAAATAATCTTTTTATTTACTATTTTAATGGTCCTTTTTTTGAATTATTTTTATTATTATGAGAAAAATATGATTGTAGTTATATAGTATTAAAAAAAATGTGATTTGTATAATTGAAGTTATCTCTTTTTATTTATAATTTGATTTTTTAATATGATTGAAATTAGATAAATATAAACACTCAAGGGGGTTTTTTAGGAAAATGGGGTTTTTAACCCCAAGGCCTGTGGAAGCTTCAATATCCCAATATGAATTTTCTAAATTTTTTATTAAAAAAAAATCAGTATTTATTGATTTGGTCAAAATCTCCTAATCAACATTTATTAACTTTTTTCAATCCACATGTCTGCATTTATTGATTTGGTCAAAATCTCCTGATCAATATTTAAAATCCCCTCATACAAATAATTATAGATACAATCTGTGTATAGTTACTGCAGTACCATTTTCAACTTTTTTCATACACTATGGTTAGTGATAAGATTGTTAAATTATTTTTATAAAAAATCTTAAAAAACATAATTTATATATTAAAAAAAATCTAAAACAAATATAAATATTTATAATTATCCCGTGCATAGCACGGGTGATAGGCTAGTCTTTATTATATATTAAACAAAAGGGGGTTTTTAACCCCAAGCCTTATGGGAGCTCCAATCTCCCAATCTAAATTTTCTAATTTTTTGATTTAAAAAAAAACCTTAGTATTTATTAACTTCTCTCAACCCCCAAGTTTTACCCTCGTAATAACGCTTTAATGCATTAAGAACAAGCATAAAAAAAATTTCTTGAAAAGTCCAATACATATGATTATTATCAAAATATTAAACTTTAATATAATATAATAAAAAAAGAAGACATTTAATTCCTTGAAAAATCCAACACATATGATTATTATCAAAATATTAAACTTTAATATAATATAAAAAAAAGGAAAAAAAGAAGACATTTAAAAAAAAAAAAAAGGCATTTAAAAATCGCAATTCACATATCTATACTATATATTAAGCAAAATGGGGTTTTTAACCCCCAAACCCTGTGGGAGCTTCAATATGTCAATCCTAATTTTCTAATTTTTTGTTTTTTTTTTTTAAAAAATTAACCTCAGTATTTATTAACTTCTCTCAACCCATAAGACTTTTTGACTTCTCTCATAATTACTGCAGTACCTTTTCCAAAACAAATAATTTGTATATTAAAAAAAATTTAAAACAAATAGAAATATTTATATCTATATCTATCTATTTATTTATATCTATCTTTAATCCACAAGTTTTGTGGGAGTTCCAATATCTGAACCATAATTTCTTAATTTTTTTGATTTTTTTTAAAAAAAAACTTAGCACTTATTAAATTCTTCTAAGTCTTTTTAACTTTTCCAATACATACACTCTTTTTAACTTTTCACATACCTATTGCAAACAGTGAGTCTTCTTTTTATTTTCTCCTTCTTAACTTCTCACTTCTACACTTTCAACTTCAGTGACCACGCATGCAAACAGTAAGTCTTCTTTTTGTTTTCTCCTTCTTGAATTTTCTTTTTGTTTACTGTTTTAATATTGTAGTTAGATAGCGCATAAAAATATTTGTGATTTGTCTAGCGAATAAAAAATTATAATTTGATTTTTTAATATGATTGAAGTTAGATAAATATAAATCCTCACAAAGAGAAAAATGTGATTATGATTAGTTGAATGATTCTTTTTTTTTTTTAATGTGATTGTAGTTAGTTTAATAGTTCTTTCTTTTCATTTATTTATTTTATTATGGGAAAAATGTGATGTGATTGTAGTTTGTTTAATGGCTCTTTTTTTTAATATGATTGTTGTAGTTAGTTCAATGATTTTTTTTAATGTTATTTAATCTTTTTATTTACTATTTTAATTTTATTTTTGATTTTTTAATATGATTGAAGTTAGATAAATATAAGCCCTCACAAAGAGAAAAATGTGATTATAATTAGTTGAATGATTCTTTTTTTTTTTTTAATGTGATTGTAGTTATTTTAATAGTTCTTTTTTTTTCATTTATTTATTTTATTATGGGAAAAATGTAATGTGATTGTAGTTTGTTCAATGGCTCTTTTTTTTTTATATGATTGTTGTAATTAGTTCAATAGTTTTTTTTAATGTTATTTAATCTTTTTATTTACTATTTTAATTTTATTTTTAATATGATTGAAATTAGATAAACATAAACACTCACAAATAAAAAAATGTGATTGTAGTTAGTTCAATGGCTCTTTTTTTTAATGTGATTGTAGTTAGTCAATGGTTCTTTTTTTCATTTTTTTTTTATTATGGGCAAAATGTGATGTAATTGTAGTTTGTTCAATAGTTCTTTTTTTTAATGTGATTTAATCTTTTATTTACTGTTTTAATGGTTTTTCTTTACAATTGTTTATAAAAAAAAATATGATTGTAGTTAGATAGCATAAAAATATTTGTTATTTGATTTGATTTTTTTTTTATTTTTTTTAAAGTACCAATTATTGATAATGATTAGATTGTATTTTAAAAAAAAAAAATTGTAATTGATTTTTTTAACTCACTGTGTTTTTTGAAAAAAAAATTATTGTTTTTTTTTTAACTATCAATTCACTTAATTTGTGATTTGATTTTTAACTTACTGTGTTTTTTGAAAAACAAAATGGATTGTACTCATTAGGGTCACATAATGTACCAATTATTGATGATGATTAGATTGTATTTTGACCAAAACAAAAAATTGTAATTGATCTTTTTAACTCACTATGTTTTTTGAAAAATAAATTATTGTGTTTTTTAATTTTCAATTGACTTAATTTGTGATTGATTTTTTTAATTATTGATGATGATTAGATAGTATTAAAAAAATTGTGATTTGTATGATTGAAATTATCTCATTTTGTTTATAATTTTATTTTTTAATATGATTGAAATTAGATAAACATAAACACTCACAAAAAGAAAAATGTGATTGTAGTTTGTTCAATGGTTCTAAATAATCTTTTTTATTTACCATTTTAATGGTTATTTTTTTCAATTATTTTTTTTTATTATGAGAAAAATGTCATTGTAGTTAGATAGCATTAAAAAAATCGTGATTTGTATGATTGAAGTTATCTCCTTTTGTTTATAATTTAATTTTTTAATATGATTGAAGTTAACTCACAAAAAAAAAATGTGATTGTAGTTTGTTCAACGGCTCTAAATAATATTTTTATTTACTATTTTAATGGTTCTTTTTTTCAATTATTATTTTTTATTATGAGAAAAATATGATTGTAGTTAGATAGCATTAAAAAAATTGTGATTTGTATGATTGAAGTTATCTCCTTTTGTTTATAATTTGATTTTTTTAATATGATTGAAGTTAGATAAATATAAACACTCACAAAAAAAAAATGTGATTGTAGTTTGTTCAATGCTTCTAAATAATCTTTTATTTACTATTTTAATGGTTCTTTTTTTCAATTATTTTTTTTATCATGATAAAAAAAAGACAAAGTGGTGAAACACAACCCGTGCATAGCACGAGAGATATGCTAGTTATATATTAAGCAAAAGGGGATTTTTAAATCCCAAGGTCTGTGGGAGCTTCAATATCCCAATCTGAATTTTTTAAATTTTTTATTTAAAAAAAAAAACTCAGCATTTATTAATTTGGTCAAAATTCCCTCATCAGCATTTATTAACTTTTTTCAATCCACATGTCTTTCCACATGCCTGTATTTATTGATTTGGTCAAAAAACTCCTGATCAGCATTTAAAATCACCTTATACAAATAATTATTGATACAATCCGTATATAATTACTGCAGTACCTTTTTCAACTTCTCCCATATTTGATAAGATTGTTAAATTATTTTTATAAAAAGTCTTAAAAAACATAATTTATATATTAAAAAAAATCTAAAACAAATACAAATATCTAAAATTATCTCGTGCATAGCACGGGTGATAGGCTAGTATTATATAAAGGAAAATGGGGTTTCTAATCCACAAGTCTTGTGGGAGCTCCAATATCCCAATCTAAATTTTCTGATTTTTTGATTTAAAAAAAAACTCAGCATTTATTGGCTTCTTCCAATCCATAAGCCTTTTTGACTTCTCTCATAGTTACTACAACACCCTTTTCAATTTCTCTAATACACGATGGTTACTGATGGGATTATTAAATTATTTTTATAAAAAATCTAAAAAAATAGTAATTAATCCATTTAAAAGGAAAGCTAATTAATCTATTTAAATAGCTTTTATGCCTTGATTTACATATTTCAAAAGGAAAGTTAATTAATTCATTTAAAAATTTAATTTTGAAAGGAAAGTTAATTAATTTATTTACAGATTTAAATTTAAAAAGAAAGTTAGTTAATCTATTTAAAATTTTAAAGAACTTTTATGCCTTGATTTACACTTGTTAATTAATTTATTTAAAAATTTAAATTTAGAAATTGAGAAGGAAACTTAACTAAAATATAAATTTGAATTTGAATTTGAATTTTTATACTACTAAAATATAGGAATAAATCTATATCTTTCATAGATTTTTTTTCTTAATGTTTAATAATTTTATATGCATCGATATTCCAATCTGTATATCTATATTATAACAAACAGACTTCCATTTAAAAAAAAAATCATTAGACCTTCAAAGATTAGTGATGTAGATAGAATCAAACAAAATGTATAGGTCTTAGAGTTTTAAAGTAAAAAATTTATGTTAGAATTTGTTCAAATGTAATTCTCTTAATATTTATAAATATTTTTTATTGATCGACAAAAACACCATAAACATTAAGATTATTATTTTATTTATTTATTTATTATTATATTAAGTTATTAAAATAAGATGTATTATAGGGTTAAATCAAGAATTGTTGGGAAAAAAAAAATCGACTCAAACTAAATTTTTTAGACTCACTTTTAATATTTAATCTAATATTGGAACCCTCAAACTAACTTATATCGGCTAGAAATTGATAAAGATAATTTGAAATAATCAAGATAAATTTTAATGACTAGGTGAATGTTACATTGACATAAATATTCAGTCAATTAACTTTCACGTCACTTTTAATATTTAGTCAAACACCACAAGTCAATTTTAATCTATTTTCACATAAGAATTATAACAACAATTTTAATTTTTAATTATTTATTTATAATTGTGCATATCACCAATAATATTCTAGTTTACATACAGACAATGCATACAACAGAGTGTGTGAGACAGAGAGCAAAGCTAGCAAGCACCACTTCAACTCTCGATTTTCTCACTCTCTTTCTACCGCCTAACGACGACAAATCAATTCTATCTCTCTGTTTCTTTCTCTCTCCAAATTTTCTAGATTTTTCTCCGTGATGATCTCTCCGAATAGGGGCACTTTCCTGGTAATGAACACTTTCTCTCTCTCACCGATCAAAAATTGAAAAAATAAAAATAAAAATTTCTCTCTCCCTCTCTATCTATCTATCTATCTATCTATCTATACACATATATAGTGGTGCGTCTATGTATGATTTCTAGCATTTGCTTATTAGGCTTTTGCAGCTCTAATGTATCCAGACAGAATCAAAGTAGACTATTCTTTTCTGTGAGTATCTTTTGATCGTGTTTTTTTTATGTTGACACCATGAAAAACACTAAGGGCGTGTTTGATTGGACGGACTGGATAAGGGGGATTAGAATTCATCAGACTTGAGTCTTGGATTGTGAATCCTCCGGCTATTTGGTTGGATTGGATATATATCATGTGTTTATTTTTTCATGGAATTAGACGTCTGGACATGACTATTTTTAGTGAATATTGGACGGACTGGATAGGATAAATGAACAAAAGACTATTTTACCCCTTTTTAATTGTTTACTAAGTAATAGGAATATTAAACATATCTTTAATATTTTAATTATTTTTAGTTAGATTAAATAAAAATTTATTTTATTTTATTTTTTACACAATTAAATAAATTTATAAATAAAATATGAATAAAAATTTATAATATTTTTTTAATTAAAATTTTAAATAAATTTGTTTTTAAAAATAATAATAATTAAACAATGAAATTAAATAAAACATCTATTAACATTTAAATAATGAAATTAAATAAAATATAAACAAAATTTTAAAATAAAACATCCATAAAATATCTATAAAAAATTATTTAAAAATAAATAAATAAAACATCAATAAAAAGTTAAATAAAATTATTTTATTTTTAAATTGAGACATTTAAATTTTATTAAATTTTACTAAATATAATACATAATTAAATAGTAGAGGGTCAAAGTAGTCATTTCACTACCTAATTCCAACGGTGAATAATTCCCCAAAATTGTCCCACACCCCCTAGGATAGCATAATCCTCGATATAGGGAATAAGGAATCCGGCCGAACTCCATATCCGAGAGACTAAAAATAAAACAAACATTGGATTAAATTTACTGTTCAAATTACAATCAAATAATCCGTTATCTCCCAATCAAACACACCTGAATTATTATTATTATTGATAATCTGTTTGTGTTGGCAGAAAAACAAGCATCAGTTGAGTATATATCGATCGCATATAATAAAGAAGAGATTTGGTGTTGTGAGAGAAAGTCGACGTTTGCGATGGAGATTACGTCCAAGGACGAGAGGGGCAGTGCGCCGGTGCTGGACATTGATTCCAAGTCCACCGTCGGTGGCGGTGTTGAAGATGTCTACGGTGAGGATCGTGCGAATGAGGACCAGCCCGTCACCCATTGGACAATCTCTGTTGCCAGGTTCTCTTCATGATTCACCCCATCTTACTCATCATCGTTTGAATTTTGATCGTGATTGGTGTTGTTTGTTTGTGCTGATTCTAGCGTTTTTTATTTTATTTTATTTTTTATTTTAGTAGATCAATAGAATTTATATCAATAACTTGAGGAAATGGTTCAATTTGATACTGGACGAGCTAGGGATGATCTGAATTTTGGCGGATTTGAACTTCTTGAAGACATGCAAATTGTCTAACTTGCAATGTCACATTGCTGTTATCTGATTTTGATGTTGTTGAGACGTTTGTTGGACAATTTTGGTTTTTCTCCTAAGGCTCTGTTTGATTAGAAATAAATAAATTAATAAATTATGGAAAGTAAAAATGGTAGAATGTGAAGTGAAAGAAAAGAAAGGGAAAAAAAAAAAAATTCTTGTATAAATTTGATTAGGATGAAAATTTTGCAAGAAAATAGGAATTCTAATTATAACTACTTCTATAAACAAATTTAAACCTTGTTGTATTTTCTTGTATTTTTTGCAAGAAGCTAGAAATTAGTTACCATTCTTGTACAAGAAAGTTTCATGCTAAACAAACTCAGACAAATTTTTTTTTCCCTCACTTTCTACCGTTTTCATCCTAACCAAACTTAGCCTCAGATTCCTCAAGTTCTCTATCTGTGCGTGTATTGTGTTATACTTGTAGCCCATTTTGGGTTATGAAATGTTGCTGCTGCCCCTGCTTCAATTCATTTTCTGGTTATATGCAATTTCCGCTAATGTAGTATGTTTTAACTTCCAGTTTCTTATTCTGTATTGTTCATCTAATTTTCTCCTAAAATTATGGTGGGTAATTTTCTAATTAGTTGACTCTAAAGATGCATATAACTATACAGTAGTTTGTGTATGTATATATGTTATGTCTGGAGTGCCTGCCATTGTTGACCATTGTAATTGTCTTCTAATGCTAATTTATGTTCATTTTTTACTTCTTCATCTTGTACTCCAGTGGGTATACTTTGTTGAGGGACCCACATTACAACAAGGGGCTTGCGTTCACAGAGAGAGAGAGATGCTCATTACTTGCTTGGTCTGTTACTACCCGTGGTTATAACTCAACAACTTCAAGTACCATCTGTGTTTTCTATCTTATAACTAGTTAATATGATTCCTGTTGAACTTTTCTTTTTGGGGCTCTATATCAGGTGAAGAAAATGATGCACAATATTCGCCAATATCAAGTTCCACTTCAGAAGTACATGGCCATGATGGATCTTCAGGTGCCTCTTTTACTCACAACAACAACTGCAACTTGTTGATTTGAAGCCATTGGTGCATACGTGGTGTGCTTAGATGCTGCTTGGTTATAAATAATTCATTTTCAACTCACATAACAATATGGAATCTGGGATTATTAGCATTTACCCCTTCATTCTTCTTTCCAATGCCAGTGTACTTGAGATACTAGAGACAAGAAAAGCATGACGGATTACTTCATTTATTGTAGCCTTTAAAAGAGTTCAAAATGGATGAAAACAAAATGGTAAATGTATAATTCTTTAATTTATGCATTTTTAATTGTTTTGGTTTACAGGAGAGGAATGAGAGGCTGTTCTACAAGCTTCTCATTGACAATGTTGAGGAACTTCTCCCGATTGTCTACACTCCAACTGTTGGTGAGGCTTGCCCGAAGTATGGGAACATTTTCAGGCGCCCTCAGGGTCTTTGCATTAGCTTGAAAGAGAAGTATGATTTTGTTTCACCTGTATTTATGAGGCTTACAAGTTCTGATAATTTCAGTTTCAACTTAAAAAAAAGTTTCTTGCTTTCACAGAGGAAAGATTCTAGAGGTACTGAAAAATTGGCCTGAGAGGAGCATTCAAGTTATTGTCTCATTGATGGTGAGCGAATTTTGGGACTTGGGGATCTTGGTTGTCAGGTTCGTGTTTTCTTTCTTAATTATATAAACATTTTACCTTACGTTACAATTCTTACTTACAATCAGCATATGAGAATATTTACAGAACAGTTTTTTTTTTAGAACTTCCATAGTGACATTTGTTACTAGTGCTAATTCGATACATATTCTATTTTCAAGTATTAGTTCGATTGTTGAAAATTCTTGTATAAAAGCATTTGTAGCTAGTAACATATCAGGGGATGGGGATACCTGTTGGAAAACTGGCTCTGTATACAGCACTTGGAGGAGTTAGACCTTCCGCTGTAAGCCTCACTAGCAAATAATATACAGTATTCTCTATGTAGATTCTCACCTTCTTTGAAACCTTTACTTAATTACTCATGAACCTCTTTGATTATAATGTGTGTATTTATGTGTGTGCAAGTTTCACTACCATTATGTCTCAAGAAAAAGTACATAACATGGTTTAATTCTGAGCTTGACCATATAATCTTGATCAATGTCTTTTTGCTTGATTGTGCAGTGTTTACCCGTAACGATTGATGTGGGGACAAACAACGAGAAGTTGTTGAAGGATGAGTTCTACATTGGGCTCTGACAAAGGAGGGCAACTGGGAAGGTCCATTGGTTTTGGTATTTTATTGCTTGCTTACAGTCATGAAAAGCATTCTATTTGGTATTGAGCTAGTTTTAGAAAATTGATCTTCAGGAATATGCTGACCTTCTTCATGAATTCATGGCTGCTATCAAGCAGAATTATGGTGAAAAAGTACTCGTACAGGTGCACACCATCTCAGTTGTAGCTTTAGTTTGAATATTTTCGAAGCCTAATCTTGTTAATGCAGTTCTAATATTTTTTTGATTTCTTACCATCACTTTACAGTTTGAAGATTTTGCAAGCCACAATGCTTTTGAGCTGCTAGAGAAATATGGTTCTACTCATCTTGTCTTTAATGATGATATCCAGGTATATGGCAACATGGTGGTGGATCTCATTACTGACTGTTTGGAATCTTGTGCTGTTGTCTAAATTCCCCCCCCCCCCCCCCCCCCCAAAAAAAAAAAAAAAAAAAAACAACTATTGTAGGGGACAACATCTGGTTCTTACAGGTCATATTGCAGCACTGAAGTTACTTGGCGGTACCTTGGCTGAGCACACATTTTTATTTTTTGGTGCTGGGGAAGTAAGAATCTAATTACTACTTTACTTCTTTCATCTCATCTATATTTTGGTAGTCTGAGGAAAATCAAAAACTAAATATATGGACCATGGGAAAGCGTAGGGCGAAATATTGGGCACCCAATGACTTCAGTGGAAACCTATTTATGTGTTCACACTCTATACCTATTTTCTGTCTACACACTCCTGCAGAAGAATTCTCTCTCTTACTCATATTGGGGCCTAATTCATTCTGATTGTTTTACAGCAGTCCCAGTTTTGAGCATAGTGATAGTTTTGCATTTCACCCCTCCCTTAAAAAAAAAAAAAAAAAAAAAAATGAGAGGGAGGGGTGACCATTGGTTCAGTGGTAAAACCTTGGCCTAACAACCTTGAGGTTATGGGTTCAAGTCTCGAGGCAACCATTTTGTGCACTATCTCAAAAGTTAGGTGTGTATCCTATCTTTTCCCTCCCAAACACATTAATGTGTACTAATTGGGCAGCGGCCCTTTTTTTTTTAGAGGGAGGGATGATGTTTTTGGTTGGGCATTTTAATTTTTAAATTCCTTTTGGGTCATCCCTTTCCAGGAGCCTGCTTCTAGATCATCAAGCATCGGCCATCAACAGAAGAATTCATAGTCAAATTTCTTTTTATGTATCTCACTCTAGTCCTCTGAATTGTAGGCTGGAACTGGAATAGCAGAACTTATAGCTCTTGAGATGTCAAAACAGGTAATCATTTACTTCCATGTGGACGTTGTCTTCGGATTATTTCTTAGAGTACATCTAGAGCAACCCTCCATGTGGTTGCTTGGTGATTGTCTTCTTATGTTCATCTGTTATAGACCAAAGCTCCTTTGGAAGAGACGCGTAAGAAGAACTGGCTTGTGGACTCAAAGGTAGTGAAAGTTTCTGTTAGATTTGCATAAAAGAATGAAAGGAAGAAAAGAGAGAGCACTGCTGCTGTGTTTTATTTCTCACACCTAAACATATTAGGGTTACACATACTTATAATAAAAGACTAAGGGACAAATGACATAATTACCCTTACACACTAATACTTAACACTCTCCCTCAAGTTGGTGCAAAGTATCTCTTATGCCCAACTTACAGCAAATGGGATGGAAAACTTTACTACTAAGACCCTTAGTAAAGACATTAGTCAATTGATCTTCAAACTTCACAAAAGACATATATATGAAACCCTTATTCAATTTCTCCTTGATGAAATGTCTGTCAATGTCAATATGCTTTGTTTGTCATGCTGAACAGGATTGTGAGTAATACTAATGGCAGCTTTATTGTCACAGTACAATGTTAATGGTTCACTGCAGACAAACCCAATATCATTCAATAAGGACTGGAGCTACATCAATTCACATGTACCATACTCCATAGCCCTGTATTCTGCCTCTGCACTAGATCTGGACACCATTCTTTGTTTCTTACTATGCCATGTGACTAAATTCCCCCTTACAAATGCATAGTAACCGGAGGTAGATCACCTGTCATCTATAGAACCAGCCTAATCAACATCTGTGAATGCCTCCAACCTTAAGTGACCATGATTGGAAAATAAAATCTCTTCTCCAGAAGCAGATTTAAGATACCTCAAAATGTGATACACTACATCCAAATGAGGGACACGAGGCTCATGCATAAATTGACTTACTATCCCAACCGCATAGGCAATATCTAGACGAGTATGGGATAAATATACAAGTCTTCCCACAAGTTGCTGGTACCATAAGATCACCAACACCGCTACAAAGATGGTGTTTAGCCTTAATTGGCGAATCAGCAGGTTGGCAGCCTAACATACTAGTTTCCTCAAGAAGATCTAGGATATACTTCAGCTGAGATATAAAGATGCCTTTGTCAGATTTGGCAACTTCACTCTCAAGAAAGTACCTCAACAAACCAAGGTCTTTTATCTCGAATTCCTTGGCCAACATCTTAAGATGTGTCACTTCTTCTTCATCATTATCTATCACAACTATGTCATCCACATATACTATGCATGACGTTTGACAAACATTGTGTGATTTGCATTGCTTTGCTTATACCCGAATCTCAACATAGCCTTTAGGAATCTATCAAACCAAGCTCGAGTAGACTGTTTCAAACCATAAAACGTCTTTTTCAACCTACAAACTTTCCAACTGTAGACTGAGATGAGAATCCTGGTGGTACATCCATATATACCTCCTCCTCCAAATCACCATGGAGAAATGCATTCTTCACGTCTAACTGTTGTAAAGGCTATCCCAAATTAGCTGCACATGAGAGAATAGCTCGAATGGAATTCATCTTTGCCATAGGGGCAAAGGTTTCTTGGAAATCAATTCCATGTGTTTGAGTAAACCCCTTGGCCACTAATCGTGCTTTGTACCGTTCAATTGTTCCATCTGCTTTCTGCTTGATAGTGAACACCCACTTACACCCTACAAGCTTTTTTCCACTAGGAAGATGAACCAATTCCCAAGTGTTATTCTTGGTTAGAGCTTGCATCTCTTCTACCATAGCTACTTTCCACTAAGGATCATTGATAGCTTCCTTCCAATCCTGGGCAATGCATGTAGAAGACAAAGACGGAACAAAAGCATGATATGTAGAAGACAATGAATCATATGACACAAATTTAGAAATGAGATGTTGAGTACAAGCCCTAACCCCCTTTCTAAGAGCAATAGGAAGACTTGAATCATTGACAACAGGACTCTTAACTACAGGTAGAGGAATAGATTGAGATGCATTACCTGGAACTGGCATGAGGGATGATGATGGGTCTGGTGGCATAAGGGAAGCTTGCTCTTTCGGACGCCGACAATAAGTCTTAAGATCAACATTGTCCAAATGACCACCAACGTTAGGCTCCACATCAAGAGAACTATTAGGCTCCCCCTTACCACAAATAACAATCAACTAACTAGGAAGGAAAAAAGACAACTCGTGCTGATAGGCCATCTCCTCATCCGCAATCTCATCCATACCACCACTACTCTCCCTCTGAGGAGATGGCAGAGGAGAAGGACAGAAGGATGCAGATTCATGTAAAGTGACATCCATACTAACATACACTTTGCGAGTGTGAGGATCATAGTATTTGTAACCCTTCTGAGTAACAGAATAACCAATAAAGACATAACGCACAGCCTTAGGATCAAGTTTTCCATGAGTACGAAGTTGCAAATGAACAAAACAAACACACCCAAACACCCGAGGAGGAAGAGAAGAGGTGGGATATGCTACAGGAAGCAGTTGAAGAGGAATTTGGAATTTGAGGACACTGGAAGGCATACGGTTGATAAGGTAAGTAGCGGTAAGAATAGCATCACCCCAAAATGACTTATGGACATTCATGGTAAACAAGAGAGAGCGAGCAACTTCAAGATGGCCATGCTTGCGTTCGGCAACCCCATTCTGTTGAGGAGTACCAACACAATTAGTCTGATAAAGAATGTCATGCTCCGCTAGGTATGCTAAAAAAACTCCATCAACATACTCAGTCCCATTATCACTACGAAGAGTTTTTATTTGAGCATTGAAAAGATTGGTCACCATTTTATGAAAAGTTTGGAAACAAGAAAAAAACTTCACTCTTAGTTCGAAGCAAGTAAATCGAAGTCACACGGAAATAACAATCAATAAATGTAACAACCCATTGATACCCAGAAGTAGAAACCATAGGGGAAGGGCCTCACACATCGGTATGAATAAGCATAAAAAGGAAAGTACTTTTAT
Organism: Camellia sinensis; assembly: GCF_055761805.1. Classification (NCBI taxonomy): domain Eukaryota; kingdom Viridiplantae; phylum Streptophyta; class Magnoliopsida; order Ericales; family Theaceae; genus Camellia; species Camellia sinensis. The sequence continues at coordinate 101,235,286 of NC_138973.1, read as the reverse complement.
TAATTGAAGGGTAACAAGTACGTTTATGCTTTGCAAGTTCACAAGCATCACAACCAAAAATACTCCTAGGACAATCACGAACTAAAGAAGGAAAAAGTTTCTCTAAAACACTGAAGGAAGGATGACCCAAATGGCGATGCCATTGATGAAGGAGATAAAGAGGAGAGCCAGTAGTGCACTTGAGAGCCTGAGATGGGATGACAGAAGGAACGACATCCAGAAAATACAGCCCATCTTGTGCTCTACCATTGCCAATTGTTTTCCTCGTAGCCAAGTCCTGAAAGACATAATGAGTAGGAAAAAATGACACTGAGCAATTTAGAGAAGTAGTAAGGTCTCGCTTGGGAAGTAATAGTTTTAGCCTGAAGGCAAAAAGTTACTAAAAAAATCAAAAAACTTAAAACCTGTTGGAATTTGGAAATAGTGATATTATAATTATGGTAGTGTTGGAATCAGGAAAGAGTGATATTGTAATTATGGTAGTGTGTATAAAACCAATGATTGTGTCAATCACAGATTTAATACATTTCTTATCTTCGTTTCCTATTTTATTTGTTTCCTATTTTGTAATATTGTTTCATTATAAATACAAGGCTCTACCTCATTCATAGGTAAGCCAAATTATTCTTTTCATTCTTTTTGGTATCAGAGCCAAAACACAAAAACCCTAGACCACCCCCTCCTCTCTATTGGCCCCTGTTCTTCACTGCCCAACAGTTTCTTCATCTTCTTTCTTTTTCCTTCAGCAGCCAACAGACCTCCTCTCCCTTCTAGACCACCCGATAGCCTAACCCACCAATCCTAGACCACCCGAAACCACTTACCCACCCTCCTATACCCCTCGGTAGGGCTGTATTACACCTGCCGAGGGCCTTGCTGCTGCCAATCAGGTCTCATCCTGGCCTAGAGCATTTTGACTAGGTCTTCCCCTAGCCTAGATCTGTTTGATACCCTCTTTAGGGTGATTTGAATCTTTTTTCTCCCTTTTATAGGGTGTAGTGCTGATGCTTTAAGCACTTTAGCCGTTGAGTTTTTTTCAGCTTTTCTGGTTATTTACTCGAACTGTGTTGATGTGTTGCTGCATTGCTGTCTATTTCAGCCCTCATCATCTCCCCATGGATAACTTATCTTCTACTATTTCCACTGAGGTATCTACTGCAATCGCCACCAAATCTGTGCCTGTTTTAAGCATTGATTTTTCTCTTTCCCATTATATTCCATTCATCGTATTACGAGTGTGGTGTTGAATGGGAAAATTTTTGCTGCTTGGAGTCGTTCCCTTAAACTCTACCTTGTGGGAAAGGGAAAGGCCCATTGGCTTTTATCTACTATTACCTCGCCGGCTGTGACAGACCCTATACATGCTCAGTGGGATAGCGATAACTGCACTATATTGGGATGGATGTTCAATTCCATGGAAGATTGAATTTATCATATGTTCCTTTATTGCGATACAATTCCGAGTTTGTGGCAGACATTGTCAAAGATGTACGCTCATGCACACAATGATGCCCGTATCTTCGAGCTTTACCAAGATGTAGCTCGAGCCTCTCAGTCCTCTCTTGGCCTTTCTGTACCTAAATTCTTTGGCTATCTTAAAGCTCGTTGGGAGGAACTTGCTCAATATGAGCTTTTGACTGACCTTCCACCAGAAGCCGCCTCTCTTGTGTCCAGAGGCTTGCCCGACAGCACACTTACCAGTTTCTCATGGGTTTAAACTCTGAATTTGAATCTCTTCGAATTCAAATTCGCAACACATCACCCATGCCATCTCTTTATGAGGCTTTTGCCACTATTGACAGTGATGAGCGTCGCCAGTGATTAGTGCAACCTAGTGTTCCTTCAGTACCTCCAGTTTTAGCAGATCAGATGGCTCTTGCTGCGAGTTCTGGTTCTTGAAGTTCTACCGGTTCTGTTACTTGTCATCATTGTGGTGATCCTAGACATGTCAAAGCTCGTTGCTTCAAACTTCATCCTGAGTTAAGGCAACGCCCTTCCTAACCTCGTGGTCTTGCTACACGTAGTTTTGGCTCTTCTCGCACTGTTGCTTTGGTGGAAGTTACTCTTGCTTTTGAGCCTCCTAATGTCCCTAATCTACAGCAGTTACAGACTTAAATTGGTCAGCTTCAAGCCCAACTTGGGTCTCTCACCGCCGGTTCTCTTGGTCCATCAGTACTAGTCATCCCATTTCCCAGTATCTCTCATATGACAGGGTTTCTAACTCATATCATTCTTTCCTTGGCAAGCTTGAGTCCGAGTCTATTCCAAGGTCTATGTCAGAGGCCCTTTAGAATCCAAAATGGGTGGCGGTGGTAGCTTTAGAGCATAATCATATTTGGGATTTGGTTCCTTTACCTTCTGGTGAGAGTATCGTGGGTTGCAAATGGGTCTTTGCTATTAAGTACCTACCTGATGGCTCCGTTGACCGTGATAAGGCCTACTTACTGGCCAAGGGCTTCACTCAAGTTCCTGGCAAGGATTTTGGTGCTACCCTTGCCCCAATTGCCAAGCTTACCTCTATTTGTCTACTCATCTCTCTTGCAGCATCCCATTCTTCGCCCCTTTATCAGCTTGATGTCAAGAATGCCTTTCTGCATGGGGATTTTCTTGAGACGATTTATATGGTCCCTCCTCCTAGTTTTTAAGCTGCGAGGGAGTATTCGGGGCAAGTATGTCGATTGCGCAAGTCTTTGTATGGCTTAAAGTAGTCTCCACGAGCTTGGTTTGATCATTTCAGCTCATTCATCATCTCCGTGGGCTTTGTTCAGTGCCATTCAGACCATACTGGCTTCATCTGTTGTAATTCTATAGGTCAGTGTAAAGTCTTGTTGGTGTATGTGGATGATATCATACTCACTGGTTATGACTCTATAGGCATTGGTCAAGTCAAACAGGATTTGGGCGTACCTTTGATATTAAGGATTTGGGCAATCTCAAGTATTTTGTAGGGATTGAGGTGGCTCGCTCACAGCAGGGGATTTCCTTATCTCAAAGAAAGTACACTCTTGACTTACTTAAGGATACCGGTATGTTGGGGTGTAAACTTGCTTCTACTCCTATGGATCCCAATGTCAAGCTCACATCATAGTCCGGCGAATTACTAGAGGATCCAGGTATGTATCAGAGTCTTGTTGGGCGTCTCATCTATCTGACCAATACTAGACCTGACTTGACATTTGTGGTTAGTGTGGTTAGTCAATTCATGCATGCATCACGTATAGAACATCTTGATGCGGTTCATCATATCTTGAGATATTTGAAGACCTCTCCTGGCTTGGGATTGTTCTTCACAGATAGGCGTTCTACTTCTGGCTTCTGTACTACTTCTGGCTTCTGTACTTTCTATGGTGATCATCTTATATCATGGAAAAGTAAAACGCAAGCAGTTGTTTCTAGGTCTTTTGCAGAAGCTGAGTATAGGGCTATGGCACAAGGCACTTGTGAGATTCTATGGTTGCGTTCTATTTTGGCAGAGTTAGGATTTAAGGAGACTGCCCTTGCTTCTTTATTTTGTGAAGTTTGCTATTATATTGTCTTCTGATTCTGTCCTACATGAGCGTACTAGGCATATAGAGGTTGATATACATTTCATTCAAGAGAAGGTTCAGATTGGTATTGTGAGACCATCCTTTGTCTCTTCTTATATGAATAGACTCTCTTTACAAAAAGTTCTGAGAAGGTTTAGATTCTGTCCTACATGAATAGACTCTCTTTAGAAAAAGTTCTGAGATGTTTACTCAAATTCCAATAGAACGTAAACTCAAAAAACACCATGTGTCTGTTTTATTCCCTTGATGTGTGATCTGGTTCTGTAAGGGCGATTTGCCATATTACTGTCCTTGGCGGCTCAGGTTCAAGTCATTGAAATAGTCTCTGTACATCTTGCCCTCTCTAGATATCCTTTTAACATAAGTTTTTTACACTGGTTGCCCATAATCATGTGTGAAGAACTATGGAAAACTTTTGGCAAAACCTATTAAATTGCAATGCTAGACGATAAACACGACAAATAGATAGAATGGTTCATCCTTGTATCTAAATCATCTACTTTCCTTTATAACAGCGGAGGCTTTGGCTGAGCAAGTAACAAAAGAGAATGTTGACAAGGGTTTGATATATCCACCATTCTCTAATATCAGAAAGATCTCTGCCTACATTGCTGCTAATGTAGCTGCTAAAGCATATGGACTTGGTGAGTTAGTGAGTGTACCTTTGGTTGCTTCATGTGTCTTACCACCGCTGTAATGTAGAAGTGGGTTGATAGGTACGATAAACTTACTTGAAGTCTTCAGGCTTGAAGTGGGTGGTTCAGAGCCTTCATTGTCAACAGACACATCTCTCAGACAGGTCTGAAGAGGTTTGGAAAAAATTCCTGCTGCTATAAGGGTCCACCAGTGTTGAAAACCCTGGGTGAGGTCAGGAACATGCTTGAAGTAATAGGTGCTAAAGCCTTGTAGAAGTTTTTCATTCTCCACTCCGATTAGTTTTGCATCGGAAGATTCTTTGATATTGATCCTTGTCCATATTTGTTCTTCAATGGTGGAGTGAAAGTAAGGGCAAGGTGTGCCTTGAGTAAGTTCAAATTGTCTGACCCATTGATTGGGAGAATAGTTTTCAATACTACAGCTAGACATTTTGGTCGAGCAGATAGAACACCCCCCTAGGATATGTCTACAAGTGAGAATATGTTTTCATGTTTCAACTTGACAAATCTTTTCTTTATCTGTTAGGTTCGAGGGATCCATGAAGGGATGTTGTAGTCTAGAAGATGAGAATCGACACGATTGAAATAGCATGAACAGTAGGGGGTCTTTGTCAGATGGAAAGTTCAAGAGTGTAGTAAGACATTTAGAGAAGCTAAGTTTGGGCGTGTCAACAAAGGTTAAGAAACATTCTGCATAAGAGTAATGCTTGGGGATCATAGTGTTTAGTTTGGGAGGTCGTATTTCAGGAAAATAAGCATACAACCATGCTTGGAAAAGCCAGAATGACCCACCACAATTGGCGGGTATTTTCTTATCAACAAGGGAAAAACATGCCTTTGTAAAATGTGGCGAGCAAGTAAGGAGGAAGGGCCATGGCTTGGCCATCTTGAAGGCGCGAAGCCAAAGGGAGGTATTCTTTAGTAATCTTATAGCCAGGAACACAGAAAAGGAAATGGCAAAGCCACATGAGGTAAAAGGTAGCCCTTTCTTGGTCAGTGACAGGAGTACCCTATTTGCCTTCGTAATTTTTGGTAAAGTCAGTGTAACTCATGCCAGTCTCAAGGGTGAAAGGTACTTTTATGGGTTCTAGCAAGGCACTAATTTCTAGCCCTAGAATAGGAAGTCCGGTGAGGTGGGCTACATCAAGGACAGTTGGTGATATCATTCTAAATCTTAAAAGCATGGAATTATGGGATGTGGACCAGAAGCATGCAGCAGCGGCTATTAACCATTTATTCATATCGAATTTGAGGGTCGACAAACGGATTACCTCAGTGATGCCAAGATGTTTCCACACATTGAAGTCATGACCTCCAATTCGTTTGACCTAGCTCTACCAAGTGGAGTCTGATTGTCTCCATGATCGAAAGGGATTTTTGCTACTCTCCTAATTGGTCCAGTTCAGTCTGGGTTGGTTAATGAGCAAGGTTTCACCATTGGCAAGTGAGTAGTATGGAGCCAATTCGTCGGGGAAGTGTTGTTTGAAGGTAGGGCCTAGTGTTGCTTTGGCCACAATGTTGTTGCTTGGCATCAGAATGCAGTCAAGTTTCAATGAGTTCGTAAGGTCTCTAATGCGTTTGGAAAATCAAAGTTGGTCGTCATTGGTTTCATCTTCTTTGGTGGACTTCGATTTCTTCGGTGCCATGGGTTAGGGTTTTAAGATGGGAATTTTTGAGCGGGACTAGCACAGTTCGAAAGTTTTGACAAAAGTCTTTCTGATGTAACCAAAAAGAAAGTTTTCAGAGAAGAAGAGAGGAGTTGAAGTAAGATGAAGTTGAAACTAAGTTTCGTCTTTTATAGTTTTCGTCAGGCCTTGTGGTTGGGTGGGTTGAAATTTAAAAATTGTTACTCATTTGCGCCCAAAAGCCAGGTTTGTCATTGTATATATTATTAAAATTTGTGTTTTTGCTTTGCTTAGGTGGCACATTCTAAAGACTAACAGTTTTATAAAAATAAAAATGTCACATCATCATGCTTTGTCCATTTACCTATAAAGTTCAACCAAAACGCAACTTCAATTTTAATATTCCATTTTATATGTACTCTATATGATAAATATTTAATTTTCACATATTTTTCATCGTGTATATAGTCTTGTCATTTTAAAATTTCTTCTATGTAGGGGATATTTGAAAATAATTATTATGATATATAGAAACAAATTATGCATTTTCCATTTACCTATAAAGTTCTACACAAACTAAATTTCAGATATAATAATCAATTTCATATAGAGTCGGTTTGATAAATACTTCTTTTTAAAAAAAAATTCATCGTGTAGTTAGTTTTGTCGTTTTCAGATTTCTTCTATGTACTTCATATTTTTATTTAATTATTATGATATTTGCAAAAAAAATAATCTTCATTACAACATAATCTACTTAATTATCTTGCAAAAATAAATGAATGAATAAATAAATAAGACAAAATGTGCTTATTTATGTGCATAGCATGGATCAAATATCATTTAATTTCATATTTTGTATTTGTTGTCTATCTTATTTATGGCTTCCTATTCATTTATATTTCATGTTTTATTTAACATAAAATTACTTAGTACAAAATATATATAATGTAATTTACATTTTATATATCTATATGCAATATATATATATAAATAATTCAATACTGAATATTAAAGAAAAAATCAGTACTCTACGTATTTAATTTATATATCAGCCATTACCACATATGTGTGTACAAATGGTTCACTTCATCTCTCTTATCGATTGTAATTTGTTCTAAAGCAGTCCTTGTACTTTCAAGGCATGTGATGTTGTAATGGTGATTTACAACCATACGGACAATGAAAAATGCAAGGTATTACAGGGCTTAAACAAAAAAATAACAAATCTACATATCAGATGCATCATCAGTAGCGTCTTCTTAAGAGTAATCTGTACTGTCAGCACGAGACTCTGATTCACTGTCTTCATCCATTGCCTTATCAAACTTGTCTTTGTCCTCTACCAATTTCACGTCGGTGAGCCAATCAATGTTCTTCTTCATAGCACTGACTTGCCTTTCCAAAGTTGACAACTGTCTCTCCGCTTCATTCAGCCTCTCGTAGATGACTTCCAACTATTGCAATACAGGATTGACATAGCCCTGAACAATAGATTCAATCTACTTCGAATCACACATTTTTGTTTGTATATGTCTATGGTTTATTTTACTTATTAGCTTTTTTTTGAAAATGTACAGATTCATAATATTACAAAAACTAGTATGTACATACTTATAAGATATGATACATCAGTTGTATCTTTTCAGAAGACCTCATGCATTGTTTATCTGAAATTCAAAAACTAGTATGTACGTATTTATAGTATGTACGTATCTTTTTTTGCTTTGTTTATCTGAAATTCAGTTTGTGTAGAACTTTATAGGTAAATGGAAAATGCATAATTTGTTTCCATATATCATAATAATTATTTTCAAATATCACCTACATATCTTATAAATACGTACATACTAGTTTTTGTAATATTATGAATCTGTACATTTTCAAAAAAAGCTAATAAGTAAAATAAACCATAGAGATATACAAACAAAAATGTATGATTCGAAGAAGATTGAATCTATTGTTCAGGGTTATGTCAATCCTGTATTGCCACCGTTGGAAGTTATCTACGAGAGACTGAATGAAGTGGAGAGACGGTTGTCAACTTTGGAGAGGCAAGTCAGTGCAATGAAGAAGAACGTTGATTGGAGAGGCAAGTCAGTGCAATGAAGAAGAACGTTGATTGGCTCACTGATGTGAAATTGGTGGAGGACGAAGACAAGTTTGATAAGGCAATGGGTGAAGACAGTGAATCAGAGTTCCGTGATGACAGTACGGATTACTCTTAAGAAGACGCTATTGATGATGCATCTGATATGTAGATTTGTTATTTTTTTGTTTAAGCCCTGTAATACCTTGCATTTTTCATTGTTCGTATCGTTGTAAATCACCATTACAACATCACATGCCTTGAAAGTACAAGGACTGCTTTGGAACAAATTACAATCGATAACAGAGATGAAGCAAACCATTTGTACACACATGTGGTAATGGCTGATATATAAATTAAATATGTAGAGTATTGATTTTTTATCTAATATTCAGTTTTGAATTATTTATATATATATGTTGTGTATAGATATATAAAATGTAAATTACATTATATATATTTTGTACTAAGTAATTTTATGTTAAATAAAACATGAAATATAAATGAATAGGAAGCCATCAATAAGATAGACAACAAATACAAAATATGAAATTAAATGATATTTGATCCATGCGATGCACATAATTAAGCACATTTTGTCTTATTTATTTATTCATTCATTTATTTTTGCAAGATAATTAAGTAGATTATGTTGTAATGAAAATTATTTTTTTGCAAATATCATAATAATTAAATTAAAATATGAAGTACATAGAAGAAATCTGAAAATGACAAAACTAACTACACGATGAATTTTTTTTAAAAAAGAAGTATTTATCAAACCGAGCCTATATGAAATTGATTATTATATTTGAAATTTAGTTTGTGTAGAACTTTATAGGTAAATGGAAAATGCATAATTTGTTTCTATGTATCACAATAATTATTTTCAAATACCACCTACATAGAATAAATTTTAAAATGACAAGACTATATACATGATAAAAAATATATGAAAAATAAGTATTTATCAAATAGAGTACATATAAAATGGAATATTAAAATTGAAGTTGCGTTTTGGTTGAATTTTATAGGTAAATGGACAAGGCATGATGATGTGACATTTTTATTTTGGAGAGAAAGAGCCGTTAAGAACTGTACTAAACGACCCTGTTCTCGAAACTCAACATAAGTGTCTAGTACCTTGAGGCTAGATAGTTCCATGAGAGCCAATTGATCCCAGAGTCTCAGTATAGAAATCTTGAATAGTCTGATCCCGTTGACGAGCACTCTGAATAGCTGTTTCCAACTCATACAGCTTGGCAAAGTTGGACTGCTGATAAACACCCAGTAAATAATCCCACACCTCCTTGGCAGTGCTGTATTTAGAAAACTTCATTCCAATACGGTCATCCACATAATTATGAAACCAGGTCAGAACTTGGGCATTATCACAATCCCAAGTATCACAGGAAGTCAGATATCCTTCCGCCTTTGAGTTCAATGGCCGAGGAACAGAACCAGAAACATATCTCCATTTTTTCTGACCAAGAAGAAAGTTCTTCATAACACTGGCCCAGTAGGCATAATTGTTACCAGTGAGTTTGCACTTGATAGCTTGGGTTTTGGTGTCCAACATTATAATGAAACAAGGGTTATAGAATTATAATATTCATAAGGTGTTGGGTCAAAAAATAATAAATCTAAAACAAATTTTGAGTTTATTAACCCCAAACCAAACCAGGCTACACGAGAGAGAGAGAGATACAATGGTCACGAAGATGTAATCCGAGATGAGACGAAGCAGAGATGAGACGAGGCGAAGCAAATATGATTGAGGGAGACAACGACGATGCGACAACGAGACTCAGCAGAAAGGGCTGAAGGAGAAGACCGTGCTAGGGCTCGCGAGCACACAGACTGACGGCTAAGGCGGATGACGGTGCTAGGGTTTGCGAGCACAGAGACTGATCAGAGACGACTGAGGAAGATGACGGCGCTAAGGTTACGAAAACGGCTTTGATACCATGTAAGTATTCTAAAAGAATTCGTATATTCAATTGTGTATTGTTTACAAAGCGGTCATCGATTTATATAGCCTAAACCTAGGATTGAAAAAGGAAATACAAAGAAAAAGAAAATACAAAGATTCCTATTTTTACACAATCATGCCATATATACAATATATATTCTCACAGTTGCTTGGTGATTGTCTTATTTTATTCGTCTGTTATAGGGCAAAGCTCCTTTGGAAGAGATGCATAAGAAGATCTGGCTTGTGGACTCAAAGGTAGTGAAGGTTCCTTGCTAAATGATGGATATTTTAGTCAATCATGACTGTTCATATTTTTATTTTGTTTCCATTTTTACCTTTTTCGGCACTTGTGTCTTGCATTAATCATAGCATGTGATTTCTGTTGCAGGGATTAATTGTTAGTTCTTGTAAGAATTGCCTTCAACACTTCAAGAAACCTTGGGCTCCCGAACATGAACCCGTTAAGGATCTTTTAGATGCTGTCAAGGTTTGATGCATTCCCTTTGTGTCTATATTTTATTATAAGAAGATAGTTCTTAGTGATTGTTGGACTCTATTTTCATTTTCAAATGTCATCAGGCTATCAAGCCAACAGTTCTAATTGGTTCATCTGGAGTGGAAAGAACATTCACAAAAGAGGATGGCATCCTTCAATGAGGTACTCTCTCTCTCTCTATATACAAAATTTTCTCGCAAGACTTTAAATGAATAGCATGCAGAACCCTCTCATTATGGCTCTCTCCAACCCAACCTCGCAATCTGAGTGCACAGATGAAGAAGCTTACACTTGGAGTCAGGTAAAAATAAATTATGTATTTTTTCTTATCCTATAATTTGATGCTTTAATGCAAAGTAATGTCTGATTGGATTTAAATACAAAACTAATAAATTTCTCTGTTCTAAAAATGGGTCATGCAATTTTTGCCAGTGGAAGTCCAGTTGACCCTATGGAATACAACAGCAAAGTCTTTGTACCTGGCCAGGTTCAGGTAAATATAAATTATGTATTTTTTCTTATCCTATAATTTGATGCTTTAATGCAAAGTAATGTCTGATTGGATTTAAATACAAAACTCATAAATTTCTCTGTTCTGAAAAAAGGGACATGCAATTTTTGCCAGTGGAAGTCCATTTGACCCTATGGAATACAACGGCAAAGTCTTTGTACCTGGCCAGGGTCTATTACTTTGTACTTCTAGTTTTTTGGTGTAAAATCCTTAATACATCTGAGATGGATACTAAAAACTGATTTTGATGGCCTTTCCTTCTTTTTTTTTTCTTTTGTGATCCATTCAGGCAAATAATGCATATATTTTCCTTGGATTCAGTTTGGGTTTGGTCATCTCTGGTGCAATTCGTGTACATGATGAAATGCTTCTAGCAGCCTGTAAGTACACTACATATAACATAATTAGATATATTATAAGTTGAATACAATTTACTTGCTAATTGAAGAGAAAGGAATTCTGTCCTTTATTTTATTTCATTTTACTTTGCTTTATTTTTTTTTTCCATTTCCTCTGGTCACATAGCTATATAGGGCATAAATAATGAATAAACTCTTAGAAAAAGTTTTGAGATGTTTACTCAGATTCCAATAGAATGTAAACTAAATGACACCTTGTGTTTGTTTTATTCCCTTGATGTGTGATCTGGTTTTGTTAGGGCGATTTGGCTCAATGGTAAGGCTTGCCATTACCATCCCTAGTAGCACAGGTTTGAGTCATAGACACAGTCTCTTCAAAAATGAAAGAAAGACTATGTACATCTTATCCTCTCTAGATCCCTGTATTAGCAGAGGCGTCATACACTAGGCTGCCATAATCATGTGCGAAGCACAATGGAAAACTTTTGGCAAAACCTATTTAATTGAAGTTACTTCTATGCAAATGGGCACGACAAATAGCTAGAATGGTTCATCTTTGTATCTAAACCATCTACTCTCCTTTGTAACAGCAGAGGCTTTGGCTGGGCAAGTAACAAAAGAGAACTTCGACAAGGGTTTGATCTATCCACCATTCTCTAATATCAGAAAGATCTCGGCCCACATTTGCTGCTGATGTAGCTGCTAAAGAATATGAACTTGGTGAGTTAGTGAGTGTACCTTTGGAAGTCCATTTGGTTCATCTAGAGTGGGAAGAACATTCACAAAAGAGGTGATTGAGGTCATGGCCTCCTTCAATGAGGTACTCTCTCTCTCTCTCTCTCTCTCCAAAATTTTATAATAAGACTCTAAATGAATGGCATGCAGAAACCTCTCGTTATGGCTCTCTCCAACCCAACCTCGCAATCTGAGTGCACAGTTGAAGAAGCTTACACTTGGAGTCTAGTAAAAATAAATTATGCATTTTTTCTTATCCTATAATTTGATGCTTTGATGCAAAATAATGTCTGATTGGATTTAAATACAAAACTAATAAATTTCTCTTCTCTAAAAAAGGGACATGCAATTTTTGCCAGTGGAAGTCCATTTGACCCTGTCGAATACAATGGCAAACTCTATCTACCTGGCCAGGTTCTATTACTTTATACTTCTAGTTTTTTGGTGTTATATACTTAATACATCTGAGATGGATACTAAAAACTGATTTTGATGGCACCTTTTGTTTTTTTGTTTTTTAGTGATCAATTCAGGCAAATAATGCATATATTTTCCCTAGATTTGGTTTGGGTTTGGTCATCTCTAGTGCAATTCGTGTACATGATGAAATGCTTCTGGCAGCCTGTAAGTGCACTACATATTACATAATTAGATATATTATAAGTTGAATACAATTTACTTGCTAATTGAAGAGCAAGGAATTCATTCCTTTAATTTATTTCATTGTTCTTATGCTTTATTATTTTTTTCCCTTTCCCCTGGTCACATATCTATGCAAGTCATAAATAATGAATAGACTCTCTTTAGAAAAAGTTCTGCGATGATTACTCAAATTCCAATAGAATGTAAACTCAAAAAACACCTTGTGTTTGTTTTATTCCCTTGATGTGTGATCTGGTTCTGTAACGGCGATTTGCCATTAGCGTCCCTGGTGGCGCAGGTTCAAGTCATTGAAATAGTCTCTGTACATCTTGCCCTCTCTAGATATCCTTTTAACAAAAGTTTTTTACCCTGAGTTGCCCATAATCATGTGTGAAGCACTACGAAAAACTTTTGGTGAAACCTATTAAATTGCAATTCTAGGCGACAGGCACGACAAATAGATAGAATGGTTAACCTTTGTATCTAAATCATCTACTTTCCTTTGTAACAGCAGAGGCTTTGGCTGAGCAAGTAACAAAAGAGAATTTGGACAAGGGTTTGATCTGTCCACCATTCTCTGATATCAGAAAGATCTCTGGCCACATTGCTGTTAATGTGGTTGCTAAAAGCATATGAACTTGGTGAGTTAGTAAGTGTACCTTTGGTTGCTTCATGTGTCTTACCTCCGCTGTAATTGCCCCTTGAAGCATGTTTATTTTTATGACTTTCACAATGTTTCCTAGGGTTGGCAATGCGTCTCCCTCGGCCTGATATTCTAGTGAAGTACGCTGAAAGCTGCATGTATACTCCCAATTACAGAAGCTTCCGATGAATTGTTGAATTGTGAGCAGAAACTATGGCTAGTAGTTAATGTAGTGTGTTTCTTCGGGGTCTTATATATTCTGGTTTGGTGTCTCTCATTTTTCCTCTACATTCCAATCATGGTGTTTCGGAACTTTTGTGGTGTTGTACGCTTTAGAGTTTATATTAGAACCATGACAGTAAGAGTCGGGTTGGATGAAAGGTTGGTTTTAGTTTAAACATTGTCAACTTCAGTCTCTACTTGCTACTCACTACCAGTTTAGTAGTCTCTGTGAAGTCACAAAAGCTGTGGAAATATGGAGAAATTCAGACTGACCTGTGAAGCATCCGATGCGGTGGTACTTGTAGAATCAACCACTTGCCTCAATTGAGGATTTGGAATGCCGAGCTTGTCATTCTCAAGATGTGTTACTATCTTTTGATGCTAAGCTTCATTTGAATCGTATGATAGAGAGAGTTCGAAACATAAGGATAAGAGAGAACGACAGAGCTGGACAAAAAATTTTCAGCCTAACTGCCTTCTATGTGTAATTGTAATAGAATACAGTGTTTTTTAATAAATCAATCCCCGTGTTCTTTGGCCCAAAGCTAAATTGTATCTTCCCCCATTGACCTATTTCTCTTAGTTAGTTCTTAGTGGCCAGTGTAGCAAATGAGCTGAGCTGAGCTCGTTTGTCTATCAAGCTCAGAAAAGAAAAGTTTGAGTTGAGCTTGAATATTTATAGTAATTAATGCTTGAGCTCAGCTCAATTCTTAGTTGTGAGTTCTTAGTGGCCAATGTGGCAAATGAGCCGAGCTGAACTGGTTTGTTTATCTAGCTCAAAAAAGAAAAGTTTGAGTTGAGCTTGAATATTTATACTAATTACAGTACAAGAAAAATAAGATTTAACGACGTCCATTTAACGACGTTTTTTTAAATGTCATCTTTTTCAATATTTAACCACGTTTGATAAACGCCACTTTTTTTTAAAAATAAAACGATACCGTTTTCATAAGAGAGGGCGTGTAAAAGCGCCTCCAAATGTCCAACTCTCCCATGCGCAAATGTACAACTCTCCCACGCGCGCGCTCTCTCTCTCTCTCTCTTCAAATGTCTTATTTTGGGTCCAAGGACCCAAAACACTCGCTTACTCTCTCACTCACTCTCTGGATCGATCTCACTCTCACTCTCACTCTCACTCTCACTCTCACTCACTCTCACAACCCTCTCTAAACCCTAATCTCTCTCAACCGATCGAATCAACCTTCTTCAGCCCCGTTGATCCAATCTCAGAGCGATTGGTGATTTATCTCAGATCCAATCTCAGAGCGGTTGGGGATTCATCTCAGATCCATTCTCTGAGCGATTGGCGATTTCGATTTTGATTTCGAAGTTCTCTCTCTCTCTCTCGATTTCGAAGCTCCACCGCCTTCACCATCTGCACCGGCGAGGGGAGCGAGCACCATCATCTACTAAGGTGAGCACCACCTGATTCCTGCATTAGGGCTTTGGCGATGCATTGATTGAAGCGTCGATCATCATCGCTTTTACATTTATTGGTAATTATTCCCAGACTATTTAAAAATAATAATTTATTTTCTATATTTTTAGTGTTGTATTTGGGTTTACAATCAGTGTTTTGAAGGAGTTAAAAAAAAAAAAAAAAAAAAAAACCTGATAAATCTAGTTGTAGTGATAGACAAATTTTCTTCTAAAAATCTGGTTCATTTTCAGCATTTTCATTATTAAAGGACAATGTTGATTTGGTTGTTGATTTTCGTTTGTGCAGAGAAGGATCGAGAATTGGGGGAAGCCTTAGAGAGAAGGCAGTTGAAGAGTTTCTGTTCTATATGCATTCTCTCTTCTGTGTAATTGCCATTCTATATATATTTTTTAATATAAATAAATGCTAGTCTCAATTCATCTGAATTGGTCAACTCTATATAACTTACAATTAGTCAGATTTGTATTTTCCAGCAGTGTTAGGAGAGTGAGCGTGACAAGCATGTATGAAGAGCATTCAGTGGCTTGTTGATGAATAAAAGACATTTCTTACAAAGAAAACAGGGCATGCATTTTCCCATTTGGGGGGTATTTAGCTGGACTAGATAAATAGAAAAACAAATATGGCAAGATAAATATAATTGAGATGATGCTAGTGATGTATGGGTGATGACACAAGTTATAAATGCCAAATATGCTGTACTATTAGATTTTGTTTTTGTAATGCTTCAAACACTACATATGGCTGAGGTTGGTAGAATTGTATTGCATTCTTTGGCTCTCTCTTTATTTTGATTGTGTACTACTATACAGTATAATTGACATCTTTTACTTTTTCACAACAGAAAAGATATTACCAGTTGTCCGAAAACAGCATTTATTGCTTTGCACGTTGCTTATATGCAATGCTGCTGCCATGGAGGTACATATATTATGACATGTTGAAACAAGCTATTTTTAATAACATGTATCGTAAAGTACTTGATGTTTTTAGATGTTCTTTTTGTCAGACACTTCCCATATTTCTGGATAGTCTGGTTACTGCTTGGGGTGCCATCCTGATTTCAGTTACATTGATACTTCTGTTTGGAGAGGTGAGGTATTTATCTTAGGTAACATTTCTTTAGAAGAGAGCAATAAATTTTGGAACAAGTGGACATCTGTTTGAATTTGCAGTGCAATTTATGGTTTATTAGGGTATTCGTGCCCGATTGTACCTACTTAAAACTGATTTCTTATCCCTGCAATTTGCTACATGGGCAATTGAGGTGGGAATGTGTCTGCCCATCTGTTCTGATAGAAAAAGTGCTTATTAGAAAACTTGAGTTATGTTCTTGTAGCATGGATACATTTTCTAAAGAAGTGCTTTTAGAAAACTCAAATCTATTTTTCGCATCATGATGTTTCAATTTTCCTGGTTAAATCAGCATGGTGAAAACACTAGTTGATTTGCATGGTAATGAGGTAAGTAGACACATTTGTGAAAGTATTATGAACTAACGACATTATTTTTATTTTATTTATGATGCAATTTGGTCCATCCCCCTCCCATGTCCCTTCCTGCCCACCCACCCACCCACCCACACCCAAAAGAAAAAAAAAGGTCTCCAAATGAGGAATCCTTAAAACATCCATCCAATACTCCTCCTTTTTTCCTACAAAATGTGCTGCTTGCAGGAATTTTAATTTTCTCGTCTACAAAAACGTCTCCCGAAGTTAATGTTATCCCATTTTTATTTTTCACTTCAAACTCCATTGCAAAGAGCTTCTTTTTCCTAATGTTTTATCTTGTGACTTGATAGTCTTCTGATTACCTGTAAACAGGCTGGAAAAGGTGGAGAACTCACACATGATGGGACAACAATTATTGCTGGAGCCCTTGGGCTTACTGAGAAAACAGCCAGTGATGCCATGACTCCCATATCTGACACTTTTGCTGTTGATATCAATGCCAAGCTTGACAGGTGTTGCATGCTTTGGAAAACTTTTGAATAGAAGGTTTACTTGAAGTCTTTTTTAACTTTGTTCTGATCATATATATGATGATGCTTGATATCTAATAGGGAGCTGATGAATTTAATTTTGGAGAAAGGGCATAGAAGAGTGCCAGTCTACTATGAGCAACCTACAAACATAATTGGACTTGTTTTGGTAAATTGTTTGTTTGTGCTTCATGTAATTTGAAAATAAATTGTTTATTTTGTCACTCTTTGGTGAATGATCATTTTTCAAGTGACTTTAGTTTATTAGTATGCTCATTTTTTAAACTTGACATGCTGTTTTAGAACCATCTCTGCTCATTTTCATTTTCTCTTACCCTCCTGCTTCACTCCGCCCTATCTAGAAAGCATATCTCATAGTTTGGGACCTTTTAGACTTTCATGCAGAAAAATTCTTTCTTTTGGTAAAGTACATGCAGATAAATTCTTGTGAGAGTCTGACATGAGAAGTTTTCTTGTGATTTTTACAGTGGAAAATAAGCTATAAAAAGATTTTGGCTCCTTATTTTGTTCTTGATGCAAAAGATGTATACACAAGAAGAGTTGAGAAGATATATTATGAATTTATTGCAGTATTATACCTTCAAACATAGTATTAAAACCTATGATGCATGCAAAAAAGAGGTAAAGGAAATTAAAATTTACTTTGATTTTGTTTGTGTGTTTATTAGCTAATTGAGTGATTAGTAGTTAAGTACTATGGATCAATTAGCAACCTTGTCCTTTCCAACTTGAGCCAGTAATATAAAAATTTTAGGAAAAGTATAGGCATTCCTGAATTACTTCTTTTATCCTTGTGTCATATAATGGTCCTATCATGCTAGACTCCTGAATCTAGTATGAATATATTCTTATCTCTATGTTTCAAGTTGTCTGCTCCTATACCCACTCTTTTCTCTTCCTATCCATATTTGGTTACTGCCCTTTCATGTCACTGCACGCATTTGTCTCTAATTTTGTGAATAACCTTAAAGTATAAAACATAGTAACCACTCCTGGATCATTGAGAACATGAGAAATAAGCTAATAGGCCTGCTGAAGGACTGCAACTTTACTTTTTTATGGCCGTAAGATTTATAATTGTCTCTTACTGCTCAATTGGGTTAACTATGAAGCTCATTGAATGGTTTAGAAATTTCATATAGTTGGCGATTCTATTCTTTAAAACCTTTATCTAGAAAGGAAGCAATTGCCTGTTTGTTGTTTCTAAAATCAGCTTTTAAGAAGCGAGAAAACAAGTATGGAGGATGATGATGAGGTTAGTTTCCAACCTTCTACTACTCTGTTTTCTTCTTTTTTCTCTGTTTTTTTAATTTTCAAAATGAAAATATTCCTCTTGCTATGAAGAATTTATTAAATTTTTTTTTACAGTTTGGTATTTTGTGTGTGTGTGTGTGTGTGTGTTGTGTGTGTGCAGGGTGAAAATATTCCCACATGATAGTTTTTTAGGCTTACATTTGAATTCAATGTTTCATAATGTATTCTTGTGTCTTTGGGTTGAATTTTCACCATACGTTTTCTCCATGACCAAGCTAGACAATGTTGAAGTTAAAAACCCTGATGTATGTCTACTGTTGATAATAAATATCTCAACTTGGCACATTTCCTATGTGCTTCATTTATTTTCTATTTATTTTATTGAAGTCTGATGTTGCAACATTGGGTTTATGATGCTTGATCTTGTTCCTTGACCTTTATTTGATGATACATCATAGATTGTGAATCCAGCTTTTATTAAAATTAATCTTGTGATGTACCAGCCTGCCAAGTCATCAGCCATCTAAAGATCTCCAAAACTGGAAACTGCTTTTACTCTGAGATGCTTTATTTCACAGTCATTTTTCTGTCATTTTTGTAACTATGCTCCTGTTATGTGTGATTTTATTTTACACTATCATTGCAGTTATGTTTCTTTGCACCCACTATTTTGCTAATCTACTAATACCTTCTGGCAGTCTGAACTTGAAAACTTGTCGTTCCTGTACTCAAATGCTCAAGATTATGCTAAAGCCAAGAGAAGAGTTGCAGAACTCTATAAGAAACATGAGAAGGAACTCATAGAGGTGTATTTTTATTTGTTTTTGTGAAATTTTAATGAGAAGGAACTCATAGAGGTATAAGAAACATGAGAAGGAACTCATAGAGGTATATTTTTATTTGTTTTTGTGAAAACTTATCGTTCATGTACTCAAATGCTCAAGCTCTTCTCATTGTGTTAGGCAAACAAAATTTTAATGAAGAAGATTGAGGATGATCAGTTCCTAGACCTTATGACTCTGAAAACTGAAGTTCGATTTGCTTGTAAGGAGCCTTACAGGTATCAGTTCCTAGACCTTATGACTCTGAAAACTATTTTGTTCTATCTTTTTGACATATCATTGTTAATTTGGTTGTACTAGCGACTCTCTTTTAGGAGAACACCAATTTTACCTATTCTGCTGTATTGTTGTTCTTGAGTTAGGTCTCACAGATTCATTCAATAAGAATTTACTGATGAAATGGAAAGGAGGCATTTCTAGTCAATTACTAAATTTCTTTTTCCTGATGCTCTGTCTCTTTTAATCTTTATATGGTCATTTTTTTGATCTGTTTGGTTTTCTTCTCAGGTATGTTTTAAAATCAGAAAATCCGAAGAATGGCTCGAGTTACTATTGCACTGAGTGTGTTGGTTTTGCTAATGGCAACTTTGATCATCTCTGTTGGATCTATGAGATCTTCGTGGCACAATCACCGCTACAAGGGAGGTTAGTGTATTACGATATAATAATTCACTTTTTCTGAAGACTCTTGACTAACATTTTTTGGTTCAAATTTGCATGATTGTTTAAGCTGGGAAAATGGTTATAATTTTGTATTTAAAGTTTATAGGTAGGAAAATGAGAAATAAATGCCATGTTTGTAGTGTATACTGGCTAACCAGATATTTGATGAAGTCCATAAATTAGTAGATTTCTTTAGTATTTATTGAAGTTGGTTATGTGGATTGATTGACTTGTATACGTGCTATTCTTTTCAGGCAGAAACTTCCTTTTTCCATATTGATTCTTCACATGACCTTGGAGTAATTTTCCATGTGCATGGATTTAGACCTTCGATTCTGAAATTCCCACGTACAGAAACATTTAGTGGAATTGCCAAGTTCAGTGGAACAAAGTTCTCTCTATCTGAAATGATTGCCTTTGATCCTGATTTATGTGATGGTAATTTATGTTAACTTGTGGTTTCCTTCAAGTGATTATATTTTGATAAATTCATTAACAGCGTTAATGTTACTTCATTCTAGGTCCTATAAATGTTACTGTGGAAAAGGTGATGGATGCATTTTCTAGGGCTCGTGAAATATGCATTTTTGTTCCATATTTGTTACATAATTGTACTGGTTTTCCATTAATTATTTCTGACTCTGCTAATGATATGAAAGGGCATGGATGTGTCATTCCTTCCTGTTATGATTTGGTAGAGAAGGACTGTCTTCTAGGCAGGAAAGATGGTCTGGGTCTTCTATCTTCCTCTTTTGTGCATACCATGCAAATGTTACCTTATTTGAATTATTTTGATGTTGTTGACTTGCTACTTTTAATCCATCCAGCTATTTAATGAGCTATGCTAGTCCACATCACATAATAATTCCAAAACACATATTCTGGGCATACTAAAAAGTAAGCACGATCCTTTTTTATAAGAAATGTCATAGTCACCAGATATAAAGATCTGTTATATGTATCATGTACCTTTCTACTGATTAGCTGATTGCTTGCAACCCATCTCATGAGTCGTCACCTCGTGATTTACCATAAACGAACAAAATTTAAATTTAATCTGGTATTGAGGACAAAAAAGTTTTGCATTTGTTTCTTGAACATTATCCACCTTGACAGTTACTTTGGTAGCTCTGGTGTTAGTGGTGCTATACCTTCAACATTTGCTGCTCTACGAAATCTGCAGACAGTGTAAGAGCTTTCTCAACTATCCTTTTTGCATATCTGAGAAACTAAAATATTGTGTTTAGACTAAAATATTGTTACTCTTTTCATTGTGCACTTGAAACATACTCAATATTAATTAACATTTTTTTTCCTTTATTATAGTTTTATTGGTTATGAGTATTACCAAATTATATAAGTCCATCCTTATAATTTTTAATTTTTTTTTGAAAATTATATTACCTGCCCCTTGTTAACAATCATTTTGAAGGTAGAATCTCCATCCATCTCTGAGAACCTCCATTATTTTCATATAATTCTGATTTTTTCTCCAACCCGAAACATTGGCTTAGTATTATTAGAGGTTAGGATGGCAATGAGGCAGGTATGAGTCTTTGACCCCTACCCTCCTCCACCTTTGTTTAGTGAATATTGGACCTTATCCGCCAGACTCTCCTCTCCCCCATCCTCGGCCCTCCCCACATAATATAATCTAGTCTCCGACCCTACTTGCCCCGTTTAGTGTTATGTCTTATATTTTTAGTATTGAATATTAATAATGTGGTTTTGATAGTTCTAGATGGCAATGATTTAACATTGATTTAAGTGTGCGATCAGAGTCAAGGAAGAAAGAAAAGAGCTGCAATATACAATAAAACAGAGAATAGAAGAGAAAAAAATCTTTAAAATCATTTTTTAATTATGTAATTTATATGTCAGGTTTTTTATAGTATGCATAATTGGGTCGGGTTACCCTCCCCAAACTCATTTTATTAGAATCGGGGAGGGTTGGGAACTGCTGGGTCGGGGATTTTTTTGCTATCCCTAATCAGAGGACTGTTTTTGGCATGAACCACAACTTGACTCGCCGATACACCTGTTTTTTGTGTAGGTCTTCAAAGGCAACAGATGTGATGAAACCAATTTACAGAAGCACAGTTCCAGTGCTCAAAGGAGAAAAGTTCAGCATGAGAATATTGGTATGTTAAAAAAATCATTTTGCGTAGTAAATAATAATTTGCTGCCTAAAATCCTAAAATTTATCAAAAATAAAATTTGGATTATTAAAATGTGGGGTCATTTTTAATTTAGGTGGATCACTCGATAGTAGAAAGCTTCGCTCAACGCGGGAGGACGTGCATAACTTCGCGGATATATCCAACGAAGGCCATCTATGAGGATGCAAAAATTTTCTTGTTTCAACAATGCTATTGAGGCCAACATCATAGCCTCCCTCAAGATTTGGCAAATGAACTCTGCATATATTCATTCCTATCCTACTGAACTCATCATGTAAAAAAAAAAAAAAAAAAAACCACTTCTAATGCTCAATCATGCCTCTCCATTGCTCTCTACTTCAGATTGTGTCCTGTCATTTTATCATCATTTTGTGCAGAAAAAAAGAAAAAAAAATGTAGAGTAGAGCATGAATTGATCTAGTATTATATTTACCTAAATTTAGTCAATATATTATATATTTTTCATCTTTATAAAAGGTATTTTTTTTGAGTTAAATCTCACAGAATTAGCACAAATTTTTTTTAAAAAAAAAAATGAAATTATAACGGCGTTTTTAAACGTCACTATAGAATACCAACGGTTAAATATTGAAAATAAAAATGACTTATCACGGCGTTTTTAAAACATCGCTAAATGAGTAGTGACGTCATTGTACAATTATGCAGCACATTTAGCGGCGTTTTTAAAAACGCCGCATATACTGATATAGCGACGCTTTTAAAGCGTCATAAAGTTACAGCGACGGCCGCATCTTCGGTGTTTGGTACTAAACGTCACAAAAATAATTAGCGGCGTTTTGATAGCTATAGCGGCGTTTTTTAAACGCCACTAAAAGCTCAATTTCCAGCACTGTTAATGCTTGAGCTCAGCTGATTTCCTTAATATTAATTATATTCGAGTTTGGTTTGAAACTTAATAATGAAGAAAAATGCTAAAGTTTGGTTTGAATCTCAATAATGAACAATTTCGGTTTGAAACTTAATGATGAAGTTATGCTCGAGTTTGGTTTGAAACTCAATAATGAAGAAAAAAATTGACTTGAACCTTGAGTGATTCATTTATTAAACGAGTTCAAAAGATTGGTTTGACATTGTTTATATATGTAACAAACTGAGCAGAGTTGAACTCTTACTGAATTTGTTGAACAAGCTTAAAAATTTAATTTGAACTCGCTTATATATGTAACAAGCAGAGTTGAGCTCTTATTGGGTTTATTAAACAAGCCTAAAAATTTAATTTGAACTTGCTTATATATGTAACAAATAGAGCAAGGTTGAACTTTTTTTCATATTGTTACACCACGTAGACAACACAAGAGGGGGGAAATTAAGTTGATAAATATAACTTAAAATAAAATAATTCAATAAAATTAACTTGCTCAAGTAAAATAAAAGAAAGAACATATAAAACATGAGCAATAATGTGTGTGAGCAAATCAAATCAAAGCACAACAGAGTAGCAATTATAAATATAAAGGACAGATAGAGAGAGAAGGCAAACACAAGATTTATAATGGTTCGGTTTCCATCCAAGCTTACATCCACTCCTCAAGGCTTCCCCTCGAGTATTTTCACTATTCATCTAATAGATTTACACCGGCAAGTTTACCGGATACTTGCAAGACTTTTACAACAATAATTTTGTTCCAAAAATCCCAAAATACAAACTCACCAAAACAGCCCATTTTTTGGTGTTATCAAATCTCTCAAGTGTTTCTCTCTCAAACACTCACAATGAAGCTCATGAGTATAACAACCATTTATAGATGATTTGTAGATAAAAAAAAATGCGTAAAGCATTTTGTACGATAAACTCCTAAAGAGTTGGATTTAAACAATTAAAGCTCATAGAGATTAAATGAAAGTTACAGTATAAAATTATTGTATTTTCTCCTCTTTTGGAGATTATCCTCTCTCTCACTTGTAGATGAATGTAGATATTCTATTTATAATCCGTCATCTTCATTTGACCATTGGAGAGCAAATATAGCCATTGGAATAGGAGAAATAGCAGTTGGACAGATTCAAAACACACTCAAAATAAGAATATGGTGAGCCCAAATGAGACAACGATGTGGTCCAATTCACATGGAGATAAGTCATATCTGAATGAAAATTACACGTATAAGCTGTAAAACACATGATGGGATACATAGTCACTTTAATTTTTTTTAAAGTGAATTGTTTTCAGAAAATTTTCACAAAACTCATTTCCAGTAATAAATAATTTGCAAAAATATTTATTTTGTATTTTTCAGAAAATGAAAATGAAAATAAAAATTAAAAACAAAAACATTACCAAACAGTAGTGCAACTTGTGGCAATTACAACCATTAATCAAATGTCAAATGAATGGAACATATCTATTAACCAAATATAGGTCCATAGTGAAAACTTATTCTCTCCACAATGCACAACATAACCCAATTATTTGCTTTGTGAACTCTTTCAAATGTAAATGTAGCATACAAAATAAAAATCCTGCAATTGATCAAATAATGTAAAAATAAAATAAATAAAAAAAGTTAAAATTTTAATAAATATTTCGCATATTCTCATACATGTTTTACATATATATCAACATTACATTTGCAACCAAAAAAAGATTACATGATATTTCTCCAATATTCAACTAAGAGAACCTGTTTCCATACAAACTGTGGCAGGAAGCAGCTAACGTCTGTGTTCTACACTTGAAGCGAAAATCCCAGTAATATTGACAACAGAGTTTGGCAAATCATTTTTCATATGACTCGAGAACAGCATGAGTATCCTTGTACCGCTGGAGCATGTAAGTTTCACATTTGATAGGAGGAAACCTGGTGGAAAAGAAGCAGTAAAAAATAGAGAAACTTCACGAAAACAAAGAAGTCGAGCATATCCTTTATGCATTTTTATTAATGCAAAAAGGTTTTAAATTTTAATTAGACACCAGCTCAGTTATCCAGGGAGCCTTTAAATGCATCCCAAAGATATTGTTGGACATCCCAAATTCGGTATTTTTTTTCAAATTTCACTATATCCCCTTATCGTTTGAGGCCGGATCACTTTACCCACATGTGATTTAAATATAGGCATATTTGCCCATTCTGGTTTGGACTAAATTGCAATCTAACATCCGTTAACGTTAATTCTCTTTATCTTTGATATTATACACTTAATTTTAAATTAATCACAAATTTTATTAATTAAACCATCTATATTTGAATCACAGATAGGTAAAGTGCCCCAAACTCAAACCACAAGGAGGAAAAGTGAATTTTTCCCCTTTTTTTAATACCATTTTACCTCTATGTTAAATTACAAAAAAAGACAACCCTAAACTAGCTCCGGCTAGACCCTCCCGCGTCCCCCAACCCCCTACCCACCCTTGGTACCACCTTGAAGGCTCATCTACTCCATCTCCTCTTTCCTCCCCCCACTTAAGCAACTCCCCCATGGCTCCCCCCTCTGTTGCCCACCTCCTACCCATTTTCTCTATCTCTCCCTTGGCGATGGTGGGTGATGTGGTTTGGATTAGGGTTTGAGGAAAAGATCAGGAGAGGGCTGTGGGGTGTTGCAGAGAGGTGGGGGGCATCAAGAAGAAAGGAGAGGGGTGTATTGGGGAGCATGGGTAGGGGCAGTAGGCGGTGGGGAGAGAAGGGGAGGGAAATGAAGGGGTGGTGGAGGTGGCACTAGTGCGCTGGGTGGCTGGCCCATAGGTTGGACGGGTGCGGGTACGGTGGGAATTAATTGGGGTGCTCAAAGAAAATCAACAAAATTTAAATTCGAGAATAGGGTGTCCAAAGGAAGGGGGATCCAACCATTGTTTGGGAGTACAATTAGAGGTTCCCACTTGTCCACATATGTTGCACGTAATTATGACGTTAATGGTCCTCACGTCATTGTGTGGGTGATAATTAATTTGTGATCATGCGTACTCAGATCAGCTGCAGTTATCGATGGTTAATGTGTGTTCATACTTAGATCAATGCAGGTATGAACAGTTTATCCGTGTTCAATTGATACTTACTTGGGAGGGTTCTCTTGCGATTGGCAGGTGGGCAAGCATTCAACCAGACAATCATGATTAGGCTCCACAAAGTATGCAATCTGCTCAATGAAAAATAATAATAATAATAAGTAAATATAAATAAATCGAATAAAATGAAAACAAAAAAACAAAAAGAGCCATTGTTTATGTTAGACGATAATATTGCATAAGAAGGCAAAATTTTCATTATCAACATCCCTTGTAGGCTATGCAATTAGAGAAAATTCAAAAGCTTCTAAAGGGGCCTTACAGAATATCTCTCCTGACCATTACCCAGCACTCGATGCAACGTGGACCTGGATAAAATTAAGCAAGTGAACACAGATACCCAAATACCATAAAATTATAATCCGAACACTCAGACCACGTACTAGAAAAATTGGCATTCATGGTGGTGGCAATGAGAAATTATTGTTCTGGAATTTTTGCTCTAAAGAAGGCAATGTCCCATATCGTACTCAATATTATCTCACAGTAAACAACTGAAAAATAAATAATAATAATAATAATAATCCGACTGATTGTCATGAAGCTACAAAACCATCATTTAGGAACTTTGGCAAATGCACATTACCTGAAAATACAGTTGCTCCAGCGCTCTAGCATGTCACCAAGATTCACTATAAATGCTCTGAAAGTTAGATTTCAAACATCAAGACAGTAAGAAAATGCTAATAATATAGTAAAAGATTCATTCTACATCAAATTGTAGCATCTAAATGTAATATATGGTCCCTTTCATTTAACCTCAGCGCATGATCACAAAAGCATGTAGAAAACTTACACTAGCTCCAATAAAGGTGTCTAATATTGTCCAGAATTATGTAAAGTTTTCTTCCTTTCATTTTTTGATAACTAAAAACCAATCCTAGGCGGTGCCTTTTGAACCAATCAAGTCTCTGAAGATTCTATTTACTAACCCTTTTAATGGTGATACAAATTCCCACTTCTGAGGTTTAGCATCCTTATCCTTGCATATCTGTAATAAATTAAAAGGATCACAATCCCTTTCTCACAAAATATATTAGAAATGCAATTCAAATTCTTAACTATATCAGTACTTGGAGACCATAGACGTCATCTGTTGCCAAGAGCGTTATCAAACCAAAATCAGAATGTGCACCTGCTCCGTATATTCCCTTCATCAAATCAGAAACTCTACCTGAAGAATAACCAAACACTTGTCATGATACAGGTGACATCAATTACATTAGAATTCCATGATCTTCAATTTAATTTTCACCTTCATAGTGTAGCAGACGCAAGGTTGCATTAGCCTTCCCAAGCATTTCTTGTCTATCAAAAAAGTCAACCTCGAGGTTAAGTGCAAGAGCTATGATCCTTGAAATTGCTTTTGCCACCTCACTAGCATGCATATAAAAGATACATGAGGAAAATGAGACAAAAATCTATCAAAAAATCATATGAACAATGTCATATATATGAAACTGAAAGCATGAAATCATGGCCGAACAAGTCACAAGGCTTAAATGGAATGATAGGTAATTGCTATTTTTCTACAAATGAATTTCTAGTGGGAAATGAGAACAACTCCCAATAGAACAACTATATGGATTAGTTTCATACATGTCCCAATTTAACAATGGTGTTTAGAATATACCTCAGTGGCTAAAACAATTCATTCAACCTAATTCTTTGTTATTATTCCTCAAGTTATGCAGCATATTTTATGCTAATTTGCATCACCAAAAATGTATCAAAATATAAAAGACCTTAAGTGATTGGGAAAACATGTAAGAATTGAAGTTAAAAAGTCTGGAGAATATAGATTAAAAAGCAATACATGCCAAGTTTTCGTAATGAAAATATATATAAATATGAATCTTCATGGTCTTAGAATATTATTATCATCCATCACCATAAAATTTTCATGGCAAGGGATGAGCTCGTATAATTACAACTGACAAACTTGTTAACCAAGCTTTGCAGGACCCACCAGACTGTGCCGTCAAGACCAGATGGGATAAAGGTATGAGTTCTCTCCTGCAGTTTTTCAGTCTATGCTCTTAGCTCACTTCCCTAAGCCTTTCTTTAGTATATATGGAACTTCCAATATTGGATATGAAGTTATCCTTCCCATAATGTGATATTTTCCAAGATTTATTAGTCTAATGCAATACTTTTAAATTGACAATAGGGTATTCATATTAGATAACAATGAGAAAATAATATGATGCAGCATTTTTGATTAGACACCAAAACAAGACAAGATAATTCTATTTGCTGCATGGAGAGTTATAATGTTTGATACAAAGCAGCAAATACATCTGCCAGTAGTATATGAAGTTCATCACAAAAAGATTAAGCTTGAACAAAACTTACAGTGCCTCTCTATGATATTTCTCCATAGTTTCCCTCCATCCAGGCAAGATATCTTTCAAATGGCCAAAAGACCAAAGGGGTTAATACTGATTACAAAACCAATACCACATAGAATGCTCAAATGCTTAAATCACATCAAGTTGAATTAAGCTCTGATGTGTGTGTGTGTGTGTGTGTGTGAGAGAGAGAGAGAGAGAGAGAGAGAGAGATGATTGGGACATGGCATGAACTAGTCATACTTCGCACTTTCTTAAGACTTGAATGGATTTTGTAGCTTACCAGAAGGGGGCCAGACATTTGGTCCGTATAATAGCTTTTCTATGTCAGGATCGTTTTCAGGTACTTCTATTCCAATGTTATATCCCTCCTTATAATCTCCTATATCCGTAAAATAGGATAATCAATATTTTTGTTTTTTATGAAACAAGGATCTCTCTATTATAATTAGTTTAAATTTAAACAACAATAAATCAAGAAAAATGGATCAACTGGAAGAAGAAAAGAATGGGATAATATAAAAAATAAAACAATGTGGGTGGCATCTCAAAGTAGGAAGGAAACAATATAATTATGTAAACAAGAACATATATGAATGCATATAGGCTCAAGTTTGTTTGAGGCCTAAGGCATAAAAAACATAAATGAAGCCTTTTTAAGATTTTCATTTGAAATATATTTTTCTTTTCTTTTCAAATGCAAAATTACAAATTACATTCAAGTTTTCTAACATATCATTTGTAATTGATATTGTGGTAGTTCACTTATTGTTTCTTATGACTTAATCAATCTTAGGTTGAACTTTATCCATTTTAATTTTTTTTTCTTTGCAATGCAACTGTTATAGACAAAAAAAAAAAAAAAAAAACAAGGCCCAATTAGTACACATTAATGTATGTTTGGGAGGGGAAATTTTATAATCGTGGATGCATTAGAAATTTTAGTTTTCTTTAATTATTCAATATATCAATTGAAGTGCTCCCTTCAGCTTGCAAAACTTAATTTAAAACTTTCAATTCCCAAAACAAATTTAAACATTGATATCATCTTGTACAAAAATTCCAAATGCAAATTTAAGACAACTATCCCTACTTTTTTAACAGTTAATGTGATTGCAAATTTATATTTATCATATTAAACTATATAAAAGTGAGGCCTCTTACTATGTGGGGATGTTAGGCGGAAGTCTAATTTTCCTAGCACTCAAGCCACTTCTTGACAGGCATGATCATACAAGCACAATATATACATATATATACACATACATGTCATGCACATACCAAGCTATACAATAGATGTCAACTTGTATTAAAAAAAAACATCATATTGATCTGATATTCACTTTTGTGCTTATTGCTAAAAAGTAGTGTGACTCTAGAAAAATGATAGCAGAACAAACCATGTATTTGATTGACAGGATCGAAACGTTCATTGAAAAAGGGAGTGTAACCTCGATGTTTCTTGTTTCTAAGAACCTTCATTTTCTCACTTACTGGTAGATCAAAAAAACTTTTGCTTTGGTAAAAAACCTCATCCATAAATTCCTGGCTGATTCCATGATTGATCACATAGAAAAACCCAGAATCCAAACATGCCTGTAGAAAAGAGAGGAAGCAAAGGATAAGCCAGGATATAAAAACCAATTAACAAAAAACGGTGTGTGTGTGTGTGAAAAAGAGAGAGATTAAAATAAAACAATATGGTACTTTATGGTTAAAAAAAAAAAAAAAAAAAAAAAAAACTAATAATGACATTGCAGTCAAAAGCTCTTGATCATCCACATTTGACTATACAGAAAATTGACTAATTTTTGTAAATGTTAAGTTTAAAAGAGAAGCATAAAAAATGATATTTTATCCTAAATTCAATTCATAAATGGGATTTCAATATTTGATTCAATAGGTTGTTCACAGTACTATTTGGGTTGGTTAAAATAAGTTTTCTATTTTTTCCATAGTTCAAAACCCATAAAAATTCGGAAATTTTACTTTGCTTTCCCATAATCCAAACAAATAGTGGCATAAGAATCAATTACAGTTTATACCCCTACACTTAACATTCAATCTCACTTTACCCTTGACCTTTTAATTGTTCCGGTCAATCCCTAGACTTTGAATCAAGTTATAATTTGGCCCCACATATACAAGCATCATTTCAAAACGAATAGAGAATAATCACAAAAATATTCATTACAGTTAGCACCCTTATATTTTTACCGCAATCTCACTTTAGTCCTTCCGCTCTAGCTCTTACAATCCAGGTACGTTACTAAAATCTCACACTTTTAGATCATCAATTTGGATAGACATTTCAAAAAAAAAAAAAATTTGAAATATAAATGAAATATAGTTATATTTTCACCTACCATTTGGATTTCTAAATCTATATCCAAGTTAATTTTTGAGTTAATTTTTCAAATGCTATTATAAGATTGAGCCTAATTGCAACTTGACTCAAAATAGAGTAGTTGAGTGAGATAATTAAAAGTTCAACGGATCAAATGAAATTGACGGCAAACTATAAGATGCAACCTTATATTTTTACCACAATCTCAGTTTCGTCCTTCTATGCTAGCCTAATCATCTATAATATACTTATACTAAAATCTCAGTTTGTGGGTAAAGTATAGGATGCAACAGTGTAAATTTGCCAATAAGATCCCAAGTTGAACACCGCTTGTAATCTGATCGTGCTTAAAGCACCAAACATCAACAATCGGACATGTTATTGGATGGTTGTATTGTGTGGATTGTGATTGATCACGTGACGCCACACACCAACTAATAATTTTTCGATCCGTATATAATCAATCAATCAAAAAAACCAGATATATGAGAAAGAGAGAGAGAGAGTGTGTGTGCCTGTCTGAGTAAAGAAACAGAGTTATGAATGTCAGGGCTTGAAAGATCGATACAATTGAGTGCAGGGAAGTTTTCAAAATCTCGAGGAGCTTCAAGAGCTTCGTTCGTCAAATTCTCCATTTCTAAAGATACGAGGTTCTGATGTTTCCTTACCGATATTATCAATCAACTAAGGGTAAATAACACTCGTACTCCTCTGTTTTCTTGCAATATCACTGCCACCCCCTTTTATAATTGAAAGAAAAATGTTTGGGAGCACTAGAAGGAGCACTAATGATGTGGCAGTGGGCCCACTCTCTATGCTTTTTTTTTTTTTTTTTGCCATTCCCAATGCATTAGTGCTATTAGTGATGTATTTTTTAGTGGTCTAAATCATTGTTGTATATAAATTATGTTTTTTAAGATTTTTTATAAAAATAATTTAACAATCTTATCACTCGTCATAGTGTATGGGAGAAGTTGAAAAGGGTACTGCAATAACTATACACAGATTGTATCTATAATTATTTGTATAAAGGGATTTTAAATGCTGATTAGGAAGTTTTGACCAAATCAATAAATGCAGGCATGTGAAAAGACATGTGAATTGAAAAAAGTTAATAAATGCTGATTAAGGGATTTTGACAAAATCAATAAATGCTGAGTTTTTTTTTAAATAAAAAATAAAAAATTTAGAAAATTCAGACTGGGATATTGAAGCTCCCACAGGCCTTGGGGTTAAAAACCCCCTTTTGCTTAATATATTGTACTAGCATATTACTCGTGCTATGTACGAGTATAAATAAATAATTAAAAATTAGTTTTTAAATTAAAATAATAATATAAAATTTATTTGAAATATGTTGTAAAAGTGATTTATAATCAATTAAATTTTATTAATTTTTATTAGAGTTACACTAAGAGAAGATTTTTATTCTAATGTTATTAATTGTATTTCCTAAGTTCCTAATAAAAATCTGCATGTAATAATTTAATTGGTAAAATTTAAATAATAAATTACAAAAATTTTATTTACAATAAAATATAAATACATTTCATTTTATAAGTTTCATAATTTTAATTTTAGTAATAAATTATATTTTTTAATATACTAATTTTTTCTTATTTTTTAAAACCTAAAAATTTGTTTACTTAAAATTGTTGTTATAACTCTTATGTGAAAATGGATTAAAATTGACTTGTGGTGTTGGACTAAATATTATAAATGACCTAAAAGCTAATTGACTGAATATTTAGAGTTATGCTAGGGACCCCAAACAAATTACCAAATTTTCTACCAAATAGCATTTTCCGAATATTTATGCCAATGTGACATTTGCCTAGTCATTAAAAATTGTCTTGATTGTTTAAAATTATCTTTATCAGTTTGTAACCGAGATAAGTTAGTTTGAGAGTTTCAATATTAGATTAAATATTAAAAATGAGTCTAGAAAATTTAGTTTGAGTCGATTTTTTTTTTTTTCCAACAATTCTTGGTTTAAGCATATAATGCATTTTATTTTAAAAACTCAATATAATAATTTAAAAAAAAACAATAATCTTAATGTTTAGGGTGCTTTTTGTCAATCAATAAAAAATATTTATAAATATTAAGAGAATTACATTTGAACAAATTCTAACATAAATTTTTTACTTTAAAACTCTAAGACCTACACATTTTGTTTGATTCCATCTGCATCACTAATCTTTGGAGGTTTAATGATTTTTTTTTTTAATGGAATGTCTGTTCGCTATAATATAGATATATAGATTGGAATATCGATGCATATAAAATTATTAAACATTAAGAAAAAAAAAACTATGAAAGCTGTAGATTAATTCCTATATTTTAGTGGTATAAAAATTCAAATTTATATTTTAGTTAACTTTCCTTCTCAATTTCTAAATTTAAATTTTTAAATAAATTAATTAACTTTCTTTTTGAAATGTGTAAATCAAGGCATGAAAGTTATTTAAAATTTTAAATAGATTAACTAACTTTCTTTTTAAATTTAAATTTGTAAATGAATTAATTAACTTTCCTTTTAAAATGTGTAAATTAAGGCGTAGAAGCTATTTAAATTTTAAATAGATAATTAACTTTCCTTTCATATTTAAATTTTTAAATGAATTAATTAACTTTCCTTTTGAAATATGTAAATCAAGGCATAAAAGTAATTTAAATATTTAAATAGATTAATTAGCTTTCCTTTAAAATGGATTAATTACTATTTTTTTTAGATTTGTTATAAAAATAATTTAACAATCCCATCAGTAACCATAGTGTATGGGAGAAGTTGAAAATGGTGTTTCAGTAACTATGAGAGAAGTCAAAAAGGCTTGTGTATTAGAAAAAGTCAATAAATGCTGAGTTTTTTTTTTAAACCAAAAAATTAGAAAATTAAGATTAGGATATTAGAGCTCCCACAAGACTTGTGGGTTAGAAACCTCATTTTTCTTATATAATACTAGCATATTACTCATGCTATGCACAAGTATAAATAAATAATTAAAAATTAGTTTTTAAATTAAAACAATATTATAAAATTTATTTGAAATATGTTGTAAAAGTGATTTATAATCAATTAAATTTTATTAATTTTTATTAGAGTTACAATAAGAGAAGATTTTTATTCTGATGTTATTAATTGTATTTCCTAAGTTTCTAATAAAAATCTGCATGTAATAATTTAATTGGTAAAATTTAAATAATAAATTACAAAAATTTTAATAATAAATTACAAAAATTTTATTTACAATAAAATATAAATACATTTCATTTTATAAGTTTCATAATTTTAATTTTAGTAATAAATTATATTTTTTAATATACTAATTTCTTCTTATTTTGTAAAACCTAAAAATTTGTTTACTTAAAATTGTTGTTGTAATTCTTATGTGAAAATGGATTAAAATTGACTTGTGGTGTTGGGCTAAATATTATAAATGACCTAAAAGCTAGTTGACTGAATATTTAGAGTTATGCTAGGGACCCCAAACAAATTACCAATTTTCTACCAAACCTCTCACATGGGTGTGGGACCCACACACATTTGATTTGTGTGGATCCCACACCCATGTGAGAGGTTTGGTAGAAAATTTGGTACTTTGTTTGCGGTCCATAGCATTTTCCGAATATTTATGCCAATGTGACATTTGCCTAGTCATTAAAAATTGTCTTGATTGTTTAAAATTATCTTTATCGGTTTCTAACTGCGATAAGTTAGTTTGAGAGTTTCAATATTAGATTAAATATTAAAAATGAGTCTAGAAAATTTAGTTTGAGTCGTTTTTTTTTTCTTCTAACAATTCTTGGTTTAAGCATATAATACATTTTATTTTAATAACTCAATATAATAATTTTAAAAAAAACAATAATCTTAATGTTTAGGGTGCTTTTTGTCAATCAATAAAAAATATCTATAAATATTAAGAGAATTACATTTGAACAAATTCTAACATATATTTTTTACTTTAAAACTCTAAGGCCTACACATTTTGTTTGATTCCATCTACCTCAATAATCTTTGGAGGTTTAATGACTTTTTTTTTTTTTTTAATGGAATGTCTGTTTGCTATAATATAGATATATAGATTGGAATATCGATGCATATAAAATTATTAAACATTAAGAAAAAAAAAACTATGAAAGCTGTAGATTAATTCCTATATTTTAGTAGTATAAAAATTCAAATTTATATTTTAGTTAACTTTCCTTCTCAATTTCTAAATTTAAATTTTTAAATAAATTAATTAACTTTCTTTTTGAAATGTGTAAATCAAGGCACAAAAGTTATTTAAAATTTTAAATAGATTAACTAACTTTCTTTTTAAATTTAAATTTGTAAATGAATTAATTAACTTTCCTTTTAAAATGTGTAAATTAAGGCATAGAAGCTATTTAAATTTTTAAATAGATAATTAACTTTCCTTTCATATTTAAATTTTTAAATGAATTAATTAACTTTGCTTTTGAAATATGTAAATCAAGGCATAAAAGTAATTTAAATATTTAAATAGATTAATTAGCTTTCCTTTTAAATGGATTAATTACTATTTTTTTAGATTTGTTATAAAAATAATTTAACAATCCCATCAGTAACTATAGTATATGAGAGAAGTTGAAAAGGGTGTTGCAGTAACTATGAGAGAAGTCAAAAAGGCTTGTGGATTAGAAGAAGTCAATAAATGCTGAGTTTTTTTTTTAAAATCAAAAAATTAGAAAATTATGATTAGGATATTGGAGATCGTACAAGACTTATGGGTTAGAAACCTCATTTTTCTTATATAATACTAGCCTATCACCCGTGCTATGCACGGGATAATTATAGATATTTTATATTTTTTTTAGATTTTTTTTAATATATAAATTATGTTGTTTAAGATTTTTTATAAAAATAATTTAACAATCTTATCACTAACCATAGTGTATGGGAGAAGTTGAAAAAGGTACTGCAGTAACTATACATGGATTGTATCTATAATTATTTGTATGATGAGATTTTAAATGCTGATTAGGGGATTTTGACTAAATCAATAAATGTAAGTATGTGGAAAGACATATGGATTGAAAAAATTTAATAAATGCTGATCAGGGGATTTTGACCAAATCAATAAATGCTGAGATTTTTTTTAATAAAAAATAAAAAATTTAGAAAATTTAGATTGGGATATTGAAGCTCTCACAGAGCTTGGGGGTTAAAAACCCTATTTTGCTTAATATATAGTATAGATAGATAGCCTATCACACGTGCTATGCACGAGATAATTATAGATATTTATATGTGTTTTAATTTTTTTTAATATATAAATTATGTTTTTTTAAGATTTTTTATAAAAATAATTTAACAATCTTATCACTAACCATAGTGTACAGGAGAAATTAAAAAAGTTACTGCAGTAACTATGCACGGGCTGTATTTATAATTATTTGTATAAGGGGATTTTAATCCATATGCCTACATTTATTTCTAAATAAAAATTTTTCTAAAAAAAAACTCAGAATTTTCTAATTTTTTTTAAAAATTTTTAGATATTGCTAAATAAAAATTTTTATTTAGAATTTTTTTTTCTAAATAAAAAAAAAATTATTTATTTATTTTTTTTATTTTTAACCCCAAGGCTATCTATACAATATCTATACAAATGCTGAGTTTTATTTTAAATAAAAAATAAAAAATTTAGAAAATTCAGATTGGGATATTGAAGCTCTCACAGGCCTTGGGGTTAAAACCCGCCTTTTGCTTAATATATTGTATAGATAGCCTATCACACGTGCTATGCACGGGATAATTATAGATATTTATATGTGTTTTAATTTTTTTTAATATATAAATTATGTTTTATTAAGATTTTTTATAAAAATAATTTAACAATCTTATCACTAACCATAGTGTACAGGAGAAATTAAAAAGGTTACCGCAGTAACTATGCACGGGCTGTATCTATAATTATTTGTAGAAGGGGATTTTAAATGGTAATCAAGGATTTTTACCAAATCAATAAATGTAGGCATATGGATTAGAAAAAGTTAATAAATGATGATCATGAGATTTTGACCAAATCAATAAATGTTGAGTTTTTTTTTTTTTTTAAATCAAAAATTTAGAAAATTAAGATTGAGAGATTGAAGCTCCCACAAGGCTTGGGGTTTAAAAACCCGATTTTCCTTAACATATTTACAGTTAACTATATATGTGAATTGAGATTTTTAAATGTCTTTTTTTTTATTTATTTAAATGTCTTCTTTTTTTCCTTTTTTATATTATATTAAAGTTTAATATTTTGATAATAATCATATGTGTTGAACTTTTCAAGGAATTAAATGTCTTCTTTTTTTTATTATATTATATTAAAATTTAATATTTTGATAATAATCATATGTATTAGATTTTTCAAGAAATTTTTTTTATGCTTGTTCTTAATGCATTAATATTTTGATAATAATTATATGTGTTGGGACTTTTCAAGGAATTCATATGTGTTGGATTTCAAAGAATTTTTTTTATACTTGTTTTTAATGCATTAAAGTGTTATTATGTGGGTAAGACTTGGGGGTTGGGAGAAGTTAATAAATGCTAAGGTTTTTTTTTTTTTTTAAATCAAAAAATCAGGAAATTTAGATTGGGAGATTGGAGCTCCCACAAAGCTTGGGGTTAAAAATCCCCTTTTGCTTAATATATAGTATAGATATTTTGATAATAATCACATGTGTTGTATTTTTCAAGAATTTTTTTTTATACTTGTTCTTAATGCATTAAAGTGTTGTTATGAGATATAATAATCATATGTGTTGGGACTTTTCAAGGAATTCATATATGTTGGACTTTTTAAGGAATTTTTTTTATACTTATTCGTAATACATTAAAGTGTTATTATAAGGATAAGACTTGGGGGTTGTGAGAAATTAATAAATGCTAAGGTTTTTTTTTTTTAAATCAAAAAATCAAAAAATTTAGATTGAGATATTGGAACTCCCACAAAACTTGTGGATTAGAGATAGATATAAATAAATAGATAGATATAGATATAGATATTTATATTTGTTTTAAATTTTTCTTAATATACAAATTATTTGTTTTGGAAAAGGTACTGCAATAATTATGAGAGAAGTCAAAAAGTCTTGTGGTTAAGAGAAGTTAATAAATGCTGAGGTTAATTTGTTTTAAAAAAAAATAAAAAATTTGAAAATTAGGGTTGACATATTAGAGCTCCCACAGGCCTTGGGAGTTAGAAACCCTCTTTTACTTAATATATAGTATAGATAGATACCAATGCACTCATACATTTGAAAATAATGTAACAATTCAGTCCTTCTGTCAGTTGGTTAATTCAATGAATAACGGAACTTCTATTTACACCCCATTAATTATCTCAAGACACACCGTTACTTAATTGACACCTGAGCAATTTTAAAGTTTAATCAATACACACCCCAATATATCATCTTTACCCTTGAGATGTACACACAGTCCTAATTAATTTAGTACACGAGTAATGTTAGAGACTCAAAATTTCATCAAATTTTTTACAAACAACAATGATACAGAACTCTAATTTTAGAGCTCTAATGATGGGCAAAAAAAAATAAAAAATAAAAAAAAATAGACACAAACAGATGGGACCCACCTGTTTAGAGCTCTCATAGAGCTCAACAATTAGAGATCCAAATTATTTTTCTTTTACAAAATATCTCATATTTTTAGCGATGATTATACACGGATCTTTATGCGGCTAGTTGAGTAGAGAAAGACGAGGAAGAGGAAAGAGGATGGGTTGAGAAAATGGGGATTTGGCCTCAGAAACAACAAAAGTTATTATGAGGAATATATTTTAGTTTGTTACCACGTAAAAATATATATATATATATATATAACTATACTATACCAATCATTTCTATGTTATGTGTTTCTAAAATGCATCTAGTGATCATGATTTGCATAAGATTTGATTTTCCTAAATTTAGCTCAAAGTTTGATATATTATTTAAAAAAAGAATTGTGATGCTATAATAAATAATTAAAAAATTGATTGAAGAATTTAACACACTACTAGAGCATTTTCAATCCTTCAGCTTTGAAATTTGATGAAAAAAAAAATTTAAAAACCATTTTCAATTCTTACATTAAATGTTCATCAAATAAAAGGAGAGTTATATTTTTATCATATTGATAATTCATCAATTTAGTTTTGATAAAAATTTTAAGGGCAAATTACATATACCTCTCTCGAGGTTTAGCTAAATTACAGATACTCCCCTGAGGTTTCAAAAATTACATCCCGCCCCCTGAGGTTTATATTTTCATAAAAAATTGCCCCCTGAGATTTATATTTTCATAACAAATTGCCTCCTAATTTGTTATGCAGATATAACCTTCAGGGAAAATTTGTAATTTCTCAAACCTCAGAGGGGTATCTGTAGTTTAGCTAAACCTCAAGGGAGTATATGTAATTTGCCCAAATTTTAAGATAAAACATTGGAGATGATTTTTTTTTTATACCAAATTTATATAACAACTTAGGACTAGAAAAGAACTTTTTAAAAAAATTTAATGAAAGAATTAAAATAATTAACCCTCTAAAAAAATTAAAATAATTGATGTCAAAATAATTTTCTTATTCAAATTTAAAAGTAAATAAAATAGATGAGGTTTGGAAATGTTCTTACAAGTTACATATACTCAGATTGGAGAGATGTTGTCTAACCCAGTGGGTTCACTTTTGGGTTTTATTTTGATAATTCAAATCATTCATATTTTAGAGTTTGTTGAGTATTATCATCCTTACAAAAAAATCAATTTGATTGGATAATGACAATCACGTGTTCGAATTAATTTTGTATAAAAAAAAAAAACTTTAAGAAAGTAAATGATTTATACAAAATTGATTCGAACATGTGTTTTCCGTTATCTAATCAAGTTGATTTTTGCAAGAATGATGTACTCGATGAATCTTAAAATATACACAGTTTGAATTATTAAAATGAAACCCAAAAATTAGTTCAATGAGCTGAATTGAACTGTCTAATCTGATGAAGGACTAGAGACCATCCAATCTCTTCATTTATTATGCTCTAAATAAATGAATTTCTATTTTCTAGTTAAATAGACCGTCCAAGATAGAATTTTTTTTTTTTTTTTTTTTTTTGTGGTTATGTAAGGTATCCTGAGTCAGCTTACACGCACCAGATTAAGTCCCTACAACCCGAACAAGCCTCCCGAAACAGAACTTACGCCCTGCGGTTCGTGACCCCAAGGTATGTATTTGCTGGCTAGGAGATTCAAACCTGAGACCTAGGAGAGAGCAAACCTCTAAGCCCCAGTCGTCATCCACTAGGCCAGCCACCCTATATTTTCAAGAGAGATTTGACACATTGGCAAAGCCCATATCAATATCACACGGAAAAATAATTTAATATTTTTTAAGTCATAATTAAAAAAAATTATAATCAAATACTATATGAAATATAGTTAAACATTTCATGAGTCATAATTAGTGGCGGAGTCAGAAAACTAAATCAGAAAAGGTCGTTATTAATTACAATTACAATTTCAATTTCAATTTTTTTTCCATAACCAACAATAAGAAAATAATAATAATTTTTGAATTAATATTAAGTACAAAAACTTAAATAAATTTTTACAAAAGTATTTCACATAGAATTTTACAATTAATTTTGAGTAAAATCGAAAAGAAAGTATTGTGTATAACAAGTATATCATAGACAATATAAAAAAGGTCATATATTTAAGTCTTAAAATAAATTATATAATGGTAAGGCAAATTATATTTTTACAAAATTTAAGCAAAAATTTCATATAATAGTGATAACACGTTATCATTGATATATGATATCTATCTAATCTATATATTAAGGTCATATATCCCAATCTAAATTTTTTGATTTTTTGATTAAAAAAAAAAAAAACCTTAGGGTGTGTTTGGTAACGTTTACGTTTTCAGTTTATATTTACAAAAATTTTATAAACTGGTTTTTGTTTATTTTTTGTTTATTTTTAAAAAAACATAAACTACAAACGCGTTTGGTAATTGACAAAATGTTTAAAGCATTTTAAAAATATAAAAAAAAAGTGAGAAATGGCAAGTGACGGTGGAAGACGATGGTGGAAAGTGGTGATGGTGGGTGGTGGGTAGCTGGCGATGGCGGGTGGTGGGTGGTGGCAGGTGGGTGGGTGACGGTGGCGGGTGGTGGGTGGTGGTGGTGGTGGTGGTGGTGGTGGTGGTGGTGGCGGCGGCGGCAGCGGTGGTGGGTGGTGGATGGCGGGTAGTGGTGGTGGATGGGTGTGTGACAATGGGGGGCGGCGGGTGGTAGTGAGTAAGTGGTGGTGGCAGGTGGGTGGCGGATGGCTGGTGGTGCCAGGTGGGTGCTGGGTGGTGGTGATGGGTGGATGGGTGACGGTGATGGGTGGTAGCGAGTGGGTGGTGGTGGTAGTGGTGGTGGTGGCGGGGGGTGGTGGGTGGTGGTGGTAGGCGGATGGCAGATGGCGGGTGGTGGTACGTAGCGGCAGGTAGGTGGCGGGCGGTGGTGGTGGTGGTGGTGGGTGGGTGGGTGACGGTGGCGGGTGGTAGGTGGTAGCGAATGGGTGGTGGCAGTGGCGGGTGGTAGGTGGTAGCGAGTGGGTGGTGGCGGGTGGTGGATGGTGGGTGGTGGTAGTAGGTGGGTGGGTGGGTGGCGGGTGGTGGTGGTGGGTGATGGGTGGTGGTGGCAGGTAGGTGGCGGGTGGCTGGTGGTGGTGGGTGGCTGGTGGTGACAGGTAGTGGACGGTGGTGGCAAATGGGTGGTGAGTGGTGGTGGCAAGTTGGTGGCGGGCGGTGGATGGTAGTGGCCGGTGGCAGGTGGATGGCGGGTGGGTGGTGGGTGGTGGTGGTGGTGGTGGCGGTGGTGAGTGGGTGGCAGGTGGGTGGTGGTGGCAGGTGGATGGTGAGTGGTGGTGGCAGGTAGTGGTGGCGGAAGACGGTGGTGGAAAATGGTGGTGGGTGGTGGCTAGTGTTGGGTGGTAAAAAAAAAAAAACTAAAAACTCTAAATGGAAACACATTTTTTGTGTTTTCATTTTTTGGCCAAATTTATAAACTGAGATCACTGATTTATAAATCAAAAATTTTACCAAACAAGTTTTTATTTGAATTTTTTAAATTTTTGTAAATATAAACAGAAAACTGAAAACCTAAGTGTTATCAAACGATACCTTAGCATTTATTTACTTCTTTTAACCCCCAAATGTTATCCTCATAATAACATTTTAATGCATTAAGAACAAGCATAAAAAAAATTTCTTTAAAAGTCTAACACATATGATTATTATTAAAATATTAAACTTTAATCTAAATTTCCTGATTTTTTAATTTAAAAAAAAAAACTTAGCATTTATTAACTTCTCCTAACCCCCAAATCTTGCCCTCATAATAACACTTTAATGCATTAAGAACAAGCATAAAAAAAATTTCTTGCAAAGTCCAACACATATGATTATTATCAAAATATTAAACTTTAATATAATATAATAACAAAAAAAGACATTTAATTCCTTGAAAAGTCTAACACATATGATTATTATCAAAATATTAAACTTTAATATAATATAAAAAAGGAAAAAAAGAAGGCATTTAAAAAAAAAAAGATATTTAAAAATCGCAATTCACATATATAAATAATTATAAATATAATCCGTGCATAGCACGGGTGAAAAAAAAAATTCTTTGAAATCCAACACATATGAGTTCCTTGAAAAGTCCCAACACATATGATTATTATCTCTCATAATAACACTTTAATGCATTAAGAATAAGCATAAAAAAAAATCTTGAAAAGTCCAACACATGATTATCATCAAAATATTAAACTTTATTATAATATAATAAAAAAAAGATATTTAATTACTTGAAAAATCCAACACATATGATTATTATTAAAATATTAAACTTTAATATAATATAAAAAAGGAAAAAAAGAAGACATTTAAAAAAAAATATTTAAAAATCACAATTCATATATATAGATAATTGTAAACACAATCCGTGCATAGCACGGGTGATATGCTAGTACTATATATTAAGCAAAATAGAGTTTTTAACCCCAAGTCTTGTGGGAGCTCCAATCTCCCAATCTACATTTCTTGATTTTTTTGATTTAAAAAAAAAACCTTAGCATTTATTAACTTCTCTCAATCCCAAGTTTTACCCTCATAATAACATTTTAATGCATTAAGAACAAGCATAAAAAAAAATTCTTTGAAATCCAACACATATGAATTCCTTGAAAAGTCCCAACACATATGATTATTATCCCTCATAATAACACTTTAATGCATTAAGAACAAGCATAAAAAAAATTTATTGAAAAGTCCAACACATATGATTATTATCAAAATATTAAACTTTAATATAATATAATAAAAAAAAAGAAGACATTTAATTTCTTGAAAAGTCCAACACTTATGATTATTATCAAAATATTAAACTTTAATATAATATAAAAAAGGAAAAAAAGAAGACATTTAATAAAAAAAAAAGACATTTAAAAATCACAATGCACATGTATAGATAATTGTAAATATATTAAGAAAAATGGAGTTTTTAAACCCCAAGCCTTGTGGGAGTTTCAATCTCTCAATCTTAATTTTCTAAATTTTTGATTTAAAAAAAAAAACCTCAGCATTTATTGATTTGGT
This sequence comes from Camellia sinensis, assembly GCF_055761805.1. Lineage (NCBI taxonomy): Eukaryota > Viridiplantae > Streptophyta > Magnoliopsida > Ericales > Theaceae > Camellia > Camellia sinensis. Next base: position 101,192,001 of record NC_138973.1, on the reverse strand, counting down.
CAAAATTCCCTGATCAGCATTTATTAACTTTTTCCAATCCACATGCCTGCAGTAGCCTTTATTAACCCGTGCATAGTTAATCCCCTCATACAAAGCTAATCCCCTCATACAAAGTTAGTGATAAGATTGTTAAATTTCTTCTTTTAACAGAAATTAAAAAGGCTACTGCAGTAACTAGCATTTAAAATCCCCTCATACAAAGTTAATCCCCGCATACAAAGTTAACCCGTGCATAGTTACTGCAGTAGCCTTTTTAATATCTCCTGTACACTATAGTTAGTGATAAGATTGTTAAATTTTTTTATAAAAAATCTTAAAAAACATAATTTATATATTAAAAAAAATTAAAACAAATATAAATATCTATAATTATCCCGTGCATAGCACGGGTGATAGGCTAGTATCTATACTATATGTACGGGGAGCAAATATTCCGGCAAGCCCGTACTCCTTTCTTCTGAGCTCCGTCTCTGTCCGATCGCCTGCGAGCAAATAATGGTGAGCTACCCGGCGGTGTGTGGCCGGAAAAATCCCTCTGACGATCAAGTTAGCACACACCTTAGGATAGAGAGAGAGAGAGGGAGAGGGAGAGGTTAGAGTGTAGGAGTTTTCTTACAAAATGTTCGTCGTGCACCGTATGGGAGGCGCAGACATGCTTATATACCCTCTGCGCCCCATATCCACTCCCAGTCATCTCCTGACACGTGGCTCCGCTATCCCATCTGTCAGCATAAACCTTGCTGATCATCACCTAATCTCAACTGCCTGCCTTCTCAGCTGGAGCTCGGCAGCCAAGCTGCTCTATCCACGACCGTGTTATGCTTCATACCCAAGCACTTCACTGGCTAAGCCCAAGGAGGACCGGGCTAGGCGGCATCTCGGCAAAGCCTAGCCTGGGGCACCTCCTGTGGTCGGCCTTCTTGTCGATCAAATGATTACCTCGGCTGACCACGCCTTTCCGGTCCCCGGTCACTCAGCTTGGCAAGCTCCATCATCGCCTAATCAAGCAGCTCGGTCCAACCGAGCACTTCCGAGCAGCTTCTTTACGGTCTGGGGTGGCACATACTTGGCCCAACTCCTGCCCGGCCCAAGTTCTGGCAGCCCATCCCCGGGCGGATCGCCGGTCATCTCGGCCCCATGCACCATTAGGCTCTCAACCTGCTCGGCCGTTACCTCGGCCCAATTCCAGATCATAAATCTCCCTCTCAATTGCCCCTTAATTCCATCCGCGAAAGCGTGACTGGGACTACTTAATTCGACCGGGATAACGTTTCATCGGTCTTCAAAATGCTGTAGGGCAACCGGGCTAGTTAACACTACTGTCTGCAAACTTGCCCAGTTATACTCCTCGGCTGACGTCCTCTTCTTTGAAAGTAGCCCAATTGGCTCCTCGACTCTTCAACCTGTCTCTTCAGTTCTGACATCGCCATAAATGGGGACACGTGGCGGGCTGCCATTGGTTCTCGAGCAGCCAACCCGCCGTTTTGCCAGAATTTGAATTTGGGCGGTCTCTCTTCCTCTATAAACATGCCCCTGCCCTCTTCCTTCTATTCTTACTGCCTTTCCCACTTATCAAGCTTCACAGAGCTCCTGCCCATCCTCTGCCGTTCCTGAACTCGAGCTCCAAGGTGGAAAACGCACTGCCCTAACTTGGTAAGTCCTCAAGCTCCCCTTTTATTGTCATTTTCTTCGATATTTCACACATTAGGGTAGAGAAACGCAGCTTTTAGGATTCGGGCACCAAAAACCATCCCAAACCCTCCATTACTCATGGTGTTCTTCATTTTTCCTGAAGAACACTGAAAAACTGGGGCTGACCGGGCTCCTGGTCTTCATTTGATCCAAAAAACCAATCTGACCGAGCAAATAACATGTTTGTCTCAACCCCAGCAGAAACCGAGATAGCAAAAGGAATCGGTCTCTCGACCGGGCTAACATCTGGTCTACTTGGGCGACCGAACTACTTAGTTAGCTTAGACGACTGAGGTGGTTTGGCACTCTCAATGACCGAGCTAAAGTCCAGCTCCTTTCGCGCGACCGCGCTCACACTTACACTTGCCATCATTTTCCTGCAGAGTCCAAGGGGACCACTGTCCATTCCTGAGGCTCTCTAGGCCGAGCAACAACCAATTACCACAGTGCCAAACCCCTCAGCCGAGCTATCCTAGGCCAGCCATGAATGGGGAAATTTCGATTTCTCGTAGATACTCCGGCTGCACTGGCTGCATTCAGGGAGGAGTACGGCATCCCGGCCGATGTCCACCTTGAACTTGCAAAAATTGAGACAACGCCTTGGGGCAGGGAGGAATGCCCCTTCACCGTGCTATCCATCATCGAAGGGGGCCTTCGTTTCCCACTCAATCCATTGATTACCGAGTTCCTGCGCCGAACCGGGCTAGCACCCACCCAAGTGTCCACCAACACTTATCGGATAATAAACGGCGTGCACGAGCTAAACAACCGGTTAGGCATAAGCCTAGGTTTAGCCGAGATCCTGCGCCAATACACCCTAGGCCACACCGGCGACGGCCTCGCCTATTATCTCAATCAGATCGGGTAGAGAGAAAATCGTGACCGGCACACCAGACAAGGATCTTCACGACGATGATTTCTTTTGGGTGTCAGGCAATTACGAGACAGCCGAGGTACCGGGCTGGATGATAAGCAAAAACTTTGGCAGCACATGTAAGCCGTGCAAATTACCTCGGTTGATACACTTTCTTCATGTTTCTGTACTTAGTCATTTTCTTTCTTGTTTCTTTTGCAGCAATCCAAGCCTTGCAAGCCAACTGTCATTTCCCCAACGTAGAGGCAATCAGGACCGCGCTCCGCTACCGCGACCGAGATTGCAACCAATTGCTCGGCTACAATCCCACATACAGATACTCCGCTCCCTGCCGGAGTAAAGTTACAGACTTCCACCGCGCTCCAACACCTCCACCAGACCCATCTCTGCCAGACGTTCCACTCATTCGCTTGACAGAGGAGCAAGAGATGGCCAAATGAAGCAGAATCAAGAACCTGCTCACCGCCACGTCTGCCGAGATACCGAGCGTTGTCACCCTCTCGCCAGCCGCCGGTCAATCCAGCGGCGCCGTGGTTGCTCTTGCCTCTCAAGTGACCGGGCAGTCCAGCCGAGAACCTGCTCCTCATCGTGCTGGTAAAAGAGCTCGCGCAGACCCATCTGCCGAGCTTGTCGCCGAGCTGACTACCGAGCATCCATCTGACGCTCCCGTCCCAGTGTTGGCCTGGCGTCCACAGCTGAAGCACTGGGGTCAAGACATCCTGGCCACGGCCTCGATCAAGGGCGATAAAGAGCATTTGCTCGCCTTCGATCTTACCAAAGCTCTTCTGCTACCGAGCGACGTGGTCGGCAGCAACCACGTCCCTGACACTCGGTTGATAAAATCATCAGTGAAGTCTATGGCTAGGGTAAGTCAATGTGCCTCTGAAATTTTCACAAGTGTTTGCTCGGTTCTTTCTCTAATCAACTTTACTTTTTGCAGGCCATTCAGAAACAACACCTAGTAATGGAGCGCATCCATAGACTTCGGCAAAAGGCCAATGACACAGCCAGCCAAGTCCAGAGCCTCCAAGCCGAGCTCGGCCGGGCAAAGTCTTCACTTGAGATGGCTAATGCAGACAACAACAGACTGCTCGGTCAGCTGGATGCGGCCGAGAAAAAACGAGATGAGCTCCAAACCGAGCTAAGCGCGCTCAAAAAGTCGCGGAAGAAAGACTGCCGGGCTGCTAACAACGCCAGCTTCAACGAAGCCGAGCAGAGCTATAAGAAACAAGTCTTTGCAACACAAGACATTTACTTCAAAGCTGGCTGGAAGTCCGCCTGCGAGCATCTCAGCCAGGGCTCTGACACCGACGTATTTGCCAATCATTCTCCTGCTTCGCTACCAGTCTACCTCGTGCCTTATGCAAACGACGTCTTCAGCGCTTTGCAAGCTGAGGCCGAGGAAGGGCTTGAAGAGGGAGTTGCCGAGACGGATACAGAGGCAGAGGATGCCGAGGTACAGGAGCAGCCCGGCCTTGACGAGCCCGGTGCCCAAGACAAAAGTCCAACCATCAACCTTGATGCCGCCGAGGACGAGTTTACCAATCTCTCCCCCTTAGTTTAGTTTCTTCTCTTTTGTATTTTTGCTTTCAGCGCTTCTGATGTAACCGGGCTCTGTCCCCACCTTTTGTATTGACTTTTTTATCAATGAAAAACTCAAATTTTGCCAAGTGTTTGCACGGTTGTCATCAATTCCATCTTCAGCAGAACATCTCGGTATAAATCATAGATTGAACAAAACACCTCGTCAACCGGAATTCATAACTCGGTTGAAGTACTTAAGCAGAACAAAACAGCAAATTCATAAATCGAAATAACCATCTCGGTTGGTAATAACAAAGTTGAACAAATCACGAACTCTTCCAACCGAGATAAATCATCTCAGTTGGGAATCCTAAGTTAGACAAAACACCAACTCTTCCAACCGGAATAAATCATCTCGGTTGGGAATTCAGAGTTGGACAAAACACCAACTCTTCCAACCGGAGTAAATCATCTCGGTTGGGATTCCGAAGTTGGACAAAACACCAACTCTTCCAACCGGAATAAATCATCTCGGTTAGGAATTCGAAGTTGGACAAAACACCAACTCTTCCAACCGGAGTAAATCATCTCGGTTGGGATTTCGAAGTTAGACAAAACACCAACTCTTCCAACCGGAGTAAATCATCTCGGTTGGGATTCCTAAGTTGGACAAAGCACCAACTCTTTCAACCGGAATAAATCATCTCGGTTTTATATATTAAAACAACAGTCCAAGTGCTAAAGCAAAATTACTTCTATATATTGACAAAAAGAATTACATTCTGCAGTGCAAGCCAAAAAATTCCTTTGCACAAGAAAAGAAAGAAAAATCTTAGAAATAATACAGTTTCAGGTTGGCCGCATTCCATGGCCGGGGTATTGCTCTTCCCTCTAGATCCTCCAAGTGGTAAGCCCCCTTGCCCGCCAGACCGGTGATCTTGTAGGGTCCTTCCCAATTTGCCCCTAGTTTGCCTTCACCTGGCACCAGGGTGTTGCCCATAACCTTCCTCAAAACCCAATCACCAACTTTGAACGGTCTGGGGTGCACCGTCTTGTTGTATTTCTTTGAGAGCTCTTGTTGGTAGGCGGCCACATGGATGAGAGCCTTCTCCCGACGCTCTTCCACTAGGTCCAGCTCCAAGGTAATAGTCTCGGCATTCAGTTCGGGCTCAAAACTCTCGCTTCTTAGGGTGGGCATGCCAACTTCCAAAGGTATGACCGCCTCCATGCCATAAGCCAAAGCAAATGGAGTTTCTCCGGTAGATCGCCGCGGGGTTGTTCGGTATGCCCAAAGGACGCTGGGTAACTCCTCAGCCCATTTTCCCTTTGCCTTCTCCAGCCGTTTCTTCAACCCATCCAGAATAGTCTTGTTCGATGCCTCGGCTTGACCATGGGACTGCGGGTAAGCTGGAGTGGAGTTGTCAATCTTCAAATCTTCACAAAATCCTCTGAATAGGTGACCGTCAAATTGGGTGCCGTTGTCAGAGATCAAGATCTTGGGGACGCCAAACCGCGTGACTACGTTCTGCCAGACAAACCGCTTCACGTCTTTCTCTTTAATTGTTGCCAAGGGCTCAGCTTCAACCCATTTCGTGAAGTAATTTGTGGCCGCAATGAAGAATTTTCGGTTGCCCGGTGCTGTTGGCAGTGGCCCCACTATATCTAGCCCCCACATGGCGAAGGGCCAAGGACTGGTGAGGGGAAGAAGTTCCCTAGCAGGCTGATGGATCTGATGGGCGAATTTCTGGCATTTTTCACACTTGCGGACGTACTTTTGTGAGTCGGCCTGCATGCACGGCCACCAGTATCCCTGCGAAATAGCTCGGTAGGCCAAGGACCTGCCCCCTATGTGGCTACCACAAATGCCTTCGTGAATTTCGTACAAGAAGGACTCCACACTACTCGGGTGCATGCACTTTAGATAAGGACCGGTGAAGGACTTTTTATACAACGCACCAGATGGAGAGAGCCAAAACCGCTCTGACTTCACCTGGACTTTCTGTGCTTCTTTCTTGTCAGTTGGTAGAGTCCGGTCTTTGAGGAATAAGATCAAGGGGTCCATCCAGGAAGGACCTAGCGCGGCGCAGAGTACATCCGTCTGTCCGGCGTCTTCAATGCTTGGCCGTGGAAGAAAGTCAATTAACAGGGGGTTTGGAGACGTACTATCTACCATAGAAGCGAGGCCGGCCAACTCATCAGCTCGGCTGTTTTCTTCACGGCCAATCTGTTGGACCCTAAGTGCCTGAAACTGCTTGATGTGTTCCCTGGCCAGAGCTTGGTACTTCGCCATTCTGTCATCCTTTGCTTTGTAAATCCCAGAGACTTGGTTAACCACAAGCTGGGAATCACTGTACACCAGTAGCTCGGCAGCCTTCATTTGAATAGCGCTCTTGAGCCCAGCGAGAAGGGCCTCGTACTCAGCCTCGTTGTTAGATGCTGGGAAGCCAAGCGTGATAGAATGTTCAATGGTTAGGCCATCCGGGGAGATAAGAACGATGCCTAGGCCGGCACCGTGGCGGTTGGATGCCCCATCAACAAAAAGCTTCCACATTTCCCCCACAAAAAGCTTCCAGCAGTCTGATGGGTCCTGAGAGTTGCGAAGGGCAATGTGATCACGGTTTCTCAGCATTCTAGGTTCAAGTTTCGTGTTGATTGGTTCCACTCCAGCTCCCCTTGGTAATTCGGCACCGGACTCAGCAAGTCGGTCTGTAATGCTCAAGTCCGTAGGCGAATCATCAGGTTGCGGTGCTATGCTGGCCGCAGGTTCTGAGCTGTGTGGTTCCATTTCTTCCCCTATTGGTGATGCGGGACCGGTCGGAGCAGATGGGTCGGTGATACTCAACTCCGTCATTGCATCACCGGGTGGTAAAACCGTGCAAATTGAGGGAGCTTCAATGGTGCGCGCAAACTCCGCGTCGCTACCTCCACCAACTGGTTGTATCCCGGATGGTCTTACGTGCATCTTATCATCTGCCACGGTAATATCGGCCGGGCATACTGGATGAGTGCCAGGTGAGAACTCGGCGACGAAATCTGCCAAAGTCTGGGCTTTGATAGCAGTGCGCGGCTGGAACTTCACATCAAACTGTCCCAACTCGACCGCCCACTTAAGAACTTGGCCTGAAAAGTCCGCCCGTTCAAACAAGGCCTTGAGGGGAAACTCGGTCAGTACGGCGATGGTATGGGCGTGAAAATAATGCGCCAACTTCCTTGAAGCCATCATCAATGCCAACGCAAGCTTTTCCAGCGGCAAATATCTCATCTCAGCCGATAGCAAGGTCTTGCTAACATAAAAAATTGGGAGGTGCTTGATTCCTTCAGCGCGGATTAGCACCGCACTGACTGCGTGCTGGGAGACGGCAAGGTAAAGGTAGAGTTCCTCACCCGGCTTTGGTGTAACCAACATCGGCAGAGAAGACAGATATTCCTTGAGCTCGGCCAAAGCTCGGTCACACTCTTCGTCCCACGAGAACTTTGACTTCAATGCTTGAAAGAAAGGGCGGCAGCGATCTGATGACCGGCTTATAAACCGATTAAGCGCGGCGGCCATCCCTGCCAGATGCTGCACGTCCTTAGCCGAGCTGGGCTGCTTCAACTCTTGCACGGCTCTAATCTGAGTAGGGTCTGCTTCGATGCCTCGGTTCATGACTAAGAACCCCAAAAATTTCCCGGATCCCACGCCAAAGGCACACTTTGACGCATTCAAGCGCAGCTTGTGCTTCTTTAGGATGGCAAACATCTCGGCTAAGTCGGACAAATGGTTTGCCTCATGTCGGCTCTTCGCCACCATATCATCGATGTAAGCCTCCATTGTCCAGCCAAGTAAAGGCGCAAACATTTTGGTCACCATCCTCTGAAAGGTTGCCCCGGCGTTCTTTAAACCAAAAGGCATGACTCGGTAGCAGAAGAGTCCCCTTGGAGTCGTGAAAGAGGTGATCTCTCAGTCAGGCCCATGCATGGCGATCTGATGGTAGCCGCGGTAGGCATCCAAGAAACTGAGCGTATTATGTCCAGCCGTTAAGTCCACAAGCTGGTCAATTCGCAGCAAAGGGAAGCTATCTTTGGGACAAGCTCGGTTGACTGTCTTATAGTCGACACAAACTTGCCACTTTCCATTCTTCTTGGGCACCACTACTGTGTTGGAAATCCACCGAGGGTAGTGCACTTCCTGAATTGCTCGTGCCTCAAGCAGGTTCTTCACCTCTTCTGCAACTACCTCGGCGTGATGCAGTGCCGGTCTCCTTGTTCGTTGGATAACTGGCTTTGCTCCAGGGAAAACATTGAGGTGATGGCAGATAAAACTTGGATCGAGGCCAGGCATGTCGTAAGGCGACCACGCGAAGACTTCGATGTTGGCCATCAAAAACTCAACCATCTCGGTCCTCTCTATGGCCGTGAGACTTGAGCCGAGCAAGAAGAACTTGTCCGGCTGTTCTGTATCAATTCGCACCTCAACCAATTCCTTAACGGCCTTGTCTTCGGCCTTTGTGCCCACATCATCCAAGACACCCTGGTCCTCCGGGTCCCCGATCATTTGAACGAATCCTTTGGCAGCCCGGCTCCCGTTGATCGCCACGAAGTACTGCTTGGACATGACCTGATCGCCCCAAATCTCCTCGATTGCCCCCATAGCCGAGGGGAACCTCATCACCTGGTGGTAGGTCGACGCTACAGCTTGCATAGCTTGAAGCCATCCCCTTCCAAGGATAAGGTTGTACGTCGAAGGCACTTGTAGCACCCAAAACTCCACTTGCTTGACCACGGATCCCGCTTTGACTGGCAGGATAATCTTTCCCAGGGGCCACTCCGGCTGCGAGTAGAAACCAACCAGTGGCGAAGTTGCCGGAGCCAAGTCTGTCTCCCGAAGTTTGAGCTGCTTGAACGCATCATAATACATGATCTCGACCGACCTTCCCTGATCGATCAAGATCCGTTTAACATCAAATTCCTTGACGCGTAGTGTTACTACTAGGGCATCGTTGTGCGGCGTCTGGATACGCTCTAGATCCTTTGAGGTGAAACTAATCACGTCTTTTTCTTCAGTCTTCCCCCTTTTGATGGCAGGCTGTACCGACAAAACTTCCCTCATTTGTTCTGTCTTTTTTATCATGCCCCGGAGTTCACAAACACGCTCCGGTTCCACGATGCCGTGGATGACATTAATAACTCCCTATGGTGGTGCGTCCCGGTCATCCTGTCCCCTGGGATCGACCGAAGCCTGATTCGGTTTCACGCCGCCATCAATGTAAAGGTCTAGGTGCCCGGCCGTGACCAGCTCTTCTAAATGTTGCCTTAAAGGCAAACAATCCTCAGTCCGGTGGCCTCGCTCCCGATGAAACGTACAACGATACCACGGATTGTAGCCCTTTTGTCCATCGCCCAACTTAGCAGGAAACCAGACATACTCCTCATCTCGGATTTCACTAAGTATGCGATAGATTGGAATCTTGAAGACTGTGGTTATGCCAGTCCTTGCATTCAACCTTCTGTTTGCGCCCGCTACGTCATCTCGGGGGTAGTCATCCCGGTCATTCCGACGCCCTCTACCCCAGTTTTTGCGATTCGAGCCACGGTCTGATTCCTCTGCTCGGTCACTTGAGTGGCTGGACTCTTGCCCAACTGCGTGCACTTTGCCTGTTGTCTTCTTGTCTGTTGCTACCGGAGTTGTCTTCACGGTAGAAGCTGACGCGTCGTCCTCTACTCGGATATGCTCATTGATGCGCTGCATGAGTTGGCCAATGGAGGTCGGTTGGTGCATGGTCAGCGAGTCCCGCAATCTATGGCCAACCGGGAGACCACGCTTATATTGCGTGATTGCGAGGTTAACTAGGAAATCCAAGATCTCGTTGAAGGTTTCCCAGTACCTTGAGTTGTATACCTTCAGTGTGTCACTCGGTTCCATCTTGACACTAAGTAAATGATCGACTTCTATTGGTGTTTTTGTGTTGGTTTTGAAGCGCGTCACAAAGGCTTCGGCCAACTGATGCCACTGTTGTATGCTCCCTTCCGGCAACCTCTCGAACCACTTCAAGCCCAGCTCGCCTAAACTCGACGGGAAGATCAGGCACATAAGTCCGTCATTTCGCCTATGTCCGGCCATAACCTGTCAGAAGTGGCTCACATGCATGTAAGGATCGGTTTTTCCGTCGTAGAGTGTGAACTTAGGCTGGTGGAAGCCTGCCGGAAGCGGTGTTGTTTCTATTTCCAGGGAAAAAGGGGTTGCACTCAGCCTGGCCAAGTCCGTATCTTCAAAGAGTGGCACTGCTTGGCGGGGTGGAGGCATTCCGACCTCCTCGCTGGCGTGAACCCCGTAGGATAGCCGCTGGAAAGCCAGTATTCTCTGAGCTTCGCGCCGGCGAGCCCGCTCCTTTAAGACCGCCCGTAAATCCTCTGAATGAGCGGAGTAAGAGTACCTCAACGTCGTCATCGGACGTGAGGGTTTGTAGGTGCTGTCTTGCGCGCTAGACTTTTCTGCATGCGCGTCGGAATCACCAGCCTGGTAACTTCTGGTAATAGATATGGACTGAGTACGTCGCTGACTCTGACCGCTTGAACAGCGGGATGGGGTGCGCTCACTGTGGTCTCCCACTCCAGCTACACCTTTCCCTTTGACATGCCGCTTCAGATCCCCCATCTCCGCCGCCATTCGCCGGATGACAGCGTCTTGGTCCCTCAACTTATTTTCCAGACGTCTGGCGTGTGAGTCTCTCCTCCACCGGTGACCGTCTGGACTCCGTGAATGACCATGATTTCTTCCGCGCTTATCCCGCGTGTCTCCTGACTGTCCTCCGGTGGGCGTCCCCAAGTCCGCCATTGGATGGATGGCGAGAGGATCTTCTCTCCTTCGGGTGAACTCCGGGGTGGCTCCGTCTATGGCAGACAAGGGAAACTCGTCGCTGTTCGCCATGGACGGCGATCAGATGAACCTGGAAGACAAGGTTTTGTCTGTCAAGCTTCCCACAGACGGCGCCAATTGTACGGGGAGCAAATATTCCGTTAAGCCCGTACTCCTTTCTTCCGAGCTCCGTCTCTGTCCGGTCGCCTGCGAGCAAATAATGGTGAGCTACCCGGCGGTGTGTGGCCAGAAAAATCCCTCTGACGATCAAGTTAGCACACACCTTAGGATAGAGAGAGAGAGAGAGAGGTTAGAGTGTAGGAGTTTTCTTACAAAATGTTCGTCGTGCCCCGTATGGGGGGCGCAGACATGCTTATATACCCTCTGCGCCCCATATCCACTCCCAGTCATCTCCTGACACGTGGCTCCGCTATCCCATATGTCAGCATAAACCTTGCTGATCATCACCTAATCTCAACTGCCTGCCTTCTCAGCTGGAGCTCGGCAGCCGAGCTGCTCTATCCACGGCCGTGCTGTGCTTCATACCCAAGCACTTCACTGGCTAAGCCCAAGGAGGACCGGGCTAGGCGGCATCTCGGCAAAGCCTAGCCCGGGGCACCTCCTGTGGTCGGCCTTCCTGCCGATCAAACGATTACCTCGACTGACCACGCCTTTCCGGTCGCCAGTCACTCAGCTTGGCAGGGTCCATCATCGCCTAATCAAGCAGCTCGGTCCAACCGAGCACTTCCGAGCAGCTTCTTTACGGTCTAGGGCGGCACATACTTGGCCCAACTCCTGCCCGGCCCAAGTTCTGGCAGCCCATCCCCGGGCGGATCGCCAGTCATCTCGGCCCCATGCACCATTAGGCTCTCAACCTGCTCGGCCGTTACCTCGGCCCAATTCCAGATCATAAATCTCCCTCTCATTATATATTAAGCAAAAGGGGGTTTTTAACCCCAAGCCTTGTGGGAGCTCCAATCTCCCAATCTAAATTTTCTGATTTTTTAATTTAAAAAAAAAAAAAAACCTTAGCATTTGTTAACTTCTCTCAACCCCAAGTCTTACCCTCATAATAACACTTTAATGTATTAAGAACAATCATAAAAAAAATTCTTTGAAATCCAACATATATGAATTCATTGAAAAGTCTCAACACATATGATTATTATCCCTCATAATAATACTTTAATGCATTAAGAACAAGCATAAAAAAAATTTCTTGAAAAGTCCAACACGTATGATTATTATCAAAATATTAAACTTTAATATAATATAATAAAAAAAAGAAGACATTTAATTCCTTGAAAAGTCCAACACATATGATTATTATCAAAATATTAAACTTTAATATAATATAAAATAGGAAAAAAAGAATACATTTAAAAAAAAAAGACATTTAAAAATCACAATTCACATATATAGATAATTGTAAATATATTAAGGAAAAAATGGGGTTTCTAAATCCCAAGCCTTGTGGGAGCCCCAATCTCCTAATCTTAATTTTCTAAATTTCTGATTTAAAAAAAAAACTTCAGTATTTATTGATTTGGTCAAAATCCCCTGATAAGTATTTATCAATTTTTTCCAATCCACATGCCTGCATTTATTGATTTGGTCAAAATCCCTGATTAGCATTTAAAATCCCCTTATACAAATAATTATAGATATAGCCCGTGCATAGTTACTGCAGTAGCTTTCTTAATTTCTCCTGTACAGTATGATTAGTGATAAGATTGTTAAATTATTTTTATAAAAAATCTTAAAAAACATAATTTATATATTAAAAAAAATTAAAACAAATATAAATATCTATAATCATCCCGTGCATAGCACGGATGATAGACTAGTCTATACTATATATTAAGCAAAAGGGGGTTTTTAACTCACAGGCCTTGTGAGAGCTCCAATATCCCAATCCTCATTTTCTAATTTTTTGATTTAAAATAAATAAATAACCTCAGCATTTATTGACTTCTTTCATAGTTATTGTAGCCCCATTTTCAACTTCCTCCATACATTGATTAGTGATGGGATTGTTAAATTATTTTTTATAAAAAATGAAAAAAAATAATTTGTATATTAAAAAAATATCTAAAGCAAATATAAATATCTATCTCATTCTAAAATTATTGATTTTTCAATTTATAAAATAGATAACAAAAATAATATTGATTTTTCAATTGGCTGACTTATTTATTTAATTATTTTAGAAATAATAATGGAAAGATAACAAAAATATTTCATAATCTCTCTATCATAATCTCTCTCATCAATTTTCAAAAAAAAAAAAAAAAAAAAAAAAATTAAAACTTGCATTTTTTTTCTCTCATCCAAAAAATCAGATAATATTTTTTATGAAAGTTGTGGGTATTTGTCTATATCTTATATATTATATTATAACACACACAAAAAAAAAAAAAAACATACAAACAGATAAAATTAATAAATTAGATTTTTATTTATTCAGTTAAAATATTTCTTTTGCCTCTCAATATCCAATTTTAAATTTTAAAAATCTATAAAGTCTATCTAAACAAATCTGATTTAAAAATATCTCCGACTATCATACTTTACATCAATAAAACTCACGTATCTATCATATATTTAACTCGCATAATAACTTATCTAAATAATAATAATTAAAACAAATAGAAACATAGATAAATTAAATTTAAAAAATAAAAATAAAAACCAACAACTCCATCTAAAACAAATTGAAAAAAAAAAATAGAAACCACACAAAAATAAAGAAGATAAGAATTTAGATATGAATCTCAAAAAGATATAACAATATCTAAATTTGAATTATGATTTAATAATATAATTATCTATTTTTTTGATGTATATCTATCAAAATTTTTAATCACTTAATAAAACAAATTAATCAATGTTCTAAAATTATTGATTTTTCAATTTACAAAATAGATTTTTTTAAAAAAACAATTGACTGATTTATTTATTTAATTATTTTAGAAGTAATAATTATCCTTTTAATTTATGAATTTCAAATGGAAAGATAACAAAAATATTTCATAATCTTTCCATCCTAATCTCTCTCACCGATTTTCAAAAAAAATATTAAAACTTGCCTGCCTTCTCTTTTCCCCCAAAAATCAGATAATATTTTTCATAAAAGTTGTAAATATCTATCTATATCTTATATATTATACTATAACATAACAAAAAAAAAAAAAACTAAAAATCAGATATACAAACAGATAAAATTAATAAATTTGATTTTTATTTATTCAATTAAAATCTTTCTTTTGTATCTCAATATCCGATTTTAAATTTTAAAAATCATTAAAGTTTATCTAAACAAATCTAATTTGAAAATATCTCCCACCATCGTACTTTAAATCAATAAAACCCTCATGTCTATCACATATCTAACTCGCATCATAACTTACCTAAATAATAATAATTAAAAACAAATAAAAACCATAGATAAATTAAATTGGGGAAAAAAATAAATAGAAACTCACAACTCCATCTTAAATGAATTTAAAAAAAAAAAATACACACACACACAAATAATATTTAAAAAAAAGAGATAAGAATTTAGATATGGTTCTCAAAAAAATATGACAATATCTAAATTTGAATTATGATTTAGTAATATAATTATCTATTTTTCTTATGTATATCTACCAAAATTTTAAATCACTTAATGAGGCAAATTTATCAATTTTTAAGTCTTTTTTAAAGAATAATTTGATTAGTCATCCCAACTCCTAGACTTTGCGAGCACTGGCGGATGAGCTAACAAATTGGGTTAGGTGAGCTCTAAGTTGTTGGAGGTAACATTTTCTCATTCCATAAATTTATTTGTTTTTTAATTTTTTTTTTCATGTGTGATTCTCTTTCTTTGCTGTTAGTTTGGTTTTGGTTTCGGTTTTGGTTTGGTTTCAGTTTTATTGAGATTTATGTGTTTGTTTACAGGTTTGCATGGTGGAGAAGAATTATTAGTAATTATGGTTGCAATCAAAGTATCTATGTTTGTTTGGTGCTAAGGATTTTGATCGGATTTTGTTTTCTTCAATGAAGACCATAAAATTAAAGTAAAAAAAAATGGATATCAAAATTTTTTTTATTTTTTATTCTCATTTTATTTTATAAAAAATGTGAAAATTTATTGAGAATTGAAGATGTTACCATAACATTAGGTAAATTTAAAACTTTTAAATATTATTGTGTTATTTATTTTTATCCTCTTTCTATCCCATTATACAATTACAACTATTTGTTAGTTTATTAATTATAATTCAATTAATTGAAAATGAAAACTTAATATAACTTTTCATATATATTATAGTTAATTTGTTATAGTTATAGTTGTATATAATAGCATAATATATAGGGATAACCTCTAAATGTAATTTCTATTTTTTTATGTGATTAAATAGTCCATCTTAAATAATATATAGAAGAGTTAGATGACTTCTTTCATCTCTAAAAAACCCAATCTATTTTTTTTTTAATTTTTAAATTGAAACATTAATTGTTTATGTTCGTAAAACAAAACCGATAAACACATATCCAAAAACTACACATTTTTTTTTAAATATGTGGGATATTTATAAATAGAAAATGTTTGACACGTCAAATTTTTTTTCATAATCTGACTTATAATGATGTAGTCATGAGTGTCAATTTTTATACAAATATGAGAAGATAATTAATTAAATTATACATTTCAACCAGCCACATACTCAATTTTTGACTATTTCAAAATGTTATTTTACTATAATTCCAATTAAGAGAATCTTTAACATTTAATATTTTTTTAATCAAATTATAATTTGATAAAAATTTTAAAAAATGAAAATTCAGTTGTTTTTTCCATCAAAATTGGTGAAAAGGGAAAAAAAAATTGGGATGAGAATGAAATTCTTTTAAAAATTGATAAAAATTTAATGAAAAAGTTAAAGTAATTCATGTAAAATCAAAAATTTTATTCAAATTTAAAATCAAATTAGATTAAAAAAAATGATGAAAGTTTGAAAATATTTTGAAACCTTCTTATTCTTAAAAACTAGAAATTCATATGTGTATCATATTCATATTGTATTTTTAGTTATGAAATTGAAATCAAAAGAAATGTAATTTAAATTATTGAATTAATAATAGAAACATCATATTAATTATTGTTAAATATCACTTCAGTTCATATTTAATAATAAAATTGTATATTTGTCTTACATATAACTTTTAAATTTGTATATTTTCATAACAAGAAGAGGTATGTCATAACTCATTTAATCTTATTTAATCAGATTTAATTTTTTTTTAATACAAATTATCAAAATTGCACTAATTAGACTTATATATATATTTTTAATTTTTTTAAACTAATAATTTAAAAAGTTATAAACATAAAAATTAACTTATAAATCTATACTATATATTAAGCAAAAAGGGATTTTTAACCCCAAGCCTTGTGGGAGCTCCAATTTCCCAATCTAAATTTCCTGATTTTTTTATGTAAAAAAAAAATCTTAGCATTTATTAACTTCTCCCAACTTCCAAGTCTTACCATCATAATAACACTTTAATGCATTAAGTACAAGCATAAAAAAAAATTCTTTGAAATCCAACACATGAATTCCTTAAAAAGTCCCAACACATATGATTATTATCCCTCATAATAACACTTTAAAAAAAAATCTTAGCATTTATTAACTTCTCCTAACTCCCAAGTCTTACCATCATAATAACACTTTAATGCATTAAGAACAAGTATAAAAAAAATTCTTTGAAATCCAACACATGAATTCCTTGAAAAGTCCCAACACATATGATTATTATCCCTCATAATAACATTTTAATGCATTAAGAACAAGCATAAAAAAAATTTCTTGAAAAGTCCAACACATATGATTATTATAAAAATATTAAACTTTAATATAATATAATAATAAAAAAAGACATTTAATTCCTTGAAAAGTCCAACACATATGATTATTATCAAAATATTAAACTTTAATATAATATAAAAAAGGAAAAAAAAAACATTTAAAAAAAAATTAAAAATTAAAAATCACAATTCACATATATAAACAATTGTAAACACAATCCGTGCATAACACGGGTGATATGCTAGTATTATATAAGGAAAAAGAGGTTTCTAACCCACAAGCTTTGTGGGAGCTCCAATATCCCAATTTTAATTTTTTAATTTTTTGATTTAAAAAAAAAAATCTCAACATTTATTGATTTCTCCCAACTCACAAGCCTTTTTGACTTCTCTCATAATTATTGCAGCACTCTTTTCAGCTTTTCTCATACACTATGTTAGTGATGAGATTATTAAATTGTTTTTATAAAAAATAAAAAAAAATTTGAATATTAAAAAAATTATCTAAAACAAATATAAATATCTATATCTATCTATCTATCTATCTATCTATCTATATTATATAAGGAAAATGGAGTTTCTAATGAGCAGCCTTCTAAGAACTCTGAACTTTCATTCTAAAATTATTGATTTTTCAATTTATAAAATAGATTAAAAAAACCTATTGGGTGATTTATTTATTTAATTATTTTAGAAATAATAATTATTCATTAATTTATGTATTTCAAATGGGAAGATAAAAAAAATATTTCATAATCTCTCCATCATAATCTCTCTCACCAATTTTCAAAAAAAAAAAATTAAAACTTGCATTCATTTTCTCTCATCCAAAAAATCAGATAATATTTTTCATGAAAGTTGTAGGTATCTATCTATATTTTATATAGGGAGCTTTTTTGATAAATCCACTTTCTAAGAGCTTTATTCCATCCAACCCATATTCTTTTTGACTATTCCATTAGGTCCTATTTGAGATAAGAAGACCAAAATACCCTTTTCATCTACTTATGTTTCATTTAGTTCACATTATTTTCTTATGTTTCAATAAGTCCTATGGGTGACATAATTACCAAAATACTCCTAATGTGAATGTTCACACCGTCAATGTGAATATTCATATCGTCAATGTGTAGGGGCCCGGCCCATGTCGATCCTCATGGGTGCCCGGAAAAATTCGAGTTGGGCCAGGGCGGGCCCGGCCCGTTGACAATGCGAATATTTACATTGACATGTTAACATTCACATTAATAAGAGTGTAAAATTGGCCCACGTCCCGTGGCGGCTCGAAACCCGCTCGCAGCCCATGGACGGCCTGGGGTGGGCCCGGTCCGGCCCGTTGACAATGTGAATATTCACATTGACATGTTAACATTCACATTGATAAGAGTACAAAATTGGCCTACAGCCCATGGACGGCCAAAAGCCAGCCCGCGGGCTAGGGCGGACCCGGCCCGGCCCGTTGACAATGTGAATATTCATATTGACATGTTAACATTCACATTGATAGGAGTGTAAAATTAGCCCGCGCCTCGTGGCTGCTCGAAACCCGCCCACGGCCCGTGGGCGGCCCGGGGCGAGCCCGGCCCAGCCTGTTGACAATGTGAATATTCACATTGAAATGTTAACATTCACATTGATAAGAGTATAAAATTGGCCAGCGGCCCATGGCGGGCCCGACCCGGCCCGTTGACAATGTGAATATTCACATTGACATGTTAACATTCACATTGATAAGAGTGTAAAATTGGCCCGCAGCCCGTGGGCGGCTCGAAGCCCGACCGCAGCCCGAGGCGGGCTTGGCCCGACCCGTGACAATGTGAATATTCACATTGACATGTTAACATTAACATTGATAGGAGTGTAAAATTTGCCCGCTGCCCGAAGCTTGCCTGCGGCCCGGGGTAGGCCCGGCCCGACCCGTTGATAATATGAATATTCACATTGACATGTTAACATGCACATTGATAGGAATGTAGAATTGGCCCGCGACCTGTGGGCTGCCGCCCGAAGCCCGTCCACGACCCGGGGTAGGCTTGTTTGGGTCCGGGCCCGAGCATGTCCGAGACCCTAGGCTAGGGCCTAGGCCATCACTTTGAAGCCTGGCCTCGCCCATCAGCCCGCTTAAGGCCCATTCAAGGCTCGGTCTGAGGCCCAGCCTGCCCGAGGCGCAATGTCTTTTTTTGTGGAAAATAATAAAATTTTGATAGAAAAAATTAAAAAGAATTAAAGAAAATGGCCAGGCCTGCCCAAGCCCAACCTAAGCTCGAGGCTAGGCCTAGGCCCACCAACCTGACCTGAGACTCGATCCATCGGCCCGTCCAAAGCCCGAATACCCTTGTGCCAGGGCTAGGGCCTGGGCCTAATTTTTTGGCCCGTGGGCCGGGCTGGGCCAACTCGGATTTTTTCGGACACCCATGAGGCTCGATATGGGCCGGCCCGGGCCTCTACGCATTGATGATATGAACATTCACATGGACGATGTGAACATTCACATTATGGGTATTTTGGTAATTATGTCTCCCATAGGACTTATTAAAACATAAGAAAATAATGTGGACTAAATAGAATATAAGTAGATGAAAATGGTATTTTGGTCTTCTTACCTCAAATAGGACTTAATGGAATAGTTAAAAAGAACGTAGGCTGCCCGAAGCCCGCCCGTGGCTCGGGAAAAGCTCGTTTGGTTCCAGGTTCGAGCCTAGTTCGAGACCCTAGGCTAAGGCCTGAGCCATCACTTTAAAGCTCGGCCTGGCCTATCGGCCCGGTTAAGGCCCATTCAAGACTCGGTCCGAGGCCCGGCTCACGCCGAGGCCTAGTGTCTTTTTTTGTGGAAAATAATAAAATTTTGGTAGAAAAAATTAAAAAGAATTAAAAAAAAATGGCCAGGCCCGCCCAAGCCCGACCCAAGCCTGAGGCTAGGCCCAGGCCTATCGGCCCGACCCAAGGGTCGACCCACCGGCTCGGGCCTGGACCCAGACGAGCCTGCCCTGGGCCGTGGGCAGGCTTCGGGCAGCCCACGAGCTGTGGGCCAATTCTACATTCCTATCAATGTGCATGTTGACATGTCAATTAGGAATGGCAACGGGGCGGGGCGGGGCTGGGGATCACCCTCCCCGTCCCCGATTCCTGATGGCCCAAACTTCCCCGTCCCCGGTCCCGATCCCCGACGGGGAACCAATCACAGTCCCCATCCCCGTCCCCAACGGGGATCGGGTTTCCCCGACCCCGAAATTCCCCGATCCTCATCAACAGATCAAAAAACAACATCACCACCATCAGATCAAAAAATCAATAACAGATAAAAAAAAATAATAACAGATTTGTTTTGTTATGGTATTTCATACAAACCCTCTACACAAAAAAAATTCGTTCAAAAAAAATAAAAAAATTCACATAGATCTGTTACAGAGATCTGTATTCGTTCAAAAAAAAAAAAATTGCATACACAAACAGATCTGTATTCGTTCAAAAAAAATTAAAAAAAAAAATTGTATACATACATACGCATACAAACCCTATACACATGTTAATGGTATTTCCAAACCCTCTACACAAAACCAAACCCTAGGGCATGAGGCTGAGGTTTGGCTTGGTTAATGGTATTTCATACAAACCCTCCGCACAAAATTTGTTTCAAAACAAGATCTGTGTCGGTAGAGGACGATCGGGGGAGGAGGACGACGGATTAGAACGATCGGCGGAGGAGCATGACGAAGGAGGACGATCGGCGGAGGAAGACGACAGAGGAGGACGATCGGCGTCGGAGGAGGACGAACGGCGGAGGAGGACGACGAAGGAGGCAATCGGCGTCACGGAGAGGTGCGAGAGTGAGAGTAGAAGAGAGAGAGAGAGAGAGAGAGAGAGAGAGAGGGGAGAGAGAGAGACGAAGATAAAAGGGAGGAGAAGAGGCTGCGGTTTGGTTCAACCAAACCAAACCCTATATATGTTATATATATATATATATATAAGGTCAAAACAGTAATTTTATATCGGGGAAAATGGGGCGGGGATCGGGGCGGGGCTGAAACATGTATCCCCGTCCCCGGCCCGTATATCATCGGGGATTTAATTTTTAATACCACCCCTGGCCCGTCGGGGGTATTTTTCGGGGAATCACCACTCAATTCGGGGTCGGGGGATCGGGTCCCCGTCGGGCCGGGTTCCAATTGCCATCTCTAATGTCAATGTGAATATTCACATTGTCAACGGGCCGGGTCGGGCCTATCCCGGGCCTCGGGCAAGCTTCGGGCAGCGGGCAAATTTTACACTCCTATCAATGTTAATGTTAACATGTCAATGTGAATATTCACAATGTCACGGGTCGGGCTGCGGTCGGGCTTCGGGCCGCCCACGGGCTGTGGGCCAATTTTACACTCTTATCAATGTGAATGTTAACATGTCAATGTGAATATTCACATTGTAAACGGGCCGGGCCGAGCCTACCCCGAGCCTCGGGCAAGCTTCGGGCAGCGGGCAAATTTTACACTCCTATCAATGTTAATGTTAGCATGTCAATGTGAATATTCACAATGTCACGGGTCGGGCTGCGGTCAGGCTTCGGGCTGCCCACGGGCTGTGGGCCAATTTTACACTCTTATCAATGTGAATGTTAACATGTCAATGTGAATATTCACATTGTCAACGGGCCGGGTCGGGCCCGCCCTGGGCCGCTGGCCAATTTTATACTCTTCTCAATGTGAATGTTAACATGTCAATGTGAATATTCGCATTGTTAACAGGCTGGGCCCGGCCCGCCTCGGGCCGCCCACTGGCCGTGGGCAGGTTTTGGGCAGCCACGGGGCGTGGTCTAATTTTACACTTCTATCAATGTGAATATTAACATGTCAATGTGAATATTCATATTGTCAACGGGCCGGGTCGGGCCCGCCCCGAGCGGCGAAGGGGGCTTTTGGCCGCCCATGGGCCACGGGTTAATTTTATACTCTTATTAACGTGAATGTTAACATGTCAATGTGAATATTCACATTGTCAACGGGCCGGACCGGGCCCATCCCGGGCCGCCCATGGGCCGCCGGTGGGTTTGGCGCCGCCACAGGACGCGGGCCAATTTTATGCTCCTATTAATGTTAATGTTAACATGTCAATGTGAATATTCACATTGTCAACGGGCCATGTCATGACCCGAACCCGCCCCCGTGGGTTAAGGACATAACCGGCCAGTAATCATGAGATTACCTACTCAAACCAAAACAAATGTATTTTAACAGAGTTAATGGGGGCAAAACGGAAGCAGTTCAAAACTTTGTCCATAGAGTTGTGCTTACATGGCACATCCAAATAACCAAACATATATACATTAATAACTCACAACAGAAATACAGTAGCATAAGTTCTGTACAAACAGGATCATCCAAAAACTAAGTCAACCCATGAAAACTATATACAGACATATGCAAAGTCCTCGCCAACATGACAAAAATAACATAGCATAGCAGAACGGCGAAGACGAGTCTCGTGCGTGAGACACTAGGGCTGACTCTCCAAAACTCGGTTGTTCCTATAGCAACCCTCACCTTACTCTTGTCATACTTGCATACATTCATGCATGATCTTGTCTTGTTACATTGTTCGCAAGTTTTGCCTTGCCTTGTTTTGTTTAAGTGTTGCTTGCATGATTTTGTTCCTTGCTTGGTGTGTAGCCGAGGTCATCTTGAGCTTAGTTCGCCTCGGAACCTTTGTACTTAGAACTGTTTTGGAACCACTTGGTCGACCCCCATCTTCACCCCGGGCATGGTTGTCGAGATGTTTTGCACTTAGTGATCCTTGTCCTTGGGCAGGTATGGCCTAGACCGAGGTGTGGCACACCTCGGCCAAGGTGTGGCACAGCTTAGTCAAGTGTCGTCCTTCCTACCCGATGTCTTTGTTACCCTGTTGCCGAAGCTTTGACTTTAGCCGATGTCATTACTTGCCGATGTGTCTTGCCTTAGCTTGCTGCATACGCTTTGTCATAAGACTTGTCTTATCAATCAGTCACCTTTTGAGTTGAACCAACCAGGAAGCGCCACGTGTCCGAGTTGAAGGATAAGTCAGCCGGCAGGCTTGTGAACGTATCATTCTTTTGTATCATTTTGTTGCAAGTTTTGTTCTTGAAGAGAGAGAAGCTCTAGAAGAGGGAGAAGGAGTTTTAGAGTGAGAGAGTAGATTTTTGAGTTGACCTTTGGAGTTTGAGCCGTTAGATTCGAGCTTTGGGGTAAGAATGTAACGCCCTAAAAAAAAATAACATTAAACCCATCAAATAAGACATTCATTGACATATGAAATAGCCACATTCTTCTATTTATCAGAGTTTCATTACAATAGTATTACATGTTAACAACAAAAGCAAAATGCCCTACGGGCTTACAGCTTTCCAAGTTAACACTTGGTTACAACAAAGAGTACTAACTCAGTTACATATTAAGCCCTAGGCTTGAATTTACATGTAATACATCAAAAGTAAAACGACAAAAGTATGTCCGCCTCTGGCCTCCCAAGCTATGACCTTGGAGGTGGCATGCTACCTGTACCTGAAAATGATATTCCCATATAGGGTGAGCCACAGCCCAGTAGAAATATACTAAACCAACCATGAACAATGACTAAAAGATTAGCAATTGATAGATGGCCATCACTGATACATTCACATAAATCACATATTTATGTCATACGACTTATGAGTCAAGTTACTTTTCATTTTCCCTTTTTCAACAGATAAGTATGTTAGCTCTATCATCATTTCAACAGATATGTATAAAAACTATATCCCACATTCACAGATAAGCATATAAGCTATATCCACATTCTCAACAGATATGTATAACGACAATATCCCACATTCACAGATAAGCATATAAGCTGTATCCACACTTCACAAAGATAAGCATATGAGCTCTATCTTCACTTCTCTAGACAAGCATATGAGCTGTATCTACGGAGTTCATCCCCTATCTTCTCCCAACACTATCCGGTTTGGAGGTACATCCCCTATCTTCCCCTAAACCGCGGAGTACATCCCCCATCTCCTCCTCTACACATAACGTATACAAACACATTGGTTCTATATACCATCACTCAATACATACAGTTAATGTATTCTATCAACCGTCAAATTCCATGGCACGTTCCATTGATTAGTTTCCGTTTGCCTAATCATCATGCATTGTCTACAACAATCACGACTATCCTCCACCGATAGCCCAAAGCAATTATTTCTAAACAGAAAATAAATGCACAAATGGATATTCAATCAACATTTCAATTCGGTGTGTGATAAACAATTCAACTACACCCTTTAACCCCATTCACTCCCAATCTCGACAATTCCATTTCATTTCCTCATTTCTCACAATTAATTACCCCAATTAATCAATCAATGTAATTAGGTCATTTTCCATAATTACCATTTCAACCCTTAGGTCCCATTTTCATCAATGATTCAACATTTATTCCATTTCTCTTTACCTAACATGCATCTAGGTTTATTATAAAAAAAATCCCAACTTGTGTAAAATAACACAAAAGCCCCAAACTTTCACAAAATTACCAAACCAACCCCAACATCTCAAAATACCAAAATTTAAAGACAAAATCCATAGAGAGGAGTAGGATATCCCTACCTCAAATTCGGAGCTCCAAGGGAGAAGATGACAAAACCTAACGTGCTCCAAATCCCGAAATTTTCAGATTAAAATGTAGCCCTCGATGATCAACAACTTTTTTGTAAAGGCCAAAGGTGAGCAAATCACTCCTACTAGACCAAAACCTAGAGAGAAGGTAGAGTTCTAGAGTGAGAGGCTCAACAATGGTGTTTTTTGGAAAAGTAGGAGAGAGAAGAGAAAGTGAAAAAGTGATTTGAAAAGTCAAAACACGGAACTTAAACCCAGTCGACCCGCTCGAGCGTCAAACACCCCGCTCGAGCGTCACTCACAGACTCCCGCTCGAGCGCCAACAATCCCGCTCGAGCGGCGGATACACACTCCCAGAACTTTTACAGAACCAGGTCTTCGCTCGAGCTTCCAACACCCCGCTCGAGCGGCACTCACACAACCCCGCTCGAGCGTCAACAATCCCGCTCGAGCGTCCAATACTGCACAGGAAATACTGGATGGGTGCAATTCCCGCTCGAGCGCCAAAACCCCCGCTCGAGCGGACAGGTCAAAATCTGGGCAACTAGTTTTGGTTTCTAAACCCAACCAACCTGTAACAAACCTGCCCAACACATCCTATAACTCAAATACGAAGTAAAAGGATGTAAACAAGATAATAATCAACTACCAACAATCCACGGACACATGTCCGGATCACTGTACAACAAGGGTAAATCCGGGATCGCTATAACCTCCCCCCCTTAAAGAATTTCGTCCCCGAAATTAAGCACAAGTTTTCAAAAACGAGTTTTTTTGTCCATTTTAAACAATGTTACATTTCAACATTTAACAATTCGACCCATTACCGGTCATTCCACCCCTTTAACAAGAGGCACCTCACAATATGTAAACAACATATGTACTTTCAACATGCATCAACATTACGCATTCCCTTTCCAATTTCAACAATATATTCAACATATATAATGTCACATTCAACTTCCATATGAGGTAAGTTCCAAACATACTTCCAACAAACCAAACATTTTCAATGTTTCACAACTTAAGACATATATAAAAGCTCTTAAGTTCAATAATAGTTCAAAATCTAAATACAAGATTACATATCAACAAACAAGTCCGGATATTTTTCGCGGACTTCCAACTCACGTTCCCAAGTGGCTTCCTCCACTCCGTGATGTTTCCACAAGACTTTCACCAAAGGAATGGTCTTGCCACGCAGGACCTGATCCCGCCTATCCAAGACCCGAACCGGTCTCTCCTCATACGAGGCATCCTCATCTACCTCTAAATCGGTCCAATCCAACACATGCGATGGATCCGGCTCATACTTCCGAAGCATACTCACATGAAACACGTCATGCACTCCGGACAACTGCGGCGGTAAGGCTAACCGATAAGCAACCTCGCCAATCCTCTCAAGAATCTCAAAAGGACCAATAAACCGAGGGGATAACTTCTCACTCTTCCCAAACCTCATCAAGCCTCGCCTAGGTGATATCTTCAGAAAGACATGATCACCTACCTCAAACGCTAAAGACCTCCTCCTATGATCAGCATAAGATTTCTGACGACTCTGGGCTGTAACAAGCCTCCTACGGATAAGCTCAACTTTCTCCGTCGTCTCCCTAACCAACTCCGGACCCAACAAAGGTGCATCACCCACCTCGGCCCAACACACTGGAGACCTACACGGTCGGCCATACAAGGCCTCAAACGGTGCCATACCGATGCTAGATTGAAAGCTGTTGTTGTAGGCAAACTCTACCAAGGGTAAGTGCCTCTCCCACGTCCCACTGAAGTCCAGGACACAACCCCGAAGCATATCCTCGAGGATCTGAATAGTACGCCCGGACTACCCGTCAGTCTGAGGATGGTAAGCCGTACTAAAGGTCAACTTAGTGCCCAAGGCACTCTGCAAACTCTGCCACAACCTAGCAGTAAAATGAGGATCTCTATCTGAGACGATCGTCACTGGGACCCCGTGCAATCTCACTATGTCCCGAATATACAAGTCGGCAAGATGATCTACCGAATCTCTCACGCGCATAGGAATGAAGTGCGCCGACTTAGTCAACCGGTCTACAACCACCCAAAGAGCATCACTACCCCGCTGAGTCCTCGGAAGACCTACAACGAAGTCCATAGTGACATGCTCCCACTTCCACTCGGCAATAGGCAAGGGTTGCAACAAACCCGCTGGCCTCTGATGCTCGGCCTTCACTTGCTGGCAAGTAAGGCACTTTGATACGAAAACAGCCACATCTTTCTTCATACCCCGCCACCAAAACTGGCGACCCAAATCCCGATACATCTTAGTACCTTCCGGATGCACCGCAAGGCGCGAATGATGAAACTCTCGGAGTACTTCCTCTCGGCAAGACTCCGGCACAAACAAACGGTCTCGGTATCTCACACTCAGGTCGGGATACACCGTCAAACCCTTCTCAACCTTCCCACTGGAGATCTTCTCTCGGAGGGATTCTACCTCAAGGTCACCTTTCTGTGCCTCTGTCACTCGTGTCACAAGTGTAGGCTGCGCGATAACGGAAAACAAGGTCGCAGCCTCAACGGATTCGCCCAGTAGCAAATCAAACTCGCCAAGTGCCCCCAACATCTCCCATTCCCGGATGGCTATACAAGCTACATCACTAATGGATTTCCTACTAAGGGCATCGGCTACAACATTGCCCTTTCCCGGGTGATAGTGCAACTCGAAGTCATAATCCTCAATAAACTCCATCCACCTCCTCTGCTTCAAATTCAAGTCTCTCTGTGTGAACAGATACTTCAAACTCTTGTGGTCCGAGAACACCTCGAACTTCTCACCATAAAGGTAGTGCCTCCAGATTTTCAAGGCAAAGATCACAGCCGCTAACTCTAGGTCGTGTGTAGGGTAATTCTTCTCGTGTATTTTCAACTGACGTGAGCCATAAGCTACCACGCTCCCCTCTTGCATCAACACACAACCCAAACCCTCTCGTGAGGCATCACAATAAACCGCGTAACCCAACCCTCTCTCCGGAATAATCAACACTGGAGCGGTGGTCAATCTAACCTTCAGCTCTTGGAACGACTTTTCACAAGTCTCACTCCACACAAACTTGACTCCCTTCCGAGTCAGTCTAGTCAACGGTAACGCTAACCTGGAGAAATCTTTCACAAACTGGCGGTAATACCCAGCCAATCCCAGAAAACTGCGGATCTCAAACACACTCTTAGGCTGTGCCCAATCTTGCACCGCCTCTACCTTGGATGTATCAACAGACACTCCTTCCCCGGATACCACGTGGCCTAAGAATTTGACTTCCCTCAGCCAGAACTCACACTTCCCAAACTTGGCATACAGCCTATGGGCTCTAAGCAACTCAAGCACCACTCTCAAGTGTTCCTCGTGCTCCTCCTCAGAAGGCGAATAAACAAGAATGTCGTCCACGAAAACGACTACAAATCGATCCAAAAATTCCCGGAAGATCCGGTTCATCGAGTCCATAAAGACTGCCGGCGCATTGGTAAGCCCAAATGGCATTACCAGAAACTCATAGTGGCTATACCGCGTACAGAATGCCGTCTTCGGAATATCCTCCTCCCTGACCCTCAACTGGTGGTAACCCGATCTCAAGTCTATTTTAGAGAAACAACGGGAACCCCTCAACTGGTCAAACAAATCATCTATACGGGGCATAGGGTACTTATTCTTGACCGTAGCCCGATTCAACTTTCTGTAGTCAATACACAATCTCAAGGCACCATCTTTCTTTTTAGCAAAGAGGGTCGGTGCTCCCTACGGTGAAACACTAGGGCGAACAAAACCCTTATCTAGCAATTCCTGGAGCTGAACTTTCAACTCAACCAACTCTGCTGGAGCAAAACGGTAAGGTGCCATAGAAATCGGCGCCGTGCCGGGCACCAAATCAATAGAGAACTCTATTTCTCGGTGAGGTGGCAAACTAACAAGATCTTCGGGAAAGACATCCGAATACTCACAAACCACCCTCGGCAACACAAGCTGGGTCTCATCACACTCACCACTCTCAAAGCTAGCAAGTAGACTACTAAGCTCACTTCGCCCTCGCGAATCATACCCCGGTGGTAAAACATAACCAACCCGGTCTCCCAAGAAATGGAACCACTCCCCGCTCAAGGTACATAGCGTGACCCTCTAGCGGTAGCAATCGATAACAGCCCGGTATGACGATAGCCAGTCCATACCCAAAATAACATCAAAACCCTTCATGGGCATGACAACAAACGGAAAAGGAAGCCTATGGTCGGCGACCTCTATATCACAACCTCTAACACCCTGTTTCAGGATCAACTCACCACCAAGAGGTGACACTACACAAATAGGAGATGCTAACTGTGCTAACTCCAATTCCAAAACAGATGCAAATGCAGCAGATACAAAAGAATAAGATGCACCCGTGTCTATCAACACATTAGCAACCGAGTTGCAAAACAGAAAAGTACCTCTCACTACCGATGGAGCTGGTACTAAAACCTGCGCGATAACAACATACACGCGGCCCGTAGGCCCCTGGTCTACCTGCTCACCTCTAGGAGCAAAAGACTGCTGCACAGACTGGGACGACGAAGCCCCCGGATTGGCCCTCGAGGCCTGCACAGACTGAGCTGGCTGAAAACTCTGCGTCTGCCTGGAACCAGACGCTCCCGAAGTGGCACTCAACTGCGGGCAAAACCTCTTCAGGTGCCCAGGCTGTCCACACTGATAACAAGACAAGGGCTGCCCCCTGCCCAAACTCTGACTCTGCGGTCTAGCTGAAGAAGAAGCAGCTCTCTGACCCCCACCCTTCTGCGGGCAAACTGAAACCTTGTGACCCAGCTGGCCACACTTGTAACAAGCAAACTCCCTCTGATTGCCTCTCCCCGAGCCTGCACTCGGCACTGGAAAGGTCGATCTAGAAACTGCTCCCTGAGACTGCTGAGGGTTATAACCCCTCTGCCTCCTGCTATCACCCTGGCCATCTTGGCTCCTCTTGGAGCCCCTCTGCTCTTCCTCCTCTTCCTGCATCATAATTTCCATATGAGCAGCGGCATCTACCAGGTGTCTATACTCTCGGATGTAAGACCCACCAACTCTCAACTTGAGGCCCTGCCTCAACTTTCGCTCAAACTCATAGCAACGGCGTTCCTCAGACGCCAGCAGTTCAGGTGCAAACCTGGACAGACTGGTAAAAGTAGCCTCAAACTTGGCCACTGACAAGCCCTGCTGTTTAAGCCGGCTAAACTGATCCCTCAGCTTCTCCCTAGCTGCTGCAGACAAAAACCTCTCCTGAAAAGCATTCACAAACGCCTCCCAAGTACCACCAACACGAGCCTTCTCGTACTTCCACCATTGACCCGCATCTCCCTTCAGCTGGAAGGATGCCAAGGTCACTTTCAGTGCTCCGTCCTCGATGCCAAGCATCTCGAACGTCTTACTCATTTGCTCTAGCCACTCATCAGCCTTCAGTGGCTCCTTCGGATCCCCGATAAATTCATCCGGATTAGACTGGAAAAACTCCCTCTTCAAGAAAGAAGGCCCTGCCTCAACTGCCTGATTACCAGCTCTAAGAATACCCAAAGCTCCTGCTATCTCTCTGGCCAAGGCACCCATGGCCTGCTGACCCACTGGCTCGGCCACATTGGCCTGACCAACTCCCTCCTGCACTGCCGGAATCTCACCCGGTAATGGTATTTCCTGCCTCGCAAGTCTACCACACCTAGCACCTCTTCCTCATCCTGACATCCTAATAAAGGTAATACAGAACGTTAGCATATTCACAAATGTGCCAAAACTAAACACTCACGTCCTAATGCATGGACAACTGTAATTCACTCCACGTAAGCACATAAACACATAAGCACTTACGAATTTCATCTCCGGATAGTGATAGTCCCGAGGCGTTACTAGAGTTCCGGTTAGAAACAGCGTTGATCAAGTGCTTTTCCAACAAGACTCCTAGAAACCCAAGGATCCAATCAACATCCTAGAAATCAAATCCCATACCCACATAGTCACATAAGCATGTTATCAATCAAGCACATAGCATATGATACTACATCTAAGTCTCTATCAAGCGACACAAACCCATTGTGATCCTAATCACTTCCCATGTACCCAAAGTATTCGAACCCGGTACGCTCTGATACCAAGTTGTAACGCCCTAAAAAAAAATAACATTAAACCCATCAAATAAGACATTTATTGACATATGAAATAGCCACATTCTTCTATTTATCAGAGTTTCATTACAATAGTATTACATGTTAACAACAAAAGAAAAATGCCCTACGGGCTTACAGCTTTCCAAGTTAACACTTGGTTACAACAAAGAGTACTAACTCATTTACATATTAAGCCCTAGGCTTGAATTTACATGTAATACATCAAAAGTAAAACGACAAAAGTATGTCCGCTTCTGGCCTCCCAAGCTATGACCTTGGAGGTGGCATGCTACCTGTACCTGAAAATGATATTCCCATATAGGGTGAGCCACAGCCCAGCAGAAATATACTAAACCAACCATGAACAATGACTAAAAGATTAGCAATTGATAGATGGCCATCACTGATACATTCACATAAATCACATATTTATGTCATACGACTTATGAGTCCAAGTTACTTTTCATTTTCCCTTTTTCAACAGATAAGCATGTTAGCTCTATCATCATTTCAACAGATATGTATAAAAACTATATCCCACATTCACAGATAAGCATATAAGCTATATCCACATTCTCAATAGATATGTATAACGACAATATCCCACATTCACAGATAAGCATATAAGTTGTATCCACACTTCACAAAGATAAGCATATGAGCTCTATCTTCACTTCTCTAGACAAGCATATGAGCTGTATCTACGGAGTTCATCTCCTATCTTCTCCCAACACTATCCGGTTTAGAGGTACATCCCCTATCTTCCCCTAAACAGCGGAGTACATCCCCCATCTCCTCCTCTACACATAACGTATACAAACACATTGGTTCTATATACCATCACTCAATACATACAGTTAATGTATTCTATCAACCGTCAAATTCCATGACACGTTCCATTGATTAGTTTTCGTTTGCCTAATCATCATGCATTGTCTACAACAATCACGACTATCCTCCACCGATAGCCCAAAGCAATTATTTCTAAACAGAAAATAAATGCACAAATGGATATTCAATCAACATTTCAATTCGGTGTGTGATAAACAATTCAACTACACCCTTTAACCCCATTCACTCCCAATCTCGACAATTCCATTTCATTTCCTCATTTCTCACAATTAATTACCCCAATTAATCAATCAATGTAATTAGGTCATTTTCCATAATTACCATTTCAACCCTTAGGTCCCATTTTCATCAATGATTCAACATTTATTCCATTTCTCTTTACCTAACATGCATCTAGGTTTATTATAAATAAAACCCCAACTTGTGTAAAATAACACAAAAGCCCCAAACTTTCACAAAATTACCAAACCAACCCCAACATCTCAAAATACCAAAATTTAAAGATAAAATCCATAGAGAGGAGTAGGATATCCCTACCTCAAATTCGGAGCTCCAAGGGAGAAGATGACAAAACCTAACGTGCTCCAAATCCTGAAATTTTCAGATTAAAATGTAGCCCTCGACGATCAACAACTTTTTTGTAAAGGCCAAAGGTGAGCAAATCACTCCTACTAGACCAAAACCTAGAGAGAAGGTAGAGTTCTAGAGTGAGAGGCTCAACAATGGTGTTTTTTGGAAAAGTAGGAGAGAGAAGAGAAAGTGAAAAAGTGATTTGAAAAGTCAAAACACGGAACTTAAACCCAGTCGACCCGCTCGAGCGTCAAACACCCCGCTCGAGCGTCACTCACAGACTCCCGCTCGAGCGCCAACAATCCCGCTCGAGCGGCGGATACACACTCCCAGAACTTTTACAGAACCAGGTCTTCGCTCGAGCTTCCAACACCCCGCTCGAGCGGCACTCACACAACCCCGCTCGAGTGTCAACAATCCCGCTCGAGCGTCCAATACTGCACAGGAAATACTGGATGGGTGCAATTCCCGCTCGAGCGCGAAAACCCCCGCTCGAGCGGACAGGTCAAAATCTGGGCAACTAGTTTTGGTTTCTAAACCCAACCAACCTGTAACAAACCTGCCCAACACATCCTATAACTCAAATACGAAGTAAAAGGATGTAAACAAGATAATAATCAACTACCAACAATCCACGGACACATGTCCGGATCACTGTACAACAAGGGTAAATCCGGGATCGCTATAAAGAATCTTAATCTACTCTGGTTGTTGTTATTGATCATCTAGCTGCATTGCATGATCGAATTTGTTTTGCATGTCATACATCGATTTGAAGTTGGTTTCGGAAGAGAAAGATAGTATTCATGTGTTCTTGAAGAAAAGTCTGGTTTTGATCCGAAAGTTTGGAACAAGAACCATGTTTTGTGTTTGTTCTTGCATGACCTTCTTGTATGGGTACCCAGGTCCATGTTTTGAACTCATGGCATGAAATCTCAGATTTTTGTAACAAGTTATGATCTTGCATTCATCTTCCTCATGATCATGTTCATCATGTTCTTCAAAGGGAAACCCAGGTTTTCCCGACTTTGCTTTTGAATAAGGCCATCGGGACCACACCTCGGCGAGGAGGTGTAGGACCTCGGCAAAGACCTGGTTGGTACCAGTGTGTTTTCATGAGACGGAAACAGTGTTTAAACTCCCAGCATGTTTTGCTTTGTCATTGACTTGGATCTGGTGAGAATGTCGGGATCATTTGCATGCATATAAAGCTTGTTTTGAGAATGTGATTGCCATGTGATTGTAGGTCCTTGATCTTTGCTTTGAGCCTACACCCGAGGAGATCTAAGTGAGTGGTATTTTTAATAAAGCTATGTTATACTGTTTTGATAAATCTTGCTTTGCTTTGTTTTGACGAAAGTATTCGTTAAGCATGAATGAATAGCTCTGTTTTGATGTATCAAGTATAAGCTTTGTTTTGATGTCATCCTTGAAAAGTCCCTTGTGCTGGAGGACTCTAAACTTTCGCAGCACTAAGTATAAAAGGATACGATCCTTTCTTGGAAAGACTATTGTGTTAAAGCGGGCTACGGGCCTAAGTAACACAAGACTATTGTGTTAAAGCGGGCTACGGGCCTAAGTAACACAAGACCATCGTGTTAAAAAGAGCTACGGGCTTAAGTAACGCAAGTCCCTTGTGCTGGAGGACTATAAACTTTTGCAGTACCTTTGACTAATCGATTACGGATCGTGCAGTCCTTGTTTTGCCACTGACGGTTTATCGCGTGGATTTGTTTGTTCGAAAAGCTTGATTTGTGTTTTGTCGATGCCAGTAAGCATCCCTTGAGACTTGTAAGACTTGATAGATGAATACGGTTCATCTCTTGTTTTGATAAAGTTTTGATATGTTTTGCTCTGAAAGGATCTCGGCTAATATTCGTATGGTCTTGGCATGTTTTGTTTGGAAAAGACTTCGGCTATATTCATGCAAAACCTTTATTACTAGTACCATTCACTGAGTATCCAAGCTCACCCTCTCTATATATATGTAGGTGATGAGCAGGACAGCGACGACGCCTAGATGTGTTTTGCAAAGCTTGTTTTGGATTCTTGTCATGTCGGCTTGACTTGTTCTATGTCGGAAAATTTGTATTTACGTCGGCAAATCTTGAAGATTATGCTTCTTTGGCTTGTAATCATTGTATTTGCACATGTCGGCTCTAGAAGCCTTTTGATCAAGATTCTGATATGTATTTCGTTTATTATCAACTGAATGAGAGACTATGTCATGTATGTCATTACATTTGATCTATGCACAGCTCTTATGGACCACTTGTATTTTGATTTATCGCTTCCGCATCTGTGAGCCCCATATGCTATACTCTGATTGTGTTAAACTTTTGAAAGTTGGCCTTCGGTAATCTCGGGTTACTGGCCATCACGGCACCAAACTACTAGGAGCGGTTTGGGGTCGTGACAGAATGGTATCAGAGCACAAGTTCCTCAGTATACGTTATTCACACACTTTGAGTCCTAAAGAGCATTGGATTTCCCTTAGAAAGATGTTAGGATTGCATCATGGTTCTTGCTATTTGAACGAGGTGTGCATTGTCCTGACATACCTATTTGTGACTTGCCTACGTGGTTATTTGCTTATTTGTTTTAAAGTCACACTTTGCATGCTCATAGCATCATGAGGAGAGGTAGACCTCCAATTGGCCGGGATCAGCCTGAAGACAGATTGGACAGACTGGAAAGATTAGTTGAAGGTTTGGCCCGCGAGTTGAGGCAAACAAGACAGCAGTACGCAAGTGCTACATCGACTCAGGCCGAGCAGACCAACGACCGAAATGTAGTTCCGCCTCCACCTCCTCCAGTGCCGCAAGTTCCTCCGCAGCCAGCCTTATATGGGGATGGCACGATAGCTTTGATCAGGGAGTTCAAGAAAATGAAACCACCGAGATTCTCTGGGGGTATAGAGCCAATGAAGGCTGAGGCATGGGTTTTGGAAATGGAAAAGTTGTTCGAGATCTTTCCTAGCACCGACGCTCAGAAGGTGACGTTGGCAGCATTCACGTTAGATGATGACGCTCGTAGATGGTGGATGATGGTTCGAGAAAGCAATCCAGATCTGACCTGGACCCGATTCTTAGAGTTGTTCTACAGCAAACACTTTCCCCTAAGTGTTCGAAACCGCAAGGCTACCGAATTTCAGACTTTGACGCAAGGCAACCGAACAGTGGCGGAATACGACCGCGCTTTTACTGAATTGGCGAGGTTTGCACCTCACATGGCCAACGATGAATACATGAAGGCCAGGAAGTTCGAGAGTGGGCTTCGTGGACCGATTCAAGACCGGGTTAACTTGCACAATATGCCGACTTACGCCGAAGTGTTGGACAAAGCCATTCTGGCCGAAGCTAACCTGAATCGATACTAGAGCTCGGGGGAGAACCAGCGAAAGAGACAGAACTATGACAATCGCCGAGCACAGCTGGGCACCAAGAAGAAGATGAACATGGGCAGTGCTGGTAACCTAAGGCAGGAAGGTAATGCTAAACCGACGTGTTCGGATTGTGGGAAGCACCATTTTGGGGTCTGTCGTCGGACGTCTGGAGCTTGTTATGAATGTGGCGAAATGGGTCATTATGTGAAAGATTGCCCTAAGACAAAGGCTGATAACAACAGGAATGGTGAGAATACCTCGGGTTCCGTCCAGAAGGGTAATGTTGGAAAAGGACAGATGAAACAGGGCAGAGTATTTGCGCTAGTACCAGGGGACACTCAGAATGCTGAGACAGTGGTGTCAGGTATACTCCTAATTTGCTCCCAAGATGCCTATGTGTTGATTGATTCGGGTTCTACGCATTCGTTTGTATCTGCTAAGTTTGCCGAGAAAATTAATAGAGAACTAGAGCCCCTTGATTATGTATTATCTGTGTCTACTCCATCTGGGAGATCTATGATTGTTGTATCCATTTATAGAGCATGTGTTGTTGTGATTGAGAATGTTGAATTGTTAGTAGATTTAATGCCTCTGGACATAACTCATTTTGATGTTATACTGGGAATGGATTGGTTAGTCGCAAATCATGCATCTATTAATTGTGTTTCGAAAAGTGTCACACTGAGACCCCCAAACCTAGCTGAGGTTATTTTCCAGGGTAAAGGGATAGTGCCCCCACATTACTTGATTTCGTCCATTAAGGCCTATAAGTTAATTCAGAAAGGGTGTCGAGGCTACTTGTGTAGTATACTGGGTGATCAGAATGGAAATGTTAATTTAGCCGACATCCCAGTTGTTAGTGAATTCCCCGACGTCTTCCCGAACGAGTTGCCTGGCCACTTAGCCGATAGAGAGATAGAGTTTAGTGTTGATATCATGCCGGGAACCCAGCCGATCTCCAAAACACCCTACAGGATGGCCCCAGCTGAACTTAGGGAATTGAAACTGCAATTACAAGAATTGTTGGATAAGGGATTTATTAGGCCGAGCACTTCACCATGGGGAGCACCTGTTTTATTTGTTAAGAAAAAGGATGGCACACTCCGTCTTTGTATCGATTACAGAGAACTTAATAAGGTCACCATTAAGAACAAGTACCCATTACCTAGGATTGATGATTTGCTTGACCAATTACAAGGAGCACGAGTCTTTTCTAAGATTGACCTTAGGTCTGGTTACCACCAGCTTAAAGTTAAAGCTGAAGATGTTGAGAAGACTGCTTTTCGGACAAGGTATGGCCACTACGAGTTCTTAGTAATGCCTTTTGGAGTGACCAATGCCCCTGCTGCGTTTATGGATTTAATGAACAGAGTCTACAAGCCATATTTAGATGAGTTTGTAGTTGTCTTCATTGATGATATATTGATCTATTCCAAGAGTAAAGTTGAACATGAAAATCATTTGAGACTTGCCTTACAGATTTTGAGAGACCGGAAATTGTATGCTAAGTTTAACAAGTGTGAGTTTTGGCTCCCTACTATCTCATTCTTGGGTCATGTGATTAATGAAGAGGGTATCTCTGTTGATCTTAGCAAAATTGAGGCCGTAGTAAATTGGCCGAGGTCGACTAATGTGTCCGAGATTCGTAGTTTTCTGGGTTTGGCAGGTTATTACAGGAAGTTTGTGAAGGATTTCTCAAGGATCGCAATTCCATTGACGCAATTGACTAGGAAGGGAACACTGTATGAATGGACTGAAGATTGGGAGTCAGCTTTCTAGGAACTGAAGACGAGGTTAGTTACAGCACCAGTACTCATACTTCCATCAGGTAATGAAGAGTTTCATATCTATAGTGATGCATCACGTAAGGGTTTGGGTTGTGTATTGATGCAAAAGGGTAAAGTCATAGCATATGTATCTCGTCAGTTAAAGCCACATGAAAGGAACTATCCCACCCATGATTTGGAGCTAGCGGCGGTCGTATTTGCTTTAAAGATTTGGCGTCACTATTTGTATGGAGCTTCTTGTCAGGTTTTTACAGATCATAAGAGTTTAAAGTACCTGTTCACTCAGAAAGAATTGAATCTGAGACAGAGAAGGTGGCTTGAGTTGTTGAAAGACTATGATATGCAAATTCAATATTACCCAGGTAAAGCTAACAGCGTGGCCGACGCTTTGAGCAAGAAGTCGGATGGAAATTTGGCGTGTTTGACCATGATAGCAGTGGAGCCGACTATTGTTGATGAGGTAAAGACAAGACAGATGGAGGATAAATTCTTCAAGAAAGTAGCTGAGGAGATTGTCACAAAGCCGAGATCAGGGTATACCATCGAAAATCAAGTGCTCAAGTTTGAAGGAAGGTTATGCGTGGCCGACATCCCAGGGTTAAAAAGGAAGATCTTGCAAGAAGCCCACAACTCCAAATTTGCCGTCCATGCAGGAAGCACCAAGATGTATCAAGATGTGAAGCGGACCTTCTGGTGGCCAAATATGAAAAGAGAGATAGCTGAGTTCGTATTCCAATGTCTGTGTTGCCAGCAAGTGAAGGCAGAACACCAGAGACCAGCGGGACTTTTACAACCCTTGCCAATTCCTGAGTGGAAATGGGAACACATCTCCATGGATTTTGTGGTGGGTTTGCCGAGGACGCAAAGAGGTATGGATTCAATTTGGGTTATTGTTGACAGGTTAACTAAGTCAGCACACTTCTTGCCAGTTAAAACTACGTTCAATACCGACCGACTTGCCGAACTATATATGAATGAGATTATTAGACTTCACAGTGTGCTGGTGTCCATTGTATCAGATCGAGATTCGAAATTCGTTTCTAGATTTTGGCAGAGCCTGCAAGGAGCCTTGGGGACTGAGTTGAGGTTTAGCACAGCTTTTCACCCCCAGACTGATGGGCAAACGGAAAGAACCATTCAGACACTTGAGGATATGCTCAGAATGTGTGTATTGGATTTCAAGGGAAGTTGGGAATCGCATCTGCCATTAGTGGAATTCGCATACAATGACAGTTATCAAGCCAGCATTAGAATGGCGCCGTACGAAGCTTTGTATGGAAGGGAGTGCAGGTCGCCGATATGTTGGACCGAGGTGGGAGATACAGCTATGATTGGCCCCGAGTTAGTTCAAGGAACGACCGAAAAGATTAAGCTCATTCAGCAGAGGATTAGAACCGCGCAGAGTCGACAGAAGAGTTATGCCGACCAGAGGAGAAGGGAGCTAGAATTCGAGGTTGGGGATCATGTATTTTTGAGGATCTCGCCGATGACAGGAGTTTCAAGATTTGGAAAGAAAGGTAAATTAGCACCCCGGTATATTGGACCGTTTGAAATTCTTGAGAGAATTAACCCCGTTGCCTACAGACTTGCTTTGCCGCCAGATTTAAGCCAAGTCCACAATGTGTTTCATGTTTCAATGGTGAGGAAGTACATCCGAGATCCACTACATATAATTGATCATTCTGGGATTACGGTTAATGAGGATTTGGGCTACGAGGAGAAACCAATGAGGATTATTGACAGGCAAGTGAGGCAGTTGAGAAACAAATTGATACCAATGGTAAAGGTCGAATGGAAGGAGCATTATGGCACAGAAGCCATGTGGGAAAAGGAAGAGGATGTGAGAGTCCGTTATCCGGAATTGTTTATAGAGCAAGGTAACTTAAGTTTGGGGACCAAACTTCTTTAAGGGGGGTAGACTGTCGCAACCCTCACCTTACTCTTGTCATACTTGCATACATTCATGCATGATCTTGTCTTGTTACGTTGTTCGCAAGTTTTGCCTTGCCTTGTTTTGTTTAAGTGTTGCTTGCATGATTTTGTTCCTTGCTTGGTGTGTAGCCGAGGTCATCTTGAGCTTAGTTCGCCTCGGAACCTTTGTACTTAGAACTGTTTTGGAACCACTTGGTCGACCCCCATCTTCACCCCGAGCATGGTTGTCGAGATGTTTTGCACTTAGTGATCCTTGTCCTTGGGCAGGTATGGCCTAGACCGAGGTGTGGCACACCCCGGCCAAGGTGTGGCACAGCTTAGTCAAGTGTCGTCCTCCCTAGCCGATGTCTTTGTTACCCTGTTGCCGAAGCTTTGACTTTAGCCGATGTCATTACTTGCCGATGTGTCTTGCCTTAGCTTGCTGCATACGCTTTGTCATAAGACTTGTCTTATCAATCAGTCACCTTTTGAGTTGAACCAACCCGGAAGCGCCACGTGTCCGAGCTGAAGGATAAGTCAGCCGGCAGGCCTGTGAACGTATCATTCTTTTGTATCATTTTGTTGCAAGTTTTGTTCTTGAAGAGAGAGAAGCTCTAGAAGAGGGAGAAGGAGTTTTAGAGTAAGAGAGTAGATTTTCGAGTTGACCTTTGGAGTTTGAGCCGTTAGATTCGAGCTTTGGGATAAGAATCTTAATCTACTCTGGTTGTTGTTATTGATCATCTAGCTGCATTGCATGATCGAATTTGTTTTGCATGTCATACATCGATTTGAAGTTGGTTTCGGAAGAGAAAGATAGTATTCATGCGTTCTTGAAGAAAAGTCTCGTTTTGATCCGAAAGTTTGGAACAAAAACCATGTTTTGTGTTTGTTCTTGCATGACCTTCTTGTATGGGTACCCAGGTCCATGTTTTGAACTCATGGCATGAAATCTCAGATTTTTGTAACAAGTTATGATCTTGCATTCATCTTCCTCATGATCATGTTCATCATGTTCTTCATGTTCTTCAAAGGGAAACCCAGGTTTTCCCGACTTTGCTTTTGAATGAGGCCATCGGGACCACACCTCGGCGAGGAGGTGTAGGACCTCGGCAAAGACCTGGTTGGTACCCAGTGTATTTTCATGAGACGGAAACAGTGTTTAAACTCCCAGCATGTTTTGCTTTGTCATTGACTTGGATCTGGTGAGAATGCCGGGATCATTTGCATGCATATAAAGCTTGTTTTGAGAATGTGATTGCCATGTGATTGTAGGTCCTTGATCTTTGCTTTGAGCCTACACCCGAGGAGATCTAAGTGAGTGGTATTTTTAATAAAGCTATGTTATACTGTTTTGATAAATCTTGCTTTGCTTTGTTTTGACGAAAGTGTTCGTTAAGCGTGAATGAATAGCTCTGTTTTGATGTATCAAGTATAAGCTTTGTTTTGATGTCATCCTTGAAAAGTCCCTTGTGCTGGAGGACTCTAAACTTTCGCAGCACTAAGTATAAAAGGATACGGTCCTTTCTTGGAAAGACTATTGTGTTAAAGCGGGCTACGGGCCTAAGTAACACAAGACCATCGTGTTAAAAAGAGCTACGAGCTTAAGTAACGCAAGTCCCTTGTGCTGGAGGACTATAAACTTTCGCAGTACCTTTGAATAATCGATTATGGATCGTGCAGTCCTTGTTTTGCCACTGACGGTTTACCGCGTGGATTTGTTTGTTCGGAAAGCTTGATTTGTGTTTTGCCGATGCCAGTAAGCATCCCTTGAGACTTGTAAGACTTGATAGATGAATACGGTTCATCTCTTGTTTTGATAAAGTTTTGATGTGTTTTGCTCTGAAAGGATCTCGGCTAATATTCGTATGGTCTTGGCATGTTTTGTTTGGAAAAGACTTCAGCTATATTCATGCAAAACCTTTATTACTAGTACCATTCACTGAATATCCAAGCTCACCCTCTCTATATATATGTAGGTGATGAGTAGGACGGTGGCGACGCCTAGATGTGTTTTACAAAGCTTGTTTTGGATTCTTGTCATGTCGGCTTGACTTGTTCTATGTCGGAAAATTTGTATTTACGTCGGCGAATCTTGAAGATTATGCTTCTTTGGCTTGTAATCATTGTATTTGCACATGTCGGCTCTAGAAGCCTTTTGATCAAGATTCTGATATGTATTTCGTTTATTATCAACCGAATGAGAAACTATGTCATGTATGTCATTACATTTGATCTATGCACAGCTCTTATGGACCACTTGTATTTTGATTTATCGCTTCCGCATCTGTGAGCCCCATATGCTATACTCTAATTGTGTTAAACTTTTGAAAGTTGGCCTTCGGTAATCTCGGGTTACTGGCCATCACAGCACCAAACTACTAGGGGCGGTTTGGGGTCGTGACAGCTCCACACAGACTTCACTGGGGCTGGGTCTGGACCTCTCTTGGCTCACCTACAAACACATGAATGAGCGTGAGCGATAGCCTAGTGAATAATATCAAATAAGAAGAAACAAACGATATGTAAAACAACATACTCCGAACGGCCTTAGGCCCAATTCACATTTTTATTTAACATTCATATACACAATTTAAGTCAAGTGACTGTGGTTTCAAACATACTAGCCTTTGGCCCATTTATCTTTCATTCCTGTCAAAACGGCCTTTGGCCCACTCATTTATGTCAAAACGGCCTCTGGCCCATCCATTCATATCAAAACAGCCTTTGGCCCATCCATTTATGTCAAAACGGCTTTTGGCCCATCCATTCTTTCTTGTCAAAACGGCCTCTGGCCCATTCATTCTTATCGGACATTTGTCCACAATTCAAACTAGCAAATCATAAGGCATAAGGCTTATAAGAAAATAAGCAATTGGACAAATGACAAGATTCCAAATATCGATATTACTCACAGTGATCGGTTGGTTGGTTTGCCCTAGAGCTCGACCCTACACAGTCCATGAACATAAAAAGGTCACCAACAATTCAATCCATTCTTAAATTCACATTTTCCTCTTTAGGCTTTATTTTTATCTCTTTAACTCAATTACAATGCTCAATGCATGCCTAAGAGTACTTAGAAGTGAAGGAGAATGGAAAACGAAACACAGAACGCATAAACAAAATTTCAGAAAACAGGGTCCCCACTCGAGCGTGGACTTCCCCGCTCGAGCGGACCCAATTGGTTTGCAAAAGTGCTGGTTGTATCAAATTCACACTCGAGCGTGAACTCGGGCGCTCGAGCAGAAGGTCTGTCTACATAGCTCCCCGCTCG
Source organism: Camellia sinensis (assembly GCF_055761805.1). NCBI lineage: Eukaryota > Viridiplantae > Streptophyta > Magnoliopsida > Ericales > Theaceae > Camellia > Camellia sinensis. Next base: position 101,149,665 of record NC_138973.1, on the reverse strand, counting down.
AGCGGGAGCGTGGACTTACCCACTCGAGCGGACCCATACCTGCAGAAAAAATACTGGGAGCATGAATTCCCCGCTCGAGCGTCAGTTCCCCCGCTTGAGCGGACATCATAAATTCTGGCTTATCCATAATGGTTTCTTGAGTTCAATTTCGACATTTCAACCACATTTCTTGCATATTATGGCTTCAATTTCAAACATACATATACCCACATGATACCAACACCAAATCATAACACAATGAAGCTCCATTTCTTGAATTACTTACATGCATGCCTCAAATTAACCCAAACTCATCACCAATACATCAAATTCAAACATGCAAAGGTCATACCTCCATGATCTACTCTTGCATGTGAGAAATATTCATTCATATCAACTTAATTGTGAAGAGATGATTAAATACATGGATTTCAAACAAGATTCAACATAGATTATACACATTGTGTTCAAATATGGAAATTCATAGTAATTTCCTACATGCATGCATCTATTGACTTTAAATTCAACACATACAACTCAAATTATGTCAATCCTCACTCTTGATTACCCAACTAGCTTGAATACACAAAATCACAAGTCCAAACTTATGAATCATGGGATGATTACTCACTTAGGAGCTTGATCCTTACATGTGCCTTCAAGATCACCAAGCTTTGAGGCCAAAACTTCAATTTCTCCCCCTTTCTCCCTCTATGGCCGACCCTCTCTCTCTCACAATTGTATAACTCAGATTTTTGAGTTCAAAGGAATTAAAGGAGAGTGTATATGGCCTTATAAGTGAAAGTCCCACTAACCAAAATTATAATGTTAAATAATTTGAGCACTATGCCATTAATTAAATCAATTTAATCTGATCCGAATCAGTCTTCAATTAAATTTCACCGTAGGCTCTAAAAATTATGCCAATCACATTGGCGCAATCAATTTCGGGTTCTGTAGCCGATAAGGCCTTCAATTTAATTTCCAAAGCAGACAATTAAACAGATATTCCCACGGTGAACATATAGAAATTCAAAACCACATATTTTCACCTAATGGCACACGAAATCATATCAAAACACATTATCACATTCGTATTAAGGACCAATTAACATAATAAGGGACAGGGTTATCACAGGCCGGGCCCGCCCCGGCTCGCAGGCGGGTTTCGGGCCGCCCACGGGCCAATTTTACATTCCTACCGATGTGAATTTTAAAATATGAATGTTCACATTATAAAATTGCTAACCGTTCAAAAAATATTTATAAGGGTATCAAAATTAAATATAAGGGCATAAGTATCCAAGAAAATAGTGTAAATCAAGAAAAAGGACTTTATAGAATAAAACTATACATATATGGGACTATATGGGTTAAAAAATTCCTTCATGGACTTTTTGGGTTAAAACACTTCTAAATGAGATTTATCAATAAAAATAACAACAAAAAAAAAAAAAACTAAAAATCAAATATGCAAATAGATAAAATTAATAAATTTGATTTTTATTTATCCAGTTAAAATATTTATTTTACCTCTCAATATCCAATTTTAAAATTTAAAAATTTATAAAGTATATCTAAACAAATGTGATTTGAAAATATGTCTCACTATCATACTAGAAATCAATAAAACTGACATATCTACTATATATTTAACTCGCATCATAACTTACATAAACAATAATAATTAAAAACAAATAGAAACCACAGATAAATTAAATTCGAAAAAAAAATAAACCCACAACTCCATCTAAAATAAATTTTAAAAAAAAAACAAACAGAAACCACACAAAAATAAAGAAGATAAGAATTTAGATATGAATATCAAAATAATATAACAATATATAAATTTGAATTATGATTTAGTAATATAATTATCTATTTTTTTTTATGTATATCTATCAAAATTTTAAATCACTTAATGTGACAAATTAATCAATTTTTTAAAATTATTTATTTTTCAATTTATAAAATAGATTAAAAAAAAACTATTGACTGATTTATTTATTTAATTATTTTAGAAATACTAATTATCCCTTAATTTATGGATTTCAAATGGAAAGATAACAAAAATATTTCATAATCTCTCCATCTTAATCTCTCTTACCGATTTTCCAAAAAAAATATATTAAAACTTGCCTTCCTTCTCTCTTTCCAAAAAAATCAGATAATATTTTTCATGAAAGTTGTGGATATCTATCTATATCTTATATATTATATTACAACCTAACCAAAAAAAAAAAAAAAAAACTAAAAATAAGATATACAAATAGATAAAATAAATAAATTTGATTTTTATTTATTCAGTTAAAATCTTTCTTTTGCATTTCAATATCAAATTTTAATTTTTTTAAAGTTTATCTAAACAGATCTAATTTGAAAATATCTCTCACCATCATACTTTAAATCAATAAAACTCATATCTCTATCACATATCTAACTCACATTATAACTTACCTAAATAATAATAATTAAAAACAAATAGAAACCATAGATAAATTAAATTTAAAAAAAAAATAGAAACCCACAACTGCATCTTAAATAAATTGAAAAACAAAAAACAAAATAAAAACCACACAAAAAAAAAAAAAAAAGAAGATAAGAATTTAGATATGGATCTCAAAAAAATATGACAATATCTAAATTTGAATTATGATTTAGTAATATAATTATCTATTTTTCTGATGTATATCTATCAGGATTTTAAATCACTTAATGAGACAATTTAATCAATTTTCAAGTCTTATTTAAAGAATAATCTGATTATTTTGAAGACACTGGCGCAGGAGCTAACAGATTGGGTTAAGTGATTTTTAAGTTGTTGAGGTAACATCCTCCCACTCCATAAATTTATTTATTTTTTAATTTTATATTTTATATAGCGACCCCGGTCTTTTCCCATTTGATTATTGTATCCGGACTTAGGTTCCGTTTATTCTGTCATTGTATTATTGTTGTCGTAGTCCTTTATTTTCTCATTTGGAGTTATAGGATGTGTTGGGCAGGTTTGTTTCAGGTTGGTTGGGTTCGTAAACCAAGTGTTGCTGTCCAGTTTTTGGGTTGGTCGCTCGAGCCAGGGATTGGTCGCTCGAGCGAGGGTTGTATTTTGTGTCATCTGGCTCGATCCATCTTTGCTTCGCTTGAGCGAGAGTTTGCGTCTAGTATAGACCTGAGGGCAGTGCTTATTCGCTCGAGCGAGATTTTTTTCGCTCGAGCGAGCGAGGTGTATGTTTTCGAGTTCCTCGCTCGAGCGAGATTTCTGTCGCTCGAGCGTGCTGCTGGGTTGCAGACCTGAAGCATTGCATTTTTGGCTCGAGCGAGCTTTTCTTTGCTGGAGCGAGGTTTTCGTGTGTCTGGTCGCTCGAGCGACCAAGTCTTCGCTCAAGCGAGTCTGTCAGGTTTAAATAGGCAGCAGCGTGTTTCAGATCAGTTTTTGATCCACTTTCAGATTCCAAAACCCTAGGTACGAGTTCTCTCTCCCTCTACACACCATCTCTCTTAGGATTGATCTACTTAGAGTGAGTTTCTACCTTAGATCCTTTATTAAAAAGATAGAGTGAGTCGAGGGCTTCCATTTAATCTGAACGTTTGGTGATTTGGAGCACATTGGAATTTGGGTCTTCATCTCTGTCTTCTCCATTTGGGTTATTTTCTTCGAGGTAGGGATTTCCTACTCCAATGTATACGTTTTGTTCTAAGTTCTGGCATTTTAATAGGTTGGGGGTATTTTGGTAATTTTGGGAAAAACCCTAATTGTTTAAATAAATTGAATTGTATATTTCTTTTAAGGAACATTGGGGAAACTAGTTAAATTCATGAGTTTGAGCAATCTATTGATTAAATGGGGTAGTTGGTTAATTTAAATCACTCGTCCATTTAATTGTTGAGTTATTTATTTCCAAGTCTAGAAATAACTGTTTTGGGCTATCGGTGGAGGATAGTCGTGATTGTTGTAGACACTGCATGTGGATTAGGGATAATTGAAACTAATCATCGATTAAGTCATCAATTTTGACTGTTGAATTAATACAGATATTATATGTATTGATTGTGTGTTGTATATGTTATGTATTTACATACATTGTTTTGTGTGGGAGGAGATAGGGGATGTACTCCACGGTTTAGGGGAAGATAGGGGATGGACCTCTAAACCGGATTTTGTTTGGGAGGAGATAGGGGATGGACTCCATTAGCATCACTTTTATGTGTGCTTATTTATATTGAAGTGTTTTTATTGATACAGCACTAAAATGTGTATCAAACTGAAAGTATGAAGTGTTTTGATTTGAGCCTGAGTCTCATTTGTTTGTAGACATTGGAAGAATGTGAATATGATATATATATATAGTTCACTGTTATAAGTTTGGCTAGGTTCTGAGCCATATTGATAATAATGAAAAGTGAAACGTGTCATTGACATTAGTGTCATGAGACTGTATGATGATGTAATTGATTATCTTGGTTAACCATCTATTGAATGCTATTGCCTTATTCAATGCTTATATTTGGTTTAGTACATTTCTACTGGGCTGTGGCTCACCCTATATGGGAACATCATTTTCAAGTCCAGGTGATAAGCTACCTCCAAGGACTTAGCTTGGAAGGATTTGGATTTTGAAGACTACCTTTAGTTATTTGTTTTTATTTGATAAACATTCAAGCCTAGGGCTTTATTTGTATTTGAGTTAGAACTCACATTTTTGTGTCCAAGTGTTGACTTGGAAAGATGTAAGCCCATAGGGCATTTAATTTGATGTTACATGTAATGTTTTTATTTAGTAATACTCTGATGAATGAGATAATGAATTGTTTTCTTTTAATATTGCATGTCAATGATATATATAATGGGTTATTTTGAGGGCGTGACAACTTGGTATCAGAGTGTACCGGGTTTGAATACTTTGGGTACGTGGGAAGTGATTAGTATCACAATGGGTTCGTCTCGTTTGATAGAGACTTAGTGTAATGTTATATGCTTACATGATAACATGTTTATGTGACTATGTGGGCATGGAATGTAGTTCCTAGGATGTTGATTGGACCCTTGAGTTTCTAGTAGTCTTGTTGGAAAGGCACTTGATCAATGCTGCTTCCAACCGGAACTATAGTAACGCTTCGGGACTATCATCATCCAGGAATGAAATTCGTAGGTGCTTATGTGATTATGTGCTTACGTGGAATGAATTATTGTTGTCCAATGCTTTAGGACGCGAGTGTTTAGCTTCGGCACATTTATTAATGTGCTAACATCTTTGTTTCCTTTATTAGGATGTCAGGACGAGGACGAGGACGAGGACGAGGTAGGCGTGGTAGGCCGAGTAGGCAGGAGGTGCCTGTGCCAGAGGAGATTCCGGCAGTTCAGGAGGGAATTGGCCAGGCCAATGTGGCCGAGCCAGTAGGCCAGCAGGCTCTGGGCGCTCTAGCCCGAGAGATAGCAGGGGCATTCAGGGAGTCAGTAGGCATTCTCAGAGCTGAGAATCAAGCTCGGGTTGTTGTTGCGGATGCGGGACCTTCATTTCTGAAGAGGGAGTTCTTCCGGTCTAATCCGGATGAATTTGTGGGTGATCCTAAAGAGCCGCTTAAAGCAGATGAATGGCTCGAACAGACAACGAAGACGTTTGAGATGCTTGGCATCGAAGACGAGGGGTTGAAAGTGACCTTGGCATCTTTCCAGCTGAAGGGGGATGCGGGTCAGTGGTGGAAGTTCACTAAGGGTCGTATAGGAGGTACATGGGAGGCTTTTGTGAATGCTTTCCAGGAGAGGTTCTTATCTCCAGCAGTTAGGGAGAAGCTGAGAGACCAGTTCTGCCAGCTTAAGCAGTCGAGTTCTTCAGTGGCCGAGTTTGAGGCTGCATTTACTAGCTTGTCTAGGTTTGCACCTGAGTTGGTGGCGTCTGAGGAACGCCGTTGTATCGAGTTTGAGAAGAAGCTGAGGCGTGGCCTCAAGCTGAGAGTTGGGGGAACTATGATTCGGGATTATGGGCGTAAGGTTGATGCTGCGGCCCACATGGAAATCATGATGCAGGAGGAGGAGGAAGGACAGAAGGGCTCCAAGAGGAGTCAGGATGGTCAGAGTGATGGTGTAGACACCCCATTTTTGACCGACCTTAAGACTTAGACGTCACCGATCGAGCGCTTGGTGATGTTGCATAATGTGCTTGTTCAGAAGTTTCAGAGTCACGGCCGTGAGCCTTACCTCCGGACTTCCGAACCCTCTTCTGTGCCTTGTCTCGGTTTGCGAGCCAGACCCGGTTTTCTCTGTTTCTTTTCCTGAGGGAAGGGAGCGGTCCCGTAGACCGTCTCTCAATGTCCGTAGGCTACATTTGGTGGCCGTAGGCCATTTTTCCCATTTCGGAGTCCGGTTTCCGGTTTTCGGAGCCGTCAGGCCGTGTGCCTCGGTTCGGGGCTGCTTAACCATCTCCTTTTGTTCCGGTTTTTGGCATACTTCCTATTTGATCCCTTTTGAGGGACACTGGGGTTTCGGAAACCCACTTCATGGTCGAACGCCACTTTCGGTGCTTAACAGCCCATTTTCGGGATCCCAAACTGCGTGTTTTGGCTCCCGAACATTCGTTTTGCAACGGTTTTCGTTCATTTTTGGCAGGTACCTCTGTTTTATCACGGGGAAGGTCACTGAAGGGTGGGAGGCCAGCAATTGTTGCAGCAACCAGTTATCTCTCCTCCGGAGCCTCCCGGCGCCCGTTTTTCCAACTTCCGGGCTAATGTTGAACACCTTGGAGTTAATGTTGCCAACTTTCAACCACATATCTGTGATCTACACACATGAGAGGCCCCTAAAAGTTGGTGGCCGGCCATTAAGGTTACCTGACCCTTTTGACCCCTTTCTTCCGGGCTAATGTTGAACCCCTTGGGCCCACATTCTTGAACTTTCAACCACATATCTGTGATCTACACACATGGGAGGCCCCTAAAAGTTCATGGCCGGCCAGTAATTCAACTTGACCCTTTTGACCCCCTCTTTCCGAGCCAATGTTGAACCCCTTGGACCCACTTTCTCCAACTTTCAACCACATGGTTGTGTTGTACACACATAGGAGTACCTCCCTAGTTGCTGGCCGGCCAGAAAATATGATTGAACCTTTTGACCCCTAGCCGGCCGGCTAGGGGGTGTGGCCGGCCGGCCACCTGCAACAAAAGTATTAGGCCGGCCGTGTTCCTTGCACTGTGCACTTTACAGCTGTGGGGCAATATCCCCCAGATATTATCTGTATCCGGGGGATATTTTGTGGGGGAGTTTTGCTCTCCTTTTCCCCCACCTTTACACCCCCTTTTGGACCCATATAACCAGCTGGTGGCCTTCTTTGTTGGGGTTAGAAAATTTCACCTTCAAGCCTCCATACACAACTCCATCTCCATCCTTCTCAATTCCTTGAAAAACCCTAAGTCCCTAACCATCATTCCTTCTACACCACCAAGCTCTACCACCACCACCTCATTTCCAGCAACAAGGAAGGTTTTTCAAAGGTCAAAGAAGCTGCAAATTCATCCAAGAAGCAACAAAAGTTTGAGTCTTCAAGGGTAAGTAATGCTTTTACCCTTTTGACCCTTTTTCTTGATCTATTTGTAAGCCCCACTTCCTTTTTGTTTCGAGTTCCGGCCCTAACAGAAAAGGGCCCTCTTTTGAGCTCATCTTCACTTTTCATTAAGGGCTCAACCCTGTTTGAGCCCTCCATGACACACTTGCTTCATTGATCCTCTTGTATGTCACAATCTTGCATGCTATTTTTGACCCATGAGCAATTTATTTTCGAGCATGTTGTAAACTGATATTAGGCTTATTTTGAGCCCCTCTTCAACATTGAAGAAGGGCTCAACACCATTTGGGATTTCCATGTTATACCTACCTTTATACTCCTCTTTTCTTCCCCATTCTTGCATGCAATGGCAGCCCACCATGCTTTTGTTTTTGGCCATTTTACAGTTCTGGAAAAGTACTTATTTTGGTCCATTCTACATATTTTATTAAGGGTTTTTGGCTGTTTGGTGATTATTTTGCATACCTCATGTTATAGCCACTTTTGAGCCTAATTTTGCATCACATTTCTATCATGTTTGTATACTGATTTTGAGGCTTCCATATACTGTAAATATTCATATTTTTGGTCCCTCTTCAGTGTTGTAGAAGGAAATTTTTCAGTTTGAGTTTTGCTTATATCACTTGCTTCATTACCCCTCTTTTGGTCCCTATTCTTGCATGCTATTTTTTCCATACCTATGCTTGCTGTTTGGCCATGTTTATAACTGTGAAAGTGCATATTTTGGGACTGTCTAGCTTCTGTCTTTGCATTGCATGTCCATGTTGTGCATGTTTGGCATAGCTATAGGCCATTTCGGGTGCCTAAATTCATATTTCGGGACAATTCCATGCATTTGGTATCATTTCGCCTCATTTCGGGACTGTTTTCCCCCATATTTTAGTGCTGAAATTCCATTAGAATGATTGCATATCATTTCCATGCCATTTCATTGCATTCTGTCATCGCCTCGGTTTGCGTGCCCGTGTGCGCGCATTTCGAGGCACCTCTTTTTTTATCCGCCGGCATCCCATGTGAGTGTGGCTGAGGCTCACTCATGTTGGTATAAGTCCATTTATCATTTCCATGCCATTTCATTGGATTCTGTCATCGCCTCAGTTTGCGTGCCCGTGTGCGCGCATTTCGAGGCACCTCTTTTTTTTATCCGCCGGCATCCCATGTGAGTGTGGCTGAGGCTCACTCATGTTGGTATAAGTCCATTTATCATTTCCATGCCATTTCATTGCATTCTGTCATCGCCTCGGTTTGTGTGCCTGTGTGCGCGCATTTCGAGGCACCTCTTTTTTATCCGCCGGTATCCGATGTGAGTGTGGCTGAGGCTCACTCATGTTGGTATAAGTCCATTTATCATTTCCATGCCATTTCATTGCATTCTGTCATCGCCTCGGTTTGCGTGCCCGCGTGCACGTATTTCGAGACACATATCATCGCCTCGGTTTGCGTGCCCGCGTGCACGTATTTCGAGACACATATCATCGCCTCGGTTTGCGTGCCCGTGTGCGCGCATTTCGAGACATCTCATTTTCATAGCATTGTGTATGTTAGGATTGCATCTTAGTTGCATTTCATGCATATCATGCATATTGCATCGTGTCCGGAATAGGAGTTAGCCCGGCACGGGAAACGAGGTACATTTCGTACTCCGAGTGACGGAATGTGTCTCAATTCCCCAGTCGCCGACACTCTGGATTATCCATGATGGAGTTAGGTTTTAGCTGTAGTTTCATGTGCATTCATCCTATATTGAGTTGTGCATTTCGACTCCTCGGCCATCATGCCTCGGTATGCATGATTGGTGGCACGAGGATCGAGACATGCATATATCTGTGCAAATACATTGCTATGCCCCTTTCCTGCTCTCTGTTGCAGCAGAACGAAGAATCAGCAACCTTTTGGAGCTTGGCACGCATTTCAAGAACAGGTGTAAACAGAGGCTAATTGGGGCATTCCGGTGGATTTCCGCGCAAAACAATCCGGACATGCATCATCCACCAGAAGCAAGGCAGTCCCTGGCTTGCACGCCAGTTTTATTTGCTTTCTTATTTAATTTGTTAATTAATTAGGATTTTGTAATATTTTGGACTGTAATATTCTTTTATTCGGGACTGTAATATTTGGACTGTATATTTATTCGGACCCTCTGCGCGAGGGCACAACTGTAATAAGTGTGGGTGAGTGTGATGTATGTCTTCCAACCCCACGTCTTTCTTCCCTTTTATTTATCCGCTTATGATGGTTAGATTAGGGCATATTTAAATTAGCATACAGTATGACAACATGTTTGCATTCATTCATCTGTATTGCATGCACCGGGCTCGGCGCATCATGCTAACTGCATTGTACTTTCAATATTCAAAGTTGAATACATGATAGTCGTAACATTTCATATACCATCTTAGAATAGCCGAGCCTGCTATAATTGCATTTTGCATGTGTTGCATTAGGCATTTCTGTATAGTTAGGATCATGCATGATTTCTAATGAATTCCTATTTTGGCTTGGAGTACTCGGTAAGCTTTATGCTTTAGCATCCTTGCATGCGTGTGAGTGACTGCCATGAATAACATGCTTACCATGAGGCTATATGCTTATCTGATATAACTGCCTGAATGCCTGTGGGTGAAGGTTGGGTTACTTAAATTGGAATAAATCATCAAATGTTTTAAAGCCTATCTGCGGGTAGCAAACCACTTTCATAAAACAAACATGAAATGTTTCGTTCCAATTCAGGCGACCCGGTCTATATTTATATGCTGTGAGCATCACATAGTAACCTAGGCTAAAAACCGGAATAAGAACTCGCAAAGTTTTCAAAAATAGATATCATGGTTAGTAGAGGCCGGTCTATGACCGGGCGAGCGGGGGTGCTCACGAAGTGACCTTCCCCAATCGTACCCAAGTTCCCGAGCCGAGGCAACTTTGGTGATGACAGACACGTGGCCTTTTGGCACCGAGTCAGGGTTTCCTAAATTTCCCAAAATGAAATATTTAGGTGGCGACTCTGTATCTGGCAAAGCAGTCCATGTTTGGCACTACTTTTTCAAAAATCAGTTTCTTAAAACGATTTGCCGGATTTGGACTCTTTGGTTCAGATTAGGAACCGTGACATTTTAAGAGTCCGAGCTGTAGTGACCCCAAATGAACAGAACGGGAGCTCGTTCCTCCCGGGGCGTTCGGGGACGTCTACAGTTTCTGGCGACTCCGCTGGGGATTTAGAGAGCTTGACTCGAACTCATGATATCTGTTTTTGACTACACTTGTGTGTTTCTTTGCATTGCATTTGCATTGGTGCGCCTAGGACACCGTGTTTGCCATCTGCTATTCCTGAACGGTTTGCCGGAGGCTTGTCTTGTCAAGGCATGACCATAAGGCTGACCGGTTGTGGGCTCTGCCAGTATGGGAACACAAACCCCGGTTTTACCGGGGCACCCTCTTTGACCATTCGACCTAGTGCATATTCGGATCCATAGTGACCATTCCAAACTAGGACAGGTTGCTTACCCGTTTATAGGTTGTTTGAAACCGCCGCGTGCGTAATGAAACCCTAGCTCCTGACACAATAGGACAGGGAAACCCTACCCCAACATAGGGGTGTTTTGACTCTCACTTATCTGTTATGTGCTTTAGAGTGCGTCTCTACAGGAATGCATGTATCAGTATATGAGTTTGGGCATCAAGCCTGCGGGCTTCAGTTCAATATTGTCAGTATCAAGCCTGCGGGCATCAGTTCAGTATTGACAGTATCAGGCCTGCGGGCATCAGATCAGTATGTGAGTTCAAGTATCAGGCCTGCGGGCATCAGTTTAGTACATGAGTTTCAGCATCAGGCCTGCGGGCATCAGTTCAGCATTATGAGTATCAGGCCTGCGGGCATCAACCAGTATTTGAGAACGAGTTATCTGCGGATATCAGATTCTGTTTTAGGGAACAATGATACAGGGATAATAATCAGTGTTTGAGGACAGTGTGTTATTCAGCTTATTGACTATGTGTTATTATGCCCGACTGTGTGTCATGCATTTTATTTTAAGCTGTTATGCTGCCCGTTTCTCTGTTTATTTATTTCCTTTTCGCTTTATTTATCTTTTGCTAGGTCAGTTTTTAGCATGATTGCTTCCAACCCAGCAGGCATTCCCCAAGCACTTTGGACACGAGGTCGTCGACTTCATCGATCTGAGGATCTAATCGACGGACAGCCGGTGTTCCATTCTCTACCCCCTGTTACCAGAAGGAAGCCGAAAAGGCGCAGTATGTCAGAATAGAGGTTGTCAGAACAGTGGGTTACTTTATCAGAGGACTACAGGACTGAGGTATCAATTACTGCTGCAGAAATAGACATACCAGTTAGACAGATGGAGCAACAGAATACATCAGGGATGGAGGCTCTAATGCGCCAGATGCAGGAGAGCATGAGACAGATGCATGACGATGCCGCCCGTCAAGCAGAATTCTCCAAACAGCAGGCCGCAGTCATGGCCCAGCAGGCTGAGCTGATTACCAGACTGCAACAACAGAATACAGCGTCTGCTTCACACCAAATCCCTCCTCCGGCAGGGGCTCCGTTACCTGAGCAGGCACCTACTGTTCAGAACGCCCCACCAAATGCCCAGAATACCCTACCAAATGTCCAAAACTTACAAGAGGACACGAGTCTTCCAACGGGGCCAGCTCCGCCCCCGCTTCCACCACAACTGTCCAAGGTCCATACATCCAATCACCCGGACTCTCCCATCGAGGTCGAGGTTGATCACACAGCTCTGAAGTTGAGCAAACTGGAGAAGCTCTTCAAGAAATCCCAAGGGGTCAAGGCTATGCCGGATATCGAAGATGGATATACCGAGGAGGCCGTAACACTCCCCGATAGGTTCAAAATGCCACAAATCGACCGTTTTGATGGGTCCGGCGACCCCATGGTCCATATTCGACTGTTTGCGGATGTCTTGCGGCCAATGGGCCTTACAAGACCACAGAAGCTCTCACTATTCGGCCGAACCCTGTCGGGTATGGCCTCCCATTGGTACGCAAGATTACAAGATGAAGTGAAAAGGAATTGGGATGAAATGGCTGAGGCCTTTGTCGCACAATATTCATACAACACCCAGATCGAGATCACAACTCGTGATCTTGAAACGACAAGGCAAGAGCCTAAGGAATCTTTTTCGGACTTTGTGATCCGATGGAGGGCGAAGGCGTCAATGATGACTTTAAGGCCTACGGACAAAGATCAAATCCGGATGATTGTGCGCAATCTCCACCCAAAGCTAATGCAGAGGATGATTGTAGTCCCCTTCCCTACTTTCGCAGATTTACATGATATGGGGGTGCAAATCGAAGACGCAATGAAACAAGGTCTGTTTGACCATGACAGAGAACAACCGAGGAGGAACTTTAACTGTAACAACAATGCGGGCCCGAGCGGCGCTGCAAATACGAGAGCCTCGGAAGTTGGTATGGTCACCACCACTCCCCCTCCCCCTCCAAGGCCCACGACTGCCACACCCTTTTCCGGCGCGTCCGGAAGCAACACACAAAACAACCGATTCCAACCGCGAGGCCAAAGAACCTTTACCCCACTATATATGCCTCTGACCAAGGTTCTGGGAATATTGATCAGAAAAAATCATTTGAAACCCCTGGAACCAAAGCCATTACCGAATCCACTCCCCCCCTCTTATGACCCGTCAAAATACTGTGCGTACCACTAACAACACGGTCATGACACCGACCGTTGTTACAGATTGCGTCATGAGATCCAAGATCTTATTGACAAACAGGTGATCGCACCTCCTGATAAACCCAATGTCACAACCAACCCTCTCCCACCACATAACCAAGCTCCTCCTCCCAAAAGAATTAACTTTATCCAGACTGGGGTCGCATCTTACGATCCTAGCATCTATATTACTCCCACCCACCTACCCAAGCCGGAGGTGTTCCTCCCCGATTGCACTGATTTCTTGTGCATGGTGGACATCTCCAAAACCCAACCAGAACCGGTGGTGGTGACCGTCGAAGACGGAGCAGGGCAGATTTTGGGAGAGACTGAGATTGCTGAATCAGGGACTGGGCAGAATTTTGCTGAGGAAGCCTATGATCCAAGCAAGTACATCCTATCAACGAGCCGAATTGGGCTAAGTGTAGAATTGCTAGAGACAGGAGAGCTATGCATGATCCGGGGGGATGGACCTGGGCTATGGGCAGATGATTTGACAGCCGCAGGGGAGGACTTTGCCAACCTGCAACTTCTTGATGACCAGGAACTAGGGGATGCGTCGATTAACTGGTATGATTATGAGGAATCAGAGGAGGCCACGGGATGGCTCGAAGATCAACCGGATGCAGTGGGGGAAACCCGACCAGAACAGAGCCCGGCAGGGGCAGAAATATCAGTTGTGGCCGGAACGGCCGAAAATCAAGTTGTATCGCCGGAGAGCGCCGGTGTTAAGAATTCCACTCGGGACATGGGCATTATGGATATGGGAACTGTTGAACAAACAGCTGTACTGACGCAGCTGGAACAAGAAAATTTTGAGGAGGCTGAGAGAATTAGAAAAGCTAAAGGCCCTGAGGGGACCGAAAGTGCTGCGTGCACGGAAATGGAGAATGCTGCGAGCATATGGACAGAGAATACTGCGAGTGCAACTAAACCAGAGCCAGACAGGTGTCTGTTGGCTGCCAGTGGAATGTGGTGGGAAGATGACGACTTGTGTCTTGCCCACACCGATGAAGACTGGGGGAATAACCAGCCGGATGATACTTGGTACCTCGATGAGGTTGACCATATGACAAGAAGTGGGCGGTACTTCAAACCCCCACACCTGGACCAACCCGAGGCATCCGGGAAGGATAGAGAAGTGGAGAGACAGAAGGAGAAGCAGATTGAAGATGAAGCTGTGTTGAAACAATTAAAGAAGATACAAGCAGACATCTCCATCTGGGGACTGCTAATGGCATCACGAGTACACAGAGAAGCTGTCCTATCTGCTATGGACAAGTCCAAACTCTCCATAGACACCACGCCTGAACAGCTGGTTGGGCTGGTTTTTCCGGGAGGAGGTTCCCCGGCATTAACCTTTTCGGACAAGGAGCTACCGCCTGAGGGCACAAGTCATAACAAACCTCTCTATATCTCTGTGGAATGTAGAGATAAGTGGATATCTGCTATGGACAAGTCCAAACTCTCCATAGACACCACGCCTGAACAGCTGGTTGGGCTGGTTTTTCCGGGAGGAGGTTCCCCGGCATTAACCTTTTCGGACAAGGAGCTACCGCCTGAGGGCACAAGTCATAACAAACCTCTCTATATCTCTGTGGAATGTAGAGATAAGTGGATACCGGTGGTACTTGTTGATACCGGGTCTGCGATTAATGTCTGCCCGACCAGAACGGCATATGCAATCGGGTTAAAACCCGCGGACTTCGTCCCAACTACCCAAGTGATCAGAGCATATGACAATACCAGCAGAGAAGTGATGGGGACTGTTAAAATTCAAACCAAGGTTGGTCCGGGACAACACAGTATCGAATTTCATATCTTGGACGTTCCCGCAACCTTTAACCTACTTTTGGGGCGACCGTGGTTGCACCAGGTCAAAGCAGTCTCTTCCACTCTACATCAAATGCTAAAGTACCCTCACGAGAAAGGGGTAGCGATCATTTTTGGGAATTCATCAATCCATCCGCCGCCGGAAGTGTCTACACCTGTCTTGGAAATTGAGCACGGCACGGAGGATGTGTTTTTGTCGGGGTTCACTTTGGCCGAGGCTCAAGTGGTTCAGAATGTCATGGCTGTGAATGAGGGCATGTATGTTAGTGCACAATCTATCTATCTCATGAACAAGCTAAAACATACTCCCGGGATGGGATTAGGGAGAAGCGGCCGGAAGGGCGTCTCAGTGTTGGCCGAAGTGCCACACAACCCTCACGCCTTTGGACTGGGTTATCTGCCCACCAAAGAGGATTGGGTAAGGAAAGGAAAAGAAATGGCCGGAAGGGCCAGAGCAAAGAAGGCCAGGAAGCCATTTGAGTTGATGCACAGGCTCATCTGGGGTACCCTAAATGGACGCTTCGTCCGGGAGGGGAAAGATTTTCCATTCTGCGGCTTCCCGGAGCCATGGCAAAACGCGGAGGGGAAGCGCGTGCCTGGTTTTGAAATCTTCTTCGACATACAATTATCTGGGGATGACGTTGCCGAAGCGCAGACAGACCCACCAACTGAGGATGAGCAATGTGAAGCAGTGGATCCTGAGAGCACAGAGCTTGAAATGGGGGTAGCACTGGCGAGTCTACTATCAGATCCTCCGATCGGCCAAGAGTGCTTGGGGGATAACTCTTCGGTTTCTGTGATTGGAGATGAAATAGCTGCAGGCTTTCCAGCGCCGATCTTGGATGCATCTATCGCACCTTCTCTCATCTGGCAATATGAAGAAGGCTTTTTATCTAGCAGCTCCGGGTCAGGTAGTGAGCCGGAATCTGATTCTACCGAATCTTGTACGTCAGAATCAGATTCCAGCTCGACTGAGTCTGAGTCCGGTATTCCTGGGAGTGATAACCCGGATGCCACAGTCCTGTCTAGGTCGTCGTTTTCATTTTCTTTTGAGTCTGTTGTAACAGAGGAATCTGACGGCTTGGAAGTATTTAATGAGAATGATGTGGATGTGGTTTCTGAGTATTTTTCTGTGCCTTTGATTTATTGCTTAAATCAGGATTTTCAAAATTTTGATGAAAACAGCGAGGAAGAAATTCCCCCAGTTTTGCAACGATTAATTAATCAAGAGCAGGAGAGATTTGTTAAACCTTTAATGGATGAAATCACTACTGTGAATGTTGGTGCTGAGAAGGACCCGCGGCTGGTCCAGATCGGGTCCACGTTGTCTTCAGAGGAGCGCGAGCGCTTAGTCGCTTTGTTAAAAGATTTCAAAGATGTTTTCGCGTGGTCCTACAGGACATGCCTGGAATCGATCCTGAGATTGTACAGCACCGGATCCCTCTTGATCCCGAGGCCCGCCCTGTCAAACAGAAACTCAGAAGGATTCGCCCGGACTGGGCCCTCAAAATTAAGGAAGAGGTCACCAAGCAAATTGACGCAGGGTTCCTGCTGGTATCTGAATATCCAACTTGGTTGGCCAACATTGTTCCGGTGCCGAAGAAGGACGGCAGAATTCGAGTCTGTGTAGACTTCAGAGATTTGAACAGGGCCAGTCCGAAGGACGACTTTCCCTTGCCACACATTGACGAATTGGTGGATTTCACGGCAGGACACGCCTTGCTTTCGTTTATGGATGGTTTCTCAGGCTATAATCAGATAGTGATGGCACCCGAAGACCGGGAGAAGACTGCGTTTACTACCCCGTGGGGGACATATTGTTATAGAGTGATGCCATTCGGGTTGAAAAACGCTGGAGCTACGTATCAACGGGCAGCAACTACAATATTGCATGATATGATCCATAAAGAGGTCGAGGTGTATGTGGACGACATGATTGTCAAGTCCAAAGATAGAGAGGGCCACTACACCGCCTTACAAAAATTCTTTCAAAGGATCAAAGAGTTTCGGCTGCGACTGAATCCCCAGAAATGCACGTTTGGTGTTACAGCAGGGAAGATGCTAGGGTTTCTGATCACACAAAGGGGCATCGAAGTCGACCCTTCCAAAATCAAGGCCATCTTAGAAATGCCACCACCAAGGACTGAAAAGGAGGTGCGAGGCTTTCTGGGTAAAGTGCAATTCATAAGACGGTTTATTTCTAAATTAACCTTGACTTGTGAACCACTTTTTGGTCTCCTGAAGAAAGGAAAGAAATTCCAATGGGACGGCCGATGTCAAGCAGCTTTTGAGCAGATCAAAGAGTATCTACAGAACCCACCCGTGTTGTCGCCACCAGAGCCGGGGAGGCCGTTGATATTGTATCTTTCGGTAACTGAGACTACCATGGGCTGCATGCTCGCGCAGGAATCAGAAGACAAAGTGGAAAGGGCCATATACTATCTGAGCAAAAAGATGCTGGATTACGAGACCCGCTATACGCCGCTGGAGAAGGCTTGTTTGGCCTTGGTATGGGCAACCAGGAAGCTGCGGCACTACCTGTTAGCCCACTCAGTAATGTTGGTTTCGCGTTTGGATCCCATCAAATATCTCTTCGAGAAACCAGCACTTACGGGTAGGCTAGCTCGTTGGCTGCTGTTGCTCTCCGAATTTGATTTGAAGTATGTAACGCGCAAGTCAGTAAAAGGCAGAGCGGTAGCGGAGTTCCTTGCCGACCACCTGGTTGAGGGGGATGAAGCGGTTGAGTATCTCTTCCCAGATGAAGCCATTCTGCACGTCGAAGATGAAACTTGGACAATGTACTTTGATGGAGCGTCAAACCAGTATGGGTATGGGATAGGGGTGTTGCTGATAGCGCCTGACGATTCCCGTATTCCTTTAGCATTCAAGCTCCGGTTCAAAGTTTCCAACAATGAGGCAGAGTATGAAGCATGTATTGTTGGCCTGGAAGCAGCCCTGGAACTAGGGGCAAGACGGTTGGACGTCATTGGGGACTCGAACCTTGTTGTGTCTCAAGCAAAAGGAGATTGGAAAGTTAAGGAGGAAAGGATGATAATCTACCACCAAACCTTGGATTTGTTAATTCCTCGGTTTGAAAAGCTAAAATTCACCCACCTCGTAAGAGAGAACAACAGGTTTGCAGATTCACGAGCAACTCTATCTTCTATGATAGACATCCCGTCCGGAGTCCGGATGCGTCCAGTCATTATTGATCAAAAGTTCGTGCCGGCATACGAGTCAATTTCCGCCATAGATGAGGTTCAAGACGGCAACCCCTGGTATTACGACATCTGGAACTTCTTGGAAAAGGAGACATATCCACTAGGGGCAAATGCCAAAGATAAGAGGGCTGTCAGAAGAATGGCTGCTCAGTTCGTTATCTGCGGGGGAAAGCTGTACAAAAGGGGTCATCTGGGAATGCATAAGCTCTGTGTAGAAGCTGAAGAGTCAAAACGCCTGATGGAAGCCATCCATGGGGGAGAGTGCGGTGCACACATGAATGGAGTGATGCTGGCCAGAAAGATCCTCAGACAGGGCTACTACTGGTCAACCATGGAGCAGGATTGCATTAGTTTTGTTAGGCGATGCCACAAGTGTCAAATTCATGCAAACCGCATGAACATCCCGCCGTCAAAACTGTAGAACATGACTTCTCCATGGCCTTTTTCAGTCTGGGGAATTGATGTGATCGGAGCTGTTACCCCGAAGGGGTCCAACGGGCATGGGTTTATCCTAGTAGCGATAGATTATTTCACAAAGTGGGTCGAGGCCCAATCATACGCGGTGTTGAAGGCGTCGCATGTTGCAAAGTTCATCAGGAACAACATCATCTGTCGCTACGGGGTGCCAAACGAGATAATTTCAGATAATGGTTCCCACTTCAAGAAAGAAGTGATAGACTTGTTGGAGAAATACAATGTGGCTTTTCATAAGTCATCTACATACAGGCCGCAGACCAACGGAGCGGTTGAGGCCGCCAACAAGAATGTCAAGCATATACTACAGAAGATGGTGGAAACCTATCGGGATTGGCCAGACAAGCTGCCATTTGCTCTGTGGGGCTACAGGACTTCAATCAGAACTTCTACTGGAGCAACTCCATATTCATTGGTCTATGGAATGGAGGCTGTTCTACCCATTGAGATTGAGGTTCCGTCATTGCGAGTATTGGCTGAATGCCAGATAGCTGAAGCAGATTGGCAGCAAAGCAGATTCGAAGAACTCATGCTCTTTGATGAAAGAAGACTGAAAGCACTGTACCACATCCAAGGCTATCAACGCAGAATTGCCCGGGCTTTCAACAAGAAGGTTAAGTCCAGGAATCTGAAAGAAGGAGATTTGGTACTCAAAGACAACCGAGCTCCCATCCACGACCCAAGGGGCAAGTTCAAACCAAATTGGACTGGTCCTTACATCATCAAAGCTATCTAGTCAGGTGGGGCTGTGGTTCTGATGGATCTAGATGGATTGGAGTTCTCACAACCGATCAATATGGACAAGTTGAAGAAATACTATCCTTGAGAGGCTCGCTAGGCCGAAAACCCGAAAGGGCGACCTAGGCAAAATTCAGAGCACAAAAAAATTAGAAAATATAAAAACTGAGCTCGCAAGGTTGAAAACCCGCAAAGGACGGCCTTGGCAAAAGTTAGAGCGCAAAAGGAGAGTGAAAATACTGGAGTGAACCTTAGCCTGAACTACGTAAGGCTTGATTCCCATCTTTGGGATACGTAGGCAGCTTCACCTTGAAGTTCAGCCATAAACTTTTCCCCGATCAACTCTGTCCATTTTGATCATCTCAGTCATCTTTATCCATCAGCATTTATCGTGATCTCCGGTACAGTGCTGTTCAAACTAGGGGCAACTTTCCGTTGCTTTGCGGTGCCGCATTGTTCTTCAGACTAGGGGCAACTTTCCAGTTGCGGGGATCTGGGATTGTGCATCTCAGTGACAGATTTTCGGCGTGTCCAATTCTGATCCACATCGAAAATAATTTTGAAAAGTTTTAATAAAAGTTGACTTTGTTCAAATCAATCTTTTTACGACTAAGACCATTTTTGGACCCTAAACGGAAAATTTTCAGTACCATAACTTTCAATTTCATTGATTTCAAAACTGAGTTCTCTTGCTCTTGCATTACAATCGAGGTTGCTTTTTTTAGTACATTCATAACGAAAACTTGAAAATGCTAAATAAGCAATAAATTTGGGGCATAGTTGAATCAAGTATCTCTGCGTCCCCTCCCAGAGCTGGACGAAGCATCTGATGTCAAGCTAGGCCCAACTTGTGCCTCCTCATTGAGCCAATCCACGCACTCATCGGACAAAGTGCAACTGAAAGTTGAAGCAGGGGCCAGGAGCTCTCTAGTCCTCCATGCTGTGGCATATCGGGCAAGCTGTGCACCCCGGACCAGGAAAGCGGCTGGGTACTCAATCCCCTCCGGTGGGCAAGTCTGATCATGACCAAATTGACGCAGGAACCGGAACGGAAAATAGAATACGCAGTGGGTTAGATCAATCAATTGGATCCCAATCAGCCGGGACATACTATAGCTCATTGCCGGGAGGTTGAGCCAAGGACAACGCCAAGCAATGCCGTCTGCGGACAAATTGCACATCCAATCGAACCACCACCTTTCGTCAAGAGCATTGACTAGGCGCTGCCGAAAGAAGTAGCCTCGAGCTGAATAAACGGGGCAAGAGTCCACAACCTGCAACTTATCCATTAACCATACCTAGGGGAGGGATGGAAAATGAGAGAATAAAGAATAGAGAGATGTACGATGAGAGAAAAGTGAGACAAGGGTTTTGTGAGAAAAACCGAGCCTGAGGGTCGAGTGATGTGAGCAAATATATATGTAAGGACGGGTGGGAAATATTACCTGCAGCAGCAGTGGACTCCCAGCAAACCTAGTCGCCTCCCGGCGATAGACAGAATCTAAACCCATCAGCGTCTCGGCCAAGGTCATGGCAATACAGCTCTTTCCCTCTCTCAAGCCTTGAGCGACTTCAATCAGGCGAATGCTAGCCCCGCCGAAGCCCGAGGAAAGCAGGAAGTGAGACAACAAACATAAGCAGAGGGTGTATTGCCGAAAACCCTGCCAATAATGGTTGCTGCGGTCACCGGCGTCGAAAAAACGATGGATCAAACCGAGGATGTCCAGTTCCCCACTGCAGATCAGAGATCGAGCGTCATGCGCCGTAAGCCCACACATCTGCCCTAAAGCCTGAGCATGGCCAAAACGGAGCTGGGGCAAGATCACTTCAGAACATTCAGACTCCATCAAAACCTGAAAATCTTCGAAAGTGGGACACATCTCTTGGCCGCCAAAGCTAAAAACATGCGTCACTGGATTCCAGAACCTTGCCGCGGCATGGAGAAAAGGAAGTTGTAGCGAAGTACGGCTCAGCGTGAATAGTGCATTCAAGCCGAAACCCCGGAAATTTAGCTTTTCCGAGCCATCTAGAGAAGAGATCCAAGATGTGACATTTTCTGCGAGAAACGCCTCCATCTTTGTCTAAAACTAAGATGAAATGAATGTTCCCGAAGTTGAGGCTTTTATAGAAGGGAAAACACTATTCACGGGGGCACGTGTCAAAAATCTGGAGGCTGCAGGACTGAATGGCTGGCCAGCCACCTTTTCTGGCTGGCCAGCCGTTTACTTTTTGCAGAAATGGCCGGCCAGCTGTCTCTCTCCACAAAAATGGCCGGCCGGCTCCCAGGAATGGCTGGCAATGCTGCAGTGTATCTCCTTGGCCCTGTTTTACCCTTCGAGGGAGAGTTCCAAGCATTTCCATGCAACGGGAGAGTCAAAGGCCTCCGTTTCGGATGCGTTCCGGCGCCCAGATCGTCAGAAGTACACTTCGTTGTTGTTGAGTTTTGTTTATCGAGTTGTTGTTTTGCTTATCGAGTTGTTTGTCAAGCGGACATGTTTTGTGTTTTTGAGTCATTGCTCTCTGTTTAAGCAATTTTTGTTAAAGTCTTGCGTTGTCAACGTTGTTGCATTTTGCTTATCGAGTTGTAAACTTTCTAAGGTCCTGTTATATCTTAGTAAGTTGAGTTGTTTAGCTTGTTGCGTCAGTTCACTACCTGACTTGGTGATTACACAATGCGCATTTCCATTCAATTTCATTTTTGTGCGAAATAAATGATGCGATACGATGCTAAAAGTTTAAAGTACAAACACTTTTTTCAAAAGCTATTTCATTTCATCATGCTTTACAACAAACAAAGGTACAAGTTTTACAAAAAATAAAACTGCCTAACAATGTGCAAAGTGCTACAAACTACTAGCAAAAAGAAAAATAAAGCAGGAAATAACAACATCAAAGTCCTCGGGAGCGGGAACGAGAAGCACGCCTCATCCTCTTTTGCGGGACAATCTCCGCACCACCATCTGAGTCGGAGCTGTCATCCTCAGGATCCCCCCCAGCCTCGCCTCTATTCCTCGAGCCAAAACCGGAGCCTCCCTCCTCAGCAGATGTCTCTGACTGACGGTCGGTAGCCTCCTCCTCCTCCTCAGCATCCTCCTCCTCCTCATCAGGTTCCACCTCCACAACGTGAGCCCTACGTCTGCGGACAGACCCTCCTCGAGCCCCTCGAAAAGGCCTAGATGGCCCGGCTCCTCGGGAAGGCCGAGATGGCCCCGCCCCCTGAAAAGGCCCGGGTGACCCAACTCCCTGAAAAGGCCCAGACGGCCCAGCTCCCCAAGGAGGCCCGGGTGGCCTGGCCTGCGGCTGACCGGACCATGAAGGCATCTGAAAACAAAGAGTTCAATTCAAATACATCAGTCCAAATATATACATCAGATGCAGATACAAGCAAAGGCTACGTGAAGTGGGTGCGTGTAAATACACTGTACAAGTGGGGTGTGTGTCAGATGTGCTCTACACAAATAGTCTATCGATGCAGTAGAAATCAGCATGTCATCAGAAACATGATAAATGCCAGAAAACTGAAGGGTACCTGAATGCCCGCGACAGACAACTGTGCCTCCCTACGCAGGACCATGCCCTCGAGTGTGGCCACCAGCCCAACCACCTCCTCCATGTACCCTCGCGATGGCTGCAAAAATGAGCTCATAATCATTAGTGAACAGAAGAGTGTCTACACATCTGAATGATGAATGAAAACAAGTGGAGCATACCGGCAGTGAGTCCGGATCAATGGCGTATCGATCACTGGGCATCAGAGGCTCTAGTGGAATCGGAGTCGGAAAGCTAGCCCCGTACTGCCACGCCATCAACTCAGTAGGCATATCTGGCCATCCGGGATGAGGATGAACCGACGGAGCCGGAGGAACCGGTCTACTCCCACCTCTAGATGTACCGGCCCTGCTGGTGGAAGGGGCGTCTGCAGCCCGAGCCCGAGCCTGGCCCGAGGATGACATACCGGCAGGCCTCATCATCGGGATACGAGCTTCTGTCAATGGAGGCATCAAATATATGTGACGGTAAGTGGCGTAGTCCCCCTCCTCAATATGCAGTAAAGCATCAGTACCCAGCATGGCGCCGACTACCTCTGAGTAAGAGAGCCTGTCAGCAGTCCGCATACTGGCTGGAGGTACTGCGGGAATATCCTGAGAAAGATACCCCTATACCTGGCGCAGAAAGCGTTCACCCAGGAACCATACCCTGCCAACTGGCCCTTCGAGTAGGACCCTATACTGGGAAATGCCCGACGCTACGGTATACTGAAGTCGGAGGTCGTCACCCAGGGTCACCCAGGGTTGCCATGTAATCTGCGGATGATAAATGCATAAACCAATCAGAAATCGAGAATATACAGAGCAAATTAAAGATGAGAATGAAAGGAATTGAAAGTTCTGAGGTACCTCTGAATGTCGCACAGTGTCAAAATACTATCGCAGGCGAAGGAGGGTCTCTCGAGGCCTCGACCGGTGTGGGCCCTCGAACGCCAATGAATATGGGGTCATGGGAATCCCTACCACCTCCAGCTCTGGGGCTAATGATGGGAAGTATACATAGACCCATAGCTGAGAAAAGCAATGCAGAATGTAAGTACGAAATGCTGAGAGCAAAATGCAGACTGTAAAAGTGCGCTGTGTGTGTGCAATGTACAAGTAATGAGAAGCAGAAATGTAAATCAAGGGGACAGAAAGTACCTCCCAGGCTCTCCAGTAGCCGCCAAGTAAGTCGCCCCGCCCGCGGGAGGTCGCGCTCATATAAAAGTAAAGGGTAGCCAGGCCGGCGCCACCCCAATCATATCGATGGACCTGTGATAGGTCAACTAGAGCGCTCAGCAAATATAGCCCAACTGTGTTGCCTCTGTCGGCGAACAGGGTAGTCCCGAAGAGGAACATCAAGAAGCCACGAGCATACTGCTCCGTCTCCTCGGGACTCTCAGGCACCATCTCCGCCCGTCGGAAGTGGGAGGAGAACCAAGTGTATCGGACTCTCCCAGAGACCCTATCAACAGGTGGGCGAGCCCCCAATAAATACATCCAGGCGGCCTCCCACTCGCCCATATCCTCATCGTAGGGGATGGACCAACCTCCGACGTCTAAACCGGTCAATACAGCGAAGTCAAAAGGGGTCATGGTCATATCCCCGGTAGCAGAGAAATGAAAGGAGTTGGTGGTGTCCCACCATCTCTCTACCAAGGCTGCCATCAATGTCCTCCTGGCAGGACAACGTGACAACCCGACGCAGAAGGGCCCGAACCCTGCCAAGTCGACTAAGTCTCGAACACCCTCTGGGAGCTCGGCATACCAGTCCCGCGCAATGGTGGAACCATACCCCCGCACACTGCGGGAGCAAACCTGCATTCAGAATGAATACATGTGTCAATAATGAAATGAAATGGGCTGTGTGCCAATGAAATGAAATGGGCTGTGTGCCAATGAAATGAATGGGCTGTATACCGATGAAGTGAAATAAGCTACATGCAAACCTATCTGGGCTGCGTGTTCAGAAAATTTGAAGCTTGGGCTGCGTGTTCAACTTTCAGTTAAATTGTGGGCTGCGTGTTCACTATCTACCTGGGCTGCGTGTTCAGAAAATTTGAAGCTTGGGCTGCGTGTTCAACTTTCAGTTAAATTGTGGGCTGCGTGTTCACTATCTATCTGGGCTGCGTGTTCAGAAAAATTTAAAATTTGGGCTGCGTGTTCAACTTTCAGTTAAATTGTGGGCTGCGTGTTCACTATCTATCTGGGCTGCGTGTTCAGAAAATTTGAAGCTTGGGCTGCGTGTTCAACTTTCAGTTAAATTGTGGTCTGCGTGTTCACTATCTATCTGGGCTGCGTGTTCAAAAAAATTTGAAATTTGGGCTGCGTGTTCAACTTTCAGTTAAATTGTGG
Source organism: Camellia sinensis (assembly GCF_055761805.1). Classification (NCBI taxonomy): domain Eukaryota; kingdom Viridiplantae; phylum Streptophyta; class Magnoliopsida; order Ericales; family Theaceae; genus Camellia; species Camellia sinensis. The sequence goes on along the minus strand of NC_138973.1, from coordinate 101,124,269 downwards.
GCTGCGTGTTCACTATCTACCTGGGCTGCGTGTTCAGAAAATTTGAAGCTTGGGCTGCGTGTTCAACTTTCAGTTAAATTGTGGGCTGCGTGTTCACTATCTATCTGGGCTGCGTGTTCAGAAAAATTTGAAATTTGGGCTGCGTGTTCAACTTTCAGTTAAATTGTGGGCTGCGTGTTCACTATCTATCTGGGCTGCGTGTTCAGAAAATTTGAAGCTTGGGCTGCGTGTTCAACTTTCAGTTAAATTGTGGGCTGCGTGTTCACTATCTACCTGGGCTGCGTGTTCAGAAAATTTGAAGCTTGGGCTGCGTGTTCAACTTTCAGTTAAATTGTGGGCTGCATGTTCACTATCTATCTGGGCTGCGTGTTCAGAAAAATTTGAAGCTTGGGCTGCGTGTTCAACTTTCAGTTAAATTGTGGGCTGCGTGTTCACTATCTACCTGGGCTGCGTGTTCACAAAATTTGAAGCTTGGGCTGCGTGTTCAACTTTCAGTTAAATTGTGGGCTGCGTGTTCACTATCTATCTGGGCTGCGTGCTCAAAAAATTTGAAGCTTGGGCTGCGTGTTCAACTTTCAGTTAAATTGTGGGCTGCGTGTTCACTATCTATCTGGGCTGCGTGTTCAGAAAAATTTGAAATTTGGGCTGCGTGTTCAACTTTCAGTTAAATTGTGGGGTGCGTGTTCACTATCTACCTGGGCTGCATGTTCAAAAAATTTGAAGCTTGGGCTGCGTGTTCAACTTTCAGTTAAATTGTGGGCTGCGTGTTCACTATCTACCTGGGCTGCGTGTTCAGAAATTTTGAAATTTGGGCTGCGTGTTCAACTTTCAGTTAAATTGTGGGCTGCATGTTCACTATCTACCTGGGCTGCGTGTTCAGAAAATTTGAAATTTGGGCTGCGTGTTCAATTTTCAGTTAAATTGTGGGCTGCGTGTTCACTATCTACCTGGGCTGCGTGTTCAGAAAATTTGAAGTTTGGGCTGCGTGTTCAAAATTTCAACTAGTGTGGGCTGCGTGTTCACTATCTAATCTGGGCTGCGTGTTCAGAAAATTTAAAGTGTGGGCTGTGTGTTCACTTTCAAATTCGGGCTGTGTGTTCGACAAATCAGTGTTTGAGCCGTGTGTTCTAATGTGGGCTGTGTGTTCGCAATTAATTAATGAGCCGAGTGTTCAGAAATTCAAGTGTTGAAACTACATGTTCAATATGTAAGCAAAGTACTATGTCATAAGCTAAACTGCATGTTCAAGCATGGCAAGGGTGTAGGTAAATACCTCTCGGGCCTCGTGAGAGAGATGCTGCTCCGGCTCTCTGAGAAGCAGATCCCCAGGTGCTCGCTCGTCAAAACTGGTAAAGTGACGGAAGACAGCGCGCGGAAGGACGTGTGCTGGCGGACGGTACCTCCCGGGAATAAAAGGTTGGGTCCTCGGGGGGAGGGTCATGGGATCGAAATCATCTCCGGCACCCGGAAAACCTCCGCCATGAGGAGAATTGCCCGCCATTTCCAAAGAATCTGCAAAAGGGAGCAAAAATGAGCAAAATGAGCGAAAAATGGAAAAGGTCAATAAAAGTCAACTCTCGGGAAATGAAAAGTCAACAAAAGTCAACTCTCGAGAAAATATTCCAAATATTAAGATAGACTTACCTCAAGTGGTGAAAATGCAAAAAGAAGCTCCGAAGCCGGAATTTAATCGCTTCAAAGTGCTTGAAACTGAGTGTTTTTGCGGAAACAATTTGCGCGGGGCGTTGGAAAACACGCGTGAAACTCAAATCTGGAGAGGAAAGTGTTGAAAGAGGCAAGAAATGATGGGACCTCGGCTGCCTTTTATAAGCCTCAAGCCTTGGTTGAAGAAGCATGCAAAAAGGAGGGAAAAAGACCAAAATAGCCCCGGAAAAAGCACATGGATGGCCGGCCCCTATTCCTAGCCGGCCAGCTATCTGCTTTTTGCAGAAATGGCCGGCCAGCCATTAGCTTTATTGGAAACCGGTTGGCCACCCCCCCTTGGGAAGATAAATGGCCGGCCATGCTCCCCACATGCTCACCTAGCTCCCTGCAAATTTTGAGGAAGATCGGAGTTCCCGGGACCTGAAAAAGTTCAAGAAAAGTATACTTCCGGTCGCGAAATTGCTCCGCCGGGACTTCGGCTTCAAGTTCTGACATGTGTCTCATCATCATTCATCGAAATAAAAGTGTATCCCTTTTGAATGAGTTGTAACCTTTCAGGGAAGTAGATCGGAGGCCGTGGTCGAGTCGCCTTCGCCGAAACGCGCATTTCCGTACTCGTTGTTTCATAACAAATGAACACCCTGATTCATGCTCGTTTCACACTATCATGCACATTATCTTGCATTTTCATGAACATACCTGCATTAACATGCACGTTTCTTGATATTGGCATACTTCTATGTTTGAGCATGCGTTGTCACGCATGTTCCACTCTTGCATTGCGATGCATTCACTCACCGGCACTGCGTGTGTCGAACTTTCGAAATCACATTAAATATATGTTGTTACCATATTGTGCTCGTTGAGTTCCTCTCTTTTGCAGGCACGATATTGTATGTACGGTTCAATTGAGGCTGGTGCGACCAGACGAATCGCGCAGGTATCGTATCTTCTCCGTGTGAGACGTGGCGGGGATTGAATAATCCTCCGCATTCTTAACTGCATGAAATGTAGTTGTTGCTTTGCATTCTTGCTTAAAACCGTTGCATCTATTTGCGAATACTTGCTCCATTACAGCTTGCTGCATTTGCACGATCATTGGGTTACCTCCAGCTTTTTGCATATCATTTGCATTTTGCCCCCTGCCTGCGGGCATGCCTGCGGGCGCATCTCTGTTTATCCTGTCTGTTTGTCTAAGTCTTCGGCCTTGTCAAAAATGGGTCGTCTCTGGGCTTTGACATTCACTCCCGTCACTTGTGACTTCCGAGTTCTGTCAAAGAGGGGCAACTGTAGACACCCCATTTTTGACCGACCTTAAGACTTAGACGTCACCGATCGAGCGCTTGGTGATGTTGCATAATGTGCTTGTTCAGAAGTTTCAGAGTCACGGCCGTGAGCCTTACCTCCGGACTTCCGAACCCTCTTCTGTGCCTTGTCTCGGTTTGCGAGCCAGACCCGGTTTTCTCTGTTTCTTTTCCTGAGGGAAGGGAGAGGTCCCGTAGACTGTCTCTCAATGTCCGTAGGCTACATTTGGTGGCCGTAGGCCATTTTTCCCATTTCGGAGTCCGGTTTCCGGTTTTCGGAGCCGTCAGGCCGTGTGCCTCGGTTCGGGGCTGCTTAACCATCTCCTTTTGTTCCGGTTTTTGGCATACTTCCTATTTGCTCTCTTTTGAGGGACACTGGGGTTTCGGAAACCCACTTCGTGGTCGAACACCACTTTCGGTGCTTAACAGCCCATTTTCGGGATCCCGAACTGCGTGTTTTGGCTCCCGAACATTCGTTTTGCAACGGTTTTCGTTCATTTTTGGCAGGTACCTCTGTTTTATCACGGGGAAGGTCACTGAAGGGTGGGAGGCCAGCAATTGTTGCAGCAACCAGTTATCTCTCCTCCGGAGCCTCCCGGCGCCCGTTTTTCCAACTTCCGAGCTAATGTTGAACACCTTGGAGTTAATGTTGCCAACTTTCAACCACATATCTGTGATCTACACACATGAGAGGCCCCTAAAAGTTGGTGGCCAGCCATTAAGGTTACCTGACCCTTTTGACCCCTTTCTTCTGGGCTAATGTTGAACCCCTTGGGCCCACATTCTTGAACTTTCAACCACATATCTGTGATCTACACACATGGGAGGCCCCTAAAAGTTCATGGCCGGCCAGTAATTCAACTTGACCCTTTTGACCCCCTCTTTCCGAGCCAATGTTGAACCCCTTGGACCCACTTTCTCCAACTTTCAACCACATGGTTGTGTTGTACACACATAGGAGTACCTCCCCAGTTGCTGGCCGGCCAGAAAATATGATTGAACCTTTTGACCCCTAGCCGGCCGGCTAGGGGGTGTGGCCGGCCGGCCACCTGCAACAAAAGTATTAGGTCGGCCGTGTTCCTTGCACTGTGCACTTTACAGCTGTGGGGCAATATCCCCCAGATATTATCTGTATCCGGGGGATATTTTGTGGGGGAGTTTTGCTCTCCTTTTCCCCCACCTTTACACCCCCTTTTGGACCCATATAACCAGCTGGTGGCCTTCTTTGTTAGGGTTAGAAAATTTCACCTTCAAGCCTCCATACACAACTCCATCTCCATCCTTCTCAATTCCTTGAAAAACCCTAAGTCCCTAACCATCATTCCTTCTACACCACCAAGCTCTACCACCACCACCTCATTTCCAGCAACAAGGAAGGTTTTTCAAAGGTCAAAGAAGCTGCAAATTCATCCAAGAAGCAACAAAAGTTTGAGTCTTCAAGGGTAAGTAATGCTTTTACCCTTTTGACCCTTTTTCTTGATCTATTTGTAAGCCCCACTTCCTTTTTGTTTCAAGTTCCGGCCCTAACAGAAAAGGGCCCTCTTTTGAGCTCATATTCACTTTTCATTAAGGGCTCAACCCTGTTTGAGCCCTCCATGACACACTTGCTTCATTGATCCTCTTGTATGTCACAATCTTGCATGCTATTTTTGACCCATGAGCAATTTATTTTCGAGCATGTTGTAAACTGATATTAGGCTTATTTTGAGCCCCTCTTCAACATTGAAGAAGGGCTCAACACCATTTGGGATTTCCATGTTATACCTACCTTTATACTCCTCTTTTCTTCCCCATTCTTGCATGCAATGGCAGCCCACCATGATTTTGTTTTTGGCCATTTTACAGTTCTGGAAAAGTGCTTATTTTGGTCCATTCTACATATTTTATTAAGGGTCTTTGGCTGTTTGGTGATTATTTTGCATACCTCATGTTATAGCCACTTTTGAGCCTAATTTTGCATGACATTTCTATCATGTTTGTATACTGATTTTGAGGCTGCCATATACTGTAAATATTCATATTTTTGGTCGCTCTTCAGTGTTGTAGAAGGAAATTTTTCAGTTTGAGTTTTTCTTATATCACTTGCTTCATTACCCCTCTTTTGGCCCCTATTCTTGCATGCTATTTTTGCCATACCTATGCTTGCTGTTTGGCCATGTTTATAACTGTGAAAGTGCATCTTTTGGGACTGTCTAGCTTCTGTCTTTGCATTGCATGTCCATGTTGTGCATGTTTGGCATAGCTATAGGCCATTTCGGGTGCCTAAATTCATATTTCGGGACAATTCCATGCATTTGGTATCATTTCGCCTCATTTCGGGACTGTTTTCCCCCATATTTTAGTACTGAAATTCCATTAGAATGATTGCATATCATTTCCATGCCATTTCATTGCATTCTGTCATCGCCTCGGTTTGCGTGCCCGTGTGCGCGCATTTCGAGGCACCTCTTTTTTATCCGCCGGCATCCCATGTGAGTGTGGCTGAGGCTCACTCATGCTGGTATAAGTCCATTTATCATTTCCATGCCATTTCATTGCATTCTGTCATCGCCTCGGTTTGCGTGCCCGTGTGCGCGCATTTCGAGGCACCTCTTTTTTTATCCGCCGGCATCCCATGTGAGTGTGGCTGAGGCTCACTCATGTTGGTATAAGTCCATTTATCATTTCCATGCCATTTCATTGCATTCTGTCATCGCCTCGGTTTGCGTACCCGTGTGCGCGCATTTCGAGGCACCTCTTTTTTTATCCGCCGGCATCCCATGTGAGTGTGGCTGAGGCTCACTCATGTTGGTATAAGTCCATTTATCATTTCCATGCCATTTCATTGCATTCTGTCATCGCCTCGGTTTGCGTGCCCGTGTGCGCGCATTTCGAGGCACCTCTTTTTTTTATCCGCCGGCATCCCATGTGAGTGTGGCTGAGGCTCACTCATGTTGGTATAAGTCCATTTATCATTTCCATGCCATTTCATTGCATTCTGTCATCGCCTCGGTTTGCGTGCCCGTGTGCGCGCATTTCGAGGCACCTCTTTTTTTTATCCGCCGGCATCCCATGTGAGTGTGGCTGAGGCTCACTCATGTTGGTATAAGTCCATTTATCATTTCCATGCCATTTCATTGCATTCTGTCATCGCCTCGGTTTGCGTGCCCGTGTGCGCGCATTTCGAGGCACCTCTTTTTTATCCGCCGGTATCCCATGTGAGTGTGGCTGAGGCTCACTCATGTTGTTATAAGTCCATTTATCATTTTCATGCCATTTCATTGCATTCTGTCATCGCCTCAGTTTGCGTGCCCGCGTGCACGTATTTCGAGACACATATCATCGCCTCGGTTTGTGTGCCCGCGTGCACGTATTTCGAGACACATACCATCACCTCGGTTTGCGTGCCCGCGTGCACGTATTTTGAGACACATATCATCGCCTCGGTTTGCGTGCCCGTGTGCGCGCATTTCGAGACATCTCATTTTCATAGCATTGTGTATGTTAGGATTGCATCTTAGTTGCATTTCATGCATATCATGCATATTGCATCGTGTCCGGAATAGGAGTTAGCCCGGGCACGGGAAACGAGGTACATTTCGTACTCCGAGTGACGGAATGTGTCTCAATTCCCCAGTCGCCGACACTCTGGATTATCCATGATGGAGTTAGGTTTTAGCTGTAGTTTCATGTGCATTCATCCTATATTGAGTTGTGCATTTCGACTCCTCGGCCATCATGCCTCGGTATGCATGATTGGTGGCACGAGGATCGAGACATGCATATATCTGTGCAAATACATTGCTATGCCCCTTTCCTGCTCTCTGTTGCAGCAGAACGAAGAATCAGCAACCTTTTGGAGCTTGGCACGCATTTCAAGAACAGGTGTAAACAGAGGCTAATTGGGGCATTCCGGTGGATTTCCGCGCAAAACAATCCGGACATGCATCATCCACCAGAAGCAAGGCAGTCCCTGGCTTGCACGCCAGTTTTATTTGCTTTCTTATTTAATTTATTAATTAATTAGGATTTTGTAATATTTTGGACTGTAATATTCTTTTATTCGGGACTGTAATATTTGGACTGTATATTTATTCGGACCCTCTGCGCGAGGGCACAACTGTAATAAGTGTGGGTGAGTGTGATGTATGTCTTCCAACCCCACGTCTTTCTTCCCTTTTATTTATCCGCTTATGATGGTTAGATTAGGGCATATTTAAATTAGCATACAGTATGACAACATGTTTGCATTCATTCATCTGTATTGCATGCACCGGGCTCGGCGCATCATGCTAACTGCATTGTACTTTCAATATTCAAAGTTGAATACATGATAGTCGTAACATTTCATATACCATCTTAGAATAGCCGAGCCTGCTATAATTGCATTTTGCATGTGTTGCATTAGGCATTTCTGTATAGTTAGGATCATGCATGATTTCTAATGAATTCCTATTTTGGCTTGGAGTACTCGGTAAGCTTTATGCTTTAGCATCCTTGCATGCGTGTGAGTGACTGCCATGAATAGCATGCTTACCATGAGGCTATATGCTTATCTGATATAACTGCCTGAATGCCTGTGGGTGAAGGTTGGGTTACTTAAATTGGAATAAATCATCAAATGTTTTAAAGCCTATCTGCGGGTAGCAAACCACTTTCATAAAACAAACATGAAATGTTTCGTTCCAATTCAGGCGACCCGGTCTATATTTATATGCTGTGAGCATCACATAGTAACCTAGGCTAAAAACCGGAATAAGAACTCGCAAAGTTTTCAAAAATAGATATCATGGTTAGTAGAGGCCGGTCTATGACCGGGCGAGCGGGGGTGCTCACGAAGTGACCTTCCCCAATCGTACCCAAGTTCCCGAGCCGAGGCAACTTTGGTGATGACGGACACGTGGTCTTTTGGCACCGAGTCAGGGTTTCCTAAATTTCCCAAAATGAAATATTTAGGTGGCGACTCTGTATCTGGCAAAGCAGTCCATGTTTGGCACTACTTTTTCAAAAATCAGTTTCTTAAAACGATTTGCCGGATTTGGACTCTTTGGTTCAGATTAGGAACCGTGACATTTTAAGAGTCCGAGCTGTAGTGACCCCAAATGAACAGAACGGGAGCTCGTTCCTCCCGGGGCGTTCGGGGACGTCTACAGATGGTAGGAGACAGAAGGGTTTTAATCCTCAGCAGTCTCAGGGTAGCTTTTCTAGATCGACTTTTCCTGTGCCTAGGAATGGCAACGGGGCGGGGCGGGGCCGGGGACCACCCTCCCCGTCCCCGATCCCCGATGGCCAAACCTTCCCCGTCCCCGGCCCCGATCCCCGACGGGGAACCTGTCACAGTCCCCATCCCCGTCCCCAACGGGGATCGGGTTTCCCCGACCCCGAAAAGTCCCCGATCCAACTCTGTTTCAACATTCAAACACCATAAAAAAAAAATAATAATAACAGATCATCAAAAAAAATAGATCTGTTTCAACATTCAACAACATCAACTCTGTTTCAACACTCAACATCATCAACATAGATCAACAAAAAAAATAACAGATCAAAAAAAAAAAAATTACAGATCAACAGATCAAAAAAAATTTACAGATTATCAGATAAAAAAATCAACAACAAATAAAAAAAAAATAACAGATCTTACAGATCTGAGCTGATGACGGCGGCGGAGGAGGATATCGACGGAGGAGGGCGGCGGTGGAGATCGGCGAAGGAGATCGGCGGTGGAGATCGACGATGTGCTACACTCCATCAGATCTGCCGTGGCGACGGAGAAGGAGGCTGCAGTGGCCTGGAGGAGGAGGAGGAGAAGGAGGAGGAGGTGGTGTCGGCTTGGAGGAGGCTCTGCGTCTGTGAGTGTCTGTGTGAAGAGAAGAAAAGAGAAGAGAGAGAGTGAGAGAAGAGAAGAGAGAGTGAGTGAGATAGAGTTGCTGCGCTGAGTTATTCAACTGAGGTTGAAATATATGTAATATAATATATAAATATAATATAATATATTATATAAATATAATAGAAAGTGTGAGATTGAGCATGTAAAGTAAAGTGTAACATATATATAATATATATATATATAAATCGGGGGACTGACCGGGGCGGGGGGCGGGGCCGGGGCGGGCCGGGGATGAAATATATATCACCGTCTCCGGTCCGAATGTCATCGGGGATTTATTTTTTAATACCATCCCCGGCCCGTCGGGAGTATTTTTCGGGGAAAAACCACTTTTATCGGGGACGGGGGGTCGGGTCCCCGTCGGGCCGGGTTCAAATTGCCATCCCTACCTGTGCCAAGTGCTAGTTCGGGGAAAGGCAGTCAGGGAGACATTACCTGTTTCAAGTGTGGTCAGCTGGGCCACAAGTTTCCAGTTTGTCCTCAGAGGGGAGGAGTGCAGAGAGCAGCATCATCTTCGGCTCGATCTCAGACCGAGAGTCAGGGTAGAGGCCAGCCACTCTCGTGTTATCAGTGTGGTCAGCCAGGGCATATGAAGAGGTATTGCCCGCAGTTGGGTGGCACACCTGGTGCATCTGGTATGAGGCAGATTCAGGGTCAGCAGCCAGCTCAGTCGAGTCAGGCCTCGAGGGCCAATCAGGGGGCTTCATCGTCCTAGTCGGTGCAGCAATCTTATGCTCCTAGGGGTGAGCAGGTTGATCAGAGGTCGTCTGGGCGCGTGTACGCTGTTACCGCGCGGGATCTTGTGCCGGCACCATCAGTTGTGAGAGGTACCTTCTTGTTTTGCAACTCGGTTGCTAGTGTTTTGATTGATACGGGTGCATCTCATTCCTTTGTGTCTGCTGCATTTGCATCTGTTTTGGAGTTGGAGTTAGCACAGTTAGCATCTCCTATTTGTGTAGTGTCACCTCCTGGGGGTGAATTGATTTTGAAACAAGGTGTTAGGGGTTGTGATATAGAGGTTGACTATCATAGACTTCCGTTTCCTTTTGTAGTTATGCCCATGAAGGGCTTCGATGTTATTTTGGGTATGGACTGGTTATCGTCATACTGAGCAGTTATTGATTGCTACCGCCAGAGGGTCACATGTTGTACCGTGAGCGGGGAGTGTTTTCATTTCTGGGGGACCGGGTTGGTAGTGTTTTGCCACCGGGGTATGATTCGCGAGGGCGAAGTGAGCTTAGTGGTCTACTTGCTAGCTTTTTAAGTAGTGAGTGTGATGAGACCCAGATTGTGTTGCCACGGGTGGTTTGTGAGTACTCGGACGTCTTTTCCGAGGATCTTATTGGTTTGCCACCGCATCGGGAGATTGAGTTCTCTATTGACCTAGTGCCCGGCACGGCGCCAATTTCTATGGCACCTTATCGTTTTGCCCCAGCAGAGTTAGTTGAGTTGAAGATTCAGCTCCAGGAGTTACTAGACAAGGGTTATATACGTCCTAGTGTTTCGCCGTGGGGAGCACCGGCCCTCTTTGTTAAAAAGAAAGGTGGTGCTTTGAGACTTTGTATAGATTACCGGAAATTGAATCGGGCTACGGTTAAGAATAAGTACCCTATGCCTCGTATAGATGATCTGTTCGATCAGTTGAAGGGTTCCCGTTGTTTCTCGAAGATAGACTTGAGATCGGGTTATCATCAGTTAAGAGTCAGGGAGGAGGATATTCTGAAGACGGCATTCCGTACGCGGTATGGCCATTATGAGTTTTTGGTGATGCCATTTGGGCTCACCAATGCACCAGCAGTTTTTATGGATTTGATGAACCGGATATATTCCGAGAATTTTTAGATCGTTTTGTAGTCGTCTTCGTGGACGACATCCTTATCTATTCACCTTCTGAGGAGAAGCACAAGGAACACTTGAGAGTGGTGCTTGAGTTACTTAGAGCCCATAAGCTTTATGCTAAGTTTGGGAAGTGTGAGTTCTGGCTAGAAGAGGTCAAGTTTTTAGGCCATGTAGTTTCTGGTGAAGGAGTGTCTGATGATACATCCAAGACTGAGGCAGTGCAAGATTGGGCACAACCTAAGAGTGTGTTTGAGATCCGCAGTTTTCTGGGGTTAGCTGGGTATTATCGTCGGTTTGTGAAAGATTTCTCCAGATTAGCTTCGCCTTTGACTAGATTGACTCGGAAAGGAGTCAAATTTGTATGGAGTGAGACTTGTGAAAAGTCGTTCCAGGAGTTGAAAGTTAGACTGACCACCGCTCCAGTCTTGATTATTCCAGAGAGAGGGTTGGGTTATGCAGTCTATTGTGACGCCTCACGAGAGGGTCTGGGTTGTGTGTTGATGTAGAAGGGGAAAGTGATTGCCTATGGCTCACGTCAGTTGAAAACTCACGAGCAGAATTACCCTACGCATGATCTAGAGTTAGCAGCTGTGATATTTGCCTTGAAGATTTGGAGGCATTATCTTTATGGTGAGAGATTTGAGGTATTCTCGGATCATAAGAGTCTGAAATATTTGTTTACACAAAAAGACTTGAACTTGAGGCAGAGGAGGTGGATGGAATTCATTGAGGATTATGACTTTGAGTTACATTATCATCCGGGAAAGGCCAATGTGGTGGCCGATGCCCTTAGCAGGAAACCTGTTGGTGACATAGCTAGTATAGCCATCCGAGAATGGGAGATGTTGGGTGCACTTGGGGAGTTTGATTTACTTCTGGGCGAATTCGTTGAGGCTGCGGCCTTGTTTTCTGTTGTTGCACAGCCTACACTTGTGACTCGAGTGTTAGAGGCTCAGAGAGGTGACCTTGAGGTAGAATCTCTCCGTGAGAAGATTTCCGGTGGGAAGGTTGAGAAGGGTTTGACGGTGTATTCCGACCTGAGTGTGAGATACCGAGACCGTCTGTTTGTGCCGGAGTCTTGCCGAGAGGAGGTACTCCGAGAGTTTCATCATTCACGCCTTGCGGTGCATCCGGGAGGCACTAAGATGTATCGAGATTTGGGTCGCCAGTTCTGGTGGCGGGGTATGAAGAGAGATGTGGCAGCTTTCGTATCTAAGTGCCATATTTGTCAGCAAGTGAAGGCCGAACATCAGAGGCCAGCGGGTTTGTTGCAACCCTTGCCTATTGCCGAGTGGAAGTGGGAACACGTCACTATGGACTTCGTTGTGGGTCTTCCGAGGACTCAGCGGGGTAGTGATGCTATTTGGGTGGTTGTAGACCGGTTGACTAAGTCGGCGCACTTTATTCCTATGCGTGTTAGAGATTCAGTCGATCATCTAGCCGATTTATATATTCGGGACATAGTGAGGTTACACGGGGTTCCAGTGACGATCATTTTAGATAGAGATCCTCGTTTTACTGCCAGGTTGTGGCTGAGTTTGCAGAGTGCCTTAGGCACTAAGTTGACCTTTAGCACGGCTTATCATCCTCAGACTGACGGGCAGTCCGAGCGTACTATTCAGATCCTTGAGGATATGCTTCGGGGTTGTGTTCTAGATTTTAGTGGGTCGTGGGAGAGGCACTTGCCGTTGGTGGAGTTTGCCTACAACAACAGTTTCCAGTCTAGTATCGGTATGGCACCGTTTGAGGCCTTGTATGGCCGACCGTATAGATCTCCTGTTTGTTGGGCCAAGGTGGGTGATGCACCTTTATTGGGTCCGGAGTTGGTGAGGGAAACGACGGAGAAAGTTGAGCTTATCCGTAAGAGGCTTGTTACAGCACAAAGTCGTTAGAAATCTTATGCCGACCGTAGGAGGAGACCTTTGGTGTTTGACATGGGAGATTATGTCTTTCTGAAAATATCACCTAGACGGGGATTGATGAGGTTTGGGAAGAGCGGGAAGTTGTCCCCTCGATTCATTGGTCCTTTTGAGATCCTTGAGAGGATTGGCGAGGCTGCCTATCGTTTAGCTTTGCCACCGCAGTTGTCCGGAGTACATGACGTATTTCATGTGAGTATGTTTCGGAAGTATGAGCCGGATCCATCACATGTGTTGGATTGGACCGATTTAATGGTTGATGAGGATGTCTCGTATGAGGAGAGACCAATTCGAGTCTTGGATAGGCGGGATCAAGTTTTGCGAGGCAAAACTATCCCTTTAGTCAAAGTTTTGTGGAAACATCACGGAGTGGAGGAAGCCACTTGGGAACGTGAGTTGGAAGTCCACGAAAAATACCCGGACATGTTTATCGATTGGTAATCTTGTATTTAGATTTTGTAATATTGTTGAACTTAAGAGCTTTACATATGTCTTAAGTTGTAAAAAATTGAGTATGTTTTGGTAAGTGGGTGTATCTTGAAACTTGCTTCATTATAGAAGCTTAGTGTAACATTGCATATGTTGATTACATTGTTGAATGTGTTGTATATATCATGCAATTGAATTTGATATGGGAATTACTAACATTGAAAGGAATGATGCATAATAGTGATGCAGGTTGAAATATATGTTGTTTTATATATATATTGTGAAATGCCTCTTGATAAGGAGATGAAATGACCAGTATTGGGTCAAGTTGTGTACTATTGAATTGTCTTATTTTAAAAAAAAAATTTGCTTAATTTCGGGGACGAAATTCTTTTAAGGGGGGGAGGTTATAGCGACCCCGGTCTTTTCCCATTTGATTATTGTATCCGGACTTAGGTTCCGTTTATTCTGTCATTGTATTATTGTTGTTGTAGTCCTTTATTTTCTCATTTGGAGTTATAGGATGTGTTGGGCAGGTTTTTTTCAGGTTGGTTGGGTTCGTAAACCAAGTGTTGCTGTCCAGTTTTTGGGTTGGTCGCTCGAGCCAGGGATTGGTCGCTTGAGCGAGGGTTGTATTTTGTGTCATCTGGCTCGATCCATCTTTGCTTCGCTCGAGCGAGAGTTTGCGTCTAGTATAGACCTGAGGGCAGTGCTTATTCGCTCGAGCGAGATTTTCTTCGCTCGAGCGAGCGAGGTGTATGTTTTCGAGTTCCTCGCTCGAGCGAGATTTCTGTCGCTCGAGCGTGCTGCTGGGTTGCAGACCTGAAGCATTGCATTTTTGGCTCGAGTGAGCTTTTCTTTGCTCGAGCGAGGTTTTCGTGTGTCTGGTCGCTCGAGCGACCAAGTCTTCGCTCGAGCGAGTCTGTCAGGTTTAAATAGGCAGCAGCGTGTTTCAGATCAGTTTTTGATCCACTTTCAGATTCCAAAACCCTAGGTACGAGTTCTCTCTCCCTCTACACACCATCTCTCTTAGGATTGATCTACTTAGAGTGAGTTTCTACCTTAGATCCTTTATTAAAAAGATAGAGTGAGTCGAGGGCTTCCATTTAATCTGAACGTTTGGTGATTTGGAGCACATTGGAATTTGGGTCTTCATCTCTGTCTTCTCCATTTGGGTTATTTTCTTCGAGGTAGGGATTTCCTACTCCAATGTATACGTTTTGTTCTAAGTTCTGGCATTTTAATAGGTTGGGGGTATTTTGGTAATTTTGGGAAAAACCCTAATTGTTTAAATAAATTGAATTGTATATTTCATTTAAGGAACATTGGGGAAACTAGTTAAATTCATGAGTTTGAGCAATCTATTGATTAAATGGGGTAGTTGGTTAATTTAAATCACTCGTCCATTTAATTGTTGAGTTATTTATTTCCAAGTCTAGAAATAACTGTTTTGGGCTATCGGTGGAGGATAGTCGTGATTGTTGTAGACACTGCATGTGGATTAGGGATAATTGAAACTAATCACCGATTAAGTCATCAATTTTGACTGTTGAATTAATACAGATATTATATGTATTGATTGTGTGCTGTATATGTTATGTGTTTACATACATTGTTTTGTGTGGGAGGAGATAGGGGATGTACTCCACGGTTTAGGGGAAGATAGGGGATGGACCTCTAAACCGGATTTTGTTTGGGAGAAGATAGGGGATGGACTCCATTAGCATCACTTTTATGTGTGCTTATTTATATTGAAGTGTTTTTATTGATACAACACTAAAATGTGTATCAAACTGGAAGTATGAAGTGTTTTGATTTGAGCCTGAGTCTCATTTGTTTGTAGACATTGGAAGAATGTGAATATGATATATATATATATAGTTCACTGTTATAAGTTTGGCCAGGTTCTGAGCCATATTGATAATAATGAAAAGTGAAACATGTCATTGACATTAGTGTCATGAGACTGTATGATGATGTAATTGATTATCTTGGTTAACCATCTATTGAATGCTATTGCCTTATTCAATGCTTATATTTGGTTTAGTACATTTCTACTGGGCTGTGGCTCACCTTATATGGGAACATCATTTTCAGGTCCAGGTGATAAGCTACCTCCAAGGACTTAGCTTGGAAGGACTTGGATTTTGAAGACTACCTTTAGTTATTTGTTTTTATTTGATAAACATTCAAGCCTAGGGCTTTATTTGTATTTGAGTTAGAACTCACATTTTTGTGTCCAAGTGTTGGCTTGGAAAGATGTAAGCCCATAAGGCATTTAATTTGATGTTACATGTAATGTTTTTATTTAGTAATACTCTGATGAATGAGATAATGAATTGTTTTCTTTTAATATTGCATGTCAATGATATATATAATGGGTTATTTTGAGGGCGTGACATTTTATCCCTATGTGATTCTCTTTCTCTACTGTTGATTTGGTTTTGGTTTTGGTTTTAGTGATGTTTATGTGTTTGTTTACAGGTTTGCATGGTGGAGAAGAATTATTGGTGATTATGGTTGCAGTTGATATATCTATAGTTCGTTCTGTGCCAAAGATTTTGATCTTTTTTTTTTTCAATAAAGACCATAAAATTTATATTAAAAAAATGGGCATCAAATTTTTTATTTTATAGAAAATGTGAAAATTTATTGAGAATTCAAGATTTTACTATAACATTAGATTTTTGTATAACTAGGTAAATTTAAAATTTTTAAATATCATTGTATTTTTTTATTTTTATTCTCTTTCTATCCCACTATATCATTACTGTTATTTGTTAGTTTGTTAATTATAATTTAATTAATTGAAAATGAAAGCTTAATATAACTTTTCATATATATTATAATTAATTTGTTGCAGTTATAGTTGTATATAATAGCATAATATATAAGAATAATCTCTAAATATAATTTCCATCTTTTTTTTTTATGTGATTAAATAGTCCATCTTAGATAGTATAGAGAAGAGTTTGATGGCTTCTTTTATCTCTAAAAAAAACCCAATTTTTTTTTTTTACTTTTTAATTTTTAAATTGAAACATCATTTGTTTATGTCCATAAAACAAAATTGATAAACACCTATCCAAAAGTTACACATTTTTTTTTTCTTTTTTAATATGTAGGATATTTACAACTGGAAAATGTTTGACACCTCAATCCCCCCCCCCCCCCCCCAATAATCTAACTTACAATGATGTAATCATAAGGGCCAATTTTTATATAAATATGATAAGAGAATTAATTAAATTATATATTTCAACCAACCATATACTCAACTTTGACTATTTCAATATGTTAATTTACTATAATTCTAATTAAGAAAATCTTCAACTCTTAATTTTTTTTTATCAAATTATAATTTGATAAAAATTTAAAAAGATGAAACGTTGAAAATTATTTTTTTTTCCCATCAAAATTGGTGAAAAGAAAAAAAAAAATTGGATAAGAATGAAAGTTCTTTTAAAAATTGATAAAAATTTAGTAATTCATATCAAATCAAAATTTTTATTCAAATTTAAAATCAAATTAAATAAAAAAATTAAAAGAAAATGATGAAAGTTTGAAAATATTTTGAAACCTTCTCATTCTTAAGACTAGAAATTGGTATGTGTATTATATTTATATGGTATTTTAGTTATGAAATTAAAATCAAAAGAAATGTAACTTAAATTATTGGATTAATAATAAAAATATTATATTAATTATTATTAAATATCACTCACTACTAAAAATCGGACTTTTTGTCTAAATTATAATAAAATTGTATATTTGTATTATATTAAGTACTTCACTTCACATTTAATAATAAAATTGTATATTTGTCTTAACTATAACTTTTAAATTTGTATATTTTCATAACAAGAAGAGGTATGTTGTAACTCATTTAATCTCATTTAATCAGATTTAACTTTTTTTAATACAAATTATCAAAATTGCACTAAATAGATTTATATATATATTCTATTTTTTTAAACTAATAATTTAATAAGTTATAAACATAAAGATTAACTTATAAATTTAATGTATACCATAACAAAAAATATTAAATTACTTCAAGATAATTGTAATGATTTTTTTTTTTAAATATAAAGTCCCGTGCATAGCATGGGTTACCACTAGTATCTATATCTATACTATATATTAAGCAAAATGGGGTTTTTAATCCCAAGCCTTGTGGGAGCTCCAATCTCCCAATCTAAGTTTCTTGATTTTTTGATTTAAACAAAAAAATCTTAGCATTTATTAACTTCTACCAACTTCCAAGTTTTACCCTCATAAAAACACTTTAATGCATTAAGAATAAGTATAAAAAAAATTCTTTGAAATCCAACACATATGAATTCCTTGAAAAATCCCAACACATATGATTGTTATATCTCATAATAACACTTTAATGCATTAAGAACAAGCATAAAAAAAATTTCTTAAAAAGTCCAGCACATATGATTATTATCAAAATATTAAACTTTAATATAATATAAAAAAGGAAAAAAAGAAGACATTTAAAAAAAAAACATTTAAAAATCACAATTCACATATATAGATAATTGTAAACACAATCCGTGCATAGCACGGATGTTATGCTCGTATCTATACTATATATTAAGCAAAATGAGGTTTTTAACCCCCAACCTTTGTGGGAGCTCCAATATCCAATCTAAATTTCTTGATTTAAAAAAAAAAAAAAACCTTAGCATTTATTAACTTCTCCCAACCCCCAAGCATTACCTTCATAATAACATTTTAATGCATTAAGAACAAGCATAAAAAAAATTCCTTGAAAAGTCCAACAGATATGAATTTCTTGAAAAGTCCCAAACATATGATTATTATTCCTCATAATAACACTTTAATGCATTAAGAACAAGCATAAAAAAAATTCCTAAATTTCTAAAAAAAATTCCTAAAAATTCCTAAATTCCTAAAAAAATTCCTAAATTTAATGCTGAGTTTTTAACCCCCAAGGCCTGTGGGAGATTTAATATCTCAATTTGAATTTTTTAAATTTTTTATTTAAAAAAAAAACTCAGCATTTATTGATTTGGTCAAGATCCCCTAATCAGCATTTATTAACTTTTTTCAATCCACATGTCTTTCCACATGCCTGCATTTATTGATTTGGTTAAAATCCCCTGATCAGCATTTAAAATCCCCTTATACAAATAATTATAGATACAATCTGTGTATAATTACTGCAGTACCCTTTTCAACTTCTCCCATACACTATGGTTAGTGATAAGATTGTTAAATTATTTTTATAAAAAATATTAAAAAACATAATTTATATATTAAAAAAAATCTAAAACAAATATAAATATCTATAATTATCTCGTGCATAGCACGGGTGATAGCTAGTATTATATAAGGAAAATGGGGTTTCTAACCCACAAGTCTTGTGGGAGCTCCAATATCCCAATCTAAATTTTCTGATTTTTTTATTTAAAAAAAAAACTCAGCATTTATTGGCTTTTTCCAATCCATAAGCCTTTTTGACTTTTCTCATAGTTACTACAACACAATTTTCAATTTCTCTCATACACGATGGTTACTGATGGGATTATTAAATTATTTTTATAAAAAATCTAAAAAAATAGTAATTAATCCATTTAAAAGGAAAGCTAATTAATCTATTTAAATAGCTTTTATGCCTTGATTTACATATTTCAAAAGGAAAGTTAATTGATTCATTTAAAAATTTATTTTTTAAGGAAAGGAAATTAATTTATTTACAAATTTAAATTTAATAAGAAAGTTAGTTAATCTATTTAAAATTTTAAAGAACTTTTATGCCTTGATTTACACTTGTTAATTAATTTATTTAAAAATTTAAATTTAGAAATTGAGAAGGAAACTTAACTAAAATATAAATTTGAATTTGAATTTTTATACTACTAAAATATAGGAATAAATCTATATCTTTCATAGATTTTTTTCTTAATGTTTAATAATTTTATATGCATCGATATTCCAATCTATATATCTATATTATAACAAACAAACTTTCATTTAAAAAAAATCATTAAACCTTCAAAGATTAGTGATGTAGATAGAATCAAACAAAATGTGTAGGTCTTAGAGTTTTAAAGTAAAAAATTTATGTTAGAATTTGTTCAAATGTAATTCTCTTAATATTTATAAATATTTTTTATTGATCGACAAAAAACACCATAAACATTAAGATTATTATTTTATTTATTTATTTATTTATTATTATATTAAGTTATTAAAATAAGATGTATTATAGGGTTAAATCAAGAATTGTTGGGGGGGAAAAAAAATCGACTCAAACTAAATTTTTTAGACTCACTTTTAATATTTAATCTAATATTGGAACCCTCAAGCTAACTTATATCGGTTAGAAATTGATAAAGGTAATTTGAAATAATTAAGATAAATTTTAATGACTAGGTGAATGTTACATTGGCATAAATATTCAGTCAATTAACTTTCACGTCACTTTTAATATTTAGTCAAACACCACAAGTCAATTTTAATCTATTTTCACATAAAAATTATAACAACAATTTTAATTTTTAATTATTTATTTATAATTGTGCATATCACCAGTAATATTCTAGTTTACATACAGACAATGCATACAACAGAGAGTGTGTGAGACAGAGCAAAGCCAACAAGCGCCACTTCAACTCTTGATTTTCTCACTCTCTCTCCACCGCCTAACGACGACAAATCAATTATATCTCTCTGTTTCTTTCTCTCTCCAAATCTTCTAGATTTTTCTCCGTGATGATCTCTCCGAATAGGGGCACTTTCCTGGTAATGAACACTTTCTCTCTCTCACCGATGAAAAATTGAAAAAATAAAAATAAAAATAAAAATAAAAATTTCTCTCTCTCTATCTGTCTATCTATCTATTTATCTATCTATACACATATATAGTAGTGCGTCTGTGTATGATTTCTAGTGTGGGGATATATTTTTGAGTACCAACACATGGCAAGGTGACGTCGACGTGTCAGCCGAGGTAACACGTGTCCAGGACATGACGCCGAGGTGATCTCGGTTAAGCCGAGGTTATCTCCGAAAATATCAGAATCCGAGATAAGCGGATAAGGGACAAGAGTCATAGAATGAGAGAAGACTTCAATTTGGGTAAAGATGAGACTCCTAGAGAGTTTTATCCCAATCCTACGGGGAGTCCAAGATTGATAGTAATCCTAAGTCCATTAGAGCTAGGCTCCTGTTGGGACAAGGATTGAGTTAGCTATAAAAGAAAGGCACCCCCATGGGTCTAAGGTATGCTTTTGATATTTTGTCTAGTGAGTTAAGCACTATTGATTATTTTTGAGAGATTACTGACTTGATTGTCGGAGTGCCCCCGGGTGGACGAACCACCGTCGAAATCTTCTCTTTCTGTTGCAGGTCAGCCAGGTGTCATCTATTCTACCAGTGTTCTCCAGCTGAATACTAAGTTGGGCAGTGTGATCGGAAAATCACTCACACAATTTGGCGCCATTTGTGGGAAAGAAAGTAGAATAGATGGTCAGTAATAGACCGAAGGAAAAGATTGGGGACGACACTCCTACTGGGAATGGGAGACCTATTGACCTTGATGGCGAAGGAGACAGGTTCAATGCAGAAACTCATGAGCAAGTTCATGGAGTAAAAGACGTCGGCTAGACTGGCGACGTACCAAAGAAACCTGATCGAAACAGGTATTACAACGAGGATGACCTCCGGGTTTGGAAGGATAGGTGCCTACGGAGGGACGAAGAGGTAAAAGAGATGGCAAACAAATTGGCAGACCTGCAGTCGGTCGTCAATTTCATGATGCAAAATAACGTCATGTAGCCACCATTCCTGCTACAGGACACACCGATTCCAGCTGCCAATGCCCAGAAGGGAGGGCAAAAAACAATCCCCTTAGCTCCTCAGCACAACAGGAGCGAAAGATACTCTCACCGACCTTCTAGGGAAGTCGAACGAAGAGAGTCGAGAAGAGAAGAATCACGGAGGACACATCACACAAAAGAGGCAGACCCCAAAGGACATCGGCATGTTCAGGGGCAGGCACTGTGCTTCGACACAACTCATGGAGAAGGGTCGAAAAGGACTCACCACGAAGCTGAAAGTAGCGCACCAAAAAGACTGAAAGCATGGGATAGTCGAGCTCCCGGGCGGACGAAGGAGGACTTAAGAGATTACCTCAAGAGGAAGCAACAGAATGCCGACGCCGAGGTAACCTCCCCAGACAAGCCGAGGACACCATTCTCGGTGGAATTAGACAGGTTTGAGGCACCGAAGAGATTCAGTATGCCGAGGTTTCAAATATACGATGGTAAGTCAGACCCCAACTTCCACGTTGGACTATATTTGAACTCAATGGCATTGTATAGTGGGAACGAGCCATTGCTCTGCAAAGTGTTTCCCTCATCCTTCGGGGAGATTGCATCAGATTGGTTCCACAAACTACCGAAGGGAAGCGTGAAGACTTGGGAAGGTCTGGCCGAGATGTTTGTGGTCAGGTTCGTGACAAACAAGCTGCAGCCATTAAGGGTAGACATATTGATGGCTCTGAAGATCAACAAGGATGAAGGCCTTAGGCCCTATGCAAAAAGATACTATGAGGTGTTCAATCGAATACCCGAATGTAATCAAGAGGTGGCGGTCGTATCTTTCAAGAATGGCCTGAAAGACAACTGTCCACTAAGAAAGTCTTTGGCAAAGACATTGCCAAAAAGTATGGAAGAGCTCATGGCGAGAATCGAGAAGTACGCCAGAGCCGAAGAAGACACATCGGGAACTAGGAAGATAAAACAAGAGAAAGGAAACGGCTTTCCGAAGCGAGGCCGAGGTAACAATGGATCGAGCAAACAAGAAACAGAGCTGAGGGCCACACAAGCAGTAACAACTGTGTTCCGAATCCCAATTCCGAAAGTCCTGGACCGGATTCTGAACCAACCCTATTTCAGAACACCAGCAAAGGCACCAGGAGAGTTTATGGGAAGGAACGTTGGCAGACATTGTGCTTACCACAATGAAGATGGGCACACGACTCAGGGTTGTAGAGCCCTAAAAACACACTTGGAAGAACTGGTGAGGCAAGGCCATCTGAGAGACCTCATCAACGAGGCCAGGACAAGGGAAGAACAGGCAAGATTGCCTCAGGCGCCAGCAGCTTCGCCTCCCCCAGCACCACAACCTCAAGCAGGAGGACCTCAGGTAGTCAATGTGATTCACTCGAAGGTCAACGAGAACGAAATTAGGGAGGAGACCCAGAAGGTGAAGCACCTGCAACATGTCTACCAAGTCGGGGAGAAGAGACATCGGGCAGAGGAGCGCCAAGGACCAGTAGTGTCCTTTTCAGAAGCCGACCTTGAGATGGTACAGCATCCGCATAATGACGCCTTGGTAGTATCCCTTCAGGTTGGGGAGTGCCAAGTAAAACATATCCTGATTGACCAAGGCAGCTCTTGCGACATCATGTACGTTCGATGTTACAAGGAGTTCGGCCTTCACCCAGACGATATGGAGCAATCCAATAGCCCAATGGTCGGGTTCAATGGAACGCCGACATGGCCACTGGGAATAACCAGCTTGGAAGTGCAGGCGGGCACCAGGAAGGTAACAACAGAGTTCACTATAATCGACACACCCTCCCCTTACAACATCATCTTGGGAAGGCCATGGTTGCATACAATGGGGGCAGTTCCCTTAACATTGCATCAACTATTGCGATTTCAACAGAGCATGGGATAGAGGAAGTCAGAGGCGATCAGCTGCAGGCGAAGAATTGCGCCATGGCAGCAATGAAATCTACCTATAGCATACGAGAGCCAGAAAAGGCAGAAATTGAAGATGAGGACGTGAAAGTCCTAGAAGACGTCGGCAAGGAGCCAACCGAGAAGAGCGAAGAGGCACTAAAGAAAATCCTCATCCAAGATGGAGATGAAGAACACTTCTTTCTTCTCGGCTCGGGCTTAACCGAAGAAGAGGAAAAAGAGTTGGAAGCTTTTTTGAGAGCAAATATTGAGGTGTTTGCTTAGACACCTTACAAAATGCCTGGCATTGACCCTGAGGTCACTTGCCACAAACTGAATGTTGACAGGTCGGCCAAACCTGTAATTCAACGAGCCAGAAGACTGACGTTGATGCACGTCGAAGCAGTGGAGGAAGAAGTAGACAAACTTCTGGAGGCCAAGGCCATTAGAGAAGTTCACCACCCGACATGGCTATCCAATACAGTGGTGGTAAAGAAAAAGAACGGTAAATGGAGGGTCTGCGTAGACTTTACCAGCCTTAACAAAGTCTGTCCCAAAGACAGCTTTCCTCTACCAAAGATTGACCAGCTAGTAGATGTCACTCCAGGGCATAGAAGAATGAGCTTCCTAGATGCTTACAGGGGGTACCACCAGATAGCCATGTACCCCCCAGATGAAGAGAAGACCACGTTCATCACCCCAAAAGCCCTGTACTGTTACAGAGTAATGCCTTTCGGGTTGAAAAATGCTGGAGTAACTTACCAAAGGTTGGTAACCAAAATGTTCAAACACCTGATTGGCCGAACAGTAGAAGTCTACATCGACGACATGGTCGTTAAGACCAAGAAACCTGAGGGTCATCTCGCGGATCTAAAAGCAGTCTTTGAAATCCTTAAAACATATCGGCTCCGACTCAATGCATCGAAGTATGCATTTGGAGTTGGATCTGGTGAGTTTTTAGGCTACCTGGTGACCAGAAGGGGCATCGAGGCCAGCCCAAATCAGATCAAGGCCATCCTAGAGTTGAAGAGCCCGATGTCGGCAAAGCAGGTGCAGATGCTAACTGGAAGGGCCCTGAACAGATTCATCAGCAAAAGCTCAGACAAGTGCAGACCTTTCTTCAACTTGGTGAAGAAAGCCACAGACTTCCTGTGGACCGAAGAATGCGAGGCCGCCTTGGCCGACCTAAAGAAGTATCTGACCACAGCTCCAGTCCTTTCAAATCCAGAACCTAGAGAGGAGTTGTTTTTGTACTTAGCCGTTT
Organism: Camellia sinensis; assembly: GCF_055761805.1. NCBI lineage: Eukaryota > Viridiplantae > Streptophyta > Magnoliopsida > Ericales > Theaceae > Camellia > Camellia sinensis. Next base: position 101,100,255 of record NC_138973.1, on the reverse strand, counting down.
CAGAGCATGCGATAAGCACGGTAGTAGTCCGAGAAGACAAAGGGGAACAAAGGGTGTTTACTATGTAAGCAAAACCCTGGCCGATGCAGAAACGAGGTATCTACCGTTAGAGAAATTGGCACTGGCTTTAGTAATGGCTTCAAAGAAGTTGAACCATTACTTCCAGGCCCATAAAATTGTGGTGCTAACAAAACACCCCTTGAAGTCCTTACTGTAACAAGGAGACCTGACAGGAAGAATAGCCAGGTGGGCAGTCATCCTAGGCCAGTATGACCTGGAGTACAGGCCAAGGACAGCAATCAAAGGCCAGGTTCTGGCCGACTTCGTGGTCGAGTTCACGTCAGAATCCATCGAGCATCGGGCTCCGTTGAGCCAGGATGAACGATGTCCAAACAAGCAAGGAGAAGCTCAGCCAAAGGCGAAAGAACAAAGAAAAGAGAAAAAACTCAGACCCTGCAGCATTTACATCGGCGACTCGTTTCGACTGTTCGTTGATGGGAGTTTAAACCGACAGGGAGCTGGGGCAGGAGTAGTGCTGATATCTCCAGATGGACAGATAGTGGAACAATCCATTCGTTTGGGGTTCAAAGCCTCAAACAACGAAGAAAAATATGAAGCATTGATTGCAGGACTGAAGCTGGCAGTAGCAGCAGAGGCAAACGAGGTAATAGTCTTCTGCGACTCCCAGCTCAGTGTTAACCAGACAACGGGCGAGTTTGCTGCCCGAGATGAACGGATGTCGGCCTACGCGAAGGAGGTCATCAGGCTGGCAGCCTTGTTTCAGAACTACCGACTACTTTAGGTTAGCCGAGATGATAACAGCTACACCGATGCGTTGGCCTACCTAGCTAGTGCAGTACAAACTGGAAAAGTAAGGACAATAATGATCGACTATTTGTCGGGCCCAAGCATCGAACCACTATCCACAGAGCATGAAGCAATATGCGTGGACATGAGACCAAGCTGGATGGACGCAATTATTTCATTCCTGAAAGAAGGGAAGCTGCCAGACGATCACAAAGAGGCACACAGGATCATATTGAAGTCGGCAAGATTCAGTCTGACTGAGAGGGGCATCTTTACAGAAAGTCCTTCACTGGACCCCTTTTAAGGTGCGTACATCATTTACAAGTTGAAGATTTTTTATATGAAATTCATGAAGGAATTTGTGGAAGCCACACTGGGGGCAGATCACTCGCCCATAGGGCCATTACCCAAGGGTATTGGTGGCCTTACATGCAGAAGGATGCAGAAGCCTATGTAAAGAAGTGTGAACAATGCCAAAGGTTTGCACCTCTGATACACCAGCCAGCAGCAGACCTGAACCCTGTATCTAGTCCTTGGCCATTTGCTCAATGGGGCATGGATCTCATCGGACAACTGTCCCAAGCAACTGGACAAAGGAAGTACTTACTAGTAGCAACAGATTACTTCACTAAATGGATAAAAGCTGAACCTCTTGCCAAGATCCGAGATGTGGATGTAAAGAACTTCATTTAGAAGAACATTATCACCAGGTTTGGGATTCCAAGAGCAATTGTTGCAGACAATGGAACTCAATTTGACAGTAAGCTAATCAAGAACTTTTGTGCAAAGTTCAAGATCAAGAACTACTTTTCAATCCCAAGCTTTCCACAAAGTAATGGACAAGAAAAAGCATCCAACAAAGTAATTCTGGATGGGATAAAGAAGAGGCTGTAGGCAGCAAAAGGAAAGTGGGTAGACGAATTACCCAATGTACTCTGGGCATATCGAACTACGCCGAGAAGATCAATAGAAGAATCTCCATTTGCCATGGCTTATGGCACAGAAGCAGTCATTCCGCTATAGATCGGCATCCCAGAAATCATAACCCAGGGAGTAGAGAACGGAACTAATGATGTACTCTTAGCTTGAGATCTAGATCTTCTAGAAAAACGAAGGGAGAAAGCTGCGATTCAGCTCGCAGCGTACCAGCAGCAGCTTGCCAGAGCTTATAACAAGAGGGTTAATCCAAGGGAGTTCCACGTCGGTGACCTGGTCTTGAGAAAAGTCGTCGGCAACAAGAAGGATCCCAGAGAGGGCAAGCTTGGCCCAAATTGGGAAGGACCCTACAGAATCATCTCGGTGCTGGGCAATGGGACATATCGGCTTGAAGATAATGAGGGCAAAGAATTGCCAAGACCTTGAAACACTTGCAATTTGAAATTTTTCTATCATTAGAATTCCTTTGTTCTTTTGTCATTTGCCGAAGTAAATAAATAAAGATCCAGCTTGGTTTTCTTTTCAAAATACTTGACATTGTCTCTAGAATACATGTATAATGAGAACCTAAGCAGAACTTAGGTTCACATGAGGGGGCAGAGAGAGCTGAAATCATTATTTAACACTTGTTGAAATTTGTGGACAATTTACAAGTTGAAGTTAAACCGAAATCATTGTTTAGCACTTGTTGAAATTTGTGGACAATTTACAAGTTGAAGTTAAACCGAAATCATTGTTTACCACTTGTTGAAATTTGTAGACAATTTACAAGTTGAAGTTAAACCGAAATCATTGTTTAGCACTTGCTGAAATTTGTGGACAATTTACAAGTTGAAGTTAAACCGAAGTCATTGTTTAACACTTGTTGAAATTTGTGGACAATTTACAAGTTGAAGTTAAACTGAAATCATTGTTTAGCACTTGTTGAAATTTGTAGACAATTTATAAGTTGAAGTTAAACCGAGATCATTGTTTAGCACTTGTTGAAATTTGTGGACAATTTACAAGTTGAAGTTAAACCGAGATCATTGTTTAACACTTGTTGAAATTTGTGGACAATTTACAAGTTGAAGTTAATCCGAGATGATGTCTAACACTTGTTGAAATTTGTGGACAATTTACAAGAAGGAAGACTAAGGTTAAATACTTGTTGAAATTTTATACCTACAAAGTGAAACCAAGATTACGCCGAGAAAGGTAGTTAGGTACTTGCCGAGATAAATCATCGGTTTGTACAATCGAGGTTTGTCACCCCGAGGAGGTTGCACAAGGATTGAAGTGTATATTGAAGACATGCCAAAACTTCTAAGTATAGAATCATGCAAGAGCAGTAAAGAGAAGACAAAGATACAAGCACTCAGAGAAGGAAAGTTCTATTAATATTCAGAAAAGGCATGTTGGCCAAAAGCCTACAATCGTTCCCAAAAAAAAAAAAACAGCAAAAGTACAAAAGATAGAAGAAAATAAACATCAAAATTAAGAGTCTTCAGCAGGCTGGGTTTGGACCTCGGAGGATTGCTAAGAAGACATCTCGGCAACCTTCTCGGCCGCAAGTTCAACGTCGATTTCTTGCAGGGTTTCATCTAGGCTCTTAACGGCAAGAGGAACATCGGATAAAGTTTTCTCAAGAGCAACATCTTTGCGAACCTCCTCATCCTCCTCATCTTGAGTCAAGTCTAGGACTTGCTCATTTTTAGGAGGAGACTTGGCCCCAGCAGCATCTTTGAACTTCCTTACCAAACCCTCCTCCTCCTCGGACTCAGAGTCGTCGTCATCAGATTGAGCTGGAGTTGGTGTTGGAAGGAATGGAAGAGGAATGGCATCGGCGTTCCTCAAAGGCGAGTCCTCAGGGACATTAAGCTTTTTTAGAAGGGACATCTAACCAAGGGTGAAACCCTTGTTGCATGCCTCCTTCACTTGCTTTTCGTAGGCCTCCGTGACATCAGCCATGCCCTGGGCATACGCCTTCTCGTCGGCATCCTTGATTTCGGCCTCTTTGGTAGCCAAGGCCTCCTGTAGCTCTTTTTGGGCCTGGGCCATCTTCTCCTCGGCCTCTTTTTTTTGGGACTCAGAAACTTTCCTAATGGCCTCAGCAGAATCAAACCTCTCTTCGGAATCGGTCTGAGCCTTGATGGCAGCTTTTGCCTGGTCCTCCAATTTCTTCATTTTCGATTGAAGGCTTTTGTTGGATTTTTGAAGAGAAGAGAACTCCCTCTTCATCTTGGCCAATTTCTCTTGATTTTCAAAAGAATGAACAGAGAAAGAATGGGCATGCTGGATGGCCTGAAAAAACACAAGACAAAAGTTATTGCAAAATCTTCTAAAGTACAGGAAAGGGAAAAATTGCTAGGTAAGGACACTCACTTGAACAGAACGTTGAAGCATCAGAGCGTAATTTTCAAACTCACTCAACCCGGCGTTTCGGTCAAGATCGCCGGAGAGAAGCAGAGCAGTACTGAGGGCTACGTCGACGTTGATGTCCTCAGTGCTATCGTTGGCCATGACTGGCTTATCTTCCAAGGTAATTTCGGGGGCCTAGGGGGCAGCAGACGTTTTAGACCCCGAGGTCGTTGCAGAAGATGACCTCGGCCTTTTGGATTTGGTAGAATCGGATAGAAGTGTTTCAGCAGACCTCTTTGCAGGGACAGAGGCAGTTTTCTCACTCGAAGCCAATTTGGAAACTGGCAAGGTATCCTTAGAATTGATCTGAGGCACCTTTGCCTTTGGCTGAGCCTTTTTGATTCGTTTTGGCTTTGAAGGAGGCTGGGTTTGTGTTGGCTGAGCGTCAACATCAGCTGGAATGTTAGCCAGGAGATCTTTGGCAACTGGTTTTGGGCGACGCATCTCGGCAGAAGAAACTGTTCGACATTGATGGCAGCGTTGGGATATTGGAATCAAGTATGGAGCCGAGGTTGATGGTATCTCACCTGGATCAAAGGTTGACCGTTGGTCTGTCCGAGATATGGACGCGGTTTGTGGAGTTGTGGCAAATGGTGGAGAAAGGCTTTTCTTCTTCCTTTTAGGGACGTCGGGCAGAGTTGACTTGTATGTTGGAATAAAATTGAGAAGCAGAGGCGCCTTCTGTTTATGGACTGGCAAGTCCAAAAGTTTTTTCAAATCCTTGCTGGGAATGAAGGATTGGCGAAAGTCTTTTGGTGGCTTAGGAACAGTTGCAAGAAACGTAGACAATAAGAAATAGATAAAGTATAAAAGACTTTAAAAAATAAGTAGGTATGAATGCAGGGCTCTTACTATTGCCCTCTACAAAGACTGATCGAAGGAAAGGGAAGAGATGGAGGTCTTCATCTGGGGCGAACTCCCAGTTCCCCGAAGTAATGAAACAATCATCCCCAGCCCCCTTGTTGGAATCAGGGAGGTTGGCAACGATTTTGTATTTAGTGGACCTCAACTTGAGGTAGTAAACGTAGCCAGTGTCTTTTTTAAGGCCACACGTAGTGTAGCAATATTGGATGTCGGCTAATGTGATCCTAGCGTTTTCTTATTTGGCTAAGGCTATGATACCATTGATGGTTCGATAGGAATTGATGGAAAGTTGCATCGGGTTCAACTTGTAATAATGAAGTATTTCACAGAAAAGGATGTTGAGTGGGAGCCGAAGTCCACACTCAATGAAGGCTACCACAGGGAAAGGTATGGAGTCGTCAGTAGTCATGATAGAGTCATCATCCCCAGCCAACCTCAGATGGACGTCGGCTGGGATTTCAAACTCTTGTCTAAAGAATATTAGTTTGGATGGGGTGTCTACCGTATGTTTCCACATATCCATGATATTGGCTTAATCAAAGGGGTTGGATTTCAGAAGATGTTTTGAAAGGGTTATTGGGACCTCGGCAAACACTTAGGTAAATGCAGGTTTTAGTTTTTTTCCTAAATTGTGGGTTCTACAGACAAATCCCAAACCTAAAGCTACGGAGATGAAGATTGAAGGGACGAATTTGGAAAACAGAAAAACAGGGATCCGTTTCAGAAACAAGAATGGTGATGAAGACATCAAGAAATCAAGACAAAAAGATTGCATAAGTGTATCAGGCCAAGAACAGTGGCAGAAACCAACAGGTATGTGAACAGTGCGATTATTCCAGACATGGACAAAGAACAAAGATATGAAATAAACATGCTCAGATACATGATTCGCGAATCAAATGTTCGAATAAAACAGCAATGACAACTAATGATGAAGCAAAATTTCATGGAACACAACAAGAACTGAAAACCAGGAGGGATGGTGACTTACTAGAGAAAAGAAGCCGATGCTTGGGGTCGCCGAAGTCAGAAGAACGGTGGCGGTAGAACAGATTGGCAAGAACCACGCCAGAAGAGGTGAACAGTAGCGATGGCAGAGCTTCAGAGCTTGAAAAAATGGAGGATTAGAGGAAGCTAGAGAGAGAAAAAGTTCTGAATGAAGACGATGTAAAGTGAAAAAAACGAAAGAGGGAAACAAGTTTTGTCAAAAACTTGAAACGGCGGCAAAAGAGGGCAATTAGTGCGCCTGGAACAGCCAATGCGTCAGATGGCGCAGGTAGGCGCGAAACGACTAATAAGCGAGTCCGAAGTACGATCCAGTAAGGAGAAAACACGTGGCTTAACGATTGAGTTGTTATGTATGACAGCTCATACGCGTGAAGGAGCTCTTGGAATTCTTGATCTTTAAGAAGACATGCTAGCCTACGATGATGATCTCGGATTAAACCGATGAATTAGCATGAGGTACTGATATAGGTTCCATCACCTCAGAATGCCGAGGTAATAGAACCTAGGGGGCAGTTGTGGGGATATATTTTTGAGTACTAACACGTGGCAAGGTGACGCCGACGTGTCAGCCGAGGTAACACGTGTCCAGGACATGACGCCGAGGTGATCTCGGTTAAGCCGAGGTTATCTCCGAAGATATCGGAATCCGAGATAAGCGGATAAGGGACAAGAGTCCTAGAATGAGAGAAGACTTCAGTTTGGGTAAAGATGAGACTCTTAGAGAGTTTTATCCTAATCCTACGGGGAGTCCAAGATTGATAGTAATCCTAGGTCCATTAGAGCTAGGCTCCTGTTGGGACAAGGATTGAGTTAGCTATAAAAGAGAGGCACCCCCATGGGTCTAAGGTATGCTTTTGATATTCTGTGTAATGAGTTAAGCACTATTAATTATCTTTAAGAGATATACTGACTTGATTGTCGGAGTGCCCCCGGGTGGACGAACCACCGCCGGAATCTTCTCTTTCTGTTGCAGGTCAGCCAGGTATCATCTATTCTGCCAATGTTCTCCAGCTGAATACTAAGTTGGGCAGTGTGATTGGAAAATCACTCACACATCTAGCATTTGCTTATTAGGCTTTTGCAGCTCTAATGTATCCAGACAGAATCAAATTGGACTATCCTTTTTTGTGAGTATCTTTTGATTGTGTTTTTTTTTTATGTTGACACCATGAAAAACACTAAGGGTGTGTTTGATTGGACGGACAGGATTAGAATCCATCAGACTTGAGTCCTGGGACTGTGAATCCCCCGGACTATTTGGTTGGATTGGATATGTATCATGTGTTTGTTTTTTCATGAGATTAAACGTCTTGAAAAGACTATTTTTAGTGAATCCAACGTTTGATTGGACAGACTGGATAGGATAAATGAACAAAAGACTATTTTACCCTTTTTTAATTGTTTATTAAGTAATAGCAATATAAACATATCTTTAATATTTTAATTATTTTTAGCTAGATTAAATAAAAAATTTTTTTATTTTATTTTTTACTCAATTAAATAAATTTATTTTTTTAAATTAAATAAATAAATAAATAAAATATGAATAAAAATTTATAATATTTTGTTAATTAAAATTTTAAATAAATTTGTTTTTAAAAATAATAATAATTAAACAATGAAATTAAATAAAACATCTATTAACATTTAAATAATGAAATTAAATAAAATATAAACAAAATTTTAAAATAAAAATCAATAAAATATCTATAAAAAATTATTTAAAAATAAATAAATAAAACATCAATAAAAAGTTAAATAAAATTATTTTATTTTTAAATTGAGACATTTAAATTTTATTGAATTTTACGAAATATAATACATAATTAAATAGTGGAGGGTCAAAATAGTCATTTCACCACCTAATTCCAACAGTGAATAATCCCCCAAAATTGTCCTGCACCCCCCTAGGATAGTATAATACCCCATATGGGGATAAGGAGTTCGGCCGAACTCCATATCCAACAGACTAAAAATAAAACAAACATTGAATTGAATTTACTGTGCAGATAATCCGGACAGTAAACCTTGTTGTATTTTCTTGTATTTTTTGCAAGAAACTAGAAATTAGTTACCATTCTTGTACAAGAAAATTTCATACTAAACAAACTCAGACAAATTTTTTTTTCCCTCACTTTCTACCGTTTTCATCCTAACCAAACTTAGCCTTAGATTCCTCAAGTTCTCTATTTGTGCGTGCATTGTGTTATACTTGTAGCCCATTTTGGTTTATGAAATGTTGCTGCTGCCCCTGCTTCAATTCATTTTCTGGTTATATGCAATTTCCGCTAATGTAGTATGTTTTAACTTCTAGTTTCTTATTCTGTATTGTTCATCTAATTTTCTCCTAAAATTATGGTGGGTAATTTTCTAATTAGTTGACTCTAAAGATGCATATAACTATATAGTAGCTTGTGTATGTATATATGTTATGTCTGGAGTGCCTGCCATTGTTGACCATTGTAATTGTCTTCTGATGCTAATTTATCTTCATTTTTTACTTGTTCATCTTGTACTCCAGTGGGTATACTTTGTTGAGGGACCCACATTACAACAAGGGGCTTGCGTTCACAGAGAGAGAGAGAGATGCTCATTACTTGCTTGGTCTGTTACCACCCGTGGTTATAACTCAACAACTTCAAGTACCATCTGTGTTTTCTATCTTATAACTAGTTAATATGATTCCTGTTGAACTTTTCTTTTTGGGGCTCTATATCAGGTGAAGAAAATGATGCACAATATTCGCCAATATCAAGTTCCACTTCAGAAGTACATGGCCATGATGGATCTTCAGGTGCCTCTTTTACTCATAACAACAACTGCAACTTGTTGATTTGAAGCCGTTGGTGCATACGTGGCGTGCTTAGATGCTGCTTGGTTATAAATAATTCATTTTCAACTCACATAACAATATGGAATCTCGGATTATTAGCATTTACCCCTTCATTCTTCATTCCAATGCCAGTGTACTTGAGATACTAGAGACAAGAAAAGCATGACGGATTACTTCATTTATTGTAGCCTTTAAAAGAGTTCAAAATGGATGAAAACAAAAATGGTAAATGTATAATTCTTTAATTTATGCATTTTTAATTGTTTTGGTTTACAGGAGAGGAATGAGAGGCTGTTCTACAAGCTTCTCATTGACAATGTTGAGGAACTTCTCCCGATTGTCTACACTCCAACTGTTGGTGAGGCTTGCCCGAAGTATGGGAACATTTTCAGGCGCGCTCAGGGTCTTTGCATTAGCTTGAAAGAGAAGTATGATTTTGTTTCACCTGTATTTATGAGGCTTACAAGTTCTGATAATTTCAGTTTCAACTTAAAAAAAAGTTTCCTGCTTTCACAGAGGAAAGATTCTAGAGGCACTACAGGAAAAAGGAGTTTAGACGGCGTTTTTTTAACGACGTATTTTTAAACGTCACTATTTTTAATATTTAACGACGTTTTATAAAACGTCGCATATTTATTTAATAAAACGACACCGTTTTATGATAAGAGGCGTTTAAAAACGCCTCCAAATGCGTTGTGCCTCACGCGCTGGGTCTCCCCTTCTTATCCAACCCTGATTTTGAATCTGAGATTCGCCTAAGACCCAAATCGAGAGCCATCTCTGTCTCTCTCTCTCTGAGAGCGATTTCATTCTCAGGTCGAGGAAGCCTTATCAGAGCGATTGAGAGATTCAATCAGGTAGATCTATCATTTTTCCGATTTGGGTCTTAGGCGAATAATCTATCTCTCTCTCTCTCTCTCTCTCTCTCTCTCTCTCCATCCTCTCTAAACCCTTATCAGAGCGATTGAGAGATTCATCTCAATGATTTCACTGTCTCTGTTTCTCTCTCTAATAATCTATCTCTCTCTCTCTCTCCATCCTCTCTAAACCCTTATCAGAGCGATTGAGAGATTCATCTCAATGATTTCATCTCAGAGATTCAGAGCGATTTCATTTCAGTGAGAAGATGGATCATGAAAATCGATTTATCATTACTCGTTAACGGTAGATCTATCGAACAGATGATATGTTAAGCTTCAATCAGGTAGATCTATCATTTTTCACACACACACACACACAGAGATCATGAAGTCTATGGGTTTGATTCTTCATCTTCTTCATATTTTTTTTTTTTTTAGCCGATTTGAGATCTGAAGCTTCGTTCACAACAGATCTATCATTTCCTTCAATTTTTTTTGGCAGATGTGGTGCATCTCTCACTCTCACTGCCTCTGCCTCATATGTATGTGTATCTATAGATCTATGAAGAAAACAGTGATTTGTTCTCGTTTTTGTTTGAATTATCAATTTTATTTGAAAGGCAGGGTTGGTTTTCTGTTTTTGGTTGTTTTGTTTCTAGATCTGAACACGACTTCATTACTTTTCTGAGGTTTGTTTTTGTGTTCTTACTCTTGTTTTTTTACATCGATTACCGATTCGAATTTAGACTCAACAAAGTTCTACTTCTCTCGAATATCACTGCTTGATTTTTTTACTAATTTTAAGTGTTTCAAATTGATCTCATCGTTTCATCGTCTTTTCTGATTCAGATGGCTTCGATGATGCTCTCTCTTGCCTCTGCATCTGCCTCAACTTCAGCAAGCTAATCGCAAGCTATCATTAACATCAATCCACTGGTTAATTTTACAATTTTTTCAATTTTGTGTGATTTTCTTTTCATTTTCCCTATGTTGGATGTTGACCTCTTGTTTGTTTGTGAAGTTCTTTTCAATTTTGTGTGATTTTCTTTTAATGCGTGTGTATGTCTTTCTCATTGACCTCTTGTTTGTTTGTGAAGTTCTTTCTTTTTGTTTTTGTATACAGCTTGTATTCGCTTGATGCTCTCTCTCAATAAAGCTTATTATTCATATAAAAAAAAAAAAACCTATTTAATATCTATGGCTCTTAATGATTCCAAAAATGGCTCACAAATCTCAATTTTATTTGTCCTTGTAGATCTTGTATTATGAACTTTTTTCTTATATAAAGAGATTTTCGTTTTATTTAATACATATGTTTATCAGCAATACCAAAGATGGCTCACAGATCTCAACTTGTTGTCTTTGACTCCTTGTAAATAAAGTGTTATGAATTTTAGATATTACTTGTAAATGTTACTTACAATTTTGATCAAGGCAATTCAACTTGCTGGTTTGGATCAGTTCATCACTCAAAATTGCAGTTGCAAGTTATTGAATTAATAAGAAATGTTTACTTTTGATTTTAATGAAACTATGGCCCTTGATCCAGTGGAATGGCAAAACAGAAGTCATGTTGTCGGCCCCAAGTAATTGGGAATAAGGCTTTGCTGAGTTGTGTTGAGTACATAATTGTATCACTTTTCCATGCTTAGTATTACGAAACAAATGGAAATGGATCATAAAAAGTAGCTAGTAATTTAGAGAGGGCAAAAAAGATTAAATTCACAGGGATTTCTATTATGAAGGTGGCATGGGATTGGTGCATGCTGCTCCAATGCTTTGATCCAGAACTGATTCAGAATTTTTGCTACTTGATTTTAAACTGCTTCTGTGGCATGAATTCCAAGCACACATATTCATATTACGATTCATGTTCATATGGGATCAGAGATGAATTTTTACATATTGGTTGTTAGGCTAGTACATAACGCACAACCCTCCTTAGCAGGGCTTGGGACTAAAAGATTAAATTCTAGCACGACATAGGCCGAGTTAAACCACACACCTGCACCATTTTTAATTTTTTTTTTTAACAATAGCAGATTTTGGAAATGGAGACATGTTTTGTTAGTACAACAGCCATGTCTGTATCTGTCTTGCCCTTGTTTCACAACTTGACGTGGAAGACGAGGTGAAAGAGCTAGAACATTCTTCTCTTCAAGAAACATGAGATAGGGAGCTCAAAGAATTGGACAAAAAGCTTGAACAAAAGGAGGTAAGCCCTTGTTCATGAAGAAATTTATTAGCCGCTTGCATATCTTGGTAGCTTCCGATGGTGGAGCCTATTACTTAATCTATTTCATGATGGAGATCTTAATCTGCTGCAGCTGGTTTTGTCTTTTTTGGAAGAATGTTGGTCCTCTTTACACAAGATATGACCGATGAATATAATATATGTGTGTGTGTATATATATGCAGAGACTATGTTGGCGTCAGTCACGTGGCAAGTTCTCTTTGTAGCATTCTTTGCTACAGTGGCTTCAAAATATGTTCAGGTGAGTTTCATTTTCCAACTTAATACTAATATTTTTCTTATTTTCATTGATGAAAGGAAAATTTTAATTAAGAAAATTCTTTATTGACTCAAAGGATATTATCAAGCCTCTGCAAGGGAACTAATGAGAATCAATGGAACAACAAAAGCACCTGTCATGAATTATGCAGCCGAGACCTCACTTGGAGTGGTAACTATAAGAGCATTTAACATGGCAAACAGGTTCTTCCAAAACTACAATGATGCAAAACTTTTCTTTTACTCGAATGCAACCACGGAGTGGTTAATTTTGAGAGTAGAAGCACTTCAAAATCTTACTTTATTCACTGCTGTTTTTCTCTTGGTTTTACTTCCCAAGGGTTATGTTGATCCAGGTATATCCATGGTTCAGTGGAATAATTCATTTATTGCTTAGAAATTTTCTTTTAGATTCTTAAAACATGTCTATTTTTGCGAGGCTTGTTGGACTTTCTCTTTCTTATGCTTTGGCTTTGACAAGCACCCAAGTGTTCATGATTCGATGGTATAGCAGCTTGACTAATTATATTATTTCAGTGGAACGAATCAAACAGTTCATGCACATACCTCCAGAGCCTCCAGCAATTGTGGAAGATAGAAGGCCACCATCTTCATGGCCTTTTGAAGGGAGGATAGAGTTACAGGATCTAAGGGTAAGGGAACTTATTATTGCTTCCACCTGTTTATATAGATGATATTCAAGCAAATTCATCTAAAAACAATCAATTAATCTTGTGAGTGGCTACTGGCTAGAAGTTTTTGGACTAAGGAACCAATGAAATTTCACGCGATTCAACAATCTAAAAACATATAAATCCTTTCATATGGATTGGGGTGTTGATCTTCTTTAAACAAACTTTCATGTTCCTCTCTTCATTTTCTTCAATGTATATTGTTCGAGTTGCTCAGTCTTGTCTAATTGTTACAGAGGAGATGGACTGAGATAGAAATGGAATGGTGAACTTCAAGGAATTTCTCTTTGCTTTCACTCGTTGGGTTGGTATTGATGATATCGAGGCTGACGAAGAAGGGAAATAGAATGTCTGAATTCAAAATTTTAAAGCTATCTGTCTATCAACAGTGATTATGACCTGCACAGCTTAAGCTTCTCAGATCTGTCAAAACCGCAACAAGGTGAATATATATGTTGTTCTAATGAAATAAAATCAATCTATGTGTTGTTCTTTTATTTAATAGAAAAGTTACTAGAGTTCTATTGTTGATCATTAGGTTCATTTTGAATGAGTTTTAGGTTTACTAAGTTTATGTTTGTGTGTGTATATATTATATACGCCTTTTGAATTAGGGAAAATGGTAAAACTCATAAAACCAAATGGGTTTTTTGTTTTTCCTGTAGGCTTTGAAAGAAGCCTTTGAACAAGTTCAACTGTGTTCCAGGCTGGAGGAACTTTTACTAAAGAAGAAACTCTTAAACAACGGGGATTCTCCAGAGATTCATGCAAAAAAGGTATGGTTTTCCTCTTGATGACAGTGTTTTCTTGGGTTCCACACGTAAGTCTGCCCGTCTTAAGAAATGTGGTTTGTCTTGTTGACGTAAGCATCCCATCTGCCAGGCATATGCGATTTGGACATTGTGTTATCTTTTCATAAATTTCATCCCAAGGTATTGGCCCATATGGCAATCTCTCTTCCTCAGGACCAAACACTTGATTCAAATGGGCTAGATGGTCAGTGGCCATACTGTTTTCTGTTTAAAAAAATAAAATAAAATAAAATAAAATAAAATTTGAAGGGCTAATACATTACCTTTCCAAGTTAAGGACCACATTTAAAAAAGTAAAATGTGATAAAGGCAGTATAGTTTATATGCAAATGATAATATTGTCTATTCTTAGAGTTGATTGTGCAGTTGGGCAATGATTAGATTTGTTTATATTCTATGCTTATTTAAAAACATACTTCATCATTTCTCATTTTCACTGTGTTTGATTAATATGCAGGTTGATAAATTAAAAATTTTATCAGAATCGCTTGTATAGTTATTAGCTTTACCTATCTTTATTTGTTTTTGTATAGTAGTGCACCTCTTCCAAGAATGTGTACCACACCTCGAAATAGTTCTTTCTTCCTTGACATACGAAAAGAAATAAAAAATAAGACCACAACAGTAATCTACCTCGAAATAGTTCCTTCTTCCTTGACATACGAAATAGCATTTTTCAAGGCTATTATACATGTTCTTCAATTAGTGCAATTTTTTACAACTCTAAGAAACAAAAAATAGAAATCTAAATTCCTCAGGGATAGCTTGGAGGTTTTTCTGACATCTAAATTTATTGGCTGATGTTATGGATCACAAACATCTCATTCCCTCCTTTCCCCAAAAGAAGATGAAAAAAGAAAAGAAAAAGAAAAGAAAGGAGAAGAAAAAGATAATTAACTAAATAAATGGAAATATGTAGTATATAAATAAAGTGAGTGTTGAAGCAGATACAGGCAATGCTTGCAGACCTTATGTGAGTTCACACAGTGTTCCTGTGTAAATGATGGGGGACTATTCATTTTGCACACCAGATGGGTTTTGCTTGATTGAGATCAAGTTATAAAATGGAAATGTGGTTAGATTTTATCTCAGCTCACAGGTGTATGCTTAAATAAGAAATTATTCTAGTGTCTGTATTCTATCTATCTAGGTAATTATTCTACCGTCCTTTTCTTTTCTTCTCTTTCTTCCTTTCCCAAAACCCCTCTGCAGGTGTGGCAGAGAAGAAATAAAATTTACTTTTTGAAAGCTAAAATCTTGTTAAAACAGGTGTTTAATTGTGTTTTTTGCTTGTATTTCACAGGTATTAAGTCTGCATGAAACCAATGTTTCAGTTTGTGTTGTGATAATTGACTTTCTCATTCATTTTGTTTGTCAATCTTTGTAATCTATCAAACCAATGTTTCAATTTGTGTATATATATATAGATCCATGTGTTCTTTTTAGATTTCTCTTCTCTATTTTGGGTTTGTCTGCTGTGTAGAATTAGTGAACTCGATTAGGATGAATTGATAAAGACTAATGGATGCCCATTGTACTTTCAATTGTGCCTAAGTCCCTTATTGTTATCATGGCATCCATCAGGCAGTCTTCCTACCACATCATATAGCGGTAATACATCACATGCCTCAGTTTCAGCTGGTACGTATAAGTTTTTGACTTTTTAGTAGTATTTGTATAGTATACTTCAATTAAAATCAAATGGACATGACTATCACAGTTTATTTGTTTATTTGTTTGATCAATTATAGAGAAAATTTTATTGTTGGCCTCAGTTTACAATGATTAATCATTAAATATGATTTTATATTATTTTTGGTGATTGATCTCCTTATGCCATTGTGCGATGTGTTCATTGTTTTGTTCAATTACGAAGGAATCTTATCATGACAAATTGACAGCTTGTCTCAAACCACCCCCACTCCCTCTCTTACTTTTGCAACTGCTTGTCTCTTACTACATCAGCATAACTAGCCAATGCGTGAACTGTACTCTAAAACCTCTTGATATGCTACCACTCCTATAACATCAAAAGGATTTGACCCCCATCAAATGCATAGAAATATTACAAAAACTAGTGGGGTGGCACTCATTACATGAGTGCAAGTGCCATAAAGAACCACTAAGTTAGCCAATTTTTGAACAGTAGTGCATAGAGAGAGAGAGAAAGAGGTGTACTAAGTAGCCTCTTAATTAGGAAAGAGAATTTTTAAAACTAACTGGGAGTTCTAGGCAGTTGTGGGGAGTTCTTTAGAATAATGTGTTTACTTGAACATTTACCCTCAAATGAATATAGAAGTAAAAGGATTTTAATAATGCATAATTTAATTTTCTTTGGATAGTTTAGGGAAATGAAAAATATACACAAAATTAGTGTTCTACTTTTATATATTAGCAAAGATGACATGCTTGACAACTGAAGTAAAAACGAAACTAAAGCTATTAAAAGTACAAATGATGATAATATATATGCATCAATTATGAAGTGCACAATGCTCTAATGGAGATGCTATTAAAGTTGTTGCATGTTGACATTGCTAATATTGGTGCCAAATTTAGTACAAGTCTTGGCAGATTGTTAGATTTTGGAATTGCTATCAACGGTTAGATGCATTTTCTATTGTTTATGATTACTGATATCAACTTCTCTCTCTCGCTCTCCCCCCCCCCCCCCAATTGTATACATGTTTTTAAGTTCAGGGAACAACAGAGATAAATGGAAAAAGTGCATCGGAGACAATGATGGAGAGGCTGGATTAATGATGGAGATGCTGGATTACAAGTTAACAAAACTCAGATTCCTAACATCATTGCAAAGACGCATTGCATAGAGAGGGGCATCCAATTTTGGTGAACTAGGTTGATATGGTAGGAAAATGATTTGTATGTGAATGTGGTTATTGTGAATGAGAATATGAATATCAAGTTGGCTCAAATGTCCAGATTCATATGTCCAGATTCATATTTTGGTGAACTCAGATTCCTAGTTTGGCTCAAATAGAGGGACATCCAATTTTAGTGACTCCATGTAATTCAAACGATTTGTGTGAATGTTTTTTTTTTTTTTTTGGTGACTCCTTAATGTAATTCATTTGATAAGATTTTACTATGTGAATGAGAGTTATTTTTTCATATTAGTGTTATTTTTCAGTTTTATTATAGGTTTTTTTTGGGTTCAATAACCTAAAATTAGCACACAATTAAAAAAAGAAAAAAAAGGGGGCTATCACGGCGTTTCTAAAAACGTCGTTAAATAGCATTAGATATGTGACGGCGTTTTAAAAACGTCGTTAAATAGCATGATGACGTCATGTTACCATTGGCAGAACTTTTAGCGGCGTTTTTAGAAACGCCGCCTATTGTCATATAGCGACGTTTCTAAAGCGCCACAGAGTTATAGCGACGGCCGCATCTTCGACGTTTGGTGCTAAACGCCACAAAAAGATTTAACGGCGTTTTTAAGACCTATTGCGGCATTTTTTAAACGCCTTTAAAACCAGAATTTCCAGCAGTGAGGTACTGAAAAATTGGCCTGAGAGGAGCATTCAAGTTATTGTCTCATTGATGGTGAGCGAATTTTGGGACTTGGGGATCTTGGTTGTCAGGTTTGTGTTTTCTTTCTTAATTATATAAACATTTTACCTTACGTTACAATTCTTACTTACAATCAGCATATGAGAATATTTACAGGACAATTTTTTTTTTAGAACTTCCATATTGACATTTGTTACTAGTGCTAATTCGATACATATTCTATTTTCAAGTATTAGTTCGATTGTTGAAAATTCTTGTATAAAAGCATTTGTAGCTAGTAACATATCAGGGGATGGGGATACCTGTTGGAAACCTGGCTCTGTATACAGCACTTGGAGGAGTTAGACCTTCCGCAGTAAGCCTCACTAGCAAATAATATACAGTATTCTCCATGTAGATTCTCACCTTCTTTGAAACCTTTACTTAATTACTCATGAACCTCTTTGATTATAATGTGTGTATTTATGTGTGTGCAAGTTTCACTACCATTATGTTTCAAGAAAAAGTACATAACATGGTTTAATTCTGAGCTTGACCATATAATCTTGATCAATGTCTTTTTGCTTGATTGCGCAGTGTTTACCCGTAACGATTGATGTGGGGACAAACAACGAGAAGTTGTTGAAGGATGAGTTCTACATTGGGCTCTGACAAAGGAGGGCAACTGGGAAGGTCCATTGGTTTTGGTATTTTATTGCTTGCTTACAGTCATGAAAAGCATTCTATTTGGTATTGAGCTAGTTTTAGAAAATTGATCTTCAGGAATATGCTGACCTTCTTCATGAATTCATGGCTGCTATCAAGCAGAATTATGGTGAAAAAGTACTCGTACAGGTGCACACCATCTCAGTTGTAGCTTTAGTGTGAATATTTTCGAAGCCTAATCTTGTTAATGCAGTTCTAATATTTGTTTGATTTCTTACCATCACTTTACAGTTTGAAGATTTTGCAAACCACAATGCTTTTGAGCTGCTAGAGAAATATGGTTCTACTCATCTTGTCTTTAATGATGATATCCAAGTATATGGCAACATGGTGGTGGATCTCATTACAGACTGTTTGGAATCTTGTGCTGTTGTCTAAATTCCCCCCCCCCCCAAAAAAAAAAAAAACTATTGCAGGGGACAACATCTGGTTCTTACAGGTCATATTGCAGCACTGAAGTTACTTGGTGGTACCTTGGCTGAGCACACATTTTTATTTTTTGGTGCTGGGGAAGTAAGAATCTAATTACTACTTTACTTCTTTCATCTCATCTATATTTTGGTAGTCTGGGGAAAATCAAAAACTAAATATATGGACCATGGGAAAGCGTAGGGCGAAATATTAGGCACCCAATGACTTCAGTGGAAACCTATTTATGTGTTCACACTCTATACCTATTTTCTGTCTACACACTCCTGCAGAAGAATTCTCTCTCTTACTCATATTGGGGCCTAATTCATTCTGATTGTTTTACAGCAGTCCCAGTTTTGAGCATAGTGATAGTTTTGCATTTCACCCCTCCCTTAAAAAAAAAAAAAAAAAAAAAAAAAATTGAGAGGGAGGGGTGACCATTGGTTTAGTGGTAAAACCTTGGCCTAACAACCTTGAGGTTATGGGTTCAAGTCTCGGGGCAACCATTTTGTGCACTATCTCAAAAGTTAGGTGTGTATCCTATCTTTTCCCTCTCAAACACATTAATGTGTACTAATTGGGCAGCGGCCCTTTTTTTTTTAGAGGGAGGGATGATGTTTTTAGTTGGGCATTTTAATTTTTAAATTCCTTTTGGGTCATCCCTTTCCAGGAGCCTGCTTCTAGATCATCAAGCATCGGCCATCAACAGAAGAATTCATCGTCAAATTTCGTTTTATGTATCTCACTCTAGTCCTCTGAATTGTAGGCTGGAACTGGAATAACAGAACTTATAGCTCTTGAGATGTCAAAACAGGTAATCATTTACTTCCATGTGGACGTTGTCTTCGGATTATTTCTTAAAGTACATCTAGAGCAACCCTCCATGTGGTTGCTTGGTGATTGTCTTCTTATGTTCATCTGTTATAGACCAAAGCTCCTTTGGAAGAGACGCGTAAGAAGAACTGGCTTGTGGACTCAAAGGTAGTGAAAGTTTCTGTTAGATTTGCATAAAAGAAAGAAAAGAATGAGAGGAAGAAAAGAGAGAGCACTGCTGCTGTGTTTTATTTCTCACACCTAAACATATTAGGGTTACACATACTTATAATAAAAGACTAAGGAACAAATGACATAATTACCCTTACACACTAATACTTAACACTCTCCCTCAAGTTGGTGCAAAGTATCTCTCATGCCCAACTTATAGCAAATGGGATGGAAAACTTTACTACTAAGACCCTTAGTAAAGACATCAGTCAATTGATCTTCAAACTTCACAAAAGACATATATATGAAACCCTTATTCAATTTCTCCTTGATGAAATGTTTGTCAATGTCAATATGCTTTGTTTGTCATGCTGAACAGGATTGTGAGCAATACTAATGGCAGCTTTATTGTCACAGTACAATGTTAATGGTTCACTGCAGACAAACCCAATATCATTCAATAAGGACTGGAGCTACATCAATTCACATGTACCATACTCCATAGCCCTGTATTCTGCCTCTGCACTAGATCTGGACACCATTCTTTGTTTCTTACTATGCCATGTGACTAAATTCCCCCTTACAAATGCATAGTAACCGGAGGTAGATCACCTGTCATCTATAGAACTAGCCTAATCAACATCTGTGAATGCCTCCAACCTTAAGTGACCATGATTGGAAAATAAAATCTCTTCTCCAGAAGCAGATTTAAGATACCTCAAAATGTAATACACTACATCCAAATGAGGGACACGAGGCTCATGCATAAATTGACTTACTATCCCAACCGCATAGGCAATATCTAGACGAGTGTGGGATAAATATACAAGTCTTCCCACAAGTTGCTGGTACCATAAGATCACCAACACCGCTACAAAGATGGTGTTTAGCCTTAATTGGCGAATCAGCAGGTTGGCAGCCTAACATACTAGTTTCCTTAAGAAGATCTAGGATATACTTTAGCTGAGATATAAAGATGCCTTTGTCAGATTTGGCAACTTCACTCTCAAGAAAGTACCTCAACAAACCAAGGTCTTTTATCTCGAATTCCTTGGCCAACATCTTAAGATGTGTCACTTCTTCCTCATCATTATCTATCACAACTATGTCATCCACATATACTATGCATGACGTTTGACAAACATTGTGTGATTTGCATTGCTTTGCTTATACCCGAATCTCAACATAGCCTTTAGGAATCTATCAAACCAAGCTCGAGTAGACTGTTTCAAACCATATAACGTCTTTTTCAACCTACAAACTTTCCAACTGTAGACTGAGATGAGAATCCTGGTGGTACATCCATATATACCTCCTCCTCCAAATCACCATGGAGAAATACATTCTTCACGTCTAACTGTTGTAAAGGCTATCCCAAATTAGCTACACATGAGAGAGTAGCTCGAATGGAATTCATCTTTGCCATAGGAGCAAAGGTTTCTTGGAAATCAATTCCATGTGTTTGAGTAAACCCCTTGGCCACTAATCGTGCTTTGTACCGTTCAATTGTTCCATCTGCTTTCTGCTTGATAGTGAACACCCACTTACACCCTACAAGCTTTTTTCCACTAGGAAGATAAACCAATTCCCAAGTGTTATTCTTGGTTAGAGCTTGCATCTCTTCTACCATAGCTACTTTCCACTAAGGATCATTGATAGCTTCCTTCCAATCCTGGGCAATACATGTAGAAGACAAAGACGGAACAAAAGCATGATATGTAGAAGACAATGAATCATATGACACAAATTTAGAAATGAGATGTTGAGTACAAGCCCTAACCCCCTTTCTAAGAGCAATAGGAAGACTTGAATCATTGACAACAGGACTCTTAACTACAGGTAGAGGAATAGATTGAGATGCATTACCTGGAACTGGCATGAGGGATGATGATGGGTCTGGTGGCATAAGGGAAGCTTGCTCTTTCGGACGCCGACAATAAGTCTTTAAGATCAACATTGTCCAAATGACCACCAACGTTAGGCTCCACATCAAGAGAACTATTAGGCTCCCCCTCACCACAAATAACAATCAACTGACTAGGAAGGAAAAAAGACAACTCGTGCTGATAGGCCATCTCCTCATCCGCAATCTCATCCATACCACCACTACTCTCCCTCTGAGGAGATGGTAGAGGAGAAGGAAAGAAGGATGCAGATTCATGTAAAGTGACATCCATACTAACATACACTTTGCGAGTGTGAGGATCATAGTATTTGTAACCCTTCTGAGTAACAGAATAACCAATAAAGACATAACGCACAGCCTTAGGATCGAGTTTTCCATGAGTACGAAGTTACAAATGAACAAAACAAACACACCCAAACACCCGAGGAGGAAGAGAAGAGGTGGGATATGCTACAGGAAGCAGTTGAAGAGGAATTTGGAATTTGAGGACACTGGAAGGCATATGGCTGATAAGGTAAGTAGCGGTAAGAATAGCATCACCACAAAATGACTTATGGACATTCATGGTAAACAAGAGAGAGCGAGCAACTTCAAGATGGCCATGCTTGCGTTCGGCAACCCCATTCTGTTGAGGAGTACCAACACAATTAGTCTGATAAAGAATGTCATGCTCCGCTAGGTATGCTCAAAAAACTCCATCAACATACTCAGTCCCATTATCACTACGAAGAGTTTTTATTTGAGCATTGAAAAGATTGGTCACCATTTTATGAAAAGTTTGGAAACAAGAAAAAAACTTCACTCTTAGTTTGAAGCAAGTAAATCGAAGTCACACGGAAATAACAATCAATAAATGTAACAACCCATTGATACCCAGAAGTAGAAACCATAGGGGAAGGGCCTCACACATCGGTATGAATAAGCATAAAAAGGAAAGTACTTTTATTAATTGAAGGGTAACAAGTACGTTTATGCTTTGCAAGTTCACAAGCATCACAACCAAAAATACTCCTAGGACAATCACGAACTAAAGAAGGAAAAAGTTTCTCTAAAACACTAAAGGAAGGATGACCCAAATGGCGATGCCATTGATGAAGGAGATAAAGAGGAGAGCCAGTAGTGCACTTGAGAGCCTGAGATGGGACGACAGAAGGAACGGCATCCAGAAAATACAGCCTATCTTGTGCTCTACCACTGCCAATTGTTTTCCTCGTAGCCAAGTCCTGAAAGACATAATGAGTAGGAAAAAATGACATTGAGCAATTTAGAGAAGTAGTAAGGTCTCGCTTGGGAAGTAATAGCTTTAGCCTGAAGGCAAAAAGTTACTAAAAAAATCAAAAAACTTAAAACCTGTTGGAATTAGGAAATAGTGATATTATAATTATGGTAGTGTTGGAATTAGGAAAGAGTGATATTGTAATTATGGTAGTGTGTATAAAACCAATGATTGTGTCAATCACAGATTTAATACATTTCTTATCTTCGTTTCCTATTTTGTTTGTTTCCTATTTTGTAATATTGTTTCATTATAAATACAAGGCTCTACCTCATTCATAGGTAAGCTAAATTATTCTTTTCATTCTTTTTGGTATCAGAGCCAAAACACAAAAACCCTAGACCACCCCCTCCTCTCTATTGGCCCCTGTTCTTCACTGCCCAACAGTTTCTTCATCTTCTTTCTTTTTCCTTCAGCAGCCAACAGACCTCCTCTCCCTTCTAGACCACCCGACAGCCTAACCCACCAATCCTAGACCACCCGAAACCACTTACCCACCCTCCTATACCCCTCGGTAGGGCTGTATTACACCTGCCGAGGGCCTTGCTGCTGCCAACCAGGTCTCATCCTGGCCTAGAGCATTTTGACTAGGTCTTCCCCTAGCCTAGATCTGTTCGATACCCTCTTTAGGGTGATTTGAATCTTTTTTCTCCCTTTGATAGGGTGTAGTGCTGATGCTTTAAGCACTTTAGCCGTTGAGTTTTTTTCGGCTTTTCTGGTTGTTTACTCGAACTATGTTGATGTGTTGCTGCATTGCTGTCTATTTCAGCCCTCATCATCTCCCCATGGATAACTTATGTTCTACTATTTCCACTGAGGTATCTACTGTGGTCGCCACCAAATCTGTGCCTGTTTTAAGCATTGATTTTTCTCTTTTCCATTATATTCCATTCATCGTATTACGAGTGTGGTGTTGAATGGGAAAATTTTTGCTGCTTGGAGTCGTTCCCTTAAACTCTACCTTGTGGGAAAGGGAAAGGCCCATTGGCTTTTATCTACTATTACCTCGCCGGCTGTGACAGACCCTATACGTGCTCAGTGGGATAGCGATAACTACACTATATTGGGATGGATGTTCAATTCCATGGAAGATTGAATTTATCATATGTTCCTTTATTGCGATACAATTCCGAGTTTGTGGCAGACATTGTCAAAGATGTACGCTCATGCACACAATGATGCCCGTATCTTCGAGCTTTACCAAGATGTAGCTCGAGCCTCTCAGTCCTCTCTTGGCCTTTCTGTACCTAAATTCTTTGGCTATCTTAAAGCTCGTTGGGAGGAACTTGCTCAATATGAGCTTTTGACTGACCTTCCACCAGAAGCCACCTCCCTTGTGTCCAGAGGCTTGCCCAATAACACACTTACCAGTTTCTCATGGGTTTAAACTCTGAATTTGAATCTCTTCGAATTCAAATTCGCAACACATCACCCATGCCATCTCTTTATGAGGCTTTTTCCACTATTGACAGTGATGAGCGTCGCCAGTGATTGGTGCCACCTAGTGTTCCTTCAGTACCTCCAGTTTTAGCAGATCAGATGGCTCTTGCTGCGAGTTCTGGTTCTTGAAGTTCTACCGGTTCTGTTACTTGTCATCATTGTGGTGATCCTAGACATGTCAAAGCTCGTTGCTTCAAACTTCATCCTGAGTTAAGGCAACGCCCTTCCTAACCTCGTGGTCTTGCTACACGTAGTTTTGGCTCTTCTCGCACTAGTGCTTTGGTGGAAGTTACTCTTGCTTTTGAGCCTCCTAATGTCCCTAATCTACAGCAGTTACAGACTTAAATTGGTCAGCTTCAAGCCCAACTTGGGTCTCTCACCGCCGGTTCTCTTGGTCCATCATCCTCTACCGCCACCCTTGCTATAGGTATTTCTACTGCTTTCCATGTTCAGTCTGCTAATCCTTCATGGATTCTGGATTCTGGGACTAATGATCATATGACTGGTGACTTTTCTTTTCTTTCCTCTCTCACACCCACCATTGTTGCCCAATCTGTGTGTCTTGTTGATGGTTCTTGCTCTTCTATCCAACATAAAGGTGTTATGTCTTTATCTCTTGATATCATTTTATCTTTTGTGTTGCATGTTCCCAAGTTTGCTTATAATCTCTTATCTGCTAGTCGTCTTGTCAAAACCTTTAATTGCGTTGTCATCTTCTTACTTTCTTCGTGTCTTCTACAGGACCTGAGTTCGCAGAGGATTTTTGGCAGGGGATATGAGTGTGATAGGCTATACTACTTTGGGGATCCACCGGACCAACCTTCTTTGCCTTTAGCTAATTTTTAGGCGTCTGTTTTGCCTACTTCTATATCTTGTGTTTTTTCTATTCAAACTTTAGAGTTATGGCACGCCCGTATGGGTCATGTTAACTTTCAATATTTATGTCAACTTTTTCCGCTATTAAATAAAGCTTGCAAGGATTCTAAATTACATTGTGTTACTTGTGAGTTGTCTAAACATATCCGTACTAGTTATATACCACATATGACACGTGCCCCTAGTGCTTTTGACCTTATTCATTCTGATAATTTGGGTCCCTCTCCTGTTCTTGCTTTTTCGGGTCATCGTTATTATGTGCCTTTTATTGATGATCACACTAGGTGCACTTAGGTCTATTTACTTCGCCGCAAGTCTGATGTGTTTCCCATCTTTGTCCAGTTTTTGCAAATGGTTAAAACACAATTTCGTACCATTGTTAGGAACATCCACTTTGATAATAGTGGGGAATACATCTCCAATGAGTTTTGTTCTCACCTTAATCGAATGGGTATTCTTTAACAACTTACATGTCCTCAGACCCCTGAACAAAATGGTGTGGCTGAACGTAAAAACTGTCATATTATGTCTGTCGTGCGTTGTCTTCTTCGTGGTATGAGTATGCCCAAGTCTTATTGGCACATAGATGTTCTTACTGTTGTCTATCTCATTAATAGTACTCCTAGTCGTGTGTTATATGGCCTTACTCTATTCCATATTCTTATGCCTAATACTACCATTTTTTCTCTCTTGCATCGTGTTTTTGGGTGTACATGTTTTGTTCAGGACCGGCATCCCACTCACACTAAGTTAGATGACAAGTCTATTTGTTGTGTCTTTTGGGGTATTCGTCCATGTCTAAAGGGTATAGATGTTTTGATCCTGTGTCTCGTCATTTTCACCATACTCTGGATGTTACTTTTTGTGAGGATCTTCTTTTTTTAGTCCTAACCCCCCGTTGCAGGTTTCCTCTTTAGCTACTTAAAGTGTTCGCCCGGTCCCCATTTTGGATGCGGTTGCGGATGAGGTTACCCTCCTCTTATCCTCCACCTTCGCCTCCTTTCCCCCCTCCCTTGCAGGTATACTCTCGCCGCCCTCATGCTCAGCCCCCTCCTACCTCCTCTTCGGATCTTGGGTCAGGTACTTCTTCCCCTTTACATGCCTCTCCTTCCCTTCATCGCCGTAATCCTCCTCGGGATCGCCATCCCCCCAATCATTGGGGTTATCTATGTAGTACTAGTCATCCCATTTCCCTGTATCTCTCATATGACAGGGTTTCTAACTCATATCATTCTTTCCTTGGCAAGCTTGAGTCCGAGTCTATTCCAAGGTCTATGTCAGAGGCCCTTTAGAATCCAAAATGGGTGGCGGTGGTAGCTTTAGAGCATAATCATATTTGGGATTTGGTTCCTTTACCTTCTGGTGAGAGTATCGTGGGTTGGAAATGGGTCTTTGCTATTAAGTACCTACCTGATGGCTCCGTTGACCATGATAAGGCCTGCTTACTGCCCAAGGGCTTCACTCAAGTTCCTGGCAAGGATTTTGGTGCTACCCTTGCCCCAATTGCCAAGCTTACCTCTATTTGTCTACTCATCTCTCTTGCAGCATCCCATTCTTGGCCCCTTTATCAGCTTGATGTCAAGAATGCCTTTCTGCATGGGGATTTTCTTGAGATGATTTATATGGTCCCTCCTCCTAGTTCTTAAGCTGCGAGGGAGTATTCGGGGCAAGTATGTCGACTGCGCAAGTCTTTGTATGGCTTAAAGTAGTCTCCACGAGCTTGGTTTGATCGTTTCAGCTCATTCATCATCTCTGTGGGCTTTGTTCAGTGCCATTCAGACCATACTGGCTTCATCTGTTGTAATTCTATAGGTCAGTGTAAAGTCTTGTTGGTGTATGTGGATGATATCATTCTCACTGGTTATGACTCTATAGGCATTGGTCAAGTCAAACAGGATTTGGGACGCACCTTTGATATTAAGGATTTGGGCAATCTCAAGTATTTTGTAGGGATTGAGGTGGCTCGCTCACAGCAGGGGATTTCCTTATCTCAAAGGAAGTACACTCTTGACTTACTTAAGGATACCGGTATGTTGGGGTGTAAACTTGCTTCTACTCCTATGGATCCTAATGTCAAGCTCACATCATAGTCCGGCGAATTACTAGAGGATCCAGGTATGTATCAACGTCTTGTTGGGCGTCTCATCTATCTGACCAATACTAGACCTGACTTGACATTTGTGGTTAGTGTGGTTAGTCAATTCATGCATGCATCACGTACAGAACATCTTGATGCGGTTCATCATATCTTGAGATATTTGAAGACCTCTCCTGGCTTGGGATTGTTCTTCACAGATAGGCGTTCTACTTCTGGCTTCTGTACTACTTCTGGCTTCTGTACTTTCTATGGTGATCATCTTATATCATGGAAAAGTAAAACGCAAGCAGTTGTTTCTAGGTCTTTTGCAGAAGCTGAGTATAGGGCTATGGCACAAGGCACTTGTGAGATTCTATGGTTGCGTTCTATTTTGGCAGAGTTAGGATTTAAGGAGACTGCCCTTGCTTCTTTATTTTGTGAAGTCTGCTATTATATTGTCTTCTAATTCTGTCCTACATGAGCGTACTAGGCATATAGAGGTTGCATACATTTCATTCAAGAGAAGGTTCATATTGGTATTGTGAGACCATCCTTTGTCTCTTCTTACATGAATAGACTCTCTTTAGAAAAAGTTCTGAGAAGGTTCAGATTCTGTCCTACATGAATAGACTCTCTTTAGAAAAAGTTCTGAGATGTTTACTCAAATTCCAATAGAACGTAAACTCAAAAAACACCTTGTGTCTGTTTTATTCCCTTGATGTGTGATCTAGTTCTATAAGGGCGATTTGCCATATTACTGTCCTTGGCGGCGCAGGTTCAAGTTATTGAAATAGTCTCTGTACATCTTGCCCTCTCTAGATATCCTTTTAACATAAGTTTTTTACACTGGTTGCCCATAATCATGTGTGAAGCTCTATGGAAAACTTTTGGCAAAACCTATTAAATTGCAATTCTAGACGACAAACACGACAAATAGATAGAATGGTTCATCCTTGTATCTAAATCATCTACTTTCCTTTATAACAGCGGAGGCTTTGGCTGAGCAAGTAACAAAAGAGAATGTTGGCAAGGGTTTGATATATCCACCATTCTCTACTATCAGAAAGATCTCTACCTACATTGTTGCTAATGTAGCTGCTAAAGCATATGGACTTGGTGAGCTAGTGAGTGTACCTTTGGTTGCTTCATGTGTCTTACCACCGCTGTAATGCAGAAGTGGGTTGATAGGTACGATAAACTTACTTGAAGTCTTCAAGCTTGAAGTGGGTGGTTCAGAGCCTTCATTGTCAACAGACACATCTCTCAGACAGGTCTGAAGAGGTTTGGAAAAAATTCCTGCTGCTATAAGGGTCCACCAGTGTTGAAAACCCTGGGTGAGGTCAGGAACATGCTTGAAGTAATAGGTGCTAAAGCCTTGTAGAAGTTTTTCATTCTCCACTCCGATTAGTTTTGCATCGGAAGATTCTTTGATATTGATCCTTGTCCATATTTGTTCTTCAATGGTGGAGTGAAAGTAAGGGCAAGGTGTGCCTTGAGTAAGTTCAAATTGTCTGACCCATTGATTGGGAGAATAGTTTTCAATACTACCGCTAGACATTTTGGTCGAGCAGATAGAACACCCCCCTAGGATATGTCTACAAGTGAGAATATGTTTTCATGTTTCAACTTGACAAATCTTTTCTTTATATGTTAGGTTCGAGGGATCCATGAAGGGATGTTGTAGTCTAGAAGATGAGAATCGACACGATTGAAATAGCATGAACAGTAGGGGGGTCTTTGTCAGATGGAAAGTTCAAGAGTGTAGTAAGACATTCAGAGAAGCTAAGTTTGGGCGTGTCAACAAAGGTTAAGAAACATTATGCATAAGAGTAATGCTTGGGGATCATAGTGTTTAGTTTGGGAGGTCTTATTTCAGGAAAATAAGCATACAACCATGCTTGGAAAAGCCAGAATGACCCACCACAATTGGCGGGTATTTTCTTATATGTATTATTGATTGATATATGTATTATTGATTGATATATTCATTTATTTTCTGTCTATTACAAATGGTTCCTTATATAGATGTAGGTGTAGTGGATGGTGTGTAGTGGATGGTGATAGTGGTGTAGTGGGTTAGGTTTAGTGGAGTAGGTGAGGTGGTAGTGGTGTAGTGGGTTAGGTTTAGTGGAGTAGGTGAGGTGGTAGTGGTGTAGTGGGTTAGGTTTAGTGGAGTAGGTGAGGTGGTAAATTCTAACAGCCCCCCGCAAACTCAAGGAGGATAGAAACTAACCAACTTGAGTTTGAAGAGAGGAACAAAACAAGAAAATACATAAAAAAAAGGATAGGAGACACTGTATGGTCGTGTCAGACCGTTGGTGAAGACACGGTATGGTGGTGTCATAACGTTGTAGAGGACACTGTATGGTGGTGTCATAACGTTGTAGATGACACTGTATGGGGGTGTCATAACGTGGTAGAGGACACTGTATGGTGGTGTCAGACCGTTGTAGAAGACAGTTTATGGGGTCATGTCGGACCGTTGTAGCAGACAATGTTGTGACAGTTTACGGAGTCTTGCTGGACCCTTGTAGAAACTAACCGGAATCAATGTCGGGACAGTTTACAGAGTCTTGTCAGACCCTTGTAGAAACTAACCGGAATCTATGTCGGGACAGTTTACAGAGTCTTGTCGGACCCATAAAGGAGCTAACCGGAATCAATGTCGGGACAGTTTACAGAGTCTTGTCGGACCCTTAAAAAGTCGCACCCTCAAAAGGTGTGCCCAATCTTTCAAAAGGCGTGCCATCAAAAGGCGTGCCCAATCCATAAAAAGGCGTGCCATCAAAAGGCGTGCCCAATTCATCAAAAGGTGTACCGGACATGATGGCGAGGCACGTGGGCGCCTTGGCTTGCGTGCCCGTTTGTCGGCTGGTGGCAAGAGGCGCGCGATGCGCGTGGCTGCCTTGGCTATTTAACCAAGGTTGAGGCGGAGGCTGTGCAAACCAGTTTGAAACCTCTGAATTTTGGCAGTCTGAAACACTCTGTAAACCCTGCGCTGAAACACTGAGCAACCCAAAACATGGCCTCTTCTTCCCGTCCAGCTACCCAGAACCTGCTCACGCTCTTTCCAGAACTGAACGAGCCCACAAGAGAAATAACTGGTGCGGTGGCCAGTGAACCTCAACCAAACACCTCTGGGTTTGCTCCATTGAACTTTCCGATGCGGTCGGTGGAGCAAAAAATGGCGGTGCAAACTGATATTGAGGCTAATCAGTATACTCTGAAGTCATGCGTGGAAACCATGACGGCGGTCACAAATTTGTCGAACCGGCTGCAGAGTAGGACAAATGAGGTGCAGCATTTAAATTCCCAGCTGGCTCTGCTCCAACGCATGTATAAGGAAGCGCGAGCAGAGATAAGCGTGCTAAGGGCAGAAAACAAGGAGCTGAAGCGGAAGGCCACCGTGATGTTCCGATTTGGAGGGCCGCCATATGCTGCAGTGGAGGAGCAGGGTGGTGTGATCGTGCCCAGTGGAGTGGGAAACACGGAGGCAACACCGTCAAGGGCCGGCCAGGACGGAGGCAAGAAGAAGAGACCTGCAGCAGAGTAGAGAAGAAAAATCCCACTGTGGGTGTGGGTGTGTTTGTTTGATTTTTTTTTTTTTTTTTTTTGTGGTGTAAAATTGTGATCGGGGTTGATCCCTAATATAAATAAAACAAAGTGTTGTGCAAATCTGTAATTTTTTTTTTTTTAATAAAAAAATGTAATGAAAAATTATTTGAAAAAGGCTGGCTCACTGTTCGTGGAAAAGTGTTTAAAAGAAATAAAGAAAAGAGGGAAGTGAGTTGGTGGACTAAGCACTGAGAGAATAAAAAAAAAAATAGAACAACGCTGGTGGAGTAATATATTATAAAAAAAATATATATATATATATAATAAAGAAAGGTGGGGAGAGACAAGCCCATGTGGGGCAATTGAGAATTATTATTATGTTATGGCATATGGCGGAGGGATGAGGGAATCGGTCAGGAGAGTGCAAAAGATAACAGCAGATAGAGTGGAAAAGTGACAAAGTAGTGGGTGAGGCTAGTGGATGTCCTTGAGTGGAGACATAAAATAGGGTGATAGTGAAAGAGAGTGTGTGTGAGGAATATAGGATAATAATAAAAAAGAGGTATAAACAAAGAAAAAGCTGGGTGTGGTAGGTTCGTAATGTGGCTCTCGCAGCTTTGGCGCGAGAAGAAGCCCACCGCCTCAAAACCTTAGCAGAGCAGAAATACAAGTCTTCCAACCTCAAATCAGCCCTAAAATACGCCAAGAGAGCTCACCGTCTCTTCCCCAAACTCGATGGCCTCTCCGAAACCCTCACCGCCTTCAAAATCCTCCGCGTCGCCGCCACCGCAAGCGCAACACTGGACTGGTACAAGGTCCTCCAGATCGAGCCTTTCTCTCACATCAACACCATCAAGAAACAGTACAAGAGGCTCGCCCTAGCCCTGTATCCAGACAAGAACCCCTTCGCTGCCTCGGAAGAAGCGTTTAAGCTCGTCGGCAATGCGTTTTGTGTGTTATCCGATAAGTCTCTCGGCAAGACCTAACATACACAACTCTCACTGGCTCTCTGAGATGAACACGCACACACTCTCTCTCTGTGCCAAAGCACTGGCTCTCTGAGATGAACACGCACACACTCTCTCTCTGTGCCAAAGCTTCAAACAAAAACAGAGAGCTTAACAATCCAGCACTTGGAAAAAAATCATGGATATTGGGCCGTAAAGTTGTGGAATTTTAGTGCTGCAGAATAATAACCCATGTGGACATCATTCATGTTGGGTTGGTGCATTTTTCATTGGCCGGTGGGTTGATGTCGCCATTGATGAACAAATATGTGTGAGGCAGAGAAGAGTTCAGCTATGGCTTTCTGGCAGAGGGGTGAAGGTATGTGTAGAGGTCCGGCGGACGGCCAAGGCGAGGCTGCCGCCCGCCGGTGAAGCAGAATAATCAGGTTCTTAACCTTGCTCTGATACCATGTAAAAATATATGTATTATTGATTGATATATTCATTTATTTTCTGTCTATTACAAATGGTTCCTTATATAGATGTAGGTGTAGTGGATGGTGTGTAGTGGATGGTGATAGTGGTGTAGTGGGTTAGGTTTAGTGGAGTAGGTGAGGTGGTAGTGGTGTAGTGGGTTAGGTTTAGTGGAGTAGGTGAGGTGGTAGTGGTGTAGTGGGTTAGGTTTAGTGGAGTAGGTGAGGTGGTAAATTCTAACAACATGCCTTTGTAAAATGTGGCGAGCAAGTAAGGAGGAAGGGCCATGGCTTGGCCATCTTGAAGGCGCGAAGCCAAAGGGAGGTATTCTTTAGTAATCTTATAGCCAGGAACACAGAAAAGGAAATGGCAAAGCCACATGAGGTAAAAGGTAGCCCTTTCTTGGTCAGTGACAAGAGTACCCTATTTGCCTTTGTAATTTTTGGTAAAGTCAGTGTAACTCATGTCAGTCTCAAGGGTGAAAGGTACTTTTATGGGTTCTAGCAAGGCACTAATTTCTAGCCCTAGAATAGGAAGTCCGGTGAGGTGGGCTACATCAAGGACAGTTGGTGATATCATTCTAAATCTTAAAAGCATGGAATTATAGGATGTGGACCAGAAGCATGCAGTAGCAGCTATTAACCATTTATTCATATCGAATTTGAGGGTCGACAAACGGATTACCTCAGTGATGCCAAGATGTTTCCACACATTGAAGTCATGACCTCCAATTCATTTGACCTAGCTCTACCAAGTGGAGTCTGGTTGTCTCCATGATCGAAAGGGATTTTTACTACTCTCCTAATTGGTCCAGTTCAGTCTGGGTTGGTTAATAAGCAAGGTTTCACCATTGGCAAGTGAGTAGTATGGAGCCAATTCGTCGGGGAAGTGTTGTTTGAAGGTAGGGCCTAGTGTTGCTTTGGCCACAATGTTGTTGCTTGGCATCAGAATGCAGTCAAGTTTCAATGAGTTCGTAAGGTCTCTAATGCGTTTGGAAAATCGAAGTTGGTCGTCATTGGTTTCATCTTCTTTGGTGGACTTCGATTTCTTCGGTGCCATGGGTTAGGGTTTTGAGATGGGAATTTTTGAGCGGGACTAGCACAGTTCGAAAGTTTTGACAAAAGTCTTTCTGATGTAACCAAAAAGAAAGTTTTCAGAGAAGAAGAGAGGAGTTGAAGTAAGACGAAGTTGAAACTAAGTTCCGGCTTTTATAGTTTTCGTCAGGCCTTGTGGTTGGGTGGGTTGAAATTTAAAAATTGTTACTCATTTGCGCCCAAAAGCCAGGTTTGTCATTGTATATATTATTAAAATTTGTGTTTTTACTTTGCTTAGTGGCACATTCTAAAGACTAACAGTTTTATAAAAATAAAAATGTCACATCATCATGCTTTGTCCATTTACCTATAAAGTTCAACCAAAACGCAACTTCAATTTTAATATTCCATTTTATATGTACTCTATTTGATAAATATTTAATTTTCACATATTTTTCATCGTGTATATAGTCTTGTCATTTTAAAATTTCTTCTATGTAGGTGATATTTGAAAATAATTATTATGATATATAGAAACAAATTATGCATTTTCCATTTACCTATAAAGTTCTACACAAACTAAATTTCAGATATAATAATCAATTTCATATGGAGTCGGTTTGATAAATTCTTCTTTTTTAAAAAAAATTCATCGTGTAGTTAGTTTTGTCGTTTTCAGATTTCTTCTATGTACTTCATATTTTTATTTAATTATTATGATATTTGCAAAAAAAAAATAATCTTCATTGCAACATAATCTACTTAATTATCTTGCAAAAATAAATGAATGAATAAATAAATAAGACAAAATTTGCTTATTTATGTGCATAGCATGGATCAAATATCATTTAATTTCATATTTTGTATTTGTTGTCTATCTTATTTATGGCTTCCTATTCATTTATATTTCATGTTTTATTTAACATAAAATTACTTAGTACAAAATATATATAATGTAATTTACATTTTATATATCTATACACAATATATATATAAATAATTCAATACTGAATATTAAAGAAAAAATCAGTACTCTACGTATTTAATTTATATATCAGCCATTACCACATATGTGTGTACAAATGGTTCACTTCATCTCTCTTATCGATTGTAATTTGTTCCAAAGCAGTCCTTGTACTTTCAAGGCATGTGATGTTGTAATGGTGATTTACAACCATACGGACAATGAAAAATGCAAGGTATTACAGGGCTTAAACAAAAAAATAACAAATCTACATATCAGATGCATCATCAGTAGCGTCTTCTTAAGAGTAATCTGTACTGTCAGCACGAGACACTGATTCACTGTCTTCATCCATTGCCTTATCAAACTTGTCTTTGTCCTCTACCAATTTCACGTCGGTGAGCCAATCAATGTTCTTCTTCATAGCACTGACTTGCCTTTCCAAAGTTGACAACCGTCTCTCCACTTCATTCAGCCTCTCGTAGATGACTTCCAACTATTGCAATACAGGATTGACATAACCCTGAACAATAGATTCAATCTAGTTCGAATCACACATTTTTGTTTGTATATGTCTATGGTTTATTTTACTTATTAGCTTTTTTTTGAAAATGTACAGATTCATAATATTACAAAAACTAGTATGTACATACTTATAAGATATGATACATCAGTTGTATCTTTTCAGAAGACCTCATGCATTGTTTATCTGAAATTCAAAAACTAGTATGTACGTGTTTATAGTATGTACGTATCTTTTTTTGCTTTGTTTATCTGAAATTCAGTTTGTGTAGAACTTTATAGGTAAATGGAAAATGCATAATTTGTTTCCATATATCATAATAATTATTTTCAAATATCACCTACATATCTTATAAATATGTACATACTAGTTTTTGTAATATTATGAATCTGTACATTTTCAAAAAAAGCTAATAAGTAAAATAAACCATAGACATATACAAACAAAAATGTGTGATTCGAAGAAGATTGAATCTATTGTTCAGGGTTATGTCAATCCTGTATTGCCACCGTTGGAAGTTATCTACGAGAGACTGAATGAAGTGGAGAGACGGTTGTCAACTTTGGAGAGGCAAGTCAGTGCAATGAAGAAGAACGTTGATTGGCTCACTGATGTGAAATTGGTGGAGGACGAAGACAAGTTTGATAAGGCAATGGGTGAAGACAGTGAATCAGAGTTCCGTGATGACAGTACGGATTACTCTTAAGAAGACGCTATTGATGATGCATCTGATATGTAGATTTGTTATTTTTTTGTTTAAGCCCTGTAATACCTTGCATTTTTCATTGTTCGTATGGTTGTAAATCACCATTACAACATCACATGCCTTGAAAGTATAAGGACTGCTTTGGAACAAATTACAATCGATAACAGAGATGAAGCAAACCATTTGTACACACATGTGGTAATGGCTGATATATAAATTAAATATGTAGAGTATTGATTTTTTATCTAATATTCAGTTTTGAATTATTTATATATATATGTTGTGTATAGATATAAAAAATGTAAATTACATTATATATATTTTGTACTAAGTAATTTTATGTTAAATAAAACATGAAATATAAATGAATAGGAAGCCATCAATAAGATAGACAACAAATACAAAATATGAAATTAAATGATATTTGATCCATGCGATGCACATAATTAAGCACATTTTGTCTTATTTATTTATTCATTCATTTATTTTTGCAAGATAATTAAGTAGATTATGTTGTAATTAAAATTATTTTTTTGCAAATATCATAATAATTAAATTAAAATATGAAGTACATAGAAGAAATCTGAAAATGACAAAACTAACTAGACGATGAATTTTTTTTAAAAATGAAGTATTTATCAAACCGAGCCTATATGAAATTGATTATTATATTTGAAATTTAGTTTGTGTAGAACTTTATAGGTAAATGGAAAATGCATAATTTGTTTCTATGTATCACAATAATTATTTTCAAATACCACCTACATAGAATAAATTTTAAAATGACAAGACTATATACATGATAAAAAATATATGAAAAATAAGTATTTATCAAATAGAGTACATATAAAATGGAATATTAAAATTGAAGTTGCGTTTTGGTTGAATTTTATAGGTAAATGGACAAAGCATGATGATGTGACATTTTTATTTTGGGGAGAAAGAGCCGTTAAGAACTGTACTAAACGACCCTGTTCTCGAAACTCAACATAAGTGTCTAGTACCTTGAGGTTAGATGGTTCCATGAGAGCCAATTGATCCCAGAGTCTCAGTATAGAAATCTTGAATAGTCTGATCCCGTTGACGAGCACTCTGAATAGCTGTTTCCAACTCATACAGCTTGGCAAAGTTGGACTGCTGATAAACACCCAGTAAATAATCCCACACCTCCTTGGCAGTGCTGTATTTAGAAAACATCATTCCAATACGGTCATCAACATAATTATGAAACCAGGTCAGAACTTGGGCATTATCACAGTCCCAAGTATCATAGGAAGTCAGATATCCTTCCGCCTTTGAGTTCAATGGCCGAGGAACAGAACCAGAAACATATCTCCATTTTTTCTGACCAAGAAGAAAGTTCTTCATAACACTGGCCCAGTAGGCATAATTGTTACCAGTGAGTTTGCACTTGATAGCTTGGGTTTTAGTGTCCAACATTATAATGAAACAAGGGTTATAGAATTATAATATTCATAAGGTGTTGGGTCAAAAAATAATAAATCTAAAACAAATTTTGAGTTTATTAACCACAAACCAAACCAGGCTACACGAGAGAGAGAGATACAGTGGTCACGAAGATGTAATCCGAGATGAGACGAAGCAGAGATGAGACGAGGCGAAGCAAATATGATTGAGGGAGACAACGACGATGCGACAACGAGACTCAGCAGAAAGGGCTGAAGGAGAAGACCGTGCTAGGGCTCGCGAGCACACAGACTGATGGCTAAGGCAGATGACGGTGCTAGGGTTTGCGAGCACAGAGACTGATCAGAGACGACTGAGGAAGATGACGGCGCTAAGGTTACAAAAACGGCTTTGATACCATGTAAGTATTCTAAAAGAATTCGTATATTCAATTGTGTATTGTTTACAAAGCGGTCATCGATTTATATAGCCTAAACCTAGGATTGAAAAAGGAAATACAAAGAAAAAGAAAATACAAAGATTCCTATTTTAACACAATCATGCCATATATACAATATATATTCTCACAGTTGCTTGGTGATTCTCTTATTTTATTCGTCTGTTATAGGGCAAAGCTCCTTTGGAAGAGATGCATAAGAAGATCTGGCTTGTGGACTCAAAGGTAGTGAAGGTTCCTTGCTAAATGATGGATATTTAGTCAATCATGACTGTTCATATTTTTATTTTGTTTCCATTTTTACCTTTTTCGGCACTTGTGTCTTGCATTAATCATAGCATGTGATTTCTGTTGCAGGGATTAATTGTTAGTTCTTGTAAGAATTGCCTTCAACACTTCAAGAAACCTTGGGCTCCCGAACATGAACCCGTTAAGGATCTTTTAGATGCTGTCAAGGTTTGATGCATTCCCTTTGTGTCTATATTTTATTATAAGAAGATAGTTCTAAGTGATTGTTGGACTCTATTTTCATTTTCAAATGTCATCAGGCTATCAAGCCAACAGTTCTAATTGGTTCATCTGAAGTGGAAAGAACATTCACAAAAGAGGAGATCGAGGCCATGGCGTCCTTCAATGACGTACTCTCTCTCTCTCTCTCTCTATACAAAATTTTCTCGCAAGACTTTAAATGAATAGCATGCAGAACCCTCTCATTATGGCTCTCTCCAACCCAACCTCGCAATCTGAGTGCACAGATGAAGAAGCTTACACTTGGAGTCAGGTAAAAATAAATTATGTGTTTTTTCTTATCCTATAATTTGATGCTTTAATGAAAAGTAATGTCTGATTGGATTTAAATACAAAACTAATAAATTTCTTTGTTCTAAAAAAAGGGACATGCAATTTTTGCCAGTGGAAGTCCAGTTGACCCCATGGAATACAACAGCAAAGTCTTTGTACCTGGCCAGGTTCAGGTAAATATAAATTATGTATTTTTTCTTATCCTATAATTTGATGCTTTAATGCAAAGTAATGTCTGATTGGATTTAAATACAAAACTAATAAATTTCTCTGTTCTGAAAAAAGGGACATGCAATTTTTGCCAGTGGAAGTCCATTTGACCCTATGGAATACAACGGCAAAGTCTTTGTACCTGGCCAGGGTCTATTACTTTGTACTTCTAGTTTTCTGGTGTAAAATCCTTAATACATCTGAGATGGATACTAAAAACTGATTTTGATGGCCTTTTCTTCTTTCTTTTTTCTTTTGTGATCCATTCAGGCAAATAATGCATATATTTTCCCTGGATTCAGTTTGGGTTTGGTCATCTCTGGTGCAATTCGTGTACATGATGAAATGCTTCTGGCAGCCTGTAAGTACACTACATATAACATAATTAGATATATTATAAGTTGAATACAATTTACTTGCTAATTGAAGAGAAAGGAATTCTGTCCTTTATTTTATTTCATTTTACTTTGCTTTATTTTTTTTTTTTCCATTTCCTCTGGTCACATATCTATATAGGGCATAAATAATGAATAAACTCTTAAAAGTTTTGAGATGTTTACTCAGATTCCAATAGAATGTAAACTAAATGACACCTTGTGTTTGTTTTATTCCCTTGATGTGTGATCTGGTTTTGTTAGGGCGATTTGGCTCAATGGTAAGGCTTGCCATTACCATCCCTAGTAGCACAGGTTTGAGTCATAGGCACAGTCTCTTCAAAAATGAAAGAAAGACTATGTACATCTTATCCTTTCTAGATCCCTGTATTAGCAGAGGCGTCATACACTAGGCTGCCCATAATCATGTGCGAAGCACAATGGAAAACTTTTGGCAAAACCTATTTAATTGAAGTTACTTCTATGCAAATGGGCACGACAAATAGCTAGAATGGTTCATCTTTGTATCTAAACCATCTACTCTCCTTTGTAACAGCAGAGGCTTTGGTTGGGCAAGTAACAAAAGAGAACTTCGACAAGGGTTTGATCTATCCACCATTCTCTAATATCAGAAAGATCTCGGCCCACATTTGCTGCTGATGTAGCTGCTAAAGAATATGAACTTGGTGAGTTAGTGAGTGTACCTTTGGAAGTCCATTTGGTTCATCTAGAGTGGGAAGAACATTCACAAAAGAGGTGATTGAGGTCATGGCCTCCTTCAATGAGGTACTCTCTCTCTCTCTCTCTCTCTCCAAAATTTTATAATAAGACTCTAAATGAATGGCATGCAGAAACCTCTCGTTATGGCTCTCTCCAACCCAACCTCGCAATCTGAGTGCACAATTGAAGAAGCTTACACTTGGAGTCAAGTAAAAATAAATTATGCATTTTTTCTTATCCTATAATTTGATGCTTTGATGCAAAGTAATGTCTGATTGGATTTAAATACAAAACTAATAAATTTCTCTGCTCTAAAAAAGGGACATGCAATTTTTGCCAGTGGAAGTCCATTTGACCCTGTCGAATACAATGGCAAACTCTATCTACCTGGCCAGGTTCTATTACTTTTTACTTCTAGTTTTTTGGTGTTATATACTTAATACATCTGAGATGGATACTAAAAACTGATTTTGATGGCACCTTTTGTTTTTTTGTTTTTTAGTGATCAATTCAGGCAAATAATGCATATATTTTCCCTAGATTTGGTTTGGGTTTGGTCATCTCTAGTGCAATTCGTGTACATGATGAAATGCTTCTGGCAGCCTGTAAGTGCACTACATATTACATAATTAGATATATTATAAGTTGAATACAATTTACTTGCTAATTGAAGAGCAAGGAATTCATTCCTTTAATTTATTTCATTGTACTTATGCTTTATTATTTTTTTCCCTTTCCCCTGGTCACATATCTATGCAAGTCATTATGCAAGTCATAAATAATGAATAGACTCTCTTTAGAAAACGTTCTGAGATGTTTACTCAAATTCCAATAGAATGTAAACTCAAAAAACACCTTGTGTTTGTTTTATTCCCTTGTGTAGCAAGCCCGCGTGGGGGGGGGGGCCTCGCTACAGTTCGGACTCTCGATTTTGTGTCACGGTTCTTAATCTGAACCAAAGAGTCCAAATCTGGCAAATCATTTTGAGAAACAGATTTTTGAAAAAGTAGTGCCAAACATGGACTGCTTTGCCAGATACAGAGTCGCCACCTAAATATTTTTTATGGGGGAATTTAGGAAACCCTGACTCGGTGCCGAAGGCCACGTGTCCGTCATCACCAAAGTTGCCTCGGCTCGGGAACTTGGGTACGATCGGGGAAGGTCAGCTATGAGCACCCCCTCTCGCCCGGTCTGAAGACCGGCCTCTACTAACCGTGATATCCGTTTTTGAAAACGTTATGTGTTCTTAAACCAATTATTAGCCTAGAATTACTATGTTATGCGTGTAGCAAACAAGTATAGACTAGATTGCCTAATTTGGAAATAAGCATTGCATATCCGTTTGTTTCGAAAAATGTTTTGGATTTGCTACTCGCAAGTAGGCTAAAACACGGATTTCAATGAGTTCTTCCAACTCAAACAATCCAACCTTCACCCACAGGCATCCAAGCAGTTTATAACACATAAGCATCTAGCCACATGTTAAGCATGCTGTCATGGCAACATTTACACTCATGCGATATGCTAAAGCGGAAATACTTACATCGTACTCCGTGCCAAAACAAAGAACTCGTTAGCAAACATGCATGATCCAAGTCCATGTTAAGTGCCTAATGCATCGCATACAAAGTGTTGCTAGAATAGGCTCGGTTATCCTAAACATGGCATGTGAGAAATGCACAACTATCATATATTCAGTTTAGAATTTGATGTACAAATGTAGTTAGCATGATGTACCGAGCCTAATGTATGTAATACAAATGCATGGATGCACGCATGCATAGCATAAGGTATGCTGAATTTAAACATGCCCTAATCTACCATCATAAGCAGGTAAATAAAAGGGAAGAAAGACGTGAGGTTGGAAGACATACACACACTCACGCACACTTATTACAGATTTTCCCTCATTCGGAGGGACCGAATAAATATTACAAATTAATTAACTACGCAAGCTAATTAATATTACAAATTGCCTAATTTAATTAACAAATTAAAACAGACTAAGAAAAGCAGTAAACGCCCCGGGAAACGCGCCGCCATGCGCAAGCTGCCTCTGTTTTCTTTCCTCTGCTCCTCTGGAGGCTGTCAAAACCTCAGGATTACATCCCTGGACACTGGGGAGTACCACCGGCTGAGTGGGATCACCACCGGCACTGGTGTGTGGCCATCGGCACAAAATTGAAGCTGTCGGCAGAGAAAAGATTGCCGGCCGGCACCTTACACTGCCGGTCGGCAAAGAAAGCCTGCAGAACCTGCAACTCACAGCAACAGAGGGCAAAACAAGGCATGGCAACACAATTCAAGGCATGTATGCATCAACCATGTCCCTTATCATGATAATGACTCAAAGGGGTATGTGCCTCGATTCTCGGACCACCAATCACGCATTTCCATGCATGATGGCCCAAAGAACCAAGTATGCAACTTTGATTTCAAATGCATGCAAACCAATCAAACAAATTAGGCCCAATTCCTATCACCAATTCAAGGAACAAGGCATGCATGCAAGATGCAATGCAACCTAGGCATACAAGCTAGGAATGCAACATGGCATGGTAATGAACTTATGCAATCATGCAAGCATGCATGAGACAATGCAAATGGATGGCAAGATGGTCTTATACATGAATTAGGCAACTCTAATAAGGCCTAAAACAGTGGCCAAAATGCCCAAAAACGAAGGCTAAACATACATGCACACATACACATGTTAAGGCCCAACACTTAGGCACAAAGCAAGCAACATTCAAGCACACTTGAAAGAGACATTCATGGACTAAAAGTATGCAACATAAGCTCTGAAATCATGCTAAAACAAACCTCAAGGATCACTTAAATGGCATTCAAATGACTCAAAACAAAAGCATGAATAAGCACCAAAACATGGAGCATCGCTACACAAGCTTATGAGGCATTAAAGAGACATGCAAGGCAATCCAACAAGCATGGAAATGGGACTGAAATGGCATGTAGAATGATCCCAAATCACCAAAATAATGCAAAGATGGCATGCTACACATGCACATACTCAAGGCCAACAAGCCCAAATACAAAGGAGCTATCTAATGCATGCTAAAATCAACCCAAATACTTATGGACAGATCTAAAACATGGCAAAATAAGCACATAATCTTCACAAGACTAAGCCTAAAACATGCTCCAACAAAGGCTAACAACCTAAGACATGTTAAGGCATAAACAAGGCATTACATGGCAACTATGCTAATCATGCATGGAGTTCCAAAACCAAATTAAAATCATGTTATATTATGGATATATAAGCATGAAAAACAAACCAAACATGCTCAACACACACTCAAGCATAGGCTTCCTTAAGAGGCCAAAATATGTCCTTTTCAAGGACAACAAGGAGAGGGGGTGGCCCTCTCCTTCTTGGGACTTCAAAGCATCATCTTCACCACTGAAATCCCTCAAGATTTCAGTGGTGAAGAGACCTCAACACCAAAATCCCGGAGCTAACACAAAATGGCTCAAAATGAGGCCTTTTGAGGCCTAAGGGTGGTCAACAACCCTCAAACAACAAAACACTCTTAATAAACAATAAAGAGGGCCTAAAAACAGAACTTTTTTATGTTATACAATAATCACAAAAACAGCTCTAAGATAGGTATAAAATCAATGCAAAAAAGGGGGAAAATGGGACTAGATTCTCACCCTTGAAGCCTTCTCCACAAATGATGCTCCAATGGCCTCCTTTGGCTCCAAACCAGTCAAGAAACTCAAGAACAAGCCCTTAGAACCCTAGTTTCAAGAGGAAGGTGATAGTATGGACTAAAACACACACAAGAGTAAATATAGAGATAGGATATGTATGCAACTCAAACCCTAAAACCAGAGCTTCTCTCTGTGTTTTTCCCTCTCTAAAATGTCTAAAATCTCTCCCCCATTTGCCTTAAGAGAGAGCCTCTCTCTATATGTCTTGTAAAGCTTACAAGACAAGCTTTGCAAGAGAGAGATCCCTCCATACACGTGTATGGAGGGATGCAAAAGCAAGACAGCTGTCTAAAAATATCTGCAAAAGCAGATGAACAGCAATCGGCCGGCCAAAAATGCCATCTTGGCCAAAAAGAGTGCCGACCGGCACAACAAAGTGCTGACCGGCAACAAATAGTGCCGGCCGGCAAACTACATTGCCGGTGGCAGCAAACACCAGCCGGTGGCCTCTAGCCACTGCCGGTGATGGGTGGGGGTGGTCTACAAGCCCCACCCTGCCTCTCAAAGGCAAGATGTAAGTGTTTGGTGCAAAACCAGACACTAAACAGTCGAGTTCGGGGATCCTGAGGCAAGGCGCGCGAGCCGAGGCCTCCGGGAACTCCAAACGAACACAAACATGGAAGATCACCGTGTGTTCAAACGGTGACGTCCAAGTCTTGAGGACGGTCAAAAATGGGGTGTCTACACCTTGATGTGTGATCTGGTTCTGTAAGGGCGATTTGCCATTAGCGTCCCTGGTGGCGCAGGTTCAAGTCATTGAAATAGTCTCTGT
The DNA here is from genome assembly GCF_055761805.1 of Camellia sinensis. Taxonomy (NCBI): domain Eukaryota; kingdom Viridiplantae; phylum Streptophyta; class Magnoliopsida; order Ericales; family Theaceae; genus Camellia; species Camellia sinensis. The sequence goes on along the minus strand of NC_138973.1, from coordinate 101,056,640 downwards.
ACATCTTGCCCTCTCTAGATATCCTTTTAACAGAAGTTTTTTACCCTGGGTTGCCCATAATCATGTGTGAAGCACTACGAAAAACTTTTGGTGAAACCTATTAAATTGCAATTCTAGGCGACAGGCACGACAAATAGATAGAATGGTTAACCTTTGTATCTAAATCATCTACTTTCCTTTGTAACAGCAGAGGCTTTGGCTGAGCAAGTAACAAAAGAGAATTTGGACAAGGGTTTGATCTATCCACCATTCTCTAATATCAGAAAGATCTCTGGCCACATTGCTGTTAATGTGGCTGCTAAAGCATATGAACTTGGTGAGTTAGTAAGTGTACCTTTGGTTGCTTCATGTGTCTTACCTCCGCTGTAATTGCCCCTTGAAGCATGTTTATTTTTATGACTTTCACAATGTTTCCTAGGGTTGGCAATGCGTCTCCCTCAGCCTGATATTCTGGTGAAGTACGCTGAAAGCTGCATGTATACTCCCAATTACAGAAGCTTCCGATGAATTGTTGAATTGTGAGCAGAAACTATGGCTAGTAATTAATGTAGTGTGTTTCTTCGGAGTCTTATATATTCTGGTTTGGTCTCTCATTTTCCCTCTACATTCCAATCATGGTGTTTCGGAACTTTTGTGGTGTTGTACGCTTTAGAGTTTATATTAGAACCATGACAGTAAGAGTCGGGTTGGATGAAAGGTTAGTTTTAGTTTAAACATTGTCAACTTCAGTCTCTACTTGCTACTCACTACCATTTTAGTAGTCTCTGTGAAGTCACAAAAGATGTGGAAATATGGAGAAATTCAGACTGACCTGCGAAGCATCCGATGCGGTGGTACTTGTAGAATCAACCACTTGCCTCAATTGAGGATTTGGAATGCCGAGCTTGTCATTCTCAAGATGTGTTACTATCTTTTGATGCTAAGCTTCATTTGAATCGTATGATAGAGAGAGTTCGAAACAGAAGGATAAGAGAGAACGACAGAGCTGGACAAAAAATTTTCAGCCTAACTGCCTTCTATATGTAATTGTAATAGAATACAGTGTTTTTTAATAAATCAATCCCCGTGTTCTTTGGCCCAAAGCTGAATTGTATCTTCCCCCATTAACCTATTTCTCTTAGTTAGTTCTTAGTGGCCAGTGTAGCAAATAAGCTGAGCTGAGCTCGTTTGTCTATCAAGCTCAGAAAAGAAAAGTTTGAGTTGAGCTCAGCTCAATTCTTAGTTGTGAGTTCTTAGTGGCCAATGTGGCAAATGAGCCGAGCTGAACTGGTTTGTTTATCTAGCTCAAAAAAGAAAAGTTTGAGTTGAGCTTGAATATTTATACTAATTACACTACAAGAAAAATAAGATTTAACGACGTCCATTTAACGACGTTTTTTTAAATGTCATCTTTTTCAATATTTAACCACGTTTGATAAACGCCACTTTTTTTAAAAAATAAAATGATACCGTTTTCATAAGAGAGGGCGTGTAAAAGCGCCTCCAAATGTCCAACTCTCCCACGCGCAAATGTACAACTCTCCCACGTGCGCGCTCTCTCTCTCTCTCTCTCTCTCTCTCTCTCTCTCTCTCTCTCTCTTCAAATGTCTTATTTTGGGTCGAAGGACCCAAAACACTCGCTTACTCTCTCACTCACTCTCTGGATCAATCTCACTCTCACAACCCTCTCTAAACCCTAATCTCTCTCAACCGATCGAATCAACCTTCTTCAGCCCCGTTTGATCCAATCTCAGAGCGATTGGTGATTTATCTCAGATCCAATCTCAGAGCGGTTGGGGATTCATCTCAGATCCATTCTCTGAGCGATTGGCGATTTCGATTTTGATTTCGAAGTTCTCTCTCTCTCTCTCTCTCTCTCTCCCTCTCTCTCTCTCTCGATTTCGAAGCTCCACCGCCTTCACCATCTGCACCGGCGAGGGGAGCGAGCACCATCGTCTACTAAGGTGAGCACCACCTGATTCCTGCATTAGGGCTTTGGCGATGCATTGATTGAAGCCTCGATCATCATCGCTTTTACATTTATTGGTAATTATTCCCAGAATATTTAAAAATAATAATTTATTTTCTATATTTTTAGTGTTGTGTTTGGGTTTACAATCAGTGTTTTGAAGGAGTTAAAAAAAAAAAAAAACCTGATAAATCTAGTTGTAGTGATAGACAAATTTTCTTCTAAAAATCTGGTTCATTTTCAGCATTTTCATTATTAAAGGACAATGTTGATTTGGTTGTTGATTTTCGTTTGTGCAGAGAAGGATCGAGAATTGGGGGAAGCCTTAGAGAGAAGGCAGTTGAAGAGTTTCTGTTCTATATGTATTCTCTCGTCTGTGTAATTGCCATTCTATATATTTTTTTAATATAAATAAATGCTAGTCTCAATTCATCTGAATTGGTCAACTCTATATAACTTACAATTAGTCAGATTTGTATTTTCCAGCAGTGTTAGGAGAGTGAGCGTGACAAGCATGTATGAAGAGCATTCAGTGGCTTGTTGATGAATAAAAGGCATTTCTTACAAAGAAAACAGGGCATGCATTTTCCCATTTGGGGGGTATTTAGCTGGACTAGATAAATAGAAAAACAAATATGGCAAGATAAATATAATTGAGATGATGCCAGTGATGTATGGGTGATGACACAAGTTATAAATGCCAAATATGCTGTACTATTAGATTTTGTTTTTGTAATGCCTCAAACACTACATATGGCTGAGGTTGGTAGAATTGTATTGCATTCTTTGGCTCTCTCTTTATTTTGATTGTGTACTACTATACAGTATAATTGACATCTTTTACTTTTTCACAACAGAAAAGATATTACCAGTTGTCCGAAAACAACATTTATTGCTTTGCACGTTGCTTATATGCAATGCTGCTGCCATGGAGGTACATATATTATGACATGTTGAAACAAGCTATTTTTAATAACATGTATCGTAAAGTACTTGATGTTTTTAGATGTTCTTTTTGTCAGACACTTCCCATATTTCTGGATAGTCTGGTTACTGCTTGGGGTGCCATCCTGATTTCAGTTACATTGATACTTCTGTTTGGAGAGGTGAGGTATTTATCTTAGGTAACATTTCTTTAGAAGAGAGCAATAAATTTTGGAACAAGTGGACAGCTGTTTGAATTTGCAGTGCAATTTATGGTTTATTAGGGTATTCGTGCCCGATTGTACCTACTTAAAACTGATTTCTTATCCCTGCAATTTGCTACATGGGCAATTGAGGTGGGAATGTGTCTACCCATCTGTTTTGATAGAAAAAGTGCTTATTAGAAAACTTGAGTTATGTTCTTGTAGCATGGATACATTTTCTAAAGAAGTGCTTTTAGAAAACTCAAATCTATTTTTCGCATCATGATGTTTCAATTTTCCTGGTTAAATCAACATGGTGAAAACACTAGTTGATTTGCATGGTAATGAGGTAAGTAGACACATTTGTGAAAGTATTATGAACTAACGACATTATTTTTATTTTATTTATGATGCAATTTGGTCCATCCCCCTCCCATGTCCCTTCCTGCCCACCCACCCACACCCAAAAGAAAAAAAAGGTCTCCAAATGAGGAATCCTTAAAACATCCATCCAATACTCCTCCTTTTTTCCTACAAAATGTGTTGCTTGCAGGAATTTTAATTTTCTCGTCTATAAAAACATCTCCCAAAGTTAATGTTATCCCATTTTTATTTTTCACTTCAAACTCCATTGCAAAGAGCTTCTTTTTCCTAATGTTTTATCTTGTGACTTGATAGTCTTCTGATTACCTGTAAACAGGCTGGAAAAGGTGGAGAACTCACACATGATGAGACAACAATTATTGCTGGAGCCCTTGGGCTTACTGAGAAAATAGCCAGTGATGCCATGACTCCCATATCTGACACTTTTGCTGTTGATATCAATGCCAAGCTTGACAGGTGTTGCATGCTTTGGAAAACTTTTGAATAGAAGGTTTACTTGAAGTCTTTTTTAACTTTGTTTTGATCATATATATGATGATGCTTGATATCTAATAGGGAGCTGATGAATTTAATTTTGGAGAAAGGGCATAGAAGAGTGCCAGTCTACTATGAGCAACCTACAAACATAATTGGACTTGTTTTGGTAAATTGTTTGTTTGTGCTTCATGTAATTTGAAAATAAATTGTTTATTTTGTCACTCTTTGGAGAATGATCATTTTTCAAGTGACTTTAGTTTATTAGTATGCTCATTTTTTAAACTTGACATGCTGTTTTAGAACCATCTCTGCTCATTTTCATTTTCTCTTACCCTCCTGCTTCACTCCGCCCTATCTAGAAAGCATCTCTCATAGTTTGGGACCTTTTAGACTTTCATGCAGAAAAATTCTTTCTTTTGGTAAAGTACATGCAGATAAATTCTTGTGAGAGTCTGACATAAGAAGTTTTCTTGTGATTTTTACAGTGGAAAATAAGCTATAAAAAGATTTTGGCTCCTTATTTTGTTCTTGATGCAAAAGATGTATACACAAGAAGAGTTGAGAAGATATATTATGAATTTATTGCAGTATTATACCTTCAAACATAGTATTAAAACCTATGATGCATGCAAAAAAGAGGTAAAGGAAATTAAAATTTACTTTGATTTTGTTTGTGTGTTTATTAGCTAATTGAGTGATTAGTTGTTAAGTACTATGGATCAATTAACAACCTTGTCCTTTCCAACTTGAGCTAGTAATATAAAAATTTTAGGAATAGTATAGGCATTCCTGAATTACTTCTTTTATCCTTGTGTCATATAATGGTCCTATCATGCTAGACTCCTGAATCTAGTATGAATATATTCTTATCTCTATGTTTCCAGTTGTCTGCTCCTATACCCACTCTTTTCTCTTCCTATCCATATTTGGTTACTGCCCTTTCATGTCACTGCACGCATTTGTCTCTAATTTTGTGAATAACCGTAAAGTATAAAACATAGTAACCACTCCTGGATCATTGAGAACATGAGAAATAAGCTAATAGGCCTGCTGAAGGACTGCAACTTTACTTTTTTATGGCCGTAAGATTTATAATTGTCTCTTACTGCTCAATTCGGTTAACTATGAAGCTCATTGAATGGTTTAGAAATTTCATATAGTTGGCGATTCTATTCTTTAAAACCTTTATCTAGAAAGGAAGCAATTGCCTGTTTGTTGTTTCTAAAATCAGCTTTTAAGAAGCGAGAAAACAAGTATGGAGGATGATGATGAGGTTAGTTTCCAACCTTCTACTACTCTGTTTTCTTCTTTTTTCTTTGTTTTTTTAATTTTCAAAATGAAAATATTCCTCTTGCTATGAAGAATTTATTAAATTTTTTTTTTACAGTTTGGTATTTTGTGTGTGTGTGTGTGTGTGTGTGTGTGTGTGTGTGTGTGTGTGTGTGTTGTGTGTGTGCAGGGTGAAAATATTCCCACATGATTGTTTTTTAGGCTTACATTTGAATTCAATGTTTCATAATGTATTCTTGTGTCTTTGGGTTGAATTTTCACCATACGTTTTCTCCATGACCAAGCTAGACAATGTTGAAGTTAAAAACCCTGATGTGTGTCTACTGTTGATAATAAATATCTCAACTTGGCACATTTCCTATGTGCTTCATTTATTTTCTATTTATTTTATTGAAGTCTGATGTTGCAACATTGGGTTTATGATGCTTGATCTTGTTCCTTGACCTTTATTTGATGATACATCATAGATTGTGAATCCAGCTTTTATTAAAATTAATCTTGTGATGTACCAGCCTGCCAAGTCATCAGCCATCTAAAGATCTCCAAAACTGGAAACTGCTTTTACTCTGAGATGCTTTATTTCACAGTCATTTTTCTGTCATTTTTGTAACTATGCTCCTGTTATGTGTGATTTTATTTTACACTATCATTGCAGTTATGTTTCTTTGCACCCACTATTTTGTTAATCTACTAATACCTTCTGGCAGTCTGAACTTGAAAACTTGTCGTTCCTGTACTCAAATGCTCAAGATTATGCTAAAGCCAAGAGAAGAGTTGCAGAACTCTATAAGAAACATGAGAAGGAACTCATAGAGGTATATTTTTATTTGTTTTTGTGAAATTTTAATGAGAAGGAACTCATAGAGGTATAAGAAACATGAGAAGGAACTCATAGAGGTATATTTTTATTTGTTTTTGTGAAAACTTATCGTTCATGTACTCAAATGCTCAAGCTCTTCTCATTGTGTTAGGCAAACAAAATTTTAATGAAAAAGATTGAGGATGATCAGTTCCTAGACCTTATGACTCTGAAAACTGAAGTTCGATTTGCTTGTAAGGAGCCTTACAAGTATCAGTTCCTAGACCTTATGACTCTGAAAACTATTTTGTTCTATCTTTTTGACATATCATTGTTAATTTGGTTGTACTAGCAACTCTCTTTTAGGAGAACACCAATTTTACCTATTCTACTGTATTGTTGTTCTTGAGTTAGGTCTCACAGATTCATTCAATAAGAATTTACTGATGAAATGGAAAGGAGGCATTTCTAGTCAATTACTGAATTTCTTTTTCCTGATGCTCTTTCTCTTTTAATCTTTATATGGTCATTTTTTTGATCTGTTTGGTTTTCTTCTCAGGTATGTTTTAAAATCAGAAAATCCGAAGAATGGCTCGAGTTGCTATTGCACTGAGTGTGTTGGTTTTGCTAATGGCAACTTTGATCATCTCTGTTGGATCTATGAGATCTTCGTGGGACAATCACCGCTACAAGGGAGGTTAGTGTATTACGATATAATAATTCATTTTTTCTGAAGACACTTGACTAACATTTTTTGGTTCAAATTTGCATGATTGTTTAAGGTGGGAAAATGGTTATAATTTTGTATTTAAAGTTTATAGGTAGGAAAATGAGAAATAAATGTCATGTTTGTAGTGTATACTGGCTAACCAGATATTTGATGAAGTCCATAAATTAGTAGATTTCTTTAGTATTTATTGAAGTTGGTTATGTGGATTGATTGACTTGTATATGTGCTATTCTTTTCAGGCAGAAACTTCCTTTTTCCATATTGATTCTTCACATGACCTTGGAGTAATTTTCCATGTGCATGGATTTAGACCTTCGATTCTGAAATTCCCACGTACAGAAACATTTAGTGGAATTGCCAAGTTCAGTGGAACAAAGTTCTCTCTATTTGAAATAATTGCCTTTGATCCTGATTTATGTGATGGTAATTTATGTTAACTTGTGGTTTCCTTCAAGTGATTATATTTTGATAAATTCATTAACAGCGTTAATGTTACTTCATTCTAGGTCCTATAAATGTTACTGTGAAAAGGTGATGGATGCATTTTCTAGGGCTCATGAAATATGCATTTTTGTTCCATATTTGTTATATAATTGTACTGGTTTTCCATTAATTATTTCTGACTCTGCTAATGATATGAAAGGGCATGGATGTGTCATTCCTTCCTGTTATGATTTGGTAGAGAAGGACCGTCTTCAAGGCAGGAAAGATGGTCTGGGTCTTCTATCTTCCTCTTTTGTGCATACCATGCAAATGTTACCTTATTTGAATTATTTTGATGTTGTTGACTTGCTACTTTTCATCCATCCAGCTATTTAATGAGCTATGCTAGTCCACATCACATAATAATTCCAAAACACATATTCTGGGCATACTAAGCAGTAAGCACGATCCTGTCATAGTCACCAGATATAAAGATCTGTTATATGTATCATGTACCTTTCTACTGATTAGCTGATTGCTTGCAACCCATCTCATGAGTTGTCACCTCGTGATTTACCATAAACGAACAAAATTTAAATTTAATCTGGTATTGAGGACAAAAAAGTTTTGCATTTGTTTCTTGAACATTATCCACCTTGACAGTTACTTTGGTAGCTCTGGTGTTAGTGGTGCTATACCTTCAACATTTGCTGCTCTACGAAATCTGCAGACAGTGTAAGAGCTTTCTCAACTATCCTTTTTGCATATCTGAGAAACTAAAATATTGTGTTCAGACTAAAATATTGTTACTCTTTTCATTGTGCACTTGAAACATACTCAATATTAATTAACATTTTTTGTCCTTTATTATAGTTTTATTGGTTATGAGTATTACCAAATTATATAAGTCCATCCTTATAATTTTTAATTTTTTTTTGAAAATTATATTACCTGCCCCTTGTTAACAATCATTTTGAAGGTAGAATCTCCATCCATCTCTGAGAACCTCCATTATTTTCATATAATTCTGATTTTTTCTCCAACCCGAAACATTGGCTTAGTATTATTAGAGGTTAGGATGGCAATGAGGCAGGTATGAGTCTTTGACCCCTACCCTCCTCCACCTTTGTTTAGTGAATATTGGACCTTATCCGCCAGACTCTCCTCTCCCCCATCCTCGGCCCTCCCCACATAATATAATCTAGTCTCCGACCCTACTTGCCCCGTTTAGTGTTATGTCTTATATTTTTAGTATCGAATATTAATAATGTGGTTTTGATAGTTCTAGATGACAATGATTTAACATTGATTTAAGTGTGCGATCAGAGTCAAGGAAGAAAGAAAAGAGCCGTAATATACAATAAAACAGAGAATAGAAGAGAAAAAAATCTTTAAAATCATTTTTTAATTATGTAATTTATATGTCAGGTTTTTTATAGTATGCATAATTGGGTCGGGTTACCCTCCCCAAACTCATTTTATTAGAATCGGGGAGGGTTAGGAACTGCTGGGTCGGGGATTTTTTTGCTATCCCTAATCAGAGGACTGTTTTTGGCATGAACCACAACTTGACTCGCCGATACACCTGTTTTTTGTGTAGGTCTTCAAAGGCAACAGATGTGATGAAACCAATTTACGGAAGCACAGTTCCAGTGCTCAAAGGAGAAAAGTTCAGCATGAGAATATTGGTATGTTAAAAAAATCATTTTGCTTAGTAAATAATAATTTGCTGCCTAAAATCCTAAAATTTATCAAAAATAAAATTTGGATTATTAAAATGTGGGGTTATTTTTAATTTAGGTGGATCACTCGATAGTAGAAAGCTTTGCTCAACGCGGGAGGACGTGCATAACTTCGCGGATATATCCAACGAAGGCCATCTATGAGGATGCAAAAATTTTCTTGTTTCAACAATGCTACTAAGGCCAACATCATAGCCTCCCTCAAGATTTGGCAAATGAACTCTGCATATATTCATTCCTATCCTACTGAACTCATAATGTAAAAAAAAAAAAAAAAAAAACCACTTCTAATGCTCAATCATGCCTCTCCATTGCTCTTTACTTCAGATTGTGTCCTGTCATTTTGTCATCATTTTGTGCAGAAAAAAAGAAAAAAAAATGTAGAGTAGAGCATGAATTGATCTAGTATTATATTTACCAAAATTTAGTCAATATATTATATATTTTTCATCTTTATAAAAGGTATTTTTTTTGAGTTAAATCTCACAGAATTAGCACAAATTTTTTTTTTTTTTTTAAAATGAAATTATAACGGCATTTTTAAACGTCACTATAGAAGACCAACGGTTACATATTGAAAATAAAAATGACTTATCACGGCATTTTTAAAACGTCGCTAAATGAGTAGTGACGTCATTGTACAATTATGCAGCACATTTAGCGGCGTTTTTAAAAACGCCGCATATACTGATATAGCGACGCTTTTAAAGCGTCATAAAGTTACAGCGACGGCCGCATCTTCGGCGTTTGGTACTAAACGTCACAAAAATAATTAGCGGCGTTTTGATAGCTATAGCGGCGTTTTTTAAACGCCACTAAAAGCTCAATTTCCAGCACTGTTAATGCTTGAGCTCAGCTGATTTCCTTAATATTAATTATATTCGAGTTTGGTTTGAAACTTAATAATGAAGAAAAAAGCTAAAGTTTGGTTTGAAACTCAATAATGAACAATTTCGGTTTGAAACTTAATGATGAAGTTATGCTCGAGTTTGGTTTGAAACTCAATAATGAAGAAAAAAATTGACTTGAACCTTGAGTGATTCATTTATTAAACGAGTTCAAAAGATTGGTTTGACATTGTTTATATATGTAACAAACTGAGCAGAGTTGAACTCTTACTGAATTTGTTGAACAAGCTTAAAATTTTAATTTGAACTCGCTTATATATGTAACAAGCAGAGTTGAGCTCTTATTGGGTTTATTAAACAAGCCTAAAAATTTAATTTGAACTTGCTTATATATGTAACAAATAGAGCAAGGTTGAACTTTTTTTCATACTGTTACACCACGTAGACAACACAAGAGGGGGGAAATTAAGTTAATAAATATAACTTAAAATAAAATAATTCAATAAAATTAACTTGCTCAAGTAAAATAAAAGAAAGAATATATAAAACATGAGCAATAATGTGTGTGAGCAAATCAAGTCAAAGCACAACAGAGTAGCAATTATAAATATAAAGGACAGATAGAGAGAGAAGGCAAACACAAGATTTATAGTGGTTCGGTTTCCATCCAAGCTTACATCCACTCCTCAAGGCTTCCCCTCGAGTATTTTCACTATTCATCTAATAGATTTACACCTGCAAGTTTACCGGATACTTGCAAGACTTTTACAACAATTATTTTGTTCCAAAAATCCCAAAATACAAACTCACCAAAACAGCCCCCTTTTTGGTGTTATCAAATCTCTCAAGTGTTTCTCTCTCAAACACTCACAATGAAGCTCATGAGTATAACAACCATTTATAGATGATTTGTAGATAAAAAAAAATGCGTAAAGCATTTTGTACGATAAACTCCTAAAGAGTTGGATTTAAACAATTAAAGCTCATAGAGATTAAATGAAAGTTACAATATAAAATTATTGTATTTTCTCCTCTTTTGGAGATTATCCTCTCTCTCACTTGTAGATGAATGTAGATATTCTATTTATAATCCGTCATCTTCATTTGACCATTGGAGAGCAAATATAGCCATTGGAGTAGGAGAAATAGCAGTTGGACAGATTCAAAACACACTCAAAATAAGAATATGGTGAGCCCAAATGAGACAACGATGTGGTCCAATTCACATGGAGATAAGTCATATCTGAATGAAAATTACACGTATAAGCTATAAAACACATGATGGGATACATAGTCACTTTAATTTTTTTTTTTAAGTGAATTGTTTTCAGAAAAGTTTCACAAAAATCATTTCCAGTAATAAATAATTTGCAAAAATATTTATTTTGTATTTTTCAGAAAATGAAAATGAAAATAAAAATTAAAAACAAAAACATTACCAAACAGTAGTGCAACTTGTGGCAATTACAACCATTAATCAAATGTCAAATGAATGGAACATATCTATTAACCAAATATAGGTCCATAGTGAAAACTTATTCTCTCCACAATGCACAACATAACCCAATTATTTGCTTTGTGAACTCTTTCAAAAGTAAATGTAGCATACAAAATAAAAATCCTGCAATTGATCAAATAATGTAAAAATAAAATAAATAAAAAAAGTTAAAATTTTAATAAATATTTCGCATATTCTCATACATGTTTTACATATATATCAACATTACATTTGCAACCAAAAAAAGATTACATGATATTTCTCCAATATTCAACTAAGAGAACCTGTTTCCATACAAACTGCGGCAGGAAGCAGCTAACCTCTGTGTTCTACACTTGAAGCGAAAATCCCAATAATATTGACAACAGAGTTTGGCGAATCATTTTTCGTTTGACTCGAGAACAGCATGAGTATCCTTGTACCGCTGGAGCATGTAAGTTTCACATTTGATAGGAGGAAACCTGGTGGAAAAGAAGCAGTAAAAAATAGAGAAACTTCATGAAAACAAAGAAGTCGAGCATATCCTTTATGCATTTTTATTAATGCAAAAAGGTTTTAAATTTTAATTAGACACCAGCTCAGTTATCCAGGGAGCCTTTAAATGCATCCCAAAGATATTGTTGGACATCCCAAATTCGGTATTTTTTTTTCAAATTTCACTATATGCCCTTATCGTTTGAGGCCGGATCACTTTACCCACATGTGATTTAAATATAGGCATATTTGCCCATTCTGGTTTGGACTAAATTGCAATCTAACATCCGTTAACGTTAATTCTCTTTATCTCTGATATTATACACTTAATTTTAAATTAATCACAAATTTTATTAATTAAACCATCTATATTTGAATCACGGATAGGTAAAGTGCCCCAAACTCAAACCACAAGGAGGAAAAGTGAATTTTTCCCCTTTTTTAATACCATTTTACCTCTATGTTAAATTACAAAAAAAAGACAACCCTAAACTAGCTCCGGCTAGACCCTCCCGCGTCCCCCAACCCCCTACCCACCCTCGGTACCACCTTGAAGGCTCATCTACTCCATCTCCTCTTTCCTCCCCCCACTTAAGCAACTCCCCCATGGCTCCCCCTTCTGTTGCCCACCTCCTACCCATTTTCTCTATCTCTCCCTTGGCGATGGTGGGTGATGTGGTTTGGATTAGGGTTTGAGGAAAAGATCAGGAGAGGGCTGTGGGGTGTTGCAGAGAAGTGGGGGGCATCAAGAAGAAAGGAGAGGGGGGTATTGGGGAGCACGGGTAGGGGGCAGCAGGCGGTGGGGAGAGAAGGGGAGGGAAATGAAGGCCTGGTGGAGGTGGCACTGGTGCGCTGGGTGGCTGGCCCATACGTTGGACGAGTGCGGGTATGGTGGGAATTAATTGGGGTGCTCAAAGAAAATCAACAAAATTTAAATTCGAGAATAGGGTGTCCAAAGGAAGGGGGATCCAACCATTGTTTTGGAGTACAATTAGAGGTTCCCACTTGTCCACATATGTTGCACGTAATTATGACGTTAATGGTCCTCATGTCATTGTGTGGGTGATAATTAATTTGTGATCATGCGTACTCAGATCAGTTGCAGTTATCGATGGTTAATGTGTGTTCATACTTGGATCAATGCAGGTATGAACAGTTTATCCGTGTTCAATTGATACTTACTTGGGAGGGTTCTCTTGCGATTGGCAGGTGGGCAAGCATTCAACCAGACAATCATGATTAGGCTCCACAAAGTATGCAATCTGCTCAATGAAAAATAATAATAATAATAAGTAAATATAAATAAATCAAATAAAATGAAAACAAAAAAACAAAAAGAGCCATTGTGTATGTTAGACAATAATATTGCATAAGACGGCAAAATTTTCATTATCAACATCCCTTGTAGGCTATGCAATTAGAGAACATTCAAAAGCTTCTAAAGGGGCCTTACAGAATATCTCTCCTGACCATTACCCAGCACTCGATGCAACGTGGACCTGGATAAAATTAAGCAAGTGAACACAGATACCCAAGTACCATAAAATTATAATTTGAACACTCAGACCACGTACTAGAAAAATTGGCATTCATGGTGGTGGCAATGAGAAATTATTGTTCTGGAATTTTTACTCTAAAGAAGGCAATGTCCCATATCGTACTCAATATTATCTCACAATAAACAACTGAAAAATTAATAATAATCCGACTGATTGTCATGAAGCTACAAAACCATCATTTAGGAACTTTGGCAAATGCACATTACCTGAAAATGCAGTTGCTCCAGCGCTCTAGCATGTCACCAAGATTCACTATAAATGCTCTGAAAGTTAGATTTCAAACATCAAGACAGTAAGAAAATGCTAATAATATAGTAAAAGATTCATTCTACATCAAATTGTAGCATCTAAATGTAATATATGGTCCCTTTCATTTAACCTCAGCGCATGATCACAAAAGCATGTAGAAAACTTACACTAGCTCCAATAAAGGTGCCTAATATTGTCCAGAATTATGTAAAGTTTTCTTCCTTTTATTTTTTGATAACTAAAAACCAATCCTAGGCAGTGCCTTTTGAACCAATCAAGTCTCTGAAGATTCTATTTACTAACCCTTTTAATGGTGATACAAATTCCCACTTCTGAGGTTTAGCATCCTTATCCTTGCATATCTGTAATAAATTAAAAGGATCACAATCCCTTTCTCACAAAATATATTAGAAATACAATTCAAATTCTTAACTATATCCGTACTTGGAGACCATAGACGTCATCTGTTGCCAAGAGCGTTATCAAACCAAAATCAGAATGTGCACCTGCTCCGTATATTCCCTTCATCAAATCAGAAACTCTACCTGAAGAATAACCAAACACTTGTCATGATACAGGTGACATCAATTACATTAGAATTCCATGATCTTCAATTTAATTTTCACCTTCATAGTGTAGCAGACGCAAGGTTGCATTAGCCTTCCCAAGCATTTCTTGTCTATCAAAAAAGTCAACCTCGAGGTTAAGTGCAAGAGCTATGATCCTTGAAATTGCTTTTGCCACCTCACTAGCACGCATATAAAAGATACATGAGGAAAATGAGACAAAAATCTATCAAAAAAACATATGAACAATGTCATATATATGAAACTAAAAGCATGAAATCATGGCCAAACAAGCCACAAGGCTTAAATGGAATGATAGGTAATTGCTATTTTTCTACAAATGAATTTCTAGTGGGAAATGAGAACAACTCCCAATAGAACAACTATATGGATTAGTTTTATACATGTCCCAATTTAACAATGGTGTTTAGAATATACCTCAGTGGCTAAAACAATTCATTCAACCTAATTCTTTGTTATTATTCCTCAAGTTATGCAGCATATTTTATGCTAATTTGCATCACCAAAAATGTATCAAAATATAAAAGACCTTAAGTGATTGGGAAAACATGTAAGAATTGAAGTTAAAAAGTCTGGAGAATATAGATTAAAAAGCAATACATGCCAAGTTTTCGTAATGAAAATATATATAAATATGAATCTTCATGGTCTTAGAATATTATTATCATCCATCACCATAAAATTTTCATGGCAAGGGATGAGCTCGTATAATTACAACTGACAAACTCGTCAACCAAGCTTTGCAGGACCCACCAGACTGTGCCGTCAAGACCAGATGGGATAAAGGTATGAGTTCTCTCCTGCAGTTCTTCAGTCTATGCTCTTAGCTCACATCCCTAAGCCTTTCTTTAGTATATATGGAACTTCCAATATTTGATATGAAGTTATCCTTCCCATAATGTGATATTTTCCAAGATTTATTAGTCTAATGCAATACTTTTAAATTGACAATAGGGTATTCATATTAGATAACAATGAGAAAATAATATGATGCAGCATTTCTGATTAGACACCAAAACAAGACAAGATAATTCTATTTGCTACATGGAGAGTTATAATGTTTGATACAAAGCAGCAAATACATCTGCCAGTAGTATATGAAGTTCATTACAAAAAGATTAAGCTTGAACAAAACTTACAGTGCCTCTCTATGATATTTCTCCATAGTTTCCCTCCATCCAGGCAAGATATCTTTCAAATGGCCAAAAGACCAAAGGGGTTAATACTGATTACAAAACCAATACCACATAGAATGCTCAAATGCTTAAATCACATCAAGTTGAATTAAGCTCTGATGTGTGTGTGTGTGTGTGTGTGTGTGTGTGTGTGTGTGAGAGAGAGAGAGAGATGATTGGGACATGGCATGAACTAGTCATACTTCGCACTTTCTTAAGACTTGAATGGATTTTGTAGCTTACCAGAAGGGGGCCAGACATTTGGTCCGTATAATAGCTTTTCTATGTCAGGATCGTTTTCAGGTACTTCTATTCCAATGTTATATCCCTCCTTATAATCTCCTATATCCGTAAAATAGGATAATCAATATTTTTGTTTTTTATGAAACAAGGATCTCTCTATTATAATTAGTTTAAATTTAAACAACAATAAATCAAGAAAAATGGATCAACTGGAAGAAGAAAAGAATGGGACAATATAAAAAATAAAACAATGTGGGTGGCATCTCAAAGTAGGAAGGAAACAATATAATTATGTAAACAAGAACATATATGAATGCATATAGGCTCAAGTTTGTTTGAGGCCTAAGGCATAAAAAACATAAATGAAGCCTTTTTAAGATTTTCATTTGAAATATATTTTTCTTTTCTTTTCAAATGCAAAATTACAAATTACATTCAAGTTTTCTAACATATCATTTGTAATTGATATTGTGGGTAGTTCACTTATTGTTTCTTATGACTTAATCAATCTTCAGTTGAACTTTATCCATTTTAATTTTTTTTTCTTTGCAATGCAACTGTTATAGACCAAAAAAAAAAAAAAAAAACAAGGCCCAATTAGTACACATTAATGTATGTTTGGGAGGGGAAATTTTATAATCGTGGATGCATTAGAAATTTTAGTTTTCTTTAATTATTCAATATATCAATTGAAGTGCTCCCTTTAGCTTGCAAAACTTAATTTAAAACTTTCAATTCCCAAAACAAATTTAAACATTGATATCATCTTGTACAAAAATTCCAAATGCAAATTTAAGACAACTATCCCTACTTTTTTAACAGTTAATGTGATTGCAAATTTATATTTATCATATTAAACTATATAAAAGTGAGGCCTCTTACTATGTGGGGATGTTAGGCGGAAGTCTAATTTTCCTAGCACTCAAGCCACTTCTTGACAGGCATGATCATACAAGCACAATATATACATATATATACACATACATGTCATGCACATACCAAGCTATACAATACATGTCAACTTGTATTAAAAAAAACATCATATTGATCTGATTTTCACTTTTGTGCTTATTGCTAAAAAGTAGTGTGACACTAGAAAAATGATAGCAGAACAAACCATGTATTTGATTGACAGGATCGAAACGTTCATTGAAAAGGGGAGTGTAACCTCGATGTTTCTTGTTTCTAAGAACCTTCATTTTCTCACTTACTGGTAGATCAAAAAAACTTTTGCTTTGGTAAAAAACCTCATCCATAAATTCCTGGCTGATTCCATGATTGATCACATAAAAAAACCCAGAATCCAAACATGCCTGTAGAAAAGAGAGGAAGCAAAGGATAAGCCAGGATATAAAAACCAATTAACAAAAAACGGTGTGTGTGTGTGTGTGTGTGAAAAAGAGAGAGATTAAAATAAAACAATATGGTACTTTATGGTTCAAAAAAAAATAAAAAATAAAAAATAAAACTAATAATGACATTGCAGTCAAAAGCTCTTGATCATCCACATTTGACTGTACAGAAAATTGACTAGCTTTTGTAAATGTTAAGTTTAAAAGAGAAGCATAAAAAATGATATTTTATCCTAAATTCAATTCATAAATGGGATTTCAATATTTGATTCAATAGGTTGTTTACAGTACTATTTGGGTTGGTTAAAATAAGTTTTCTATTTTTTCCATAGTTCAAAACCCATAAAAATTCGGAAATTTTACTTTGCTTTCCCATAATCCAAACAAATAGTGGCATAAGAATCAATTACAGTTTATACCCCTACACTTAACATTCAATCTCACTTTCCCCTTGACCTTTTAATTGTTCCGGTCAATCCTAGACTTTGAATCAAGTTATAATTTGGCCCCACATATACAAGCGTCGTTTCAAAACGAATAGAGAATAATCACAAAAATATTCATTACAGTTAGCACCCTTATATTTTTACCGCAATCTCACTTTAGTCCTTCCGCTCTAGCTCTTACGATCCAGGTACGTTACTAAAATCTCACACTTTTAGATCATCAATTTGGATAGACATTTCAAAAAAAAAAAAAAAAAGTTGAAATATAAATGAAATATAGTTATATTTTCACCTACCATTTGGATTTCTAAATCTCTATCCAAATTTATAATCCAAACCCATCCAAGTTAATTTTTGAGTTAATTTTTCAAATGCTATTATAAGATTGAGCCTAATTGCAACTTGACTCAAAATAGAGTAGTTGAGTGAGATAATTAAAAGTTCAACGGATCAAATGAAATTGACGGTAAACTATAAGATGCAACCTTATATTTTTACCACAATCTCAGTTTCGTCCTTCTATGCTAGCCTTATCATCTATAATATACTTATACTAAAATCTCAGTTTGTAGGTAAAGTATAGGATGCAACAGTGTAAATTTGCCAATAAGATCCCAAGTTGAACACCGCTTGTAATCTGATCGTGCTTAAAGCACCAAACATCAACAATCGGACATGTTATTGGATGGTTGTATTGTGTGGATTGTGATTGTTCACGTGACGCTACACACCAACTAATAATTTTCGATCCGTATATAATCAATCAATCAAAAAAACCAGATATATGAGAAAGAGAGAGAGAGAGTGTGTATGCCTGTCTGAGTAAAGAAACAGAGTTATGAATGTCAGGGCTTGAAAGATCGATACAATTGAGTGCAGGGAAGTTTTTAAAATCTCGAGGAGCTTCAAGAGCTTCGTTCGTCAAATTCTCCATTTCTAAAGATACGAGGTTCTGATGTTTCCTTACCGATATTATCAATCAACTAAGGGTAAATAACACTCATACTCCTCTGTTTTCTTGCAATATCACTGCCACCCCCTTTTATAATTGAAAGAAAAATGTTTGGGAGCACTAGAAGGAGCACTAATGATGTGGCAGTATGCCCTGCCCACTCTCTATGCCTTTTTTTTTTTTTTTTTGTCATTCCCAATGCATTAGTGCTATTAGTGATGTATCTTTTAGTGGTCTAAATCATTGTTGTATATAAATTATGTTTTTTAAGCTTTTTTATAAAAATAATTTAACAATCTTATCACTCGTCATAGTGTATGGGAGAAGTTGAAAAGGGTACTGCAGTAACTATACACGGATTGTATCTATAATTATTTGTATAAAGGGATTTTAAATGCTGATTAGGAAATTTTGACCAAATCAATAAATGCAGGCATGTGAAAAGACATGTGAATTGAAAAAAGTTAATAAATGCTGATTAAGGGATTTTGACAAAATCAATAAATCCTGAGTTTTTTTTTTAAATAAAAAATAAAAAATTTAGAAAATTCAGACTGGGATATTGAAGCTCCCACAGGCCTTGGGGTTAAAAACCCCCTTTTGCATAATATATTGTACTAGCATATTACTCGTGCTATGCACGAGTATAAATAAATAATTAAAAATTAGTTTTTAAATTAAAATAATAATATGAAATTTATTTGAAATATGTTGTAAAAGTGATTTATAATCAATTAAATTTTATTAATTTTTATTAGAGTTACACTAAGAGAAGATTTTTATTCTGATGTTATTAATTGTATTTTCTAAGTTCCTAATAAAAATATGCATGTAATAATTTAATTGGTAAAATTTAAATAATAAATTACAAAAATTTTATTTACAATAAAATATAAATACATTTCATTTTATAAGTTTCATAATTTTAATTTTAGTAATAAATTATATTTTTTAATATACTAATTTTTTCTTATTTTGTAAAACCTAAAAATTTGTTTACTTAAAATTGTTGTTATAACTCTTATGTGAAAATGGATTAAAATTGACTTGTGGTGTTGGACTAAATATTATAAATGACCTAAAAGCTAATTGATTGAATATTTAGAGTTATGCTAGGGACCCCAAACAAATTACCAAATTACCAAATTTTCTACCAAACCAATGTGACATTTGCCTAGTCATTAAAAATTGTCTTGATTGTTTAAAATTATCTTTATCGGTTTGTAACCGAGATAAGTTAGTTTGAGAGTTTCAATATTAGATTAAATATTAAAAATGAGTCTAGAAAATTTAGTTTGAGTTGATTTTTTTTTTCCCAACAATTCTTGGTTTAAGCATATAATGCATTTTATTTTAAAAACTCAATATAATAATTAAAAAAAAACAATAATCTTAATGTTTAGGGTGCTTTTTGTCAATCAATAAAAAATATTTATAAATATTAAGAGAATTACATTTGAACAAATTCTAACATAAATTTTTTACTTTAAAACTCTAAGACCTACACATTTTGTTTGATTCCATCTGCATCACTAATCTTTGGAGGTTTAATGATTTTTTTTTTAATGGAATGTATGTTCGCTATAATATAGATATATAGATTGGGATATCGATGCATATAAAATTATTAAACATTAAGAAAAAAAAATCTATGAAAGCTGTAGATTAATTCCTATATTTTTGTAGTATAAAAATTCAAATTTATATTTTAGTTAACTTTCCTTCTCAATTTCTAAATTTAAATTTAAAAAAAAAATTAATTAACTTTCTTTTTGAAATGTGTAAATCAAGGCATGAAAGTTATTTAAAATTTTAAATAGATTAACTAACTTTCTTTTTAAATTTAAATTTGTAAATGAATTAATTAACTTTCCTTTTAAAATGTGTAAATTAAGGCATAGAAGCTATTTAAAATTTAAATAGATAATTAACTTTCCTTTCATATTTAAATTTTTAAATGAATTAATTAACTTTCCTTTTGAAATATGTAAATCAAGGCATAAAAGTAATTTAAATATTTAAATAGATTAATTAGCTTTCCTTTAAAATGGATCAATTACTATTTTTTTAGATTTGTTATAAAAATAATTTAACAATCCCATCAGTAACCATAGTGTATGGGAGAAGTTGAAAATGGTGTTTCAGTAACTATGAGAGAAGTCAAAAAGGCTTGTGTATTAGAAAAAGTCAATAAATACTGAGTTTTTTTTTTAAACCAAAAAATTAGAAAATTAAGATTAGGATATTGGAGCTCCACAAGACTTGTGGGTTAGAAACCTCATTTTTCTTATATAATACTAGCATATTACTCATGCTATGCACAAGTATAAATAAATAATTAAAAATTAGTTTTTAAATTAAAATAATAATATAAAATTTATTTGAAATATGTTGTAAAAGTGATTTATAATCAATTAAATTTTATTAATTTTTATTAGAGTTACAATAAGAGAAGATTTTTATTCTGATGTTATTAATTGTATTTCCTAAGTTTCTAATAAAAATCTGCATGTAATAATTTAATTGGTAAAATTTACAATAAAATATAAATACATTTCATTTTATAAGTTTCATAATTTTAATTTTATTAATAAATTATATTTTTTAATATACTAATTTCTTCTTATTTTGTAAAACCTAAAAATTTGTTTACTTAAAATTGTTGTTGTAATTCTTATGTGAAAATGGATTAAAATTGACTTGTGGTGTTGGGCTAAATATTATAAATGACCTAAAAGCTAGTTGACTGAATATTTAGAGTTATGCTAGGGACCCCAAACAAATTACCAATTTTCTACCAAACCTCTCACATGGGTGTGGGACCCACACACATTTGATTTGTGTCGATCCCACACCCATGTGAGAGGTTTGGTAGAAAATTTGGTACTTTGTTTGGGGTCCATAGCATTTTCCGAATATTTATGCCAATGTGACATTTGCCTAGTCATTAAAAATTGTCTTGATTGTTTAAAATTATCTTTATCGGTTGTAACTGAGATAAGTTAGTTTGAGAGTTTCAATATTAGATTAAATATTAAAAATGAGTCTAGAAAATTTAGTTTGAGTCGTTTTTTTTTTCTTCTAACAATTCTTGGTTTAAGCATATAATACATTTTATTTTAATAACTCAATATAATAATTTTAAAAAAAAACAATAATCTTAATGTTTAGGGTGCTTTTTGTCAATCAATAAAAAATATCTATAAATATTAAGAGAATTACATTTGAACAAATTCTAACATATATTTTTTACTTTAAAACTCTAAGGCCTACACATTTTGTTTGATTCCATCTACCTCAATAATCTTTGGAGGTTTAATGATTTTTTTTTTTTAATGGAATGTCTGTTTGCTATAATATAGATATATAGATTGGAATATCGATGCATATAAAATTATTAAACATTAAGCAAAAAAAAACTATGAAAGCTGTAGATTAATTCCTATATTTTAGTAGTATAAAAATTCAAATTTATATTTTTGTTAACTTTCCTTCTCAATTTCTAAATTTAAATTTTTAAATAAATTAATTAACTTTCTTTTTGAAATGTGTAAATCAAGGCATAAAAGTTATTTAAAATTTTAAATAGATTAACTAACTTTCTTTTTAAATTTAAATTTGTAAATGAATTAATTAACTTTCCTTTTAAAATGTGTAAATTAAGGCATAGAAGCTATTTAAATTTTTAAATAGATAATTAACTTTCCTTTCATATTTAAATTTTTAAATGAATTAATTAACTTTGCTTTTGAAATATGTAAATCAAGGCATAAAAGTAATTTAAATATTTAAATAGATTAATTAGCTTTCCTTTTAAATGGATTAATTACTATTTTTTTAGATTTGTTATAAAAATAATTTAACAATCCCATCAGTAACTATAGTATATGAGAGAAGTTGAAAAGGGTGTTGCAGTAACTATGAGAGAAGTCAAAAAGGCTTGTGGATTAGAAGAAGTCAATAAATGCTGAGTTTTTTTTTTAAATCAAAAAATTAGAAAATTATGATTAGGATATTGGAGATCCCACAAGACTTATGGGTTAGAAACCTCATTTTTCTTATATAATACTAGCCTATCACCCGTGCTATGCACGGGATAATTATAGATATTTTAGATTTTTTTAATATATAAATTATGTTGTTTAAGATTTTTTATAAAAATAATTTAACAATCTTATCACTAACCATAGTGTACGGGAGAAGTTGAAAAGGGTACTGCAGTAACTATACATGGATTGTATCTATAATTATTTGTATGATGAGATTTTAAATGCTAATTAGGGGATTTTGACTAAATCAATAAATGTAAGTATGTGGAAAGACATGTGGATTGAAAAAATTTAATAAATATTGATTAGGGGATTTTGACCAAATCAATAAATGCTGAGATTTTTTTTAAATAAAAAATAAAAAATTTAGAAAATTTAGATTGGGATATTGAAGCTCTCACAGAGCTTGGGGGTTAAAAACCCTATTTTGCTTAATATATAGTATAGATAGATAGCCTATCACACGTGCTATGCACGGGATAATTGTAGATATTTATGTGTTTTAATTTTTTTTAATATATAAATTATGTTTTTTTAAGATTTTTTATAAAAATAATTTAACAATCTTATCACTAACCATAGTGTACAGGAGAAATTAAAAAAGTTACTGCAGTAACTATGCACGGGCTGTATTTATAATTATTTGTATAAGGGGATTTTAATCCATATGCCTACATTTATTTCTAAATAAAAATTTTTCTAAAAAAAAACTCAGAATTTTCTAATTTTTTTTAAAAATTTTTAGATATTGCTAAATAAAAATTTTTATTTAGAAATTTTTTTTTCTAAATAAAAAAAAAATTATTTAAATTTTTTTTTATTTTTAACCCCAAGGCTATCTATACAATATCTATACAAATGCTGAGTTTTTTTTTAAATAAAAAATAAAAAATTTAGAAAATTCAGATTGGGATATTGAAGCACCCACAGGCCTTGGAGTTAAAAACCGCCTTTTGCTTAATATATTGTATAGATAGCCTATCACACGTGCTATGCACGGGATAATTATAGATATTTATATGTGTTTTAATTTTTTTTAATATATAAATTATGTTTTATTAAGATTTTTTATAAAAATAATTTAACAATCTTATCACTAACCATAGTGTATAGGAGAAATTAAAAAGGTTACCGCAGTAACTATGCACGGGCTGTATCTATAATTATTTGTATAAGGGGATTTTAAATGGTAATCAAGAATTTTTACCAAATCAATAAATGTAGGCATATGGATTAGAAAAAGTTAATAAATGATGATCATGAGATTTTGACCAAATCAATAAATGTTGAGTTTTTTTTTTTTAAATCAAAAATTTAGAAAATTAAGATTGAGAGATTGAAGCTCCCACAAGGCTTGGGGTTTAAAAACCCGATTTTCCTTAACATATTTACAGTTAACTATATATGTGAATTGAGATTTTTAAATGTCTTTTTTTTTATTTATTTAAATGTCTTCTTTTTTTCCTTTTTTATATTATATTAAAGTTTAATATTTTGATAATAATCATATGTGTTGAACTTTTCAAGGAATTAAATGTCTTCTTTTTTTATTATATTATATTAAAATTTAATATTTTGATAATAATCATATGTATTAGATTTTTCAAGAAATTTTTTTTATGCTTGTTCTTAATGCATTAATATTTTGATAATAATTATATGTGTTGGGACTTTTCAAGGAATTCATATGTGTTGGATTTCAAAGAATTTTTTTTATACTTGTTTTTAATGCAATAAAGTGTTATTATGTGGGTAAGACTTGGGGGTTGGGAGAAGTTAATAAATGCTAAGTTTTTTTTTTTTTTTTTAAATCAAAAAATCAGGAAATTTAGATTGGGAGATTGGAGCTCCCACAAAGCTTGGGGTTAAAAATCCCCTTTTGCTTAATATATAGTATAGATATTTTGATAATAATCACATGTGTTGTATTTTTCAAGAATTTGTTTTTATACTTGTTCTTAATGCATTAAAGTGTTGTTATGAGAGATAATAATCATATGTGTTGGGACTTTTCAAGGAATTCATATATGTTGGACTTTTTAAGGAATTTTTTTTATACTTATTCGTAATACATTAAAGTGTTATTATAAGGATAAGACTTGGGGGTTGTGAGAAATTAATAAATGCTACGGTTTTTTTTTTTTTAAATCAAAAAATCAAAAAATTTAGATTGAGATATTGGAACTCCCACAAAACTTGTGGATTAGAGATAGATATAGATATAGATATAGATATTTATATTTGTTTTAAATTTTTCTTAATATACAAATTATTTGTTTTGGAAAAGGTACTGCAATAATTATGAGAGAAGTCAAAAAGTCTTGTGGTTAAGAGAAGTTAATAAATGCTGAGGTTAATTTTTTTTTTAAAAAAATAAAAAATTTGAAAATTAGGGTTGACATATTGGAGCTCCCACAGGCCTTGGGGGTTAGAAACCCTCTTTTACTTAATATATAGTATAGATAGATACCAATGCACTCATACATTTGAAAATAATGTAACAATTCAGTCGGTTAATTCAATGAATAAGGGAACTTCTATTTACACCCCATTAATTATCTCAAGACACACCGTTACTTAATTGACACCTGAGCAATTTTAAAGTTTAATCAATACACACCCCAATATATCATCTTTACCCTTGAGATGTACACACAGTCCTAATTAATTTAGTACACGAGTAATGTTAGAGACTCAAAATTTCATCAAATTTTTTACAAACAACAATGATACAGAACTCTAATTTTAGAGCCCTAATGATGGGCAAAAAAAAAAAAAAAAAAAAGACACAAACAGATGGGACCCACCTGTTTAGAGCTCTCATAGAGCTCAGCAATTAGAGATCCAAATTATTTTTCTTTTACAAAATATCTCATATTTTTAGCGATGATTATACACTGATCTTTATGCGGCTAGTTGAGTAGAGAAAGCCGAGGAAGAGGAAAGAGGATGGGTTGAGAAAATGGGGATTTGGCCTCAGAAACAACAAAAGTTATTATGAGGAATATATTTTAGTTTGTTACCACGTAAATATATATATATATATATATATATATATATAACTATACTATACCAATCATTTCTATGTTATGTGTTTCTAAAATGCATCTAGTGATCATGATTTGCATAAGATTTGATTTTCCTAAATTTAGCTCAAAGTTTGATATATTATTTAAAAAAAGAATTGTGATGCTATAATAAATAATTAAAAAATTGATTGAAGAATTTAACACACTACTAGAGCATTTTCAATCCTTCAGCTTTGAAATTTGATGAAAAAAAAAATTTAAAAACCATTTTCAATTCTTACATTAAATGTTCATCAAATAAAAGGAGAGTTATATTTTTATCATATTGATAATTCATCAATTTAGTTTTGATAAAAATTTTAAGGGCAAATTACATATACCTCTCTCGAGGTTTAGCTAAATTACAGATACTCCCCTGAGGTTTTGAAAATTACATCCCGCCCCCTGAGGTTTGTATTTTCATAAAAAATTGCCCCCTGAGATTTATATTTTCATAACAAATTGCCTCCTAATTTGTTATGCAGATATAACCTTCAGGGAAAATTTGTAATTTCTCAAACCTCAGAGGGGTATCTGTAGTTTAGCTAAACCTCAAGGGAGTATATGTAATTTGCCCAAATTTTAAGATAAAACATTGGAGATGATTTTTTTTTTATACCAAATTTATATAACAACTTAGGACTAGAAAAGAACTTTTTAAAAAAATTTAATGAAAGAATTAAAATAATTAACCCTCTAAAAAAATTAAAATAATTGATGTCAAAATAATTTTCTTATTCAAATTTAAAAGTAAATAAAATAGATGAGGTTTGGAAATGTTCTTACAAGTTACATATACTCAGATTGGAGAGATGTTGTCTAACCCAGTGGGTTCACTTTTGGGTTTTATTTTGATAATTCAAATCATTCATATTTTAGAGTTTGTTGAGTATTATCATCCTTACAAAAAAATCAATTTGATTGGATAATGACAATCACGTGTTCGAATTAATTTTGTATAAAAAAAAAACTGTAAGAAAGTAAATGGTTTATACAAAATTGATTCGAACATGTGTTTTCCGTTATCTAATCAAGTTGATTTTTGCAAGAATGATGTACTCGATGAATCTTAAAATATACACAGTTTGAATTACTAAAATGAAACCCAAAAATTAGTCCAATGAACTGAATTGAACTGTCTAATCTGATGAAGGACTAGAGACCATCCAATCTCTTCATTTATTATGCTCTAAACAAAATGAATTTCTATTTTCTAGTTAAATAGACCGTCCAAGATAGAATTTTTTTTTTTTTTTGTTGTGGTTATGTAAGGTATCCTGAGTCAGCTTACATGCACCAGATTAAGTCCCTACAACCCGAACAAGCCTCCCGAAACAGAACTTACGCCCTGCGGTTCGTGACCCCAAGGTATGTATTTGCTGGCTAGGAGATTCAAACCTGAGACCTAGGAGAGAGCAAACCTCTAAGCCCCAGTCGTCATCCACTAGGCCAACCACCCTATATTTTCAAGAGAGATTTGACACATTGGCAAAGCCCATATCAATATCACACGGAAAAATAATTTAATATTTTTTAAGTCATAATTAAAAAAAAATTATAATCAAATACTATATGAAATATAGTTAAACATTTCATGAGTCATAATTAGTGGCAGAGTCAGAAAACTAAATCAGAAAAGGTCGTTATTAATTACAATTACAATTTCAATTTCAATTTTTTTTCCATAACCAACAATAAGAAAATAATAATAATTTTTTAATTAATATTAAGTACAAAAACTTAAATAAATTTTTACAAAAGTATTTCACATAGAATTTTACAATTAATTTTGAGTAAAATCGAAAAGAAAGTATTGTGTATAACAAGTATATCATAGACAATATAAAAAAGGTCATATATTTAAGTCTTAAAATAAATTATATAATGGTAAGGCAAATTATATTTTTACAAAATTTAAGCAAAAATTTCATATAATAGTGATAACACGTTATCATTGATATATGATATCTATCTAATCTATATATTAAGGTCATATATCCCAATCTAAATTTTTTGATTTTATGATTAAAAAAAAAAAAACCTTAGCATTTATTAACTTCTTTTAACCCCCAAATGTTATCCTCATAATAACATTTTAATTGTAACGCCCTCAAAATAATAACATTAACCCCAACAAATAAGACATGCCTTGATATACAAAAGTTCCATATTTTTTCATTTCATGAGAGTTCCATTACATAAGTATTACATGTTAAAAACAAAAGCAAATGCCCTACGGGCTTACAGCTTTCCAAGTTAACACTTGGTTACAACAAAAAGAGTACTAACTCATACACCTTAAGCCCTTGGCTTGAATTTAAATGTAATACATCAAAAGAAAAAAATAACAAAAGTCCGCCTGCCTCTAGCCTCCCAAGCTACGTCCTTGGAGGTGGCATGCTACCTGTACTTGAAAATGATATTCCCATATAGGGTGAGCCACAGCCCAGTAGAAATATACTAAACCAACCATGAACAATGACTAAAATATTAGCAATTGATAGATGGCCAACACCGATACATTCACATAGATCACATATTTATGTCATACGACTTATGAGTCCAAGTTTCCTTTCATTTTCCCTTTTTCAACGGATAGGCATATAAGCACTACCCACATTCTCAACAGATATGTATAACAACAATATCCACAGATAAGCATATAAGCTATATCCACATTCTACAACAGATATGTATAACCACAATATCCACAGATAAGCATATAAGCTATATCCACACTTCACAAAGATAAGCATATAAGCTCTATCTTCACTTCTCTAGACAAGCATATGAGCTGTATCTACGGAGTTCATCCCCTATCTTCTCCCAACACTATCCGGTTTAGAGGTACATCCCCTATCTTCCCCTAAACCGCGTAGTACATCCCCCATCTCCTCCTCTACACATAACGTATACAAACACATTGGTTCTATATACAATCACACAATACATACAATTAACGTATTCTATGAACCGTCAAATTCTATGACACATTCCATTGATTAGTTTCCGTTTGCCTAATCATCATGCATTGTCTACAACAATCACGACTATCCTCCACCGATAGCCCAAAGCAGTTATTTCTAAACAGAAAATAAATGCACAATGGATATTCAATCAACATTTCATTTTCCTCATTTCTCACAATTAATTATCCCAATTAATTAAACAACGTAATTAGGTCAATTCCCATAATTAACATTTCAACCCTTAGGTCCCATTTTCATCAATGACTTAACATTTATTCCATTTCTCTATGCCAAACATGCATTCAGGTTTATTATGAATAAAACCCCAACTTTTGTAAAATTACACAAAAGCCCCCAAACTTTCACAAAATTACCAAACCAACCCCAACATCTCAAAATGCCAAAATTTAAAGACAAAACCCATAGAGAGGAGTAGGATATCCCTACCTCGAAGTTTGAGCCAAAAAGGAGATGAAGACTCGAAGATCAACGTGCTCCAAATCCCAACTTTTTCAGATTAAATCAAAGCCCTCAATGCCCTCTATCTTTTTAACAAAGGCCCTAGGTTAGATTTACACTCTAGGGAGATCAATTCTTAGAGAGAGAGTAAGTTTAGAGAGAGAGGGTCTCGGATCTAGGTTTTGAAATAAAAAGGAAGTGAAAAAGTGATGTTCAAAAACGCTACTGTTCGCTGATATAAAACACGCTCGCTCGAGCGAAGCCTTGGTCGCTCGAGCGACCAGACACAGAAAACTCTCGCTCGAGCCAAGAAGCCCTCGCTCGAGCCAAAAACTCAAAAGTGCGCTCGAGCGAAAGAATGCTCGCTCGAGCCAACAACTCAAACCTACAGGTCTGCAACCAGAAGCACGCTCGAGCGACCAACTCCTCGCTCGAGCGAAGAACAAACCAGACCGCTCGAGCCAAGAAAAGCTAGCTCGAGCCAAGAAACACAACTCTCAGGTCCAGAACCAGGTGCAAGCGCTCGCTCGAGCGAAGCCACTCTGGCTCGACCCACCAGACACGAACTCAACTCTCACTCGAGCGACCAACTACTCGCTCGAGCGAAGGTCCAAAAATCTGGGCAGCAACACTAGGCTCCCAAACACAACCAACCTGAAACAAACCTGCCCAACACATCCTATAACTCAATATACAAAGTAAAGAGGATGCAAACAAGATAATAAACAACTACCAACATTCACGGACATATGTCCGGATCACTGTACAACAAGGGTAAACCCGGGATCGCTATAACCTCCCCCCCTTAAAGAATTTCGTCCCCGAAATTAAGCACAAGTTTGCAAAAACAAGTTTTCTCCATTTTAAACAATGTTACACTTTAACATTCAACACTTCGACCCATTACCGGTCATCCCCTCCATTTAACAAGAGGCATCTCACAATATGCAAACAACATATGTACCTTCAATATGCATTAACATTACGCATTATCTTTTCAATTTCAACAATACATTCAACACATATAGTGTCACATTCAACTTCCATATGAGGCAAGTTCCAAAACATACTTCCAATAAACCAAAACTTTTTCAATGTTTCACAACTTAAGACATATATAAAAGCTCTTAAGTTTAACAACAGTTCAAAATGTAAATATAAGATTACATATCAGCAAACAAGTCCGGATATTTCTCGCGGATTTCCAACTCACGTTCCCAAGTGGCCTCCTCCACTCTGTGATGTTTCCACAAGACTTTCACCAAAGGAATGGTCTTGCCACGCAGGACCTGATCCCGCCTATCCAAGACCCGAACCGGTCTCTCCTCATACGAGGCATCCTCATCTACCTCTAAATCGGTCCAATCCAACACATGTGATGGATCTGGCTCATACTTCCGAAGCATACTCACATGAAACACGTCATGCACTCCGGACAACTGCGGCGGTAAGGCTAACCGATAAGCAACCTCGCCAATCCTCTCAAGGATCTCAAAAGGACCAATAAACCGAGGGGATAACTTCCCACTCTTCCCAAATCTCATCAAACCTCGCCTAGGTGATATCTTCAGAAAGACATGATCACCTACCTCAAACGCCAAAGGCCTCCTCCTACGGTCAGCATAAGATTTCTGCCGACTCTGGGCTGTAACAAGCCTCCTACGGATAAGCTCAACTTTCTCCGTCGTCTCCCTAACCAACTCCGGACCCAACAAAGGTGCATCACCCACCTCGGCCCAACAAACTGGAGACCTACACGGTCTGCCATACAAGGCCTCAAACGGTGCCATACCGATACTAGACTGAAAACTGTTGTTGTAGGCAAACTCTACCAATGGCAAGTGCCTCTCCCACGTCCCACTGAAGTCCAGGACACAACCCCGAAGCATATCCTCGAGGATCTGAATAGTACGCTTGGACTGCCCGTCAGTCTGAGGATGATAGGCCGTACTAAAGGTCAACTTAGTGCCCAAGGCACTCTGCAAACTCTGCCACAACCTAGCAGTAAAACGAGGATCTCTATCTGAGACGATCGTCACTGGGACCCCGTGCAATCTCACTACGTCCCGAATATACAAATCGGCAAGATGATCCACCGAATCTTTCACGCGCATAGGAATAAAGTGCGCCGACTTAGTCAACCGGTCTACAACCACCCAAATAGCATCACTACCCCGCTGAGTCCTCGGAAGACCTACAACGAAGTCCATAGTGACATGCTCCCACTTCCACTCGGCAATAGGCAAGGGTTGCAACAAACCCGCTGGCCTCTGATGCTCGGCCTTCACTTGCTGGCAAGTAAGGCACTTCGATACGAAAACAGCCATATCTCTCTTCATACCCCGCCACCAAAATTGGCGACCCAAATCCTGATACATCTTAGTACCGCCCGGATGCACCGCAAGGCGCGAATGATGAAACTCTCGGAGTACTTCCTCTCGGCAAGACTTCGGCACAAACAAACGGTCTCGGTATCTCACACTCTGGTCGGGATACACCGTCAAACCCTTCTCAACTTTCCCACTGGAGATCTTCTCTCGGAGGGATTCTACCTCAAGGTCACCTCTCTGTGCCTCTAACACTCTAGTCACAAGTGTAGGTTGCGCAACAACAGAAAACAAGGCCGCAGCCTCAACAGATTCGCCCAGTAGCAAATCAAACTCACCAAGTGCTCCCAACATCTCCTATTCCCGGATGGCTATACAAGCTACATCACTAATGGATTTCCTACTAAGGGCATCGGCCACAACGTTGGCCTTTCCCGGATGATAGTGCAACTCAAAATCATAATCCTCGATGAACTCCATCTATCTCCTCTGCCTCAAATTCAAGTCTCTCTGTGTAAACAGATACTTCAAACTCTTGTGGTCCGAGAACACCTCGAACTTCTCACCATAAAGGTAGTGCCTCCAGATTTTCAAGGCAAAGATCACAGCCGCTAACTCTAGGTCGTGTGTGGGGTAATTCTTCTCGTGTATTTTCAACTAACGTGAGCCATAAGCTACCACTTTCCCCTCCTGCATCAACACACAACCCAAACCCTCTCGTGAGGCATCACAGTAAACCGCATAACCCAACCCTCTCTCCGGAATAATCAACACCGGAGCGGTGGTCAATCTAACTTTCAGCTCTTGGAACGACTTTTCACAAGTCTCACTCCACACAAACTTGACTCCCTTCCGAGTTAGTCTAGTCAACGGTGACGCTAACCTGGAGAAATCTTTCACAAACCGACGGTAATACCCAGCTAATCCCAGAAAACTGCGGATTTCAAACACACTCTTAGGCTGTGCCCAATCTTGCACTGCCTCAACCTTGGATGTATCAACAGACACCCCTTCCCCGGATACCACGTGGCCTAAGAATTTGACTTCCCTCAGCCAAAACTCACACTTTCCAAACTTGGCATACAGTCTATGGGCTCTAAGCAACTTAAGCACCACTCTCAAGTGTTCCTCGTGCTCCTCCTCTGAAGGCGAATAGATAAGGATGTCGTCCACGAAGACGACCACAAATCGGTCTAAGAACTCCCAGAAAATCCGGTTCATCAATTCCATAAAGACTGCCGGTGCATTGGTAAGCCCAAATGGCATCACCAGAAACTCATAATGGCCATACCGCGTATGGAATGCCGTTTTCGGAATATCCTTTTCCCTGACCCTCAACTGGTGGTAACCCGATCTCAAGTCTATCTTAGAGAAACAACGGGAACCCTTCAACTGGTCAAACAAATCATCTATACGGGGCATAGGATACTTATTCTTAACCGTAGCCCGATTCAACTTCCGGTAGTCAATACACAATCTCAAGGCACCATCTTTCTTTTTAACAAAGAGGGCTGGTGCTCCCCACGGTGAAACACTAGGGCGAACAAAGCCCTTATCTAGCAATTCCTGGAGCTGAACTTTCAACTCAACCAACTCTGCTGGGGCAAAACGATAAGGTGCCATAGAAATCGGCGCCGTGCCGGGCACTAAATCAATAGAGAACTCTATCTCTCGGTGAGGTGGCAAACTAACAAGATCTTCGAGAAAGACATCCGAATACTCCCAAACCACCCTCGGCAACACAATCTGGGTCTCATCACACTCACTACTCTCAAAGCTAGCAAGTAGACCACTAAGCTCACTTCGCCCTCGCGAATCATACCCCGGTGGCAAAACACTACCAACCCGGTCTCCCAAGAAATGGAACCACTCCCCGCTCAAGGTACATAACGTGACCCTCTGGCGGTAACAATCGATAACAGCCCGGTATGACGATAGCCAGTCCATACCCAAAATAACATCAAAACCCCTCATGGGCATGACAACAAACGGAAAAGGAAGCCTATAGTCGGCGACCTCTATATCACATCCTCTAACACCCTGTTTCAGGATCAACTCACCACCCAAAGGTGATACCACACAAATAGGAGATGCTAACTGTGCTAACTCCAATTCCAAAACAGATGCAAATGCAGCAGATACAAAAGACTGAGATGCACCCGTGTCTATCAACACACTAGCAACCGAGTTGCAAAACAGAAAAGTACCTCTCACTACCGATGGAGCTGGTACTAAATCCTGCGCGGTAACAGCATACACGCGCCCCGTAGGCCCCTGGTCTACCTGCTCACCTCTCGGAGCAAAAGACTGCTGCACAGACTGGGATGACGAAGCTCCCGGATTGGCTCTCGAGGCCTGCACAGACTGAGCTGGCTGAAAACCCTGCGTCTGCCTAGAACTAGACGCTCCCGAAGTGGCACTCAACTGCGGGCAAAACCTCTTCAGGTGCCCAGGCTGTCCACACTGATAACAAGACAAGGGCTGCCCCCTGCCCAAACTCTGACTCTGCGGTCTAGCTGAAGAAGAAGCAGCTCTCTGACCCCCACCCTTCTGCGGGCAAACAGAAACCTTGTGACCCAGCTGGCCACACTTGTAACAGGTGAAATCCCCCTGACCACCTCTCCCGGAGCCTGCACTCGGCACTGGGAAGGTCGATCTAGCAACACCACCCTGCGACTGCTGAGGGTTAGAACCCCTCTGCCTCCTGCCATCACCCTGGCCATCTTGGCTCCTCTTGGAACCTCTCTGCCCCTCATCCTCCTCCTGCATCATGAGCTCCATATGAGCTGCAGCGTCCACTAGGTGTCTATACTCCCGGATGTAAGACCCACCAACCCTCAACTTGAGGCCCCGCCTCAATTTCTGCTCAAACTCATAGCAACGGCGTTCCTCAGACGCCACCAGTTCAGGTGCGAACCTGGACAGACTGGTAAAAGTAGCCTCAAACTCGGCCACTGACAAGCCCTGCTGATTAAGCCGGCTAAACTGATCCCTCAGCTTCTCCCTAGCTGCTGCAGACAAAAACCTCTCCTGAAAAGCATTCACAAACGCCTCCCAAGTACCACCAACACGAGCCTTCTCGTACTTCCACCATTGACCCGCATCTCCCTTCAGTTGGAAAGATGCCAAGGTCACTTTCAGTGCTCCGTCCTAGATGCCAAGCATCTCGAACGTCTTACTCATCTGCTCTAGCCACTCATCAGCCTTCAGTGGCTCCTTCGGATCCCCGACAAACTCATCCGGATTAGACCGGAAAAACTCCCTCTTCAAGAAAGAAGGCCCTGCCTCAGTTGCCTGATTTCCAGCTCTAAGAATACCCAAAGCTCCTGCTATCTCTCTGGCCAAAGCACCCATGGCCTGCTGACCCACTAGCTCGGCCACATTGGCCTGACCAACACCCTCCTACACTGTCGGAATCTCACCCTGTAACGGTACTTCCTGCCTCGCAGGTCTACCACGCCTAGCACCTCTTCCTCGTCCTGACATCCTAATAAAGGTAACACAGAACATTAGCACATTCACAACTGTGCCAAAACTAAACACTCACGTCCTAACACATGGACAACTGTAATCCACTCCACGTAAGCACATATACACATAAGCACTTACGAATTTCATTTCCGGATAATGATAGTCCTGAGGCGTTACTAGAGTTCCAGTTAGAAATAGCATTGATCAAGTGCTTTTCCAACAAGACTCCCAGAAACCCAAGGATCCAATCAACATCCTAGAAACTAAATCCCATACCCACATAGTCACATAGCATGTTATCAATTAAGCACATAGCATATGATACTACATCAAAGTCTTTATCAAGCGAGACAAACCCATTGTGATACTAATCACTTCCCACGTACCCAAAGTATTCGAACCCGGTACGCTCTGATACCAAGTTGTAACGCCCTCAAAATAATAACATTAACCCCAACAAATAAGACATGCCTTGATATACAAAAGTTCTATATTCTTTCATTTCATGAGAGTTCCATTACATAAGTATTACATGTTAACGACAAAAGCAAATGCCCTACGGGCTTACAGCTTTCCAAGTTAACACTTGGTTACAACAAAAAGAGTACTAACTCATACACCTTAAGCCCTTGGCTTGAATTTACATGTAATACATCAAAAAAACAAAATAACAAAAGTCAGCCTGCCTCTAGCCTCCCAAGCTACGTCCTTGGAGGTGGCATGCTACCTGTACCTGA
The DNA here is from genome assembly GCF_055761805.1 of Camellia sinensis. Lineage (NCBI taxonomy): Eukaryota > Viridiplantae > Streptophyta > Magnoliopsida > Ericales > Theaceae > Camellia > Camellia sinensis. The sequence continues at coordinate 101,021,257 of NC_138973.1, read as the reverse complement.
AAATGATATTCCCATATAGGGTGAGCCACAGCCCAGTAGAAATATACTAAACCAACCATGAACAATGACTAAAATATTAGCAATTGATAGATGGCCAACACCGATACATTCACATAGATCACATATTTATGTCATACGACTTATGAGTCCAAGTTTCCTTTCATTTTCCCTTTTTCAATGGATAGGCATATAAGCACTACCCACATTCTCAACAGATATGTATAACAACAATATCCACAGATAAGCATATAAGCTATATCCACATTCTACAACAGATATGTATAACCACAATATCCACAGATAAGCATATAAGCTATATCCACACTTCACAAAGATAAGCATATAAGCTCTATCTTCACTTCTCTAGACAAGCATATGAGCTGTATCTACGGAGTTCATCCCCTATCTTCTCCCAACACTATCCGGTTTAGAGGTACATCCCCTATCTTCCCCTAAACCGCGGAGTACATCCCCCATCTCCTCCTCTACACATAACGTATACAAATACATTGGTTCTATATACAATCACACAATACATACAATTAATGTATTCTATCAACCGTCAAATTCTATGACACATTCCATTGATTAGTTTCCGTTTGCCTAATCATCATGCATTGTCTACAATAATCATGACTATCCTCCACCGATAGCCCAAAGCAGTTATTTCTAAACAGAAAATAAATGCATAATGGATATTCAATCAACATTTCATTTTCCTCATTTCTCACAATTAATTATCCCAATTAATTAAACAACGTAATTAGGTCAATTCCCATAATTAACATTTCAACCCTTAGGTCCCATTTTCATCAATGACTTAACATTTATTCCATTTCTCTATGCCAAACATGCATTCAGGTTTATTATGAATAAAACCCCAACTTTTGTAAAATTACACAAAAGCCCCCAAACTTTCACAAAATTACCAAACCAACCCCAACATCTCAAAATGCCAAAATTTAAAGACAAAACCCATAGAGAGGAGTAGGATATCCCTACCTTGAAGTTTGAGCCAAAAAGGAGATGAAGACTCGAAGATCAACGTGCTCCAAATCCCAACCTTTTCAGATTAAATCAAAGCCCTCAACGCCCTCTATCTTTTTAACAAAGGCCCTAGGTTAGATTTACATTCTAGGGAGATCAATTCTTAGAGAGAGAGTAAGTTTAGAGAGAGAGGGTCTCAGATCTAGGTTTTGAAATAAAAAGGAAGTGAAAAAGTGATGTTCAAAAACGCTACTGTTCGCTGATATAAAACACGCTCGCTCGAGCGACCAGACACAGAAAACTCTCGCTCGAGCCAAGAAGCCCTCGCTCGAGCCAAAAACTCAAAAGTGCGCTCGAGCGAAAGAATGCTCGCTCGAGCCAACAACTCAAACCTACAGGTCTGCAACCAGAAGCACGCTCGAGCGACCAACTCCTCGCTCGAGCGAAGAACAAACCAGACCGCTCGAGCCAAGAAAAGCTCGCTCGAGCCAAGAAACACAACTCTCAGGTCCAGAACCAGGTGCAAGCGCTCGCTCGAGCGAAGCCACTCTGGCTCGACCCACCAGACACGAACTCAACTCTCGCTCGAGCGACCAACTACTCGCTCGAGCGAAGGTCCAAAAATCTGGGCAGCAACACTAGGCTCCCAAACACAACCAACCTGAAACAAACCTGCCCAACACATCCTATAACTCAATATACAAAGTAAAGAGGATGCAAACAAGATAATAAACAACTACCAACATCCACGGACACATGTCCGGATCACTGTACAACAAGGGTAAACCCGGGATCGCTATATTAATGCATTAAGAACAAGCATAAAAAAAATTTCTTTAAAAGTCTAACACATATGATTATTATCAAAATATTAAACTTTAATCTAAATTTCCTGATTTTTTAATTTAAGAAAAAAACTTAGCATTTATTACCTTCTTCTAACCCCCAAATCTTGCCCTCATAATAACACTTTAATGCATTAAGAACAAGCATAAAAAAAATTTATTGAAAAGTCCAACACATATGATTATTATCAAAATATTAAACTTTAATATAATATAATAACAAAAAAAGACATTTAATTCCTTGAAAAGTCTAACACATATGATTATTATCAAAATATTAAACTTTAACATAATATAAAAAAGGAAAAAAAGAAGGCATTTAAAAAAAAAGATATTTAAAAATCGCAATTCACATATATAAATAATTATAAATATAATCCGTGCATAGCACGGGTGAAAAAAAAAATTCTTTGAAATCCAACACATATGAGTTCCTTGAAAAGTCTCAACACATATGATTATTATCTCTCATAATAACACTTTAATGCATTAAGAATAAGCATAAAAAAAATTTCTTGAAAAGTCCAACACATGATTATCATCAAAATATTAAACTTTATTATAATATAATAAAAAAAAAGATATTTAATTACTTGAAAAATCCAACACATATGATTATTATTAAAATATTAAACTTTAATATAATATAAAAAAGGAAAAAAAGAAGACATTTAAAAAAAAATATTTAAAAATCACAATTTATATATATAGATAATTGTAAACACAATCCGTGCATAGCACGGGTGATATGCTAGTACTATATATTAAGCAAAATGGAGTTTTTAACCCCAAGTCTTGTGGGAGCTCCAATTTCCCAATCTACATTTCTTGATTTTTTGATTTAAAAAAAAAAACCTTAGCATTTATTAACTTCTCCTAACCCCCAAGTTTTACACTCATAATAACATTTTAATGCATTAAGAACAAGCATAAAAAAAAATTCTTTGAAATCCAACACATATGAATTCCTTGAAAAGTCCCAACACATATGATTATTATCCCTCATAATAACACTTTAATGCATTAAGAACAAGCATAAAAAAAAATTATTGAAAAGTCCAACACATGATTATTATCAAAATATTAAACTTTAATATAATATAATAAAAAAAAGAAGACATTTAATTTCTTGAAAAGTCCAACACTTATGATTATTATCAAAATATTAAACTTTAATATAATATAAAAAAGGAAAAAAAGAAGACATTTAAAAAAAAAAGACATTTAAAAATCGCAATTCACATGTATAGATAATTGTAAATATATTTAGAAAAAGGGAGCTTTTAAACCCCAAGCCTTGTGGGAGCTTCAATCTCTCAATCTTAATTTTCTAAATTTTTGATTTAAAAAAAAAAAAACCTCAGCATTTATTGATTTGGTCAAAATTCCCTGATCAGCATTTATTAATTTTTTCCAATCCACATGCCTGCAGTAGCCTTTATTAACCCGTGCATAGTTAATCCCCTCATACAAAGCTAATCCCCTCATACAAAGTTAGTGATAAGATTGTTAAATTTCTTCTTTTAATAGAAATTAAAAAGGCTACTGCAGTAACTAGCATTTAAAATCCCCTCATACAAAGTTAATCCCCGCATACAAAGTTAACCCGTGCATAGTTACTGCAGTAGCCTTTTTAATATCTCCTGTACACTATAGTTAGTGATAAGATTGTTAAATTTTTTTTATAAAAAATCTTAAAAAACATAATTTATATATTAAAAAAAAATTAAAACAAATATAAATATCTATAATTATCCCGTGCATAGACGGGTGATAGGCTATATAGCGATCCCGGGTTTACCCTTGTTGAACAGTGATCCGGACATGTGTCCATGGATGTTGGTAGTTGATTATTATCTTGTTTACATCCTTTTTACTTCGTATTTGAGTTATAGGATGTGTTGGGCAGGTTTGTTATGGGTTGGTTGAGTTTAGAAACCAAAACTAGTTGCCCAGATTTTGGCCTGTCCGCTCGAGCGGGTCTTCTTGCGCTCGAGCGGGGATTACACACTTCCAGTATTTCGTGTCTTTGCAAAACTTCTGCAGATGTGATTTTTGCGCTCGAGCGGGTTTGTTTACGCTTGAGCGGTGGCGCTCGAGCGGGTCGGTAGGCGCTCGAGCGGGTAGTACTTCCAGAGTATAAGTTCTGGGATGGGGAAATCCACGCTCGAGCGGACTGGTTTTCGCGCTCGATCGGAAGTGTTTTATTCTTGTGTCTTGGCGCTCGAGCGGGCCTTATTACGCTCGAGCGTGTCCAGATTTTTGTTCTTGGCGCTCGAGCGTCGTGTTCTCCGCTCGAGCGGGTCATGCGTATATGAGTTATCCGCTGGGTGATTTCAAATCACTTTTTGCTTTTCTTTCTCTCTCCTACTTTTTCTAAAAGCCATTTTGAGAGCTCCTCTCTCTAAAATCTTGTCTTCTCTCTAGATTTTGATCTAGCTAGGGTGAGTTCCTCACCTTCGGCCTTTGTAAAAGTCGTGTTGATCGTCGAGGGCGTCGTTTTCATTCGAGAATCTTGGTCTTTGGAGCATTTTGATTTTGGTCTTCATCTCCTTTGGAGCTCAAACTTTGAGGTAGGGATATCCTACTCCTCTCTATGGATTTTGTCTTTAAATTTTGGTATTTTGAGATGTTGGGGTTGGTTTGGTAATTTTGTGAAAGTTTGGGGCTTTTGTGTTATTTTACAAAAGTTGGGGTTTTATTTATAATAAACCTAGAAGCATGTTTGGTATAGAGAAATGGAATAAATGTTGAATCATTGATGAAAATGGGACCTAAGGGTTGGGTTGGTAATTATGGAAAATGACCTAATTACATTGTTTGATTAATTGAGATAATTAATTGTGAGAAATGAGGAAATGAAATGGAATTGTTGAGATTGGGAATGCATGGGAAAAAGGGGTGTAGTTGAATTATTTATCACTCACCGAATTGAAATGTTGATTGAATATCCATTTGTGCATTTATTTTCTGTTTAGAAATAATTGCTTTGGGCTATTGGTGGAGGATAGTCGTGATTGTTGTAGACAATGCATGATGATTAGGCAAACAGAAACTAATCAATGGAATGTGTCATGGGATTTGACGGTTGATAGAATACATTAACTGTATGCATTCAGTGATTGTATATAGAACCAATGTGTTTGTATACGTTAAGTGTAGAGGAGGAGATGGGGGATGTACTCCGCGGTTTAGGGGAAGATGGGGGATGTACCTCTAAACCGGATAGTGTTGGGAGGAGATAGGGGATGAACTCCGTAGATACAGCTCATATGCTTGTCTAGAGAAGTGAAGATAGCGCTTATATGCTTATCTTTGTGAAGTGTGGATATAGCTTATATGCTTATCTGTGAATGTGGGATATAGTTTTTATACATATCTGTTGAGAGGATGATAGAGCTAATATGCTTATCTGTTGAAAAAGGGAAAATGAAAAGCAACTTGGACTCATAAGTCGTATGACATAAATATATGATTTATGTGAATGTATCAGTGTTGGCCATCTATCAATTGCTAATATTTTAGTCATTGTTCATGGTTGGTTTAGTGTATTTCTACTGGGCTGTGGCTCACCCTATATGGGAATATCATTTTCAGGTACAGGTAGCATGCCACCTCCAAGGACATAGCTTGGGAGGCTAGAGGCGGACATACTTTTGTCGTTTTATTTTTGATGTATTACATGTAAATTCAAGCCAAGGGCTAAATATGTAAATGAGTTAGTACTCTTTTGTTGTAACCAAGTGTTAACTTGGAAAGCTGTAAGCCCGTAGGGCATTTTGCTTTTGTTGTTAACATGTAATACTTTTGTAATGAAACTCTGATGAATGTAAGGTTGTGGGTCTTTTATATATCAATGCATATTTATTTGATGGGTTTAATGTAGTTATTTTGAGGGCGTTACAGGCTAGTATCTATACTATATGTACGGGGAGCAAATATTCCGGCAAGCCCGTACTCCTTTCTTCCGAGCTCCGTCTCTGTCCGATCGCCTGCGAGCAAATAATGGTGAGCTACCCGGCGGTGTGTGGCCGGAAAAATCCCTCCGACGATCAAGTTAGCACACACCTTAGGATAGAGAGAGAGAGAGAGAGAGGTTAGAGTGTAGGAGTTTTCTTACAAAATGTTCGTCGTGCCCCTTATGGGGGGCGCAGACATGCTTATATACCCTCTGCGCCCCATATCCACTCCTAGTCATCTCCTGACACGTGGCTCCGCTATCCCATCTGTCAGCATAAACCTTGCTGATCATCACCTAATCTCAACTGCCTGCCTTCTCAGCTGGAGCGCGGCAGCTGAGCTGCTCTATCCACGGCCGTGCTGTGCTTCATACCCAAGCACTTCACTGGCTAAGCCCAAGGAGGACCGGGCTAGGCGGCATCTCGGCAAAACCTAGCCTGGGGCACCTCCTGTGGTCGGCCTTCTTGCCGATCAAACGATTACCTCGGCTGACCACGCCTTTCCGGTCGCCGGTCACTTAGCTTGGCAGGCTCCATCATCGCCTAATCAAGCAACTCGGTCCAACCGAGCACTTCCGAGCAGCTTCTTTACGGTCTGGGGCGGCACATACTTGGCCCAACTCCTGCCTGATCCAAGTTCTGGCAGCCCATCCCCGGGCGGATCGTCGGTCATCTCGGCCCCATGCACCATTAGGCTCTCAACCTGCTCGGCCGTTACCTCGGCCCAATTCCAGATCATAAATCTCCCTCTCAATTGCCCCTTAATTCCATCCGTAAAAGCGTGACTGGGATTACTCAATTCGACCGGGATAACGTTTCGTCGGTCTTCAAAATGCTGTAGGGCAACCGGGCTAATTAACACTACTGTCTGCAAACTTGCCCGGTTATACTCCTCGGCTGACGTCCTCTTCTTTGAAAGTAGCCCAATTGGCTCCTCGACTCTTCAACCTGTCTCTTCAGTTCTGACATCACCATAAATGGGGACACGTGGCGGGCTGCCATTGGTTCTTGAGCAGCCAACCCGCCGTTTTGCCAGAATTTGAATTTGGGCGGTCTCTCTTCCTCTATAAACATGCCCCTGCCCTCTTCCTTCTATTCTTACTGCCTTTCCTGCTTATCAAGCTTCACAGAGCTCCTGCCCATCCTCTGCCGTTCCTGAACTCGAGCTCCAAGGTGGAAAACGCACTGCCCTAACTTGGTAAGTCCTCAAGCTCCCCTTTTATTGTCATTTTCTTCGATATTTCACACATTAGGGTAGAGAAACACAGCTTTTAGGATTCGGGCACCAAAAACCATCCCAAACCCTCCATTACTCATGGTGTTCTTCATTTTTCCTGAAGAACACTGAAAAACTGGGGCTGACCGGGCTCCTAGTCTTCATTTGATCCAAAAAACCAATCTGACCGAGCAAATAACATGTTTGTCTCAACCCCAGCAGAAACCGAGATAGCAAAAGGAATCGGTCGCTCGACCGGGCTAACATCTGGTCTGCTTGGGCGACCGAACTCCTTAGTTAGCTTAGACGACCGAGGTGGTTTGGCACTCTCAATGACCGAGCTAAAGTCCAGCTCCTTTCGCGCGACCGCGCTCATACTTACACTTGCCATCATTTTCCTGCAGAGTCCAAGGGGACCACTGTCCATTCCTGAGGCTCTCCAGGCCGAGCAACAACCAATTACCACAGTGCCAAACCCCTCAGCCGAGCTATCCTAGGCCGGCCACGAATGGGGAAATTCCGATTTCTCGTAGATACTCTGGCTGCACTGGCTGCATTCAGGGAGGAGTACGGCATCCCGGCCGATGTCCACCTTGAACTTGCAAAAATTGAGACAACGCCTTGGGGCAGGGAGGAATGCCCCTTCACCGTGCTATCCATCGTCGAAGGGGGCCTTCGTTTCCCACTCAATCCATTGATTACCGAGTTCCTGCGCCGAACTGGGCTAGCACCCACCCAAGTGTCCACCAACACATACCGGATAATAAATTGCGTGCACGAGCTAAACAACCGGTTAGGCATAAGCCTAGGTTTAGCCGAGATCCTGCGCCAATACACCCTAGGCCACACCGGCGACGGCCTCGCCTATTATCTCAATCAGACCGGGTAGAGAGAAAATCGTGACCGGCACACCAGACAAGGATCTTCACGACGATGATTTCTTCTGGGTGTCAGGCAATTACGAGACAGCCGAGGTACCGGGCTGGATGATAAGCAAAAACTTTGGCAGCACATGTAAGCCGTTCAAATTACCTCGGTTGATACACTTTCTTCATGTTTCTGTACTTAGTCATTTTCCTTCTTGTTTCTTTTGCAGCAATCCAAGCCTTGCAAGCCAACTATCATTTCCCCAACGTAGAGGCAATCAGGACCGCGCTCCGTTACCGCGACCGAGATTGCAACCAATTGCTCGGCTACAGTCCCACATACAGATACTCCGCTCCCCGCCGGAGTAAAGTTACAGACTTCCTCCGTGCTCCAACACCTCCACCAGACCCATCTCTGCCAGACGTTCCACTCATTCGCTTGACAGAGGAGCAAGAGATGGCCAAATGAAGCAGAATCAAGAACCTGCTCACCGCCACGTCTGCCGAGATACCGAGCGTTGTCACCCGCTCGCCAGCCGCCGGTCAATCCAGCGGCGCCGTGGTTGCTCTTGCCTCTCAAGCGACCGGGCAGTCCAGTCGAGAACCTGCTCCTCATCGTGCTGGTAAAAGAGCTCGCACAGACCCATCTGCCGAGCTTGTCGCCGAGCTGACTACCGAGCATCCATCTGACGCTCTCGTCCCAGTGTCGGCCTGGCGTCCACAGCTGAAACACCGGGGTCAAGACATCCTGGCCACGGCCTCGATCAAGGGCGATAAAGAGCATTTGCTCGCCTTCGATCTTACCAAAGCTCTTCTGCTACCGAGCGATGTGGTCGGCAGCGACCACGTCCTTGACACTCGGTTGATAAAATCATCAGTGAAGTCTATGGCTAGGGTAAGTCAATGTGCCTTTGAAATTTTCACAAGTGTTTGCCCGGTTCTTTCTCTAATCAACTTTACTTTTTGCAGGCCATTCAGAAACAACACCTAGTAATGGAGCGCATCCATAGACTTCGGCAAAAGGCCAATGACACAGTCAGCCAAGTCTAGAGCCTCCAAGTCGAGCTCGGCCGGGCAAAGTCTTCACTTGAGATGGCTAATGCAGACAACAACAGACTGCTCGGTCAGCTGGATGCGGCCGAGAAAAAACGGGATGAGCTCCAAACTGAGCTAAGCGCGCTCAAAAAGTCGCGGAAGAAAGACTGCCGAGCTGCTAACAACGCCGGCTTCAACGAAGCCGAGCAGAGCTATAAGAAACAAGTCTTTGCAACACAAGACATTTACTTCAAAGCTGGCTGGAAGTCTGCCTGCGAGCATCTCGGCCAGGGCTCTGACACCGACGTATTTGCCAATCCTCCTCCTGCTTCGCTACCGGTCTACCTCGTGCCTTATGCAAACGACGTCTTCAGCGCTTTGCAAGCTGAGGCCGAGGAAGGGCTTGAAGAGGGAGATGCCGAGACAGATACAGAGGCAGAGGATGTCGAGGTGTAGGAGCAGCCCGACCTTGACGAGCCCGGTGCCCAAGACAAAAGTCCAACCATCAACCTTGATGTCGCCGAGGACGAATTTACCAATCTCTCCCCCTTAGTTTAGTTTTCTTCTCTTTTGTATTTTTGCTTTCAGCGCTTCTGATGTAACCGGGCTCTGTCCCCACCTTTTGTATTGACTTTCTTATCAATGAAAAACTCAAATTTTGCCAAGTGTTTGCACGGTTGTCATCAATTCCATCTTCAGCAGAACATCTCGGTATAAATCATAGATTGAACAAAACACCTCGTCAACCGGAATTCATAACTCGGTTGAAGTACTTAAGCAGAACAAAACAGCAAATTCATAAATCGAAATAACCATCTCGGTTGGTAATAACAAAGTTGAACAAATCACCAACTCTTCCAACCGGGATAAATCATCTCGGTTGGGAATCCTAAGTTGGACAAAACACCAACTCTTCCAACCGGAATAAATCATCTCAGTTGGGAATTCAGAGTTGGACAAAACACCAACTCTTCCAACCGGAGTAAATCATCTCGGTTGGGATTCCAAAGTTGGACAAAACACCAACTCTTCCAATCGGAATAAATCATCTCGGTTAGGAATTCGAAGTTGGACAAAACACCAACTCTTCCAACCGGAGTAAATCATCTCGGTTGGGATTTCGAAGTTAGACAAAACACCAACTCTTCCAACCGGAGTAAATCATCTCGGTTGGGATTCCTAAGTTGGACAAAACACCAACTCTTCCAACCGGAATAAATCATCTCGGTTTTATATATTAAAACAACAGTCCAAGTGCTAAAGCAAAATTACTTCTATATATTGACAAAAAGAATTACATTCTGCAGTGCAAGCCAAAAAATTCCTTTGCACAAGAAAAGAAAGCAAAATCTTAGAAATAATACAGTTTCAGGTTGGCCGCATTCCATGGCCGGGGTATTGCTCTTCCCTCTAGATCCTCCAAGTGGTAAGCCCCCTTGCCCGCCAGACCGGTGATCTTGTAGGGTCCTTCCCAATTTGCCCCTAGTTTGCCTTCACCTGGCACCAGGGTGTTGCCCATAACCTTCCTCAAAACCCAATCACCAACTTTGAACGGTCTGGGGTGCACTGTCTTGTTGTATTTCTTTGAGAGCTCTTGTTGGTAGGCGGCCACATGGATGAGAGCCTTCTCCCGACGCTCTTCCACTAGGTCCAGCTCCAAGGTAATAGCCTCGGCATTCAGTTCGGGCTCAAAACTCTCGTTTCTTAGGGTGGGCTTGCCAACTTCCAAAGGTATGACCGCCTCCATGCCATAAGCCAAAGCAAATGGAGTTTCTCCAGTAGATCGCCGCGGGGTTGTTCGGTATGCCCAAAGGACGCTGGGTAACTCCTCAGCCCATTTTCCCTTTGCCTTCTCCAGCCGTTTCTTCAACCCATCCAGAATAGTCTTGTTTGATGCCTCGGCATGACCATTGGACTGCGGGTAAGCCGGAGTGGAGTTGTCAATCTTCAAATCTTCACAAAATCCTCTGAATAGGCGACCGTCAAATTGGGTGCCGTTGTCAGAGATCAAGATCTTGGAGACGCCAAACCGCGTGACCACGTTCTGCCAGACAAACCGCTTCACGTCTTTCTCTTTAATTGTTGCCAAGGGCTCAGCTTCAACCCATTTCGTGAAGTAATTTGTGGCCGCAATGAAGAATTTCCGGTTGCCCGGTGCTGTTGGCAGTGGCCCCACTATATCTAGCCCCCACATGGCGAAGGGCCAAGGATTGGTGAGGGGAAGAAGTTCCCTAGCAGGCTAATGGATCTGATGGGCGAATTTCTGGCATTTTTCACACTTGCGGACGTACTTTTATGAGTCGGCCTGCATGCACGGCCACCAGTATCCCTGCGAAATAGCTCGGTAGGCCAAGGACCTGCCCCCTATGTGGCTGCCACAAATGCCTTCGTGAATTTCGTACAAGAAGGACTCCACACTACTCGGGTGCACGCACTTTAGATAAGGACCGGTGAAGGACTTTTTATACAACGCACCAGATGGAGAGAGCCAAAATCGCTCTGACTTCACCTGGACTTTGTGTGCTTCTTTCTTGTCAGTTGGTAGAGTCCGGTCTCTGAGGAATAAGATCAAGGGGTCCATCCAGGAAGGACCTAGCGCGGCGCAGAGTACATCCGTCTGCTCGGCATCTTCAATGCTTGGCCGTGGAAAAAAGTCAATTAACAGGGGGTTTGGAGACGTACTATCTACCATAGAAGCGAGGCCGGCCAGCTCATCAGCTCGACTGTTTTCTTCACGGCCAATCTGTTGGACCCTGATTGCCTGAAACTACTTGATGTGTTCCCTGACCAGAGCTTGGTACTTCGCCATTCTGTCATCCTTTGCTTCGTAAATCCCAGAGACTTGGTTAACCATAATCTGGGAATCACTGTACACCAGTAGCTCGGCAGCCTTCATTTGAATAGCGCTCTTGAGCCCGGCGAGAAGGGCCTTGTACTCAGCCTCGTTGTTAGATGCTGGGAAGCCAAGCGTGATAGAATGTTCAATGGTTAGGCCATCCGGGGAGATAAGAACGATGCCTAGGCCGGCACCGTGGCGGTTGGATGCTCCATCAACAAAAAGCTTCCACATTTCCCCCACAAAAAGCTTCCAGCAGTCTGATGGGTCCTGAGAGTTGCGAAGGGCAATGGGATCACGGTTTCTCAGCATTCTGGGTTCAAGTTCCGTGTTGATTGGTTCCACTCCAGCTCCCCTTGGTGATTCGGCATCGGACTCTGCAAGTCGGTCTGTAATGCTCAAGTCCGTAGGCGAATCATCAGGTTGCGGTGCTATGTCGGCCGCAGGTTCTGAGCTGTGTGGTTCCATTTCTTCCCCCCTTGGTGATGCGGGACCGGTCGGAGCAGATGGGTCGGTGATACTCAACTCCGTCATTGCATCACCGGGTGGTAAAACCGTGCAAACTGAGGGAGCTTCAATGGTGCGCGCAAACTCCGCGTCGCTACCTCCACCAACTGGTTGTATCCCGGATGGTCTTGCGTGCATCTTATCATCTGCCACGGTAATATCGACCGGGCATACCGGATGAGTGCCAGGTGAGAACTCGGCGACGAAATCTGCCAAAGTCTGGGCTTTGATAGCAGTGCGCGGCTAGAACTTCACATCAAACTGTCCCAACTCGACCGGCCACTTAAGAACTCGGCCTGAAAAGTCCGCCCGTTCAAACAAGGCCTTGAGGGGAAGCTCGGTCAGTACGACGATGGTATGGGCGTGAAAATAATGCGCCAACTTCCTTGAAGCCATCATCAATGCCAGCGCAAGCTTTTCCAGCGGCAAATATCTCATCTCAGCTGATAGCAAGGTCTTGCTAACATAAAAAATTGGGAGGTGCTTGATTCCTTCAGCGCGGATTAGCACCGCACTGACTGCGTGCTGGGAGACGGCAAGGTAAAGGTAGAGTTCCTCACCCGGCTTTGGTGTAACCAACATCGGCGGAGAAGACAGATATTCCTTGAGCTCGGCCAAAGCTCGGTCACACTCTTCGTCCCACGAGAACTTTGACTTCAATGCTTGAAAGAAAGGGCGGCAGCGATCTGATGACCGGCTTATAAACCGATTAAGCGCGGCGGCCATCCCAGCCAGATGCTGCACGTCCTTAGCCGAGCTGGGCTGCTTCAACTCTTGCACGGCTCTGATCTGAGTAGGGTCTGCTTCGATGCCTCGGTTCATGACTAAGAACCCCAAAAATTTCCCGGATCCCACGCCAAAGGCACACTTTGACGCATTCAAGCGCAGCTTGTGCTTCTTTAGGATGGCAAACATCTCGGCTAAGTCGGACAAATGGTTTGCCTCATGTCGGCTCTTCGCCACCATATCATCGATGTAAGCCTCCATTATCCGGCCAAGTAAAGGCGCAAACATTTTGGTCACCATCCTCTGAAAGGTTGCCCCGGCATTCTTTAAACCAAAAGGCATGACTCGGTAGCAGAAGAGTCCCCTTGGAGTCGTAAAAGAGGTGATCTCTCGGTCAGGCCCATGCATGGCGATCTGATGGTAGCTGCGGTAGGCATCCAAGAAACTGAGCCTATTATGTCCAGCCGTCATGTCCACAAGCTGGTCAATTCGCGGCAAAGGGAAGCTATCTTTGGGACAAGCTCGGTTGACTGTCTTATAGTCGACACAAACTTGCCACTTTCCATTCTTCTTGGGCACCACTACTGTGTTGGAAATCCACCGAGGGTAGTGCACTTCCTGAATTGCTCGTGCCTCAAGCAGGTTCTTCACCTCTTCTGCAACTACCTCGGCGTGATGCAGTGCCGATCTCCTTGTTCGCTGGATAACTGGCTTTGCTCCAGGAAAAACATTGAGATGATGGCAGATAAAACTTGGATCGAGGCCAGGCATGTCGTAAGGCGACCACGCGAAGACTTCGATGTTGGCCATCAAAAACTCAACCATCTCGGTCCTCTCTATGGCCGTGAGACTTGAGCCGAGCAAGAAGAACTTGTCCGGCTGTTCTGTATCAATTCGCACCTCAACCAATTCCTTAACGGCCTTGTCTTCGGCCTTTGTGCCCACATCATCCAGGACACCCTGGTCCTCCGGGCCCCCGATCATTTGAACGAATCCTTTGGCAGCCCGGCTCCCGTTGATCGCCACGAAGCACTGCTTGGACATGACCTGATCGCCCCAAATCTCCTCGATTGCCCCCATAGCCGAGGGGAACCTCATGACCTGGTGGTAGGTCGACGCTACAGCTTGCATAGCGTGAAGTCATCCCCTTCCAAGGATAAGGTTGTACGTCGAAGGCACTTGTAGCACCCAAAACTCTACTTGCTTGACCACGGATCCCGCTTTGACCGGCAGGATAATCTTTCCCAGGGCCACTCCGGCTGCGAGTTGAAACCAACCAGTGGCGAAGTTGCCGGAGCCACGTCTGTCTCCCGGAGTTTGAGCTGCTTGAACGCATCATAATACATGATCTCGACCGACCTTCCCTGATCGATCAAGATCCGTTTAACATCAAATTCCTTGACGCGTAGTGTTACTACTAGGGCATCGTTGTGCGGCGTCTGGATACGCTCTAGATCCTTTGAGGTGAAACTAATCACGTCTTTTTCTTCAGTCTTCCACCTTTTGATGGCAGGCTGTACCGACAAAACTTCCCTCATATGTTCAGTCTTTTTTATCATGCCCCGGAGTTCACAAACACGCTCTGGTTCCACGATGCCGTGGATGACATTAATAACTCCCTATGGTGGTGCGTCTCGGTCATCCTGTCCCCTGGGATCGACTGAAGCCTGATTCGGCTTCACGCTGCCATCAATGTAAAGGTCTAGGTGCCCGGCCGCGACCAGCTCTTCTAAATGTTGCCTTAAAGGCAAACAATCCTCAGTCTGGTGGCCTCGCTCCCGATGAAACGTACAACGATACCGCGGATTGTAGCCCTTTTGTCCATCGCCCAACTTAGCAGGAAACCGGACATACTCCTCATCTCGGATTTCACTAAGTATGCGATAGATTGGAATCTTGAAAACCGTGGTTATGCCAGTCCTTGCCTTCAACCTTCTGTTTGCGTCCGCTACGTTATCTCGGGGGTAGTCATCCCGGTCATTCCGACGCCCTCTACCCCGATTTTTGCGATTCGAGCCACGGTCCGATTCCTCTGCTCAGTCACTTGAGCGGTTGGACTCTTGCCCAACTGCGTGCACTTTGCCTGTTGTCTTCTTGTCTGTTGCTACCGGAGTTGCCTTCACGGTAGAAGCTGACGCGTCATCCTCTACTCGGATATGCTCATTGATGCGCTGCATGAGCTGGCCCATGGAGGTCGGTTGGTACATGGTCAGCGTGTCCCGCAATCTATGGCCGACCGGGAGACCACGCTTATATTGCGTGATTGCGAGGTTAACTAGGCAATCCAAGATCTCGTTGAAGGTTTCCCAGTACCTTGAGTTGTATACCTTCAGTGTGTCGCTTGGTTCCATCTTGACACTAAGTAAATGATCAACTTCTTTTGGTGTTTTTGTGTTGGTTTTGAAGCGCGTCACAAAGGCTTCGGCCAACTGATGCCACTGTTGTATGCTCCCTTCCGGCAACCTCTCGAACCACTTCAAGGCCAGCTCACCTAAACTCGACGGGAAGATCAGGCACATAAGTCCATCATTTCGCCTATGTCCGGCCATAACCTGTCGGAAGTGGCTCACATGCATGTAAGGATCGATTTTTCCGTCGTAGAGTGTGAACTTAGGCTGGTGGAAGCCTGCCGGAAGCGGTGTTGTTTCTATTTCCAGGGAAAAAGGGGTTGCACTCAGCCTGGCCAAGTCCGTATCTTCAAAGAGTGGCACTGCTTGGCGGGGTGGAGGCATTCCGACCTCCTCGCTGGCGTGAACCTCGTAGGATAGCCGCTGGAAAGCCGGTATTCTCTGAGCTTCGCGCCGGCGAGCCAGCTCCTTTAAGACCGCCCGTAAATCCTCTGAATAAGCGGAGTAAGAGTACCTCGACGTCATCACCGGACGTGAGGGTTTGTAGGTGCTGTCTTGTGCGCTAGACTTTTCTGCATGCGCGTCGGAATCACCAGCCTGGTAACTTCTGGTAATAGATATGGACTGAGTACGTCGCTGACTCTGACCGCCTGAATGGCGGGATGGGGTGCGCTCACTGTGGTCTCCCACTCCAGCTACACCTTTCCCTTTGACATGCCGCTTCAGATCCTCCATCTCCGCCGCCATTCACCGGATGACAGCGTCTTGGTCCCTCAACTTATTTTCCAGACGTCTGGCGTGTGAGTCTCTCCTCCGCCGGTGACCGTCTGGACTCCGTGAATGACCATGACTTCTTCCGCGCTTATCCCGCATGTCTCCTGACTGTCCTCCGGTGGGCGTCCCCAAGTCCGCCATTGGATGGATGGCAGGAGGACCTTCTCTCCTTCGGGTGAACTCCGGGGTGGCTCCGTCTATGGCAGACAACAGAAACTCGTCGTTGTTCGCCATGGACGGCGATCAGATGAACCTGGAAGACAAGGTTTTGTCTGTCAAGCTTCCCACAGACGGCGCCAATTGTACGGGGAGAAAATATTTCGACAAGCCCGTACTCCTTTCTTCCGAGCTCCGTCTCTGTCCGATCGCCTGGGAGCAAATAATGGTGAGCTACCCGGCGGTGTGTGGCCGAAAAAATCCCTCCGACGATCAAGTTAGCACACACCTTAGGATAGAGAGAGAGAGAGAGGTTAGAGTGTAGGAGTTTTCTTACAAAATGTTCGTCGTGCCCCGTATGGAGGGCGCAAACATGCTTATATACCCTCTCCGCCCCATATCCACTCCCAGTCATCTCCTGACACGTGGCTCCGCTATCCCATATGTCAGCATAAACCTTGCTGATCATCACCTAATCTCAACTGCCTGCCTTCTCAGCTGGAGCTCGGCAGCCGAGCTGCTCTATCCACGGCCGTGCTGTGCTTCATACCCAAGCACTTCACTGGCTAAGCCCAAGGAGGACCGGGCTAGGCGGCATCTCGGCAAAGCCTAGCCCGGGGCACCTCCTGTGGTCAGCCTTCCTGCCGATCAAACGATTACCTCGGCTGACCACGCCTTTCTGGTCGCCGGTCACTCAGCTTGGCAGGGTCCATCATCGCCTAATCAAGCAGCTCGGTCCAACCGAGCACTTCTGAGCAGCTTCTTTACGATCTGGGGCGGCACATACTTGGCCCAACTCTTGCCCGGCCCAAGTTCTGGCAGCCCATCCCCGGGCGGATCGCCGGTCATCTCGGCCCCATGCACCATTAGGCTCTCAACCTGCTCGGCCGTTACCTCGGCCCAATTCCAGATCATAAATCTCCCTCTCATTATATATTAAGCAAAAGGGGGTTTTTAACCCCAAGCCTTGTGGGAGCTCCAATCTCCCAATCTAAATTTTCTGATTTTTTGATTAAAAAAAAAAAAAAACCTTAGCATTTGTTAACTTCTCTCAACCCCAAGTCTTACCCTCATAATAACACTTTAATGTATTAAGAACAATCATAAAAAAAATTCTTTGAAATCCAACATATATGAATTCATTGAAAAGTCTCAACACATATGATTATTATCCCTCATAATAATACTTTAATGCATTAAGAACAAGCATAAAAAAAATTTCTTGAAAAGTCCAACACGTATGATTATTATCAAAATATTAAATTTTAGTATAATATAATAAAAAAAAGAAGACATTTAATTCCTTGAAAAGTTCAACACATATGATTATTATCAAAATATTAAACTTTAATATAATATAAAATAGGAAAAAAAGAATACATTTAAAAAAAAGACATTTAAAAATCACAATTCACATATATAGATAATTGTAAATATATTAAGGAAAAAATGGGGTTTCTAAATCCCAAGCCTTGTGGGAGCCCCAATCTCCTAATCTTAATTTTCTAAATTTCTGATTTAAAAAAAAAACTTCAGTATTTATTGATTTGGTCAAAATCCCCTGATAAGTATTTATTAATTTTTTCCAATCCACATGCCTGCATTTATTGATTTGGTCAAAATCCCTGATTAGCATTTAAAATCCCCTTATACAAATAATTATAGATACAGTCCGTGCATAGTTACTGCAGTAGCTTTCTTAATTTCTCCTGTACAGTATGGTTAGTGATAAGATTGTTAAATTATTTTTATAAAAAATCTTAAAAAACATAATTTATATATTAAAAAAAATTAAAACAAATATAAATATCTATAATTATCCCGTGCATAGCACGGGTGATAGGCTAGTCTATACTATATATTAAGCAAAAGGGGGTTTTTAACTCACAGGCCTTGTGAGAGCTCCAATATCCCAATCCTCATTTTCTAATTTTTTGATTTAAAATAAATAAATAACCTCAGCATTTATTGACTTCTTTCATAGTTATTGCAGCCCCATTTTCAACTTCCTCCATACATTGATTAGTGATGGGATTGTTAAACTATTTTTATAAAAAATGAAAAAAAATAATTTGTATATTAAAAAAATATCTAAAGCAAATATAAATATCTATCTCATTCTAAAATTATTGATTTTTCAATTTATAAAATAGATAACAAAAATAATATTGATTTTTCAATTGGCTGACTTATTTATTTAATTATTTTAGAAATAATAATGGAAAGATAACAAAAATATTTCATAATCTCTCTATCATAATCTCTCTCATCAATTTTCAAAAAACAAAAAATAAATAAATTAAAACTTGCATTTTTTTTCTCTCATCCAAAAAATCAGATAATATTTTTTATGAAAGTTGTGGGTATTTGTCTATATCTTATATATTATATTATAACACACACAAAAAAAAAAAAAAAACATACAAACAAATAAAATTAATAAATTAGATTTTTATTTATTCAGTTAAAATATTTCTTTTGCCTCTCAATATCCAATTTTAAATTTTAAAAATCTATAAAGTTTATCTAAACAAATCTGATTTAAAAATATCTCCGACTATCATACTTTACATCAATAAAACTCACGTATCTATCACATATTTAACTCGCATAATAATTTATCTAAATAATAATAATTAAAACAAATAGAAACATAGATAAATTAAATTTAAAAAATAAAAATAAAAACCAACAACTCCATCTAAAACAAATTGAAAAAAAAAATAGAAACCACAAAAAATAAAGAAGATAAGAATTTAGATATGAATCTCAAAAAGATATAACAATATCTAAATTTGAATTATGATTTAATAATATAATTATCTATTTTTTTGATGTATATCTATCAAAATTTTTAATCACTTAATAGAACAAATTAATCAATGTTCTAAAATTATTGATTTTTCAATTTACAAAATAGATTTTTTTTAAAAAACAATTGACTGATTTATTTATTTAATTATTTTAGAAGTAATAATTATCCTTTTAATTTATGAATTTCAAATGGAAAGATAACAAAAATATTTCATAATCTTTCCATCCTAATCTCTCTCACCGATTTTCAAAAAAAATATTAAAACTTGCCTGCCTTCTCTTTTCCCCAAAAAATCAGATAATATTTTTCATAAAAGTTGTAAATATCTATCTATATCTTATATATTATACTATAACATAACAAAAAAAAAAACTAAAAATCAAATATACAAACAGATAAAATTAATAAATTTGATTTTTATTTATTCAATTAAAATCTTTCTTTTGTATCTCAATATCCGATTTTAAATTTTAAAAATCATTAAAGTTTATCTAAACAAATCTAATTTGAAAATATCTCCCACCATCGTACTTTAAATCAATAAAACCCTCATGTCTATCACATATCTAACTCGCATCATAACTTACCTAAATAATAATAATTAAAAACAAATAAAAACCATAGATAAATTAAATTGGGGAAAAAAATAAATAGAAACTCACAACTCCATCTTAAATGAATTTAAAAAAAAAATACACACACACACACACAAATAATATTTTAAAAAAAGAGATAAGAATTTAGATATGGTTCTCAAAAAAATATGACAATATCTAAATTTGAATTATGATTTAGTAATATAATTATCTATTTTTCTTATGTATATCTACCAAAATTTTAAATCACTAAATGAGGCAAATTTATCAATTTTTAAGTCTTTTTTAAAGAATAATTTGATTAGTCATCCCAACTCCTAGACTTTGCGAGCACTGGCGGATGAGCTAACAAATTGGGTTAGGTGAGCTCTAAGTTGTTGGAGGTAACATTTTCTCATTCCATAAATTTATTTGTTTTTTAATTTTTTTTTTCATGTGTGATTCTCTTTCTTTGCTGTTAGTTTGGTTTTGGTTTCGATTTTGGTTTGGTTTCAGTTTTATTGAGATTTATGTGTTTGTTTACAGGTTTGTATGGTGGAGAAGAATTATTAGTAATTATGGTTGCAATCAAAGTATCTATGTCCGTTTGGTGCTAAGGATTTTGATCGGATTTTGTTTTCTTCAATGAAGACCATAAAATTAAAGTAAAAAAAATGGATATCAAAATTTTTTTATTTTTTATTCTCATTTTATTTTATAAAAAATGTGAAAATTTATTGAGAATTGAAGATGTTACCATAACATTAGGTAAATTTAAAACTTTTAAATATTATTGTGTTATTTATTTTTATCCTCTTTCTATCCCATTATACAATTACAACTATTTGTTAGTTTATTAATTATAATTCAATTAATTGAAAATGAAAACTTAATATAACTTTTCATATATATCATAGTTAATTTGTTATAGTTATAGTTGTATATAATAGCATAATATATAGGGATAACCTCTAAATGTAATTTCTATTTTTTTATGTGATTAAATAGTCCATCTTAAATAATATATAGAAGAGTTAGATGACTTCTTTCATCTCTAAAAAACCCAATCTATTTTTTTTTTAATTTTTAAATTGAAACATTAATTGTTTATGTTCATAAAACAAAACCGATAAACACATATCCAAAAACTACACATTTTTTTTTTAAATATGTAGGATATTTATAAATAGAAAATGTTTGACACGTCAAATTTTTTTTCATAATCTGACTTATAATGATGTAGTCATGAGTGTCAATTTTTATACAAATATGAGAAGATAATTAATTAAATTATACATTTCAACCAACCACATACTCAATTTTTGACTATTTCAAAATGTTATTTTACTATAATTCCAATTAAGAGAATCTTTAACATTTAATATTTTTTTAATCAAATTATAATTTGATAAAAATTTAAAAAAATGAAAATTCAGTTGTTTTTTCCATCAAAATTGGTGAAAAGGGAAAAAAAATAGGGATGAGAATGAAATTCTTTTAAAAATTGATAAAAATTTAATGAAAAAGTTAAAGTAATTCATGTAAAATCAAAAATTTTATTCAAATTTAAAATCAAATTAGATAAAAAAAAATGATGAAAGTTTGAAAATATTTTGAAACCTTCTTATTCTTAAAAACTAGAAATTCATATGTGTATCATATTCATATTGTATTTTTAGTTATGAAATTGAAATCAAAAGAAATGTAATTTAAATTATTGAATTAATAATAGAAACATCATATTAATTATTGTTAAATATCATTTCAGTTCATATTTAATAATAAAATTGTATATTTGTCTTACATATAACTTTTAAATTTGCATATTTTCATAACAAGAAGAGGTATGTCATAACTCATTTAATCTTATTTAATCAGATTTAATTTTTTTTTAATACAAATTATCAAAATTGCACTAATTAGACTTATATATATATTTTTATTTTTTTTAAACTAATAATTTAAAAAGTTATAAACATAAAAATTAACTTATAAATCTATACTCTATATTAAGCAAAAAGGGATTTTTAACCCCAAGCCTTGTGGGAGCTCCAATTTTCCAATCTAAATTTCCTGATTTTTTTATTTAAAAAAAAAAATCTTAGCATTTATTAACTTCTCCCAATTTCCAAGTCTTACCATCATAATAACACTTTAATGCATTAAGTACAAGCATAAAAAAAAATTCTTTGAAATCCAACACATATGAATTCCTTAAAAAGTCCCAACACATATGATTATTATCCCTCATAATAACACTTTAAAAAAAAAATCTTAGCATTTATTAACTTCTCCCAACTCCCAAGTCTTACCATCATAATAACACTTTAATGCATTAAGAACAAGTATAAAAAAAATTCTTTGAAATCCAACACATGAATTCCTTGAAAAGTCCCAACACATATGATTATTATCCCTCATAATAACATTTTAATGCATTAAGAACAAGCATAAAAAAAATTTCTTGAAAAGTCCAACACATATGATTATTATAAAAATATTAAACTTTAATATAATATAATAATAAAAAAAGACATTTAATTCCTTGAAAAGTCCAACACATATGATTATTATCAAAATATTAAACTTTAATATAATATAAAAAAGGAAAAAAAAACATTTAAAAAAAATTAAAAATTAAAAATCACAATTCACATATATAAACAATTGTAAACACAGTCCGTGCATAACACGGGTGATATGCTATTATATAAGGAAAAAGGGGTTTCTAACCCACAAGCTTTGTGGGAGCTCCAATATCCCAATCTTAATTTTTTAATTTTTTGATTTAAAAAAAAAAATCTCAACATTTATTGATTTCTCCCAACTCACAAGCCTTTTTGACTTCTCTCATAATTATTGTAACACTCTTTTCAGCTTTTCTCATACACTATGTTAGTGATGAGATTATTAAATTGTTTTTATAAAAAATAAAAAAAAAATTGAATATTAAAAAAATTATCTAAAACAAATATAAATATCTATATCTATCTATCTATCTATCTATCTATCTATCTATCTATCTATCTATCTATCTATATTATATAAGGAAAATGGAGTTTCTAATGAGCAGCCTTCTAAGAACTTTGAACTTTCATTCTAAAATTATTGATTTTTTAATTTATAAAATAGATTAAAAAAACCTATTGGGTGATTTATTTATTTAATTATTTTAGAAATAATAATTATTCATTAATTCATGTATTTCAAATGGGAAGATAAAAAAAATATTTCATAATCTCTCTATCATAATCTCTCTCACCAATTTTCAAAAAAAAAAAAAAAAATTAAAACTTGCATTCCTTTTCTCTCATCCAAAAAATCAGATAATATTTTTCATGAAAGTTGTAGGTATCTATCTATATTTTATATAGGGAGCTTTTTTGATAAATCCACTTTCTAAGAGCTTTATTCCATCCAACTCATATTCTTTTTGACTATTCCATTAGGTCCTATTTGAGATAAAAAGACCAAAATACCCTTTTCATCTACTTATGTTTCATTTAGTTCACATTATTTTCTTATGTTTCAATAAGTCCTATGGGTGACATAATTACCAAAATACCCCTAATGTGAATGTTCACACCGTCAATGTGAATATTCATATCGTCAATGTGTAGGGGCCCGGCCTATGTCGATCCTCATGGGTGCCCGGAAAAATTCGAGTTGGGCCAGGGCGGGCCCGGCCCGTTGACAATGTGAATATTCACATTGACATGTTAACATTCACATTAATAAGAGTGTAAAATTGGCCCGCGTCCCGTGACGGCTCGAAAACCGCTCGCGGCCCATGGGCGGCCCGGGGTGGGCCCGGTCCGGCCCATTGACAATGTGAATATTCACATTGACATGTTAACATTCACATTGATAAGAGTACAAAATTGGCCTACAGCCCATGGACGGCCAAAAGCCCGCCCACGGGCCAGGGCGGACCCGGCCCGGCCCGTTGACAATGTGAATATTCATATTGACATGTTAACATTCACATTGATAGGAGTGTAAAATTAGCCTGCGCCTTGTGACTACTCGAAACCCGCCCACGGCCCGTGGGCGGCCCGGGGCGAGCCCGGCCCTGCCTGTTGACAATGTGAATATTCACATTGACATGTTAACATTCACATTGATAAGAGTATAAAATTGGCCAGCGGCCCATGGCGGGCCCGACCCGGCCCGTTGACAATGTGAATATTCACATTGACATGTTAACATTCACATTGATAAGAGTGTAAAATTGGCCCGCAACCCGTGGGCGGCCCGAAGCCCGACCGCAGCCCGAGGCGGGCTTGGCCCGACCCGTGACAATGTGAATATTCACATTGACATGTTAACATTAACATTGATAGGAGTGTAAAATTTGCCCGCTGCCCGAAGCTTGCCTGCGGCCCGCGGTAGGCCTGGCCCGGCCCATTGATAATATGAATATTCACATTGACATGTTAACATGCACATTGATAGGAATGTAGAATTGGCCCGCGACCCGTGGGCTGCCGCCCGAAGCCCGTCCACGACCCGGGGTAGGCTTGTTTGGGTCCGGGCCCGAGCATGTCCGAGACCCTAGGCTAGGGCCTAGGCCATCACTTTGAAGCCTGCCCTGGCCCATCAGCCCGCTTAAGGCCCATTCAAGGCTCGGTCTGAGGCCCAACCCGCTCGAGGCGCAATATCTTTTTTTGTGGAAAATAATAAAATTTTGATAGAAAAAATTAAAAAGAATTAAAAAAAATGGCCAGGCCTGCCCAAGCCCGACCTAAGCTCGAGGCTAGGCCCGGGCCCACCAACCTGACCTGAGACTCGATCCATCGGCCCGTCCAAAGCCCGAATACCCTTATGCCAGGGCTAGGGCCTGGGCCTAATTTTTTGGCCCGTGGGCCGGGCTGGGCCAACTCGGATTTTTTCGGACACCCATGAGGCTCGATATGGGCCGGCCCGGGCCTCTACGCATTGATGATATGAGCATTCACATGGACGATGTGAACATTCACATTATGGGTATTTTGGTAATTATGTCTCCCATAGGACTTATTAAAACATAAGAAAATAATGTGGACTGAATAGAATATAAGTAGATGAAAATTGTATTTTGGTCTTCTTACCTCAAATAGGACTTAATGGAATAGTCAAAAAGAACATAGGCTGCCCGAAGCTCGCCCGTGGCTCGGGAAAAGCTCGTTTGGGTCCAGGCTCGAGCCTAGTTCGAGACCCTAGGCTAGGGCCTGAGCCATCACTTTGAAGCCCGGCCTGGCCTATCGGCCCGGTTAAGGCCCATTCAAGACTCGGTTCGAGGCCCGGCTCACGCCGAGGCCTAGTGTCTTTTTTTGTGGAAAATAATAAAATTTTGGTAGAAAAAATTAAAAAGAATTAAAAAAAAATGGCCAGGCCCGCCCAAGCCCGACCCAAGCCTGAGGCTAGGCCCAAGCCTGAGGCTAGGCCCAAGCCTATCGGCCCGACCCAAGGGTCGACCCACCGGCTCGGGCTTGGACCCAAACGAGCCTGCCCTGGGCCGTGGGCAGGCTTCGGGCAGCCCACGAGCCGTGGGCCAATTCTACATTCCTATCAATGTGCATGTTAACATGTCAATTAGGAATGGCAACGGGACGGGGCGGGGCCGGGGATCACCCTCCCCGTCCCCGATAGCCCAAACTTCCCCATCCCCGGTCCCGATCCCCGATGGGGAACCAATCACAGTCCCCATCCCCGTCCCCAACGGGGATCGGGTTTCCCCGACCCTGAAATTCCCCGATCTCATCAACAGATCAAAAAACAACATCACCAACATCAGATCAAAAAATCAATAACAGATAAAAAAAAAAATAACAGATTTGTTTTGTTATGGTATTTCATACAAACCCTCTACACAAAAAAAAATCGTTCAAAAAAAATAAAAAAATTCACATAGATCTGTTACAGAGATCTGTATTCGTTCAAAAAAAAAAATTGCATACACAAACAGATCTGTATTCGTTCAAAAAAAATTAAAAAAAAAATTGTATACATACATACGCATACAAACCCTATACACATGTTAATGGTATTTCCAAACCCTCTACACAAAACCAAACCCTAGGGCATGAGGCTGAGGTTTGGCTTGGTTAATGGTATTTCATACAAACCCTCTGCACAAAATTTGTTTCAAAACAAGATCTGTGTTGGTGGAGGACGATCGGGGGAGGAGGACGACGGATGAGGACGATCGGCGGAGGAGCACGATGAAGGAGGACGATCGACGGAGGAAGACGACAGAGGAGGACGATCGGCGTCGGAGGAGGACAAACGGCGGAGGAGGACGATGAAGGAGGCAATCGGCGTCACGGAGAGGTGCGAGAGTGAGAGTAGAAGAGAGAGAGAGAGAGAGAGAGAGAGAGAGAGAGAGGGGAGAGAGAGAGAGATGAAGATAAAAGGGAGGAGAAGAGGCTGCGGTTTGGTTCAACCAAACCAAACCCTATATATGTTATTTATATATATATATATATATATAAGGGCAAAACAGTAATTTTATATCGGGGAAAACGGGGCGGGGATCGAGGCGGGGCTAAAACATGTATCCCCGTCCCCGGCCCGTATATCATCGGGGATTTAATTTTTAATACCACCCCCGGCCCGTCGGGGGTATTTTTTGGGGAATCACCACTCAATTCGGGGTCGGGGGATCGGGTCCCTGTCGGGCCGAGTTCCAATTGCCATCTCTAATGTCAATGTGAATATTCACATTGTCAACGGGCCGGGCCAGGCCTACCCCGGGCCTCGGGCAAACTTCGGGCAGCGGGCAAATTTTACACTCCTATCAATGTTAATGTTAACATGTCAATGTGAATATTCACAATGTCACGGGTCGGGTTGCGGTCGGGCTTCGGGCCGCCCACGGGCTGTGGGCCAATTTTACACTCTTATTAATGTGAATGTTAACATGTCAATGTGAATATTCACATTGTAAACGGGCCGAGCCGGGCCTACCCCGGGCCTCGGGCAAGCTTCGGGCAGCGGGAAAATTTTACACTCCTATCAATGTTAATGTTAGCATGTCAATGTGAATATTCACAATGTCACGGGTCGGGCTGCGGTCGGGCTTCGGGCTGCCCATGGGCTGTGGGCCAATTTTACACTCTTATCAATGTGAATGTTAACATGTCAATGTGAATATTCACATTGTCAACGGGCCGGGTCGGGCCCGCCCTGGGCCGCTGGCCAATTTTATACTCTTCTCAATGTGAATGTTAACATGTCAATATGAATATTCGCATTGTTAACAGGCTGGGCCGGGCCCGCCTCGGGCCGCCCACTGGCCGTGGGCAGGTTTTGGGCAGCCACGGGGCGTGGGCTAATTTTACACTCCTATCAATGTGAATGTTAACATGTCAATGTGAATATTCATATTGTCAACGGGCCGGGCTGGGCCCTCCCCGAGCGGCGAGGGGGGCTTTTGGCCGCCCATGGGCCGCGGGCCAATTTTATACTCTTATTAACGTGAATGTTAACATGTCAATGTGAATATTCACATTGACAACGGGCCGGACTGGGCCCACCCCGGGCTGCCCATGGGCCGCCGGTGGGTTTGGCGCCGCCACAGGACGCGGGCCAATTTTATACTCCTATTAATGTTAATGTTAACATGTCAATGTGAATATTCACATTGTCAACAGGCCATGTCATGACGCAAACCCGCCCCCGTGGGTTAAGGACATAACCGGCCAGTAATCATGAGATTACCTACGGCCTCAAACCAAAACAAATGTATTTTAACAGAGTTAATGGGGGCAAAACAGAAGCAGTTCAAAACTTTGTCCATAGAGTTGTGCTTACAAGGCACATCCAAATAACCAAACATATATACATTAATAACTCACAACAGAAATACAGTAGCATAAGTTCTGTACAAACAGGATCATCCAAAAACTAAGTCAACCCATGAAAACTATATACAGACATATGCAAAGTCCTCGCCAACATGACAAAAATAACATAGCATAGCAGAAAGGCGAAGACGAGTCTCGTGCGTGAGAC
Organism: Camellia sinensis; assembly: GCF_055761805.1. Taxonomy (NCBI): domain Eukaryota; kingdom Viridiplantae; phylum Streptophyta; class Magnoliopsida; order Ericales; family Theaceae; genus Camellia; species Camellia sinensis. Next base: position 100,993,617 of record NC_138973.1, on the reverse strand, counting down.
ACTAGGGCTGACTCTCCAAAACTCGGTTGTTCCTGTAGCAACCCTCACCTTACTCTTGTCATACTTGCATACATTCATGCATGATCTTGTCTTGTTACGTTGTTCGCAAGTTTTGCCTTGCCTTGTTTTGTTTAAGTGTTGCTTGCATAATTTTGTTCCTTGCTTGGTGTGTAGCCGAGGTCATCTTGAGCTTAGTTCGCCTCGGAACCTTTGTACTTAGAACTGTTTTGGAACCACTTGGTCAACCCCCATCTTCACCCCGGGCATGGTTGTCGAGATGTTTTGCACTTAGTGATCCTTGTCCTTGGGCAGGTATGGCCTAGACCGAGGTGTGGCACACCCCGGCCAAGGTGTGGCACAGCTTAGTCAAGTGTCGTCCTCCCTAGCCGATGTCTTTGTTACCCTGTTGCCGAAGCTTTGACTTTAGCCGATGTCATTACTTGCCGATGTGTCTTGCCTTAGCTTGCTGCATACGCTTTGTCATAAGACTTGTCTTATCAATCAGTCACCTTTTGAGTTGAACCAACCCGAAAGCGCCACGTGTCCGAGCTGAAGGATAAGTCAGCCGGCAGGCCTGTGAACGTATCATTCTTTTGTATCATTTTGTTGCATGTTTTGTTCTTGAAGAGAGAGAAGCTCTAGAAGAGGGAGAAGGAGTTTTAGAGTGAGAGAGTAGATTTTCGAGTTGACCTTTGGAGTTTGAGCCGTTAGATTCGAGCTTTGGGATAAGAATCTTAATCTACTCTGGTTGTTGTTATTGATCATCTAGCTGCATTGCATGATCGAATTTGTTTTGCATGTCATACATCGATTTGAAGTTGGTTTCGGAAGAGAAAGATAGTATTCATGTGTTCTTGAAGAAAAGTCTCGTTTTGATCCGAAAGTTTGGAACAAGAACCATGTTTTGTGTTTGTTCTTACATGACCTTCTTGTATGGGTACCCAGGTCCATGTTTTGAACTCATGGCATGAAATCTCAGATTTTTGTAACAAGTTATGATCTTGCATTCATCTTCCTCATGATCATGTTCATCATGTTCTTCAAAGGGAAACCCAGGTTTTCCCGACTTTGCTTTTGAATAAGGCCATCGGGACCACACCTCGGCGAGGAGGTGTAGGACCTCGGCAAAGACCTGGTTGGTACCAGTGTATTTTCATGAGATGGAAACAGTGTTTAAACTCCCAGCATGTTTTGCTTTGTCATTGACTTGGATCTGGTGAGAATGCTGAGATCATTTGCATGCATATAAAGCTTGTTTTGAGAATGTGATTGCCATGTGATTGTAGGTCCTTGATCTTTGCTTTGAGCCTACACCCGAGGAGATCTAAGTAAGTGGTATTTTTAATAAAGCTATGTTATACTGTTTTGATAAATCTTGCTTTGCTTTGTTTTGACGAAAGTATTCGTTAAGCATGAATGAATAGCTCTGTTTTGATGTATCAAGTATAAGCTTTGTTTTGATGTCATCCTTGAAAAGTCCCTTGTGCTGGAGGACTCTAAACTTTCGCAGCACTAAGTATAAAAGGATACGGTCCTTTCTTGGAAAGACTATTGTGTTAAAGCGGGCTACGGGCCTAAGTAACACAAGACTATTGTGTTAAAGCGGGCTACGGGCCTAAGTAACACAAGACCATCGTGTTAAAAAGAGCTACAGGCTTAAGTAATGCAAGTCCCTTGTGCTGGAGGACTATAAACTTTCGCACTACCTTTGACTAATCGATTACGGATCGTGCAGTCCTTGTTTTGCCACTGACGGTTTATCGCGTGGATTTGTTTGTTCGGAAAGCTTGATTTGTGTTTTGTCGATGCCAGTTAGCATCCCTTGAGACTTGTAAGACTTGATAGATGAATACGGTTCATCTCTTGTTTTGATAAAGTTTTGATGGGTTTTGCTCTGAAAGGATCTCGGCTAATATTCGTATGGTCTTGGCATGTTTTGTTTGGAAAAGACTTCGGCTATATTCATGCAAAACCTTTGTTACTAGTACCATTCACTGAGTATCCAAGCTCACCCTCTCTATATATATGTAGGTGATGAGTAGGACGGCGGCGACGCCTAGATGTGTTTTGCAAAGCTTGTTTTGGATTCTTGTCATGTCGGCTTGACTTGTTCTATGTCGGAAAATTTGTATTTACGTCGGCAAATCTTGAAGATTATGCTTCTTTGGCTTGTAATCATTGTTTTTGCACATGTCGGCTCTAGAAGCCTTTTGATCAAGATTCTGATATGTATTTCGTTTATTATCAACTGAATGAGAAACTATGTCATGTATGTCATTACATTTGATCTATGCACAGCTATTATGGACCACTTCTATTTTGATTTATCGCTTCCGCATCTGTGAGCCCCATATGCTATACTCTAATTGTGTTAAACTTTTGAAAGTTGGCCTTCGGTAATCTCGGGTTACTGGCCATCACGGCACCAAACTACTAGGGGCGGTTTGGGGTCGTGACAGAATGGTATCAGAGCACAAGTTCCTCAGTATACGTTATTCACACACTTTGAGTCCTAAAGAGCATAGGATTTCCCTTAGAAAGATGTTAGGATTGCATCATGGTGCTTGCTATTTGAACGAGGTGTGCATTGTCTTGACATACCTATTTGTTACTTGCCTACGTGGTTATTTGCTTATTTGTTTTAAAGTCACACTTTGCATGCTCATAGCATCATGAGGAGAGGTAGACCTCCAATTGGCCGGGATCAGCCCGAAGACAGATTGGACAGACTGGAAAGATTAGTTGAAGGTTTGGCCCGCGAGTTGAGGCAAACAAGACAGCAGTACGCTAGTGCTACGTCGACTCAGGCCGAGCAGACCAACGGCCAAAATGTAGTTCCGCCTCCACCTCCTCCAGTGCCGCAAGTTCCTCCGCAGCCAGCCTTATATGGGGATGGCACGATAGCTTTGATCAGGGAGTTCAAGAAAATGAAACCACCGAGATTCTCTGGGGGTATAGAGCCAATGAAGGCTGAGGCGTGGGTTTTGGAAATGGAAAAGTTGTTCGAGATCTTTCCTAGCACCGACGCTCAGAAGGTGACGTTGGCAGCATTCACGTTAGATGATGACGCTCGCAGATGGTGGATGATGGTTCGAGAAAGCAATCCAGATCTGACCTGGACCCGATTCTTAGAGTTGTTCTACAGCAAACACTTTCCCTTAAGTGTTCGAAACCGCAAGGCTACCGAATTTCAGACTTTGACGTAAGGCAACCGAACAGTGGCGGAATACAACCGCGCTTTTACTGAATTGGCGAGGTTTGCACCTCACATGGCCAACGATGAATACATGAAGGCCAGGAAGTTCGAGAGTGGGCTTCGCGGACCGATTCAAGACCGGGTTAACTTGCACAATATGCCGACTTACGCCGAAGTGTTGGACAAAGCCATTCTGGCCGAAGCTAACCTGAATCGATACCAGAGTTCGGGGGAGAACCAGCGAAAGAGACAGAACTATGACAATCGCCGAGCACAGCTGGGCACCAAGAAGAAGACGAACATGGGCAGTGCTGGTAACCTAAGGCAGGAAGGTAATGCTAAACCGACGTGCCCGGATTGTGGGAAGCACCATTTTGGGGTCTGTCGTCGGACGTCTGGAGCTTGTTATGAATGTGGCGAAATGGGTCATTATGTGAAAGATTGCCCTAAGACAAAGGCTGATAACAACAAGAAAGGTGAGAATACCTCGGGTTCCGTCCAGAAGGGTAATGTTGGAAAAGGACAGATGAGACAGGGCAGAGTATTTGCGCTAGTACCAGGGGACACTCAGAATGCTGAGACAGTGGTGTCAGGTATACTCCTAATTTGCTCCCAAGATGCCTATGTGTTGATTGATTCGGGTTCTACGCATTCGTTTGTATCTGCTAAGTTTGCCGAGAAAATTAATAGAGAACTAGAGCCCCTTGATTATGTATTATCTGTGTCTACTCCATCTGGGAGATCTATGATTGTTGTATCCATTTATAGAGCATGTGTTGTTGTGATTGAGAATGTTGAATTGTTAGTAGATTTAATGCCTCTGGACATAACTCATTTTGATGTTATACTGGGAATGGATTGGTTAGTCGCAAATCATGCATCTATTAATTGTGTTTCGAAAAGTGTCACACTGAGACCCCCAAACCTAGCTGAGGTTATTTTCCAGGGTAAAGGGATAGTGCCCCCACCTTACTTGATTTCGTCCATTAAGGCCTATAAGTTAATTCAGAAAGGGTGTCGAGGCTACTTGTGTAGTATACTGGGTGATCAGAATGGAAATGTTAATTTAGCCGACATCCCAGTTGTTAATGAATTCCCCGACGTCTTCCCAAACGAGTTGCCTGGCCACTTAGCCGATAGAGAGATAGAGTTTAGTGTTGATATCATGCCGGGAACCCAGCCGATCTCCAAAACACCCTACAGGATGGCCCCACCTGAACTTAGGGAATTGAAACTGCAATTACAAGAATTGTTGGATAAGGGATTTATTAGGCCGAGCACTTCACCATGGGGAGCACCTGTTTTATTTGTTAAGAAAAAGGATGGCACACTCCGTCTTTGTATCGATTACAGAGAACTTAATAAGGTCACCATTAAGAACAAGTACCCGTTACCTAGGATTGATGATTTGCTTGACCAATTACAAGGAGCACGAGTCTTTTCTAAGATTGACCTTAGGTCTGGTTACCACCAGCTTAAAGTTAAAGCTGAAGATGTTGAGAAGACTGCTTTTCGGACAAGGTATGGCCACTACGAGTTCTTAGTAATGCCTTTTGGAGTGACCAATGCCCCTGCTGCGTTTATGGATTTAATGAACAGAGTCTTCAAGCCATATTTAGATGAGTTTGTAGTTGTCTTCATTGATGATATATTTATCTATTCCAAGAGTAAAGTTGAACATGAAAATCATTTGAGACTTGCCTTACAGATTTTGAGAGACCGGAAATTGTATGCTAAGTTTAACAAGTATGAGTTTTGGCTCCCTACTATCTCATTCTTGGGTCATGTGATTAATGAAGAGGGTATCTCGGTTGATCCTAGCAAAATTGAGGCCGTAGTAAATTGGCCGGGGCCGACTAATGTGTCCGAGATTCGTAGTTTTCTGGGTTTGGCAGGTTATTACAGGAAGTTTGTGAAGGATTTCTCAAGGATCGCAATTGACTAGGAAGGGAACACTGTATGAATGGACTGAAGATTGGGAGTCAGCTTTCTAGGAACTGAAGACGAGGTTAGTTACAGCACCAGTACTCGTACTTCCATCAGGTAATGAAGAGTTTCATATCTATAGTGATGCATCACGTAAGGGTTTGGGTTGTGTATTGATGCAAAAGGGTAAAGTCATAGCATATGCATCTCGTCAGTTAAAGCCACATGAAAGGAACTATCCCACCCATGATTTGGAGCTAGCGGCGGTCGTATTTGCTTTAAAGATTTGGCGTCACTATTTGTATGGAGCTTCTTGTCAGGTTTTTACAGATCATAAGAGTTTAAAGTACCTGTTCACTCAGAAAGAATTGAATCTGAGACAGAGAAGGTGGCTTGAGTTGTTGAAAGACTATGATATGCAAATTCAATATTACCCAGGTAAAGCTAATAGCGTGGCCGACGCTTTGAGCAGGAAGTCGGATGGAAATTTGGCGTGTTTGACCATGATAGCAGTGGAGCCGACTATTGTTGATGAGGTAAAGACAAGACAGATGGAGGATAAATTCTTCAAGAAAGTAGCTGAGGAGATTGTCACAAAGCTGAGATCAGGGTATACCATCGAAAATCAAGTGCTCAAGTTTGAAGGAAGGTTATGCGTGGCAGACATCCCAGAGTTAAAAAGGAAGATCTTGCAAGAAGCCCACAGCTCCAAATTTGCCATCCATCCAAGAAGCACCAAGATGTATCAAGATGTGAAGCGGACCTTCTGGTGGCCAAATATGAAAAGAGAGATAGCTGAGTTCGTATTCCAATGTCTGTGTTGCCAGCAAGTGAAGGCAGAACACCAGAGACCAGCGGGACTTTTACAACCCTTGCCAATTCCTGAGTGGAAATGGGAACACATCTCCATGGATTTTGTGGTGGGTTTGCCGAGGACGCAAAGAGGTATGGATTCAATTTGGGTTATTGTTGACAGGTTAACTAAGTCAGCACACTTCTTGCCAGTTAAAACTACGTTCAATGCCGACCGACTTGCCGAACTATATATGAATGAGATTATTAGACTTCACAGTGTGCTGGTGTCCATTGTATCAGACCGAGATTCGAAATTCATTTCTAGATTTTGGCAGAGCCTGCAAGGAGCCTTGGGGACTGAGTTGAGGTTTAGCACAGCTTTTCACCCCCAGACTGATGGGCAAATGGAAAGAACCATTCTGACACTTGAGGATATGCTCAGAATGTGTGTATTAGATTTTAAGGGAAGTTGGGAATCGCATCTGCCATTAGTGGAATTCGCATACAACAACAGTTATCAAGCCAGCATTAGAATGGTGCCGTACGAAGCTTTGTGTGGAAGGGAGTGCAGGTCGCCGATATGTTGGACCGAGGTGGGAGATACAGCTATGATTGGCCCCGAGTTAGTTCAAGGAACGACCGAAAAGATTAAGCTCATTTAGCAGAGGATTAGAACCGCGCAAAGTCGACAAAAGAGTTATGCCGACCAGAGGAGAAGGGAGCTAGAATTCGAGGTTGGGGATCATGTATTTTTGAGGATCTCGCCGATGACAGGAGTTTCAAGATTTGGAAAGAAAGGTAAATTAGCACCCCGATATATTGGACCGTTTGAAATTCTTGAGAGAATTAACCCCGTTGCCTACAGACTTGCTTTGCCGCCAGATTTAAGCTAAGTCCACAATGTGTTTCATGTTTCGATGTTGAGGAAGTACATCCGAGATCCACTACATATAATTGATCATTCTGGGATTACAGTTAATGAGGATTTGGGCTACGAGGAGAAACCAATGAGGATTATTGACAGGCAAGTGAGGCAGTTGAGAAACAAATCGATACCAACGGTAAAGGTCGAATGGAAGGAACATCATGGCACAGAAGCCACGTGGGAAAAGGAAGAGGATGTGAGAGTCCGTTATCCGGAATTGTTTATAGAGCAAGGTAACTTAAGTTTGGGGACCAAACTTCTTTAAGGGGGGTAGACTGTAGCAACCCTCACCTTACTCTTGTCATACTTGCATACATTCATGCATGATCTTGTCTTGTTACGTTGTTCGCAAGTTTTGCCTTGCCTTGTTTTGTTTAAGTGTTGCTTGCATGATTTTGTTCCTTGCTTGGTGTGTAGCCGAGGTCATCTTGAGCTTAGTTCGCCTCAGAACCTTTGTACTTAGAACTGTTTTGGAACCACTTGGTCGACCCCCATCTTCACCCCGGGCATGGTTGTCGAGATGTTTTGCACTTAGTGATCCTTGTCCTTGGGCAGGTATGGCCTAGACTGAGGTGTGGCACACCCCGACCAAGGAATGGCACAGCTTAGTCAAGTGTCGTCCTCCCTAGCCGATGTCTTTGTTACCCTGTTGCCGAAGCTTTGACTTTAGCCGATGTCATTACTTGCCGATGTGTCTTGCCTTAGCTTGCTGCATACGCTTTGTCATAAGACTTGTCTTATCAATCAGTCACCTTTTGAGTTGAACCAACCCGGAAGCGCCACGTGTCCGAGCTGAAGGATAAGTCAGCCGGCAGGCCTGTGAACGTATCATTCTTTTGTATCATTTTGTTGCAAGTTTTGTTCTTGAAGAGAGAGAAGCTCTAGAAGAGGGAGAAGGAGTTTTAGAGTGAGAGAGTAGATTTTCGAGTTGACCTTTGGAGTTTGAGCCGTTAGATTCGAGCTTTGGGGTAAGAATCTTAATCTACTCTGGTTGTTGTTATTGATCATCTAGCTGCATTGCATGATCGAATTTGTTTTGCATGTCATACATCGATTTGAAGTTGGTTTCGGAAGAGAAAGATAGTATTCATGTGTTCTTGAAGAAAAGTCTCGTTTTGATCTGAAAGTTTGGAACAAGAACCATGTTTTGTGTTTGTTCTTGCATGACCTTCTTGTATGGGTACCCAGGTCCATGTTTTGAACTCATGGCATGAAATCTCAGATTTTTGTAACAAGTTATGATCTTGTATTCATCTTCCTCATGATCATGTTCATCATGTTCTTCAAAGGGAAACCCAGGTTTTCCCGACTTTGCTTTTGAATAAGGCCATCGGGACCACACCTCGGCGAGGAGGTGTAGGACCTCGGCAAAGACCTGGTTGGTACCAGTGTGTTTTCATGAGACGGAAACAGTTTTTAAACTCCCAGCATGTTTTGCTTTGTCATTGACTTGGATCTGGTGAGAATGCCGAGATCATTTGCATGCATATAAAGCTTGTTTTGAGAATGTGATTGCCATGTGATTGTAGGTCCTTGATCTTTGCTTTGAGCCTACACCCGAGGAGATCTAAGTGAGTGGTATTTTTAATAAAGCTATGTTATACTGTTTTGATAAATCTTGCTTTGCTTTGTTTTGACGAAAGTATTCGTTAAGCATGAATGAATAGCTCTGTTTTGATGTATCAAGTATAAGCTTTGTTTTGATGTCATCCTTGAAAAGTCCCTTGTGCTGGAGGACTCTAAACTTTCGCAGCACTAAGTATAAAAGGATACGGTCCTTTCTTGGAAAGACTATTGTGTTAAAGCGGGCTACGGGCCTAAGTAACACAAGACTATTGTGTTAAAGCGGGCTACGGGCCTAAGTAACACAAGACCATCGTGTTAAAAAGAGCTACGGGCTTAAGTAACGCAAGTCCCTTGTGCTGGAGGACTATAAACTTTCGCAGTACCTTTGACTAATCGATTACGGATCGTGTAGTCCTTGTTTTGCCACTGACGGTTTACCGCGTGGATTTGTTTGTTCGGAAAGCTTGATTTGTGTTTTGCCGATGCCAGTAAGCATCCCTTGAGACTTGTAAGACTTGATAGATGAATACGGTTCATCTCTTGTTTTGATAAAGTTTTGATGTGTTTTGCTCTGAAAGGATCTCGACTAATATTCGTATGGTCTTGGCATGTTTTGTTTGGAAAAGACTTCAGCTATATTCATGCAAAACCTTTATTACTAGTACCATTCACTGAGTATCCAAGCTCACCCTCTCTATATATATGTAGGTGATGAGCAGGACGGCGGCGACGCCTAGATGTGTTTTGCAAAGCTTGTTTTGGATTCTTGTCATATCGGCTTGACTTGTTCTATGTCGGAAAATTTGTATTTACGTCGGCGAATCTTGAAGGTTATGCTTCTTTGGCTTGTAATCATTGTATTTGCACATGTCGGCTCTAGAAGCCTTTTGATCAAGATTCTGATATGTATTTCGTTTATTATCAACCGAATGAGAAACTATGTCATGTATGTCATTACATTTGATCTATGCACAGCTCTTATGGACCACTTGTATTTTGATTTATCGCTTCCGCATCTTTGAGCCCCATATGCTATACTCTGATTGTGTTAAACTTTTGAAAGTTGGCCTTCGGTAATCTCGGGTTACTGGCCATCACAGCACCAAACTACTAGGGGCGGTTTGGGGTCGTGACAGTTCCACACAGACTTCACTGGGGCTGGGTCTGGACCTCTCTTGGCTCACCTACAAACACATGAATGAGCGTGAGCGATAGCCTAGTGAATCATATCAAATAAGAAGAAACAAACGATATGTAAAACAACATACTCCGAACGGCCTTAGGCCCAATTCACATTTTTATTTAACATTCATATACACAATTTAAGTCAAGTGACTGTGGTTTCAAACATACTAGCCTTTGGCCCATTTATCTTTCATTCCTGTCAAAACGGCCTCTGGCCCATCCATTCATATCAAAACGGCCTTTGGCCCATCCATTTATGTCAAAACGGCTTTTGGCCCATCCATTCTTTCTTGTCAAAACGGCCTCTGGCCCATTCATTCTTATCAGACATTTGTCCACAATTCAAACTAGCAAATCATAAGGCATAAGGCTTATAAGAAAATAAGCAATTGGACAAATGACAAGATTCCAAATATCGATATTACTCACAGTGATCAGTTGGTTGGTTTGCCCTGGAGCTCGACCCTACACAGTCCATGAACATAAAAAGGTCACCAACAATTCAATCCGTTCTTAAATTCACATTTTCCTCTTTAGGCTTTATTTTTATCTCTTTAACTCAATTATAATGCTCAATGCATGCCTAAGAGTACTTAGAAGTGAAGGAGAATGGAAAACGAAACACAGAACGCATAAACAAAATTTCAGAAAACAGGGTCCCCACTCGAGCGTGGACTTCCCCGCTCGAGCGGACCCAATTGGTTTGCAAAAGTGCTGGTTGTATCAAATTCACACTCGAGCGTGAACTCGGGTGTAGACACCCCATTTTTGACCGACCTTAAGACTCAGACGTCACCGATTGAGCGCTTGGTGATGTTGCATAATGTGCTTGTTCAGAAGTTTCAGAGTCGCGACCGCGAGCCCTGCCTCCGAACTTCCGAACCCTCTTCTGTGCCTCGTCTCGATTTGCGAACCAGACTCAGTTTTCTCTGTTTCTTTTCCTGAGAGGAGGGAGAGGTCCCGTAGACCATCTCTCAGTGGCCGTAGGCCATTTTTCCCATTTCGGAGTCCGGTTCTCGGTTTTCGGAGCCGTCAGGCCGTGTGCCTCGGTTCGGGACCGCTTAACCATCTCCTATTATTCTAATTTTTGGCATACTTCCTATTTACTCCCTTTTGGGGGACACTGGGATCTCAGAAACCCACTTCGTGGCCGAACGCCACTTTCGGTGCTTAACAGCCCATTTTCGGGATCCCGAACTGCGTGTTTTGACTCCCGAACATTCGTCTCGCAACGGTTTTTGTTCATTTTTGGCAGGTACCTCTGTTTTATCACGAGGAAGGTCACTGAAGGACGGGAGGCTAGTAATTGCTGCAGCAGCCAGTTATATCTCCTCCGAAGCCCTCCGACGCCCGTTTTTCTGACTTCCGGGCTAATGTTGAACACCTTGGAGTTAATGTTGCCAACTTTGAACCACATATCTGTGATCTACACACATGGGAGGACCCTAAAAAATGGTGGCCGGCCATTAATGCTACCTGACCCTTTTGACCCCCTCCTTCTGGGCTAATGTTGAACCCCTTGGGCCCATTTTCTCCAACTTTGAACCACATTTCTGTGATCTACACACATGGGAGGACCCTAAAAAATGGTGGCCGGCCATTAATGCTGCTTGACCCTTTTGACCCCCTCCTTCCGAGCTAATGTTGAACCCCTTGGACCCACTTTCTTGGACTTTTAACCACATGGTTGTGTTGTACACACATAGGAGAACACTACCAGTTGGTGCCCGGCCAGAAAATCTGATTGAACCTTTTGACCCCTAGCCGGCCGGCTAGGGGGTGTGGCCGGCCGGCCACCTGCAGCAAAAGTACCAGGCCGGCCGGGCTCCTTGCACTGTGCACTTTACAGCTGTGGGGCAATATCCCCCAGAAAAGATCTTTATCCGGGGGATATTTTGTGGGGGAATTTTGCTCTCCTTTTCCCCCACCTTTACACCCCCTTGTTGGCCTATATAGCAAGCAAGATATATCCTTTGTTGGGGTTAGAAAACTTTATCTTCAAGCCTCCATATACAACTCCATCTCCATCCCTCTCATTTCTTTGAAAAAACCCTAAGTCCCTAAGCACCATTCCTTCTACACCACCAAGCTATACCACCACCACCTCATTTCCAGCAGCAAGGAAGGTTTCCCAAAGGCCAAAGAATCTGCAAATTGATCCAAGAAGCAACAAAAGTCTTAGTCTTCAAGGGTGAGTAACACTTCTTCTCTTTTGACCCTTTTCTTGATCTATTTGTGAACCCCACATGCTTTTTGTTTCAAGCTCCGGCCCTAACTGAAAGTGGCCCTCTTTTGAGCTCATCTTCACTTTTCATTAAGGGCTCAACCCTGTTTGAGCCCTCCATGATGCACTTGCTTCATTAATCCTCTTGTATGTCATAATCTTGCATGCTATTTTTGGCCCATGAGCAATCTGTTTTTGAGCATGTTGTAAACTGATATTAGGCTTATTTTGGGCCCCTCTTCAACATTGAAGAAGGGCTCAACATTGTTTTGTGCCTCCACGTGTCACTTGTAGTTATATCCCTTATTTGGCCCCATTTTTGCATAAATTGGCAGCCCCCTTTGCTTCTGTTTTTGGACCTTGGTCCGAACTGAAAGTGGCCTTATTTTGGCCTATACTTCATGTTTCATTAACACTTTTTTTCTGTTTGGTGAATGTTTTGTATACTTCATGTTATAGCCATTTTTGAGCCTCATTTTGCATTGCATTTTTAGCATGTTTGTATACTGATTTTGAGGCTTCCATATACTGTAAATATTCATATTTTTGGTCCCTCTTCAATGTTGTAGAAGGAAATTTTTCAGTTTGGATTTTGCTTATATCACTTGCTTCATTACCCCTCTCTTGGCCCCTATTCTTGCATGCCATTTTTGCCATACCTATGCTTGCTGTTTCGCCATGTTTATAACTGTGAAAGTGCCTTTTTTGGGACTGCCTAGCTTCTATCTGTGTATTGCATGTCCGTATTGTGCATGTTTGGCATAGCTATAGGCCATTTCGGGTGCCTAAATTCGCATTTCGGGACAATTCCATGCATTTCATGTCATTTCGCCTCATTTCGGGACTGTTTTCCCCCATATTTTACTGCTGAAATTCCATTAGAATGCTTGCATGTCATTTCCATGTCATTTCATCGCATTTTATCATCGCCTCGGTTTGCGTGCCCGTGTGCACGCATTTCGAGGCACTTCTTTTTTATCCGCCGGCATCCTATGTGAGTGTGGCTGAGGCTCACTCATGTTGGTATAAGCCCATTTTTCATTTCCATGTCATTTTATCGCATTTTATCATCGCCTCGGTTTGCGTGCCCGTGTGCACGCATTTCGAGGCACTTCTTTTTTATCCGTCGGCATCCGATGTAAGTGTGGCTGAGGCTCACTCATGTTAGTATAAGCCCATTTGTCATTTCCATGTCATTTCATCGCATTTTGCCATCGCCTCGGTTTGCGTGCCCGTGTGCACGCATTTCGAGGCACTCCATTTTCATCAACCGGCTTCTTATGTGAGTATGGCTGAGGCTCTCTCATGTTAGTATAAGCCCATATCATGTTACCTTTTCCATGCCATTTTAGTCATTTGCAGTGCATATACCGTCGCCTCGGTTTGCGTGCCCGTGTGCACGCACTTCGAGGCATCTCATTTTCATAACATTGTGCATACTAGGTCGTATCTTAGACTGCATTCTGTCATTTTCTCGGTTTGTGTGTCCGTGTGCACGCACTTCGAGGCATCTCATTTCCATAGCATTGTGTATGTTAGGATTGTATCTTAGTTGCATTTCATACATATCATGCATATTGCATCGTGTCCGGAATAGGAGTTAGCCCGGGCACGGGAAACGAGGTACATTTCGTACTCCGAGTGACGGAATGTGTCTCAATTTCCCAGTCACCGACACTCCGGATTATCCATGATGGAGTTAGGTTTTAGCTGTAGTTTCATGTGCATTCATCCTATATTGAGTTGTGCATTTCGACTCTTCGGCCATCATGCCTCGGTATGCGTGATTGGTGGCACGAGGATCGAGACATGCATATATCTGTGCAAATACATTGCTATGCCCCTTTCCTGCTCTCTGTTGCAGCAAAATGAAGAATCAGCAACTTTTTGGGGCTTGGCACGCATTTCAAGAACAGGTGTAACAGAGGCTAATTGGGGCATTCCGGTGGATTTCCGCGCAAGACAACCCGGATATGCATCATCCATCAGAAGCAAGGCAGTCCCTGGCTTGCATGCCAGTTTTATTTGCTTTCTTAGTTAATTCATTAATTAATTAGAATTTTGTAATATTTTGGACTGTAATATTCTTTTATTCGGGACTGTAATATTCGGACTGTATATTTATTCGGACCCTCCGAGTGAGGGCATAACTGTAATAAGTGTGCGTGAGTGTGATGTATGTCTTCCAACCCCACGTCTTTCTTCCCTTTTATTTATCCGCTTATGATGGTTAGATTAGGGCATATTTCAATTAGCATACAGTATGACAGCATGTTTGCATTCATTCATCTGTATTGCATGCACCGGGCTCGGCGCACCATACTAACTGCATCGTACTTTCAATTCCAAATTGAATACATGTTAGTTGTAGCATTTCATATGCCATCTTAGAATAGCCGAGCCTGTTATAACTGCATCTTTGCATGTGTTGCATTAGGCATTTCTACATACTTAGGATCATACATGATTTCTAATGAAGTTTCTATTTTGGCTTGGAGTACCCGGTAAGTTTTATGCTTTAGCATCCTTGCATGCGTGTGAGTGACTACCATGAATAGCATGTTTACCATGAGGCTATGTGCTTATCTGATATATCTGCCTGAATGCCTGTGGGTGAAGGTTGGGTTATCTGAATTGGAATAAATCATCAAATGTTTCAAGCCTACCTGCGGGTAGCAAAACCTCTTTCAAAAAACAAACATGAAGTGTTTCGTTCCAATTCAGGCGATCCAGTCTATACTTATATGCTGTGAGCATCACATAGTAACCTAGGCTAATAACCGGAATAAGAACATACAATGTTTTCAAAAATTGATATCATGGTTAGTAGAGGCCGGTCTATGACCGGGCGAGCGGGGGTGCTCACGAAGTGACCTTCCCCAATCGTACCCAAGTTCCCGAGCCGAGGCAACTTTGGTGATGACGGACACGTGGCCTTTGGCACCGAGTCAGGGTTTCCTAAATTTCCCAAAATAAAATATTTAGGTGGCGACTCTGTATCTGGCAAAGCAGTCCATGTTTGGCCCTTCTTTCAAAAATCAGTTTTTTTTTCTCAAAACGATTTGCCGGATTTGGACTCTTTGGTTCAGACTTAGAACCGCGACAAATTTTAAGAGTCCTGAGCTGTAGTGACCCCAAAACGAACAGAACGGGAGCTCGTTCCTCCCGGGGCGTTCGGGGACGTCTACAGTTTCTGGCGACTCTGCTGGGGATTTAGAGAACTTGACTCGAACTCGTGATATCTGTTTTTGACTACACTTGTGTGATTCTTTGCATTGCATTTGCATTGGTGCGCCTAGGACACCGTGTTTGCCATCTGCTATTCCTGAACGGTTTGCCGGAGGCTTGTCTTGTCAAGGCATGACCATAAGGCTGACCGGTTGTGGGCTCTGCCAGTATGGGAACACAAACCCCGGTTTTACCGGGGCACCCTCTTTGACCATTCGACCTAGTGCATATTCGGATCCATAGTGACCATTCCAAATTAGGACAGGTTGCTTACCCGTTTATAGGTTGTTTGAAACCGCTCTGTGCGTAGTGAAACCCTAGCTCCTGACACAATAGGACAGGGAAACCCTACCCCAATATAGGGGTGTTTTGGCTCTCACTTATCTGTTATGTGCTTTAGAGTGCGTCTCTATAGGAATGCTTGTATCAGTATATGAGTTTGAGTATCAAGCCTGCGGGCTTCAGTTCAGTATTGACAGTATCAGACCTGCGGGCATCAGTTCAGTACGTGAGTTTGGATATCAAGCCTGCGGGCATCGGTTCAGTATTGTTAGCATCAGGCCTGCGGGCATCAGTTCGGTATTATGGGCATCAGGCCTGCGGGCATCAGCCAGTGTTTGAGGATTAGTTATCTGCGGATATCAGATTCTGTTTTAGTGGACAGTGATACAGGGATAATAATCAGTGTTTGAGGACAGTGTTTATTCAGCTTATTGACTGTGTGTTGATTATGCCCGACTGTGTGTCATGCATTTTATTTTAAGCTGTTATGCTGCCCGTTTATCTGTTTATTTATTTCCTTTTCGCTTTATTTATCTTTTGCTAGGTCAGTTTTTAGCACAAATGCTTCCAACCCAACAGGCATTTCCCAAACACTTTGGACACGAGGTCGTCGACTCCATCGATCTGAGGATCTAATCGACGGACAGCCAGTGTTCCATTCTCTACCCCCTGTTACCAGAAGGAAGCTGAAAAGGCGCAGTGTGTCAGAACAGAGGTTGTCAGAGCAGTGGGTTACTTCATCAGAGGACTATAGGACTGAGGTCTCAATTATTGCTGCAGAAATAGACATACCAGTTAGACAGATGGATCAACAGAATACATCAGGGATGGAGGCTCTAATGCGCCAGATGCAGGAGAGCATGAGACAGATGCATGATGATGCCGCCCGTCAAACGGAGTTCTCCAAACAACAGGCCGCGATCATGGCCCAACAGGCCGAACTAATCACCAGGCTGCAACAGCAGAATACAGCATCTGCTTCACACCAAATCCCTCCTCCGGCAGGGGCTCCGTTACCTGAGCAGGCACCTACTGTTCAGAACGCCCCACCAAATGCCCAGAATACCCTACCAAATGTCCAAAACTTACAAGAGGACACGAGTCTTCCAACGGGGCCAGCTCCACCCCCGCTTCCACCACAACTGTCCAAGGTCCATGCACCCAATCGCCCCGACTCTCCCTTCGAGTTCGAGGTTGATCATACAGCTCTAAAATTGAGCAAACTGGAGAAGCTCTTTAAGAAATCCCAAGGGGTCAAGGCTATGCTGGATATCGAAGATGGATATACCGAGGAGGCCGTAACACTCCCCGATAGGTTCAAAATGCCACAAATCGACCGTTTTGATGGGTCCGGCGACCCCATGGTCCATATCCGACTGTTTGCAGACATTTTGCGGCCAATGGGCCTAACACGACCACAGAAGCTTTCATTATTCGGCCGAACCCTGTCGGGTGTGGCCTCCCATTGGTACGCAAAGTTACAAGATGAAGTAAAGAAGAATTGGGATGAGATGGCTGAGGCCTTCGTTGCACAATATTCATACAACACTCAGATCGAGATCACAACTCGTGATCTTGAAACAACAAGGCAAGAGCCCAAAGAAACTTTCTCGGACTTTGTGATCCGATGGAGGGCGAAGGCGTCAATGATGACCTTAAGGCCCACTGACAAAGATCAAATTCGGATGATTGTGCGCAATCTCCACCCGAAGTTAATGCAGAGAATGATTGTAATCCCCTTTCCTACTTTCGCAGATTTACATGAGATGGGGGTGCAAATCGAAGACGCAATGAAACAAGGTCTGTTTGACCATGACAGAGAACAACCGAGGAGGACCTTCAATCGTAACAACAATGCGGGCCCGAGTGGCGCTGCAAACACAAGAGCCTCGGAAGTTAGTATGGTCACCACCACTCCCCCTCCCCCTCCAAGGCCCACGACTGCCACACCCTTCTCCGGCGCGTCCGGAAGCAACACACAAGCCAACAGATTCCAACCGCGAGGCCAAAGAACCTTTACCCCACTATACATGCCCCTGACCAAGGTTCTGGGAATATTGATCAGAAAAAATCACTTAAAACCCCTGGAGCCAAAGCCACTACCGAATCCACTTCCCCCCTCTTACGACCCAGTGAAATACTGTGCATACCACCAACAACACGGTCATGACACCGACCGTTGTTACAGATTGCGTCATGAGATCCAAGATCTTATTGACAAACAGGTGATCGCGCCTCCTGATAGACCCAATGTCACAACCAACCCTCTCCCACCACATAACCAACCTCCCCCTCCCAAAAGAATTAATTTTATCCAGACTGGGGTCACATCTTACGATCCTAGCATCTATATTACTCCCACCCACCTACCCAAGCCAGAGGTGCTCCTCCCCGATTGAACTGATTTCTTGTGCATGGTGGACATCTCCAAACCCCAACCAGAACCGATGGTGGTGACCGTCGAAGATAGGACAGGGCAGATTTTGGGAGAGAATGAGATTGTTGAATCTGGGACTGGATAGAGTTTTGCTGGGGGAGCCTATGATCCAAGCGAGTATATCCTATCAACGAGCCGAATTGGGCTAGGTATAGAACTGCCAGAGACAGGAGAGCTATGCATGATCCGGGGGGATGGATCTGGGCTATGGGCAGGTGATCTGACAGCCGTAGAGGAGGACTTTGCTAACTTGCAATTTCTCGATGACCAGGAACTGGGGGATGCGTCGATCAATTGGTACGATTATGAGGGATCAGAGGAGGCCGCTGGATGGCTCGAAGATCAGCCAGATGCAGTGGGGGAAGCCCAACCAGAACAGAGCCCGGCAGGGGCAGAAGTATCAGTTGTGGCCGGAATGGCCGAAAGTCAAGTAGTATCGCCGGAGAGCGCCGGTGCCAAGAATTTCGCTCGAGACATGAGCATTACAGATACGGGAATCGTTGAACAAACAGCTGTACTGATGCAGCTGGAACGAGAAAAGTTCGAGGAGGCTGAAAGAGCTAGGAAAGCTAAGGGCCCTGAGGGGACTGAAAGTGCTGTGTGCACAAAGAGGGAAAATGCTGCGAACGTATGGACAGAGAATGCTGTGAGTACAACTAAACCGGAGCCAGACAGATGTCTGTTGGCCGCCGATGGAATGTGGTGGGAAGACGATGACTTATGTCTTGCCCACACGGATGAAGACTGGGGAAATAATCAACCGGATGACACTTGGTACCTCGATGAGGTTGATCATATGACAAGAAGTGGGCGGTATTTCAAACCCCCACACCTGGACCAACCCGAGGCGTCCGGGAAAGATAAAGAAGCGGTGAAACAGAAGGAGAAACAGATTGAAGAGGAAGCTGTGCTGAAACAATTAAAGAAGATACAAGCGGACATCTCCATCTGGGGACTGCTAATGGCATCACGAGTACACAGAGAAGCTGTCCTATCTGCTATGGACAAGTCCAAACTCTCCATAGACACCACGCCTGAACAGCTGGTTGGGCTGGTTTTTCCGGGAGGAGGTTCCCCGACATTAACCTTTTCGGACAAGGAACTACCGCCTGAGGGCACAAATCATAACAAACCTCTCTATATTTCTGTGGAATGTAGAGATAAGTGGATACCGGTGGTACTTGTTGATACTGGGTCTGCGATTAATGTCTGCCCGACCAGAACGGCATATGCAATCGGGTTAAAGCCCGTGGACTTCGTCCTAACCACCCAAGTGATCAGAGCATACGACAATACCAGCAGAGAAGTGATGGGGACTGTTAAAATTCAAACCAAGGTTGGTCCAGGACAACACAACATCGAATTTCATATCTTGGACGTTCCCGCAACCTTTAACCTACTTTTGGGGCGACCGTGGTTGCACCAGGTCAAAGCAGTCTCTTCCACTCTACATCAGATGCTAAAGTACCCCCACGGGAAAGGGGTAGCGATCGTTTTTGGGAATTCATCAATCCATCCGCCGCCAGAGGTGTCCACACCTGTCTTGGAGATCGAGCACGGCACGGAGGATGTGTTTTTGTCGGGGTTCACTTTGGCCGAGGCTCAAGTGGTTCAGAATGTCATGGCTGTGAATGAGGGCATGTACGTTAGTGCTCAATCTATTTACCTCATGAACAAGCTAAAACATACTCCCGGGATGGGATTAGGGAGAAGCAGCCGGAAGGGCGTCTCAGTATTGGCCGAAGTGCCACACAACCCTCACGCCTTTGGACTGGGTTATCTGCCCACCAAGGAGGATTGGGTGAGGAAAGGAAAAGAAATGGCCGGAAGGGCCAGAGCAAAGAAGGCCGGGAAGCCATTTGAGTTAATGCACAGGCCCATCTGGGGTACCCTAAACGGACGTTTCGTCCGGGAGGGGGAAGATTTTCCATTCTGCGGCTTCCCGGAGCCATGGCTAAACGCGGAGGGGGAGCGCGTGCCTGGTTTTGAAATCTTCTTCGACATACAATTATCTGGGGATGACGTTGCCGAAGCGCAGACAGACCCACCAACTGAGGCTGAGCAGTGTGAAGCAGTGGATTCTGAGAGCACAGAGCTTGGAATGGGGGTAGCACTGGCGAGTCTACTATCAGATCCTCCGATCGGCCAAGAGTGCTTGGGGGATAACTCTTCGATTTCTGTGATTGGAGATGAAATAGTTGCGGGCTTTCCAGCGCCGATCTTGGATGCATCTATCGCACCTTCTCTCATCTGGCAATATGAAGAAGGCTTTTTATCTAGCAGTTCCGGGTCAGGTAGTGAGCCGGAATCTGATTCTTTCGAATCTTCTGCGTCGGAATCAGATTCCAGCTCGACTGAGTCTGAGTCCGGTATTCCTGGGGGTGATAACCCGGATACCACAGTCCTGTCTAGGTCGTCTTTTTCATTTTCTTTTGAGTCTGTTGTAACAGAGGAATCTGACGGCTTGGAAGTATTTAATGAGAATGATGTGGATGTGGTTTCTGAGTATTTTTCTGTGCCTTTGATTTATTGCTTAAATCAGGATTTTCAAAATTTTGATGAAAACAGCGAGGAAGAAATTCCCCCAGTTTTGCAACGATTAATTGATCAAGAGCAGGAAAGATTTGTTAAACCTTTAATGGATGAAATCACTACTGTGAATGTTGGTACTGAGAAGGACCCGCGGCTGGTCCAGATCGGGTCCACGTTGTCTTCAGAGGAGCGCGAGCGCTTAGTCGCTTTATTAAAAGATTTCAAAGATGTTTTCGCGTGGTCCTATGAAGACATGCCTGGAATTGATCCTGAGATTGTACAGCACCGGATCCCTCTTGATCCCGAGGCCCGCCCTGTCAAACAGAAGCTCAGAAGGATTCGCCCGGACTGGGCCCTCAAAATTAAGGAAGAGGTCACCAAGCAAATTGACGCAGGGTTCCTGCTGGTATCTGAATACCCAACTTGGCTGGCCAACATTGTTCCGGTGCCAAAGAAGGATGGCAGAATTCGGGTCTGTGTAGACTTCAGAGATTTGAACAGGGCCAGTCTGAAGGACGACTTTCCCTTGCCACACATTGATGAATTGGTGGATCTCACGGCAGGACACGCCTTGCTTTCATTTATGGATGGTTTCTCAAGCTATAACCAGATAGTGATGGCACCCGAAGACCGGGAGAAGACTGCGTTCACTACCCCGTGGGGTACATATTGTTATAGAGTGATGCCATTCGGGTTGAAAAATGCTGGAGCTACGTATCAACGGGCAACAACTACAATATTGCATGATATGATCCATAAAGAGGTTGAGGTGTATGTGGACGACATGATTGTCAAGTCCAAAGATAGAGAGGGCCACTACACCGCCTTACAAAAATTCTTTCAAAGGATCAAAGAGTTTCGGCTGCGACTGAATCCCCAGAAATGCACGTTTGGTGTTACAGCAGGGAAGATGCTAGGGTTTCTGATTACACAAAGGGGCATCGAGGTCGACCCTTCCAAAATCAAGGCCATCTTAGAAATGCCACCACCAAGGACTGAAAAGGAGGTGCGAGGCTTTCTGGGTAAAGTGCAATTCATAAGACGGTTTATTTCTAAATTAACCTTGACTTGTGAACCAGTTTTTGGTCTCCTGAAGAAAGGAAAGAAATTCCAATGGGACGGCCGATGTCAAGCAGCTTTTGAGTAGATCAAAGAATATCTACAGAACCCACCTGTGTTGTCACCGCCAGAGCCGGGGAGACCGTTGATATTGTACCTTTCGGTAACTGAGACTACCATGGGCTGCATGCTCGCGCAGGAGTCAGAAGACAAAGTGGAAAGAGCCATCTACTATCTGAGCAAAAAGATGCTGGATTACGAGACCCGCTATACACCGCTGGAGAAGGCTTGTTTGGCCTTGGTATGGGCAACCAGGAAGCTGCGGCACTACCTGTTAGCTCACTCTGTAATGTTGGTTTCGCGTTTGGATCCCATCAAATATCTCTTCGAGAAACCAGCACTTACGGGTAGGCTAGCTCGTTGGCTGCTGTTGCTCTCCGAATTTGATTTGAAGTATGTAACGCGCAAGTCAGTAAAAGGTAGAGCGGTAGCGGAGTTCCTTGCCGACCACCCGGTTGAGGGGGATGAAACGGTTGAGTATCTATTCCCAGATGAAGCCATTCTGCATGTCGAAGATGAAACTTGGACGATGTACTTTGACGGAGCGTCAAACCAGTATGGGTATGGGATAGGGGTGTTGCTGATAGCGCCTGACGATTCCCGTATCCCTTTAGCATTCAAGCTCCGGTTCAAAGTTTCCAACAATGAAGCAGAGTATGAGGCATGTATTGCTGGCCTGGAAGCAGCCCTAGAACTAGGGGCAAGACGGTTGGACGTCATTGGGGACTCGAACCTTGTTGTGTCTCAAGCAAAAGGAGATTGGAAAGTCAAGGAGGAAAGGATGATAATCTACTACCAAACCTTGGATTTGTTAATTCCTCGGTTTGAGAAGCTAAATTTCACCCACCTCATAAGAGAGAACAACAGGTTCGCAGATTCATTAGCAACTCTATCTTCTATGATAGACATCCCGTCCGGAGTCCGGATGCGTCCAGTCATTATTGATCAGAAGTTCGTGCCAGCATACGAGTCGATTTCCGCCATAAATGATGTTCAAGACGACAACCCCTGGTATTACGACATCTGGAACTTCTTGGAAAATGAGACATATCCACTAGGGGCAAATGCCAAGGATAAGAGGGCCATCAGAAGAATGGCTGCTCAGTTTGTTATCTGCGGGGGAAAGCTGTACAAAAGGGGTCATCTGGGAATGCATAAGCTCTGTGTAGAAGCTGAAGAGTCAAAACGCCTGATGGAAGCCATCCATGGGGGAGAGTGCGGTGCACACATGAATGGGGTAATGCTGGCTAGAAAGATTCTCAGACAGGGCTACTACTGGTCAACCATGGAGGAGGATTGTATTGGTTTTGTTCGGCGATGCCACAAGTGTCAAATTCATGCAAACCGCATGAACATCCCACCGTCGAAGCTGTACAACATGACTTCGCCGTGGCCTTTTTCCGTCTGGGGAATTGATGTGATCGGAGCTGTTACCCCGAAGGGGTCAAACGGGCATGAGTTTATCCTGGTAGCGATAGATTACTTCACAAAGTGGGTCGAGGCCCAATCATACGCGGTGTTGAAGGCGTCGCATGTCGCAAAGTTCATCAGAAACAACATCATCTGTCGCTACGGGGTGCCAAACGAGATAATTTCAGATAATGGTTCCCACTTCAAGAAGGAAGTGATAGACTTGTTGGAGAAATACAATGTGGCTTTCCATAAGTCATCTACATACAGGCCGCAGACGAACGGAGCGGTTGAGGCCGCCAACAAGAATATCAAGCATATACTACAGAAGATGGTGGGAACCTATCGGGACTGGCCAGACAAGCTGCCATTTGCTCTGTGGGGCTACAGGACTTCAATCAGAACTTCTACTGGAGCAACTCCATATTCATTGGTCTATGGAATGGAGGCTGTTCTACCCATTGAGATTGAGGTTCCGTCATTACGAGTATTGGCTGAATGCCAGATAGCCGAAGCAGATTGGCAGCAAAGCAGATTCGAAGAACTCATGCTCTTTGATGAAAGAAGACTGAAAGCACTGTACCACATCCAAGGCTATCAACGCAGAATTGCCCGGGCTTTTAACAAGAAGGTTAAGTCCAGGAATCTGAAAGAAGGAGATTTGGTGCTCAAAGACAACCGAGCTCCCATCCACGACCCAAGGGGCAAGTTCAAACCTAATTGGACTGGTCCTTATATCATCAAAGCTATCTGGTCAGGTGGAGCTGTGGTTCTGATGGATCTAGATGGCTTGGAGTTCTCACAACCGATCAATATGGACAAGTTGAAGAAATACTATCCTTGAGAGGCTCGCTAGGCCGAAAACCCGAAAGGGCGACCTAGGCAAAAGTCAGAGCACAAAAAAATTAGAAAATATAAAAACTGAGCTCGCAAGGTTGAAAACCCGCAAAGGGCGGCCTTGGCAAAAGTTAGAGCGCAAAAGGAGAGTGAAAATACTCGAGTGAACCTTAGCCTGAACTACGTAAGGCTTGATTCCCATCTTTGGGATACGTAGGCAACTTCACCTTGAAGTTCAGCCATAAACTTTTCCCCGATCAACTCTGTCCATTTTGATCATCACAGTCATCTTTATCCATCAGCATTTATCGTGATCTCCGGTACAGTGCTGTTCAAACTAGGGGCAACTTTCCGTTGCCGCGACGGTGCAAGGTTACTCAGACTAGGGGCAACTTTCTGTTGCTTTGCAGTGCCGCATTGTTCTTCAGACTAGGGGCAACTTTCCAGTTGCGGGGATCTGGGGTTGTGCATCTCAGTGACAGATTTTCGGCGTGTCCAATTCTGATCCACATCGAAAATAGTTTTGAAAAGTTTTAATAAAAGTCAACTTTGCTCAAATTAATCTTTTTACGACTAAGACCATTTTTGGACCAAAAGCGAAAAATTTTCAGTACCATAACTTTCAATTTTATTGATTTCAAAACTGAGATCTCCTGCTCTTGCATTATAATCGAGGTTGCTTTTTAGTACATTCATAAAAAAAATTTGAAAATGCTAAGTAAGCAATAAATTTGGGGCATAGTTGAATCAAGTATCTCTGCGTCCCCTCCCAGAGCTGGACGGAGCATCTGATGCCAAGCTAGGCCCAACCTGTGCCTCCTCATTGAGCCAATCCAAGCACTCATCAGACAAAGTGCAACTGAAAGTGGAAGCAGGGGCCAGGAGCTCTCTAGTCCTCCATGCCGTGGCATATCGGGCGAGCTGTGCCCCCCGGATCGGGAAAGCGGCTGGATACTCAATCCCCTCCGGTGGGCAGGTCTGATCATGACCAAACTAACGCAGGAACCGGAACGGAAAATAGAATACGCAGTGGGTTAGACCAATCAATTGGATCGCAATCAGCCGGGACATACTATAGCTCATTGCCGGGAGGTTGAGCCAAAGACAACGCCAAGCAATGCTGTCTGCAGACAAATTGCACATCCAATCAAACCACCACCTTTCGTCAAGAGCATTGACTAGGCGCTGTCGAAAGAAGTAGCCTCGAGCTGAATAGGCCGGGAAAGAGTCCACAACCTGCAACTTATCCATTAACCATACCTAGGGGAGGGATGGAAAATGAGAGAATAAAGAATAGAGAGATGTATGATGAGAGAAAAGTAAGACAAGGGTTTTGTGAGAAAAACCGAGCCTGAGGGTCGAGTGATGTGAGCAAATATATATGTAAGGTTGGGTGGGAAACATTACCTGCAGTAGCAGTGGACTCCCAACAAACCTAATCGTCTCCCGGCGATAGACAGAATCTAAGCCCATCAGTGTCTCGGCCAAGGTCATGGCAATACAGCTCTTTCCTTCTCTCAAACCTTGGGCGACTTCAATCAGGCGAATGCTAGCCCCGCCGAAGCCCGAGGAAAGCAGAAAGTGAGACAACAAACATAAGTAGAGGGCGTGTTGCCGGAAACCCTGCCAATAATGGTTGCTGCGGTCACCGGCGTCGGAAAAACGATGGATCAAGCCGAGGATGTCCAGTTCCCCACTGCAGATCAGAGATCGAGCATCATGCGCCGTGAGCCCACACATCCGCCCTAAAGCCTGGGCGTGGCCAAAACGGAGCTGGGGCAAGATCACTTCAGAGCACTCAGACTCCATCAAAACCTGAAAATCTTCGAAAGTGGGACACATCTCTTGGCCGCCAAAGCTAAAAACATGCGTCACTGGATTCCAGAACCTTGCCGCGGCATGGAGAAAAGGAAGCTGTAGCGGAGTACGGCTCAGTGTGAATAGTGCATTCAAGCCGAAACCCCGAAAATTCAGTTTTTCCGAGCCATCTAGAGAAGAGATCCAAGATGTGACATTTTCTGCAAGAAACGCCTCCATCTTTGTCTAAAACTAAGATGAAATGAATGTTCCTGAAGTTGAGGCTTTTATAGAAGGAAAAATACTATTCACGGGGACACGTGTCAAAAATCTAGTGGCTACAGGATTGAGTGGTCGGCCGGCCACCTTTTCTGGCTGGCCAGCCATTCTCTTTTTCAAAACTAGCTGGCCAGCCATTTACTTTTTACAAAAATGGCCGGCCGGCTCCCAAAGGTGGCCGGCAATGCTGCAGTGTATCTCCTTGGCCCTGTTTTACTCTTCGAGAGGAAAGTTTCAAGCATTTCCATGCAACGGGAGAGTCAAAGGCTTTCATTTCGGATGCGTTCCGATGCCCAGATCGTCAGAAGTACACTCTGTTGTCGTTTTGTTTATCGAGTTGTTGTTTTGATTATCGAGTTGTTGTTTTGCTTATCGAGTTGTTTGTCAAGCGGACGTGTTTCGTGTTTCCGATTCATTACTTTCCGATTAAGCAATCTTTGTTAAGGTCTTGTTTATTTGCGTTGTCAACGTTGTTGCATTTTGCTTATCGAGTTGTAAACTTCCTAAGGTTCTGTTATATCTTAGTAAGTTGAGTTGTTTAGTTTGTTGCGTCGGTTCACTACCTGACTTGGTGATTACACAATGCGCATTACCATTCAATTTCATCTTTGTGCGAAATAAATTGATGCGATACGATGCTAAAAGTTTAAAATACAAACACCTTTTCAAAAGCTATTTCATTTCATCATGCTTTACAACAAACAAAGGTACAAGTTTTACAAAAAATAAAACTGCCTAACAATGTGCAAAGTGCTACAAACTACTAGCAAAAAGAAAAATAAAGCAGGAAATAGCAGCATCAAAGCCCTCAGGAGCGGGAACGAGAAGCACGCCTCATCCTCTTCTGCGGGACAACCTCCGCACCATCATCATCATCTGAGTCGGAGCTGTCATCCTCAGGATCCCCCTCAGCCCCACCTCTATTCCCCGAGCCAAAACCGGAGCCCCCCTCCTCAGCAGATGTCTCTGACTGACGATCGGTAGCCTCCTCCTCCTCCTCAGCATCCTCCTCCTCCTCATCAGGCTCCACCTCCACAACGTGAGCCCTGCGTCTGCGGACAGGCCCTCCTCGAGCTCCTCGAAAAGGCCTAGATGGCCCGGATCCTCGGGAAGGCCGGGATGGCCCCGCCCCCTGCAAAGGCCCGGGTGACCCAACTCCCTGAAAAGGCCCAGATGGCCCAGCTCCCCAAGGAGGCCCAGGTGGCCTAGCCTGCGGCTGACCGGACCATGAAGGCATCTGAAAACAAAGAGTTCAATTCAAATACATCAGTCCAAATATATACATCAGATGCAGATACAAGCAAAGGCTACGTGAAGTGGGTGCATGTAAATGCAGTGTACAAGTGGGGTGTGTGTCAGATGTGCTCTACACAAGTAGTCTATCGATGCAGTAGAAATCAGCATGTCATCAGAAGTATGATAAATGCCAGAAAACTGAAGGGTACCTGAATGCCCGCAACAGACAACTGTGCCTCCCTACGCAGGACCATGCCCTCGAGTGTGGCCACCAGTCCAACCACCTCCTCCATATACCCTCGATGTGGCTGCAAATATGAGCTCATCAGTGAAAAAAAGAATGTCTAAACATCTTAATGATGAATGAAAAACAGTGGAGCATACCAGCGGTGAGTCAGGATCAATGGCGTATCGATCACTGGGCATCAGAGGCTCTAGCGGAATCGGGGTCGGAGAGATAGCCCCATACTGCCACGCCATCAACTCAGTAGGCATATCTGGCCATCCAGGATGAGGATAAGCTGACGGAACCGGAGGAACCGGTCTACTCCCACCTCTAGATGTACCAGCCCTGCTAGTAGAAGGGGCGTTTGCAGCCCGAGCCTGAGCCTGGCCCGAGGATGACATACCGGCAGGCCTCATCATCGGGATACAAGCTCCCATCAATGGAGGCATCAAATATATGTGACCGTAAATGGCGTAGTCCCCCTCCTCAATATGTAGTAAAGCATCACTACCCAGCATGGCGCCGACTACCTCTGAGTAAGAGAGCCTGTCAGCAGTCCGCATACTGGCTGGGGGTACTGCGGGAAGATCCTGAGAAAGATACCGCCATACCTGGCGCAGAAAGCGTTCCCCCAGGAACCATACCCTGCCAACCGGCCCTTCGAGCAGGACCCTATACTGGGAGATGTCCGACGCTCCGATATACTGAAGTCGGAGACCATCACCCAGGGGTGCCCAAGGCTGCCATGTGATCTGCAGATGATAAATGCATAAATCAATCAGAAATCGAGAATGTACAGAGCAAATCAAAGATGAAAATGAGAGGAACTGAAAGTTCTGAAGTACCTCCGAATGTCGCACAGTGTCAAAGTACTGTCGCAAGTAAAGGAGGGTCTCTCGATGTCTCGGCCGGTGCGGGCCCTCAAACACCAATGAATAAGGGATCATGGGAATCCCTACCACCTCCAGCTCTGGGGCTAATGCTGGGAAGTATACATAGACCCATAGCTGAGAAAGCAGTGTAGAATGTAAGTACGAAATACTGAGAGCAAAATACAGACTGTAAAAGTGTGCTGTGAGTGCAATGTACAAGTGATGAGAAGCAGAAATATAAATCAAGGGGAGAGAAAAGTACCTCCCAGGCTCTTCAGTAGCCGCCAAGTAAATCGCCCCGCCCGCGGGAGGTCGCGCTCATATAAAAGTAAAGGGTAGCCAGGCCGGCGCCACCCCAGTCGTATCGATGGACCTGTGATAGGTCAACCAGAGCGCTCAGCAGGTACAGCCCGACTGTGTTCCCTCTATCGGCGAACAGGGTAGTCCCGAAGAGGAACATAAGGAAACCACGGGCATACTGCTCCGTCTCCTCGGGACTCTCAGGCACCATCTCCGCCCGCCGAAAGTGGGAAGAGAACCAAGTGTATCGGACTCTCCCAGAAACCCTGTCAACAGGCGGGCGAGCCCCCAATAGATACATCCAGGCGGCCTCCCACTCGCCCATATCCTCATCATAGGGGATGGACCAACCTCCGATGTCTAAGCCGGTCAGCACAGCGAAGTCTAGGGGCGTCATGGTCGTGTCCCCGGTAGCAGAGAAATGAAAGGAGTTGGTGGTGTCCCACCATCTCTCTACCAAGGCTGCCATCAGCGTCCTCCTGGCAGGACAACGTGACAACCCGACGCAGAAGGGCCCAAACCCTGCCAAGTCTACTAAGTCTCGGACGCCCTCCGGGAGCTCAGCGTACCAGTCCCGTGCGATGGTGGAACCGTACCCCCGCACACTGCGGGAACAAACCTGCATTCAGAATGAATACATGTGTCAATAATGAAATGAAATGGGCTGTGTGCCAATGAGATGAAATGGGCTGTGTGCCAATGAAATGAAATGGGTTGTGTGCCAATGAAATGAAATAGGCTGTGTACCAATGAGATGAAATGGGCTGTGTGCCAATGAAATGAAATGGGCTATATGCCGATGAAGTGAAATAAGCTACATGCAAATTCTAATCTGGGCTGCGTGTTCAGAAAATTTGAAATTTGGGCTGCGTGTTCAACTTTCAGTTAAATTGTGGGCTGCGTGTTCACTATCTAATCTGGGCTGCGTGTTCACAAAATTTGAAATTTGGGCTGCGTGTTCAACTTTCAGTTAAATTGTGGGCTGCGTGTTCACTATCTAATCTGGGCTGCGTGTTCAGAAAATTTGAAATTTGGGCTGCGTGTTCAACTTTCAGTTAAAGTGTGGGCTGCGTGTTCACTATCTACCTGGGCTGCGTGTTCAGAAAAGTTGAAATTTGGGCTGCGTGTTCAACTTTCAGTTAAATTGTGGGCTGCGTGTTCACTATCAATCTGGGCTGCGTGTTCAGAAAATTTGAAATTTGGGCTGCGTGTTCAACTTTCAGTTAAATTGTGGGCTGCATGTTCACTATCTAATCTGGGCTGCGTGTTCAGAAAATTTGAAATTTGGGCTGCGTGTTCAACTTTCAGTTAAATTGTGGGTTGCGTGTTCACTATCTAATCTGGGCTGCGTGTTCAAAAAATTTGAAATTTGGGCTGCGTGTTCAACTTTCAGTTAAATTGTGGGCTGCGTGTTCACTATCTAATCTGGGCTGCGTGTTCAGAAAATTTAAAATTTGGGCTGTGTGTTCAACTTTCAGTTAAAGTGTGGGCTGCGTGTTCACTATCTACCTTGGCTGTGTGTTCAGAAAATTTGAAATTTGGGCTGCGTGTTCAACTTTCAGTTAAATTGTGGGCTGCGTGTTCACTATCAATCTGGGCTGCGTGTTCAGAAAATTTGAAATTTGGGCTGCGTGTTCAACTTTCAGTTAAATTGTGGGCTGCATGTTCACTATCTAATCTGGGCTGCGTGTTCAGAAAATTTGAAATTTGGGCTGCGTGTTCAACTTTCAGTTAAATTGTGGACTGCGTGTTCACTATCTAATCTGGGCTGCGTGTTCAGAAAATTTGAAATTTGGGCTGCGTGTTCAACTTTCAGTTAAATTGTGGGCTGCGTGTTCACTATCTACCTGGGCTGCGTGTTCAGAAAATTTGAAATTTGGGCTGCGTGTTCAACTTTCAGTTAAATTGTGGGCTGCATGTTCACTATCTAATGTGGGCTGCGTGTTCAGAAAATTTGAAATTTGGGCTGCGTGTTCAACTTTCAGTTAAATTGTGGGCTGCGTGTTCACTATCTACCTGGGCTGCGTGTTCAGAAAATTTGAAATTTGGGCTGCGTGTTCAACTTTCAGTTAAATTGTGGGCTGCGTGTTCACTATCAATCTGGGCTGCGTGTTCAGAAAATTTGAAATTTGGGCTGCGTGTTCAACTTTCAGTTAAAATTGTGGGCTGCGTGTTCACTATCTATCTGGGCTGCGTGTTCAGAAAATTTGAATTTGGGCTGCGTGTTCAACTTTCAGTTAAATTGTGGGCTGCGTGTTCACTATCTACTTGGGCTGCGTGTTCAGAAAATTTAAAGTTTGGGCTGCGTGTTCAACTTTTTATCAGTGTGGGCTGCGTGTTCACTATCTATCTGGGCTGCGTGTTCAGAAAATTTAAAGTTTGGGCTGCGTGTTCAACTTTTTATCAGTGTGGGCTGCGTGTACACTATCTATCTGGGCTGCGTGTTCAGAAAAATTGAATTTGGGCTGCGTGTTCAACTTTCAGTTAAATTGTGGGCTGCGTGTTCACTATCTACCTGGGCTGCGTGTTCAGAAAATTTGAATTTTGGGCTGCGTGTTCAAATTTCAACTATTGTGGGCTGCGTGCTCACTATCTACCTGGGCTGCGTGTTCAGAAAATTTAAAGTGTGGGCTGTGTGTTCACTTTCGAATTCGGGCTGTGTGTTCGACAGATCAGTGTTTGAGCCGTGTGTTCGCCTCTTAACTAATGTGGGCTGTGTGTTCGCAATTAATTAATGAGCCGAGTGTTCATAAGTTCGAGTGTTGAAACTACATGTTCAGGATGCAAGCAAAGTACCAAGCTAAACTGCGCGTTCAAGCATGGCAAAGGTGCGAAATGTACGAAAAATACAGAAAATGAAGTAAATACCTCTCAGGCCTCATGAGAGAGGTGCTGCTCCGGCTCTCGGAGAAACAGATCCCCGGGTGCTCGCTCGTCAAAGCTAGTAAAGTGACGGAAGACAGCGCGCGGAAGAATGTGTGCTGACGGGCGGTACCTCCCGGGAATAAAAGGTCGGGTCCTCGGGGGTAGAGTCATGGGATCAAAATCGTCTCCGGCACCTGGAAAACCTCCGCTGTGGGGAGAATTGCCCGCCATTTTCAAAGAATCTGCAAAAGGGAGCAAAAATGAGCAAAATGAGCCGAAATTGGAAAAAGTCGACAAAAGTCAACTCTCGGGAAATAAAAAGTCAACAAAAGTCAACTCTCGGGAAATAAAAAGTCAACAAAAGTCAACTCCCGAGAAAATATTCCAAATATTGAGACAAACTTACCTCAAGTGGCGAAAATGCGAAGAGACGCTCCGAAACCGAAATTTAATCGCTCCAAAGTGCTTGAAACTGAATGTTTTTGCGAAAACAATTTGCACGGGGTGTTGGAAAACGCGCGTGAAACTCAGATCTGGAGAGGAAAGTGTTGTAGAAGGCAAGAAAGGAAGGGGCCTCGGCTGCCTTTTATAGGCCTCAAGACTTGGTTGAAGAAGCATGCAAAAAGGAGGTGAAAAAGACCAAAATACCCTCGGATCTAGCATATGGCCGGCCGGCCCCTTTTTCTAGCCGACCAGCTATCTGCTTTTTGGATAACTGGCCGGCCAGCCATTAGTTTTATGGGAAACCGGTTGGCCACCTCCCCTTGGGAAGATAAACGGCCGGCCATGCTCCCCACATGCTCACCTAGCTCTCTGCAAATTTTGAGGAAGATCGGAGTTCCCGGGACCTGAAAAAGTTCAAGAAAAGTACACTTCCGGTCGCGAAATGGCTCTGCCGGGACTTCAGCTTCAAGTTCTGACATGTGTCTCATCATCATTCATCAAAATCAAAGTGTATCCTTTTTGAATGAGCTGTAACTTTCCAGGAAGTGGGTCGGAGGCCGTAATTGAGTTACCTTCACCGAAACACGTGTTTCCGTACTCGTAGTTTCATGACAAGCAGGCACCCTGATTCATGTTCGTGTCACATTATCTTGTATTCTCATGAGTATACCTACATTAACATACACATTTCTTGATATTGGCATACCTCTATGCTTGAGCATGCGTTGTCACGCATGTTCCACTCTTGCATTGCGATGCGTTCACTCACCGGCACTGCGTGTGTCGAACTTTCGGAATCACATTGGATATATAGCATATTGTACTTGTCGCAATTTCTCTCTTTTGCAGGCACGATATTGTATGTACGGTTCAATTGAGGCTGGTGCGACCAGACGAATCGCGCAGGTATCGTATCTTCTCCGTGTGAGACGTGGCAGGGATTGAATAATCCTCCGCATTCTTAACTGCATGAAATGTAGTTGTTGCTTTGCATTCTTGCTTAAAACTGTTGCATCTATTTGCGAATACTTGCTTCATTACAGCTTGCTGCATTTGCATGATCATTGGGTTACCTTCGGCTTCTTGCATATCATTTGCATTTTGCCCCCTGCCTGCGGGCATGCCTGCGGGCACATTTCTGTTTATCTTGTACGTTTGGGTAAGTCTTCGGCCTTGTCAAAAATGGGTCGTCTCTAGGCTTTGACATTCACTCCCGTCACTTATGACTTTCGAGTTCTGTCAAAGAGGGGCAACTGTAGACACCCCATTTTTGACCGACCTTAAGACTCAGACGTCACTGATTGAGCGCTTGGTGATGTTGCATAATGTGCTTGTTCAGAAGTTTCAGAGTCGCGGCCGCGAGCCCTGCCTCCGAACTTCCGAACCCTCTTCTGTGCCTCGTCTCGGTTTGCGAACCAGACTCGGTTTTCTCTGTTTCTTTTCCTGAGAGGAGGGAGAGGTCCCGTAGACCATCTCTCAGTGGCCGTAGGCTACATTTGGTGGCCGTAGGCCATTTTTCCCATTTCGGAGTTCGGTTCCCGGTTTTCGGAGCCGTCAGGCCGTGTGCCTCGGTTCAGGACCGCTTAACCATCTCCTATTATTCTAATTTTTGGCATACTTCCTATTTACTCCCTTTTGGGGGACACTGGGGTCTCAGAAACCCACTTCGTGGCCGAACGCCACTTTCGGTGCTTAACAGCCCATTTTCGGGATCCCGAACTGCGTGTTTTGACTCCCGAACATTCGTTTCGCATCGGTTTTCGTTCATTTTTGGTAGGTACCTCTGTTTTATCACGAGGAAGGTCACTGAAGGACGGGAGGCTAGTAATTGCTGCAGCAGCCAGTTATATCTCCTCCGAAGCCCTCCGACGCCCGTTTTTCTAACTTCCGGGCTAATGTTGAACACCTTGGAGTTAATGTTGCCAACTTTGAACCACATATCTGTGATCTACACACATGGGAGGACCCTAAAAAATGGTGGCCGGCCATTAATGCTACCTGACCCTTTTGACCCCCTCCTTCCAGGCTAATGTTGAACCCCTTGGGCCCATTTTCTCCAACTTTGAACCACATTTCTGTGATCTACACACATGGGAGGACCCTAAAAAATGGTGGCCGGCCATTAATGCTGCTTGACCCTTTTGACCCCCTCCTTCCGAGCTAATGTTGAACCCCTTGGACCCACTTTCTTGGACTTTTAACCACATGGTTGTGTTGTACACACATAGGAGAACACTACCAGTTGGTGCCCGGCCAGAAAATCTGATTGAACCTTTTGACCCTTAGCCGGCCGGCTAGGGGGTGTGGCCGGCCGGCCACCTGCAGCAAAAGTACCAGGCCGGCCGGGCTCCTTGCACTGTGCACTTTACAGCTGTGGGGCAATATCCCCCAGAAAAGATCTTTATCCGGGGGATATTTTGTGGGGGAATTTTGCTCTCCTTTTCCCCCACCTTTACACCCCCTTGTTGGCCTATATAGCAAGCAAGATATATCCTTTGTTGGGGTTAGAAAACTTTATCTTCAAGCCTCCATATACAACTCCATCTCCATCCCTCTCATTTCTTTGAAAAAACCCTAAGTCCCTAAGCACCATTCCTTCTACACCACCAAGCTCTACCACCACCACCTCATTTCCAGCAGCAAGGAAGGTTTCCCAAAGGCCAAAGAAGCTGCAAATTGATCCAAGAAGCAACAAAAGTCTTAGTCTTCAAGGGTGAGTAACACTTTTTCTCTTTTGACCCTTTTCTTGATCTATTTGTGAACCCCACATGCTTTTTGTTTCAAGCTCCGGCCCTAACTGAAAGTGGCCCTCTTTTGAGCTCATCTTCACTTTTCATTAAGGGCTCAACCCTGTTTGAGCCCTCCATGATGCACTTGCTTCATTAATCCTCTTGTATGTCATAATCTTGCATGCTATTTTTGGCCCATGAGAAATCTGTTTTTGAGCATGTTGTAAACTGATATTAGGCTTATTTTGAGCCCCTATTCAACAATGAAGAAGGTCTCAACATTGTTTGGTGCCTCCACGTGTCACTTGTAGTTATATCCCTTATTTGGCCCCATTTTTGCATAAATTGGCAGCCCCCTTTGCTTCTGTTTTTGGACCTTGGTCCGAACTGAAAGTGGCCTTATTTTGGCCTATAATTCATGTTTCATTAACACTTTTTTTCTGTTTGGTGAATGTTTTGTATACTTCATGTTATAGCCATTTTTGAGCCTCATTTTGCATTGCATTTTTAGCATGTTTGTATACTGATTTTGAGGCTTCCATATACTGTAAATATTCATATTTTTGGTCCCTCTTCAATGTTGTAGAAGGAAATTTTTCAGTTTGGATTTTGCTTATATCACTTGCTTCATTACCCCTCTCTTGGCCCCTATTCTTGTATGCCATTTTTGCCATACCTATGCTTGCTTTTTGGCCATGTTTATAACTGTGAAAGTGCCTTTTTTGGGACTGCCTAGCTTCTGTCTTTGTATTGCATGTCCGTATTGTGCATGTTTGGCATAGCTATAGGCCATTTCGGGTGCCTAAATTCGCATTTCGGGACAATTCCATGCATTTCATGTCATTTCGCCTCATTTCGGGACTGTTTTCCCCCATATTTTACTGCTGAAATTCCATTAGAATGCTTGCATGTCATTTCCATGTCATTTCATCGCATTTTATCATCGCCTCGGTTTGCGTGCCCGTGTGCACGCATTTCGAGGCACTTCTTTTTTATCCGCCGGCATCCTA
Organism: Camellia sinensis; assembly: GCF_055761805.1. Lineage (NCBI taxonomy): Eukaryota > Viridiplantae > Streptophyta > Magnoliopsida > Ericales > Theaceae > Camellia > Camellia sinensis. The sequence continues at coordinate 100,958,197 of NC_138973.1, read as the reverse complement.
TGTGAGTGTGGCTGAGGCTCACTCATGTTGGTATAAGCCCATTTGTCATTTCCATGTCATTTCATCGCATTTTATCATCGCCTCGGTTTGCGTGCCCGTGTGCACGCATTTCGAGGCACTTCTTTTTTATCCGTCGGCATCCGATGTAAGTGTGGCTGAGGCTCACTCATGTTAGTATAAACCCATTTGTCATTTCCATGTCATTTCATCGCATTTTGCCATCGCCTCGGTTTGCGTACCCGTGTGCACGCATTTCGAGGCACTCCATTTTCATCAACCGGCTTCTTATGTGAGTCTGGCTGAGGCTCTCTCGTGTTAGTATAAGCCCATATCATGTTACCTTTTCCATGCCATTTTAGTCATTTGCAGTGCATATACCGTCGCCTCGGTTTGCGTGCCCGTGTGCACGCACTTCGAGGCATCTCATTTTCATAACATTGTGCATACTAGGTCGTATCTTAGACTGCATTCTGTCATTTTCTCGGTTTGCGTGTCCGTGTGCACGCACTTCGAGGCATCTCATTTCCATAGCATTGTGTATGTTAGGATTGTATCTTAGTTGCATTTCATACATATCATGCATATTGCATCGTGTCCGGAATAGGAGTTAGCCCGGGCACGGGAAACGAGGTACATTTCGTACTCCGAGTGACGGAATGTGTCTCAATTTCCCAGTCACCGACACTCCGGATTATCCATGATGGAGTTAGGTTTTAGCTGTAGTTTCATGTGCATTCATCCTATATTGAGTTGTGCATTTCGACTCTTCGGCCATCATGCCTCGGTATGCGTGATTGGTGGCACGAGGATCGAGACATGCATATATCTGTGCAAATACATTGCTATGCCCCTTTCCTGCTCTCTGTTGCAGCAAAATGAAGAATCAGCAACTTTTTGGGGCTTGGCACGCATTTCAAGAACAGGTGTAACAGAGGCTAATTGGGGCATTCCGGTGGATTTCCGCGCAAGACAACCCGGATATGCATCATCCATCAGAAGCAAGGCAGTCCCTGGCTTGCATGCCAGTTTTATTTGCTTTCTTAGTTAATTCATTAATTAATTAGAATTTTGTAATATTTTGGACTGTAATATTCTTTTATTCGGGACTGTAATATTCGGACTGTATATTTATTCGGACCCTCCGAGTGAGGGCATAACTGTAATAAGTGTGCGTGAGTGTGATGTATGTCTTCCAACCCCACGTCTTTCTTCCCTTTTATTTATCCGCTTATGATGGTTAGATTAGGGCATATTTCAATTAGCATACAGTATAACAGCATGTTTGCATTCATTCATCTGTATTGCATGCACCGGGCTCGGCGCACCATACTAACTGCATCGTACTTTCAATTCCAAATTGAATACATGTTAGTTGTAGCATTTCATATGCCATCTTAGAATAGCCGAGCCTGTTATAACTGTATCTTTGCATGTGTTGCATTAGGCATTTCTACATACTTAGGATCATACATGATTTCTAATGAAGTTTCTATTTTGGCTTGGAGTACCCGGTAAGTTTTATGCTTTAGCATCCTTGCATGCGTGTGAGTGACTGCCATGAATAGCATGTTTACCATGAGGCTATGTGCTTATCTGATATATCTGCCTGAATGCCTGTGGGTGAAGGTTGGGTTATCTGAATTGGAATAAATCATCAAATGTTTCAAGCCTACCTGCGGGTAGCAAAACCTCTTTCAAAAAACAAACATGAAGTGTTTCGTTCCAATTCAGGCGATCCAGTCTATACTTATATGCTGTGAGCATCACATAGTAACCTAGGCTAATAACCGGAATAAGAACATACAATGTTTTCAAAAATTGATATCATGGTTAGTAGAGGCCGGTCTATGACCGGGCGAGCGGGGGTGCTCACGAAGTGACCTTCCCCAATCGTACCCAAGTTCCCGAGCCGAGGCAACTTTTGTGATGACGGACACGTGGCCTTTGGCACCGAGTCAGGGTTTCCTAAATTTCCCAAAATAAAATATTTAGGTGGCGACTCTGTATCTGGCAAAGCAGTCCATGTTTGGCACTTCTTTCAAAAATCAGTTTTTTTTTCTCAAAACGATTTGCCGGATTTGGACTCTTTGGTTCAGACTTAGAACCGCGACAAATTTTAAGAGTCCTGAGCTGTAGTGACCCCAAAACGAACAGAACGGGAGCTCGTTTCTCCCGGGGCGTTCGGGGACGTCTACATCGGGCGCTCGAGCAGAAGGTCTGTCAACATAGCTCCCCGCTCGAGCGTGGACTTACCCGCTCGAGCGGACCCATACCTGCAGAAAAAATTCTGGCTTATCCATAATGGTTTCTTGAGTTCAATTTCGATATTTCAACCACATTTCTTGCATATTATGGCTCTAATTTCACACATACATATACCCACATGATACCAACACCAAATCATAACACAATGAAGCTCCATTTCTTGAATTGCTTACATGCATGCCTCAAATTAACCCAAACTCATCACCAATACATCAAATTCAAACATGCAAAGCTCATACCTCCATGATCTACTCTTGCATGTGAGAAATATTCATTCATATCAACTTAATTGTGAAGAGATGATCAAATACATGGATTTCAAACAAGATTCAACATAGATTATACACATTGTGTTCAAATATGGAAATTCATAGTAATTTCCTACATTCATGCATCTATTGACTTTAAATTCAACACATACAACTCAAATTATGTCAATCCTCACTCTTGATTACCCAACTAGCTTGAATACACAAAATCACAAGTCCAAACTTATGAATCATGGGATGATTACTCACTTAGGAGCTTGATCCTTACATGTGCCTTCAAGATCACCAAGCTTTGAGGCCAAAACTTCAATTTCTCTCCCTTTCTCCCTCTATGGCCGACCCTCTCTCTCTCACAATTGTATAACTCAGATTTTTGAGTTCAAAGGAATTAAAGGAGAGTGTATATGCCCTTATAAGTGAAAGTCCCACTAACCAAAATTATAATGTTAAATAATTTGAGCACTATGCCATTAATTAAATCAATTTAATCTGATCCGAATCAGTCTTCAATTAAATTTCACCGTAGGCTCTAAAAATTATGTCAATCACATTGGCGCAATCAATTCCGGGTTCTATAGCCGATAAGGCCTTCAATTTAATTTCCAAAGCAGACAATTAAACAGATATTCCCACGGTGAACATATAGAAATTCAAAACCACATATTTTCACCTAATGGCACACGAAATCATATCAAAACACATAATCACATTCGTATTAAGGACCAATTAACATAATAAGGGACAGGGTTATCACAGGCCGGGCCCGCCCCGGCTCGCAGGCGGGTTTCGGGCCGCCCACGGGCCAATTTTACATTCCTACCAATGTGAATTTTAAAATATGAATGTTCACATTATAAAATTGCTAACCGTTCAAAAAATATTTATAAGGGTATCAAAATTAAATATAAGGGCATAAGTGTCCAAGAAAATAGTGTAAATCAAGAAAAATGACTTTATGGAATAAAACTATACATATATGGGACTAAATGGGTTAAAAAATTCTTTCATGAACTTTTTGGGTTAAAACACTTCTAAATGAGATTTATCAATAAAAATAACAAAAAAAAAAAAAAAAAACTAAAAATCAAATATGCAAATAGATAAAATTAATAAATTTGATTTTTATTTATCCAATTAAAATATTTATTTTACCTCTCAATATCCAATTTTAAAATTTAAAAATTTATAAAGTCTATCTAAACAAATGTGATTTGAAAATGTGTCTCACTATCATACTAGAAATCAATAAAACTGACATATCTACTATATATTTAACTCGCATCATAACTTACATAAACAATAATAATTAAAAACAAATAGAAACCACAGATAAATTAAATTCGAAAAAAAATAAACCCACAACTCCATCTAAAATAAATTTAAAAAAAAAACAAACAGAAACCACACAAAAATAAAGAAGATAAGAATTTAGATATGAATATCAAAATAATATAACAATATCTAAATTTGAATTATGATTTAGTAATATAATTATCTATTTTTTTTATGTATATCTATCAAAATTTTAAATCACTTAATGTGACAAATTAATCAATTTTCTAAACTTATTGATTTTTCAATTTATAAAAAAGATTAAAAAAAAACTATTGACTGATTTATTTATTTAATTATTTTAGAAATAATAATTATCCCTTAATTTATGGATTTCAAATGGAAAGATAACAAAAATATTTCATAATCTCTCCATCTTAATCTCTCTTACCGATTTTCCAAAAAAAAAATATTAAAACTTGCCTTCCTTCTCTCTTTCCAAAAAAATCAGATAATATTTTTCATAAAAGTTGTGGATATCTATCTATATCTTATATATTATATTACAACCTAACCAAAAAAAAAAAAAACTAAAAATAAGATATACAAATAGATAAAATAAATAAATTTGATTTTTATTTATTCAGTTAAAATCTTTTGCATCTCAATATCAAATTTTAAATTTTTTAAAGTTTATCTAAACAGATCTAATTTGAAAATATCTCTCACCATCATATTTTAAATCAATAAAACTCATATCTCTATCACATATCTAACTCACATTATAACTTACCTAAATAATAATAATTAAAAACAAATAGAAACCATAGATAAATTAAATTTTAAAAAAAAAATAGAAACCCACAACTCCATCTTAAATAAATTGAAAAACAAAAAACAAAATAAAAACCACACACACAAAAAAAAAAAGAAGATAAGAATTTAGATATGGATCTCAAAAAAATATGACAATATCTAAATTTGAATTATGATTTAGTAATATAATTATCTATTTTTCTGATGTATATCTATCAGGATTTTAAATCACTTAATGAGACAAATTAATCAATTTTCAAGTCTTATTTAAAGAATAATCTGATTATTTTGAAGACACTGGCGCAGGAGCTAACGGATTGGGTTAAGTGATTTTTAAGTTGTTGGAGGTAACATCCTCCCACTCCATAAATTTATTTATTTTTTAATTTTATATTTTACCCCTATGTGATTCTCTTTCTCTACTGTTGATTTGGTTTTGGTTTTAGTGATGTTTATGTGTTTGTTTACAGGTTTGCATGGTGGAGAAGAATTATTGGTGATTATGGTTGCAGTTGATATATCTATAGTTCATTCTGTGCCAAAGATTTTGATCATTTTTTTTTAATAAAGACCATAAAATTTATATTAAAAAAATGGGCATCAAATTTTTTATTTTATAGAAAATGTGAAAATTTGTTGAGAATTCAAGATTTTACTATAACATTAGATTTTTGTATAACTAGGTAAATTTAAAATTTTTAAATATCATTGTATTTTTTTATTTTTATTCTTTTTCTATCCCACTATATCATTACTGTTATTTGTTAGTTTGTTAATTATAATTTAATTAATTGAAAATGAAAGCTTAATATAACTTTTCATATATATTATAATTAATTTGTTGCAGTTATAGTTGTATATAATAACATAATATATAAGAATAATCTCTAAATATAATTTCCATCTTTTTTTTTTATGTGATTAAATAGTCCATCTTAGATAGTATAGAGAAGAGTTTGATGGCTTCTTTTATCTCTAAAAAAAACCCAATTTTTTTTTTTTTTACTTTTTAATTTTTAAATTGAAACATCATTTGTTTATGTCCATAAAACAAAATTGATAAACACCTATCCAAAAGTTACACATTTTTTTTCTTTTTTAATATGTAGGATATTTACAACTGGAAAATGTTTGACACCTCAATCCCCCCCCCCCCAATAATCTAACTTACAATGATGTAATCATAAGGGCCAATTTTTATATAAATATGAGAAGAGAATTAATTAAATTATATATTTCAACCAATCATATACTCAACTTTGACTATTTCAATATGTTAATTTACTATAATTCTAATTAAGAAAATCTTAAACTCTTAATTTTTTTTTATCAAATTATAATTTGATAAAAATTTAAAAAGATGAAACGTTGAAAACTATTATTATTTTTTTCCATCAAATTTGGTGAAAAGAAAAAAAAAATTGGATAAGAATGAAAGTTCTTTTAAAAATTGATAAAAATTTAATGAAAAAGTTAAAGTAATTCATATCAAATCAAAATTTTTATTCAAATTTAAAATCAAATTAAATAAAAAAAATTAAAAGAAAATGATGAAAGTTTGAAAATATTTTGAAACCTTCTCATTCTTAAGACTAGAAATTGGTATGTGTATTATATTTATATGGTATTTTAGTTATGAAATTAAAATTAAAAGAAATGTAACTTAAATTATTGGATTAATAATAAAAATATTATATTAATTATTATTAAATATCACTCACTACTAAAAATCGGACCTTTTGTCTAAATTATAATAAAATTGTATATTTGTATTATATTAAGTACTTCACTTCACATTTAATAATAAAATTATATATTTGTCTTAATTATAACTTTTAAATTTGTATATTTTCATAACAAGAAGAGGTATGTTGTAACTCATTTAATCTCATTTAATCAGATTTAACTTTTTTTAATACAAATTATCAAAATTGCACTAAATAGATTTATATATATATTCTATTTTTTTAAACTAATAATTTAATAAGTTATAAACATAAAGATTAACTTATAAATTTCATGTATACCATAAGAAAAAATATTAAATTACTTCAAGATAATTGTAATGATTTTTTTTTTAAATATAAAGTCCCGTGCATAGCATGGGTTACCACTAGTATCCATATCTATACTATATATTAAGCAAAAGGGGGTTTTTAATCCCAAGCCTTGTGGGAGCTCCAATCTCCCAATCTAAGTTTCTTGATTTTTTGATTTAAACAAAAAAATCTTAGCATTTATTAACTTCTACCAACTTCCAAGTTTTACCCTCATAAAAACACTTTAATGCATTAAGAATAAGCATAAAAAAAATTCTTTGAAATCCAACACATATGAATTCCTTGAAAAATCCCAACACATATGATTATTATATCTCATAATAACACTTTAATGCATTAAGAACAAGTATAAAAAAAATTTCTTAAAAAGTCCAGCACATATGATTATTATCAAAATATTAAACTTTAATATAATATAAAAAAGGAAAAAAAAGAAGACATTTAAAAAAAAAACATTTAAAAATCACAATTCACATATATAGATAATTGTAAACACAATCCGTGCATAGCACGGATGTTATGCTAGTATCTATACTATATATTAAGCAAAAGGGAGTTTTTAACCCCCAAGCTTTGTGGGAGCTCCAATATCCAATCTAAATTTCTTGATTTAAAAAAAAAAAAAACCTTAGCATTTATTAACTTCTCCCAACCCCCAAGCATTACCTTCATAATAACATTTTAATGCATTAAGAACAAGCATAAAAAAAATTCCTTGAAAAGTCCAACAGATATGAATTTCTTGAAAAGTCCCAAACATATGATTATTATTCCTCATAATAACACTTTAATGCATTAAGAACAAGCATAAAAAAAATTCATAAATTTCTATACTATATATTAAGCAAAATGGGGTTTTTAACCCCCAAGGCCTGTGGGAGATTTAATATCTCAATTTGAATTTTTTAAATTTTTTATTTAAAAAAAAAACTCAGCATTTATTGATTTGGTCAAGATCCCCTGATCAGCATTTATTAACTTTTTTCAATCCACATGTCTTTCCACATGCCTGCATTTATTGATTTGGCCAAAATCCCCTGATCAGCATTTAAAATCCCCTCATACAAATAATTATAGATTCAATCTGTGTATAATTACTGCAGTACCCTTTTCAACTTCTCCCATACACTATGGTTAGTGATAAGATTGTTAAATTATTTTTATAAAAAATATTAAAAAACATAATTTATATATTAAAAAAAATCTAAAACAAATATAAATATCTATAATTATCTCGTGCAAAGCACGGGTGATAGCTAGTATTATATAAGGAAAATGGGGTTTCTAACCCACAAGTCTTGTGGGAGCTCCAATATCCCAATCTAAATTTTCTGATTTTTTTATTTAAAAAAAAAAAACTCAGCATTTATTGGCTTTTTCCAATCCATAAGCCTTTTTGACTTTTCTCATAGTTACTACAACACCATTTTCAATTTCTCTCATACACGATGGTTACTGATGGGATTATTAAATTATTTTTATAAAAAATCTAAAAAAATAGTAATTAATCCATTTAAAAGGAAAGCTAATTAATCTATTTAAATAGCTTTTATGCCTTGATTTACATATTTCAAAAGGAAAGTTAATTGATTCATTTAAAAATTTATTTTTTAAGGAAAGGAAATTAATTTATTTACAAATTTAAATTTAATAAGAAAGTTAGTTAATCTATTTAAAATTTTAAAGAACTTTTATGCCTTGATTTACACTTGTTAATTAATTTATTTAAAAATTTAAATTTAGAAATTGAGAAGGAAACTTAACTAAAATATAAATTTGAATTTGAATTTTTATACTACTAAAATATAGGAATAAATCTATATCTTTCATAGATTTTTTTCTTAATGTTTAATAATTTTATATGCATCGATATTCCAATCTATATATCTATATTATAACAAACAAACTTTCATTTAAAAAAAATCATTAAACCTTCAAAGATTAGTGATGTAGATATAATCAAACAAAATGTGTAGGTCTTAGAGTTTTAAAGTAAAAAATTTATGTTAGAATTTGTTCAAATGTAATTCTCTTAATATTTATAAATATTTTTTATTGATCGACAAAAAACACCATAAACATTAAGATTATTATTTTATTTATTTATTTATTATTATATTAAGTTATTAAAATAAGATGTATTATAGGGTTAAATCAAGAATTGTTGGGGGAAAAAAAAATCGACTCAAACTAAATTTTTTAGACTCACTTTTAATATTTAATCTAATATTGGAACCCTCAAACTAACTTATATCGGTTAGAAATTGATAAAGGTAATTTGAAATAATTAAGATAAATTTTAATGACTAGGTGAATGTTACATTGGCATAAATATTCAGTCAATTAACTTTCACGTCACTTTTAATATTTAGTCAAACACCACAAGTCAATTTTAATCTATTTTCACATAAAAATTATAACAACAATTTTAATTTTTAATTATTTATTTATAATTGTGCATATCACCAGTAATATTCTAGTTTACATACAGACAATGCATACAACAGAGAGTGTGTGAGACAGAGAGCAAAGCTAGCAAGCACCACTTCAACTCTCGATTTTCTCACTCTCTTTCTACCGCCTAACGACGACAAATCAATTCTATCTCTCTGTTTCTTTCTCTCTCCAAATTTTCTAGATTTTTCTCCGTGATGATCTCTCCGAATAGGGGCACTTTCCTGGTAATGAACACTTTCTCTCTCTCACCGATGAAAAATTGAAAAAATAAAAATAAAAATAAAAATTTCTCTCTCTCTATCTATCTATCTATCTATTTATCTATCTATACACATATATAGTAGTGCGTCTGTGTATGATTTCTAGTGTGGGGATATATTTTTGAGTACCAACACGTGGCAAGGTGACGTCGACGTGTCAGCCGAGGTAACACGTGTCCAGGACATGACGCCGAGGTGATCTCGGTTAAGCCGAGGTTATCTCCGAAAATATCAGAATCCGAGATAAGCGGATAAGGGACAAGAGTCATAGAATGAAAGAAGACTTCAATTTGGGTAAAGATGAGACTCTTAGAGAGTTTTATCCCAATCCTACGGGGAGTCCAAGATTGATAGTAATCCTAAGTCCATTAGAGCTAGGCTCCTGTTGGGACAATGATTGAGTTAGCTATAAAAGAAAGGCACCCCCATGGGTCTAAGGTATGCTTTTGTTATTTTGTCTAGTGAGTTAAGCACTATTGATTATTTTTGAGAGATTACTGACTTGATTGTCGGAGTGCCCCCGGGTGGACGAACCACCGCCAAAATCTTCTCTTTCTGTTGCAGGTCAGCCAGGTGTCATATATTCTACCAGTGTTCTCCAGCTGAATACTAAGTTGGGCAGTGTGATCGGAAAATCACTCACACAATTTGGCGCCGTTTGTGGGAAAGAAAGTAGAATAGATGGTCAGTAATAGACAGAAGGAAAAGATTGGGGACGACACTCCTACTGGGAATGGGAGACCTATTGACCTTGATGGCGAAGGAGACAGGTCCAATGCAGAAACTCATGAGCAAGTTCACGGAGTAAAAGACGTCGGCTAGACTGGCGACGTACCAAAGAAACCTGATCGAAACAGGTATTACAACGAGGACGACCTCCGGGTTTGGAAGGATAGGTGCCTACGGAGGGACGAAGAGGTAAAAGAGATGGCAAACAAATTGGCAGACCTGCAGTCGGTCGTCAATTTCATGATGCAAAATAACGTCATGTAGCCACCATTCCCGCTACAGGACACACCGATTCCAGCGGCCAATGCCCAGAAGGGAGGGCAGAAAACAATCCCCTTAGCTCCTCAGCACAACAAGAGCGAAAGATACTCTCACCGACCTTCTAGGGAAGTCGAACGAAGAGAGTCGAGAAGAGAAGAATCACGGAAGACGCATCGCACAAAAGAGGCAGACCCCAAAGGACATCGGCATGTTCAGGGGCAGACACTGTGCTTCGACACAACTCATGGAGAAGGGTCGAAAAGGACTCACCACGAAGCTGAAAGTAGCGCACCAAAAAGACTGAAAGCATGGGATAGCCGAGCTCCCGGGCGGACGAAGGAGGACTTAAGAGATTACCTCAAGAGGAAGCAACAGAATGCCGACGCCGAGGTAACCTCCCCAGACAAGCCGAGGACACCATTCTCGGTGGAATTAGACAGGTTTGAGGCAGCGAAGAGATTCAGTATGCCGAGATTTCAAATATACGATGGTAAGTCAGACCCTAACTTCCACGTTGGACTATATTTGAACTCAATGGCATTGTATAGTGGGAACGAGCCGTTGCTCTGCAAAGTGTTTCCCTCATCCTTCGGGGAGATTGCATCAGATTGGTTCCACAAACTACCGAAGGGAAGCGTGAAGACTTGGGAAGGTCTGGCCGAGATGTTTGTGGCCAGGTTCGTGACAAACAAGCTGCAGCCATTAAGGGTGGACGCATTGATGGCTCTGAAGATCAACAAGGATGAAGGCCTTAGGCCCTATGCAAAAAGATACTATGAGGTGTTCAATCGAATATCCGAATGTAATCAAGAGGTGGCGGTCGTATCTTTCAAGAATGGCCTGAAAGACAACTGTCCACTAAGAAAGTCTTTGGCAAAGACATTGCCAAAAAGTATGGAAGAGCTCATGGCGAGAATCGAGAAGTACGCCAGAGCCGAAGAAGACACGTCGGGAACTAGGGAGATAAAACAAGAGAAAGGAAACGGCTTTCCGAAGCGAGGCCGAGGTAACAATGGATCGAGCAAACAAGAAACAGAGCTGAGGGCCACACAAGCAGTAACAACTGTGTTCCGAATCCCAATTCCGAAAGTCCTGGACCGGATTCGGAACCAATCCTATTTCAGAACACCAGCAAAGGCACCAGGAGAGTTTATGGGAAGGAACGTTGGCAGACATTGTGCTTACCACAATGAAGATGGGCACACGACTCAGGGTTGTAGAGCCCTAAAAACACACTTGGAAGAACTGGTGAGGCAAGGCCATCTGAGAGACCTCATCGACGAGGCCAGGACAAGGGAAGAACATGCAAGATTGCCTCAAGCGCCAGCAGCTTCGCCTCCCCCAGCACCACAACCTCAGGCAGGATGACCTCGGGTAGTCAATGTGATTCACTCAAAGGTCAACGAGAACGAAATTAGGGAGGAGACCCAGAAGGTGAAGCACCTGCAACATGTCTACCAAGTCGGGGAGAAGAGACATCGGGCAGAGGAGCGCCAAGGACCAGTAGTGTCCTTTTCAGAAGCCGACCTTGAGATGGTACAGCATCCGCATAATGACGCCTTGGTAGTATCCCTCCAGGTTGGGGAGTGCCAAGTAAAACACATCCTGATTGACCAAGGCAGCTCTTGCGACATCATGTACGTTCAATGTTACAAGGAGTTCGGCCTTCACCCAGACGATATGGAGCAATCCAATAGCCCAATGGTCGGGTTCAATGGAACGCCGACATGGCCACTGGGAATAACTAGCTTGGAAGTGCAGGCGGGCACCAGGAAGGTAACAACAGAGTTCACTATAATCGACACACCCTCCCCTTACAACATCATCTTGGGAAGGCCATGGTTGCATACAATGGGGGCAGTTCCCTTAACATTGCATCAACTATTGCGATTTCCAACAGAGCATGGGATAGAGGAAGTCAGAGGCGATCAGCTGCAGGCGAAGAATTGCTCTATGGCAACAATGAAATCTACCTGCAGCATACGAGAGCCAGAAAAGGCAGAAATTGAAGATGAGGACGTGAAAGTCCTAGAAGACGTCGGCAAGGAGCCAACCGAGAAGAGTGAAGAGGCACTAAAGAAAATCCTCGTCCAGGATGGAGATGAAGAACACTTCTTTCTTCTCGGCTCGGGCTTAACCGAAGAAGAGGAAAAAGAGTTGGAAGCTTTTTTTAGAGCAAATATTGAGGTGTTTGCTTGGACACCTTACAAAATGCCTGGCATTGACCCCGAGGTCACTTGCCACAAACTGAATGTTGACAGGTCGGCCAAACCTGTAATTCAACGAGCCAGAAGACTGACGTTGATGCACGTTGAAGTAGTGGAGGAAGAAGTAGACAGACTTCTGGAGGCCAAGGCCATTAGAGAAGTTCACCACCCGACATGGCTACCCAATACAGTGGTGGTAAAGAAAAAGAACGGTAAATGGAGGGTCTGCGTAGACTTTACCAGCCTTAACAAAGTCTGTCCCAAAGACAGCTTTCCTCTACCCAAGATTGACCAGCTAGTAGATGCCACTTCAGGGCATGGAAGAATGAGCTTCCTAGATGCTTACAGGGGGTACCACCAGATAGCCATGTACCCCCCAGATGAAGAGAAGACCGCGTTCATCACCCCAAAAGCCCTGTACTATTACAGAATAATGCCTTTCGGGTTGAAAAATGCAGGAGTAACTTACCAAAGGTTGGTAACCAAAATGTTCAAACACCTGATTGGCCGAACAGTAGAAGTCTACATCGACGACATGGTCGTTAAGACCAAGAAACCTGAGGGTCATCTCGCCGATCTAAAAGCAGTCTTTGAAATCCTTAAAACATATCAGCTCCGACTCAATGCATCGAAGTATGCATTTGGAGTTGGATCTGGTGAGTTTTTAGGCTACCTGGTGACCAGAAGGGGCACCGAGGCCGGCCCAGATCAGATCAAGGCCATCCTAGAGTTGAAGAGCCTGATGTCAGCAAAGCAGGTGCAGATGCTAACTGGAAGGGCCGCAGCCCTGAACAGATTCATCAGCAGAAGCTCAGACAAGTGCAGACCTTTCTTCAACTTGGTGAAGAAAGCCACATACATCCTGTGGACCGAAGAATGCGAGGCCGCCTTGGCCGACCTAAAGAAGTATCTGACCACAGCTCCAGTCCTTTCAAATCCAGAACCTAGAGAGGAGCTATTTTTGTACTTAGCCGTTTCAAAGCATGCGATAAGCACGGTAGTAGTCCGAGAAGACAAAGGGGAACAAAGGGTGTTTGCTATGTAAGCAAAACCCTAGCCGATGCAGAAACGAGGCATCTACCCTTAGAGAAATTGGCACTGGCTTTAGTAATGGCTTCAAAGAAGTTGAACCATTACTTCCAGGCCCATAAAATTGTGGTGCTAACAAAACACCCCTTGAAGTCCTTACTGTAACAAGGAGACCTGACAGGAAGAATAGCCAGGTGGGCAGTCATCCTAGGCCTATATGACCTGGAGTACAGGCCAAGGACAGCAATCAAAGGCCAGGTTCTGGCCGACTTCGTGGTCGAGTTCACGTCAGAATCCATCGAGCATCGGGCTCCGTTGAGCCAGGATGAACGATGTCCAAACAAGCAAGGAGAAGCTCAGCCAAAGGCGAAAGAACAAAGAAAAGAGAAAAAACTCAGACCCTGCAGCATTTACATCGGCGACTCCTTTCGACTATTCGTTGATGGGAGTTTAAACCGACAGGGAGCTGGGGCAGGAGTAGTGCTGATATCTCCAGATGGACAGATAGTGGAACAATCCATTCGCTTGGGGTTCAAAGCCTCAAACAACGAAGAAAAATATGAAGCATTGATTGCAGGACTGAAGCTGGCAGTAGCAGCAGAGGCAGACGAGGTAATAGTCTTCTGCGACTCCCAGCTCAGTGTTAACCAAACAACGGGCGAGTTTGCTGGCCGAGATGAACGGATGTCGGCCTACGCAAAGGAGGTCATCAGGCTGGCAGCCTTGTTTCAAAACTGCCGACTACTTCAGGTTAGCCGAGATGATAACAGCTACACTGATACAATGGCCTACCTAGCTAGTGTAGTACAAACTGGAAAAGTAAGGACAATAATGATCGACTATTTGTCGGGCCCGAGCATCGAACCACTATCCACAGAGCATGAAGCAATATGCGTGGACATGAGACCAAGCTGGATGGACGCAATTATTTCATTCTTGAAAGAAGGGAAGCTGCCAGACGATCACAAAGAGGCACACAAGATCAGATTGAAGTCGGCAAGATTCAGTCTGACAGAGAGGGGCATCTTTACAGAAAGTCCGTCACTGGACCCCTTTTAAGGTGCATACATCTTTTACAAGTTGAAGATTTTTTATATGAAATTCATGAAGGAATTTGTGGAAGCCACACTGGGGGCAGATCACTCGCCCATAGGGCCATTACCCAGGGGTATTGGTGGCCTTACATGCAGAAGGATGCAGAAGCCTATGTAAAGAAGTGTGAACAATGCCAAAGGTTTGCACCTCTGATACACCAGCCAGCAGCAGACCTGAACCCTGTATCCAGTCCTTGGCCATTTGCTCAATGGGGCATGGATCTCATCGGACAACTGTCCCAAGCAACTGGACAAAGGAAGTACTTACTAGTAGCAACAGATTACTTCACTAAATGGATAAAAGCTGAACCTCTTGCCAAGATTCGAGATGTGGATGTAAAGAACTTCATTTAGAAGAACATTATCACCAGGTTTGGGATTCCAAGAGCAATTGTTGCAGACAATGGAACTCAATTTGACAGCAAGCTAATCAAGAACTTTTGTGCAAAGTTCAAGATCAAGAACTACTTTTCAATCCCAAGCTTTCCACAAAGTAATGGACAAGCAAAAGCATCCAACAAAGTAATTCTGGATGGGATAAAGAAGAGGCTGTAGGCAACAAAAGGAAAGTGGGTAGACGAATTACCCAATGTACTCTGGGCATATCGAACTACGCCGAGAAGATCAACAGGAGAATCTCCATTTGCCATGGCTTATGGCACAGAAGCAGTCATTCCGCTATAGATCGGCATCCCAAGAATCAGAACCCAGGGAGTAGAGAACGGAACTAATGATGTACTCTTAGCTCGAGATCTAGATCTTCTAGAAAAACGAAGGGAGAAAGCTGCGATTCAGCTCGCAGCGTACCAGCAGCAGCTTGCCAGAGCTTATAACAAGAGGGTTAATCCAAGGGAGTTCCACGTCGGTGACCTGGTCTTGAGAAAAGTCGTCGGCAACAAGAAGGATCCCAGAGAGGGCAAGCTTGGCCCAAATTGGGAAGGACCCTACAGAATCATCTCGGTGCTGGGCAATGGGACATATCGGCTTGAAGATAATGAGGGCAAAGAATTGCCAAGACCTTGAAACACTTGCAATTTGAAATTTTTCTATCATTAGAATTCCTTTGTTCTTTTGTCATTTGCCGAAGTAAATAAATAAAGATCCAGCTTGGTTTTCTTGTCAAAATACTTGACATTGTCTCTAGAATACATGTATAATGAGAACCCAAGTAGAACTTAGGTTCACATGAGGGGGCAGAGAGAGCCGAAATCATTATTTAACACTTGTTGAAATTTGTGGACAATTTACAAGTTGAAGTTAAACCGAAATCATTGTTTAGCACTTGTTGAAATTTGTGGACAATTTACAAGTTGAAGTTAAACCGAAATCATTGTTTACCACTTGTTGAAATTTGTAGACAATTTACAAGTTGAAGTTAAACCGAAATCATTGTTTAGCACTTGCTGAAATTTGTGGACAATTTACAAGTTGAAGTTAAACCGAAGTCATTGTTTAACACATGTTGAAATTTGTGGACAATTTACAAGTTGAAGTTAAACGGAAATCATTGTTTAGCACTTGTTGAAATTTGTGGACAATTTATAAGTTGAAGTTAAACCGAGATCATTGTTTAGCACTTGTTGAAATTTGTGGACAATTTACAAGTTGAAGTTAAACCGAGATCATTGTTTAACACTTGTTGAAATTTGTGGACAATTTACAAGTTGAAGTTAATCCGAGATGATGTCTAACACTTGTTGAAATTTGTGGACAATTTACAAGAAGGAAGACTAAGGTTAAATACTTGTTGAAATTTAATACCTACAAAGTGAAACCAAGATTACGCCGAGAAAGGTAGTTAGGTACTTGCCGAGATAAATCATCGGTTTGTACAACCGAGGTGTGTCACCCCGAGGAGGTTGCACAAGGATTGAAGTGTATATTGAAGACATGCCAAAACTTCTAAGTATAGAATCATGCAAGAGCAGTAAAGAGAAGACAAAGATACAAGCACTCAAAGAAGGAAAGTTGTATTAATATTCAGAAAAGGCACGTTGGCCAAAAGCCTACAATCGTTCCCAAAAAAAAAAACAGCAAAAGTACAAAAGATAGAAGAAAATAAACATCAAAATTAAGAGTCTTCAGCAGGCTGGGTTTGGACCTCGGAGGATTGCTGAGAAGACATCTCGGCAACCTTCTCGGCCACAAGTTCAGCGTCGATTTCTTGCAGGGTTTCATCTAGGCTCTTATCGGCAAGAGGAACATCGGATAAAGTTTTCTCAAGAGCAACATCTTTGCGAACCTCCTCATCCTCCTCATCTTGAGTCAAGTCTAGGACTTGCTCATTTTTAGGAGGAGACTTGGCCCCAGCAGCATCTTTGAACTTCCTTACCAAACCCTCCTCCTCCTCGGACTCAGAGTCGTCGTCATCAGATTGAGCTGGAGTTGGTGTTGGAAGGAATGAAAGAGGAATGGCATCGGCGCTCCTCAAAGGCGAGTCCTCAAGGACATTAAGCTTTTTTAGAAGGGACATCTAACCAAGGGTGAAACCCTTGTTGCATGCCTCCTTCACTTGCTTTTCGTAGGCCTCCATGACATCAGCCATGCCCTGGGAATACGCCTTCTCGTCGGCATCCTTGATTTCGGCCTCTTTGGTAGCCAAGGCCTCCTGTAGCTCTTTTTGGGCCTGGGCCATCTTCTCCTCAGCCTCTTTTTTTTGGGACTCAGAAACTTTCCTAATGGCCTCAGCAGAATCAAACTTCTCTTCGGCATCGGTCTGAGCATTGATGGCAGCTTTTGCCTGGTCCTCCAACTTCTTCATTTTCGATTGAAGGCTTTTGTTGGCTTTTTGAAGAGAAGAGAACTCCCTCTTCATCTTGGCCAACTTCTCTTGATTTTCAAAAGAATGAACAGAGAAAGAATGGGCATGCTGGATGGCCTGAAAAAACACAAGACAAAAGTTATTGCAAAATCTTCTAAAGTACAGGAAAGGGAAAAATTGCTAGGTAAGGACACTCACTTGAACAGAACGTTGAAGCATCAGAGCGTAATTTTCATACTCACTCAACCCGGCGTTTCGGTCAAGATCGCCGGAGAGAAGCAGAGCAGTACTGAGGGCTACGTCGACGTTGATGTCCTCAGTGCTATCGTTGGCCATGACTGGCTTATCTTCCAAGGTAATTTCGGGGGCCTAGGGGGCAGCAGACTTTTTAGACCCCGAGGTCGTTGTAGAAGATGACCTCGGCCTTTTGGATTTGGTAGAATCGGATAGAAGTGTTTCAGCAGACCTCTTTGCAGGGACAGAGGCAGTTTTCTCACTCGAAGCTAGTTTGGAAACTGGCAAGGTATCCTTAGAATTGATCTGAGGCACCTTTGCCTTTGGCTGAGCCTTTTTGATTCGTTTTGGCTTTGAGGAGGCTGGGTTTGTGTTGGCTGAGCGTCAACATCAACTGGAATGTTAGCCAGGAGATCTTTGGCAACTGGTTTTGGGCGACCCATCTCGGCAGAAGAAACTGTTCGGCATTGATGGCAGCGTTGGGATATTGGAATCAAGTATGGAGCCGAGGTAGATGGTATCTCACCTGGATCAGAGGTTGACCCTTGGTCTGTCCGAGATATGGACGCGGTTTGTGGAGTTGTGGCAGATGGTGGAGAAAGGCTTTTCTTCTTCCTTTTAGGGACGTCGGGCAGAGTTGACTTGTATGTTGGAATAAAATTGAGAAGCAGAGGCGCCTTCCGTTTATGGACTGGCAAGTCCAAAAGTTTTTTCAAATCCTTGCTGGGAATGAAGGATTGGCGAAAGTCTTTTGGTGGCTTAGGAACAGCTTCAAGAAAAACAGACAATAAGAAATAGATAAAGTATAAAAGACTTTAAAAAATAAGTAGGTATGAATGCAGGGCTCTTACTATTGCCCTCTACAAAGACTGATCGAAGGAGAGGGAATTCTTATGCTCGAGCAGGAATTCTTATGCTCGAGCAGACCCAGTTTTCTGTTCTTGACGCTCGAGCGTCCTGTTATCCGCTCGAGCAGGTATATCATATATCAGTTGGTAGCTGGGCGTTTTAAAATCACTTCTTACATTCTCTCTCTCTCTCTTACTTTCTAAAAACACTTTCTGAGAGCTTCTCTCTCTAGGATCTCCCTTCTCTCTAGGGTTTGATCTAGTTAGAGTGTCTTCCTATCCTTCGGCCTTTGTAAAGAATGTGTTGATCGTCGAGGGCTTCGTTTTGATCCGAGAATCTTGGTGTTTGGAGCATTTTTGTTTTCTTCTCCTTCTCCGTTTGAGCTCTAACTTCGAGGTAGGGATATCCTACTCCTTCTTATGAGCTTTGTCAATGAATTTTAGCATTTTGATATGTTGGGGGTTGTTGGGTAATTTTGAGAAAGTTTGGGTCTTTGTGTAATTTTACAAAAGATGGGTTTTATTTATAATTGAACCTACATGCATGTTTGGCATAGAGAAATGATATAGATGATGAACTATAGATGAAAGCGGAACCTTGGGGTTGTTATGTTAATTATGGAAAAATACCCTAATTAGTTGGATAAATTAATTCGTATAATTAATTTTGAGAAATGAGGAATTGAATTGAGAGTATTCAAATTGAAAAGATTATGGGATTAACGGGTGTAGTTGGATTCATTCAATCGCTCACCCAAGTTGAATGTCGATAATATATCCATTTGGTGCATTTATTTTCTGTTTAGAAATAACTGTTTTGGGCTATCGGTGGAGGATAGTCTTGATTGTTGTAGACAATGCATGATGATTAGGCAAACTAAAACTAATCGATTGTGTATGCTATTGAATATAGCGGTTGGAATAATACATCGACTTTATGTATTGGTTGTTTATGTATATGATCTATGTTTATATACATTGTGTGTGTGTGGGAGGAGATAGGAGATGTACTCCATGGTTTAGGGGAAGATAGGGGATGGACCTCTAAATCGGATTTCGTGTGACATTGATACAACACTACAATGTGTATCAAGTGTTGATTATGGAAGTGTTTAAATTGATTTGATATAGCACTAAAATGTATATCGTTATCAATTGCGAAGTATAAAAGAGTTTCTATGTTATGTTGATACAGCACCAAAATGTGTATCGTTCGTATAGTATGGGAGTGGTTTATGTGTTGTTGATACAGCATCAAAATGTGTATCCATCATGAATTTCGAAAGTGTTTTTAAGATGAGTCTTATTCTCATTAAGTTATTTGACTAAGTGTTGAGCCTTGTTTTCAAACTCAAGGTTGAAAAAGAAATGAGAAATGAAGTGTAACATGGACTTAAATGTCATGAAACTGAAATGTGATATAAGTGAGTGTATCGGTGTTGACCATCTATCAACTGCTTATCTTTTAGTCATTGTTCATAGCTGGTTTAGTGTATTTTTGCTGGGCTGTGGCTCACCTTTTATGGGACATCATTTTCAGGTACAGGTAGCATGCCACCTCCAAGGACATAGCTTGGGAGGCTAGAGGTAGACAGACTGCTTTTGTTGTTTGTTTTCTTTTGATGTATTACATGTAAATTCAAGCCAAGGGCTTAATATGTATTGAGTTAGCACTCTTTTTTTTGTAACCAAGTGTTAACTTGGAAAGCTGTAAGCCCGTAGGGCACTTGCTTTTGTTGTTAACATGTAATACTTTTGTAAGAACTACTCTGATTAATGGGAAGATGGTTGGTTTCTTTTATGTCAATGCATGTCTAAAGTGATGGGTTTTACGTATTATTTTGAGGGCGTTACAATAACACTCGTGCTATGCATGGCCTCAAATAAATAAATAAATAACTTTTAAAATTAAATAGTAACAATTTTAAAATTTAGAGGATAAAATTAAAATTATGTAAATTAAGTTGTCTTCATTTAAAATATATTGAAGTGATGTTTTCATTATGTTGTCATTAATGTTTTATTTTAAATATTAACTAACAAATATGTGTGACATTATGTGATTAGTAGATATTAGAAGAAAAAAATTTGTGTGAATTACAAAAATTACACTTACAATTATTTCATGTTAGAGTTTGTCAAATTATATAAGAACCTAAAACTACCAATTTTAATTTTATATTGAAACTCAATCAAAATTTGTTAAAATCAAAAAACAAATTGAAGAAAAAAATGGAAAAAATTTAGAGGGAGTAACACTGACACTCTTCAACAAGCTATCTCAAATCAAGTCCTTCATACTCTATATCATGCACCGTTGCAAAATCTTTTCACTGTGCCCTACTGACCATCTCCAAGTGTCATTTTCAATTCTTTCCCCTTTGTTTTCATCACAGTGTTTAGAAAAGTTTTGAAAAACTTAGGTCAATGCAATGATTTCAAGGCACAGAAAAGTAGGTGAAAAGTTACTGCCATTTCATTCAAATCTTCTAGCACAACTGGCTCCATGGCAGAAACCGACGCAAAATGATGAAAATCACTGCTGTTTCATTTAGGTCTTCTGGCGCAACTGGCTCCAAGGCAAAAACAAACTCAAAAGAAAGGGTGTAAAAACAAACACAAAAACAAGAAAGTGATGCCAGAGGTAATTATTACAACACAATAAATCAACTAACTATTCTAGTTAACTAACTAATTACAATACAAAATTTAATAACTAATTAGTTATAACACATATCAAAATTAATTAGTTACAACTAATTAATTACAACGAATAGCTAAGCTAAGTATTTAAACTTAAAACAAGCTCGGAAGGCAAGGAATGCTCATGCACGTGCTCGGTTTCCACCCGAAAAGCCACTGTTTTGCTTCCGGAGAGCCTCTGTTGCGCAATAGAACACACACACTGTTGCCCACTTCCAGAATAATTCTGCTCTGCCTCAGAAACACTCTGTTGAATTTTGCATTAGTGGCCGGTCGGCCAGTGATGAGGGTTTCCGGCCACCAATGATGGCCGGCTGGCCATCGAAGGTGGTCTGTTGGCCACCTGCCGGCCATGGAAAGTGGCATGCCAGCCACTGCTGCCTAGTTCACTTTGCTGCAACAGAGAATAAACAGAGCAATGCACATGGTATTTCAAGGGTTTGTTTGCACAACTCACGCCTCCTTTTCACGAACAAATCAAAGGAGTAGCAAGTTTGGTTCACAAACCATCAATGGATGCAATTTCATTGCATGATGGCTTGTGAAACCAAGTGTGCAAGTTCAATAAATGTAACAAAATATGACTCTCAAAACCACCTCTCTATCACGAAAGATCAAGGGAAGTGATGACCTTGGAGACTTGAATCATTTCGTCACTAGCAAGTATAAAATGGCCCAAGTTCCATGTGTTCAATTAACGTCTAATTGAACATAACCAAATTATTATCTTTCACCATTTTAGTCCCAATTTTAATTAGTCCATTTGAAATTAGCAATCATCCTTTAATTCATTAAGTCGAATGGTGAGTTTAAGTCCTCTAGTGGAGTGAAGTTCCAAACCAAGAGTTAACTTAAGACATGAAAGAGATGTTATGCCGTTGATAATGAACCCCTAAAAGGGATTAAACTATTAAGCATGACAACCTTAATCTCATGCTTAAAAGAACAAAAGGCTTGAAACAACTCTCAAAGAAAAACAAAAGCCAAGAAAGGAGGGAGGTTGCAGAGATTATTAGTGTTGAAAATGAGTGAGAAAAGTATAAATAAATGCTATCAACTCAAAGGAGATGGTGCCGAAGGCCTAGAAAACCAAACTCATGAAAACTATTACACTATAAGCATGCAAAACAAAGCTCAAATGCAACCAATAGTCCAAAACAGTGCTAAAATAGTCTAAAACAAGTCCTAAAACATGTTGGAATTGAGCTAAAAAATTCTAGATTAACATGCTAAAATATGACACAAACTAGGCTAGTAAGCAAGACACAAGGAGGGCAGGCTAACCCCTCCAAATTTTGACTTCAAAACATGATTTAGGCCATTGCAATAACTCTGAAAATTAGTGTTTAAAAGCTCAGAAAAAGATAGTAAAATGGTGGGAAACACAAGGGCAAAGGCCTCCAAACAAGATACAAAGAAGGGTAGAACACCCCTCAACCTTTAATGGCCTTAGAACCCAAGTTTTAGCCCAAAAGTACAAAAGTTTTACAGCCTAAAAACAGTTGGAAAACAGGAAGAAAAATAGTAGAGAAAGCAAGCAAATATGCAAAGCCATATACCTCTTGAAGAGAAGAAGCAATTCAAGCAACAAGACCAAGATAACACACCCTTCAAGAGCTTAAACCAAGCTAAAAACTACCTCAACTCAAAGATGAGAAGATTTGGTTAAGGGTGTATAAGCAAAGGTTAAGGATTTGTAGGCAAAAGTGTAGAAATTTGCTAGAGAGAGAGAGGAAAAATTTTGATCTCCAAATTTTCTAACCTTAAAACATGAGAGAGGGGTCTCCTATATATAGAAACCATGAATTTTGTACAAGGATATCCAGCTCTACACGTGGGTGCAGATGCATGCATCTGTACAAATAGGTCGCACAACTATCACAAAATATCTGCAAAAGAAACTGGTGGCCGGAAGCCCACCAAGGGTTGCAGGCTTGAAGGACCAAGGCTTGGTCCAAGAATAAGACAACAAGGGTACAGGGTTTGAAAGGCTCAAAGCTGTGGCATTTCGCTGAGGACTTCGAGCACATGGTGAGCATATAGAATCATCATTGGGTGTGCATGCAATGGTGTCCAAGTCATAAGGGCCGTCAAAAATGGGGTGTCTACAGAAGCGTTCAAGACTTGAACGCTGATGAGTGCCTTCTTTGAGTAGTATTTCCCACCACCACCGGATGCTAATCAGTGATATGTTGTATATTTCCTTCTCTTGTACTGTACTCTTCAAAAAAAAAAAAAAAAAAAAAATTATGTATGTGTGTGTGTTCCATGCATGCCTTGCTGGATGTGCCACTACGTCTTATGGTAATATCTTTCTTCTCTCCCTTTGTTATCTATTTCAACAATTGTTTTCATTGAGGACAATGTCTTAGTCAAATTTTATTATTTTTTTTTAGGGGGGAGGGGGTGAGGGTAGCTTCTTTTGTTTGCATCTACTTGGCTCATAATTCATGTTTGCACTTCTCTTAATTGCACCCACTTCACTTGGTGTTGGCTTTTTGCTAGTAAGGTTGTGATATAAGCATATGTTAATCGGGGATCACAGTGGGTATGTGTGAAAAGGGTTTATTAGGTGAATACTCGTATGCGATGTTTGCACTAGGACAGTTGCTTGTGTTTATGGTGTTAGTAGACTTGTCATGAACATGTCTTGATTCACATGAGCACAATATCATAGTGGTGACCTCTCTATTTTAATCCCTTGTGTACATCATTGATAACTGTCTAGTGTTGTAGAAACCAAATAAATGAATATTAGCCTTGATTCTTTTCAAAAAAAAAAGGGCGAAGGGGAGCAACTTGACTTGTTTGGGTTCGTAGCATTTTTAACTCGAGTTATTAAGCTCGTACTGGTGTCTTTACACCTAGTTCCCTAAAACCATTTGGTTTGGGAGTCATTAGCCCAATACTTGTTACATGGGATAATCAGAAAGGTTAAGGGACCTAAACATTGCACAGTTAAGGAAAAATAAGGAAAATGACTTGTTCGAATCCGTAGCATTTTCAGTTTGAGTTATGAAGCCCGTAAGGGTGTCTTTACACCTAGTGCCCTAAAACCATATGGTTTGGGAGTCATTGGCCCAAGATTCATTACATAGGTTGATTAGAAAACTTAATAGGTCAGGGCATTGCACAAACATTTAAAAAATAAAAAAAATAAAAAAAGGAAATCTTGATTGCAAAAAGTTTAGGGTTTTTCTGTTTGTATTGGGTGTTATTGTGAGTTATTGTGAGTTACATTGGGCTATTATAGTGGAAAGTTAACTAGTTATGGAGATTGCACTTTACACCGAGGGCACTCATGATGTGTTTTACTAGCAGTCACAAATACAAGGAACTTAACTTTTGTAATATAGAATTGTGGTTTTTGCTCAATAGATTCTCTTATGCTTTTCTACTGTGCCTTCAATGACTCATCATGTCGTAATATCGCACTATAGTTGGCACATAAGTTGATTCTTGGGTGGAGTGGTGTGATTAATTGTTGCTGGGCAATGTGAGTATGTTGATGTCTGTGGGTGTCATTTATGGAAATCCTCACGAGACTACATTCTTCCACTTGGGTAACCTTAGGGTTTAAAATACTTGTTGCATATGCTTAATGCAATCACGATCCATATGAAAGTTGCTTAGAGTTATTTAATTTTTCTTATTTCTTTTGTTCTGCTTGAGGACTTGCAAAATGTAAGTTGGAGAGGTGTGATGTAAGCCGAAAGGTACCGTATTAAGGCTACTTAAGCTACAGGTATAGTCCTTGAAGTATGTTTATTTGGCAGAGATAATGTGTTTCGTGTACTTGTACATGTTTGGTGAACAACACGCAATCTCAGGCAAAAAGTAGCACAAAAGCAAATCCTCTACTCAAACAATAGAAATTCGCCACCTGTCAGTCCACCGCACGTGCGACCATCCTCCACCACACGTGCGTCCCACCATCGCTCGAGCGGTCAATCTAGGTGCTCGAGTGGTCCACCTTGGAAAGTGTGCGCAACATTTCTAGTGTGTTTTTCTGAGAATAAAAGAAAGAAAAATAGATGGGATTAGGGTTCTAAAATTTTCTAGGGTTGAAAGAGAGACAACTAGGGCTAAGGAAAGAAGCTTGATAATCTATGGAGGCTCCTACCATCGTCGCCACTTCCATCCCATCTTCTTCCCTCTCCATGAGCGGCTGAGCATCTCTCTTAGGGTATTGATGAAACCCTAGCTAAGTAGCCAAAATTGTGATATTTGATTTTGTAACGTGTTGAGTGAGATAGTTGTAAAACTTTTGAGTTTTAATTCAATGTTATTCTACCTTCACTCTTCATTCAATTTCTGTGATTAAGAATGAATGTTTTACTATGTTTGCATTTTGTTATTTGTGAAACTCAAGATGGGCTATGCTATGACTAGATGGATTGTTCCACGAACCCTAGTTTAGAGTGGACAATCCGTGCCAGTTAAGATAGTGTGTGCTCATGCTTCAAACATAACTTTATTTTCCTCTCCAATTCCCAACTTGTAGTTGAAGAATTGGCTCGTTTCACTCATTCGTTGAATAATTCAAGTTCATAATTTCGGGTACAAAGCTAGTGGTGGATTCAAACCCTAAGTTCCCAATCCCAATTATTTCATTATCATTTTATTACCTTTTCAATTAGGATTTTATAAGCTTTTTTGCAAACAAACCATCAATCATCAATTAAACTAATTGAGAATTAAAAATTAAAATAGTTTTGGAATATACAATAGTCCTTGTAGATACGATACCCATACTTGCTATCTATGCTTATTTAATAGAGTTTGGGAAGATTGGTTCATGACATACCAAGGGATATTATATGTCTATCGGCCCAAATTAGTATTTTGTTTGGATCCACAATGAATGTAAATGTCTATCTATACAAAACCACCAAATCCACCACTGTCAACTCTCTTAAATCTCTTTTCTCTCTATTTGATCACCTCGTTTCTCTCTTTATGCGGTGGAGTTCAGCTCCATCACGGGAAACACTAGTGCCGTTGCTCGCCAGATTTTAAAGAAGCTTGCGTCGAAGGTCGATTTCAGGTTCTATTTCTCTCTCTCTCTCTCTGGTTTTATTCTTCAATGGCGATGGCAAGATTTTGGTGATGGGGCTTGTATCTATCATGAAAGCTCTCGAATCTGATACATCGGAGGAGGAAGTATAGTGACCTGTGGTTGAGTGTTGTAGTTTATATCTTGTTTTCCACCCTTGTCTCCTTGTATTTGAGCTTTGGGATATGTTGAGCGAGTTTGGAACAGGTTGGTTGTGAGTTTGTAGAAGTGGTTGCTGCCCAGATTTTTGCCTATTCGCTCGAGCGAGGCTTCTTTCACTCGAGCGAGCGTTCTTGCGCTCGAGAGTGCATCTGCGTTGGTGGGTTGTAGACCTTAAGTCTTGCTTTGTTCGCTTGAGCGAAGATTCTTGCTCTCGAGCGAGGTTCGTTCGTTGTGTCTGGTCGCTCGAGCGACGACTCCTTCGCTCGAGCGAGCTTCGCATATATCAGATTTCAGCAGCGGGAATTTTATCCCTTTTTCATTACCTTCTTCCTCCAAAACCCTAGATCCGACTCTCTCTATCTCTATCACTCCTTCTCTCTAAAAATACTCCATGCTCTAGGGCTTTTCTACCCTTCATCCCTTGCAAAAAGGCTAGAGTTTGGTGTGGGCTTTCTTTTGATCTAAGAAAATACAAGTTTGGAGCATCTTGGGGTTTCTCTCATCTTTCCTTTTGAGCTTCTACTTTGAGGTAGGGATTTCTTGAGTTATATATACAAGTTTTGCTAGATTAATGTTGATTTAAAAAGGGTTTTGAAGTTTTGAGTTGATTTCTTTGATTTTGATTTCAAAATGAAAAGGGTCTTGAATGTGAGTTTGTATTTCAACCTTTAACTATTATTTTGTGGGTTTTCCTCTATTAAACTCATGGAAAATGGTGTGATGGAGTTCCTATAAGAAAATGATGGAGTTTTGGTTTTTAATGAAAACCCTAGAAATTGGGGATTTTCTTAAAAAGTTGAAAGGCCTATGGAAGTTCTTCTTTTCTTGTGATTGAAGGATGAATGAGCATTGATTTTATAATGTAGTTGCTAATAGCAATTTCTTGATGTATGTATAAAATGGAGGTCCATTTTTAAGGTCCGTTGATAAATGTATATATGTGTATAGTTATAAGATGGCAAGTTGTTGAGTGCCATAAATGATGTAATAATGTTTGATATTAATGAAATGGGAAAATAAAGTGAGAGATGACATGCTGGACATATTGAAAGGGTTGATAATGATGAATCATTGTTGAGAAATTGTGATGGTGTGTTGAAGACACATGATTATTTTGCGAAATGAGAAACGTATTTGTGAAAGTGAGGAAGGTATTGTTTATTATTGTTGTTAAGGCAT
The DNA here is from genome assembly GCF_055761805.1 of Camellia sinensis. Classification (NCBI taxonomy): domain Eukaryota; kingdom Viridiplantae; phylum Streptophyta; class Magnoliopsida; order Ericales; family Theaceae; genus Camellia; species Camellia sinensis. The sequence goes on along the minus strand of NC_138973.1, from coordinate 100,930,535 downwards.
TTTGAAAATAGAGAAGTGTTATGAGATATTAATTATTGCATCTCATTTCCATTTGATTTAATATCACCATTGTCTATGAAGTGAATTATTACCATTATTGCATTCTCATCATGTTTACTTGAGAAGGATTATATTGTAATGAGAACTAATGGAAATGTGTATGGGGTAAATATGTTGGTAAGTCTGGATAGGGGGTGTAGATGAATTTGATAAGTTGGCCTGAGTGTTCAGGGTGAAAGACTCGAAAGCCGTCTGGATAGGTGTCGAGCCTTCCGGTTAATACCGATAAAAATGAGAATTTGGTAGTACTCGTAGAGTCTACTTACAGACACTAGCCTAGGAATTACCAATGTCGTATTTACCGCCCCTATTGATTTAACTATTGGAAGTTTGAAATCGATGAGATTGCATAACATTATTGAGAACATGGTGATTTTGAAATAGTGCATTGAAGTAAAATTTTCCTTCAATATTGGCACTTGCATGGTATTACATATGTATTTTTTAAGGTTGATGGAATTGACATAACTGTATATACTTTGTGAGGAATCTCTACTGGGCTTTATGCTCACCCCTATAGGAATTGGTGCAGGTAAAGACGTGGTGACCCCGCCAAGCTAAGGGCGTGGAGATGTTTGAAGAAGAGTAGTTTGACTCTTATTTTTGTTATGATATTTGTTGTGAGCCAATGGCTCATGTGTTTGGGTCCGAGAGACCATTATGTGTAACCGGGCTATCGCCTTGGAACTTGTAAGCCCTTGAGGGCCTTATTTGTTGTGATTTAATGATCTTTTTACATGCTATCGGTTCATGTACTAGTTCGTAAATAAACGTATAATGGCATGTGTGAATACTTCTCATTTTAGAAGTGGGTTGATGTAATAGTTATGTGGGATTATTTTCGGGGTGTGACAGGAAGTGAATTGGATGATGGAAGAGTTCGCCAGTTCCTGCAATGGTGACACCGCCAGAGATGATAGCGGTCTAGAAGAGCTGAAAGACGCCTAGTGGTAGTGGTTAGGGTTGTCCAAAATGCTGCACAATCTGCACCGTTTAATTCGCTAACCATGGATTAAACTTTAAATTTTATAATTCGTCTTGGAAATTGCTCCACTCCGCTATAGTTAATGCATATATATTTTTTAACCTCTAATGAAATATACAAGTAAAAATGAGTGAGACAGTTTTAAGATATGAAATTTGTAACAAATTAATAGTTATATATATGAAAAGTATTAGGTAAAATTAGTCTGTATTATATATATGAAAAATATTATGCAAATTGTATTATATATTATGTAAATGCTTGATAATTGGTTAGAATATTATTTAATTCGCTAATCTGCCTAAAATTGCCAAAATTGTGATTTGCCAATCCGTTAATCCGCATTTTGGTTAATAATTTTACTCTTAAACTGTCCGAACTGCACCACGCATACCCCTAGTGGTGGTGGTGATCTCGTCTCCTCTCTCTCTCCCTCTCTCTCTCTCTCACACACACACACACACACACACACATCTTCACCTTTTTCAAACCTTAATTTCTGCCCTCTATCTATCTCTCTTTGCTCAATCTTCGAAACCTCTCTGCTTTATAGAAATGGCCGATTCTTCTAGGGTTTCAATCACCACCCGAATTTGTGAAAAATTTTAGGTAACTAAGTACTTTGTTGAATTGTTGTGCCAATAGATAATATAAAAATTTGAACAAATAAATTGAAATAATTTTGATAGATAGGTTCAAAAAATTGAATAGATAAAATAAAAAATTGGATGCATAGGTTCAAAAAATCGAACAAATAAAATAAAAAATTGAACAAATAAGGTAAGATAAAAATTGAACAAATAGTTGGTATTTATGAAACTAAATCTGTTAATGAACTTTTGACCAACAAATTCAAGAAACTGATCCTTATGTCCCAACAGATTCATCCTGTACCCTCAATGACTTGTAGGGTTGGAAATCTAAATTTATCAAGGATTTTCTCTTAAAGAAAAATGTATAATGTAGAATGACCCATCAACACAGCTATTAAATCAAAATTAATATTAATTCAATTCCAATTCCAATTCCCATCTTGAGAGAGTCATTGAATTGTCACTTTCTTGAGGACTTGTAATTTAAACACACATGCGCCTCTGCCTCAGTTCTATGAAATTACGCATGGAGACCCGCTATTATGGGCAAAAAATTCATTGCAACCGTGATAACACAACAGTATTAACCGGTGATATTATTATTTAATTAAAGTATAATATACTATACAATGTAGATGTGGTTAGTGGGGTGAGTTAGAAAAGCAATTACATTTACATTGCGGCCTTTTATGTAATATTTTATTATTTGGTGATAATATCACGTGTGAATATTAACGTAATATTACCATTGCACAGTTTTACTCCACTATTAGGAAAGTAAACAAACCGATCATGTTGTTCATGAACATTTCGAAATTTTTTAAAGTTCTTTCAAACTTGATTTGTTTATTAAATAAACAAATTTGATTCCAAATTTTAAATTCGCTTAGAATCAAGTTGAGTTCAAATAGAAGCTAGCTCCATTCGATTAGGCTATGTACACAAAAAATAGAAATTAGGGTTTGGCTTATCTCAAATTGTCATTTCAACTTGAGAAAGTGTTTGGGCTTACTAGTCTCATTTTGGAACTGATTTTGGTGATTAAAACTGTTTAATTTTTAGGATTTGTTAAAAAGAATATTCATGCAAAAAAAATCAAAATGATTAGATATCGGTAGTTATATATTTAAGTCATATTTATTTTAAAAAAATAGATGGCAAATATAATTTTAAGAATAGCCATCTATTTTTTGTAATACAAATTTAATTCAAACATATAACTACCGATATCCAATCTTCTTGATTTTTGGCATGAATTTTCTACTTAGTGAGTTTTAAAAGGTGAACGGTTCAGATCACCGAAATCTGTCTCAAAATGGGCTTACCAATCTCAAACACTCCCTCAAGTTGACATGGTTATATATTAAATATATTTTCATTAATTTATTTTATTTGTCTTTTTATGTTTGATGATTGTTTGAATTTATATATTTAATTGATGAAATTTATTATTAATATGAGCATTGTTTTATATTTTTCTCATAATTTTCTCCTTTTTCTCTGTATATTAATTCAAGTTTGATTTTTTGGTTTTAATCTTGAACTTAAGCCTGACTCGTTTATGTAATAGAACTAACTTGAGCGGATCTTGAGTTTCTCACATAATGAGTCAAGCTCATAATTGATAATCCAGCTTAGCTAAATTTTAGTGATTCAAGCTTGAACATCTCAAAACTCGATTCAACTCAAGTGCAGTCTTGTTGTATCACTTGATGATGAATTTTATTAATACTTTTCATTTGCTCTACATGCAAAACAAGATGTATATATATATATATATATATAGAATCTATCATTATTGTTCTTTTGAATTGTCGAATCATGCTACTGTACACGGAGACGAAATCAAAATTTCATTATTAGAGGGGCAAAAAAAAAAAAAAAAAAAAATTCACCATATACACAAAATACACGTGTATATATATATGATATATAAATTATATATATATATATGTATATAAAATTTAAATATGATATAAGCAATTTCTAATAGGGTGAATAAGTTTATTTATTTATTTATTTATTTTTATGTAAAATAGAAATAGAATTCAAGATGGAAGAAGAATGACATATATATTTATTACACTGGAGGCCATTTTATATATAAAATGATATATATATATATATATATATATATATATATTTAAAGTTCTATGGCAAACAATAATGTTCACAGAAATAGGGAGCCATAGCCTCTCCTATAGTCTTCTCCTAATTCCGTTCCTGACTGTACACACTTTAAAAAGAGTGTGTGCCATATGTAAGTTATGACATTTATAATGTAGATTACCACAAATGTTATAACTAAATTCTTTTTAGTCATAACTATAAAAAATAATAATAATGAGCCTTAATCAAATACCACATAAGGTATAACAATGATCTTTTCGATCATAACCAAAATAATAATCCCAATAAGTCGTAATTAATATCACAATGAGTTATAACTAACATCACAATAAGTTATAACTAACACTACTGAAGAGAGGTGAACATCGTGTCTTTAGGTACGGGCATATACTAGTAAATTGTTAAATTAAATAATTAACCCAAATAATAAATAAATACAAATATGAAGCAATATAAATGAGAGTAATAAAGATATTCCTCAAAAAAAAGAAAAAGAAAAAGAAATGAGCAAATAGAAAGAGAAAACAAACTTAGTGATTTATAGTAGTTTGGGTTAACTCAAGCCTATATCCACTTTCCAAATATTCTCCTCAAAATTTTTTTCACTATTCTTCAAATAGTAATACATCACTAGCTTCATGGGTGCTAGTGAAACTTAACAACAAACGATCAACCCCGATCACTCCAACCAACTAGTTTTGACTCCAGTGATAGTCACACCTAACCCAAGTGATTTTGTCCAAAAAATCACTTCCAAAAAAATATCTCAACTAGTTTTAAATTCAGTGTCTAATCACACCTAACGAAGTCATTTTATCCCATAAATCACTCACAAAAATGTAAATCTCTTTTAAAAGAAAAATACAAGGGGTGTGAAAACCATTTTACGAGTAATGCTCAAATACTCAACAAATTTTCTCTCAAAAAATTATTCAATGAAGAACACGAGATTATTTTCTCAGTGTAACAATTTTATCACCAATTGTTTAGCACACTTCTCTTTGCTTTTCTTTTATTTGCTCCGCCTCACTTTTCTTTACAATGCTTCTTTTGTAGCCAATGAAAAATACAACCATCACAACTAAAAATCAGACTTTTGGCGATGGTTTCGAACGTCGCAAAAAGTGCACATGCTGTTGCAAAAGACTTTTTGCAATGGAGTAGCGACGGGAAATGGGAGCTGGCGGAGGAGCCGTGAGGTATTTACGATGGCTACAAACCGTCGCTTACTTGTAGCGACAACAAATTAATGATTTTTGTGACGGTTTAACATGAGACAAAAAAGTAGGGAAAAAATCACTTTTAGTGATGGTTTAGGATGTTGTGACCAAAAAACTTTTTTAGAGACGGCAGTTGACATCACTAAAAGTATTGTTAGTGACGTTCTAAAACGTTGCAACCAAAAAAAAAAAAAAAGAGAGAGAATTAAATCAATAATGTATTAGTGACGGTTTATTATTGCCGCAAAAAAAATTATTTTTATAAAATAGATATATATTTTATTAATTCATTGTTGTAACGCCCTCAAAAATAATGACATTAAACCCATCAATATAAACATGCATTGATATATATAATATCCATATTCTTCAATTCATCAGAGTATTTCTTTACAAAAGTATTATATGTTAACAACAAAAGCAAATGCCCTACGGGCTTACAGCTTTCCAAGTTAGTACTTGGTTACAAAAAAAAGAGTACTAACTCAATTACACATTAAGCCCTTGGCTTGGAATTACATGTAATACATCAAATGGAAATAAGACAACAAAAGTCTGTCCGCCTCTAGCCTCCCAAGCTATGTCCTTGGAGGTGGCATACTACCTGTACCTGAAAATAATGTCCCATAAAGGGTGAGCCAACGCCCAGTAGAGATATGCTAAACACAGTATGAGCAATAACTAAGACATTAGCAATAGATAAATGTTCAATTTTCATAAACCAATTCATAACCCATTTCCATCTCATGACCACTACGTTCATGTTTCATTTCAGTTTCCATTTCCTATCAATTTCACAACCTACATCAATGGCTCAGAACCTGGCCAACTACTTATATGAGACAGTGACTCATATTAAACATTTCCCATTATCACAATAGATAAACCTACAAGTTGTATCAACATTTCAACAGGTAAGCATACAAGCTGTACCCACATTTCAACAGATATGCATATTAGCTATATCAACACTTCCAATGACAAGCATATGAGCTGTATCAACACTTCCAATGACAAGCATATGAGCTGTATCAACACATTATCTGACAAGCATATGAGCTGTATCAGTGGAGTCCATCCCTTATCTCCTCCCAAACAACATCCGATTTAGAGGTCCATCCCCTATCTTCCCCTAAACCGTGGAGTACATCCCCTATCTCCTCCCCCCCACACACAATGCATATATACACAAAGGTCATATACACAATCAATCAATACATAACGTTAATGTATTCTGTCAACCGTCATGCTCTATGACATATCCAATTGATTAGTTTTAGTTTGCCTAATCATCATGCATTGTCTACAACAATCAAAACTACCCTTCACCGGTAGCCCAAACAATTATTTCTAAACAGATAATAAAAGCTCCAACAGATAAAATATCAATATTTTCAAAAGCGAGTGATTTACAAATCCAACTCCATCATTTCACAACATAATGAGCCAATTACATTACTTCCAACTCAATTCCATAAGTCCACAAATTTTCCCAAATTAATTATACCAATTAATTTATTCAACCAAATTAGGGCTTTCTACCCCATTCCTCAATATTGACCCAATGGTCTAAATATCAACAACCAACATCAATAACACCATTTGAAACCCAAAATACATATTATGAGCCCAAAATCACAAAACCCTCTTTAACACATTTTGAAACCCTAAGTCCCAAAATTTCCCAAATTCAACACTTTATCAAAATAACTAAAAATCTAGGTTAAAGACCATAAGAGTGAGTAGGAATCCCTATCTCAAAAGATGACTCCCAACCAAGAAGGTGAAGAAGACGAAAATGCTCCAACCCACGAATTTCTCGGATCAAAAGATAGCCCTCGACGATCAACAACTTTTTTGTAAAGGCCAAAGGTGAGGAAATCACTCCTACTAGATCAATACCTAGAGAGAAGTCAAGGTTTTAGAGAGAGGAGCTCTCAAAATGGGTTTTAGAAAAAGTAGGAGAGAGAAAGGAAAGTAAAAAGTGATTTAAAATCACCCAGCGGATAACTCATATACGCATGACCCGCTCGAGCGGAGAACACATCGCTCAAGCGCCAAGAACAAAAATCTGGACACGCTCGAGCTCAATAAGGCCCGTTCGAGCGCCAAGACACAAGAATAAAGCACTTCCGCTCAAGCGCGAAAACCAGTCCGCTCGAGCATAGATTTCCCCCTCCCTGAACTTATATCCAGAAAGTACTACCCGCTCGAGCGCCAACAAACCCGCTCGAGCGCTACCGCTCGAGCGTAAACAAACCCGCTCGAGCGTAAAAATCACATCTGCAGAAGTTTTCCTGGAACACATTTGAGATCTTCAAACCTTTCACGAATGTCGTCCACGAAAACGACTACAAATCGATCCAAGAATTTTCGGAAGATCCGGTTTATCAAGTCCATAAAGACTGCCGGTGCATTGGTAAGCCCGAATGGCATCACCAGAAACTCATAATGGCCATACCGTGTACGAAATGCCGTCTTAAGAATATCCTCCTTCCTGACCCTCAACTGGTGGTAACCCGATCTCAAGTCTATCTTAGAGAAACAACGGGAACCCTTCAACTGGTCAAACAGATCATCTATACGGGGCATAGGGTACTTATTCTTGACCGTCGCCCGATTCAACTTCCAGTAGTCTATACACAATCTCAAGGCACCATCTTTCTTTTTGGCAAAGAGGGCCGGTGCTTCCCACGGCGAAACACTAGGGCGAACAAAATCCTTATCTAGCAATTCCTGGAGCTGGATTTTCAACTCACTCAACTCGGCTGGGGCAAAACGATAAGGTGCCATAGAAATCAGCGCTGTGCCGGGCACTAAATCAATAGAGGACTCTATCTCTCGGTGAGGTGGCAAACTAACGAGATCCTCGGGAAAAACGTTCGAATACTCACAAACCACCCTCGGCAATACAATCTGGGTCTCATCACACTCACCACTCAAAAAGCTAGCAAGTAGACCACTAAGCTCACTCCGCCCTCGCGGATCATACCTCGGTGGCAAAACACTACCAACCCGGTCTCCCAAGAAATGGAACCACTCCCCGCTCAAGGTACATAACGTGACCCTCTGGCGGTAGCAATCGATAACAGCCCGGTATGACGATAGCCAGTCCATACCAAAAATAACATCAAAGCCCTTCATGGGCATGACAACAAAAGGAAAAGCAAGCCTGTGGTCGGCGACCTCTCTATCACAACCTCTAACACCTTGTTTCAAGATCAACTCACCACCAATAGGCGATACTACACATATAGGAGATGCTAACTGCGCCAACTCCAATTCCAAAACAGATGCAAATGCAGCAGACATAAAAGAATGAGATGCACCCATATCAATCAACACACTAGCAACCGAGTTGCAAAACAGAAAAGTACCTCTCACTACTGATGGAGCCGGTACTAGATCCTACGCGGTAACAGCATACACGCGCCCTGTAGGCCCCTGATCCACCTGCTCACCTCTAGAAGCAAAAGATTGCTGCACTGACTGGGATGACGAAGCTCCTGGATTGGCCCTCGAGGCCTGCACAGACTGAGCTGGCTGGTAATTCTGCGTCTGCCTAGAACCGGACGCTCCTGAAGTAGCACTCAACTGTGGGCAATACCTCTTCAGGTGCCCAGGCTGACCACACTGATAGCAAGACAAAGGCTAGCCCCTGCCCTGACTCTGGCCCTGAGGTCTAGCTGAAGAAGAAGCAGCTCGCTGACCCCCTCCCCTCTGTGGGCAAACCGAAGACTTGTGACCCAGCTGGCCACACGCAAAACAAGTCAAGCCTCCCTGACTACCTCTCCCAGAGCCCGTACTCGGCCCTGGAAAGGTTGATCTAGCCACACCACCCTAAGACTGTTGAGGGTTAAAACCCCTCTGTCTCCTGCCGTCACCCTGACCATCTTGGCCCCTCTTGGAACCTTTCTTCCCCTCATCCTCCTCTTGCATCATGAGCTCCATATGAGCTGCCGCATCGACCAAATGTCTATACTCCTGGATGAAAGATCCACCAACCCTCAACTTGAGGCCTCGCCTCAACTTCCGCTCAAACTCAAAGCAACGTCATTCTTCGGACGCCACCAGTTCAGGTGCAAACCTGGACAGACTAGTAAAAGTTGCCTCAAACTCGACCACTGACAAGCCCTGCTGTCTAAGCTGGCAAAAATGCTCCCTCAGCTTCTCCCTAGCAGCTGAAGACAAAAACTTCTCCTGGAAAGCATTCACAAACGCCTCCCATGCACTGCCAACACTGCCCTTCTCGTACTTCCACCATTGACCCACATCTCCTTTCAGCTGGAAGGATGCCAGGGTCACCTTCAAAGCCCCGTCCTCGTTGCCCAGCATCTCGAACGTCTTCTCCATTTGTTCCAATCACTCGTCAGCCTTAAGTGGCTCCTTAGGATCCCCAACAAACTCGTCCGGGTTAGACCGGAAAAATTCCCTCTTCAAGAAAGAAGGCCCTGCCTCAGCAACCTGATTCTCAGCTCTGAGAATACCCAAAGCTCCCGCTATCTCTTGGGCCAAGGCGCCCATAGCCTGCTAACCCGCTGGCTCGGCCACGTTGGCCTGACCAACTCCCTCCTGCACTGCCGGAACGTCATCCGGTAGAGGTACCTCCTGCCTACCGTGCCTGCCACGTCTACCACGCCCTCGTCCTGACATCCTAATAAAGGTAACCAAGACTATTAGCACACTCACAAATGTGCCGAAGCTATAACACTCGCGTCCTAATGCATGGAAAACTGTAATTCACTCCACGTAAGCACATAAACACATAAGCACTTACGAATTTCATTTCCGGATAATGATAGTCCCGAGGCGTTACCAGAGTTTCGGTTAGAAACAGCATTGATCAAGTGTCTTTCTAACAAGACTCCCAGAAACCCAAGGATCCAATCAACATCCTAGAAACTACATTCCATACCCACATAGTCACATAAGCATGTTATCAATTAAGCACATAGCATATGACACTACATCAAGTCTCTATCAAGCGAGACAAACCCATTGTGATTCTAATCACTTCCCACGTACCCAAAGTATTCGAACCCAGTACGCTCTGATACCAAGTTGTAACGCCCTCAAAAATAATGGCATTAAACCCATCAATACAAACATGCATTGATATATATAATATCCACATTCTTCAATTCATTAGAGTATTTCTTTACAAAAGTATTACATGTTAACAACAAAAGCAAATGCCCTACGGGCTTACAGCTTTCCAAGTTAACACTTGGTTACAAAAAAAAGAGTACTAACTCAATTACACATTAAGCCCTTGGCTTGGAATTATATGTAATACATCAAATGGAAATAAGACAACAAAACTCTATCCGCCTCTAGCCTCCCAAGCTATGTCCTTGGAGGTGGCATACTACCTGTACCTGAAAATAATGTCCCATAAAGGGTGAGCCAACGCCCAGTAGAGATATGCTAAACACAGTATGAGCAATAACTAAGACATTAGCAATTGATAAATGTCCAATTTTCATAAACCAATTCATAACCCATTTCCATCTCATGACCACTATGTTCATGTTTCATTTCAGTTTCCATTTCCTATCAATTTCACAACCTACATCAATGGCTCAGAACCTGGCCAACTACTTATATGAGACAGTGACTCATATTAAACATTTCCCATTATCACAATAGATAAACCTACAAGTTGTATCAACATTTCAACAGGTAAGCATACAAGCTGTACCCACATTTCAACAGATATGCATATTAGCTATATCAACACTTCCAATGACAAGCATATGAGTTGTATCAACACTTCCAATGACAAGCATATGAGCTGTATCAACACATTATCTGACAAGCATATGAGCTGTATCAGTGGAGTCCATCCCCTATCTCCTCCCAAACAACATCCGATTTAGAGGTCCATCCCCTATCTTCCCCAAAACCGTGGAGTACATCCCCTATCTCCTCCCCCCACACACAATGCATATATACACAAAGGTCATATACACAATCAATCAATACATAATGTTAATGTATTCTGTCAACCGTCATGCTCTATGACATATCCAATTGATTAGTTTTAGTTTGCCTAATCATCATGCATTGTCTACAACAATCAAAACTACCCTTCACCGGTAGCCCAAACAATTATTTCTAAACAGATAATAAAAGCTCCAACAGATAAAATATCAATATTTTCAAAAGCGAGTGATTTACAAATCCAACTCCATCATTTCACAACATAATGAGCCAATTACATTACTTCCAACTCAATTCCATAAGTCCACAAATTTTCCCAAATTAATTATACCAATTAATTTATTCAACCAAATTAGGGCTTTCTACCCCATTCCTCAATATTGACCCAATGGTCTAAATATCAACAACCAACATCAATAACACCAATTGAAACCCAAAATACATATTATGAGCCCAAAATCACAAAACCCTCTTTAACACATTTTGAAACCCTAAGTCCCAAAATTTCCCAAATTCAACACTTTATCAAAATAACTAAAAATCTAGGTTAAAGACCATAAGAGTGAGTAGGAATCCCTACCTCAAAAAATGACTCCCAACCAAGAAGGTGAAGAAGACGAAAATGCTCCAACCCACGAATTTCTCGGATCAAAAGATAGCCCTCGACGATCAACAACTTTTTTGTAAAGGCCAAAGGTGAGGAAATCACTCCTACTAGATCAATACCTAGAGAGAAGTCAAGGTTTCAGAGAGAGGAGCTCTCAAAATGGGTTTTAGAAAAAGTAGGAGAGAGAAAGGAAAGTAAAAAGTGATTTAAAATCACCCAGCGAATAACTCATATACGCATGACCCGCTCGAGCGAAGAACACATCGCTCGAGCGCCAAGAACAAAAATCTGGACACGCTAGAGCTCAATCAGGCCCGCTCGAGCGCCAAGACACAAGAATAAAGCACTTCCGCTCGAGCGCGAAAACCAGTCCGATCGAGCGTAGATTTCCCCCTCCCAGAACTTATATCCAGAAAGTACTACCCACTCAAGCGCCAACAAACCCGCTCGAGCGCTACCGCTCGAGCGTAAACAAACCCGCTCGAGCGTAAAAATCACATCTACAGAAGTTTTGCACGAACACAAAATACTGGAGGTGTGCAATCCCCGCTCGAGCGCAAGAAGACCCGCTCGAGCGGATAGCCTAAAAACTGAGCAACAAGGAATTGAAACCAAGGCCTAACCAACCTGTAACAATCCTTCCCAAAACATCCTAAAACTCAATCAGGTGGAATTAAAGGACGACAACAAGATAGATACAAATACCAACTTCACGGAACCGAGTCCGGAATACAACAGGACAGTAAAGGGACAACTGGGATCACTATATTGTAGTTTTGTAACAATTTCTAGACATTGCAAAAAATAAAAGCATACATAATATATTACAATTATTTCCCTATACAATATATTAATATTTTCTGAAATAAAATACATCCACATTTGCATTCACAAAATCATATATATGTATTTATGAATAATAATATATGTCCTGTAATAATACAACATCAACCAAATATTCATTTCAAAAATATATAAAATATCCTTCAATAACACTAATAGTTTTTTGATAATTCAAGAATTCAAATTTGTACTAAAACAAAATGAAAGTATCGACAATACAAATAGAAAATAAAAAAAAAACATATATATCATAGCTTCTTTTAGAATCAATAGTAAGTTTCAATATCGATATATAAAGATATCATCACGTACTCAAAGGGTAGCATCTGCAAAAGAAAAAATATATATATATATATATATATATATATTCACAATATAATTAATTTCAAGCTTACAAAAATGTAAAACATTTGATGTTTAATAAAAAAATAAAAAAAATAAAAAAGACTGTAACATATATATGAATCGAGCACCACACAATATATCTTCCACCATCTTCTCCAACTATTCTTAGATCTCAGAATGGTGTTTCCAAATGAACATTTGGCTTTTTCACTTTTAAGACAAATACTTCGCAATATTCGGGCCCAATTGGAACTCCATCAATTTCACATAATGGATCGTCACTAATAAGAAGTCCTTTTGCCAATTGGACTATCAGTATACATGAACTATCTGAAGAAACTTTAATTACATTCTAAAATGATGATAATACTATTAAAATCAGGTATTGATTGAACACATTCCCCTATAATCTAACAATGATCGAATAAACACAAAACAATAAATTCAGCCAAACAATTGTGCTCAAACACAGACACAACAGTCTCTAGTAATTCATGCTAATAGACATCAAACAAATGTGAGATTAACATTAACAAAAAGGCAATATAGGTGACACAAAACACAGAACAAATAATCAATATGAAGTGGCCGAGTCTTGTCTTTTCCTTCAAGTTATTTGTGCCTAGTTAGTTGTGTGTGCCAAATTTTGTTCACATCTTACGCTGCTTGACCATTTTAATGCGTTAACTAGCTCGAAAAAGAATTACTAATGGACAAGTTTTCACAAACGGGAATTAGGCTCTAGATTCAAAATCGAGAACCGGTTTCAAGTCCCGTCTTTTCCTTAAAGTCATTTTTGCTTAGTTAGTCATGTGTGTCTTGTTTCATTCACATCTGACGCTATTTGACCATTTTAGTGTGTGAATCGGCTTGAAAAGAATTTCTAAAGGACAAGTTTTTACAACCGAGAATTAGCCTCTAAATTCAAAACCAGGAACCAATTTTAAGGCCCATGTTTTCCTACAGGTCATTTGTGCCTAATTAGTCATGTGTGTTAAGGTTATTTCATATCCAACATCGTTTGACCATTTTAGTGCGCCAACCAGCTCAAAAAAGAATTTCTAAAGGACAAGTTTTCACAAACAGAAATTAGGCTCTAAACTCAAAACTGGGAATCGGTTTCGAGTCCTGTCTTTTCCTATAAGTCATTTGTGCCTAGTTAATTGCATGTGCCAAGTTTCATTCACATGCTATGCCGTTTGATTATTTTAGTGCGTCAACCAGCTCGAGAAAGAATTTCTAAAAGACAAGTTTTCACAAACGAGAATTAGGCTCTAAATTCAAAATTGGGAACCAGTTTCGAGTCCCTTCTTTTCCTACAAGTCATTTGTGCCTTGTTAGTTGTGTGTTAAGTTTCGTTCACATCCGACGCCATTTGACCATTTTAGTACATTAACCAGCTCAGAAAAGAATTTCTATAGGACAAGTTTTTACAAACGGGAATTAGGCTATAGATTCAAAATCAGTATGTAATGCCTCCAAAATGTAACAATAAAACCATCTGACAATATTTACTAATTAACAATACATTTCAGAATATGATATTTTTACATTCATATGATCTAATTGTACAAAAGATAGCACATTCAACTATACATTCATAAGCTTTAGCCTTGAATCTATAGCATGTGTCATAAGCAAAAGATGTGAAATAAGAGTTAAACAGATAAATGAATGCCTTAATGGCTACAACTTTCCAAGTCTATGCCTGGTTACAACAAAAGTGAGTTTGAAACTCAATACAAATAAAGTTCTTGGCTTGTACAAAAATAATTACAACAACAAAAAAAGAGACTCTTGGCTCCAAGTCCTTCCAAGCTACAGCCTTGGCGGAGACATATCATCAGCAATTGAAAATGGTTTTTCCACATAAGATGAGCTAAACCCCAGTAGAGAAACTATCAAAGTGTATGAATTGTAATAAAATTATAAGGTGAATGCATATGCAATGCTCGTGGCAAAACATTTTATATCTCTTTCCAAAACCATGTAATGCCAGGTTTATATCATAAGTCATAAAATCGTTTCATTTTTAATAGAAAACAGGATAGTGGATACAACAATGGGAATCTCTAGGACGTGTTTGCAAATAGGCTATAAGCAGTACCAATTGTCATTTTTACGGGTATTAACCGGAAGGCCAGGCACCTATCAGCGTGAGTTTTTGGACTTTCATTAAGGACACACAGGCCAACATAATATCACAACTACACTCTTACCCTGATTCACCAAGGTATTCACAATTTTTTCTCAAAACAATAAACATTTTCAATGTGTTAAATATGTCACAATGCTCGATGCAAATGGATGAGAAATTAATTTAAATTCACCTAATTTTCATGCAATCTCTACAACAATCATAGCTATTCTCCACTGATAGCCCAAAATAAATATATTTAAATAGATAGATAATTTCCAATAAAGATATACTTTTCAAAATCTCAAGATGAGAGTGACAATGCATATCCAACTCCACTATAATTATCATCATCATTCCAATTTTATAAAACCCACATCATTTTCATTTCCTCTTCACAAAATGAAATATTCACATTTTAGGGCAAAATCTCATTTTCTTTATAAATCAATTCCAAGAATAGAAATACATCACTTTACCATAACTCAACCACATTTAAAATTCCACAACCATTTTCAAGAACTCATTTGAAAAACCCTCTTTTGGTTTCAAACCAAAACCCTAGATTTGTTCTAAAATCCCCAATATCAAGATTTCCTTAAAATGACAAACAAGCAAGTCAAAAATCATACTGAAGTGTCGAGAAATCCCAACCTCAAAGCTAAAAGACGAAAGAGAGAGAGAGAGAGAGAGAGAGAGAGAGAGAGAGAGAGAGAGTGGAGAAATCCCGACGAAGCCGAAAACTAACTTTACTCCGATTAAAATAAAGCTCTAGGTGAGCTCTACCTTTTTAACAAAGGGATTAGGGTAAAGATCAATAGATTGAGAGTATTTGGAGTTTGAAGATGAGTTTTAGAGAGAGAACGTCTAGATTTAGAGTTTTGAAATGTTGAGAGAGAGAGAGATATGAAAAAGTGACTCAAAGAGTGACTTTTACAGACTGATATACACGTAGACCGCTCGAGGGACCAAAACACCGCTTGAGCAACCAAACACAAAAAGAGAGACCGCTCGAGTGAACAAAGTACTGCTCGAGTGAAGAACACCTCCTTCCTAGTACTTTTGTAGACTTGCAAAAATACTGAGAGTTCCAAAAGACCGCTCAAGCACACGAAGGACTGTTTGAGCACAAGAAACATTGCTCGAGCGAAGAATGCCATACTCCTAGTAGTTTTGCGGACTTGCAAAAGTACTAGAAGTTCTCAAAGTTCGCTTGAGCATAAGAAAGTTCGCTCGAGCGAACAAGCCAAAATCTGGGCAGCAACAATTTTGAAAAACTAATTCCCAACCTATTTCAAGCACAACCAAGACACTCCAATAACCAATCTCAACAAGGAATAAGATAGAAGAAGACATGAACAACCATCAAGACAAGAAATCCAGGATCTAAAACAATGAATGGGTCGGGTTTAAACCAGAATCGTTATAACCTCCCCCTTAAAATATTTCATCCTTGAAATTTTAAAATCAACACAATAACCATTGTATTTAAATCAATTACAACAACTTATAACCATGACTCATCCACCGGTCATTCATTTTCATAACAACAATAAACAAGGTTCTTAATATTGAATATACAATTCACTTTTTCAAAACATATACAATGTTTACATTTGACGAACATAACAAGATTTTCATTACAAGTTTCAAACATTAACAAAAAGGTTTGGATACTTCTCACGGACTTCTGCCTCACGCTTCTAAGTAGCCTCCTCAACACCATAGTGTCTCCACAACACCTTTACCAATGGAATTGTCTTACCTTGCAAGACTTGGTCCCATGTATCTAGGACTCTAACCGGTCTCTCTTCATATGAGGCATCCTTATCTACCTCTAACTCGGTCCAATCTAACTCATGTGAAGGATCTGCTCATACCTCCAAAGCATACAAATATAAAACACGTCATGAACCCCGAAAAGGTGTGGCGGCAAGGCCAAACGATAAGCTACCTCCCCAATGCACTCTAAGATCTCAAAAGGCCTAATATATCTAAGAGACAACTTTCCGCTTTTCCCAAACCTCATCAAACCCTATCTAGGTGATATTTTCAAGAAAACGTGATCTCCTACCTTAATGATAACTCTCTCCTCCTATGATCGACATAACTCTTATGATGACTCTGAGCCGAAACCAACCTCTTGCGGATAAGTGCAACCTTCTCTGTCATTTCTCGGACTAACTCAAGACCTAACATAGGTACGTCACCCACATTGGCCTAACACACAAGAGATCTACATAGTCGGCCATATAATGCCTCAAATGGTGCCATGCCAATACTCACCTGAAAGATATTGTTGTAAGCAAACTCCACGAAGGGCAAGTGCCTCTCCCACGACCCTTTAAAGTCAAGAACACAACCCCGAAGCATATCCTTTATGATTTGAATGGTATGCTCTGATTGCCTGTCAATCTGAGGATGATAGGCGATACTAAATGTCAATCTAGTGCCCAAGGCATTCTGTAGGCTTTACCAAAACCGAGCCGTGAAATGCGGATCTCTATCCGAGACAATAGTCACAAGGAACCCATGAGGTTGAAACTATGCCTCTAACATACAGGTCGGCAAGATAATCTACCAAGTCACTCATGCGCATAGGTACAAATTGTACTGACTTAGTTAACCATTCGACTATCACCCACACGACATCATTACCCCGTTGTGTCCTCGAAAGACCCGCAACAAAATCCATCGTGACATGCTCCCACTTTCACTCGGCTATAGACAAGGGTTGCCACAAACCCGCTGGTCTCTAATGCTCAGTTTTCACTTGTTGACAAGTAAGGCACCTTGATACAAACAAGGCTATGTCTTTTTTCATCCTCCTCCACCAAAACTGGTGACTAAGGTCGTGATACATCTTTGTGCCTCCCGGATGTACTCCAAGGCGTGAATGGTGGAACTCTTAGAGTAGCTCCTCTTTACAAGACTCTAGCACAAAAAAACGATCAAGATATCTAACACTAGAGTTAGAATACACGTTCAAGCCCTTCTCTACCTTCTCTTTAGATATCTTTTCCCGGATGGATTATACCTCATGATCACCCCGCTGTGCTTCCATAACTCAGCTCACAAGTGTAGCTTATGCAACCATAGTAAATAAAGCTACCGACTCAACATACTCGCCAAGATACAAGTCAAATTAGCCAATAGTGTCCAACATTTCCCATTCTCAAATGGCAATACTAATTGCACTGCTAATGCATTTCCTACTCAAGGTATCCGCCACTACATTGGCCTTCCTCGGATGATAATACAACTCAAAGTCGTAATCTTCTATAAACTTCATCCACCTTCTCTGCCTCAGATTTAAATCTTTCTGTGAAAACAGATACTTCAAACTCTTGTGATCGGAGAATAGCTCAAACCTCTCACCATACAAGTAATGTCTCCAAATCTTCAAGGCAAAGATCATAGCTGCTAGCTCTAAGTCATGAGTAGGATAGTTTCTCTCTTGTGTTTTCAATTGCCATGAGCCATATGCTACTACCTTCTCCTCTTGCATCAAGATACAACCAAAACTTTCCCGAGACGCATCACAATACACAGAATAGCCCAAATCTCTCTTTGGAATAATCAACACTGGAGTAGTGGTAAGTCTAATCTTAAGCTCTTGAAATGATTTCTCGCAAGTCTCATTACATAAAAACTTAATTCCCTTTCTCACCAGTCTAGTTAACGGTGAGGCTAATCTAGATAAATCCTTCACAAAACGACGTTAATACCTTGCTAACCTTATGAAACTCTAGATCTCAAAGGCATTCATAGGTTGTTCCCAATCTTGCACTACTTTTATCTTAGAAGAATCTATAGTTACCCCTTCCCCGGATATCATATGGCCTAATAATTTCACCTCCTTCAACTAGAACTCACATTTCCTGAACTTAGCATACAGTTTGTGGGCTCTAAGCAACTCAAGTACAATCTGCAAGTGTTCCTCGTGTTTCTCCTTAGATGGTGAGTAGATCAAAATGTCACCAACAAGACAACTACAAAACGGTCTAGGAACTCATGAAAGATCTGATTCATCAAATCCATAAACAAAGTCGATACGTTCATTAACCCAAAAGGCATCACTAGGAACTCATAACGGCCATACTGTGTACAAAATGTCGTCTTTTGGATATCTTCCTCCTTCGCTCTCAACTGGTGATAACATGATCTCAAGTTTATCTTGAAAAAGCAACAAGACCTCTTTAACTAGTCAAACAAGTCATCTATATGAGGCAATGGGTACATGTTCTTAACACTTACCCAGTTAAACTTTCGATAATCAATATAAAGTCGCAATGTGCCATTTTTTTTCTTAGCAAAGAGAGCCGGTGCTCTCCAAGGTGAAGTTCTAGGGTGGATAAAGCCCTTATCTAGCAATTCTTGGAGTTGAGTCTTCAACTCACTTAACTCGGCAGGTGCAAATCTATATGGTGCCATAGAAATTGGTGCCGTGCTGGGCACTAAATCAATAGAGAACTCAATCTCACAGTGAGGTGATAAACTAGTGAGATCCTCAGGAAAGATATCTGAGTATTCACAAATTACCCTCAACAACTCAACTCAAACCACATCGCTCTTAACACCCAAGAATGTAGCGAGACAGAGACTAAGCTTGCCCCAACCATGCAAATCACATATTGGCAACAAGGCCCTATCAACTCAATCCCCCAAGAAATAAAAACAATCACCACTCGAGGTGCACACCGTAACTCTATGACAGTAACAATTTATAATGGCCCGATAGGATGATAACCAATCCAAGCCCAAAATAACATCAAAACTCGACATGCCAATCAACACAAAAGCAAAAGGAAGTCGGCAACCGACAACCTCTATCTCACAACCCCAATACCCCTGGTCCAACACAACATTACCACAAACAGGTGACTCTACTCTGAGTGGAGATGCTAACTGAGCCACTTCTAACCCCAATGCTGATGTGAATGCAGATGAAATGAAAGAATGCGATGCACCAGTAACAATCAACACATTGGCAATAGAATTATACAACAAGAAGTTATCTCTCACTACCGAAGGTGCTAACAACAAATCTGGCGTGGTAACAGCACACACACACACCCTGTAGGTCTTTGTTCTACCTGCTCACCCCTCGGAGCATAAGTTTGATACACAGATTAAGCCAAAAAGGCTCCTTGATTGGCCATCGAGGCCTGTGTTAATAGTGTAGGCTGATGGCTTTGTGTTAACCTTGAACCAGACGCACCAGATGTGCCACCTGGTTGAGGGCAAAACCTCCTTAAGTGCCCCGATTGCCACACTGATAACAGGTAGGTGATTGCTCTCTCCCTTGACTCTGGCTCTGAGAACAAGCAAAGACGGCACAAGCTATTGCCCTCCACCCCTCTATAGGCAAACTATAGACTGGTTGTAGCAACCCTCACCTTACTCTTGTCATACTTGCATACGTTCATGCATGATTTTGTCTTGTTATGCTGTTTTGAAAGTTTTGCCTTGCCTTGTTTTGTTTAAGTGTTGCTTGCGTGATTTTTGTTCTTTGCTCGGCATTTAGCCAAGGTCATCTTGAGCTTAGTTCACCTTTGAACCTTCGTGCTTAGAACCGTTTTGAAACCCTTTGGTTGATCCCATCTTCACCTCGGGCATATTTGCCGAGATGTTTTGCACTTAGTGATCCTTGTCCTTGGGCAGGTATGGCCTAGACCGAGGTGTGGCACACCCCGGCCAAGGTGTGGCACAGCTTAGTCAGGTGTCGTCCTCCCTAGCCGATGTCTTTGTTACCCTGTTGCCGAAGCTTTGACTTGAGCCGATGTCATTACTTGCCGATGTGTCTTACCCGAGCTTGCTGCATACGCTTTGTCATAGACTTGTCTTATCAATCAATCACCTTTTGAGTTGAACCAACCCGATAGCGCCACGTGTCCGAGCTGATTGTTAAGACAGCCGGCAGACCTTGAAACAAATCATTTTTGTCTCAAATCTCTACCTTTAGAGAGAGAAGCTCTAGAGAGGAGGAGGAGAAGTTCTTGAGTGAGAATAGATCTTCCAAGCTTGATCTTCGAGGTTTGAACCGTTAGATTCGACTTTTGAGGTTAGAATCTTGATCTACTTTGATCGTTGTTATTGATCATCTAGCTGCATTGCATGATCGAATCTGTTTAGCATGTCATGCATCGATTTGAAGTTGGTTTTGGAAGAGAAAAATGGTATTCGTGTGTTCTTGAAGAAAAGTCTCGTTTTGATCCGAAAGTTTGGAACCAAAACCATGTTTTTGTGTTTATTCTTGCATGACCTTCTTGTATGGGTACCCAGGTCCCTGTTTTGAACTCTTGGCATGAAATCTCAGATTTTGTAACAAGTTATGATCTTGCATTCATTTTCTTCATGATCATGTTCATCATGTCCTTCATGTTCTTCAAAGGGAAACCCAGGCTTTCCCGACTTTGCTTTTGAATGAGGCCATCGGGACCACACCTCGGCAAGGAGGTGCGGGACCTCGGCAAAGACCTGGTTGGTACCCAGTGTGTTTCCGTGACACGGGAGTAGTGTTTAAACTCCCAGCATGTTTTGCTTTGTTACTGACTTGGATCTGGCGAGAATGCCGAGATCATTCGCATGCATGAAAAGCTTGTTTTGAGAATGTGATTTGCCGTGTGACTGTAGGACCTTGATCTTTGCTTTGAGCCTGCACCTGAAGAACTAGGTGAGTGGTGCTTTTAATAAAGCTATGTTATACTGTTTTGATAAATCTTGCTTTGCTTTGTCTTGATAAAAGTATTTGTTAAGCATGAATGAATAGCCCTGTTTCGATGTATCAAGTATAAGCTTTGTTTTGATGTCATTCTTGAAAAGTCCCTTGTACTGGAGGACTCTAAACTTTCGTAGTACCAAGTCTAAAAGTCCCTTGTGCTGGAGGACTCTAAACTTTCGCAGCACTAAGTATAAAAGGATACAGTCCTTTCTTGGAAAGATTTCGCAGTACCATGTATAAGAGGATATGGTTCTCTCTTGGAAAGACTATCGTGTTAAAACGGGCTACGGGCCTAAGTAACACAAGACCATCGTGTTAAAAGGGGCTACGGGCTTAAGTAACACAAGTCCCTTGTGCTGGAGGACTATAAACTTTCGTAGTACCTTGACTAATCGATTACGGATCGTGCAGTCCTTGTTTTGCCACTGACGGTTTACTGCGTGGACTTCTTTGTTTTGATAAAGTTTTGATGTGTTTTGCCGATGTCAGTAAGCATCCCTTGAGACTTGTAAGACTTGATAGATGAATACGGTTCATCCCTTGTTTTGTTAGAGTTTTGATGTGTTTTGCCGATGTCAGTAAGCATCCCTTGAGACTTGTAAGACTTGATAGATGAATACGATTCATCCCTTGTTTTGATAAAGCTTTGATGTGTTTTGCTCTGGAAGAATCTCGGCTAATATTCGTATGGTTTTGGCATGTTTTGTTTTGAAGGACTTTGGCTATATTCATGCAAAACCTTTATTATTAGTACCATACACTGAGTATCCAAGCTCACCCTCTATATATATATATATGTAGGTGATGAGCAGGACGTCGGCGATGCCTAGATGTGTTTTTGAAAGCTTGTTTTAGATCTATGATTATGTCGGCTTTGTTTTGTATTCACGTCGGCAATGTTATTTCTCTTATGTCGGCGAATCTTGAAAATCTTGCTTCTTGGCTTGTATTCACTGTATTTTGTATATGACGGCTCGAGAAGCCTTTTGATCAAGATGTAATACGTATTTTACTTTATTGTATTCAAGTTGTAAAGATGTATGCCATATCATTGGACTTATGCATAGCTCTTATGGACTACTTGTATTTTGATTTATTGCTTCCGTATTTGTGAGCCCCTATATCCATACTCTGATTGTGTTAAACTTTTGAAAGTTGGCCTGCGGTAATTACGGATTACTGGCCATCATGGCACCAAACTACTAGGGGCGGTTTGGGGTCATGACAGAATGGTATCAGAGCACGAGTTCCTCAGTATACGTTATTCACACACTTTGAGTCCTAAAGAGCATAGAATTTCCCTTAGAAGGACGTTAGGATTCGTATCATGGTACTTGCTATTTGAACGAAATGTGCATTGACTTGACGTGCCTAGTTGTTACTTGCCTACGTGGTTATTTGTTTATTTGTTTTAAAGTCACACTTTGCATGCTCATAGCATCATGAGGAGAGGTAGACCCCCAATTGGCCGAGATTGGCCCGAAGACAGAATGGACAGATTGGAGAGATTGGTTGAAGGTTTGGCCCGCGAGTTGAGGCAAACCAGGCAACAGTTCGCTAGTGCTACGTCGACTCAGGCCGAACAGACCAACGGTCGAAATGTAGTTCCACCCCCACCTCCTCCAGTGCCGCAAGTTCCTCGGCAGCCAGCCTTATATGGGGATGGCACGATAGCTTTGATCAGGGAGTTCAAGAAAATGAAACCACCGAGGTTCTCTGGGGGTATAGAGCCAATGAAGGCTGAGGCGTGGGTTTTGGAAATAGAAAAGTTGTTCGAGATCTTTCCTAGCACCGACGCTCAGAAGGTGACGTTGGCGGCATTCACCTTAGATGATGACGCTCGCAGATGGTGGATGATGGTTCGAGAAAGCAATCCAGATCTGACCTGGACCAGATTCTTAGAGTTGTTCTACAACAAACACTTTCCCCTATGTGTTCGAAACCGCAAGGCTACCGAATTTCATACTTTGACACAAGGCAACCGAACAGTGGCGGAATACGACCACGCTTTTACTGAATTGGCGAGGTTTGTACCTCACATGGCCAACAATGAATACATGAAGGCCAGGAAGTTCGAGAGTGGGCTCCGCGGACCGATTCAAGACCGGGTTAACTTGCATAATATGCCGACTTACGCTGAAGTGTTAGACAAAGCCATTCAGGCCGAAGCTAACCTGAATCGATACCAGAGTTTGGGGGAAAACCAGCGAAAGAGACAGAACTATGACAATCGCCGAGGACAGCCGGGCACCAAGAAGAAGACGAATATGGGCAGTGCTGGTAACCTAAGGCGAGAAGGTAGTGCTAAGCCGACGTGTTCGGATTGTGGGAAGCAACATTTCGGGTTCTGTCGACGGACGTCTGGAACTTGTTATGAATGTGGCGAAGTGGGTCATTATGTGAAAGATTGCCCTAAGACCAAGACTGATAACAACAAGAAAGGTGAGAGTACCTCGGGTTCCGCTCAGAAGGGTAATGTTGGGAAAGGGCAGATGAGACAGGGCAGAGTATTTGCGCTAGTACCAGGGGACACTCAGAATGCTGAGACAGTGGTGTCAGGTATACTCCTAATTTGCTCCCAAGATGCTTATGTGTTAATTGATTCGGGTTCTACGCACTCGCTTGTATCTGCTAAATTTGCCGAGAAAATTGATAGAGAACTAGAACCCCTCGATCATGTATTATCTGTGTCTACTCCATCTGGGAGATCTATGATTGTTGCATCCATCTATAGAGCATGTGTTGTTGTGATTGAGAATGTTGAATTGTTAGTAGATTTAATGCCTCTGGACATAGCTCATTTCGATGTTATACTGGGAATGGACTGGTTAGTCGCAAATCATGCATCTATTAATTGTGTTTCGAAAAGTGTCACACTGAGACCCCCAAACCTGGCCGAGGTTATTTTCCAGGGTAAAGGGATAGTGCCCCCACCTTACTTGATTTCGTCCATTAAAGCCTATAAGTTAATTCAGAAAGGGTGTCGAGGCTACTTGTGTAGTATACTGAACGATCAGAATGAAAATGTTAATCTAGCCGACATCCCAGTTGTTAGTGAATTCCCCGACGTCTTTCCGAACGAATTGCCTGGCCACTTAACCGATAGAGAAATAGAGTTTACAGTTGACATCATGTTGGGAACACAGCCGATCTCCAAAACACCCTATAGAATGGCCCCAGCTGAACTTAGGGAATTGAAACTACAATTACAGGAATTGTTGGATAAGGGATTTATTAGGCCGAGCACTTCACCATGGGGAGCACCTGTTTTATTTGTTAAGAAAAAGGATGGCACACTTCGTCTTTGTATCGATTATAGAGAACTTAATAAGATCACTATCAAGAATAAGTACCCATTACCTAGGATTGATGATCTACTTGACCAATTACATGGAGCACGAGTCTTTTCTAAGATCGACCTTAGGTCTGGATACCACCAGCTTAAAGTTAAAGCCGAGGATGTTGAGAAGACCGCTTTTCGGACAAGGTATGGCCACTACGAGTTTTTAGTAATGCCATTTGGAGTGACTAATGCCCCTGCTGCATTTATGGATTTAATGAATAGAGTCTTCAAGCCATATTTAGATGAGTTTGTAGTTGTCTTCATTGATGATATATTGATCTATTCCAAGAGTAAAGCTGAACATGAAAATCATTTGAGACTTGCCTTACAGATTTTGAGAGACCGAAAATTGTATGCTAAATTTAACAAGTGTGAGTTTTGGCTTCCTACTATCTCATTTTTGGGTCATGTGATTAATGAAGAAGGTATCTCGGTTGATCCTAGCAAAATTGAAGCCGTAGTAAATTGGCCGAGGCCGACTAATGTGTCCGAGATTCGTAGTTTTCTGGGTTTGGCAGGTTATTACAGGAAGTTTGTGAAGGATTTCTCAAGGATTGCAATTCCATTGACACAATTGACTAAGAAGGGAACACTGTATGAATGAACTAAAGATCGGGAGTCAGCCTTCCAGGAACTGAAGACGAGGTTAGTTACGGCACCAGTACTCATACTTCCATCAAGTAATGAAGAGTTTCATATCTATAGCGATGCTTCACATAAGGGCTTGGGTTGTGTGTTAATGCAAGGGGGTAAGGTTATAGCTTATGCATCTCGTCAGTTGAAGCTCCATGAGAAGAACTATCCTACCCATGATTTAGAATTGGCGGCCGTGGTATTTGCTCTGAAGATTTGGCGTCACTATTTGTATGGAGCTTCTTGTCAGGTTTTTACAGATCATAAGAGTTTAAAGTACCTATTCACTCAGAAGGAATTGAATTTGAGATAGAGAAGGTGGCTTGAGTTGTTGAAAGACCACGATATGCAAATTCAATATCACCCAGGTAAAGCTAACAGTGTAGCCGATGCTTTGAGCAGAAAGTCAGATGGAAATTTGGCGTGTATGACCATGATAGCAGTAGAGCCGACTATTGTTGATGAGGTAAAGACAAGGCAGATGGAGGATAAATTCTTCAAGAAAGTAGCCGAGGAGATCGTCACAAAGCCGAGATCAGGGTATACCATCGAAAATCAAGTGCTTAAGTTTGAAGGAAGGATGTGCGTGGCCGACATCCCAGAGTTGAAAAGGAGAATTTTGCAGGAAGCTCACGGTTCCAAGTTTGCTGTTCATCCAGGGAACACTAAGATGTATCAGGATGTGAAACAGACGTTTTGGTGGCCAAACATGAAAAGAGAAATAGCCGAATTCGTGTCCCAGTGTTTGCATTGTCAACAAGTAAAAGCAGAACATCAAAGACCGGCAGGACTTCTTCAACCTTTGTCGATTCCTGAGTGGAAATGGGAACACATCTCCAAGGATTTTGTGATTGGTTTGCCAAAGACACCGAAAGGTATGGATTCGATTTGGGTTGTTATTGATAGATTAACTAAGTCAGCACACTTTCTACCTGTTAAGACTACCTACAACGCCGATCAACTTGCCTTGTTATATGTAAACGAGATTGTTAGACTTCATGGAGTGCCGATGTCTATTGTGTCAGACCGAGATCCTAATTTTTTTTCTAGATTTTGGCAGAGTCTGCAGAGGGCTTTCGGAGCCGAGCTGAGGTTTAGTACAGCTTTTCATCCCCAGACGGATGAGAAGACGGAAAGGATAATTCAGACACTTGAAGATATGCTTAGACTTTGTGTATTGGACTTCCTAGGAAGTTGGGGAACACATTTGCCCTTAGTGGAATTCGCTTACAACAACAGTTATCAAGCAAGCATTGGCATGGCGCCATATGAAGCTTTGTACGGAAGAAAGTGTTGGTCGCCGATATGTTGGACCGAAGTTGGAGACAGAGCTCTGCTTGGTCCCGAATTGATTCAAGTAGGGACAGAAAAGATTAAATTTATCCAACAGAGGATTAAGACTGCCTAGAGCCGACAAAAGAGCTACGCCGACCAGAGAAGGAGTGAGTTAGAATTCGAAGTTGGGGATCATGTATTCCTGAAAGTTTCACCAATGAAAGGAGTTTCCAGATTTGGAAAGAAAGGTAAGTTAGCACCTCGTTATATTGGGCCATTTGAAATTCTTGACAAGGTTAACTCCGTTGCCTACAGACTTGCTTTGCTGCCAGATTTAAGCCAAATCCACAATGTGTTTCATGTTTCGATGTTGAGGAAGTACATCTGAGATCCACTACATATAATCGATCATTCTGGGATTACGGTTAATGAGGATTTGGGCTACGAGGAGAAACCAATGAGGATTATTGACAGGCAAGTGAGGCAGTTGAGAAACAAATCGATATCAATGGTAAAGGTCGAATGGAAGGAGCATTATGGCACAGAAGCCACGTGGGAAAAGGAAGAAGATGTGAGAATCCGTTATCCGGAGTTGTTTATAGAGCAAGGTAATTTAAGTTTGGGGACCAAACTTCTTTAAGGGGGGTAGAATGTAGCAACCCTCACCTTACTCTTGTCATACTTGCATACGTTCATGCATGATTTTGTCTTGTTATGCTGTTTTGAAAGTTTTGCCTTGCCTTGTTTTGTTTAAGTGTTGCTTGCGTGATTTTTGTTCTTTGCTCGGCGTTTAGCCGAGGTCATCTTGAGCTTAGTTCACCTTTGAACCTTTGTGCTTAGAACCGTTTTGAAACCCTTTGGTTGATCCCATCTTCACCTCGGGCATATTTGCCGAGATGTTTTGCACTTAGTGATCCTTGTCCTTGGGTAGGTATGGCCTAGACCGAGGTGTGGCACACCCCGGGCAAGGTGTGGCACAACTTAGTCAGGTGTCGTCCTCCCTAGTCGATGTCTTTGTTACCCTGTTGCCGAAGCTTTGACTTGAGCCGATGTCATTACTTGCCGATGTGTCTTACCCGAGCTTGCTGCATACGCTTTGTCATAGACTTGTCTTATCAATCAATCACCTTTTGAGTTGAACCAACCCGATAACACCACGTGTCCGAGCTGATTGTTAAGACAGCCGGCAGACCTTGAAACAAATCATTTTTTTCTCAAATCTCTACCTTTAGAGAGAGAAGCTCTAGAGAGGAGGAGGAGAAGTTCTTCCGTGAGAATAGATCTTCCAAGCTTGATCTTCGAGGTTTGAACCGTTAGATTCAACTTTTGAGGTTAGAATCTTGATCTACTTTGATCGTTGTTATTGATCATCTAGCTGCATTGCATGATCGAATCTGTTTAGCATGTCATGCATCGATTTGAAGTTGGTTTTGGAAGAGAAAAATGGTAATCGTGTGTTCTTGAAGAAAAGTCTCGTTTTGATCCGAAAGTTTGGAACCAAAACCATGTTTTTGTGTTTATTCTTGCATGACCTTCTTGTATGGGTACCCAGGTCCCTGTTTTGAACTCTTGGCATGAAATCTCTGATTTTGTAACAAGTTATGATCTTGTATTCATCTTCTTCATGATCATGTTCATCATGTCCTTCATGCTCTTCAAAGGGAAACCCAGGCTTTCCCGACTTTGCTTTTGAATGAGGCCATCGGGACCACACCTCGGCAAGGAGGTGTGGGACCTCGGCAAAGACCTGGTTGGTACCCAGTGTGTTTCCGTGACACGGGAGTAGTGTTTAAACTCCCAGCATGTTTTGCTTTGTTACTGACTTGGATCTGGCGAGAATGCCGAGATCATTCGCATGCATGAAAAGCTTGTTTTGAGAATGTGATTTGCCGTGTGACTGTAGGACCTTGATCTTTGCTTTGAGCCTGCACCTGAAGAACTAGGTGAGTGGTGCTTTTAATAAAGCTATGTTATACTGTTTTGATAAATCTTGCTTTGCTTTGTCTTGATAAAAGTATTTGTTAAGCATGAATGAATAGCCCTGTTTCGATGTATCAAGTATAAGCTTTGTTTTGATGTCATTCTTGAAAAGTCCCTTGTACTGGAGGACTCTAAACTTTCGCAGTACCAAGTGTAAAAGTCCCTTGTGCTGGAGGACTCTAAACTTTCGCAGCACTAAGTATAAAAGGATACGGTCCTTTCTTGGAAAGATTTCGCAGTACCACGTATAAGAGGATACGGTCCTCTCTTGGAAAGACTATTGTGTTAAAACGGGCTACGGGCCTAAGTAACACAAGACCATCTTGTTAAAAGGGGCTACGGGCTTAAGTAACACAAGTCCCTTGTGCTGGAGGGCTATAAACTTTCGCAGTACCTTGACTAATCGATTACGGATCGTGCAGTCCTTGTTTTGCCACTGACGGTTTACTGCGTGGACTTCTTTGTTTTGATAAAGTTTTGATGTGTTTTGCCGATGTCAGTAAGCATCCCTTGAGACTTGTAAGACTTGATAGATGAATATGGTTCATCCCTTGTTTTGTTAGAGTTTTGATGTGTTTTGCCGATGTCAGTAAGCATCCCTTGAGACTTGTAAGACTTGATAGATGAATACGGTTCATCCCTTGTTTTGATAAAGCTTTGATGTGTTTTGCTCTGGAAGAATCTCGGCTAATATTCGTATGGTTTTGGCATGCTTTGTTTTGAAGGACTTCGGCTATATTCATGCAAAACCTTTATTATTAGTACCATTCACTGAGTATCCAAGCTCACCCTCTCTATATATATATGTAGGTGATGAGCAGGACGTCGGCGACGCCTAGATGTGTTTTTGAAAGCTTGTTTTGGATCTATGATTATGTCGGCTTTGTTTTGTATTCACGTCGGCAATGTTATTTCTCTTACGTCGGCGAATCTTGAAAATCATGCTTCTTGGCTTGTATTCACTGTATTTTGTATATGACGGCTCGAGAAGCCTTTTGATCAAGATGTAATACGTATTTTACTTTATTGTATTCAAGTTGTAAAGATGTATGCCATATCATTGGACTTATGCACAGCTCTTATGGACTACTTGTATTTTGATTTATTGCTTCCGCATTTGTGAGCCCCTATATCCATACTCTGATTATGTTAAACTTTTGAAAGTTGGCCTTCGGTAATTACGGATTACTGGCCATCACGGCACCAAACTACTAGGGGCGGTTTGGGGTCGTGACACTGGTGGCTCGATTGACCACACTTAAAGAAAGTGATCCCTCCCCGACCATCTCTCCTAGAACCTGAACTTGGTACTAGGAAAGTGGACCTAGACTGTGCTCCCTAGGACTACTATGGATTGGAACCCCTCTACCTCTTGCTATCCTGAATCTCTCCCTAAACCTCCTAACTCCTCTGCCTCGAGCCCCTCATTCTGTCTTCCTCAGTCTGAATCACGGTCCCTAAGTGAGCTACCACCTCCACAAGACAACCATAATCCCTAATAATGGACATGGTCACATTGGAAAGGAAAGTGATCGTCAACCTCTTCTCAAACTCCAAACAACGACGTTCCTCCTTTGCCACAAGTTCCCGTGCAAACCTCAATAAACTGGTAAAGACAACCTCAAACTCAGCCACCGGTGTGTTAAACTACTTGAGCTTCAAAAACTGCTCCCTCAACTACTCTCTAATAGTGAGAGGCAAAAATTTGTCCTAGAAGGTATTGACAAAAGCCTTCCAAGTCACCTCAATGCGCACATGCACATACTTCCACCACTGAACTGCATCTCTCTTTAGTTAGAAGGATGCTATGGTCACTCTCAGTCGATCGTGCTCGATACGAAGCATCTCAAACGTCTTCACCATCTACTCTCAACTACATGGGCTTGGACTTGATTCTCAGCTTTGAGAATGTCCATAGATTCCCACAAAGCTCCGGCCATTTCATGATCCAAAGTGCCCATGGCCTGCTGACCAACTGGTTTAGCTGCATTGGCCTGACCAACCCCTTCCTCCTGTGTTGGAACATCATTTGGTAATGGCACTTCCTGCCGTCTAGGCCTGCCACGTCTACCACCACCACGTCCATGTTCTAACAGCCTAATGAAGATAACATGAAATTAGCATATTTATAAATGTGCCGAAACTAACTCACTAGCGTCCTAATATGGTGGACCATAATTAATTCACTCCACATAACCACGTAGTTACATAAACACATACGAAGTTTCTTTGTAGATAACGATCATCTCGTGACGTTGGCAGTGCTCCACTTAGAAATAGTAGTGATTAAATGCTCTTCTAACAGGACTTCTAGAAACTCATAAACTCCATCAATATCTTACAAATTAAATTCCATACCCACTTAGTCACATAAGCATGTTATCACATAGCATACCAGGTTATTCATCTCATCTAGCAAGGGAACCCATTGTGGTAATAACCACTTCTCACGGTCCCAAAGTATTCAAACCCAGTAGCTCTAATACCAAGTTGTAATACCCCTAAAACATAATAATAAAACCATCTCACAAGATTTACCAATTAATAATACATTTTAGAATATAATATCTTTACATCCATATGATCCAGTTGTACAAAAGATGGCACAAGCAACTATATATTCAAAAGCCCTAACCCTGAATCTATAGCCTGTGTCATAAGAAAAAGATGTGAAACAAGAGTTAAACAGATAAATGAATGCCTTAATGGCTACAACTTTCCAAGTCGATGCTTGGTTACAACAACAGTGAGTTTGAAACTTAATACAAATAATGCCCTTGCCTTGTACAAAAATAATTACAACAATAACAAAAGAAGCTCTTGGCTCTAAGTCCTCCCAAGCTACGGCCTTGGCGAAGACATATCATTAGCACCTGAAAATGGCCTTCTACATAGAGTAAGCCAAAGCCCGGTAAAGAAACTCTATCACAATGTATAAATCTTAACAAAGCTATAAGGTGGATGCATAGGCAATGCTCGTGCCAAAACATTTAATATCTCTTTCCAAAAACCATGTAATGCCAGGTTTATATCACAATTCATTAAATCATTTCCTTTACAATAGAAAACAGGACAATGGATATAACACTAGGAATCTCTAGGATGTATCTGCAAGTATGCTACAAGCACTACCTATTGTCATTTTTGTCGATATTAACCGGAAGGCTTGGCACCTATCCCCGCGGGTTTTTGGACTTTCATCAAGGACACACAGGCCAACATAATACCACAACTACACTCTTATCTAGATTCACCAAGGTATTGACCCATTTTTCTCAAAACAATAAACATTTTCAAAGTGTTAAATATGTTACAATGCTCGATGCAAATGGATGATAAATTAATTTCAATTCACCTAATTCTCATCCAATCTCTACAACAATCATAGTTATCCTCCACCGATAGCCCAAAATAGATATCTCTAAACAGATAGATAATTTTCAATAAAGATATACTTTCCAAAATCTCAAGATATACTTTCCAACTCTACTATGATTACCATCATCATTCCAATTCCATAAAACCCACATCATTTCCATTTTCCCTTTACAAAATCAAATATTCACATTTTAGGGAAAAATCCCATTTTCTTTATAAATCAATTCTAAGGATAAAAATACGTCATTTTACCATAACTCAACCACATTGAAAATTTCACAACCATTTTTAAGAACCCATTTGAAAATCCCTCTTTTGATTTCAAACAAAAACCCTAGATTTGTTCAAAAATTCCCAATATCAAGATTTCCTTAAAAAGGCAAATAACCAAGTTAAAAATCATACTAAAGTGTGGAGAAATCCCTACCTCAAAGCTAGAAGACGAGAGAGAGAGAGAGAGAGAGAGAGAGAGAGACAGAGAATGGAGAAACCCCGAGAAAGACGAAAACTAACTTTACTCTGACTAGAATGAAGCTCTAGGTGAGTTCTAGCTTTTTAAAAAAGGGGCTAAGGTATAGAGATTAATAGATTGAGAGTATTTGGAGGTTGAAGGTGAGTTCTAGAGTGAGAAGGTCTAGATTTAAGGTTTTGAAATATTCAGAGAGAGAGAGAGAGATATGAAAAAGTGACTCACAAAGTGACTTTAACGGATTGATATACGTACAGACTGCTCGAGTGACCAGATACAAAACGAGAGACTGCTCGAGCGAACAAAATACCGTTCGAGCGAAGAACACTAACCTCCTAGTACTTTTGCAGACCTGCAAAAGTACTGAGAGTTCCAAAAGACCGCTCGAGCACAAGGACCGCTCAAGCCAAGGCTGTTTGAGTGCAAGAAACACTGCTCGAATGAAGAATGCCATAGTCCCAGTAGTTTTGGAGACCGTTCGCTCAAGCGAACAAGCCAAAATCTAGCAGCAATAGTTTTGAAAAACTAACTCCCAACCTATTTCAAACATAACCAAGACACTCCAATAATCTATCTCAACAAGGAATAAAATTAAATAAGACATGAACAACCAGCAAGACAAGAAATCTCATATCCAAAACAATGAACGGATCAGGTTTAAACCAAAATCGTTATACAGTAACTGGTTTTGAGTCCCATGTTTTCTTACAAGTCATTTGTGCCTATTTAGTCGCATGTGTCAAGTTTCATTCATATCCGACACCGTTTGACCATTTTAGTGCGTCAACCGGCTCAAAAAAGAATTTATAAAGGATAAGTTTTCACAAATGGAAATTAGGTTGTAGATTCAAAACCGGGAATTAATTTCAAGTCCCATCTTATCCACAAAGTCATTTGTCCCTAGTTAGTCGTGTATGTCAAGTTTTGTTCACATCTAACATCGTTTGACCATTTTAGCGCATTAACCAGCTCAAAAAAGAATTTCTGAAGGACAAGTTTTTACAAACGGGGATTAGGCTCTAGATTCAAAATCAAAAACCGATTTCAAGTCCCATTTTTTGTACAAATCACTTGTGCCCAGTTAGTTGTGTGTGTGTGAAGTTTCAGTCACATCGAGTGCCGTTTGACCATTTTAGTGCATCAACCGGCTCAAAAAAGAATTTCTAAAGGACAAGTTTTTACAAATGGGAATTATGCTCTAGATTCAAAATCGGGAACCAGTTTCAAGTCTTGTCTTTTCCTACAAGCCATTTGTTCCTAGTTAGTCGTGTGTGTTATGTTCCGTTGACATCCAACGCCGTTTGACCCTTTAAACTGTTACAAATAGATTCAACATACATCATGTATCTAACAACACAAAAGTTGGCATGTCTTATGACTGTCAGAACTTAAAAACAAAAAGATATGTTATATAAAACAAATTTTAATATGGCCCCTACAAAGAGTAAGATATATGTTATTTCCTCCAAACAACAAATAGAAAACATATATATATATATACATATATATTTATCAATTAAGATTAATTTCAATTTTATCCCTTACACTATCAATTTCATCTATTTGGTCCCTAAAGTTTCTGACATTTATCATATAACCCAATTGGAGACAATTTGATTTTGTCCAAATCACTAATAGTGAAACCTAACCAAATACAGAAAAAGGTAAATTTGCAATTTCGACAACCTGAATCATACAACCAAACACCCATGTTTTTACTCGCACTATATATGACAACTTACTTGAAAAAGAGTTTCTAAAGGACAAGTTTTCATAAATGATAAGTTTTCAAAGTGTTTGAAAGTTTTACATCATCATCTAATGGTGGTGGATGTGGGTTCTCAGCGACCTGAGAATCCTTACATTCACGGTGGCCACTCGATGTGTAACAACTCCAACCCATGATTAACGTTAATTCATGTTTAATTATGCCTAATGGGTAATTAAAGTGAAATTTTGCATCATATGTTACCTTATTTGTGTTTATATCTATTTAACGTAGAAAGATCTGTTTATGTTTTTGTTTCAGTTTGCGAAATGAAGGCCTTATCGGCATCCGATTTAGAAATTGACTTGATTTATGTGTTATTTGGGATTTATAGAATTTTGTGGTAGGTTTAATTGAAATTCGATTCAGAACGATTAAATTAGAATAAAATAATTCCAAATGATTAGTCTCAGCAAGAATTCATGAAGCTTCACTAATTAGCCTATGTAAGGCCACTACCAAGCTCGAGACTCCCTTTTTCCTCACTCATTTTGGGCTCAAACGTGTGGAAGGAGAGAGAGAGAGAGAGAGAGATTGAAGCCAACATTAAAGGAGGAAGAGAATTAAGAAGGAAATATGGGAGATTAAAGAGAATTGAGGGAGTTTAGCTCCAACACTTGCTAACTCACGGCTTAAGGTAGGAAATTCAACTCTTCAATTATGAATTTGAATTACTTGGTGTAAGAATTCAAGAGAATTAGAAGATTAAGCATAAGAATCAAGCTAAAATTTGAGAATTGTAACTCATACCATGCATGCATGCATGCATAATTCCTTCTATTTTGAGTCTAATGGTTAAGGATTTTCACATGCATGTACTAAGTCTACCATAGTCTTGTAATTTCATCATGTTTTCCATCAAATTACCTTAGTTGATTATGTTTTGGAAGCTATGAGTTCAAATGAATACATGCATGTCATATGTATAGCATGTTCTTATATTTCAAGTTGAATTTTTGCACAATTGACTAACTTTTGGACCTTGATTTCATGAAATGAACTTCAAACCATGATGTTTTACAAGTTCTTAGATATTTTCCAGAATTGTTGTCCAAGAAAATGAATTTTGAGGTGTGGAATTTGAGTTTGGAGCTTGGGGGTGCAATCTGGAAATTCTAAATTCTGCACTCCCGCTCGAGCGTGAGATTCTACGCTCGAGCAGCCACCTTTGTTTTTGCATCTCCGCTCGAACTACCAGAAGCTTGCTCGAGCGTGAAATATATGCCTCAGAAGTTTCATGTTTTTGCAAACTGCTCGAGCATCAAGAGTTGCACTTGAGCAGGGACATGAGTCTCACGCTCGAGCAACCATCGAGTGTCCGTTGAACGTGAAAATCACATATCCAACACTTTTTAAAATTTACAAAATGCTCGAGTGTGGGAAGTTGTGCTCGAGCATGCCCTCATACATTGCATGTCTGCTCGAGCGGAGAAAGTTCTGCTCGAGCGGGGACCGTGTTTTTAGAAATTTGACCAAGTGTTTTCCAATGCATTTTAGCATCCTCATTGCATCCTAGGCATTCCTAAGCCAAAATTAAGACATAGTAATGAGGGTAAAATGTAGAAACACACTAAGAATGGAACGTAATGAGTCAAATATATTCCAACATGTGTTTCAAATGTTTATTTGTTATGTGTTGATGCAGATCACGTGCCATAAATCGTTTGATTAGTCTGCTCTATTTGTCTGCACCCGAAGTGATCTGTGATTAATAACTTAGTAAAGCTATGTTCAACTTTATTTATTTTCTGTATGATAAAATAAGATCTGTTTTTCGAAATGTTATGTTCTGTACAATGAATGGTTGTCCAATTTCTGACAACGTATTCGTGGCATCCTTAGCATCATGTGATATCTGTTAACTGTTACTCGATATCGGAGGTTCCATTATGGAACTTATTATGTCTGCACTCTATTAACCGTACCGGAGGCTCCATCATGGAGCTCAGCATATTTGTCATCTGTTACCCAGATTCAGAGGTTCCTTTATGGAACTGGTTACTCATAACCACCATATGTTCTGCATCTATTCTGTATCTGCTCTGTTAGTGCTAATGAATGTACCACATATGATTAAGCTTGAACTCTGATTTCTGTATATGATTTGAACAAGAATATGAATCTAAATATGATTTTTGAATCTGGTATGGACATCATTCATTAAAATCCCTTACTCTATTATTATTCACTTGGCTTCCGTTTGCTATTTATATTATGTATGTAGGTGATTAGACACGTGACCAGGCTCAGAGTTAAGGACCTGGCGTCTCAATTTTTTGTTAGCTAACCTTTGTGCCTCTTGAGGAGGTTCCGGATTAAGTCAAGTTTAGTGGCTGTTTTTGTGAATGTATTTCTTTTTAATTATGGCCAAATTTTTTGATAATATGTTCATGGAGTGATGTGTAAATACTGTATCTTTTGACGCCACTCGCTAGTTTACAAAAGTTTTAAATTATCTGTTCAGAGCTCAATGGGCTACATATATTTTGTATATTTGCTTCCGCAGCCCCTAACTATATGTTATTCTGTTTAGAGGCCTTTTGTAATCTAGGGATTACTGGCCGGTTACGATCCTAAACCTATAGGGGCAGGTTTAGGTTGTGACATGATGCATCTAATACCTATGATATTCATGGTATAATTTTCTAATCGTATGTATATTCAATGATAGAATTATGCTAAAATTAGATATTTATAAAACATAATTTATGCCAAACTTGTCTATTGTGATTTGTACTCCCTCCTTGGGACACAATAGCCAACATTTTAGCTCTCATTTGTTGCATGTGATTCAAAAGCTCTACTGGCATCTCCTCCCTAAACTCCTCTCTAATCTTATCCCGTAACTCTTCCCTCAACTCTGTACGAACCTGCTTGGTAATCCAATGTTTGTATTTGTTTAAAAAGCCATTTGAAATAAAGTGCTCTATAGTATCTCGGACAAAATGATAGCAATTCTCGTAATTCTTACACGGGCAACAAATCATCGAACCTCTAGCCCTATTGGTGTATGAAAACACTAAAAATTGGTTGATCTCATTCATGTATTCCCTCGACATCCTATTTGGAAAATCAATCCAACTCTTGTCCATTTTGTGTACTTCTCCCAAACATATATTCTATACACATTAACATGCATATTAATTAACCATCACAACAACTCTAAATATTTCGTACATGTTCATGCATCGTGATGCCTATCCTATATGATAATTACATACAAATGAACAAACAATCCTTGAAGCCAAAAGCAACTTGAAAACAATTTGGACATTCAAATACTTTCATAACACAGTAATAGTTTTCTTATTTGCATAAATAAAATATCATATTTAGAATGGAGATCAAACCATAATCACAACATAAATGGCAATAAGAGGGCTTCCAAAAGGTAAATTAAAAATACACGAAGAGCCTCATTTCTTTAGGTTATGAAACCTGATAGCAAGGCTTTTATGCCTAATATCTGATCTTTTTCTAATTACCACTCCTTAAGCCAAATGGAAGCATTCTTATAAGCTCTCTAAAAAAACATTGATTCTTGTAAGAAGTTGTCACTCCATTACTTTGACACATTACCTTAGAGCTACAAGGGATAGCAAGGATGCAAATCATTTTTTTTTTTTATTCCTTAATAAGTGATTGAATTCTATATATATTCTAATAGATATCAGAAACATGAAATTTAATTGACACCTTATTGCCAATATAAGAAACTGAGAAAGATAATATCAAAGCATCAACAAATGCAAGAAATTCCCTAAATTCCATCACAAACTAGAGGTTGATGAACTTAATCTAGTCAAATATTAGCACAAAAATGATCACATCAAAACCTAACAACCCTAATACAAGAATTAGAGTAACAAACAAATAGAGGATTGTAATAGGTCAACCTAAAACTATACTTCTTCTCATCAAACAATCTCACCCACAATCCCAAAGAAGAAAAGGAAAAAGAAAAAAAAAAGTTAAATAAAGCAATTTCTGGCAAACAACAAAGAATCAAATTTGATTGAATAAACAAAATTGGAAATACACAAGCATAAGCACATAGAAACATATACATACACACAAACACAGAGGGAGAGAGAGATGGAGAGTTGACCTAGGGCTTCAACAACAAGGACCGACTTTGAATCGATCAAACAAGGGTTCTCCCCAATTTGTGAAATAGAAAAACCTAATGAGCAATTCCATCGATCAAACTGTTTTGAACTTCATTTTCTCTCCTATTTAAATAAGCTTTAAAATTTGTAGAATATAGTTTAACATCAAGGATAATAAAAACAATGACATCTAAAAGTAAAAATCTTTCGAATTCTTTCATTAAACCTTATTTTACTCCATGTTTTATACTTTAACCAACAAAAACTTCATTAAACAAAATCTAACTGGTTATCTTCATTGTTTGGTTTTTATAAGGCCAAGCCATCGTAGAGGCGCTTCAATTCAGTTAAAGATTCTTATTGTCAAATAATTTTTCCCTTTTTTGGGTAAGAATTATGTGTTTAATAAAGAACAAGAAGGTGTGACTAATCTGTGAGCAATTAACAAGTGAAAATAAATCAAACCCATGTATGACTTGATGGGTATTGCCCAAAATCATCATAAACATCACTACACAAACCACAATATTTTCAAATTTAGTTTAACACCTTTCAAAATTCTCTGAGAAATAATCACAAAAAGGGAAGCAAGTAAATTCTTTACTATTGCAATCATAGCATCAAATTTCAATTCAAATAATCAGAATACATGCGAATACATACATATTCAATGGATTAGGGCTCTGTTTCACCTTTGTTCTTTGAAACTGATTAGGGCTTGGAAACTGATGAGAGAGAAAGGGAAAACGGGGGAAAGGAATCAAACCACTCAAACCCATTTATGACATCAAACCCATAAAACCCAAGAAATTGAACCACTTAAATCAAACCCATTTAAGAAATCAACAAAGATGTCAAACTCAAGAAATCATATATATACATATAAAAGAACGAATGAAGACAGAAGGGACCTCACCGCCGCCTCACCGTAGCCACCGTTGCCTCGCCACTGGAGTTGCCGTCACCCACCCTCCTCTGTATTTGAGTTCGCTTCTCTCTCCTCTCTGTTCGCCTCTCTCTTTGATGGGTTAGGCTTTCTTAGGTAGGGTTTGGTAAGGTTTAAGTTATTGGTATATGTTTACAAAATTTTTATAAATTGGTTTTTGTTTATTTTTAGAAAAACATAAATTACAAACGCGTTTGGTTTGAACAAAATTTTAAAAAAAATTTAAAAACATAAACTAAAAAATATGTTTGTTCAGGCCTAAAATATTTATATTTGTTTTTATCATTTATGACATTGAGATCACACACATTATAATTGAAACAAAAATTAATTAAAAAAATAATTGAAAAAAAAATTTAATTGGGAAAAAATAATTGAAAAGAAAAATTAATTGAAAAAATTTAATCAAAAAAATAATTGAAAAAAAAAATTAATAGGGAAAAAAATGTTTGAAAAAAAATTACTTGAAAAAAAAATTAATTGAAACAAAAATATTGAAAAAAAATAATTGAAAAAAATTATTTGAAAAAAAATTAATTAAAAAAATTTAATTCGGAAAAAAGATATTTGGAAAAAAAATATTAATTGAAAAAAATATTATTTGAAAAAAAAAATTATTTAAAAAAAATTAATTAAAAAAATTTATTTAATAAAATTAATTAAAAAAATTAATTGAAAAAAAAAATATTTGAAAAAAAAATTGAAAACTGAAAACATAAACTAATTTTTTGAGTTTACGTTTTTTTTCTCAAATTTATAAAATGAGACAACCATTTATAAACTAAAAAAAATTATCAAACAAGTTTTTATGACAGTTTTTAAAATTTTTGTAAATATAAACTGAAAACTAAAAGCAGAATGGTTACCAAACAGGCCCTTAACAAATGAGAGAGAAAGGAAAAGAGGAGGAAAGGGATTTTTTTTTTTTTTATAATCAAAATGGCATTGTTTTAGCCAAATTTGAAAATTAAGAGCCCATATTTTATTCATTACCGCTCAATATCTCAAAATTATTGCTTCAAGATTGGTGGTAAAATTATTTCCTCACCAAAAAGTCTTAAAATATTAAAAATTATTAGTGATGAAAATATATTCCTCACTAAATAGTATCAAAATATTAAAAATCATTAGTGACGAAAATATATTACTCATTAATAATTTTATAATTGGTGACAAAATTATTTTCGTCTACTTCTCTGTCATATGGAGGAAATCTCCACAAAGAAACAAAGAAAGAAAGGAAAGGAAACACAAAAACAAAATGAAAAGGATTTGCATGAGATAGCCCAAAATAAAAGAAGAAAAGAAAAGAAAAGAAGATTTGGACTTTGAACTTTAATTATCTTCCAACATTTTTATTTACATAATAATATAAATATAGATAGGTAATAGATAGATTAAAATTAATTATAAATATAGTTATATTTAATTGGACATGGTTTTGTATAGCTATATTTAAACTTCTAAAATTTCTTTTTCAACTTCCTATATCTTTTGGGAAGTGTCAAAAAAGCTAGCTTATTGGCTTATTTGGTCACATCACCTCTTATAACGCCCCAAAATAATTTACATAAAACCCAACTCATAACAGTAAGTCAATTGATCAATAATCGAATATCTTCTATTGATTTTATATTTGATCATTACAGAAGGTGACATATGCAATATATATTCATAAATTCTAGATTCTGAATATATAATTTATGACATCAATACCAGAGTAGAAAGGAAATTAAAATCAAATAAAGAAATGCCCTAATGACTTACAACTTTCCAAGACGATACTTGGTTACAACAAAATTAGTTTCAACTCAATACAAATAAAGCCCAAGACTTAACTTCGAGTCCTCCCAAGCTATGTCCTTGGCGGAGGCATATCATTAGTACCTGAAAGTTGTTTCCCATATAGGGTGAGCCAAACCTAGTAGAAATACTCTAACACAGTATATGAATCTTAACAAAATTATAAGGTAAATGCACAATGCATGCCATTTTCCAAACATTTCTCGTTTTCTATCTCAAAACAATGCAATGTCAGATTATATATCAATTTAGAAAATATAATCTTTTTTATATAGAAAATAGGGCAATGGATACAATACACTGGGAATATCTAGGTACGTATCTGCAAGTAGGCTATACAAACACAACCAAAGCCATTTTACAGGTACTAACCGGAAGGATCGACACCTAACCGCACATGTTTCTGGATTTTCACCGATGACACTCATTTCAACATAATAAAACTACTACCACACCTATAAGCAGATTCACCACAGTATTCACCTATTTTTCTCAAAAACCAATACATTTACAGTGTTTAATATGAAATGATGCTTATTGTACATATGTATGAGAAATTAGTTTCAATTCAACCTAATCCTCATGCAATGTCTACAATAATTAAGACTATCCTCCATCAATAGCTCAAAACATATATTTCTATTCAATAGATAAATTCCAATCAAAATACATTTTCATAAATTCCAATGGAAGTGATAATACATATCTAACTCCACCATCATCATGAACAAAATCATTATTCCAATTTCACAATATCAAACATCATTTTCCATTTTTCCTTTTCCAATTTCCAATATCCAAAATTAGGGCGAAATCCCATTTTCTTTCCAAAATCAATTTTTAGAAAAAGCTTTCCATCATTTCCACACAACTCACTCACAACCATATTCCTATAACCATTTTCAAGAATCAATTTGGAAAACCCCTCTATTGATTTCAAATCAAACCCTAGGTTTTACCAAAATCTCCCAAACACATAACCCTTTTGAAAAAACAAATACCTAAGCTAAAAATCATAAAAAGAGTCAAGGTAATCCCTACCTCAAAGGAGAAGACCAAAGGGAATAAGAAGTAGAACTCGACCGAGCCAAAAACACAAACTTCTTCGATTATAATAAAGCCCTCGACGTGCTTTATCCTTTACCAAAGGATTAAGGTTAAGGAATGAACAGATTAAGAATATTTGGGGTAAAAGTTCAAGAACTAGAGAGAGAGAGAAAAAAAAAGTAGATCTAGGGTTTTGGAATGTTTAGAGAGAGAAAGAGATGAAAAAGTGAGCAAAAAGATCTTCCTCTCGATCTGATATAAGCACAGACCGCTCGATCGGAGTGGTTGCTCGAGTGACAGACACAATAAGTGACACCCGTCGAGCTACCAAAACCACCGCTCGTGCGCACTATGACCCCCTTCCAGTAGTTTAGACCTGTAAAAGTTTGCTCGAGCGCAAGAAAGATTGCTCGAGCGCAAAATACAAACTCTCAATAGTTTTGCAGATTGTAAAAGACCACTCGAGCATAGGAGTGGTCACTCGAGCAAACAAGCTGAAATCTGGGCAACAACACTTTGAAAAACTAACTTCCCAACCTGTTTCAAACACCACCAAAACCCCCAAAAGCTAAACTCAATAAACAATAAGATGGAAATGAGTTGAACAACAGTTAAATACATGGGGTCTCGGATCGAAAAGCAATAAATGGGTTGGGTCTAAACTAGACTCATTATAATCTCCCCCCTTAAGGAATTTCG
Source organism: Camellia sinensis (assembly GCF_055761805.1). Classification (NCBI taxonomy): domain Eukaryota; kingdom Viridiplantae; phylum Streptophyta; class Magnoliopsida; order Ericales; family Theaceae; genus Camellia; species Camellia sinensis. Next base: position 100,887,498 of record NC_138973.1, on the reverse strand, counting down.
TCCCTGAAATTTAGGATGAATTTACATTAAAAGAAATTGAAAACATTTCCATATCATTTAGATTATAGCAAGGCTACGCCAAGTTTCTTAACACCGACTATCACCATTTCATTTCCCAAACATATACATTGTTCATATATTACAACATTTACAAAATTTTCAACATAAGTTTCAAACATCAACAAATAGGCCTGTATACTTCTCACGGACTTCTCCCCCACGCTCCCAAGTTGCCTCCTTAACCCCATGGTGTTGCCATAACACTTAACCAATGGAATAGTCTTGCCTTGCAAGACTTGGTCCCGAGAGTTTAAAACCCATACCGGTCTCTCTTCATACAAGGTATCCTCATCTATCTCTAACTCAGTCCAATCCAACACATGTGAAGGATCATGCTCATGCGTCCGAAGCATGTAGATATGGAACATGTCATGAACCCTAGGCTGTAACAATCTGAAAATTTAAGTTATGCCTCAAATTTTATACTAGTATTATGGTTGTATGTGATAATATATTATTAAATAAATAATAATAAATACATAATCTAATTTGGCATTAGAAAATATGCGATTAATTAGGGATTATTATTTGGGGCCAAATTAACAGAAATATGGAATTATAATACTAGTTGGGCCAAATTAAAGTTAAAGATAGTAAATAAATAAATATGAAAGTAAGAGTAAATAAATAATAATATTGATAACAACAACAATAATAATAATGTGTGTGGTAGTAAAATAAATAATTAATTTTCTGTTGGTATACGAAAGAGTGTAATTTAATTAGGGATTAATTTATTTATATAGTTATGCTAGGAAACTGTGCCAATGTGTAATTATTTTAAATATTTACAAAGATAAGAATAAATCTACAGTTATAATGAGCAAATCAGCTGAAGTTATGAAGCAATCCAAAGGAGGATTTGAATCGGCCACATGCTGGCCTGAGAATGGTCTCACCTCCCTATAAATAGGGAGAAGTTGCTCAATCTGTGGAAGAGAGAAAGAAAGGAAAAAAAAAAGAGAGAATGAAAGGAAAGGCAATGAAAGGAAAAGGAACTAAGAAAAGAGGAAGAAAATGAAGAAAAAAATAATGAAAGCCGAGAGGATCTTTAATAGCGGAAAAAAAGAGTGAGGTATTAAAGTTAAGGTGAGTTATATTATACCTTGAGTTACCATAATATATTTTATGTATATTTTGACTTACCATAATTTGTTTTATACAAGTTATGTTTTATAAATTATTATTAATTATATTAATATTTCAGTTACGTGGATTCCTTTTTGAACTCTATTTGTTAAAATAAAACCCATGGATATGTTTATTTATATTTTAAAAATATTTGACAATGATCTTATAAACAATTATGTTTTGTAAGTACCATCATGGGAGTCCCACGCCTTAGGGGACTTAAATAATCATTGGCCTCTGTTTGGTCACTTTATGGGCCTCGGATCTATTGACCTCTGTTCTGTGCGGAGCAAAGTGCTGTGCGGAGATAAGTGCTACACTATTGTGGGAGCCACCTCTATAATCTGTACGAGTCACCTCTTGAATCTATACCTCTGTATTGTTATGAATCCATTGACCTATGTTCTGTGCGGAGCAAAGTGTTGTGCGGAGATAAGTGCTACACTATTGTGGGAGCCACCTCTATAATCCGTACGAGCCACCTCTTGAATCTGTACCTCTGTTCTGACTGTCACTCCTGTGACCTCTGTTCTGTTCTGTTTGGTATCGTGGTTATGGTTAAATATTTACATAATCTCAGTTTTGCTACTTAAATCATTATTTGTTCAGACTAAGTTATCTTAAATGTTTTAGTTATCAACTATCCATGGTTATTTTGTGTCCCTTATACTCTTGGTATAATATTTCTCACTCTGCCATGTGCTTATAGCTGTTTACCAATTTTCAGGAAACAATGCAATTCAGAAATAACTTTTGAAAAGTCTTAGATGCGGGGCTGCGGAATAGACACACATGACACTTTTATGATATTTTTATATGTAAATATCGGCCTTTTGGTCAATAAATTTTGTAATAAAAGTAGAAGCTCTGATGATTATTTTGGTAACCATCACTTAAATATTATTTTCGCTCGCTTTTATTAATTTGTTCAAGAATTGGCCGGAGGTAACTTCAGTTACTAGCCATCACGATACTTAACCCTTGGGTACAGGGAGCGGGTCGTGACATAGACAATTGGGGCAGTAAGGCCAAATGATAAGCCACCTCCTTGATCTGTTCAAAAATCTAAAAAGGCCCAATAAATCTAGAAGACAACTTCCTTCCCTTTCCAAATCTCATCAAACCCCATCTCGGTGATATTTTCAGGAACACGTGATCTCCTACCTCAAAGGACAAGGATCTCCACCTACGATCGACATAGCTCTTCTGGTGGCTTTGAGCCGAAGACAACCTATTACGGATAAGTGTGACTTTCTTAGTCGTCTCCTGAACTAGTTCAGGTCCTAACATAGGTACGTCAGCCACCTTAGCCCTATATACAAGAGATCTATAGGGCCATACAAGGCCTCAAATGGTTTCATACTAATACTCGCCTGGAAGTTGTTATTGTAGGCAAACTCCACTAAAAGTAAATGCCTCTCGTACAACTTCTTAAAATCAATAACAGAACCCCGAAGCATATCCTCTAGGATCTGAATGGTCCGCTCGAACTACCCATTAGTCTGAGGATGATAAGTGGTGCTAAAAGTCAATCTAGTGCCCAAGGCATGCTGTAGGCTTTGCCACAGCCGAGCCGTGAAACCAGGATCTCTATTCGACACAATAGTCATAGGGACCCCATGAGGTCGAGCTATGTTGCTAACATAAAGGCTGGCAAGGTAATCTATCGAGTCACTCGTGCGCATAGGAACGAAATGTGTTGACTTAGTTAACCAGTTAACTATTAACCACACGGCATCATTACTCCGTTGGGTCCTCGGAAGACCCACAAAAAATCCATCGTTGCATGCTCCCACTTCCGCTCGACTATAGGCAGGGGTTGTAACAAACCCGCTGGTCGCTGATGCTCGGCCTTCACTTGTTGATAAGTAAGGCACCTCGAAACAAACAAGGCTATGTCTTTCTTCATTTCCCTCCAGCAAAATTGGCGGCCAAGGTCATGGTATATATTTCTATCTCTTGGGTGTACCACAAGGCGCGAATGGTGAAACTTTCGAAGCACCTCCTCCCTATAAGATGCTGGCACAAAAAGACAGTCCAAATAGCTCACACTAGAGTCAAATTACACATTCAAGCCCTCCTCTACCTTTCCGTTAGCAATCTTCCCTCGAATAATCTCTACTTTATGATCACCACGCTGTGCTTCCACAACTCGGCTCACTAATGTAGGTTGTATAACTATAGTGTACAAAAGGGCTGACTCAACAGACTGACTAAGATGCAAGTCAAACTCACTAATAGCACCTAACATCTTCCATTCGCGGATAGCAATACTAGCCACATTGCTTACTAATTTCCTACTCAAAGCATCGACCACTACATTGGCCTTCTCAGGATGATAATGCAACTCAAAATCATAATCCTCTATAAACTCCATCCACCTCCTTTGTCTCAAATTCAAATCTTTCTGTGAAAATAGATACTTCAAACTCTTTTGATCTGAAAACACCTCGAATTTATCACCATACAAATAACCCCTCCATATTTTAAAAGCAAAGACCACTGCTGCTAATTCTAAGTTGTGAGTAGGATAGTTTCTCTCATGAGTTTTCAACTGCTGCGAACTATAGGCTACCACATTCCCCTCTTGGATTAACACGCAACCCAAACCTTCCCGTGACGCATCATAATAAACTGAATAAACCAAACCCCCTTTTTGGAATAATCAATAATGGAGAAGTGGTGAGTCTAATCGTAAGCTCTTGGAATGACTTTTCACAAGTTTCACTCCATACAAACTTAACCCCCTTCCTCGTCAATCTAGTCAACAGTGAGGCCAATCTAGAGAAGTCCTTCACAAAATTTCGGTAATACCTAGCTATGCCCATGAAACTCCAGATCTCAAAGGCTTTCTTAGATTGTTCCCAATCTTGCACTACCTTTATCTTAGAAGAGTCTACCGTTACCCCTTCTTCGGATACGACATGGCCTAAGAACTTAACTTCTTTCAACCAGAACTTGCACTGCCCGAACTTAGCATACAAACAGTGGGCTCTAAGAATCTCAAGTACAACTTGCAAGTGTTTCACATGTTCCTCCTCGAAGGGTGAGTAGATCAAGATATCATTAACAAAGACAACCACAAAATGGTCTAAGGACTCACAAAAAATTTGGTTCATCAAATCCATAAATGAAGTCGGTGCATGGGTTAACCCAAAAGGCATCACTAAGAACTCGTAATGGCCATACTGCGTACATAATGTTGTTTTCTAAATATCCTCCTCTTTCACCCCTAACTGGTGATAACCCGATCTCATGTCAATCTTAAAAAAGTAACAAGACTCCTTCAACTGGTCAAATAGATCATCAATATGAGGTAATGGGTACTTGTTCTTAACAGTTGTCTGGTTCAGCCTCGGGTAACCTATACACTATCGCAAACTGCTGTCTTTCTTAAAGAGAGTTGGTGCTCCCTAAGACAATGTGCTAGGGCTAATGAAGCCCTTATCTAACAACTCTTGGGGTTGAATTTTCAACTCACACAACTCGGCGGGTGAAAATCTATACGATGCCATGGAAATCGGTGTCGTGCCAGGCACTAAGTCAATGGAGAACTCGATCTCTTGGTGGGGTGGAAAACTAGTAAGATCCCTGAGAAATACATCCGAGTATTCACAAACTACCCTCGGCAACTCAATTCGAACCACATTGCTCTCACTACCTAAAAGTGTTGCAAGAAGACAACTAAGCTCACCCCTACCACGAGGGTCGTAAACTGGCGATAAGACTCTATCAGCTCAATCTCCCAGAAAATAAAAATAGTCACCACTCAAGGTGTACACTGTAACTCTCTGACGGTAACAATCAATAACAGCATGATACAAAGACAGCCAATCCATGTCTAAAATGACATAAAAACCTAACATGTCTAACAACACCAATGTAAAAGAAAGTCGACGCCCAGCAACCTTTATCTCACAACTATGACATTGCTGGTCCAAGTCAACCCTACCCCCAACTGGAGACTCTACCCTGAGTGAAGATGATCAATGAGCCACCTTTAATTCCAAAACTGATGTGAATGTAGATGAAATGGAGGAATGAGATACACCAGTAATAATCAACACATTAGCAATCTTATTAAACAACAAAAAGTTACTTCTCAAAACAAAGGGTGTTGGCAACTGATCCAGCATAGTAACAGCATACACACGCCCAGTAGGTCTCTGCTCTACGTACTCACCCCTCGAAGCATAAGACTTGTAAACAGACTGAGCCGAAAAGGCTCCTTGTGTGGCCCTTGAGGCCTGTATGACTGGGTAGGCTGATGGTTTTGTATCTACTTCGAACTAGACATACCAGGTGTGCCACTCGTCCGAGGGAAAAACCTCCGCAAATGCCCTGACTGCCCACACTAATAACAGGTAGATGGCTACCCTCTCCCTTGATTCTGGCTTTATAAACGAGCCATCGACGGTGAAGACTATTGCCCTCCTTCTTTCTACAGGCAAATTGGAGACTCGTGGCCCTGTTAGCTACACTTGAAACAAGTGATCCCACCCTCACTTCCTCTTCCAGAACTAGAACTCAGTACAAGAAAAGTGGATCTGAACTGTGCTGTCTGGGACTGTTGTGGGGCGAAACCCCTCTACCTCTTGTTATCCCGTGGCCTGACTCCTTTGCTTGGAGCCCTTTATCCTCTTATCTTCAGTCTGAATCACGATCTGTAAGTGAGCCGCCACCTCCACAAGATGACCGTAATCCCTAATCATGGATGCGACCACCTTGAAAAGGAGCCCGGTCCTTAATCTCTTCTCAAACTTCAAGCAATGGCTTTCCTCTATCGTCACAAGCTCTAGTGCAAATCTAGATAGGCTAGTAAAAGCTGTCTCAAACTCACTAAAAGTGTATTCAGTTGCTTGAGCTTCAAAAACTGATCTCTCAACTTCTCCCTAGTAGTGGGAGGTAAGAACTTGTACTAGAAGGCGTTGACAAAGGCCTCCATAGTCACTCCAATGTATCCACGCTCATATTTCAACCACTGACCCGCATCTCCCTTCTGCTGGAAAGATGTCAAGGTCATTCTCAAGCCATCGTCCTCAATGCCAAGCATCTCGAACGTCTTCACTATCTGCTCTAGCCACTCATCCACCTTTAGTGGATCCTTAGGATTCCTAAAAACTCATCCAAATTTGACCATAAGAACTCCCTTTTCAGAAAGGATAGCCATTGAACCAAAAAGTAACACATGCAGTTACATATTCATAAGTCCTAACTCTGAATCTATAGCATGTGCCATAGGTAATTATATGAAATAAAAGTTAAACAATAAAGTAATGCCCTATTGGCTACAACTTTCCAAGACGATACTTGGTTACAACAACAGTGAGTTTGAACTCAATACAAATAAAGTCCTAAGCTTATACAAAATATATACAACAAAAACAAAACAAGAAGCTCTCGGCTCCAAGTCCTCCTAAGCTACGGCCTTGGCGGAGGCATATCATCAGCACCTGAAAATGGTTTTCTACATAGGGTGAGCCAGAGCCCAATAGAGATACTCTATCACAGTGTATAAATCTTAATAGAGCTATGTGGTGAATGCATATGCAATGTTCATGTCAAAACATTTTATATCTCTTTCCAGAACCATGCAATGCCAGATTTATAACATAATCCATGAAATCAACTCCTTTACAATAGAAAATAGGACAGTGGATATGACAATGGGAATTACTAGGACATGTCTACAAGTAGGTTAGAAGCACTACCAATTGCCATTTGTACCAGCACTAACCTGAAGGCTCGGCACCTATCCACTTGGATTTCTAGACTTTCACTAAGGACACACATGCCAACATAATACTACAACTACACTCCTACCCAGATTCACCAAGGTATTCATCTCTTTTATGAAAGCGATAAACATTTCCAATGTGTGGAATGTGTTATAATGCTTAATACAAATGGATGCAAAATTAGTTTCAATTCACCTAATTCTCATCCAAGTTCTACAACAATCATTACTGTCCTCCACTGATAGCCCAAAATAAATATCTCTAAACAGATAGATAATTTCCAATAAGGATATACTCTCCAACATTTCAAGATAGGAGTGATAATTCATATCCAACTCCACCACCATCATCATCATCGTTCCAATTTCATAAAACCAACATCAATTCCATTACAAAATCAAATATTCACAATTTATGGTAAAATCCTCTTTCTTTAAAAGTAAACTCCAAGGTTAAAAATCCATCATTTCATCACAACTCAAACACATTTACAAATCCATATTCATATTCAAGAACCCATTTTGAAAATCCCTCTTTTGATTTCAAACCAAAACCCCAACTTTGTTCCAAAAATCCCCAAATATCAAGATTTCTTAAAAAGATGCATAATCAAGTTAAAAATCATACTAAAGTGTGGAGAAATCCCTACCTCAAAGACAAGGACCAAGAAGAACAATAGTTGAAACTCAACGAAACCGAAAATGAACTTTGTTCCAATCAAATGGAAGCTTTAGGTGAGTCTATCTTTTTCTCCAAAGGACAAGGTTAAAAAAAACACTAGATTAAGGTGTATTTGAGGTTTAAAGATGTTTTCTAGAGAGAGAGGGAGAAGATCTAAATCTTAAAATGTCTAGAGAGAGAGAAAGATGAAAAAGTAATCCAAAAAGTGACTTTTGTGGACTGATATACGCACAGACCACTCGAGTGCAGGCATGGTCGCTCGAGCGACCAGACACAACAAAATAGACCGCTCAAGTGAACAAAGTGACCACTCAAGCGAGGAACCCTACCCTCTCAGTACTTTTGTAGGCCTGCAAAACGACTATGAGTGTCCAAAGACCGTTTGCGTGCAAGAATAACCGCTCGAGCGCAAGAAACACTGCTCGAGGGACGAATGCCATACTCCCAATAGTTTTGTAGACTTGCCAAAGTACTAGAAGTTCTCAAGTTTTCTTGAGCGTTAGAAAGTTAACTTGAGTGAACAAGCCAAAAACTAGGCAACAACAGTTTTGAAAAACCAACTCCCTAACCTGTTTCAAATGCAATAAAAACACTACAATAACGAAACTCAACGAGGAATAAGACGAATAAGGATATGAACAACCAAATAAGACAAGGAATCCCGGATCCAAAACAATGAACTGGTCGGGTCTAAACCGAAATCGTTATAGTGGTTTCAAGTGGAAGAGTGTGTTATTGGCTAAATAGACCATTCCAGACGCAGCCATGAACTTTGATTTTGTAGATTTTGACAATTTAAAATTATAACAATTGCATTTCCATTTGTAGTAGTTTTAATTTCTAATTTGTAATAGTTTCACCATAGTGAAAGAAAATGGGGAAGGAAAGAAATTATAAACTTTTGGGTTTAGAGAAAATCTTTGAGATTAATTTTATTATTCCCAAAGTGTTTTCATTTTCTGTAATAGAAACCAATGTTTAGCCTTGGCTAAAGAATATTTCTGATTTATGTTTAGAAATGGCAACTAAAATGGATTTGGTTTCAAACCTTTGGGGTTTGATGAAGTTTTTGGGTTTAATTCATTTATTCCCAAAGTGTTAAAAAACCAAGTTTGGAGAAAGTCTTTGGTTATAATCTGATTATTTTCAAACTGTTTTGATTTTGGGAGAAGAAACAAAATTTTAGCATTAACTAAAATATTTTTTATTTTTATTCAGAAATAATGGGCTCAGTTCCGGGGGTGCCGGGTTTATTAATGGTATAATTCTGGTAGAATTTTTTATTTTCTTAGAATTGGTTTTTAACTTGGTTTATCCCTTGGAAACTTAATTTTGAATTTATTGACTATGAGTCAACAAGCACATGAAATTTTGTCTAAGGTTAATTGGGTTTTAAGTGGGACTATTGTGACCCTTCCAGTCTTCCTGGAAACTTTCTTGACCTTGTTCGATTTTGAAGTTAGTGGTAAGATAAGTTTTGAATTAAATTTCAGTCTTTGGGATTGCATTGTTAATTTGTTTTCTGGAGAAACATAATAGTTGAAATTCTGTTATGGTTTTCAAAAATGGCTTCAAAAGGTGACAACGGAAAATGTTGTTCCACCTGACAACCTTAAGCCTTGCGAGGTTCTTAAAGGACGATCAAGAGACATCAAGTGTAATTAAAGGAGATCATAAAATTGTTTTCTAATATCTGTAAATTAATCAGAGCTAATTTGTATGTTATCCTTATGTCTATTATAACACGCATGATTGATATGTGACTTTACTTAAAAGTAAAGATAAGACAACCTGTTAGGAGGGTGAATATAGTTTTTGAATTTTTAGAAACTTTCAAATATATTCTTAAATTTGTGGCAGAAACTATAGCTTGCTTTTCGTGCTCCTTTTGGATACAACAAGCCCTACAGCTCGGACTCCCGTGGTTTTGAATCTAATTTCACAAGTGCAATGTGAAATAGATCAACACAAACGAGTCCAAATCCTGCACATCTTTTGGAAAATCGATGTTTGAATCAAATGCCAAAAATGGATTGCTTTGCCAGATTACAGAGTTACCACCTAAATATTTTTGAAAAATTTAGAAAACCCAAGACTCGTGCCAAAGGCCACTTATCCGTCATCACCAAAGTGTCTCAGCTCGAGAACTTAGGTATGAGAGGGAAAGGTCATGAATTGAGCACCCTACTTGCCTGATCAAAGATCGGTCTCTACTAATCATGATGTGATTTTTATTTACAATATATGCTCTTGTCCTGATTATTAGGCTAACTTTACTAGGTGATACATGCAAGTATAGACTAATTTTCAAAAGTTGGAACATTTGATTTCATGTTTTGTTTGAAAAAAAGAAAAAGAAAAGTGTTTTGAATAGGTGTCACCTGAAAAAGTGAGTTTGTATGTACATTAATCAATTTATTCCAATTCAAGAAATTAGTCATCATCCACCGACATTCAAACAGATATATCACTTAAGCACTTAGCCTCATGGAATCATGCTTTGATGACATGGCAACAATCACACGCATGCGATATGCTAAAGTAATAACAGGCAAGCCAAATAAAGAAAAATAATTAGAAAACATGCATGCTCTAACTATGCAAGTGACTAATGCAACACATACAAAAATGAAAATAATAAGGTCGGCTACTATTATGGCATGTAAGTCAAATCAAGGCATGCGACAAAGCACGTATTCGATTTAAGGAAGTTGAAATTGACGTTTGTTTGAATGATGAATCGAACCCATATGCATATGAGATGAATGATGCAAGTCATGGGAAAATGCTAAGTAAATATGATGCTACTATTATAAGGGGGTAAATAAAATGGAGAAAGAATTGGGGATTGGAAGACATATACAATTATACATATTTGCCCTTGCGCAAAAGGGTCTGAATTTAAGCAGGCTATTACAACACCAAATGAATAATGAATAACTAACTATTACAATAATGATTTTATAATAATTACAATAATTACAACAATTCACAATTAACAAAGATTGCATATGCACTGATGAAGACAATGTTCAAAAACTGCTCTGTTTGCCCAGACTACTCTATTCCACCCTAAGGCACTGCTATCTGTTTCTGCAAAAACACACTGTGTACCAAGCATTGAAGGCCAGCCGGCCACCAATGAGGCCCGACCGGGCCCAAATGAGGCCGATCATGTCCTAATTTTGAGCAAAACCCTATTTTTGTGCTCTGAGGTGAAAATAGTGCAGGCAGAGGTTTTTCTGAGCTCTGTTTGTCCCTCTTACACTTCTCTGTCATGGAAAGCGTCAAGAGAAGGACCAAGTCGTTTCCAAAACCATTAATGAGCAAGTTAGTTTCTTGATGATTTTGGCCACAATTTGGATAAAAATCAATGAATGCAATGAATACACTCACCCTTCCCTCTTATTATGGAGTGAACTCAAAAAGGGAAATAGAGACGCTTCAAGGGATGTCAAAACTCCATGAATTGATGTGTGATGACTCTTGACACAATAGACTCGGCATAACGTCCTGCCAAATCCAAGCAATTTTATTAATTTCCTTTTGTGTCGGTTGGTTCTTATTAAGCCAATTTCATTAGTCTTGTCCACTCTTTAATCCATTTGTCCAAGGTGATGATTAACTCCGCTAAATGAGAAAAATGTCAAGCGAGAGGTACTCCTAAATATGAAGGAGAGACTATGCCTTTGACGATGAACCTTCATAGAGATTAAGCCATTGAGCATAGGTCTCCAGCTCATATTTTGAATAACCATTAATCTATTGAAATAACTCTTAAACAAGAGAAGAAAATAAGAGGGGGGGAGGGGAGATTGTAGATATGATTGCGAGATTAATTCTTGATTGACCATAGAAATTTTATCAAAGCATATATAACACAACATAACAAACTAGATGTAAGACCTACAATGAAACTAGCTAGATATTTAAGCATATACTAATTAAATAAATTATAACAGCCCTAAAATAGCCCCTATTATGCTAAAAGCAGTGACCAAAAATCATGTTAGAGAGCATAAAAAGGTAGGAAAGAATAAGGCAAAGTAAAGCTAGTGAACAAAAAGCAAGGAGAGGTGGCTAACCTCTCCAATTTTGAGATGTCAAACCATGTTTTTTTAGCCTTTTCCAAACTCTGAAAATCAGTTTAAAAGGCAAAGAAAAGAGTGTAAAAAACAAGGGCTTGAGCTATGAAATAAGGTGCAAGAGAAGGTGTTAACCTTCTCTATCCTTTGGTAGCTATCCGAACCCAAGTTTAAACACTTGAAATGGACTCAAGACAGCATAAAAACACAAGAAATAGCTAACAAGAGCTAGAAAAAGAAGTAAAACAGAAGGTGGTAAGTTTATACCTCTCAAGGAAGCAAGCTCTTGTTTGTAACACAAAATTGGTTCAAGCACACTCTCAAGCTTGAATTGTGATGCACAAGCCTCAACCAAGGCTCTAAGGTTATGATCTAAGGTGATATTTGGTGTATGGATATTAGTCAAGAGAGATAGGTTTGCTCAAAGGTGACTTGTATGGGAAAAAGGAGCTCTCTCTTGTGTGTGTAGGTTCTCTAGAAATTGTTCAACCCTCAAAACAGAGATGTAACCTCGTTTTTATAGAATTCGAGCAAAATAGGTCAAAAATATCTTCAAAGAAAGACAGTTGGTGGGCTCTCGCCCAGAACATAGTTTATCGCCAGCAAGGCTCGGCCAGGCCCAAATGGCCACGGCTGGCTCTCAATAGGGCACGGCTGGGCCCTAATGTGCTTCCTTATTCCCCTGTTTCAAACTCAGTGTAAGGCACAATGTTCAAAAATGAACATCTGAGGTAAGAATAAGGCAAGTAGGAAGGTTTTGGGATTATTTCAAGACTCGACCTCAGATTCCTTCACCGAGAACTCGAATCACACAATGTAGTTTTCATTATTGAGTATGCTGGACCAAGCGTCTAAGTCTTACGGGTGGTCAAAAATGGGGTGTATACAGTTGCTCCTCTTTGATAGAGCTCGAAGTCATAAAATGAAGTGAGTGAATGTCAAAGCCTGAAGACAATCCATTTTGACAAGGCCGTAAGACTTGGGCAAATAAACAAAATGCAGAATCAGTTGGTTGAACCTGAGGGTTGCCTACATATCCCTTTGCAAGGAATCAAACCAACGTAGTTCAGGGGCAAGATGCAAATTATACACAATGTAATGAAATAATGCAACTAATATACAATGTAAGCAATCTAGGCCACGAGCAGTGCTTACCACACAAATATCATAAAGGAATGGCGATGCAAATTAAACTATGTTTTATATAGACAAGAAGTGTGGGCACGAGCCAAACAATGCCTAACACAGGCTAAGTGCCTACATCTTTAATGATGGCCTCAGCGCAGCATGGTTGCTTATAGATAATAGAACCATGTTTTAACGCAAAAAGGGTGTGAGCACCTGCAAAACTATGTTTTTCATAGAAAGAGAAAGAGTACAAGTAATTGGGTGGTATAATATAAGTGATAAATGATCTGCTGGGGAAAGATAATGATCCTAAATGCTAAATGCAACAAGACAAAGAACAATGCAATGAATGTAACGGACGAAGTGAATAAGGGGTGCAGGCCGAACCACGTCTTACCTAGAAAGGGCATGGACACAAAACAGACCACGTCTAACACAAAAAAGGTGTTGACACCCTCAATACTGGCTTCAGCACATCATGGGTACTTACACATGACAAAACTATGTTTCAACGAGGGAAAGATATAAGCACATGCCAACCTAAGCTTAACGTAGAAAAGATGTAGGCGACAAAATGGTACGATGTAATGGATGTAATGGATGTAATGGATAGTGTAGTAGTTGCATGTGATAGATGTTATATGCAATGTAATAGACAATACTAGATGTTGATAGATATAATGTAGCAGCTAGGAAATGGAAGTACATTACATGGGTAATTGGCGATGACTCACCTTATGTTGCTGGGGATCTTCCTCTTCTTCTTGTTGCGCTTCTAAAGCACGGGTACTACTTTTCTCCCTAGCTATGTTTACAACGTTCCGTATTCTCCAACAAGGTGACAGACTAGGTTGGTTCAGTATCCAGAATTGAGGCGCATACAAGCGACTGCAACCTATGGGGTTGCCATACAGATTTAAGTCGACGATACACCTCTGCATATTTAAACCAGACTTTAGTCTCGGAAATTCCAAACCTTTGCATTCTAGGCTTCACCATTCGAACTCTAGTTTCCACCGTCTCAGTTGATCTCCTAGGAACTCACTACAAACACATGCATGTGGCTATACCAGACCGCCTAAAGCCATCCAAGCATGACAAACACGAAAGGAATTACACCTCTAGAGGATTTAAGGTCTCCTAGACCTTGTGAATGCACAAGACAGTGTGGGCGAGGTGCAGAAAACAGTACGGGGTGAATGAATGCACAAGACAGTGCTAACTCAAGGTCCACAAAACAATGCGATAAGGGTGCACAAAATAGTGCAATATAAGATGAATGCAGAAAACAGTGCTGTGTGGGGGCACAAAACAGTGCGATACAAGGTGAACGCACAAAACAGTGCTGTGTGGGTGCACAAGACAGTGCGATACAAGGTGAATGCACAAAACAGTGCGATGCAAGGTGAATGATAAAATAGCGTGAAACAAGGTGAATGCACAAAACAATGTGATGCAAGATGCACAAAACCGTGCGATGCAAGGTGGATGCACAAAACAGTGCGATACAAGGTGAATGCACAAAATAGTGTGAACTCAAGTGAATGCACAAAACAGTGTGATACAAAGTGTACAATATAGTGCGAACTCAAGGTGCACAAAATAGTGTGATACAAGGGACATATGTTCAAATGCACAAAATAGTGCGATGCAAGATGCACAAAACGGTGTGAGATAGGGCGCACAAAACAGTGCGATACAAAGTGAAGATGTATGAATGCACAAAGCAGTGCGATGCAAAGTGCACAAAACAGTATGAGACAGGGCGCATAAAACAGTGCGATGCAAGGTGCACAAAACAGTGCGATACAAACTAAAATATGCATGGTATGTAGAGGGAAATGAGCAATACTCAGAGTAATGCGTCATGTACCTTATGAAATGAGTGCAGGGTAACTTGCCACAATTTATTTGAAATCAACTTGCCACAACTTATTGAAATGTAATTTGAAAAACAATGCGGAAGGTAACTTGACGAAACAAGAGCAAACAATCATGCAATTCAAATCACCCAGAATGTATGAGCATGTATGCATAATCCAAAGCACATGTATTAATCAGAGGCGAAAATGGCATTCCCAAGAGAGTTTTGAAATGGTCAGAGGCAACTTTCGAAAGCTGAATCATATCAGAATCATCATGGGGGTGAGCTCACCCAAATCTAGGGGATTGCGTTCAACGAATGGCTTTGAGCGGACAGAGAGAAAGGTTGGATAGGTGCCCCTTACTCAAATGATGACCCGATCAGATGTACTGAAAATTGCCCCTAGTGTCCAGTCATTGCCCACCGGTTGAGTTCATGCCCCTTGTTCAATGGATGGCGTGATTAGATGTACTAAAAAGTGCCCCTAGTGTCCAGTCACTGGCCACCTTTTTAACATTATGCAGGCACGTGTGATGGGGATCATCAGATCCTGGAACAGTTGCCAATCGATCAGACTCATGCTCATCTTCTATCCCAGCATGTTAGAACTTACTCCAGTCTCCTCCAAAGCAGTGATGGATTCCTCATATACACTTTGTAGTGATCATGAACGCCATGCCCCTTGTATGGGCACCCTCAGTTTGTTTATGAATTCCACACATGGACTTGTTTTTGAGTTTGGAGCAAACATTCATGTATCGAATTTTGACCATGCCACTCTATTGATCTTGAACAACAAACACGTTAGGGTGACTCGATGAATATCGCAGACCAAGACAAACACTGGGCACAACACAGCTGAATTCACAACTGACCCAAAAAAAAAAAAAAAAAAAAAAAAAAAAAAAAAACTCAAGGTAACTGATCATTCATAGTGCCCCTAGTATTACTTATGTTCTCTTTAGAACTCAATTTTGCAAACGCCGAGTTTTGATTCATTTTTTGCTCAAAATAGAGATTCCACTAATAAGTTCAAGTATTGAAAATTTCTCCACTTGTTGATTCAAGCTAGTTTTTTCTTACCCAACACAAGTATGATATGTGCAATAGTCGGTGTAGCTCATGGATTGATGTGAAGCTGATGACGTGAATTGGGCAAGGTTATTGGGTGAAGATGAATGAGATGTATATGGTTGAAACCGAACTTCAGGATGAAGTTGCCTACGTATCCCAAGAATGGAAATCAGGTCAACGTAGTTCATGGCTAAGGTTCACTTGGGTTTTGACACTCTCCTTTTGCGCTCTAACTTTTGCCAAAGTTGCCCCTTCGGGGTTTTCAACCTTGCGAGCTCTATTTGTTTGATTTCTCATTTTTCATGCTCTAACTTTTGCTTAGGTCACCCTTTCGGATTTTCGGCCTAGCCAACCTCTTAAGGATAGCGTTTGCGGTGAATTTGATCAATAGTCATCCTTACCCTGACACGGGACTGGCTTCACCTTTATTTGAGTTTGGCTCTTCATTCTTTTATGCATGTCTTCTTCTTTTCTTTTGCTCCATTTTTAGAGTTGGTTCTTCTTCTAATGTGGTACTTCCTCGCATTAGCTTCCCCGGATTCAGACAATAATTCCCTTCCTCACAGTTGATTGGACTTCATTCTAATGAATACCCCAGGCTTGATGGTTGACTTCTTTTCTCTTTTCTTTTTTTCTTTTCTTTCTTCTTTCTTCTCCTTTTATTTTCTTCTTTTTTTGGATTCTTTTATCCATTTCTTTCTGAAATAATGAAAATACCAAGGGAAGAAATTCTATGATTGTGAGGTCTGAAAGTCGTCTTGTGCTTGCCAAAATGATTGCCTAAAGGTGAAGAGCATCCCCAGGACAATGCAGAATACCACACACAATTTTGAATCTATCTTCACAAGTTTTGTAGAAGAAACAACTAAAGAAGCAGCTTAAACTTTGAGATCATGAAGGCCTTTGCGCCGATAAGTCAGAATTCACTCAAACCATTTGGGGGATCTTTCTCAACATTCGTGCTTATTAACGGAATCTCATTCAAAAACAAAAATTCAAAGTTTTTTTTTTTTCTATTTTTTAAAAGGTCACACATGCATTACTGTAGGAGCAACAAAATGATCAAAAACTTGACTCCTGCTTTTGTATTATTAAAACAAAAAAATAAAGACCCGAGGGTACACGAGAGCGACTCAAAGGAAAAAACTCAACTAACGCGACAACGCAAGAAAAGACAAAGAAAATAAAACTCTAAACCCGACTATTTACAGGACATAACTCAAAACAAAATCAGTACTCTTGAGACAGAAATGGGTTTTCACTCTCCAAGTCCATCTGCAGAATTCAAAAACAACTTCAAGTAGCCCACGGGAGGGTTCAAACCAGCCTTCCATTCAACAATACTAACATCCACACCCAGCAAGCTTTCAAATTAGGTCTCACAGATTAGGCCTCACAATTCCCTTGGTAGTCCCTACACATCTCATTGACCGTGATGGCTAGGGTCATGGTTGGGCAAACCATTGATAGGATTTATGCTATGGGATGGAAATCTATTATGGTTAGGGAGAGGTTTATTGATAACTTTAGGATTTTTAGGTGGGGTAATGACCTTATTGTCAATCAAGTCCTGAATTTCATGGCAAAGGCGAAAGCAACGGTCAGTATGATGACCGTACTGCTGATGGAATGTGCAATATTGGGTAGGGTCATGTCTAGGTAGGAGAGGGTTAGGAAAAGGTCGAGGATTAAGCAGTTTGAGATGCACTTTCCCTATCAGTACCTTTAAGGTGAGGGTTAAGCACATATGGAGATGGGTGAAGGTTCATTTTTGGGAAGAGAAAGCATCGGGTTTAGAAACATTGGCAAATGGGTTGGCGGGTATTGGCTGGGTATTCATGGGCTTGGGCCGGGAATCAGGATGAGTGTTTTTGGTGAAGCGTCTCTTTTCATGACTTACCCCCTGATTCAAAATGTTCCCAACTTGAGTGACAAAAGTGTCATCCACAGTCTTTGCAACAACTGTGAGCACTTGTAGCTTGTTCAACCCTTTGACCTTCAAAGTCTTAATGACCCACCGAAGGTGTCCATAGGGATCAATAGTTACCCCAGACTCATTCTTACTACTTGCTTCGACCATGTTCGCTTTTGATTGTCCTATTCCACTTTTAGTTTGTCCCAAGATTGGAGAATTCTTTGATGGGGTCAGAACCTCAAAGGTTAAATCTGTCACCGTTCCTTGAAGGTCTTCAATCAGCAGTGGGCTTGGCCATTTGGCGCTCTTGGTGTATTCGAACTGAGGTAGGTGTATCCATCATGCACAAATCGGTACTTTCAACAATGACCACCTCTAGCTTGGGCAGATGGGATGGAGTGATATATATGCTAGGGTCGAAGGTAGGAGGTAGTGTATGGATGAGGTTAAGGTGATGAGGAGGTACTTGGTCATGGATGGGAAGTGGGTTTGTGGTAACATTGGGTTCTTGATGCGGAGTTATTGTCTGGTTGTCGATGAGATTCTGAACCTCATGACGAAAGTGGTAGCAACGATTGGTACCATGACCGCACCGTTGATGGTACGCATAGTATTTGGTGGGGTTATGTCTAGTAGGGAGTGAGTTAGGAAGAGGTTGGGGATAAAGGGGTTTGAGATACCCTCTTTTCATCAGGACTTTTAGTACGCTATTAGGCTCATATAGAAGGGGGTGGAAGTTCTACCTTGAGCTCGGGTTGGGCTGGTTATTTGTGGGTTGGTATTGGCAAATGGGTCGGCAGTTTGTGGGTTGGTGGTGACGATATTGATTTCAGTGGGTATGAGAATAGTGCTACTACTAGCATTGGTACTCTCAGAAAACACCCTCCTTGTTGGCTTGCTTGTTCTAGGAATAATCCCTTTGTTGAATGCACTCTCAATCTGAATCCCTACCTTATGCAAATTTTTGAAAGTGAACAGTGGAGCGACTATTAACTTTTGTAACATATCTGGCTCAAGGTTCTGCACCACTATCCGCACTTGGTCCCTCTCAGAAGGTTGATCTGTCATTTGTGCTGCCTTTGCTCTCCACCTTGTAACAAATTCCACAAAAGGTTCTTTAGGATTCCGATGGGTAGCTTCAAGCTCTTGGATGGTCATTTCAATTTGGGTATTGTAAGAATACTGATTGACAAATGCCTTAGCCAAATCTTCCCAGTTCTGCTTCACTTTGTCCGCCAACTTGGCGTACCAAATGGCTGCTATACCCGACAGGGTTCTTCTATATAGCGAGAGTTTCTAAGGCCTAGTCAAACCCATCAGTTTTAGGACATCCAAAAAAAGCCGGATATGCACCATAGGATCTCTAGACCCATCGAAATGGTCAATAGATGGCATTTTGAATCTGTTTGGGAGCCGTACGGTAGCCTTGGTGTACCCATCCTCAATGTCGGGTATGGAGCTAATTCTCTGTGCCTTTTTAAATTGCTTCTCAAGGTTAGAAATTTTTAACAAGGTCGGGTCAAGATCATTAATATCAAAGGGAAAACGGCCCTCATTAGGCTACACCAGGGGTCTAAAAACTCGAGCTTGAGCCAACCTTTCTTAAGGATCTGGACCTTGCAAATCTTCAGCTGGTGGGGGTGGGTCAAAGTTCGGCTGGGGGCCCGGTACTGGATGTGTGGTAGATGCCTTAGATAGGCGTTGCATTTCAGCAATGGTCTCAACCTGCACGACAATTCCATGGTTTAAGGCTATTATCATGACCACAACTTCTTCTGGAGTCTGAGCCATCACGGGTCTGCTGAGTTGGCAATCGGGGAAATAGATGGGTGTAAGCTAAGAGCGGACTGACAAGGATTTTGACCTGGTTGATACTTGATGTATCTGAACTGGATTAGTCTAGACAGGTTTGACTGGATTGGGCTTTTTTAGAATGGGTCTTTTGGCATTTGATGGATTTTTTATGAGTTGGTCGTTTGGGATCAGATGGACTGGGTTTTTACTGAGTGGTTTTTTTTTTTCTGGGACATGATGGACTGGGCCTTTGCTGAGTTTTTTTTTTTTTTTTTTTTCTGGGATTGGATGAATTGGGCTTTTGCTGAGTTAGGTACAGCTCCTTCTTTGGCTCAGACAAACCTAGCATCAAAAACAAATGCCCCGTCAGATTAGGGTACTGGGTATGCTAGTTAAAAGAAAGCAAGATACAACTTTTGGCCCTGGCCCTGGTTCTGGTTCTAGTATGTTTCCACTATATTAAACACAAACCCCTGGATTTTGACCTAAATTCTGATTCTAATATGACTTTCAAGTTTGAAAGGAATCGCCTCAATATTAAGGCTCTTCGAAGATTGCATCATACATTCCCAAAGAGTTCTCATTTTGCACAAAAGCATTCGAAACACCCCTATGAGAGGTTAGGGTTTCCCTGTCCTAGCTTTGGAGTGATCTACAGCTTTTACTATTCAAACAAGTGGTATCACACCATCCTGTATATGGGAGAGTAACATGTTCTAATTTAGAACAGTCATTAGAGTTTTACTATATGCAACTAGGCTAATTGGTCCAAAAGGGGTACCTCGGCAAGATTATCTAATATACCTCTCACACTTAACACCGAGAAGTGAAAGGAGGATCAAGCGGTACAGCGATAATCCAAATCCAAGGGTTGTGTTCCCAACATGGTAGAGCCTATGACCGATCAACCTTTCGGCAAGCTTTTGGGCAAGCCTCTGGCAAACCGTCTAGGAATAGCAGATGGAAAACACTGTGACATAAAGTAACAATACAAATGCAATGCAAAGAACATATAAGTGTAGATAAAATTTCACATCACAAATTTGAAGTCAAGTTCTGTAAATCCCCAACAGAGTCGCCAGAAACTGTAGCTTGCTTTTCGTGCTTCTTTCAGATGTGACTAGCCCTATAGTTCGGACTATCGTGGTTCTAAATCTTATTTCATAAGTGCAATGTGAAATAGATAAATACAAATGAGTCCAATTCCGGCAAATCTTTAGGAAAATCGATGTTTGAATCAAATACCTAAAATGGATTGCTTTGCCAGATTACAGAGTCGCCACCTAAATATTTTTGAAAAATTTAGGAAACCTAAGACTTGTACCTAAGGCCACTTATCTGTCATCACCAAAGTGTCTCGACTCGGCAACTTAGGTACAAGAGGGGAAGGTCATGAATTGAGCACCCCACTCGCCTAATCAAAGATTGGCCTCTACTAATCATGATGTGATTTTTATTTACATTGTATGCTCTTGTTCCGATTATTAGGCTAACTTTACTAGGTGACGCACACAAGTATAGACTAATTTTCAAAAGTTGGAACATTTGATTTCATGTTTTGTTTGAAAAAAACAAAAAGTGTTTTGCATGTGTCACTTGAAAAAGTGAGTTTGTATGTACATTAATCAATTTATTCTAATTCAAGCAATTAGCCTTCCTCCACCGACATTCAAACAGATATATCACTTAAGCACTTAGCCTCATGGAATCGTGCTTTGATGACGTGACAGCAATCACACGCATGCAATATGCTAAAGCAATAAGTGCTCACCTAATACTACGAGGCAAGCTAAATAAAACAAAATAATTAGAAAACATGCATGCTCTAACTATGCAAGTCACTAATGCAACACATACAAAAATGCAAAGAATAATGTCGGCAACTATTATGGCATGTAAGTCAAATCAAGGCATGCGAAAAAACACGTATTTGATTTAAGGAAGTTGAAATTGACGTTTGTTAGAATGAAGAGCTGAACCCTTATGCGTGTAACACGAATGGATGCAAGTCATGGGAAAATGCTAAGTAAATATAATGCTACCATTATAAGCGGGTAAATAAAAGGGAGAAAGAAATGGGGGTTGGAAGACATACACAATTATTACATATTTGCCCTCATGCAAGAGGGTCCAAATAAATGTCTAAATTTAAGCAGGCTATTACAACACCAAATGAATAATGAATAACTAACTATTACAACAATGATTTTATAATAATTACAATAATTACCACAATTCATAATTCGCAAAGATCATGTGCACAATGATGAAGACAATGTTCAGAAACTGTTGAGTCTGCCTAGACTACTCTATTCCACCCTTAGCCACTGCCCTTTGTTTCTATAAAAACACACTGTGTACCAAGCATTGAAGGCCGACCGCCCCCCAACGAGGCCCGACCGGGCCCAAATAAGGTCGGTCGTGCCCTAATTTTGTGTAGAACCCTGTTTTTGTGCTCTGAGGTGAAAACAGTATAGACAGAGGTTTTTTTGAGCTCTGTTTGTCTCTCTTACACTTTTCTATCATGGAAAGCCTCAAGAGAAGGATGAAGTCATTTCCAAAACCATCAATGAGCAAGTTTCTTGCTTGATGATTTCGGCCATGATTTGGACAAAAATCAATACCCTTCCTCTTATCATGGAGTAAACTCAAAAAGGGAAGTAGAGACGTTTCAAGGGACGTCAAAACACCATGAATTGATGTGTGACGACTCTTGACACAATAGACTCGGCATAATGTCCGGCCGAATCCAAGTGACCTCATTTATTTCCTTTGTGTCAGTTGGTTCATTTTAAGCGAATTTCATTGGTCTTGTCCATTCTTTAATCCATTTGTCCATCGTGATGATTAAGTTTGCTAAATGAGAAGAACGTCAAGCGAGAGGTACTCCTAAATATGAAGGAGAGACCATGCCTTTGACGATGAACCACCATAGAGATTAAGTCATTGAGCATAGGTCTTTAGCTCAAATTTTGAATAACCATCGATCGGTTGACATAACTCTCAAATAAGAGAAGAAAAAAAGAATAAAGGGAGATTGCAGATATGATTGTGAGATTGATTCTTGATTAACCATAGAAATGTTATCAATGCATGTATACACAACATAACAAGCTAGATATAAAGACCTACAATGCAGAAAGCTAGATATTTAAGCATACACTAATTAAATAAATTACAGCAGTCCTAAAACAACCCCTACTATGCTAAAAACAGCTACCAAAAATCATGTTAGAGAGCATAAAAAGGTAGGAAAGAATAAGGCAAAGCAAAGCTAGTGAACAAAAAGCAAGAAGAGGTGGCTAACCTCTCCATTTTTGAGACCTTAAACCATGTTTTTTTTTTATCCTTTTCCAAGCTCTGAAAATCAATTTAAAAGGCAAAGAAAAGAGCGTAAAAAAACAAGGGCTTGAGCTATGAAATATTGTGCAAGAGAAGGAGTTAACCTTCTCTACCCTTTGGTAGCTATCCAAACCCAAGTTTAAACACTTGAAATGAACTTAAGACAGCACAAAAACACAAGAAGTAGCTAACAAGAGCTAGAAAAAGAAGTAAAAGCGAAGGTGGTAAGCTTATACCAATCAAAGAAGCAAGCTCTTGTTTGTAACACAAACTTGGTTCAAGTACACTCTCAAGCTTGAATTATGATGCACAAGCCTCAACCAAGGCTCTAAGGTTATGATCTAAGGTGGTATATGGGGTATGGATATTAGTCAAGAGAGATAAGTTTGCTTAAAGGTGACTTATATGGGAAGAAGAAGCTCTCTCTTGTGTGTATAGGTTCGTTAGAAATTGTTCAACCCTCAAAACAGAGATATAACCTTGTTTTTATAGAATTTGAGCAAAACACGTCAAAAATATCTTCAAAAAGAGATAGTTGGCGGGCTTTTTCCCAGAACAGAGTTTATCGCTAGCAAGGCACAGTCAGGCCCAAATGGCCACGGCCGGCTCTCAATGGGGCACGGCCGAGCCCTGATGTGCTGCCCTATTCTCCTGTTTCAAACTCAGTGTAAAGTGGCACAATATTCAAAATTTGTTGTTTTCATCATCAAGTGCGCTTGACCAAGCACCTAAGTCTTACGGGTGGTCAAAAATGGGGTGTCTACACTCCTAGTGAGTGCAAGATCACTGATTACTGAGATAGAAAACTGGTGGTTCCTAGGAGGTGTTAGACCACTAGTTGCACAATTATGAGCTTGTGGTTCCTAGCAGTGAACATATTACTGATCACAAGTTAAGACATAATGGTTCCTAGTAGTGAAAGAGGCTACTGATCATATGTCAAGACATGATGATTCCTATTAATAAAAGTGATTAATAATCACATGTTAAGACATTGTGATTCCTAGTAGTAGAAAGTCTACTGGCCACATGTTTAGAAATTAGTGATTCCCAATGGTAAGACTACTGGCCATGTTATGAAGTTTCGAATAGTAAACTATTGAACATTGGATTTGTGTTTCTTTATAGTAAGGCCATTGACTCCAGAGTGACAAGTTGGACCAAATATGTTTTGGTGTCTTGAACTCGAAAAATACCTAATTCGATTGATGATGGTCTGGGAATGTGTTTTCTGTGATATGATTTTGAGAGTTTCATAATCATTGTAACACAAGGTATTGTTTAAGATCTTGTATGAATTCTTGGAAAGGCAGTAAGCCTTCGTATAAATTCTATAAATGTAGGGGTGTCATACAAAAGGTGGCAATACCTAAACCCAAGTGGGTAGGATAGGCTTAAAAATCTATTGATTTTGTGTTCAACGGTTATGCACAATATAGTAGTGCATATCAGTTTCCTTGTGGACGAATCTGATATTCAGATTTACACTAGAATACCACCACGGAATTCAAACAGATATCCCACTTAAGCACCTAGCCTTATGTTATAGCAACAGATATGGTAAGAAACACGCTCATGCAATGTGCTAAAGCTAAAAAATGCTTACTTAGTACTCCAAAGCGAGCCAACAAGATATATACGGGTATGTACATATATGTATGATCCTATATGCAAATTCCTAATTCAATACACACAAAACATGTTCCTAGGAGTCCGGATTGCTAAGATATAGCATGAGTATCACCACAATACATGGATTGCACGTATTTATTTTTGAAGATAGCACATCATATTAAGGGGGATGATTCGAACCCAAATGCATGGAAAAGTGGATGCAATATACAGGCATGATAAAGAAAACATGATGCAATACCAAAAGCGGGTAAATAAAAGGGTTAGAAAGATGTGGGGTTGGAAGACTATTACAACAATTCGAATAAGAAAAGGGGGAGAGAGGAATTTTACAATAATGAATCGATTCAGCCTAGATATTGCTAAATCTAACAAATCATACTAAATAAGGAGAAGAAGAAATATAAGGGCTTAGCACTGCTCAGGGGAGCATTCCCCCAAAAACTGTCTGTTCTATTCTTGGGAAAAATGACCGACCAGACACTAGATGAGACGGCCAAAGTAGAAATAAGCCGGTCGAATTCCCTTTCTGACTGGGAATTAGGTCAATGTAGGATCTTAGCACAGAGGCCAAATGGAGGCTTTCTGGGTGGTTCTTATACCTTCCACCTCCTTTATTGACAGGGATCATTTGGAGAGGAAATGAATAGACTATAGCCCTCAACAATAACATAAACATATATATACAACATATATTTTTCTCAAAGAAACAATTTAAATGGATCAAAATCAAAACAAATCCAAGCCCAAAAAATAGATAGGAACCTACATCTTTTGTTTGTGAATAAGGGCAAGTTAATACCCAAATCTATGCTATTAAATGGAGAGTGTAGATTAATGCAAATAATTTCTTAGCAGAAGTTTTTCTTATTAAAACAAAGGATTCATCAAACTCATTGAAAACTCCTCATCTAGTCATATACCAAGGATGATAACACCGTTTTCTATGTTCACAATTGATTGAGAATGGAGTGTTCACTTCCTTTGATCTAAAATCTCTTGTTTTACTACCAAAATACTCAATGAAAAGAGACAACAACACTTACCAATACCAAATCCCATGGATCACTCAAGCATCTTCATGAAACCGCCCCTAACACTCATTGTCATTGAGTCTAGAGTTGAAACACATAGATTGGCATACTTGACAGAGAGGATAGATGAAGATAAGTGGTGTAATAGGGAGAAGAGGTATTCTACTTATTGAACTTGTGAATGGATGGCTAAAATTACTCTCAAGCACATCCACAAGGATCCACAATATACAAGAGTTAGATAGTTGAAGCTAAGAAAAGCCAGGAAACAAAGAAAATAGCTATCAACTATATGGATAGATGGCTAAAGTTACTCCCTCTACATCCATGAGGACTTACAACAATCACATAATGAAAACAAAGCTTGAAACTGAAGAAAGGGAGATAGCAAAGTGATTTAGAGTGTGAGAAAATCACCTCCTAAGAGGATAAGTCACTTTAATTCACAAACTCCTTTGTTAACTCCCTCAATTCAATTTGGATAGATTGTTTAATGTCCAAGAGTCTTAGCAAGGTGCTTAGGATCAAGCTTTCATGGAGTGTTGTTGTCTAAAGTCAAGAAGGTGGTAAGCAGGAGGTATAGTTAAGAGGAGAAGGGGTCAAAAAGCTCTTAGGAGCCTTGGTCAAAAGTTTCAACCCTTTAAAATGAGTTATCAAGCTCTACATAAAGAGCTCAGGTCACAAATATCTAAGATATTTGTGGTAGGTAGGCCAAACAAACTGAAATCTCAAAAATGCTTAGTACCCGGAACATTTAGCTGGCCGAATGCAGACACCCCATTTTTGACCGCCCTTAAGACTTAGGCACTTCAATCTGAACATTCGATGATGAATGTTACATTATGCAAATTGTTCGAATCTTCAAGAAAAGAATTCAGTTTTGAGCTTCAAACCTAAAACTTGTACCCCATTTGGACCAAACCTGATTTTTCTAGCCTGACCACTCAAAAAACAGCAAAAAAAAAAAAAAAAGGACCGGCCGGCCATGTTTACCGTGAACAGATATTTTGCAACTACCAAATGCTCCCATGCACAAGCTTTGGCCAGCTGGTCTCTTTTGAAGATATTTACATTGAAGTCAGTTGTTTTTCTATAAATACAGCCCCTCACCTCATGGTTTAGGGTGAGAACATTTTGTCCAAGGCTTTCCTCCACCCTTTTGATATAGATACAATATAGATACACCATTGGAGCTTGATTTGAAGATTTTGGCTAGAAATTTGAGTTTGATTTCAGATACTTGAGAGTGTTTGGATTGGAGTTTGTAAACCAAGAAACTCTTCCTCTTCTCTAGAGGTTGATTCTTGAACTCTTTCCATTTCCTTTTTCATTACTCTTTGCTCTTCAGTCTCTATTATAAGCACTGATTTTCAGAGTTGTTTTGGGCTTAAAAACATGTGATTTAAACCTTATTAAAGGTGGAAGGGTCACCCTTCCTTATTCTTGTTCTTTAGCTTTTCTCTCTTGTTGTTCTTCATATTTAAGATTTCATTTCCTTCATTTCAGCATTGTTTTAAGTAGTTTTTGATTGAATATGAGCCATTTGTATGTGTTTAAAGCTTACATAGATAGCTTGATCTTTGTCTCATATCTCTCTCCCTTGAAGATATTACATAGCTCTCTTCTAGTTCCTCTTTTGTAGCATGGTAATGGATGTTCCATCTATGTTCCATGAGTATGAAGACGAGCTTGCACTCATCTTGTCTTAGCTTTCATTTATTGTTTTTGCCTAGTCTAGCCTTGTATTTGCCTTAAAGCTACATGAGAGCTCTCCATCAAGGCCATTAAAGACTCTCTTCTTTTTCCTTTGAAGCATGGAAATGGAGGTTTTAATCCATCTTCCATGAGAAGGAAGATAAGTCTCTTTGGCCTTTCTAATGATGGAAGCTCTTGTGTATATGCTTTGCCTTCAAGAATGGATTCTTTTAAACCTAGTCTCTCTAAATTTGAGTACTCACTTGCTCTTATTTTCCATGAGATGTTGTGAATTTTTTCCATCTCTTTGAATGCCTCTTTCATGATTTGCCTTGGCTTTATATCCATTGAATTATTTTCCTTCTTTGCTTCATTAATCATCATTTAAATACCCATGGGATGTTTGATGATTTGTGAAGCAAACCTACTCTCTTTGAGAAATTTTCATGACAAGAATGTGAGACCATGAAATATCCTCTCATATGGATTGTAGAGATCCAATGAAGAGATGAACTTTGTCCCTGTATATCTACAAAGATAAGCATGATCAATGCCATCCAACCGGGGTTGCTGGCCGAAGACACTCTGATGATAAAGTTAGCCACCGGAATTAGAGAAAGAAGATAAAGGAAATAAAGTGTTCATCTGTTGTGTGGGTCAGAGAGATCATCTACCTCTTCTCTAAGATGCCCCTCCTCATTATGTAGATGGGGGGCCTGATATTTGTTTGGGTTAGTCCCAATAAGCTGATTTTTTTTTTTCTGACTCCCATAAGGAGAGAGAAGGAAAGATGAACATCCTTCAGAAACTCCCTGTTTTTGCTTTGTTCCAGTTCTGTCACAACACGTATTTCCCGAGCAACAGTGGCCGGTCGGCCACCACCTTTGACGGTAGACCACTTCTCAAGGCCAGCCGACCACCCTTCTTGTACGATAGTAGGTGCTTTTTCAGTGAAGCACCGTAGATCCTAAGGCCTAAAACAAAGTGATGTTTAGACTGTGAACAGAGATAACTTTCAGTAGTGAGCAGTGGAGGTTTCTGAAGGACGTTCTTGCCCTTTACTGCTTGATTCACCGCCTCTCCTTCAATCCCTTTAATTCACCTCCTTTGAGTTATAATTTGTAAATAATTAGTTAGCTAATTCACTTATATTTGTAATTAATTAGTTACTTTACTTTCATTCGAATTTGCAATAGCTAGTTAATTTAGTTAATTTATTTTGGTGTTGTAATAATTAGTTTAATTAGGACATTCATTCAGACCCTCTTGTGCGAGGGCAAATTTGTAACACTTATAATATTTGTATGTCTTCCAACCCTCATTCTTTCACCTTTTTATTTACTTGCTTACTATGGTTGCATGTAGTATCATATTTTTTTTGTTTCATATCATTACCTTGGCTCACACCCATTTTTGCATACATTAGGATTTGGCGCATCATACTTGCTAAACATTGATTAGTTCTTGCTTGAATACATGCACTACCATAAGCCTTGAATTGATCTATATGTCATGTTAAGAAGTCGAATCCAATTGTTGCATTTTGTATGTGTTGCATTAGTCACTTTGCATATTAGAGCATGCATTTTTTTAATTATTTTCTTTCCTTTGGCTTGCCTTGGTTGAGTACTAGGTGAGCATTTTTGCTTTATTTGTGTTGCCATATCAAGCATACTACCATGCGGCTAAGTGCTAATTTGGTATACCTCTTTGCATGCCTGTGGATGAAGGCTATTTCGCTTAAATTGGGATGATTTTGATTAATATATATATGAGATTGCTTTTTCAAGTAGCTCATATTCGAAACTCTTTTCAAATAAAACATGAAATTAAAGCATTGCAAAAAGGGTGAAATAGTCTATACTTGTGTGCCTCACATAGTAATGTTAGCATATTAATAATCAGAACAAGAGCATATAACATACATAAAAATCGCATCATGATTAGTAGAGGTCGATCTTTGATCGGGTGAGTGGGGTGCTCAATTCATGACCTTCCCCTCTCATACCTAAGTTCCTGAGCGAAGATACTTTGGTTATGATGGACAAGTGGCCTTGGCATGAGTCACGGGCTTCCTAAATTTTTCAAAATTATTAAGGTGGCGACTCTGAAATCTGGCAATGCAGTCCATTTTTGGCATCTCTGATGATAAATGGATTTTCTAAGATTTGCTGAATTTGGACTCTCATTTGTTTTTTTTCTATTTCACATTGCACTTGTGAAACTAGATTCAGAGCCATGGGAGTCCGAACTGTAGGGCTATCATATCCGAGGAGACTAAACACCTGCGAGGAGCACGAAAAACCAGCTACAATTTCTGGCGACTCTGCTGGGGATTTAGAGAACTTGACTTGAACTTCTTGATATGAAATTTTATCTACCTATATATATATATATATATATATTCTTTGCATTGCATTTGCATTGGTGCTCTAAGTCACTGTGTTTTCCATCTACTATTCCTAGACGGCTTGCCTAAAAAGCTTGCCAAAAGACTAGCCAGTCGTGGGCTCTGCCATATTGGAAACACAATCTTCGGATCTGGATTATCGTTGTACTGCTTGATCCTCATTTCACTTCTCGGTGTTAGGTGTAAGAGGTATATTAGGTAATCTTGCTGAGGTATCCCTTTCGACCAATTGGCTTACTGTATATAGTAAAGCCATAGTGACTATTCCAACATAGAACAAGATGCTCACTCGTATGCAAAATTTTGTGAAACCGCTTGCTTGAAGTAGTGGAACCTCTAGATCATGCCAAAACTAGGATAGGGAAACCCTAACTTCTCATAGGGGTGTCTTGAATGCTTTTGTGCAAAATGTGAAATCTTTGGAAATGTGTGATATAATCTTGGGAGACTCTAAATCTTGTGGCGATTCCTTTCAAAACTTAAGGGTCATATCAAAATCAGAATTTGGGTTGAAATCCAGGGGTTTGTGTAACAACCCTCATACTGTTTACCGATTAATGACTGATTGATTACCGATAACCATCGATTACCGTTAAACTGAATTGATCATGACTGATAATTGAACTGATTAAAAGTACTGAATTGACGGACCGAAAACTGGAACTGAATTGACTAAGTATGTATGTTAATTTATATTCTATCTGTTTGATTGATTATTTGATCTATTCGTGTTTTCTGTTTAAACTGTTAATTGAAGGCCTTATCGACGGCCGAACTGGGAATTGGTTATTGTTTTATGATCATCATAATTAATGTGATTTTATGGTATAATTATCTGAAAACTGATTAGGTATGAGTAAATTAGATTAAATCTTAATCAATTGCTTAAGTTGGCCTTATTTACCAAACTAGCCTTAAGTGCCCACTAACTCATACACTTTTGACCTCCTTGCACTTGAACAACATAACTTCATCAGCCATTTCTCCTTGTGCTTAGCCGACCTTGAGAGGGAGAGAGTGAGAGATTGGTTTTCATCTTGGATTGCTTGGAACTTGGAGAATTGCTTGCTAATTGAAGTGTAGATTTCTAAATTGAACCTCTAGACTTGCATTCCAGGAACCTAGGTATGAATTTCATCCTTTTAACCTATCTTTAAGTTGATTCATGCATGGTTCATGTCCAATTGTAGAGCTAAGTCATGATTTGGTTCATTAATGGTGAATAGAAGCCCAATCTTTGCATGCATGTTAGTATTGTTGGATTTTGAGTTGTTTTCATGGCAAAATGTTACATGCATGTTCATGTCTTGAGTGTAGTCCATGATTTCATCATGTTTTGGAAACAATTGGCTCCTTGGAGCATGAAATTGGAGCTTTGAATTGATTTGAATTCATGCATGTTTGCGTGTTCATATTGTTCATGAAATTGGTTTGAAATTGAGTTTGAATTAAACACCCTTGGGCCTTGATTTCTCAAAATTGAGCTTTGAACTAGGATATTCTATGTGTTTATAAATGTTTTCCAGAAAATGGGCCCAAGAGGATTGGTTTTGATGCATTTGAGTGTGAGTTTGAGCTTGGAGGTGCAATCTGGAATTCCTAGATTCTGCACTTCCGCTCGAGTGGGGGAAGTGCCGCTCGAGCGTGAAATCCGAGCATCCAGCATCTCTCTGCACTGTTTTACAGTCCGCTCGAGCAGAGGATTGGGCGCTCGAGTAGAGTTATGTCTCAAGCTCGAGCGGGCGTCGAGCGGAGATTTCACCCATCCAGTACTTTTACAGTACGCTCGAGCGGGAAAGTTGACGCTCGAGCGTGTACCTTTGTTGCATGACCGCTCGAGCGGGGAAACCTGCGCTCGAGCGGGACTCTGTTTTTCTGCTAAAATCTGAAAATGCTTTTAAAAGTGCATCTTTGCATCCTCATCCTATTCTAGGCATTCTTAGACCTAGTTTAAGGCATCTTATTGAGGATATAGATGTAGATCACACCGAGGCGTTAGGGGTTGAGTTATTATCTTTCCCAGCTGTGTAGCTTAGTGTGTGTTCAATCTGTTAACTGTGTAGGGTTGGCGACTGGGGAGACGCGCTCTAGCATACTGTAGCCCAAACTCTGTGAGTAACGATTGTGTAAAGATATGTTCAAATGATTATCTTCTGGATACTGAACTGAACTGTTTACTGAACTGATATTGTTTACTGAATGAATGTATGTCCTATATTCTAAACTGTACTGTGGCATCCTTGGCATCTACTGTTACTGTTATTGTTACTGTTACAGAGATCTCTGTCGGTTCCCTCGTGGAACCACTACTGTTTACTGATTGATGGCCATCATTACTGCTCGGTCTTTAAGACCTACTGTTTACTGCTATGCTAATGGATGTACCACATATGACTGAATAACTGTTCTGACTGAAAGACTGAAGTATTGTTAATGAACTGATTTCATTACTGTAAGGACATTTCATTCATAACCCCTTTACGCATTATGTTATTCACTGGGCTTTAGCTCACTGTTTATATATATATGTAGGTGCCCAGCCGCCAGATCGGAGCTAGGAGCGTGGGTTAGACTCCAGTTTTGTCAAGCCAGCCTTTGTGCCTCGCTGCGAGGTTCCGAGTTGCCATGCTATGGCCTTGGGGTGTCTTGTTTTCCCCCATCTGTCTCCGTACTGTTTGGTTTACTGTATAGACTGTTAGCTAACTGTACTGTTATCAAGGGATTAGGTCCCTATACTGTGTGACTGTAAATTTTGTATAGACCGTGCTGTTTGTATATGTGAATGTGAATGCATGAAAAATCTTTTCGGCATACAGACTGTCACAGCTCAATGGACATTATTCATTACTGTATTGGCTTCCGCCAGGCCCTGTACTCTGTTTTACTGTACTACTGTTCTGCAGGCCTTCGGTAATCTCGGATTACTGGCCGGTTACGGTGCTAAACCCATAGGGCCGGGTTTGGGTCGTGACAGAGTGGTATCAGAGCAATACTTAGCCACGAGTTATACCGCACACACGTGTCCAAATGAGCTATAGGGTGTCCTAGAAAAGTGATTAGGGCATTTTATGAACTTGAAAAGTGTGTGGCTATGTTATGACTGAATACATGTTGATGTGATAACTGTCTAATTGTGAAACTGTTTATGTTACAATTGCTATAACGGTTATAACTGCTTATAGTGAAATGGACAATGCAAATGAACCTGAATCCTCATCTACTGAGGCAAGAATGGAAAGAATGGAAAGAATGATGGAACTGATAACTGCTAGACTTGAACAACAACAGAACCAACAGTCCCCACCTCCTCCTCCTCCGGTACAGCCGGAACCTAATGCGAATATGAATGATGGGGATATAATTGCTCTGACCCAGAAGTTCAGCAAAATGAAACCGCCATCCTTTCAGGGAGGCCTCGAACCGCTAAAGGCTGAAGCTTGGGTGCTTGAAACAGAAAAACTATTTGAAGTGTTTCCGTGCTCAGAAGCGAATAAAGTATTGTTAGCTACCTTCACCCTACAAGAAGAAGCTAGAAGGTGGTGGATGTTGATCCGCGATACAAATACTGTTATGACTTGGGCTCAGTTCAAGGAGTCCTTCTTTGAAAAGTATTTCCCACAGTGTGTCAGGGATAGGAAAGTAACTGAGTTTGAACAACTGAAACAGGGCACTACGTCGGTTGCCGAATATGAAACAAAATTTACTGAACTTGCCCGTTATGCACCGCATATGGTGGATACTGAGTATAAGAAGGCCAGAAAATTTGAAGGTGGCCTTAATGTTGCAATTCTTGACCGGATAAATGTCTTGAAGCTACCGACTTTTGTGGGTGTTCTCGACCGGGCATTGATGGCCGAGTCGAACATTGCAGCAGTGAAACAATCTGAAACACCAACAACTGAATGGCATGGTAAAAGGCAGGGTTTCAAATTCAAGAAAGGAAAGCACAACCCGGCCAACAAGAAACAGAATACGGGGTCGACAACTAGCCCCAGCCAAGGGAGTGGTTTCATACCACCCTGTTCTGAGTGTGGCAAGAAGCACAAAGGGGTCTGCTTCAAAATGTCTGGAGCCTGTTACAGGTGTGGCAAGGTGGGCCACATGGTTAAAGACTGCCCCTCTGCTCCACAAACCAGTAGTAAAGCTGCACCAAGCGCAGTAGCATCAACTGTAGCACCAAAGCCTAACCCCAAAGCTACCGGGAAAGGGCCCATGAGGCAGGGCCGAGTGTTCGCCCTAGTACCGGGAGACGTGCAAAATACAGAGACCGTTGTGTCAGGTATCCTCTCTATCTGTACGCAAAATGCATATGTATTGATTGATTCGGGGTCTACGCATTCTTATGTATCGCATGCTTTCTCACGGAAATTGGATAGACCCTTAGAACCCATGAACTATCTGCTAGCCATATCATCACCCGTAGGGGGATCCATGACATGTGCTTATATGTACCCCGCATGTGAAATTATTGTTGGGGATATGCATCTGTTTATTGATTTACTGCCATTGAACATTGATCATTTTGATGTAATATTGGGGATGGATTGGTTACAAAAATATCATGCCACTATTGATTGTGTGACCAAGCAAGTTGTTTTCCGTCCACCTGGTTTGCCTGAATTCGTGTTTAATGGGAGTGGAGTAGTACCTCCTCCGTATTTGATTTCGTCAGTGAAAGCTGTTAAATTAATTAGAAAGGAGTGTAAAGGATATCTGTGTTCTGTACTGACTGTGTCTACTGATGATAGTGTTAAGACTGATGTGAATTGTATTCCTATAGTCAGGGAATTCCCAGATGTATTTCCAGATGATCTGCCAAGGGATTTGATTGACAGAGAGATTGAATTTACCGTTGATGTGATTCCGGGTACGCAGCCGATATCGAAAGCTCCTTACAGAATGGCCCCAACTGAACTGAAAGAACTGAAAGTGTAACTGCAGGAACTGCTGGATAAGAAGTTTATCAGGCCTAGCACTTCGCCATGGGGCGCTCCTGTTTTGTTTGTAAAGAAGAAAGATGGCTCATTGAGATTGTGTATAGACTACCGTGAACTGAACAAGGTAACTGTGAAAAATAAATACCCATTACCGCGCATTGATGACTTATTTGATCAGTTACAGGGTGCACAAGTGTTTTCCAAAATCGATCTCAGATCGGGGTATCATCAACTGAAGGTTAAACCGGAAGACATTGATAAAACTGCTTTTAGAACGAGGTATGGCCATTATGAATTTTTAGTTATGCCATTCGGAGTCACGAATGCCCCTGCTGCATTTATGGACCTTATGAACAGAATTTTTAAACCATACATTGACAATTTTATTGTTGTATTTATTGACGACATATTGATTTACTCCAAGAGTATAGAAGAACATGAACAACATCTGAGACTTGCCCTACAAACCTTAAGAGAACAGAAACTGTATGCTAAACTGTCTAAATGTGAATTTTGGCTTGACCATGTTATGTTTTTGGGGCATGTTGTTAGCAAAAATGGAATTTCTGTTGATCCGCAAAAAATTGAAGCTGTAGTGAACTGGCCTAGACCAACAAATGTGACTGAAGTTCGAAGCTTTTTGAGATTGGCTGGATATTACAGAAGATTTGTCAAAGATTTCTCCAAAATTGCCCTACCATTGACTCAGTTAACTCAAAAGGGGACATCATTTGACTAAACTGACCAAAGGGAATCAGCATTCCAAGAGTTGAAAACTCGACTTGTGACTGCACCGGTTCTTACCTTACCTCCAGGTACAGATGGTTATACTGTATTTAGTGATGCTTCTCATAAGGGTTTGGGATGTGTTTTAATGCAGAATGGGAGAGTAATTGCCTATGCTTCCCGTCAACTGAGACCGCATGAAAAGAACTACCCGACCCATGATCTGGAACTTGCTGCAGTAGTATTTGCACTGAAAATCTGGCATCACTACCTGTACGGGGTGACATGTGAAGTATGTACCGACCACAAGAGTTTAAAATATTTCTTCACACAGAAAGAACTGAACATGAGACAGCGGAGATGGCTAGAACTGATTAAAGACTATGACCTGCAGATTTTGTACCATCCGGGAAAAGCCAATACCGTTGTCGATGCATTGAGTCGGAAAGCAATTGGAAACGTAGCATGTTTGCTTACCGGACAGAAAGAGTTGTTTTGTGACCTTGAAAAATCTGAAATTGAAGTTGTTTTGCGAGAACAAGGTGGAACCTTAGCTGCTATTTCTGCTCAACCGGCACTGATTGAAGAGATTAAAGAAAAACAGCAACTGGATGATTTCTTGAAGAAGATCATCGAAGAAAGAGAATCTAAATCGAGACCGGGATTCAAATTTGAGAACAATGTACTGAAATTTCATGAAAGACTGTGTGTGCCGAATGATATTGAACTGAAAAGAAGAGTTCTGCAAGAAGGCCACAATTCGAAATTGTCTATCCACCCGGGGAATACGAAAATGTACCAAGATCTGAAACAGAATTTCTGGTGGCCGGGAATGAAGAAAGAAATTGCTGACTTTGTGTCCAAATGTCTTCATTGCCAACAGGTCAAAGCTGAACATCAACGACCCGCAGGCTTGCTACAGCCCTTACCAATACCGGAATGGAAGTGGGAGCATATCACCATGGATTTTATAGTGGGATTGCCTCGCTCCAATAAAGGTATGGACTCGATTTGGGTTATTGTTGATAGACTGACTAAATCTGCTCACTTCTTACCTGTCAAGACAATCTATAATGCGGACAAACTGGCTATTATCTATATTGATGAAATTGTGAGACTGCATGGAGTGCCTGTGTCTATTGTTTCTGACAGGGATTCGAAGTTTACATCAAGGTTTTGGCAAAGCCTACAGACTGCATTGGGTACTGAATTGAGGCTGAGTAGTGCCTATCATCCTCAGACAGATGGCCAATCAGAAAGGACCATCCAAACTCTGGAGGATTTACTGAGAATGTGTGTGCTTGATTTTCAGGGAAATTGGGAAAGTCATTTGCCCTTAGCTGAATTCGCCTACAACAACAGCTACCATTCGAGTATTGGTATGGCGCCTTTCGAGGTATTGTATGGCAGGAAATGTAGATCTCCGATTTGCTGGGCAGAGGTTGGAGACGGGCCTTTGCTTGGGCCCGAGATTGTATATGAAACAACCGAGAAAGTGAAACTGATACAACAGAGATTGAAAACTGCGCAGAGCAGACAGAAGAGTTATGCTGACGTCAGAAGACGAGACAGAGAGTATGAAGTGGGTGATCACGTATTTGTAAAAGTGACACCGATGAAAGGCCAGACTCGTTTTGGAGTCAAAGGCAAGTTAGCACCGAGATACGTCGGACCATATGAGATTATTGAGAAAATCAATCCGGTGGCGTATCAAGTTGCGCTCCCTCCTGAAATGGAGCACATGCATAACGTCTTCCACATTTCTATGTTAAGAGACTACCTCCAGGATCCTTTCCATGTAATAGAGCTTACTCGTGTAGTGCTGAGTGATGACTACACTTACGAGGAACGGCCCATACAGATTGTAAACTAACGGATCAAGAAGTTGAGAAATAAAGAGATCCCATTGGTGAAAGTCGACTGGCAGAACCATGGTGGTGTGTATGCCACTTGGGAAAGGGAAGATGACATGGCTAAAAGATATCCTGAACTATTTCCACTGAACCCTGTTTTCTTCCAGAATGAAGGTAACTCGAGTTTAGAGGACTAAACTCTTTTTAAGGAGGGGAGACTGTAACAACCCTCATACTGTTTACCGATTAATGACTGATTGATTACCGATAACCATCGATTACCGTTAAACTGAATTGATCATGACTGATAATTGAACTGATTAAAAGTACTGAACTGACTGACCGAAAACTAGAACTGAATTGACTAAGTATGTATGTTAATTTGTATTCTATCTGTTTGATTGATTATTTGATCTGTTCGTGTTTTCTGTTTAAACTGTTAATTGAAGGCCTTATCGACGGCCGAACTGGGAATTGGTTATTGTTTTATGATCATCATAATTAATGTGATTTTATGGTATAATTATCTTAAAACTGATTAGGTATGAGTAAATTAGATTAAATCTTGATCAATTGCTTAAGTTGGCCTTATTTACCAAACTAGCCTTAAGTGCCCACTAACTCATACACTTTTGAACTCCTTGCACTTGAACAACATAACTTCATTAGCCATTTCTCCTTGTGCTTAGCCGACCTTGAGAGGGAGAGAGTGAGAGATTGGTTTTCATCTTGGATTGCTTGGAACTTGGAGAATTGATTGCTAATTGAAGTGTAGATTTCTAAATTGAACCTCTAGACTTGCATTCAAGGAACCTAGGTATGAATTTCATCCTTTTAACCTATCTTTAAGTTGATTCATGCATGGTTCATGTCCAATTGTAGAGCTAAGTCATGATTTGGTTCATTAATGGTGAATAGAAGCCCAATCTTTGCATGCATGTTAGTATTGTTGGATTTTGAGTTGTTTTCATGGAAAAATGTTACATGCATGTTCATGTCTTGAGTGTAGTCCATGATTTCATCATGTTTTGGAAACAATTGGCTCCTTGGAGCATGAAATTGGAGCTTTGAATTGATTTGAATTCATGCATGTTTGCGTGTTCATATTGTTCATGAAATTGGTTTGAAATTGAGTTTGAATTAAACACCCTTGGGCCTTGATTTCTCAAAATTGAGCTTTGAACTAGGATATTCTATGTGTTTATAAATGTTTTCCAGAAAATGGGCCCAAGAGGATTGGTTTTGATGCATTTGAGTGTGAGTTTGAGCTTGGAGGTGCAATCTGGAATTCCCAGATTCTGCACTTCCGCTCGAGCGGGGGAAGTGCCGCTCGAGCGTGAAATCCGAGCATCCAGCATCTCTCTGCACTGTTTTACAGTCCGCTCGAGCAGAGGATTGGGCGCTCGAGCGGAGTTATGTCTCAAGCTCGAGCGGGCGTCGAGCGGAGATTTCACCCATCCAGTACTTTTACAGTACGCTCGAGCGGGAAAGTTGACGCTCGAGCGTGTACCTTTGTTGCATGACCGCTCGAGCGGGGAAACCTGCGCTCGAGCGAGACTCTGTTTTTCTGCTAAAATCTGAAAATGCTTTTAAAAGTGCATCTTTGCATCCTCATCCCATTCTAGGCATTCTTAGACCTAGTTTAAGGCATCTTATTGAGGATATAGATGTAGAACACACCGAGGCGTTAGGGGTTAAGTTATTATCTTTCCCAGCTGTGTAGCTTAGTGTGTGTTCAATCTGTTAACTGTGTAGGGTTGGCGACTGGGGAGACGTGCTCTAGCATACTGTAGCCCAAACTCTGTGAGTAACGATTGTGTAAAGATATGTTCAAATGATTATCTTCTGAATACTGAACTGAACTGTTCACTGAACTGATATTATTTACTGAATGAATGTATGTC
Source organism: Camellia sinensis (assembly GCF_055761805.1). Lineage (NCBI taxonomy): Eukaryota > Viridiplantae > Streptophyta > Magnoliopsida > Ericales > Theaceae > Camellia > Camellia sinensis. The sequence continues at coordinate 100,848,495 of NC_138973.1, read as the reverse complement.
CTATATTCTAAACTGTACTGTGGCATCCTTGGCATCTACTGTTACTGTTATTGTTACTGTTACAGAGATCTCTGTCGGTTCCCTCGTGGAACCACTACTGTTTACTGATTGATGGCCATCATTACTGCTCGGTCTTTAAGACCTACTGTTTACTGCTATGCTAATGGATGTACCACATATGACTGAATAACTGTTCTGACTAAAAGACTAAAGTAATGTTAATGAACTGATTTCATTACTGTAAGGACATTTCATTCATAACCCCTTTACGCATTATGTTATTCACTGGGCTTTAGCTCACTGTTTATATATATATGTAGGTGCTCAGCCGCCAGATCGGAGCTAGGAGCGTGGGTTAGACTCCAGTTTTGTCAAGCCAGCCTTTGTGCCTCACTGCGAGGTTCCGAGTTGCCATGCTATGGCCTTGGGGTGTCTTGTTTTCCCCCATCTGTCTCCGTACTGTTTGGTTTACTGTATAGACTGTTAGCTAACTGTACTGTTATCAAGGGATTAGGTCCCTGTACTGTGTGACTGTAAATTTTGTATAGACCGTGCTGTTTGTATATGTGAATGTGAATGCATGAAAAATCTTTTCGGCATGCAGACTGTCACAGCTCAATGGACATTATTCATTACTGTATTGGCTTCCGCCAGGCCCTGTACTCTGTTTTATTGTACTACTGTTCTGCAGGCCTTCGGTAATCTCGGATTACTGGTCGGTTACGGTGCTAAACCCATAGGGCCGGGTTTGGGTCGTGACAGTTTGTGTTTGATATGGGTGAATTTTTAGCAATACCAAAACTAGGACCAAAAATTATATCTTGCTTTGCTTTGATTGGTATACCCGATATCCTGATCTGATGGGCATTTGTTTTTAATGCTAGGTTTGTCTGAGCCAAAGAAGGAGCAGTACCCAACTCAACAAAGACCTAACCCAATCCGACTCAGAAAGCCTTGACCCATCATAGTCCATCCAATCCTAGAAAAAAAAAACAAAAAAAACAAAAAAATGCACTCAGCAAAGGTCCAGTCTATCTGATCTCCAAAGGCCAGCTCAGAAAAGATCCATCTAATGCCAAAAGACCCATTCTAAAAAATGTAATCCAGTCAAACCCGTCTGGACTAATCCAGTTCAGATACATCAAGTATAACCAGGTCGAAATCCTTATTAGTTAGCTCTCAGGTTACACCTATCCATTTCCCCAATTGCCAACTCAACAGACTTGTGATGGCATAGAGTCCAGAAGAAGTTGTGGCCATGATAATGGCCTTTCAAAAAACCATGGATACACTAAACTAGAGAATTACCATGCAAGATTAGACCATTGCCGAAATGCAACACCCATCAGGGGCATCTACCACACATCAAGTCCCGGCTGCTCAGCCAAATCTTGATCTGTCTCCGCTAGCTGAAAACCTTCAAGTTCCGAATCCCCAAGAGGTGTTAGCTCAAGCTCAAGCTCAAGCCTCCGGCACAGCCTCACGGAGGGCTTCCTCCTTTTGACATTAATGACATCGATCCTGCCATGATAAAAATCGCCAAGCTGGAGAAGATGCTTAAGAAATCTCAAGACTTCAATTCCATCCTGGACATTGAAGACGGTTATACTGAGGCTTTTCTAAGATTGTCAGAGAAGTTCAAGATGCCACACATCGACAGATTTGATAGAAGTGGAGATCCTATTATCCACATCCATCTCTTCTCAAATATCTTAAAACCAAAGGGATTGATGTGGGCTCAGAAATTGTCGTTATTCGGAAGGACCTTATCAAAAGTGGTAGCCACCTGGCATGTCAAACTGGAAGACTCGACCAAACAGAACTGGGAAAAACTATCTAAGGGATTTGTTAATCAGAATTCCTACAATACTCAAATGGAGGTAATGATCAGCGAACTGGAAGCAACCTCTCAAAATCTCAAGGAATCCGTTATTGACTTTGTTGTTAGATGGAGGGCAAAGGCAACCTGAATGACAAACAAGCCTTCAGAGAGGGAACATGTTTGATTGGTAGTTCAGAACCTTGAACCATGTTGCAGAGGATGATAGTCACGCCACTATCTACCTTCTCTACTTTGCATGAATTGAGGGTTCAGATTGAGTGCGCTTTCAAGATGGGAATTATCCAGAGAATGATCGAACTGACAAGGAGGGTGTTGTCCAGGAGTACCAATGTTAGCAGTAGCACTATTCCTAAACCCACTGAAATCAATACTATTGCCACCAATTCCAAGACTGCTGACCCCTTTGCCAATACCAACCCATAAACAACTAGCCCAACCCAAGCTCAAGGAAGAACTTTCACCCCCTCCATATGAGCCTAACCAGCGCACTAAAAGTCCTGATGAAATAAGGGTATCTCAAACCCCTTGATGCCCAACCTCTTCCTGACCCACTTCCTACTAGACATAACCCCACCAAATATTGTGCGTACCATCACTAGCGCGGTCATGGCACTGATCGTTGTTACCACCTTCGTTATGAGGTTCAGAATCTCATCGATAACCAGATGATAGCTCTATCTCAAGAACCCAATACTGCCACTAACCCACTTACCATCCTTGACCAAGTACCTCCTCCTCACCTCAACCTTATCCATACACTACCTCCTACCTTCGACCCTAGTATATATATCACTCCATCCCATTTGCCTAGGGTAGAGGTATTCATTTTTGAAAATACTGATTTGTGCATGGTGGATACACTCAATTCGGTTCGAATGCACCAAAGGCGCCAAATGACCAAACCCACTACTGTTGAGATGTTGGGCATGATCGAAGACCTTCAAGGAATGGTGGCAGATTTAACCTTTAGGGTTCTGTCCCCGTCCTTTACCACACCTCATTCTGGGGATTTTGTACCAAAGAATTCTCCAATCTTGGGACAAGCTAAAAGTGGAATGGGCCAGTCAAAAGCAAACAAGGCTGAAACAAGTAGCAAGAATGAGTCTGGATTGACTATTGATCCTTATGCACATCTCTAATGGGTTTTTGAAGCTCTGAGGACTAAAGGCCTGAACAAATGGCAAGTCCTTGCAATTGTTGAAAGGGTTGTGGATGAAACTTTCGTCGCTCAACACACCAATGCTCAAGTAGGGGTTACTATGGATGAGTTCAATGAGAAAAGCTAGGTTTAGGGTACTTTGAATCACAGGCTGGCAAACAAGGGAATGTCAACAATGAAAAGGGACACTTTACCTGAAACACCCATCTTGATTCCAGTCCTAAGCCCATGAATACCCAGCCAACACTCGCTAACCCATTTGCCAATATTTCTAACACTAATGCTTTATCTTCCTAAAAACGAACTTTCGCCCATCTCCATATGAACCCAACCTATGCAGTGAAGCTACTGATAAAGAAATGGTATCTCAAACTACTCAATCCTCGACCTCTCTCAAATCCTCTCCCACCTAGACATGACCTTACCCAATATTGCACATTCCATTAGCAGTACGATCATCATACTAACCGTTGTTTTCTCCTTTGCCATGAAATTCAAGACTTGATTCACAATAAGGTCATCACCTTACCTAAAAATCCCAAAGCTATCAATAAACCTCTCCCTAACTGCAATAGATTGCCATCCCATAACATAAATCCCATCCATGGCTTGCCAACAACCAACCTTGACCATAGCCAGCATATCATACCCACCAATGAGCCCAAACCCATTGTGCTCATTCCTAAATCTTCTAATCTCTACCTCCTTAAAAATTCTAAGAAAGAAAAGCAAAAGGAACAAATTCTTTGGAGAGGCGGAAAACTTACTCAATCTTAAGATTGATGATTTTGAAATAAAGCAGTGGGCTCCCTTAACTGATGCCATCAATGATGGTTAGAATGATGAACCTAAGTCTCAGCTAGGGGAATTGTTGAAAGCATTTAAAAAGGACCTTCTGAACTAGGGGCATGGTGTGAAAAAGAAATTGTTTCGGTCAAGGAGATGTGTGGGAACAACCGGGGTAATTGTGAGGCTCAGTCTGCTTGAAATCAATCCTACTGGGTGTGGATGTTCGTATTACTGAATTGAAGGCAGGATTGGACCCTCCCGTGGGCTACTTGAAGTTTTTTTTTTGAATTCTGCAGATGGACTTGGAGAGTGAAAACCCCTTTTGTCTCAAGAGTACAGATTTTGTTTTGAGTTGTGTCCTATAAATAGTTAAGTTGTGAGTTTTATTTTCTTTGTCTTTTCTTGCGTTGTGGTGTCAGTTGAGTCTTTTCTCTTAAGTCTCTCTTGTGTACCCTTAGGTCTTCATTTTCCTAAATAAGAAAGCGGGAGTCAAATTTCTGATCATTCTATTGTCCCTATAGTAATTCATGTGTAACCTTTTGAAAATGGGAAAAATTCGAAACTGTTTTTTGTATGAGATTTCGTTAATAAGCTCGAGTGTTGAGAAGGATCACCTAAATGGTTTGAGAGAATTCTGAATTATCAGCGCAAAGTCCTTCATGAGTTCAAAATTTTAAGTTGTTTCTTTTGCAAAATTGCGAAGATAGGTTCAGAATTGTGCGTGGTATTCTACATTGTCCTAGGGTTTTTCTTCACCTTGGCGATCATTTTGGTAAGCACAAGATGGCTTTCTGACCTCACAATCATAGAATTTCTCCCCCTAGTGTTTTCATTATTTCAAAAAGAAATGGATAAAAAAACCAAAAAAGAAAAAAGAAAAAAGAAAAGAAAAGAAAAAGAAAAAGAAACTAGAAAGAAAAAGAAAGAAATATAAAGGAAAAAAGAAAAGAAAAAGAAAAGGAAAATAAGTCCATTATATCAAGCTAGGGGTATTCATTAGAATGAAATCCAATCAACTATAAGGAAGGGAACTTTTGTCTAAATCCAGAGAAGCTAATGCAAGGAAGTACCACATTGCAAGAAAAACCAACTTTGAAAATGGAGCGAAGGGAAAGGAAGAAGACATGCATAAGGGAATGGAGAACCAAACTGAAATCATGGTGAAACCAGTTCTAATGTTAGGGTAAGGATGGCTATTGATCAAATTCACCACAAGTGTTGTAACGTTATCATTGAGAGGCTCGCTAGGCCGAAAATCCAAAAGGGCGACCTAGGTAAAAGTTATAAAAAATGAGAAATCAAACAAATATAGCTCACAATGTTGAAAACCCCGAAGGGGCGACTTTGGCAAAAGTTAAAGCGCAAAAGGAGAGTGTCAATACCCCGAGTGAACCTCAGCCATGAACTATGTTGACCTGATTCCCATCCTTGGGATACGTAGGCAACTTCATCCTAAAGTTTGGTCTGAACCATATCCATCTTATTCATCTCAACCCAATCACCTTGCCCAATTCACGCGTCGCCGGCTTCACATCAATCATGAGCTACACCGACTACTGTGCATATCATACTTGCGTTGGGTAAGAAAGAACTAGCTTGAATCAACAAGTGGAGAAATTTTCAATATTTGAACATATCAATAGAATCTCTAACTTCAGTAACTTGGGTTTTGCGAAATTGATTTCTAAAGGGAACCTAAGTAATACTGGGGGCACTATGAATGATCAGTCACCTTGAATCTTTTTCTACTTTTGGGTCAGTGGTAAGGTCCGTTGTGCCGTACCTAGTATTTGTCTCAGTCTATGCTCTTCATTAAGTCACCCTAGCGAGTTTGTCGCTCAAAGTTCAACAGAGTGGCATCGCCAAAATTCCATACGTGAGTGTTCGCTCCAAACTCAAAAACAAGTCCATGTGTGGAATTTATAAACGAGCTAAGAGTGCCCATACAAGGGGCATTGCGTTCATGATCATTGCAAAGGGTATGTGTGGAATCTGTCACTACTTTGGAGGGGACTAGAGGAAGTTCTCAACATGCTGGGACAGAAGAGAAGCATGAGTCTAATGGGTTGGCAACTATTCCAAAATCTCCAGGATCAGATGATCCTCATCACACGTGCCTACATAATGTTGAAAATAGTGGCCAGTGACTGGATTGTCCACAATTTGAAAGCACTGTGGAGAGGACAAATCTGTCTTAAGGACACAGTGTTAAACACTGGACTTGATCAAAATTTTGTTCAATAAATAAATAAGGTTAATAATTAATTTACTTTTTGTTTTTATTTATTTTTATCATATTCTGATTTTGTTTTTGTAACAAAATAAAATCTATTATTTTATTTTATTTTCTTTACTGGTTTGATTTTTGTAATCAAATAGTCTCTCTTCTTCTTTATTTCTTTTGTTTGTTGTTAAGTACACAAAAATTATTTATTCTTAATACAGTGAAGATTGTCCAACAAATAAGAATAACTGAGATTGGAAAGTTTCCATAATTAAAATAAATAAATAAATAACTGATTTCTAGGGTTGACTATTTAGACCCTTTTTTTTTTTTTTTGGGTGTGATACATTAGGCCTTGTAAATCTCTGTGAAATTATTGGATCTTGGGCTGCTCGTTAGTTATAGTAAATGGGGTGCATCTTCAATCCAATCCAATTCGTGGAAATTTGTAAATCTCCGTTGAATTATCACATCAAGATCATTTCAAAGAGATCCATGATAGAATTATCATCGTGATCAGCATGAAGGCTTTCATTATTTGCAGGAACTTTAAAAATTCAATGGGTGGATCTTATCTGTGATGGGAAAAATTCGAGTGTGTCGTGTACTTATACATAACCTTGACAAACAAAATTAGCTAAACAGAGAGAAGCACTAATTTAGTAAAAGCATACATGCCACACCTAATATTCTTTTGCCCATTTATACATTCAGTAGATGATTTCTAAAATTTCCAGAGTAGAACTTCTATTTCCTTTTAGTACCTTAGATAGTGATTGATTACTAATTGTCCCTCAAATCTGTCTCTGTCTTTAATGCATTGATTTGAATTTTGTGAGGAATAAAATGACTTCATTTTGTTTATACGAAGTTCATAAATGATTATGGTCTGCTTCAGTCAAATTAAACTAAGAAGTTCCTAATGGATTCATTTCTTATTTTATATTTTCTTGTAATTCCACTCATCCATCTCAACTATCTCATTTCAACTACACTCTTTTCATAAACATGCTTGTTCCTAACCACCACACATTTAGTACCATACAACAGATCCTTGTAGCTATTCTATAAAAATTTTACCTTAAACTTAACAGGAATATACTATGTGCAGAAGAGATATTTGAGGGAAGTACAGAGGATGGATAAGAGTTGGATTGACTTGCCAAATAGGATGTCGAGGGAATACATTAATGGGATTGATCAATTCCTTGTGTTTGCCTACACTAATAGGGCTGAAGGTTCGATGATTAGTTGTCCATGTAGCAAATGTAAGAATCGATACCATCTTGTACGACAGGGTGTGCGGGAGCATTTGATTTTGAATGATTTTTTAAAAATGTACAAACATTGGATTAATCATGGGGAATCTTACGTATCTCTACATGGTAATCGAGAGAATGAAACATTGGCTAATTTAGACATTGGGGATGATATGGTTGGAATAATACAAGGGGCTATGGAAAATCCACATGCCGGTACAAGTGTTGAGGGTAATGAACCATAGGCGCCTAATCCCCATGCATCTAAACCCCAGCTCAGTCCAAATTCAGAGACTGCAAAGTATTTCAAACTTCTTCAAGATGCACAAAGTGAATTGTATCTGGGTTGTCAGAAGTTCACATCTTTGTCATTCATTGTTTGACTTCTACATTTGAAGGTGCTTAATCAGTAGACAGACAAGTCCATTGACATGTTGCTTGAGTTATTGAATAAGGCATTCTTGTTGGGTATGAAACTCCTAGACTCATATTATAAAGCTCAAAAGGTCACAACATATTTGAGCTTCACGTATGAGACATAGGATGCATGTCCCAACAGTTGCATGTTGTTTCAAAAAGAGGACGCCAAGCTTGATAATGTGTTATATGCAACAGTTCCAGCTGGAAATCAAATGGTGATGGTGATTCAAATGGCCCTAACAAAGGTGGCAAACGAATAGCTGCAAAACAGATGAGGTATTTTTCCTTTAAAGCCAAGGTTGCATAGGTTGTTTATGTCATCCAAGATGGCCAAGTTAATTAGATGGCATGCAGAGGAACGAACTGATGACGATGTCTTTAGGCATTCTGCTGACTCCCTTGCATGGAAAGATTTTGATCGTCAGAATATTGACTTTAGTAATGATTACCGAAGTGTAAGACTTGGCTTAGCATCTAATGATTTTAACCCATTTAGGATGATGAACATAGTTTATAGCACTTGGCCTGTTGTGCTCATTCCATACAACTTGCCGCCATGGATGTGCATAAAGCAACCATTTCTAATTTTATCTGTGCTTATTGATGGCCTGAAAGGACCTGGTGACAAGGCTGATGTGTATATGCTACCGTTGATTGAGGAGTTAAAAGAACTATGGAATGATGGTGTCTCCATATTTGATGCATCAACAAATCAAATGTTTCAAATGCATGCAGCTTTACTGTGGACAATTAGTGATTTTCCTGCATATGCAAACTTGTCAGGACGGAACACTAAAGGGGAATATGCATGTCCTTGTTGCAATAAGGAAACTACATCGTGTTGGTTAAAGCATAGTAGGAAACAATCATATTTGGGTCATCGTAGATTTTTACCTAGTGACCATAAATTTCGAAAGGTTAAAGTATCATTTGATGGTAGTCGGGAATTTAGACTCAAACCAAAATTGTTGTCTGGAACTGAGATGCTGCTACAATTATAATTTGAGAGTATTTTAACCCAATACAAGAGGAATGACCTTAAGGAAAGGCATAGGAGACAAGTGGAGAAGGAGAAAGTTGGACATCGCACCCATAACTGGAAGAAAAATGGTATCTTTTATGAACTGCCATATTGGGAGCAAAATCTAATAAGACACAATCTTGATGTGATGCATATAAAGAATAATGTTTGTGACAATGTTTTGTGGACAATATTAGGGGTTGCAGAAAAATCAAAGAATGGTGTTAATGCTCGGCGTGATTTACAAGAAATGAATATTAGAAAACCCTTACATTTGCAGTTAAGAGGATCGAATAAAGCTTATTTACCACCAGCACAATTCACGATGACCGAGGATGAGAGAGATTTGTTCTTGAAAGTGTTAAAGGAAGTTGGAGTTTCCGACGGGTATTCATCCAATATATCGCGTCGTGTGTGCTCACATGATAGAAGTATTGGGGGTCTTAAGAGCCATTATAGTCTTATTCTGATGCAACAACTTATTCCATTGGCTATTCGAAGATCGTTACTGAACAATGTAATTGAACCCTTGATTGAATTGAGCAATTTCTTTAGATAATTGTGTTTCAAAGTGAATTATGTGACAGATTTGCAATATACTCAAGATCGTATCGCTGTAACACTTTGTCATCTAGAGAAAATATTTCCTTCGACTTTTTTTGATATAATGGAGCATTTTCCTGTACATCTAACTGACTTGGATTATTGGCTGGAGTGATTCAGTTTCAATGGATGTATCCAATTAAGAGGTATCCTCTTACTTTGAAGAAATATGTACGTAATAGAGCTCATCCAGAAGGTTCAATTTCTAAAGGATATCTTATGGAAGAATGCATGAATTTTTGTGCACTATATCTCAATGATGTGGAAACCAAATCTAGTCGACTCGTGAAGAACTACAGTGGTGATGATAATCTGGGTCATGTTGTTAGTGAAAACACAAGCTTTTATCTTGATAATACTTCTTGGGTACAAGCGCATCATTATGTCTTATTCAATACAAGCACGGTTCAACCATTCATAAAGTAGGTTATGTCACTCACTCAATATTTTATTATGTTTTATTGAATTTTGAACCAAATTTTTTTTATTGATAAATTTTCAATCTACACAGCAAACACCTTGAAATACTTAAGGTCAAAATGCCTCGTGTCGATGATCATCAGCTTCGGCGTGAATATTTTGAAACTTTTCACATTTGGTTCAAAGAACATGTATGTATTTAAATCTACAGATTCGAGTTACCTAAGTCAAACTACATTTTAAATTTTACATTTTTGTTTTAAATAGGTTCAAACTTTGTGAAGGACTAGTGATGTCACATTTTCTGAAGATCCTCATAACCTGGCAAGGCGGTTCAACGAGTATATATTGAATGGGTTTTGGTATCGAGTAAAGGCCATGGATGACCATCGAGCCACTCAAAATTGTGGTGTAGCTTTGAAGGCAGATACCATAAGTTATGCTAGTCGGAAAGACAAGAATCCTCGTGTGAGGTCTGTCTACTATTATGGACAATTGACAGATATTGTTGAGATTCAATATTCCAATGAGATGAAGCATGTGCTGTTTAAGTGTGATTGGATTGACAACATTCACGAGAAGAAAAAAGATGTCTTCAATTTCACGTTGGTCAACTTCAGCCATTTGTTGTACCGAGATGATTGAATTACCAATGAACCTTTCATCTTGGCATCCCAAGTAGAGCAAGTTTGGTATGTTGCAGACCCGTTAGAACCAGACTGGCAAGTGGTGGTGAAGATGTCTCAAAGAGGTTTATTTGATATGGATTTAACTGATCCAGAAATCAAGCCATATATAAGCCAACAATTGGAAGAAAACATAATGCTCCGTAATGAAGAAGAAGGTTGGGTAAGGGAAGCCGCAAAAGGAGAAACACTTGATGTTGAAATAGGCTGATATTTATAAACATTAATAATTGAATTAAGACCAAGGTTGTAGTTAATCATCAGTTTCTTTATTCACTTTGTCTTTGTAATTGTATTAGTTCAATTAATATCATATTATAGTTGATTCAAAACCATTCGCTATGTTTCTAATGTCAATTAATGTCATATTGCTTACAGATTATTATGGCAAGAAAAAGAAAGCCTGATCGTCCCCTAAGCATGATGTCCGATGTGGTACAAGAGGACATCAGTGGCACCACCATCAGAGGATGCATCATATCGACCACCATCAGATGGGCCATTAGTGCCACCACCATCTGACCAGCCACCGTAACGACCACCATTAGAGAAGGCATCACAGCGACCACCATCAAAGGGGCCATTACTGCCATTGCATCAACCACCATCAGTGGCACCACAGCAGCTATCATCTCCTCAGCCTCCACACTTAGCATTGGTTCGTCCACCGTCAGTGGCACCACAGCATCTATCATCCCGACTAGAGTCATCATTGTCACAGCTAACCGCAGGTATATAAATTTGCTTTGATTTGTATGAAAATTATTTAAATATACATTTATTTATTCTCATTATATATAACTTGTTTATTATCATTGTATATTGTTTATTCTTATTGTATCTTGCAGGTCATGTTAGTTCTTTATCAACCTCGACTAAGCGTGGTAGAGGATGTGCCAAGGGCATTAAGGAGTGGAGTACTGGTACAAAGTTGGACATACAATTTGACGAAAATTACTAGCTAATAGAGGATAATGTATCTAAGTTAACTACTCACCTTGGCATTATTGTGCGCAGTGGTAACAATGTTCCTCTTACTTTTCTTGACTAGATCATTGTGCCTAACGATATTCTTGATGCTATCTGGAAGGATGTAAAGGTCAAAGTATATTTTTGTCTAAAAATTGAAATTCCAAAATTGTGTTATTATTATTTAAATTTTTAAATTGTGTTTTGTAGGACAATTTGAATGTATGTCCAGAAGAGTATAAGCCAATCTACATGAAAACCTGCAACAACATATGGAAGGTTCACAAGAATAAGATTAAGACCAAGTATTTCAAGCCTAGAAGTTCTAATCCTAATCTAAAGGATGATGTTCCTTTGCACATTGTGCCAAGCCAGTGGGAAGAACTTGTAGAGTATTGGCGTACTTCCGATGCAGAGGTATACAAATAAGTTATATTTATGATATGTAAACATACATATCATATTTATATACTTACATTTGTTGAAGCTGTTACAGAAAATTGCAACTACGAATGCTAAAAATCGGTGAGCTCACAACATACCTCATACCACAGGGCATACTACTTTCGCTCAAATCCGGCATGAAGCTTATATTTTATTGTTTTTATTTTTGTATATAAATAAGAATTATATATTTTCAAATTATTTGGATTCTAATTTTCATATTTCTATAAAAATCTAGATAACCAGTAAGAGGGAGCCTACTGATAAGATGAATGTTTGGTTTATGACACATAGAACAGATGGCCCTGAGGTTATTTAGACCTTGATAGTTTCCAAACACCTAACATTGTATTTAAATTTTATTTTTTATTTTTTGTGTGTCAACCATCTTAATTTGACATATACTTGTTTGTCTTATTCAATACATGATGAGTTTAATCGTCAACTTTCTATGCTACTTGAGGATTGCCGGAGTTTAGAGGCTAGGAACGCCATTTTTCATGAGTTGTTAGGTCATGACGGACATGAATATTGTCACACTTACGGGAGAACTGTGCCTCAAAGCGCGGTGTATAAAGATGGTGTTGGGCCATCACAGTCAACACCCCAGCCATTGACTATTGTTTAGATCACCCAGCAGATTTGGACGGAGCTAAGGGATGAGTTAAGGGAGGAGCTGAGGTAGGAGATGCAAGCAGAGTTCTCTATACATTTATAGCAGATGAGAGTTGAGATGATAGCTATTGTGTCACAGGGGGCGAGTGTGGATCCAACAGACAGGTTTAATATAAATTAAATTATTTGATATTTAAATTTTCACACAACATATATATACATATATATAATAAAATTTGAATATGATTAATACATTATGTATGGACTGTCATAGGTTCCTGATGCATCGACTGGCCACCGGCTATTTAGGGAATCTGTAGCAAATGAGACTTCATATATACCACCACCAGAAGGTATAAAATGTATCTTTGCATTCTAAGCTAAGAATAACCATACATTAACAGTACATAGCCCAAAAAGGATATAGGCTAATCACATAATTATAAAGAAAGATAGCAGGTAAATGGCACAAAAGTAAATCCTAACATGACTGCCTTGGCAAACTAGTTCGTTAATAAACTTAGAATTCGAGGTATTGACACCCCAAAATCACCAAATGGCATCGGACTAGCACGAAACTTGGCATACACAACCACCTAGGCATGAGAGACTTGTGAGAGAAGACAGAACTTGAATCGGGTTCCCAGTTTGGGAGTTAGAGTCGGATTTTGGTCTAGACAAACTAGTTCCTTAAAAAACTTAGAATTCGAGTTGCTGACGTTTCAAAATCACCAAATGGCGTCAGATCAGCACGAAACTTGGCACACACGACCGCCTTGGCATGAGAGACTTGTGGGAGAAGACGGGACTCAAATCGGATTCCCGGTTTGGAAGTTAGAGCCAGATTTCAGTCTAGGCAAAATTATTACTTAATTATCTTTGTAATTGTATAGTAGTTAGATTTTTATGTTTTTTTTTTTTTTTGTATTTAACATATTAACACATAATTATATTGTCATTAATTATTTTTGTTTTTTGTTTTCAGATATTTCCCGAGTCGGAGTTTGCTTCTTGTGGAATTCATGCCAGTGAAGAATGCAACTAACTTTTGTTTTTGTTACCCACGGAGAATAATAAGGGAAACTTTTGTTTTTGGTTTCTATTATTTTGAATTGTGAACAACATTATGTATTTAAACATTATATATATATATATATATATTATGCAACATTATATAGTGGGGTAATTTTGCTGATGTGTAGTTATGAATGCGAGAATATTTTTATTTTGGAGAAATTGTTATTTCTATACAGGGTTTTTTTTATTATTATTATGCAATTATTGGTTTCTTTTTCAATTTTTTCGTTTAATATAGGTAATTTGAATATTTTTAATAATTTTATTGTAGGATTTTTTTTTTTTTTTTTTTTGCGACGGCACCACACCGTCGCAAAAAGCATTAGAGCTAAAATTTATTTTTTTTGGTGACGCAGGCAATGCCGTTGCAAAAGAATTTTAGCAACAAAGGTCATGCCGTCGCAAAACAGACATATCACGACAGCATTGTGTTGCCGTCTCAAATAATAATTTTGGCGACGGTACAACATTGTGGTCACAAAATGTCTCATTTTTTTACATATTATAAGCGATAGTAAAACACCATCGCAAAAGACCACATTTGACGTCGCAAAAATGCCGTCGTTAAAACATTTTAGCAACACCCTCTGTTATGCCCCCCTTGCCGTCGCTAAAAGTCATTTGCTGTTACTTAAATTTTTTTTAGACGACATTAAGAGCATTCACGACAGCATTTTACCATCGGTAAAAACTAAAATTTTTGTAGTGTCATCTCCCAATTTTAACAGTAATGTTATACTTGAATTTTAAATTTTATTAATATATATTTTAAATTCCTTAAAATGTTTCCAGAGATGCACAATGTGGTATTGTAATATTCTATTTATAAAAACTTTTATATGCCCCAAATCAAACAGAGCCAAAGTAGCAGTCTGACAAACAACTCACACATCGTGTTCTATTCCTTTTGTGCACAAAACCTTGGCCAAACTCTCGGGACATTGGCCTGCAGGGGTGAGCTAGATTAACAGGCCTGTCCAAAACAAAAGCTCATCGCTCCACTGCAGGTATGACATCTGTTGCTTTCTCATTTGAAAGATATAACCCTAATTCTAAAGTTCCTCTTTATTTGCCGGCTGTCTTCTTCACAGTTAGCTGTGAGCATTGTAATTGACACTCACAATACATTCCACAACATAACAACAAATGCACACAAATGATTAATATTGAGGAGAACCACAGCTCCATAACTTCACATAAGTTAATACGTTAAAATATATTTAAGATTGTTAAACCAATCAAGTTATTTTAATTTATGTTTGACTCATTAAAAGTAACTTTAACATTGATTTGTTATGTAAATAAGTTAAATTTAAATATAATTCGAAATTTGTTAAGTTATCAAACCAAGCTTACACAACATACTGCTTGGCTCGATAAACTTACATGCACAATAAAAAATAAAATTACTTGAGCTTGACTCGTATTTGCCTCATAAAAAGCTCATTTGAGATTAGTTTGTTATGTAAATAAGTCAAATGTAAACATAATTTTAAACTCTTTTTCATAACTAATTTCAGGTCAATATAAAGAACAAAATTATGCGTTGGATAGTTTGACGACCAACGTGCTAAAATCTCTCTTAAATTTCAATAAATATGAATCCTTCCTGTTTATTAGGCCTCGTTTTAAAATTTACTTTTATTACTGACTTTTTTGTTCTTTTATAAGGTGAAAAAGTTAATATTTGTAAATGACTTTTATTTTTAGTTATATAAAAAACTATGAATTGTTGATATTTAACTTTTTTTATTAGAATCTTTAATTTTTTGACATTTTTTTTTTATAATAATTTTCAACTACATCAACCAAAAAGTCAAGTTGCCAAAAAAGTCCTAAAATATGTAACTCGTTTGGAATGTTGGCTACTTTTAGTGTCTTTTTAGCTATTTAATTATTTCATGAGATGAAAAAAGTTATGTTTGGTGTGAAATATGATTTTATTTATTTATTTATTTACTTATTTATTTTGGGGGAGAGTTCAATAGATAGTTGTGATAAAAAAAAAAAAAAAAGAAAAAAAAGGAACTAATTGATGTGTAAGATGTGATATTTTTATCTTTATTGACTATTTTAGCCAAAATCAAAGTGGGCATTTTGGGTAATGATAAAAAAAAAAAAAAAAAAAGGCAACTATTGTTAAAAAATTAAAAAAAAAAAAACAAAACAAAACAAAACAAAAAAAAGAAGAAAGAGAGAGATGCAACATGACCTAATTGAGGTCTCTCAATTCCACTCTTAATAATGTGGTTAAGAATCATGTGAAGCAACCCATACTCTTCTCTCTCTCTTTCTTTCTCACCTTTAACCCCACTAATTCTACATCATTAGTGGTGAAATTGATAGGACAAAATTAAGGGTAATAATCATTTTTTATAAAGAAATTATATTAAATCATTTGTCAATAATTAGAAAAAGTTAAATATCACTTCAACTTTTTCGCACTAAATTCCCTCCCCCCCCAAATTTTACAAAGAACTAGCTTTTTTAGTTTTTAAAAAATCAAAAAATTTTAAAACTATTAAAAATAGCCAACCTCAAACCCATTTATAATTTAATGAACTTTGTTAAGAAACATTTGTTAAGAAATTTAAAATAAAATAAAAAAAACCAAAAAAAAAAAATTATTCCATAATTTTCCTTAAGAAAATCTTAAAATATTGTACATTTATTTTTGGAAATTTATATAGTTAAGAAGAGATGAGAGGGAATTGAAAGTCCACGTAGGCTTATTTTGGGAGTAGGAAAAAAAATTAGTTTATTAATTTTTTTGATTTTTTTTAAATAAATATTTAAAAAATTATGAGACGCAAATAAACGAATAAATTAATAAGTTAATAAATTAAACATTGACATCAATGAAGAGTTTAAGTTTTGCACGGATGGCCCGCGAAGTACAAATGTTATGGACAGCCAATATTATGGTGCCAAGTCACTAAAACTTCATCAATTAATAAAAATTAATAGTTGACTTGTGCAATGTATGTGTTATCTAAAAAAAAAAAAAATAGTTGACGGTATAATGTGCATTATAAAAGAATAATTTTAATTTTAATTCAAAAATTAAAATATGATTTTAATTATTTATTTTGATAATATTTGTGCTATCATTATATAAATTATTTGTGTATATTATATAAATTATTTAAGTATATATTACTTTTAGTTAAATTATTTGTTTATTTTAATAATTTTTGTTCAATCGTATCATAAAAGTGTAATTATCATATAATAATTTTACATAGAATATATTAAATTATAAAATAGTAAAATAAATAATCATTTTGATATTAAAAATAATAGTTAAATTAGAAGAAGAATTAGTAATATAAAATTAAAAAGTAATTCTAACTATATTTTTCTTTTATATTCATTTATAAAATAAAAATATGTAAAAATAGAAATTATATAAAATTTATTAAAAAAAATTAAATATAAATATGTTATAGTTGAATTATCATATAATGATTTTATATAATATCACTACAAGAAATTAAGGTTTTAAAGACAAATTTTTAGAGAAATAATTTATATGTAAAAATTATACTTTTAGAGACAAAATAAAAGAATTTAAAAATAAAATAAAATAATCATATTATTATATTTTTAAGACAAAATTATTTGGTTGCAAAAGAGTTAATGACTTTTTGCCTACAATTTTGATTTGTCCCCAATAAACTCAACTCATACATTATTTTATTTTATTTTCATTCTTTCAATTTCAATAGTCGGGACTTCATTTCCTTCTCCACACCAATCTCTCTCTCTCTCACTCTCACTCTCACTCTCATTCTCTCTCTCTCTCTCTATCGAAGCCCTAATTTCATTGTTCTGGGTGGTTTTTTTATTTCAATCCCAATCTCTGGCGATCGAATCCCTGATGGCTGTGAGCACAAACTGATTGTAGTGTTCTTATGTGTCACGATCCCATTCCGCCCCTAGTAGAATGATGCCGTGATGGCCAGTAATCCGAGATTACCGAAGGCCAACTTCCAAAATTCACACACAATCAGAGTATAGATATATGGGGCTCACAAGCGCGGAAGCAATATATACAATTCTAATTAGTCCATAAGAGCTGTGCATAAGTCAATTGAAATGACATACATCTTAACAAGGTTTTGCAACTTGGGTACAAATAAAATAAAGTAACAATATTACATCTTGACCAAAAGGCTTTTCGAGCCATCATGTACAAAATACAATTAAATGCAAGATAAGAAGCATGATCTTCAAGATGCTACAAAATGCGAATCCAAAACAAGGCAAAGCACATCTAGGCGTCGCCGCCGTCCTGTTCATCACCTACATATATATAGACAGGGTGAGCGTGGATACTCAGTGAATGGTACAAGTAATAAAGGGTTTGCATGCATGATATCCGAGATCTTTAACAAAACAATACATAATCATAGCTTGTAACAAAACATGGGATGAATCAAGTTCATCTAACAAATCTTTCAAGCGTCATCGATTAAAGTCTTTCAAGGCTTTCAAGTTTCAAGGGATGGCATTAACAAAGCTTGTGCTACAGATGTTTATAGTCCTCTAGCACGTACGGACTTTCAAAAGTTGTGCTACAAATGCTTATAGTCCCCTAGCACGTACGGACTTTCAAAGGTTGTGCTACAAATGCTTATAGTCCCCTAGCACGTACGGACTTTCAAAGGTTGTACTACAAATGCTTATAGTCCCCTAGCACGTACAGACTTTCAAAGATTGTGCTACAAATACTTATAGTCCCCTAGCACGTACGGACTTTCAAAGATTGTGCTACAAATGCTTATAGTCCCCTAGCACGTACGGACTTTCAAAGATTGTGCTACAAATGCTTATAGTCCCCTAGCACGTACGGACTTTCAAAGGTTGTGCTACAAATGCTTACAGTCCCCTAGCATGTACGGACTTTCAAAAATTGTGCAACAAATGCTTATAGTCCCCTAGCACGTACGAACTTTCAAAGGTTGTATCAAAACCAAGGTTAATACTTGACACACAAAATAGGGATAGTCATTTATGCTTAACGAATACTTTTCCAAAACAAAGCAGAGCAAAGCTTTATCAAAACTTTATAACATAACTTTATTAAAAATATCACTCACATAGTTCTTCAAACGCCGGGGTTACAAGCAAGGATCCGAGGCCTCAAAACACGAATCAAACGGTTTGAACTCTAAGGATCAAGCTTGGAAATCTATTCCTCCTCTAAGAACTTCTCTCTCCTCAAGAACAGGATATGATACAAAATGATGCATTTCTCTCTCTGCCGGCTGATTTAACACTCAGCTCGGACACGTGGCAACGGTTGGTTGGTTCTACTCAAAAGGTGACTAAGTGAAAAGACAAGACTATGACAAAGTGTGTTCAACAAGCAAAATGGTGTAGGCACACCAGCAGGTAATGATCTCGGCTAAGAACAAGGCATCGGCAAGTAAAGGAACAATGATCTCGGCTAGGAAGGACAAAACTTGGCCTAGCTGTACCACACCTCGGCCTAGATGTGCCACACCTCGGTCTAGGTCGCACCAATCCAGGAACAAGATCACTTAGGAGCAAAGGTAGCATCTCGGCCTAGATAATACACATCTCGGCCCTGGTGATGAACACCTCGGCCTAGATGATGACATCTCGGCCAACATGCCTTGGTGAAGGTGGAGGTCAACCAAAGTGGCTCCAAGAGAGTTCTAAGCTTAAGGTGACCTCGGCTTCGATTAACCTAGGCCAAACAAACACACCAAACAAGGAACAAAGCATGCAAGTAACACTTATGCAAGACAAATCAAGGTTTTGCAAATGCAACATATCATGACAAGATCATGTAATATATGCAAGCATGACTAGAGTGAAGTGGGGGTTGTTACATCCTACCCTCCTTAAAGAAGTTTGGTCCCCAAACTTAAGTTACATTGCTCTACAAATAACTCCAGATGATGGATTTTCATTTCTTCTTCCTTTTCCCATGTAGCCTCCTTGCCATAATGCTCCTTCCATTCAACCTTTACCATCGGTATCGACTTGTTTCTCAACTGTCTCACTTGTCTGTCAATAATTCTCATCGGTTTCTCCTCGTAGCCTAAATCTTCATTAATCACAATCCCGGAATAATCAATTACATGCAGTGGATCCCGAATATACTTTCTCAACATCGAAATATGGAACACATTGTGAACTTGACTTAGTTCTGGTGGTAAGGCCAGTCCATAGGCAGTTGGGTTAACTTTCTCAAGTATTTCAAACGGCCCGATGTAATGAGGTGCTAACTTACCTTTCTTCCCAAATCTGGAAATTCCTTTCATTGGTGAAACCTTCAGGAATACATGATCCCCAACTTCAAATTCCAACTCTCTTCTTCTCTGGTCGGCATAGCTCTTCTGTCGACTTTGAGCAGTTTTGATCCTTTGTCGAATGAGCTTAATCTTCTCGGTTGTAACTTGAACTAGCTCGGGACCAATCAAAGCTTTATCTCCCACTTCAGTCCAACATATCGGCGATCTGCACTTCCTTCCATACAAAGCTTTGTACGGCGCCATGCCAATACTAGCTTGATAACTATTGTTGTAAGCGAATTCTACTAATGGTAGATGTACTTCCCCGTTTCCCTTGAAATCTAACACACATAGTCTGAGCATATCTTCAAGTGTTTGAATTGTTCTTTCTGTTTTTCCGTCGGTCTGGGGATGAAAAGTTGTGCTAAACTTCAACTCGGTTCCCAAAGCTCTTTGTAAACTCTACCAAAATCTAGAAACGAACTTCGGATCTCAGTCTGACACAATGGACATCGGCACTCCGTGAAGTCTCACAATCTCATTCATATACAGTACAGCAAGTCGGTCAGCATTGAATGTAGTCTAAACAGGCAAGAAGTGTGCTGATTTAGTTAATCTGTCAACGATAACCCAAATTGAATCCATGCCTTTTTGTGTCCTGGGCAAACCAACCACAAAGTCCATGGAGGTGTGTTCCCATTTCCACTCCAGAATCGGCAAAGGTCGAAGTAGTCCTGCTGGCCTCTGGTGTTCTGCTTTCACTTGTTGACAATGCAAACACTGGGATACGAACTCGGCTATTTCTCTTTTCATATTCGGCCACCAAAAAGTTTGTTTCACATATTGATACATCTTAGTGTTCCCTGGATGAACGACAAATCTGGAACCATGAGATTCCTGCAGAATCTTTCTTTTCAACTCTGGAACGTCGGCCACGCACAGCCTTCCTTCAAACTTAAGTACCTGATTTTCAATAGTGTACCCTGACCTCGGCTTAGTGATAATCTCGCCGGCAACTTTCTTGAAGAATCCGTCTTCCATTTGTCTGGCCTTCACTTCCTCTATAACGGTCAGCTCCACTGAAATCATGGTTAAGCATGCCAGACTTCCAACTGATTTTCTGCTCAATGCGTCGGCTACTGAGTTTGCTTTACCTGGGTGATACTGAATTTGCATGTCGTAGTCTTTCAATAACTCAAGCCATTTTCTCTGTCTCAAATTTAACTCCTTCTGAGTGAATAAGTACTTTAAACTCTGATGATTTGTGAAAACTTGGCAAGAAGCCCCATACAAGTAATGACACCAACTCTTCAAAGCAAACACCAAGGCTGCTAGCTCTAAATCATGGGTAGGATAATTCTTTTCGTGAGGTTTCAACTGGCGGGATGCATACGCTATAACCTTACCTCCTTGCATTAACACGCAACCCAATCCCTTATGTGAAGCATCACTATAAATCTGAAATTCTTCTTTGTCTGACGGTAGTATAACTATCGGTGCTGTAACCAACCTCATCTTTAACTCCCGAAAAGCTGATTCCCTATCCTCGGTCCATTTATACGCCACTCCTTTCTGAGTTAGTTGTGTCAGTGGTACTGCAATCCTTGAGAAATCCTTCACAAACTTCTTGTAATAGCCGGCCAAACCCAGAAAACTACGAACCCCGGACACATTAGTCGGTGTTGGCCAATTCACGACGGCTTCAATCTTACTTGGATCAACAGAGATTCCTTCTTCATTAATCACATGGCCCAAAAATGAAATGCTGGAAAGCCAAAATTCACACTTGCTAAGCTTGGCATATAATTTCCTGTCTCTTAGGATTTGTAAGGCTAGTCTCAAATGCTTCTCTTGCTCATCACCACTCTTGGATTAGATCAGTATGTCATCGATGAAAACAACCACGAACTCATCTAGGTACGGCTTAAAAGCTCTGTTCATCAAATCCATGAATGCTGTAGGAGCGTTGGTCACTCCGAAAGGCATTACCAAAAATTCGTAGTGGCCATACCTTGTCCGAAAAGCAATCTTCTCGACATCCTCGGCCTTAACTTTCAGCTGATGGTAGCCCGACCTCAGATCAATCTTATAAAAGACCCGTGCCCCTTGGAGTTGATCAAGTAAATCATCGATCCTCGGCAATGGATACTTATTCGTAATGGTCACCTTATTTAGTTCTCGATAGTCGATACAAAGACGAAGTGTACCATCCTTTTTCTTGACAAATAGAACTAGTGCTCCCCAAAGTGAAGTGCTTGGCCTAATAAATCCCTTGTCCAACAATTCTTGTAATTGTAGTTTCAGTTCCTTGAGTTCGGCTGGGGCCATTCTATAGGGTGCTTTGGCGACATAACATCAACCGTAAATTCTATTTCCCTATCCACTGACTGGCTAGGCAATTCATCTGGAAAGACATCAGGGAATTCTCTAATCACTGGGATGTCGGCTAACTCAAAATTTCCATTCAAGTCATTTAGTATACTACACAGATAACCTTGATACCCCTTTTGGATCAACTTATAGGCTTTCATGGATGAGATTAAGTAAGGTGGGGGGCACTACTCCTTTACCCTGGAAAATAACCTCGGCTTGGTTTGAGGGTTTCAGTGTGACATTCTTTGAAACACAATTAATAGATGCATGATTCGTTACTAAGCAGTCCATTTCCAATATGACATCAAAGTGAGTCATGCTTAACGGCATTAAATCAACTAATAATTCTACACCCTCAATCACAATGACACACGCCCTATAAATGGATGCAACAATCATAGTTCTCCCAGATGGAGTAGACACATATAACACATAATCAAGGGGCTCTTGTTCTCTATTTAACTTCTCGGCGAACTTAGCAGATACAAATGAATGTGTAGAACTCGAATCAATCAATATGTATGCATCTTGAGAGCAGATTGGGAGTATACCTGACACGACTGTCTCAGCATTCTGAGTGTCTCCTGGTACCAATGCAAAAACTCTGCCCTTCCTCGTCTGGGCCCTCCCGATGTTATTTCTCTGTGCAGAGCCCGAGGTACTCCCATTCTTCTGACCATCATCAGTCCTTACCTTTGGACTGTCTTTCACGCGATGACCCATTTCACCACATTCAAAACAGGCTCCTGATGCCCAACGGCAAACTCTGAAATGCAGTTTCCCACAACTTGCACACGTCGGCTTAGCATTACCTTCCTGGTTCGAGTTGCTGGAGTTGCCCACATTCGCTTTCTTCTTGGCGTTAAACGGAACTCGGCGATTATCATAGTTCTGTCTCTTCCTCTGGCTCTCTCCTGAATTCTGATATCGGTTCAAGTTAGCTTCTGCAAGGATGGCCTTGTCCAATACTCCGGCGTAAGTCGACATGTTGAGCATGTTAACTCGATCCTGTATCGGCCCATGAAGCCCACTTTAAAACTTATTGGCCTTTCTATATTCATCATCGACCATGTGAGGCGCATATCTTGACAACTCGGTAAAAGCACGGTCATATTCTGCCACTGTCCTTCTGCCTTGTGTGAGAGTCTGAAACTCTGTAGTCTTGTGGTCTCGAACGCTAAGGGAAAAGTGTTTGTTGTAAAACAACTCCAAAAATCTGGCCCAAGTCAGACCTGGGTTGCTTTCTCGGGTCATCATCCACCATCTTCGTGCATCATCGTCTAATGTGAACGCGGCTAATGATACCTTCTAGGCGTCGGTGCTGGGAAAAATCTCAAACAGTTTTTCCATTTCCAAGACCCACACTTCAGCTTTCATCGGCTCTATACCCCCAGAGAATCTCGGTGGTTTCATTTCTTAAACTCTCGGATCAGGGCTATGGTGCCGTCCCCATATAAAGCTTGCTGTGCAGGCACTTGCAGCGCTGGAGGAGGTGGAGGTGGAACTGCATGTCGGCCGTTTGTTTGCTTGGCTTGGGTAGAAGTAGTACTAGTGTCTTGTGGCCTAGGTTGTCTCAACTCACGGGCCAAACCCTCAACCAATCTCTCTAATCTGTCCAATCTATCTTCGGGATGATCTTGGCCAACTGGTGGTCTACCCCTTCTCATGATGCTATGAGTATGCAAAATGTGACTTTAAAACAAAACGATCAAATAATATGCATGCAAATAACAAATAATCACGCCGAGATGATGCACACATTGTCAAGTAGTAAGCATTATGATGCAATCCTAACATCAACTCTAAGAGAAATCCTATGCTCTTTAGGACTCGAAGCGTGTGGGCAACGTACTATAAGAAACTTGGGCTCTGATACCAATCTTTCACGACCCCATTCCGTCCCTAGTAGAATGGTGCCGTGATGGCCAGTAATCCGAGATTACCGAAGGCCAACTTCCAAAATTCACACACAATCAGAGTATAAATATATGGGGCTCACAAGCGCGGAAGCAATATATACAATTCTAATTAGTCCATAAGAGCTGTACATAAGTCAAATAAAATGACATACATCTTAACAAGGTTTTGCAACTTGGGTACAAATAAAATAAAGTGCAAATATTACATCTTGACCAAAAGGCTTCTTGAGCCATCATGTACAAAATACAATGAAATACAAGCTAAGAAGCATGATCTTCAAAATGCTACAAAATGCGAATCCAAAACAAGGCAAAGCACATCTAGGCGTCGCCGCTGTCCTACTTATCACCTACATATATATAGAGAGGGTGAACTTGGATACTCAGTGAATGGTACAAGTAATAAAGGGTTTGCATGCATGATATCCGAGATCTTTAACAAAACAATACATAATCATAGCTTGTAACAAAACATGGGACGAATCAAGTTCATCTAACAAATCTTTCAAGCTTCATCGATTAAAGTCTTTCAAGGCTTTCAAGTTTCAAGGGATGGCATTAACAAAGGTTGTGCTACAGATGCTTATAGTCTCCTAGCACATACGGACTTTCAAAGATTGTGCTACAAATGCTTATAGTCCTCTAGCACGTACGGACTTTCAAAGATTGTGCTACAAATGCTTATAGTCCCCTAGCACGTACAGACTTTCAAAGATTATGCTACAAATACTTATAGTCCCCTAGCACGTACGGACTTTCAAAGATTGTGCTACAAATGCTTATAGTCCCTTGGCACGTACGGACTTTCAAAGGTTGTGCTACAAATTCTTATAGTCCCCTAGCACATACGGACTTTCAAAGATTGTGCTACAAATGCTTATAGCCCCCTAGCACGTACGGACTTTCAATGGTTGTATCAAAACCAAGGCTAATACTTGACACACAAAATAGGGATAGTCATTCATGCTTAACGAATACTTTTCCAAAACAAAGCAGAGCAAAGCTTTATCAAAACTTTATAACATAACTTTATTAAAAATACCACTCACATAGTTCTTCAAACGTCGGGGTTACATGCAAGGATCCAAGGCCTCAAAACACGAATCAAATGGTTTGAACTCTAAGGATCAAGCTTGGAAATCTATTCCTCCTCTAAGAACTTCTCTCTCCTCAAGAACAAGATACGATACAAAATGATGCATTTCTCTCTCTGCCGGCTAATTTAACACTCAGCTCGGATACGTGGCAACGGTTGGTTGGTTCTACTCAAAAGGTGACTGAGTGAAAAGACATGACTATGACAAAGTGTGTTCAACAAGCAAGATGGCGTAGGCACTCCGGCAGGTAATGATCTCGGCTAAGAACAAGGCATTGGCAAGTAAAGGAACAATGATCTCAGCTAGGAAGGACAACACCTGGCCTACCTGTACCACACATCGGTCTAGATGTGCCACACCTCGGTCTAGGTCGCACCAATCTAGGAACAAGATCACTTAGGTGCAAAGGTAGCATCTCGGCCTAGATAATACACATCTCGGCCTTGGTGATGAACACCTCGGCCTAGATGATGACATCTCGGCCAACATGCCTTGGTGAAGGTGGAGGTCAACCAAAGTGGTTCCAAGAGGGTTCTAAGCTTAAGGTGACCTCGGGTTGGATTAACCTAGGCTAAACAAACACACCAAACAAGGAACAAAGCATGCAAGTAACACTTATGCAAGACAAATCAAGGTTTTGCAAATGCAACATATCAAGACAAGATCATGTAATATATGCAAGCATGACTAGAGTGAAGTGAGGGTTGTTACATTCTGATCTCGTTGATTTCAACAATTAAAGGATAACATAGCATCTCTCTCCACTGTGATTTCAGCATCCAGGTTCGATCGATTAATCGATTTCAGTCTCATTGATTTGGTTTTTGATTTCAGCATCCAGTGTGATTAATCGATTTATCGGTGCAGTGTTTGTGTTGATGATGTATTATCATAATATGATTCGTTTTAAATTCGTATTTGTGAGTGTTAGATTCGATAATTGTGGATATGAAATAGCCGCAATTGTGGAGAGAGAGACAAATGCAAAATTTATATTTGTGAGTGTTTGATTCGTTTTGCATTTGTCACAAAATTTATATTTGTGAGTGTTTGATTCAAAATTACTTCATTTTGAAAGTAATATTGAATTCCTGATTTGTCTTTTAGTCTTAATCATAATAATTCAATGGCCCTGTTTGGTTGAGTAGTTTTCAAAATCTGTTTAGTTTGGTGAAAACAAAAATTATCTTATAATAGCATGTATTATCTTATTTGCCATAATTTTCTCAGCTGAAGTTTAAATGACTATACTGAGTCATTGATCCTATTTGTGTGACGGTTGTCTATCTTTCCACAGGAAGGATGACAAACTGAAAATTGTGGTAACTTGTTGTGTTGTTGTCAAGACTACACCAATGACATCAGGTAGACTCCAAGAAAGAGGGTCGGGTTTGTCTATCAATTGGGGGGGTAGTTTTTTTTTTTGTCAAATAAACACTGTTGAGTAGATTAGGAATTTAAATTGGTTTGCTTCAAAACTTGTTTCCTAGTCTGGCAGTGGGAATTTATAAATGTGTTAATCAAGAAGACGAATGTTGCCCCCATTAACTCTACCAATTCCTCTTTGCATATATTTATACAAAGGCTAAAGTTAGTGTTGATGTCTCACTTTTTAGATTTTTTAAAAAATATCCCAATAGTAATTACACGAGTAGTTATGCCATTAAATTTTTTTTTCAAACCTCTTAACTGTTAGTCTTTTTAATTCATAAAATGTATCAATTTTCAAATTTTGATAATTCAATCATACGTTTCAAAATCTTATTTCTCTAGGGAAAAAAAATTGATCATGTGCAAACTAATGTGTGTGCCATCACATAATATTTTATCTACTGTTTTATTGAGAGATTAATTTAATAGTCAATTGTTCATTTTCAACTGTTGCGCCTCTGAAGAAGCTAAGACATCCTGTTGTTGCTTATTTCTAATCCTGGGTCAATTGGGAGTAGATCACTGAATATTTGAATATTGAGGTTTATATGTTGTTATATTTTTATTTGCATATGGTGGTTGCCCTGTCAGAATCTTTCATCTTTATTCCATTTTTCTACACATATTTCACAATTCCAATCTTGTCCTCTACTTCCAGGCATGATCTGTTGTTATCTTCTGATAAAGAATTCCTGCTATTGCTTGTTTTTGACTTTTTTTTTTATATTTTTTTTATGAACTTTTGTATCATGAAACTCATTTGCTGTTGAGTTTGAGGATCAACATTTTGTGGGCTAAATGTGCACTTTCTTATTCATGGGGTAGCTTATTTCGTTGCCTCATAACTTTGAACATCATTAAACCTTTAGCAATAATCATTAGTTAATTTGGATCTATTTTATTACCTAGATAATTGGAGTCTGAAATTTTCAATTTTAATTATTTTTAAGCTTCAGGCAATCAAGGATGGTAGAGAGAACTCATATGTATTGTATATTGTATAAGCTCAAAGGCCTATTTATGAAGTTCTTAAAATTTTTTGTAGTATCAATATCTGAATTATTGTTTTAGGTTCGTTTGGTAAAATATCTGCTAAATTGAACAAACTAGGGAAGAAGCAAGATACGTGTTTTGCAAGTAGATTAAAATAGATTTTGATTAAAAATGAGGATGTGAGAGAACAGTGAAAACTGTATATGAAAGAAAGTTCTACAATATCCTATTTTGTGGAGAATGGAGCCGCAGTGGTATTGTAGAGGCATTAGGCACATCATCCTAATATCCTCATTCATCTATCAGACCTCACTGAGGATTTTTTACTGGTTCTAATCTGTAATTTCAGGCTAGTACCTAACCATTTCTTATACTATGCCTTTTGGTGACTGCTCTAGCAACTACCCATTAGATGAACAACTGCTGCCTAATAGTTCTAGATTTTACCAAAGCTTTATCCATTTCATGTTTTTTTTTTTTATTATTTTTAAAATCCATTTCATGTTGCCTAGCACAAGTTCAGGCTACAATCTTGTTTTTTGTTTTTCTTTTCTTGAATATGTATATAGAGAACAATAGGGGTTAGACGTAGTCTTAGGCTCTATTTTTAGATCATGAATTTAGATTGAGAGAAAGTCAGAAAGCCCTTGCAAGAAAGATACATTAAACTTGAAAGTCAGTTTTGTGAAAGATTGCCTCACAAACTATCACTGAAACTCATTAAGAAAATCTCAAAAATTCTTGCTACCAAAGGTTCCAAATTTTCAAAAGCCTAAGAAGATGAAGACTCATTTTGATGTTTAGGCTGTGGTCTTAAAAATCTTGGCCCGATATTGGTGAGCCGTGGTTTTGTAGGTGGGTTGGAGTTTTAACAGATCCGATCCGAATCCGATCCATTTATAGGCCTAGTCTATACTGGTGGTTGTCATGGATGTGAGTGTACATTTAAGTATATAGGTGTTTTATTTTGCAGGAGATGATGTGCAACTAATGACAAGGAAGCAAATGCAATAGTCTTTATAATATAAATTAGAGTGCTTTTGAACTGCAATATAGGTTGATTGGCTATAGTAGAAACAATTACCAACTTCAATGAATATTTATGCACATCATCATTAAAAGTGATTTTCTCTTCAAAATTAGATTACTGTTTTTTAAATAAATTTATACCCATAAACATCTCGGGTTTTAAGAAACTGTGCATTTCTGCATTGTCCTCTGATAATTGAATGAACATGTTTATGAAAGTGTATAGGACCCTACAGATCTGCATTTCTTATTGATAGCATTTTTGTGGTAAAAATTGTAGTCTCTGTTTTGACCGTGGATTGAATGAACATGTCTATGTTGTTGGTCGATTCTAGGTAACTCCACTAACAAGACTGGGCATGCAAGTCTAGTAAGCATCAGGTAGCACAGTAGGTGACTGCTTGTGCGCATTCTACCACATTAACAACACACCTATAATGGTGGATTGATACGTATACTGAAATTTTCAAGAACCCTCTACCCTTATAGCAATGTGAGTTCCAATGCTAACGCTTGTTAACTCTGTACAGTGAGTTTAATTTTTGGACCATAGATTGTTATATTATAATTTGATTGGTATATGATTTGCCTATGGTTTGTGTTTATTGCTTTTCAGTTATCAGCAGTTTGATCTTGTGATATTTAAGGAGTGATGGGTTTTTTTGTTCTTTTGGTAAGAAGAGTGGTTAAATGTTTAATTGTTAGTAATTGCTTTTTTGTGCCTAACACGGTTGGATTTTAGTTTAATCTTTGTTAACTTTTGAATATTGATAGTGAATTTTGGACGGCTTTGTGTACTAAGATTTATGTGTGATTGTTGCAGATACTACAATTGGCACATTAAATTGCAATCTATTAAATTAATCTGTCATTGGATAATTTTTAATTGGTAATCTATTTGAGAGTTTGGCCTATTCTATGCAGGTTCTGCAAGCTTGTGTCGATTTGAAACTTGCGAGCTCTCTGCTAGATTTTGAATGCCATTTCAATGAAGTCCTTGAGAAGAAGATGTGATGAGTTTAGTTGTTTTGTTATGTAGATAGATATAACTCTAATTACAATCTGTTCATTGAATAGTTGAATGTTACAAACAATGTTTATGACACTAGCCTTATAAATTGGAAATGATACTTTTGAAATCTCTGTCAGCTTAGGGTATACAATCAAGATATTACATACTAATGAATTAGAGCATGGTTTTTTTTTTTTTGTTATTGAAATATCTTTTGATTAAGCCTCTTTGAATGTGATGAGCATTTTTTTTTTTCGTGTAGTTGAATTTTAATTTGGAGATGAACAGATAGTCTGGTGATATGTTTGATATTTTCTGTTTGGTTGTTGAGAAATCAAGAAAGGAATATAAGTTGATGTTCATACTAGTATTTTTAGAGTAATTGCTACAATAAATAAATAAATAAATAAATAAATAAAAATATCAAACTTTTAGAGACCAATTTTAGTTGTCTCAAAAAATTATAACCTTTACACACCACTTTCATTTGTTCCAAAAACTAAAACTTTTGGAGACCGCTTTCATTTGTCCCAAAAACTAAACTTTTAGAGACCAAATTAATTTTTGTCTGGATTATAATTTGACTTTTAGAGACAAATTTTGGTGGTCTCAAAATCAAAACTTTTTGCAATCACATATTTTTGTCTCTAAAAGTCTATTTATAGTGACAAATGCAAAATTTTGTCTCTAAAAGTCATTTTTTGACTTTTTTGGACGGGTCATTTGGGACAAACTTCGCAACGGAGAAAATTGGTTGGCAAAAATTTTTCTCAACAAATATTACACTTTTAGGGACGGAATAAATTTGTCCCTAAAAAGCTGATTTCTAGTAGTGTATATATATATATATATATAATTATAAGATTGTAAAATAAACACTCTTAATTAAATTAAAATATCAATTTTATAAAAGAAATTTAATAACGACTAACGAAGAAAGAATCATATAACACCATCTAAATCCAAATAATAATAATAATAATAATGAAAACATCCAAACGATAGATATATCTCAATATGTGAAGTGATTAATCATCTTTAATATGATATCAAAACAAAAAAGAACTTACTATTAAAACATTAAAAAAGTAACTCAATTAATCATCTAAACTTTAGAGGTTCCTCGAGAACTTACTGTGCAGGTTTTTTCTCCTGTGAGTTGTGATTATATAAAATAATGTAATAAATGAAGTATAATTTCATATGTAGAATTACTATAAAATTTAAATGACAAATCCATAATATAGAATAATATATAATTTATATTGGATATAGAATAATACACGGGAAAATAAGAGAGAGAAAGAGAGAGAGAGAGAGAGAGAGAGAGAGAGAGAGGTAATTTAGCATAAAAAAAAAATCCTAATACCCTTCAAAAGATTAAGAAAAAAAACGTGAAATGCAAAATTAGTATTGGGTTTGTCGATTATCTTAATTTATCATGAAAAATATATGGAAAAGAAATATTTGTTAAATAGAATACATATAAAATATGTAAAATTAGTATAATTTAAATTAGGTTTAAATTTATGTAGAATTCTATATATAATTAAGAAAACACATGCTGACGTGACTCTTTTAAAAAAAAATAAGTCTTTAAAATGTGTCACCTAAGCATAAAAAACAACAATGTTACAAACCCTCAAAAAATACAACCCCACAACTCCACTCACCTGTGATTGGTCTAGGAAGAAAAGAAAAAAATAAAAAATAAAAACATATGATTGGTGCACATCATTTTGGGGGTCACAGACACCTAAAAAACATGGATAAGGGGTCACTGCTGTGCGTGAAGCACAACAGTGACTGTGGTGCCTCCATTTGAGGTGTATTATGGCCTTATTTTTATAATCCAAATCGCTCATTTTGTAGGGTTTGTTGAGTACTTCATGCCTACCAAAAATCATATTAATCGGATATCAAAAACTATATGATCGAATTGCATATTATTTATGTTATTTCTCAAAATAAAACTTATTATTTATTTTTTTGGTTGTCGATCATATAGTTGTTGATATCCGATTAATATGATTTTTGGTAGGCATGAAGTACTCAACAAACCCTACAAAATGGATGGTTTGGATCATAAAAATAAGACCATAATACACCTCAAATGGAGGCACCACAGTCACTGCTGTGCTTCACGCACAGCAGTGACCCCTCATCCAAAAAACACACCCCCACAACCCCACTCACTTATGATTGGTCCAGAAAGAAAATAAAACAAAACAAAAACAAAAATACATTATTAGTTCACATCATTTTAGGAGCAAGGATCCTCGGCCGCCATTTTCGGCAGCCGTTCCATCAGCCCCCCAAAATGACGTCGTTTTGGGGGTTTTTTTATTTTTTTTTTCTTTTCTTCTTCCTCGTCGAGCTCGACAGAACCAGAGGGGAGGGGAGGGAAGGGGAGGGAAGGGGAAGGAGAGAGAGGGAGAGGGGAGGGGAAGAAGAGCCACCGGTGGGCCGGACTGGAGGGGGCCATAACCAGTAGGGGAGGAGGAGGAGGAGGAGGAGGCGGAGGCGGAGGCGGAGGAGACGGCGGTGCTGCGACGGCCGGCGGCGAGGCGACGAGCTGCGACGGCGTGCTGTGACGGCCGGCGGCGAGGAGACGAGCTGCGACGGCGACGATCGGACCTCCCCCTCCCTCCTCCCTCTTCTCCCCCTCCCCTCCCCTCTGGTTTTGGATCATCGAAGAGAGAGAGAGAGAGAGAGAGAGAAAACAAGAAGGAAGAAAAAAAAAAAAAAAAAAAAAACCCCAAAACGACGTCGTTTTGGGGGCTGCCGGGTAGGGCGGCCGATGATCCAAATTCTCATTTTAGAGGTCATAGGAGTCTCCAACTTTGGAGATCCAAGTATTTTTACATTAAAAAAAACACTACCTCCAATAATATATATGATTAGTGCACAACTAATAAACCGTAAATTCATGTATCTGGAATCACTTTTTTAAACCAAACAATGAAAATTTTCAAAAAGAATGAACAAAATCAATTTAATGTCTTCCACACACACCGGAAACTCCATCATCCCAGTAAAAACCTATACCACCATTTTCTGTAAATACACTCAGAGCATAAGCACCATCATATCTCTACAATTAGTTTTCTATCTAAGATTTTCTCACCTCTAATAGCATCTACAATGGTTTGTCATTCTAGTTACCATTGTTATAATATAGCAGCTGTGTTGAAAAATAATACTCCAATAGTTGAATATAACAATTGTCAAATTTGAGAAATGTCAAAGATTGTGTCAAATTTGTGCCAACTCAGCCAAAACCAATTATTTCCCTCCCTCCCTCCCTCCCTCCCTCCCAACAATTGTTTCACCATTTTTATCTTTCAAGATTCACCGAAAAAAAAAATTTCAATATTTTTTTTTTAATTTACCTGAAATAAGCAAAGTTTTTTAAAGTTTTTTTTTTTTACACAATCAACCAACAACAATCAATAAATCTCAATAAAATCTCAAACAAATTCAACAAATGTCAGATTCAACAAAAAAATTTCAACAATTTCATTGGAGCTCAACAAGCAATTTCATAAGTTCAAATCCTAAAATCTCATAATATGAACAAAACTTAAAATAATAAATATTTGGTTTTGGTAGTTCAAAGTAAATCTGGTGGTGATCGTCTCTTCGATTTGTCCAACGTTGCAAATCCATTCTAGGAGTGGGAGAGAGAGAGAGAGAGAGAGAGAGAGAGAGGGAGGGAGGTAGGGGGTAGATAGTCGCCGGTCGTCTCTTCGATCTTGTACCGTCGTCGATCGAAGAGAGAGAGATGAGAGACAGAGTGAGAGTGAGGAAGAGGGAGATTGGTATCGTCGCTGATCGAAGAGAGAGAGAGAGAGAGAGAAGAGAGATAGAGTAAGAGTGAGGGAGAGGAAGACTGAAACAGTAGCCGATCGAAGCAAGAGAGAAGACAGGGATATGGAGAGGGAGATAGAGACTGAGAGGGAGAGACAAAAGGGTTGGATGATTTTGGATCTTCATCTCAACCGTTGGAAATGGTATTGTGTAGACAGTGGTGATCTGTCTTGGAAAGGCAAAAGAGCTGTTGTGCTTTTTTTGCCTGAAAAAACAACCAATATATATATATATATATATATATATATATAGTTCGGTATAAACAATGTAATTTCGAGTATTTAAATTTATCTTTTTGCCTCCAATGTAATTTTGAGTATTTAAATTTATTTGTTCAATTTTTCAATTTCTTTTTTATTTTTTATATTTGTCTAGTCAGGTATTATATAAATATATTATTTTTTTATACAAACAGATAAAAAAAAGGTCACAAAAGACAAAAAAATAAACAAAAATCACTAAAAAAATTATATCCAAACAATACCTACAAACTTAGAGGGAAAGTTGGTTGAGATTTGTCAAAATAATATATGTACCACTAGAGCACCATTGAAAATGATAGCAATAACTGGTATTATAACAACAACCATTGAAAATGATCTAAGGCCTCGTTTGACAACTCAATATTTTAATTTGAAAGTAAAAAATTCACCCCCCCAAAAAAAAACAACCTATATAAAAAATCAAAAATTTTTCATTTTCTCTCTACTTTTTGTACATTTTTTCGTAAAAAAATAATTATTCCAAACATACTAAATTTTTTTTACCTTATATTTTAGTTAAAAAAATAAAAAAAAATACTAAAATAATATGTTCCCAAATGAGATATAATTCTCTCTCCCTATCAGTATTCATTTATTTCTATATACAATACATATAAATGAAAAGTCAGATTGAAATAATCAACAATTAAAAAGCTCATACCATGCGAAACTTTATAGTCTCAAACTAAAATAACAAAAAAAAAATTAAAAAATTAAAAAACTAACCTACATCTCATACGAAGCCATAGTTTTAGAGACAGGGAAAGATGAGAACGTTTAGATTTACAGGAAAGGGAGAAAAAAAAATAGTGAAAGAGTAGAGAGAAAGATGATGCGACTCTCTCTCGACATGTCTGGGTTCAGAGAGAGTAGATTTGCATAGTATTAAAGTTGAGCAGTAATACTACAAATTTAAATTTAATTATTTAGAAATTAATCAGAATTATTATTTTATAATTTAAATCTATTTTACAAATGAATCTCATACTACACAAATTCAATCCTAACCATTCAATCTCTTTTGAGATAAATTCAGGATAACTAAGATAAAATTCATAGCATTTTTCTAAAGTTGAGAGTAGAATGACATAATCTGTGGTTAAGTTAAATAATTGTGGCTGAGGATTTTGTGGCCGTGCCTTAGGATGCGGTGAGTGCAAAGTCTGGAGTTTGAACTGATGGATTAGCGGCGACTCTTTTTAAGTTATAACCTAACTTTACTAACATTCTATCTTTGACTATAAAAAAAAAAAGTTAAATAATTGTTCGACATTTGCAATTATGGTGACATGTCAAGAAGCTATTGGTTGTCGGTAAATTTTAGTTTTACAGAACAGCTGTGCAGAACACAAGCTCTATTAATAAAATCTCAAAATAATACGTAACAGAAAATGATAACACAAGGCAGGCAGGGACGGCTTCAACCAATACAATTCTGTCACGTGTGAAATTGGTGGGATTGAACAACAACATCAATCTCGCGGTTATATTCAAATCAAAGAGAAAACAGAGCACAGAGAGAGAGAGAGAGCGCTGTGGTTTTATGGGGATCTTGGTTGGGCATTCATTCAGTACTAAACGATTTTGACTCCAAACAAACAAAATATAATTTAAACAGAGCAGCAACCAGAAACCACTAAGTGAGTGAGCTACTCAGATCAGAATCAAAAGTGTCTTCCATTCATTTTTTTCAGACTCCAATCCAATCGGCCTCGAAATTCACACGTGCAGCCTTCTGAAATATAGTTGTCGCTGTTCTCAAATCAAACAAACAATTTACTGATTTGTGTCAAAATGTGTCTTTGTATATATCTATATATATTTATTTTTTTTTGATAACCGGGTGTTTGGGCCAGCTTACGCGCACCTCGACTAATCTCAGGACCCTGAAGTTAACGATCGGGCAAACCTCCAGTGGCCCCAAGGTTTGGGATGTTTGACCTTCATGGGTTTTGAACTTGTAACCTCTTGGGTGGCAAGCCCTTTGGTTGCTTTCTCCATCCACTAAGCCAAACCCCTTGGGGTTCTTTGTATATATCTATATAACATGGAGTTATGAATGTGAAATGGAGTTTGATGAACAGTTATGGTATAATACCCAAATTTGTAGAAATAATTGTATTTTCTAGTCTATAAAGCGCACACACGGACACATGACACCACATGGACACAACCACACAATGTGTGTGTTAAATGATGGACAGGTGTGTCCGGGTCTTTTTTTTTTTTTTTTTTTTGAAAAAATAGGATATGTTTTGATGACTGTCAGACACTTTTGGGAAGTGTCCGAAAAGTGTTGGTGTTTGACACGCTTCCTTCTTTGAAGTGTCTATCCTTAGGTTTTAGTACACAATGATCTTGCTCTGTGAATTGAAGGATCGGAGAATTTGAAAATTTCAACAATCAGGCAATTTTAGGGAAATGGTTATTCTTTCTTTTTCGGCGAAGTTATCATATTTAAAGTACAGATTTTTTTTATATTATTTATTATTTTCTTGTTTTTTGAGTTTTGTTTACCTATAAGAACCCTCCATTTTCTGTGAGACCAAAAATCACATGGGTAGAGTTAGCTATTGTATTGGTATCTATTTGTATTCTTCAGAAATTTTGCATTGGTGTCAAAGTGTCAAACTCTGTTGCTCTAATTTCTAACCCTCCAATTAACAGTAGAATGTATTGTAAATGGTCACTTACAATTCTCATGTTTCTTCACAACATAAGGTGAATTTTTCTGTGTCTTATCTGTGTTTTCTTGCAATCTGCAACGAAGAATATGAAATCTCCATTCAAAGGGATTATTAACGACTTTGAAGGAAGAAAAGAGTGCTATATGCGAGACTGGCTCGATGCATTTCTTCAGGCAGCAGGTTTCTTTATTTGTTTTGATAGAGTAAGAGTAACATAATTGTGGAACATTGCAATTGGAATGCAAATTTTAAGTTCATCTACTTCAAGATTTTGGCTCCAACCACTTATATGTTCTTTGCCTCTGCTCTTCCAGTCATTGTGTTTGGAAAACAACTTCATAGAGCAGCAGGTCGAACATTATGCTTAATTCTTTTCAATTTAGTAAAGGTCACTCTGTGCAAGTGTGTGTGTGGGGGGGGGGGGGGGGGGGGGGGTGCCTTTATCTGATTTATCCATTGACATGCATTTTTCTGAATTTTATTTATTTATTTTTCTATAGATGGAAGCTTGAGCACAGTAGAAACTCTGGCTTCGACTGCCATATGCGGAATAATACATTCAATATTTGGTGGTCAACCTTTGTTGATATTGGGAGTTGCCGAGCCCACGGTTATAATGTACACTTACTTGCATAATTTTACCAAAGGAAAGGCAGATCTTGGACAAGAGTTGTTCTTGGCTTGGGATGGATGGTAAAGATGAATCCATCTCCCCATATTTCCTTGTCTAAAATCTTTATGTACTAGTTTCATTTTCTTGACACAACCTTGCAGGGTTTGTGTCTGGACAGCTCTCTTGCTCTTTCTCCTTGCTGTGTTTAATGCTTGCACTATTATCAATAGATTTACAAGAATAGCAGGCGAACTTTGTGGCACGTTGATTGCTGTTCTTTTCATGCAAGAGGCTATCAAGGTATTTATTTGATTAACAAATAGAAACTGCTTTATTAGGCCTAGAAATAAATTTTTCTTAATGGTTATAATCAATTTTAGCTCCAATGATTTGTAGGGAAACCCTACCTTCTTTGATTCATTCAAAGCGTGCAATTTATATTCCATCGATATGCTCTTCAATTTGCACTTGAATTCCTATTGTATCTGTTTTCTCAGTTAATGCATTAGCTTTTTTCATTGCTTTGCGAAATTGCCTGATTGGTTATTCTTTGAAGATGGTTTGTAAGAATAACCATTTCATTGCTTTGCGAATTTATAGCTGGTTATTCTTTATTCTTTAAAAAATGGTTTGTAGGGAAACCCTACCTTCTTTGAAGATTATTCTTGCAAGATTATTCTTTTAGGGCAATTTTAAGGATCAGAGAAATGGTTATTCTTTAGTCCACTTCCTTGGGTGTCTGCATCTTTGCGCCACTGGACGGTAATCAAGGTCAGAATATGCAACTATTTTTTTTTTCTTTGTTTGTTTCACCAGAGCTGTTGAGTTCTCTATCATGCTACTTTCTTTGTCACTCCCTCTTATGGGGAAAGCACCTACCATTTGCTTGTGAAGGAGTATTATGATCTAAAATGTCGAAGGATCAAAATTTCATATCAGTATGTTGTTTCCAATTGCATGGAAATGGAAATGTTTCGAAAACATAAGAGAAATGATTAAAGAACATGGAAACGTTTGAAAATATTTAATAACAAAAACTACACCTTATATAAATGTTAATACATTATCAATCTATATAATAAAACAAGATGAAACACCCTAAAAACATGGAAACTCGGACTATCCATAACACATACATTTTCCATTCAATAAGTGGAAGTAAAACTAAGATTTCATACATTGAAAATCATGATGTTTTATAGCATTACAAAATCAAACCACATGCATGATACATTCGCTGCTTCTAAAACTTGAATTTATAGCATGTGATCGATAAAAATTAATATCTAATCTATTACATATCCATGCCTTATCAGCTACAAGTTCCCAAGATGATACTTGGTTACAACAAAAGTGGGTTTTAAGCCCAATACGTAGAAAGTCCTAGGCTTACACAAAACAAAACTCAAAATGAGCGTTTAGCTCCAACGTTCTCCCAAGTTATCCCCTTGCCAGAGGCATACCATCAGTACCTGAAATGTTTTTCTATGTAGGGTGAGCTAAAGCCCAGTAGAGACGAGTTTAATGATATGCATGATGTTTAACAAAGTCATATGGTGATGCATATGAAAATGCCATTACAAATCATGTTTTTTCCCCCTTTTTGAAACAATGCTAGAGTTCAAACCACAATTTATATATTTCCTTTATGGCAGAAAACAGGGTAATAAATACACACGCTCGTAATCTCTAGATATGTGCCCGCAAGTAGGCTATAAAAGCACTACCAAAGCCACTTTATTGACAACTAACCGAATGGAAGGCATCCTAACTGCACAGATTTTTGAACTTTCACCAAGGATACAAATGCCAACTTAATTAACCACAACCAAACCTCCTGACCAGATTTACCATAGTATTCACCCATTTTTCTCAAAACAACACTTTTCAAATGCATAGGCATGACACAATTGAATAAATGAAATGCATGAGTGAATTTAGCTTCAGTTAACCTAGCTCTCATGCAATTTCTACAATAAGCAATGCTATCCTTCGCCGATAGCCAAAATAATTATCTCTATATAATATAGTCCAAAATGGATGATATATAAATAAAGATCATCGCTAAAGATTTCAAACAATATCAACACAAAGTATCTTGCCTCAAATCTCCCAAAATCTCATTTATTTCCATAAAATGCAAATTCATGAGTTCACCATAAATTCAACAGCACCATTTACTTCCTCAACCTTGTGTAACTCCTAGGGTTTTGATAAATAAAATTGAGGTTTCTCATTTTTAAACCCATTTCTTCAAGTTTCCAATACCCACCATTATCATCAACAACCAAATAAAGATTTAAGAACAATTGTGAGAAAACCCTTACTTTTATGCAGTAAAATACATATAAATCGAACTCTAATCTCACAAAGTGTTAGATTTACAAGAAAACACATAACAAAACTAAATAACATGCAAATCAATAAAGAAAGCCCTACCTCAAAGCAAGAGGAGAAAATGAACAACGCCCGAAAATCAACGGCAACGAAAACTGGAAATTTTCATATTAAAACGATGCCCTCCACCTACCCTACCTTTTTAACTCAAGCACTAGGGGTAGGAAATGGGTAGAACTAGATGAGAACCGAGGTTTTACAGCTTAGTGACTAAAAAATGGTGGAAAGAGATGTAAGTGTAAGATAAATTGATAGAAAGAGAATAAATTGTAGCGAGAAATTGTGTATCTCTTTTATTATATTTAGTATCTGTGTTGTTAACTCCTTTATATAGAGGAGAGGTTACATAATTTGGAGGAGCCATTGAGGAACGGCTTACCGAAAGTGGCCGAAAGACTTACAGAAAGGAAACACTAATGATGAAAGCAAGCAATCGCTAACCTATTATAATACTAACATATTATAATAACCTATTATATAATATTATACACTAACATATGAATAACATATTATAATAGGATAGGTTATTATATAATATTAACAGCCCCCCTCAAACTCAAGGAGGATAGACACTAACCAACTTAAGTTTGGAAAGAGTAACAAAATAAGAAAATGAACTGACAAATAAAAGTAAAATAGGATAAAAGACAATGTATGGTCGTGTCAGAACGTTGGTGAAAACATTGTATGGTCGTGTCGGACCGTTGTAGCAGATAATGTCTGGACAGTTTACGAGGTCATGCTGGACCGTTGTAGAAGCTGACCGGAATCAATGTCGGGACAGTTTATGGGGTCATGCCGGACCGATGTAAAAGCTGACCGGAATCAATGTCGGGACAGTTTACGGGGTCATGCCGGACCGGTGTAGAAACTGACCGGAATCAATGTCGGGACAGTTTATGGGGTCATGCCGGACCGATGTAGAAACTGACCGGAATCAATGTCGGGACAGTTCATGGGGTCATGCCGGACCGATGTAGAAGATTGTGGTGGTGCACCAAGGGGGCGACTTAAGGAGTGCGCCATAGGGTGGCTTGGGTGGTTCCCATGGTGTATAACCATGCTCACCAGCTTGAGTGGTTCGCATGGTGTGTAACCACATGCTCACCATGATATATGTATAACCCCCTTCAAACTCAAATAGGTGTGAAGATAGAAACCTATTTGAGGTTGAAATAAAGGGATTGATAAAGTGGAGCAAAACAGCTCAACACAAAGTGAAGATGTTAAAAAAATAAAAAAATATGAGAGAAAGGTTTTTTTGTTTTTTTTGTTTTTGTTTTTGTTTTTGTTTGTTTGTTTGTTTTTGTTTTTTTTTTTTGTTTTTTTTGTTTTGTTTAGTTTTTGTTTTGGTTGGTTTGTTTGTTTGTTTTGTTTTTTTTTTTTTTTTTTTTTTTTTTTTTGTGATTACAAAAAAAGGAAGATAAAAGAAAATAAATAAAGGTAAAGTGGGGGTAATGTGCATCAGTAAGAGTTTTTGAAAAAAAAAAAAGGATGGAGAAAATTGAGACAGCTCATGGTATTAAAGTATAGAATAAAGTAAGTAATGAAAAAAAAAAAGTGGTGTTGGTTGTTGGAATAAAAATATATATATATATATATATATATGAAAAAGGAAAA
The DNA here is from genome assembly GCF_055761805.1 of Camellia sinensis. Classification (NCBI taxonomy): domain Eukaryota; kingdom Viridiplantae; phylum Streptophyta; class Magnoliopsida; order Ericales; family Theaceae; genus Camellia; species Camellia sinensis. The sequence goes on along the minus strand of NC_138973.1, from coordinate 100,807,396 downwards.
TGATAAATACGGGAATAAGAGGAAGGAAAAGAAAAATAGTTTGTCAAAAGCAAAGGGACATGCCCATGTGGGTAATAGATTATAATAAACAGATACATATACATATATACATATATATATATATTAAAATAAAAGAAAGTGGAGTGGGGTTTGTGGGTAATAAAAAAAAAAAGAAAAAAAAAGAAAAGAAAAGCTGGGTGTGGTTGTGTTGGATAGTTGGCCATTAGTTTGTTTAAAACCAGCACATGGTTTTGGTTTGGTGGTCTTTAAAACCATCTGCAACTGTTGCAGAGCAACCTAAGCTCATGAGTGCTTCTCTGGTAAAGGCTGCTAAGCAGTTCGATGCATTGGTTGCAGCACTTCCTTTGTCTGAGGGAGGTGAAGAGGCTCAACTAAAAAGAATTGCAGAGCTTCAGGCTGAAAATGATGCTGTAGGCCAGGAACTTCAGAGGCAACTGGAAGCTGCAGAGAAGGAATTGAAGCAAGTCCATGACTTGTTCGGCCAAGTAGCAGATAACTGCTTGAACTTGAAGAAACCAGATTGAATAGGATGATGGTTCCTCATCAATTGGCGATGGGGGTGCTAAAAGAGGTGTGCTGTAGCTTACACGGTAGATAAACAATGATAATGGCTGCTTATATCAAACAGAATTTCTCCCAACAGGTTTTGATTAGGGATGGTGATAAGGTTGGATTCGAAGAGCCGAACCCATGAGGGCGAAGAGGTTGCTTCGGTAGGGTATAGGTATCGCGGGTGGAAGCTCGATAATGATATGTATTTTGGGGCAGCGGAGTGAAGGTATGTGTAGAGGTCTGGCGGGCGGCCAAGGCGAGACTGCCGCCCGCCGGTGAAGCAGAATGACTAGGTTGTTAACCTAGCTCTGATACCATGTAAGATAAATTGATAGAAAGAGAATAAATTGTAGCGAGAAATTGTGTATCTCTTTTATTATATTTAGTATCTGTGTTGTTAACTCCTTTATATAGAGGAGAGGTTACATAATTTGGAGGAGCCATTGAGGAGCAGCTTACCGAAAGTGGCCGAAAGACTTACAGAAAGGAAACACTAATGATGAAAGCAAGCAATCGCTAACCTATTATAATACTAACATATTATAATAACCTATTATATAATATTATACACTAACATATGAATAACATATTATAATAGGATAGGTTATTATATAATATTAACAGTAAGGAAGAAGATACGAATAAAAAAAAATTAAAAAAGTAGATATTTCTAGCTTTTGGGTTCTATTTATAGACAGATGCATCGCGGACGCGAAGAACACACTGCGGGCACAGACTCCCATACTGCGGGCGTGATCCCTAAGTCGCAGCCTACCCTCACGGCCCTTTGTGAACCATGAAACTTCTCCCATACCAAAGACTTGAAGGTGTGTTTTGGTCGTGGGAGGGGATCACATAGATCGCAGCCTCCTTCGCAGGCCACTCAATTCCATCAGGCCAACAGACCTGAAGACCCAATCTGGTCGCGGCACCTCATGGGAGCGACCTCGCAACCTCAAGAAAATTGTCGCGGGCTTGACGGTGAAAGCAGAGAAAAATTTACAAAAGATGCTAAGTACAAACCAAGGCTCCTGTGACAAATAAACTCAAGGAAGAGACAATACAACCTAAAATAATTACCAACCCCATACCAAGAACATAAAAGGATCAGGTCTAAACCCGGATCGCTATATAGAATGGTTTTCAAAAATATCTAAGAGATGCAATTAATTAGAATAGTGTGGATTAAGCCTCCGTTTGGGAAGTGGGTTGGCTTTTTGGCTTTTTGGCTTTTTTGGTTATTTTAGCCTGGGCTAAAAAGCTTGGTTTGGGAAGGGCTTTTTGGCTTTTTTGACTTTTTTTTGTGAGAGAAGAGTGTAATGATTATGGGTTGGATGTGATGTTTTATTTTTTGTGGCTAAAATAGCCTATTTTGTCTTTTGTGGCTAAAATAGCCAAAAAAGCCCCAAACTCTTCTTGCCAAACGAACCCTTAATTAAAAATTGAAACGCTGAGATCGCTTGATTCGAAATAAACTTCCTACGCAAACAATTATTAACTTTTATTTTACACAATCCCATATCTGGAAAAAGGAAGGAAAAGTGAGTTGTTTCACTTATATAAAGTGAATCTTATGCTTCCATTTAATATTGTAATATTGTGCATATTTTAGTTCAAGACAATTTAAATTTTAAAATTTAATTAATTAATTTTTGTGTAAGTTGGTTGGTCTTTTGACGTAGCCGATTAGGTTAAATTGTTTTTAGTTTGATTAATTCATTGGTTTAATTGCAATTTTAGCGGTTTTAGTAAAATATATTGCTTAAATTTGTTTGATTTGAAATAAACTTCTTGCTTGAACAATTATTAGGCTTTAGTTTACACAATCCCACATCGGGAAAAGAATGATTGAGGAAGTTGTTTCACCTATATAAAATGAACTTTATACTCCAATTTAATGATATAGTGTTGTTCATATTTCAATTCAATATAATTTAAAGGGATATTTACCAATAAATCTCATCTAACAAAAAAGTACTCCAATTAGTCCTAAATTTTTTCTATTGATCTATTAAGTCCTATTAGTGGAGAATTTCTTTCTGTATGGTCCTATTTTTTTATTTTGGTAGTGTTTTGGTGGACAACTATATCATTTTATTAATGTGACAGGTATGATGTGATACTCCAATGTGGTACGTATTAATGTAACACTCCAACGATGTGACACTCTAAAAAAATTAAAAACTCATTAGTGTATTTTTTTTCAAATATGACAACGTGGTGGGTATGATGTGACACTCCAAGACTTTTACTCCAAAAAAACTAAAAACTTGTTTGTGTATTTTTTCCAAATGTGACAACGTAGCGAGTATGATATGACACTTAAAAGAAAAATTAAAAACTCCTTAGTGTACTTTTTCCAAATGTGACAACATAGCGGATATAATGTGACACTCTAAAAAAAAAACTCTTTAGTGTACTTTTCCCAAATGTGACAATGTGGCGGGTATGATGTGACACTTCAAAAATAAAAAATAAAAACTTTATAGTGTAATTTTTTTCAAATGTGATATGTGACACTCTAACGTGGCGGGTATGATGTGACACTGTAAAAAAATTAAAAACTATTTAGTGTACTTTTTCCAAATGTGACACTCTAACATGGCGGACAAATGAGTCATTACACATCTAAAATGACTAAATGGATCACAAGAAAAAAAAATATGGGACTATATAAATTACAAGTCCAAAATATAAGACTTATTGGTTAATCTCCCTAATTTAAATTTTAAAAGTTTTCAATTAATTAATTTTTGTGTGAGTTGATTAGCCTTCCACTACAAGAAAAAACACCTTTGGCGACTAAATTTTTAGTCGCCAAAGGTCCTATTTTAGTCGCCAAATGTCAAAATTTCACTTTTCCCGACTAAAAAGTTTAGTCGCCCGTGTTGTCGCCAATAAACGGTCGCGAATGCCTTTGGCGACTAAAACACTGTTAGTCGCCAATATATATGTCTTCAGCGACTAAAGATTTCGTCGCCAATAGTCAATTTCTTTATTGGAAATTATACCTTTGCCGACTAAACTGTTAGTCGCCAATAGTTCATTTTTTATTTTATTATTTATACCTTTGGCGACCATTCACTTTAGTCGCTGAAAGTATTTTCAGAAAAAAAATTTTTTTGCCTCCGCTGCTCCCAACAGGTTTCGAACTTGCGACGTCCCTTTGCACACGCCAAACCCTTTGCACAACACTCCCTCCACTATGTCAGTTCATCATCACATGATCATATATGCAATATATATTATTTATATACTATATTAACCGCAATTAATACAAAATAATATTTATAAATATAATTTTTTTAATTCAATATAATTTTTGTCAAAAATAAATTATTTGCTAAAAAAAAAATTAGGCGACTTTTGGCGACTAAAACCATTTTTTAGTCGCTAATTGTATTATTTTGGGCTACTAATTATTTATTTGTCGCTAAAAAAACAAGTTCTCAATTAAAAATCAGCACTTTTGGCGACTAAACAGAAATTTCGTCGCCAAAACCCCTACTTTGGGCGACTAAAATGGATTTTCGTCGGCAAAACCCCCACTTTCAGCGACTAAATTGTTTTTAGTAGGCAAAACTGCTATAATCAGCGACTAAACCTGTTTTTAGTCGCCAAAACCATACCTTTTCGCTACTAAATTATTTTAGGCGCTAAAAACCGTGACTTTTGGCTACTAAACAAACTTTAGTCGCTGAAAACCCTATATTAGGCGACAAAACTTCCTTTTAGTCGCTAAAAACATGCTGTTCGGCGACTAAACCCTTTTAGTCGCTAAAAACCTGCTTTTCGGCGACAATTTCCAATTTAGTCGCCATTTCATGCACTTTCAGCGACGAAATTTCATGTTTTGGTCGCCATTTCTGTTTTTTGTTGTAGTGTTCTAACCCTTCCTGGTAAGCTTAATCGGTTTAGATTTGATTGATTCACTAGTTTAATTGTGATTTTTAGTTGTTTTTGCAAAATACTAACGAATGACATGTGCCTAGAGACACTTCCAATGAAATAAAATTTTAAACTATGCATAAGAAAGTAAAGTGTTTGGATAACATCGAGCCATACCAATGCTAACAAAAAGAAAATAATAATAATAAAATAAAATCAATACAAAATTCAAACATGCACTTGAATTCGACAGATGGTGTGTCCCTAATTGAATTTAATAAATCAACTCAAGTTTCACTTTACATTATATTTGCGTATTCTATAGTTAACAGTGACAGTAATACTAATGATGGCTAGAAGTTAGAGGATGGTGAATTTACTACACACTACATGTGTTCGGATAACATCAATAGGAAGAATGAGAGTTTTACAATTCTTGATTACAAACAATGAAAAAGAATAATTGCATTTAATAGATGAAAATTGTTTCCAAATAAAGATAGATTCGTTACAAATAGAGCAAATAGATATGGATAGATATTAAATTTTCTTATTTTATAGATATCTATATAATAAAACAGGATAGTTTTTCAAAATGTTTAGAAGGAAATTAGGGCATTCGATTCAATTGTTTGGTTAGAATAGTGTGGATTGACCTAATTAAAGATTGCATGGCTGAGATTGCTTGATTTGAAATAAACTTTCTGCCCAAACAATTGTTAACTTTTATTTTACACGATCTCACATCGGAAAAAATGGAAAAAGTAAGTTGTTTTACTTATAAGTGACCTTATGCTCCTATTTAATATTGTAGTGTTGACATGTTTCAATTCAACCCAATTTAAATTTTAATTAATTAATTGTTGTATAAGTTGGTTGGTCTTTTGACCTAGTCAATTAGGCTGAACTATTTTTAGTTTGATTGATTCGCTGGTTTAACTGCGATTTTATCAAATTATATTAGTTAGATTTGTTTTATTTGAAATAAACTTCTTATCTAAACAATTATTAGCTTGGAAAAACTTCATTTTACTCTCCTGGGGTTTGAGTCATGTGCGGTTTATCCCCTTAATGTTTGGAAATGACGAAGTACACTGTTAAATGTTTTGTCCAACTTAACAACAATGTAAAATACATGGCAAACATGAGGGGGCTATACGCTCATTTTCAAATTTCAAGAGGGTAAATTGCACACAAAATAAAGCATAAAGTGTTAACAAATGACGAAATTATCCATAGTTCACACACTTAATTTACTTATATGCAGGAGCATTTTACTCTTTTTCATTAAATTATTCACGGGTCTAATGGTGCATTTCAGTCCACAAAAATCACGTGGGGGTTATATGGTCATTTCCAAATGTTAGGGGGTAAACTGCACATGACCTAAACTACAGGGGATAAAGTGAAATTTGCCCTATTAGCTTTTATATTAGAACTAGAAAATGAGTTGTTTCACTTATATAACGTGAACCTTATACTCATATTTAATATTGTAGTGTTGCTCATATTTTAGTTCAATTCAATTTAAATTTTAAAAGTTTTATTTAATTAATTTAGGTCAGAAGTTAAAAACTAAATTTAGGTTAAAAGACATAAATTTGATAAAACCCCTATATTTGATAAAAGTTACAAAATACATTTGGTAAACCAAATTTAGGTCAAAAGATCTAAATTTGGGTTGTGAGTGCCTTTAGCCACGGATCATTCGCTAGTAATTAAATAATTGTACGTATTGAGGTCTATGATGAATATTACTAAAGGGTTAAAGGCTTAAAAATGAGAGAGATTTGCTATTTGTTTATTTATTTATTTTTTTAAAGGGTAAGCAGTAGTAGGGATGAAAAAAGGAAAAAAAAAAAAAAAAAATACTTTGCACCTATGGTAACAAAGAAATAGAATAAATGACTCAATCATACTTGTTTTATCTTCTCCTCTCCCATTTCTTTTCTCGTGTTTAGTTTCTCATATTCTCTAATAAATTAAGAGTTTTCTTCACCTTTAAGAAATAGAATAAATGACCATTGCAAAACATTCATGTTTCTGTGCATTTCAGTGGAAACATTAGAATTCTGATATTCCACTACTGTTTCATTTATGTTTAACTCTTGTGATGGAAAAGAAACGAAATTTTGTTTCTTGCAAATGACAAATTTGAAATTAAATTTTCTTTGGTACCGTCACATGCTTTACGAAAATGAGATGTTATCCTCTCTTATGGTTGCTTCCATAAAACATATTTTGTGTCAAGGTTTGAAACTCCTTTATATGCCTAAATTACATTTTGAGAAAATTAGAAGGGTGATAAAACTTGTATGGATAAAAATACCAATTCAGAGCATTAGATACTAAATTATGCACTGAACACATTTGAACTGCAGGATATGGGGAAGGTCCATGCAATATACATCTTTACCACCTTCATTCCTGCTGTGATGATTACAGCACAGGTCTTTACTATTTTGACCACAGTGTTGCTTCGCAAATGGCACAACGAAAGGAATTCAATCTCAAGAAGCCATCTGCTTACCACTATGACATCTTATTGCTTGGAATAATGTATATTAGTTGATTTTGTGTCTTTTTGTCTTCCATTCAAGATTTTGTATCCTTGTAGACATTGACTGAGGCTATTCTTATCATTGAAACCACAACTCAGACATTGCTTTGTGGATTAATTGGACTCCCTCCTTCAAATGGCGTACTTCCACAGTCTCCCATGCACACAAAGAGCCTTGCTGTTCTCAAAAGGCAGGTTAGGTTGAGGAAAAAAAAGGAACTTTCTTATTTTTTCTGGAAATTTATTTGTGTAGAATCTTAAAGAATTCGACACAATTGCAGTTGATCAGAAAGAAGATGGTAAAGAGTGCCAAGGAATGCATAAAGCAACAAAGTAGCAATTCTGAAATTTATGGCAGAATGCAAGCAGTGTTCATAGAAATGGACACAACTACAAATGTACGCAAAATATGTAACTAAAAAATAGAAATTAAAAAATTGTTCAAAAATTTGCTTCAATTTCCCTCTTTGGAATTTTCTAACTGTAGTATTTGGGTTTCTGGTGTAGCATGCATTAGAAAAAGAACTGAAGAACTTGAAGGATGCAATCATGAAAAGTGAAGATGGAGGAAGCAAAAATGGTAAACTTGATATGGAAAAGCACATCGATGCTCACTTGCCTATTCGGGTTAATGAGCAAAGAGTGAGCAATCTTTTACAATCACTTCTTGTTGGAGTATCACTACTTGCCATGCCCGCAATCAAGATGATTCCTACATCAATTTTTTGGAGATATTTTGCCTACATGTCTCTTGATAGCCTCCCTGGAAACCAGTTCTGCAAAAGAATTTTACTGCTTTTTATTACACCTCAAAGGCGGTACAAAGTAAGTTATTATTCAAGTTCTTATAGGTTTAGTTATTCATTGAGTTTGGTAGTTTGAGAAACCAATCACTTCTTTGATGCTGAATTTATATTTGGCAGAGTCTTGGAAGGAGATCATGCTTCATTTGTCGAGTTGCTGCCTTTTAGCTATATTGTTATGTTCACGCTGTTCCAGATTGCATATCTTCTATTATGTTTTGGCATTACGTGGACACCAATAGCTGGGATTTTGTTTCCCATGCCATTTTTTCTGCTCATAATCATTAGGCAGCATCTTCTTCCCAAACTGTTTCACCCATAGTATCTTCAGGATCTGGATGCTGCTGAGTATGAGGAAATAGCTAGTAATCGAAATCGTAGTCAAAGCACGTCATTCAAGGTAAATTATCTCTAAATCAATTGTTATGCCAGAAATAATTCTTGTTGCATGTTTATTCATAAGTTGAGTGATTCTATCAATGATAACCAATTGGGTATATGTGAAAATCAGTTGTGAATGATATAATTACACTTGGTTTTCCTAAGCACGTAAAATTCAGTATTTATTTCCAACACATATAAAATGAGTATATATTGCATCTATTCTCTATTTTTTTCATTCTTTTTTTTATGCATCTTGCTCAAAGGCTCAATTCTTTTGCCAAATCAATGGAATTGTATTATTAGTCATGCAGTTCAAATCATTTGAGGAGTTATATGTTGACCTTCAAGTTATGAAACAATGTGAACGTCAGTTTAGTTTTACTGCTTAATTAACAATGCTTGATATGTGCAGAATGGGGACGAGGCTCTTACAGAGAATGAAAAACATGAATTTGAAAGCAGTGATGCAGAGATATTGGATGAGTTGACCACCAACAGAGGAGAGTTGAAGTTCATATCTATAAGCTTCAGTGAAGAATGTCTCTCGCAGGCAAGACTCTTAACTAAAGCCACAACTCTATGCTTAGAAGTAACACATATGTGATATATGTGCATGTACTCATGTGAGCATGCACCAACCCATAATATGGAACATGCAAGTGGCACTAGTACAAACCCCATTACAAAAATCCTGTCACTAAATATTTTAAACATCACTAAGGTGCGTAAGTAAATTGATTAACCCAGAGAAAACACAACATTTCTGTACAAAGTAAGGGTAAAAAAGAAGGTAAAAAGAATAACAGAAGAATAAATAAATAAAATAGCATTCCTATTTTAGTCCCCATGGGATGGGGGTCTACAACGGGTAGAAAAAAGAATAAAAGTAGGACACCCAATAGTATGCATCCAAGACAATTCAAAATGGTGCTAATCCGGACAGCCAAACTTCATCATTAACATACTGCAACAACAGTGGTTGATTCCAAAAAACTACTACCTCTTATAACAGAAGAACAGGAACAATTGGGAGTCTGGAGTATGAAGTCAATCAAATTCAAAGCAAGCGATTCAATATCAAGTAGTAGTAATGTATAAGGGTTCATTTCTTATTAAGAACCATGCACATTCTCTTTCAGGATTTGGTAAATCTAGGTGACACATACTTTTCCTGTTGTGAGTTCACCTTTTATTTTTAGCTATCTGAATGAGATTTTTTTTTTTTTTTTGGGTGTGTGATTACAGCAAAAATACAGATCCTATCTCCTACATTTTTTTTAGCATTAAAATTGTCTCTTGTATTATAATTTACATTGCATAAGTAAATGCAGTGACAATTAGATAAATATTATGTCAATGCAGGTTCATCCAGAGGATGATGTCCCGCAATCTGAGTGAGAGATTGGGCATATTGGAATGCCAAGATCAAGATTCCCGTGCTTACCTCATATTCAAAAAAGAAATTTTATTCAAATTCTTGGTCTTAATTACTTGTTAACTCTCCTGCATGCAGTTCCAAGTGATTGAATATAACTGTTATAGAAAGATTTGTCAATATCAAAATGTTAAGATTTTGGTCTATGTTATAGATTTTTTGGGGTGATGAGCCAAAAATACTGTAGCATTTTAATCATTTTGACCAATTATAAAACATCAAGCTAGCTTAAGATATCAAAAATGCTTGACTTTTGTCTTGAAACACTAGGGTCCAGCAAATTCCAACTTATTGTCAAAATACCATTTTAAGAATGGTTAATTTTGTTGGAAAAAACGGTTTTATGGTGACTTTAATGTGAAATTAAAGTATGTCTCAACCACCGGCTAAGGTGGTATCAAATAGGTTTAGATTCTTTGTAACAAAATTTTTACACCACAAAAAGAATGACAAAAAACCATTAAGAATTGAATGAGAAATTGTCTCACAAAGTAGGCCTCATGAATAAGGTATTGGGAATAGTGTGTAACGACTTATCACACCGTGATTGTAGAGGAAAGTATTGATAGGTATTTAAATTTTAAGTTTTGGATAAGGGCATCAGCCCTTTGGGGCATTCAAATTTTTTAAAGAAAGGGAGTTACGAGTGCTTCAAATGGGCTTGAGCCAAAACTATAATCCAAATTGATTATGCAAAAATTGCCACACGCACACACCGCTTGCTCATCGAGGCCAGATCCGTGATCCGTCAATCATGGGGCTTGGGCTTGGGTTTGAGGCTTGCTGGAATGGGTTTGGACTGGGCCGGATTGGTGACCCATCAACATAATCATTGTGCGTTGTTGATCTTAGGACTTGGGCTTAGGTTTGGGCTGGGCCGGATTCGTGGCTCATCGGTCTAATCATTTTTTTTTGGATTAGGTCTGTTTGGTGGTTGAAAATAATAGATACATGTATATAGAGGGTGTAACTTGCACATTTACGTCCCATCAGCTTTGGTGCATTTAGTTTTGCAAGAGGAATTGGCTGCATTTCTTGCCAACTTTCATGGCTGAGAGGCTCCTCTTCTCTCCCCCATTGTGTATTAGTTTCAACACATATGTTCTTTACTATCATATTATAGTCAGTCTGCTCCTATAATATTATTCTTCTTATGTGTGAGCGTGCTGCTGTTATTAGTTCATCGGAACTAAACAGAAGGTGCTTCTATGTTAGTGGATTCTAGCCATCGTATCAATTTAGTTAACTATGAATCTATTTGTTTTATTTAAATACTCAATTTGTACAACAATCTTAAAACAGATTATATGTTTCCTATGAAATTAAATGAATAGATTCATATATAATTTCAATTAGTTTTATTTTCCCACCGAGTTCTCTGCCTGGCATTTGTTGATAAAAATAATATTACATCATCGCCACTAATATGTTTATTTTTTGGAAAAAAAAAATACAAAACCAAATTAATAGAATTTTGGTCTGTAAAAAAAAATTTGGACTACTAACCTTTTTCTTGAACATAAATACCTAAGCATGGAAAGGAATTTTTGGACCAAAAGAATCCTAGTTTGGATTGGTTAATTTCTTTATGTTTGAAGCAATTTGTTGCTTGTGTTTTAGTAGTGGTTAATTCACCAATATGTTGAAGCACGTTTGTTTTCTTGTAATTTTTTGGAAGCATTTTATTTGCTTGCAATTGTTGTAGCAGTTTTTAATTGCTTGTAATTTAGGTAGCAATTTTTAATTGCTTGTAAATTTTGGAACTTGGTTTGTTTTAACCTAATTTATCCCCCGAATAACTTAATTCTAAATTTGTTTCCTATGGACTAGGAGTCAATATCCTCTTGAAAGTTTTGTTTAAGGTTAATTGGGTCTTAAGTGGGGACCAGTGTAACCCCTCCAGTCTTCTTGGAAACTTTCTTGACCATGTTCGATTTTAGGGTAAGTGGTAAGACTAGTTTTGAATTAAATTTCCAACTTTGGGATATTCTAATGTTAAGTTTAGTTTTTGAAAACACAGAATAGTGAAATTCTGTTGTATTTTTTAGAAATGGCAACTGTAACTGATGTTGTTGCTGCTGCTGCGAACGTTGGTGGAGATCAAAACATGAGGTCAGCTGACTTGCCGACCCCTACTGTGACCTCTATGGTCAACCCTATTGTTGTGACCTCTATTGTCAATCCTGTTGTTACTCCTGCTATTTTGGGAGGTTCGCTCAACCATCATGAGCGCTCGGAGAAGCTCACTGGAGTGAATTTCAAGAGGTGGCAACAAAAGATGTTGTTCTACTTGATAACTCCTAGCTTTACGAGGTTTTTGAGTGAGGGTCCATCAGCCATGGAAGAGAATGAGCAAGACAAGCAGAAACTCATGGCTCTAAATGCTTGGAAGTAGTCGAACTTCCTTTGCCAGAATTATGTTCTAAATGGCTTAGCAGATACATTGTTCAACGTGTTTTATGCTAAGAAATCGACAAAAGAGCTGTGGGATGCTTTAGACAAGAAGTACAAGACCGAGGATGCTGGGGCAAAGAAATTTGTCGTTGGTCGGTTTTTGGATTTCAAAATTGTGGATTCTAAAACCATCATTAGCCAAGTCCAAGAGTTCCAAGTTATTCTACATGAGATTCATGCAGAGGGAATGTTACTAAGTGAATCATTCCAGACAACTGCTTTGATTTAGAAGCCGCTTAACGGCTAGAAGATTTCAAGCATTATTTGAAGCACAAACAAAAGAAGATGATAGTCAAAAAGCTCGTTGTTAGGCTCCGCATTAAGGAAGACAACAAGAAGAAATGGGGGAGTACCACCACTGTGAAAGCAAACATGGTTGAGCATAGCCAGTCCTCTGGGTTAAGAAGTAGCCACCAACCAGTAAATGCTCAAAGTTACGGGCTAGAGGTGGTGTCTCCAAGAGGCTGGTCTACATACCGCAAGAACCTACTTTCAGGTTCAATGGAAAGTGCTTCAACTGTGGAAGCGATGGGCATTGGGTGCTTGATTACAGCAAGAAAAAAGAAGCCTTGCAAGAAAAACCCTCCACAGAACAAAAGCTAGGCCCACATGGCTGAAATGGAGGATCTGTCTCAAAATGTGGATGACATGCATCTATCTGCTATCGTCTCTGAGGTGAACATGGTGGGGTCCAACCTGAAGGAATGGTGGGTGGACACTGGGCCCACTCGCCACATCTGTGTTGAGAAGAAGATGTTTACAACTTTTGAACTAGTTTTAAACGGTGAGAAGCTGTTCATGGGAAATTTTGTGACCTCAACTGTTGAGAGGAAAGGCAAGGTGGTCCTGAAGATGACTTCAGAAAAAGAGCTAACTCTGAACAATGTCCTATATGTACCGAACATTCGTAAGAATCTTGTCTTAGGGTCTTTCTTACGCAAGCATGGCTTCCACATGGTGTTTGAGTTTGATAAGGTCGTGTTGACCAAGAGCGGAGTCTATGTGGGAAAGGACTATATGTCGGGTGGTATGTTTAAGCTCAACATAATAACTAATATCCCTTAGATGAATGAGAAAACTTCTTCTGCTGCTTATATGCTTGAGTCCTTGAATTGTGGCATGGTAGACTAGGTCATGTAAATTTTGACTCTTTGCGTAGATTAATCAAGTTAAATCATATGCCATCTTTGAAGATTAATCCAAATCACAAATGTGAAACTTGTGTAGAAGCAAAATTCACAAGGGTTCCTTTTATTCTATTGAAACAAATACTGAGCCTTTAGATTTAGTGCATAGTGATGTGTGTGACTTGAAAGTCATATAATCACATGGTGGCAACAAGTACTTCATCACTTTTGTTGATGATTGCACTAAATATTTTTATGTGTATTTCCTTAAAAGCAAAGATGAGGGGATTGATGATTTATTCTTTTTAAAAATGAAGTTAAGAATCAACTAAGCCAAAAGATCATGACTTTAAGAAGTGATCATGGTGGAGAATATGAATCGCCATTAATTGAAATTTGTGCTGAATCTAAAATTATCCACCAAACTACAACGCCTTATTCCTCTCAATCAAATGGTGTTACTAAGCGAAAAAAAAGGACGTTAAAGGAAATGATGAATGCAATGTTAATAAGTTCTGGGTTGCCACAGAAGAAAAAGTGGACAAGACTCTGTATGAATTATGGAAAGGCCATAAGCCTTATTATTTCCTACGAATGTGGGGGTGTCTTGCAAAAGTAGCGGTACCTACACCCAAGTGGGTTAGAAAAGGTTCGAAAATCGGGGATTGTATATTCATTGGTTATGCACAGAATAGTAGTGCATATAAGATTCTTGTGCACAAGTCTAATATTTCAGATATACAGGAGAATACCATTATGGAGTCAAAGAATGCATCTTTCTTTGAGAACGTATTTCCTTGCCAAACCCAAGGAGATGATCAAAGTTCTGAGAAGGAACTTAAAAAGAATCCTAGTGATAATGATCAAGATGAGAAAGTGGTTGAGCCAAAAAAGAGTAAGAGGGCAAGGACTTCCTTGGTCCAGACTTCTTGACTCATATGTTAGAGGGAGAACCTCAAACTTTTCATGCAGCTGTGACTTCACCTGAAAGTCCTTTGTGGAAAGAAGCAATTAAGAGTGAGATTGACTCCATTTTACAGAACTGTGATAACCCAACCCATATTATGCTTAATTATGCATGTGATTATGTGTTTGATATGAATTTTCATGTGTAATTATGTGATTTATATGATTTTGAAATTATATCTGTTACTTGTAGGAAAATCTATCGCAATTATAACTTTGAATTGAAAATTAAAGCCTTAGAGGCACTAGAAATCAAAACCAACTTTATATCTATGTTTAGTATGATTTTTAGAGCCTGATATGAAATTTTGTAAAATTACAATTCGTAATGAACTAATTGAGCTTAATTAGAGTAAACTAACTTAAGTTCAATTAGCTTAAGTTATATATATGTATATAGACATTAAGACTTAAAAGGAGGTCTTGAACTCGTCTATTATCGACAAAACACTTGCTAGAGAGGGTTAGAGAGAGAGAGAGGAAGAAGAGAACTCCTAGAGTTGAAGAAGAGAAACAAGGGAGATTGCTAGATTCAAGGGGAAAACTCAAGATTTGAGTTGAGGTATCAAAATCCCTCTAGAATCCTTGTGATAACTCATCTTTTGTTTGGAATCAAGAAGGAATTTGAAGATTTATAACCTATATGAGTTAGGGTTTTGGGTTGTGTGATTGTTTGAACTAAATTCAACAAATTGAGCCCTAATCTCTTCAACTTTGCTTGATTTGAGTTCAATCTTGGGAATGCTTCATGAAATGAGGTCTAGGGTTTTCATACAACAAAGATTTGTGTAAGCATTATCCATGTATATATGTATTTTGAACTTGATCATGTGATTCTTGAATTTATGGAAAAGATGAGCGCTTGGTCTTGAACTTTAAGCAAGATTGATATGTTTAAGTTGAAATTACACTTGAATCATGTTAGTATATCATGTTTTTGAGTTAGTTTTGCATGAATTTGGGCTTGGAAATGAGTTTGAAAAATTACACTTTGTGCCATTTTTCGGACTGTCTGGTGCTCCTTTCATCAGCAAAAATTTGAAAAATGAGCCCAGACCGCTTACATGGATGATCCTTACACAAATCTTTGCTGTATGAAAACCCTAGAGCTCATTTCATGAAGTATTTCTAAGATTGAACTCAAATCAAACAAAGTTAAAGAGATTAAGGCTCAATTTCTTGAATTTAGTTCAAACAATCACACAACCCAAAACCCTAACTCATATAGGTTACAAATCTTCAAATTCCTTCTTGATTCCAAACAAAAGATGAGTTATCACAAGGATTCTAGAGGGATTTTGATACCTTAACTCAAATCTTGAGTTTTGCCCTTGAATCTAGCAATCTCCCTTGTTTCTCTTCTTCAACTCTAGGAGCTCTCTTCTTCCTCTCTCTCTCTAATGAGCCCAAACCGCTTTCATGCAGCGCTCTATTTTATGAAAAATTAGCAGTCTGGGCTCATTTCATTAGCAAAAATTACACTCATGCGGCTATGAGCTCTGCATGAGCAGAACATGAACCAAAACAGGAGAGCACATTCTGCTGCTCAAGCGGCCAACCCTTCCACACAAGTAGAACCTGACCGCAAGAGCAGTGAGGCCTGTCACAAAAACGGGCAGTAGGGGAAAATTATGCTTCTCTTTTGTTGACCTCTCCGACCTTCTGAATGCATTCTTGACCTTATTTAAGAAGTCCGGAAAATGAAATAATGATTAGAAACTCATTGAAAAAGGATGTGAATTATTAAAAGAAAAGTGTATGAAATGGAATGAATTATTTATCGAATGTATATGTGTGAAATGTTGTGCAGGTCGAGTGCCGGAGGGAACGCCGCAAGATCAAACGCACTGTGAGTAATAGTATTGTGAAGATATGTTCTTAATTAATTATTTTGATCCATGAACGGTGATTTGTTCTGAAATTGTGTTTTCATTAAAATTAATGAGTTTCATTAATGTTATTTGACATATGCAAAGTAGACCTAAGGTCGTTCTGTTTATACTATGATATGTTTGGGCTTGCGGCTGTTTTGAACTATGTGTGGGCTCGAGGCCGTTCTGTTAATGATATGATAATATATGATTGGACTTGAGATCATTCTAAACAACTGTTAATGTGTGGGCCCAAGGTCGTTTTGTACTATGTTTGGGCCTGAAGCTGTTCTATAATATTAATGGACCCGAGGTCGTTCTGTAATTATGATCATGAAAACATTATGAATTTACAATGTTATATTTACTTTGATAATGGGCTCATTCATTTAAACCTCTTTACTGTATTATTACTCATTGAGCTTCGCTCACTCTATATTATGTATGCATATGTAGGTGATGAGCAGCATGGAGCCCAACCTTAGAGATTGCTTCAGGAATTATTTTTGTGAACCCGATTGGTCGAGTCTCCAAGATGGAGCTTTTGGTTTTCACTCATATCATGTTATGACTTTTGTTTTGAGTTTGGTATGATGGTTTTGAGTTATGTAACTAAAGTATGGAAGTTCTATGGTACATAAGTTTTGAATGGACATGTAAATGTGTGAATGTGCTATGATTTAAGCAAAGTATATTTTTGATCATATTGGCACAGCGTAATGGACTTTCATCATTGTTATATGGTTCCGCTTGTGGCCCCATTATTATAATTATTCCGTATGTTTGTATGAGGCCGTAGGTAATCAAGTGATTACTGATCGATTATGGTCTAAACCTCTAGGAGCGGGTTTGGGTCATCATAGAGTGGTATCAAAGCACAAGTTGATAACTCACACACGAATCCATTTGAGCAATAAGGAGTCTAGAAAAGGCTTAAGCTGCATTCATAATGCATCCATAACCAGGTATGACATAAAGATGTGCATTTGTAAGTGTGACTTATGTGCATATTTTCTGTGAGAATTGTAATACATGTTCATATAGATCATGGTGAGAACAAGTGTGGAAGAATTTGAAGAGTCGACCTCCGCACGACTCAATAGGATAGAGAGAATGATAATGGAAATGCCAAAAGCTTTTAGGCAACAACAACAGCAACAACAACCACCACCAATGCCACCAATGCCAGTGTCACCGCCAGTAGTGCAAGACCACAAAGCTGAAGATCGAACCATTGCTGTCACGACCCGAACCCGCCCCTCTGGGTTAAGGCCATAACCGGCCAGTAATCACGTGATTACCTACGGCCTCAAACCAAATAAGACAAAACTCTTCAGAGTAAAAGGGGTCAAACGGAAGCAAAATTTAAAACTTTGTCCATAGAGCCGTGCTTATATGCACACCATAACATTCCAGACATACATATGTTAATAACTCACAACAGAAACTGTAGTGACATAAGATTCTATACAGACAGGATCATCCAAACTAAGTCAACCCATGAAAACTATATACAGACGGATTCAAAACTTCGCCAACCTGACAAAATGTAAATACATAACAAAAGGGCGAAGACGGGTCTCGTGTGTGAGACACAAAGGCTGACTCTCTCAAAACCTTAGTTGTTCCATACAGACTTCACTGAGGCTGGGTCTGGACCTCTCTTGGCTCACCTACAAACACATGAATGAGCGTGAGCGAAAGCCCAGTTAATAATATCAAATCAAATAAAAAAGTTACATAACAATGTCGAACAACATGTTCCAAACGGCCTTGGGCCCAATTCATATTTCTATTTAAATAGATATATAACTATACGAAATTCAAATCAAGTGACTGTAGTTCTAAACATTCTGACCCTTGGCCCATTCAGATTTCCATTCATGTCAAAACGGCCTTCGGCTCGTTCATTTCTGTCAAAACGGCCTTCGGCCCATTCATTTCTGTCAAAACGGCTTTCGGCCCATGCATTCGTGTCAAAATGGCCTTCGGTCTACTCATTCATGTCAAAACGACCTTAGGTCCATTCATATATGTCAAAACGACCTTCGGTCCACTCATTTCTATCAAACGACCTTCGGTCCGTTCATTTCTGTCAAAACGGCCTTCGGCCCATTCATTTCTGTCAAAATGGCCTTCGGCCCATACATTTCTGTCAAAACGGCCTTCGGCCCACTCATTCATGTCAAAACGACCTTAGGTCCATTTATTTCTATCAAAACGACCTTCGGTCCACTTATTCATATCGAAACGACCTTCGGTCCATTCGTTTATGTCAAAACGGCCTCCGACCCACACATTCGTGTCAAAACGGCCTTCGGCCCACTTATTTATGTCAAAACGACCTTAGGTCCATTCATATATATCAAAACAACTTTCGGTCCACTCATTCCTGTCAAAACGACCTTCGGTCCGTTCATATACGTCAAAACGACCTTCGGTCCATTCATATAGGTCAAAACGACCTTCGGTCCGTTCTTTTGTTATCAAAACGGCATTCGGTCCATTTATGTTTATCAAAACGACCTTTGGTCCATTTATGTTTATCAAAACGACCTTTGGTCCATTTATGTTTATTCCTGTCAGACTTTTGTCCACAATCCCAATTAGCAACTTATAAAGCTTATAAGGGAATAATAATTGGACATTCACAATCATTCAAATATCGATATTACTCACAGTGATCGGCTTGTGGATTTGCCCTGGAGCTTGACCCTACATATTTCATGAACACAAAAGGGTCACTAACAGTTCAATCCGTTCTCTAATTCACATATTCCTCTTTAGGCTTTATTCTTAACTCGTTAACTCATTTACAATGCTCAATGCATGCCTAAGAGTGCTTACAAGTGAAAGAGAACGGAAAAATATAACACAGAATGCATTTTCAGAGTTTCAGAAAATAGGGTCCCCGCTCGAGCGTAGAATACCCCGCTCGAGCTGACCCTTAAGGCCTGCAAAAGTGCTGATTGCATCAAAAATACGCTCGAGCGTTAAATAGGGTGCTCGAGCGGAAGGCCTGTCAAAATAGCTTCCCCGCTCGAGCGTGAATTACCCCGCTCGAGCGTACATCAAGTCTGCAAAAAGTACTGGGAGCACGCATTTCTCGCTCGAGCGGC
This sequence comes from Camellia sinensis, assembly GCF_055761805.1. NCBI lineage: Eukaryota > Viridiplantae > Streptophyta > Magnoliopsida > Ericales > Theaceae > Camellia > Camellia sinensis. The sequence goes on along the minus strand of NC_138973.1, from coordinate 100,788,216 downwards.
AGGTTCCCCGCTTGAGCGGACCTCAAAATTCTGGAAAACCCAGAATTGTGTTCTTGAGCTTCACTTCGACTATCAACCAACAATTTATGCATGTTATGGCTCAAATTACTCATAGACATGTACTAACATGGTACAAGCATAATTTACAACATATTGAAGCTCAATTTCATAATCTATTTGCATGCATGTCCCAAAATATCACAACCTCATCATCAACATGTTCAAATTCAAACATTCAAGACTTATACTCCCATGATTTGTACATGCATGCCCTCTTGACTTCATATTCACTTCGAATAATGTAATTAGTGCTCATTCCCATAAAATTTAACAAAGACCTGCTTGCATGCGGGATTACACTACCAATCTTTCATAATTTCACAAATTACATGCTAGATTTGTGATTCCATGGGAGTTCATTACATGCATGCACATATCAAGCCTCAATTTCAACAAAATGATCTCAAATCATGCTCTTGATCACAAACAACCCTTGAACACACAAGATTACACATTAAACTTATGAATTCAAGAATCAATGCTTACCTAGAGGCTCAATCTTCACAATTATGGCCAAGTCTTGCACCTAGCCTTCCCAATTCACAATTTTGAATCAAAATGCCCAAAGGTGCCTCCCCTCTCTCTCAAAGTCGACTCTCTCTTTTCTAGAGAGTTAAACTTCAGCCAAAATGATATAAGGGTGAGGAATTGATCATAATAAGGCCCCTATTTAGCCCCACTCAACACATTATTTCATTATAAAATATTTGGGCACTTAATTCATCAATTTAATCGATTTAATCTGACCCAAATCAATTTTCAATTAAACTCCACCGTAGGCTCTAAAAATTACGCCAATCATAATGGCGCGATCAATTTCGGGTTCTGTGGCCGATAGGGCCCTCAATTTAATTCCCAAAGTAGTTTACTCAAACAGATATTCCTACAGTGAACAGATAGAATTGCAAAATCACATAATGGCACATAAAGTCATGCTGAACACATAATCATATTCAAATTAAGGACCAATTTAGCATATTACGGAATAGGGGTATCACAGTCTCCCCCCCTTTAGGAAGTTTGGTCCTCCAAACTTAATTTACCTTTAGTCAGGCACAATTCGGAACACTTTCTTATTCAATAGTTCTGTTCCTTTTGATAGTTATCTACTCAGTCTCAAAATCAAGCAACACTCTGTTCTCAATCAGTCAACGACTCAACTTTTTCTCCATACAAGGCTTGTATGGTGTCATACCAATCTAGAGTGTAAGCTTTTGTTGTAAGCAGAGTCTGCCAACAATGGACGGATTTTTCTGACTTCTCGAAGATCTAAAGTACACATTCGGAGCATTTCTCCCAGAGTCTAAATAGTTCCTTCTGACTATACATCAATTTATGGATGGAAAGTAGTGTTGAATCTCATTTCAGTTCTCATTGCCTCTTGAAGGCTTGTCAAAATTCAAACACATTTTAAAATTTCTATCTAAAACAATAGATACTGGGACCTCATGCAAACGAGCAATCTTATTGGTATAACAATGACTAGTCTACAAGCATCTTACGAAAATTTCACTGGGAGGAGACAGGCAACTTAGTAATCCCATATTCAAAACTCAAACAGGACTTATACCTTGGGTGCTCAAGGTAGCCCCACAACAAATTTCGTAGTCACATATTCCCATTTCCATTCCAAAATAGGGAGATTGAAGTAGTTCCGCCACTATCTGATATTCGGCTTCGACCTGTTGGCCCCGAAAAATACTTAGACACACATTCACCAATTACCTTCTTCAAAACAGGTCACTAACATATTTATTTCAAATGTCAGCTAACCTTACCATAGGAGTTTGGTCCATTTCATTGTCACAAAAGTTCAATTCATTCTTCAATAATTCTGTAACTAACAGTTCGATTCGGTATTTAGTTCAGTAGTTCATCACAGTTAATCAAGGTCAATCAAACGTCTTCAGGAATTTAAAGTGGATCCAGACACTGATTCCTGAGTCAACAAGATAACAACGAAACAATCGACCATACAATGTACACAGTCCGTATATCTCCATAATACTGATTGTAAGATATAATAGCATCGAAGCAGTCAATTTCTAACACAATACACGTGTTCTCAATTCATTCAACAGGTTACGGTCTACAATTCAGTTCAATATTCAATTTCCTGCTCCATCGAGTCTTTCCACACTATTTCATAGTCGCCAAAGCAGAAGGCAATTCATATACTAATCCCCATGATGTCAAAGATAATATCAAAACAGTCAGTCACATGTTAGACCCAATTTACACATCCTCGGAGCCCCAATCACAGAATATAATGGCACTGAGCAGTTATTCACAAGACGTACTGAATTCGCACATTTCCGAACAATCAGGGTTTTTCAAAGCTTCTTGGATGTTAAAACATTTACATAATACCAAAGGATGACATTCCGAACAAAACAAAGGAATAATCGTCTCGGAATCGAAGCACACCCGTTCGCAACCGTCGGTGGCCGATTCCAGATCGATTAGTCAAACCCACTCGTACGAAACCGTCGGTGGCAAAAGGTATCTCAATCAAAGGTGCTACATAGGCTTAACGTCCCCTAGCACGAAAGGACACTCTAAGAATGTCATCAAAGCAACACAACACCATTCACTATAACCTGATTTCCCCAAAATCTGATAACACTGAAGCAACCACTCTCCCTTACAAAACATGTTCTGATCAGTCAATGACAAATATTCAGTACTGCTCAAAATCAAATCAATCTACCATCATCGGTTCCTATAGCGTCAAACAAACAAAATGGAACAACACTCCTTACGACACCCAATCACGGGGTTTGTACAATTCGGTTCATTTTTAACACGTATGTCCTCAATAGTTGCGGATTGGTTCTCAACGGTGTTCATAGTTAGATCAATCTGTTGATAGCCCACAAAAGGTCTTTCAAATAAGTCAAGTATCCCAAATGAATTCAAGTTTTGGGTCTATCAGTTTTTCTGCCAAGAATAATCTGGCTATTTATTCACAAGCAATTCTTAATCCCTTTTTTACAAAATCAAATTAGATAGAGGGTCTTATCGGTCGATCCAAGCAACGGTTTTGTCAGATTAGATCGAACAAAGGTTCCATCAAATTATATCAATGTGGGTTCCATCGGAACAATATCAGGCAAAGGTTCTATCGGATCAAATCAGATAAAAATTTTCTCAAATAGGGCGCATTCGGTTCTGTAAGGCATACTTCGTTTGCTTAGGTACATGGTTGATAGTTTCTCAACTGCCCTAAGTTCATCAGTTCTCAAAGTCATATCAGAATTATTCATCACAACTGTCCATATCAAAGCATTTCAAGTCATATACAATATGGCATCGACTACATAAATTCGGGGGTAGTTGCATAAGCGTGCAGCTATTCAGATCAGGAGGCATGTACCATAATCAATGCAGCAATTCCCAAACAAGTCTTACATACAAGCACATGGTGCACAGTAACACATTAAACAGAGTTCCTCGATTGTACATAAGATACGGTCTGTTACACAAAGGTTCCAAATTAGTCACAAAATGTAGGTTTATGAGTCGAGCCCAGTATAGTCACATAATCCAGTCAATTTTCTACCAATCAAAATGCATGGTCTCGTAACTTGCAGAGTTTATTATATGGGGTGCTCAACTCAATTATACAATCACAAAGTCACAATTCCAGTGGTTTAGTCATTAAAGACAGTAACATAGCAAATCAACCTGAGCATAGGTTTAGATATACATGTGCATGTGCAGAGTCAATCAATATCCCAAAACGTATTTCACAAATTTCCTAAACGGGGCATATACCTCGAATGAATGCAGTCTCGATCATATGGGTCTAACCAATCTAGATACATATGCAGCAGATATGGAAAAATATGCCGATCCGAATCAAATAATATCCCAAGCGAAGATGTACAAACGTACTAATTCAGAATCAATCAACACATAGGCATTTGTTTATAAACAGTATAGATACCTGGGATAACGGTTGCAGTATTCTGAGTGCTTTCTAGGACGAGTACAATTACTCTATCTTGATTAGCAATTCCCACCATTGGTACGAATTCAACTGAGGCAGAAGATTTACTCGCATTTGTTCAGTTCGGGGACAAGTCCTTATCATATGGTCCATTTACCACACCTATAACAAGCCCCCGAAATCCGACAACGACTCCTCGGCATTTATTTCACTGGTGGTGGCAAAAGTTCTTACCATAACAGCAACTGACGTTATGGTCTTAAGATCTCTGCCATTTCTTATACCATTCTCTCCAGTCTATCAGGTCAGGCTATAAAAGAGTCTGCCAACTCGTATGCCCTTACTTTAACCACATTCTACACGAACTCTTATTAAATCATGCCACACACGGGGATGTCCAATACAAAAATAAACACATAGTCACACATAGGCACATCTTTATATTCCCATTTCACATATCGTATGCAATTAATCACATACGTAACAGATAATTGCATACTTATCAGATTCGCATGCTGAACATTTACTAAGTAATTATATACTCAAATCATGTTCATATTTCACATAGACACCCGTAGGCAGAATTGAATGCACATAAACAACTTTTCATGATTTATATATTCATGTATGTGCACTATAACAAAATAAACTTGTTGTACACATTAGTGTAACAATTCATATCTCATGTTCAAATCATGTGTGGTACTTCCTTTAGCGTAACATATCATGTTGGTCAAGCATATCAAGTTTCATAATGGAACCTCTGGTACCGGATGACATATCTCATACATAGGCCACGGTATTGTTTCCCCCGGGCGAGGGCCTGTGCCACGGTATTATTTCCCCTGGGTTAGGGCCTCATGACCATAAGCCACAGTATTATGTCCCCTGGGCAAGGACCTCCGCTAAGGATACCACAATTACGTTCAAGGAAAATTTGGCCAATCTCCCATTCATACAAAACATGGCATCTCAAAAACTTATCATTTCATATCAACAGGAAATAATTATAGTTAAACATAACCTTACAGAGTTATTACTTACCATCTGATTAAACTAGCATTATACTATACACAAAAAAGTCACAAGTATGCATATACCAAAGAGCATACGTATCCAAATAAGTTGTAATGCAAGCGAATCACAAACTTATAATACATAATCGTTCGCATTAAACATTTAAGCGTATTCTTGATACTTTCAGATTCATATTTATCACATGAATGCATCCTAGATCTTATCTAGACGCTTATTGCTCTTTTGGACAAGTGTGTGAGTTATTAACTCGTGCTCTGATACCACTCTGTCACGACCCGAACCCGCCCCTCTGGGTAAAGGCCATAATCGGCCAGTAATCACGAGATTACCTACGGCCTCAAACCAATTAAGACAAAACTCATCAGAGTAAAAGGGGCCAAACGGAAGCAAAATTTAAAACTTTGTCCATAGAGCCGTGCTTATATGCACACCATAACATTCCAGACATACATATGTTAATAACTCACAACAGAAACTGTAGTGACATAAGATTCTATACAGACAGGATCATCCAAACTAAGTCAACCCATGAAAACTATATACAGACGGATTCAAAACTTCGCCAACCTGACAAAATGTAAATACATAACAAAAGGGCGAAGACGGGTCTTGTGCGTGAAACACAAGGGCTGTCTCTCTCAAAACCTTAGTTGTTCCATACAGACTTCACTGAGGCTGGGTCTGGACCTCTCTTGGCTCACCTACAAACACATGAATGAGCGTGAGCGAAAGCCCAGTGAATAATATCAAATCAAATACAGAAGTTACATAACAATGTAGAACAACATGTTCCAAACGGCCTTGGGCCCAATTCATATTTCTATTTAAATAGATATATAACTATACGAAATTCAAATCAAGTGACTGTAGTTCTAAACATTCTGGCCCTTGGCCCATTCAGATTTCCATTCATGTCAAAACGGCCTTCGGCCCGTTCATTTCTGTCAAAACGGCCTTCGGCCCATTCATTTCTATCAAAACAGCCTCCGGCCCATGCATTCATGTCAAAATGGCCTTCGGTCTACTCATTCATATCAAAAGGACCTTAGGTCCATTCATATATGTCAAAACGACCTTCGGTCCACTCATTTCTATCAAACGACCTTCGGTCCGTTCATTTCTGTCAAAATGGCCTTCGACCCATTCATTTCTGCCAAAATGGCCTTCGGCCTATTCGTTTACGTCAAAACGGCCTTCGGCCCATACATTTCTGTCAAAACGGCCTTCGGCCCACTCATTCATGTCAAAACGACCTTAGGTCCATTTATTTCTATCAAAACGACCTTCGGTCCACTTATTCATATCGAAACGACCTCCGGTCCATTCGTTTACGTCAAAACGGCCTCCGGCCCACACATTCGTGTCAAAACGGCCTTCGGCCCGCTCATTTATGTCAAAACGACCTTAGGTCCATTCATATATATCAAAACGACTTTCGGTCCACTCATTCCTATCAAAACGACCTTCGGTCCGTTCATATATGTCAAAACGACCTTCGGTCCATTCATATAGGTCAAAACAACCTTCGGTCCGTTCTTTTGTTATCAAAACGACCTTCGGTCCATTTATGTTTATCAAAACGACCTTTGGTCCATTTATGTTTATTCCTGTCAGACTTTTGTCCACAATCCCAATTAGCAACTTATAAAGCTTATAAGGGAATAATAATTGGACATTCACAATCATTCAAATATCGATATTACTCACAGTGATCGGCTTGTGGATTTGCCCTGGAGCTTGACCCTACATATTTCATGAACACAAAAGAGTCACTAACAGTTCAATCCGTTCTCTAATTCACATATTCCTCTTTAGGCTTTATTCTTAACTCGTTAACTCATTTACAATGCTCAATGCATGCCTAAGAGTGCTTACAAGTGAAAAAAAACGGAAAAATATAACACAGAATGCATTTTCAGAGTTTCAGAAAACAGGGTCCCCGCTTGAGCGTAGAATACCCCGCTCGAGCTGACCCTTAAGGCCTGCAAAAGTGCTGATTGCATCAAAAATACGCTCGAGCGTTAAATAGGGCGCTCGAGCGGAAGGCCTATCAAAATAGCTCCCCCGCTCGAGCGTACATCAAGTCTGCAAAAAGTACTGGGAGCACGCATTTCTTGCTCGAGCGGCAGGTTCCCCGCTTGAGCGAACCTCAAAATTCTAGAAAACCCAGAATTGTGTTCTTGAGCTTCACTTCGACTATCAACCAACAATTTATGCATGTTATGGCTCAAATTACTCATAAACATGTACTAACATGGTACAAGCATAATTTACAACATATTGAAGCTCAATTTCATAATCTATTTGCATGCATGTCCCAAAATATCACAACCTCATCACCAACATGTTCAAATTCAAACATTCAGGACTTATACTCCCATGATTTGTACATGCATGCCCTCTTGACTTCATATTCACTTCAAATAATGTAATTAGTGCTCATTCCCATAAAATTTAACAAAGACCTGCTCGTATGTGGGATTACACTACCAATCTTTCATAATTTCACAAATTACATGCTAGATTTGTGATTCCATGGGAGTTCATTACATGCATGCACATATCAAGCCTCAATTTCAACAAAATGATCTCAAATCATGCTCTTGATCACAAACAACCCTTGAACACACAAGATTACACATTAAACTCATGAATTCAAGAATCAATGCTTACCTAGAGGCTCAATCTTCACAATTATGGCCAAGTCTTGCACCTAGCCTTCCCAATTCACAATTTTGAATCAAAATGCCCAAAGGTGCCTCCCCTCTCTCTCAAAGTCGACTCTCTCTTTTCTAGAGAGTTAAACTTCAGCCAAAATGATATAAGGGTGAGGAATTGATCATAATAAGGCCCCTATTTAGCCCCACTCAACACATTATTTCATTATAAAATATTTGGGCACTTAATTCATCAATTTAATCGATTTAATCTGACCCAAATCAATTTTCAATTAAACTCCACCGTAGGCTCTAAAAATTACGCCAATCATAATGGCGCGATCAATTTCGGGTTCTGTGGCCGATAGGGCCCTCAATTTAATTCCCAAAGTAGTTTACTCAAACAGATATTCCTTCAGTGAACAGATAGAATTGTAAAATCACATAATGGCACATAAAGTCATGCTGAACACATAATCATATTCAAATTAAAGACCAATTTAGCATATTACGGAACAGGGGTATCACAATTGCGATTATGAAAGAAATCAAAAAGATGAAACTGCCATTGTTTAAAGGAGGAATTGACCCACTGAAAGCAGAGGCATGGGTGCTTGGCATTGAAAACTATTTAAAGTCTTTCCTTGTACTGAGGCACAAAGAGTCTTACTTACTGCTTTTACACTAGAAAATGAAGCACACCGATGGTGGATGCTTATTAGAGATGAACATCAGGGAATGAATTGGGCTCAATTTTTGGAAGTCTTCTATGAAAAATACTTCCCTCAATGTATCCAAGACATGAAGGTAACAGAGTTTGAAAACTTGAAGCAAGGAGATAAAACTGTAGTAGAGTATGAAGCACAATTCACTGAGCTAGCCCATTTTGCACCTCACATGGTTGATATGGACTATAAGAAGGCAAGAAAATTTGAGGGAGGACTCCGAGATGCCAATCTAGAGAAAATTAATGTCTTGAAGCTACCAAAATATGTTGATGTATTGGATAGGGCCCTAACGTCTGAAGGTAACATGGCTAACCACAACCGGTTCTCAGATTGGAAGGGTAAGAGGCAGGGTTCTAATGTGCATAAAGGGTCAGTATCCTCACAAAACAAGAAATAGAATTTGGGAACTTCAAGCGCTTCTGGTTCTACCCAGGATTCAGCACCAACTTGCCCAAAATGTGGAAAGAAACATCGGGGAGTTTGCTACTGAGCAATCGGGGCTTGTTTCAAGTGTGGAAAAATAGGTCATGTGGTGAGAAATTGTCCTTTGATTGAACAACAAAATGTGAATAGGCCAACTACTAGCTCAGTTGGTTCCACTCCTACAACGAAGACTACTGTGAAACCTACTTCTATTAGAGATAATGTCAGACAAGGGAGAGTCTTTGCTCTCGTTCCTGGTGATGTTCAGAATACAGAGGTTGTGGTCTCAGGTACACTCTCTGTCAATGGTCAACCTGCACATGTGTTACTTGATTCGGGCTCCACTCATTCCTTTGTTTCGAAAACACTTGCTCCTAATTTGAATAGACCTATGAAACCATTAAATTATGTGTTGTGTGTGTCTTTACCATCTAGGGGCTCTATGTTATGTGCTTCTATTTATCCTGCATGTGAGATTTTACTTGGGGATATTCAATTATATGCTAATTTGATGCCTCTTGATATGGTTCATTTTGATATAATTTTGGGGATGGATTGGTTAAGTAAATACCACGCGACCATTGATTGTATGTCTAAATAAGTTGTTTTCCAACCTCCTGGACAAAATGAATTTACTTTTGTGGGACATGGGGTAGTTCCTCCACCCTATTTGATATCAGCTTTGAAAGCTTGTAAATTACTTTAGAAAGGTTGTAAGGGCTATTTGTGTAGTATCATGCATATACAGACAATGGATGTGAGTGTTGATAATATCCCAATTGTTAGAGAATTTTCGGATGTATTTCCTAAGGATTTGGCAAGGGACTGCATAGACTGTAAAATTGAATTTGTTATTGATATTGTGCCGGGTACTCAATTGATTTCAAAAGCTCCTTACAGAATGTCTGCGGCATAAATGAAGGAATTGAAAGTACAGTTGTAAGAGTTGCTTGATAAAGGGTTCATCTGACCGAGTACATCGCCATGGGGCGTACCAGTTTTGTTTATGAAAAAGAAAGATGGGGCACTCCAGTTATGTATTGACTATCGATAACTTAATAAGGTAACTGTAAAGAATAAATACCCTTTACCATGGATTGGTGATTTATTTGATCAATTACAGGGAGCACAGGTGTTTTCTAAATTGATTTGAGATCTGGTATCATCAATTGAAAGTCAAAACAGAAGATGTAAAGAAGACCACCTTCCAAACCAGGTACGACCATTATGAATTTTTAGTCAAGCCATTTGGGTTTATGAATGCACCAACAACTTTTATGGATTTAATGAATCGAATTTTCAAACCGTATTTGGATGAGTTTGTGGTAGTATTCATTGATGATATCCTTATTTATTCGAAAAGTAGAAAGGAACATGAAAAGAACTTGAGATTAATTCTTCAAACACTTAGAGACACAAAATTGTATGCTAAATTAAAGAAATGTGAATTTTAGTTGAATGAAATTGTATTTTTGGGGCATGTGATTAATAAGGATGGTGTGTCAGTTGATTTGCAAAAGATAGAAGCTATTGTGAACTGGCCTACCCCTACTAATGTTACAGAAGTGCACAGTTTTATGGGTTTAGTAGGTTATTACCGAAGATTTGTTAAACATTTCTCCAAGATTGCAGTGTCGCTTACCCAATTGGCTCAAAAGGGTGCTCCACTCGAGTGGACAGAATAGAGAGAGTCTGCCTTCCAAGAATTGAAAACAAGGCTCACAACAGCACTGGTCCTTGTCCTACTGTCGGGTACAGAAGGGTATGTTATCTATAGTGATGCTTCTTATAAGGGATTGGGGGTGTGTACTTATGCAGAATGGCAGAGTAATTGCATATACATCTTGACAGCTAAAGCCGTATGAAAAAGAACTATCTTACGCATGACTTGGAACTAGCCGCAGTGGTTTTCGCATTGAAAATATGGCGGCATTATTTGTACGGTGCAACATGTGAAGTTTACACCGACCATAAGAGCCTCAAGTGTCACACCCCAAACCCGAGTATGAGTGGCCGTGGCCTACAGGGCCTTAGCCCAAGGCATACGTAAGCCTAAATACAAATCCATACACATTGAATAACTATAAAATAGTCCATTAATAAATAACCAAAACTCAATCCAGTGACATGCCACAAGTATAAACGGAAAAACCAACCGTGATCAATACCATCCAAACTTATGGGATATAAACAACCCACATATCAAAATAATCCTAAATGAACCTCAATAAAAATAAATATAAATATGCACAAACTTGACATAACAGTCTAAAACAAAATAAATGAATGTCCTAGAGGTCCATGCAATTAAGTCCCTGCTACGCCATGAGTCCACTCTAAGTCCTTCTAACACCTGGAAACGATAAACAACTAAGTCAGCTGATAGCTCAGTGAGTAGTAACATGGATAGTAAATACAGTTTGGAAAATAGGGTTCAATTCCAAAATAAGATATATATCACAGAAACTAGATTGGCATACAGTGTGGTAAAGACAATCTGTTTCAAAAAAAACGTTCCACAGTTCAGCAGTTAAAATACATATGTCTCTCAAGAACATGATAAATGGCATTTTCCACTTAAAACTGGTTACAACATGAACACCAATAATTTTCTGGGTACTAAGAAATAACAAGTAACATGCTACATAGTTCTCAAGGCTATAAGCTCCGTTGGATCCAATACCGAACTAAGAGTCATCCTCAGGGTGGCAACCTGGGCCTTTTCTCTTAGACGATCCGATTGAAGGTCACCTAGCCTAACCTAGGTTTTTTCCTTACAATCGTTGAGCACTACAGTCATCACGGCCCGACTTGGATCTGTTCCCTAGTGGCCAGAGTCACCACACACAGTGGAATATTTCCCTAGACTAAAATATACAGATGATCCCAATAATCAATACACATCAGTTTCGCAAAACATGAAATTTCACCATTATAAACATGAGACCAAAAAAAATAGTTTACAGTATGCCAAGTTCACACATGTTTCAGAAATAATTTGATTCCATTGATAATATAATAATTTATCAAAATAGTTTAGTCATGAAACAACAATTTAATTTTCCAACAGTTCAGGGTAGGGGAACATTTATAAAAATATGTAGTATGAAACTACTCACCTGAAAATGAAATAATGTAATCCTCGAATAGAGTATAAAAGTCCAACTAGTGCCCTGAACCAAGTATAAAAACTACACGTCACTACTAATTCAAAAATACTAAAGAATAGGAACTAAGTAATCTCAAATTAAAGCGCACTAACACGACTCAACCCAACCCAACTCACCGTTACTCTTAAATATTATCTAAGTTCATGTTCTTCAAGGTCTAAAATCACCCAAGACATGGGTTCCAATCGAAACTTAACTAAAAGTGACTTTAAGATAAAACAGAGTTTTAAACAAGTTTTTCCCAATCTATTCACTAACTTTGAAAATTAGAAACCCACTCCACGCTATTCTAAAAATTCCAAAACTGTACAGATATCAACTAATATATCCTAAGTTTCAAACCCAATTGGTTTCACTTGATTTGCTTATCAAAATAATTATCTACAATTAATTATATCTAAACAGGTTATTTTCTGTAGCACTTTAAAAAAAATTAATGGTTCTCTTAGTATACATGAGCAATCAATGCATGGCCAAAAATGTACGAAACTAGACTCGTAACCAGTTCTAATGACACTAATTTGATAATTTTCGGATCTATACCCAAAGAGAACGATGCTTCCGAACTTACTGCTTTAAATCAGGTTTCTGGACAGATTTGAACGCATCAGTTTATATGGATTTTGACTCCCAAAACTTATGAGAAAATTCAGATATGAAATTCAATATGTAATTAATCTATTGTAAAAATTTCAATTCAAAATTCATCCGTTTGATATGATTTCTTGATTTTTAAAGTTTATAGCTACGTACAGAATTTCATACTCAGAAATTACACCCTCAACTCCATGTACCCATTTAATTCCACATCAACTTCAAATAGAATATTAATCATAACTTTTAAATATCAATAATTGAAACAATGTTAACTCAATATAATAGACTTATGTAAGTCTACTCTTAATAATATATAAACAAATCCTTAATCAAAACCAAACCCACTTATTCATTGACACAATACCTCATAGCCAAACCCAAAAACCCACCACGCTAACCATGAAATCTCCAAATTAAACCACACAGATAAAGTTTCAGCATGCTACTGGAAGTACGATGAACAAAGATTGAGTACTTGCTAGTCCACTTAGACTAGGTTAAGCGGCTGCTCCCTCTCTCTCTCTCTTCGTCTCTCTCTTCTTGCCTCACTCTTAAGGGTTATGACTGCTATGAATACGAACTCAAAGCTGCGGCTGTTAGGGTTTGTGTTTATTTTATTTTATACTACTGGTGGGTACACATAAGTCAAATAAATAGATAAATATACAAATATATATATATATATTATAAGTTATATGAAACTCAAATGGTAAGAGCCTTATTTAATAATTTTGTGGTCTAGAGTTCAAGTCACACCCTCTATTATTTTTTTTCTTTTTTTTTTAATAATAAATCTTGCCTTTAAATTAAAGACTTTCACCATAAATTTATTTTAGGTTTAAAATTAATTAAAAGATCCTCCAATAATATTTAATTTGCACTTTAGGATTCACCACCAAAATATTTGAGATTGTAATATTATTATTTAATTATTTACTTAATTTTTATATTCGGGTTCTTACATCAAGTATTTCTTTACTCAGAAGTAACTCAATATGTGACAAAGACGATGGTTAGAACTCATCAAAGATTATGACTTGCAGATTCATTACCATCTCGGCAAAGCCAACATGGTAGCGGATGCTCTTAGCAGGAAGTCAATGGAAAATCTAGCATGCTTGCTTACGGAGTGGAACGAATTATTATTTGACTTGGAAAGAATGGAAGTGGAAATTGTGATACATGAACAGGGTGGAATGTTAGCCATAATGTCAGTACAACCGGCTATCATTGAAGAAATTAAACAAAGGTAATTGGAGGATGAATTTCTCAAGAAAGTATGTGATGAGATGGAAACGAAGCCAAGACTAGGATTTTCTTTGGAAGCTCAAGTGTTGAAGTTTGAAGGAAGATTGTGTGTTCCAAATGTTCTAGAAATTAAAGGAAAAGTTTTGGAAGACGCTCACAAATCCAAATTTGCTATGCATCCTGGAAATACTAAAATGTATCATGACCTCAAGCAAGCCTTTTGGTGGCCTAATATGAAGAGAGAAATTGTAGAGTTTATTTCAAAATATCTTCAATGTCAGCAAGTGAAAATGAAGCATCAAAGACCAACGAGTTTACTTCATTCTCTCCCTATTCCAGAATGGAAGTGAGAGCACATAACTATGGATTTTTTTGTTGGCTTACCCCAAACACCTCAAGGTATGGATTCTATATGGGTTATCGTGGGTAGATTGACCAAGTCTGCTCACTTTTTGCCTATGAAAACTGTTTATAATGCTGATAGACTTGCTACTGTATACATCAATGAGATTATTCAATTGCAAGGTGTTCCAATTTACACTTTGTCGGATAGAGATTCAAAATTTGTGTCAAGACTTTGGCAAAGCTTACAGAAAGCATTGGGGATGGAATTGCGGTTCAGTACCACATTTCATCCACAAACTGATGGGGAGTCTGAAAGGACTATAAAAACGTTGGAGGACAAGCTTCGAATGTGTGTTTTAGATTTCCATGAGAGTTGGGAAACTTATCTACCTTTGGTAGAATTTGCGTATAATAACAGTTTCTACTCTAGTATAGGAATGGCACCATATGAAGCTTTATATGAGAGAAAATGTCGATCTTCAGTTTGTAAACCAAAGTTTGGGATAGAGCATTGACTGGGCCTAAAATTTTGCAAATTACTACTGAGAAGATCAAGATCATCCAACAGAGATTGATAACTACTCAAAGCTGACAAAAGAGCTATGCAAACCAAAGAATGAGGGACTTAGAATTTGAGGGTGGGGATCATGTTTTTATCAAAGTCACTCCGATGAAAGGGCAAACAAGATTTGGGAAAAAGGGGAAATTGTCACCCTAGTACATAAGGCCATTCCAAATTTTAGAAAGATTGGGCCCGGTTGCCTATCGAATTGCTTTAACACCGGGCATAGACCAAGTGCATAATGTGTTTAGCATATCAATGTTGCGAGGCTACCTTCGAGATCCTTCTCATGTTATTGACTATCATCAGATTGCTTATAATGACGATAATATATATGAGAAGAAACTTATCTAGATCCTTAACTGGTAAGTCAAGCAATTAAGGAACAAGACTATCCCAATGGTAAAAGTCAAATGGAAATAACATCACATAAAGGAAGCCACTTGGGAACGAGAAAAAGAAATGACGCAACGATATCCAGAATTATTTTCAACTTGCGGTAAACAAGTTTGGAGGACTAAACTTCCTAAAAGGGGGAAGACTTTGATAACCTGACCCCGTATTATGCTTAATTATGCATGTGATTATGTGTATGATATGAATTTGCATGTGTAATTATGTGATTTATGCAATTTTGAAATTATATCTGTTACTTGTAGGAAAATCTATTGCAATTACAACTTTGAACTGAAAATTGAAGCCCTAGAGGCGCTAGAAACCAAAACCAACTTTATATCTATGTTTAGTATGATTTTGAGAGCCTATTGTGAAATTTTGTAAAATTACGATTCATAATGAATTAATTGAGTTTAATTAGAGTAAACTAATTTAAGTTTAATAAGCTTAAGTTATATATATGTATATAACATTAAGACTTAAAAGGAGGTCTTGAGCTTATCTATTATCAACAAAACACTTGCTAGAGAGGGTTAGAGAGAGAAGAAGAAGAGAACTCCTAGAGTTGAAGAAGAGAAGCAAGTGAGATTGCTAGATTCAAGGGAAAAACTCAAGATTTGAGCTAAGGTATGAAAATCCCTCTAGAATCATTGTGATAACTCATCTTTTGTTTGGAATCAAGAAGGAATTTGAAGATTTGTAACCTATATGAGGTAGGGTTTTGGGTTATGTGATTGTTTGAACTAAATTCAAGAAATTAAGGCTTAATCTCTTCAACTTTGTTTGATTTGAGTTCAATCTTAGAAATACTTCATGAAATGAGCTCTAGGGTTTTCATACAGCAAAGATTTGTGTAAGGATCATCCATGTAAATATGTATTTTGAACTTGATCATGTGTGTAGACACCCCATTTTTGACCGCCCGTAAGACTCGGTCGCTTTGTCTTGTGCACTTGATGATGAAAGTTACATTGTGTGTGGTCTGAATGCTCAACGAAGGACTCCAAGGTCGAGCTTTGAAACAGTTCCAACACTTTCCTATTTACCTTGTCTATACTTCAGAGGTCCCTTTTTTAACATTGTGCCACCCTACACTAAGCATGAAACAGAGAAACAAGGGAGCACATTGGGGCCTGGCCGTGCCTCATTGGGAGCCGGCCGTGGCCATTTGGGGCCGGTCATGCCTTGGTGGCGATAAACACTATTAGTTGTCTGTTTTGAATATATTTTCAACCTACTTTGCTCAAATTCTATAAATACGAGCATATATCTCTATTTTAAGGGTTGAACAATTTCCAAAGAGCCTATACACTTACTTGAGAGCTCCTTCTTCTTGTGCAAGCCATCTTTGAGCAAGCTTGCCATCTTTAAACTATATCTATACACCATACACACCCTCACACCTTAACCTTGGAGCCTTGGTTGAGCCTTGAGAATCACAATTCAAGCCTGAGTGTGTGTTTTAACCAAGATTGATCCACAACAAAAACTTGTCCTCTTTAAGAGGTATAAGCTTACCATCTTTTCTCTTGCTTTTGCTTTTGTCTCTTACTATCAATTTCTTGTATCTTTGTATTTATTTGAATCCATTTCAAGTGTTTAGAACTTGGGTTTGAATAGCTACCACAGGTAGAAGGGTTTAATACCCTTTCTTGCACCTTACTTCATAGCTCACACCCTTGTCTTGACACTCCTTTTTTTTTTTTTTTTTTTTGAGTCTTCAAACTAATTTTCAAAGTTCAAAAAATGCTAAAAAACATGGTTTGAGGTCGTTAAGATGGAGGGGCTAGCCACCTCTCCTTGCTCTTATTCACTAGCGTTGTGATTCTTTGCTATTTCCTATCTTTTTTGTACTCTTTAAACATCATTTTAGTCACTAGTTTTTACATATTAATGGATGTTTAGACTTGTTTTAATTCATTTAACTGGTTCACGCTTTGAATACTTTGCCTATTATGTTGTAAGTCCTCATGGCTTTGCTTGTTTAGGCCTTAGACATTAAGCCATTTGAGTTGATATCTTTTATTTGCTTGGTTTTCAAATTAAGAGTCTCATTCTTCAAAATCAATCTCTCAATCATGTTTGCAACCTCTCTCTTTTCTTCTTTTCTTTTGTTTGAGAGTTGTCTCAAAAGATTGATGGTTATTCAAGGCATGGGAAAGAGACCTATGCTCAATGGCTTAACTTCTTCGGAGGTTCATTGTGAAGGCGTAGTCCCTCTTTCATGCTTCAGATCACATCTCGTTTGACATTTCTTCTCATGTAGTGGACTCAACCATCACTTTGGGCAAATTGATTAAAGAATGGAAAGGACTAATAAAATGGACTTAAAACCAATGAAACCGACGTAAAGAAAAAAGAGTAAGGTTGCTTGGATTCGACGAGACATTATGCCGAATCCATAGTGTCAAGAGTCGTCACGCACCAATTCATGATGTGTTGATGAAACTTGAAGCGTCTCTATCTCCCTCTTTGAGCTGACTTCATGAAAGGGGAGAGGAGTGGTTGTTCATTGTATTCAATGATTTTTGTCTGATTGTCTCCGAAATCGTCAAGCGATCAACTTGCTTATTGATGGTTTTGCAACCCACTTTATTCTTCTCTTGAGCCTCTCCATGACAGAGAAGAGCAGAAGGGACAAACAGAGCTCAAAAAAACTCTGTCTACACTGTTTTCACCTCAGAGAACAAAAATAGGGTTTTGCATGAAATCAGGTCACGACCGGTCTTAGTTGGGCCAGGCCGGGCCTCGTTGGGGGCCGGCTAGGCTCCAATGTTTAGTAAACAGTGTGTTTTTGCAGAAACAGAGGGTAGTGGCTAAAGGTGAAACAGGGCAAATTCCAAGGAAGGCAGACAAAGTTGCTTCTAAAAATAGTGACGTGCATGCAATCCTTGTGCATCTTTATTTATCAATGTTGTAAATTAATGTTCCCATTATTGTTGCAATTAATTAATTACCGTTGTAGTTAGCATTGTTATAATTATCATTAATGTTTATTCATAATTGTCATAGTTAGTTAACCTAGCTAGTTAGTTTTATTGTTCATCATTGTTGTAATAAATTAGATAGTTAGTTAGTTATTTAGTATTCATTAGCCTAATTCCTTCATTTGGTTTTGTAATAGTTAGTTTATTTCGGACACTTGGACGTTCATTCGGACCCTCTTACATGAGGGAAAACAATGTAATAAGTGTGTATGTCTTCCAACCCCCATTTCTTTCTCCCTTTTATTTCTCTGCTTTTGATGGTAGAATAGAGAATTATGTTTTAATTAGCATTTTCCATGTCCAAAGTATCCATTTGTCTTGCATGCATCAAAACTTGGTTCATCATTCTAACAAAGCACTATCATTGCTTAGATTATTTGAATACGTGTTTAGACCACATGCTATCAAATTGATTCAAATACCATGTTAGTAGCTGAGCCCATTAATTGCATCTTGTATGTGCCGCATTAGTCATTTTGCATTAGTTAGAGACATGCATGCTTTCTAATTATTTTGCTTTGTTTTGGCTCGAAGTACTAGGTGAGCATTTTATTGCTTTAGCATATCGCATGCGTGTGATTGTTGCCATGTCATCAAAGCATGATTCCATGAGGCTAAATGCTTAAGTGATATATCTGTTTGAATGCTAGTGGATGAAGGGTAATTGCTTGAATTGGAATAAATTGATTAATGTACATACAAACTCACTTTTTTAAGTGACGCGTATTCAAAACACTTTTTCCAAACAAAACATGAAATCAAATACCCCAACTTTTGCAAATTAGTCTATACTTGCGTGCATCACCTATTAAAGTTAGCCTAATAATTGGAACAAGAGCATATAATGTAAATAAAAATCACATCATGATTAGTAAAGGCTGATCTTTGATCGAGTGAGTAGGGTGCTCAATTCTTGACCTTCCCCTCTCGTATCTAAGTTCCCGAGCCAAGACACTTTGGTGATGACGGATAAGTGGCCTTCGGCACGAGTCTCGGGTTTCCTAAATTTTCCAAAAATATTTAGGTGGCGACTCTGTATCTGTCAAAGCAATCTATTTTTTGGCATTTTTATTCAAAATCAATTTTTCAAAAGAATTACCGGTTTTGGACTCATTTGTGTTTATTTATTTCACATTGCACTTATGGAATTAGATTCAAAACCACAGGAGTCTGAACTATAGGGCTAGTCGTATCCGAAAGGAGCACGAAAAGCAAACTACAATTTCTGGCGACTCTACTAGAGAATTTAGAGAACTTGACTTGAACTTCATAATCTGAAATTTTATCTGCACTTATATGTTCTTTGCATTGCATTTGCATTGGTGCGCTTAAGTCATTGTGTTTGTCATCTGTTATTCTTGGACGGTTTGCCAAAGGCTCGCCCAAAAAGCTTGCCAAAAGGCTAACCGGTCGTGGGCTCTACCATGTTGGGAACACAACCCTTGGATGGCTGTACCGCTTAATCCTCCTTTCATTTCTTGGTGTTAGTTGTGAGAGGTATATTAGGTAGTCTTGCTGAGGTACCCCTTTTGTCCATTTGGCCTAGTTGCATGTAATAAGCCATAGTGACTGTTCCAAACTAGGACAGGAGGCTCACTTGCATGCAGGATTACGTGAAACCGCTTGATTAAAATAGTGAAACCCTAGTTCATGCCAAATACTAGGACAGGGTAACCACACCCCCTCACAGGGGTGTTTTAGCTCTCTCTTAACTAGTATGTGCTTTACAGTGAAACTATACAAGAATGTGCATATTAGTTGCCAGGTTGTATCTGTTTTGGGGCAGGATTTAGTGTGGAGCACAGTTCTACAGCTTTGAGCATGTCTGTGTTAATAACATCTTAGTTGAGGTGATGTGCGGTTTCTGATTACTGTTCTTTTCTTTATTTTCTTTTTCTAGGTAGTTAAAAACTATAGCTTCAGAAAGTTTGGATATCCCCCAGTACTCTGGACCCGAGTTGAAAGACTTTGCAAGGCCGGGGATCTTGTTTGGGGACAACCCATGTTTACCTCACTCTCACCGGTTACAAGACGGAGGAGAACTAGACAGAGTTCACCAGTCCAATCCTTACAGCAATCACCTCTTAGTTCACCTGTGTTTAGTCCAGTTCAAGAGCAGTCATCCACTTCCAGCCCGATTCAAAACCAGTCACTTATTCTAATGGCACAGTATCCCCGAGCCAATATGGAGGAACTGCTACCCCATCTGCAACAAACAATTAAGACCTTACAGCATGATGCGGCCCGTCAAGCCGAGGTCATAATTAGGTTACAATAACAGCAACCATAGCCAGCTGCGGCCTCTGCATCTCATGTACCCACCACGGCTATTCCTGTGCCCAGTACCACTGCTAATATTGCCAATGCTCAAGATCCACAAAACCAGGGTAATCCGGTTTTTCCAATCCAAACAGAGCCAATCCCGGCACAAGCTTCCAAAGCCCCGGTTTATCAGACCGAGGCTCTGTTCGAGTTCGAGGTTGACCCAACTATACTCAAGGTCACACAAACTACCACTCAATTAGGTTTGTGTAGTTCATCATCCTCAGGTAATATCCACACTTCGTGGATCTTTGATTCTGGTCGTTCACATCATATGACCCCTGTTGCATCTCTCCTTAGTAATTGTGTCTCCCCTCTTTCTCTTATCACTATTGCTACTGCTAATGGTTCATCTATGCCTGTCTCCTCTATTGGTTCTATTTTCTCTTCCCATTTGTCTCTTTCTCCTGTATTTTATGTACCTCATCTCTTATTTAGTCTTATTTCTATTAGTCAATTATCTGATTCCAGTTTTGATGTTGTTTTCTCTTCCTCTCATTATGTTGTGCAGGATCAGGTCTCCAAGAGGCAGATTGGGACCAAGCGTAGAGTTGGAGAACTATATATCTTGGACAGCTTACATGTTCTTTTAGATGTGTCTTCTACTGCATTGTCTTCTTTTTGTTTAAACAATAAGTCCTCTTTATTTTATATTTGGCATTCTAGGTTAGGTCATTTGTCAAGTGATCGTTTGAGGATGTTAGTTCAGTCTGGACATTTAGGCCATTTTCCCATTGCTGATATTTCAGAGTGTCGTGGTTGTAAACTGGCTAAAATGTCTGCTCTTCCATTTAATAAAAATAGTTCTATTTCATCTTCTCCTTTTCAATTGGTTCATACTGATGTTTGGGGTCCTTCCCCTATAGTTACTAAGGGAGGTTCGCACTATTATGTATCTTTTGTGGATGATTACAGTCGGTTTACATGGGTTTATTTGATGACACGAAAATCTGATTTTTACAAAATATATTCCAATTTTCACTCCATGATTTGCACTCAATTTTCCACCACCATTAAAGTTCTTCGTTCTGATTTGGGGGGTGAGTATTACTTGTCTGAGTTTGAGGAGTTTTTAGCTACTCATGGTACTATTCATCAGCCTTCTTGTTCAGACACTCCTGCCCAAAATGGTCGCGCTGAGCGCAAACATCGCCATCTCCTTGATACAGCTCGTTCTTTGCTACTCTCATCCTTTGTCCTTTCTGTCTTTTGGGGAGAAGTTGTGCTTACTGCTGCATATCTTCTCAATCGGATGCCTACTCCTCTTCTCTCCGGCTCATCTCCGTATGAGCGTCTTCTTGATGTTACTCCCAATTATTCTCTTCTTCGTGTTTTCGGTTCTACATGCTTTGTGCTCCTTCCTAAACGGGCGCGCTCTAAGCTTAGTCCTCGTTGTGTCCTATGTGTCTTTTTAGGGTATGGCATTAATCAGAAAGGTTATCGATGCTATGATCCTGCCACCAAAAAGCTTTATGTGTCTAGGCATGTCACTTTTTTGGAAAAACTACCCTACTACACTATACCTTCCACCCCTGTCCCTATTACCAAGGAGGGATTGGTTCACATTGACCCATTTCCTTCTGATGTTTCTTCTAATGAGTTTGTTTCTAATCTTGAGATCTCTACCTTGCCTCCTCCTAGTACCTCTAATATCTCGGCAGCTCCTCCCTCTCCAGCTCCCGCTTCCCCTGCTCCTCTTCTTGTTTATCAGCGTCACAAAGCACTTCCGAGTTCGCCTGTCTCTAGCTCTACTGTCCCTCCAGCTGTTTCTTTGGATCCCGCTCCTCCTGTACGTCGTTTTCCCACGTGTGATCGTCGTGCTCCGAACTGGTATGGTTTTGGTAATACATGTTTTTCCCTTTCATATCAGTCTTTTCTTTCTTGTCTTCATACTTATTTTGAGCCTAGGTCCTACAAGGAAGCTTGTCATGATCCCAATTGGATTGCTGCCATGAATGACGAGTTAACTGCTTTAGCTAACACTCAGACTTGGGATTTGGTTCCATTACCTACTGGCAAGAATATTGTAGGCTCTAAATGGGTCTATAAGGTCAAAACCCTTTCTGATGGTTCTTTGGAACGATACAAGGCTCGTTTGGTTGCCCAGGGCTTTTCTCAGGAGTATGGGATTGATTACGATGAGACTTTTGCCCCCGTTGCCAAGATGACTACTGTTCGCACTCTTATCTCTGTTGCTGCTGCCCATCACTGGCCTTTGTTTCAACTTGATGTCAAAAATGCCTTTCTGAATGGGCATCTTGCAGAGGAAGTATGTATACGCCCTCCACCAGGTCTCTCACACCCTCCTGGTGTGGTTTGTCGTCGTCGCCGTGCTCTCTATGGTCTTAAGCAGTCTCCTCGTGCTTGGTATGAGCGATTTCACTCTGTTGCACTTCAGCTTGGGTTTTGCCCTAGTCATCATGATTGTGCTCTATTTGTTCGGCGTACTTCTGTTGGCCTTGTTCTTCTTCTCTTATATGTAGATGATATGATCATCACAGGCTCTGATTGTAATACTATTGAGGAGGTTAAGCATCAGTTGTTTCAGGAGTTCGAGATGAAAGATTTGGGGTCTCTTCGATATTTTCTTGGTATTGAGGTTGCTACTTCTCCTACTGGGTATCTTCTTTCTCAAACTAAATATGCCCGTGATATTCTTTCTCGTGCCAATCTCACTAATGATAAGATTGTCGACACTCCTCTTGAGTTGCATGCTAAGTTTCTGCTTCTGATGGCATTCCTCTTGAGGATCCCACTTTGTATCGTGAGTTGGTTGGGTGCCTTGTTTATCTCACCGTTACTCATCCGGATATCTCCTATGCTGTGCACATTCTCAGTCAATTTGTTTCTGCTCCTCGCTCCACGTACTGGGCTGCCTTACTCCGTACTCTGCGCTACCTTCAGGGCACTTTGTTGCAATGTTTGCTATTATCTGCCTCTTCGGACTTGACTCTCCGTGCCTATGCTGACGCTGATTGGGCCGGTGACATCTCTGATCGCAAATCCACTTCTGGTTTTTGTGTTTTCCTTGGTGATTCTCTCATATCTTGGAAAAGTAAGAAACAGTCTGTTGTAGCTCGTTCCACTGCTGAGGCTGAGTATCGTGCCATGGCTCATGCTACTTCTGAGATAGTCTGGCTTCGCTGGCTTCTCTCTGATATGGGCATCTCTCTTTCTGCTCCGACTTCGTTGTATTGTGATAATCAGAGTGCTGTTCAGATTGCTCATAATTCAGTCTTCCATGAGCGGACCAAGCATGTTGAAATCGATTGTCACTTTGTCCGACAGCATCTTCATGCTGGCACTATTTCTCTTCCTTTTGTTCCGTCCTCTCTTCAGTTGGCCGATTTTTTTACAAAGACTCATACTGTTGCTCGTTTTCGTTTTCTTCTTAGCAAACTTTCGATACTTTCTGCGCTCGCATCCTCAGTTTGAGGGGGGGTGTGAAGATTATTGTATTTTCTATTAGTTATTTAGGGTAGTTTAGTCTATTAGATTATTAGGGTTTATTTCATTTAGGTTATATATATTGTACTCAATGATTATTCAAAAATATATGAAATAGATGTTCTTTGTTATCAGTAACAATTCAATGCATCATTCACCAAAAAAGAATCTTAAAAGTCACAAACCTATATGGAAGAAGGTGATTCACATTAACAACATTCCTTATCTCAAGGTGATTAGGTTACTATTGTACAAATATTAAAAGTCACAAACCTTAAATCCTAACAAGTCTGGAACATTATTTAATATTAGAATTTAGATAAAAATTATTTTACAAATAAATAAAAATGCAAACAACTTTTGAAATCAATGAAAAACTATTGAAATCATATCTTCCAAATATTATATTTTTTATACTTTAAATGTTAAGAACACTAATTAATAAGGTCGTTTAAAAAATTCTATTTGAAAAGAGATGGTGATTCACATTGGTTGGTAGTTATAACTCACTTTCACAAAGGGTCCAAAAACAAAGAAAGTTCTCAATATAAAATATATAGATGTGATTCATTCATAATTACATATTTAAATATTTGTTATCTCACATTTATGTAATTTTTATTTAAAACTTTATGTATTCTTAACCCAACTCTTTAGCCAACTCCTCAAGGGTCAAACTGCCATATTTAATGCTCTCTAACGAGTTTTGTATTACTTCTGGTTTGAAGATAAATGCCAATAAGTCCAAGATGTATGACTCTCCTAATTATGATAAGAGAAATGCCAGAGATCTGAGCTCCAAGTGTGGTATGCCCCTGACTGTTGAGTTAGGGAAATACCTAGGAGTGCCTCTCATTCATGGAAGAGTGAATAGAGGGCACTTCAGAACAATCCTGGAGAGGATGCAAAAACAGCTAGCTGGTTGGAAAACCAGTGTGCTTTTCTTGGCAGGGAGAACCACCCTCATCCAGCAACAAGTGAACACTACCCCATTAGTAATACATTACACTTCATCTTAGATAGTCTAAAATGGCTGGTTTATGCTTGGTTAGGTGCCTTTGAGGCACATAACCACCATAGTGAACCTCAATACCAGAATCAATAAAAGTAAATCAAGCTTTATGCATATTTTGACTTCACATTTGAATATAAAGAACTATGAACTTTGGCCAGGTTTGAACTTGCCTAAGTCCAACCGAAGTAGCTAGACCTAGATGTGCACTATTTTTGAAAAGGGAAAAAAAAAAAAGTTTGACATGTGTTTATGACTTGTAACCAAAGAAAGTTGTTCATTCATTAGCATTCACTTGGCTGGTCAAACAAAAGGTGAGACTGATGAGTAAAACTTTAAAATCATTTATTTGTAAAAAAAGAAAACAGTAGTGAGGGGCGCCACATTATGCAAGACAAAGAAAATAAATAAAACAAAATATAATAAATAAATAAATAAATAAATAACTATGTCATATACATCATCTTAATTCTCCATAGCATCCATAAGAGATGAAAAAAGCTAGATCCCGCCGGTTGAACCAAATAACAACTACTTGGATTTGGTTAATGATACAACAACAGATATCTTCCTCTTTTTTTTGACTGGAAGCAAAAATAAATATTTCGTACTGTACATTAGGTGGACATATCTTTTCAAATATCATTCAGTCTCCCATGATTCAAACACCGAAACTCATCTTTCCTTAAACAACCATTAGAAATTTCATATTCTGGTTAGCATAGAAAACCATATCAATGCTGTTGTCACAAAGACCATATTTATACACGCCAGTCAAGGATAAAACAATGGCTTTTTGACACACTCATTGTAATCTAGCAATTTATCTTCATTAGTGCATGGGATTGCCATTCAATTGGAGAAACTATGAAGTGTTGATATAAATCTTTGGTTACAAAATAAAATCCATAACTCAGTCTAATTATCATGTTAAAACATTCTTGCATCATCTAAAAATATATGAAATGCTACAATACTGTTAATCTTTTTCTGCCCTTCCTGTTTTGAGTAGGTATCATTTAGCTTTGTTCGTCTGTTTGTGTACTACTTAGAATGAACATTATTGCTAAAAATCAAAGTCAAGGTTTACTCATTCATTTCTTCAAAAGTTCAGCTGGTAATGATGATTTATCAAGACAATTATTTCTATACTTCCTGATAGATCTTTCAATTTAATTATGAACATGCAAGTACATAATTGTCAAAGTATTACCTCAGACTTGAATTATATCTATACTATCTATACCATATTATTAAGGAAACACCCAATTGTTGTGAACACAAAGTAAAACTACGTAATGCTGTGTCACATTCAAAATACTAGTAACCTTTAGTTTTACTGTAAAGGCAAAACTTGAAAATCCAACACTTTCACGATCACACCATGTTCTAAATATAATTAACTGCATTAATCTGTGTATAGATACATGTATTTATGTTACATACATATCAGTATCCTTATCAACTAAAATTGAGTCCCAAACAAGTTTTCAGTTAACAGTTTATGATATCATAAAAATGTCCCAGGCATCAGTTTAGTCTTTTTCATTAATATAACACAATTGTTTAATCATGTGAGCTCCAAGTGTGGTATGCCCCTGACTGTTGAGTTAGGGAAATACCTAGGAGTGCCTCTCATTCATGGAAGAGTGAATAGAGGGCACTTCAGAACAATCCTGGAGAGGATGCAAAAACAGCTAGCTGGTTGGAAAACCAGTGTGCTCTCCTTGGCAGGGAGAACCACCCTCATCCAGCAACAAGTGAACACTACCCCATTAGTAATACATTACACTTCATCTTAGATAGTCTAAAATGGCTGGTTTATGCTTGGTTAGGTGCCTTTGAGGCACATAACCACCATAGTGAACCTCAATTGAATGTTCTAAACCAAAAAATTTGAGTCGTACTATGACCCCACTAATGTTGCATCTTTCTAAGTCATGCTATTCACTAAAGCATTTGAGGCCATGGTGCTTTCCCATGTATTCAGCACGTTTGCTCAATTATGACATGTAGGCTTAATTATTAGATGGTTAGATTAGATAAACACATTTCTGTTTTCATCACAACATTTTCTTTCCAAGGTTACTTCCAATTGTACAAAGTAGGACTGTGATAAGGATGTGTATTAACACAAGTGTGCTGCGGCTGCCAAAGGTCAATAGTTCTGTTATGGAGTCCCTGTGCCAAGTGGTGCTTCTTCAGATTGGTTGCATAAGGGTAGGTAAAATATTTTGTTCTTTATACATTAGTACAATGTGGATTATGAGCATTGTTAATAGGATATCTGTTCCTCTTTCAGATATTTGGTTTGTCCAAGGGTAGGATAAGTGCTTAAAACTGTCTTATCTTTTGTTGTAAGAAGGCAATGTCGAGCTACTAGCCCCACTGTGCTGACAATGGGCATGAGCCGACTTCTATAGCTTTAGCATACAAGGAGGAACTAATGCACCAGTTTGATGGGTGTTGTCCGTCTTCGTCCAGCAACTATTGCCTGTTTTGGTAGTTTTACAATATTTCCTCCAGTTTTGAATAAGTTGTATTTTTCCTTCCATCTCTTTTGACAAATTTTACTATAGGCCCTTGGATTTATTAAATAATCGACTTCTTTACAACTGTGAGGGGAAATGTGTTGACTAGTATTACTCATAGTATATTACAAGAGTAAGAGGATAATTCAGCTTTAGTTCTGCTATGTAATTCCTTTAGCCTTTGCAGGTCAGATCCCTTGGACCACCCCAGCTATCCCTGGAATGTTTCCTAACATGTTTCCATTAGCGTAAGTTTTCATAATTTTTTCCTATCCTGTGGAATAATTACCCGTGCATCTTTTGATTCACATTCACTTTTATCTGTTTTCATTTTTTTTCGTCGTCTCTCTTTCTAAATTCCCCCCCTCCTTGTAGCAGTTTGGACCTCTTCCTGTTATGCCAGTCTAGGCAATGACTCAGCAGGTTGACAGGATAAAGACATTTGTTCTTGCCAATTCTTTTGTTTCTTTGTATTTTATTCTGCAATATTATCTGTTTTGATACTTGACATTTTGCTTTAAATATTATAATGGCAAGCTACTAGACATGCTCGACGTGTGTATGTTGGTGGGCTTTCCCCCACTGCAAATGAATAGGTTTGTCTCTTTATCCATTAGCTCTGTTGCACTATCCATGTCTCTTATGTTTTACATTCCAGATATCATAGTGTGCTATTACTGACATTGTCAATTCTAGGTGTCTTTTTTATTGTTCATTTTTACTGAAGTAATTTATACAAACCAAGCACTAGTTTTTATAAATACCTGTATGGAACCAATCTTTTTTAATTTCTAATTTTCACTGTTTTTAAGGGGAAAAACAATTAATGACAAACCGATAGGTTTTTATGTTGTACAAGACTTTAGATTCGATTTTTGAATGTCTTTCAATTAAGGATCTTCCTGAGAACTGGAGGTGAAGCAAGCTCAATCTGATATAGAGGGAAGGGGGTGTTCGATGCTTTAAACTCGAGATTTGGATACAAAGAAATAAATGGCAAAAGAAAAAAGAATAGATATTTTTATTGAGGATATCCTGATATGCCCATATCTTAAGATGTCGACTGGCTACCCTATTTCACACTAGCCGAAACGGATAGCGAAATAAAAATTGCTTTCAATTTTTATTGAACTCACTGTTTAACTGTGGGAAATAAGGAATGGATCCTGTTTGATTGTTGGTTTTTTGGGTTCCTTGTGATTGCTTAAAATGTGTTCAGCTTGGTTAATATTTACCTTTTATGCAGTCCGTGGCAAACTTTTTCAGCCATGTTATGTCTGCAATCGGCAGAAACACTGCTGGTCCAGGTTAGTCAATATGAGATTGCGTTTTTATATAAGACTAAAGTTAACTAAAAATCTAAAAAGGAAGGATATTGATGCAGCCAGCACATCGCCAGCCCAGCAAGCAGCAAGCAGCAAGCAGCAAGCAATTCGTGACCAGCACAACAAGCAATGGCTTTAGTTGCCATTATTTTATTATTATGTTCACTTTTGGCAATTGCCTTATTATTTGTCTTATGTTAGCTTTTCCTTGTTGCCTTAGTTTATTATATTGCTTTTCCTTGTTGCCTTAGTTTATTATATTTTATTCGTTGCCTTAGTCTATTTCCAAACCTGTGTGTTACTTCGTGGAGTTAGCTTTGTGGAGTTAGCCTCTGTTTTTCTTATAAATAGTGGGTGTAAAGCCTTAGGGCTCTAGAGTTTTTTGATGATTAATATATTTTGAGTTTTATTACTCTTTGTTCCAACTTTGGTTAATTCTGTGTGAATCAACTTTGGTTGAGCCTTTAAACTCGGTATTCTTGAGGAATCAACGGGTCTAAAGAGGAGTCTTATTTCCGGTATTCTTGTGTGAATCAACGGATCTTAATATTGTTACTATTGTTTCGATCAACACTGCATCAGTTGGTATCAGAGCATAGGCGACGATGGCACCGAGGAGGCGGCCCATGGACGACATTTATGAAGCTGACGCAGCGAGGATGCAACAACAAATTGATGCCCTGACCGAGCAACTTGCAGCGTTGCAACAACAGCAGCAACGCCAGCCACATCCAAACCCACGGTCTATGGAGGATGAAGAAAGTATGTGTAGACACCCCATTTTTGACCGTCCTCAAGACTTGGACGTCACCGTTTGAACACACGGTGATCTTCCATGTTTGTGTTCGTTTGGAGTTCTCGGAGGTCTCGGCTCGCGCACCTTGCCTCAGGATCCCCGAACTCGACTGTTTAGTGTCTGCTTTTGCACCAAACACTTGCATCTTGCCCTTGAGAGGCAGGGTGGGGCTTGTAGACCATCTCCACCCCACCACCGGCAGTGGCTAGAGGCCACCGGCTGGTGTTTTGCTGCCACCGGCAATTTTTATTGCCGGCCGGCACTTTTTGTTGCCGGTCAGCACTATTTTTGGCCAAGATGGCATTTTTGGCCGGCCGATTGTTGTTCATCTGCTTTTGCAGACATTTTTAGACAGCTGTCTTACTTTTGCATCCCTCCATACACGTGTATGGAGGGATCTCCCTCTTATGAAGTTTGTCTTGTAAGCTTTACAAGACAAGAAGCTTCTATATAGAGGAGCTCTCTCTCTTGTTGCAAGGGTTGGAGATTTTGGACATTGGAGGGAGAGAAAAATACAGACCAAGCTCTGGTTTTAGGGTTAGGATTAGATACACATCCTATCTCTCTCTCTTTTCCTTCTTGTGTGTGTAAAATAGTGTTTAGTTCTTACTATTGCACACAAACACCTAGTGTTTCACCTTCCTTTGGCTCTTGAGGTTCTAAAGGACTGGTTTTGAGGTTTTTGGTGTAGGATCCAAGCTAAAGGAGGCCATTGGAGCACCATTTGTGAAGAAGGCTTCAAGGGTGAGAATCTAGTCCCATTTTCCCCCATTTTTGCATTGATTTTATACCTATCTTAGAGCTGTTTTTGTGCTTATTGTATAACATAAAAAAGTTCTGTTTTTAGACCCTCTTTGTTGTTTATTAAGAGTGTTTTGTTGTGTGAGGGTAGTTGACCACCCTTAGGCCTTGAAAGGCCTCATTTTGAGCCATTTTGTGTTAGCTCCGGGATTTTGGTGTTGAGATCTCTTCACCATTGAAATCTTGAGGGATTTTAGTGGTGAGGATGATGCTTTGAAGTCCCAAGGAGGAGAGGGCCACCCCCTCTCCTTGTTGTCCTTGAAAAGGGCATATTTTGGCCTCTTGAGAGAGCATTATGCTTGAGTGTGTATTGAGCATGTTTGGGCCGTTTTTCATGCTTATATATCCATAATATAACATGATTTTAAGTTGGTTTTGGTACTCCATGCATGCTTAGCATAGTTGCCTTGTAATGCCTTGTTATGCCTTAACATGCCTTAGGTTGTTAGCCTTTGTGGGAGTATGTTTTAGGCTTAGTCTTGTGAAGGTTATGTGCTTATTTTGCCATGTTTTAGGTCTGTCCATAAGTGTTTGGGTCGATTTTGGCATGCTTGATATAGCTCTTTTGTATTTGGGCTTGTTGGCCTTGAGTATGTGCATGTGTAGCATGACATCTTTGCATCGAATTGGTGATTTGGGGTCCCTCCACATGTTATTTCAGTCCCATTTCCATGCTTGTTTGATTGCCTTGCATGCCCCTTTAATGCTTTGGAAGCTTGTGTAGCAATGCTCCATGTTTTGGTGTCTATGTATGCCTTTGTATTTGAGCCACTTAGATGCCATCTAAGGGGTCCTTTGGCCTTGTTTTGACATGCTAAAAATCTGTTTTAGTAGTTTAATGCATGCCATGTTTGTTGTGATAAACATGCTTCAAAGTCTCATGACTTGCTTCAAGTACTTGGACCATGCTTGCATGCACTTGCTTGTCTTGTTTAATGTGATTTGGCATCATTTTTAATAACATGATTTTAGAGCTCGCATTGCATGCCAATTGTTCATGATCGCCTCTTTCAAGTGTGCTTGAATGTTGCTTGCTTTGTGCCTAAGTGTTGGGCCTTAACATGTGTATGTGTGCATGTATGTTTAGCCTTCGTTTTTGGGCATTATGGCTACTGTTTTGGGCCTTTTTAGAGCTGCCTAATCCATGTATAAGTCCATCTTTCCATCTATTTGCATTGCCATATGTATGCTTGTATGCTTGCATAAGTTTGTTGCCATGCCATGTTGCATCCTTAGCTTGTATGCCTAGGTTGCATTACATCTTGCATGCATGCCTTGTTCCTTGACTAGTGATAGGAATTGGGCCTTGTTTGTTTGATTGGTTTGCATTACATTTGAAATCAAAGTTGCATACTTGGTCTTTGGGCCATCATGCATGGAAATGCGTGATTGGTGGTCCAAAAATCGAGGCACATGCCCCTTTGAGTCATTATCATGATAAGGGACATGGTTGGTGCATACATGCCTTGAATTGTGCTGCCATGCTTTGTTTTGCCCTCTGTTGCTGTGAGTTGCAGGTTCTGCAGGCTTTCTTTGCCGACCGGCAGTGTAAGGTGCCGGCCGGCAATCTTTCCTCTGCCGACAACTTCAGTTTGTGCCGATGGCCACGTACCACTGCCGGTGGTAATTCCACTCAGCCGGTGGTACTCCCTAGTGTCCAGGGATGTAATCCTGAGGTTCTGACAGCCTCCAGAGGAGCAGAGGAAAGAAAATAGAGGCAGCTTGCGCATGGCGGCGCGTTTCCCGAGGCGATTTATCTGCTTTTCTTAGTTTATTTAATTTGTTAATTAAATTAATTAATTTGTAATATTAATTAGCTTGCGTAGTTAATTAATCTGTAATATTTATTTGATCCCTCCGAGTGAGGGTAAAGATGTAATAAGTGTGCGTGAGTGTGTGTATGTCTTCCAACCTCACGTCTTTCTTCCCTTTTATTTACCTGCTTATGATGGTAGATTAGGGCACGTTTAAATTAGCATACCTTATGCTACGCATGCGTGCATCCGTACATTTGTATTACATACATTAGGCTCGGTACATTATGCTAACTGCATTTGTACTTCAAATTCTAAACTGAATATGTGATAGTTGTGCATTTCTCACATACCATGTTTAGGATAGCCGAGCCTATTCTAGCAACACTTTGTATGCGATGCATTAGGCACTTAACATGGACTTGGATCATGCATGTTTGCTAACGAGTTCTTTGTTTTGGCACGGAGTACGATGTAAGTATTTCCGCTTTAGCATATCGCATGAGTGTGAATGTTGCCATGTCAGCATGCTTAACATGTGGCTAGATGCTTATATGTTATAAACTGCTTGGATGCCTGTAGGTGAAGGTTGGATTGTTTGAGTTGGAAGAACTCATTGAAATCCGTGTTTTAGCCTACTTGCGAGTAGCAAATCCAAAGCATTTTCAAAACAAACGGATATGCAATGTTTCTTTCCAAATTAGGCAATCTAGTCTATACTTGTTTGCTGCGCGCATAACATAGTAATTCTAGGCTAATAAATGGAATAAGAATACATAACGTTTTCAAAAACGGATATCACGGTTAGTAGAGGCCGGTCTTCGAACCGGGCGAAAGGGGGTGCTCATAGCTGACCTTCCTTGATCGTACCCAAGCTCCCGAGCCGAGACAACTCCGGTGATGACGGACATGTGGCCTTCAGCACCGAGTCAGGGTTTCCTAAATTTCCCCATTTTAAAAATATTTAGGTGGCGACTCTGTATCTGGCAAAGCAGTCCATGTTTGGCACTACTTTTTCAAAAATCTGTTTCTCAAAACGATTTGCCAGATTTGGACTCTTTGGTTCAGATTAAGAACCGTGACACAAGTCGAGTCCGAACTGTAGTAACCCCAAATGAACAGAACGGGACTCATCCTCCCGGGGCGTTCGGGGACGTCTACAGTATGGAGGAGATAGACGACAACCCTTTTGCTGGAAATTTCCGAAGGGAAAGAGTTCGACAAGGTACGGAAGCAAATTCACGGCGGTGGGAAGCAGGCCTGAAAATTGACATTCCTGAATTTCACGGCAGTGTTCAACCCGAAGAATTCTTGGATTGGCTTTTTGCTGTTGAAGAGGTTCTTGATTTCAAGGAGGTTCCGGAGAACAAACGAGTTTCCTTGGTGGCCACACGCTTCAGGGGAAGAGCAGCAGCTTGGTGGCAACAAATAAAGTTAACTCGAACCAGACAGGGGAAGAGTAAGATTGCTTCTTCGGAGAAGATGAAGAAACATATGCGTATGGCGTTCCTTCCTCATAACTATACACGCATGATGTACCAACAATTGCAGAATTTACGGCAAGGGACGAAGACGATCGAAGAATATACCACTGAATTCTATCAATTGGTGTCACGTAATGACCTTGCTGAAAACGAAGACCAACTTGTTTCCAGGTACATCGGGGGATTGCAAGAACAATATCAAGATACCCTGAATTTATTTGATCCCTATTCTATTTTTGAAGCACACCAGAGAGCTATACAATTAGAAAAAAGGTCAAAGCGTCGCTCAGGAGTTACGGGGTGGCCAAGTGGAAACACTAGTGGCAACCGTAATCTGCCCCTAACAAATCGAAATACGAGTACGAATCTACCAGGGGCAAGGTGGGCACCACCCCAAGTTGATACGGCTGGTAAACCACCAGGAGGACAGTCAAACAGGAACCCTGGTACTAGTGGTGGGATGCGTTGCTTCAAGTGCGGGGAAGTTGGTCATCGCGCTGCAGATTGCAGAAAAAGTGATCGGATTGTCAAGGGCCTATTCATAGACAGCGAAGAGATTGTCGAAGATGGGACTAATGAAGTTCTGCAAGATACTACCAATGATTACTACCAATGATTCCGAAGTTAGTATTTATGACAAGGAAGAACGAGTTGCCGGCGATGAGGGTCCTCTATTGGTTGTGCGCAAGGCTTGCTATACACCTCGAGAGGTTGAAGGGAATGGGTGGTTACGAAACAACATCTTCCAATCCACGTGTACCATTAGTGGGAAGGTGTGCAAGTTCGTAATTGATTCCGGAAGTTGTGAGAATGTCATTGCGGAGGACGCTGTAGCAAAGTTGGGAATAAGTACAAGCCAACATCCCAACCCCTACAAACTGTCATGGCTTCAGAAAGACAAGGAGGTAACAGTTTCCAAGCGTTGTTTAGTCCCCTTATCTATTGGTTCTAATTACAGGGACAAGGTATGGTGTGATGTGGTTCAGATGGATGCTTGCCATATTTTATTAGGAAGGCCTTGGCAATTTGACCGCGACGTATTGCACGATGGACGAAAGAACACTTACTCCTTTGTATTTAACAAGATCCGCATTGTTCTTGAACCTCATAGAGAAGAAGCACCAAAGCTAGCCACTGAGAAGAGTTCTAGCTTATTGTCTATGCACCGGTTCTTGGAGGAGGTGGTTGAAACGGGAATGGCGTTCGTACTAGTAGGAAAAGACAGTGTTATAGAGAGTAAGATCCCTGAGCCTGTGAAGGCTCTAATTGCAGAGTTCCATGATGTATTTCCCAAGGAGTTACCCCCAATGTTACCACCCATGCGAGACATACAACATCAAATTGATTTACTTCCAGGATCAAATTTGCCAAATAGACCCCACTACCGCATAAGTCCAAAAGAGCATGAGGAACTTCGCCGACAAGTGGAGGAATTGTTAGCCAAAGGACACATCCGAGAAAGCCTCAGTCCATGTGCCGTACCTGCACTATTGACCCCCAAGAAAGATGGCTCGTGGCGCATGTGCGTCGATAGTCGAGTAATTAATAAGATCACCATCCATTATAGGTTCCCCATACCTCGGTTGGATGACTTATTAGATCAGTTAAGTGGAGCAACCGTGTTTAGCAAATTGGATCTGAAAAGTGGTTACCACCAGATTCGGATTCGGGAAGGTGATGAATGGAAGACAGCCTTCAAAACTCGAGAGGGGCTTTGCGAGTGGCTAGTCATGCCATTTGGTTTATCAAACGCTCCCAGTACTTTTATGCGTGTGATGAACCAACTATTTCGGCCTTTTATCGGGAAGTTTGTTGTTGTTTATTTTGATGATATTTTGGTTTATAGCGCTAATAATGAATTGCACCTTCAGCACTTGCGCTAGGTTCTGTCAGTACTGCAGGAAGCAAAATTTTATGTTGGCACCAACAAGTGTTCCTTCTTAACCGATATTGTTGTGTTCCTCGGTTATGTCGTATCTAAAGATGGCCTCTCTGTGGATGAAAGCAAGGTAAATGCAGTTCGTGACTGGCCAGTACCAAAAAACATTCACGATGTACGAAGCTTTCATGGGTTGGCTTCGTTCTATCGGCGGTTCATTCCCAATTTTAGTAGCATTATGGCACCAATTACGGACTGCATGAAAGCTGGCCAATTCTTTTGGACAGAGGCAGCGACAGAAGCATTCCAACAACTCAAACAAAAATTGACTTCAGCACCAGTCCTCATATTACCAGATTTTGCTAAAACCTTTGAGCTATACTGTGATGCATCTAAAGTGGGCATTGGGGCTGTTTTGAGCCAAGGGGGTCGTCCAATTGCATATTTCAGTGAGAAGCTTAGCGGTTCCAAAGGCAACTACAGCACTTATGATGTGGAATTTTATTCCATTGTCCAATCCCTGAAACATTGGTATCCTTATCTGTCCCAAAGTGAATTCATTTTATTTTCTGACCATGATGCGTTGAAGCACATCAACAGCCAAGACAAACTTTCTTCAAGGCACACCAATTGGGCAGCATATCTACAGCAATTCACCTTTGTGATTAAACATAAATCAGGGGCCTTGAACAAAGTGGCTGATGCACTTAGCCGCCGTTCTTTTCTACTTACTACTATGAGAAATACGGTACTTGGATTCAATTCCTTTCAAGAACTATTGTCTGTTGATCCCTATTTCTCTTGTATTATGGCGGAAGTTAAATCAGGTCAGAGGTCGGACTTTCTTCTCCATGACGGATTCCTCTTCAAAGGCAACCAATTGTGTGTGCCTGCATCAAGTCTTCGATTGAGAATTATCAAGGAGTTGCATGAAGAAGGCCATGTTGGGCGTGACAAAACTTTGCAGCTTGTGACTAGTTCTTACTTTTGGCCTTCTATGAGGAAAGAAATTTTCAAGCTTGTGGACGGGTGTCGCATC
Organism: Camellia sinensis; assembly: GCF_055761805.1. Taxonomy (NCBI): domain Eukaryota; kingdom Viridiplantae; phylum Streptophyta; class Magnoliopsida; order Ericales; family Theaceae; genus Camellia; species Camellia sinensis. Next base: position 100,751,663 of record NC_138973.1, on the reverse strand, counting down.
TGCCAAGTATCCAAAGGATCCGCGACCAATGCAGGCTTATACATGCCGTTACCCGTGCCCAACCAGCCATGGACTGACGTTAGTATGGACTTTGTTTTGGGACTCCCGCGCACTCAGCGAGGTTGTGACTCCATCTACGTAGTCGTAGACAGGTTTTAAAAAATGGCCCATTTCATTGCGTGCAAAAAGACGACGGATGCTGTAAATGTGGCCCAACTATATTTTCGAGAAATCTATCGTTTGCATGGGCTCCCTCAGTCCATTGTATCTGACAGGGACACCCGATTTCTTAGTCATTTTTGGAGATGTCTGTGGCGCTTGGCTAACACAAAGCTTGATTTCAGTAGCGCCTATCACCCTCAAACAGATGGACAGACCGAAGTTGTCAATCGTTCTTTGGGCAACATGTTACGATGTTTAGTAACGGATCATTTGAAATCATGGGATCACAAATTGCACCAAGCAGAGTTTGCTTACAATCGCTCTATAAATCGAAGTTCGGGTTTTAGTCCCTTCTATGTCAATTATGGCTACCAACCTCGGGCCCCGCTGGATTTAGTACCTGTGCCAGACTTAAAGCACATAAATGGGAAGGCAGAAGAGTTGATTCACAACCTTCAGGAGGTGCACAAATTAACCCAGTCCAACTTACAACAATCAGTCGCCAAGTATAAATTAACAGCCGACAAGAAACGTCGATTGGTCGAATTTGAAGTTGGCGACTTAGTATGGGCTGTTCTTACAAAAGACAAGTTTTCAGCCGGTGAATATAACAAGTTGGCAGCACGAAAAATTGGGCCTCTTGCAATTTTGGAGAAAATCAATTCAAATGCCTACCGTTTGCAGTTGCCTAGTCATATTCGTACTTCCGATGTGTTCAACGTTCGATACCTCATTCCTTATCACGGTGACCACACCACCAACGAGGCTGCGAATTCGATGGTGAATTCTCTCCATCCAGGGAAGGAATGATGCAGCCAGCACATCGCCAGCCCAGCAAGCAGCAAGCAGCAAGCAATTCGTGACCAGCACAACAAGCAATGGCTTTAGTTGCCATTATTTTATTATTATGTTCACTTTTGGCAATTGCCTTATTATTTGTCTTATGTTAGCTTTTCCTTGTTGCCTTAGTTTATTATATTGCTTTTCCTTGTTGCCTTAGTTTATTATATTTTATTCGTTGCCTTAGTCTATTTCCAAACCTGTGTGTTACTTCGTGGAGTTAGCTTTGTGGAGTTAGCCTCTGTTTTTCTTATAAATAGTGGGTGTAAAGCCTTAGGGCTCTAGAGTTTTTTGATGATTAATATATTTTGAGTTTTATTACTCTTTGTTCCAACTTTGGTTAATTCTGTGTGAATCAACTTTGGTTGAGCCTTTAAACTCGGTATTCTTGAGGAATCAACGGGTCTAAAGAGGAGTCTTATTTTCGGTATTCTTGTGTGAATCAACGGATCTTAAGATTGTTACTATTGTTTCGATCAACACTGCATCAGATATGTGCAGTCCGTACTGTAGACAAGATCAAAGAATTGAATGGCTCAAGATTTCAAACCTTTTGAGCAGTTAAAGTGTCATGCTCAGGAGTTATGTGAGAGGACATCAGGTGACAAATGAACTAAGTTGTTTTTGAGCAGCTCGTGTTCGACACGTTTGGACTCATTCGAGCTTGGCTTGTAAAATGTATCAAGCTTAGCCCATGTAAAACTTGTGAGATTGTTTAGCCAACTTTGATTTTGATTACGATTAAACATGGTTTAGGGCATCATTGAGCATGGCGGTTCTGTAAATGGGGGTTTTGCCGTGAAATTGTTGGATCATGTTAACTCATTAAAAGATGCAGTGACCTAATACTCGGAGGTCATCAACCAATAGAATCGTTTCATTGTAATATGGTCAGGCACCTAGGCAGCTCTGTATACTTTGTAGTTGAACCAGAAAAATGCTATTGGATGTCAGATTGATGGAGAAAAATGAGGTTTTAAATGTCAAGACAAGTTTACATAAGGGCCTTATGAAATCTTCAACCAATCCTACTAGAATTAAATTTCTTTTTACTGTCCAAACAAGTCAAATATGTTTACTTAAATTTTTGAACAAGACAAATGATGGGACTTAAGGCTTAGTTTAGTAATATTAGTTTTAGAAGTTAAAGTTCTTAACTTCTAAATTTGGAGTTGTAGCCCTTTTAGAATTAGGAATCCACACAAATCAAAATAAGGCTACATAATTCTTCAAATTCAATGAAGAACAAATTTAGAGAATTTTAAAAAACTTGTTCTGTGGATTGTGTAATGCAACCTTAACCTAGGTGTAATGCCTATGAGAATCTAAGTTTGAAGCTTAGAGTTTCTTCTTCTTCATCCTCTTGTAAATTTGTGAGCTTTTTAAACCGTTCCAGAACCCAGATCTGAACAATCTCTATTTCACCACCATTAAACTCCATTAAGCAAGGCTAATGCATTCTTCCTTCACTCCAACTATAACACACTGAACACAAGAAACCCAACCCATAGTTACTGTTCACAGTATTGCTCACGGCCTCCAGACAACCTCTAACCTTCTCCTATTCTTGCCCAATAACCACTACAGGAAAAATGGCCTACTGCGACGTTTTTTTTATGGCATTTTGGGAAACGCCATTATAGATGAATTAAAGACAATGTTTTCAAAACTTTGTCTTTGATCTCAGTTGAACGGCGTCGTATTGGGTGTATATATTGACACCGTCCATTCTCCGTCTCACTTTCTGTCTCTCACTTTCTCTGTGTGTGTGTGTGTGTGTCTCTCTCTCTCTCTCTTCCAAAGCCCTCGACTGATCTTCATCGAACTAGATCAAAGACACAGTCTCTCTCTCTCTCTCTCTCTCTCTCTCTCGCTCGATTGCAGATTTTGCATTGTATATTCGTCGAACTCTCTGTTGCTCTTCATCGATCTGTCGCTGGAGGACTTTGATCAGTCTCTTCATCAAACTCGAACTCATACTCGATCTTTTCTTCATCAAATCGCAGATAATCGATATCATTCTCGAACTAGATCGATCTCTGTTGCTCTTATCTCAGGTACATTTTTCATTCTCTTAATCGGTGTTCGAGTTTGAACCAGATCGATCTCTATTGCTCTACTTTCTCATTGTCAAATCTGCTGATTAACTCTCTAATTTTTTCATTCTCAGATTAGATCGTTGAACCAGATCGATCAAATCTGCTAGTAGTTTTGTTTGTTTTTCATTACTTTCTTTGTTTTTCAAATCAATTAACTCTCTAATTTGCAAGACAGTTTGGGATTAGATAGCTCATACTATAGGTGGTCTCATGATCTCAGAATGACAATGTATGAGAGTATTTGGATGTTTGCAATTGATTATCTGTTTGGCAAGTGTGCTTGGTCTATATTTTTTGTGCTTATAATTTTCATTAGATTGTTCATTAGAGAATCTTCATCTTTGTGCTTATAATTTTGTGTTCGAGTTTGGTGTTTTATTACATCTTATCCAGTAATATTCTGCTTTTAGATCATAATTAATTTAATTTATTGTATAACAAAATATTCTATTTGAGGTGCAATAATTGATATACTGCTTTGACAGATAATTTCCTATAAAAGTTCTTGACTAAGCTTTTATTGTTATTCCATGGCCCAAATTCTTGTTTATCTATTTAATCCAAGTATATGATTAATAAATGTGGTGCATCTTTTTATGTAACCAAGTACAATGTTGATGGTATTGTGGTACTATAGGTTTTCTAGACTCTTATTAATGACTCAAAATATCCATCCATGTGTTGGCATTCAGCCTACTAAGAAAACTACATTTTCTCCCTCTTTAGTGGATCACCATCTAAGAGTTAAATTGTTGACTGTTTCTGTTTATGCAATGATTTTAATATGCCATTTGTTTCTGGTTGTCTAATGTTTCTAATGATGTCCTGATGATGATCACATATTATCAATTATCCAAAAAATTTCTTCACCAATCCTCTAAGCATGATTTTTAATGATTGTGTTATGTAACAGGTTTTAGGTGAAAAAGAAGCAATTTTTCATGCTCAGATTAGATCAGATCAGATTGTTGAACAAGATCGATCTCTCTCGCTCTTCATCTCAGGTACATTTTTCAAAGCAATTAATTCTTTGGTAGTTTTGTTTGTTTTTCAAATCAATTAACTCTCTAATTTAAGATTTTGTAGATTTGTTTGTTTTTCATTACTTTTGAGAGTGGGTGGTAATTGATTTGCAAGACAGTTTGGGATTAGATAGCTCATACTATAGATGGTCTCATGATCTCAGAGTGGCAATGTATGAGAGTATTTAGATGTTTGCAATTAATTATCTGTTTAGCAAGTGTGCTTGGTCTATATTTTTTGTGCTTATAATTTTCAATAGAATCTTCATTAGAGAATCTTCATCTTTGATGGATTAGCATGAAACATTGTTCATCATGGAATATTTAAGAGCAGATTTGGGCATCCCCATTTCATCATTCTGATTGAGCATACTTTGTTCATCTTATTCATGTTATTTTTTCTTATCAAATGCAGGTTCACATATCAAAGAAAGGAAACAGGACAAATGCCGGTTAGAACTGTCCCTTTTTTATTTGATTCTACATCACATAGCTCTGCTGGTTGTTATCTAAATGCTGAAATTATTTTTATACTTGAAACATTCACAATACATTGTGATTTATGCATGTAGGTTCAAAAGAGGCTCTTAAAATTCATACTTGCTGCATTCCATCGATCTTCTGATTTTGTTGCACTTTTGAAGGTATTCTCTGGACCAAATTATGCCTAAGCTTTTCGGTTGCAAGTCAATTATGTTGGAGCTTTATTGCAAGTCAATTATTTTAATGGCTGTGAATGGTAAGACACCATTACAATTAATGGTAAGTGAAATAAATAAATAAACAAAATAGCAGTTCTCTCTCAGTCTTTCTCTCCTATACATTTTAACTCCAACCCAATTCAATCGGTGAATCTGTGTTTCTTTGTTATCTAATCTATGGATTTTCAACTGAGTCCTGGCTCCATCTCTCCACAACTCAAGGTAATTTCTTGCTTCTTTTTCAGTGCTCTAATCAAATATTTACATTTCTACCATGATCTCAGCTCTTTCTTTTTCTTTCCTTTTTTTTTGCAATCAGTAATATGTTAACTTGAGCTCAAATACACCTTTTTTTGGGTCATTATTACATTTGTGTAATTTTATCTGACATGTATGGTTATTTGGATTTGTGCCTTCTTTTTCTGCTTAATCTCTTTGATTTCTTTGGTTTTTGCGGTTAGTGATTATATTTTGTGTATAGAATAGTTAGTTGCCTTGCCTTTCATTACCCAGATTTCTTTCTAAACTAATAGGATTTGCTCTGAATCAGCTCAGGAGTTTTATGTTGTTTCCCCCTCGCCCAGGACCAAAACATGTACAGCCTTGGTGCAGGGGAAATTTCAGCCACAGTTGGACACCTGCTTCAAGATGCAATACTTATAAATACCATACTCAATAACTAATTATGTTGTACCAATAAAAGAATGGAAAGCAAGGTTTTAAATAACAGTGTCGCGATATGTATTGGTATTGGTGTTGCAGTCATGTATCGGCCAATATCAGACATTATCAACTGATATATTGATGAATAATGGTATCAAAAGTCCAAAATCCTAGGTACCCAACGATCAACACTATACATAACAGCTAATATTTAAAACCCTGGTGGAAAGTATACAGAAGATTTTTAAAAAATTAGAGAAAAAGGTTTTCTACAAGGTTAGAAGCAAGATCTGACCTTGGGAGTAATGAAATTTTCCTCCCTGGTTTCTTTGCAAATAGATGTTTCATATTAATAATTTGATTTTTTTTTTTCAGACCATTGGTTAGAGGTCTTAACATAGTGAAGCTGTTGGCATTTTATGTATTCTCAAATCCCATCACCATGATATTTTTTACTCCATTCCCGACTTGCTGATGTGCAGGAGACTTGGTAGCATACAACCCTTCTGTCATTTCAAAGCCTTGGAGTAGTTTTTTGTTGTTTGAGTATTGCTCCCTTATTTGTATTTGGAACCATTGGCACAGAGACTATCGAATCCGTTGACAGGATACATGAGCTCTTTTCCTTTTGTGTTTTGGACTCTGACCATCATTCCTTTATTGAAGTATGCCTTAATAGTATTGAGGGCTGATTATGCTGGAGAGGGTAATCATGTTTCCTTTTGAACTAAAATATTATATTTTTCTTTTTGCTAAGTGAGCTACAGTATTTCGTTAATCAAATGGTATCTTGAAGCATTATTATCTTTAATGAATTAATGCAGTTGCTGTTTTTGCATTATACTCCTTACTATGTAGGCATGCCAAAGTGGGTCTGCTTCCAAATGATAAAAATACCAATGACATTATGCGCTTTGAGGAGCAAACCCCTTCCAATATCGAGGTGGAATCAAGGGCTAGAAGGGCCATTGAAAAACATAAAAGTAGTCACTATTTGATGTTGGTCGTTGCTTCTTTCATGACAGTTGGTGATGGAATTCTTACACCAGCTTTATCTGGTTTGTTGTTCTGTATCATCTGCTTTATATAGACATTGATAACTTGATTTATTTTTCTTTTTCCATTGTATTACATATTATTATTTCCAAATTTTGCTGGAATTACTTGTTTCTCTATCCTTTTATGCTTCAGTACTGTCGGCTTCATCAGGCCTTGGAAGATCATTGGCAGATATTTCATATCAATGTAAGCATTAGTAATAGATGTGGATAAAGAACTACTTTTCTTTCACATAATTAGTGCTATAAAATTTCATCGTAAAGTTTAAATTTTTTTTCAGTGGAATTGACTGGTTTTTTCGATGTTTGCCTACTAGATGTTTGTATTGATAATTTAATTGAAGAAGTGCCAAGAGGCACATGATCACTAGCTTTATACATTGCTTAAGCACAAATTTCAATGGATGGATTTTAGCCCAACTTTTTGAACTGGTTGGTCATTGCAGATGACCAGAAAAAAAAGGCAAAGAAATGGAAAATTTGGGGTCCTAGTTGCTGATAAATCTAGCAGTTTGGTTGCATAGAGCAAACATAAAACATGATATCCCAAATTGTGAATCTAGTTTCTAGCAGCAGCAGCGCAGAGAAATATCAGAGCCCAAAAAAAAAGAAAAAAGAAAAGGTGGCGTTTTTTGAAAAAACGCCATTAAATGACGTCATTGTACACATTAATTTCTTGCAGCAACAGTTTGCAGCAACAGGAGGACAAAAAATAAAAAAAAAAAAGTGGCGTTTTTTGGAAAAACGTCACTAAATGATGTCATTGTGACATCACACGTTGACAAAAGGTGAGACGGATGTCAAAGATTTTGCGGCGTTTTAAAAAACGCCGTCTAACATTTTTAGCGACGTTTTTCAAACGTTGGAAAGCTATTGCGGCAGCCGTATCCGCAACGAAAATATTAAACGTTGCTATAAGATATAACGGCGTTTTTCAAGAATTTTCGCAGCGTTTTAAGAACGCCGTTAAAAAGCAAATTTCCTGCAGTGAACAGTCCAAAACCCTACCCTTTAATCACCTAATACAAACCATAAAATAAGCCATATTTTTTACCAACTATTTAACCTCAGAAACAATCAGATGTAAATAAAACCCTTTTCCACTGCCCTATAGCAAATTTAGTGTTACGACTTGCAGGGAAACATTCACCACACAAATATTAGATGAAGAGCATTACAGAAAACAAGCCAATCAACAACACAACTATAAAAATTAAAAATAGTGATCACAAATTAAACATCAAACAAAACCAAACAAGTGAAGCAACATTCACTAAGGACACAAAATAATGAACCGGCACAATGCATCACAATCATGAAACTTAAGCCCCTTGTGCATAATGTCCTATTCGAAAATTCATAAGAAAATATTGGGATTGTGCATTATATATGCATTATATATCTATTCTCATTCAAACAGCAGTTTTTCTTGTACCACAAAACAGAAAACAATATATTAACTATGCCAAAATGAAAATAAATCTAAGTCAATGAGTAAATTATCTATCTATTCTCATTCACACATCCAATTTATCTATTCACATTCACACATCCAATTTTCGCACAAATCAAACACACATCAACACAAAATCAATTTTCACACAAATCAGACACACACCAACACAAATTCTTGAACTGTTTTATTCTTAATGAAAAGAGTTTCAATGAATTGATGAGCAGGGAGAAACAGACAATAGAAGGCCAGGGGGGAGCAGAGGAAAGCAAAGGAAGGCTATACCTGGATGCCGAAGGGTGAGAGCAGTGAGATTAGGTGAGATTAGGGTAGAGTATCGATGGGAGAGAGCAGTGAGATAGAGGAAGGGTTTTTTGTTTTTTTTTATCCCAACAGATTAAAGAGAGTTTGGAGATATCGGGAAAGAGGGAGAGTGGGAGAGGATTTTGGCGCGAATTTAGGAATAACTATTTGCAACAATATTAAGGCCCGTCGCGAGTGAATGAGAAAAAAAAAAAAAAAAGAAAATTGCAACGGATGGCCAAAAGAGCGTCGCAAAAAAAAAAAAATTAAATCAGAAAAATTTTGCGACGTTTAACGTACGGTCGCATATAACCTTACTTTTTGCCACAGGTTTAGTTTTCCCGTCGCAACAAAAATAATTTTGCGACGTCATTAAGTGCCGTCACAAAAACCCATTTTTTGCGACGGCACTTAAACCGTCGCAAATAGTTCCGTGTCAAATGCTCCTTTTTCTAGTAGTGTTACTTTACACTTCCAGTTTTGGTGTTATATACTTAATACATCTGAGATAGATACTAAAAACTGATTTTGATGGCACCTTTTGTTTTTTTGTTTTTAGTGATCAATTTAGGCAAATAATGCATATATTTTCCCTGGATTTGGTTTGCGTTTGGTCATCTCTAGTACAATTCGTGTACACGATGAAATGCTTCTGGCAGCCTGTAAGTGCACTACACATTACATAATTAGATACATTATAAGTTGAATACAATTTATTTGCTAATTGAAGAGCAATGAATTCATTCCTTTATTTTATTTCATTTTACTTATGCTTTATTATTTTTTCCCTTTCCTCTGGTCACATATCTATGCAAGTCATAAATAATGAATAGACTCTTTAGAAAAAATTCTGAGATGTTTACTCAGATTCCAATAGAATGTAAACTCAAAAAACACCTTCTGTTTGTTTTATTCCCTTGATGTGTGATCTGGTTCTGTAAGGGCGATTTGCCATTAGCGTCCCTGGTGGCGCATGTTCAAGTCATTGAAACAGTATCTGTACATCTTGCTCTCTCTAGATATCCTTTTAACAGAAGTTTTTTACATTGGGTTGCCCATAATCATGTGTGAAGCACTATGGAAAATATAGCGATCCCGGGTTTACCCTTGTTATACGGTGATCCGGACATGTGTCCGTGGATGTTGGTAGTTGTTTATTATCTTGTTTACATCCTTTTTACTTAGTATTTGAGTTACGGGATGTGTTGGGCAGGTTTGTTACAGGTTGGTTGAGTTTAGAAACCAAAACTAGTTGCCCAGATTTTGACCTGTCCGCTCGAGCGGGGGTTTTGGCGCTCGAGCGGGAATTGCACCCATCCTGTATTTTCTGCGCAGTGTTGGACGCTCGAGCGTGGTATTGGCCGCTCGAGTGGGGTTGTGTGAGTTCCGCTCGAGCGGGGAGTTGGAAGCTCGAGCGATGGCCTGGTTCTATAGAAGTTCTGGGAGTGTGTATTCGCCGCTCGAGCGGGATTGTTGGCGCTCGAGCGTGAGTCTGTGAGTGACGCTCGAGCGTGGTGTTTGACGCTCGAGCGGGTCGACTGGGTTTAAGTTCCGTGTTTTGACTTTTCAAATCACTTTTTCACTTTCTCTTCTCTCTCCTACTTTTCCAAAAACACCATTGTTGAGCTTCTCACTCTAGAACTCAACCTTCTCTCTAGGTTTTGATCTAGTAGGAGTGATTTGCTCATCTTTGGCCTTTACAAAAAAGTTGTTGATCGTTGAGGGCTACTTTTTAATTTGAAAATTTCGAGATTTGGAGCACGTTGGGTTTTGTCTTCTTCTCCCTTGGAGCTCCGAATTTGAGGTGGAGATATCCTACTCCTCTCTATGGATTTTGTCTTTAAATTTTAGTATTTTGAGATGTTGGGGTTGGTTTGGTAATTTGGTGAAAGTTTGGGGCTTTTGTGTTATTTTACAAAAGTTGGGGTTTTATTCATAATAAACCTAGATGCATGTTTGGCATAGAGAAATGGAATAAATGTTGAATCATTGATGAAAATGGGACCTAAGGGTTGTAATGTTAATTATGGAAAATGACCTAATTACATTGATTGATTAATTGGGATAATTAATTGTAAGAGATGAGGAAATGAAATGAAATTGTTGAGATTGGGAATGTAAAGGGTTAAAGGGTGTAGTTGAATTATCTATCACTCACCGGAATGAAATGTTGATTGAATATCCATTTGTGCATTTATTTTCTGTTTAGAAATAATTGTTTTGGGCTATCGATGGAGGATAATCGTGATTGTTGTAGACAATGCATGATGATTAGGCAAACGGAAACTAATCAATAGAATGTGTCATGGAATTTGACGGTTGATAGAATACATTAACTGCATGTATTGAGTGATTGTATATAGAACCAATGTGTTTGTATACGTTATGTGTAGAGGAGGAGATGGGGGATGAACTCCGCGGTTTAGGGGAAGATAGGGGATGTACCTCTAAACCGGATAGTGTTGGGAGAAGATAGGGGATGAACTCCGTAGATACAGCTCATATGCTTGTCTAGAGAAGTGAAGATAGAGCTCATATGCTTATTTTTGAGAGTGTGGATATAGCTTATATGCTTATCTGTGAACATGGGATATAGTTTTTATACATATCTGTTGAAACCATGATAGAGCTAACATGCTTATCTGTTGAAAAAGGGAAAAATGAAAAGTAACTTGGACTCATAAGTCGTATGACATAAATGTGTAATTTATGTGAATGTATCAGTGTTGGCCATCTATCAATTGCTAATCTTTTAGTCATTGTTCATGGTTGGTTTAGTGTATTTCTACTGGGCTGTGGCTCACCCTATATGGGAATATCATTTTCAGGTACAGGTAGCATGCCACCTCCAAGGACATAGCTTGGGAGGCTAGAGGCGGACATACTCTTGTCGTTTTATTTTTGATGTATTACATGTAAATTCAAGCCAAGGGCTTAACGTGTAAATGAGTTAGTACTCTTTTGTTGTAACCAAGTGTTAACTTGGAAAGCTGTAAGCCCGTAGGGCATTTTGCTTTTGTTGTTAACATGTGATACTTTTGTAATGAAACTCTGATGAATAGAAGAATGTGGTTATTTCATAAGTTAATGAATGTCTTATTTGATGGGTTTAATGTTATTTTTTTTGAGGGCGTTACAGAAAACTTTTGGCGAAGCCTATTAAACAATGTTTTAAAAACCGGACCGGTGAGTGAACCGGAAAAATGATCGGGTGGACGGGTCACCGGTTCAACTGTCGGGTTGAACCGGAATCGAACCGTGACGTCATAAATATATTAAAATTATATTTAAATAAAAATATAAGTAATAAAATTATAAATTAAAAATTTTAATAATCTTAAATATTTTTCTTAATACTTTTTTTATTAAAAAATATAAAAATATATTTAAAAATATTATTAATTTTAATTTTGGAAGAAGAAATCAAATATTCAATATTCCCTCCATATGATTTTAATTCAAATAATTTGATTGAAAGAAGAGCAAAAATTTTGGAGGGATATCAAAATTTTAAGTTTCCTTCCAATAAATTTGATTGAATCCCACATAGATTTCTTAGAGTTTTTTTGAAGAATTTTTTTCTTATAAATAGATAGAGGCTTTCACAATAATTTCAATCTCTCACTGGGATTCCTCACAAGAGGAGACCCTTAAAAAAGAGTTTCCAATTAAATTTTTATTATGTATATATAATATAATATATATATATATATATAATAAGAAAGAAAGAAAAGAAAGTAAGAATAAAAAAAAGAAAAAAATCGTTTTATCAACCCGGTGAACCGGAACCGGTTTGGCGGTTCGACCGCCGATTTTTCCAGTTCTCTCAAAATAGGCTGGTTTTCCACTATGACCGATTCAGTGGGTGTACCCGGACCGGAATCTCGACCGGTCGGCGGTTCAACCGATTGAACTGGCCGGTCCAGTCCGATTTTTAAAACCATGCTATTAAATTGCAATTCTAGGCGACAGGCACGACAAATAAATAGAATGGTTCACCCTTGTATCTAAATCATCTAATTTCCTTTGTAACAGCAGAGGCTTTGGCTGAGCAAGTAACAAAAGAGAATTTGGACAAGAGTTTGATCTATCCACCATTCTCTAATATCAGAAAGATCTCTGGCCACATTGCTGCTAATGTGGCTGCTAAAGCATATGAACTTGGTGAGTTAGTAAGTGTACCTTTGGTTGCTTCATGTGTCTTACCACCGCTGTAATTGCCCCTTGAAGCATGTTTATTTTTATGACTTTCACAATGTTTCATAGGCTTGGCAACGCGTCTCCCTCGGTGTGATAATCTGGTGAAGTACGCTGAAAGCTGCATGTATACTCCCAATTACAGAAGCTTCCGATGAATTGTTGAATTGTGAGCAGAAACTATGGCTAGTAGTTAATGTAGTGTGCTTCTTCAGAGTCTGTTATATATTCTTGTTTGGTGTCTCTCCTTTTCCCTCTACATTCCAATCATGGTGTTTCGAAACTTTTGTGGTGTTGTAAGCTTTAGAGTTTATATTAGAACCATGACAGTAAGAGTCGGGTTGGATGAAAGGTTGGTTTTAGTTGAAACATTATCAACTTCAGTCTCTACTCGCTACTCACTACCAGTTTAGTACTCTCTGTGAAGTCACAAAAGCTGTGGAAATATGGAGAAATTCAGACTGACCTGTGAAGCATCCGATGCGATGGTACTTGTAGAATCAACCACTTGCCTCAATTAAGGATTTGGAATGCCGAGCTTGTCATTCTCAAGATGTATTACTAACTTTCATGCTAAGCTTCACTTGAATCGTATGATATAGAGAGTTCGAAACAGAAGGATATGAGAGAGCGACAGAGTTCGAAACAGAAGGATATGAGAGAGTGACAGAGCTGGACAAAAGATTTTCAACCTAACTGCTATGTAATTGTAATAGAATATAGTGTTTTTTAATAAATCAATCCAAGTGTTCTTTGGCCCAAAAGCTAAATTCTATCTTCCCCATTGATCTATTTCTTTAGTTGTTGGTTCTTAGTGGCCAGTGTAGCAAATGAGCCGAGCTGTGCTCGTTTGTTTATCAAGCTCAAAAAAGAAAAGTTTAAGTTGAGCTTGAATATTTATGCTAATTATTGTGTGAGCTCAGCGCAGTTTCTTAATACTAATTATATTCAAGTTTGGTTTGAAATTTAATAATGAAGAAAAATACTAATTATGCTCTAGTTTGATAAACTCAATAATGAACGAGTTCAGTTTGAAACTTAATAATGAAGAAAAATACTAATTATGCTCAAGTTTGGTTTGAAACTCAATAATGAAGAAAAAAAATTGACTGTAACTCACTTATTAAACAAGCTCAAAAGATTGGTTTGACATTGTTTATATATGTAACAAACTTAGTAGAGCTGAGCTCTTACCGAGTTTATTAAACAAGTCTAAAAATTTAATTTCAACTTGCTTATATACCTAACAAACTGAGCAAGGTTGAACTTTTTATTCATAGTGTTACACCATGTAGACAACACAAGAGGGGGGAAATCGAGTTGATAAATATTACTTAAAATGAAATAATTCAATAAAATTAACTTGCTCAACTCAAGTAAAATAAAAGAACGAATATATAAAACATGAGCAATAATGTGTGTGAGCAAATCAAGTCAAAGCAAAACAGAGACGAAAGTATAAATATAAAGGGGGGAGAGAGAGAGAGAGAGAAGGCAAACACAAGATTTATAGTGGTTCGGTTTCAACCCAAACCTACGTCCATTCCTCAAAGCTCCCCCTCGAGTATTTCCACTATTTATCTAATAGATTTACACTAGCAAATTTACCGGGTACTTGCAAGACTTTTGCAACAAAAATTTTGTTCCAAAAATCCCAAAAAGCCAACCCACCAAAACAGCCCCTCTCTTGGTGTTACCATGTCTCTCAGGTGTCTCTCTCAAACACTCACAATGAAGCTCATGGGTATAACAACCCTTCACAGATGATTTGTAGAAAAAAATGCGCAAAGCATTTTGTACAATAAACTCCTAAAGAATTGGATTTAAACAATTAAAGTTCATAGAGATGATATGAAAGTTACAATATGAAATTATTGTATTTTCTCCTCTTTTGGAGATTGTCCCCTCTCTCACTTATAGATGAATGTAGATCTTCTATTTATAGTCCCTCATCTTCATTTGACCGTTGGAGAGCAAATATAGCCACTGGACTAGGAGAAATAGCCGTGGGAAAAATTCAAAACACACAATAACGATATGGTGAGCGCAAATGGGACAACGATGTGGTCCAATTCACATGAAGACAAGTCATATCCGAATAAAAATTATAAGAATAACCTATAAAACACATGATGGGATACAGTCACTTTATTTTTTATTTTTTGAAAAAATAATCATATGTGCCCTATTGTTATTAGGTGGTCACACCCCATATGGTTCAAGTAAAAATATCCTTAAATTATTTGAAGCTGCACGAAGTTAGGTGATTTTGATCTTTTCTTTATCATCAAAATGGCAAGGGAAAAAAAAAACTAGGATGTGCTAGTGTTGTTGAATCGAATTGAAATCTGAGAGCAAGGGTTAAAAAACAAAAAATGGAGAGAATTTGCGTAGCCTCTCAACTAGTGAATTGTTTTTTCATATTTCATTTTCGCCTAACTTTTGGATTGTGAGAACTGTCTTTTTATAAAATTCTGGGTTTTAATTGTTGCCTCTTGAAACTAGAGGGTTTTACTATTTAGAGTTGTAGCCCTTTTCATATTGGGCTTGGTTGTTTTTTGGGTAATCAAATACCCGACTTACCAAAAATCTAAAAACAATTTTTTTTTTTTTTGGGTGTTAAAAGTGAATTGTTTTCAGAAAATTTTCACAAAAATCATTTCCAGCAATAAATAATTTGCAAAAATATTTATTTTGCATTTTCCAGAAAATGAAAATAAAAATAAAAATAAAAAACATTATCAAACAGTAGTGCTACTTGTGGCAATTGCAACCATTAATCAAATGTCAAATGAATGGAACATATATACTAACCAAATATATATTTCCATAGTGAAAACTTATTTTCTCCACAATACACAACATAACCTAATTATTTGCTTGGTGAACTCTTTCAAATGTAAATGTAGCATACAAAATAAAATCCTGCTAGTGATCCAAAAAAAAAAAAAAGATAAAATTTTAATATATTTCGCATATTCTCATACATGCTTCACATATATATATATCAACATTACATTTGCAGCCAAAAAAAGATTACATGATATTTCTCCAATATTCAACTAAGTGAACCTGTTTCTATACAAACCACGGCAGGAAGGAGCTAACCTCTGTGTTCTACACTTGAAGCGAAAATCCCAATAATATTGACAACAGAGTTTGGCGTATCATTTTTCGTATGACTCGAGAAAAACGCGAGTTTCCTTGTACCGCTGGAGCATGTAAGTTTCACATTTGATAGGAGGAAACCTGGTGGAAAAGAAGCATTAAAAAATAGAGAAGCTTCACAAAAACAAAGAAGTCGAGCATATCCTTTATGCATTTTTATTAATGCAAAAAGGTATTCAATTTTAATTAGACGCCAGCTCAGTTATCCAGGGAGCCTTTAAATGCATCCCAAAAATATTGTTGGACATCCCAAATTTAGTATTTTTTTTTTCAAATTTCACTTTATCCCCTTATAGTTTGAGGCCGGATCACGTTACCCACATGTGATTTAAATATAGGCATATTTGCCCCATTATAGTTTTGGACTAAATTGCAATCTAACATCACTTAACATTAATCATCAAAAGACTATTTTACCCTTGTATGAAAAAAAAAAAAAAAAAAAACCTAATCCCCTTTATCTCTGATATTATTCACTTCATTTTAAATTAATCACAAATTTTATTAATTAAACCATCTATATTTGAATCACGGACAGGTAAAGTGCCCCAAACTCAAACCACGAGTAAAATTGAATTTTCCCCCCTTTTTTAATACCGTTTTACCTCTATGTCAAATTACAAAAAAAGAGAACCCTAAACCAACGTCGGCTAGACCCTCCCACCACCCCCAGCCCCCTACCCGCCCTCGGCACCACCTTGATGGCTCATCTACTCCATCCCCTCTTTCCTTCCCCCACTTGAGCAACTCCCCCATGGCTCCTCCCTCTGTTGCCCACCTCCTGCCCATTTTCTCTATCTCTCCCTTGGCGATTGTGAGAACCCGAATATACAAATCAAGTAAAAACTTAAATAATAATAATTTCACAATCTCAAATATTTTGATGGTGAATCCTAAAGTGCATATTAATTATTATTGAATGATCTTTTAATTAATTTTAAACCTTAAAAAAAAAAATTAGAGAAGAGGGTGTGACTTGAACTCTAAACCACAAGGTTAATATGTAAGACTCTTACAATTTGAGTTGCATATAACTTATATATATGTTTTGTATATTTATTTATATATTTGACCTACACATGCTTTAGGTGTATCCAACCACTAGTATAAAATAAAATAAATACAAACCCTACTCTATTATTTGTTCACCACATAGGGCAACAACACAGCAGCCACGGGAGAGACTTTGAGAGAAGGAAAAAAAAAAAAAAAAAAAGTTGCAATCAAAGAACTTTTGGTGTGGTAGGGTTCTAACTTTCTTCTTTATTTTATATTTGTTCTTTATCCTTATTCTATTTTATGATTTAATTCATTGATGGAGAGGTTGTAGGTGTATGTAATTTGTGTATATATATATACTGTTAAGAAATCTGAGGAGTTAAATTCATGTATAATCAATGGTGTAATTCTTAGTCCAAAAATTCTGTACAAAATCACAAACTTTAAAAATCAAGAAACCATATCAAACGAATGAATTTTGAACTGAAATTTTTATAATAGATTAATTACATATTGAATTGCATATCTGAATTCTTTCATAATTTTTGGGAGTCAAAATCCATATAAACTGATGCGTTCAAATCTGTCCAGAAAACTAGTTTTAAACAATAGGTTCGGGAGTGTTGTTCTCTTTGGGTATAAATCCGAAAATTATCAAATCAGCGTCATTAGAATCGGCTACGAGTCTAGTTTCGTACGTTTTTGGCCTTGCATTGATTGCTCATGTATACTAAGAGAACCATTAATTTCTTTAAAGTGCTCCAGAAAACAACCTGTTTAGATATAATTAATTGTAGATAATTATTTTGACAAGCAAATCAAGTGAAACCATTTGGGTTTGAAACTTAGGATATATTAGTTGATATTCGGAGGGTTTTAGAATTTTTCGAACAACGTGGAGTGGGTTTTTCAATTTTCAAAGTTAGCGAATAGATTGGGAAAACTAGTTTAAAATTCTGTTTTATCTTTAAAGTTACTTTTAATTAAGTTTCGATTTGAACCCATGTGTTGGGTGATTTTAGACCTTGAAGAACATGAACTAGGTAGTATTTAAGAGTAACGGCGAGTTGGGTTGAGTCGTGTTAATGCGCTTTAGTTTGGGTTTACTTAGTTCTTATTCTTTAGTATTTTTAAATTAGTAGTGACGTGTAATTTTCATACTTGGTTCAGGGCACTAGTCGGACTTTCATACTCTATTCAAGAATTATATTATTTCGTTTTCAGATGAGTAGTTGCATGCTACATATTTTTATAAATCTTCCCCTACCCTGAACTGTTGAAAAATTAAATTGTTGTTTCAGGACTAAACTATTTTGATAAATTATTATATTATCAATGGAATCAAATTATTTCTGAAACGTGTGAGCTTGGCATACTGTAAACTATTTGTTTTGGTCTCATGTTTATAATGGTGAACTACCATGTTTTGCGAAACTGATGTGTATTGATTGTTGAGACCATTTGTATATTTTAGTCCAGGAAAATTATTCCACTGTGTGTGGTGACTCTAGCCACTAGGGAATAGATCTGGGTTGGGCCGCGATGACTCTAGTGCTCAACAATTGTAAGGAAAAGGCCTAGGTTAGGCTAGGTGACCTTCAATCGGACCGTTTTAGAGAAAAGGCCCGGGTTGCCACCCTAAGGATGACTCTTAGTTCGATATGGGATTCAACGGGGCTTATAGCCTTGAGAACTGTGTAGCATGTCATTTGTTGTTTCTTGGTACCCACAAAATTATTGGTGTTCATGTTGTAATCTGTTTTAAGTGGAAAATGTCATTTATCATGTTCTTGAGAGTCATGAGTATTTTAACTAATGAACTGCGAAACCTTCTTTTTGAAACAAATTCTCTTTACCAAACTGTATGCTAATCTAGTTTCTGTGATATATGTCTTATTTTGGAATTGCTCCCTGTTTTCAAAAATGTATATACTATCCATGTTGCTACTCACTAAGCTATCAGCTGACTTAGTTGTTTACCATTTCCAGGTGTTAGAAGGGCTTAGGGTGGACTCATGGCGTAGCGGGGACTCAATTGCATGGACCTCTAGGACATTCATTTATTTTGTTTTAGATTGTTATGCCAAGTTTGTTCATATTTATATTTATTTTTATTGAGGTTCATTTAGGATTATTTTGATATGTGGGTTGTTTATATTCCATAAGTTTGGATGGTATTGATTACGGTTGGTTTTTCCGTTTATATTTGTGGCATGACACTGGATTGAGTTTTGGTTATTTATTAATGGACTATTTTATAGTTATTCAATGTGTATGGATTCGTATTTAGACTTACGTGTGCCTTGGGTTAAGGCCCTGTGGGCCACGGCCGGTCATACCCGGGTTTGGGGTGTGACAGCGATGGTGGTGATGTGGTTTGGATTAGGGTTTGAGAAGAAGATCAGGGGAGGGCTGTGGGGTGTTGCGGAGAGGTGGGGGGTGTCAAGAAGAAAGGAGAGGGGGGTATTGGGGAGCACAGGGAGGAGGCAGCAGGTGGTGGGGAGAGAAGGGGAGGGAAAGGAAGGGGTGGTGGAGGTGGCACTGGTGCGTTGGGTGGCTGGCCAATAGGTTGGATGGGTGGGGGTGCAGGTATGGTGGGAATTAATTGGGGTATTCAAAGAAAATCAACAAAATTTAAATTTGAGAATGGGGTGTCCAAAGGAAGGGTGATCCAACCATTGTTTTGGATTACAATTAGAGGTTCCCACTTGTCCACATATGTTGCACATAATGATGACGTTAATGGTCCTCACGTCATTGTGTGGGTGATAGTTCATTTGTGATCATACATACTCAGATCAGTTGCAGTTATCAATGGTTAACATGTGTTCATACTTAGATCAATGCAGGTATGAACAGTTTATCCGTGTTCAATTGATACTTACTTGGGAGGGTTCTCTTGCGACTGGCATGTGGGCAAGCATTCAACAAGACAATCATGATTAGGCTCCACAAAGTACGCAATCTGCTCAATGAAAAAATAATAATAATAAATAAATGAAAATAAATCGAATAAAATGAAAACCAAAAAGCAAAAAGAGCCATTGTGTATGTTAGACGATAATATTGCATAAATGTAATTAGAGAACATTCAAAAGCTTTTAAAGGGACCTTACAGAATATCTCTCCTGACCATTACCCAGCACTCGATGCAACGTGGACCTGGATAAAATTAAGCAAGTGAACACACAGATACCCAAGTACCATAAAATTATAATCCCAACACTCAAACCACATACTAGAAAAATTGGCATTCAAGGTGGTGGCAATGAGAAATTATTGTTCCGGAATTTTTGCTCTAAAGAAGGCAATGTCCCATATCGTACTCAATATTATCTCACAATAAACAACTGAAAAATAAATAATAATAACAATCCGACTGATTGTCATGAAGCTACAAAACCATCATTTAGGAACTTTGGCAAATGCACATTACCTGAAAATACAGTTGCTCCAACGCTCTAGCATGTCACCAAGATTCACTATAAATGCTCTGAAAGCCAGATTTCAATCATCAAGACAGTAAGAAAATGCTGATAATATAGTAAAAGATTCATTCTACATCAAATTGTAGCAGCTAAATGTAATATATGGTCTCTTTCATAATCACAAAAGCATGTAGAAAACTTAGACTAGCTCCAATAAAGGTGTCTAATATTGTCCAGAATATATAAAGTTTTCTTCCTTTCATTTTTTGATAATTGAAAACTAATCCTAGGTAGTGCCCTTTGAACCAATCAAGTCTCTGAAGATTCTATTTACTAACCCTTTTAATGGTGCTACAAATTCCCACTTCTGAGGTTTAGCATCCTTATCCTTGCAAATCTGCAATAAATTGAAAAGATCACAATCCCCTTTTTACAAAATATATTACAAATACAATTCAAATTCTTAACTATATCAGTACCTGGAGACCAAAGACGTCATCAGTTGCCAAGAGTGTTATCAAACCAAAATCAGAATGTGCACCTGCTCCATATGTTCCCTTCATGGGATTAGAAACTCTACCTGAAGAATAACCAAACACTTATGTCATGATACAGGTGACATCAATTACATTAGAATTCCACGATCCTCAATTTAATTTTCACCTTCATAGTGTAGCAGACGCAAGTTTGCAATAGGCTTCCCAAGCATTTCTTGTCTATCAAAAAAGTCAACCTCGAGGTTAAGTGCAAGAGCTATGATCCTTGAAATTGCTCTTGCCACCTCACTAGTACGCACATAAAAGATACATGAGGAAAATGAGACAAAAATCTATCAAAAAATCATATGAACAATGCCATATATATAAAACTAAAAGCATGAAATCATGGCGGAACAAGTCGCAAGGCTTAAATGGAATGATAGGTAATTACTATTTTTTTACAAATGAATTTCTAGTGGGAAACGAGAACAACTCCCAATAGAACAACCATATGGATTGGTTTTATACATGTCCCAATTTAACAGTGGTGTTTAGAAATATACCTCCGTGGCTAAAACAATTCACTCAACCTAATTCTTTGTTATTATTCCTCAAGTTATGCAGCATATTTTATGCTAATTTGCATCACCGAAAATGTAACAAAATATAAAAGATCTTAGAGTGATTGGGAAAACATGTAAGAATTTAAGTTAAAAGTCTGGACAATATAGATTAAAAAGCAATACACCCCAAGTTTTCGTAATGAAAATATATGTAAATATGAATCTTCATGGTCTTAGAATATTATTATCATCCATCACCATAAAATTTTCATGGCAAGGGATGAGCTTGTATAATTACAACAGACAAACTCGTCAACCAAGCTTCCCAGGACCCACCAGACTATGCCGTCAAGACCAGATGGGATAAAGGTATGAGTTCTCTCCTGCAATTCTTCAGTCTATGCTCTTAGCTCACATCCCTAAGCCTTTCTTTAGTATATACAGAACTTCCAATATTTTATATGAAGTTATCCTTCCCATAATGTGATATTTTCCAAGATTTATTAGTCTAATGAAATACTTTTAAATTGACAATAGGGTATTGATATTAGATAACAATGAGAAATTAATATGATGCAGCATTTCTGTTTAGACACCAAAACAAGACAAGATAATTCAATTTGCTACATGAAGAGTTATAATGCTTGATACAAAGCAGCAAATACATCTGCCAGTAGTATATGAAGTTTGTTACAAAAAGATTAAGCTTGAACAAAACTTACAGTGCCTCTCTATGATATTTCTCCATAGTTTCCCTCCATCTAGGCAAGATATCTTTCAAACGGCCAAAAGACCAAACGGGTTAATACTGATTACAAACCAATACCATGTAGAATGATCAAATGCTTAAATCACATCAAGTTGAATTAAGCTCTGATGTGTGTGTGTGTGTGTGTGTGTGTGTGAGAGAGAGAGAGAGAGATGATTGGGACATGGCATGAATTTCACATACTTCGCACTTTCTTAAGACTTGAATGGATTTGGTAACTTACCAGAAGGGGGCCAAACATTTGGTCCATAAAATAGCTTTCCTATGTCAGGATCGTTTTCAGGTACTTCTATTCCAATGTAATATCCCTCCTTATAATCTCCTATATCCGTAAAATAGGATGATCAATATTTTTCTTTTTTATGAAACATGGATCTCTCTGTTATAATTAGTTTAAATTTAAACAAAAATAAATCAAGAAAAATGGATCAACTGGAAGAAGAAAAGAATGGGAGAATATAAAGAACAAAACAATGTGGGTGGCATCTCAAAGTAGGAAGGCAACAACATAATTATGTAAACAAGCACATATATGAATGCATATAGGCTCAAGTTTGTTTGAGGCCTAAGGCATAAAAAACATAAATGAAGCCTTTTTAAGATTTTCATTTGAAATATATTTTTCTTTTCTGTTCAAATGCAAAATTACTAATTACATTCAAGTTTTCTAACATATCATTTGTAATTGTTATTGCGGGTAGTTCACTTATTGTTTCTTATGACTTAATCAATCTTAGGTTAAACTTTATCCATTTTAATTTTTTTTTTTTTGGCAATGCAATTGTTATAGATAAAAAAAACAACATCCAATTAGTACACATTAATGTGCATTTGGGAGGGGAAATTTTATAATCATGGATACGTTGGAAATTTTAGTTTTCTTTAATTATGCAATATATCAATTGAAGTGCTCCCTTCAGCTTGCGAAACTTAATTTAAGACTTTCAATTCCCAAAACAAATTTGAACATCGATATCATCTTATACAAAAATTCCAAATGCAAATTTAAGACAACTATCCCTACTTTTTTTAACAATTAGTGTGGTTGCAAATTTATATTTACCATATTAAACTATATAAAAGTGAGGCCTCTTACTGTGTGGGGATGTTAGGCGAAAGTCTAATTTTCCTAGCACTCAAGCCACTTCTAGACACACATGATCATACAAGCACAGTATATACATATATATATATACATGTCATGCACATACCTAGCTATACAATAGATGTCAACTTGTATTAGAAGAAGCATTATATTGATCTGATATTCACTTTTGTGCTTATTACTAAAAAGTTGTGTAACTTTAGAAAAATGATAGCAGCACAAACCATGTATTTGATTGACAGGATCCAAATGTTCATCGAAAGGGGGAGTGTAACCTCGATGTTTCTTGTTCCTAAGAACCTTCATTTTCTCACTTACTGGTAGATCAAAAAAACTTTTGCTTTGGTAAAAAACCTCATCCATAAATTCCTGGCTGATTCCATGATTGATCACATAGAAAAACCCAGAATCCAAACATGCCTGTAGAAAAGAGAGGAAGCAAAGCAACAAAAACGGTACACACCAATTAATAATTTTTCGATCCATATATAATCAATCAATCAAAAAAACCAGATATATGAGAGAGAGAGAGAGAGAGAGAGAGAGAGAGAGAGAGAGAGAGTACCTGTTTGAGTAAAGAAACAGAGTTAAGAATGTCAGGGCTTGAAAGATCGATACAGTTGAGTACAGAGAAGTTTTTTGAATCTCGAGGAGCTTCAAGAGCTTCGTTGGTCAAATTCTCCATTTCTAAACTGATGACGTTCCGATATTCCTTTGCCTATATATTATCAATCAATTAATTAAGGGTAAATTACACAGACACCCCCTCTCTTTTCTTGAAATATCACTGCCACCCCCTTTTAATTTTTGAAATACCAATACACTCACACATATGAAAATAATGTAACAATTCAGTCTTCTGTCAGTCGGTTAATTCAATGGAAAAGGGAACTTCTATTTACACATTCACTTCACTTAATTATCTCAAGAAACACCGTTATTTAATTGACACCTTAACAATTTTAAAGTTTACACACCAAAATATATCATTTTTACCCTTGAGATGCACACGCACTCCTGATTAATTTAGTACACGAGTAATGTTAGAGACTTGAAAATTTTTATCAAATTTTTTACAAACAGTAATGATAGACAACTTTAATTTTGAAGTTCTAATTAATGCTCTAATGATGTGGCTGGAAAAAAAAACAAAATAAAACACATACACATACACATAGATAAATGTAAGCATGTGAAAACACATGTGCATTGAAAAAATTTAATAAATGCTGATTAGAAAATTTTGACCAAATCAATAAATTTTAAAAAAAAATTAAATTAAAAATTTTAAAAATTAAAATTAAAATATTAAAACTTCCACAAAACTTGGGGATTACAAATCCTTTTTCCTTAATATATATATATAGATATATAAATTCCCAATTTCTACATAAATATATACTAGCCTATCACCCGTGCTATGCACGGGATAATTATAGATATTTATATTTGTTTTAGATTTTTTTAATATATAAATTATGTTTTTTAAGATTTTTATAAAAATAATTTAACAATCTTATCACTAACCATAGTGTATGGGAGAAGTTGAAAAAGGTACTGCAGTAACTATACACAGATTGTATCTATAATTATTTGTATGAGGGGATTTTAAATGCTGATCAGGGGATTTTGACTAAATCAATAAATGCAGGTATGTGAAATGACATGTGAATTAAAAAAATTAATAAATGCTGATCAGAGAATTTTGACCAAATCAATAAATGCTGAGGTTTTTTTTTTAAAATAAAAAATTTAGAAAATTCATATTGGGATATTGAATGTCACACAGGCCTTGGAGGTAAAAAACCCATTTTTGCTTAATATATAGTATAGATATTTAGGAATTTTTTTTATACTTGTTCTTAATGCATTAAAGTGTTATTATTAAGGATAATAATCATATGTGTTGGAACTTTTCAAAAAATTCATATCTTTTGGACTTTTCAAGGAATTTTTTTTATGCTTGTTCTTAATGCATTAAAATGTTATTATCAGGGTAATGCTTGGGGATTGAGAGAAGTTAATAAATGCTAAGGTTTTTTTTTTTTTTAAATCAAAAAATTAAGAAATTTAGATTGGGATATTGGAGCTCTCACAAGGCTTGGGGGTTAAAAATCCCCTTTTGCTTAATATATAGTATAGATAGCATATCACCCATGCTATGCACAGATTATGTTTACAATTATCTATATATGTGAATTGCGATTTTTACATGTTTTTTTTTGTTGTTGTTGTAAAATGCCTTCTTTTTGTCCTTTTTTTATATTATATTAAAGTTTAATATTTTGATAATAATCATATATGTTAGACTTTTCAAGGAATTAAGTTTAATATTTTGATAATAATTATATGTGTTGGACTTTTCAAGAATTTTTTTTTATGCTTGTTCTTAATGCATTAAAGTGTTATTATGAGAGATAATAATCATACGTGTTGGAACTTTTCAAAGAATTCATGTGTGTTGGATTTCAAAGAATTTTTTTTATGCTTGTTCTTAATACATTAAAGTGTTATTATGCTTGGAGGTTGGAGAAGTTAATAAATGCTAAGGTTTTTTTTTTTTTAAATCAAAAAATCAAGAAATTTAGATTGAGAGATTGGAGCTCCCATAAGACTTGGGGTTAAAAACTACATTTTGCTTAATATATAGTACTAATATATCACCCGTGCTATGCACGGATTGTGTTTACAATTATCTATATATGTGAATTGTGATTTTTAATTTTTTTTTAAATGTCTTCTTTTTTTCCTTTTTTATATTATATTAAAGTTTAATATTTAGATAATAATCATATATGTTGAACTTTTCAAGGAATTAAATGTTTTTTTTTATTATATTATATTAAAATTTAATATTTTGATAATAATCATTTGTGTTCGACTTTTTAAGAAATTTTTTTTATGCTTGTTCTTAATGCATTAAAATGTTATTATGAGGGATAATGATCATATGTGTTAGGACTTTTCAAGGAATTCATAATAATCATATGTGTTGGACTTTTTAAGAAATTTTTTTTATGTTTGTTCTTAATACATTAAAGTGTTATTATGAATGCTAATAACTATATGTGTTGGGACTTTTCAAGGAATTCATGTGTTAGATTTCAAAGAATTTTTTTTATGCTTGTTCTTAATGCATTAAAGTGTTATTATGATGGTAAGACTTGAGAGTTGAGAGAAGTTAATAAATGCTAAGATTTTTTTTTAAATAAAAAAATCAAGAAATTTAAATTGGGAGATTGGAGCTCTCACAAGGCTTGGGGTTAAAAACCCCCTTTTGCTTAATATATACTATAGACTAGCATATTACTCGTGCTATGCACGAGTATAAATAAATAATTAAAAATTAGTTTTTAAATTAAAATAATAATATAAAATTTATTTGAAATATGTTGTAAAAGTGATTTATAATCAATTAAATTTTATTAATTTTTATTAGAGTTACACTAAGAGAAGATTTTTATTCTGATGTTATTAATTGTATTTCCTAAGTTCCTAATAAAAATCTGCATGTAATAATTTAATTGGTAAAATTTAAATAATAAATTACAAAAATTTTATTTACAATAAAATATAAATACATTTCATTTTATAAGTTTCATAATTTTAATTTTAGTAATAAATTATATTTTTTAATATACTAATTTTTTCTTATTTTGTAAAACCTAAAAATTTGTTTACTTAAAATTGTTGTTATATCTCTTATGTGAAAATGGATTAAAATTGACTTGTGGTGTTGGACTAAATATTATAAATGACCTAAAAGCTAATTGACTGAATATTTAGAGTTATGCTAGGGACCCCAAACAAATTACAAAATTTTCTACCAAATCTCTCACATGGGTGTGGGACCTACACACATTTGATTTGTGTGGATCCCATACCCATGTGAGAGGTTTGGTAGAAAATTTGGTAATTTGTTTGGGGTCCATAGCATTTTCCGAATATCTATGCCAATGTGACAATCGCCTAGTCATTAAAAATTGTCTTGATTGTTTAAAATTATCTTTATCGGTTTGCAACCGAGATAAGTTAGTTTGAGAGTTTCAATATTAGATGAAATATTAAAAATGAGTCTAGAAAATTTAGTTTGAGTCGATTTTTTTTTTCCCCAACAATTCTTGGTTTAAGCATATAATGCATTTTATTTTAATAACTCAATATAATAATTAAAAAAAAACAATAATCTTAATGTTTAGGGTGCTTTTTGTCAATCAATAAAAAATATTTATAAATATTAAGAGAATTACATTTGAACAAATTCTAACATAAATTTTTTACTTTAAAACTCTAAGACCTACACATTTTGTTTGATTCCATCTGCATCACTAATCTTTGGAGGTTTAATGATTTTTTTTTTTAATGGAATGTCTGTTCGCTATAATATAGATATATAGATTGGAATATCGACGCATATAAAATTATTAAACATTAAGAAAAAAAAATCTATGAAAGCTGTAGATTAATTCCTATATTTTAGTAGTATAAAAATTCAAATTTATATTTTAGTTAACTTTCCTTCTCAATTTCTAAATTTAAATTTTTAAATAAATTAATTAACTTTCTTTTTGAAATATGTAAATCAAGGCATGAAAGTTATTTAAAATTTTAAATAGATTAACTAACTTTCTTTTTAAATTTAAATTTGTAAATGAATTAATTAACTTTCCTTTTAAAATGTGTAAATTAAGGCATAGAAGCTATTTAAATTTTTAAATAGATAATTAACTTTCCTTTCATATTTAAATTTTTAAATGAATTAATTAACTTTCCTTTTGAAATATGTAAATCAAGGCATAAAAGTAATCTAAATACTTAAATAGATTAATTAGCTTTCCTTTTAAACGGATTAATTACTATTTTTTTTAGATTTGTTATAAAAATAATTTAACAATCCCATCAGTAACCATAGTGTATGGGAGAAGTTGAAAAGGGTATTTCAGTAACTATGAGAGAAGTCAAAAAGGCTTGTGTATTAGAAAAAGTCAATAAATGCTGAGTTTTTTTTTAAATAAAAAAATTAGAAAATTAAGATTAGAATATTGGAGCTCCCACAAGACTTGTGGGTTAGAAATCTAATTTTTCTTATATAATACTAGCATATTACTCGTGCTATGCAAAAGTATAAATAAATAATTAAAAATTAGTTTTTAAATTAAAATAATAATATAAAATTTATTTGAAATATGTTGTAAAATTGATTTATAATCAATTAAATTTTATTAATTTTTATTAGAGTTACAATAAGAGAAGATTTTTATTCTGATGTTATTAATTGTGTTTCCTAAGTTTCTAATAAAAATCTGCATGTAATAATTTAATTGGTAAAATTTAAATAATAAATTACAAAAAATTTATTTATAATAAAATATAAATACATTTCATTTTATAAGTTTCATAATTTTAATTTTAGTAATAAATTATATTTTTTAATATACTAATTTCTTCTTATTTTGTAAAACCTAAAAATTTGTTTACTTAAAATTGTTGTTATAATTCTTATGTGAAAATGGATTAAAATTGACTTGTGGTGTTGGGCTAAATATTATAAATGACCTAAAAGCTAGTTGATTGAATATTTAGAGTTATGCTAGGGACCCCAAACAAATTATCAATTTTCTACCAAATCTCTCACATGGGTGTGGGACCCACACACATTTGATTTGTGTGGATCCCACACCCATGTGGGAGGTTTGGTAGAAAATTTGGTAAATTGTTTGGGGTCCATAGCATTTTCCGAATATTTATGCCAATGTGACATTTGCCTAGTCATTAAAAATTGTCTTGATTGTTTAAAATTATCTTTACCGGTTTCTAACCGAGATAAGTTAGTTTGAGAGTTTCAATATTAGATTAAATATTAAAAATGAGTCTAGAAAATTTAGTTTGAGTCGTTTTTTTTTTCTTCTAACAATTCTTGGTTTAAGCATATAATACATTTTATTTTAATAGCTCAATATAATAATTTAAAAAAAAACAATAATCTTAATGTTTAGGGTGCTTTTTGTCAATCAATAAAAAATATCTATAAATATTAAGAGAATTACATTTGAACAAATTCTAACATAAATTTTTTACTTTAAAACTCTAAGACCTACACATTTTGTTTGATTCCATCTACCTCACTAATCTTTGGAGGTTTAATGATTTTTTTTTTTAATGGAATGTCTGTTTGCTATAATATAGATAAATAGATTGGAATATCGATGCATATAAAATTATTAAACATTAAGAAGAAAAAAAAAAACTATGAAAGCTGTAGATTAATTCCTATATTTTAGTAGTATAAAAATTCAAATTTATGTTTTAGTTAACTTTCCTTCTCAATTTCTAAACTTAAATTTTTAAATAAATTAATTAACTTTCTTTTTGAAATGTGTAAATCAAGGCATAAAAGTTATTTAAAATTTTAAATAGATTAACTAACTTTCTTTTTAAATTTAAATTTGTAAATGAATTAATTAACTTTCCTTTTAAAATGTGTAAATTAAGGCATAGAAGCTATTTAAATTTTTAAATAGATAATTAACTTTCCTTTCATATTTAAATTTTTAAATGAATTAATTAACTTTCCTTTTGAAATATGTAAATCAAGGCATAAAAGTAATTTAAATATTTAAATAGATTAATTAGCTTTCCTTTTAAATGGATTAATTACTATTTTTTTAGATTTGTTATAAAAATAATTTAGCAATCCCATCAGTAACCATAGTGTATGAGAAAAGTTGAAAAGGATGTTGCAGTAACTATGAGAGAAGTAAAAAAGGCTTGTGGATTAGAAGAAGTCAATAAATGCTAAGTTTTTTTTTTTTTAAGTCAAAAAATTAGAAAATTATGATTAAGATATTGGAGCTCCCACAAGACTTATGGGTTAGAAACCTCATTATAGCTATGCACGGGATAATTATAGATATTTTATATTTTTTTAAGCTTTTTTTTAATATATAAATTATGTTGTTTGAGATTTTTTATAAAAATAATTTAACAATCTTATCACTAACCATAGTGTATGGGAGAAGCTGAAAAGGGTACTGCAGTAACTATACATGGATTGTATCTATAATTATTTGTATGATGAGATTTTAAATGCTGATTAGGGGATTTTGACTAAATCAATAAATGTAAGTATGTGGAAAGACATGTGGATTGAAAAAATTTAATAAATACTGATCAGGGGATTTTGACCAAATCAATAAATGCTGAGATTTTTTTTAAATAAAAAATAAAAAATTTAGAAAATTTAGATTGGGATATTGAAACTCTCACAGGGCTTGGGGGTTAAAAACCCCATTTTGCTTAATATATAGTATAGATTGTAAACACAATCCGTGCATAGCACGGGTGATATGCTAGTTTATGATTATTTTTATGAGGGGTTTTAAATGCTGATACGAGGATTTTGACCAAATCAATAAATGCAGACATGTGGAAAGAAATGTGGATTGAAAAAAGTTAATAAATGCTGATCAGGGGGGTTTTGACCAAATCTGTAACGCCCTCAAAATAATAAATAAAACCCATCTCATTAGACATGCATTGATACAAAGAAACCAACCATCTTTCCATTAAATCAGAACAGTTCTTACAAAAGTATTACATGTTAACAACAAAAGCAAATACCCTACGGGCTTACATCTTTCCAAGTTAACACTTGGTTACAAAAAGAAGAGTGCAAACTCAATACATATTAAGCCCTTGGCTTGAATTTACATGTAATACACCAAAAGGAAATAAACAAAACAATCTGTCTGCCTCTAGCCTCCCAAGCTATGTCCTTGGAGGTGGCATGCTACCTGTACCTGAAAATGATGTTCCATAAAGGGTGAGCCACAGCCCAGTAGAAAAACACTAAACCAGCCATGAACAATGACTAAAAGATTAGCAGTTGATAGATGGTCAACACAGATACATCTACATATATCACATTTCGATTTCATGACATTAAGTCCATGTTACATTTCATTTCTCGTTTCTTTTTCAACTTTGAGTTTGAAAACAAGGCTCAAAACTTAGCCAAATAACTTGGTGAGAATAAGACTCATCTTAAAACATTTTCGAAATTCATGGTGGATACACATTTTGATGTTGTATCAATAACACATAAGTCACTTCCATACTATACGAGCGATACACATTTTGGTGCTATATCAACATAACATAGAAACACTTCTATACTTCACAATTGATAACGATATACATTTTAGTGCTATATCAAATCAAAACAAACACTTCAAATTCGTAGCCTGATACACATTGTAGTGCTGTATCACTGTCACAAGATTCGATTTAGAGGTTCAGCCCCTTTCTTCCAATAAACCGTGGAGTACAGCCCCTTTCTCCTCCCACACAATACAATGTATATAAACAATTATCATATACAAATTAAATCAATCAATACACATTTGAGTGCTGTATTGTACCAACTACCATATTCAATGGCTTACTCAATTGATTAGTTTTAGTTTGCCTAATCATCATGCATTGTCTACAACAATCAAGACTATCCTCCACCGATAGCCCAAAGCAGTTATTTCTATACTGAAAATAAATGCACCAAATGGATATGTAATCAACATTTTAACGTTCTCAATTTAATTCTTCTTTTCTTCAAATTAATTGTACCAATTAATTTATCAATGTAATTAGAACATTTCTCATAATTAACATCATAATCCTAAGGTTCCATTTTCACCAATAAACCAATATTGATCCCATTTCTCTATGCCAAACATGCATGTAAGTTTATATAAACAAAACCCCAACTTTTGTAGAATTTACGCAAAGGCCCAAACTTTCTCAAAATTACCCAACAACCCCCAACTCATCAAAATACTAAAATTCAAAGACAAAACTCATGAGAAGGAGTAGGATATCCCTACCTCGAAGTTAGAGCTCAAACGGAGAAGGAGAAGAAAGTGAAAATGCTCCAAACACTATGATTCTCGAATCAACACGAAGCCCTTGACGATCAACACACTTTTTACAAAGGCTGGAGGATAGAGAGACACTCTAACTAGATCAAACCCTAGAGAGAAGGGAGTTTCTAGAGAGAGGAGCTCTCAAAATAGCTTTTTAGAAAGTAAGAGAGAGAGAGAGAGAGAGAGAGAATGTAAAAAGTGATTTTAAAATGCCCAGCTGCCAACTGATATACGACATTCCCGCTCGAGCGGAGAACACAACGCTCGAGCGTCAAGAACAAAAAACTAGGTACGCTCGAGCGCAAGAAGGCTCACAGCGCCAAGACACAAGAATAAAGCACATTGGCTCGAGCGCGAAAACCAGTCCGCTCGAGCGTAGATTTCCCCCTCTCAGAACTTACACCAAAAAGTACTACCCGCTCGAGTGCCACAGCACCCGCTCGAGCGCTACCACTCGAGCGTAAAGAAACCCGCTCGAGCGTAAAAATCACACCTGCAGAAGTTTTGCAGGGACACGAAAAAACTGGGAGTGTGCAATCTCCACTCGAGCGCAACAAGGCCCGCTCGAGCGCAACGACCAAAAACCTAGCAACAAGATTTCAGACCAAGGTTCAACCCACCTGTTCGAAACAAGCCCAACACATCCTATAACTCAAACAAATAGAATTAAAGGACGACAACAAGATAGATACAACTACCAACTCCACAGAACTGAGTTCGGAATACAACAGAACAGTAAAGGGACAACCGGGATTGCTATAACCTCCCCCCCTTAAAGAATTTCGTCCTCGAAATTAAATACAAGTTTTTCAAAAACAAGATTTTCTCAATTCCCAACATTATCAAAATGCGAATTTTTAACAACTCGACCCATTACCGGTCATCTCATCTATTTTCAAGAGGCAGTTTACAACATTTTCTATAACATGCATTATAGTTATGCTTTCCCTGAAATTCCACAAATTTCAATACTACAT
Source organism: Camellia sinensis (assembly GCF_055761805.1). NCBI lineage: Eukaryota > Viridiplantae > Streptophyta > Magnoliopsida > Ericales > Theaceae > Camellia > Camellia sinensis. The sequence continues at coordinate 100,718,759 of NC_138973.1, read as the reverse complement.
TCCACGATTCTATATCATATTCAGTATTCATGATATATTTCCATTTCTACAATACATTCGACATTTGCAATGTTACATTAAACTTCCATTTTGAGTCAAGTTTCAAAATACTTCCATTAAATCAAAACATAAAACCATGTTTTACAACCTAAGATATATTCACTACTCTTAAGGTTCAATAATATCACAAAATTACCAAAGCATGGTTACACATCAACAAACAAGTCTGGATATTTCTCACGGACTTCCAACTCACGTTCCCAAGTGGCTTCCTCCACTCCATGATGTTTCCACAAGACTTTTACCAAGGGAATGGTCTTGCCTCGCAAGACTTGATCCCTCCTATTCAAGACCCGAACCGGTCTCTCTTCATACGAGGCATCCTCATCAACCTCTAAGTCGGTCCAATCCAATACATGCGATGGATCTGGCTCATACTTCCGAAGCATACTCACATGAAACACGTCATGCACTCCGGACAACTGCGGCGGCAAAGCTAAATGATAGGCAACCTCGCCAATCCTCTCAAGGATCTCAAAAGGACCGATAAACCAAGGGGATAACTTCCCACTCTTCCCAAACCTCATCAAACCTCGCCTAGGTGATATTTTCAAGAAGACATGATCACCTACCTCAAACGCCAAAGGCCTCCTCCTACGGTCAACATAACTCTTTTAGCGGCTCTGGGCTGTAACAAGCCTCCTACGGATAAATTCAACTTTCTCCGTCGTCTCCCTAACCAACTCCGGACCCAACAAAGGTGCATCACCCACCTCGGCCCAACACATTGGAGACCTACACAGTCGGCCATACAAGGCCTCAAACGGTGCCATACCGATGCTAGACTGGAAACTGTTGTTGTAGGCAAACTCCACTAAGGGCAAATGCCTCTCCCACGTCCCACTAAAGTCAAGGACACAACCTCGAAGCATATCCTCAAGGATCTGAATAGTACGCTCAGACTGCCCGTCAGTCTGAGGATGATAAGCCGTACTGAACGTCAACTTAGTGCCTAAGGCACTCTGCAAGCTCTGCCACAACCTAGCAGTAAAACGAGGATCTCTATCTGAGACGATCATCACTAGGACCCCGTGCAATCTCACTATGTCCCGAATATACAAGTCGGCAAGATGATCTACTGAATCTCTCACGTACATAGGAATGAAATGCGCCGACTTAGTCAACCGGTCTACAACCACCCAAATGGCATCACTACCCCGCTGAATCCTCGGAAGACCTACAACGAAGTCCATAGTGACATGCTCCCACTTCCACTCGGCAATAGGCAAGGGTTGCAACAAACCCGCTGGCCACTGATGCTCGGCCTTCACTTGTTGACAAGTAAGGCACTTCGATACGAAAACAGCCACATCTTTCTTCATACCCCGCCACCAAAACTGGCGACCCAAATCCCGATACATCTTAGTGCCTCCCGAATACACCGCAAGGCGTGAATGATGGAACTCTCAGAGTACTTCCTCTCGGCAAGACTCCGGCACAAACAAACGGTCTCAGTATCTCACACTCTGGTCGGGATACACCGTCAAACCCTTCTCAACTTTCCCACTGGAGATCTTCTCTCGGAAGGACTCTACCTCAAGGGCACCTCTCCGTGCCTCTAATACTCAGGTCACAAGTGTAGGCTGTGCAACAACGGAAAACAAGGCCGCAGCCTCAACAGATTTACCCAGTAGCAAATCAAACTCGCCAAGTGCACCCAACATCTCCCATTCCCGGATGGCTATACAAGCTACCTCACTAATGGATTTCCTACTAAGGGCATCGGCCACAACATTGGCCTTTCCCGGGTGATAGTGCAATTCAAAATCATAGTCCTCCATGAACTCCATCCATCTCCTCTGCCTCAAATTCAAGTCCCTCTGTGTAAACAGATATCTCAAACTCTTATGGTCCGAGAACACCTCGAACCTCTCACCATAAAGGTAATGCCTCCAAATCTTCAAGGCAAAGATCACTGCTGCTAACTCTAGGTCGTGTGTAGGGTAATTCTTCTCGTGTATTTTCAACTGACGTGAGCCATAAGCTACCACTTTCCCCTCTTGCATCAACACACAACCCAAACCCTCTCGTGAGGCATCACAATAAACTGCATAACCCAACCCTCTCTCCGGAATAATCAAGACCGGAGCGGTGGTCAATCTAACTTTCAACTCTTGGAATGACTTTTCGCAAGTCTCACTCCATACAAATTTGACTCCCTTCCGAGTCAACCTAGTCAACGGCGAAGCTAACCTGGAGAAATCCTTCACAAACCGGCTGTAATACCCAGCTAATCCCAGAAAACTGCGGATCTCAAAAACGCTCTTAGGTTGTGCCCTATCTTGCACTGTCTCTACCTTGGATGTATCAACATACACCCCTTCCCCGGATACCACATGGCCAAAGAATTTGACCTCTCCTAGCCAGAACTCACACTTCCCAAACTTGGTATACAGTCTATGGGCTCTAAGCAACTCAAGCACCACTCTCAAGTGTTCCTCGTGCTCCTCCTCAGAAGGTGAATACATAAGAATGTCGTCTACGAAAACGACTACAAACTGATCCAAGAATTCCAGGAAGATCCGGTTCATCAAGCCCATAAAGACTGCTGGTGCATTGGTAAGCCTGAATGGCATCACCAGAAACTCATAATGGCCATACCGCGTACGGAATGCCGTCTTCGGAATATCCTCCTCCCTGACCCTCAACTGGTGGTAACCCGATCTCAAGTCTATCTTAGAGAAACAACGGGAACCCTTCAACTGGTCAAACAGATCATCTATACGGGGCATAGGGTATTTTTTCTTGACCGTAGCCCGATTCAACTTCCGGTAGTCTATACACAGTCTTAAGGCACCATCTTTCTTTTTAGCAAAGAGGGCCGATGCTCACCACAGTGAAACACTAGGGCGAACAAAACCCTTATCTAGCAATTCCTGGAGCTGAATCTTCAACTCACTCAACTCGGCTGGGGCAAAATGATAAGGTGCCATAGAAATCGGCGCTGTGCCGGGCACTAAATCAATAGAGAACTCTATCTCTCGGTGAGGTGGCAAACTAACGAGATCCTCGGGAAAAACATCCGAATACTCACAAACCACCCTCGGCAACACAACCTGGGTCTCATCACACTCACCACTCAAAACGCTAGCAAGTAGACCACTAAGCTCATTCCGCCTTCGCGGATCATACATCGGTGGCAACACACTACCAACCTGATTCCCCAAGAAATGGAAACACTCCCCGCTCAAGGTACAAACTGTGACCCTCTGACGGTAGCAATCAATAACAGCCCGGTATGACGATAGCCAGTCCATACCCAAAATAACATCAAAACCTTTCATGGGCATGACAACAAAAGGAAAAGGAAGCCTATGGTTGGCGACCTCTATATCACGACCTCTATATCACAACCCCTAACACCTTGTTTCAAGATCAACTCACCACCAATCGGCGATACTACACATATAGGAGATGCTAACTGTGCCAACTCCAATTCCAAAACAAATGCAAATGCAGCAGATACAAAAGAATGAGATGCACCCGTATCAATCAATACACAAGCAACCGAGTTGCAAAACAGAAAGGTACCTCTCACCACTGATTGAGTCGGCATTAGTTCCTACGCGGTAACAGCATACGCGCGCCCTGTAGGCCCCTGATCCAATTGCTCATCCCTCGGAGCAAACGACTGCTGCACAGACTGGGACGATAAAGCCCCCTGATTGGTCCTCGAGGCCTGCACAGACTGAGCTGGCTGAAAACCCTGCGTCTGCCTAGAACCAGACGCGCCCGAAGTGGCACTCAACTGTGGGAAAAACCTCTTTAGGTGCCCAGGCTGACCACACTGATAACAAGACAAGGACTGACCCCTGCCCTGACTCTGGCTCTGCGGTCTAGCTGAAGAAGAAGTAGCTCTCTGATCTCCTCCCCTCTGTGGGCAAACTGAAGCCTTGTGGCCCAACTGACCACACTTGTAACAGGTGAACTCCCCCTGATTACCTCTCCCCGAGCCTACACTAGGCACCGGAAAGGTCAATCTAGCAACACCACCCTGAGACTGCTGAGGGTTAGCACCCCTTTGTCTCCTGCCATCACCCTGACCATCTTGGCTCCTCTTGGAGCCTCTTTGTCCCTCCTCTTCCTACATCATGATCTTCATATGGGCTGTAGCATCAACCAAGTGCCCATAATCTCAGATCATCGAACCTCCAACCCTTATCTTGTGGCTGCGCCTCAACCTCTTCTCGAACTCAATACAGCGGCGTTCCTCGGACGCCACAAGTTCAGGTGCGAACCTGGACAAGCTAGTGAAAGCAGCCTCATACTCGGCTACTGAAGAACTCAACTGCAAAAGCTGACAGAACTGGTCTCTCAGCTTCTCCCTAACTGTTGGAGATAAATACTTCTCCTGAAAAGCCTCCACAAAAGCCTCCCACATGCCAGCAATACGGCCCCTCATGTATTTCCACCACTGACCCGCACCCCTTTAAGCTGGAAGGATGCCAAGGTCACTTTCAACACTCTGTCCTCGATGCCAAGCATCTCGAACGTCTTACTCATCTGCTCTAACCACTCATCAGCCTTCAATGGCTCCTTCGGATCCCCAATAAACTCATCCGGGTTAGACCGGAAGAATTCCCTTTTCAAGAAGGAAGGCCCTGCCTCAACAACCTGGGCCTGAACTGGATTCTCAGCTCGAAAAATACCCACAGACTCCCTCAAAGCGTCGGCTATCCCTCGGGCTAAAGCGCCCATAGCCTCCTGACCTGTTGGCTCGGCCACATTGGCCTGGCCAACCCCCTCCTGCTGTGCCGGAATATCACCCGATAAAGGCATCTCCTGCCTACCACGTCTGCCACGTCTCCTACGTCTCCCACGTCCTTGTCCTGACATCCTAATAATGGTAACGAAGAACGTCAGCACATTCATAAGTGTGCCAAAACTAAACACTCGCGTCCTAATACATAGACAACTGTAATTCACTCCACGTAAGCACATAAACACATAAGCACTTACGAATTTCATTTCCGGATGATGATAGTCCCGAGGCGTTACTAGAGTTCCGGTTAGAAACAGCATTGATCAAGTGCTTTTCCAACAAGACTCACAGAAACACAAGGATCCAATCAACATCCTAGAAACTAAATCCCATACCCAAGTAGTCACATAAACATGTTATCAAATAAACACATAATGTCACACATAAGTCTCTAACAAGCGAGACAAACCCATTGTGATACTAATCACTTCCCATGTACCCAAAGTATTCGAACCCGGTACGCTCTCATACCAAGTTGTAACGCCCTCAAAATAATAAATAAAACTTATCTCATTAGACATGCATTGATACAAAGAAACCAACCACCTTTCCATTAAATCAGAACAGTTCTTACAAAAGTATTACATGTTAACAACAAAACCAAATGCCCTACGGGCTTACAGCTTTCCAAGTTAACACTTGGTTACAAAAAGAAGAGTGCTAACTCAATACATATTAAGCTCTTGGCTTGAATTTACATGTAATACACCAAAAGGAAATAAACAAAACAATCTGTCTGCTTCTAGCCTCCCAAGCTATGTCCTTGGAGGTGGCATGCTACCTGTACCTGAAAATGATGTCCCATAAAGGGTGAGCCACAGCCTAGTAGAAAAACACTAAACCAGCCATGAACAATGACTAAAAGATTAGCAGTTGATAGATGGTCAACACAGATACATCTACATATATCACATTTCGATTTCATGACACTAAGTCCATGTTACATTTCATTTCTCGTTTCTTTTTCAACTTTGAGTTTGAAAACAAGGCTCAAAACTTAGCCAAATAACTTGGTAAGAATAAGACTCATCTTAAAACATTTTCGAAATTCATGGTGGATACACATTTTGATGCTGTATCAATAACACATAAGTCACTTCCATACTATATGAGCGATACACATTTTGGTGCTGTATCAACATAACATAGAAACACTTCTATACTTCACAATTGATAACGATATACATTTTAGTGCTATATCAAATCAAAACAAACACTTCAAATTCGCAGCCTGATACACATTGTAGTGCTGTATCACTGTCCCAAGATTCGGTTTAGAGGTTCAGCCCCTTTCTTTCAATAAACCGTGGAGTACAGCCCCTTTCTCCTCCCACACAATACAATATATATAAACAATTATCATATACAAATTAAATCAATCAATACACATTTGAGTGCTGTATTGTACCAACTACCATATTCAATGGCTTACTCAATTGATTAGTTTTAGTTTGCCTAATCATCATGCATTGTCTACAACAATCAAGGCTATCCTCCACCGATAGCCCAAAGCAGTTATTTCTATACTGAAAATAAATGCACCAAATGGATATGTAATCAACATTTTAACGTTCTCAATTTAATTCTTCTTTTCTTCAAATTAATTGTACCAATTAATTTATCAATGTAATTAGAGCATTTCTCATAATTAACATCACAACCCTAAGGTTCCATTTTCACCAATAAACCAATATTGATCCCATTTCTCTATGCCAAACATGCATGTAAGTTTATATAAACAAAACCCCAACTTTTGTAGAATTTACACAAAGGCCCAAACTTTCTCAAAATTACCCAACAATCCCCAACTCATCAAAATACTAAAATTCAAAGACAAAACTCATGAGAAGGAGTAGGTTATCCCTACCTCGAAGTTAGAGCTCAAACGGAGAAGGAGAAGAAAGTGAAAATGCTCCAAACACTATGATTCTCGGATCAACATGAAGCCCTTGACGATCAACACACTTTTTACAAAGGCCGAAGGATAGAGAGACACTCTAACTAGATCAAACCCTAGAGAGAAGGAAGTTTCTAGAGAGAGGAGCTCTCAAAATAGCTTTTTAGAAAGTAAGAGAGAGAGAGAGAGAATGTAAAAAGTGATTTTAAAATGCCCAGCTGCCAACTGATAAACGACATTCCCGCTCGAGCGGAGAACACAACGCTCGAGTGTCAAGAACAAAAAACTGGGTACGCTCGAGCGCAAGAAGGCTCGCTTGAGCGCCAAGACACAAGAATAAAGTACATTCGCTCGAGCGCGAAAACCAGTCCGCTCGAGCGTAGATTTCCCCCTCCCAGAACTTACACCAAAAAGTACTACCCGCTCGAGCGCCACAGCACCCGCTCGAGCGCTACCGCTCGAGCGTAAAGAAACCCGCTCGAGCGTAAAAATCACACCTGCAGAGTTTTGCAAGGACACGAAAAAACTGAGAGTGTGCAATCTCCACTCGAGCGCAACAAGGCCTGCTCGAGCGGAACGACCAAAAACCTGGCAACAAGATTTCAGACCAAGGTTCAACCCACCTGTTCGAAACAAGCCCAACACATCCTATAACTCAAACAAATGGAATTAAAGGACGACAACAAGATAGATACAACTACCAACTCCACAGAACCGAGTCCGGAATACAACAGAACAGTAAAGGGACAACCGGGATCGCTATAAAATCAATAAATGCTGAGTTTTTTTTTTAATAAAAATTTAGAAAATTTAGATTAAGATATTGAAGCTCTCACAGGTTTTGGGGGTTAAAAACCCCCTTTTGCTTAATATATAGTATAGACAGATACTAGCCTATCACCTGTGCTATGCACGGAATAATTATAGATATTTATATTTGTTTTAATTTTTTTTAATATATAAATTATGCTTTTTAAGATTTTTTATAAAAATAATTTAACAATCTTATCACTAACCATAGTGTACATGAGAAATTAAAAAGGCTACTGCAGTAACTTTGCACGTGCTGTATCTATAATTATTTGTATGAGGGGATTTTAAATGCTAATCAGAGATTTTGACCAAATCAATAAATGCAGGCATGTGGATTGGAAAAAGTTAATAAATGCTGATCAGAGAATTTTGACCAAATCAATAAATGCTGAGGTTTTTTTTTTTTAAATCAAAAATTTAGAAAATTAAGATTGAGATATTGGAGCTCCCACAAGGCTTGGGGTTTAGAAACCCCTTTTTTCTTAATATATTTACTAGCCTATCACCCGTGCTATGCACGGGATAATTATAGATATTTATATTTGTTTTAGATTTTTTTTAATATATAAATTATGTTTTTTAAGATTTTTTATAAAACTAATTTAACAATCTTATCACTAACCATAGTGTATGGAAAAAGTTGAAAAAGGTACTGCAATAACTATATACGGATTGTGTCTACAATTATTTATATGATGGGATTTTAAATGCTGATCAGGGAATTGTATCAATAAATGCAAGCATGTAAAAAGACACGTGGATTGAGAAAAGTTAATAAATGCTAATTAAGTGATTTTGACCAAATCAATAAATGCTGAGTTTTTTTTTTAATAAAAAATTTAGAAAATTCAGATTGGGATATTGAATGTCACGACCCCAAACCGCCCGTAGTAGTTTGGTGCCATGATGGCCAGTAATCCAAGATTACCGAAGGCCAACTTACAAAATTCACACACAACAGAGTGTAATATATGAGGGCTCACAAGTACGGAAGGGATACATACAATCAGATTAGTCCATAAGAGCTGTGCGTAAGTCAAATGAAATAGCAACTAATTACATATGGGTTATAACTTAATTACAACAAAGCAAAGTACAAGTTACATTTTACATATTAGCAAAAAGGCTCCACAAGCTGACATAAACAAAATGTACAAATTACAGGTCTAAGAACACGGTTTGCCAGGTTGCCGACATCTTTTTTGTCGGCATAACAATCATACAAAACACACATCTTGATCAAAAGGCTTCTCAAGCCGGCGTATGCAACATACAAGTAGTACAAATCGAGAAGCATAATTTTCAAGACTGCCGACGTAAACACAGGTTAAGCCGGCATAATCAAAAGCCAAAATAAGCTCCAGAATCACATCTAGGCGTCACCGCCTTCTTGTCCATCACCTACATATATAGAGAGAGGGTGAGCTTGGATACTCAGTGAATGGTGTAAATAATAAAGGGGTTTGCATGAATAATAGCCGAAGTCCTTTCAAAACAATACAAGACAACACTTTATATATATGACAAGGAATGGGCCTCGTCCATCTAACAGATCTTCAAGCTTCAAGGGATACTTACTAGCATCACATATTACAAGTAATAACATTCTCGCAAACGTATCCACGCGGTAAACCGTCCGTGGCAAAACAGGACAAAGCAAGAGAGGCATCTCAAGCAAGGGTGCTACAAAAGTTTAGAGTCCTCTAGCACAAGGGACCTATGTTACAAAGGCCCGTAGCCTTTTAACACGAGAGTGCTGCGAAAGTTTAGAGTCCTCCAGCACGGGGGACTTTCAAAAACAAGATGTGCTGCGAAAGTTTAGAGTCCTCCAGCACGAGGGACTTTCAAACGAGATGCCATCACGATAAGATCATACTTGATATACAAAACAGGGACAATTATTCATGCTCAACAAACACTTTCAAAACAAAGCAAAGCAAAGTCTTTATCAAAACATATAACATAGCTCTATTAAAAATACCACTCACCTAGTTCTTCAAACGTCGGGGTCAAGGCAAGTCCAAGTCCTACAACACATGGCAAAGTCTATTGAATGCACTACTCAAAACATGTCTAGCTTACATGCAAATGACCTCAGCATTCTTCAAAAACTAAGTCAATCAAATCGAAATGCAGTTTCTTATCCTTGGAAAAACACGCTGGGCAACTACCAGGTCTAGGCCGAGGTCTCACACCTCCTAGCTGAGGTGTAGCCTCGATGGCCACATTCAAAAGCGAAGTCGGGAAAAATCTGAGTTTCCCTTTTGATAAACATAAAGAACATGAGCATGAAGAACTTGAAGAACATGAACATGAGGAAGATGAATGCAAAGATCAAAACTTGCTATTACAACAGCTGAGACTTCATGCTATGAATTCAAAAACATGGACCTGGGTACCCACACTCAAGGATCTTATCAAAACAAACACAAAGACATAAGCTTTAATGCAAACTTTCGGATCAAATGAGGCTTTTCTTCAAAAACACATGAAAACCGTTTTCTCTTTCTAAAACCAACTTTAAATCGATGAATGGCATGCGAAACAGGTTTGATCGTGCAATGCAGCTAGATGATCAATAAGAACAACAAGAGTAGGTTACGATTCTAACCTCAAAACTCGAATCTAACGGTTCAAGCTCCAACGATCAAGCTTGGAAGTTCTCTCTCTCTAGCTTAAACTTCTCCTTCTTCTTCCTTAAGTTTCTCTCTCTAAAAGGCAAGATTTGATACAAAATGATATGTTTCTCATGACAATCACTGACTTAATCCCTCTGCCGGGGCACGTGGCATCGGCTGATTGGCTCTACCCAAAAAGGTGACTCACTTGACAAGACAAGACTAAGACAAAGTGTACTCAACAAGCTAGGCGGCAAGAACATACCGGCAAGTAACGACATCAGCTAACAGCAAGATTCCGGCAAGTGAGGATCTCGGCTAAGGCAAAGCTTTGGCAAGTAGGGTAACAATGACATCGGCTTGGAAGGACAACACTTGACTAAGTTGTGCCGCACCTTGGCCTAGATGTGCCACACCTCAGTCTAGGTCGTACCATTCCAGGAACAAAATCACTCATGCAAGGTTCAAGGATCTAGAACACCTAAATATTAACATCTCGGCCCAGATGATGCACATCTCGGCCTAGGCGACGCGCACCTTGGCTTAAATGGTGACATCTCGACCAATATGCCAGGGTGAAGATGGAGGTCAACCAACGGGGTTCCAGGATAGTTCTAAGTGACAAAGGCCTCGAAGATGTCTAGGCTTAAGGTGACCTCGGCAACACACCAGACAAGAACAAAGCGTGCAAGCAATCATTCAAGCAAAACGAGACAAGATTTGCAAATGCACATATTAAAACAAGATTATCCATAAATGTATGCAAGTATGACTAGGTCAAAATGTGGGTTGTTACATTGAAGCTCCCACAGGCTGTGGGGGTTAAAAAAATTTTAATATATAAATTATGTTTTTTAAGATTTTTTATAAAAATAATTTAACAATCTTAGCACTAACCATAGTGTATGGGAGAGAGTTGAAAAGGGTACTGCAGTAACTATATACGGGTTGTATCTATAATTATTTGTATGAGAGGATTTTAAATGCTGATTAGAGAATTTTGACCAAATCAATAAATACAAGCATGTGGAAAGACACGTAGATTGAAAAAAAGTAATAAATGTTGATCAGGGGATATATATGTGAAATGTAATTTTTAAATGTCTTCTTTTTTTATATTATATTAAAGTTTAATATTTTGATAATAATCATGTGTTGAACTTTTCAATGAATTAAATGTCTTGTTTTTTTTATATTATATACAAGTTTAATATTTTGATAATAATCATATGTGTTGTACTTTTCAAGGAATTTTTTTTATGCGTGTTCTTAATGCATTAAAGTGTTATTATGAGAGATAATAATCATATGTGTTGGGACTTTTCAAGGAATTCATATATGTTGGACTTTTCAATGAATTTTTTTATATGCATTAAAGTATTATTATAAGGGTAAGGCTTGGGGGTTGTGAGAAATTAATAAATGCTAAGGTTTTTTTTTTTTTTAAATCAAGAAATTTAGATGGGATATTGGAACCCCCACAAACCTTGTGAGTTAGAGATAGATATAAATAAATAGATAGATATAGATATAGATATAGATATTTATATTTATATTTGTTTTTAAAAAAATTTAATATACAAATTATTTGTTTTGGAAAAGGTACTGCAGTAATTATGAGAGAAGTCAAAAAGTCTTGTGAGTTGAGAGAAGTTAATAAATGCTGAGGTTAATTTTTTTTTTTTTAAAAAAAACAAAAAATTAGAAAATTATGATTGGCATATTGGAGCTCCCACAGGCCTTGAGAGTTAGAAACCCTCTTTTGCTTAATATATAGTATAGATAGATATAGATATAGATAGATAGATGTAGATATAGATATAGATAATATAATATAGATAGATAGATGTGTTAAAATTTTCAAGGAATTTTGTTTATGTTGGTCTTTAATGCATTAAAGTTTAATTATGAAGGGGTTTTGACCAAATCTCCCAAAAGGCATGGGGATTGGGAGAAATTAACAAATGCTGAGTTTTTCTTTTTTTAAATCAAAAAATTAGAAAATTAGGATTAGGATATTGGAGCTCCCACAAGGCTTGTAGGTTAAAAATCCCATTTTTCTTAGATAATTGTGTTTACAATTATCTATATATGTGAATTGTGATTTTTAAATGTCTTTTTTTTATTTTTAAATGTCTTCTTTTTTTCTTTTTTTATATTATATTAAATTTTAATATTTTGATAATAATCATATGTGTTAGACTTTCAAGGAATTAAATGTCTTTTTTTTTCATTATATTATATTAAAGTTTAATATTTTGATAATAATCATATGTATTGGACTTTTCAAGAATTTTTTTTTATGCTTGATCTTAATGCATTAAAGTGTTATTATGATGGTAAGACTTGGGGGTTGAGAGAAGTTAATAAATACTAAGGGTTTTTTTAAAAAAAATCAAAAAATTAGAAAATTTATATTAGGAGATTGGAACTCCCACAAGGCTTGGGGTTAAAAATCTCATTTTACTTAATATATAGTACTAGCCTATCACCCGTGCTATGCACGGGATAATTATAGATATTTATATTTGTTTTCAATTTTTTTTAATATATAAATTATGTTTTTTAAGATTTTTTTCTTATCACTAACCATAATGTATGGCAGAAGTTGAAAAATGTATTGTAGTAACTATATACGAATTGTATCTATAATTATTTGTATGAGGGGATTTTAAATGCTGATCAGGAGATTTTGACCAAATCAATAATTGCAGGCATGTGGAAAGATATGTGGATTGAAAAAAGTTAATAAATACTAATCAGGGGATTTTGACCAAATCAATAAATGTTGAGGTTTTTTTTTTAAATAAAAAATTAAAAAAATTCAGATTGGGATATTGAAGCTCCCATAGGTCTTGGGGTTAAAAACCCCCTTTTGCTTAATATATAGTATAGATAGATAGATAGATATATTTTTTTCTTTTATTTTTATTTTTGTGTGGTTTCTATTCGGGTTTTTTTTTTTTCAATTTATTTAAGATGGAATTGTGGGTATCTTTTTTTTAAAATTTAATTTATCTATGATTTCCATTTGTTTTTAATTATTATTATTTAGGTAAGTTATGATGTGAGTTAGATATGTGATAGACATGTGAGTTTTATTGATTTAAAGTTTATTTAGATAAACTTTAAAGATTTTTTTTTTAGTTTTTTAGTTTTTTTGGTTATGTTATAATATAATATATAAAATATAGGTAGATATCTACAACTTTAATAAAAAATATTATCTAATTTTTTGGAGAAGAAAAAATGAATGCAAGTTTTAATATTTTTTTTTTTGAAAATTTGTGAGAGAGATTAGGAGGGAGAGATTATGAAATATTTTTGTTATTAAATAAATAAATCAGTCAATAGTTTTTTTAATCTATTTTGTAAATTAAAAATCAATAATTTTGGAAAATTGATTAATTTGTCCTATTAAGTGATTTAAAATTTTGATAGATATACATAAAAAAAAATACATAATTATATTATTAAATCATAATTCAAATTTAGATGTTGTATCTTTTTGAGATCTATAGCTAAATTCTTATCTTTTTATTTTTTATTTTTGTGTGTAACCATAGTATATGGGAGAAATTGAAAAGGGTGTTGCAATAATTATGAGAGAAGCCAAAAGGGATTGTGGGTTGAGAGAAGTCAATAAATGCTGAGGTTGGGTTAGGAGAAGTCAATAAATGTTGAGGTTTTTTTTTTTTTTTAAATCAAAAAATTAGAAAATTAGGATTAAGAGATTGGAGCTCCCACAAGCCTTGGGGTTAAAAACCCCCTTTTGCTTAATATATAGTATATATAATTATCTATATATGTTAATTGTGATTTTTAAATGTCTTTTTTTTATTTTTTTTAAATGTCTTCTTTTTTTCCTTTTTTATATTATATTAAAGTTTAATATTTTGATAATAATCATATGTGTTGGAATTTTCAATGAATTAAATTTTTTTTTAATTATATTATATTAAAGTTTAATATTTTGATAATAATCATATGTATTATACTTTTCAAGAATTTTTTTTTTATGCTTGTTTTTAAGTGTTATTATGAGAGATAATAATCATATGTGTTGGATTTCAAAGAATTTTTTTTATACTTGTTCTTAATGTATTAAAGTGTTATTATGAGGGTAAGACTTGGGGGTTGGGAGAAATTAATAAATGCTAAGTTTTTTTTTTTAATCAAAAAATCAAGAAATTTAGATTAGGAGATTAGAGCTCCCACAATGTTTGGGGTTAAAAACCCCTTTTTGCTTAATATATAGTATAGATATATAAATTATGCTTTTTAAGATTTTTTACAAAAATAATTTAACAATCTTATCACTAACCATAGTGTACATGAGAAATTAAAAAGGCTGCTGCAGTAACTTTGCACGTGTTGTATCTATAATTATTTGTATGAGGGGATTTTAAATGCTAATCAGAGATTTTGACCAAATCAATAAATGCAGGCATGTGGATTGGAAAAAGTTAATAAATGCTGATTAGAGAATTTATAGCGATCCCGGATTTTACCCTTGTTGTATAGTGATCCGGACATGTGTCCGTGGATGTTGGTAGTTGATCATTATCTTGTTTACATCCTTCCTTACCTTGTATTTGAGTTATAAGATGTGTTGGGCAGGTTTGTTACAGGTTGGTTGAGTTTAGAAACCAAAACTAGTTGCCCAGATTTTGGCCTGTCCGCTCGAGCGGGGGTTTTGACGCTCGAGCGGGGATACACCCATCCAGTATTTCCTGTGCAGTGTTGGACGCTCGAGCGGGGATTCGAGCGCTCGAGCGGGGACCTGTTGTGTCGAGATGCTGGGAGAGTGCATCCGGCGCTCGAGCGGGAGTTTGGCCACTCGAGCGGGAGTCTGTGAGTGCCGCTCGAGCGGGGGTTTGGACACTCGAGCGGGGCGACTGGGTTTAAGTTCCGAGTTTTGACTTTTCAAATCACTTTTTCACTTTCTCTTCTCTCTCCTACTTTTCCAAGAACACCATTGTTGAGCCTCTCACTCTAGAACTCTACCTTCTCTCTAGGTTTTGATCTAGTAGGAGTGATTTGCTCATCTTTGGCCTTTACAAAAAAGTTGTTGATCGTCGAGGGCTACACTTTAATCTGAAAATTTCAGGATTTGGAGCACGTTGGGTTTTGTCATCTTCTCCCTTGGGGCTCCGGGTTTGAGGTAGGGATATCCTACTCCTCTCTATGGATTTTGTCTTTAAATTTTAGTATTTTGAGATGTTGGGGTTGGTTTGGTAATTTTGTAAAAGTTTGGGGCTTTTGTGTAATTTTACAAAAGTTGGAGTTTTATTTATAATAAACCTATATGCATGTTTGGCATAGAGTAATAGAATAAATGTTGAATCATTGATGAAAATGGGACCTTAAGGGTTGTAATGTTAATTATGGAAAATGCCCTAATTACATTGTTTGATTAATTGGGTTAATTAATCATGAGAAATGAGGTTATGAAATAGGAATGTTGAGATTGGGAATGTATGGGGTTAACGGGTGTAGTTGAATTATTTATCACTCACCGAAATGAAATGTTGATTGAATATCCATTTGTGCATTTATTTTCTGTTTAGAAATAACTGCTTTGGGCTATCGGTGGAGGATAGTCGTGATTGTTGTAGACAATGCATGATGATTAGGCAAACGAAAACTAATCAATGGAACGTGTCATGGAATTTGACGGTTGATAGAATACATTAACTGTATGTATTGAATGATGGTATATAGAACCAATGTGTTTGTATACGTTATGTGTAGAGGAGGAGATGGGGGATGTACTCCGCGGTTTAGGGGAAGATGGGGGATGTACCTCTAAACTGGATAGCATTGGGAGAAGATATGGGATGAACTCCGTAGATACAGCTCATATGCTTGTCTAGAGAAGTGAAGATAGAGCTCATATGCTTATCTTTGTGAAGTGTAGACACAGCTTATATGCTTATCTGTGAACGTGGGATATAGTTGTTATATATATCTGTTGAGAATGTGGATATAGCTTATATGCTTATCTGTGAATGTGGGATATAGTTTTATACATATCTATCGAGATGATGATAGAGCTAATATGCTTATCTGTTGAAAAAGGGAAAATGAAAAGTAACTTGGACTCAAAAGTCGTACGACATAAAATGTGATTTATGTGGATGTATCAATGTTGGCCATCTATCAATTGCTAATCTTTTAGTCATTATTCATGGTTGGTTTAGTGTATTTCTGTTGGGCTGTGGCTCACCCTATATGGGAATATCATTTTCAGGTACAGGGAGCATGCCACCTCCAAAGACATAGCTTGGGAGGCTAGATGCGAGTTGATTTTTTTTGGTGTTTAGTTTCTTTTGATGTATTACATGTATATTCAAGCCGAGGGCTTAATGTGTAGATGAGTTAGCACTCTTTTGTTGTAACCAAGTGTTAACTTCGGAAGCTGTAAGCCCGTAGGGCATTTTGCTTTTGTTGTTAACATGTAGTACTTTTGTAATGAAACTCTGATGAATAGAAGAATGTGGAACTTTTATATATCAATGCATGTCTATATTGATGGGTTTAATGTTATTATTTTGAGGGCGTTACAGAATTTTGACCAAATCAATAAATGTTGAGGTTTTTTTTTTAAATCAAAAATTTATAAAATTAAGATTGAGATATTGGAGCTCCCACAAGGCTTGGGGTTTAGAAGCCCATTTTTTCTTAATATATTTACTAGCCTATCACCCGTGCTATGTAACGCCCTCAAAATAAACCCATAATAACCATAACATTAACATGCATTTATAAAAGAAAATGAATCATTTGAGTTATTCATCAGAGTATTCTTATTGAAAGGCATCACATGTAACATCCTGCAACATCAAAATAAATGCCCTAAGGGCTTACATCTTTCCAAGCTAACGCTTGGACACAAAAAGGATGAGTACTAACTCATTTACAAGTTAAGCCCTAGGCTTGAATGTTTACATGAAATCTCAAAAATAACAAAATAAAACATATAACTAAAGACAAGTCTTCAAAATCCCAAACATCAAATCCTTCCAGGCTAAGTCTGTGGAGGTAGCTTATCACCTGAACCTGAAAATGATGTTCCCATAAAGGGTGAGCCACAGCCCAGTAGAAAAACACTAAACCAAATATAAGCATTGAATAAAGCTATAGCATTCAATAGATGGTTAACTAAGATAATCAATTTTATCATTAAACAGTCTCATGACACTAATGTCTAAGACACATTTCACTTTCCATTATTATCAACATGGCTCAGAACCTGGCCAACTTACAACAGTGAATTGTATATCACATTCACATTACTTCCAATATCAACAAAACAAACGAGACTCATGCTCATATCAAAACACTTCATACTTCCCATTTGATACACATTTTAGTGCTGTATCAATAATCATGTAAAAACACTTCAATATAATAAGCACACATAAAAATGGTGCTAATGGAGTCCATCCCTTATCTCCTCCCAAACAAAAATCCGGTTTAGAGGTCCATCCCCTATCTTCCCCTAAACCGTGGAGTACATCCCCTATCTCCTCCCACACAAAACAATGTATGCAAATGCAATGCTCAATCAATACACGTATTTTCTGTATTAATGCAATAGTCAAAATTAATGACTTAACCAATGTGATTAGTTTCAGTTATTCCTAATCCACATGCAATGTCTACAACAATCACGACTATCCTCCACCGATAGCCCAAAACAGTTATTTCTAGACTGGAAATAAATACAACAACAATTCACTAGGCGAGTGGTTTAAATTATCCCACCACACCATTTAATCAATGAATTCCTCAACTTCATGAATTTAACCAAATTCCCTTAAACTAATTATACAAATTAATTTATTAATACAACTAGGGTTTTTCCCACAATTACCAAAGTATCCCCAACATATCAAAATACCAAAACTTAGAACAAAACTTATAGAATGGAGTAGGAAATCCCTACCTTGAAGTGAAGAACTCGAATGGATAAGATGAAGATGAAGACCCAAATTCCAAAGTGCTCCAAACCACCAAACGTTCAGATTAAATGGAAGCCCTCGACTCACTCTATCTTTTTAACAAAGGACTTAGGGTAGAAATACACTCTAAGTAGATCAAACCTAAGAGAGAAGGTGTGTAGGGAGAGGGAGAAGACGGTTCTAGGGTTTTAAAATCAAAAAGGAGATGAAAAATGATCCAGAAAGTCGGATCTCGGGTTTTTATACCAGTCGCCCCGCTCGAGCGTGGAAACCCCCGCTCGAGCGGCGAATGCACACTCCCAGAAATTTTTGCAGACAGGTCCCCGCTCGAGCGCCCAACTCCCCGCTCGAGCGTCACTCACGACTTCCCGCTCGAGCGTCCAATCCCCCGCTCGAGCGGCCAACACTACACAGGAGATACTGGATGGGTGTATTCCCCGCTCGAGCGTCCAAACCTCCGCTCGAGCGGATAAGCCAAAATCTGGGCAACTAGACTTGGTTCCTAAGCTCAACCAACCTGCTCCAAATCTTCCCAACAAAACCCAAGACTCAAAATAAGAAAATAATGAATGACAACAACAGTTATACAATGACGAAATCTACGGAACCTAAGTCCGGATACAATAATCAAATGGGAAAAGACCGGGGTCGCTATAACCTCCCCCCCTTAAAAGAATTTCGTCCCCGAAATTAAGCATAAGTTTGTAAATAAAAACAAGTTTTTTCTCAATTCTCAAAGATATTGTATAACAACAATAAACATCTTGACCCAATATTGGTCACTTCATCTCTTTATCAAAGGGTATCTCACAATATATATAAAACAACATATATTTCAACCTGTATCATTATTATGGATTATTCCTTTTAATGTCAACAATTCCCATATCATATTCAATCGCATGATATAAACAACATATTCAACGATGTACTCAATAGATGCCATGTTACACTAAACTTCTACAATGAAGCAAGTTTCAAGATACACCCATTTATCAAAACATACTCAACGTTTTACAACTTAAGACACATGTAAAGCTCTTAAGTTTAACAATATTACAAAATCTAAATACTAGATTATAAATCGACAAACATGTCCGGGTATTTTTCGCGGACTTCCAACTCACGTTCCCAAGTGGCTTCCTCCACTCCGTGATGTTTCCACAAAACTTTGACCAAAGGGATGGTTTTGCCTCGCAAAACTTGATCCCGCCTATCCAAGACCCGAACCGGTCTCTCCTCATACGAAACATCCTCATCAACCACTAAATCGGTCCAATCCAACACATGTGATGGATCCGGCTCATACTTCCGAAGCATACTCACATGAAACACGTCATGTACTCCGGACAACTGCGGCGGCAAAGCTAGACGATAGGCAGCCTCGCCAATCCTCTCAAGGATCTCAAAAGGACCAATGAATCGAGGGGATAACTTCCCGCTCTTCCCAAACCTCATCAATCCCCGTCTTGGTGATATCTTCAAAAAGACATGATCACTCACCTCAAACACCAAAGGTCTCCTCCTACGGTCGGCATAGGATTTCTGACGACTCTGGGCTGTAACAAGCCTCTTACGGATAAGCTCAACCTTCTCCGTCGTTTCCCTCACTAACTCCGGACCCAACAGAGGTGCATCACCCACCTCGGCCCAACAAACAGGAGACCTACACGGTCGGCCGTATAAGGCCTCAAACGGTGCCATACCGATACTAGACTGGAAGCTGTTGTTGTAGGCAAACTCCACTAATGGCAAGTGCCTCTCCCACGACCCGCTAAAGTCAAGAACACAACCCCGAAGCATATCTTCAAGAATCTGAATAGTACGCTCGGATTGCCCATCAGTCTGAGGATAATAAGCTGTGCTAAAGGTCAACTTAGTACCTAAGGCGCTCTGCAAGCTCTGCCATAATCTGGCAGTAAAACGAGGGTCCCTATCGGAGACGATCGTCACTGGAACCCCGTGCAACCTCACTATGTCCCGAATATACAAGTCGGCAAGATGATCTACTGAATCTCTAACGCGCATAGGAATGAAGTGCGCCGACTTAGTCAACCGGTCTACAACCACCCAAATAGCATCACTGCCCCGCTGAGTCCTCGGAAGACCTACAACGAAGTCCATAGTGACATGCTCCCACTTCCACTCGGCAATAGGCAAGGGTTGCAACAAACCCGCTGGCCTCTGATGTTCGGCCTTCACTTGCTGACAAGTAAGGCACTTAGATACGAAAGCTGCCACATCTCTCTTCATACCCCGCCACCAAAACTGGCGACCCAAATCCCGATACATCTTAGTACCTCCCGGATGCACCGCAAGGCGTGAATGATGAAACTCTCGGAGTACCTCCTCTTGATGAGACTCCGGCACAAACAGACGGTCTCGGTATCTCACACTCAGGTCGGGATACACCGTCAAACCTTTCTCAACCTTCCCACCAGAAATCTTCTCACGGAGGGATTCTACCTCAAGGTCGCCCCTCTGAGCCTCTAACACTCGTGTCACAAGTGTAGGTTGCGCAACAACAGAAAACAAGGCCGCAGCCTCAACAGATTCGCCCAGAAGCAAATCAAACTCTCCAAGTGCACCTAACATCTCCCACTCTCGGATGGCTATACTAGCTATGTCACCAACAGGTTTCCTGCTAAGGGCGTCGGCCACCACATTGGCCTTTCCCGGATGATAATGCAATTCAAAGTCATAATCCTCAATAAATTCCATCCACCTCCTCTGCCTCAAGTTCAAGTCTTTCTGTGTGAACAGATATTTCAGACTCTTATGATCCGAGAATACCTCGAACCTCTCACCGTAAAGATAATGTCTCCAAATCTTCAAGGCAAATAACACAGCTGCTAACTCTAAATCATGCGTAGGGTAATTCTTCTCGTGAACTTTCAACTGACGTGAGCCATAGGCAACCACTTTCCCCTCTTGCATCAACACACAACCAAGACCCTCTCGTGAGGCGTCACAATAGACTGCATAACCCAACCCTCTCTCCGGAATAATCAAGACTGGAGCAGTGGTCAGTCTAACTTTCAACTCCTGGAACGACTTTTCACAAGTCTCACTCCAAGCAAATTTGACTCCCTTCCGAGTCAATCTAGTCAAAGGCGAAGCTAATCTGGAGAAATCTCTTACAAACCGGCGATAATACCCAGCTAATCCCAGAAAACTGCGGATCTCAAACACACTCTTAGGCTGTACCCAATCTTGCACTGCCTCTGTCTTGGATGTATCAACAGACACCCCTTCCCTAGAAACTACATGGCCTAAGAACTTCACCTCCTCTAGCCAGAACTCACACTTCCCAAACTTAGCATAAAGCTGATGGGCTCTAAGTAAATCAAGCACCACCCTCAAGTGTTCCTCGTGCTCTTCCTCTGAAGGTGAATAGATAAGAATGTCGTCCACGAAGACGACTACAAAACGATCTAGAAATTCCCGGAATATCCGGTTCATCAAATCCATAAATACTGCCGGTGCATTGGTGAGCCCAAATGGCATCACCAAAAACTCATAGTGGCCATACCGCGTACGGAATGCCGTCTTTGGAATATCCTCCTCCCTGACTCTCAACTGATGATAACCTGATCTCAAGTCTATCTTCGAGAAACAACGGGAACCTTTCAACTGATCGAACAGATCATCTATACGGGGCATAGGGTACTTATTCTTAACCGTAGCCCGATTCAATTTCCGGTAATCTATACAAAGTCTCAAAGCACCACCTTTCTTTTTAACAAAGAGGGCCGGTGCTCCCCAAGGCGAAACACTAGGACGTATAAAGCCTTTATCTAGCAACTCCTGGAGTTGGATCTTCAACTCAACTAACTCAGCTGGGGCAAAACGATAGGGTGCCATAGAAATCGGCGCCGTGCCGGGCACTAAGTCAATAGAGAATTCAATCTCTCGATGCGGTGGCAAACCAACAAGATTCTCGGGAAAAACGTCCGAGTACTCACACACCACCCTTGGCAACACAATCTGAGTCTCACCGTCCTCACTAATCGAAAGGTTAGCAAGTAGACCACTAAGCTCACTCCGTCCTCGCGGAACATACCCCGGTGGCAAAACACTACCAACACGGTCCCCCAGAAAATGAAAACACTCACCATTCACGGTACAACAAGTGACTCTCTGGCGGTAGCAATCAATAACTGCCCGGTATGACGATAACCAGTCCATACCCAAAATAACATCGAAACCTCTCATAGGCATAACTACAAAGGAAAATGGGATTCTATGGTAATCAACCTCTATATCACAACCCCTAACACCGTGTTTCAAAATCAATTCACCCCCAAGAGGCGACTCTACACAAATAGGAGATGCTAACTGTGCTAACTCCAACTCCAAAACAGATGCAAATGCAGCAGACACAAAGGAATGAGATGCACCCGTATCAATCAAAACATTAGCAACCGAGTTGCAAAACAAGAAAGTACCTCTCACAACAGATGGAGCCGGTACAAGATCCTGCGCGGTAACAGCATACACGCGCCCAGATGACCTCTGATCAACCTGCTCACCCCTAGGAGCATAAGATTGTTGCACCGACTGAGACGATGAAGCCCCCTGATTGGCTCTTGAGGCCTGACCCGACTGTGCTGGCTGTTGACCCTGAATCTGCCTCAAACCAGATGCACCAGGTGTGCTACCCAACTGCGGGCAATACCTCTTCATATGCCCTGGCTGACCACACTGATAACACGAGAGTGGCTGGCCTCTACCCTGACTCTGGCTCTGAGATCGAGCCGAAGATGATGCTGCTCTCTGCACTCCTCCCCTTTGAGGACAAACTGGAGACTTGTGGCCCAGCTGGCCACACTTGAAGCAGGTAATGTCTCCTTGACTGCCTTTCCCCGAACTAGCACTCGGCACAGGAAAAGTCGATCTAGAAAAGCTACTCTGAGATTGTTGGGGATTAAAACCCTTCTGTCTCCTACCATCACTCTGACCATCCTGACTCCTCTTGGAGCCCTTCTGTCCTTCCTCCTCTTCCTGCATCATGATTTCCATGTGGGCTGCAGCATCAACCAAACGCCCATAATCCCGAATCATAGTTCCCCCAACTCTCAGCTTGAGGCCACGCCTCAACTTCCTCTCAAACTCAATACAACGGCGTTCCTCAGACGCCACCAATTCAGGTGCAAACCTGGATAAACTAGTAAATGCAGCCTCAAACTCGGCCACTGAAGAACTCGACTGCTTAAGCTGGCAGAACTGGTCTCTCAGCTTCTCCCTAACTGCTGGAGATAAGAACTTCTCCTGGAAAGCATTCACAAAAGCCTCCCATGTACCTCCTATACGCCCCTTAGTGAACTTCCACCACTGACCCGCATCCCCCTTCAACTGGAATGATGCCAAGGTCACCTTCAACCCCTCGTCTTCGATGCCAAGCATCTCAAACGTCTTCGTTGTCTGTTCGAGCCATTCGTCTGCCTTAAGCGGCTCCTTAGGATCACCCACAAATTCATCCGGATTAGACCGGAAGAACTCCCTCTTCAGAAAGGAAGGTCCTGCATCCGCAACAACAACCTGGGCTTGATTCTCAGCCCTAAGAATGCCTACTGACTCCCTGAATGCCCCTGCTATCTCTCGGGCTAAAGCGCCCATAGCCTGCTGGCCTACTGGCTCGGCCACATTGGCCTGGCCAATTCCCTCATGAACTGCCGGAATCTCCTCTGGCACCGGTACCTCCTGCCTACCCGGCCTACCACGCCTACCGCGTCCTCGTCCTCGCCCTGACATCCTAATAAAGGAAACAAACAAAGACGTTAGCACATTAATAAATGTGCCGAAACTAAACACTCGCGTCCTAATGCATTGGACAAAAATAATTCATTCCACGTAAGCACATAATCACATAAGCACCTACGAATTTCATTCCTGGATAATAATAGTCCCGAAGCGTTACTATAGTTCCGGTTGGAAACAGCATTGATCAAGTGCCTTTCCAACAAGACTACTAGAAACTCAAGGGTCCAATTAACATCCTAGAAACTACGTTCCATACCCACATAATCACGTAAACATGCTATCATATAAGCACATAACAGTACATCTAAGTCTCTATCAAGCGAGACGAACCCATTGTGATACTAATCACTTCCCACGTACCCAAAGTATTCGAACCCGGTACGCTCTGATACCAAGTTGTAACGCCCTCAAAATAAACCCATAATAACCATAACATTAACATGCATTTATAAAAGAAAATGAATCATTTGAGTTATTCATCAGAGTATTCTTATTGAAAGGCATCACATGTAACATCCTGCAACATCAAAATAAATGCCCTAAGGGCTTACATCTTTCCAAGCTAACGCTTGGACACAAAAAGGATGAGTACTAACTCATTTACAAGTTAAGCCCTAGGCTTGAATGTTTACATGAAATCTCAAAAATAACAAAATAAAACATATAACTAAAGACAAGTCTTCAAAATCCCAAACATCAAATCCTTCCAGGCTAAGTCTGTGGAGGTAGCTTATCACCTGAACCTGAAAATGATGTTCCCATAAAGGGTGAGCCACAGCCCAGTAGAAAAACACTAAACCAAATATAAGCATTGAATAAAGCTATAGCATTCAATAGATGGTTAACTAAGATAATCAATTTTATCATTAAACAGTCTCATGACACTAATGTCTAAGACACATTTCACTTTCCATTATTATCAACATGGCTCAGAACCTGGCCAACTTACAACAGTGAATTGTATATCACATTCACATTACTTCCAATATCAACAAAACAAACGAGACTCATGCTCATATCAAAACACTTCATACTTCCCATTTGATACACATTTTAGTGCTGTATCAATAATCATGTAAAAACACTTCAATATAATAAGCACACATAAAAATGGTGCTAATGGAGTCCATCCCCTATCTCCTCCCAAACAAAAATCCGGTTTAGAGGTCCATCCCCTATCTTCCCCTAAACCGTGGAGTACATCCCCTATCTCCTCCCACACAAAACAATGTATGCAAATGCAATGCTCAATCAATACACGTATTTTCTGTATTAATGCAATAGTCAAAATTAATGACTTAACCAATGTGATTAGTTTCAGTTATTCCTAATCCACATGCAATGTCTACAACAATCACGACTATCCTCCACCGATAGCCCAAAACAGTTATTTCTAGACTGGAAATAAATACAACAACAATTCACTAGGCGAGTGGTTTAAATTATCCCACCACACCATTTAATCAATGAATTCCTCAACTTCATGAATTTAACCAAATTCCCTTAAACTAATTATACAAATTAATTTATTAATACAACTAGGGTTTTTCCCACAATTACCAAAGTATCCCCAACATATCAAAATACCAAAACTTAGAACAAAACTTATAGAATGGAGTAGGAAATCCCTACCTTGAAGTGAAGAACTCGAATGGATAAGATGAAGATGAAGACCCAAATTCCAAAGTGCTCCAAACCACCAAACGTTCAGATTAAATGGAAGCCCTCGACTCACTCTATCTTTTTAACAAAGGACTTAGGGTAGAAATACACTCTAAGTAGATCAAACCTAAGAGAGAAGGTGTGTAGGGAGAGGGAGAAGACGGTTCTAGGGTTTTAAAATCAAAAAGGAGATGAAAAATGATCCAGAAAGTCGGATCTCGGGTTTTTATACCAGTCGCCCCGCTCGAGCGTGGAAACCCCCGCTCGAGCGGCGAATGCACACTCCCAGAAATTTTTGCAGACAGGTCCCCGCTCGAGCGCCCAACTCCCCGCTCGAGCGTCACTCACGACTTCCCGCTCGAGCGTCCAATCCCCCGCTCGAGCGGCCAACACTACACAGGAGATACTGGATGGGTGTATTCCCCGCTCGAGCGTCCAAACCTCCGCTCGAGCGGATAAGCCAAAATCTGGGCAACTAGACTTGGTTCCTAAGCTCAACCAACCTGCTCCAAATCTTCCCAACAAAACCCAAGACTCAAAATAAGAAAATAATGAATGACAACAACAATTATACAATGACGGAATCTACGGAACCTAAGTCCGGATACAATAATCAAATGGGAAAAGACCGGGGTCGCTATATGCTATGCACAGGATAATTATAGATATTTATATATGTTTTAATTTTTTTTTAATATCTAAATTATTTTTTTTAAGATTTTTTATAAAAATAATTTAACAATCTTATTAGTAACCATAGTGTACAGGAGAAATTAAAAAAACTACCGCAGTAACTATGCACGGGCTGTATCTATAATTATTTGTATGAGGGGATTTTAAATGCTAATAAGAGATTTTGACCAAATCAATAAATGCAGGCATGTGGATTGGAAAAAGTTAATAAATGCTGATCAGGGAATTTTGACCAAATCAATAAATGCTGAGATTTTTTTTTAAATCAAAAATTTAGAAAATTAAGATTGAAAAATTGGAGCTCCCACAAGGCTTGGGGTTTAGAAACCCCATTTTTCTTAATATATTTACAATTATCTATATATGTGAATTGTGATTTGTAAATGTCTTTTTTTTTTTAAATGTCTTTTTTTTTCCCTTTTTTATATTATATTAAAGTTTAATATTTTGATAATAATCATATGTGTTTGACTTTTTAAGAAATTAAATGTCTTCTTTCTTTTATTATATTGTATTAAAGTTTAATATTTTGATAATAATCATATGTGTTTGACTTTTCAAGAAATTAAATGTCTTCTTTCTTTTATTATATTATATGAAAGTTTAATATTTTGATAATAATCATATGTGTTTGACTTTTCAAGAAATTTTTTTATCCTTGCTTTTAATGCATTAAAGTATTATTATGAGGGATAATAATCATATCTGTTGGGACTTTTCAAGGAATTCACATGTGTTGGATTTCAAATAATTTTTTTTTTATGCTTGTTCTTAATGCATTAAAGTGTTATTATGAGGGTAAGACTTGGGGGTTGGGAGAAGTTAATAAATGCTATGATTTTTTGTTTTTATAAATCAAAAAATCGGGAAATTTAAATTGGGAGATTGAAGCTCTCACAAGACTTGGGATTAAAAACTTCCTTTTACTTAATATATAGTATAGATGTAGATAGATAGATATATCTTTTTCCTTTTTTTTTGATTTTTGTGTGGTTTCTATTCGGGTATTTTTTTTTCAATTTATTTAAGTTGGAGTTGTGGGTATCTTTTTTTTAAAAAAATTTAATTTTTCTGTGGTTTCTATTTGTTTTTAATTATTATTATTTAGGTAAGTTATGATGTGAGTTAGATATGTAATAGACATGCGAGTTTTATTGATTTAAAGTTTATTTAGATAAACTTTAAAGATTTTTTTTTAGTATTTTAGTTTTTTTTGTTATGTTATAATATAATATATAAAATATAGGTAGATGTCTATAACTTTAATAAAAAATATTATCTGATTTTTTGGGGAAGAGAAAAAGAATGCAAGTTTTAATATTTTTTTTTGAAAATTTGTGAGAGAGATTAGGAGGGAGAGATTATGAAATATTTTTATTATTAAATAAATAAATCAGTCAATAGTTTTTTTTAATCTATTTTGTAAATTAAAAATCAATAATTTTGGAAAATTGATTAATTTGTCCTATTAAGTGATTTAAAATTTTGATAGATATACATAAAAAAAATACATAATTATATTATTAAATCATAATTCAAATTTAGATGTTATATCTTTTTGAGATCTATAACTAAATTCTTATATTTTTTTTTATTTTTGTGTGTAATCATAATGTATGGGAGAAATTGAAAAGGATGTTGCAATAATTATGGGAGAAGTCAAAAGGGATTGTGGGTTGGGAGAAGTTAATAAATGCTAAGGTTGGGTTGGGAGAAGTCAATAAATGCTGAGATTTTTTTTTTTAAATCAAAAAATTAGAAAATTAGGATTAGGAGATTGGAGCTCCACAGGCCTTGGTGTTGAAAACCCCCTTTTGCTTGTTATTAAACTAGCATATCACCCGTGCTATGCACGGATTGTGTTTACAATTATCTATATATGTGAACTGTGATTTTTAATTTATTTTTTTTAAATGTCTTCTTTTTTTCCTTTTTGATATTATATTAAAGTTTAATATTTTGATAATAATCATATGTGTTGGACTTTTCAAGGAATTAAATGTCTTTTTTTTAATTATTATATTATATTAAAGTTTAATATTTTGATAATAATCATATGTGTTGAATTTTTCAATTTTTTTTTTTATGCTTGTTCTTAATACATTAAAGTATTATTATAAGGGATAATAATCATGTGTGTTAGGACTTTCAAGGAATTCATGTGTTGGATTTTAAAGAATTTTTTTTTATGCTTGTTCTTAATACATTAAAGTGTTATTATGAGGGTAAGACTTGGGAGTTGAGAGAAGCTAATAAATGCTAACATTTTATTTTTTTTAAATCAAAAAATCAGGAAATTTAGATTGGGAGATTGGAGCTTCCACAAAGCTTGGGGTTAAAAATCCCTTTTTGCTTAATATATAGTATAGATAACCTATTATGAATCAAAAAAAAAAGCCTATCACCCGTGCTATGCATGGAATAATTATAGATATTTATATTTGTTTTAGATTTTTTAATATATAAATTATGTTTTTTAAGATTTTTTATAAAAATAATTTAACAATCTTATCACTAACCATAGTGTATGAGAGAAGTTGAAATAAGTACTGCAATAACTATGCATGGATTGTATCTATAGTTATTTATATGAGGGGATTTTAAATGCTGATTAAAGGATTTTGACCAAATCAATAAATATAGGCATGTGAAAAGACATGTGGATTGGAAAAAGTTAATAAATGTTGATTTGGAGATTTTGACCAAATCAATAAATGCTATGGTTTTTTTTTTTTTAATCAAAAAATCAAGAAATTAGGATTGGCATATTGAAGCTCCCACAAGGTTTGGGGTTAAAAACCCCCTTTTGCTTAATATATAGTACAGATAAATAAATCAGTCAATAGTTTTTTTAATCTATTTTGTAAATTAAAAATCAATAATTTTGGAGAATTGATTAATTTGTCCTATTAAGTGATTTAAAATTTTGATAGATATACATAAAAAAAAATATACATAATTATATTGATTAATTTGTCCTATTAAATGATTTAAAATTTTGATAGATATACATAAAAAAAAATACATAATTATATTATTAAATCATAATTCAAATTTAGATGTTATATCTTTTTGAGATCTATAGCTAAATTCTTATATTTTTTTTATTTTTGTGTGTAACCATAATGTATGGGAGAAATTGAAAAGGGTGTTGCAATAATTATGAGAGAAGTCAAAAGAGATTGTGAGTTGGGAGAAGTTAATAAATGCTAAGGTTGGGTTGGGAGAAGTCAATAAATGCTAAGATTTTTTTTTTTAAATCAAAAAATTAGAAAATTAGGATTAGGAGATTGGAGCTCCCACAGGCCTTGGGGTTAAAAACCCCCTTTTGCTTAATATATAGTATAGATAATTATCTATATATGTTAATTGCGATTTTTAATTGTCTTTTTTTTATTTTTTTTAAATGTCTTTTTTTTTTCCATTTTTATATTATATTAAAGTTTAATATTTTGATAATAATCATATGTGTTGGAATTTTCAATGAATTAAATGTTTTTTTTATTATATTATATTAAAGTTTAATATTTTGATAATAATCATATGTGTTGAACTTTTCAAGAAATTTTTTTTATGCTTGTTTTTAAGTGTTATTATGAGGGATAATAATCATATGTGTTGGATTTCAAAGAATTTTTTTTATACTTGTTCTTAATGCACTAAAGTGTTATTATGAGAGTAAGACTTGGGGGTTGGGAGAAATTAATAAATGCTAAGTTTTTTTTTTTAATCAAAAAATCAAGAAATTTATATTAGGAGATTGGAGCTCCCACAATGCTTGGGGTTAAAAACCCCCTTTTGCTTAATATATAGTATAGATAGATACATAAATTATGCTTTTTAAGATTTTTTATAAAAATAATTTAACAATCTTATCACTAACCATAGTATACATGAGAAATTAAAAAGGCTACTGCAGTAACTTTGCACGTGTTGTATCTATAATTATTTGTATGAGGGAATTTTAAATGCTAATCAGAGATTTTGACCAAATCAATAAATGCAGGCATGTGGATTGGAAAAAGTTAATAAATGCTTATCAAAGAATTTTGACCAAATCAATAAATGCTGAGATTTTTTTTTTAAATCAAAAATTTAGAAAATTAAGATTGAGATTTTGGAGCTCCCACAAGGCTTGGGGTTTAGAAACCCCCTTTTTCTTAATATATTTACTAGCTTATCACCCGTGCTATGCACAGGATAATTATAAATATTTATATTTGTTTTAGATTTTTTTTAATTTATAAATTATGTTTTTTTTAAGATTTTTTATAAAAATAATTTAACAATCTTATCATTAATCATAGTGTATGAGAGAAGTTGAAAATGATACTGCAGTAACTATACACATATTGTATCTGTATGAGGGGATTTTAAATGCTGATCAAGTGATTTTGACCAAATCAATAAATGTAGGCATGTGGAAAGACATGTGGATTGAAAAAAATTAATAAATGCTGATCAGGAGATTTTGACCAAATTAATAAATCCTGAATTTTTTTTTTTAATAAAAAATTTTGAAAATTCAGATTGGGATTATTTAGAGCCATTGAACAAACTACAATCACATTTTTCTTTTTATGAGTTAACTTCAATTATATTAAAAAATCAAATTATAAACAAAATGAGATAACTTCAATCATGCAAATCACAATTTTTTTAATGCTATCTAATCATCATCAATAATTAAAAAAACACAATAGTGAGTTAAAAAGATCAATTACAATTTTTTTTTTGTCAAAATACAATCTAATCATCATCAATAATTGGTACATTATGTGACCTTAATCAGTACAATCCATTTCGTTTTTCAAAAAACACAGTGAGTTAAAAAAATCAATTACAATTTTTTTTTCAAAATACAATCCAATCATTATCAATAATTGGTACTTTAAAAATCAAATCAGAAAAAAGTCAAATCGAATCACAAATATTTTTATGTTATCTAACTACAATCATATTTTTTTCATAAATAATTGTAAAGAAAAACCATTAAAACAGTAAATAAAAGATTAAATCACATTAAAAAAAAGAACCATTGAACAAACTACAATCACATTTTTCCCATAATAAATAAATGAATAAATGAAAAAAAGAACCATTGACTAACTACAATCACATTAAAAAAAAAAAGAACCATTGAACTAATTACAATCACATTTTTTTCTTTGTGAGTGTTTATGTTTATCTAATTTCAATCATATTAAAAATAAAAATAAAATAATAAATAAAAAGATTAAATAACATTAAAAAAAAATCCATTGAACTAACTATAACAATCATATAAAAAAAAAGAGCCATTGAACAAACTACAATCACATCACATTACAATCACATTTTTTTCTTGGTGAGTGTTTATATTTATTTAACTTCAATCATATTAAAAATAAAATTAAAATAGTAAATGAAAAGATTCAATAACATTGAAGAAAAAAAACCATTGAACTAACTACAACAATCATATAAAAAAAAAAGAGCTATTGAACAAACTACAATCACATCATATTACAATCACATTTTTTTTCTTTGTGAGTGTTTATGTTTATTTAACTTCAATCATATTAAAAATAAAATTAAAATAGTAAATAAAAAGATTAAATAACATTAAAAAAAACTATTGAACTAACTACAACAATCATATTTAAAAAAAAAGAAGATATTGAACAAACTACAACTACATCACATTTTTCTCATAATAAAATAAATAAATGAAAAAAAAGAACTATTAAACTAACTACAATCACGTTAAAAAAAAAAAAAACATTCAACTAATTATAATCACATTTTTCTCTTTGTGGGGGTTTATATTTATCTAACTTCAATCATTTTAAAAAAATCAAATTATAATTTTTTATTCGCTAGACAAATCACAAATATTTTTATGCACTATCTGACTACAATATTAAAACAGTAAACAAAAAGAAAAGTCAAGAAGGAGAAAACAAAAAGAAGACTTACTATTTGCATACGTGGTCACTGAAGTTGAAAGTGTAGAAGTAAGAAGTCAAGCAGTAGAAAACAAAAAGGAGACTCATTGTTTGCAATAAATATGTGAAAAGTTAAAAAGAGTGTGTATTGGAGAAGCTAAAAAGACTTGGAAAAATTTAATAAGTGCTAAGTTTTTTTTTTCAAAAAAAATCAAAAAAATTAAGAAATTAAGGTTCAGATATTGAAACTCCCACAAAACTTGTAGGTTAAAGATAAATATAAATAAATAGATAGATATAGATATTTATAAATAAATAGATAGATATAGATATTTAAATAAATAGGAAGATGACGACTCTAGGGTTACAAACACGGCTCTGGTACCATGCAAGTATTCTAAAAGAATTCATATATTCAGTTGTGTATTGTTTACAAAGAGGTCATCGATTTATATGGCCTAAATGAAAAAGGAAATACAAAGATTCCTATTTTTACACAATCATGTCATCTATACAATATATATTCTCATAGTTGATTGGTGATTCTCTTATTTTATTCATCTGTTATAGACCAACGCTATGTTTGGTAACTTAGGAGAGAAAAGAAAAGACATGATTACTTAAGTAATAAGAGAAAAGAAAAGAAAAGAAATGATTGTAATTTATCTCCTTTTTGTTTGGATAAGTAAGAAATAAAAGAAAAGAAATGATTGTGATTTCTCTCCTTCTTGTTTGGTTAGATTTCATTAAGAGAAAAGAAAAGAAATTATTTTATGTTATATTACCAAAATAACCTTTTTATATTTTCAATCATTTTATTTCTTTTATTTTTATAGCGGTAAAATTGGTATTATGAAAATATAAACATTTGTGGATTTCTTTTCTCTCCCAATCTCTCCACTTTTGGGAAGATTGAAAATAAGGGTTATGAGAGAAATGAGTTTCTCTCCATTTCTCTCTATTTCTCCCCATTTCTCTCCACTTAAAATAACCAAACAAGGAAGAGAAATACATTTCTCTCTATTTCTTTTCTTTTCTCTCCAAATCACTCAATCCAAACACAGTGCAAAGCTCCTTTGGAAGAGATGCATAAGATCTGGCTTGTGGACTCAAAGGTAGTGAAAAGTCTAGTAAAGGTTCCTTGCTAAATGATGGATATTAGGGGTGGGCGCGGGTCGGTTGCGGCCACGGAACCTCCAATCCGCCATCCGTCCGCCAGATTGGCGGATTGAAGAAAATCAATCCGCATCCGTCCGCCAATCCGGCGGATGTGGATTGAGCGGATTGGCGGTTTGGTGGATGGATGCGAATCGGTTTGGCGGTTTAAAATTTTATAAATTTTCAACATAATTCAACTTGTGCACTTCCTCAAACGAAAAAAGAAAAAAAAGAAAAAGAAAGTATTACAGTCAATGACTTAAAAAAATATTACAATCACTGTATACCTTATCCAAAGAAAAAAAGTTTGAAACTTTAGAATATCATGATCACTGCATGCCTCATCCACATATTACAATCACAGTATGATTCATCCCCATAAAGTATTACAATCTGTGATTCTTAAAATATAATAACAATTCAAATCACCAAAACCATGAACAGAGCAGTAGTAGAGATTGAATGTCTCTGTATTGTTACATCTACATATGTTTTTGAAAACAAAAACCAACCAGCATATATCATATTTTCTATTTATTATTTTTAGAGTTACATTTAAAAACTAAAAAATATATATGAATAATACGTTTATTTTTTTCAATTCAAAAAATATATTCAAGTTGAAAACTTTTTTTCAACAGAATATTTAAACTCTTTTTCAATTGAAAACACAAATATAATATTTAAACAAATTAAAAATACAAAGTCTTATAAATTACTAGGGGTGCTCGCGATTTGGCGGTTTGGCGGTTCGGTTGCGGCCAAAAAATCTCAAATCCGCCATCCGTCCGCCAAATTGGCGGATTTGAGAAAATCAATCCGCAACCGTCCGCTCGTCATCACGCATCCGTCCAAAATGCGGCGGATTGGTTTGGTTCGGTCGGTTTTGGCGGATCGGTATATCCACTGCTCACCCCTAATGGATATTTAGTCGATCATGACTGTTCATATTTTTATTTTGTTTCCATTTTTACCTTTTTCGGCACTTGTGTCTTGCATTAATCATAGCATGTGATTTCTGTTGCAGGGATTAATCGTTAGTTCTTGTAAGAATTCCCTTCAACACTTCAATAAACCTTGGGCTCCCGAACATGAACCCGTTAATCTTTTAGATGCTGTCAAGGTTTGATGCATTCCCTTTGTGTCTATATTTTATTATAAGAAGATAGTTCTCAGTGATTGTTGGACTCTATTTCATTTTCAAATGTCATCAGGCTATCAAGCCGACAGTTCTTATTGGTTCGTTTGGAGTGGAAAGAACATTCACAAAAGAGGCGATCAAGGCCATGGCCTCCTTCAATGAGGTACTCTCTCTCTCTCTCTCTCTCTCTCTCTCTCTTTCTCTCTCTATCTCTCTCTATACAAAATTTTCTCGCAAGACTTTAAATGAATGGCATGCGGAAACCTCTCATTATGGCTCTCTCCAACCCAACCTCGCAATCTAACTGCCCAGCTGAAGAAGCTTAGACCTAGAGTCAGGTAAATATAAATTATGTATTTTTTTCTTATCCTATAATTTGATGCTTTAATGCAAAGTAATGT
This sequence comes from Camellia sinensis, assembly GCF_055761805.1. Lineage (NCBI taxonomy): Eukaryota > Viridiplantae > Streptophyta > Magnoliopsida > Ericales > Theaceae > Camellia > Camellia sinensis. The sequence continues at coordinate 100,683,897 of NC_138973.1, read as the reverse complement.
CTGATTGGATTTAAATACAAAACTAATAAATTTCTTTGTTCTAAAAAAAGGGACATGCAATTTTTGCCAGTGGAAGTCCATTTGACCCTATGGAATACAATGGCAAAGTCTTTGTACCTGGCCAGGTTCTATTACTTTGTACTTCCAGCTTTCTGGTGTTATATCCTAAATACATCTGAGATGGATACTAAAAACTGATTTTGATGGCCTTTTCTTTTTTGTTTTTTTTTTCTTTTGTGATCCATTCAGGCAAATAATGCATATATTTTCCCTGGATTTGGTTTGGGTTTGGTCATCTCTGGTGCAATTCGTGTACATGATGAAATGCTTCTGGCAGCCTGTAAGTACACTACATATAACATAAGTAGATATATTATAAGTTGAATACAATTTACTTGCTAATTGAAGAGAAGGGAATTCTTTCCTTTATTTTATTTCATTTTCCTTTGCTTTATTTTTTTTCCCATTTCCTCTGGTCACATATCTATATAGGGCATAAATAATAAATAAGCTCTTAGAAAAAGTTTTGAGATGTTTACTCAGATTCCCATAGAATGAATGTAAACTAAATGACACCTTGTGTTTGTTTTATTCCATTGATGTGTGATATGGTTTTGTAAGGGCAATTTGGCTCAACGGTAAGGCTTGCCATTAGCGTCCCTAGTAGCACAGGTTTGAGTCATAGACACAGTCTTTTCAAAAATGAAAGAAAGACTACGTATATCTTATCCTCTCTAGATCCCATTTTAGCAGAAGCTTCATACACTAGGCTGCCCATAATCATGTGCGAAGCACAATGGAAAACTTCTGGCAAAACCTATTGAATTGAAGTTACTTCTATGCAAATGGGCACGACAAATAGATAGAATGGTTCACCTTTGTATCTAAATCATCTACTTTCCTTTGAAAGAGCAGAGGCTTTGGCTGGGCAACTAACAAAAGAGAACTTCAACAAGGGTTTGATCTATCCACCATTCTCTAATATCAGAAAGATCTTGGCCCACATTTGCTGCTGATGTAGCTGCTAAAGAATATGAACTTGGTGAGTTAGTGAGTGTACCTTTGGAAGTCCATTTGGTTCATCTAGAGTGGGAAGAACATTCACAAAAGAGGTGATTAAGGCCATGGCCTCCTTCAATGAGGTACTCTCCCTCTCTCTCTCTCTCTCTCTCTCTCTCTCTCCAAAATTTTACAATAAGACTCTAAATGAATGGCATGCAGAAACCTCTCATTATGGCTCTCTCCAACCCAACCTCGCAATCTGAGTGCATAGCTGAAGAAGCTTACACCTAGAGTCAAGTAAAAATAAATTATGCATTTTTTCTTGTCCTATAATTTGATGCTTTGAGCAAAGTAATGTCTGATTGGATTTAAATACAAAACTAATAAATTTCTCTATTCTAAAAAAAGAGACATGCAATTTTTTCCAGTGGAAGTCCATTTGACGCTGTAGAATACAATGGCAAACTCTATCTACCTGGCCAAGTTCTATTACTTTATACTTCCAGTTTTTTGGTGTTATATATTTAATACATCTGAGGTGGATACTAAAAACTGATTTTGCTGGCACCTTTTGTTTTGTTTTTTTTTTTTTTTTATTGATCAATTCAGGCAAATAATGCATATATTTTCCCTGGATTTGGTTTGGGTTTGGTCATCTCTAGTGCAATTCGTGTACATGATGAAATGCTTCTGGCAGCCTGTAAGTGCACTACATATTACATAATTAGACACATTATAAGTTGAATACAATTTACTTGCTAATTGAAGAGCAAGGAATTCATTCCTTTCTTTTATTTCATTTTACTTATGCTTTATTATTTTTTTCCCTTTCCTCTGGTCACATATCTATGCAAGTCATAAATAATGAATAGACTCTCTTTAGAAAAAGTTCTGAGATGTTTACTCAGATTCCAATAGAATGTAAACTCAAAAAACACCTTGTGTTTATTTTATTCCCTTGATGTGTGATCTGGTTCTGTGAGGGCGATTTGCCATTAGCGTCCTTGGTGGGGCAGGTTCAAGACATTGAAACAGTCTCTGTACATCTTGACCTCTCTAGATATCCTTTTAACAAAAGTTTTTTACACTGGGTTGCCGTGATCATGTGTGAAGCACTACAGAAAACTTTTGGTGAAACCTATTAAATTGCAATTCTAGGCAACAGGCACGACAAATAGATAGAATGGTACACCTTTGTATCTAAATCATCTACTTTCCTTTGTAACAACAGAGGCTTTGGCTGAGCAAGTAACAAAAGAGAATTTGGACAAGGGTTTGATCTATCCACCATTCTCTAATATCAGAAAGATCTCTGGCCACATTGCTGCTAATGTGGCTGCTAAAGCATATGAACTTGGTGAGTTAGTAAGTGCACCTTTGGTTGCTTCATGTGTCTTACCGCCGCTGTAATTTCCCCTTGAAGCATGTTTATTTTTATGACTTTCACAATGTTCCGTAGGGTTGGCAACGCGTCTCCCTCGGCCTGATAATCTGGTGAAGTACGCTGAAAGCTGCATGTATACTCCCAATTACAGAAGCTTCCGATGAATTGTTGAATTGTGAGCAGAAACTATGGCTAGTAGTTAATGTAGTGTGTTTTTTCGTAGTCTGTTATATATTCTTGTTTGGTGTCTCTCCTTTTCGCTCTATATTCCAATCATGGTGTTTCAGTACTTTTGTGGTGTTGTAAGCTTTAGAGTTTATATTAGAACCACGACAATAAGAATTGGGTTGGATGAAAGGTTGGTTTTAGTTGAAACATTGTCAACTTCAGTCTTTACTCGCTACTCATTACCAATTTAGTAGTCTCTGTGAAGTCACAAAAGCTGTGGAAATATGGAGAAATTCAGACTGACATGTGCAGCATCCGATGCAGTGGTACTTGTAGAATCAACCACTTGCCTCAATTGAGGATTTGGAATGCTGAGCTTGTCATTCTCAAGTTGTATTACTAACTTATCATGCTAAGCTTCACTTGAATCGTATGATAGAGAGAGTTCGAAACAGAAGGATATGAGAGAGCGACAGAGCTGGACAAAAGATTTTCAGCCTAATTGCCTTCTATGTGTAATTGTAATAGAATACAGTGTTCTTTAATAAATCAATCCCCGTGTTCTTTGGCCCAAAGCTGAATTGTATCTTCCCCATTGATCTACTTCTCTTAGTTGTTAGTTCCTAGTGGCCAGTGTGGCAAATGAGCTTAGCTGAGCTAGTTTGTTTATCAAGCTCAATAAAGAAAAGTTTGAGTTGAGCTTGAATATTTATAGTAATTAATGCTTGAGCTCAGCTCAGTTCTTAGTGGCTAGCGTGGCAAATGAGCCGAGCTGAGCTCGTTTGTTTATCAAGCTCAAAAAAGAAAAGTTTGAGTTGAGCTTGAATATTTGTACTAATTAATGCTTGAGCTCAGCTCAGTTGCTTAATATTTAATTATATTGGAGTTTGGTTTGAAACTTAGGCTTGGTTTGGCATAAGTTACAAAAATCAAAATGTTAAAAAGGTACTAAAAAGTTAAAAAGTCCATTCTATTTAGGGCAAAACTTGTGAGGGAAGCCTAGAGGGTAAAATTATTATTTTGTCTTTTGAATTCAAATGTTCAAAAATTAAAAAGTTAAAAGTCAAAAAGTTAAGAAGGGAAAAAAAAAATTGACTTGAGCCTTGAGTGACTCATTTATTAAACGAGCTCAAAAGATTGGTTTAACATTGTTTATATATGTAACAAATTGAGCAGAGTTGAGTTTTTACTGAGTTTATTCAACAAGCCTAAAAATTTAATTTGGACTCGCTTATATATGTAACAAACTGAGCAAGTTGAACTCTTTTTTCATAGTGTTACACCATGTTGACAACACAAGAGGGGGGAAATTAAGTTGATAAATATAACTTAAAGTAAAATAATTCAATAAAATTAACTTGCTCAACTCAAGTAAAATAAATAAAATAAATAAAATTGAATATATAAAATATGAGCAATAATGTGTGTGAGCAAATCAAGTCAAAGTAGAATAGAGCAACAAGTATAAATATAAAGGGGAGAGAGAGAGGGCAAACACAAGATTTATAGTGGTTCGGTTTCTACCCAAGCCTACCCACTCCTAAAGACTCTCCCTCAAGTATTTCCACTATTCCTCTAATAGATTTATGCCAGCAAGTTTACCAGGTACTTGCAAGACTTTTACAACAAGAATTTTGTTCCAAAAATCCCAAAAAACATACCCACCAAAACAGCTCCTCTTTTGGTGTTACCAAATCTCTCCAGTGTCTCTCTCAAACACTTACAATGAAGCTCATGGGTATAACAACCCTTTATAGATGATTTGTAGAAGAAAAAAAATGAGTAAAGCATTTTGTACAATAAACTCCTCAAGAGTTGGATTTAAACAATTAAAGGTCATAGAGATGATATGAAATTGTATTTTCTCTCCTCTTTTGGAGATTAGCCTCTCTCACTTGCAGATGAATGTAGATCGTCTATTTATAGTCCCTCGTCTTCATTTGAACATTGGAGAGCAAATATAGCCGTTGGAATAGGAAAAATAGCAATGGAAAAGATTCAAAACACACTCAGACTAATGATATGGCGATTCAAAATGGGACAACAATGTGGTCCAATCCACATAGAGATAAGTCATATCCAAATAAAAATTATAAGGATAACCTATAAAACACATGATGGGATACATAGTCACTTTATTTTTTATTTTTAGATAAAATAATCATATATGCCCTACTCTTATTAGGTGGTGACACCCCATATGGTAGACCAACCTATCAGATAATTTCTTTTCGCCTAACTTTTGGGTTGTGAGAATTGTCTTTTTATAGAGTTCTGAGTTAATTGTTGCCTCTTGCAACTAGAGGCTTTTACTATTTAGAGTTGTAGCGCTTTTCGTATTAGGCTCGGTTGTTTTTTAAGGTAATCAAATACTGACTTACCAAAAATTTAAAAACATTTTTTTTTAAGTGAATTGTTTTCAGAAAATTTTCACAAAAATCATTTCCAGTAATAAATAATTTGCAAAAATATTTATTTTGCATTTTCAAGAAAATGAAAATAAAAATAAAAACCAAAAACATTACCAAACAGTAGTGCAACTTGTGACAATTACAGCCATTAATCAAATGTCAAATGAATGGAACACATATATTAACCAAATATAGGTCCATAGTGAAAACTTATTTTCTCCACAATACACAACATAATGTAATTATTTGCTTTGTGAACTCTTTCAAACGTAAATGTAGCATACAAAATAAAATCCTGCTAATGATCAAACAATGTTAAAAAAATAAAATAAAATAAAATAAAAAATTTTAATAAATATTTCACATATTCTCATACATGTTTTACATATATATCAACATTACATTTGCAATCAAAAAAAGATTACATGATATTTCTCCAATATTCAACTAAGTGAACCTGTTTCTATACAAACCACGGCAGGAAGGAGCTAACCTCTGTGTTCTACACTTGAAGCGAAAATCCTAGTAATATTGACAACAGAGTGGCGTATCATTTTTTGTATGACTCAAGAATAGCGTGAGTTTCCTTGTACCGCTGGAGCATGTAAGTTTCACATTTGATAGGAGGAAACCTGGTGGAAAAGAAGTAGTAAAAAATAGAGAAACTTCACAAAAACAAAGAAGTCGAGCATATGCTTTATGCATTTTTATTAAGGGTAAATTACACTTTGCTCCACTAAAGTTTGACCCATTCCCACTTTAGCTCTTTAAGTTTAATTTTTCTCACTTTGGCCTTTCATGTTTGCAATCCTTCCCACTTTGGCCCTTCATATTTGCAATTCTTTCCATTTTATTCCTAGACTAACTTTCATCCAAAAAACTAACAAAATTTGCCACATCACTAACACATCAGCTCTATGTGTGATGTAAAAAATTCACTAAAGATGTAAAAAATAAAAAATAGAAAACAAAAAAATTGAATTTTTTTTTTGTCTTTCATGAACTTTTTTTTCGAATTTATTCATAAACATTATTACATTATAGATGCATCTAGATTAGATGCAGCTAAAAAAATAAAAACAAATTTAACAAGAAGAAAGGAGAGGGGGGATTGGGGAGCACGTGGAGGGGGCAGCAGGCAGTGAGGAGAGAAGGGGAGGGAAAGGAAGGGGTGGTGGAGGTGGCACTGGTGCGCTGGGTGGCCTGCCGATAGGTTGGATGGTTACGGATACAGTGGGAATTAATTGGGGTATTCAAAGAAAATCAACAAAACTTAAATTCGAGAATGGGGTGTCCAAAGGAAGGGGGATCCAACCATTGTTTTGGAGTACAATTAGAGGTTCCCACTTGTCCACATATGTTGAACGTAATTATGACTAAAAATGGTCCTCAAGGCATTGTGTGGGTGATAATTAATTTGTGATCATACGTACTTAGATCAGTTGCAGTTATCAATGGTTAATGTGTGTTCATACTTAGATCAATGCAGGTGTGAACAGTTTATCCGTGTTCAATTCGTACTTACTTGGGAGGGTTCTCTTGCGACTGGCAGGTGGGCAAGCATTCAACAAGACAATCATGATTGGGCGCCACAAAGTATGCAATCTGCTCAATGAAAAAATAATAAAAATAAATCGAATAAAATGAAAAAAAAAAAGAAAAAAAAAAAGACCCATTGTGTATGTTAGACGATAATATTGCATAACGAGGCAAACTTGTCATAATCAACATCCCTTGTAGGCTATGCAATTAGAGAACATTCAAAAGCTTCTAAAGGGGCCTTACAGAATATCTCTCCTGACCATTACCCAGCACTCGATGCAACGTGGACCTGGATAAAATTAAGCAAGTGAACACAAATACCCAAGTACCATAAAATTATAATCCCAACACTCAGACCACGTACTAGAAAAATTGGCATTCATGGTGGTGGCAATGAGAAATTATTGTTCTGGTATTTTTGCTCTAAAGAAGGCAATGTCCCATAGCGTACTCAATATTATCTCACAATAAACAACTAAAAAATAAATAATAATAATAATAATAATAATAATAATAATAATAATAATAATAATAATAATAATAATCCGACTGATTGTCATGAAGCTACAAAACCATCATTTAGGAACTTTGGCAAATGCACATTACCTGAAAATACAGTTGCTCCAGCGCTCTAGCATGTCACCAAGATTCACTATAAATGCTCTGAAAGTTAGATTTCAATCATCAAGACAGTAAGAAAATGCTAATAATATAGTAAAAGATTCATTCTACGTCAAATTGTAGCAGCTAAATGTAATATATGGTCTCTTTCATTTAACCTCAGCGCATGATCACAAAAGCATGTAGAAAACTTACACTAGTTCCAATAAAGGTGTATAATATTGTCTAGATTATGTAAAGTTTTCTTCCTTTTATTTTTTGATAACTGAAAACCAATCCTAGGCAGTGCCAAGTCTCTGAAGATTCTATTTACTAACCCTTTTAATGGTGCTACAAATTCCCACTTCTGAGGTTTAGCATCCTTATCCTTGCATATCTGTAATAAATTGAAAAGATCACAATCCCTTTTTCACAAAATATATTAGAAATACAATTCAAATTCTTAACTATATCAGTACTTGGAGACCATAGACGTCATCTGTTGCCAAGAGCGTTATCAAACCAAAATCAGAATGTGCACCTGCTCCGTATATTCCCTTCATCGGATCAGAAACTCTACCTGAAGAATAACCAAACACTTGTCATGATACAGGTGACATCAATTACATTAGAATTACATGATCTTCAATTTAATTTTCACCTTCATAGTGTAGCAGACGCAAGGTTGTAATAGGCTTCCCAAGCATTTCTTGTCTATCAAAAAAGTCAACCTCGAGGTTAAGTGCAAGAGCTATGATCCTTGAAATTGCTTTTGCCACCTCACTAGCATGCATATAAAAGATACATGAGGAAAATGAGACAAAAATCTATCAAAAAATCATATGAACAATGTCATATATATAAAACTGAAAGCATGAAATCATGGCCGAACAAGTCACAAGGCTTAAATGGAATGATAGGTAATTGCTATTTTTTGACAAATGAATTTCTAGTGGGAAAGGAGAACAACTCCCAACAGAACAACTATATGGATTGGTTTTATACATGTCCCAATTTAACAATGGTGTTTAGAAATATTCCTCAGTGGCTATAACAATTCACCCAACCTAATTCTTTGTTATTATTCCTCAAGTTATGCAGCATATTTTATGCTAATTTGCATCACCAAATATGTATCAAAATATAAAAGATTTTAGAGTGATCGGGAAAACCTGTAAGAATTGAAGTTAAAAAGTCTGGACAATATAGATTAAAAAGCAATACACCCCAAGTTTTCGTAATGAAAACATATATAACTACGAATCTTCACGATCTTAGAATATTATTATCATCCATCACCATAAAATTTTCATGGCAAGGGATGAGCTCGTATAATTACAACAGACAAACTCGTCAACCAAGCTTTGCAGGACCCACCAGACTGTGCCGTGAAGACCAGATGGGATAAAGGTATGAGTTCTCTCCTGCAGTTCTTCAGTCTATTCTCTTAGCTCACATCTCTAAGCCTTTCTTTAGTAAATATAGAACTTCCAATATTTGATATGAAGTTATCCTTCCCATAATGTGATATTTTCCAAGATTTATTAGTCTAATGCAATACTTTTAAATTGACAATAGGGTATTCATATTAGATAACAATGAGAAAATAATATGATGCAACATTTCTGCTTAGACACCAAAACAAGACAAGATAATTCTATTTGCTGCATGAAGAGTTATAATGTTTGATACAAAGCAGCAAATACATCTGCCAGTAGTATATGAAGTTCGTTACAAAAAGATTAAGCTTGAACAAAACTTACAGTGCCTCTCTATGATATTTCTCCATAGTTTCCCTCCATCCAGGCAAGATATCTTTCAAACGGCCAAAAGACCAAAGGGGTTAATACTAATTACAAAACCAATACCATGTAGAATGCTCAAATGCTTAAATCACATCAAGTTGAATTACTCTGTGTGTGTGTGTGTGTGTGTGTGTGTGAGAGAGAGAGAGAGAGAGAGATGATTGGGACATGGCATGAGCTACTCATACTTCGCACTTTCTTAAGACTTGAATGGATTTTGTAGCTTACCAGAAGGGGGCCAGACATTTGGTCCATAAAATAGCTTTCCTATGACAGGATCGTTTTCAGGTACTTCCATTCGAATGTAATATCCCTCCTTATAATCTCCTATATCCGTAAAATAGGATAATCAATATTTTTCCTTTTTATGAAACAAGGATCTCTCTATTATAATTATTTTAAATTTAAACAACAATAAATCAAGAAAAATGGATCAACTGGAAGAAGAAAAGAATGGGACAATGTAAAATATAAAACAATGTGGGTGGCATCTCAAAGTAGGAAGGCAACAATATAATTATGTAAACAAGAAAATATATGAATGCATATAGGCTCAAGTTTGTTCAAGGCCTAAGGCATAAAAAACATAAATGAAGCCTTTTTAAGATTTTCATTTGAAATATATTTTTCTTTTCTGTTCAAATGCAAAATTACAAATTACATTCAAGTTTTCTAACATATCATTTGTAATTGATATTGTGGGTAGTTCACCTATTGTTTCTTATGACTTAATCAATCTTAGGTTGAACTTTATCCATTTTAATTTTTTTTTTCTTTGCAATGCAACTCTTATAGATAAAAAAAACAAGGCCCAATTAGTACACATTAATGTGTGTTTGGGACGAGAAATTTTATAATCGTGGATGCATTAGAAATTTTAGTTTTCTTTAATTATTCAATATATCAATTGAAGTGCTCCCTTCAGCTTGCAAAACTTAATTTTAAACTTTCAATTCCCAAAACAAATTTAAACATTGATATCATCTTGTACAAAAATTCCAAATGCAAATTTAAGACAACTATCCCTACTTTATTAGCAGTTGGTGTGATTGCAAATTTATATTTATTATATTAAACTATATAAAAGTGAGGCCTCTTACTGTGTGGGGATGTTAGGCGGAAGTCTAATTTTCCTAGCACTCAAGCCACTTCTTGACACGCATGATCATACAAGCACAATATATACACATACATGTCATGCACATACCAAGCTATACAATAGATGTCAACTTGTATTAAAAGAAGCATTATATTGATCTGATATTCACTTTGTGCTTATTGCTAAAAAGTAGTGTAACACAAGAAAAATGATAACAGAACAAACCGTGTATTTGATTGACAGGATCCAAATGTTCATCGAAAAGGGGAGTGTAACCTCGATGTTTCTTGTTCCTAAGAACCTTCATTTTCTCACTTACTGGTAGATCAAAAAAACTTTTGCTTTGATAAAAAACCTCATCCATAAATTCCTGGCTGATTCCATGATTGATCACATAGAAAAACCCAGAATCCAAACATGCCTGTAGAAAAGAGAGGAAGCAAAGGATAAGCCAAGATATAAAAACTAATTAACAAAAAACGGTGTGTGTGTGTGAAAAAGAGAGAGAGATTAAAATACAACAATATGGTACTTTAGCTCAATGACTGACTCATACAAAGAAATGGTAACACAATTGAGCAACTAAATGCTAACTAACCTAATGACATTGCCTAATTTTATGGTTCAAAAAAAAAAAAAAACTAATAATGACATTGCAGTCAAAAGCTCTTGATCATCCACATTTCACAGTACAGAAAATTGACTAATTTTTGTAAATGTTAAGTTTAAAAGAGAAGCATAAAAAATGACATTTTTTCCTAAATTCAATTCATAAAATGGGATTTCAATATTTGATTCAATAGGTCGTTCATAATACTATTTGGGTTGGTTAAAATAAGTTTTTCTATTTTTTTCCATAGTTCAAAACCTATAAAAATTCGGAAATTTTACTTTGCTTTCCCCTTGACCTTTTAATTGTTCCAGTCAATCCCTAGACCTTGAATCAAGTTATAATTTGGCCCCACATATACAAACGTCATTTCAAAACGAACAGAGAACAATCACAAAACATTCATTACACTTAGCACCCTTATATTTTTACCACAATCTCACTTTAGTCCTTCCGCTCTAGCTCTTAAGATCCAGTTACGTTACTAACATCTCACACTTTTAAATCATGAATTTGAATAGAGATTTAAAAAAAAAAAAAAAAATTAAAAATGTGAAATATGAATGAAATATAGTCGTATTTTCACCTACCATTTGGATTTCTAAATATCTATCCAAATCCATAATCCAAACCCATTCAAGTTAATTTTTCAGTTAATTTTTCAAATGCTATTACACGATTGAGCCTAATTGCAACTTGACTCAAAACAGAGTAGTTGAGTGAGATAATTAAAAGTTCAACGGATCAAATGAGATTGAAGGTAAACTATAAGATGCAACCTTATATTTTTACCACAATCTGACTTTAGCCCATCTATGCTAGCCTTATCATCTATAATATACTTTTACTAAAATCTCAGTTTGTAGGTGAAGTATAGGATGCAAAAGTGTAAATTTGCCAATAAGATCCCAAGTTGAACACCGCTTATAATCTGAATCGTGCTTAAAGCACCAAACATCAACAATCGGACAAGTTATTGGTTGGTCGTGAAGCTCCACACCAACTAATAATTTTTCGATCCATATATAATCAATCAATCAATCAATCAAAAAAACCAGATCTATAATTTTTCGATCCATATATAATCAATCAATCAATCAATCAAAGAAACCAGATATATGAGAGAGAGAGAGAGAGAGAGAGAGAGAGAGGCAGAGAGAGTACCTGTTTGAGTAGAGAAACAGAGTTAGGAACGTTAGGGCTTGAAAGATCAATACAATTGAGTACAGTAAAGTTTTTTAAATCTCGAGGAGCTTCAAGAGCCTCGTTCGTCAAAGTCTCCATTTCTAAAATGATGAGGTTCCGATATTCCTTTACCGATATTATCAATCAATTAATTAAGGGTAAATTACACTGACACCCCCTCTTTTCTTGAAATATCACTGCCACCTCATTTAATTTTTGAAATGCCACTGCACTCACACATTTGAAAATAATGTAACAATTCAGTCCTTCTGTCAGTCGGTTAATTCAATGAATAAGGGAACTTCTATTTACACCCCACTAATTATCTGAAGACACACTGTTAATTGACACCTAAACAATTTTAAAGTTTAATCAATACACACCACAATATATCATCTTTTCCCTTGAGATGCCCACACATTCCTAATTAATTTAGTACATGAGTAATAGAAACTCTAAAAATTTCATCAAATTTTTTACAAACAATAATGATACAGAACTCTAATTTTGAAACTCTAATTAGAGTTTTTTAATGATGGGACAGAAAAAAAAAAAGAAGCACAAACAGGTGAGACCCACCTATTTAGAGCTCTCATAGACCTCAACAATGGTGTGTTTGGTAACGTTTACGTTTTCAGTTTATATTTACAAAAATTTTATAAACTGGTTTTTGTTTATTTTTAGAAAAACATAAACTGCAAACGCGTTTGGTAATTAACAAAATGTTTAAAAAAATTAAAAAATATAAAAAAAAGTGAGAAATGACAAGTAGTGGCAAGTGGCGGCGAAAGATGGCGGTGGAAAGTGGTGACGATGGGTGGTGGTGGTGGGTGGGTAGGTGGATGGGTGACGGTAGTGGGTGGTAGCGAGTGGGTGGTGGTGGTAGGTGGGTGGCGAATGGCGGGTGGTAGCAAGTGGCTGGTGATGGCGGGTAGTGGTGGTGGGTAACGGTGGTGGGTGGTGGTGGTGATGGCAAGTGGGTGGCGGATGGCGAGTAGTGGTGGGTGGTGGCGAGTCGGTGGCGATGGTGAGTGGTTGGGTGGGTGGGTGACGGTGACGGGTGGTGGGTGGTATCGAGTAGGTGGTGGTGGTGGTGGTGGTGGTGATGGGTGGTGGGTGGTGGTGGCAGGTAGGTGGAGGATGGCAGGTAGGTGGCGGGTGATGGTGGTAGTGGGTGGGTGGGTTGGTGGTAGGTAGTAGCGAGTTGGTGGTGGTGGCAGGTGGGTGGCGGTGGCAGGTGGGTGGCCGGTGGGTAATGGTGGTGGTGGTGGATGATGAGTGATGGTGGCGGGTGGCTGGTGGTGGTGGGTGGCTGGTGGTGGCAGGTGGCTGGTGAGTGGTGGTGGCAAGTAGGTGGCAGGTGGTAGTGGCGGGCGGTGGATGGTAGTGGCGGGTGGTGGGTGGTGGTGGCGAGGAGTGGATGGTGGTGGCGAGTGGGTGGCAGGTGGGTGGTGACTGGTGGGTGGTGGTGGCGGGTGGTGGTGGCAGGCGGTGGGGGGGGTGGTGGCGGAAGACGGTGGTGGAAAATGGTGGCGGGTGGTGGCTAGTGTTGGGTGGTAAAAAAAAAAAAAAAACTCAAAACTCAAAACGGAAACACATTTTTTGTGTTTTCATTTTTTAGCCAAATTTATAAACTGAGACCACTGATTTATAAATCAAAAATTTTACCAAACAAGTTTTTATTTCAGTTTTTAAAATTTTTGTAAATATAAACAGAAAACTGAAAACATAAGTGTTACCAAACGGCACCTTAGAGTTTCAAATCATTTTTCTTTTACAGAATATCTCATATGGGTGTAAAACTATAAGTCTCATATTTATGTAAGGCATTTGATAAAAATTTTAAGGTCTCTAACATTTTTCTTTAGTACACACTACAGTATCAAGTTCAAACACACTACACACGGCGGTTCTTCCCTCTGGTTCATTATCATCCACATTGAAATTTCTTATAATTTAAGGTTTTCTTTCTTCTTTTTTTTTTTTTTTTTTTGGAAATCCCCTTTGAAATTTCTTAGGGTTTAGGGTTCTTATTTATTTTTAGAAATCTCCATTGAAATTTCTTAGAATTTAGGGTTTTGGATTTTGAGTTTTAGAATGAGTTTTCAAAAATCCTAAATCAAACAAGTTTTGGACTTTGAGTTTTGAAAAATTGATTTGAAAATTGAACCAAATGCACCCTCACCTTTTCGTTGGTGTGTTCATGAATGCCAGATGGATTCATGCTTTACTTGGTTGCAACTTTACTTTTTTGATTGTCAAATTTTTAAGCCAAAAACTTCAAGGAGCTATCATGTTAGGGCATCTCCAACGGTTCACTAAATATTTCATCAAGTTTGAGTAAAACAACACGAATTCCTCTATCTGATATTAGTTACTTCAACGGTGAATTTGTACCTGTCATCAAAACACAAGTTGTCAGGGGGGTCGACTGGCAAGAGCAAATGAAAAAAAAAAAAAAAAAACTGCTATGTGTTCCATACATTGTATGATATAACAATAATAGATCAAGAATATAATGGATCAAATAAGGAATCGCCAATGTGTTGAAACCATGAAATGGTCAATTTTGAAGGCTAGGAACCTGAAATTTGATGATCAAAAGCTAAAATTTCGATTCTTTTGAAAATGGGTATCCAATAATTTGATATGGGTAAAAAAACTACAAAATGTCACACACACAAAAAAACCCACATTTGTGAATGACTCAGCGAATTCTCCAAATCTGATAAACCAAATCAAAATTCTGAAACTTTTCGCAAATGGGTTATTGAAAAAGTTGAAAATTTATAAACAACAACACATCAGAGAGAAAAGAGAAAGCACAAAAGGAAAAACACAAAAGAATAAACGTGAAAAAAGAAAACACAAACACAAAGAAAGACAAAAACAAAGCATAGAACACGGATCTTTATGCAACTAGTGGGGTAGAGAAAGACGAGGAATAAGAGAGAAGATGGGTTGAGAAAAGAGAGGTTTGGCCTCAGAAACAACAAAAGCTATTCTGAGGAATAGAATGGCTTGTGTTGAAGAGAAAAATGACAAATGAGAAATAATAAGATTAAAGACTGGAATGAAAATCCCTTGATTTTTGGGTTACCAATGCTTGAATTGGATGAATGATAAAGTGTGATGGGTCCAAAATCAAAAAGAGAGAGAGAGAGAGAGAGAGAGAGAGAGAGAATGCAAAAAACGATGAGAAGGCAGAGTCAGATTTGCTTTGAAAGCAAACAACTTTGCATATAGCGACCCCGGTCTTTTCCCATTTGATTATTGTATCCGGACTTAGGTTCCGTATATTCTGTCATTGTATAATTGTTGTTGTCGTCCTTTATTTTCTCATTTGGAGTTATAGGATATGTTGGGCAGGTTTGTTTCAGGTTGGTTGGATTCGTAAACCAAGTGTTGCTGTCCAGTTTTTGGGTTGGTCGCTCGAGCGAGGGCTTAGTCGCTCAAGCGAGGGTTGTATTTTGTGTCTGGTGGCTCAATCCAGCTTTTCTTCGCTCGAGCGAGCGATTGCGTCTAGTATAGACCTGAGAGCAGTGTTTCTTCGCTCGATCGAGATTTTCTTCGCTCGAGCGAGCGAGGTGTTTCTTTATCGAGTTCCTCGCTCGAGCGAGCATTCTGTCGCTCGAGCGTGCTCCTGGGTTGCAGACCTGAAGCATTGCATTCTTGGCTCGAGCGAGCTTTTCTTCGCTCGAGCGAGGTTTTCGTGTGTCTGGTCGCTCGAGCGACCAAGTGTTCGCTCGAGCGAGCCTGTCGAGTTTATATACGCAGCAGCGGTTTTTAAAACGTTTTTTTTACATCATTTTGATCCTAAAACCCTAGTTCCGAGTTCTCTCTCCCTCTACTCACCTTCTCTCTTAGGTTTCATCACCTTTTAGGGTGTTTCTACCCTAGTTGCTTTATTAAAAGATAGAGTGAGTCGAGGGCTTCCATTTAATCTGAATGTTTGGTGGTTTGGAGCACTTTGGAATTTGGGTCTTCATCTCCGTCTTCTCCATTCGGGTTATTTTCTTCAAGGTAGGGATTTCCTACTCCATTTTATAAGTTTTGTTCTAAGTTTTGGTATATTGATATGTTGGGGTTACTTTGGTAATTTTGGGAAAAACCCTAGTTGTATTAATAAATTAATTTGTATAAGTAATTTAAGGAAATTGGGGAATTTAGTTAAATTCATGAAATTGAGGAATTCATTGATTAAATGGTGTAGTTGGATAATTTAAATCACTCGCCTATTGAATTGTTGATATATTTATTTCCAGTCTAGAAATAACTGTTTTGGGCTATCGGTGGAGGATAGTCGTGTTTGTTGTAGACATTGCATGTGGATTAGGGAAAATTGAAACTAATCAATTTGTTTAAGTCATAAATTTAGACTATTGCATTAATACAGAAAATGCATGTATTGATTGAGCATTGCATATGCATATTGTTTGGGAGGAGATAGGGGATGTACTCCACGGTTTAGGGGAAGATAGGGGATGGACCTCTAAACCGGATTTTGTTTGGGAGGAGATAGGGGATGGACTCCATTAGCATCACTATTATGTGTGCTTATTATATTGAAGTGTTTTTACATGTCATTGATACAGCACTAAAATGTGTATCAAACGGGAAGTATGAAGTGTTTTAATATGAGCCTGAGTCTCATTTGTTTGTTTGATATTGGAAGTAATGTGAATATAACATATATAGTTCACTGTTGTAAGTTTGGCCAGGTTCTAAGCCATATTGATAATAAAGAAAAGTGAAACGTGTCATAGACATTAGTGTCATGAAACTGTATAATGATGTAATTGATTATCTTGGTTAACCATCTATTGAATGCTATAGCTTTATTCAATGCTTATATTTGGTTTAGTATTTTTCTACTGGGCCGTGGCTCACCCTTTATGGGAACATCATTTTCAGGTCCAGGTGATAAGCTACCTCCAAGGACTTAGCCTGGAAGGATTTGGATTTTGAAGACTATCTTTAGTTATTTGTTTTTATTCGATAAACATTCAAGCCTAGGGCTTTATTTGTATTTGAGTTAGAACTCATATTTTTGTGTCCAAGTGTTGGCTTGGAAAGATGTAAGCCCATAGGGCATTTAATTTGATGTTACGTGTAATGTTTTCATTTAGTAATACTCTGATGAATGAGATAATGAATTGTTTTCTTTTAATACTGCATGTCAATGATATATATATAATGGGTTTATTTTGAGGGCGTGACAACTTGGTATCAGAGCGTACCGGGTTTGAATACTTTGGGTACCTGGGAAGTGATTAGTATCACAATGGGTTCGTCTCGTTTGATAGAGACTTAGTGTAATGTTATATGCTTACATGATAACTTGTTTATGTGACTATGTGGGTATGGAATGTAGTTCCTAGGATGTTGATTGGACCCTTGAGTTTCTAGTAGTCTTGTTGGAAAGGCACTTGATCAATGCTGCTTCCAACCGGAACTATAGTAACGCCTCGGGACTATCATCATCCAGGAATGAAATTCATAGGTGCTTATGTGATTATGTGCTTACGTGGAATGAATTATTGTTGTCCAATGCATTAGGACGCAAATGTTTAGCTTTGGCACATTTATTAATGTGCTAACGCCTTTGTTTCCTTTATTAGGATGTCAGGACGAGGACGCGGTAGGCGTGGTAGGCCGGGTAGGCAGGAGGTGCCTGTGCCAGAGGAGATTCCGGCAGTTCAGGAGGGAATTGGCCAGGCCAATGTGGCCGAGCCAGTAGGCCAACAGGCTATGGGCGCTCTAGCCCGAGAGATAGCAGGGGCATTCAGGGAGTCAGTAGGCATTCTCAGAGCTGAGAATCAAGCTCGGGTTGTTATTGCAGATGCAGGACCTTCATTTCTGAAGAGGGAGTTCTTCCGGTCTAATCCGGATGAATTTGTGGGTGATCCTAAAGAGCTGCTTAAGGCAGATGAATGGCTTGAACAGACAACGAAGACGTTCGAGATGCTTGGCATCGAAGACGAGGGGTTGAAAGTGACCTTGGCATCTTTCCAGCTGAAGGGGAATGCGGGTCAGTGGTGGAAGTTCACTAAGGGTCGTATAGGAGGTACATGGGAGGCTTTTGTGAATGCTTTCCAGGAGAGGTTCTTATCTCCAGTAGTTAGGGAGAAACTGAGAGACCAGTTCTGCCAGCTTAAGCAGTCGAGTTCTTCAGTGGCCGAGTTTGAGGCTGCATTTACTAGCTTGTCCAGGTTTGCACCTGAGTTGGTGGCGTCTGAGGAACGCCGTTGTATCGAGTTTGAGAAGAAGTTGAGGCGTGGTCTCAAGCTGAGAGTTGGGGGAACTATGATTCGGGATTATGGGCGTATGGTTGATGCTGCGGCCCACATGGAAATCATGATGCAGGAGGAGGAGGAAGGACAGAAGGGCTCCAAGAGGAGTCAGGATGGTCAGAGTGATGGTAGGAGACAGAAGGGTTTTAATCCTCAGCAGTCTCAGGGTAGCGTTTCTAGATCGACTTTTCCTGTGCCGAGTGCTAGTTCGGGGAAAGGCAGTCAGGGAGACATTACCTGTTTCAAGTGTGGCCAGCTGGGCCACAAGTCTCCAGTTTGTCCTCAAAGGGGAGGAGTACAGAGAGCAGCATCATCTTCGGCTCGATCTCAGAGCCAGATTCAGGGTAGAGGCCAGCCACTCTCGTGTTATTAGTGTGGTCAGCCAGGGCATATGAAGAGGTATTGCCTGCAGTTGGGTGGCACACCTGGTGCATCTGGCTTGAGACAGATTCAGGGTCAGCAGCCAGCTTAGTCGGGTCAAGCCTCGAGGGCCAATCAGGGGGCTTCATCGTCCTAGTCGGTGCAGCAATCTTATGCTCCTAGGGGTGAGCAGGTTGATCAGAGGTCGTCTGGGCGTGTGTACGCTGTTACCACGCAGGATCTTGTGCCGACACCGTCAGTTGTGAGAGGTACCTTCTTGTTTTGCAACTCGATTGCTAGTGTTTTGATTGATACGGGTGCATCTCATTCCTTTGTGTCTGCTGCATTTGCATCTCTTTTGGAGTTGGAGTTAGCACAGTTAGCATCCCCTATTTGTGTAGTGTCACCTCTTGGGGGTGAATTGATCTTGAAACAAGGTGTCAGGGGTTGTGATATAGAGGTCGCCGATCATAGACTTCCGTTTCCTTTTGTAGTTATGCCTATGAAGGGCTTTGATGTTATTTTGGGTATGGACTGGTTATCGTCATACCGGGCAGTTATTGATTGCTACCGCCAGAGGGTCACTTGTTGTACCGTGAGCGGGGAGTGTTTTCATTTTCTGGGGGACCGGGTTGGTAGTGTTTTGCCACCGGGGTATAATCTACGAGGGCGGAGTGAGTTTAGTGGTCTACTTGCTAGCTTTGAGAGTGGTGAGTGTAATGAGACCCAGATTGTGTTGCCAAGAGTGGTTTGTGAGTACTCGGACGTCTTTCCCGAGGACCTCGTTGGTTTGCCACCTCACAGAGAGATTGAGTTCTCTATTGACTTAGTGCCCGGCACGGCGCCGATTTCTATGGCACCTTATCGTTTTGCCCCAGCTGAGTTAGTTGAGTTGAAGATCCAACTCCAGGAGTTGCTAGATAAGGGCTATATACGTCCTAGTGTTTCGCCATGGGGAGCACCGGCCCTCTTTGTTAAAAAGAAAGGTGGTGCTTTGAGACTTTGTATAGATTACCGGAAATTGAATCGGGCTACGGTTAAGAATAAATACCCTATGCCTCGTATAGATGATCTGTTCGATCAGTTGAAGGGTTCCCGTTGTTTCTCGAAGATAGACTTGAGATCGGGTTATCATCAGTTAAGAGTCAGGGAGGAGGATATTCCGAAGACGGCATTCCGTACGCGGTATGGCCACTATGAGTTTCTGGTGGTGCCATTTGGGCTCACCAATGCACCGGCAGTTTTTATGGATTTGATGAACCGGATATTTCGGGAATTTTTAGATCGTTTTGTAGTCGTCTTCATGGACGACATCCTTATCTATTCACCTTCTGAGGAGAAGCACAAGGAACACTTGAGAGTGGTGCTTGAGTTACTTAGAGCCCACAAACTTTATGCTAAGTTTGGGAAGTGTGAGTTCTGGCTAGAAGAGGTCAAGTTCTTAGGCCATGTAGTTTTTGGGGAAGGAGTGTCTGTTGATACATCCAAGACTGAGGCAGTGCAAGATTGGGCACAGCCTAAGAGTGTGTTTGAGATCCGCAGTTTTCTGGGGTTAGCTGGGTATTATCGCCGGTTTGTGAAGGATTTCTCCAGGTTAGCTTCACCTTTGACTAGATTGACTCGGAAGGGAGTCAAGTTTGTATGGAGTGAGACTTGTGAAAAGTCGTTCCAGGAGTTGAAAGTTAGACTGACCACCGCTCCAGTCTTGATTATTCCGGAGAGAGGGTTGGGTTATGCAGTCTATTGTGACGCCTCACAAGAGGGTCTGGGTTGTGTGTTGATGCAAGAAGGGAAAGTAGTTGCCTATGGCTCACGTCAGTTGAAAATCCACGAGAAGAATTACCCTACGCATGATTTAGAGTTAGCAGCTGTGATATTTGCCTTGAAGATTTGGAGGCATTATCTTTATGGTGAAAGGTTCGAGGTATTCTCGGATCATAAGAGTCTGAAATATTTGTTTACACAGAAAGACTTGAACTTGAGGCAGAGGAGGTGGATGGAGTTTATTGAGGATTATGATTTTGAGTTGCATTATCATCCGGGGAAGGCCAATGTGGTGGCCGATGCCCTTAGCAGGAAATCTATTGGTGACATAGCTAGTATAGCCATCCGGGAATGGGAGATGTTGGGTGCACTTAGGGAGTTTGATTTACTTCTGGGCGAATCCGTTGAGGCTGCGGCCTTGTTTTCTGTTGTTGTACAGCCTACACTTGTGACTCGAGTGTTAGAGGCTCAGAGGGGTGACCTTGAGGTAGAATCCCTCCGTGAGAAGATTTTCGATGGGAAGGTTGAGAAGGGTTTGACGGTGTATCCCGACCTGAGTGTGAGATACCGAGACCGTCTGTTTGTGCCGGAGTCTTGTCGAGGGGAGGTACTCCGAGAGTTTCATCATTCACGCCTTGCGGTGCATCCGGGAGGCACTAAGATGTATCGGGATTTGGGTCGACAGTTTTGGTGGCGGGGTATGAAGAGAGATGTGGCAGCTTTCGTGTCTAAGTGCCTTACTTGTCAGCAAGTGAAGGCCGAGCATCAGAGTCCAGCGGGTTTGTTACAACCCTTGCCTATTGCTGAGTGGAAGTGGGAGCATGTCACTATGGACTTCGTTGTAGGTCTTCCGAGGACTCAAGGATCCCACATTTAATTCTTTAAATGTCCATTCCACAAACCCAAAAACGACGCCAAGTTTTCATTCACTCATAAATGGTTTTGACGAACCATCTTCACTGTGTGACTTGCCATGCGACAAGGAACACGTCACCTCTTCGGACCCATCCCAAAGACGTTTGGGGCCCACTCAAATTGGGCTCAAAGTTGGCCCAAAATAAGCCTATAAAAATCATTATTTCCAACACTTTCATCCCTTACATTATTATTTGGTGGAAGAAAAAAGACATAATTTAATTGAAGAAATTCATCAACTTGATATGAAAATTCACCAATGGAATGATGAGTTTTCAACTCTTACTACCAAATCTTGAACTGAGGCTTTAATGGCTGGAATTGGTGAATTTTTTCAGAATTTTTTTATGGTTCAAAGAGTTGATTTCATCAATGGCTCAGGGGGTCAAAAAACTCATTTTTAAAGAGGTAATTTATGAAAAGAACATGGCTAAAAAGCATGGTATTAAGCTTAGCATAGTAAAAAATAATGCTCCATATAAGACTCAAGGGGTTGAAAAACCCATTCTTAAATAGTCAAACCATGTACATAAAATGTCTATGAAGGATTTTCATAAGCCATTAATTGCTAAAATGGAACATCCCGTTAAGCCAAAAAATGATAAAACTCATATACAGGATTTTCTAAAGCCATAATGGCTAAAATGGAGCAACCCATTAGACTAAGAAATGATGAAACTCACATGGAGGATTTTCATAATCCATTAATGGATAAAATAGAAAAACAACCCTATTTGTCAATGAATGATAAAAGTTATTTGGCCAAAGAACATGTTCTCAAGCCAAACATGGCTAACAATGATGAACAATTTAATATTCATGAATCTGAATTTTTTGAAATTATTTAAAATGTCATGTAGTTTGAATTTTTAAGGCCATCTTATACTATGGTTTTGGGTGTTCAAAATCCTTTTTGGATTTGTGGTTCACATCAAAATTTAATTTTGATGAAATGGCTAATAAAACAATCATCCTTAAGCATTGTTTTGATGAGTTTGATGTACTAAAAATGTTGAACTTGACTAGGAAAAGCCTATACATTTAAATCAGTGGTTGAGAATGGCTTATCTTTTCAAATTGATGGCCAATTCTTTTTTTCTTTTTATTTTTTATTTTTTTTTCTAAGGCACAAAAGGCACAAATAATGACAGTATGTGTACTTCGGTTGTAGTCAAACAATGGCTCTTGCATTCAACCGACAAAATTGTAAATATTTGGTGCTATTATATCATTCGAAGCACTTTGTTGATATTATTTGAAGCACTTGGTTGCTTAGATTAGTCGTGTGCTTGGTTCGGCCCTTCAAAAATTCAAGTAAATATCATTTTTAATGGCCACGGGGGGTAATGTTGACACCATAAATCTGTAATTTTTTTATTTATTATTTATATAATTGCAGGACATGTGACACCCTCCTACTCATTTGGAGGTTATGAGAAGTTATGAAACATGGAAAGATGATGGAGAACAAAGTGGAGATTGAAGGAAGTTATGGAAGATCATGGAGTATGAAATGGAGGAGGTGGAAGAGCGAGTAGTTTTAGGTAGTTTTTCCTACAAATGTTTGCCTATAAATAATCATTCATGGCTACATTGTAAAGGGACCAACCCAAATCAAAGACAATTGATTTTTATTTTTCTTGTCATTTTCCTTATCTTAGGAGTAGTTTAACATAGATTTATATTCCATGCACTTTATTTTATGCACTTCATTTTCAAAGTATAGGAATATAAGTAATTAATGGTTACTTTGATTGTTCACTTAATCACCCTGATTGTTTACTCAATCATTTTTCTCCGTTTCCCTCCTTCTTCTTTTAATTTTTCTTTTCCCTACACTTGGCAATTTTGAAGTGTAAGGAAAAGTAGGCAAAAAAACCGTCAACGCAATTGCTTGATAATTAGCTTGAATTTAATCTGTAAGGATTTTTCAATCCTTACTGACACGCTCGCATTTATGATATTTTCCTTCATATGAAAAAATAAGCCAACAACAATCCAAACCATGGCTATGTTCTGGGAATTGTTCAGTTAGTCGGATGATCAGGGAGATAACTGGCCAGATGTCTAGCCGGTCCCATTCCCAACGTACACACATAGTAAGCTGGTGAAAGCTGGCCCATGTCCTCAGTTTGGTCAAAGATTTGGAATGTTCTCAATTTGATACAGCTTTGATGAAACCATCGGAGACCAAAAAATTGTACTTTTTCACCAAATTTGAATTTGATGATGGATTTGGTTAAACGTTGGAGATGGCCTTAAAAGAAGTATTATATGACTGTTAAAAGAACTATTATTCTACGGAAGTAAGGGAGAAAAGAGTGTATAGCGTTTTCGACAATTTGGTGTGCAATGAGAATTTTTGCATTTTGAGGAGTGTATTTGCTTTGATGACCATGATTTTCTTTAATAGTAATTTTACTTAAGGCATTGTAATAAATATTAGGGAAATTTAGTTAAAACTCCTTTATTTGACTCTTATTTGGTGAAAATAATATTCTAATTTATTTTACTTCATAAACCCTCTAAAAAGAAGGCGTATAATTTGAGTAATGTCAAACAGAATAACATATTACTGTTTACATCAATTTCGATAGTAATATATATTTTTAAAATTTCATAGTCAAAATGAATCTTATTTGATAGATCTTGATGAGAGAATTCTAAAAATACTAATTTTTATTAAAAATCGACATTTAAATCAAAAGTTATATTATTTTAAAGTTTAATATTTTGGTAATAGTGGTATGTGGACTTTTCAACAAAAAATTTGTGTACTTATCCTTAATGCATTAAAGTTTTATTATGATGGGGTTTTGACTAAATCCCCCTAAATATTAAAAGAATTTAATGATGTGTCTTGAAATAAATATTGGTGTGTAGGAGCATATCCAATGTTTACTTCTTTTTTTTTTAATATCAAATTTGAGTGAAAATTTAAATCAAAATTTCATCTGATATCGCACGTTCCAATGGTGGAGTTTGGGATTTCATCAAACTACCAGTTGACCAGAAGGACAACCGGGGATGTTTGGCCGATCGACTGGCCAATGTAAATTTTCCAAAATTGTAAGGAGGTGGTCGACAGGGGAACAACCGGCCGATCGTTTAGTTCTTGTGCATTGTCTAACAGCCACCTATAAAGCTAACGGCTATTTACAGTAATTTGGTGAAAGGTTCCAATATTCTCAATTTGGTGAAAAATTTAAAATATCTCAATTTGATATTGATTTGATATCAACATTGGAGCACTAATTTTGTACGTTTTTCATCAAATTTAAATTTGATAAAACAAAAGATGAATCGTTGAAGACACTCTAAATAGAAGCTCCAATGAAAAATCATGACAACTAACTTAAAATGACAATTTTACCCTTATAGTACTTATAAAAGGGGAAATTCTATTTCCACACATTTACCTACCTCAGTACACATCATTTCTCAGTGTATGCACTTATTAATTAATTTTTTCTCAATTCACACACTAAATGTTTCAATTATACTCTTCACTCATACCATTATACATATGCCACCTCACCCCTCTTTCCACACACTTGTTGAAAATTGTAGACCCACTGCTACTTGAGTTGGATTTCTCATTCAGCATACTCATCTTCAGGAAAACTAGTGTTGGCAAAAGTGCAACCATAAATTCTATTTTTGATCAAACCAAGGCCATGATTGATGCATTTTAACCCGCCACAAATCACATCCAAGAGATTGTGGGAATGGTTAATGAAATTAAAATATCGTTCATTTACACACCAGGTCTTCTGCCTTCCTCTACAAATACTTTCAAAAGAAATCGAAAGATTTTGTGCTTTATGAAGAGGTTCATTAAAAAGTCCCCACCAAACATTGTTTTTTTTTATTTTGAACGGTTTGACATTTTGAATGTGGGTTGCAGTGATTTTCCCCTTTTGAAAACCAGGTACTTTTGACGGAGAATCATCCTCATTGTAAAACAGATATCACAGGTGAGAAAATTCTTCCGAATGGATACGTTTGGAAATCTCAGTTCTTGTTATTATGCATATGTACTAAAGTTCTGGGAGATGTTAATAGGATTTTGAAATTACAAGACAATATTGTATTGGGCCCACCAAGTATTACAGGGTTGCCTTCCCTATATCAATATTTTTTTGTACACTGAGATTTTTATATTTTTTATTTTGTTTTGAAATATGTGTATAGAGAAAACTGGAATATAATATTAAAGGTGTATTTTAATGTCCATTATAGTCATTTTACTTCAGGGTATGATTGTCATTAGAATAAAGTTTCATTAAGTATGAGTGAAATTCTATTTCCACACACCAAATTGTCTCTGTGTATATCTTTTCTCAATCCACACATTTAGTAATTTGATTTTACTTCTTTATCTCAGTCCACATCCTTCACATTTCAAATATACCCTCACATTCTCTGTGCACATCCTCTCCTTCCATCATTTCTCACTCCAAAAACCTTAACCCTAACTACACCAGCTACCGGCAACGCGCGACAACGATGACATCAACCACTGCCCCTTTCTAGCCTCTCAGTCATTCTCACATAACACCTCACGCTACTGTCACCTCCATCGTGATCATCGCCGGTCGTCATCACCTCCATCGCAAACATCACCGGTCGCTGTCACCTTTGTGATCCACCTTCCCACCCCTTCCTTAGTCTTCTTCGCCCTCTCCTCAATCCTCTCTGTCCCCTCCATCGCGACGCAACCTCCCTCTTTCACCACGATCGATCGATCGATCGATTAACAAAGAAAGAAAAAGAGACAGAGAGAGATTCGATGGTTGATGCTTGAACAAACCCTATAGATTCGATAGTTGATATCTGTACATACTCAATTGGTTCGGTGATTGATATCCGAACAACGGCGATCTGTTCAGCACTGGTTGTCCGAACGATCGGGATTTCTCCGGCGATCTACAGAGAAAGCAAAAAGACGAAATGGGATGGTTAGGGACTGAAAGGAGTGGGGAAAGTGAAAGGAAATGTTGTGTATGGTTGAGGTTTAGGCATGGAAAGCGATGGCCAGCGGTGGCTAACAATGAAGTGGCTGGTGACGTGGTGGTGGATGAGATGTGTATGGAGAAATTGTGAGATATGTGGGTGAGATGGTGGTGGGTGAGATGGTGGTAGGTGAGATGGTAATTTTGTTAAAGGATAAAATTGTGATTTTGAAAAAAATTCATTAAGTGTGCGGAATAAGGAAACTTGGTGTGTGGAAATAGAATTTTTTTTAAGTGTGTGCACTGAGGTAAATAGGTACGTGGATATAGAACTCCCCTTATAAAGGTTTAAATTCACATTTTTACCCTTCATTTCAATGACCAAAATGCCCTCGAAAGTGTTGTATTTCTTTATTAGGTTGTGGGAACTTCTATATATATCTCTTTGGACACACAAGCCAAGTAGAAAATATGAATGTGACAGTTCAAAAAAAAAAACTAATTTTTTCGACTAGACAAATTCTTAAGAAAAAAATTTATACCATGTTTGGATTGCAGCTTTAGTTTGAATATTTTCGAAGCCTGATCATGCTAATGCAGTTCTAATATTGGCTTGATTTCTTACCATCACTTTACAGTCTGAAGATTTTGCAAACCACAATGTTTTTGAGCTGCTAGAGAAATATGGTTCTACGCATCTTATCTTCAATACATGGTGGTGGATCTGGTTATTGACTGTTTGGAATCCTATGTTCTTGCAGGTCTTATTGCAGCACTGAAGTTACTTGGCGGTACCTTGGCTGAGCACACATTTTTATTTTTTGATGCTGGGGAAGTAAGAATCTAATTGCTGCTTTACTTCTTTCATCTCATCTATATTTTGGCAGTCATTATTTAATATGTCCCCTCATATTCCTCAATCATCCAACATAATATCCAACATAATACCTCACATATTCATCTTATTTACCAATCACAATACTATGAAATACCACGTGTCTATGTTCTGAGATTACTAAATAATTACCCAAAATATTGGGCACCCAATGACTTTAGTGGAAACCTATTTATGTATTCACACTCTAGACCTATTTTCTCTCTACACGCTCTTGTAGAATAATTCCCTCTCTTACTCATATTGAGGACTAGTTCATTCTAATTGTTTTTCAGCACTCCCCCCTCCCCCCCTAAAAAAAAAAAGGAGAGAGAGATAGAGAGGGAGGATCTTTTTGGTTGGGCAGTTTTAATTTTTAAGTTCTTATTGTGTCATCCCTTTCCTGCAGCCTGCTTGTAGATCATCAAGCATCAGCCATCAACAGAAGAATGCATAATCAAATTTCTTTTTATGTATCTCACTTTAGTCCCCTGAATTGTAGGCAAGAACTAGAATAACAGAACTTATAGCTCTTGAGATGTCAAAATAGGTAATCATTTACTCCCATGTGGACTTTGTCTTCAGGTTATTCATTTCTTAAAGTATGTCTAGAGCAACCCTTCATGTGGTTGCTTGGTGATTCTCTTCTTTTGTTCATCTATTATAGACCAATAGACCAAACCTCATTTGGAAGAGACGCGTAAGATCTGGCTCGTGGACTCAAAGATAGTGAAAATTCTAGTGAAGTATTTAGTCAATCACGACTGTTCATATTTTTATTTTGTTTCCATTTTTATCCTTTTCGACACTTGTGTCTTGCATTAATCAAAAAGCATGTGATTTCTCTTGCAGGGATTAATCATTAGTTCTTGTAAGAATTCCCTTCAACACTTCAAGAAACCTTGGGCTTATGAACATGAACCTATCAAGGATCTTTTAGATGCTATTAAGGTTTGATGCAGTCCCATTATGTCTATATTTTATTATAAGAAGGTAGTTTTCAGAGATTGTTGGTCTCTATTTCATTTTCAAATGTCATCAGGCTATCAAGCCGACGGTTCTAATTGGTTCATCTGGAGTGGGAAGAACATTCCCAAAAGAGGTGATTAAGGCCATGGCCTCCTTCAATGAGGTACCCTCTCTCTCTCTCTCTCTCTCTACCAAATTTTACAATGAGACTCTAAATGAATGGCATGCAGAAACCTCTCATTATGGCTCTCTCCAACCCAACCTCGCAATCTGAGTGCACAGCTGAAGAAGCTTACACCTGGAGTCAGGTAAAAATAAATTATGCATTTTTTCTTATCCTATAATTTGATGCTTTAATGTAAAGTAATGTCTAATTGGATTTAAATACAAAACTAATAAATTTCTCTATTCTAAAAAAAGGGATGTGCAATTTTTGCCAGTGGAAGTCCATTTGACCCTGCCGAATACAATGGCAAAGTCTATGTACCTGGCCAGGTTCTATTACTTTATACTTCTAGTTTTTTGGTGTTATATCCTTAATACATCTGAGATGAATACTAAAAGCTGATTTTGATGGCCTTTTTTTTCTTTTTTCTTTTTTTGTGATCCATTCACTACAAGAATTAACACTTTTGGCAATAAAAAAATTGGTCGCTAAAAGTCTATTTTTGGTCGGCAAAAGTTATCCGCGACCAATTTTTTTGGTCGCTACTTTGGTCGCCAATTGAGGGTCGACAAAAGTAATTCGCGACCAAAATTTTGGTTGGTCGGCAAAAGTTGGATTTGCCGACTAAGTTTTTGGTCGCTAATTATTTAATTACCGCAACTAATTTATTTTGTCGCGAAAAGTCGCCTTTTGCCGACCAAATTTCTTAGTCGCCAATTGACACATTTCACGACCAAAAAGTTTGGTCGCCAATTATCACATTCAACGACCAAAAAGTTTGGTCGCCAATTGTGACATTCCACGACCAAAAAATTTGGTCGGCATTTGTTACTTTTCGCGACCAAAACTTTTGGTCGGCAAAAGTGAGTTTCCACGACCAAGAGCTATTTTGGTCGGCAATAGATGTATTTTTTGCGACCAAAACTCTTGGTCGGCAATTGTCATTTTTTGTGAAAAAAAATTATTTATTTGTCGTGACTAATAAATTGGTCGCCAAAGCATGAAAACAATACACCTGTAATTCCTAAGAATTCATTCAATCCATAATAAACCTATAATTTTAAAGCATCATTCAAATTAACTGAATCATTAACATTCGACACAATACAATTATTCTAAGTTTTCATTCACAAGTCACATCCATCTAGCATAACAATTTGAAACATAACTATTTGTTATCCATGCGCAGCTATCAACAAATAAAACTACTAATATTTGTTATCCATACACATCCATCCAAAAATATTTAATCCTCCCAAAAATGCTTATACTGTCAAGTAGTCTTGTACAATTTAGCTTCGTGAACTTGTTAAGAAATATGTTGGGGAGGATGCTCGTCTGGTTCGTGAACTTTTGATCCACTTAACTTTTGATCCACTTTTCAATGATGGCCCCATCGATATTGTTTTAGCCACTTCAAATGTTTCTGGGAACAAAAGGCCAACAGAGTGGTTCAATGTCCTCATATCAGGTGAATATCCAGGTAATAGTCTTGCAAGCAAAGGTGAAACAGCAGTCCTTGCTGTAACAGTGTCAAAACTCAGAATGCGAGAAGCCGAATTCACCTATGCACAAAGTTTAATAAGTTCAAATGGAGAGCTTACAACTGATTCCACGGCACCAGCTGCAATTCTTGCCATAAAGGCCTCAGACATGCACATAATTGTCTTCTCGACCATCTGCAAGGACAATATGCATATTACCACTTAAGGGGTTGAAAACGAAAGGTTGAATGTTTAGCAAGAGGACAATCAACTATCCTTATTAATTGGATGTTCAACAAGTGTATAATCCACTATCCCTATAAACAGCAGTCCTTGCTGATTTTTCCTATATATAAACACAAAACCAAGCAATTAAATAAAGAGATAAAAAAAAATGGAGAGCCATCTGTCAAGAGAGTGTAAAGCAAAGTTCCCAGCATCAAAAAACCCAGAGTAGTGAAGATCATTCTTGTAGTTACAACAGAAAACCTCCTCGTGTTCCATTCCATCCCTAAAATAACAAAATTACTTAATGCAGGAGAAAATCACATTATATGAGAATGAGTTCCAGAAAAGAAAGAGGAAACATGTAAATATCAAGATGTTGCCCAGCGATAAAACAGAAAGGGGGATGTTCACACAATAGTATGCAGTCATCTTATTCATTTTTAAAATCCTTGCATATATTCCTCTCATAAGTTCATAACCAAACAAGGGACTTTTGAGGCAATATGACCGAAGAAGGTAACTAAGAAACGAGTTACCTTGATATGCTTGAAAGATTACCAAATGCAGCAAACAACATTGTCTCTAGCATTGATGATATATTTCCAACTTCCATGATTACATCTAACAATATGTTTATACAACACTGTTCAAACTGATGCAAATACACATATAGAAATAGATTCAGAATATAAAATTTTCTCACTTTCTTAACTCAATGTGGTAGAGAATTGTTTGTGGATTATTTATGAAATTTGGGCAGGGGCAGCAAATTAATCCAAAATGTGATTCGACTTTAAAAATATAACAATCCACAATTCTCTGTTCTCATTCACTGATAGCAAGATAATTCCTACATTCAACCAGTCAGGACCAATGTTACTAGAAAGATGATTGTTTTGGTATGTGGAATTCTAGTAACCATGGCTAAACCTCAACAAGCAGGTCAATATACCCACTGAGGATATTATATCATGTTCCTCCTACTCAATGTAAATAACTAAATACGGTCTATTGAAAGATAATGGAGAAAAGCTTCACTCTCAAATACTATGAAAGACAGTAGAAGAGAAATCAATAATTGAATCCCAAACCCTGCTGCAAAGTAGGAGTCTTGTGCTGAGTACGACCTTTATTTAATTGACAATAAGCTATGATCTAAATATGAATCAACCACTAATTTTCTTTTTTTCATTATTAATAAAAGTTTTTGGTACTTACTTGTTAGGGCGTCGCATTAAAACGTAATATATTGGATCTTCTGAAGATTCTCCATTTGACAATTTCAGCAATTGCAAAACAATGTAACAACATGTTGTAATGCTGTAAAAAAACAAGCAACTTCACATCAAATCTGTAACAAAGATCTAGATGTCACTCTACAAGGAATATTACAAAAGTATACGATGAGGCAACATTGGTCTATTGCATTGACTATCTCAAAAATAAAATAAGGTAATAATCAAAATTTATAAGTTGTGGGCAACTTAGAACAACATCATTTGGGAAATGAAAGATTTATTAATTCATGTTTAATAGTGAAAATGAAAATGTAATGTCAAATCAATTCAAATTTAAGATAGAAGATTTCTATATTAGCACCATATCAGAACATTTAGCACCATATCAGAACATTTACTAGGGGGAAAAAAGGATAGAACATAACATAAAATTGAAACTAATTTCTAATAATTGGAACAAATCGATGACTGAAAAATGCGGAAACAGAAATGAGCATTTACCTCATGTTGGGGTGTGTTTCTGATTTGGGAAATGAAACGCTGCTTCTTCCTATGAATTTGTTGGACCTATTTAGTCAGTCATAGATTCTTTTGTAAATTTTTTATGTTTTAAATGTAATTTGAAGAACTTATATATGAGGAATCTAGTTGGACAAAACTGGTGTAGTTTGTCAACTTAAGTAAATTTTGTTCCAGTGTCTTTTATCCAGTTTAGTTCTCTTGGCACAAACAACACAATTGGGGAAGAATCAAATAGATAAATATTATAAAAGCAAATACCTTTTTCTTCTCTTCTTTGTCAAAAGGCTGTAAAGCCTTGAACACTCGGCAAAAAGGACCATCCTATATATAAATGCAAAACCAAGCAATTAAATAAAGTGATAAAAAAAAATGATGAGTTATTTGCCCTGAAATTATTTTTCTGAAAATTTCAAATTTTTTAACTTGGGCACATTACAAAGCTTGGGCACATTACAAGCATAATCCTCCACTGCCAATTTTTTTACTTTACTTCACATGTATGCACCAGAAGGTATACCTGACCATAGTTCAGGAGATCGTTCTTCAAATTATTCCACCACTTCACAAATTCACATTAAATCAAGAGACCACCAGAGGGTAAAGTAACCAAACATTACATTCAGGGGTATTTTGTTAAAGATGGCACAAATTCAGGTGGTTGCATTAGCACTACTACACAAGTTCAATTGTGATAACACTCGAAGGCAAGCAGCTCTATGAATCATTCAATATGCAAAATGGAGATGTGTTCACCTGGTACATAATTCAGCTCCTTAGATTGTAACGTATAAGTTTGATATGCAACTACTTTTTTTAAGTAAGAATGTATGTATTATTATAATAAAAAAGGAGCACCAAGGAGGTGTCCATGTACAAAAAGTGAACCTACACATCAAACTACAGTAGAAGCTTTACAAAGTCCAAAAATTGGTCCAAGAATGTATCATCCCCACCTGAAAACCAACTAATTCAAGATGACAAAAATTCTACTTTTCAAAACTTACATATGAAACTATAAATAGACTACTCAAGATTTTAACTTAAAAAAATAATATATTCAAGATTTAACCCCAAAATAGTGTTATCTAAAATTATGAATCCACCTAAATCAGGAGCAAAACAAATATAATTTCAAGCATAAGTTACACTTTTACTCCTTTAATTCTTTTTATCAACATTTTCACTCCTTAATTCACTTATAAATGTTTAAGAATAATGGCATACAGCCAAAAGGAAGAAAAGCATAGGTAATGGAAGAAATTGCAAAACAACCACCCATTGTATCATATGAGATGCAAAGGGAAGATATTTCTTAAAGGACGATGGACATTGGTCACTAAGAAAGGAGAACATGGAACTCACCATGTCACGCATACTGAAATGGAGATTGTTCACTGAATCACCTCTACCAAGTTCTTCATTCATCCCATAAGAAATAAAAATCTTAGGGACCACATCATTCTGCAGGGAATAATGAGGCAATTTGGCAGCAACATTTAATAGACCCCACTTGGAATGGATGTACTCAAGCAATGGTAGTTTACTAATGAAATTTGTTGGACAATCTTCACTGTATTTTAAAAGATTTAATTCTGTTGTGTACAAAACAACAACAAGAATAAAAGAAATAGAGAAAAGGAGAGAATATGTTTGATTACAAAAATCAAACTCGAAATAAAAATAAATAAATAAAATCACAGATTTTATTTTGTTACAAAAACAAAATTAAAATCTGATTAAATAAACAAATAAAAACATAATTAAATTAAACAACTTACTTGGTTAATTTATTTGAATAACTTTTCTGATCAAGTCCAGTGTTTAACACTGTGTCCTTAAGACAGATTCGTCCTCTCCACGGTGCTTCAGAATTTGGACGTCTATCTCCCAGGATGAAATGATCTTACCACAAACAATAGCAGCACTACAAATTGTTTGCCTTACGAACACACTAAGTGTTTACACTCTTTCTTTCGGAAATAAAATGCAGCAAGATGAAGAATATAATTAACAGAGGTGAAATATGAAATTTCTGAATGAAAACATCAAATGAGGGTGGTCCTATTTATAGATGTGAAGGTGGCTCTTGGATTTGAATTGAACAGGTATGTGGCTCTTGGTTTTGAATTGAACAGGTATCATACCTGTTGGGTTTTGAATTCAAACAAATTTGAATCAATTCAAACAGATAGTAAAACGGGAAGGGCCCTGTTTGGGTGTGCACTAATTCCAAAACAGTTTATTTCTGTTTGAAACCGGGAAGGGCCCTGTTTGGATGAAACCAATTTAATTTGAATTATGGATTTTATTTTAATAAAAAATAAAATTAAATTCAAATGTTTTTGGCCCAAAAAGATTAGAAGCCCAACCCAACCACACACTACGCACCCGCGCCCAAGCCCAGGCCCAGCCCAGCCCGCCCGACCGACCGGACGGACGGCGGCGCGCGCGCGTGTGGTGATTTTTGGGTCCAATGGGTCTAGCCCATTTTGCCCATAACCTCTCCCTCTAAAACACTTGGGTACCCCTTGGGGCACACCCCAAGTATCTCACCCTAAGCCTTATAAACCCTTTCAAAACCTCCCACCAAATCAATGTGGGACAAGCCAATTTACAACCTTAAGGAATTTCCACCAAAACTCCATTTCCATGGAGCACACTTTGGCTTCAAATTCCCATTCACTCGGTAATGGTTTTGAGCAACCAAATATACCACGTGAATCACAACGCGGCATAGAACGCGTTACCACTTTGACCCGAGTAAATTGACACTCGGGGCCCACCTAAAAAATAGACCTAACTTAGGAAAAATTAACCATTTCCAACAATCCCCCACATGAATGGAATTTGATGACAACGGAAATGCAACAATATGCAGACTTAACGAAAGAGTATAAGTCGAAAATATCTTGCATCAGGATAGGTAGTTTTCGGCCTTGAACCTTCCCTAGTGATAACCTATCGGACTTACTGGCTAACCAATGGACGCGATGCCTTGAATTGTTCAGCCGTTTGTGTAAGCCAAGACAATAGATTTCACACAAAATATCTTCTAACACATCGTGGTTCTCACTGTTGTGTTCATTTTGGCCTTGAACGCGCCTGGTTTTCATAAGTGTTTCTAGAGAATTTAGCCTTTGCATTCTCATAGAACCGGCCCCAGTTCAACACTCATATAGGTGATTCTTATTGTGAGTATCTCTTTATACTCGTCTTGATTTTATGCCTTAATCAAGATATAAGTAATCATTAAAAGCAAAGCTTATCCTTATACCCCTGCAGACAACATATGTTGCAGATATCACTCTCACCATAGGAATGGGTAGGAATTTTAATCCCTTGGTGATTTCTGGTGAGCCATACATAACTTAGTTGTCCCTTTGAACTTAGTTCTTGGGATCTCCAGTCATATAAGTAGGGTTACCATTATGACGACTCTTATGTAATAGGCTTTAATCCCATCCCCTTCGATGAACTATACACTAGCTCTTTTGCCAAACCTTTTGTTAACGGATCCGCAATATTCTCTTTAGATTTTATATAATCTATTGAGATTATTCCATTTGACAACAATTGCCTTACGGTATTATGTCGACGACGTATATGTCGTGACTTACCGTTATACATGTGATTCTGTGCCCTGCCTATTGCAGATTGACTATCACAATGAATGCAAATAGCTGGCACAGGTTTTGGCCACATTGGAATGTCTTCTAAGAAGTGACGAAGCCATTCTGCTTCTTCACCTGCTTTGTCTAAAGCAATAAACTCGGATTCCATTGTGGATCGTGCGATGCAAGTTTGTTTCGTGGACTTCCAAGAAACAGCAGCGCCTCCTAGAGTAAAGACATATCCACTAGTGGATTTTGAATCTTGAGTATCCGATATCCAATTGGCATCACAATAACCTTCGAGTACTACTGGATATCGAGTAAAGTTCAAACCATGATCACGAGTAAATCTTAGATATCTAAGAACCCGAATGATCGCTTTCCAATGGTCTTCTCCAGGATTACTAGTGTACCTACTCAATTTACTGATAGCATAAGCTATATCAGGACGAGTACAATTCATTAGGTACATTAGGCTTCCAATGATTTGGGAGTATTTTAACTGAGACACTGCATCACCTTTATTTTTTGATAAATAAAGACTGATGTCTACAGGTGTTCTAGCTAAATTCAAATCATCCTTGATAAATTTATCAAGAATTTTCTCAATATAATGAGATTGAGATAATGCATATCCGTCAGATGTTTTAGTAATTTTCATTCCTAATATAACATCTGCGACCCCCATATCTTTCATATCAAATCTTTTGTTAAGCATCTGCTTAGTTGATTTGATCATGTTTTGACTGCTTCCAATGATAAGCATGTCATCCACATAAAGACAAACTATGACATATCCTTGGTCAGTGTTTTTAACATAGACGCATTTGTCACATTCGTTTATCTTAAACCCATTAGTAAGCATTGCATGATCAAATTTTCCATGCCATTGCTTAGGTGCTTGTTTTAATCCATAAAGGGATTTTACAAGTCGACAAACTTTCTTTTCTTGCCCTGATACTACAAACCCTTCGGGTTGTTCCATATAGATCTCTTCATTTAGATCACCGTTTAAGAAAGCTGTTTTAACATCCATTTGATGTATTTCTAATTTAAACAACGCTGCTATAGAAATAAGCATGCGAATGGATGTTATTCTTGTCACAGGGGAATATGTGTCAAAATAGTCCAGACCTTCCTTTTGTCTGTAACCTTTAACAACAAGTCTTGCTTTATACTTGTCAATTGAACCATCTGCTTTCATTTTTCTCTTGAATATCCATTTATATCCAAGAGGTTTAGAACCTGGTGGAAGGTCCACCAATTCCCAAGTATGATTTTGCATAATGGATTTAATTTCATTATTAACAGCCTCTTTCCACAAAGGTGCTTCAGGACCTGTCATTGCTGCCTTAAAGCTTTGAGGTTCATTTTCTAACAAGTATGTCAGAAAATCTGGACCAAAGGATTTTGATGTTCTCGCTCTCTTACCTCGTCTTGGTTCATCATTAGTTAAATCCTGTTGGTCGAGACTATTACTAGTCTCTTGTGTTTGATTGTCATTAGTCTCTTGACTTTGTGTACAATCATAAGTTCTTTTCTTTGAACTTAATTCCTGTCCTTTCTTGTAAGGAAAGACATGTTCAAAAAACACAGCATTCCTTGACTCTATAATAGTGTTCACATTTATATCAGGTATATCTGATTTATAAGTCAGAAACCGATATGCACTACTATTCTGAGCATAACCAATAAACACACAATCTACTGTTTTTGGTCCAATTTTAGTCTTTTTAGGAACAGGTACTTCAACTTTTGCCAAACACCCCCACACTTTTAAGTATTTGTAGGAAGGTGGTCGATCTTTCCACAATTCATAAGGAATGCTTTTGGTTTTCTTGTGGGGTATTCTATTAAGAACATAATTAGCAGACAATATTGCTTCCCCCCACAAGTTCTGTGGTAAGCCTGAACTTAGTAACATGGCATTCATCATTTCTTTTAGGGTTCTATTCTTCCTTTCAGCAACTCCATTTTGCTGTGGAGAATAAGGGGCTGTAGTTTGGTGAATAATGCCATGTTGTGCACAAAATTCATTTAATGGTGCATCATATTCACCACCCCTATCACTTCTAATATAAATCAATGAATTTTAAAACAAATTCAAGAAAAAACCAAAATAATTATGACTACTCAAGTCAAAATTAATGTTTTGACAAAATCATATCCTCATAAAATTTTTGCCTAAAAATTAAACAATTCAAAAACCCATTTGATTGTATACATTCTTGCAACTCAATAACAAATAAATGTCACTGTCATAAAAATATTTGTGACAGAAGAAAATTAAATTATCTCAACTAATGCAAGAGATACACCCCCATATTAATAAAATGGTTCATGGTTTAACAAATTCTACTACGCAAGTAAAATAATTATTAATGACATCTCATGTCACATAATTCAATAATCAACATAAAAATTTCTTAAATTACTTCCCAATTAAACAGACCGATATAATTACATACATCTTCATGTTTAAATTTCTTTGGTGTATAAACACTCATTCAAAATTGATTAGAAATATTCAAATTAACCTGCTTATGTCCTAAGTCGACATAACAATTTATAAATCACTTGAAATTATTGTTAAGAAATAACTTGAGTTGATATCATGCATGCATATCAAACGCATCAACTAAAAATAATGAATTAACAAAATAAATTAATCATGCACGATCCTATCACTTGCATCATGAAATAAAAGGATTCTTAAATCATAAATAAAATCCAACGCATTTAAACTTTAAACTTCAAAATGACAAAACATACCTCCATTTAATCAGTTTGATTTGTACATAAATAAACAAATTAAATATGCATTAAAATGTTCTTCTGAATATATATATATATATATTTTTTCCGACTCAAGTGCAGAAACAATTCAAGACTATGAATCCACATTGTAATAAACTAAAATTAGTTTGTAAAACTAATATTTTATTCTAGAAACAAATTCTTCCATGTATACTCACGATGAACTATGATAAAGTTAAAATAATTAACACCTTTTCACAAAGGGTTCAAAAATAAGTGGTCTACCAAACGAAATCATAAGTTACTTACAAAAATAACAGATTGTGACCGAGTCACAAAGTTACATGATTTATTAACAAAATTAATTTTCTAGTTACTAAAACCAGAAAATAAATTACAATACAAAATAATTTTATTTTCCTTGTTACTAAAACTAGTAAAATAAAATACCGAAATAATATCTGATTACAAAAATCAGAAAACCAAACCACAACTTAATTTTCTAGTTACTTAAACCAGAAAATAAATTATAACACAAAATCATTTTATTTTTCTTGTTACTAAAACTAGAAAATACTGCAATTTTATTTTCCTTGTTACTGAAACTAGAAAATAAAATACCACAAAACTGATTACAAAAATCAGAACAAATTAAAACACAAATTAATTTTCTAGTTACTAAAACCAGAAAATAAATTATAACAACAAAATAATTTTATTTTCCTTGTTACTAAAACTAGAAAAATAAAATATCACAAGAATTTTCTGTAATACCAATTAATATTCTGAATTGTTAATGACACCAGTATCGTACTACTAGTTGTTGTCAAAGAAAAGAGACAGTATATTACTACTATCTGTCAAATAGCATAAATCACTATTTGTTTTTCCAACCAGAATATTAATTTGAAAACACAGAAAATTAAATACAATGAAGATACCCAAAAAGGATTCTGTCTTAAGATTGTTGGACAATCTTCACTGTATTTTAAAAGATTTAATTCTGTTGTGTACAAAACAACAACAAGAATAAAAGAAATAGAGAAAAGGAGAGAATATGTTTGATTACAAAAATCAAACTCGAAATAAAAATAAATAAATAAAATCACAGATTTTATTTTGTTACAAAAACAAAATTAAAATCTGATTAAATAAACAAATAAAAACATAATTAAATTAAACAACTTACTTGGTTAATTTATTTGAATAACTTTTCTGATCAAGTCCAGTGTTTAACACTGTGTCCTTAAGACAGATTCGTCCTCTCCACGGTGCTTTCAGAATTTGGATGTCTATCTCCCAGGATGAAATGATCTTACCACAAACAATAGCAGCACTACAAATTGTTTGCCTTACGAACACACTAAGTGTTTACACTCTTTCTTTCGGAAATAAAATGCAGCAAGATGAAGAATATAATTAACAGAGGTGAAATACGAAATTTCTGAATGAAAACATCAAATGAGGGTGGTCCTATTTATAGATGTGAAGGTGGCTCTTGGATTTGAATTGAACAGGTATGTGGCTCTTGGTTTTGAATTGAACAGGTATCATACCTGTTGGGTTTTGAATTCAAACAGATTTGAATCAATTCAAACAGATAGTAAAACGGGAAGGGCCCTGTTTGGGTGTGCACTAATTCCAAAACAGTTTATTTCTGTTTGAAACCGGGAAGGGCCCTGTTTGGATGAACAAAAAATCCAAACCAATTTAATTTGAATTATGGATTTTATTTTAATAAAAAATAAAATTAAATTCAAATGTTTTTGGCCCAAAAAGATTAGAAGCCCAACCCAACCACACACCACGCACTCGCGCCCAAGCCCAGCCCGCCCGACCGACGGCGGCGGCGGCGATTTTTGGGTCCAATGGGTCTAGCCCATTTTGCCCATAACCTCTCCCTCTAAAACACTTGGGTACCCCTTGGGGCACACCCCAAGTATCTCACCCTAAGCCTTATAAACCCTTTCAAAACCTCCCACCAAATCAATGTGGGACAAGCCAATTTACAACCTTAAGGAATTTCCACCAAAACTCCATTTCCATGGAGCACACTTTGGCTTCAAATTCCCATTCACTCGGTAATGGTTTTGAGCAACCAAATATACCACGTGAATCACAACGCGGCATAGAACGCGTTACCACTTTGACCCGAGTAAATTGACACTCGGGGCCCACCTAAAAAATAGACCTAACTTAGGAAAAATTAACCATTTCCAACAATTGTTGGACAATCTTCACTGTATTTAAAAAGATTTAATTCTATTGTGTACACAACAACAATTAGAATTTAAAGAAATAAAGAAAAGGAGAGAATTTGTTTGATTACAAAAATCAAACTCGAAATAAAAAAATAAATAAATAAAAACAACACTGAAAATAAATTAAATAACTTACTTGATTTAATTTCTTCGAATTATTTACTGATCAAGTCCAGTGTTTAACACTGTGTCCTTAAGACAGATTCGTCCTCTCCACGGTGCTTTCAGAATTCGGACGTCTATCTCCCAGGATGAAATGATCTACCACAAATAATAGCAGCACTACTAATTGTTTGCCTTACGAACACACTAAGTGTTTACACTCTTTCTTTCGGAAATAAAATGCAGCAAGATGAAGAATATGAATAGCAGAAGTGAAATACGAAATTTCTGAATACTAAACATCAAATGAGGGTGGTCCTATTTATAGATGTGAAGGTGGCTCTTGGTTTTGAATTAAACAGGTATGTAGCTCTTGGTTTTGAATTGAACAGGTATCATACCTGTTGGGTTTTGAATTCAAACAGATTTGAATCAATTCAAACAGATAGTAAAACGGGAAGGGCCCTGTTTGGGTGTGCACTAATTCCAAAACAGTTTATTTCTGTTTGAAACCGGGAAGGGCCCTGTTTGGATGAACAAAAAATCAAAACCAATTTAATTTGAATTATGGATTTTATTTTAATAAAAAATAAAATTAAATTCAAATGTTTTTGGCCCAAAAAGATTAGAAGCCACACCACACACCCGCGACCGACCGAACGGACGGACGGCGGCGGCGGCGCGCGCGTGTGTGGTGATTTTTGGGTCCAATGGGTCTAGCCCATTTTGCCCATAACCTCTCCCTCTAAAACACTTGGGTACCCCTTGGGGCACACCCCAAGTATCTCACCCTAAGCCTTATAAACCCTTTCAAAACCTCCCACCAAATCAATGTGGGACAAGCCAATTTACAACCTTAAGGAATTTCCACCAAAACTCCATTTCCATGGAGCACACTTTGGCTTCAAATTCCCATTCACTCGGTAATGGTTTTGAGCAACCAAATATACCACGTGAATCACAACGCGGCATAGAACGCGTTACCACTTTGACCCGAGTAAATTGACACTCGGGGCCCACCTAAAAAATAGACCTAACTTAGGAAAAATTAACCATTTCCAACAATTGGGTCTCTGATACAACAAAAAATCTTCAGGAGCAGTTGGGGAAGGCCAGTCCTTCAACTTTAACATTTGTGGTCAACCATTTTCATGGATTCGACCCTTTGAGTATCCCATGATAAACTGACCAAGCTCAATATTTACCTACCAACACATCAAGCACAACAGGCAGATATCAGAGCATTTGGCATAGCATAATAGCAAATTATCAACCCAACCCAATAATATGAAGAGAGAAAATAAAAAATAA
Organism: Camellia sinensis; assembly: GCF_055761805.1. Taxonomy (NCBI): domain Eukaryota; kingdom Viridiplantae; phylum Streptophyta; class Magnoliopsida; order Ericales; family Theaceae; genus Camellia; species Camellia sinensis. The sequence goes on along the minus strand of NC_138973.1, from coordinate 100,642,281 downwards.
AAAAATAAAACACAATAAATGAGAACCAGATACAATAGATGAAACAATATACAAAATATAAACAATCAGGGGTCAGTTTTATCCATTCCATAATTGGGAGTTTGATGAAGGCTACCTCAAACTAGTCTAAGAAATCTGTAGCCTTCACATTTCTGCTATCATCCTTCATTTCCTCTTCTGTTGTCTCTCGAATTCCTTTCCATATAACCATGGGATCCCAGCTTGACATTAACAAGCCATCACAAACCTCCTTGACAATAACAGGTTCACCCCGGATCCAACGCTTTCTAAAATCTGCAATCCCATCAACTTTTATATCTTCAGAAGTTGGACAGTACAAGAAATTGTCATTGCAGTTCTCTCTATTTGCATATTCGAAGAGCCTAGAGTTAAACCCAATTTCTCGTGAACTACCAGTAACATAAACCTTACAGCCAATAACCATTTCTTCGTAATTTTTTACCGGTTTTGCAACCCAATTCATCTTAAAAATTCGTTTTAAGGTCAATGACAGGCAACCACAACTGCCATACTCCTTTGGTGGGCACGGAATACTGCCATTGATGTTGGCTTTCCAATTAAAGAACTTGTCTAATAACTTCAACCAAAGTTTTGATTGTTTAACTTGCTCTGTTACAGTTATTTTATACTCTGTTCTCCCATCAAGCTGATTTTCCAACTCTCCTTTAACACCATGGATAGATGCTTCCCTAAGATCTTGGCAGCAGCTACTTACAAAATAATGACAACCAAAGAATCCAACACCACCTTTCTAAACTGTCAAACAACCTACTTCTAAAATTTATTAAATTTCCCAAAACATAAAAAGTATGAAGACCTGTAGTCTGTAAATCCTATTAAATTCTGACCAAAAAATTATCCACAGATCTAAAAATGACCAAACAATGTCACTAATGGAACAGTATAAAATCTATCTAGATATCTCTGTAAATTGAATGCACAAACTGTAAAATTCAATCAAGTTCTATATCCTAAAAACCATTATCATATATATGATAAACTCAAACACAAAACCCACAAGTTCTCTCATTTAAAGTCCTGAGTGAATTTGGGGAATGAGAGATCAATTTCAAATTTCCCTAGCATCCCTCCGATTCAAAGCGATGATAAAAACTCATAACTGCACACTTAGATTATCTCAAATCGTGACAAATCAAACATGATATAGAAAGAAATAAAGATGCCATTGATTGAAGATCCGAGAGAGACTCCGAATGATTATTTCTCAGCAACCAAACATGTGAAAAATCAAGAACGAAATAAAGAGCAAGATATTGATTACCAGATCAAGACGCCATTGATTGAAGATCCAAGAGAGACTCCGAATGATTGATTCAATGTACCTAGGGTTCGAATCGAACGCAAAGACGAGAGAGAGAGAGTGGTTCGGTGTTGTTTGTTTGCTTGTGTCGCACCTATTTCAAAGAGAGATGAGAGAGGAGAAAATGAAAATGTGAGCTAACAGATTGCTAAAGATAAAAAATTTCAATTCCCGCCCCACGTTTCAAATTTCCCCCCAAACTTTTGGCGACCAAACTCTTAAATTAGTCGCAAAAATAGGTTCTTTTGCTGACAAATTTTTTTAGTCGCCAAATCTCAATCAACAGCGACTAAAATATTTGTCGGCAAACGTACTAATTTGGCGACTAATTTTTTTTGGTTGCTGAAAATAAGTTTTTCGCGACCAAATTTTTGATCGCCAAAAAATATGTGACCTTCCGCAACCAAATTTGTAGTTGGTCGGCAAAAGTATACCACTTTCTGCGACCAACATATTTTTTGGTCGCCAAAATATAACCTTCTGCGACCAATAATATTTGGTCGTCAAAAATAATGATCATTCGCAACTAATTAATATTTGGTCGCCAAATGTCATTTTTTTGCGACCAAAATTTTTTTGGTCGGCAAATGTGTGAATTCTTGTAGTGATTCAAGCAAATAATGCAAAGACAGACTTTCCATTAGCGTCCCTAGTAGCACAGGTTTGAGTCATAGACACAATGTCTTCAAAAATGAAAGAAAGACTATGTACATCTTATCCTCTCTAGATCCTGTTTTAGCAGAAGCTTCGTACACTAGGCTGCCCATAATCATGTGCGAAGCACAATGGAAAACTTTTGGCAAAACCTATTGAATTGAAGTTCCTTTTATGCAAATGGGCACATCAAATAGATAGAATGGTTCACCTTTGCATCTAAATCAACTACTTTCCTTTGTAACAGCAGAGGCTTTGGCTGGGCAAGTAACAAAAGAGAACTTCAACAAGGGTTTGATCTATCCATCATTCTCTAATATCAGAAAGATCTCGGCCCACATTTGCTTATGATGTAGCTGCTAAAGAAAATGAATTTGGTGAGTTAGTGAGTGTACCTATGGTTGCTTCATGTGTCTTACCACCGCTGTAATTGCCTCTTGAAACATGCTTATTTTTATAACTTTCACAATGTTTTGTAGGCGTGGCAATGCATCTCCCTCAGCCTGAGAATCTAGTGAAGTACGCTGGAAGCTGCATGTATATATACTCCCAATTACAGCAGCTTCCGATGAATTGTTGAACTGTGAGAGGAAACTATGGCTAGTGTGGTGTGTTTCTTCAATGTCTGTTATGTATTCTTGTTTGGTGTCTCTTTTTTTCCCTCTACCTTCCAGTCATGGTGTTTCGGAACTTTTGTGGTGTTATAAACTTTAGAGAAATTCAGACCATGAGAGTCAGGTTGGATGAGAGGTTGGTTTTAGCTGAAAACATTGTCCACTTCATCCGCTACTCACTACCAGTTTAGTAGTCTCTGTGAAGTCACAAGAGCTGTAGAAATATGAAGAAATTCGGACCGACGTGTGAAGTGTCCAATGTGGTGGTACTTGTAGAATCAACCACTTGCCTCACTTGAGGATTTGGAATTCCAAGCTTGTCAAACTCGAGATGTATTACTAACTTTTCATGCTGAGCTGTACTCTAATTGTGTGATAGAGAGAGTTTGAAACAAAAGGATATGAGAGCACGGGACAAAAATTTCGGCCCGACTTCCTTACTTCTATGTGTAACTGTAATAGAATACCTGTGTTTTGTAATAAATCAATCCCTGTGGTCTTTGGAACGAAAGCTGACTTACATCTCCACCATTGATCTGTTTCTGTCAGTTGTTAGTTCCTAGTGGCCCTAAAGATAAATGGTATCTTCACCATTGATCTGTTTCTCTCAGTTTTTGGTTCCTAGTGGCTAGTGTTGAAAATGAGTTGAGTCAAGTCAAACTTGTTTGTTTATTGAGCTTAAAAAAGAAAAGTTTGAATTTGGCTCCAAAATTCAACAATGAATAAATTTTTTGACTCAAACCTTGAGTGTGCCTCGTTTAATAAACACCTAAATGACTGGTTGGAGCTCGTTTATATATATGTAAAGAAATTGAGGACAATCAAACTCTTACTGAATTTATTGAACTTATTTTTAGTTTGAGCTTATCTAAATGACCTCAGCAAAGTCAAACTCTTTCTGAGTCAAGCCTAGCTGAATTTGTGAACAAATCAGTTCATTTGCAGTTCTACTAATGGCATGACACATCAGTTCTATTTTTTTAAAGGTTGGAGAAAGGAGAAACATGAAGTAAATGTAGCATACAATATAGAATCTTGCTAATGAACTAATGGCATGACATGTCAGGTCTATTTTTTCGAAGGTTGGAGAAACATGAAGTAAATGTAGCATACAATATAGAATCTTGCTAATGAACGTCCACTGGACATTCGTTAAGGATCAAATAATGTTAAAAACATAGCGAACCAAATAATGTTAAAAAAAAATAATTTTTTAGTACATATTTCACATATTACCAAAGAAAAGATTATATGATATTTCTCCAATATTCAACTAAGAGAACCCTGTTTCTATACAAACCGTGGCAGGAAGGAGCTAACCTCTGTGTACTACACTATGAAGCGAAAATCCCAGCAATATTGACAACTGAGTTTGGTGTATCATTTTTCGTATGACTTGAGAACAGCTTGAGTATCCTTGTACTGCAGGAGCATGTAAGTTTCACATTTGATTGGAGGAAACCTGGTTGTAAAGCAACAGTAAAAATGGCGAAGCTTCATAAAAACAAAGATGTTTAGCATATTTTTAAAGAATTTTTGTTAGTGCACAAAGGTTGTCGATTAATTAGACAACAACTTAGCTATTGTTGGATATCCCAACTTCCGTAAGTTTTTGTGAGGCAAAATTCACTTTATCCCCATATAGTTTGAGGTCGAAGCACTTTACCATTTGTGATTTAAATATAGGCACATTGTCCAATTGTGCTTTTGTACTAAATAGCAACCTAACATCTGTTAACGTTAATCGTCAAAAGACTATTTTACCGTTGCATGAAAAAAAATAATAATAATTTGCTTTATCTCAGCTATCTAAAAGATGTGGACACGGACACGTGACACGACATGCATACAACACAGACATGCCGACGCGTTAATTTTCAAAAAATGTAGGACACGACACGTGGACGACACGCATGAAATACATTATTTTATATATTTATTATATGTTATATATATAAATATTTCATTCAAAGATAATGAAAAAATACAATATGACACTAATTCCTATAAATTTATATGAGTTTGTTTTATTATTGTATCTTAAGTAATTTTATTCAAAACTTATAATTAGTTTCACATGTGTTTACTCGATAGACACGTGTGTTTAAGCGATTGACACGTGTGTTCTCCAAGTGTTCAAAGAGTGTCTGGGTCTTGAAAAAAATTTAAAAAATAAGACACGTTTTGAAGAGTGCCGGACACGTGTCCAAAGAGTGTTGGTGTCCGACACAGACACAATACAGATACGTCACCTTCTTAAGAGTGTCTGTGCTTCTTAGTCTACTATTATACACTTAATTTTAACTTAATCACTTATTTTATTAATTAAACTATCTATTAACTTTCAATTACTATTTATTTATACACACACACACACACATACACACATATATATATACACCTAATTATGTAAACTACTGAAACTGTTAATTGTACACAAATCTATATACCTAATTATTTAACCTAACTTAACTCCTAATTATACACACATGTACTTACACCTATGGAGGGAGATGAAGCGATGGCGATGGATGGAGAGGGGAGAGGGGAGAGGGGAGTGTCGACAAGGGGCTAAAAAGGGAAAATGGATCGGGGACAAGGACTGTGTAGGTAAGAGGGAACGGCAGCACTAGTGGTCAGGAAGGCAAGATGGGGCGGGTGCATGGAGAGGGGAGATGGGGTGGTTGGAGGTGGTGGGAAGGAGGGAGAGTGTGGTTGGTTAGGGTTAGGGTTTGTAGGGATTTGGTTGCTAGTGTAATAAATTTGGAAGTAATTGAATAAGATGAGGGCAAAGATTTCATTTTCATTTTTATTTTTTTCAATTTTTTGTTTAAACAAATGCTCACTCTCCAAAGGCGTGTGCATCACAATATTTTTTTTTTTTTTTTGGAACAAATCAAACTATGTTAGTTTGAACAAAAAGGGTAACAATGGCAATTTAGTCCAAAACCATAAGGGGGCATAATCCAAATCAGCGCGTGCATTACAAATTCTGTTATTTTGAACAAAAAAAGTAATGATCGATATGCCTATATTTGAATCACGGGCGAGTAAAGTGCTCCGGACTCAAACCACAAGGGAGTAAGGTAAATTTTGCCCTTTTCCTTAATACCATTTTGCCAAGTCAAATTACGAAAAAGGAACAAAACCCAACTCTGGACAGACCCTCCTACCACACTCAGCCTTTCCCTACCCTCCGGTGCCATGGCCAACGTATGTTACATGGATTTAGGTACGAGTGACGAGTGTCGGGTGTGGGTGCATACCCAAAGGTTAAACCCATCAAATCTCAAATTTAAGGGCACACGAACTCGACAAAAAATGATCATATTTTTATATTTTTAATCTATTATATGAGATAAAATAGTGTTATATGTAACATATAATGTCAAAAACGCATTTTACTCATTTTATAGTAATTATACAACCATATATACATATAATGATAATGTTAAATATAAACATACAAGAAATGTCTGATTGAAAATATTGAATACATATCTTACACACACCCTTGTCCAAGTGTCGGTTGTCCGACACGGGTATTTAATTTATTTTAAAGAGTCCATGTAACATAGCTCCCAGCCCCCTACCCACATTGAGTGCCACCCTGGCGCCTCGTCTCCTCCATCCCCTCCCTCTCCCACCCCCCAATACACACACTTGTGCCATTTCCCAAGGCTCCCCTCTTCATTTCCCCACCTCTCTCTCTCTCTCTCTCTCTCTCTCTCGATGCTGGGTGAGATGGTTAGGATTTGGCCTTGAGAGAGAAGGGGAGGGTGGGGGTTTCGTGGAGAGGTGGGGGCATACGAAAAAAAAAGAGAAGGGGAGGGAAAGAGAGGGGTGGTGGAGGTGGCGTCAGCGGGCTGGGTGGTTAGCCAAAGTTGGGGTGTTCAAAGAAAATCAACAAAATTTAAATTTGAGAACTGGAGTGTCCAAAGGAAGGGGGTCCAACCATTGTTTTGGAGTACATTTAGAGGTTCCTAGTTGTCCATATACGTTATACGTTTCCTCGTGTCATTGTGTGGGTGATGGTTAATTTGTGGTCATACGGACTCAGATCAGTTGCAGTTGTAGTTATCAATGGTTAATTCATGTTCATACTTAAATCAGATACAGGTATGAACAGTTTATCAGTGTTCAATTCATACTTGGGAGGGTTTTCTTGTGACTGGCAGGTGGGCAAGCATTCCACGACACAACCATGACTAGGCTCCACAAAGTATGCAATCTGCTCAACAAACCAAAAAACAAAAACAAAAAAGAGCCATTGTGTGCATTAGATGATAATATTGCATAACGAGGCAATAATCAACATCCGTTAATATGCAATTAGAGAACATTCAAAAGCTTCTAAAGGGGCCTTACAGAATATCTCTCCTGACCATTACCCAACACTCGATGCAATGTGGGCCTGGATAACACACAGAAAGTATCATAAAATTATAATCCCAACACTCAGACCATGTACTAGAAAAATTGACATTCATGTTGGTGGCAATGAGAAATTATTGTTCTGGAATTTAAGCTATAAAGAAGGCAATGTCCCATATCATACTCAATATTATCTCACAATGAACAACTAAAAAAAAAAACTGTGGAATGATTGTCATGAAACTACAAAACCATCATTTGGGAACTTTGACAAACGCACATTACTTGAAAATACAGTTGCTCCAGCGCTCTAGCATGTCACCAAGATTCACTATAAATGCTCTGAAAGTTAGAAAATACTAATAATATAGTAAAATATTCATTCTACATCAAATTGTAGTAGGCTGGTAGCTAAATGTAATATATGGTCTCTTCAATGTAACTTCAGTGCATAATCACAAAAAGCATGTTACAATACTTAGACTACATCCAATAAAGGTGTCTAATATTGTCCAGAACTATGTCAACTTTTCTTCTTCTTCTTCTTCTTTTTTATTTTTTATTTTATTTTAATAACTGAGAATGAATCCTAGTAGGGCCCTTTGAAACAAATCAATTTTGTGAAGATTCTATTCACTAACCCTTTCAATGGTGCTACAAATTTCCATTTCTGAGGTTTAGCATCCTTATCCCTGCATATTTGTAATAAATTGAAAAGATTACAATCCCTTTTTCGCAAAATATAGGGGAAATATACTTCAAATTTTAACTATATCAGTACTTGGAGACCATAGACGTCATCTGTTGCCAACAGTGTTATCAAACCAAAATCAGAATGTGCACCTGCTCCGTATATTCCCTTCATGGGATCAGAAACTCTACTTGAAGAATAACCAAACACTTGTCATGATACAAGTGACATCATTTACATTAGGATTCCATGATCTTTACTTTAATTTTCACCTTCATAATGTAGCAGACGCAAGGTTGCAATAGGCTTCCCAAGCATTTCTTGTCTATCAAAAAAGTCCACCTCTAGGTCAAGTGCAAGAGCTATGATCCTTGAAACTGCTTTTGCCACCTCACTGCACTCATAAAAAAGATACATGAGGAAAATGAGAAAAGAAATCTATAAAATAACCATACAAACAATGTCATATATATATATATATAATAAAAAAAAAACTGAAAGTAGAAATTATGGCCAAACAAGTCACAAGACTTAAAATGGAATGATAGGTAATTGTTATTTTTACAAATGAATTTCTAGAGGGAATGGAGAACAACTCCTAATAGAATAACTATACGGATTGGTTTTATACACATCCCAATTTAACAATGGTCTTTATAAATATACTTCAGTGGCCAAAGCAATTCACTCAAACTAATTCTTTGTTATTATTCATAAAGTTATGCAGCATATTTGATGCTAATTTGCATCACAGAAAATGTATCAAAATACGTAAGCTCTTGCGTAAAGATCTTACAGTGTTTGGTAAAACATGCAAGAATTGAAGTTAAAAGTGTGGACAATTTAGATTAAAAAGTAATACACCCCAAGTATTCGTAATGAATATATATATACATATATATGAATCTTCATGGTCTTAGAATATTATTATCACGAGCTCGTAAAATTACAAGGGACAAACTCTTCAACCAAGCTTTGCAGGACCCAGACTGTGCCGTCAAGACCAGATCGGATAAATGCATGAGTTCTCTCCTGAACTTCTTGAGTCTAGGCTCTTAGCTCACATCCCTAAGCCTTTCATTAGTATATATAGAACTTCCAATATTTGATATGAAGTTATCCTCCCACAATGTGATATTTTCCAAGATTTATTAGTCTAATGCAATACTTTTAAATTGACAATACGATATTCATATTAGATAACAATGAGAAAATGATATGATGCAGCATTTCTGCTTATACACCGAAACAAGTCAAGATAATTCAATTTACTACATGAAGAGTTATAATGTCTGATACAAAGCAGCACATACATCTTCCAGTAATGTGTGAAGTTCGTTACAAAAAGTACAAGTTTGAACAAAACTTACAGTGCCTCTCTGTGATATTTCTCCATAGTTTCCCTCCATCCAGGCAAGATATCTTTCAAACGGCCAAAAAGACCAAATGGGTTAATACTGACTACAAAACCAATACCATGCAGACTGCTCAAATGCTTAAATCAGTTCAAGTTAAATTAAGCTATAATTTGTGTGTGTGTGTGTGTGTGTGTGAGAGAGAGAGAGAGAGCTGATTGTGACATGGCATGAACTACTCATACTTCGACTTTTTAAGACTTGAATGGATTTTGTAACTTACCAGCAGTGGGCCAGACATTTGGTCCATATAATGGCTTTTCTATGTCAGGATTGTTTTCAGGTACTTCTATTCCAATGTAATATCCCTCCGCATAATCTCTTATATCCATAAAATAGGATAATCAATATTTTTTATTTTGTATCAAACATGGATCTTTCTGTTATAATTAGTTTAAATTTAAACAACCATAAATCAAGAAAAATAGATCAATTGGAAGAAGAAAAGAATGGGGCAATATAAAAAATAAAACAATGTAGGTGGCATCTCAAAGTAGGAAGGCAACGATGCAAACAAGCAAGTATATAAACACATATAGGCTCAAGTTTGTTAGAGGCCTAAGGTGTTAAAATCATAAATGAGGCCTTTTTAAGATTTATATTTGAAATATATTTTCATTTTCTGTTCAAATGTAAAATCACTAACTACGTTCAAGTATTTCTAGCATGTCATTTTTAATTGATAATGTTTCTTATGACTTGATCAATCTTAGGTTGACCTTTATCAATTTTAATTTATTTTTATTTTTATTTTTTTGCAATGCAATTGTTATAGATATTGTTAATATAATAATATTCTATAATCATGGATGCATTTGGAAAATTTAAGTTTTTTTAAATTATCCAGTATATCAATTTGAAGTGCTCCCTTCAGCTAGCAAAACTTAATTTAAAACTTTCAATTCCCAAAACAAATTTAAACCATTGATATAATCTTTTACAAAACATTCAAGATTAAGACAACTATTCCTACTTTTTTAACAGTTAGTGTGATTGCAAATTTATATTTATCATATTAAAACTATATAAAAGTGAGGCCTCTTACTGTGTGTGGATGTTAGGCAAAAGTCTTATTTTCCTAGCACTGAAGCCACTTCTAGACACACATGATCATACAAGCACAGTATATACATGTGTACATGTCGTGCACATAGCAAGCTATACAATAGATGTCAACTTGTATTAAAACAAGCATTATATTTGAAAGAAATAAGAGCGATATTAAGAGAGTAAGAGAAACTCTTGTATATTGAATATCTGAAGTTGTAAGAAGGGACTCCATTTATAGGAGTTGTGTGATACAACATTATGATGAAAGTGGAGCCTAAAATAAAATAAAGTAGCCGAAAGCAGCCGAAAGTGAGGCACTGCTCTGGCATCCTATAACTATGTATGATTAATATATGCATTACATTAGTATAATATATACATGCTAATATAATATAATATTATGATACATACATATTAATATAATACATTAACAGCCCCCCTCAAACTCAAGGAGGACAAACATCAACCAACTGGAGTTTGGAGACAAGTTCAACGAAGCAGCCAGGAGAATGAGCTTTGGTGAAGATATCAGCAGGTTGATCAACAGAAGAAATCGGATGGAGATGGACTGTACCACGAGCGACGTGTTGACGAATAAAATGGCAGTCAATCTCAATGTGCTTGGTGCGATCATGAAAAACATCATTGTGAGCAATTTGAAGAGCACTATGATTGTCACAAAAGAGGTCAGTAGCACCAGAGGGGGTAACACCCATGTCAGCGAGGAGCCAACGAAGCCAGAGAAGTTCTTGAGTAGCATCAGCAAGAGCACGGTATTCGGCCTCGGTACTGGAACGAGCAGTAAGAGATTGTTTCTTGCTGCGCCAAGAAATAAGAGAATCACCCAGAAAAAAGCAGAACCCAGTAGTAGAGCGCCGGTCAGTAGGATCGCCAGCCCAATCAGCATCTGAGAAAGCACGAAGCTGAAGAGATGAGCGGGCGGAATAATGAAGACCATGAAATAGAGTGCCTTTGAGATACCGAAGGATACGAAGCAAGGTAGCATAATGAGGGGTACGAGGAGCTGACATAAACTGGCTGACAATATGAACGGCATAGGCAATATCAGGACGAGTAACTGTGAGATAGACAAGACTGCCAACCAGCTGACGATAGAGTGTAGCATCAGAGAGAAGAGTGCCATCAAGAGGTGTAAGACGACTCTGAGGTTCCAGGGGAGTAGAGGCAGTCTTGCAATCCGTAAGACCAGCACGTGTAAGAAGATCAGAGGTATACTTAGCCTGAGAGAGAAAAGAACCCGTAGAATCATGGAAGATTTCAAGACCCAAGAAATAGCTGAGAGGACCAAGATCTTTCATCTCGAAATGATGGCTAAGAAACTGTTTAAGGCGAAGAATACCATCGATATCATCACCGGTGATAATCATGTCATCTACATAAAGTAAAAGCAGGGTGGTCCCTTGAGCTGTTTTTCGGATAAAAAGAGCAGTATCATAAGAGCTGGAGGTGAAACCACATTTCTGAATAGTGGAGCTGAACTTGGCAAACCAAGCACGGGGAGCTTGTTTGAAACCATATAAAGCACGCCGAAGTTTGCAGACTTGATGCGGGAGATAAGTAGACCCAGGGGGAGGTTGCATGTAGACCTCCTCGAGAAGAACACCATTAAGAAAAGCATTTTTCACGTCCAGTTGATAAAGATCCCATTGGCGAGCGGTAGCAACAGCAATCAAGCTGCGAACAGAGGTGAGACGAGCAACAGGAGCAAAGGTCTCCTCATAATCAATACCATATTCTTGATTGAAGCCTTTTGCAACAAGGCGGGCTTTGTAACGCTCAATAGATCCATCAAAACAAGTCTTGATTTTGTATACCCATTTGCAGCCAATGGCAGTCTTGCCAGGAGGAAGATCAACAATGTCCCAAGTATGAGTTTTGTCTAAAGCCTGCAATTCATCAGTCATGGCTTGCTGCCAAAGAGGATTAGAGCGAGCCTCACGATAGGAGGTCAGTTCATAAGTAGAAAAAGCAGTAGAACCAACAATAAAGTCACGAAGACGAGTAGAAAGTTAGGTTACTCGATGTGGTCGAGCAGAGGGAGGAGGAGCCAGAGGAAGAGACTCAGCAGGAGAGGAGGATCCCGATGGAGCAAGAGCAGGACCATCAGAGGGAGCAGGTGCAGGGGACAAATCGGTAGGCAAGGCGATCTCGAGAGAGGATCGCAGGGGCGGTGGAGCAAACGGATCAGAAAACTCAAGAGAGGGTGGCAAGGGTGGTGGAGAAAGGTCATCAGAAAAAAGATATGTGGAAGGGTCAGTAAAAAAAAGAGAGGGTGAGGGAACGGACAAACGGAAGGGAGAGAGAGAGGAAAACATTTTGTGTTCCCAAAAGACCACATATCGAGAGATACGAAGTCGTTGGGAGAGAGGATCCCAACAACGATACCCCTTATGTTCAATACCATACCCCAAGAAGCAACAAAGGCGGGAACGAGGTTCAAGTTTGGTACGTTCATGAGGTTGGAGAAGAACAAAACAAGCAGAGCCAAAGACTCTAAGGTTGGTGTAGGGAGAACGGGTGCCATGCAGACGCTCATAAGGAGTGTGATTCTGAATGACAGGGGTAGGGATACAATTGATAGTGTAAGCAGCAGTGAGAGCTGCCTCTCCCCCAAAATGTTCCGGACAAGAGGAAGACAAAAGAAGAGCGCGAGTAGTGTCGAGAATATGCCAATGTTTCCGTTCAGCACGTCCATTTTGTTGAGACGTGCCGGGACAGGATCGATGAGGTTGAGTACCATGACTCTGAAGAAAAGAAAGAAAGTCAAAATCTTTATATTCCATGGCATTGTCGGAACGAAAAAGTTTAATAGTTTTAGAGAATTGTGTTTTAACCATTGCAGAAAAATTGTAATAAAGCTGTTTGAGCTCAGATCGATTTTTCATAAGAAACAACCATGTAAAACGAGAAAAATCATCTACAAAAACAACAAAATAGCGGGCGCCGCCCATAGTGGGAGTAGGAGAGGGTCCCCAAATATCAGAATGGATGAGATCAAATGGTGCAAGAGAAACAGAGTCACTTTTATTAAACGACAAAGCAGGTTGTTTGGCAAGTTGACAGGACACACAATCTAAAGCATCAGAACTTAGAGGACCTAAATGACCACGAGAAATTAAAGATTTTAAACGACTAACAGAAAGATGGCCTAAACGACAGTGCCAAAGCTGAAAAGGAGATAAAGGAGGAGCAGTGGTGGCAGTGGTAGGAGCTGTGATCTGAGAGGAATCCGGAACATGAAGATGGATAAGTTCGTAGAGACGTCCATGCTTACGGCCGATCCCAAGAGTTTGCCCCGTCCGGGGGTCCTGCACCAAACAACCAGAAGGGGAAAAGGTAATAGTTAGACCATGCTCACATAACTGACTAATGGATATAAGATTTAAAGTGAGAGCAGGCATAAGATAGACATGAGATAAAGATAAGTGAGAGGTGGAAACAGAACCAACATGACTTACAGATAGAAGAGACCCATCAGCAGTATGGATAGAAGGAACAGGAGAAGTAGAAGAGAGAGGAGTAAAAATAGTAGGGTCAAAGGTCATGTGATTACAACAAGCGGAGTCAAAGTACCAGGAAGTGTTACCTGCGGTGACAGACAAAGCAGGAGATGGAGGAGTACCGAAATTATGCCAATTGTGAAACATGGCATCGACATCTGTGTGAGAGAAGACTGGAGTGGAAGGATCTATAGGGACAGAGGCAGGTAAAACCTCGGAGGCAGTAGCAGCAGTGCGTGGAGCAGGCATTGGTTTAGACGGAGGCCCAGAACGGTGAGAGTTGTTGCGGGAAAAATGCCCGGGGGAGGGACCATTGCGAGAGGCACGGGCAGGGTTACGGAAGCAATCATGCTGGAGATGACCAGGACCAGTCTTGTTGCAAAACCGACAAAGACGAACTGGACAATTAACCAGAAGATGAGTCGATGGAAGACAGCGGTTTTGACAGTAGTTGCAGATAGGTGTCTTCTGTGGGGAAGATGGTGAAGGAGAACTTCGAATCTGGGGAGTAGCAAGAACAGAGTCCACAGGGTGTGGATGGAGAGTACCAAACCTGGTTTCCTCTGACAGTAGTTCAGAAATTGCTTGCTCAAGAGTGGGTAAAGGAGTGCGATGAAGGAGAGATGCGCGGACTGGCTCAAAACGAGGAGTGAGAGCCATGAGAAACTGAACCAAGCGTTGTTGGTCACGGTAAGTAGTGAACAAGGCAGCATCCTTAGTACAATCCCAGGGAGGTTCAGAGAGAGCGAGCTGATCCCAAACATAATACATTTGTGAGAGGAAATCATTAATGGTTTGAGTTGTGTCTTGGTGCATACGGTGAAGTTGACTCAGAAGCTGATATTGGTGAGCAAGGCCAGTAGTCTGGTAGCGTTCTTGTAAAAAATCCCAGATGGCTTTGGCTGGAGAGGAAGCAGAGTCAAGTTAGAACCGACCAAACTGAAGGCTGATAGAAGTAATAGAAGTATTACGGAGCCAAGTGATGATCTGATAGTTTTTGCTATCCCAATCCTCCAGACGGTCAGCATATTTGGCAACGGAGTCCGTGGTGGCAGCGGATTCTGTGGTGGCTGGGATGGGTTTGCACACATCCCCAGTGATGATGCGCCAAAGTTTCTTGCCTTTGAGGAACCCAAACATAGCTTGTGCCCATAAGACATAGTTAGTTCCGTCAAGAACAATGGAAATAGGGTGGTTGGAGGAGTCCAAGCGATCCATGAGGAAAAAGCAGTATTATCGAAGCCGAATCTGAAAAATCTGAGGTTACTAGTGAATTCAGAGGGCCGAAATTAGTGGGAAATGAGTGAACGGACGAAAAAAAAGATGACCAGAAGGCACTAAATTGGCTGGTCAAAGTTGGTCAACAATTCTGGTCAAAGATGACGTCACAATCTGGTCAAGATGACGTCACTGCTGTGTCACAGGCGCGGCGCACGTTAGCACAGACAGGCGCGGCGCACAATAGCAAAGGAAGCAAGCGGCGCACGGAAGCAGCCAGGGCTGACGTCAGCTGACGTCAAAAACACGCGGCTCATGTTAGCAGATGAGGCCGCGACGCACGATAGCATAGGGCAAGTGTGAGGCGCGTAGAGCGCGTCTGAGAGGCGAGGAGGCGTGTGGATAAAAGTTCTGGCGGCGCGTGGAGGCGCGTGGAACGTCGGATGATGATGAATCTGGTGGCGTTGGATTCGTCGTGAGGAGACGAAGGTTTTGGTGTGGTCCAATCTGTAATTCAGATAAGGACGAAATATGCAACAATCTGCTCAAGATAAAAATGCGATGCAGAAGAGACTAGGCAATACACCTGTGCTCTGATACCATGAAAGAAATAAGAGCGATATTAAGAGAGTAAGAGAAACTCTTGTATATTGAATATCTGAAGTTGTAAGAAGGGACTCCATTTATAGGAGTTGTGTGATACAACATTATGATGAAAGTGGAGCATAAAATAAAATAAAGTAGCCGAAAGTGAGGCACTGCTCTGGTATCCTAAAACTATGTATGATTAATATATGCATTACATTAGTATAATATATACATGCTAATATAATATAATATTATGATACATACATATTAATATAATACATTAACAATATTGATCCAATATTCACTTTTGTGCTTATTGCTAAAAGGTTGTGTAATATTAGAAAAATGATAGCAGAACAAACCATTTATTTGATTGACAGAATCCAAATGTTCATCAAATAAGGGAGTGTAACCTCGATGTTGCTTGTTCCTAAGAACCTTCATTTTCTCACTTATTAGTAGATCAAAAAAACTTTTACTTTGGTAAAAAAACCTCATCCATAAATTCCTGGCTGATTCCATGATTAATCACATAGAAAAACCCAGAATCCAAACATGCCTGTACAAAAGAGAGGAAGCAAAGGATAAGCCAGGATATAAGAACCAATTAACAAAAAACAGGGTAAGAGAGAGAGAGAGAGAGAGAGAGAGATTAAAATAAAACAATATGGTAATTTAGTTCAATGACTGACTCATACAAAGAAAGAGTAACACAATTAAGCAACTAAATACTAACAAACATAATAGGGAGGAAGGCTTCTCTCTCTAGAGTTCTCCCAAGGTCCCTCACCATGGGAGAAGAGGGATGTTTTCAAGCTTATCTTATCCCTTAGAGAACCCACTGCTCCTCCCCTTGTGGTTCATTGAATATCTTTTGGGAGGTAATGTTTTTGTGTTTACCCTTAGAATTTTAGATCTATCTTTTTATGGTGTTCTGTTTTTTTGTTATCCCTTCTCTTTTGGATCTCTTCATGGCTGGAGATAGGGTATATGGTTCCTAGAGGCTTGTTTGTTGAGTTGATAGTCAATGATTCCTACATTTACCTTCATCATGTTCTCCTAATTTATGGTGTTGAGGCTATTTATAGTAGCGTATCATGCATGGCACCATCATAGTTCAATGTGGTGCTTGGATGAGATGAAAAGTGGGTGGTAGTGTTGATTGCAACTTTATTTCTGGGCTACTAAACCTTCCGGTGGTGTTAGGTCTTTGGAGATCTGCTGTAACTTGAGCTATATTGAGATTTTCTACCTGAGTGACAATGGTTGGAGTTAGTAGCAGGTGAACCATGTTCTAGTTTGGGGGCTGGGACGTGATGGACCAGCAAAAACTTTTAACTGTTGGAGCTATGGTGGATGTTTCTAGTGTACTTTGATTATGGCTTATTTCAGTGAGGAGAGGGACTTTTTGTAGTGTCTTATTCGTTGGAGGTTTTTGCCAAAGAAGATGTCAACTATGCAATGCCGATGAGCCATTGTTGCGCTGCTGCTGTGTTGTAGCTGTGCTAAGTGCCAGCAAAACCATGGGCTGGTTTTATTTGAGTAAATGAGTGATTGGACAGTGCATTATATAACAAATATTTTGTCCAAGTGTTGTATTCTAGCTCTGAACTTATGATCTACTCAGTAGATTATGTTGTGCGTTAGTAGCTAGGAGTGTTGTCCCTCCTGAGTGACAATGGTTCGAGTTACTAGCAGGTGAACCATGTTCTAGTTTGGGGGCTAGGACGTGACAGACCAGCGAAAACTTGTAACTGTTGGAGCTATGGTGGATGTTTCTAGTGTACTTTGATTATGGCATTTTTCAGTGAGGAGAGGGATTTTTTTATAGTGTCTTATTCGTCGGAGGTTGTTGCCAAAGAAGATGTCAACTATGCAATGCCGAAGCTTCGATGAGCCGTTGTTGCCCTGCTGCTGTGTTGTAGCTGTGCTAAGTGCTAGCAAAACCATGGGCTGGTTTTGTAAAACCTTGGCTGGTTTTATTTGAGTAAATGAGTGATTGGACAGTGCATTATATAACAAATATTTTGTCCAAGTGTTGAATTCTAGCTCTTAACTTATGATCTACTCAGTAGATTATGTTGTGCATTAGTAGCTTGGAGTGTTGTCCCTCTCTTTAAGGGTGTGTTGCCTTTTAGGCATGTAATGAGTTTCATTAAAATATTTAATTTTTTGGTATAAAATTTATGACTTACCCACCAAAAAAAATACTAACAAACCTAATGAGATTGCAGTCAAAAGCTCTTGATCATCCACATTCCACAGCACATAAAATTGACTAATTTTTGTAAATGTGAAGTTTAAAAGAGATGCATAAAAAATGACATTTTTTCCCAAATTCAATTCATAAAATGGGATTTCAATATTTGATTCAATAGGTTGATCAAAAGTCAAATTTAACATCCTTTTTTTTTTTTTTTGGTCCATTACAACTATTTGGTTTGGTTAAAATAAGTCTTTCTATTTTTTTTTTTTTCCTATTGTTCAAAACCTATAAAAATTCTAAAATTTTACTTTGCTTTCCCATCATCCAAACAAATAGTGGCATTAGAGTAAATTACACTTTGTACCCCTAAACTTTACATTCAATCTCATTTTACCCCGGACCTGTCCTAGACTTTGAGTCAAGTTACAATTTGATTCGTTGTTTCGAAAATGAACAGAGAACAATCACATAAAAATATTAAGGGAAATGATACAGAGCTCTAAATCTAGAGCTCTGATGTGGCAAAGCAAAAAAATAAATAAATAAATAAACAAGGCACAAACATCACATGGGGTGGGGGCTAGCTCATCAGAGGCCAACTCATTAGAGCTCCCAACCTTTTTTCAAATATTAATTAGAATAAAATTGAGAACTTTAATTTTGAAACTCTAAAGAAAGCTCTAGTTATGTACAGGGTAGGTCCTAAGATTTAGGAGGCCTAAGGCGACACTTCAGAAATGGGGCGTGCCCTCTTATATTGAAAAAAAAAAAAAAAATCATGAATAAAACGATAAGTTACAACTTTTTTATTTGTTTGTAGCCACAAAAAAAATTTTGCTTGCACATATAATCATTAAAATTATAAACAAAAATTTACTTTCATATATTAAGATAGGAAGCAATCATTACAAATACTTAAAAAAAATAAAAATCTAGTCTTATTGCTTTTTTTTGGGCCCCATGTTCAATTGGGCCTATAGTACTTAGGCCTCTTTTTTTTATATCTAAAACATAAAATTATATTTGGAAACCCTTATTTTTAGCCCAAATTTAGGGGCCAAGGCGCAGGCCTCTCTTGCCTGCCCTCAGGACTGGCCCTGGTTATGTGGTAAGGAGTAGAGCCACATGCGATGTGCTCTAGTTATGTGGCAAGGAGTAGAGTCCCATGCGATGTGAGGTGTGTTTCTATGTTTTTGTTTTTATTTTTTTTCTTGCCATAGAGCACCTTTAGAGTTCTAAAATTAAAATTCTCTTTCGAGCTCTAAAATTAAAATTAGAGCTCGACTATCATTGTTGTATTAATCACACTTAGCATACTAGAATTTCACTTTTGTCCTTCAAAAATTCTTATTCAAATCCATGATACCAAAACATCCTAAGTTAATTTTTTACTTAATTTTTTAGACGATGTTATAAGATTGACTCAAAATCTATAAGTTGAGTGTGATAATCGATCCATATATAATCGTATTACATCAATCAATCAAAAAACCAGATATATATACAGAGAGAGAGAGAGAGAGAGAGAGAGTACCTGTTTGAGTAAAGAAACAGAGTTAAGAATTTCAAGGCTTGAAAGATCGATACAATTGAGTGTAGAGAAGTTCTTAGGATCTCCAGAAGCTTCAAGAGCTCCGGTCGTCAAATTCTCCATTTCTAAACAGATGAGATTCAGATACTAGTTTTTCATTTTTGGAACGATTCAGACACTAATTAGATTAGATTTATATTATTAAATTAGATCAAATTAGTCAATACTATTAAAATAATTAAATTAAAATATAAATTTACCAAATTAACAAATTATGACAATATATTATATATCAAAAGTTGAGAGTTAAGAAGATCTCATCGGTCATTGTTAAATTCAGTTTTAACAAATTATGTTGTGTAATTTTTTTTAAGTACAATTTATAATCATAATTTATAATCATAATATAAGCTGTCAAATGTTTTTTTTTTTTTTGAATGAAACAATATTGATTTCGGGGTTAATTAGTGATAAATTCAATATAAAGAGGGTATAAGGCACTAGGTCTAATAGATATTTTTTTGTTAATGAGAAGTTCATACTTTGTGAAATAATTTGGTGAGAATTCCTAAATAACATTTTATTTCAATTTTACCCTTTTACTTTTTTTATCTGTTTGACTTTTTGTTAACTATCTGTTGAAATTATTTTTATCTGCTAAAATTCCTTATTTGTTAAAATTTCTATCTGTTCAAATTTTTTAATCTGTTAAATTTTTTTTATCTGTTGAAATTTTTTGAATCTGTTGAAATCTTTGCTTCTCTCTCTCTCTCTCTATCTCTTAATCCTTTTCAACAATATCCACCATAAAAAAAATTTATCTGTTCAATTCCTATTTATTTTTTTTCTATCTGTTTATTTTTTTATCTGTAAAAAGTCATTTGATATTTTTTTATCTATTGAAATTTAAATCTTTGTGATTGAAACTCACATTGAACTTCATGCAACTCAAAACCAAAATCAAAATGCAATAAACCAGAGTTTTAACCAGAACCGAACTAATTATAATAACACTTTCAAAAACTACCAACCATATTCCAATTGAAATTTGAAAATCATTTGAGAAACATATAGGTTACGAATCACATTACAGTTAATCTATTGAAAAGATCAAATAACCAAAAAAAGAACTAGATTTGGAATTGTAGACCTAACAACACAATCACAAAATCACAAAAAAACTTTAACAGAGAGAGAGAGAGAGAGAGAGAGAGAGAGATTCAATATATTAAAGAACAAACAGATCAAAGACCAAGATCTCATTTAAGTACCAAACATAAACACAAACACAATATATATATATATATAGAGAGAGAGAGAGAGAGAGAACCAAGGGGCTTTAACCTAGTTGGCTAGTCTTTTGGCCATCAAGTCTCTCCTAAGGGGAGGCCTTAGGTTCCACTCCTATGAGTGGAATGAGAGGACAAGATTTTCTTGCAAAATGTATGGTTGTGAGTTTCAACTCTCCTAAGCTTCTAATCTAACAACTAACTATTGACTTTCGCCGATCAATATATATATATATATATATATATAGAGAGAGAGAGAGAGAGAGAGAGAGAGAGAGATTGAGACTAAGGAGGGGACAAACCGGAAGGAATGGGTTGGTACAAAACCCTAACCCTCTGTGAATTTTTTTCAATTTGTTGAATTTTTTTTATTTGTTCAAATTTTTTATTTGTTCAAATTTTTTATCTGATGAAATTTTTTGAATCTGTTGAAATCTTTGCTTCTCGCTCTCTCTCTCTCTCAACCCTTTTTAACAATGGCCACCACCAAATTTTTTATCTGTTCAATTCCTATCTATTTTTTTATATCTGTTTTTTTTTTTATCTTTTGAAATTTAAATCTTTATGATTGAAATTCACATTGAACTTCATGCGACTCAAAACCAAAATCGAAATGCAATAAGCTAGAGCTTCAATTAGAAACGAACTAATTATAGTAGCACCTTCAAGAACCACCAAACACATTCCAATTGAAATTTGAAAATCATTGTAACGCCCTCAAAATAAACCCAAAAACAGGCATCCATGATACAAGAAAAAGATATCACATTTCATAAATCAGAGTATTCTTACAGTATGTATTACATGTTGACAACAAAAGTAAATGCCCCACGGGCTTACAACTTTCCAAGTCAACACTTGGTTACAAAAATGAGAGTACTAACTCTACACAAAATAAGCTCTTGGCTTGATATACATGTAATACAAAAAGTAATCAAAAAGGTCTCTCAGCCATTAAGTCTCCCAAGCTACGTCCTTGGAGGTGACATGTCACCTGCACCTGAAAATGATGTCCCAAATAGGGTGAGCCAACGCCCAGTAGAGATATGCTAAACATAATATGAGCAATAACTAAAACGTTAGCACTTGATAAATGTTTAACTCATATAAACCAACATACAGTACAATCCAGTTCCATAATCCTTTACTTAACAATTCTCAACTTGTAAACATGACTTAGAACCTGGCCAAACAACTTAAATGAGACTACATCTCATGCCAACAATACTTCAAACTGCCATTTTACGGAAATTGCGTTCGTGGGATTCGGCACCCATGTATAATTATTTTCGAATTGCCATTTTACGAAAATTTCATCCGCGGGATTCGGCACCCATGTATTCAAATACTCATCATATATAATGACCAATCAATACACGTATTCGTTGTATTATTCCAATAGTCATACTCAATGACATACTCAAATTGATTAGTTTTAATTTACCTAATCATCATGCAGTGCCTGTAACAATCAAGACTATCCTCCACCGATAGTCCAAAGTAGTTATTTCTAAACAGATAATAAATGCACCAACAGATAAATTATCAATAATTCTCAAAGGTGAGTGATTATTAAGTCCAACTTCACCATTCTACTACATAATGAGCCAATTTCATTATTCCCAACTCAATTTCATATTTCTATAACATTCCCAAATTTGTTATATAAATTAATTCATAACACCAATTTAGGGTTTTTCTCCCTTTTTCTCAATATTGACCAAAAGGTTCAACTATCAACAATAACCTCATTTGAGACCCAAAATACACATATAATGGCCCAAAGAACAAACCCCTCTTAAAACAATTGGAAACCCTAACACCTAAATTTACCCAACTTCAACATTGTATCAAAAAGACTAAAAGTTTATGTCAAAGACCATAAAAGTGAGTAGTTATCCCTACCTCAAATTCAGAGGTCAAAGGAGGTGGTGAAGAAAATCGAAAGTGCTCCAAATCCCAAGATTTTCAGATTAATAGGTAGCCAAGCCAAGCTCTACATTTTTTGCAAATGGACAAGGCTAGAAACACACTAGAACTAGATCAAACCTTAGAGAGAAGGTGAAATGTAGTGAGAGAAGCTCTCAAAATAGGTTTTTGAAAAGTAAGAGAGAGAGTGAGAGTTGAAGAAGTGATCTAAAATGACCCAGCTGCCAACTGATATACGTATGACCCGCTCAAGTGTAGAATAGGATGCTCGAGCATCAAACACAAAAACTGGACCCGCTCGAGCGCAAAGGAACAGTCGCTCGAGCGTAGATTACACACTTCCAGTATTTTTATAGACATTGAACACCTGCTCGAGCGCAAGGATACCCGCTCGAGCGTAAAGAAATCTGCTCGAGCGTGAAAAACACATCTGCAGTATTTTTGCAGATGGACAAACTACTGAAGGTATGCAAACTCCGCTCGAGCACAAGAATACCCGCTCGAGCGGATCACTAAAAATCTGGGCAACAAGAGTTGGGACAAAAGCTCAACTAACCTGTTTGAAACACGCCCAAGACAATTCTAAACTCAAATACAAAGAGTTAAAGGACGAAAATGAAATACAGACAACAACAATTATCAACGGAATCGAGTCCAAAATACAGTAAATATAAGAGGGAAAACCGGGATCGCTACAACCTCCCCCTCTGAAAGAATTTCGTCCCCGAAATTAGATACAAGTTTCAAAAACATGTTTTTCTTTCTCAATTATCAACAATATTACATTTCATTATATATCAACCTGACCCATCACCAGTCATACCATCCCTTCTCAAGGGGCAAATTACAACATATTCTACAGCATGCATTATCAACATGCGTTTCCTTGAAATTCACCAACCAATAATATATTTGCATTTCTAAAATAGAATTAATATATGCAATGCTAAAATAAACTTCCATTTTCCAAGCATATTCAACAATGCTTTTATAAATTAAAACATATGCCATGTTTTACAACTTAAGAAATATTCAATACTCTTAAGGTTTATCAATACAAAACAAAACTCCCATTACATAATTAAACGTTAACAAACAAGTCCGGATATTTTTCTTGGACCTCCAACTCACGTTCCCAAGTGGCTTCTTCCACTCCGTGATGTTTCCATAAAACCTTTACCAAGGGTATCGTCTTGCCTCGTAAGACTTGCTCCCGTCTATCCAAGACTCGCACCGGTCTCTCCTCATACAAGGCATCCTCATCAACCTCTAAGTCGGTCCAATCCAATACATGCGATGGATTCGGCTCGTACTTCCGAAGCATACTAACATGAAACACGCCATGTACCCTAGACAACTGCGGCGGTAAAGCTAAACGATAGGCGACCTCACCAATCCTCTCAAGGATCTTAAAAGGGCCTATAAACTGAGGGGACAACTTCTCACTCTTCCCAAATCTCATCAAACCCCGCCTAGGTGATATTTTCAAGAAGACATGATCGCTCATCTCAAATGCTAAAGGCCTCCTCCTACGGTCGGCATAACTCTTCTAGCGACTCTGGGCTGTAACAAGCCTCCTACAGATAAGCTCAACTTTCTCCGTTGTTTCCCTCACCAACTCCGAGCCCAACAAAGGTGCATCACCCACCTCGGCCCAACAAACTGGAGACCTACACGGTCGGCCATACAAGGCCTCAAACGGTGCCATACCAATACTGGATTGAAAACTGTTGTTGTAGGCAAACTCCACTAAGGGCAAGTGCCTCTCCCATGACCCACTAAAGTCAAGAATACAACCTCGAAGCATATCCTCAAGGATCTGAATAGTACGCTCGGACTGCCCGTCAGTCTGAGGATGATAAGCCGTGCTAAAGGTCAATCTAGTGCCCAAGGCACTCTGCAAACTCTGCCACAACCTAGCGATAAAACGCGGATCTCTATCTGAGACGATCGACACTGGGACCCCGTACAACCTCACTATGTCCCGAATATACAAGTCGGTAAGATGATCTACCGAATCCTTCACGCGCTTAGGAATAAAGTGTGCCGACTTAGTCAATCGGTCTACAACCACCCAAATAGCATCACTACCCCGCTGAGTCCTCGGAAGACCTGCAACGAAGTCTATAGTGACATGCTTCCACTTCCACTCGGCAATAGGCAAGGGTTGCAACAAACCCGCTAGTCTCTGATGCTCGGCCTTCACTTGCTGACAAGTAAGGCACTTAGACACAAACACAGCCACATCTCTCTTCATACCCGGCCACCAAAACTGGCGACGCAGATCACGATACATCTTAGTGCCTCCCGGATGTACCGCAAGGCGTGAATGGTGAAACTCTCGGAGTACTTCCTCTCGGCAAGACTCCGGCACAAACAGACGGTCTCGGTATCTCACACTCAGGTCGGGATACACAGTCAAACCCTTCTCAGCCTTCCCGTTGGAGATCTTCTCTCGGAGGGATTCTACCTCAAGGTCGCCTCTCTGTGCCTCTAACACTCGAGTCACAAGTGTAAGCTGCGCAACAACGGAAAACAAGGCCGCAGTCTCAACGGATTCACCCAGAAGCAAATCAAACTCGCCAAGTGCACCCAACATCTCCCACTCTCGAATGGCTATACAAGCTACATCACTATGGATTTCCTACTAAGAGCATCAGCCGCAACATTGGCTTTTTTTGGGTGATAGTGCAACTCGACGTCATAATCCTCAATGAACTCCATCCACCTTCTCCGCCTCAAATTCAAGTCTCTCTGTGTAAACAGATACTTCAGACTCTTATGATCTGAGAACACCTCAAATCTCTCACCATAAAGGTTCTCACCATAAAGGTAATGCCTCTAAATCTTTAAGGCAAAAATCATAGCTGCTAGTTCTAGGTCATGAGTAGGGTAATTCCTCTCGTGTATTTTCAACTGACGTGAGCCATAGGCTACCACTTTCCCCTCTTGCATCAACACACAACCCAAACCCTCTCGTGAGGCATCACAATAAACCGCATAACCCAAACCTTTCTCCGGAATAATCAAAACAGGAGCGGTGGTAAGTCTAACTTTCAACTCTTTGAACGACTTTTCACAAGTCTCACTCCATATAAATTTGACCTCTTTCCGCGTCAATCTAGTCAACGACAAAGCTAGCCTGGAGAAATCCTTCACAAAACGGCGATAGTACCCAACTAATCCCAGAAAACTGCGGATCTCAAAAACACTCTTAGGCTGTACCCAATCCTGCACTGCCTTTATTTTGGATGTATCCACAGACACCCCTTCCCCGGAAACTACATTGCCTAAGAACTTAACCTCTCTTAGCCAGAACTCACACTTCCCAAACTTAGCATACAGCTTATGAGCTCTAAGCAACTCAAGCACCACTCTCAAGTGTTCCTCGTGCTCCTCCTCAGAAGGTGAATAAATCAGGATGTCGTCCACGAAGACGACTACAAAACG
The DNA here is from genome assembly GCF_055761805.1 of Camellia sinensis. Lineage (NCBI taxonomy): Eukaryota > Viridiplantae > Streptophyta > Magnoliopsida > Ericales > Theaceae > Camellia > Camellia sinensis. The sequence goes on along the minus strand of NC_138973.1, from coordinate 100,616,409 downwards.
ATCTAAGAATTCCCAGAATATCCGGTTCATTAAGTCCATAAACACTACTGGTGCATTGGTGAGCCCAAAAGGCATCACCAGAAACTCATAGTGGCCATACCGCGTACAGAATGTCGTCTTCGAAATATCCTCCTCCCTGACCCTCAACTGATGGTAACTCGATCTCAGGTCTATCTTAGAGAAACAACGGGATCCTTTCAACTGGTCAAATAGATCATCTATACGGGACATAGGATATTTGTTCTTAACCGTAGCCTGATTCAATTTCCGGTAATCGATACAAAGTCTCAAGGCACCATCTTTCTTTTTAGCAAAGAGGGTCGGTGCTCTCCACGGCGAAACACTAGGGCGAATAAAGCTCTTATCTAGTAACTCCTGGAGTTGGATCTTCAACTCACTCAACTCAGCTGGGGCAAAACGATAAGGTGCCATGGAAATCGGTGCCGTACCAGGCACTAAGTCAATAAAGAACTCGATCTCTCGATGGGGTGGCAAACTAACAAGATCCTCGGGAAAGACGTCCGAGTACTCACACACCACTCTCGGCAATACAGTCTAGGTCTCATCACACTCACTACTCATAAAGCTAGCGAGAAGACCACTAAGCTCACTCTTCCCTCGCGGGTTGTACACCGGTGGCAACACACTACCAACCCGATCCCCCAAGAAATGGAAACAATCCCTGCTCAAGGTACAAATAGTGACCCTCTGGCGGTAACAATCAGTAACTGCCCGGTATGACGATAACCAGTCCATATCCAAAATTACATCAAAACCCGACATAGCCATAACTACAAAAGAGAATGGAAGCCGGCGGTCGACGACCTCTATATCATAGCCTCTACACCCCTGCTTCAAAATCAACTCACTCCCAACAACTGACACAACACAAATAGGAGATGCTAACTGCGCCAACTCCAAACCCAAAACAGATGCAAATGCAGTAGATATAAAGAAATGGGATGCACCCGTATCAATCAACACATTGGCAACCGAGTTGCAAAACAAAAAGGTACCTCTCACAACAGATGGAACCGGTACAAGATCCTGCGCGGTAACAGCATACACGCACCCAGTAGGTCTCTGGTCAACCTGCTCACCTCTCGGAGCAAAAGACTGCTGCACAAACTGAGACGATGAAGCCCCCTGATTGGCCCTCGAGGCCTGAACAGACTGTGCTGGCTGCGAACTCTGCGTCTATCTCGAACCAGACACACCGGGTGTACCACCCAACTGTGGGCAGAACCTCTTCAGGTGCCCCGCCTGACCACACTGGTAACAAGAGGACGACCGGCCTCTACCCTGGCTCTGGCTCTGAGGTCGAGCCGAAGATGAAGCTACTCTCTGACCTCCTCCCCTCTGCGGGCAAGTTGGAGACTTGTGGCCCAGCTGACCACATTTAAAACAGGTAAAGTCTCCCTGGCTGCCTCTCCCAAAACCTGAACTCGGCACTGGAAATGTAGATCTCACCAAAGCACTCTGGGACTGCTAAGGATTAGAACCCCTCTGCTTCTTACCATCCCCCTGGCCATCCTGACTCCTCTTGGAGCCCCTCATTCTCTCCTCCTCCTCCTGTATCATAGTCTCCATATGGGTCGCGGCATCCACAAAACGCCCATACTCCCGGGTCATGGATCCCCTAACTCTGGTCTTGAGCCCATGCCTCAACTTCTTCTCGAACTCAAGACAACGGCATTCCTCAGACGCCACAAGCACAGGAGCAAACCTGGATAAACTGGTAAAAGTGGCCTCAAACTCGACCACTGGCATACTCAACTACTTAAGCTGACAAAACTGGTTCCTTAGTTTCTCTCTAACAGCTGGGGACAAAAACTTCTCCTAGAAAGCGTCTACAAAGGCCTCCCACGTGCCACCAATACAGCCCCGAGTAAACTTCCACCACTGACCCGCGTCTCCCTTCATGAGCTGGAAGGATGCCAAGGTCACCTTTAAAGCCCCATCTTCGATGCCAAGCATCTCAAACGTCTTTGTCATCTGCTCTAACCACTCATCAGCCTTAAGTGGCTCTTTCGGATCACCCACAAACTCGTCCGGGTTAGACTGGAAGAACTCCCTCTTCAGGAAGGAAGGCCCTGCCTCAGCAACATGGGCCTGAACCTGATTCTCAGCTTTGAGAATGCTCATGGATTCTCTCAACGCACCTGTTATCTCCCAGGCTAAGGCGCCCATGGCCTGCTGACCTACTGGCTCGACCACATTGGCCTGACCAACACCCTTCTGCTGCTCCGGAATCTCATCCGGTATAGGCATCTCCTGCCTACCACGCCTACCTCCACGTCCACGTCCTCGACCTGGCATCCTAATAAAGGTAACGAAGAACATTAACACATTCACAAATGTGCCGAAACTATAACACTCGCATCCTAAAGCAATGGACAACTGTAATTCACTCCACGTAAGCACATAATCACATAAGCACTTACAAATTTCATTTCTGGATGATGATAGTCCCGAGGCGTTACTAGAGTTCCGGTTAGAAACAGCATTGATCAAGTGCTTTTCCAACAAGACTCACAGAAACCCAAGGATCTAATCAACATCCTAGAAACTAAATCTCATACCCATATAGCCACATAAACATGTTATCACATAAGCACATAACACTACATTTAAGTCTCTAACAAGTGAGACAAACCCACTGTGATACTAATCACTTCCCACGTACCCAAAGTATTCAAACCCGGTAAGCTTTGATATCAAGTTGTAACGCCCTCAAAATAAACCCAAAAACAGACATCCATGATACAAGAGAGAGATACACATTTCATAAATCAGAGTATTCTTACAGAATGTATTACATGTTGACAACAAAAGTAAATGCCCTACGGGCTTACAACTTTCTATGTCAACACTTGGTTACAAAAAGGAAAGTACTAACTCTACACAAAATAAGCCCTTGGCTTGATATACATGTAATACAAAAAGTAATCAAAAAGGTCTCTTAGACACTAAGCCTCCCAAGCTACGTCCTTGGAGGTGACATGTCATCTGCACCTGAAAATGATTTCCCAAATAGGGTGAGCCAACGCCCAGTAGAAATATGCTAAACATAATATGAGCAATAACTAAAACGTTAGCACTTGATAAATGTTTAACTCATATAAACCAACATACAGTACAATCCAGTTCCATAATCCTTTACTTAACAAATTCTTAACTTGTAAACACGGCTCAGAACCTGGCCAAACAACTTAAATGAGACTACATCTCATGCCAACAATACTTCAAACTGCCATTTTACGGAAATTGCGTCCGCGGGATTTGGCATCCATGTATAATTATTTTCTTGTGGCCATTTTACGGAAATTTCATCCGCAGGACTCGACACCCATGTATAGATATTTTCGAATTGCCATTTTACGGAAATTTCATCCGCGGAATTCGGTACCCATGTATAATTATTTTCGAATTGCCATTGTACGAAAATTTCATCCGCGGGATTTGGCACCCATGTATTCAAATACTCATCATATATAATGACCAATCAATACACATATTCGTTGTATTATTCCAACAGTCATACTCAATGACATACTCAAATTGAGTTTTAATTTACCTAATCATCATGCAGTGCCTGTAACAATCAAGACTATCCTCCATCGATAGCCCAAAGCAGTTATTTCTAAACAGATAATAAATGCACCAACAGATAAATTATCAATAATTCTCAAAGGTGAGTGATTATTAAGTCCAACTCCACCATTCTACTACATAATGAGCCAATTTCATTATTCCCAACTCAATTTCATATTTCTATAGCATTCCCAAATTTGTTATATAAATTAATTCATAACACCAATTTAGGGCTTTTCTCACTTTTTTTCAATATTGACCAAAAGGTTCAACTATCAACAATAACCTCATTTGAGACCCAAAATACACATACAATGGCCCAAAGAACAAACCCCTCTTAAAACAATTGGAAACCCTAACACCCAAATTTACCCAACTTTAACATTATATCAAAAGACTAAAAGTTTATGTCAAAGACTATAAAAGTGAGTAGTTATCCCTACCTCAAATTCGAAGGTCAAAGGAGGTGGTGAAGAAAATCGAAAGTGCTCCAAATCCCAAGATTTTCAGATTGATAGGTAGCCCAAGCCAAGCTCTACATTTTTTACAAATGGACAAGGCTAGAAACACACTAGAACTAGATCAAACCTTAGAGAGAAGGTGAAATGTAGTGAGAGAAGCTCTCAAAATAGGTTTTTGAAAAGTAAGAGAGAGAGTGAGAGTTGAAGAAGTGATCTAAAATGACCCAACTGCCAACTGATATACGTATGAGCCGCTCGAGCGTAGAATAGGACACTCGAGCGTCAAACAAAAAAATTGGACCCCCTTGAGCGCAAGAATACCCGCTCGAGCGCCAAGACACAACTGCAAAACTCCACCCGCTCGAGCGCAAAGGAACAGCCGGTCGAGTGTAGATTACACACTTCCAGTATTTTTACAGACATCGAACACCCGCTCGAGCGCAAGGATACCCGCTCGAGCGTAAAGAAATTCGCTCGAGTGTAAAAAACACATCTACAGTATTTTTGCAGACGGACAAACTACTGAAGGTATGCAAACTCCGCTCGAGCGCAATAATACCCGCTCGAGCGGATCACTAAAAATCTGGGCAACAAGAGTTGGGACAAAAGCTCAACCAAACTGTTTGAAACACGCCCAAGACAATTCTAAACTCAAATACAAAGAGTTAAAGGACGAAAATGAAATACAGACAACAATAATTATCAACGAAACTAAGTCCAGAATACAATAAACATGAGAGGGAAAATCGGGATCGCTATAATCATTCGAGAAACTTAGAGGTTAATTTAATATGTTGAAAACATCAAAGAACAAAAAAAAAAAAAAAAAACCAAATTTGGAATTGCAGATCTAACAACACAATCAGAAAATCACAAAAAAAACTTGAACAAAGAAAGAGAGGGATTCAACATATCAAAGAACAAACAGATTAAAAACCAAGATCTCATTTAAGTACCAAACACAAACACAAACACAAACACAACAGATATATATATATATATATATAGAGAGAGAGAGAGAGAGAGAACCAAGGGGCTTTAGCCTAGTTGGCTAGTCTTTTGGCCACCAAGTCTCTCATAAGGGGTGGTATTAGGTTCCACTCTTAGGAGTAGAATAAGAAGGCAAGATTTTCTTGCAAGGTGTATAGGTGTGAGTTTTAACTCTCCCAAGGTACTAATCTAACAACTAATTACTAACTGTAGACACCCCATTTTTGACCGTCCTCAAGACTTGGATGTCATCATTGGAACACTTGGTGATTACCTTTGTTTGTGTTCATCTTGAGTTCCCGGAGGTCTCGGTTGTACGCCTTGCCTCAGGATCTCTCGACTCGACCGTGTTGTGTCTGGTTTTGCACCAAACACTTGTGTTTTGCCTTGGAGGGGCAGGGAATGCCTTGTGAGGCATCCCCACACATCACCGGCCAGTGATTTTATGCCATCGGCAATGTATATTGCCGGTCGGCACTCTTTGTTGCCGGTCGGCCATTTATTTTGCCAAAATGGCAATTTTGAATGGCCGATCACTGTTCATCTACTTTTAGTAGATATTTTGTGCCAGCTGTGATAGCTGGCACCCACTCTACTCCCCTCCATACACGTGTATGGAGGGATTTTCCTCTTGGATGGCTTGTTTTGAAAGCCTTACAAGAGGGAGTTGCCTATAAGAAGAGGGCTCCTCTCTTGGCATGAGGGTTACAAAAAATTTCAGAGGGAGCTCTGGATTAGGGTTAGGGTTGATACATATTTCCTATCTCTATATCTCTCTCTTGTGTGTGTTTAGTGTGTGTTTGTCCATACTATTGCACACAAACACATAGTGTTACACCTTCTCTTGATTGTTGAGGGACCAGAGGGTTGTTCTTGGTGTTCTTGACTGGATTTGAGCTCAAGGAGGCAACAAGATCATCATTTGTGAAGGAGGACTTCAAGGATAAGAAACTAGTCCCTTTTTACCCCATTTTTGCACACTACTTTTACCTATCTTGTAACTATTTTTTGGCTTTGCATATAATACATAAAAGTTCTGTTTTTAAGGCCTCTAAATAGTTTGTTAAGAGTGTTTTAAGCTTTGGGGTTGTTTGATCCCTCTTAAGCCTTGTTTGGCCCTTGTTTTGTGCTATTTTGTGTGAGCTCCGGGACTTTGGTGTTTGGCCCTCCTCACCACTGAAATTTTGAGGGATTTTAGTGGTAAGAATGGTGCCTTGAGATCCTAAGAAGGAGAGGGCCACCCCTTCTCCTTGTTGTCCTTGAAAAGGACCATTTTTGCCTCTTGAGGGAGCACATAGCTCAGGCTCTTGTTGACCATGCCTTAGCTGTTATTTATGCTTATTTTGCCATGAAATAGCATTGTTTTAAGTTGGTTTTGGTACACCATGCTTGCTTAGCATACATGCCTTGTAATGCCATTTTGTTGCCTTAACATGCCTTAGGTTGTAAACCATTGTTCTAGCATGTTTTAGGCTTAGCTTTGTGAAACTTTCATATTTATTTTGCCATGATTAAGGTCTGTCCTTAGTTGTTTGGGTCGACTTTGGCATGCATTGTATAGCCCCTTTGCATTTTGGCTTGTTGGCCTTAAGGGTGTGAGTGTATAGCATGCATTACTTGCTTTGATTTAGTGGGTTGGGACCATTTTCCATGTCATTTCAGTCCACTTAGTATGCTTGTATGCTTGCATTTCATGGTCCCTTTGATGTGTCAAAAGCTTGTGTTGCATGCTCCATGTTTTGGTCATTGTGCATGCTTTTGAATTCAAGTCATTTAGATGCCATCTAAGTAATCTTTTGGGCTTTGTTTTATGTGCTAAAACTCTGTTTTGGGTCATTGAATTCATGCCATGTTTGGTCTTGTTAAGTGTGGTTCAATACCCCTTTAACATGTGCATGTGTGTGCGTGTGTTGGCCTCCATGTTTGAGCACTTTGGCCACTGATTTAGGCTTGTTTGAGAATTGCCTAATCATGTTTAAGTCCATCTCTTTGCTTGTTTGCATGCTCACCTCGTGGTTGCTTGCATACTTGCATGTACACATTGCATTGCCATGTTGCATCCTTAGCTCGCATGCCTAGGTTGCATTGTATTGTGCATGCATTGCCTCACCTCTTGAAGTGAGTCGTGATAGAGGTAGAAGCCCCTTGGTTTGACTATGTGCATTGCATTACATTTGAAATGAAAAATGCACAACTTGGTCTCTTGGGCTATCACGCATTGAAATGCGCGCTTGATGGTCCGAGAACCAAGGACCATGTCCCTTTGAATCATAAACATGATAAGGGATATGGTCGGTGCATACATTGCTTGAAATGCATTGTCATGCTGTGCCTTGCCCTCTGCTGCTGTCAATTGCAGGTTCTACAGACATTCTTGGCCGACCGGCAGTGTTCAGTGCCGACCGACCATAAATCCGTGGCCGATAGCTTCATCAACAGCCGATGATCACATCTTACTGCCGGTGGCCATTCTCCTCAGTCGGTGGTGTCTCCCAATGTCCAGGGAAGCAATTCTGAGACTTTGACAGTTTTCAGAGGGGCAGATCAGGGAAAACAGAGGCAGCCTACGCATGGCAGTGGACTTCCGAGCAAGACCTGAGCACGCGTGCATTGAGCCCTCTTCCCGAGGCCCTTTTTCTCGCTTTCTTAAATTAATTAATTTGTTTAATTAATTTAGTTGGTCTGTAATAATTAATTAGCTAGGATAGTTAATTCATTATTCGAATTGTATTATTCTTTTGGTCCCTCCGAGCGAGGGTGAATTTGTAATAAGTGTGGGTGAGTGTGTGCATGTCTTCCAACCCCCACTTCTTTCTCCCTTTTACTTACCTGCTTTGATGGTTAGTAATAGGTCATGTTTAATTTAGCATACCTTATGCTATGCATGCGTGCATCATTCATCAGTATTGCATGCACCGGGCTCGGCGCATCATGCTAACTGCATTAGTACTTCAAATCTAACTTGAATACATGCTACTTGTGCATTTTCACATGTCATTCATAGACTAGCCGAGCCTACTCTAGTGACATTCCGTATGCATTGCATTAGGCATTTAAACATAGACTTGGATCATGCATTGATTGCTAACGAGTTTCCTATTTTGGCTTGGAGTACTATGTAAGTACTTATGCTTTAGCATCTCGCATGAGTGTGAATGTTAACATGACAGTATGCTTGCCATGCGGCTATATGTTTACATGATATTACTGCTTGAATTCCTATGGGTGAAGGTTGGATTGTTTGAGTTGGAACAACTCATTGAAATCCGTGTTTTTTTTAGCCTACTTACGAGTAGAAAATTTCAAATCGTTTTCCAAACAAATGGATATGCAATGTTTCGTTCCAATCTAGGCGATTTGGTCTATACTTGTTTGCTGTGCGCACAACATAGTAATTCTAGGCTAATAACCGGAATAAGAACACATAACGTTTTCAAAAACGGATATCACGGTTAGTAGAGGCCGATCTTCGAATCGGGCGAGAGGGGGTGCTCATAGCTGACCTTCCCCAATCGTACCCAAGCTCCCGAGCCGAGGCAACTTTGGTGATGACGAACACGTGGCCTTTGGCACCGAGTCAGGGTTTTCTAAATTCCCCCATGAAAAATATTTAGGTGGCGACTCTGTATCTGGCAAAACAGTCTATGTTTGGCACTTCTTTTCTAAAAATCTATTTTCTCAAAACGATTTGCCGGATTTGGACTCTTTGGTTCAGATTAAGAACCGTGACAAAAAATCGAGTCCGAACTGTAGCGGGGTCCCTCGCGGACGTGTTACACTAACTTTCGTCGATCAAAAAAAAAAAAATATATATATATATATAGAGAGAGAGAGAGAGATGTAAACTAAAGAGGGACAGACTGAAAGGAATGAGCTGGTACGAAACGCTAACACTCTCTGAATTTTTTTAATCTGTTGAATTATTTTTATTTGTTCAAATTTTTTATTTGTTCAAATTTTTTGAATCTCTCTAAATCTCTCTCTCTCTCTCTCTCTTAAGCCTTCTCAACAATGACCAGTACCAAAAAAATTTATCTGTTCAATTCCTATCTGTTTATTTTTTTTTTGTGAAAAGTCATTTGATATATTTTTTTTTTATCTATTGAAATTTAAATCTTTGTGATTGAAATTCACATTGAACTTCACGCGACTTAAATCTTTATCACACATGAGTATGTGGATTGAATTGATGAAAATGCCTCTTGATAATGTTATGTGATTAAATGAGATTGTTGCATCATTTTTTAATAAAACAAAGAGCATAACACTATTTTCTTATGCATATTATGCTATGTGATACAACTTGAAAATTCTAAAAAATAGCATTCCAAACTCTTATTTGATCATTGAATTATTTTTTACTCTTTGAGTTTGTGATAAGAAGTGATTTATACTGTATTTTTATTGAGTAATAGTGTTTGTTCTATGAATGCTATATTTACACAAATCACATTAGAAAATGGTAGCACTAACTTAGAGGGAGAAATCATTTTGTTAATATACTTGTTAAACCCTTTTGAGATGAACTTCTCATAAAAGAAAATTGAAAATTGAAAAACTTCTATCTCTTGAATCTAACGTATGCCTCATATACTCTCTTAAGCTTTTCTATCTTATATCCTTTGAGCTAATACTGTTATTACTTTGATATGAAAAAGATTGATTATGCTTCATATGATTTGCAATGTATACTCTTTGATGATGTTCTTGCCTAAAAATCATACCTATGCCTAAAATGTGTGCTATATATTGAAATTCATGATTTTTCTTGGTATATGGATTGCTATACCTCGAACATGCTTCATTTTTTGGATTTACATTAGCTCCATGAGATTATATTGAATTTAACCTATTATGAGCAATATTTGGTATTCTATATAATGCTTGAGCTATGATTATTAAATGTTCTAGATTGCATATTGGAATCCTTGGTAGATTGCATGTTGGTATCATTTTGGCATCCTTATTGGTAACATTTGGCATCCTATTTGATATTATTGAGGAGAACATTTCAGTTATGAGCTTTCATTGTTCATATCTCCTATTGATTTTGCCAAATGAAACAAGGGGAAGAATTTAAACTTGATTAGTATTAAACTGTGTAATTTTTTTTGGATTCTGCATCTTGAGGTAAAATTAACTTTGCATACATTGATTTTTTTAAACCCTTATGGTATTTTTTTTGAATTACCATTCCAGCCACACCAACGTTCCATTAGTTTAATTTCTACTAGTATTATTTTATTTTATTTTACTTTATTTTTATTTTTTTATTTTGCCGTTAGGCTTCATTTCTTTTATTTTTATTTTTTTTTGCTTGGGCTTAATTTTTTTTTCTTCTCTTTAATTTCATTTTTCAGTACTTAAACATAAAAACAAAAACAAATCAAAATACAAATATTTACATAAAAAAAAAACACCCTTCATTTTTTTTACGGCCATACGCCGATCAAACTAAACATATTTCAAAAAAAAAAAAAAAAAAAAAACAAAACAAAAACAAAACAACCTTTCATTTTTTTCCAGCTATACGTCGACACTCGCCTCTTCCATCGTTTTCTTCTTCTTTTTATCACCTTGGGCGACCCTTGACGCCCCTGCCCCCGTGCTTTCGTCGAGAGCGACGACTTCCCATTAACTATCAAAAGCCAAGAACGACGTTGCTCCAAATCGGGCCATGGAGGTGGTCTTCCGTTTAAGCTCTTTATTTTCGGCCTTCAGTGCGCCTATTTCTGCTCACTCATCCTTGTACATGCGCTGAAGTAGAGAGAGTTGGACGTTAACCTGATGGAGCTCACTCGTCCTGGTCTGCAATCGGTGAGCCAATTTTGTGACTGCAGTCACCGTCTCCATACAGGACGTCAGTGTGAAATGATTGGCTTCAATGTCTGATTGAGTTGCCATGATTTGCTCAATCGACACAGGAAGAGTAGGAGTAAGGGCACTCGGCCCAATAGAGCTTATGGGATCGTTCAGGTCCGGAAACAGAGTGAGGGGATGGGATGAGGAAGCCATGGTTTAGAGTTGAAAGGTGTAAAAGAAATGAGTTGCAAAGAAACAGAAGAGAGTGGTGCAGAAGAGATAGAAGAGAATGGTGAAGAAGAAACAAACGAGTGTGATTAAGAAGAAGGCTGAAGAGAAGAAGACAAGGAGGGAGATATAGTCGAGGTGAGCGGCAATCGATGAGAGTTGCTTTTGTCGGCCAATGAAGCAAAAGCCAGGTCACGTGGCAACCCCGTTTTGCGAAAACCAAGAGAGACGCGAGAGAGTTATATATGTATGCATATATGTATATATCTGTTTTGAATTGTATAGATGCCATTTATCACTATCATTTTCCTCCTCCTCCTCATCCTCCTTCAGATTCTGACCCACGATTTCCTTTTGATAATGTCACAGGGGGAGAAATTATATGATGTTATGTATTATGGTATTATTTTCAAATTATGGTACTATTTTCAAACTAATCTGATGTTATCTTAGTCTCATATCATGTCTCTAATTAAAACTTATTTATTACACATGTGCTAACCTATGTATTTAGAAATGAATTCAGGGAGCATGACTTGAGGGGGAGCTTTTCTTACTCCCAAATCAAATCAAAATATCATTGTGTGCCATCATAAAAAATGGAGAGATTGTTAGACTTATTTATTTTGATGATTTATTTAATTATGTTTTAATTTATTTGAAAAAGAAAAATAGAATCCAAAATTTATTTTGATGATTTATTTAATTATATTTTAATCAAAATCTATTTTGATAATTTATTTGAAAGAGAAAAATAGAATCAAAATTTATTTTGTCCCATTATTTCTCACCTAAACCTTTATCCTAAATGTTGTTTGAATGTATTTAATATTTGATTAAATCAGGAGTTCAAACAGCCTAAAACAAAGGTTCAAACAGCCAAGCACAGCAACAGGCCAAAAGGTTCAAGTGGAAGATATTTAAATTAGTAATGATGGAAGTACAACAGCTATAAAGATTCAAAAGGTTCAAAAGGTTCAAGTGGAAGATATTCAAATTTGTAACGATAGAGTAGAAAATATTCAAATTAGTAATGATGGAAGTACAACGGCTATAAACGGCTATAAATTCAAATGATTACAACAGCTATAAACGGCTATAATTTTCATTATATATACCAAAGCCTCTAATGTAAACAAGTTGCAAAAACCCTAAAAATATTCTTTGATCTATAATCACTCACATATATTCTCAGAAATTATACACTGAGCCTTATAACTTTAAGCCCATCTTTCATGTGTGCGATTTATAGAAAAATCAAAGCTTCATTTTATATATCTATCTTTGAGAGATATTTATTGTAAGTTTTCTTTAAAAGCAAAAATACCATTTCATCTTGTAAAAGTGTTGCAAACAATGTGTTCTTGAAATCTTGAGAGTGATTGTGAATCACCTAAGATTTGCAAGGGTTTGGACTTGTGAAATTTGTGTAAAATCCGTGGAGGATTGCTCCATTTGTAAAGAGGTTGCTAGCACCCCTGTGAAGCTAGAAGATAATGAAAAATCTCAAGTGAAGCTTGAGGAGTGGACGTAGGCCGAGTTGAAGCCGAACCACTATAAATTTGTTTGCCTCTCTCTCCCTTAGCTCTTTATTTTATTTTAAATTACCATAGCTATATTTCACATTTTTACTGTGCTAAAATCATTAACTGACATAGTTGTTAAGACACTTGTTTTAGTTATTTTTATTTCATTAATTATATTTATCTATTGTGCTAGTCATAATTTTATTAGGGTATTATTAATTTTAATTGTAAAAACCTAATTCACCCCCTCTTAGGTTGTCTTTTGGGTAACAACAGTTAATCTGTTGAAAAGATCAAAGAACCAAAAAAACATAGATTTGGAGTTACAGATCTAACAACACAATCACAAAATCACAAAAAAACTTGAACAAAGAGAGAGAGATTCAACTTATCAAAGAACAAACATATCAAAAACCAAGATCTCATTTAAGTAGCAAGCACAAACACAAACACAACATATATATATATATAGAGAGAGAGAAAGAGAGAGAGAGAAAACCAATGGGCTTTAGCTTGGTTGGTTAGTCTATTGGCCACCAAGTCTCTCCTAAAGGGAGGTCTTGGGTTCCACTCCTAGAAGTGGAATGAGAGGGCAAGATTTTCTTGCAAGGTGTATGGATGTGAGTTTCAACTCCCCTAAAGCGTTAATCTAACAACTAACTACTAACTTTCGTCGATCAAAAAATATATATGTATATATATAGAGAGAGAGAGATTTAGAGAGAGATGGAGATTAAGGAGGGGACAGACTGAAAGTAATGGGTTAGTATGAAACCTTAACCTTCTACCTTGTTGTTGGTCACGCCGTCGGACTCCAACATCGTCGGTTGGTTAACATCTTCTGTCGCACCAGTGTCTTCAATCGCATTACTGCTACAAAGTTGCGATCGGAGCAAGTGAGTAGTGGTGAGCGACTAAGTCACCACCGTGGAGGGATTGGAATCCGTTGTGGAGGTAGCGGTTGTGATCGGAGCAGATCGATGCCGGAGAGATCGAAAACACTAGCCTCCTCACCGAAATCATGGTGGTGGTGGTGGTTACGATGTGGTAAGCAGCGGCGACGAAGGAGTTGGGACAGTGGTGGTTGTCGGTGAAGAAAAAGAGTAGGGGAAAAAGAGAGATAATAGAGAGAGGGGGCTAAAAAACATATGTGAATGATCATATGTACTAACATATATATAATGGGTAGTTTGGTCTTTTTTACATTAATTTGTCCTTATGGACAAAGTGTTTTATTGCTTGGACTTACGGACAACAAAAATTCAAATTTGGATTTTTGGCCTGAGCGGCCTTGATTTTACTATATTCCTATCCTTCTCCCCCAATTTGGTCCCCTTATTTGTAAAATAAATTTGGAAAAATTAAAAAAAAAAAACCAAAGTTTGACCCTTTTAACAAAATAAATTTTAAATTTTTTATTTTGTCAATTTAAATCATAAACTTTTGATTTGTTTTTAATCTAAATCATTTGTCTATTTTCGTTAAGTAAAAATCAATGGAAAAATAGATATTTCAATCATTAAACTCAATGAAATGGTATTTTAGACATTTCATGTATACGTACATTGAGTTCAATAATTAAAATATTGTCAATTTAATTTAACAAAAATAGACAAATAGTTCATATTGTAAACAAATCAAAAGTTTAATATTTAAATTGATAAGATTAAAAATTCAAAATTTATTTTATTAAAAGGGTCAAACTTTGAGGTTTTTTTTTTGGTTGTTGTAATTATCCCAATAAATTATATATTTAATGTATTAGTAAGGAACAAATACCATACACAACCGTTCAAAAGACATCTTATGGGTTATTTTGGATGTCTTATACTTATTATGAAAAAATGTGTAAAAAAATAAGGTAATGATATAATAGTTTTAATTAAATAATGAGTTTATTTAGGTTGTCCCCAAAAGAGACTTATACAGCTAATGCTTATTTTAGGAAATCATAATTTTAATCAAAAAAATTATAAAAAAATTAATTATTTTCTTAATATTTTTGTTCGTAAAAAATCAATAAATTATTTTTTTGTAAAAAGTCAATTTTCAAAACAACCCTAAGTCTATAAATTTAAATAAATATATAAAGGTGGGTAAATTATATGTTAGTAATGGGCGCCCATGTGGCATGACCATTTGAATTTGAATTTGGAATCCTATCCAAATAGGTTTTGAAATTGAATTCAAACCTATTTAGGATAACCACTCAAGATATAGATATTATCAGTTTTAACTGATATGGATAGATATAATAATATATTATATATCTGATATATGGTTGTGGGTAATCAAGAGAGAAAAAACAACGTATGATCTGTTTCTACCAATATACTAACTCTCTCCCAAAAACAACGATCAAGTCATTTGCACTGTGATTTGTGTGGGTGATATTCAATCTGTGATATCACTTCACTGCTGGGTTGGTTTATCAGACTTTGGAAGCACGTGATTTATCCACGAGGTTCTATCATCAAAGAGGTATGATCTAAACATTTTATTCCGCTGCATGTTTTATACTTTGATTTACATTGGTATCAGAGCCATTGATGGATATTTTCGTGTTTCTTTTTAATCATGTGTATATTTTTACATGTGTATGTTTACATTATATGCATGAATGTTTGTAAATGAGGAAAAAATCTACTTTGATTAGATTAAGAGCATAAATATTTTTTATGTTCATTAATGTCTTTTTTTCATACCATAAACGGTTTTATTTTGAAAAAAGGAGTCTGACAGTATAAAAATCGGACCAGTCAGTACCCTGGAAGGCGGCGCGTGGTATGCACGCGCCACCACGCCGCAGCCACGCGCCCACACGCGCCAGACGCCCCTGTAGACGCGCCTGCACGCGCCATCACGCGCGCGTCAGCGGCGCTGTCCACGCGCACGCCGTCCGCGCCTCGCACGCGTGCCGCGTGCTGGAGCCGAGCGCCGAGCCGCGCTCCGAGCCGCCCTTTAAGCCGACTCACGCCGAGTTGCACTGAGCGGCGCCAAGCCGAGCCGAGCCGTTTTTCCCGCCTGGCTTGTCTCTAAGGCTCTGTTTGTTTGTTTTTAATTCTGAATTGCGTTAATTGGCCATAATTTATTCGTTATAGCTTTGTTTTAAGCATGGTTGGTACCGTTAGACTCAGAATTAATTTTTCTACATTCTGTAAAATTTTGAAAATTTTATGAAAATAAAAAATATTTTTCCTGAAATAATAATGCATTATTTTTGCTTTAAAATGCATCTGGTGTTGCATGATTAAATTTCTGGGGCTGAATTTTTTATTGTAGACTATTGATATAGTTTACTATTGACTAGTATAGTTATAGCATTTTATCAGATTCTGGAATATTTATTTCTGATTTTATGTGTGTTTATTAGTTATTTAAAATTTCAGAAAATTCTAGAAAATACCAGAAAATTTTAGAAAATTTCAGGATGATGTACTTTCTGTTATGGCATAATTTAAATATTTAATACAGCATATTTTTTTTAGAGTTTATAATATGTTGTAATTAGAGGAGCATGATTATTTATTTATTTATTTATTAGAATTCCATTATTAAATAAGTATAGCATGAGTTATTTGTAGATTTACATTAAAATGCTATTGTATGGAATTTATCATGCTTTGTATATGCCATAGTCAGTGGGAGGTTATTCGGTTGAGAGAAATCTTTGTAGATTAACTCCCGAAAACCAATATTTTGCGCATAAATTAAACTAAATTTTGGATAATTGTCACTTGTGGCGCAAGAGATGATTATGAGCATAGCGGATTTTCGATCTTGCGACTTGTGTAATATTGTCACTATTTAATTTAGTTTTTTGCGGCAAAATTATATTATGCTAATCAAATTAATCCCAATGCGAATTTCTCTCTAAATTGATTTAACTTATGGAAGTTAATTTGATTGACCTAGACTTAGTAGAGATGTTCAAATGTGAACAAACTAATCCCATTCTTTAGATGAGCAAAAGTCTTGGAGACTTTAGGTCAAACCTTAATTGAGCCAAAGTAAGGAAACATGACTCAAAGTCGCTGTGGTTTTGGTGCCTTGTTTGGCACAATAAAAACTAATGTGTGCGCTATGGTTAGTGGCATACTACGTAGTTTTGGTTGGCGAGTTTTGGAGTTATGAAATTAGTAAGCCCTCAATAGATCAGTATATGATCTTGACTAATGAGCTGCGCGGATTGACTTTGTAATTTGATTTGTAAATAATGTTACATCATTGGATGAAGTAACATTCAAGAGTCACGTCATCCTAGAAATGCGAGCTTAAATAAATTAGTCATTAAGTGTAAGACGAGTAGCCAGTATGAGCAGTGTTTTGCTCTCTACCCAATTATTGGGAGTTAGATGGAGCAAAATTTCATGCACTATAATAGTGTGCGTTGAAATATCACGTGAAGTTAAAAGATTAGCGCTTAGAAGCTGCAAAATCTATTAACACTAAGTGAAAAGATTAGCGCTTAGTAGCTGCAAAATCTATTAACACTAAGTGAAAAGATTAGCGCTTAGTGGCTGCAAAATCTATTAGCATTGCCAACTTGTCTAAGTCTGGACACTTACTGTTTCCACACTTGAATGTGAGACTTGAGGAGGGGCTTCTTTGTATAATTCCTTAGCTAGGCTAACGTTTTTTTAATAACGTTTAACACTAAGCGCAAACGTTGCGGCATAGTGATGAAAAGGTCAAGGCCGACAAGATTGTTATGACTCTAAGAATTTGACGCATCACTTGTGAGAGCATTGTGTTGAATTAGACTCTTTAGCCTAATTCGCGCTTAAGTTACTTTGGAGCTGTCATAGTTGATAGCTTATTCTCTCCTTCTTGTGGATAGTAGAATTAATTGCAAGTAACTATGAAGCGAGAAATAGATATGGCAAGATGAGTATCGTCATCTTTCAACTAGATGCAGTAAAGTGTATGGAGAATAAAATTGACTTGAAGATGCAGGGGATTAGCACTTACTAGTTAAATTTGCGACTTAGGCGCACTTGATATCTCCATGACATCCCTTTTATGATCTAGTGAATATGACTTTGTCGTGAGTCATTACCTAGTTGGGCCTAAACCTTTAAAACTTGTCTTTGAGAACTCACACATTAAGATGATTGGAATTAGTTTATGACATTGGTCATGAACCAGTGGCTTATTATACTTAATCACATTAATGAGATGATGACACGATGGTTTGAGTAGGCCTTCTCGAGCCCACTCGCTTATGACATCCTGCTCTCATGTGAATGTGTAACTTTGTTCGCAATGGGTGCGCACAAGTAAGTAGGAAAGCCGTAGAAGGTCATTTGTATTGGCGCATTTAGTCCACTATGATATTTGTGCCTAGATATGTGTGAGGGTATGATAGTTAAGCCTCAATCTCGACACATTTATAGATTACGATACGCATCTGAGTCAAGACTATTTGATCTCCCATAAGTCAAAAGTTTTGAGATGATTTTTGACATTGCACATATGAGGTTGAGATCAATTAGATAACAGCTTTCATGCTTTTAGTTTTGACCAAGGTGGCGAGTATCTATTTGAGTTATTTTTTTAGAAAACTCTGTGAAGAGAGATGGGTGCTTAGAAAATTGATTATTCCTAGTACTCAACAACACAATTGTGTAGTAGAGATAAGGAATTAAATATTGTTAATGATAGGTGGATAATGGCGCAAAATGTTTCCCAATTGGAAATTGCACTAGTTTGTTGCCTATATCCCTAACTAAGTGCCCTCCATATCAGATTTTACACTCCATTTGAGTAATGGGTTAGCGGAGAGCCATCTATGGGCGATCTGTAACCGTTAAGCAGCTTATCTTTATTTTACTTCTCATAAGATTGCGAAGTTCAGACCTAGGGTTCTATAGCGCATTATTGTATGCTGTCTTGTAAACACAAAGGGTCGTGTGGCGCATTATTGTATGCGGTCATGCAAACCCTCCGAGTCATGTGCATATAGGTAAGCAACTTTGTGGTAGTGTAACTAAGTCACATAAAGTTTTATTAGTAAAGGTGACGTGAATAGAGTTTTTGGAACTCTATAAGATGGAGAATTCCAAGCATAGCGCCCTATGTAGCCTAGTTGAGAATGGAAAGAAATTTCTAATATCTTAGGGACAGTGGGAGCGATGTGCCTACTAATGGATTACTCCATTAGAGCAGAATACTCTACATTCTTAGTTGCGTGGTAGCAAATGTGAAAATTTTCCACGTCATCACTGGGTGATTGAGAGGGAAACATTCATGATTGCTCCGCAAGATGATAAAGAGCCTAGGATAATGCCAAAGGCTCTAGTCCCTTGTTTTTAAAAAGTGGATCAATGTTGCGCAATTTAAGACAAAGTCTTTGAGGATTAACCATTTTTTATAATTTGGTTGACTTTCCATTATGACGCAAAACTGTTATAAAGTTATGCGTAATTTGGATAGTCATTGTTGAGGCATAAGGCTCGCTAGATACCGAAAAGTCGCACCATTGAGGAAAGTGTAGACCATGAGAAGACTTCCTCCTGGGGAGTGAGGTTATTTTGACTTAGGCTGTAATTGACATAAGTTCGGAACATTGATTTGTGGACATTGTGACCCGATTTCTCATTAGAGAATTGGATAAGTAGATCCGTAGGGATTTACCTTCTGCTTTTATGGTGAAAAGTTAGGAGCGCAAAAAGGTTGCTAGTTCCAATAAATCTTTTACAGCCTAAAGCAGTTATCCAAACAGTGGTTCTTAGATTTCGTCAAGCCATGATAGGGCAACGATGATCGATGAAGACCACTGAGGCATGATCAATGGTCCAAAAGAAGTTTTTCCTTACTTAGTCATTATGAGCCAGGAATTTATAAGGTTGTCGCCACCTAGGGTGGGCAGTCCTCCATTTTAGATATGATGGACATGGGTGATGTAATTCATATGCTCGGATGTACGATCCTTAGGGATTAAGTGAATCCTCAGATTGTCTTTGGGAGAAACAGATGACCTATATTCCTTGATCTTTTCTTTGTTATGGGAGCCTAAAGTACGCTATGTGGGCGTATTCGGCATGATAAGTGTTATTTTTTGATAAATGGTTAACTGAGTTGTTTAGACATTGACCTTGCTCATTAGACTGTGGATAAAATGCTTTACTAGAAGCATATTAATTTGCTCCTTGTAAGATTCAATGCGCTAGTTGGGCGCATCCGCTAGTTGGGCGCATTAAGAATGAACGCAAATTGGTCACCAAAATATCTTGAGAGAGGTTATTGCGCAAGAGGTAGTGATCTTAAATCATTTCATGTGAGGCGCACATGGTGGATTCTGTTGTATATACTTATCGCAAGAGGTGCTGATAAGGCTTATGTTTGGAATCTATAATTGCGCAAGCTGTGGTCATTTTTTAAAAATCGATCACTTATTTTGAGATGATGGGATGTTTGACACTATTATGGTTTGTGTCATAATGATTAGCAAATGATGATGTCAGCAGGCAAGATTGGCTCACTCACACGAGCAATCGCCCTTGGCGCTTAGGAGCGAGCAAGGTTGAGACTAGTGGCTTATTTTTATTTGGAGCCAAGAGAGGCTTAAATAATCCACTATGCATGTCGCCTTGGTTACAACCAAGATGAGGTCGTGTTAAGGACCAAACATGGATGATAGTACCCACTTTCCATGTTGTGCCTGTTATGATTAGCCAGATACGAGATCTCATTTGGCGCCTAGAAGGCGAGCAAATAGAGAATTCGAGTTAGGCGCTAGAAAGCGACTAGACTAATATCTGTACGGTGTATCGAGTATGACATCACTCTTTATGGAAGAGTTACTCCACCGTAGCATGTATTCATACTATATGTGCTTGGCGACCGAGTAATGAGGTGAGAGAATGGATCTCTGCTTCCTCACCGTGTGAGTCTTACGTGTCATTATTGATATGACTTTCATTTATGTACCCTTTTGTGACTTTTGACTATGTCATAAGGTAAGGGGTTGATGTTCTGCTACTTTGGTATGTTGCCTGCGGTCATGCATGATTCGGCTTTAAGGGACATCACTGGGAAAGCGGTCAATCCTAAACTAAATGGCATGAGTGCAAAGGGAAGATCATCTAGTATTACACCACTGTTGTATATTCACTGCCGGCAACTCATATCGCTCTGTATGAGAGGCGAATTGAGTGTGAATATATTGCAAGAATTGAGAGGGTCAAACATGCTCTTTTTGAGGGATTAGAGATGTTTTTTGGACCGGTGTAATTAGATGGGTCTGGGGTATATGAGACACTATTTCTGTTCCTTTTGGGTTGATGTCTCTATGCTGGCTCATTTTGAGTTTCTAGTATAGAACTCCCACATGCAGGTGTTCTCAGCAGTCGCACGGTGTAGTGGCTAGTATGAGATTGTTTATTTTTGGGAGATTGAGACAGAGATGTGGCAGTGTCATGCCAACTCATGTGCGAGTGGGAGATGTTAGTAATGGGCGCCCATGTGGCATGACCATTTGAATTTGAATTTGGAATCCTATCCAAATAGGTTTTGAAATTGAATTCAAACCTATTTAGGATAACCACTCAAGATACAGATATTATCAGTTTTAACTGATATGGATAGATATAATAATATATTATATATCTGATATATGGTTATGGGTAATCAAGAGAGAAAAAACAACGTATGATCTGTTTCTACCAATATACTAACTCTCTCCCAAAAACAACGATCAAGTCATTTGCACTGTGATTTGTGTGGGTGATATTCAATCTGTGATATCACTTCACTGCTGGGTTGGTTTATCAGACTCTGGAAGCACGTGATTTATCCACGTGGTTCTATCATCAAAGAGGTATGATCTAAACATTTTATTCCGCTGCATGTTTTATACTTTGATTTACATTATACTTTGCTCATCTTATGTTTGGCAATTTTATATTTTAATCTTTGAAGTTTTTTTTTTATCATTTTGATTTTTCATATTTAAATTTTTTTTCAACTTACTCTTATTACTAATTTCTGTTCAAAATTAAACAAAAAATAACGTATTAACTGTTGCATCACATAAAAAAATATATTATAATATTAGAGTTTGGGTATAAAGGGTATGAGTTATATATTCTGTCTGATTTTGAAAATAAGTTAATTTTTTAAGTAAATTAGGAGAAATTTGAAACATAAAAAGTCAAACTGAAAAAAAAAAAAATTAAGGATTAAACTGAAAAAATAACCAATCATAAAAAGGACAAATTTGATACACAGTTGAAATGGGACAGAGGTGATCGATGTTACAAAAAATCAAGAGTATATAATATGTATCTTGGGCTAAGGGGAGACTCGTTCTTAAGATTTTTTTTTTTGGTAAATTAAATTTTATTCAAACTAAAGAACAAAGTAGAAAGAACTATGGGACATACTCCCAAAAATCATTCTAGATTCTAGTTATTAGGAGCTACTGCCTTCATTGCTGCTGCTTCGTGTTTTTGTTTTGTTTTGGGTGTTTGTTTCAAGTCTGGATCATCTTCAGTCACTCTCTGCTGCACGGACGGCCTAGATAGAGCCACGTCACCGACAAGAACATGGGTGACTCAGATTTATTTCTTTAAACAAAAAAATTTCAAAACACACATTCTTTTCTTTTTTAGGTACATCGGAATAGAAAACAAACAAACAAGGACTAGATCCTATCTCCCTCCTCGGAGAGGTGAACAATATCCGCAATTAGCATTCTACGGATATCCTGTGGTGGTTCATTAACAATTGGCAGTTCAGCTGGTTGGTTTTCACCAAATTTCGCCATAGCATCGGCACATATATTGGCTTCCCTCCTGATGTGTTGAATTGAGCAATCACAACCTCTCATGATAATACGTGCATCCTCCACAATGCCACGGAAGGGACATCTTTCACCCAGTTCTTCACTCAACAATTGTACCACATGCTCCGCATCTGTTTCAATGATTACTTGATTTTCTTGCGGGTGACGTGGTCTCATCTGGGCCATCCCCCGCAGGAGCCATTGGAGTGAGTGACTGGTGAGGATCCGGACTCGTTTGTTTCCGTTTGGACTCTTTTTTTTGTTTTTTTGTTTTCTGTTTCTGTTTATGTTCTCTGTTCATTGTTGGTCTTTTTTGTTTGGCCACTTGCCAACAATTTGGTTTTATTTTTTTATTTTTTTCTCCATGTTTGCACATGATTTGTTCTCGGTAAGTTGTTGGTCACTTCCCAACAATTTGGTTTTTTTTCTCTGTTTTTCTCGGTGTTTGCAGATGATTTTACAAAGATTCACGTGCCAACTTAATTGGGATATGTTGTTTTTTTATTTTATTATTATGCAGTTTCAACACCTCGGTCTGTTTGTTAATCAGACCTCGGTCTGTTTGTTAATCAGATTATACTTCTTTTCTTTAATAATATTATTTCCTTTTGATAAAAGAAAACCAAATAAGACTGATGTATTAGTTATTTAGTCCAATATGTTTATGTACTTGGAAAAAGAGTGCCCACAAAAATTTAATTTATGTTGTAAAGTTATATTTAGTGTAGCGTAAATCACATTCAGAATGAATTTGATTTACACATTTTAAATTTTGTATATTTTTTGTTAAAATTCAGCGGTCCTCTGTATAATGTGTGTGTATTTTAAATGTAATTGAAAAAATAATTATCAAAATTAAATTATGAATTTAATGCTTAAAATTGCAGAACTTTAAATCGAGGGTTGTATTGAATACAATCTCCTTAAAGTAGATTTTCATCTCGCTCCGATACATCGAGATTTATCGGTGTCTACTTTTTCAGGATGCAATAACTATATCTTGAATCTGCAACCCTACAAATCTAAGTCTGGCGAACCAAACCAGTGTTGTAATTTTCTTTTCTCACAAACTCTTACTAAAACTATTTGCAGAAAAATGCAGGAAGCAATGAAGAACGAAAACAGATATGGAAGAACGAGAAAGGAAAGTGAAAAAATCGAAATTAATGAATGAATGAATTGCTGGAATGGAGAGGTTATTTATAGACCCAAACGTGCCTATTCGGATAGGCCTTCATGGCTGGAAAGGTATGATCAGAAAAGGCAACCGGTCAGAAGGGAGGCGATTGAAAATTTTGAATTTGATAATTCGAAATTTCTTGTAAAAAATTTTGAAAAAATTCAAACGAATTTTATCCAAAAAAAATATAGTAGTATGGATTGACTCAACCTCGGCCGATAGTGATGTGTGTGTGATGGATTTGGGTCAACCTCACTTTGTCCATAAGTGTGTCCAATTAAAGTTTATATACTCATAAAAACCTCAAGTCTTTTCTGTGTGGGACAAGCATATTTCACAAATGTGTAGCAACCTACTTCCATCTACCGAAGTTCAAATGCTCTTTGAATTCTCATTCATCCAAAAATATTTTTAGCAATCAAATATATGATGTTATTCACCACGCGACATTAAATATGAACTCATTTGGACCCGTCAAAATTAGCGCTTGGATCCCATCATAATTAATGCTCAAAGATGGCAAAAAAATAAGGTTTAAAAACCATTTTCAACACTTTTCACAATATTTATTTTAGACACAACATTATCGATTCACTTAATGTGTTGTTTAGCCATTTATATGTCGATCTATCATATTGAATTGATTTAAAAATAATAAAACCTATCATGTGAGACAGAAAGCGGTATATAGAAGGTAAAAGAATTTTGGCAAAATAATTCGATAATATAAACCATCTCTCTTTATTATATGAATCTGTCTACATGCTCAAGCATTCACCTTTTGTTTGGGTGATGCATATCAATGAATCATCCAAAGATTGCATTTAAACTGTTTTCAACCTACTACCTCACTATGAGAAAAGAAAAGAAAAACATCACTGGTCACCGGAGATTTCGCATCGGCAGAGAGGGCAAGAATTATGGTTAGAGAGCCACTTGGCAATACAAGTTTTATGGTAGACATGGCCACATGATGGGACTTGTTTACCAGTTGTGCCTCTTTTGAACCCTTCCATACACACCGTACAAACTCCGGTGGCCGAAGCGGCAACGGTTGCCAGACAACTCATTTTCTGGGCTTGTGTTGGTGGTGAAGGATCTGTAACTTTGGTCTCATGGATTGAATTGCCCTCTATTGTCAAAGCTTGGTCGAGGTCGAAAGCATCCTCGTATGCCATTGTTGTGTATGTGAAAGAGAGATGATTTTAGAAGAATTTTTATGTGGTGCATGCCTTCTTCGATTTTTGGTTGGTTTATATAGTGAAATTCATTATATTTAATGACGTTTTTGTGTAATAATACGAGAGGTGCTATATTTGGTGATTGATTTACCACATCACGGTACATGGTATCCAATAATTGTTGTAGTTATGAATGAGACCAAACTTGTCTCTATTTGAGAGATTTAATTGGACCGTGTTATTAAGTCAATGGACTTATCATGGACTTACTTTGATAATCAAAATTGTTTAACTTGTAAGATCTTTCGGGCAAATTATTCATCTAAAAAATTATCAGATAAACATATAGTTAGATGATCAAATCAGATTTAGTTTTAAAAAAATAAAAACTAACAAATATGATTTTGTGAATAAATCGCCTATTATTTTGAAGGTAGATGTTAATAATTATGTAGTTACAATTATCTGTTCAGTATGTTTTAGATAAATAATCTGCTAAAAAAAATTTAAAAGATATATTTTTCAGATCGGCAAAATGAGTCTTCATAATAAGCTGGTAGAATCTGAGAGCACCATGCAATTGCGATAACTCATTTAGAGATAATCCTCTTCCTTATGAATGACAATAGATTACACTTGGCCATCTTTTTACTAACGAAAGCTTGCCACTTAAATATTGCTGATTGGTACCAAATTCAAATTCTCTGATCAGATTATGAAATTAATTTTGAATTAAATTAATATTTCAGTGAGTCACATGCGTAGTTGTAATTTATGTTAAATGAATCATTTGTTATATGATTTTATTGTTATTATTATTATTATTTTGTAGTTTGAGAAAAGAAAATTAGAATACTTAAGGTCGGTTTGCCAACCAATTAAAAAAGTCAAAAAATTAAAAAATTATCGTAAATTATCACATTACTCTCTCTCTCATTTACAATTAATTTCATAATTTAATTATAAAGGATCTCAATTCTTTTTTTCTTCTGTTACTATATATATGGTTTTTTTTTTTTTTTCGTTGTTCTTTTTTGTCAAATTCACAAGAGCTAATAAGATAAGAATTTAGTTGATAATTTGCATGCCAATGGGATAACTTGTAAATTTCTCTCAGCACCCATTATTTTTTATTATTATTATTATTATTATTATTACTCATATTTTATATTTAATACAACTATTTCTCTTCAAGATATACAAGATTAACAGTATATAAATGTATAAAGAAAATTAATAAATGAATTTAGAGATTCTGTCAAAAAGGGTTGAAATACTCCCGATGTAAATCACCATAAGACAATCTTGAGGGTTGTCCTGAATGGTTGGTGGGTATGCTCCTCATACAATTGTTCAGGGTTCAACTTTTAAGGTTAGGTTACAAAAAAGAAATTTCTTGTGAATTCCTTAGTCCCAGCATGAATGTCTTGCCTTTGACCGGACTAAGAAGGAGATAAGTCGAGGTGCCTGTAAACCACCCCAAACCTCCCTTACCGTTGAACCCAAAAATAAATAAATAAAATTAAAAAAATCACCATTAGACACTTGCCATTTGGCTACTATTTGACATGCGTCATGGTTATCAATACTCAGATTCAAAATAATTCATTATAGTGTTTCTGGGAAACACAATTTGGCAATAGCTTGCATCACAAAATAATTTTAAAATAAAATAAAATAAGAAGGAAGAAAGGAAGACCAAGTCTTGAGAAATTGAAATCTCACTCCATTGATAAATGAAAGGACAAACTTTCAAGAACTTTTATATAAAGGGCTTTATATGACCTTGTTTGATGAGGGAAACATATACTAATATACGTGTGGGGATCAAATCACACACAACAATATGTTTGGGCTTGACCCAAAACATAAATGGTCCAATCAACCAAGAAACTCACCAAACAAAATAATTAGGGTAAGACAACAACCACTATATAATAGAGACAAACCATGCTTCCTACACCCAGTGGGGGTCGCGCCCCCAGTGACGTGGCGTGTCCTCACTGGTCGAAAATCAAAAAAAAAAAAAAAGAAAAACTGTTTTTTTCCTTCCAACCCCCAGCTGACACCTCACTGGGTGTCACCCCCAGCTGGGGGTAGGAAGCATTTTTCTAATAGAGACCATTACATGTCTCATTTCTTAAAACAAAACACCACACGGTTGTACTTTGCCTATTTCAAAGAATCATTCCTAATTCCATCATTCAAGTGTCCTCAGCCAGAATTCAGCAATTATATGGCACTAATGGTGCTTTATTTTGTAAATCTATGGATCGAGTTGATCTCTTTGTTAAATCTCTTCAACAATTTACGTGATCATATTTTATGATTACACACACACACACATATATATATATATATATATATTTTGGGATAAATTATCAATAAATCTTAATAGTTGGACTTAATTTTCATCAAGTCCTATTAAAAATAAGTCTTCATAAAATTGTCGCTAAAAATAATTTTTTTGTGATAATTTTTTATATATGTTGCTAAAAATTGACAATTAGTGACTTTTTTTGTCATGATTTTTATAAATTGTCGCTAAAACTTACAATTAATGACATTTTTTATGACAAATTTTTTCCATAGAATCTATTGGATAATAAGTTCATTTATTAGGACCTACACGTAGGTAGCCATTTTTGTCATACTACATGTGTTGAGGCAGCCTCCACTGGGACAGTTCATTCTTCTCCCGATAAACATGACTCCTAAAAATATTTGGCCATGAGCATTAGGTTGGATTTTAAAGTCACTTTCGTCCAGTATGTATAACCTTCACTTAGAGAGGCACATGGACTACACAACTCGATTACAGACCTCACAATCTCGCACGCTAATATTTTTGTTTTATTTAAATTGTATATATTATTAATTTGTTTGATATTTGCATATTTTATTGTATTAATTTATATATAGTAGCATTTTATGGTCCTTCTATAATACACATTCCTTTTTGAGGTGTACATTATACACAAATTATGATGATTTATAGTGTTGATACTATAATTGTCATAACTTTCAGTCATAATTAAAAGATATACAAAAAGTCACATATAAAAAAGGGTTGGATTTCTTTTAAATTCACATCTTAAATAGGGAAAACTTGAGGGGCCTGTGAAGGCCACTACAGACCATTCATTTTGTAGGATACTTAATATGTATTATCTATACAAAAATTAAGTCGATCTGATAATCGTAACATTTTCATTTTGTTGTGTTTGTTTCTAAAAATTTAAATGGTCTATTTTTAAAAATATATTTGTTATCTATTTTTTTGAGACAAATGCGATAAAATGAAAAAGTTACAATTATCGGATCGAGCTAATTTATTTTTCATGAATAGTATACATTAAGAGCCTTATAAAATGAATAGTTTGAATTATCAAAACAAGACCCATAATGGTCTCACGGGCCTCTTGACTTGAGATGTAAATTTGAGCTAAGGTCAAACATAACCAAAAATCTAGTCATAACCACAATAGAACATAACTAACACCATAATGAGTTATAAATAAGTCATAACTAACACCAAATATCACTTGTGGCATAATTAAAAACCTCTCATAACCGAAATAATAACTACAATAGGCCATAATTAAGTCATTACTTTTTATTCATATAACTAACGAATTATTAACGAAAAAGTTACTTATTTGAATTAAATTTTAAGAGAGAGAAATGTAATTATTTCGACACTATAAGATACATTGTATTGCTTTTCAACAGTCAAGGAAAGTCATTTCTATATATTATGCCTCTGGGCTAAGTTGAAACTAACTTGGCTTCGTTTGGGAAGTCATGGTTTGGGCTTTTTTGGCTATTTTAGCCATAAAAAATAAAATAGGCTATTTTAACCATAACAAACAAAACATCACATCCAACCCATAATCATTACATTCTTCTCTCACAAAAAAACTCAAAAAAGCCAAAAAATCAAAAAGCCCTTCCCAAACCAAGTTTTTAAGCCCAGGCTAAAATAGCCAAAATAACCAAAAAAGCCAAAAAGTCAAAAAGCCAACCCACTTCCCAAACGGAGGCTTAGGCCTTTTTGGACTGATCTATAGATGCACAATGATCTTTTGTGGTTTGGGCTGTAAGAGCTCTGTGCCTTCCATACTCCTACATTCTTCATTGCATTTAAGAGATTGTTATAGTTTCAATTTGAGTAATGCTTAAATTTTATTTTTATTTTTTCTTTTTGAGAAAAATAATTGCCAGAACACAAGAATTTTAATATCATCTTCAAGCATTAGTTATAATCATATCATAATTCTTGTAAGATGTTTCGAGCCTAGTAGTAATACAACAACTATTATGAAGCAAATGTCGCAATCTATTAACTATCAATAAAATTCCTACTCCTCTAAACAATTGTTGAAGATATCATCATTGAAGTATATATGCATATATCATGTATTACTTTGCATTATAGTATATACAAAGATAATTGTATAATTAATTTATCCATCATATACGTGTTTTGATAATTCTAATATATAAGGTTTATAAAATATTTACTTCGTTGTCAACACGACACGTTTTTGATAGTGTTCTAGTCAAAATTAAATTGTCTTAAATTATTATTAATTAAATATTTATCTGCATTAGAATCATTTCTTACATAATAGTGCAACACGTGGTATTTCCTAAGTCTATTATAACAAGGTACTAAAATAATGACTTTACAGCTTAGCAAAGCATGCAAGTGCATACTTCACCTAATATTCTACTATAATTAGGCACTAATAATCATGCTTGCTCTATTAACCAAATCAACCAAATCATGTTGTGATTTTCATATCTCAACATCCAATAAAGTAGCATCCAGTAAAGTGTAGAAACTTGGAACTACGGAAATAAATTAAACAGCCAAGAAACTTGTAAGTTAAAATGACAAAATTATCCTTAGATAATATGCTAATCAAAAGGGGATTTTCACCTTCTACACATCATTGTTCAAGTGGAGTTTGATAAGTATTTTCATATAATGTCCGATATCTGACATATAAGAGTGTGTAACGCATGTTATGTAGTTGTTTATAATTTATTTTTTATTTTTATCATATGCTAAAGTTGTAGGGGTAATTTAAATAACTTAAATAAATTGAGAAAAAAAAAATTATTATTAAGAAGTAAGGAAGATGTGTTTTTTTTTTTTTAATTTTTTTTTTTTTATAATTATTGACTTTCAACTGGTAAAAAATGACACCAAAAAAACGCATTGTATGATTAGAACGGACTATTTTTTATGAGAAAAAATAAAGTAACATCAATTATGTGAATGATATCCAAAAGAGTACTATTTGACCGGTCATCATTCTGCCTTGATCGTCGGAGGATCCTCTTGAACACCATTCCTAGTCAAGAGTGATCACTGACAGATTAGTTTCTCTCTGCAGAGTAAAGAAAAAAACATTTCATGTCGCTTTTCCTATAGAGAAAATTTCTACCTTTCACATATATTATTAAAGACCACTAATTCCGTCACCAAACACTACTTATAAGTCACGTTTGCCATTTGACAAACAAGGTGCCCGGTCTTTCAAATAATTCTGACTCAAGAGGCCAATTAAGTCATTTCATAAACCCAATTCCTAGGCCCCAGACTTGTGGAAGATCTCGCCCATACCTACGTAGATCCTTTGGCCACGTTTGATCTGTCCTCTGGGAGGTTCTCTCCTCTTGTTTTTAAATTATTATTTTTTTAATTAGTGTTTAAGTGAGTTTGTGTGCATCTCAATAATTAAGTTTGATTTTTTAGATTAATTTTATCTTTATGCTTTAAATTTTTTTGAATTAATATCTTTATCTCATAAATTATCCTCCTTTTTGTATATTGTATCATTAAATTATCAATTTTATCTATTTAATTCACAAAGTCTTTAATTCAATTGAAAATGATTGCCTAATAAAGTAACTGTTACAAAAATATGTTTTTACAATTCAAACAACTTGAATCATATACCAAGCATTTATTTTTCCTACTCAATATTTTGAATGTGGGACGGAAAGGAATGTGTGTTTAGTTTTAGACTCCATTTGTTTCAGAAATAGGATAGAAAGAATTATTAGTAAGAGGATAAGTAAAAATTATGTTTGTTTTGATGATAATTGTTAACGTCAGGATTGTTAAATTATTTTTATATAAAATAATAAAATGAATAAAAGCCTTGGTTTTTACTTAACCAAAAAAAAAAAAAAAAAAGACCAAATATTAATGTCAAAATGTGCGGCCGCCACTTATGTGAAAAAATAAAAATAAAATGCACGAACCACTGATTACACTCTAATTTGAACGGATTATTTCTAAATACTATCTCCTCGCCCAGACTACTAATCCTCTCGTCACAGGCCCTTCGTAGTCCAAACAAACTCTCAATCCGGACTTTCATTTTGAAAACAAACGTGAGATTGGTGTTGATGACTGGATTAACAGTCCAGTCCCGAGCTCTATCATGGATAACAAGCGGGCTCATAGAGTATGATAATATTATGCGAATAAGAAAAAAAAAAGATAGGTATTTAATTGTATAACTTAAATTGTTGGAATCATAAAATACTCGGTTGACAAGTTAGCTTTTCACCATTTTTAATTCGGATGGATTGTCTTTAATTGAATTATATAAAATGAAATTAAAAAATCTTAAAAACCAATTAGATAAAATTAATGAAATAAAAAATTGACAATAATTTTTTAAAAAAAGGAGAAATTAACCTTATTTTCTTATGGTAAATTATACTTTTTACCTCTATAATTAACCTAAATTTTGTTTTGCTCCTTATTATTTTAATTTATACTATTCAATCCCTACATTTTAAGCCCAATTTTAATTTGGTCATTTCATCTAAATTTTATTATTTTTTTGGTATGTGTACTCCTCAGAAAAATTAGCAAATCTCAAAATAATTAATTTAACTTTCAATTTGAATGAAATGACCAAACTAAAATTGAGCTTAAAATATAAGAAACAAATTATTTAAATTAAGACAATAAGAATTAAAATAAAATTTGTACCAAATTATAATGATTAAAAATGTAATTTATCAAAATAGGGCCGTTTGATGATTGGCACAATTGACACATAAAAATTATATTAGTGATTATTTGATGGTCCTAGAGCAATGTTTCATATCATTGGACACATGACATTTATCATGTTGTCTCTCATAAATCAAACAAAAAATACAGAGTTTTATTGTATTGAACAATAAAAATTGAGTTAAAATGCCACATGAATCTACGGAAGAGCAACAAACAATTTGCCGGTAGCATGGTAATAGGGCTGAGTAAAAAAATCGAAAAATTGCAAGTTGGTCCAATCCAGACCAAATCACATGGTTTGGTTTGGTTTTTGTAATGCACGGTTCGGTCTTGTTTCTTTAAATAGGCAAATTGTTTTATGATTTACTCTGTGATTTTATAGTTATGGTTCTAGTTTGAAATTGAAGCGGAACGTATAAATATATATATATATATATATAATTTGTTATTTATTGTAAATACTTGAGTACCTTATTAATATCTCATATATATTCCTAAGTTATTAGCTATCTATTCTTACAAGTGTGCTCTTTTATAAAGTTGAACTATTCAAAATGAGCCATGCCTCGTCTACTTATTAACAATCTTATAGTTAATATACATGTTCAAATAATATTAGATGTTTAAATATCATTATTATTATTATTTTGGACAATCAATCACCTGTGACTTCTTGTACTTCTAGTAAGATTGTTTAGGTATTGTTTGGGAACTAAATATTTGAACTAAAAAATTAAAAAGTCATTATAAGGAATTGTTTGGAATGATCTAAATAAGTATACTTTTGACTTTTTATGAAAAGATACACAGAAAAATAGAGAGGTGATGTGATCAAAATAAGTGCACTTATTTAGAAAATGTCAAACAAACTGCTACATCACTTTCTCTATTTTTCTGTACATCATTTCTTAAAAAATTAAAAAATTACGAAAATAACATATTTCTAAACAAGGCCTAGTATTCATAGAATTATCCTACTTCTAAACCAAACCATTCCCAAGTCGGTCCTCGACAAATTTGGGAAACCTATTGTGAGGGATTTGTGGTGTCTCAGTGGGAGTTTTTTTAAAATATTTTTTAATAATCCAAATCGTTTATGTTATAGGATTTGTCAAGTATATCATTCATATAAAAAATCAAGTTCATCAAAAATCAGTAACCCCATGATCATATTTCAAATTGTTTTAAAAAAAAATTATTAAGATCATATTACTTGTTTATTTTTTAAAAAAATAAATATACTCTTATTAGAGCATCTCCAATGGTATGACAAAGCCATTTTATAGTAGATGTGGGCCAAAAGTGTTCTCCAATGGTAAGTTTTGGTAGTTGCTATCTTTAGCAAATACCAAAACTTGTGTCAAATATGACACAAGTTTTGGCAACTGCCAAAGTTGCCAAGTCACCAAAACCAACCGTTTCCTCCCTCCGTCCCTCCCTTTCTTATCATCATTCCCAGCAAAAAGTTCTAAAGTAGATGCAAAATTCACCCAAAATTCCACCCAAAAATAAATAAATTATGGAGCTAAAAATTTCAGAATCAATAAATCAATCTGAAGCAAAAAAAAGAAAAGAAAAAGAAAATAATTTCAAGTAGTATGAATGAATCAATTTCAAGAAATCAATTTTAAAAATAAAAATTGAATTTCAACAAGATAATATCATAAAAAAGACCTGCAATTTGAAGAGGAATTTGACTTCATCTTCTTCATGTTTGTGTTTGGATCATCTTTATTACGGCTTTCGGTTGATCTTCTTCATCTTCTTTGGCTGGTCTTCATTAGGGTTTTGGGTTTGGATCATTTTTTAGAGAGAGGGATCTTTGGAGAAGAGGTTTAGAACAAAGGGAGAGAGAGGATCGTTTTGGTTAGGGTTAGGGTTTCGATCGTTGGAGAAGAGGGTTTAGAACAAAGAGAGAGAGAGAGAGAGAGAGAGAGAGAGAGAGAGAGAGAGAGAGAGAAAGACGGTAAGAAGAAGGTAAAAGATAGAGGGTTGTTGTAGAGAAGAGAGTTGGAGAAGAGAGAAGGAAATTTGGGATTTGAGGGTTGAAGTTCAGCGATGGATGTCGTGGTGGTTATGTTAGTTGTGGTGGTGGTGGTTCTTGTGGTTATGGTTATGGTGGTGGTAGTGGTGATGAAGAAGATAAGAGACAAAGGAAGAGAGTGAGTAAGGAAGAATGGAGACGGTAAGAGAGAGGAGAGAGATGAAGACGGTGAGAGAAAGTGGTTTTGGAATTGAGAGAGATAGATAAAGAGAGAGTAGACTTGAGAGATGGCTTCTCAAGATTATTCCAGAGGGTTCATCTGAAACCATTGGATTTTGTCATTGGAATGCACATGGGTTTGAGCAATGGCTCTTTTTCTTCCTCTCTCAAAAGTTTGAAACGGCTCTTTTTAACTGCTATAAATTAAACGAAAAAAAAAGGGTCATATTTTTACTCCCTATAAATATAAACAACCAATAAAAATTTGAATTCACAACTTTCAATTCACATAATATTTTTCTTGTTTGTTTTTTTTACACAATCAATATGGAAGGTTCATAAAAAACAAAGAGAGGAAAATCATTCACTACTCAATAAGATGTGGCATTTTGTAGAGCTTGGTGTCACATTATTGAAGACCTAATTGTTGGCAATTTGCAATTGCATGCTAATTTTTGGGCAAGAATTTATGAAAATTATTGCTCACTTCAAAGTAATCAATTAAGAACATAAGTGTCTATCTCATCTCGATGGGGTGTAATCATGAAATATTGTAGCAAATTTCTTAAGTGTTTAGCGTAAGTTGAAATCTACATCCAAATGGG
This sequence comes from Camellia sinensis, assembly GCF_055761805.1. Taxonomy (NCBI): domain Eukaryota; kingdom Viridiplantae; phylum Streptophyta; class Magnoliopsida; order Ericales; family Theaceae; genus Camellia; species Camellia sinensis. The sequence continues at coordinate 100,581,804 of NC_138973.1, read as the reverse complement.
ATGTCTCAAATTGATATAGTACGATTTCATTTTCATTTATTATGTTAGTTTTTTTTTTATTTTGTCTCATATAAAAATTAACTAATTAATTAATTTAATATTTTGTTAATACAGATACTTCATGCAAAATTTTTATACTATCAAGATGAAAACAAACATTTTGCTTTTGAACATTGTTGGTCAATCTTGCAAAACAATATCAGGTGGTAAGATGTAACTCCTACAAACACAGTGAAGTCAAGGATATATATACTGTTTTTCCCTAATTCAGCCCCCGAATTCCCTATGGATAACTGCATTTCTCTTGAAGACGACAACAGTCCAAGTGTTGGTAACAATTCAACTGTTGGTAATAATCCAATTGGTGAGGGTAGTGTCTCTGCAAGGGGTAAAAGGCCTATAGGTATGAAATCTGCAAAAGAATTATTTCGAAAAAGCCAAATCGTTGAAACTAAAGTCCACAAATTTAACAATTTGTTAGAGACATTTAACCAATACCTTGCTAAGAAGGAAATGAGAAAAATAGAAAGAAAAGAAAAAAGGGCTCAAGTATCATAGGAGATGAAAGAACATGAGATAAAAAATGAATAACATTTGATAATGATGATGGACATTTTACATTTGGACCCTCAAATGAAAGCTTATTACATAATGCATAAAAATGAGATTTTCGCAAAGTGGTCCGCACATGTGAGCAACTTAAATTACTATTTTCCTCTGCCTTCTGATGAATAACTACGAGAGAATGTACTTTTTTATTTTTTAATGTCATTTATTTTTTAATGTAATTTTTAGTCTTTATTGTAACGTAATTTTTATTTTGCAATGTAATGTAGTGGTCCATTCAATTTTGAGTATTTTTTTATGTTCTAATGTAATTTTGTTTTTGCAATGTAATGTTGACTATTTTTTTAGTATAATTTTAATTTTTCAATGATATTATGAAAAAATACATATATTATTGAAATGAATGCAATAAAGTTGCAAATGAAGACAATTTTATTAAAATAAAAAGACATTAAGTGTCATTAAAAAGACAAAATAAAACCTTAATCTAACTCTCCAGATTAGAACCACAAGTGTTCAATTAGATCATTACGAATTGCATTATGGGCTTTGGTAGATCTAATCATTTGGCGATTTAACATAAATTCAGCATACTCCTGATTTGGATTGTGTGACACTTGACATAGGATATTAGTGATATCAGTTTGCAGTAGTGTTGCACTGCATTCATTTTTTGAAATATTACGCTCATCTTCAATGATCATATTGTGCAAAATAATGCACGTTTTCATGATGTAGTACAGATCCTCATCACTCTAATCTCTCGTCGGAACTCTAACAACATTAAAACGTGCTTGGAGCACTCCAAATGCCTTTTTGACATCCTTCTGACATGCCTCTTGCATCCTCACAAATAGTTGTCTTTTTAAACCTTAAGGTTGAGATATTATTTTTACAATCGTTGCCCAACGAGGATAGATACCATCAGCAAGGTAATATCCTATGGTGTACGCGTGATTATTAAGGGTATAGTTGGTAGCAGGGGCACGTCCTCTAGTTGATTTAAAAAAAAAAAAGTAACATGTCAATAACAGTAATATCATTTAGAGAGCCAGGCATGCCAAAGAAAGTATGCCAAATCTATAAGTCGTGGGAGGCTACTGCCTCGATTACAACTGTTGGTTTGTGGTAGTGTCTACTGTAAGCACCAGCTTAGGCGATTGGATATTTTTCCCAATGCCAGTACATACAATCTAAACTTCCTAACATTCTAGAAAACCCGCATTGCTCTTGCTCTTGCAATAATTTGGCGACATCTACCTTATTTGGGGATCTTTAGTAAACGCCTTCATAGATAGCAACAATCGTTCTGGTAAAGGCATTCAATGTGGCAATTGCCGTAGTTTTGCCGATTCTGATGTACTCATCCACAGCATCAGCAGGTACGTCGTATTGCAGGATCTGAAGTGCAGCAATCTTCTTCTATACACCGGATAATCTAGGAACACCAATGGCATCATGGGTTTGGATGAAGTACTCATTGACTTATTGAATATCATGTAAGATACTAAGAAATAATGACCGTCTCATTTGCAAACGTCTTCAGAAGTATTTTTCTAGGTAGACAGAATTATCTACAAAGTAATATCTATAAATTTGCTCTTCACCTTTGATTCTCTCACGATTAATGTATCAATGACCACTTATGGAACCAACATGTATGGTTAGTTGGTTTAGGATTAACGCTTGTATTCTTTGTTGTTGCGCTGTTAATAGTTGTATCATCATTATATCATCATCAGATGATGAAGATTCATCAAAATCTCCATTCAAGAAGACTTTAGTAAAATTGTTCATTGTAGGTGGGTGGATGAATATGAAAATTATAGAAAATCGTGTGGGTGGGTGAATAATGGATGGTTGTTGGTGGGTAGTTGGTGATTATTTATTTTTTAATGTAGTTAATAATAATATATATATTTTGTAGTAGTAGTAGTATGTTTTTTGGTGGAGTGAATTATATTTAATTTTTTTTTTCAATTTTTCAATTTTTTCATTTTTTATATTTGTCTAGTCGGGTATAATATAAATATATAACTTTTTTTAGAAACAATTGAAAAAAAGTCACAAAATACAAAAAATAAACTGAAAAGGATATTTATACCAAACAATGGGCTAAGCTAAACCAACACGGGACATGGTGTTAGGCCGAACTGAACCAGCACGGGACATGGTGTTGGGCTGAACTGAACTAACATGAGACATGTTGTTGGGCCGAACTAGATCAACACAAGACATGGTGTTGGGCTAAGCCAACCCAACACGGGACGTGGTGTTGGGCCAAGCTAAACCTATGCGGTCTCCGGCTTAGTGCCGAAATAGGCCATGCTTGAACCACAAGAGCAGTCCAAGCTAAACATGGTTTGAGCCGTAAGCAATGACCGAGCATAATGAAGACAGGCTGCAGTCTACGACCAAGCTGTGACCGATGGGTTGACCGGTCCAGGAGTGCAATGTCCTTGCGACACTGACCGAGAACAGAGCCAATCGGAGAGTTAGCATGACTTAGTTCAGTGCGTGGTTGATCTAAGTTGGCATTTTGGGGACGCCACAAGTAATTGCTCTGTTAAGGCACTCCACATGGTCTAATGGCATAAGGAGAGGAATCCGCTCTAAGCACGCGTCAATGCTGTTTGGCGATTTGGCCAATACTGTTTGGTAGTATTGACGCTTACACATGTAAGGCAAGGAGAAAGCAGTATAACCATGCGTCCAGCAAAGGACGATAGAGGTAGTGCGCGCACAATCTGAGACTGCCTGGCCAGCCTAGATAAGGGGCTCGATTAGACTCTAGAAAGGTAAGCAAACTTTGGCAACTTAGTTCTTCTCTCTTGAGGTACCCTTATTCCTCTCCAAGAAAGCTAACTTGACTGTCAGAGGGGTTTTTCGACAAACCACTTGCCGAGTAGCTTACTTTGGTTCTATTCGCAGGGAGTCGGAGTTCTTTCGGAGCATGGAGAGTTTGGTAGCAAGGCATACATAGACGACGAATATTTCTCCTCCCATACATAAACAAAAGAAGAAGAAAAAAATTATTAAAAACACTATATTCAAACAACACCTACAAGTTCGAAATGAAAATTTGTTGAGATTTGCCAAAATAGCATGTGACAATTGGGACACCAAATTGTAATACTATAATAACAAATATCATTGAAGATGTTTTTATAGAGTCATAAATTTCTAATCAATTTAAATTTTTATATAGATAATTTTTTTATGAACTGTATAATATGAATAATTCAGATTATGAAATTTTTTTTTAAAAAATCTCTACCAAAATACAAAAATATTAACGTTATATTTAATTAAGAGATTTGAAAAACAAAATATATAAATAAAATATATTTATATTTTATTTAATTATACATATATTTTTTTGAAATCCTTTCACCAAATACAACCTAAATCGAAACACACAAATCACTGCTGTGACAATCCCTTGGTCCGTCGGCACCGCACTCCTGCTGCGCGACCAATCAATATCTACCGTACGATGCGAATTACACCTCAAATACGAGGTACACACATTTCCACGTGGGAACACTTAAAGGTATGTTTGATTGAAAAGATTAAAGCATGGGATTGAGATTATTAATCCGTGGACCCAATCATCCTATGTTTGTTTGGACATTTTGGTTTAGGATTATTAATTCAATGGATAATTAATCCAACAAATTTGTAGGATTATTAGTAATGGGGTAGGGATGAGATAGCTAATACCACACTAATTTGATAGGATTATTAATACCTCACTATTAGTGTTGTGAATCAAACATGGCCAAAAGGTCCTTATTACCTAGAAAGATAAAGCGATGGTTTGGAATGTTACTAATTCAATAAATTATTTTAATTTTTAATTATTTTAATATGTTAAAATTTTATATTTAAAAAGTTAGTTAAATTTTTTATAATTACCTACGATGTTTATAAAAATAAAATAAATATAAATTTAATGTAATATTTTTTTTATTAATTATTTTAACTTAATTTATATTTTTATGAATTTTAGATTAAATAATAAAAAATAAAAAATGACCTTTAGTATTTTACGTGGGCCCTAGTACTGTTCATCGAATGCGCCACGCCACGCTCTGTGTGAGTTGGATTCTTCATTTAAAGCAGTCATCTGCTCCAATTAAATCCCCAATGGATTATTGGTGGTTTTTGTTTGGGTTTTTTTAATCAATTTATGATTTTTGGCTTTTGAAAAATTATTTTAGACAGTTTCTGATTTTAATAATATATTTTAAGTCAAAAAAGTTGATTCTGAAAAGCTGTTCATTCCTTACTTCTGATTATCAGTTTCTGCAGTGGACATGTTAATTTACGATTATACTCTTAAATTTTTTTATTTTTTATTTTTTTAAAAATAGAAAAAGATCCAAATGGACTATAGAATATTTTTTTTTTACGAGAAATGTAGACAAGTGGTGAATAATAAAAAATAAAAATTAATTGAAAAAGCTCATTCACAGCTTATTTAACAAACACTACTCAGCAACTTAAATCTATAATCCAACAGCTACACCAAACAGATTAACTTCTGATTAAAGTCATAATTTATAATCTGTTAAGTTATAATCTATAATCTGTTTTAACAGCTACACCAAACGCAGCCATTGCACTCTACAATTTAGCATACTTGGAAAAATTAAGGTAATGTTTAGTTCATTTTTAAAAATTCAACTCTATTTTTAAATTATGATTTAAAAGGAATATATTAATTAAATATATTTTTAAAATTCCTCTCTTTTTTTTTTCTTTTATGTTTATTAATCAATTATTTTTTCTCTCTCGTGTCTCCTTTATCCTCTTATATTCTCTTACATTTTCTTACATTCTATGCATCAATCAATAATAATAAAAAAAAATTACAAATCTTCCTAAAACTATTTTCAAAATTCATAACCAAATAAATTTTCTTTTCAAATCATGATTCAAAAATTCAAAATTTAAAATACAATTTCATACTCAAATCATAATTTTAAAACTAAACCAAACGGACCCTTAAGGATTGTGAATCGGATTTATTTATTAAAAAAAATAGTGATAAATCTACAGAAAATTAGGGAGATATCTCTCTATAAGTTTGTGTAAAAATTAAAGGGTAATAATAATTTATTGCTAATTAAAGTCCTTAATATTTTAAATTGTAGAAAAATAAGGAAAAAAAATTGATTTAAATGGACCAAACTATCCATCCAAATATAAAACATTCTAGATATACTTCTGCCGTGTCCCTTTTTCTATCATTTTCTCTCTTTCTCACACAACAATGATCGCAATATCTACTAAGTTTGCAATGCTACCTTCATTGTTTCAACTAATGTTTTGAAAATTAGATTAGTGAACGAACTAAAAAAGTAATCGGACGGGCAAGTAACTAATTCAATTGTAGGTGAACTAGAATTGAATCGTGATGTCATAATTATAACATAAATATATTAAAATTTATAAATATAAAAAATAGGAAATTTTTTTTTAAGGACCTTGATATTAAGTTTTTATGAGATAAATGACATACAATATTTTCATAGCAGTTGAGATCCTTTAATATTTCTACAAAGAAAATTTGACTTAGCGAAATTTTATCCAACTCAGAAAAATTTTAATTTTTACAGAGAAATTTTGAAATTCTCTATGAAAATACCAGAGAAATTTTAAAATTTCTCTGAGTCGGGGCAGAAATTTCTCTGAGTCAAATTTTCTCTGTGAAAATATTGAGGAACCTTAGCTAATAAAAAAATAAAAATAAAAATCTTGGATCTCTCCTACTACACAAAGTTTGACATTCACTAATTTTTCCTAAAAAATATAGATATTAAAATTACAAAAATAATAAATAATAAACAATTACAAAAAAAAAATTCTTATAATTTATTTTATGTTTTTTATACATTGATTTTTAGTAAAAATAATTAAGATAATATTGAATATATAGTATATATACTTATTACATTGTCAACAATTATGTTGATGGTTTCATGGTTAGAGTGCTTGTTTCTTATGCGTTTAGTGTAAGAATTTTTCCTAAATATGGCTTAACGTGGCTTATGCATAATTATACTAGATTCATCTCATTAAGTAAGATACATGTACATCAATTAGATGGTGACTAATTATTGATGAATGCACCTATATATACAATGTATAGAAGACTAATGCTAATGCACATTGAATGTGATGAATTCATTATGAATGAATCTTAGAGATGCACATTGAATGTGATGGATTCATTATGAATGAATCTTAGAGATGCACATTGTATCTATTATGAATATGTAAGATACATTAGTCTTATCTAATGAATTCATTAAATATAAAAGATGCATTATGTATCATGAATGTATAAGATACATTAATCTATTTAATGAAGTTCATTGAATGAATGGTTCTTTGATGGGAAGAATATTAGTATAAATAGTGTAAGGTCCCAAACCATACTCTCCATCAAAAACTTAAGTTGTCACCACATGAAGGCTCCCATCGCCTAGAGAGAGAGGAGTGGTTTGAAGATCTTAGACAAGTCAAGAACTTAAAGATCAAGATCTTCCATTCAAGATTTCTCTTTCTTAACAGAGGATTTCATACTATCATGGATCAAGGTATGTATTTACTTATTTTGTATATTAGAAATTCATATAGTTTTCATGTATGGAATTGAATCCTTAATAGTTTTTAGTTTATGTTCCGCAAAGTTTTCTATCAATTGGTATCAGAGCCATGGTTCTCAATTTTGATGCATGAAACGTATATGTATGAATTTCATTTTATGATGATGTTCGGTGTAACAAGTGCAAAACCTTGATTTACACTTGTCCAATTTTATTTTTATTTTTAGCCAATCTTTTATTCTATTGATATTAAAATAAAAATTGAAAATTATTGAACAAGTGGTAATTAAGATAATGTTTTATGCACTTATAATGTTTTGTTACACACCTTATGAGTTGAAACATTGTTGATCAGTCCAACGGAGGTTCAACACTATGTATGTTTGAACAACCGAGATGATTAGTATAATAAATATAGCATTAAGTTTTTCTGCCCAACGGTGATAAACTTCTCACGTGCTTTAGTTATAAAATAAAATAAGAGACATTGAGTTTTTATGCCCAACGGTGATAAACTCGTTACGATCTTAATGATTGTTTTATTTTATTTTATGTTGTTTATTTTTATTAGTCATCTCATTTACTTTTATGAATTGTTAAAATATATTGTTATTCGGCCCAACGGAAGGATAACTTGATTTCGTATCTAACTAATTATGTTTTATAGTTAGATATATTTAACTTGTGGTGTTATTTTTATGAGATGTGAAAAGTAGTTTTCTTGATTATATTATGTAATGGATATTATGTGTTTGCAGCATTGAATCCTACTTCCATTAATAGTTACTTGTCTGGTATTGAAGCTTTAAGTGGAACTAATTTTAAGAAATGGAAGGAACAAATTGGAATTGTTTTGGGAATTATGGATTTAGACTATGCATTAAGAGAGCCAGCTCCTACAAAGCCTAATGATACAAGTTCTAAGGAACACATGGCTTTATATGAAAAATGGGAACGCTCTAATCGCTTAAGTCTAATGATAATGAAAGGCTCAATTACGCCTGCAATTCAAGGAGGAATTCCTGTTTCTGAAAGTGCAGTGAGCTATATGAAATCTATTGAAGAACAATTCATTGGAACTTCCAAATCCCTTGCTAGTACTCTCATGATTAAAATGATGACAATGAAATATGATGGTTTGAGTGGTGTTCGTGAACATATCTTAAAGATGAATGACATGGCCTCTCAATTAAAGGGAATGGACATGGAAATTTCTGAAGGTTTTCTTGTTCATTTCATTATGACTTCTCTTCCTGCGCAATTTGGTCCTTTTAAGATCAATTATAATACGCAGAAAGATAGTGGAAGATGAGCGAGTTAATTGCCACGTGTGTTCAAGAAGAAGAGAGGCTTAAAGCTGAAGAGCCTGATATGGCTCACCTTACCACTTTGGGTCCAACCAAAAAGATTTTCAAGAAAGGCAAAAGTAAGAAGAAGAAGAATGTAAATGATGAAACTCACAAGGCTAATGAAGAAAATAAGATTCGATGCCATTTCTGTCGAAAGAAAGGTCACATAAGAAAGGATTGTCCAGGTTTTAAAAGTTGGTTGGACAAGAAAGGTAACACTCAATGCTTTGTGTCTTATGAATCCCTTTTGGTAGATGTTCCACCAAATTCTTGGTGGATTGACACTGGTGCAAGTATTCACATAACAAATTCCTTGCAGGGATACCTTACAAGTCGGAAATTAAATAAAGGAGAACGAACCATTACGGTTGGGAATGGAATAGAAGTGGACGCTGAGGCTATTGGCACCCTCCGTTTAATTTTAGACTCTGGTTTCATTTTAGATTTAGTAAACACAGTTTATGTTCCTGTTTTTACTAGAAACCTAATTTCTGTTTCACAACTTGATTCCTATGGTTATGAATTTAAGTTTGGAAATAATAGAGTTTCTTTATTTCACAATTCTCATATGATTGGTTCTGGTACTTTATATGGTAATCTTTATTCATTGAATTTAGATTCCACTTATGCACAATCTCTTTTATCCTTTAATGTAAATGACTTGGTAAATAAAAAGAGAAAGCGAGTGAATGAAATTCATCCATGTTGTGGCATAAGCGCTTGGGCCACATATCAAGAGAAAGGATGGAACGTCTTATTAAAGATGGAATTTTAAGTTCACTTGATTTTTCTGATTTTAGTACTTGTGTGAATTGCATTAAAGGAAAATACACAAAGACAAAGAAAAAGGGTGCTACTAGGACTACTGAATTATTAGACACAATTCATACTGATATATGTAGTCCTTTTACTGTTCCAACTATTTCTGGACATAAATATTTTATTACTTTTATTGATGACTTTTCTAGGTATACTTATGTGTATCTTATTCGTGAAAAATCAGAAGCACTGGATATGTTCAAACTCTATAAAGTTGAAGTTGAAAATCAACTTGGCAGACGAATTAAAAGTGTAAGATCTAATAGAGGTGGTAAATATTATGGTAGATTCACTGAGTCGGGTCAAAATCCAAGTGTTTTTGCTTTATTTTTGGCTGAGAATGGTATTGTTGCTAACTACACAATGCCTGGTACACCTGAGCAAAATGGTGTAGCTGAGCGACGAAACCGTACTCTTTTGGACATGATGAGAAGCATGATGAGTAACTCTTCTTTGCCAGATTACTTGTGGGGTGAAGCTTTAAAAACTGCTGTACATGTTCTAAATAGGGTTCCTAGTAAGGCTGTGCCTGTAACTCCTTATGAGTTGTGGGTTGGTAGGAAACCTAATTTGAATTATTTACATGTATGGGGTTGTCCTGCTGAAGCAAAAATTTTCAACCCACAAATAAAGAAATTAGACCTTAGGACTATAAGTTGTTATTTCATTGGATATCCTGAGAGATCAAAGGGTTTTAGATTTTATTGTTCCACTCATAGCACTAGAATTGTTGAAACTAGAAATGCCGTGTTCTTAGAGGATGAAAACATTAGTGGGAGTATGAATCTCAAAAATATTTCTTCGGAGGAAAATTGTGATTTTACACCTTCCACGATTATCCAAGAAAATGTTGTACCTGAACCTATTGGTACACAAGAGATTTCTCACATTGAAAAAGAAGTTGTCCCAGTTGCAGAACAACCTTTACGCAGATCACAAAGAGAAAAGAAACCTGCCATATCAGATGACTATGAGGTTTACCTAAATGAGTGTGATATAGGCTTGGAGAACGATCCTGTTTCTTATGCCCAAGCCATGAAAAATGGAAATGCAACTCAATGGTTAAATGCCATGAAAGATGAGTTAAAATCCATGAAAGACAACAATGTCTGGGATCTTGTAGAATTGCCTAAGGGAGCCAAAACTGTTGGATGCAAATGGGTTTTTAAAACCAAGCGTGATCGTAAAGGCAATGTCGAACGATACAAGGCCAGATTAGTTGCTAAAGGATACACTCAAAAAGAAGGGATAGACTATAAGGAAACTTATTCTCCTGTTTCTAATAAAGATTCCTTGAGAATAGTCATGGCCTTAGTAGCTCATTATGATTTAGAGTTACATCAAATGGACGTTAAAACAGCCTTTTTGAATGGTGACTTGCATGAAGTGGTTTACATGGACCAACCTGAAGGTTTTCAGGATGAAAGCAAGGAAAATATGGTTTGTAGGCTTAAGAAGTCCATTTATGGTCTAAAGAAGGCATCTCGACAATGGTATCTTAAATTTCATGAAGTTCTCATCAAATTTGATTTTAAGGATAATGTGGTTGATCAATATGTCTACCTTAAAATCAGTGGGAGCAATATCTGCATTATAGTTTTGTATGTTGATGATATATTGCTTGCTAGCAATAATTTGGGAATGATACACGAGACAAAGAAATTCCTTACGAGAAATTTTGAAATGAAAGATCTTAGTGAAGCCTCTTTTGTCATTGGGATAGAAATTCACCGAGATAGGTCTCGTGGTATTTTAGGATTGTCCCAAAGAGCCTATATCGAAAAGGTTCTTAAAAGGTACAACATGCAGAACTGTTCAAGTAGTGTTGCCCCTATAGTTAAGGGTAATAAATTTAGTGAATTTCAGTGTCCCAAAAATAATTTAGAAAGGGAACAAATGAAAGAAATTCCTTATGCCTCTGCAGTTGGGAGCATTATGTATGCTCAAGTTTGTACACGTCCTGACATAGCATTTGTAGTTGGTATGCTGGGTCGATACCAAAGCAATCCAGGACTTGATCATTGGAAAGCAGTTAAGAAAGTGTTGCGATATTTACAAGGCACTAAGGATTACATGCTCACTTATTAAAGAACAGACAGCCTTGAAGTGGTTGGTTATTCAGATGCTGATTTTGCTGGATGTAAAGACACTCGAAAGTCCACTTCTGGGTACATTTTTATGCTTGCTAATGGACCCATTTCATGGAAGAGTCATAAGCAGACTCTGACAGCTTCTTCCACTATGGAGGCAGAATTCATAGCATGTTATGAAGCCACATGTCATACAGTATGGCTAAAGAATTTCATATCTGGATTACAACTTGTCGATTCAATTTCGAAGCCCTTACAGATTTACTGTGATAATGATGCTGCTGTGCGGTTCTCCAATAATAACAAAACTTCAGGAGGATCAAAGCATATTGATATCAAGTATCTAGTTGTTAAAGAAAGGGTTCTGAATCAGACTGTTTCCATATCTCATATTGGTACTACACTCATGTTAGCAGATCCTTTAACTAAAGGTCTCACGCCTAAGCTCTTTCAAGAACATGTTGCGTGCATGGGCTTAGTAGAAAGTTTATCATGTTTAGATTTGAAATGAGTGTATTATGTTCGTGATAAATGTTATGTTATAATCATCTTCTGTTAATAATGATTATGTTTGTTGTTTTCATTCTTCATACTTGTGCACAATTTAGAAGAAGATGTAAACAACGGGACCGTTATAGATGAATTAGCATTAATCACCGTTATGTTGCTAATGTCATCTCTGTGTTTTAAGATTCACTTATTCATGTTGATGGAAAATATTAACACTATAATCATTGTACAGTCTTGATCAATGTGTAAATCACTGACTACAATGATTTGGTGCTAATAATTTCATTGAACAGAATCTAATGGTGATGGTGCAATCTTCTAGTGAGAGAACGTTGGCCATATTATGATAATCTAGTGACGTAATATAATCATGCAAGCCAAGTGGGAGATTATAAGAATTTTTCCTAAATATGGCTTAATGTGGCTTATGCATAATTATACTAGATTCATCTCATTAAGTAAGATACATGTACATCAATTAGATGGTGACTAATTATTGATGAATGCACCTATATATACAATGTATAGAAGACTAATGCTAATGCACATTGAATGTGATGAATTCATTATGAATGAATCTTAGAGATGCACATTGAATGTGATGGATTCATTATGAATGAATCTTAGAGATGCACATTGTATCTATTATGAATATGTAAGATACATTAGTCTTATCTAATGAATTCATTAAATATAAAAGATGCATTATGTATCATGAATGTATAAGATACATTAATCTATTTAATGAAGTTCATTGAATGAATGGTTCTTTGATGGGAAGAATATTAGTATAAATAGTGTAAGGTCCCAAACCATACTCTCCATCAAAAACTTAAGTTGTCACCACATGAAGGCTCCCATCGCTTAGAGAGAGAGGAGTGGTTTGAAGATCTTAGACAAGTCAAGAACTTAAAGATCAAGATCTTCCATTCAAGATTTCTCTTTCTTAAAAGAGGATTTCATACTATCATGGATCAAGGTATGTATTCACTTATTTTGTATATTAGAAATTCATATAGTTTTCATGTATGGAATTGAATCCTTAATAGTTTTTAGTTTATGTTCCGCAAAGTTTTCTATCATTTAGTTCTATGTTCAAGTCATCTCCACAATATATTTTTGGAAGAATCTTCAATTCTTCAAATTCGGCAGATTATAATGACTCGCTCCTAATTCGACAAGTTTTCCAATTCTCACAAATAAAGCCGATTTTGGGTATCAAATGGTTTTAGAGGTTCATCCTGACTGGAACTAGGTCCGGTTTGGTTTGGTTTCCTAAACATTGGTTTCAACCACCACCACCACCACCGTTCTCTTTGTTATTTCTAGATCTTTACATCTCTCTCTCACTCTTTCTCTCTATTCATAGTTATCTTCTTTCTATAACTATCTCTGTAATGTTTTCACTGGATCCGTATGTGAGAACCAACGAGATGGTTTATCACCCGAACTAATCATATCATTGGATTGTTCACTATCATTGAATAATGACATAAAATAGACCAAAACTTCAATAGAAAACAATCCGTGTTTGAAAAAGGTAGATAGTGACTCAAGTGAGTTGGAACTAATTTTTCATGAAAAAAAGTATCAAAAAATCTATTTAATTATTATTTTTAGATAAAATTCGTAAAATAACTGAAATCAATGGTCACAGAAATTTTACTAACCTTGACCTAGACTAAAAGTTCATGAATTTATCTAGCCAAGGTCAATAAAATATCTCTCACTTCGTATAATTTTATTAGATTTAGACTAAAAGACCAGTAAATTTTCATTAACTAAGAGATTTAAACTTTGATTGACTTTCAATTTTATAACTTTTAACTATTAATTGGAAATCTTTCTTATATTCAAAGTTATGAAAGTTCTTTTATATTACTGTGTTAACTCAAAAAAAAATTCACTATACTTTTAGCTATTAATTAAAATATTTCAATTTTGAAAATTAATGAAACTTTATTGACTTAGTAGAGTAAAATTTCACTTCAGCGAAAAGTCACCAACGACTAACAATGGTCACTAGCGACCATAAGTGGTGGTAAAAAATGACAGTGATAATGGCAGTAAAAGGTGATGGAATAATAAAACTAAAATTAAGAGTAGTTTTGTCTAAAAAACAGTAACTAACAAATATATTTTAATTGTTCTTAAACTAATACAAAACATTTTCTAGGGAGGTGAATAAAAACGACCCATAAATTTATTACTGTAAAAATATTTTTAAAATATAGAATTCAATTATTTATACTTCTTACATCATGTTTTAAAATAAAATTAGTATAAATAAATTAAAAATAAATATAACCTCATAAAGAAAAATCAAAATGTTCTAATTATTTATCAGTTTGATAAATTTCTTAATATCATTATTAGTATCAAATTATCATTCCACAAACAAAAAACTCATCTAAAATGTCACAATTTTCTCATTATCAAAAGGGAAATTTATTAGGAAATCATATTTCAAACACTTGTATCACAATTAGTTTATAACATATTCTTATATTTTAATAAATTCTATTATTTGGATATTTGTTCTATCAAATCATAATTCTCATGTTTAAAGTACTTTATGGGGATTGGGGGACGGTGCTGTGACAACACCCTTGTTGTCACACCCCGTGTGGTGTATTCGGATCATATTTTAATGATTTGAATTGTTCATATTATAGGGTTCGTTTAATATATCATTTATATAAAAAATGAATTTAATCAGATAAGTATAACTCCATGATTAAGCCGAATAATAACCTAAAAAAATTATTAAAATCATGTTAACCATTTATTTTTCCTAAACATAAACGTGGTCTTGTTGTAAATTACAGATATCAAATTAGCTTGAATTTTTTCATGAATGATATACTTAACAAACCCTACATTATGAACGATTTAAATTATTAAAATAAATTTGAGACACGTCTTCAAAGGCTCACAATACGGTGTTGTGCCTATAAGGGATAACACCAACCTCAGGTTCATTTTATGGACAATTTTACTTTTATAAATAATTTTTTGAATCTTTAGCAACTTGGTGCGTACTATTTTGGACTATTTTGTACTTTTTATATATTAAACTTTAAAAATTCATAATTTTTGTTGTACATTTTTTTCAATGAAATTTATATTTTTGAAACTTAATTAACGAGACTTATCAAATAAGATCTCACTTTAATATGTACTTTTATAAAATAAAAATAATTAAATAAATTTGGCAGTGTGAATGTTCATATTGACAGCGTGAATGTTCACATCATAGAATATTTATATTGTCAATGTGAATATTAATGCACATTTCAGTCTATTATTATTAAGCTTATTTTAATAACTAACTCATTCATATGACTTACTGAAACATAAAAAAATAATTTAAATTAAGTGGTAGGTAAAAAAGAATTTATGAATAAATACCCATTATTAAAACAAAGGATGAATACGTTAAAAAAAAAAAAAATTTACTCAAAAATAATGAACAAATAAGTTCAGTCAATAAAACCTACTACTAATTATTTTAATAAATTAATGCTGAAAAAACCTTTTTCATTTGACATATTCTTGATTGTTTTTAATTACCTTTTAAAGTGATTAAAATCGAGCTTTTGATGAGAAATAAATATGTCAAATCACCTAAAATTTTCGTTAGCTAATAAAGTTTTTTTTGTCAAATCACATAAAACTACCTTTTTTGTTAAATGTTTTCAAAGGAAGCCACATTGAGTCTCCGTTTGGGAAGTGGGTTGGCTTTTTGACTTTTTGACTTTTTTGGCTATTTTAGCCTGGGCTTAAAAGCTTGGTTTGGGAAGGGCTTTTTGACTTTTTGGCTTTTTTGAGTTTTTTTGTGAGAAAAGAATGTAATGATTATGGATTGGATGTGATGTTTTGTTTGTTATGACTAAAATAGCCTATTTTATTTTTTGTGGCTAAAATAGCCAAAAAAGCCTGATTTGCGGATAATATTTCTTGGCGATGCATCTTAACATATTTGATACACATGATTTGCGGATGGATAATTATGTGGATTTGATGTATAATATTAGACATCATAAAAAAATATTATGAAATATTTTATTATAATTTTTTATTTTTTGATTAGATTGTAGGGGTGAGCAGCGGATATATAGATCCGTCTAAATCGACCGAACTAAACCGATCCGTTGTATTTTGAACGGATGCGTGATGACGAGCAGACAGTTAAAGCATTCGTATCAGCCTCAGCAAATTTTGAGTCAAATTATAACCCAAAATCAACTTTTGTATTTTAGCTAGCCTCTTTTTTATATACACACTCCATCAAACTCTCAATTTTAAAATTCTATTTCATTAAAATATTATTTTTTATTCTTTTATCTTTTTCTACTTAAATATATTTGGAGTGCAAAATGATATTAAAACAGGTATAAAATAAGACCCAAGACAGCGCAAGAGCAACAATAGAGCAGCAGCAACACATGAGCCAGGGTGGTCGACCGGTTGGACGACCGGGCGGTCGATCGGTTAAGCAAAATTTTAGCATTTTTCTTCTTCTCATGGGACATCCTGGGGTACATTCCGGGGGACGACCCTAGCTTTGTTCCAGTTCAGTTTTGTTGCCCACAACATACATATAAGGAGGCCATTTCGATTCAATCATTTAAACATGAAGCCATCCAAGATGGTGAAAATGAATTTTGTGTGATGGCTTTGGTAAGTGTTGATAGTAATGGTGATATGAGAGATAGTGTTCTTGTTGGCAGAAGAAAGAAGCGCGGAAAAGAAAATATAATAAAAAATTGATTACCTTGTGAACAGTTCCTCACTTCATCAGAGGAGGAGCTGTAATTTTGTCAAAATGAATGAAACCCATAGCAACTCTGATGCATCAACATATTTATAGTTTGGCTCTCTACAATAGTGTCAAAGTCGTTGTAGCGACTCTAATGCTGATGCTCTTACGGATTGATTTTTTCTAATCCGTCTAATTTTAGAAGGAT
This sequence comes from Camellia sinensis, assembly GCF_055761805.1. Taxonomy (NCBI): domain Eukaryota; kingdom Viridiplantae; phylum Streptophyta; class Magnoliopsida; order Ericales; family Theaceae; genus Camellia; species Camellia sinensis. Next base: position 100,564,882 of record NC_138973.1, on the reverse strand, counting down.
GGCGGATTTGAGGTTTCTTTGGCCGCAACCGAACCGCCAAACAGCGAGCACCCCTAGTAATTTGTAAGATTTTGTATTTTCAATTTGTTTAGAAATTCTATTTGTGTTTTTAATTGAAATAGAGTTTAAATATTCTGTTGAAAAAGAGTTTTTCACTTTTGAATTGAAAAAAATAAATGTATTATGTATCTATATTTTTTTATTTTACAATCTAACTGTAAAAACAATAAATAAAAAAGATGATATATGCTGGTTGGTTTTTGTTTTTAAAAACAGATATAGATGTAATAATACAGAGGCATACAATCTCTACTACTACTCTGTTCATGATTTTGGTGGTTTGAATTATTTTTATATTTTAAGAACCATAGATTGTAATATTTTCTGTGGACGAGACATGCTGTGATTGTAATATGTGGATGAGACATGCAGTGATTGTAATATTCTAAAATTTCAAACTTTCTTTCTTTGGATGAGATATGCAGTGATTGTAATACTTTTTTAAGTCATTGACTGTAATTTTTTTTTTCTTTTCGAGGAAGTGCATAAGTTGAATTATGTTAAAAATTTATAAAATTTTAAACCGCCAAACCGATTGGCATCCATCTGCCAATCTGCTCAATCCACATCCGCCGGATTGGCATACGAATGTGGATTGATTTTCTCTAATCCGCCAATTTGGCGAAAAGATGGCGGATTAGAGGTTCTGTGGCCGCAATCGATCCATGCCCAGTGTGTGATATTTTATTATACATGTAATTAAAGATGAGAAATTTTCATGAAATAGTTCATAATATTTTTTACCTGATCTCTAACATTACTCATTCAAGATTTACTCCATAAAAGTAGTAATAAAAAAAATTAAAACAAAAAAAATTACAGATTGAACATGTAAACAATAGCTCACAAAACTGTTATTAAGATTTAAAAACAAAAATTGTTTAAAATTTAAATTTATTTTTCACATTTTATTTTTTTCTGATACAATTTCATGATCAATAACCACCATATGGATAAGGAAATTACAACCAAAAAAAAAATAAAAATCAGGATTTGACTCTTATGACAAAATAAATTTTGAATTTTGAATTTCATTAATTAAAACTCTAATATTTTGATTTGTTTTCAAGTTAAATCATTAATTGCTTATTTTCGTTAGGTAAAATAAACCAAAATTGTATTTTAGTCATTAAATTCAATATAAGTGTACATGAAATGTTTAAAATACCAAAATTTTTTTTTTGGTTGAGTTTAATGACTGAAATATTATTTTTTCATCAATTTTATTTAATGAAGATAGACAAATTATTTAGATTGAGAATAAATCAAAAGATTAGGATTTAGATTCATAAAAAAAAGATTCACAAAATTAAAAACTTAAAATTTATTTTATTACAAGGGTCCAATTTTAAGATTTGTTTTTTTTTTAATTGTAATTTTTGCTAATATCTTGCATTATAGAATAACTTATATTGGATCAATCTTCTGTGTAAAATAAATAACTTGAAACAAATCAAACAAATAAAAATAAATTACTTACGGAATTTATTTATCGAAATGAATAAGAATAAAATTAGATGATAGATTCGTCCCACTTCGGTACTTACGGATAAATGTCGTCTATCTCCCAAGATACAATGATCTTTACACAGATTGTAATAGCACTCCAAACAATCTGTACAGCGAACTAGAACCTATGTTCTATACTCTCAGAATTTTTCATAAAAATAATATGAAGAATAATACAAGCAGAGTAAAAAACGGGAAGAAAATAAAATTTTTTGGATGGCAGAAATGCTGGAAGAAGGTTTGCTTTTATAGGAAGATTAGTGACCATTGGACAAATCTGAACAGATAAGTTTTTGAATTAAATAGGTGCAAACAATTTGAACAGATATGGTATTTAAACTGAACAGATTTGGAGAGAAAATGAACCTGTTCAGTTCAAAATTTGAATCTTTTTGTTTGAACTGGAGGAGGCAATGATAGGACAGAAATTTGGAATTCAAATTTCATTCAAAAAAAATAAATTTTCCTACAAGAATTTTTGAAAAAATTCAAATAAATTTTGTCCAAAATTTTAATATTATGACCGACCCGACCCACACCCGCGCCTGACACAACTCGGCTTGGCTCGGTTGGTCGGACGGACGGCAACGGCGGCTCACGCGTGCGTGTGTGGTGGTTTGAGCCAGTGTTCACTTTGTCCCTAACTGCTCCCTTCTACAAACTTGGGGTGCCCCTAGGGGCCCAACCCAAGTATTGCCACCTAGAACTTATATACACACATAAGTTCTCTTAAGTTTCTAATGTGGGACAACCATATAAAGAAAACTCACATTTAACTCTTTAACTTCCCTTTCCACAAACCCGAAAACGACGTCAAGTTTTTATTCACTCATAAATAGTTTTGACGAACCGTTTACACCGTATGACTTGCCATGCAGTAAGGAACACGTCACCTCTATGGACCCACCTCAAAAGACATACGGGCCCTACTCAAATTTGGGTTCAAAGTTGGCCCAAAATAAGCGCCCACATGAATGGAATTTGACGGAGAGAAAATGCAGCAACATGATCTAATTGCAAAGAGTATAGAAATTGGAAATATTCTGTAAAGGATAGGTAGTTTTTGGCTTTGAACCTACCCTTGTGAGACACTATCGGATTTACTAACTAACTAGTGAACATGATTGTAGACGTCCCCGAACGTCCCAGGAAAAATCCCGTTTTGTTCATTGGGCCCACTACAGTTCGAACTCGATGTCACGGTTCTGAATCTAATCTCGCAAAGTGCAATGCAAGATCGATAAATCACCAAAGAGTCCAAATCCGGCAAATCGTTTTGAAAAACTGATTTTAGAAAGAAATGTCAAACATGGACTGCTTTGCCAGATATAGAGTCGCCACCTAAATATTTTATTTTAGGGGAATTTAGGAAACCCTGACTCGTCCCTAAGGCCACGTGTCCGTCATCACCAAAGTTGCCTCGGCTCGGGAACTTGGGTACGATTGGGGAAGGTCATTTCACGAGCACCCCCGCTCGCCCGATCAAAGATCGACCACTACTAAGTATGATATCTTGTTTTTGAAAACACATGCGCTCTTATTCCGGTTATTAACCTAGAATTACTATGCGATGCACACAGCATACAAGTATAGACTAGATTGCCTAAGTTGGAACAAAGCATCGCATATCCATTTGTTTTGAAAATGGATTGAAGTTTGCTACTCGCAAGTAGGCTAAAACACGGGTTTCGACGAATTATTCCAATTCAAGCAACCCAACCTTCACCCACAAGCATTCAGGCAGTTATATCACATAAGCACATAGCCTCAGGGTAAGCATGCTATCATGGCAGTCACTCACACGCATGCAAGGATGCTAAAGCATAAACACTTACCGAGTACTCCGAGCCAAAGAAAGAAACTAATTAGAAAACATGCATGAATCCTAACTATGCTGAGATGCCTAATGCAACACATGCAAGAATACAACTAAGATAGACTCGGCTATTCTAAGATGGCATATGAGATGCTACAGGTAACATGTATTCAACTTGGAATTGAAATACGATGCAGTTAGTATGATGCGCCGAGCCCAGTGCGTGCAAAACAGATGAATGGATGCAAACATACGAGCATAAGGATGCTAATTGAAACATGCCCTAAAACTAACCATCATAAGCTGGTAAATGAAAGGGAGAAAAACGTGGGGTTGGAAGACATACATCACACACACACACACTTATTACAACATTGCCCTCTCTCGGAGGGTCCGAATAAATAATACAGAATTGAATTAACTAATTATTACACAACATTAGCTAATTAACAAATTAACTAAACTATCATGCAAACTGTGTAAAATGGGCTGCCTCAGCTCTGCTTTGAATGATAAAGGATGCATGTATGCTCAAGTCGCCTTGTTGGGAAATCCATCGTGATGCCTCGACTCGCCTTTGTTTGCAATTGATCTCAGAAACTTGCACAAAGCTCCAGAAGGCTGAAACTACACCCTGGGAACCCATGGGAAGGCTGCCGACCAACTCATGGCCTTGGAGACCACCTACCGACCACCTTTTATGGGAGAAACCCAAAAGGGTGGTCGGCCTGCCAAAAAATCTGGTCGGCCGACCAGTTTCTGCCCCTGGTTTCTAGTTTTTTTGCAACAAAGGCAAGAGAGAGAGAAGGCAAGGTATTTTCAACATATGTGTGCATGACCACTCCCTCCATCATTGCATAAGCTCTAGAGAGTGTAGTCTTTGATCATCGGGCCACTAATCACGCATCTCGATGCATGATGGCCGAGGAGTCGGATTGCACGACTCAATGTGAAATGAATGCACATATAAACACATAAATGCCTAAACCCCATCATGTGTTAGTCAAGAGTGTCGGCGACCGAGAATCGAGGCACGTTTCATCACTTGGAGTATGAAACGTCCCTCGTTTCCCATGTTCGGTCTAACTCCTATTCCGAACACGATGCAACAAAAGCATAGAAAACGCAATGCAACTATGATTAACTACAATGCAAAGCACAATGATTAACTACAATGCAATGCATACAAGCATAATGGAATGCAACACAAGTATGCAAACATGCAATGCAAGGGACAAGCATGCAACAACATGATCAAACCACCAATGCCAATAGCATGCATACTCAATGCAAAGCAACATATGCAACAATATGACAAAATGCGACTAGCATACACAATGCGAATATCAAATAGCATACTCAATGCGACGAACTACATGGCATGCGCAATGCTATGAACTACAATGGCATACTCAATGCAAAATAGACTTAAACCGAAATGGATGGGCCTCAGCCACACCCAAATCAGTGGCCATACATGATGAAAATGAGACAACAAAACACATGCAAACATGCAAGATGCAAGGGCCCAAAGCCTAGGGCACAAGATGCAACTGTATGAAAGCATGGAAAGGATGAAATATGGCATACAACAACACATGTTCCAGCTCTGAATTGACATACAAAATGGTCCTGAATCATGCAAACAACTCATGTTATGCATGTTGAATGGCTCAAATACCGAAACTAGTGAAGTGCATTACACTAGAGGTATGCAAAGCAATGCCCAAATAAACAAACCAACCCCAAACGGTCCCTATGCAGGCCCAAAACAGTGGCAAAATGGACTAAGATGATGGCTTAAAATGCACGAAAATGAAGCTCATGTAATGGCCCATAAATGAGGTATACAAGCACAACTCTCAAACGCATTTAAAGAGTGAAAAACATGGGAACATGGCACAAGTATAGGCTCTGAAATAACATGCTCAATGATGCCAAGACATAGAAACACCTCAAGTTAAGCATGCAAGGGGCTCCAAAACTCAAGGCTAGGCAAGGATATTACACTACAAGTATTCATAGCAAGCATCATTCGACCATGAGGCCTCAAAACAAAGCTAAGGAAGCCCAAAATATGAACAAAATTAGTTTGGACCATGGCCAAAATATGCTAGAATGGAGGGCCAAAACAACATGCATTTCAAGCTAGTAAACTATGATCTACACTACAACCATATGAAGCACATGAGAGGCTACCAAACCAGCCAAAAACAGAATCATGGCATGCCAAATGATGGCCGAAAACCCACTGAAACATGACCAATACATGCAAAAATGAGGTGCTACTTTGATAGGCTATGCAAGGGATTGTTCTACACATGCAAGAAGAAAGAAAAAAGGGACCAAACCAGCTATGGTCAGAGCCTAGGTAGGTCCTAGAAGTCACCAAAAAGTGCCTGAACTAGGCCTCCAAATGGTATAAACATAGGCTCCTTTGGTAGGCCAAAAATGCTAGTAAACGAGACAACAAGAGAGAGGGTCACCCCTCTTTGATTTTCACCCTCAAAACCACATTCTCACCACTAAAAATCCACTGGATTTCAGTGGTAGGAAGGTTAAGCAAAGATTAAATCAAAGGCTTTAGGGCATGGCACAAAACAAGGCTATTTAAAGCATGCAAAAGGGTAGATGACCTTCAACACCAAAATGGTCTTAAACAAACATCAAAAGGACCTCAAAAAAAGACTTTTTTCAGTTGACAACAAAGCTCAAATAAGCATGCAAGTTTGGCTAAGAGAGGGATCAAAATAATGCTTAAAAGAGGGAAAAGTGATTACCCTTGAAGCTCAGCAAAAACCCGCAACTTTTTGGACCAAAAACCCAACCCTTGAGCTCTCTCAAGACCCTCCAGTAGCTTAGTAACAAGGTGAGGGTGTTAGCCTATTAGGTTGTGTACAATAGGTCAAGAATAACACCCTTTTTTACTCAAAGTATAGAGATATAGAGAGAGATATATATTTTTTGCCTTAAACAAAATTTGAACCTCTGCCAAGGAAGAGGAGGGCCTCCCTTATAGAGATATAAGGCTAAAGCTTCTTCAAGAAGCTAAAAACCAAGGCTTGTGCCTTCCAGCTGGCACAGCTGGCACACACTCAAACAGACAAAACAGGAAGAAAGGGGCCGACCAAAAAAAGTGGTCAACTGACCACCCTAGGTGGTCTCCCAAAAAAAAAAAATGGTCTCCAAGGGCATTAGGTGGTCTCTACATTGAAAGAAAACGAGTGGTGTGGTGGGAGACCAGTAATTGTGGCCTAAAGATCAAGGAGACCAGTTTCCCGACAAGAAAATCGGCTGGCGGGGAGAAAGTGGTCTCCAAGGAGAAAAGGTGGTCTCCCACCCTTGTACCACCTCCCAAACAATGAAAACAAGGTTCATGCCAAAAATGAACCAACACGGATGCAAAACGAGAGTTCAGGAGGCAAAGCGCGCGGTCGGGTGCCTCGAAAACTAACTGTTGAGCACCAAAAGTGGCGTATGACCACAAAGGTGGTCTCCCGGGCCACAGTGTCCCTCTAGATAGAGGAAACAAGATGTGTGCCAAAAATCGTGCCAAACAGAGAATGTTAAGCGGTCCCGAACCGAGGCGCGCGACCGATGGCTCCAAAACCGAAAACTGGTCTCCAAATGGGAACAGTGGCCTGCGACCACGAAAAGTAGCCTACAGCTACTGAGAGATGGTCTACAAGACCTCTCCCTCCCTTCGGGAAGAGAAAGCAAGACTTGGTCCGCAAACCGAGGCAAAGCATAAAAGGGTCCCAAGGTCCGGAGAGTAAGGACCTCAGCCGAAACTCCGAAACCTCAGAACGATCACAACATGCGCAATCACCGAGTGCCCAATCGGTGATGTCCAAGTCTTAAAGTCAGTCAAAAATGGGGTGTCTACAACGACGTCTTGAACTGTTCAGTCATTTGTGTAAACCAAGACAATAGAACTCACACAGTATATTACCAGACACAGTTTAGTTCTCACTATCGTGTTCATTTTGGCCGTGAACAACCTAGTCTTTCAGGAGTGCTCTAGAGAATTGTAGCCCTTCACAAATATCATAGAACCAGCCCAGTTCACACTTATATAGGTGATTCTTATAAAGATTATCCTTTCATACTCCACTAGATATTCCTAAATATAAAAATCATTAAAAGTATTACTTAACCTAAAACGCTGCAGACATCACTATTTCATCATAGAAATAGGTGAGAGTTTGACTTTCCAGTGATGCTTATGAGTCATACACAATTCGGTTGTCCCTTTAAACCTAAATCTTGGGATCTCTATCAACTAGGTTGGGTTGCCATTGTGGTAACTTTTATTTAATAGGCTTAAGTCCCATTCCCCTTGATGAATTCTCAACTAACTCTCTTGCTAACCGTTTGATTAGTGGATTCGGTATATTGTCTTTAGACTTCACATATTCATTGGAAATAATTTTATTAGAGAGTAATTGTCTTACGGTGTTATGTCGACGACGAATATGTCGTGACATACCGTTACACATATGACTCTGTGCTATACCAATTTCTGATTGACTATCACAATTTATGCATATAGTAGGCATCAGTTTTGGCCACATTGAAATATCTTCAAAGAAGTGACGAAGCCATTCAGCTTCTTCCCCAGCTTTATCTAAAGCTATAAATTCTGATTTCATAGTAGACCTAGCAATGCAAGTCTATTTGGAAGATTTCCAAGATATCACAACCCAAACCATGAGTAAAGATGTCACAACCCAAACCCGCCCCTATAGGTTTAGCGTCGTGACCGGCCAGTAATCCTAAGATTACCTACAACCTCTAAAATAGAGTAACAAAATAAGGAGCTATCAGAAACAAATGCATAAATATAATTGTCTAATGAGTTGTGTAGACTTATATGAAACAGAATATTTAAAACTTCATATACATATCCAGAAATATATCTCACGTTATACCCACACACATAACTATAGCATCTTAGGTACAGTCAACGAAAACTTTCAAGTCTTATATACAGAAACAATTAGAACTTATAACACTCGACACTTCAGGAACCTCCACATGAGGCACAATGGTTGGCTTGACAAACGGAAGTCAGACAGAAGCCCTTAGGTCTGGTCCTGCATATGCTCACCTACATATACATATATATAAACAGTGAGCTAAAACCAGTGAATAACGTAAATGTAAAGAGGTTAGTGAACAAATTCCAAACATATTATATTTATAAAACAGATCATAACAGAATCAATTCTCATATCCGAACATAATAATGGTACATCCCATAGAATACATCACATCGTTATCCGACTGGAGTAATCGGTTCCGGATACCGATTAAATACATCACCACTTTGATAAGTGGCTAACGAGATCTCGTAATCACATATATGTCATGGACCCGCATTAACATACCGTCCCCCATGACTTGGGACTATCTATGGATGCCATAATAGATTTCAAACATAGGACATTCGTTCATGTAAACAAATATTATTTCAGAAATCATAACTTATCAAATAATATTTGGAACATAATTCATATGAACATATCTTTACAATAACGTTACTCACAGTGGGCTTCCAGAAACGGTCAATCAGTCGTCGAACGTTGACCTACAAACACAAAAGTACATAACACAAACATAGCTTATCATTACATATGCACTTGGCCATTACGGCTTAGCTTCCTTTACATTGGTTTCTTTTCAATCCATTCTCAAAACTTATACACGTGAATCACATTCTCAAATCTCGGATTTGTCTCATATTTTCAAATTCAATTACTCATGTCATTCCTTAGCTTATTATTCTTTAATGACTCATAATTCATGCCTAAATATGCTCAAAAGAGGATGGGAACAAAAATATGAATATTGAATGTCTTCCAAAAATATGCTGAATTTGGGGTGGTCGCTCGAGCGCACCATTGGTTGCTTGAGCGGACTGTTTTGCCTGCAAAAGTACTGGATGGATGAAAAATACGCTTGAGCCACAACTTTTTCGCTCAAGCGGTCAGACAAAATACAAAGGGTTCGCTCGAGCCACCAAGTGGTCGCTCGGGCGGTCTGTAATAGACTGTAAAACTACTGGATGCTTGAAATGTTCGCTCGAGCGGCCTGCAAAAATTCTGGGTTTTAAGAATAGGGTTTTGAGCTTCCAAAATGTAAATTCAAAGGAAAAACTCATGCATGGCTTGTCTTTAAAGCTTGAAAACTTTTCCAAAACATAAACATATGATTTTCACTAACTCTTCTTGCTCAAAACTCATGAATTTACCAAAATTGAGTTCAAACTTCCATGTGTATAAGTTTTATAAACCCCTTTTCTCCAACACTGTGGTTTTAAACAAAATTGAGCTCAAAAGCTCCATACATGAGAGAAATCCCTTTCAAAACATGAATTTAAACTTTAAAACATGATGAATTACACATGCATGTACCAAATAACTTACGATAACAACTTAGATGTTCAAAATTAACTCAACATGGCAAAACTCTTCATGTTTATGCATGCATGTAAAATCCTTCTCCCAATTTTCTTCAAGACTATATGAACATGGAATTCACTCTCAAAACTTGGTAAAATATACATGCATGTACATCTCATGCTCCAAATTCAACACAAATGATGAAGCTCATGATCAAAATGATGACTTAACACTTATGTATGCTTGCATGTATGAATTACAACCCAATTCTTCATTCTAAGCTCAATTTACACATCTAAACACATAATCTTCATGTTGATAACTTAGATTCATAAATTGGGGGTTGAATTCTTACCTAGAGTCTTCAAACACACTTGTTCTTACACAATCTTGATAAACTCAACACAAAACCTTCAATTCCTTTTCAATCTCTTCCTTTCTCTCTCTAAAATGAGAGTTATCTCTCTCTAAAAGGCAAATCTCAGATTTTTTCACTTAAATGAAGCAAATTGAGCTCAACAATGAGCTTAAGGGCTCATATATGTAGTCATGATGCTATTATACAATAATTAGAACATTTGGCCAACCAAACACAACTTAATTAATTAAATTGAATTAGTTTTAATAAAATTTGCCGTATGATTCTAAAAATTTCAAATAACATATTGGTGTAGCCAGTTTCAGTTTCAGATACCGATAAGGCTTTCAATTTTTAGATCAAAGCAGAATTCCAGACAGATAGTTCTACGAGTAACAGATAGAAGCTAAATAGCACACAAAATACGTAATAAACACATAATTTACTTTAATCACTTAATTAACATCCTTAATTACGGATTAGTAGTTAATTACGGATCGGGTTGTTACAAAAGACATACCCACTGGTGGATTTTGAGTCTCTAGTAGCTGATATCCAGTTTGTATCACAGTATCCTTCAAGTACTGCTAGATATCTAGTATAATTTAGCATAATATTACGAGTAAATCGGAGATATCTTAGAACCCTTATAATTTCTTTCCAGTGTTCTACTCCTAGATTACTCATATATCTACTTAAAGGTGAGTGCAGTTCATCAAGTACATTAAGCTTCCAATAATTTGGGCATACTCTAATTGAGAAATAATTTCCTGTACATTTTTAGAAAGAAACAAATTAACATCCACAGGTGTTCTAGCAAGATGATTATCATATTTGCTATATTTGTCAAGTATTTGTTCAATGTAATGTAATTGTGACAAAACATATCCTTCTGATATTTTGGTAATTTTCATACCAAGAATTACATTAACAATCCCCATGTCCTTCATGCCAAAATGTTTATTCAACATTTTTTTAGTAGTTTTAATCATGCCATTATTGCTACATATGATGAGCATATCATCTACATAAAGACATACTCTAACATAACTTTGGTTTGTGTTTTTAATATAAATACATTTGTCACATTCATTAATTTTAAATCCATTTGACATCATTGCCTTGCCAAATTTCTAATGCCATTGCTTTGGCACTTGTTTTAAACCATATAATGATTTAACCAATTTACATACTTTCTTTTCTTTTCCTGGAACAGAAAATCCTTCTGGTTGTTCCATATAAATTTCTTCATCTAGCTCACCATTTAAGAAAGCTTTTTTAACATCTATTTGATGAATTTCTAGATTGTACAAAGATGCAATGGCAATTAGCATTCTAATGAATGTTATTCTAGTAACATATGTGTCAAAGTAATCAAGGCCTTTTCTTTGTTTATATCCTTTAACCACAAGTCTTGTCTTGTATTTGACGATTGATCCATCTGCTTTCATTTTTCTCTTGAAAATCTACTTGTACCCAAGAGGTTTACAACCTAGTGGTAGATCCACCAAATTCCAAGTGTGATTTTGTAAGATGGATTCAACTTCACTATTTACAGCCTCTTTCCATAAAGAAGCCTCAGGACTGGACATAACTTCTTGAAAAGTTAAATGCTCATTTTCTAACAAAAATGTTAGAAAATCTGAATCAAAAGATTTTGAGGTTCTATTACGTTTACTACGCCTAGGTTCTTTTTTTTCTCATTTTGATCTTCCTCTTGCTTTTGTTCTTGATCTTATCCTTGATCATGACTAGAAATAGTATCATAAGATCTTTTATTAGTATTAGTCTCTTATCCAGTCTTATTTGGAAACAGATGTTCAAACAAAGATGTATTCTGAGATTCAATAATAGTATTTAAATGCATTTCGGAATGTTCTGATTTATGAATCAAAAACAGATAAGCACTACTGTTCTTGGCATAACCAATGAATATACAATCAATAGTTTTAGGACCTATCTTAGTCTTTTTAGGACTAGGAATAACCACTTTAGCCAAAAACCCTCACACTTTTAAGTATTTGTAGGATGATACTCTCCCATACCACATTTCATAAGGTGTTTGATTTACTTTATTTTGGGATACTTTATTAAGAATATAATTAGCATAAGGTGTTACTTCCCTCCACAAGTTCTAAGGTAATCCAGAACTGATTAATATGGCATTTATCATTTCTTTTAAAGTCTTATTTTTCTTTTCAATAATTTCATTTTGCTGAGTTGAGTAAGGAGTGGTGGTTTGATGAATTATTCCATATTCTTTACAAAACTCACCAAAAGGTGATTCATATTCACCACCTCTATCACTTCTAAGTTTTTTAATTTTCTTATTAAGTTGATTTTCAACTTCATTCTTATATTAAATGAAAGTTTTCAAAATTTCATCATTGGTTCGAATTAAATAAACATAACTATATCTAGTATAGTCATCTATGAAAGTGATAAAATATTTTTTTTCACTTCTAGTTTGAATTGATTTAAAATCACAAATATCACTATGAATTAATTCAAGTGGCTCTGTACTTTTTTCAATTGAATGAAAATGAGTTTTAGCTAATTTTGCCTTAACATAAATTTCACATTTATGATTTGAATCAATGTCAAATTTAGGCAAACATTCTATATTAATTAATCTATCCAAAGATCCATAATTAACGTGTCTTAGTCTACCATGTCATAAATTTGAATACTCAAGCAAATAAAAAAAATGTATTATTATTAATAACAGAGGTTACAATAGTAATTACATTTAGTTTGAAAAGGTCATAAGACATGTAACATTTTCCTACATATATTCCGTTTTTGGTAAGTACAAACTTGTCACTTTCAAAAATTGTCACTTTCAAAAACTAGCCTAAACCTATTTTTACTCAATAAAGATCCGGAGCCTAGATTCTTGCGAACGTCCGGTACATGCAGCACATTGTTGAAAGTGAGTTCCTTTCCAGATGTCATCTTCAGAATAATCTTTCCCTGTTCTTCAACTTTAGAAGTCGAGGAGTTGCCCATAAAAAGTTGTTCGTCGTTGTCCACCACAGAATAAGATGTGAACATCTTTTTGTCAGCACAAATGTAGGGAGTAGCACCAGTGCCCACCCACCATTCTTTAGGATTTCTGACAAGGTTTGCCTCGGAAACAACTGAAGAAAGATTTATGTCATCTACACCATTGGAATTTTGTCCACTTCAGTCATGTTGGCTTGAGCAAGCTTCTTGCTTGATCTTTTTTTGCTTTTGCACTTGGTACGACAATCTTTGGCCTGATGTCCCTCTTTGTCACAAATATAACATTTGCCATTGAACTTGTACTTCTTAATTTCCATTCCTTTAGACCCTTGTGCGGAACTTTCTTCAGAATACTTCCGTTTCTTTGCTTTTGAAGCATGTTCCACCACATTTGCCTTAGACTCCACTGGATGCTTACCAACCCATTTCTCTAAATTGCTACTGTCCCCTTCAATCCTCAAACGCACAATCAATTCTTTCATAGTCATTTCTTTGTGCTTATGTTTGAGGTAATTCTTGAATTCCTTCCAGCCTTGTGGTAATTTTTCAATTAAGGAAGCAACTTGGAAGGATTCACTGAGAGACATGCCTTTTGCATGAATGTCATGTAGAATGAGTTGGAGAACTTGAACTTGGCTGATTACAGTCTTACCATTACAAAGTCTAGAAATTAGCCTACCGTGAATTTCTTCGAGCTAGCATCTTTTGTTTTGTACTTTTTCTCAAAAGACTCCCAAAGTTCTTTTGTCGTCTTGATAGGACTGTAGACATTATATAATGTGTTGTTAAGTCCGTTCAAGATGTAGTTTCGACAAAGGAAATCAGTATGTTTCCCGGCATCGGCCGCAATAACCACTTGCCGGTCGGTTTCATCCTCTTTTAGAGTAGGAGCATTCTCACGGAGGAAATGCGCCAGGTTGAGAATAGTAAGATAGAATAGCATTTTCCGCTGCCATCTTTTAAAATCAGTTCCTAAGAACTTCTCTAGCTTCTCACCGCGATTTACTGGCACAGTCACAACAGGAGGATGGGTTAAAGCAATTGCAGCCACTATACCAGTACTTGTTTAAGCATTAGTTTCAGTAGCTATGAATTCTAAATTATAAAACAAAATTATAATTATAATTTTATACTACACAAAAAATTAAACCATAAACACAAAATTTAATTCTGTAAAAATAAAAGAAACAAGAATTGAAACTTTTATTTCTAATTAATTTAAAAATAAAATTTTATTCAAACAAATTAATTCCACACAAAAAATGTTTTTGTAACACTTCAAAAATTAAAATACCGAAACCAAAATTTTAATTAATGAAAACATAGAAATTATCTCTGAAAATCAAAATTAATTTCTGATCAATTTCACAAAAAAATATTCTGAATTGTAAATGATAACCAATGTATTACTACTAGTTGTCAAAGAAAATAAACACTATATCACTACTATTTGTCAAACAGTATATTATTACTATTTATTTTTTTCAACCCGAATATTATTTTGTAAAATCACAGAAAATAATTTCTATTAGAAGAAGAAAGGAAGAAAAGGAAACAAGCGAAAAATTCTGTATAAACAAAATAATTCAAATATGTCTTAAAATTGTTGGATTAATCTTCTGTGTAAAATAAATAACTTGAAACAAATCAAACAAATAAAAATAAATTACTTACAGAATTTATGTACCGAAATGAATAAGTACAAAATTAGATCAAGTCGAGTGTGTGACACTCTGTCCTTAAGACAGATTTGCCCCGCTTCAGTGTTAACGGATAAATGGCGTTTATCTCTCAAGATACAATGATCTTTACACAGATTGTAGTAACATTCCAAACAATCTGCATGGTGAACTAGAACCTGTGTTCTATACTCTCAGAATTTTTCCTAAAAATAATATGAAAAATAATGCAAGCAGAGTGCAAAAATGGGAAGAGAATAAAATTTTCTAGATGGCAGAAATGCTGGAAGGAAGCCTACTTTTATAGGCAAATTCGTGACCATTGGACATATCTAAACATATAAGTTTTTGAATTAAACAGGTGCAAACAACTTGGTATTTAAACTGAACAGGTCTTGTAACAACCCCGACCCATGATTAGCGTTAATCCATGCTTAATCATGCTTAACAAGAAATTAATGTGAAAATTTGTACCATGTGTTGCTCTATTTGTGTTTATATTTGTTTAACGTAAAAAGATTTGTTCATGTTTTATTCAGTTTGTGAATTGAAGGCCTTATCGGCATCTGATTCAGAAATTGACTTGATTTGCGTGTCATTTAAAATTTTTAGATATTTATGGTACGTCCAATTGAAATTCGGTTTAGAACAATTAAATTAGATTAATTTAATGGCTCATTTGATTAGTTTTAATTATTTACCATTAGACAAGCCTATATAAGGCTTCTTGTGTACTCTTACACACTCTTTTCCCTCATGTCAACACATTTTGAGCTCACACACACACAACCAACATGAGAGAGGGAGTAAAAAGAAAAGTTGAGCTCAAATTATTGAGATTGCTAGAGAGCTTGTGAATTTGGACTTCGGAACTGAAGGACCAAACTTCTAGCTCTCATCTTGACAAGTTTAGGTAAGAATCCAACCCTTTGTTTAGACAACTATGAAGTGTAAGACATGAACTCTAGAGATTTGAGTTGATTAATGTAAGAATTGGGTTAGAAATGAAGAGTATTAAGCCATACCATGCATGCATGCATATTTTCTCATATTTTGAGTTTAATCTCCAAGAATTCCCTCATGTATGTCTTGAATTCACCTTAATTTTGGGAAATCATCGAGTTTCATGTTGTTTTGTAGCATTTGATCATGTTTTGAGAAGATTAAGTTCAAAGAAATTTATGCATGTCATGTTCATGGAACATTCGTAAATTTTAAGTTGAATTTTTGCATAATTGGTAAACTATTGAGCCATGATTTCTTAAATTGATCCTTAATTCATGATGTTCTATGAGTTTCTAAGTGTTCCCTCAAGTTTTGGCCCAGAAAAATCGAGTTTTGATGCTTTAAGATTGAGTTTTGAAGCTTTGAAGCAATTCTGGAAATTCCAAAATTTTGCTTCCACGCTTGAGCGACGGATTTCATGCTCGAGCGACCACTTTGTGTCTCATATTTTCGCTCGAGCGGCCAATTGCTAGCTCGAGCGTGAAATGCATGCCCCAGAAGTTCTTACATTTTGTAGCACACTCAAGCGATAACAGTTGCGCTCGAGCGAGGGCATGTCTCTCATGCTCGAGCGGGTGTTGAGCGAGTGTCGAGCGGGAAAAACAAGCAACTAGTACTTTTTCAAAGTTTACAGACCGCTCGAGTGAAAGAAGTTGCGCTTGAGCGAACCCTCACATTTTGCATGTCCGCTCGAGCGAGGAAAGCCACGCTCGAGCGTGGACTTATTTTCAGCAAGTTTTGAAAAATATTTTCAAGTACAATTTTTGCATCCTCATTCCATCCTAGGCATTCCTAGGCCAAGATAAAGACATTATGATGAGGATAAAGGTTAGGATCACACTAAGAACAAATGAAATAAGTTATGTACAATCCGAGCATGTGTTCTAATGTATGTATCTGTCATGTTATGTAGGTCACACGCCTCAAGTTAAGCGAATTGCCTACTCTACTCGTTTATTTGGAGCCACTGGTTATTTGTGAGTAATAACTTAGCAAAGTTATGTTCAAGTTAAAATTATTTTCTGTCTATGAATAAGATTTGTTTTATGAAATGTTATGAATAATTGTCCAATTTTTCGATAAGTGTTTATGATAAATATGTTATCTGTTCCCAGACTGGAGGTTCCTTATGGAATTGACAAGTTATCTGTACCCGGCTAGAGGTTCCTTTATGGAACTGACAAGTTATCTGTACCAGGCCAGAGGTTTCTTTATGGAACTGACAAGTATAATCTATGATACTCTGTATGTGATCTATTAGCGCTAATGGATGAACCATGTATGATCAAGCATGAATTCTGAATTCTGCATATGATTTGAATAAGAATACAAATGTGAACTAGCTTAGTCATGGGACATCATTCATTTAACCCTTACTCTGTTATTATTTATTGGGCTCTCACTCACTATTTATATTATGTATGTAGGTGATCAGGCATATAATCAGGCTCATAGTTGAGGACCTAGCGTCTCAATTTTTGTCAGCCTACCCTTGCGCCTCCTGAGGAGGTTCCAGATTAAGTCAAGTCTAGTGGCTGTATTGTTATGATTGCATAAGATTTTGTTCTTTTGCTCCCTGAACAAGTTTCTCTATTTTTATGTACATGAAGTGACGTGTAAATGTTGTATCTTTTGACGTCACTCGTATGTTTATAAAAGTTTAAGATTATCTGTCTCATGTATATCTTCACAGCTCGATGGACTATGTATATTTTATATATTTACTTCTACAGCCCTTAATTATACATTATTATGTTATGAGGCCTTTGGTAATCCAAGGATTATTGGCCGGTTACAACGCTAAAACTATAGAGGCGGGTTGGGGTCGTGATAGAGTGGTATCAGAGCACGTGTTTTACCATACACACGAGTCTATACGAGCTTAGGATGTCCTAGTAAGAAGCAGGAGCATTCCATTTACATGTGTGATTGTGTGTTTTTGAAAGTGAAAGCATACATCTGGTTATGATCACATGATATGGAAACAAATAATCTAAATAATGTAAAAAAGACTATTTGCCTACGTTTATGATGTTTCGTTTACCTATAGCAAATGGCAAATACAAGAAGTAATGGAACAACTGAATCATTTGAGGCTTGAATGAGCCACATGGAACAAATGCTAGCAGTTTTAATTAAGGCAATAACTCAACAACAACAGAGGCAACAACCCTTACCTCCTCCACCCCCGCCAATCTAAGTGGAGCCGGATAACAATGATCTCATAAATTTAACTCAGAGGTTCCTGAAGATGAAACCGCCGACTTTCTTAGGTGGCATTGAATCGTTAAAAGCCGAGACATGGTTACTTGAAATGGAGAAGCTATTTGAAGTATTCCTTTGTTCTGAGGTTTAGAAAATTCTTCTAGCCACCTATACTCTGAAAGATGAAGCTCAAAAATGGTGTTGCTAATCTGAAACAGTAATGGGTGTATGGCATGGGCACAATTTAATGCAATCTTCTATGATAAATACTTTCCTCAATGTTTCTGGGATCGGAAAGTTTCTGAATTTCAAGAACTCAAACATGGCAGGATGTCCGTGGCTGAGTATGAGGCCAAATTTACTGAGTTGGTTCAATTTGCTCCACATATGGTGGATACTGATTATAAGAAGGCACGAAAATTTGAAGCTAGACTGGATCTGAAAGTGTTTGACCGAGTAGGCGTTTTGAAATTGCCTATCTATGTGGAAGTTTTAGACGGAGCGATAATGGCGGAAGCCATAATAGCAACAATGAAACAAGCCAAGGCACTAACAACAGAATGGAGAAGCAAAATATCTGGGTCTAATTTTCGGAAAGGTTGTCCCTTCTTCGCAAACAAAAAGCAAAATGCTGAATCTTCAAGTAGCTCAAGCCAAAGTAGTGGGTCTATGCCAATTTGTTCCAAATATGGAAGGAAACATAAAAGCAAGTATAATCATGCATCGGGCGTGTGTTTTCGTTGTGGCAAAACTGGTCACATGATTAAGGACTGTCCAATGAGGTTTGACAATGCAAACCATCCAGCAGCAAGTTCGGCCGAATCTACTCCTATAATGAGACCCAATGCAAGAGCTAGTGCCAAGAATAATGCTAGGAATGAAACACTGAGGCAAGGGAGAGTGTTTGCTCTAGTATCTGGGGACGTACAAAATACTGAGCCACTAATGTCAGGTATAATTTCTATCTGTGCACAGAATGTCTATGTACTGATTGATTCTAGTTCTACGCATTCATTTGTATCGCATGCTTTTTCTCGGAAGTTGGCTAGATCATTAGAACCAATGAATTGCATACTATTTGTGTCTACACCATTGGGAAGTTCTATGATGTGCACCAATGAATATCCTACATGTGATGTTTTGATTGGCGATATGACATTGTACATTGATTTGCTACCTTTGAGCATTGACCACTTTAATTGTATATTAGGCATGGATTGGTTGTTGAAATACTGTGCCACTATTGATTGTGTGAATAAAACTGTCATGTTTAAACCACCTGCACTGGGAACGGAGTAGTACCTCCACCATACTTGATTTCATTCATGAAAGCCAGGAAATTATTGAAAAAGGGTTGTCGGGGTTACTTGTGCAGTGTAATGCCTATGTCTTTGGATAGTACCAGTGTGGAAGCTATTCCTGTGGTTTGTGAATTTCCTGATGTATTTCCTAATGACCTACCCGGAAACCTAATTGATAGGGAAATTGAGTTTACCATCGATATAGTGCCTGGAACACCACCTATCTCTAAAACTCCGTATAAGATGTCGACTTTTGAACTGAAAGAATTAAAAGTTCAACTCCAAGAACTCTAAGATAAGAAATTCATCCGTCCGAGTACCTCACCTTGGGGAGCCCAGTGTTATTTGTTAAAAAGAAATACGGATCTTTGAGACTATGTATTGATTACAGTGAGTTGAATAAAGTAACCGTAAAGAAAAAATATCCATTACCCCGAATAGATGACTTGTTTGACCAACTTCAAGGAGTCCAGGTGTTTTCTAAAATTGACCTTAGATCCAGGTATCACCAGTTAAAAGTCAAGGCAGAAGACATAAAGAAGACTGCATTCAAAACTAGATATGGGCACTATGAATTTTTGGTAATGCCATTTGGGGTAACTAATGCACCTGCAACGTTCATGGATTTAATGAATAAGGTGTTTAAATAATTTCTAGATGAATTTATTGTTGTTTTTATTGATGATATATTAATTTACTCCAAAAGCATGGAAGAATATGAGAATCATTTGAGAACTGCCTTACAGATTCTGAGTGAAAAGAAATTGTATGCAAAATTGTCCAAATGTGAATTCTGGCTTGACAGTGTGGCATTTTTGGGGCATGTAATCAACAAGGATGGTATCTCTGTTGAACAACAGAAAATTGAAGCTATTGTGGACTGGCCTAGACCGATAAATGTGTCAGAAGTTAAAAGTTTTCTAGGACTTGCAGGTTATTATAGAAGATTTGTGAAAGATTTTTCAAAACTTGCTATGCCATTGACCTAGTTAACCTAGAAAAATGTCGCGTTTGACTTGAATGATCAAAAAGAGTCCACCTTCGAAGAACTGAAAGCTAGACTAGTAACTACACCAATCCTGACTTTGCCAAATGAAACAGATGGGTTCCAGATTTATAGTGATGCTTCTTATAAAGGCTTGGGTTGTGTATTAATGCAAAATGGAAAGGTAATTGCTCATGTTGCTCGGCAACTCTGACCACATGAAAAGAATTACCCGACTCATGATCTTGAACTGGCAACTGTGATTTTTGCTTTAAAGATTTGGCGTCATTATTTGTTTGGTGTGACTTGTGAAGTATACACAGACTATAAAAGTCTTAAATATTTCTTCACCCAAAAAGAATTGAACACGAGATAGAGGAGATGATTAGAGTTAATCAAAGACTATAATTTATAGATTTTGTATCATCTGGGGAAAGCTAATACAGTCGCAGATGCTTTGAACCGAAAGTCCATTGCCAGTTTGAACCGAAAGACGTGTGTGCTCCACTCAAATTTGGACTCAAAATAAGCCTATGAAAACCAGAATTCCAAGAACTTTCATCTCCAAAGAAACATAGCATATGAGGAAATTATTTCATATTGTGTTGTGAACAATGTCATGTACTTTAATGGAGAAATATCAGACCAGTAGGGATTTTAAAAAATAATTAAAGATCTGTAAATTTTTTTTATAAATATTAATAATTAAAATTATAAAAAAATTATGAATATATAATTTGTTTTATTGACATACATGGGGAAGCAATTATCCATATTTTAGCTTATTTTGATAATTGGATTAAAAGTTAATTTTTAAAATTTTTAATTTTTTAAATTATACTATCTCTTTATTTTTTTATATATTTTTTCAAATAAAATTTTAAAAAACTAATTTTTAATCTACTTTCTATTATGTCCCCTAATATCATTATTATAATCAAAGCAATAATTTGTCGTGTTAGATACAACACAACAAAAGTTGACGTGTTTCGTTTACAAGAAGGAAGCAAATTTGGTTTCAAATTTGATGTGTCCTTTGGTGTACAATTTTGCCTACGTACACTGACGAGCCTTTATTATGTGTGAAGAAACGGTCGAGACTTTAAATATTTTATTAAAAATTTGAAAAATGATTGATATGGGATGAATCTTATTGAGTTTTAATAGAGAAGAATTTTAATGTGATGTGATATTTTAATTTTAATTTTATTTATTTATTTATTTTTATTTTTTATTATATTATTAAAATTTAATTAGAGTTTCAAAATTAAAAAATTGTATCATTGTTCTAAAAATTTTATCAACACTTACGTGAGTTTAAGAGTTTGTTTGATATGTGTTAAAATAATATATATTATTTTATTTGGATTATAATAATTTTATTTAGATTATAACATTTTTTATTTGAGTTATATCATTTTTCTACCATATTATTTTCATTTTAATATTTTATATTTTTTTCATAAAAAATAAGAAAATATATACTGATCTAACACTTCTCAAATAATCCTTAAGACTTATAATATGAGTGTGAGATCTATATTTCATCAAATACTTATACGTTTGGTTTACTTTTGAAATCAATTTCAAAAGATAATTTAGGTCTCGTTTGGGAACAGGTTAATTTAGTAACTTTTTTACTATTTGGTTAAAAAAGTAGGTAAAAAAAACTTATATGTTTGGGATGACTTTTTGGCTAATTACGAAAAGATATGCAAAAAATAGAGAGAAAAGAGAATCTTTGACTTTTTGGTATAAGTTGTTGGCTTTTTGGCTAAAAAGATAACTTTTTGACTTTTTAGCTAAAAAGATAAGTCCCCAAACGGGGCCTTAGTAAAAAGAGTTTTGAAAATTCAAAACTTATTTAGGATTTGTTTGAGATGTGGGTTAATTTTTTGACTTTTTAACTTTTTGACAATTTTAGTCTGTGGCTAAAAAATCTCGTTTGGGATGAGTTTTTTAGTTTTTTTAATTTTTGTAAGAGAAACGACAATGATTTAGAGCTCTAAATAAGGAGCTCTAAATCCACCACTAGTGAGGTGGAAATTGAAAAAAAAAAAAAAAAAAAAGGCACAACATACACTGTGGCACCCACTGCCACATCATTAGTGGTGGCTCTAATTAGAGCTCCCAAGCATTTTTGAAAATGAAATGATTATAATTTGGATATGACATTTTATTTTATTAACTTTTTAATCTATTTCATTTTTTTGGAATAAAATAGCCAAAAAAATCTCCCAACTTTTTACGCCAAACAAGTGCTTATTTATGAGTTTTCAAACTAATTTTAAGTTGTATGTTTTGAAAATAGTTTTAAAAATTTGAAAATTCGAAACTTGTTTGGCCATGAATTTTCAAAACTAGTCTTTGATTTTTTTTGGGTGTTGTATTTTTTGTCTTCTTGTTAAAACTTTTTTGCAAAATTTATTTATTTTTTTCATATACCTAATCTAAATTTACTTTTTTGATGCATCTACAAAATTTCACTCCCTATTTTTTACTTTTATGGAAATTTTGAAAAATTTAACATTTTTATTCCACTCAACCTACATACATTTAAAACATTTCACACACACACACACACATATATATATAACTTTTTATAAAATTACTTAATATTGAGAAATCTATATATATAATGAAAAATGTTATGGGAGTTCCAAGTTTTTAACATGAATTTTTAGAATTTTTATATTTTTAAATAATTAAAAAAAATTCTATTGGTTAGCTCTCATTCAAGAAAAAAAAATATTAATATCCCTTGATTTATAACTTTCAAATGAAAAATATACTAATCCATTTAAAAATTCAAATTTGAGAGACACTGGAAAAAAAACTTTCTTCTATAACTCTTCCAATTTAAAAGTAAGAACATTTTCTTTTTGAATGAAAACTATCTTTGATTTAATGGTTTTATTTTTATTTTTATTTATATTTTGATTATAGTAATACTTTGTGAATACAAACCTTTATCACAATGGAGATCATGTTGATAGGGATGATTAGTTATGAGACTTTGTTGTCATACTAACAAGAACATATAGTTAAAGTATGGAATTGCAATGCCCTCAAAATAATCATAATATTCTAACTCCAAACACTAGTACAAAGTGATATAGATAAAGTATGAAGCTTTCATTCATCAGAGTTAATGTACAAAAGGTGACACATGCGATATACATTCATAAATCGTTTATCCTGAATCTACAACATGCGTTACAAAACAAAATAAAGAATGGAAGTTAAACAGATATTCATATGCCCTAATGGTTTACATCTTTCTAAGGTCGTGCTTGATTACAACAAAATGAATTAGAAGCTCAATACAAATAAAGCCTTAACAAAAGTGAGCTTTTGGCTCCACAGTCCTCCCAAGCTAAGTTCCTGGCGGAGGCATATCATCAGCACCTGAAAATGGTTTTTCCAAGTAGGGTGAGCCAAAGCCCAGTAGAGACAATCTATCACAATATATGAATCTTAACAAAGATATAAGTATGCAGTGTATATATATATATATATATATAACGCCCATGATAAAATCATTCATATTGTTACAAATCATAATGTGCCAAGTTTCATGTTTCAAGCCATTTTATCTTAATTCATTTCATGACAATTCATTTCACCTCAGCCCATGAGTCAAGTTCATTGTTATCCATACAATCTAACTGAGGCTACAACTCAATGGTTCTCTAACCAATATAATCATTGCATAAACACTTCAAGTTTGTCATTTTACGAAAATTTCGTCTGTGAGAATCGGCATCCATGTATACGTGCAATTTTCGAGACTTTCATCCTGGACATACAGGCCAACTTAATTCAATGGAGTCCATCCCATTTCTTCTCCCAAACATGAAATACATCATCTTTCTCTTCTCAAACATCATACATATATAATGTATTAAAACACGGTCATCTTCAATGACAACAAATAAGATATTAGTTTCAACTCACTTAATCCTCATGCAATTTCTACAACAATCATAGCTATCTTCCACCGATAGCCCAAAACATATATTTTTAAACAGATATACAATCTCCAAAACAGATAAACTATTCAAATTTTCATATGTGAGAGATAACAAGTATCCAACTCCGCCTTTTATATAAACATCCATTCAATTTCACATTCTCCATACAAATTTCATTATTAATACAAAATAATTATTTGAAACATTTTAGGGCAAAACTCAATTTTCTTTCAAATTCAATGCATGTATCAAAATCAACAAATTTAACACAACACATCCTCATATCTACACCCATTATCATTTTCAATACCTTCATTTGAAAATTCCTCTTTATATTTTAAACCAAAACCCTAGGTTTGTCTAAAATCTTTCAAATTCCAACATTTTTTACACAATCAAGCAATAACTGAGCTAAAATTCATAGAAGAGTCTAGAAAGTCTCTACCTAAAGTTTAGAAGATGAGCAAAGTAAGGAGAAAACTTCAAAGACGCTGAGAATGACTTTTGTTCGGATCAAAATGGAGCCCTTGAGATGCTCTACCTTTTTTTTTTTTCCAAAGACACTAGGGTAGAGAAACCAACAAATCTAAGTGAAAATGTAGAGAGGAGGTGAGTTCTAGAAAGAGAAGCTCAAGAACTAGGATTTTCAAATGTTTTAGGGAGAGAAAGAGATGAAAAAATGATGTAAAAAGTGGTTGTTACGAATTGATATACGCACAGTCTGCTCGAGCGCAAGAGTTGACGCTCGAGCGTCTGACACAGCGCAAGAGGTGATGCTCGAGCGAAGAATACACACATCTAGCAGTTTTGCAGACAACAGACCAACGCTCGAGCGCAAGAAGGGCCGCTCGAGCTGAGCCCGCTCAAGTGTAGAAATAACCGCTCGACCATAGAATGCACTCTCCTAGTAGTTTTGCAGACCTGCAAAAGTACTGAGAGTTCACAAAGCCCGCTCGAGCGCAAGAAGTGTCGCTTGTATGGAGGAGCAAAATTTTGGACAACAAAAGTTTGAAAACCAAGCAACCAACATGTTCCAAAGATGCTCGATACAACCCAATAGCCACACTCTAGTAAGAATAAGGAGGAAAAGACATGAACAACAATATGGAACCATGAAACTCGAGTTCGGGATACAACAAGGGTCGGGTCAAAACCGGAATCGCTATAGGAATAAGGCAACATGTTAACTATAT
This sequence comes from Camellia sinensis, assembly GCF_055761805.1. Taxonomy (NCBI): domain Eukaryota; kingdom Viridiplantae; phylum Streptophyta; class Magnoliopsida; order Ericales; family Theaceae; genus Camellia; species Camellia sinensis. Next base: position 100,539,387 of record NC_138973.1, on the reverse strand, counting down.
ATATTTAAAGTGATTTATTTTAAACCAAAAAAAAAATATTAATCAATTGATGGTAAAGTTATTTTTATTGTGTTTTTTTCTTTATAATTGTCAATTGATCATATTTATATAAATGATGGATAAATGGACGCTTATGACAAAAGATCAAATGCATGCCATTTTTTTTTCGTGTTTTTGGTAAGAAAATAAATTTTAAAAAGAAAATATTTGAAATTTAAGCTCGAAAAATGATCATATATAGATATTTTTCTTATCCTTTATTTTATTATTATTTAAAAATAATATTTTATAAATAGATGGGATGTATCAAAATTCCTCTCCAAGTTCATTCCAATAAAATAAACAGTTTTAAAATCCTATTTAATCCCAATAAATAATTGTACGAAAAGAAACTCTCTTTTATATCTTAACTATTTTGAAAATCTAGTTTAATCCCGATGAAATAATTATTCTTAAAATAATAAAAAAATAGAAATGTATCAAACAAATTATCTTTTATACCTTAAGTATTTTGTATGCTTATTTTTATTCAATAAAATGAAATTTTTAGCTAACTTCCAATGAAAATTGTAAAATTCTATTATGAGAAATTTTAGAACTTTTATAATTTTCAATTTTTTTTTTGTAAAAAAAAAAGACAAAAATGATGAACAACTCATTTTGGTATATAGTACAGAATAGTATTAAAAATTTTAAGAAAACTATTTGTATAAGACTTACATGGTAACCTTTTTGTTATAGTAACTTGAAAAAATATTATTAACTTAAGAAATTCAAAAAAAAAAAAGGGGGGGGGGGGGGGGGGGGGAGAGAGATCTTCACTTTGGAAAGTTGTTGATGAACTTTTTTAATTATAGTAGTTTAGAATTAGAAAAAAAAATACAATTTCAATTAGCATTTTTCCATTTATGTTATAATTAAGTTTTGTTTTATGAATTTTTTTATTTTTTTTCTATTTTGACTCTAATTAAAGTTTTTATTCTTTTTCTTCTTCTTCTATTAAGTATAAAATCACGTGTATAGTATTAGTTATTGCTAATTAAAAAAATGAAGACAAATAATTATATAAATTTTGAAAAAAATAAAGAAAAATTGTTAACATGAGATATCCAAATCATGTTAGAAAGTATATTAAAAACACAATAGAAAATAAATTCATATATTTGGAGACTTCTATTATAAATTAACTTATTTTATTTATAAAAATTATTACAAATTTGTTAGGTACTAAATTGATAAATTTATCACTATTTAACTCATACTTGCAACTTCTCTTCCATAATGTGGGGATGATTCCTTTATTCAAGTGAATTACAAATTTAAATACAAATATTTTTAGATGAATTAATATCAAGTTTCTAATTGATAATGGAATTAAGTACATAATTAAGAATTACTCACTTCTTAATTTTTAAAATTAATTTATATTCAATCAAACAAAACATGTCTAAATATTCTTAATTTTAATTTTTATAATAAAAAATAATTTTTAATTTATTATATTTTAAATAACTTAAATTAACATGCACAATAATTCTTTTGTGTCATTTATACCATAAATGAATTAGATTATATAAGATAAAATAAACTAATTAAATTAAAAAAACTTATGTCTTAATTTATTTTTATTTTGGCCTTTTATTTTATAAAATTCTATGCATATGTAACGCCTCGAAGAAAAACGCAATAAAGACCCAATAATTTCCAATTTCATTATCTTGTTTCCAAATCAACAACTCCCACTGTTTAATGTATATAGAAAATAAAGCCTTAACATTTACATTATCATCAATCTCTAACATGGGTATTCATTAAACTTTAAAGATTTACAAATATATATATATATATATATATTTCACATGCGGTTATACATTCAACATTCTTAGAATATGAATCTATAGCATGTGGCACAATATATCAAGTACAATTCAAAGCCCTCAAGGGTTACAATTTTCCAAGACTTATGCTCGGTTACATAAAATGATAGTTTTCAAAACCCATACATGTAAAGTCCTTGACTTGCCAAAACAATTGCAACAAAAGAAAAGAGTCTTGTGCTCTCAAAAATACATTCATCGCCTTTAACTCAGTGGAATCACATCTTTTCCTCCACAAAATCCCATAAGGTGAGCACAAAATCCAGTAAGAAAATCTAAACAAAGTATATACATTTTATATAGTTTTCTAAAATGAATGCATATGTCATGTCATGCTCAAAAACATATATCTCTATCTTTTGAAACTTTTATGCATAATGCAATTTGAAGATACAACAATTTAATAACTTCAATGTAGTTTAAGGGGTGATAAATACGACTCAAGTAATCCCTATGTTGGTGTCTGCAAGTAGGCATAACAAGTACTACCAATCCCTACTTTACCAGTTGTTAACCGGAAGACACGTGGTACCTCCTCCGCTCGTGTTTTTAGTCTTTCACCATGGACACTCAGGCTAACTTAATCAATCCTAACTACACCCCTTATCCGGACTTCCTAACGTAATTACACCAAAACAAAAATGATCTTGTTTCACAAAACAATTTATTTCTCAAGGCAATAATTTTTCAATGAAAGATTCAAAATCAATTATGACAATGATTAAATGAAATGACAATGCAAAATATAAGAATGCATCAGTACAATTCCAATTTTTAATCCAACCACACAATCCTCCATTGTGATCAAATTTCCAAATATATAGCAAAATTGGACCGTGTGATGAAGTACGAAGATTCCCCATTCAAAATAATTCAAACACATTTATTTTTTCGTATTTGCTTTATGTCTATCATTCTGTAGAAATATTTACTTTACAACCACGCAAACCATCAGAAAAGTAACACGTGTATAACACTATCTGGCAAAGAAATCAAAAGTACTCACACCACTCACACTTGGGCCCAGGTGTGACTTCCTTTTAACCTCATCCATATACGTGTCTATAAGTACATCAATGGACGGCCCAGATTAGCGAGAGGGGGGGCGTTGGTAGTATTAATACAGTGCCCCCCCAGTCACACCACTCACACCGTTCACACCAGGTTTTCTAACTGATAGGGAGGCCTTATACGACTGGTATAAGTTCACTGTTTACCAATACAAAATGCCTCACCAAGCCTCTTTTTATTTTTATACCAAGAATGTTTTCCTCACCTACCCACAATGCCCATGCCCAAAAGAACAACTCTTAGAACTCCTTCAATCCCTTCTCCAACTAGCCTGTCAGCCATACTACATACTTGTTGTAAGGGAGCTCCACAAAGATAGAAATCCTCACCTTCAGGCCATGGTTCAATGTACAAAGAAGATCCAAACCTTTAACCCGAGATTTTTCAATCTCACTGGAACCAATGGTAGAACTTATCATCCAAGTATAGAAAAACTCCACTTGCTAACAGCAAGTCGACAGTATATACAGAAAGGGGGCGAGTTCGTCGAATGGGGAGAATTTTTATTTAAGGGAAAAAGTCCTTCGAAGAACAGAGACGAACTCTGGAAGGAAATACTTGCAGAAGTAGAAACGGAGGAACAATTTTTTACACTCTGCAAAGAAAGATGTCCAACCGATTATGTCACAAAATATCCCCAATTAAAAACATTTTCGAGGGATCATTACAAAAGAGAGAAGCCCCCATATACTAACCCCTTTAATTCATTTCCTTTCTTAAATAAAGAAGTAAAAAAATGGGCAAAAAATAATATTTTGCTTGTAAGTCAAAATTTTGTACAATATGAGTTATGCCAAAATTGTTGTCTCTCCGTTTGGAGGGAAGACAACTGGATTAGATCAAGGATACACAAAAATAATATCAACAATTTATATACTGATGAAGAACTCTTCCTCCTCTGATAACAGGAACCAGAGCAACGGCCCATCCGCCTAATCTCCCTCTACCTCAGAAGACCCTCAAGAACAGGCAAAACTGCTTGGGTCAGAAGCCTCGGACAACACAATTACTTCTCTGTCAGAATAAGCTTCAAGGACTGCAATCAAGACGCCGTCTACAACGTCATAGACGACATCAAATACTCGACAGTCCCTACCGAATTAATGAAGAATTTAGTAGGTTGCCAGAGAGACTTCTATGTATTTGTTAAATTCTAAACAGATATTAGAAGAGGAATTCCATGTATTATATTAACTAATGGGGACAGTAGTTGGTTAGATGTAATGTCCCAAAAAATGAGAGAATGGTTTGATGTTAATGTAACCACTATCATGATTAATGAAAAAATTTATTAGTTTTATTTATGAAACCACTCAAAGTTTTATTTACTTACTACTACATTTCCCTTATCATCAACTATTACATCTTGAATCACATCACTATTTTTTACACTGATGATTACATTTCGTAAAACATTAGAAAATTCAACAGGGTCCATAACAACTAATCCTCTACGATCAACTTCCTCTTTGCTAACACCTACCTCCAAAATCGATGGACTAGGATCAACATCACTAGTGTCATTACCACCTCTGCGTACATCAATCTCAGACAAGCTCAGACAACCTTTGCCTTCATGAATAACTGAACCACTTTTCCCAAAACCTCCTAACAACAAATCTCTTCGCCTCTCCGGTAAACCCACAGACTTAGTCTGTGTCAGAATCGGAAGGCCTTCGTTTGAGGACAATGCCAAACATCAACATTTTCATGAGTATATTTTTTAGATAGCACTACAATAGAGGGGTTCCTCATTTGCGAATCTTCTGACATGTCACTCGTAGAATACTTTAGATACCTCTTCATTTTACAATATGTAATTCCCCTTTTAATATTTGAATTTTCAAGTCGATAGTTCACCATCCATGGCACCTGCTTGTCGTTAATTGAACAACAACCATTCCCAGAATAGATTAACTCGCATTGACAATCCACAGGGAAAAGAAACCACGATTGTAGACTGTCATTACCATCTTACCTCCGATCATAAACATTTACTCTGACCAATCCACTAGCATTAGGTGCGCAAAAGGGGGAAACATTTTATCAATATTTTATCAACCTTAATACTCTTTTGTTTGTATCTCAACCTCAACTGAGAAAATAAATTAGGCAAAGCAAGTTCAATACAACTGAAATCACTTGCTGAAACACCTTCAACAATACCAGTTTTTATTTCGTCTACCTCTATTAACCTGAACATTACAAATAAAAATACATAAAATTACAATTCTAAACAGTTTTAAACTACATTTGACTCCTTAAAGTAATTTTTCATTCTTTTCCACTAACAGTAGCAACCACTAAATATATGGCACCCTTTTGAATACTTCCAACATTTCCTAATAGTGTATCTTTGTAGTCCGTCCAAACATCAACTGGGAAGAACCTATCCACAACTTCTATCCCGTAACGAACGTACTGTTTGTCCTTGCCACCAACAAGCTTGAATCTCATTTTCTTTAGCATCTGAAACCAGTCGGACTTGTCAGGATCAACAATTCAAGTCTCAGGATTACCCTCGCCAACTCCAATAAATATCTTGTCAAGTGTGGGGAAGGAATCTAATGGACTGTTATCACTTATGACGAAAAATAATATGTGGTGGACCGCAGCTTCATCCTTAGCATCTTGTCCCAATTGAACGTTCCCAATTAATTTTATATCCTTAACCATGATCTTATCTGATTGACAGTCACATCTCTTATTACCCAACTCAATACCATTTAGCAATCTCATCACACCTTTATTATCAAATTTAACATTCCTTAATCGTTCATCGCACAGTTGTAACTTCCTTACTCCCCTCTTAGTCTTCTTAATATATTGGAAAATATTCTGAACATACCGTCTGCGAATGTACGCCACCTTAAAAGATGCACGACCACGGTAACTAAGCTTATATCCACTAGCCACCGGTGTCCTTGATCGGCGGTACGCAAGGGGAGTCCGATACTGGCTGTTCATACCTCCTTCCATTTTTTATAAAACACTCCAAATCTTTTATCTTACAAATTCTGCAGATTATCTTACCTTTGCTAATCCTTTGGTTCAGACACGTTAGCTTTGATATTTTTTCCCTCTGCTCCTCGTATCCACGAACAAACTTTGCCGGAGCTGAACACCGTCTCTCTTTCCACAGTCCTATTTGCCACGTCAAAAAACGATCTACACACATTTGAGTGTACTACCTGTAATTCTTGGGATACTCTTCTAAGGAGTACAACATTGTATACCAAAACAATCAACAACAAAAAAAAATTGAAAAAGAGGGACGAAACAAGGTACCAGAAAACAAGTTCATCACAATAGCTATCCCACTGCAAAAGCATATTCCTCTCTGCCATACCGGTGGCCAGCAGATATAAGCGTAGTTATCGTGGTCGTGCACCTTTTAAGGCGGCGTATATCCACAGACGGTTGTAACATGCGCCCGGGAGGGGGGACCTCGCTACTACAGTTCGGACTCGATTTGTGTCACGGTTCTTAATCTTGAACCAAAAAGTCCAAATCTGGCAAATCGTTTTGAGAAAACAGATTTTTGAAAAGGAGTGCCAAACATGGACTGCTTTGCCAGATACAGAGTCGCCACCTAAATATTTTAAAATGGGGGAATTTAGGAAACCCTGACTCGTTGCCAAAGGCCACGTGTCCGTCATCACCGGAGTTGTCTCGGCTCGGGAGCTAGGGTACGATCGGGGAAGGTCAGCTATGAGCACCCCTTTTCGCCCGGTCCGAAGACCGGCCTCTACTAACCATGATATCCGATTTTGAAACGTTATATGTTCTTATTCCATTTATTAGTCTAGCGTTACTATGTTATGCGCACAGCAAACAAGTATAGGCTAGATTGCCTAATTTGGAAACAAGCATTTCATATCCGTTTGTTTTTTGAAAAGCGCTTTGGAATTTGCTACTCGTGAGTAGGCTAAAACACGGATTTCAATGAGTCATTCCAACTCAAACAATTCAACCTTCACCCACAGGCATTCAAACAGTTATATCACGTAAGCATTTAGCCGCATGACAAACATACTGTCATGGCAACATTCACACGCATGCGAGATGCTAAAGCTAAAATACTTACATAGTACTCCGAGCTAAAAACAGGAACACGTTAGCAATCAATGCATGATCCAAGTCCATGTTAAGTGCCTAATGCATCGCATACAAAATGTCACTAGAGTAGGCTCGGCTAGTCTATGAATGACGTGTGAAAATGCACAACCAACATGTATTCAGTTTGAAATTTGAAATACTGATGTAGTTAGAATGATACGCCGAGCCCGGTGCATGCAAAACAAATGTATGAATGCACGCATGCATTACATGAGGTATGCTAATTTAAACGTGCCCTAATACTAACCATCAAAGCAGGTAAATAAAAGGGAAGAAAGAAATGGGGATTGGAAGACATACACACTACTCACCCACACTTATTACAGATTTGCCCTCGCCCGGAGGGACCAAATAAATAATACAAATTAATTAACTACGCAAGCTAATTAAAATATTACAAATTGCCTAATTAATTAATAAATTAACTAAGCTAGGAAAAACAGTAAACCGCCTCGGGAGGAGAGCCAGATGCAGCGCGTGCTCGGGTCTTGCTCGAAAGTGCACCGCCATGCCTAGTCTGCCTCTGTTTTCCTTCTTTTACTCCTTGAAGACTGCCAAAGTCTCAAGGATGCTTCTCTAGATACTGGAAGACATCACCGGCCGAATAGAATTGCCACCGGCAGTGGCATGTGGTCACCGGCACAAAATGAAGCTATCGGCTGGAGAATAATTGCCGGTCGGCAATGTACAATGCCGGTCGGCAAAGAATGCCTGCAGAACCTGCAACTCACAGCAGCAGATGACAGAACTTGCATGGCAATAAAATTCAAACAATGTATGCACCAATCATGCCCTCTTATCATGTTTATGACTCAAAGGGACATACTCTTTGGTTCTCGGACCATCAATCGCGCATTTCCATGCGTGATGGTCCAAGTGACCAAGTGTGCACATTTTGATGTTAAGTGTAATGCAAACCAACAAACCAAAGGGGTCCAACCCTATCACTAAATCAAGGGACAAGACATGCATGTTCAATGCAACCTAGGCAAGTTAGCTAGGGATGCAACATGGCAATGCAAGCAAGCAAGCAATGAACAAGCATACAAGCTAATGGTCATGCAAGACACGGTGCAATCAAAGCATGCGAAGTGTGAGACATGTAACAACATGTAAAGATTGGACTTAAACATGATTTGGGCAGCTCTAAAAAGGGCCAAAACAGTGGCCAAAAGTGACCAAAATAAGGGACCAAACACATACACACATGCACATGTTAAGGCCTAAATACTTAAGCATCAAAAGACTACTTCTAAGCACACTTAGGAGGGAATGATCATGGATAAATGACATGCATTATAAGCCTTGAAAACATGTAGGAAATGATGTCAAATTAACCTACCAATGCAAGCTATGCATGAATCCAAACCTAAGGACCTAAAACATGACCATATGACTCATGATGCAAATGACCAAATTGAATCAAAACAGCCCCAAATCATGCAAAAGTAAGCCTCAAGAACCACTTAGATGGCATCCAAATGACCTAATCTTAGAGGCATACACAATGGCATAAACATGAAGCATGAAACATCAATTCTTGAAACATCAAAAAGGTCATGAAATGCAAGCATATGAGCATGATAAGAGGACTGAAATAACATGGTGAATAGTCCCAAATCACTAAATCGATACAAGAATGTCATGCTATAAATTCATACACTTAAGGCCAACAAGCCGGAATGCAAAGGAGCTATACTAAGCATGCCAAATCCGACCCAAACAACTATGGACAGACCTCTAGCATGGCAAAATAAGCACACAAGCTTCACAAAACTAGATCTAAAACATGCTCGAACAAAGGCTAACAACCTAAGGCATATTAAGGCAATAACATGGCATTACATGGTAGGTATGCTAAGCATGCATGGTGTACCAAAACCAACACACAACAAGGTTATATCATGGCATAATAAGCATGGAAAACAGCCAAGATATGATCAACACACACTCTAACATGATGCTCTCTCAAAAGGCCAAAAGGGGTCCATTTCAAGGACAACAAGGAGAGGGGGTGGCCCTTTCCTTTTGGAGACTTCAAGGCACCATCTCCACCACTGAAATCCCTCAAGATTTCAGTGGTGAAGAGGCCCAAACACCAAAGTCTCGAAACTTGCTCAAAATGGCTCAAAATGGGGCCTTTCAAGGCCTAAGAGGGGTCAAACACCTCCAAACCAAAAAACACTCTTAATAAACAATCAAGAGGACTAAAAAACAGAAATTTTTTGTATTATACACCAAGCTCAAAAACGATTTTAAGACAGGTAAAAATACAATGCAAGATTGGGGAATAAAGGGGCTAGTTTCTTACCCTTGAAGACCCCTTCAACAATGGTGCTCCAACAGCTCCTTCTAGGTTGAAAACAGCTCCAAAACTTCAAAACCAACCTCTTAGAACCTCAGTAGCTAAGTGAAGGTGAAACACTATGTGTTTATGTGCAATAGTAAGACACAAATGCACTTAAACACACACAAGAGGGAGATATAGAGATAGAAAGTGTATGGTTTCTAACCCTAGAACTCAAAACCCTAAAAATGGCTGTCCAAAAATATCTAAGGTCTCTCAAGTCTCTAACCCTAAAGCCAAGAGACAAGGCTCTCTCTTATAGAGCTTCTTGTCTTGTAAAGCTTACAAGACAAGCTTCCAAGAGAGAGATCCCTCCATACACGTGTATGGAGGGGAGCCAAAAGCAAGACAGCTGTGATAAAATATCTGCAAAAGCAGATGCACAGTAGTCGGCCGGCCAAAGATGCCATTTTGGCAAAAAGGGGTGCCGACCGGCAACAAATAGTGCCGACCGGCAACAAAATGTGCCGATGGCAACAAAAACCAGCCGATGACCTCTAGCCACTGCCGGTGGTGTGTGGGGATGCCTCACAAGGCATTCCCTGCCCCTCCAAGGCAAAACACAAGTGTTTGGTGCAAAATCAAACACTAAACAGTTGAGTTCGGAGATCCTGAGGCAAAGCGCGCGAGCCGAGACCTCTGGGAACTCCAAACGAACACAAACATGGATAATCACCAAGTGTTCCAATGGTGACGTCCAAGTCTTGAGGACGGTCAAAAATGGGGTGTCTACAACAGTATGTTCAGAATATTTCCCGATATATTAAGAAGACTAAGAGGGAAGTAAGAAAGTTACAACTGTACGATGAACAATTAAGGAATGTTAAATTTGATAATAAAGGTGTGGCGAGATTCCTAAATGGTATTGAGTTGAGTGATAAGAGATGTGACTGTCAATCAGATAAGATCGTGGTTAAGGGTATAAAACTAATTGAGAATGTTCAATTGGGACAAGATGCTGAAGATGAACCTGTGGTTCACCACATATTGTTTTTCATCATAAGTGATAGTAGTTCTTCAGATTCCGTCCCCACACCTGACAAGATATTTATTAGAGTTAGCAAGGGTAATCTTGAGACCTGGATTGTTGATCCTGACTAGTTCGACCAGTTTTAAATGCTAAAGAAAATGAGATTTAAGCTCGTTGGTGGCAAGGACAAAGAGTACGTTCGTTATAGGTTAGAAGTTGTGGACCGGTTCTTCCCAGTTGATGTTTGGATGGACTACAAAGATATGCCGTTGGAAAATGTTGGAAGTATTCAAAAGGGTGCCATATATTTAGTGGCTGCTACTTTTAGTGGAAAAGAATGAAAATTACTTTAAGGAGTCAAATATACTTTAAAATTGTTTAAAATTGTAATTTTATGTATTTTTATTTGTAATGTTCAGGTTAATGGAGGTGGATGATATAAAAACTGGTATTGTTGAAGGTGTTTCAGCAAGTGATTTCAGTTGTATTGAACTTGCTTTGCCTAATTTATTTTCTCAGTTGAGGTTGAAATACAAACAAAAGAGTATTAAGGTTAATAAAATATTGATAAAATATTCCCTCCTTTGTGCACCCAATGCCAGTGGGTTGGTCAGAGTAAATGTTTATGATTGGAGGTTAAATGGTAATGACAGTCTGTAGGCATGGTTTCTTTTCCCTGTGAATTGTCAATGCGAGTTAGTCTATTATGAGAATGGTTATTGTTCAATTAACGACAAGTAGGTGCCATGGATGATGAACTATCGACTTGAAAATTCAAATTTTAAAAGGGGAATTACGTATTGTAAAGTAAAGGGGTATCTAAAGTATTCTACGAGTGATATGCCAGAAGATTCGCAAATGAGGGCCCCCTCTATTGTAGTGTTATCCAAAAAATATACTAATGAAAATGTTGATGTTTGGCATTGTCCTCAAATGAAGGCCTTTTTGATTTTGACACAGACTAAGTCTGTGGGTTTACCGGAGAGGCGAAGAGATTTGTTGTTAGGAGATTTTGGGGAAAGTGGTTTAGTTATTCATAAACGCAGAGGTGGTGATGACACTAGTGATGTTGATCCTAGTCCGTCGATTTCGGAGGTTGGTGTTAGCAAAGAGGAAGTTGATCGTAGAGGATCAGTTGTTATGGACCCCGTTGAATTTTCTAATGTTTTACGAAATGTAATCATCATGCGACTCAAGATGTAATAGTTGATGATAAGGAAAATGTAGTAAGTAAATAAAACTTTGAGTGGTTTCATAAATAAAACTAATAAAAATTTTCATTAATCATGACAGTGGTTACATTAACATCAAACCATTCTCTCATTTTTGGGGACATTGTATCTAACTAACTACTGTCCCCATTAGTTAATATAATACATGGAATTCCTCCTCTAATAGTGAGGTCTGGTTGAAATTTAACAAAGACATGGAAGTCTCTCTAGTAATCTACTAAATTCTTCATTAATTCGGTAGGGTCTATCGAGTATTTGATGTCGTCTATGACGTTGTAGACGGCGTCTTCATCGTAGTCCTTGAAGCTTATTCTGCCGGAGAAGTAATTGTGTCGTCCGAGGCTTTTGGCCCAGGAGGTTTTGCCTGTTCTTGAGTGTCCTTCGAGGTAGAAAGAGATTGGGCAGATGGGCCGCTGTTCTGGTTCCTGTTATCAAAAAAGGAGGAGAGTTCTTCGTCAGTATATAAATTGTTGATATTATTTTTGTGTATCCCTAAGCTAATCTAGTCGTCTTCCCTCCAAACAGAGAGACAACAATTTTGACATAACTCGTATTGTACAAAATTTCGACTTACAAACAAAATATTATTTTCTGCCCATTTTTTTACCTCTTCATTTAAGAAAGGAAATGAATTAAAAGGGGCTAGTATATGGGGGCCTCTCTCTTTTGTAATGATCCCTCGAAAATGTTTTTAATTGGGGGTATTTTGTGACGTAATCAGTTGGACATCTTTATTTGCAGAGTGCAAAGAATTGTTCATCCGTTTCTGCTTCTGCAAGTATTCTCCTCAAGAGTTTGTCTCTGTTCTTCAAAGAACATTTCCCCTTAGATGAAAATTCTCTCCATTCAACGAACTCACCCATTTTCTGCATATACTGTCGACTTGTTGTTGGCGAGTGGAGTTTTTCTATATTGGATGATAGATTTTGCCATTGGTTCCAGTGAGATCGAAAAATCTCGGGTTGGAGGTTTGGATCTTCTTTGTGCATTGAACCATGGCATAAAGGTGAGGGTTTCCATCTTCGTGGAGCTCCTTTGTAACAAGTATGTAATATGGCTGACAGGCTAGTTGGAGAAGGGATTGGAGGAGTTCTAAGAGTTGTTCTTTTGGGCATGGGTATTGTGGGTAGGTGAGGAAAACATTCTTGTCATAAAAACGGAAAGAGGCTTGGCGAGGCATTTTGTAGTGGTAAACAATGAACTCACACCAGTCGTACAAGGGCTCCCAATTAGGCACCGTTTGGGAAGATGGTTTGGGAGTTTTTTTGGCTATTTTAGTTACAAAAGACAAAATAGGCTATTTTAGCTACAACAAACAAAACATCACATCCAACCCATAATCATTACACTCTTTTCTCACAAAAAAATCTAAAAAAGCCAAAAAGCCTTTCCCAAACCAAGCTTTTTAGCCTAGGCTAAAATAGCCAAAAAAGTCAAAAAGCCAACCCACTTCTTAGTAATATAATTCCAAGAGATAATATAATAACATCAACATTCATGTATTCTCCACATGATAAACATTATGTTCTAAACTTGGTTTTCCAAGACAAACCAACAATAAATTTCAAAATCAATAATTCTCATTTCCTCCATGAAATTCCTCATTTGATACAATTATAGAAATTTCTCCATCAATTCTTCACATGGCAATTCACCAAGCATAAATTTCACAATACCTTAACTTTTTTCCAAAATCCCCAAATTCTAGGTTTTCCACCAAAATTAGGTTTTTGTTCCATTTTGAAAAGATTTTTCCAAAATAACACCCACCCTTTAGAACATACCTCATATTCTTAACATATTTGGGAAAAATAGAGAAAATTCACTCATACAATTATCTAGGGTTAAACAACTCAAAATCATGATCCAAACGTATATGGAATACTCCAAACAAACATAGACTTGCAAAAACATATATATAACTCAAAGATTATCCATACCTCAAGCTTAGAAGATGAAGGAGATGAAAATCCTAAAACTCTACAACGATGAAAACTCGATTCAACCAACGTAAAGGTAGCTATCGTCGCCCTCTCCGATTTGGTGTAAAAAGTCCCCTCAAATTCTTGAAGATTTGAGCTAAATCTTAGAAAGAAGTTTGGATTAGGGTGTGTTTGTAGAGAGAAGGGAGGGAGAAGTGAAAAAGTGTACAAAACATGTTTTTGGCATCAGTTTTGATGAAAAAAATACGAAATTTGAGACAGATGCACTGAAATCTGCATAGGCGATTTGAATTCCACGCGAACGGAATTCCAAATTCGCATGAGCAGATTCTGATGATCCATGAGCGGTTTGCTCCAGAGAAGAACCCAAAAAAATTCACAAAATCCGTTCAACCGAAATATAGAATTTGTACGAGCGATTTTCTATCCAGAAAAACCCAGAAATTCTAGTGTTGATCTGCTCGAGCGATTGCCAATTCCGCATGAGCAGTTTTTCCCAGAAACTCATAATTTGATTTTGTATCTGAAATCAGTTCCAGTGTCCAAAATCCAAAATTTTTAACCCAAAAATGTTAAGAGAGGTTAAGTAAGAGTAGAAAAGATCTCAACGACCCAATACAATAAACAAACGCCGAAAGTAAATTTTACTATCAAACTACACAAAACTAGTCAAGTCTAACACTCGGGACATCACAGCATAGCACGAGTATTATGCTAGTATACAAAAAATAAAAATAAAAATTGGCCTAGTTTAAAAATTAATAGAATTTTAATATTTTACGTATTTATTAAATTTATTTTTGCATTCTTTAGATTTTGTTTACTGTTTAAGTTTATCTAGATCATATACATCTAAAAACATAAATAAATAAAAAAATTATTTGACCAATACTTGAAAACCAAACAAAATCGATTTTGTGAAAACGCTAAACCAAACAAGTTTTAGTTTTGAAATGAGTTTTCAAAACCCTAAACCAAACAAGTTTTGGGTTTTGAAAAATTGATTCAAAAATTGAATCAAACAAGTTTTAGGTTTTGAGTTTTAAATTTTAAATTTTGAAATGAGTTTTTAAAAATAACCATGCTATACTTCTATTCCATTCATTCATGATTTCCAAAAAAAAATTTTACAAAATGAAATCACATGCAATTATACATTCATTATCCTTACGATACAAATCTATAGCATGTAATAGAGGAATGATTAAACAAATTCAATGAAACGTCCCACTATTTATTACTCGAATACTATTACCAAATCCTTTATTATTAACAATTTCAAAGTTAGCAAACAGAAGTTCCAATAACCTAATAAAAAAATAAGTCAATGAAGGTTCTTTCATTCATATATAAAATAAATGTCACATGAGCTATAATTAAATGAATTACCCACAAGCTTACATCATTACATATAAGAGAAAGGGTTCAATCCTTGGCATTCGGCCAGCAATTAAAATGTCCCGTGACCAACAAATAATGAAGATCATCGATCTTGAAACACTTTTCGATGTTTACCTGAAAAGGGATTAGCAACGTGGGATGGACATAAAGTCCAGTAGGGATCCCAATATGATCCTAAACTTTAACAACATATAGATAGTTATGATCATGAATGCTTTATGTTATGCCTTATACATAAGGGTCGATTGATACACGAAGATAGTTTTCTCAAAATCATTCAATTTATCTAACAACCAAAACCATTTGCCTTTCTTTTCTCATGTTACCTCTTTATTTTACGTTTTCCAAACAATAACAGGTATTTAAAAACAAACCCATAAAATCCAGTTACTTATCCCAATTACTGAACTCACGCCCAATTCCAAATTATAATTTCTGAATAGAAGTATCCCAGACGAACATGAAGACGATACATATAAAATACTCCTCACATAACTATATAACATAAGTGACATCCTTCACCAAATAATCATCACTATGCATGAAAACACATAAAGAGAACTGAGATAATAACAAGAAGCGCAACAACGCTCTACCTGCCTCAAACACAGTTAGCCAATGATACAGCTTTCCAATGCTCACACCAAATTACTAGTCACCAGTTGGAAGGTAATGGTACCTCTGCCAAGTTCTCCAGGCGCTAGTTGGAAGGTATTGGCACCCCATATTCTTAGCACATCCAATTCTCCAAGTGCTAGCTGGAAGGTAATGGTACTTATTCTCAACACAAGCACAATTTCGCTCTCATATAATTCAACAAACACAGATGATCTGAGTGTACTACATACACATAATTTATTCAACCAATACCGAAAATTCCGAGTGCACTACATACACATAATCTATTCAACATCACAATATCATCCTCCACCGATGACCAAAGACAAAACCTCTAAGCATAGTATTTAGATACATGTAATTCGATAAGGCGATAGTCCCTTGACTTTAAGTCCAACAACTATAACGATAACAATATTCAAAAGTTTCAAAATCCAACCTCAAGTTCAAATCTAGATTTTTAATATGCCATGGTTTCTCTCTCTTTTCAAAATCAACTTTGATATTTTCCAAAAACAATTTTCCACATTTCAATAGAACCACATCCAAGGATTTCCAAGCCATAACCCAATTTAACTTAACATGATTATCCAAATAAATTCTCAATACCATAATTTATTGATCCTTTATAATAATAATATAATGATCACAACTCAAACTATCAAAACACAATCTTTGATCAACTATACCCCTTTTTAGTTCGTTAGGTCAAATCATCAAAATTAGGACTTTCTCTTCCTCTTAACATAAACACATTAAACTACTCCCTAACTAATCAAACAATAATCAATTTGAAACCCAAAGACCAAACTCTGGGTCCCCTTTCATGATTTTCAAAAAATCCACAATAGATGTGATTTTTATGCAATAAAATCTACCACGTGTCTATCTATAGATGAAGTATTGAAGAGGAGCAAAAGAATCCCTACCTCAAGCAATAAAGAGAAGAAAGCCAGAAAATCTAGTTTCAACGCAAACACGATTTGCTCAAATTAAAAGGAAGCCCTCGTCGAGCTTTACGTTTTGATATATGGAACTAAGGGTCAAAGATGTATAAAAATAGATGAAAACCAAGTAAAAAGTGCTTGAGAGCTCAACAATGGCGGAAGGAGAGAGAAAAGAAAGAGAAAAGTAATCCAGAGGTGATGAAAAGTGACTTTTATAGTTGCTGAATTTAGACAGATCGCTCGAGTGCAAGAAGCGTCGCTCGAGTGACTAGACATAATAAATGATACCGCTTGAGTGCAAGAACTCTCGCTCGAGTGAAGATCAACAACTCTCAGAATCATAGACCTGTAAAAGTACTAGATGGCTCGAAAGACCGCTCGAGTGACCAAACCTGTGCTCGAGCAATGAAGAAAACTCAGAGTGTTACATTCAAATACAAGATAATGCCCTAGTGGCTACAAGTTCCAGGCTTAGCCTGGTTATAACACAAATGGTTCTTAAGAAGCTACACATGTTAACCCTTAGCTTACAAAAAAGAACAAATAAAAGATAGAGGCTCGTGCTCCAAAAGATCCTCTATGCCATCATCTCGGCAAAGGTACACCGTCGTCACTTGAAAAATGGTTTCCACTAAGTGATAAGTTTAGCCCTACAGAGATAATATAAATAAAGTGCATAAAACTTAACATTACCATGAGGTGCAATGCCATGCCTTTCATTGTTAGTTTACATGCCATGCCTTTCTTTTCAATAAACAACATTAAAATCCACGATCGTTTAATAAATTCTTGGGCGATAAATATAACATTGGAAATCCCCAGGTAAGATGTCTGCAAGTTGGCCATTCAAGGCACTACCAAAAACCCTCTTTACTAGCTCCTAAACAGAAGGATGTGGCAATCCTACCCCGTGCGTGTTTTCGGTTTTTCACCATGGACCTTCAAGCCATCTTAATTATCAAATTACACCCCTTACTGGATTTTACCAAGTATTTACCTAATCTCAACAAATTTCAAATATTCTCAATCAATCAATTTGAAAATCAGATTTTCAAATCCAATGTGAGGATTAAAGCATGAAATTATGAAATATTTAATGTTATGCATGAATTTGGGAAGGTTTCCTTTTACCTAATTTCATATGCAATTTCTATAACAATCAACACAACCCTTCATTGGTTGCCAAAACCATTATCTCTATGCAATATATAAATTTCAAGAGACAATTATAACTCATAATATCAATGATTTCAACATAGAAATAACAATCACATGTTCAAAATCCTCTTTCTCAACTTAATCAAGAATCACAATGTTCGTTTCAAAGAATTCCCTAATCACCTTTCTTTTCAAATTCAAGAGTTTACCAAGAATTTCCATAACATTCCAAAATATCACATGTTATCCTATCAACATTTCTCAACAATTCTAAGAATCAAGGGTTTTCTAAAAAATTAGGAGTTTCCCATTTTGAAAATAAATTTCTCAAAACCCATGTATCGTATAACATGTAAAACCTCAAGATTGAAAACATTAAGGAAATCATGAGAGTTACCCCATTTTTCTACATAGGTAATAATTTATCAAAAACCTTAACCTCATTAGGTAGTAATCTACCAAAATAACACGTAATAAAGCTAAATAACAGACACAATATTTAGAAAATCCCCACCTCAAAGCAATGGAGAGAAGAAAAGAGAAAAGCTTTAAAATCCAAAGTTGAAGAAAATGCAATTAGATTGGTGAAAACGTAACCCTTGTTGCCCTCTTTGATTTCGTATATGGAACCCTTACCAAAATCTTAGTAAATCTTGTTAGATCTTAGAGAGAAGTGGGAGTTTGGGTGGGTTTGTAGAGAGATAATGGAGGAAAGATGGTTTTAGAGAGAGAAATATAGGTGTAGACGTCCCCGAACGCCTCGGGAGAGACGAGCTCCCGTTCTGTTCATTTGGGGTCACTACAGCTCAGGACTCTCAAATTTGTCACGGTTCTAAGTCTGAACCAAAGAGTCCAAATCCGGCAAATCGTTTTGAGAAAAACAGATTTTTTTGAAAGAAGTGCCAAACATGGACTGCTTTGCCAGATACAGAGTCGCCACCTAAATGTTTTTTAATGGGAAATTTAGGAAACACTGACTCGGTGCCAAAGGCCACGTGTCCGTCATCACCAAAGTTACCTCGGCTCGGGAACTTGGGTACGATTGGGGAAGGTCACTTCGTGAGCACCCCCGCTCGCCCGATCAAAGATCGGCCTCTACTAATCATGATATCTATTTTTGAAAACTTTGTGTGTTCTTATTCCGGTTATTAGCCTAGGTTACTATGTGATGCGCACAGCATATAAGTATAGACTGGGTCGCCTGAATTGGAACAAAACATTTCATGTTTATTTTTGAAAGATGGTTTGCTACTCGCAAGTAGGCTTAAAATGCAGATTTTGCCACCCGCAGGTGGGCTTAGGAAACAATGGTTTTGCCACTATCTAGTGGGCTTAAAACTCACAGTCAATGATTTGTTCCAATTTAAGTAACCCAACCTTCACCCACAGGCATTCAGGCAATTATATCACATAAGCATATAGCCTCATGGTAAGCATGTTATTCATGGCAGTCACTCACACGCATGCAAGGATGCTAAAGCATAAAACTCACCGAGTACTCCAAGCCAAAATGGAAACCACATTAGAAATCATGCATGATCCTAAGTATACAGAAATGCCTAATGCAGCACATGCAAAATGCAACTATAGCAGGCTCGGCTATTCTAAACATGGCATGTGAAATGCTACAACTATCATGTATTCAATTTGGAATTGAAAGTACAATGCAGTTAGTATGATGCGCTGAGCCCGGTGCATGCAAAACAGATGAATGAATGCAAACATGCTATCATACTGTATGCTAATTGAAATATGCCCTAATCTAACCATCATAAGCTGGTAAATAAAAGGGAGAAAGACGTGGGGTTGGAAGACATACAACACACACACGCACACTTATTACAGTATTGCCCTCGCACAGAGGGTCCAAATAAATATACAGTCCCGAATAAAAGAATATTACAGTCCAAATGTTACAGTCCAAATAATGTACAAATTTCTAATTAATTAATCAAATTAACTAAGAAAGCTGTAAAACTGGCGTGCAAGCCAGGGACTGCCTTGCTTCTGATGAATGATGTATGTTTGGGCTGCCTTGCGCGGAAATCCACTGGGATGCCCCAATTAGCCTCTGTTTACACCTTTTCTTGAAATGCGCGCCAAACTCCAAAAAGTTTCTGATTCTTCATTTTGCTGCAACAGAGAGCAGGAAAGGGGCATGGCAATGTATTTTCACAGATATATGCATGCCTCGATCCTCGTGCCACCAATCACGCATACCGATGCATGATGGCCGAGGAGTCAAAATGTGCAACTTAATATAGAATGAATGCACGTGTAAACACAACAAGAACCTAACTCCATCATGGATAATCCGGAGTGTCGGTGACTGGGGATGGAGACACGTTCTGTCACTCGGAGTACGAAACGCACCTCGTTTCCTATGCCCGGGCTAACTCCTATCCCGAACACGATGCAATATGCATGATATGCATGAATGCAACTAAGTGTAGACGGCGCCCGCGTGGGGCCTCGTGCTACAATTTGGACTCGATTTGTGTCACGGTTCTTAATCTGAACCAAAGAGTCCAAATCTGGCAAATCGTTTTGAGAAACAGATTTTTGAAAAAGTAGTGCCAAACATGGACTGCTTTGCCAGATACAGAGTCGCCACCTAAATATTTTAAAATGGGGGAATTTAGGAAACCCTGACTCGGTGCCGAAGGCCACATGTCCATCATCACCGGAGTTGTCTCGGCTCGGGAGCTTGGGTACGATCGGGAAAGGTCAGCTATGAGCACCCCCTTTCGCCCGGTCCGAAGACCGGCCTCTACTAACCGTGATATCCGTTTTTGAAAACTTTATGTGTTCTTAAACCAATTGTTAGCCTAGAATTACTATGTTATGCGCGTAGCAAACAAGTATAGACCAAATCGCCCAAATTGGAACAAAACATTTCATGTTTGTTTTGAAAATGGTTTGCTACTCGCAAGTAGGCTAAAATGCAGATTTTGCCACCCTCAAGTGGGCTTTTAGAAAAGATGATTTTGCCACTATCTAGTGGGCTTAAAACTCACAGTTTTAATGCATTATTCCAATTTAGGTAATTCAACCTCCATCCACAGGCATTCAAGCAGTTATATCACATAAGCAGCTAGCCTCATGGTAATCATACTGTCATGGCAACACTCACATGCATGCGATATGCTAAAACATAAAAGCTTACCTAGTACTCCGAGCCAAAACAGAAACTAGTCAGTAATCATATGCATGATCCTAGTTCATGTTAAAAATGGCTAATGCAACACATGCAAAGATGCGATCTAAACAGGCTCGGCTATCCTAAAGATGGCATGTGAAATGCTGCAACTAACAAGTTCTCAACTTGGAATTGAAATACAAGTGCAGTTAGCATGATGTGCCGAGCCCGGTGCATGTAAGACAGATGTATGGATGCACGCATGCTATCATACTGTTATGCTAATTTAAATATGCCCTAGTCTACCATCATAAGCAGGTAAATAAAAGGGAAGAAAGAAGTGGGGATTGGAAGACATACACACCACCCACACACACTTATTACAAATACGCCCTCACTCGGAGGGACCGAATAAATATTACAGTCCGAATAAATAACTAACTACTTAATTAATTATTACAGAATTCCTATTTAATTAACAAATTAAATGCAAAGGGAAGGTGGCCACGGCCCCCGCCTCGGGATGCGCGAATGATGCATGCTTGACCCATATCGCCCGGAAACTCGCTACCATAGCACTGTTGCCTCTGTTTTTCACTGCCCTGCTCTTCTGAGGACTGCCAAAGTCTAAGGACATGCTCTCTGGATGTTGGGGAATACCACCGGCTGGGAGGGATGGCCACCGGCCATGGGGAATGGTCACCGGCCGTTGATGAAGTTATCGGCTATTGATGGATTGCCGGTCGGCACTGAATTCTGCCGGTCGGCAGAAACTTCCTGCAGAACCTGCAATTGGCAGCAGCAGAGGGCAAGAAGTGTATGGCATGGAATTTTTAGGCAAATGTATGCATGGACACACTCCCTATCACGTAATGGACTCAAGGGAGCATGGCCCTCGACCCCCGGGTCACCAATCACGCATTTCGATGCATGATGGCCAAAGAGTCAAGTATGCATTTCAATGTCAAATGCAATGCACACAAAACATACAAGAGACCCAACCTCAATCATGGTTGGTCAAGAGGCGAGGCAATGCACAACAATGCACATGCGACCTAAGCATGCAAGCAAACATACAAACATGCAATATAACTACATGGCACACATAATGCTAACAACATAACATGCACAACGCATTGAAGCATGGCATACACAATGCGAGATGGACTTACACCAATATGAGTGGACCTCAGCCACACCCACATCAGTGGCCATAAGATGAAAATGAAGTGCCTCGAAATGCGTGCACACGGGCACGCAAACCGAGGCAATGGTATACGCAATGCAATGGCATGGAAATGATATGCAAACATGCCAATGGGATTTCAGCAGCAAAATGAGGGGCAAAACAGCCCCGAAATGAGGCGAAAGTACACCCGATGCATGGAATTCCTCCCGAAATGCGAAATTAGGCACCCGAAATGGCCTATAGCTATACCAAACATGCGTAATTGGTACATGGAATGAAAAGACAGAAGCAAGGCAGCCTTAAAATAAGCATTTTTTTAGTACAAATCATGTCCAAACAGCAAGCAAAGATAGGGCAACAATGGCATGCAAAAATGGCCCTAATCATGAGATTATGAAGCAACTCACAGCTGCTAACCCCAAACAGGTTAGGGTCCTTCAACAACATTGAAGAGGGGCCCAAAATATGCACATTTACAGTTTATGACAGCCCCGAAATCAGTATAAAAACATGCTATAAATGCAATGCAAAATGATGCTCAAAAGTGGCTATAACATGAGGTATATAAAGCATTCACCAAACAAGCAAAGACCCTTAATAAAACATGTTAAGAAGGTCAAAATAAGGCCACTTTCAGTTCTGATCATGGTCCAAAAATAGAAAAATGATAGGCTAGTGAAGCATGCAAGAATATTGACATATAAAGAGATATTGAAACAAGTGTGAGATAGGGTTCTCAAAGAGGGTTGAGCCCTTCAACAAACATGTAGAATGGCTCAAAATAGACCTAGTTTCAGTTAAGGTCGGAGCCCAAAACAATAAGCAACATGGCTAAGAAATTGGCACAAAAAAGAGCTACAAAAGGGAGAAAGTCTACTTACCCTTGAAGACCAACACTTTTGTTGCTTCTTGGACCAAATTTGATGACTCTAAGCTGCTGGAATCCCTAGAATGGAGTGGTGATGGTAGAGCTAGGTAGTGATGAAGGAATGATGCAAGGGACTTGGATGCTTGAGCTTGAAAGAGAGAGATGGAGGGAGATATATGGAGGGATGTATATCAATCCCAGCTGGTTTTTTTCTAACCTAGTATAAGGAAGAGGAGAGCTTCCTTTATAGGCAAAACAAAGTGTAAAGCTTCTTGAGGAAGCTAAACAAGGGTGCATATCCTCCATACACGTGTATGGAGGATCCATTTTGTGCCCTCCAGCTGGCACAGCTGGCATATACTCAATCTGCAGAATGCTCCGGAAGGTCGTCGGCCAGCAAAATTTGCCGGTCAGCAAAATAAAGTGCCGGTCGGCACAATAAATTGCCGGCCGGATAAATAGATTTCCGATAGATGCTGCCAAGGTCAAAAAATGGCCGGTGGATGTCCAAATTGAAGCCCCGGAAGTTAGCTTTCCAATGGCGCAAACCTTGCATTAAAATTCGTTCTGTGCAAAAAGTTATGCCCTTTTTCGTGAAGCCGCGCAGATTCGATCCAACCGGGATGATGCCCGACTTCAACTGATCATATCTCCCCCACCCGGACTTGGTTCTAGGAGATTCTTGAGTGCAAAATGAAGCCCCGGAAGTAAGATTTCTGACGGTGGTGGCCCCATAGCTAAAATCCAAGCATACAAACAGATAAGCCCGATTCAGCGAGGGCTGCTCGACTCGCTTCTACCCGGATTCATGCCGAACTTCTCCCAAATTAGTTTTCTCCTCTCCTTTCCTCTCTTCTTCAACTCCAAACTCCTAAACAAAGTGTTTTGAAGGATTTTCCTTTCTCCTTGCCAAAGAAACTGAACATTTCCCCTGCACACTTGTCTCCACCAAGTAAACCATCAGTAACGCCCAAGTCTTAAGGGCGGTCAAAAATGGGGTGTCTACACTAAGATACAGCCTAGCATGCATAATGCTATGAAAATGAGATGCCTCAAAATGCGTGCACACGGGCACGCAAACCGAGAAAATGACATACGCAATGCAAATGACATGGAAATATGATATGGGCTTACACTAACATGAGAGAGCCTCAACCACACTCACATAAGAGGCCGATGGATGAAAATGAAGCGCCTCGAAATGCGTGCACACGGGTACGCAAACCGAGGCAATGGCATACGCAATGCAATATGGCTAAAATGGCATATAGAATGCAACATGGACTTATACTAACATGAGAGAGCCTCAGCCACACTCACATAAGAGGCCGATGGATGAAAATGAAGTGCCTCGAAATGCGTGCACACGGGCACGCAAACCGAGGCAATGGCATACGCAATGCAATATGGCTAAAATGGCATATAGAATGCAACATGGACTTATACTAACATGAGAGAGCCTCAGCCACACTCACATAAGAGGCCAATGGATGAAAATGAAGTGCCTCGAAATGCGTGCACACGGGCACGCAAACCGAGGCAATGGCATACGCAATGCAATATGGCTAAAATGGCATATAGAATGTAACATGGACTTATACTAACATGAGAGAGCCTCAGCCACACTCACATAAGAGGCCAATGGATGAAAATGAAGTGCCTCGAAATGCGTGCACACGGGCACGCAAACCGAGGGAATGGCATATGCAATGCAATATGGCTAAAATGGCATATAGAATGCAACATGGACTTATACTAATATGAGAGAGCCTCAGCCACACTCACATAAGAGGCCGATGGATGAAAATGAAGCGCCTCGAAATGCGTGCACACGGGCACGCAAACCGAGGCAATGGCATACGCAATGTAATATGGCTAAAATGGCATATAGAATGCAACATGAACTTATACTAACATGAGATAGCCTCAGCCACACTCACATAAGAGGCCGATGGATGAAAATGAAGTGCCTCGAAATGCGTACACACGGGCACGCAAACCGAGGCAATGGCATATGCAATGCAATAGCATGGAAATGATATGCAAACATGCTGATAGAATTTCAGCACTGAAATGTGGGGGAAAACAGCCCCGAAATGAGGCGAAAACACACCCGATGCATGGAATAGTCCTGAAACATGGACTTTGGCACCCGAAATGGCCTATAGCTATACCAAATATGCACAATATGGACATGCAATGAATAGACAGTAGCAAGGAAGCCCCAAAATTGGCATTTTACTAGTACAAATCATGGCCAAACAGCAAGCAAAGATAGGGCAACAATGGCATGCAAAAATGGCCCTAAACATGAGATTATGAAGCAACTCACAGCTGCTGACTCCAAATAGGTTAGGGCCCTTTAACAACATTGAAGAGGGGCCCAAAATAAGCCACTTTACAGAACTGTAAAAACCCCAAAAACAAACATAGATATGGCTAAGCTCTTATGCAAGAAAATGGGCCAAAAGGTGGCCAAAGAGGCAAGTGGTATATGAAAAGCCCAAAATGAAAAATTCCCTTCTACAACATTGAAGAGGGACCAAAAATATGCACATTTACAGTTTACGGAAGCCCCAAAATCAGTATAAAAACATGCTATAAATGCAATGCAAAATGAGGCTCAAAAATGGCTATAACATGAGGTATACAAAGCATTCACCAAAAAAGCAAAGACCCTTAATAAAACATGTTAAGAAGGTCAAAATAAGGCCACTTTCAGTTCTGATCATGGTCCAAAAATAGAAAAATGATAGGCTAGTGAAGCATGCAAGAATATTGACATACAAAGAGATATTGAAACAAGTGTGAGATGGGGTTCTCAAATAGGGTTGAACCCTTCAATAAACATGTAGAATAGCTCAAAATAGACCTAGTTTCAGTTAAGGTCGGAGCCCAAAACAATAAGCAACTTGGCTAAGAAATTGGCACAAAAATGAGCTACAAAAAGGGGAAAGTCTACTTACCCTTGAAGACCGACACTTTTGTTGCTTCTTGGACCAGATTTGATGACTCTAAGCTGCTGGAATCCATTCCTTTGCTGCTGGAATGGAGTGGTGATGGTAGAGCTTGAAGATGATGAAGAAAATGGAGCCAAAACTTGAAGGAAATGGAGTGATATGTATGTATATCCTCAAGCCAATTCTTGTAACCCTTTTTCTTGAGTTGGGAGGCCAGCAATATATGCAAGAGAGGGAGAGAAGAGTCTAGGCAAAAGTGGAGGGAAATGAGGCCTCTTTTTCCCTCCAAAAGGGTCCCCCGGATATAGATATTTTGGGGGGAAAACCAAGGCACAGCTGGAATGTACTCAACCTGAAGAAGCAGGCCGGCCTGGCATTTTGGTTGCAGGTGGCCGGCCGGCCACTTCCCCTAGCCGGCCGGCTAGGTCAAAGGGAAAAAGTGTCCGGACACACCCGAGGATGAAGCCCCAGAAGTTAGCTTTCCAATGGCGCAAACCTTGCATTAAAATTCCTCCTGTAGAAAAAGTTATGCCCTTTTCCGTGAAGCCGCGTAGATTCGGTCCAACCAGACTTCAACCAACCACATCTCCCCCCCCCCCGGACTTGGTCTTGGGAGATTCTTGAGTGCAAAATGAAGCCCCGGAAGTAAGCTTTCCAATGGTGGTGGCCTCATATCTTAATTCCTCTTGTGCAAAGAGTTACGCCCGTTTCGGTGAAGCCGCGCAAATTTTTCTCCTTCCCAGATTCATGCTGAACCACTTTTGACCAAAAAGAAGTTGGCTTTTCAGCAAAATTGCTGGCCTCCCACCCTTCTACAAGCTTTCTAACAGTGAAAATAAGGTCTCCACCAAAAATGAGCCCAAACCGATGCAAAATGAAGGTTCGGGGGCCAAAACGCGCAGCCCGAGGCCCCGAAAACTGGCTGTTAGGCACCGGGAGTGGTGTTCGACCACGAAGTGGGTCTCTCAGACCTCAGTGTCCCTCAAAATGGAGCAAATAAGAAGTATGCCAAAAACCGGAGCAAACGGCGATGGTTAAGCGGTCCCGAACCGAGGCACACGGCCTGACGGTCCTGAAAACCGAAAACCAGGCTCCGAAATGGACAAAATGGCCTACAGCCACAAAATGTAGCCCACGGCCACTGAGAGATGGTCTACGAGACCTCTCCCTCTCCTCAGAAAAAGAAACAGAGAAAACCGAGTCTGGTTCGCAAACCGAGGTAAGGTAAAGAAGAGGGTTCGGAAGTCCGGAGGCAGGGCTCACGGCCGCGACTCTGAGACTTCTGAACGAGCACGATATGCAACGTCACCGAGCGCTCAATCGGTGATGTCTGAGTCTTAAGGTTGGTCAAAAATGGGGTGTCTACAATAGGTTAGAATGAAGAAAAATGGAATTAGAGAGAGATGAGGGTTCAAAATTAAGGCTGATGGATCCAAATTTTGAGGCTAGGACACGCATCGCCGCACATGCGTGAGATGGCCCCAGCCATACGTACAGTCACTCCCAGTGGGAAACCCTAGCGCTCCTTCAACCCTACAGTTGTGGAAGACCTCCCTAGGAAATGCAGTTTTCTTTGAAAAAAACAACACGTGCGGCCTTTCAAGGCTGCACATACGGAACAACCTTTTGGACAAAATGCCTCCCTCAAGTGATTCCCACACCCCGTCTCTTTCAAATGCTTGGATTTCAAAAATTATAGCTCGAAAAGAATATTTTTAAAACACAGTACAAGTTTTGGGGTGAAATAATAGTTCAGAATTGATGTAATAAATTTAAATTACGCAATAATAAGTAATTTAATGATCCAAGACATCACAAAACTTGTTTGGTTTAGGATTTTTGCAAACTCATTTCAAATTTCGAAACTCAAAATCCAAAACTTGTTTTGTTCAATTTTTGAATGAAATTTTCAAAATCCAAAACTCAAAACTTGTTTGGTTTAGGCTTTTGATAAAATCGATTTTGTTTGGTTTTCAAGTATTGGCCAATAATTGTTTTTTATGTTTTAAGTGTATATGATCTAGATAGACTTAAATAGCAAACAAAATGTGAAGAATGCAAAAATAAATTTAATATATACATAAAACATTAAAATTGTATTAATTTTTAAATTGGGCCAATTTTTATTTTTATGTTTTATATTTTTCTCATTATTAGGTAATTTTATAAAAAAAAAAATTACATTTAAATGTGAAACGTTTTAAATATATGTAGATTGAGTGGAAATAAAATCAGAAACGAAGTGTTCAAATTTTTAAAACGTTCATAAAAAATAAAAAATCTGGAGTGAAACTTTGCCCTATAGTTAAATTAAATGCTAGGTCGTTACCCTCAAGTAACGCGTTACGCTTGCCTCCGAGTGTTTCGAAAAATGAGCAAGGGGCACCGCATCGACGCCTGGGTGCAGTGAAAAATGGGCAAAGGTTTTCGCGTTTTTCTGGACGAGCGCAGATAAAGAAGCTAGTCCAAGACTACAGGTTTAGGGTGGCCACTTGGAATATAGGAACCTTAACTGGTAAGACGATGGAATTGGTAGATGTTATGATTAGGAGGAGAGTTAGTAGAGCTTGCGTACAAGAAACTAAGTGGTCGAGTGAGAAAGTTAGGGAAATTGAGGATACCGATTTTAAACAATATTATAGTAGTAAGGACAAACATAGGAATGAGGTAGGAATCATAATTGTCAAGGGTCTGGTGAAAAATGTAGTGGTGGTCATTAGGAAAGTGGATAGGATTATGTTAGTTAAACTAGTTATTGGAGGGAATATAATGAACGTTATTAGTGCATACGCCCCTCAAGTAGGATTAGATGATCAGACTAAGAGGGATTTTTGGGAGCAAATGGATGAGATCTTACAGGAGATGTCCGTAGGAGAGAACCTAGTCATAGGTGGAGATTTTAATGGCCATGTAGGCATAGATAAACTAGGCTATGAAAGGATGCATGGTGGATACTGTTTTGGTGACAGAAATGAGGCTGGAGAGAGTATTTTAGATTTTGCGTTGGCTTCTGACCTGGTGGTGGCCAATACTATGTATAAGAAGATGGAGGAGCGTTTGATAACTTTTAAGAGTGTGTCAGTTAAGAGCCAAATAGATTACTTCTCAGTGAGAAAAATGGACCGCCTAAAATGCAATGATTGTAAGGTGATTCCTAGAGAGAGCCTGACCTCTCAACATAGGATTTTGGTACTAGATTTATGTTTTAGAGGACAATACCAAGCTAGGAAGGATGGTGGGCATCGCAGGACGAGATAGTGAGACCTAAAAGGGGATAAACTAGAAATATTTAAGAATAGAATGGATAAGGAAGGTACTTGGGACTTGGATGATGATGCTAACACTATATGGAACTCAATGGCTAATTGTATGAGGAAAATCTCAAGGGAAGTGCTTGGAGAGTCGAAAGGGACGGGACTCAGCGCTAGGGAAGGTTGGTGGTGGAGAGAAGAGGTTCAAGCGGTAGTTAAGGCAAAGAAAGAGTACTTTAAAAAGTGGCAGAAGGATAGAACTGAGGAAAACCTTAAAAGCTATAGATTGGCTAATAAGGATGTCGAAAAAGTAGCGAGAGAGGCTAAGTTGAAAGCTTATGATGACCTATACACTAGACTAGATAGTAAAGAAAGAGAGAATAGAGTATGCAAACTTGTTAAGATATGGGAGAGAAAAATAAGAGATTTTAATCAAGTTAAGTGCATCAAGAGTGAGGATTCTAAGGTATTGGTGAAGGATGAAGAGATAAAGGAAAGATGGAAGAACTATTTTGAGAAACTATTAAATGAGGAACATAGAGGTATGGCAATAGGGGAATAAATGGCTAGTAATATGATAAACCAAGACTACAGGTTTTATCGCAGGATTTGAAATTTTGAAGTGGAGATTGCATTTAAGAAGATGAAATCAAATAAGGCTTTAGGACCAATGATATCCCTATTGAAGTTTGGAAATGCTTGGATAAAAAGGGGTTGCTTGGTTGAGTAGGTTGTTTAGCAAAATTTTGTTGACTATGAACATGCCAGATGAGTGGAGGAAGAGTATTTTTGTAACGACCCCATCGCATATAATGATTAGCACTTAATTAATTAAGGAGATTTGAAATTTAATTGCCAATTATTCTAATTTAATCTGGGTTTTAT
The DNA here is from genome assembly GCF_055761805.1 of Camellia sinensis. Classification (NCBI taxonomy): domain Eukaryota; kingdom Viridiplantae; phylum Streptophyta; class Magnoliopsida; order Ericales; family Theaceae; genus Camellia; species Camellia sinensis. Next base: position 100,509,412 of record NC_138973.1, on the reverse strand, counting down.
GAAAAGTATGGAGATTGATTCATTTGTGGTTCTATTAAGTGCTTATTTTGGAATTAGAAATTAAGGGTCCAATGGTTTAAAGAAGTGAAATTAAGAAGTTGAGTCAATTTAATTTTAATTACGGACCATTTGGGAGTTTAATTAAATATTCGATTCAATTCAGTAAAAAAAAAATTGAGATTCAATTAAATTGGGTCCGAATTGGAATTTATTTAATTAATTAAATTATGAGGATTGAGAATTGTGATTATTATGAATTAAATTTATTTATGGGGTGTCCAATTTGAATATGTAATTTATCGGCGAAGATTTTGAAGTTTAATCCAAAATTAAAGACCTTAATGATTTAAGAACCAAAATTGATTATGGGAATAAGTTTAATTTGATGTTTAGAGCCTTTTAGAAGTTTGATTAAAAATCTGATTGGGATTGATAAATTTAAATATATTTAATTAGGCTCTAATAGAAGTCAATTAGACTAATTAAATTATGTGGGATTTAAGATTAGTTATAATTAACTAATTTTGTGTTAGTTAAAATTAATTAAGATTAAGTGATGCTTAATTAAATTATTTCTAGACATAAATTGAATTATGAACTAAATTAGTATTGGGGTGGAAATGGGTGTGGGTGTATTGAGAAATATGTATGTGTGTGTATGAATGATGTGCTGGAAGGCTTAAGGGCTGTGCACGTGTGCTTGTGCAAGATCTTGGAGTGAACATGTGTGTGTAAGGTGGTGATATTCCTTGAGGCAATAAATGTTGGTCAACCATTTGTTTTGCCTTGGCTAAGAAAGGGAGTGAAGAGAATATGAGTTCAAGAGAGGGAGAAAGAGCCGAGGGAGAGAGAGAGAGAGAGAGAGAGAGAGAGAGAGAGGAAACCACTGTTTTGTGTGCTGGTGCTAGAGTTAATGAAGAAATTGGGAACAAAGAGGAAAGTAAAGAGTGGCAAAGAGAAGACTCAAGAAATTCAACCAAAAAAAAGAAAGGGGGCTAAGGATTTCAAGCTTGATTGTTTTTTTTTAGATTCATTTTCTAGCAACTAAAATCAAGAAGTGCATGGGATTAATTCCATGAAAAGAGAAGGAAACTAGGAAGAAGAATAAAGGAAAATGGAATTAAGTTTATGAGCAATGAAATTGATTTAGAAATTCATCCTTTGAGAATAATTTTAATTATCTTTGATGAATTTGAGCTCTAATTTTACATGCATCATTATTTTCTAAAGGTTTGACACTTCAACTTCATATAATTAGAAAGAAATTACCAACAAAATTAAGGTAAGTTCATGTTTATGGAAATTAGTTATTTTGAATTTGATTTTTATAACCTTGCATGAAATTAAATTCCATTGTTACATGCATGAAGGAATTCTATGAATATTTGAGTCCATATTTTCATGTATCTTGGATTTTGAAGAAATTGAGCCATACAAATTCATGTTTTGAAAAGAAAAGGAAATGTTTTATGAAAATCAAGATTATGGAAATTTGGAATTAATCCTAAAAGTTAGATAAAGTTTTGGTTTATAATTAGATTTTTTCTTTAATCCATGCATGTAGTGTAATTTAAGATTTTATGTAATCTAAACAAATTTGTGTATATATGAAATTAGTTAGTTTTATTTGAATTACATATATTCAATGTTTGCTAAGAAATTAGCCAGAAAATGAAGAATTGGGGTTAAGATCAAGTTTATGAAGTTACATTAGAAATTAATTATTTTGGATTTAATTTGGAAAGTTATTGTTAAATTAAGCTCCATAAATTACACGCAGATAATGATTTATTGAAGATTTAATCCATGCAAAGGAGTTAGGTTCAAATTTATGGAAATTAATTACTTTGGGTTTGAATTTAGTTATCTTAACATGAAATTAAGTTCAATTGTTCATGCATCATGAATTTGTAAGAGTTTTGGAAGATCAATTTATGTTTTAAAATTTGTGGGTTTGAAATTGGGTTTGATATGGAGAAAATAAATTAAATCTAAATTTGGACAATTAGAACATGATTTTGAATGAATGTTTTCTAATTGAAAGTGTTTACTAACTCATACAATGGTTCTCCATTTTTGTGTACCAAAAATACGTGTTTTGAGGCTTTGAATATCAAATTTGAATTTCAATTGCAATTATGGAAATTCTAGAATTTACGCTGTCTGCTCGAGTGAGGAAAGTCTCACTCGAGCGTGAAAATCGAGCTCCTAGAAGTTTTTCAAATTTTACAGTATGCTCGAGCGACCAAAGTGGCGCTCGAGCGAAGACCCCGTTTTCAGCATATTTTGAAAAATTGCATTTAGTTCACATTTCTATTCTCATCTCTTTCCAAAGCATTCTAGACATGATTTATGACTCAATAAAGATTAATAAGCTACCAATCAACATAAATTAGTTAGTTAAAGAATGAATCATTGATCTAATGGTAATTGTTTAAGAAGCCGAGTAAAAGATCAATCTATTTGAAAAAGAAGGACTTAGTAATGAAAAAATATGTGAAATAAGAACCCGGTTTATTTGAATGAGAAAGAATAAGCGTCGTAGAACTTCGGACTATTTAGACGGAAAAAGACTAGAAAAGTCAAGTTTGATCAAGGGAGTAATATTGTATTTCAATGTGTATATGTTATGTGTTTGTGTAGGTTACGCGCCATTGTCTGCCTAATTTATCTGATATATCCAGTCTGTCTGATTTGCTTCCGCGGCTATTTGTGAGTAATAACTCAGTAAAATTATGTTCAACTGTGATGATACAGTTACTACACAATGGGTCCCAGGTGGAATGGGTAGGACTAATCCATGCTTCTTCAACCGGTAACTGAGTGTTCAAGCCCACTAGAAAACCTGCACAGGAGTTCAATGGGGAATGGGGAGTCCCCCAGCGAACCCTCCGACGAGGAAGTTAGAGAGAGAGAGAAGTGAAATGTAGAGAGATGAATTGGAGATAGAAAACTTAACCTTCTTCTGGTCTTCAACGTTTGCTTATATCCTTTGGTCATCATTTCGATGTCCCTTCCGACCTGCCATCTTGGCCGAAAGTCTATGTTGTAGCTTACCTTGTTCAGGGTAAGGGGGTGCTGTTCCGACGGGGAGGTGTTGTCGTAATAAATGCTGTGATGGGCTGCATTAATGGTGATGTGCAGTGGCAATAACTTTGCAGATCTTTGTCTGCTGATGTGGCTTGTCCTTTACTTGCCGTATGTCTGAAAGTCATTGGCTCTTTATGCTACGTTGGATTCCAGCTGTTCTGGACTTTACCAGCTGGGTTATGTATTGGGCTTCCAGTGATGGGCTTGGGTTGTTCATAGTAGGCTATGGCCTTTATGGGCTTACCCACGTCAGTAGTCCCCCATTTCCAAGTACAGCTTTAGTCCAACGAAGGGAATACTAGTGAAGAGAATGAGAGTGTTAGAGATTGGCAGGATGGAGGTCGACTAGAAGGGGCGACTGAGTGGGTGGACCGACCGCGAGGTGGGCCGACCGTGAGGTGGACTGAGTGGAATGGAGGACCATGAGGTGGACCGACCGCGAATCGTGACCGAGTGAAAGGGCCGACCACGAGGAGGGCCGACCTCGAAGGTTGGCCGAGTAGGAGGGCCGACCATGAGGAGGGCCGACCGCAAAGGGTAAGGTGGAGGGGCGCGGGGCTCAAGAGGCGGCATGTCACTCGGTGATTTGAAGTGGAAAAGACAGGGTAAGGGAAGGAGACAGTGGATCGTGGTCGCACACATGGCAATATCTCGTGGGGGGGAGGTTAGGCGTTGGATCAGAAATGAAACGATAGGTCATTATGGGTGTTGAAAAGACAGTTTTGGCAGATGTTTTGAAAAGTTTTCAAACTGGCGCAAATTAATTGTGACCCTTGGAATACGGGCAAGCCTTGGGCTTTTGGCATTATTCGATTTACCTATTTCTTTGTGAAAAATCAAAACATCCCAAGTGTTAACTCTTTTGTTGCTGACGATACACCTCTGCAACATTTTTTCAATTTCCTTGCACCTGCATCCGAAGCGATTCGAAGACATACCATAGAAATGTCCCAAGAAGAAGCTGTAAATGTCAGGATGGATCCGCTTGGTGATGATGATGTATTGTAGTTAGCAGAGCAGTATAGGGCGGAGAGGCAAATCGAAAGGGTGGGGGAACCGGTGGTACGATCTCATGCTTCTACCATAATAGCAGCTCCGAATCCAATCAGCCAGGCGGAACCAGATCACTGGCACACGAAGGCTGACAAATCGACAGTTACCGCGGCAGAATTGGAGGCTATTCGCGAAAAATACCAGGTGCCGGCTGAAATAGAGTTATTGTTGCCGACGTCAACGGAAAGGCCATCCGACACAAGGCCGGGGGAGTTTTCCCTTTACGAGGAAGCATTGAAGGGAGGACTGAGGCTGCCACTGCTGCAAGTGGTGGTAGATGTCCTGAACCGTTTGGAAGCGGCACCGGACCAACTAATGCCCAACGCGTGGAAGATTGTACTGGCCTATGCAAACGCGTGGCCGAAGGCGAACGAAGGGGCGGCCATGACAGTAGACGAATTCTTCGCATGTTATAAGGCCTCAGGACAACAAGAGACTTGGGTGACGTTGCAGATGGCGGCAGTGAGGGGTCTGGTGGCGGGGCTGCCGTCATCAATTAAAGGTTGGAGGCCACGGTGGTTCTATGTGTCTGCGAATAGAGGGGCTGGGGTGCGCACGGTGTGGAGAGTGCCCATCAAATTTGTAGAGCCAAGACTGGGAGCAGTGGCAGAGGAGAGAATAAAGAAGGTGAAGGCATGACGGGAGAAGGAGGGGGTCAGGTGGGACGAGCTCGTTCAACCTTCAGCCTTGTTTGCGGTAGGATTAGGCTAGGGGTGAAAGAATAACCGGAAGAACCGAATGAACCGATCGAACCGATTGAACCGTACGGTTTTCGGTCGGTGTTCAATTTATTTTTGACCGGTTCGGTTCGGTTTTATTATTTTTCTGTACATTCGGTTCGGTTTATGGTTTTGTGTTTTTTGAACCGAATCGAACCGAACCGAACCGATTCATATAATATTAGTAGTCTTAAAATCCTAGCCGTCCACGTCGCATCATCTGATCCGTCCACGTGTCTCACTATGTTAAAAAAAAAAAAAAACAAAAAAGCAACACAGACCACACATATACACCACGGGTCACTTCACACCAACCCACCACACACCACACCATAGAAGCTCTCTCTATTTGTCTCTTCATTTTCTTCCTGAGAAGAAGCTCTCTCAGTTTCTCCATTTTTCTTAGACTGTCACTCTCTCTCTCTCACGGCCCTCTCTCGCCATCACTCTCTCTCTCACTCTCTCTCTCTCTCAAGAATCAAACGAGAGCTCTCTGTTTCGAACGAGAGACACGGACTGTCACTCTCTCTTTCGCACTTCCTTCACTCATCAACGAAGTAGATGATGAAGATCTTGGTGGGTTTGTAGCAAAATCAACAAGCAGAAGCTTAATCAAAACCCTAAGGTGATTTTCGAAAACCCTTTTATTGATTGTGCCCTAATTTTCGAAATCCCTTTTATTGATCTTGGTGGGTTCTCAGTTTTCCATGCAATTCCAACTGTTTATTGTTTGCTTTGGTTTTGTTTTTGAAGTGAAACAAGAATTGTAGAAATACGGTAAGTCTTTTGTAAAGTTGGTTTGTTTTTGTAAGAAACATTTGTGAACTCTCTTTTCTTTTTTCGTCTTTTTTCTTTTATTTTATTTTCCCCCTTTTCTTAGTTTAGGCACAAAATACGGTTATAGCCATACACCAAACATTCTAGCTTTTACAAATAAGAAATGGAATTTAAAATGACAGAAAAAGGTTTTGATATAAAACTTGGCTAATAATCTTTAAATTCTTCGCTATTTTTTTAGCTTTAAATTCATGTTTCCCAATTTTAGTACCTTGAATTTTTTTTGAATAAATCTTTTAAGTTATAAAAATGCTTTTCTAGTAAAAAAATTATAAAATTTTCAAGATTCCTTTACAAATAAGGTTATCAGCAAAGAGTCATAAAAATGCTTTTCTAGTCTTTTGTGTTCTTAAACTTGCTGTTAACATGGTCTATTTGTTGGTTGACAAGATAAATGTAATCTGGTTTTGTTATGGAATGGGTATGTCTGTTACAAATAGTCACCCTTAATTTATCTTTATCTTAAATTAAAAAATAATTAAGAAAAAATTATAGAATTCAAATTCATTTAAAATTTATAGACTATTAATATTGGTTTTTAATAATATGTTGCAACTCTATCCATTAGAATGATATTTTCATTCCAATCTGTTTTGCTAATGTATTAAGCAATGAAAATCCTTAAGAATCTGAACTAAAAATAAATAATATGCCATGATGACATTTTCTTAACAAGGGTTGAGGGCATGGTTCCCATGCTTGATTCACTTGAGTAGCATTTTGACTTCAGAGACACTCATTTGCCTATATTTAAAATGTAGTAACAGACTGTCTGTGTTTTGACATTCTTTTTTTTTTCTTTAAATTGTTGTGCTAATGATATATAAAGAAATAATAAATATATATATAAATATAATGGTTTGCAAATTCTTGTTGTTATTATGTTTAGATGGATGAAAATATGCTTGAAGTGCCCAATGAAACTGAAGAACCTATGGTACAAGAAGCTAAGGAAACAAGCACAAAAAATAAATCTGATAATGTGGGTAAAAGACCACGGTCTTTGGTTTGGGATTGATTAATGGTCTGTAATATGTATTAAGGCTTAGATTTAGACACATCGTTTTATGATTGGATTGGATATATGGTTGGTTGATGGCTTGGACTTGCCTTAGATGGTTTCTATTTTATGTAATGGTCTGTAATATTTATTAAGGTTTAGATTTAGACACATAGTTTTATGGTTGGATTAGATATATGGTTGGTTGATGGCTTAGACTTGGATTTGGATACAAAGCTTAAACTTTATATGATTTCTATTTTATGTAATGGTCTGTAATATTTATTAAGGTTTAGATTTAGACACATAGTTTTATGGTTGGATTAGATATATGGTTGGTTGATGGCTTAGACTTGGATTTGGATACAAAGCTTAAACTTTATATGATTTTTATTTTATGTAATGGTTTGTAATATTTATTAAGGTTTAGATTTAGACACATAGTTTTATGGTTGGATTAGATATATGGTTGGTTGATGGCTTAGACTTGGATTTGGATACAAGGCTTAAACTTTATAATTGGATATATGTTATTTTTCATTTTTTTGTTGGTATATGTTAATAACAGGGCAGGGGCCTCAAACTTATGCAAGAATTACATAGCTTTAGGCCCACATTTTATGCAAATGGATAAGAATATAGGCCCAAAATGTGAGGCCCAAACCTATGCAGGAATTACATGGCTCGAGGCCCAAATTTTATATAAATGGATAAAAATATAGGCCCAAAATGTGAGGCCCCAAACTTATGCAGGAATTAAATGGCTTGAGACCCAAAATTTATGCAAAATGGATAAAAATATAAGCCCAAAATGTGAGGCCCAAAAAAAAAAAAAAAAAAAAAAAAAACCGAAAAACCGAGAAACCGCACCGCACCGAAATAAACCGAACCGAGCCGGTTTATGTCATTTTTTAAGGCGGTTCGGTTCACAAATATGTAAAACCGAGATGACCGGTTCGGTGCAAAACTCGCGAAATAACCGACCGAACCGAACCGATTTCACCCCTAGATTAGGCCCTCAGCCGAGCGTTGGAGATCTAGGACGGGCTGAACTAGAGGTGAGGAGGAAAGCGCAAGAGGCTGAGGATATGGCCATCCTTGCCAAAGCCAGTAAGTTCAAGGAGGCGCAGGATGACCGACCGCATAAGCCGATCGCGCGGGAGAGGATCCGACCCCGCCCAAAGTCGCTGGAGGAAAAATATTTGGGTGAGTCTGAGCCACGACCGCCCCCGATTGATCCTTTGAAACAGAGGGCCAAGGAGATGGGCAGTGTAGGAAAGAAGAAAGAAAGGTGAGGAGGGGTGAGGGGGAGCCTGCCTTGAAGAGGAGGAGGGAAGTGATGCCAGAAGAGGCCAGCGTGGCCAAGGAGGCAGAGAAGGGGGGAATGGAGGAGACCCCAGGAGGGATGGTCATCCCAGAAATGGTGGAGATCGCCTCAGAGAGCGTAGAGGTCGTCCCAATAATGGTGGAGATCGCCTCAGAGGTGGCGAGGGTCGCCCCCGAAGTACAAGTAGAAGGTGGGGCAACTGGCCCTGAGCTAAGGGGAGGAGAACAGCCCCAGGGGGGTCCTGCGCCCCAAGGAGGGGGTGTCGGGCTGACAACCGGGATCTACCACGCTCGCGCAGTGGCTGGGCGACTGGAGGGGGAAGAAGGCCCAGCTAGGGCTGGTGCAAATCGCCTTGTGGGGATCGTGGATGAGGTAGCCGTGCGCTCAATAGCCAGATTCAATGAGGCTGAGTTGTTGAGGGGGTTATGCTCTGCTCAAATGGAGGTAACCACCTTAGCAGGAGCTCTGCTGAGAAAGGCGGCGGCTGCAACGATAAAGGCAGACAAGGCCCAGGCTCAACTTGCAAGTTTGAAGGAGAAGCGTGCAGGATGGGAGAGTGCCCATGCCGAGCTGTGAGCGGTCAAGTTGGAGCTGGAGAACGAACGCTGCCAGGTTGTGCCGCTCGAGTTCCAACTGGCAGGCGAGCAGAAGAAGCTGGGAGATGCTCAAAAGGACTGCGTGGTCGCCATCGAACGATTTGATGAGGCTATGACCAGCAATGAAAATCTGCGTGCCCAGCTGTCACGACCCAAACCCGGCCCTATGGGTTTAGCACTGTAACCGGCCAGTAATCCGAGATTACCAAAGGCCTGCAGAACAGTAATACAGTAAGACAGAGTACAGGGCCTGGCGGAAGCCAATACAGTAAATAAATAGTGTCCATTGAGCTGTGACATTCTGTATGCAAAAGGACTTTTCACACATTTATACATAAACAGTGCAGAACAGTATACACAATATTTACAATCATTCAACTAGGGACTCAACCCTACAGAACAGTACAGAAAACATTCTGTCTGTACAAAACAGCACGGTCTATACAAAACAGTAAAACAGTACAGAAGGGGGAAAAACAGACAAAACACCCACAAGCCATAGCATGGCAACTCGGAACCTCGCAGTGAGGCACAAAGGCTGGCTTGACAAAACTGGAGTAACCCTGACGCCTCTAGCTGCGGTCTGGTGCCTGTACACCTACATATATATATGAGCAGTGAGCTAAAGCCCAGTGAATAACATAAAGCGTAAAGGGGTTTAGAATGAATGTCCTTACAGTAATGAAAACAGTTCATTTCAATCAGAATTTCAGTTGCTCAGTACAGTAAACAGTCATATGTGGTACATCCATTAGCATAACAGTAACAGTGGGTCTTAAAAGACCGAACAGTAATGATGGCCATCAGTCAGTAAACAGTAGTGGTTCCACAAGGAAACCGACAGAGATCTCTGTAACAGTAACTGTAACAGTAAACCGTAGGTACTAAGGATGCCACAGTACAGTTCAGAAATAAAGGACATACATTCATTCAGTAAATAATACCAGTTCAGTAAACAGTTCAGTTCAGTATTCAAAAGATAATCAGTTGAACATATCTTTACACAATTGTTACTCACAGAGTTCTGGGCTACGGTATGCTAGAGCGTGTCTCTCCAGTCGCCAACCCTACACAGTTAACGGATTGAACACACTAAGCTACACAGTTGGGAAATCTCATAACTTAATCCCTAATTTGCCTTGGTGTGTTCTACATCGATATCCTCATCAAGATGTCTTAAACTAGGCCTAAAAATGCCTAGTATGGGATGAGGATGCAAAAATGCGATCAGAAAACAGTTACAGAATTTTCAGTAAAACAGAGTCCCGCTCGAGCTCAGGTTTCCCCGCTCGAGCGGTCATGCAACAAAGGTACACGCTCGAGCGTAAATTTTCCCGCTCGAGCGTACTGTAAAGTACTGGATGGGTGAAATCCCCGCTCGACGCCCGCTCGAGCTTGAGACATGACTCCGCTCGAGCGCCCAATCTTCCGCTCGAGCGGACTGTAAAACAGTGCAAGATGCTGGAAGCTCGATTTTCCCGCTCGAGCGGCACTTCCCCCGCTCGAGCGGACGACTGAAATCTGGAAATCCCAGATTCGAGCTCCAGGTCCAAAACCAAGCTCAAAAGCATCAAAACCAATCCTCTTGGGCCCATTTTCTGGAAAACGTTTAAAAACACATAGAATAACATGAATCAAGGTTCAATTTGAGAAATCAAAGCCCAAGGGTGTTTTATTCAAACCCAATTTCAAACCATTTCCCAAGAACAATCCTCAAACATGACATGCATGATCATAAATCATTTTCAAAGCTTCAATGCTGTTTCAAGAGCTCAAACCTTCAAAAACAAGATGAACTCATGGAGTATGACCAAAAGATGGACATGCATGTGAGGCATTATGAACTACAACCTCAAAACTTCAATATATGTACATGCATGCAAAGATTGAGCTTCAATTCAACAACAATGAACCAAAACATGACTTAGTTCTACAAGGAAGCATGAATCATGCAAGAATCCACTCAAAACATGAATAAGAAGACAATGGAGCTACCTTTAGTCTTGTATTTCAAGAAGGGAGCTCAAATATGCAATCACTTCAACAATTCTTCAATTACCAAGCAATTTACCAGCAAAATCAACAAGAGCAATTCTCTCTCTCTCTAACTCTCCTCTCTTGGTCGGCAAAAGCAAGAAATGAGCTGGGAAAAAAATGTTTGATTCAAGCATACCAAGGCTCTAACATGTTATAATAAGGGCCCACTAACAATGGCAAAACGGTAATTAAGTCCAACTCTTCAATTAGCTTATTTTAATCTAATTTAATCATACCTAAACAGTTTTCAGGTAATATACCGTAAAATCACATTAATTATGAGGGTCACGGAACATCAATCGATTTCTAATTCGGCCGCCGATAAGGCCTTCAATTAGCAGTTTAAACATACAAACAGGAACAGATAGTCAAACAGTCAAACAGATAGAACACAATTTAACACACACATACTCAGTCAATTCGATTCCAGTTTTCAGTCAGTCAGTTCAGTACCTTAGGTAGTTCAATTATCAGTCAAAATCAGTCTCGGTTAACAGTAATTAGCGGTTAATCAGTCATTAATCGGTAAACAGTATGAGGGTTGTTACAGTCTCCCCTCCTTATAAAGAGTTTAGTCCTCTAAACTCGAGTTACCTTCATTCTGGAAGAAAACAGGATTCAGTGGGAATAGTTCAGGATATCTTTTAGCCATGTCATCTTCCCTTTCCCAAGTGGCATACATACCACCATGGTTCTGCCAGTCAACTTTCACTAGCGGGATCTCTTTGTTTCTCAGTTTCTTGATCCTTCTGTTAACAATCTGCATAGGACGTTCCTCGTAAGTGTAGTCATCACTCAGCACTATACGAGTAGGCTCAATTACATGGAAGGGATCCCGGAGGTAGTCTCTCAACATCGAAATGTGGAAGACGTTATGCATATGCTCCATTTCAGGAGGGAGCGCAACTTGATACGCCACCGGATTGATTTTCTCAATAATCTCATACGGTCCGACATATCTCGGCGCTAACTTGCCTTTGACTCCAAAACGAGTCTGGCCTTTCATTGGTGTCACTTTCACAAAAACGTGATCACCCACTTGATACTCTCTGTCCCGTCTTCTGACATCTGCATAACTTTTCTGTCTACTCTGTGCAGTTTTCAGTCTTTGCTGTATCAGTTTCACTTTTTCAGTTGTTTCATACACAATCTCGGGCCCAAGCAACGGCCCATCTCCAACTTCTGCCCAGCAAATCGGAGATCTACATTTTCTGCCGTACAATGCCTCGAAAGGCGCCATACCAATACTCGAATGGTAGCTGTTATTGTAGGCGAATTCAACTAATGGCAGATGACTTTCCCAGTCTCCCTGAAAATCAAGGACACACATTCTCAGTAAATCCTCCAGAGTTTGGATGGTCCTTTCTGATTGGCCATCTGTTTGAGGATGATAGGCACTACTCAGTCTTAATTCAGTACCCAATGCAGTCTGTAGACTTTGCCAAAACCTCGATGTAAACTTCGAATCCCTGTCAGAAACAATAGACACAGGCACTCCATGCAGTCTTACAATCTCATCAATATAGATAACAGCCAACTTGTCCGCATTATAGATTGTCTTGACAGGTAAGAAGTGAGCAGATTTGGTTAGTCTATCAACAATAACCCAAATTGAATCCATACCTTTTCTGGAGCGAGGTAACCCAACGATAAAATCCATCGTAATATGCTCCCATTTCCACTCTGGTATAGGTAAGGGTTGCAATAATCCGGCAGGTCGTTGATGTTCAGCTTTGACCTGTTGACAATGAAAACATTTGGACACAAAGTCGGCAATTTCCTTCTTCATTCCCGGCCACCAGAAATTCTGTTTCATATCTTGGTACATTTTCGTGTTCCCTGGATGGATAGACAGTTTCGAATTGTGGCCTTCTTGCAGAACTCTTCTTTTCAGTTCAGTGTCATTTGGTACACACAGTCTTTCTTGAAATTTCAGTACATTATTCTCAAATTTGAATCCGGGTCTCGGTTTGGATTCTCTTTCTTCGATGATCTTTTTCAAGAAGTCATCCAGTTGTTGTTTCTCTTTAATCTCTTCAATCAGTGCTGGTTGGGCAGAAATAGCAGCTAAGGTTCCACCTTGTTCTCCCAAAACAATTTCAATTTTAGACTTTTCAAGGTCACAAAGTAACTCTTTCCGTCCGGTAAGCAAACATGCTAAGTTTCCAATCGATTTTCGGCTCAATGCATCGGCAACGGTATTGGCTTTTCCCGGATGGTACAATATCTGTAGGTCATAGTCTTTAATCAGTTCTAGCCATCTCCGCTGTCTCATGTTCAGTTCTTTCTGTGTGAAGAAATATTTCAAACTCTTGTGGTCGGTATATACTTCACATGTTACCCCGTATAGGTAGTGACGCCAGATTTTCAGTGCAAATACTACTGCAGCAAGTTCCAGATCATGGGTCGGGTAGTTCTTTTCATGTGGTCTCAGTTGTCGGGAAGCATAAGCAATAACTCTCCCATTCTGCATTAAAACACATCCCAAACCCTTATGAGAAGCATCACTAAACACAGTATAACCATCCGTACCTGAAGGTAAGGTCAGAACAGGTGCAGTCACTAATCGAGTTTTCAACTCCTGGAAAGCAGATTCTCTTTGGTCAGTCCAGTCAAATGATGTCCCCTTCTGAGTTAACTGAGTCAATGGTAAAGCAATTTTGGAGAAATCTTTGACAAATCTTCTGTAATATCCAGCCAATCCCAAAAAGCTTCGGACTTCAGTCACATTTGTCGGTCTAGGCCAGTTCACTACAGCTTCAATTTTCTGCGGATCAACAGAAATTCCATCTTTGCTAACAACATGCCCCAAAAACATAACATGGTCAAGCCAAAATTCACATTTAGGCAGTTTAGCATACAATTTCTGTTCTCTTAAAGTTTGTAGGGCAAGTCTCAGATGATGTTCATGTTCTTCTATACTCTTGGAGTAAATCAATATGTCATCAATAAATACAACAATAAAGTTGTCAAGGTATGGTTTAAAGATTCTGTTCATGAGGTCCATAAATGCAGCTGGTGCATTCGTGACTCCAAAAGGCATAACTAAAAATTCGTAATGTCCATACCTCGTTCTAAAAGCAGTTTTATCAATGTCATCTGGTTTAACCTTCAGTTGATGATACCCCGATCTAAGATCAATCTTGGAAAACACTTGTGCCCCCTGTAACTGATCAAATAAATCATCAATACGTGGTAGTGGGTATTTGTTCTTTACAGTTACCTTATTCAGTTCACGGTAGTCAATGCACAGTCTCAGTGAGCCGTCTTTCTTCTTTACAAACAAAACCGGTGCACCCCATGGTGAGGTACTGGGTCTAATAAACTTCTTGTCTAACAGTTCTTGCAATTGCGCCTTCAATTCTTTCAGTTCAGTTGGTGCCATTCGGTAGGGAGCTTTAGAAACTGGCTGTGTTCCGGAAATCACGTCCACGGTGAATTCAATCTCCCTGTCAATCAAATCCCCTGGCAAATTGTCTGGAAAAACATCTGGGAATTCTCTGACTATAGGAATACAGTTCACATTAGCATTATCATCAGTAGATACAGTCAGTACAGAACACAAATATCCCTTACAACCCTTTCTAATCAATTTTACAGCTTTCACAGATGAAATCAGATACGGGGGAGGTACTACTCCAACCCCATTAAACACGAATTCAGGCAGACCAGGTGGACGGAAAACAACTTGCTTGGTCACACAGTCAATAGTGGCATGATATTTTTGTAACCAATCCATTCCCAATATTATGTCAAAATGATCAATGTTCAATGGCAGTAAATCAATAAACAGATGCATATCCCCAACAATAATTTCACATGCGGGGTACATATAAGCACATATCATGGATCCCCCTACAGGTGATGATACGGCTAGCAGATAGTTCATAGGTTCTAAGGGTCTATTCAGTTTCCGTGAGAAAGCATGCGATACATAAGAATGTGTAGACCCCGAATCAATCAATACATATGCATTTTGTGTACAAATAGAGAGAATACCTGACACAACGGTCTCGGTATTCTGCACATCTCCCGGTACTAGTGCGAACACTCGGCCTTGCCTCACAGGCTCTTTCCCGGTAGCTTTAGGATTCGGTTTTAGTGGAGCATTTAATGCCGCGCCGCTGGCTGCAGCTTTGCTATTGCCCTGAGGAGCGGAAGGACAATCTTTAACCATGTGGCCCACCTTGCCACACCTGTAACAGGCTCCAGATAGTTTGTAACAGACCCCTTTGTGCTTCTTGCCACATTCAGAACAGGGTGGTATGAACCCACTCCCTTGACTGGGGCTAGTTGTCGACCCCGTATTCTGTTTCTTGTTGGCTGGGTTGTGCTTGCCTTTCTTGAATTTGAAACCCTGCCTTTTACCATGCCATTCAGTTGTTGGTGTCTCAGATTGTTTCACTGCTGCAATGTTTGACTCGGCCATCAATGCCCGGTCGAGAACACCCACAAAAGTTGGTAGTTTCAAAACGTTTATTCGATCAAGAATTGCAACATTAAGGCCGCCCTCAAATTTCCTGGCCTTCTTATACTCAGTATCCACCATGTGCGGTGCATAACGGGCAAGTTCAGTAAATTTTGTTTCATATTCGGCAACCGACGTGGTGCCCTGTTTCAGTTGTTCAAACTCAGTTACTTTCCTATCCCTGACACACTGCGGGAAGTACTTTTCAAAGAATGACTCCTTGAACTGAGCCCAAGTCATAACAGTAGTTGTATCGCGGATCAACATCCACCACCTTCTAGCTTCTTCTTGCAAAGTGAAGGTAGCTAACAGTACTTTATTCGCTTCTGAGCACGGAAACACTTCAAATAGTTTCTCTGTTTCCAGAACCCAAGCTTCGGCTTTTAACGGTTCAAGGCCTCCCTGAAAGGATGGCGGTTTCATTTTGCTGAACTTCTGGGTCAGAGCAATAATGTCCCCATCATTCACATTAACATTAGGTTCCGGCTGTACCGGAGGAGGAGGAGGTGGGGGCGGTTGGTTCTGTTGTTGTTCAAGTCTAGCAGTTATCAGTTCTATCATTCTTTCCATTCTTTCCATTCTTGCCTCGGTAGACGAGGATTCAGGTTCATTTGCATTGTCCATTTCACTATAAGCAGTTATAACAGTTTTAAACATAAGCAGTCATTTGTTTAACAGTTTACCACATTAGCACGTATTCAGTCATAACATAATCACACACTTATCATGCTCATGCGATGCCCTAATCACTTTTCTAGGACACCCTATAGCTCATTTGGACACGTGTGTGCGGTATAACTCGTGGTTAAGTATCGCTCTGATACCACTCTGTCACGACCCAAACCCGGCCCTATGGGTTTAGCACCGTAACCGGCCAGTAATCCGAGATTACCAAAGGCCTGCAGAACAGTAATACAGTAAGACAGAGTACAGGGCCTGGCGGAAGCCAATACAGTAAATAAATAGTGTCCATTGAGCTGTGACATTCTGTATGCAAAAGGACTTTTCACACATTTATACATAAACAGTGAAGAACAGTATACACAATATTTACAATCATTCAACTAGGGACTCAACCCTACAGAACAGTACAGAAAACATTCCGTCTGTACAAAACAGCACGGTCTATACAAAACAGTAAAACAGTACAGAAGGGGGAAAAACAGACAAAACACCCCCAAGCCATAGCATGGCAACTCGGAACCTCGCAGTGAGGCACAAAGGCTGGCTTGACAAAACTGGAGTAACCCTGACGCCTCTAGCTGCGGTCTGGTGCCTGTACACCTACATGTATATATGAGCAGTGAGCTAAAGCCCAGTGAATAACATAAAGCGTAAAGGGGTTTAGAATGAATGTCCTTACAGTAATGAAAACAGTTCATTTCAATCAGAATTTCAGTTGCTCAGTACAGTAAACAGTCATATGTGGTACATCCATTAGCATAACAGTAACAGTGGGTCTTAAAAGACCGAACAGTAATGATGGCCATCAGTCAGTAAACAGTAGTGGTTCCACAAGGAAACCGACAGAGATCTCTGTAACAGTAACTGTAACAGTAAACCGTAGGTACTAAGGATGCCACAGTACAGTTCAGAAATAAAGGACATACATTCATTCAGTAAATAATACCAGTTCAGTAAACAGTTCAGTTCAGTATTCAAAAGATAATCAGTTGAACATATCTTTACACAATTGTTACTCACAGAGTTCTGGGCTACGGTATGCTAGAGCGTGTCTCTCCAGTCGCCAACCCTACACAGTTAACGGATTGAACACACTAAGCTACACAGTTGGGAAATCTCATAACTTAATCCCTAATTTGCCTTGGTGTGTTCTACATCGATATCCTCATCAAGATGTCTTAAACTAGGCCTAAAAATGCCTAGTATGGGATGAGGATGCAAAAATGCGATCAGAAAACAGTTACAGAATTTTCAGTAAAACAGAGTCCCGCTCGAGCTCAGGTTTCCCCGCTCGAGCGGTCATGCAACAAAGGTACACGCTCGAGCGTAAATTTTCCCGCTCGAGCGTACTGTAAAGTACTGGATGGGTGAAATCCCCGCTCGACGCCCGCTCGAGCTTGAGACATGACTCCGCTCGAGCGCCCAATCTTCCGCTCGAGCGGACTGTAAAACAGTGCAAGATGCTGGAAGCTCGATTTTCCCGCTCGAGCGGCACTTCCCCCGCTCGAGCGGACGACTGAAATCTGGAAATCCCAGATTCGAGCTCCAGGTCCAAAACCAAGCTCAAAAGCATCAAAACCAATCCTCTTGGGCCCATTTTCTGGAAAACGTTTAAAAACACATAGAATAACATGAATCAAGGTTCAATTTGAGAAATCAAAGCCCAAGGGTGTTTTATTCAAACCCAATTTCAAACCATTTCCCAAGAACAATCCTCAAACATGACATGCATGATCATAAATCATTTTCAAAGCTTCAATGCTGTTTCAAGAGCTCAAACCTTCAAAAACAAGATGAACTCATGGAGTATGACCAAAAGATGGACATGCATGTGAGGCATTATGAACCACAACCTCAAAACTTCAATATATGTACATGCATGCAAAGATTGAGCTTCAATTCAACAACAATGAACCAAAACATGACTTAGTTCTACAAGGAAGCATGAATCATGCAAGAATCCACTCAAAACATGAATAAGAAGACAATGGAGCTACCTTTAGTCTTGTATTTCAAGAAGGGAGCTCAAATATGCAATCACTTCAACAATTCTTCAATTACCAAGCAATTTACCAGCAAAATCAACAAGAACAATTCTCTCTCTCTCTAACTCTCCTCTCTTGGTCGGCAAAAGCAAGAAATGAGCTGGGAAAAAAATGTTTGATTCAAGCATACCAAGGCTCTAACATGTTATAATAAGGGCCCACTAACAATGGCAAAACGGTAATTAAGTCCAACTCTTCAATTAGCTTATTTTAATCTAATTTAATCATACCTAAACAGTTTTCAGGTAATATACCGTAAAATCACATTAATTATGAGGGTCACGGAACATCAGTCGATTTCTAATTCGGCCGCCGATAAGGCCTTCAATTAGCAGTTTAAACATACAAACAGGAACAGATAGTCAAACAGTCAAACAGATAGAACACAATTTAACACACACATACTCAGTCAATTCGATTCCAGTTTTCAGTCAGTCAGTTCAGTACCTTAGGTAGTTCAATTATCAGTCAAAATCAGTCTCGGTTAACAGTAATTAGCGATTAATCAGTCATTAATCGGTAAACAGTATGAGGGTTGTTACACCAGCAGATCAAGGAAAAAGAAGACGCAGACCTGGAGACTTTTGGGCTGCAAAAGGAGCTGGAAGATGAGCATGTTAAGGTAGGGGAGGTGAGGGAGGGCCTGCAGAAAGAGTTGCAGGAAGAGAGGGCCAAGGCGGTTGCTGAAAGGGCAACCCTATAGAGGGAGTTGGAGGAAGAAAGGGCTAAGGTAGCCTCTAAAAGGGCGACCCTGCAGAAGGAGTTGGAGAAGGAGAGGGCCAAGGCAGCCTCTGAAAGGGCGGCATACCCCGATCTGTGTGTTGCAGCAGTGGATCAGTTCAAGGGGTCTGCTGAATTTCAGATGGCAGTTGATGCCGCGGTCGCCAGCAGCTTGGTGAGGGAGGAGTCTGGGGGGGCGGGCCCATCAAGAACGACTGCTGGGGGCAGGACTGAGGCAGAAGTTATTGAGAGCTTCCAGTGGTCAGACTTCTATAAGCACGAAATGGCTGAGTTCTAGGACAGTGGCTGGAAAATGTTCAAGCGTAAAGCTGAAGAGCTGTTCCCAGGCTTAGACCTCAGTAGTGTAAAAATTGACGTAGACGATGTGGCCCAGACCCCCCTGGATGAGGGGATTGAAGAAGAAGACCTCGTTTCCAGTGAGCAGGAATAATTGAAGAAGAGGGAGAAAACCTTGCACATAGAGTTTTTTTTTTTTTTTTTTTTTTTTGAAATGCTGCAATAAACTTATGTACCAGTTGGTGAATAAATGAAATTTGAGTTGTGTTTTAAGTTCATTATTTTTGCTTGTGCATCTGGAATGTATAGATTATTGTGAAGTGTAAAATGTAAGGAAAACTCAATGTAAAGTGAATTTTAATTTGTAAGAAAAATTCAACGCAGAGTGAGAGTGAGGAAATTCAATATAAAGTGAATTTTAACTTGTAAGAAAAATTCAACGCAGAGTGAGAGTGAGGAAATTCAATGCAGAGTGAATATGAGAGAACTCAATGCAGAGTGAATTTTAACTTGTAAGAAAAAATTCAATGCAGAGTGAATGTGAGACAACTCAATGCAGAGTGAATTTTAATTTGTAAGAAAAAATTCAATGCAGAGTGAATGTGAGAGAACTCAATGCAGAGTGAATTTTAACTTGTAAGAAAAATTCAATACAGAGTGAATTTTAACTTGTAAGAAAAATACAATGCAGAGTGAATTTGAGAGAACTCAATGCAGAGTGAATTTTAACTTGTAAGAAAAATTCAATGCAGAGTGAATTTTAACTTGTAAGAAAAATTCAATGCAGAGTGGTCTGGCCGAGCTCTTCATGCTCAGTTTGGCTGAGGCTTTTTCGTAACTTGGTCTAGCCGAGCTCTTCATGCTCAGTCTGGCTGAAGCTTTTTGTGCTCAGTCTGGCTGAGGCTTTTTGTGACTCGGTCTGGCCGAGCTCTTCATGCTCAGTCTGGCTGAGGCTTTTTGTGACTCGGTCTGGCCGAGCTCTTCATTCTCAGTCTGGCTGAGGCTTTTTGTGCTCAGTCTGGCTGAGGCTTTTTGTGACTCGGTCTGGCCGAGCTCTTCATGCTCAGTTTGGCTGAGGCTGCAATCAAAGCGTTATTGGAATACCACAGATAGTTGAGATATAAGCTTGCTGTTATACAAAGTGTAGCCCGTTGGGTCATAAATTTACATCATATGCGAAATAATGAGAACGTTCAGGTGTGTAGATTGTCAGAAAGGACATGCACCGATTGTACAATACAAAAAATACAAGTTTTATTGATAATAGCACTTCAAATGCTCAGCATTCCAAGGATGGGGGAGGTCTCAGCCTTCCATGTCCTGAAGTCGGTAAGTGCCTGGGCGAGGTCTGGCTTTGACAACGTAAAGTCCTTCCCATTTAGCTGCCAGTTTGCCCTCAGCTGGATTCTTGGTGGCGAGGGCTGCTTCGCGTAAGACAAGGTCCCCTACGATGAACTCCCTTGGTCAGACTCTGTGGTTGTAGTGTGTTCTCATTTTCTGTTGGTAGGAGGCCAGTCTGACAGTAGTGGTTTCTCTGAGCTCTTCAATTAGGTCAAGGTCTGCCCGACGGAGCTCTTCGGCTAGTTCAGGGTTCGGGTGTGAAACCCTTGGGGTAGGCAGGCCGACTTCCACTGGGATGACCGCCTCAGCGCCGTATGTTAAGCGAAAGGGGGTCTCCCCCATGGGAGTCCGAGCAGTAGCACGGTAAGCCCAAAGTACATTCGGTAATTCCTCAGCCCAAAGTCCTTTAGCGGCTTCTAACTTAGTTTTGATGATCTTTAGAAGGGAACGGTTGGTGACCTCGACTTGGCCATTGGCTTGGGGATGACCTGGGGAGGAAAAATAGGGTTGGATCTGGAGGTCTGCACAAAACTTCCTGTACTTGGCGTTATCGAATTGCTTGTCGTTGTCGGAGACGATGGCTTAAGGGATGCCAAACCTGCATACGATCGATTGCCAGATGAATTTGGTTGTGTTCCGTTCGGTAATGGTGGCAAGGGGTTCTACTTCTACCCACTCGGTGAAGTAATCAATGGCGACAATTGCGAACTTGGTCTGGCCTTGGGCGGTAGGAAGTGAACCAACTAAATCGATCCCTCATTTGGCGAACGGATAAGGACTGCAAAGTGTGATCAACTCGATGGGAGGAGCATGGGAGATGTTGGCGAAGCATTGACATTTATCGCATTTGAGCACGAAGTCGGTCGTATCTTGGTTGAGAGTAGGCCAGAAATATCTAGTGCGAAGGATTTTGTGGGCTAGGGACCGGCCGCCTGAATGATTACCGCAGATACCCTCATGGATTTCTCGCATCATATAGGTTGCTTGAGCTGGACTAAGGCATCGAAGATACGGGCGTGAAAAACCACGTTTGTACAAGACACCACTGACCCGGATGTAATTGGCAGACCGAGCCTTAACTTTGGCGGCTTGCTGCTGGTCATCTGGAAATTCCCCCGTTGTCAAAAATAGAAAGATGTCTGACGCCCAAGG
Source organism: Camellia sinensis (assembly GCF_055761805.1). NCBI lineage: Eukaryota > Viridiplantae > Streptophyta > Magnoliopsida > Ericales > Theaceae > Camellia > Camellia sinensis. The sequence continues at coordinate 100,488,046 of NC_138973.1, read as the reverse complement.
GATAGGCTCATTCTGGAGGAACTGCACTTCTTGCTGATCGGGAGAAATGGCAGGGTGAGCTAAGTACTCGAGACGGACACTATGACTGAGGTCGAATTAGTCTGCAGAAGCCAACTGAGCCATCTCGTCTGCCTTTGAGTTTTCCGCCCGAGGAATGTACTGGATGTGGAAGGTATTGAAGAGGCGAACAAGGGGAAGGGCAATATCTCTGTAAGCCCGCATTGTGTCCTCCTTTGCATCGAATTCCCCTGTAATTTGTCCGACAATAAGTTGGGAGTCGCTGAACACTCGGATGTGGCTGACACCAATGTCCCTGGCTAGGCGGAGCCCTGCTATCAATGCCTCATATTCGGCCTCATTGTTGCTGGCATCGAACAAGAAACGGAGAGCACATTTGAAATAACCACCCTCAGGGACGGTGAGGATGAGGCCAGCCCCACTGCCTTCTTTGTGGGATGATCCGTCGACATTGAGAGTCCAAGAATGAGAGTCCTCTAGCTCGGTAGGGGTTGGTGGGGGTAGAGTGGCCGTGGTTGGGGTAGGGTTAGTGAACTCCAAGATGAAGTCGGCGACAACTTGCCCTTTAATTGCGGTTCATGGTCGGTAGGAGATGTCAAACTGGCTGAGTTCCACCGACCATTGCATGAGTCTGCCAGAGAGCTCTGGTTGCTGCATTACCTTCTTCAAAGGTTGGTCGGTGAGGACCACTATTGAATGGGCTTGGAAGTAAGGACGGAGTCGTCTGGAGGCGGTGACTAAGGCCAAGGACAATTTTTCTAACAGTGGGTAATTCTGCTCGGCGCCCCTGAGGGCCCGACTGATATAGTAGACCGGCCGTTGAACAGAGTCGTCTTCCCTGATAAGAGCTGCACTGACTGCGGTGCTTGAAACGGCTAAGTAGAGGAAGAGAGGTTCGCCCGTGATTGCTTGAGAAAGGAGGAGGGGTTGGCCATGCACTGCTTCAACTGCTGAAAGGCCTCTTCGGACTCGGTCGTCCATTCAAAAGTTTGTCGAAGAACTTTGAAAAAGGGAAGGCACTTATCCGTTGCGCGGGAAATGAAGCGGTTGTGGGCGGCGACCAGGCCAGTGAGTCTCTGAACCTCCTTAACCGTTCTGGGTGACTACATTTCAACCAAGGCCTTGATCTTCTCAGGGTTAGCTTCAATGCCCCGCTGACTGACCATGAAACCCAAGAACTTCCCAGATCCTACGCCGAAGGCGCACTTCTCCGGGTTGAGTTTCATTTGGTACTTCCGTAGGATGGCGAAGGTCTCTCGCAGTTCGGTCAGATGGTCAGCGGAGAGTTTGCTTTTGACTAGCATATCATCGACATATACTTCCATGTTTCGACCGATCTAATGATAGAAAACGGCGTTAACCAGCCGTTGGTAGGTGGCCCCAGCATTTTTTAGTCCAAATGGCATCACTTGGTAATGGTAGGTGCCTCGGTCGGTAATGAAGGAGGTGTGTTCCCGATCAGATGGGTGCATCAGAATTTGGTTATACCCGGAGAAGGCATCCATAAAACTGAGCATCTGGTGACCGGCCGTGGCGTCGACCAGCAGATCTCTGCGGGGGAGTGGATAACTGTCTTTGGGGCAAGCTCGGTTGAGGTCTGCGTAGTCAACACAGAGTCGCCACTTACCATTGCTCTTGCGAACCAGGACCACGTTTGACAACCATCTAGGGTAGTCCATGTTTTTGATAAATTGTGCCTCAAGGAGCTTGTCAACCTCTGTGGCGATAAAAGTATTGCGCTCAGGATGAAAATTGCGCTGCTTCTGGCGGTAAGGTCAGAAATGGGGTTCAATGCTGAGGCAATGGGTTATGAAGGAGGGGTCAATACCCAACATGTCTGAATGGGTCCAGGCAAAGACATCATTGTGCTCGGTCAGGAGGGCAGTAAGGTCGGCCTTTGCTTGGGGGGATAATTGGCTGTCGATTTTGGCAGTTTTCGTTGGGTTGGTGGGGTCGATGGGAACCTCCACGAGTTCCTCCATAGGTTCTCCTCTGACCAGCTCGTCCTCATCTCGAACGTCAAGTCCTTCAATGATCATAACTTCCTTCAGCTTGACTTCTTTTAGTGAGGCAACATAGCATTCCCTGGCCACGGTCTGCTCTCCCCTTACAGTTTCGACCCACAGATCAGTGGAAAACTTAACGACAAGGTGATAAGTTGATGTGTTAGCTTGGAAGGCATTTAAGGTAGTGCGGCCAAGGATGATGTTGTAGGCGGATAGGCAATCGACAACAAGGAAGGTGAGCAACTTTGTAGTCTGTCGTGGGTACTCGCCGATTGTGATGGGAAGATCAATGGAGCCGATGGAGGTGACCCGGTCGCCAGTGAAACCAACCAAAGGAGTTTGGAGAGGAGACAGACTTTCCTCCCTAATTTTGAGCTAGCGAAAGCAGTTGAGAAAGATGATGTCTGAAGAACTGTCATTGTCGATGAGAACTCGTCTGACCTTGTAATTGGAGAGGAGGGCAGAAATGACGAGAGGGTCATCATGAGGGTAGCAGATGCCTGTACAGTCAGTGTCCGTGAAGGTGATAGGCTCGGTCCATTGCTTGGGCTGTTTGGAGGGTCGATCGACCGTGGCAACTGCTTTGTCTGAGCCCTGCCTAATCTTCCTAAGTTCTGCCCTCTGAGCCGAGCGGGATGGTCCCCCGCAAGCAAGGCTGCCTGAAATGACTCTGATCTCTCCAACAGGTGGAGGGGGGTTGCCTGGCGGCCGGGGTTGCTGTGGAGGGCGATCATGGCCTTGGATAGGTTGGGCTGGCTGCCGGAGGGGAGTGCGCCGGCGGTTATTTCTGAGGGGCTCAGTTCTTTGCCTCTGCTAAGGGCGAGTGTCCGTGAACCGGCTAAGACGCCCCTAGCGTATGAGGGTCCCGACCTGATCTTTGAGGTTAACGCACTCATCGATGTTATGGCCATGGTCCTGGTGGAAGCGACAATATTTGGACTGATCTTTCCGGTTGGAAGGGGTTTGTGACGGTTGGGGCCATTTAAGGGGGTAGTCCCGCTGGATCTGATTGAGGACTTGTTCCATGGGGGAGCTAAGGAGTGTGTAGCGCTCGAACCGACCGGGCGGTCGGGCTGGTGCCGACCGGTCAGCTCAGGGGTGCCAGTCGGTATAATGTGGTGTTTGGCTATTATACTGGATGTTTCTGGGTTCTTAGTCTTTTCTCTTTTCTCTGGGGGCCAGGTTTTTGGTTATGAGATCTTGCCGGGCGGCTAGGGAATCCTCAGCATGCATGTATTTTTGGGCTTTGGAGAGTAGTGCCACCATGGAGGTCGGAGGGTTTTTAGAGAGGAAGAACAAGAAATCGGACGATCGTAGACCGGCCATGAAAGCAGTGAGGATGACCTTGTCATCATTTTCCACTACTTGTAGGGCCTCGGTGTTGAAACAGGTAACAAAACTGCGTAGCGACTCCCCCTCGGTCTGTCGAATGTTGAGGAGTTGGGTTGCCGGGCATCGCTGGCGCTGGGCTCCAATAAAATGGTTGAGGAAGGAGTCACTGAGATGCTGGAAAGTGGAGACGGAGTCTGCTGGTAACTGGCTAAACCACAGCTGAGTTGACCCTTTCAGTGTCACGGGGAAAGCTCGACACATGATCTCGTCAGGGAATGCATGGAGGATCATGAGGGTTCTGTAGGTCTCCAGATGGTCGACTGGGTCTGTCGTACCGTCAAAAGAGTCGATGGTGGGCATCTTGAACTTGGGGGGTAGAGGTTTGTCGCGGATAGAGGCGACAAATAGTGAGTTTGCTGTGGTGGAGGGTTTATGCTGGATGTTTTGCATGACCCCTTGGAGTTGGAGCTTCATGGCTCGGAGTTTCGCGTCCCAAAGAGGGATGTGGTCACCTCCGGAGGGCAACGGGGGCTGGACGCTGCTAGCCTCTCCTTCAAGGATTGGTGGCGGGATCGATGGTTGTGGGCCCTGGGATGGTAGGTTTATACCTGGAGGAGGGGGTTGCAAGCCTTCTCTATTAGGCGGATTAGGCTGCGGAATAGTATGGCTCGGGGCTTGTTCGTAGTTAAGGGGAATATCGGGAGGTGGTGGAGGAGGCATAGGAAGGTCTCTTTGGAGCAGGGCATTGATCAGGGCTTGGTTTTGCTCGGCCATGCAGTTAATGCTGTTGGTAAGCTCGATGAAATATTGTGGTGGATTGTTTGGATTGGGGGGGTCGGCTTGGTGGTCGGCAGCATTTTGGTGAGAAGCCATGGATCTAGTCGTGACCATACACTTCGACGGGTAGCGAGAAAGGGGTATTAGAACAGGGTCTCTGGCGATAGTGAACACAACTGGCGCGAGGAGCAAAGTGTTCCCACAGACCACGCCAACTGATGATACAGTTACTACACAACGGGTCCCAGGTGGAATGGTTAGGACTAATCCACGCTTCTTTAACCGGTAACTGAGTGTTTAAGCCCACCAGAAAACCTGCACATGAGTTCAATGGGGAACGGGGAGTCCCCCAGCGAACCCTCCGACGAGCAAGTTAGAGAGAGAGAGAGAGAAGTGAAATGTAGAGAGATGAATTAGAGATAGAAAACTTAACCTTCTTCTTGTCTTCAACGTTTGCTTATATCCTTTGGTCATCATTTCGCTGTCCCTTTCGACCTATCATCTTGGCCGAAAGTCTATGCTGTAGCTTACCTTGTTCAGGGTAAGGGGGTGCTGTTCCGACGGGGAGGTGTTGTCGTAATAAATGCTGTGATGGGCTGCATTAATGGTGATGTGCAGTGGTAATAACTTTGCAGATCTTTGTCTGCTGATGTGGCTTGTCCTTTACCTGCCGTATGTCTGAAAGTCATTGGCTCTTTATGCTACGTTGGATTCCAGCTGTTCTGGACTTTACCAGCTGGGTTATGTATTGGGCTTCCAATGATGGGCTTGGGTTGTTCATAGTGGGCTATGGCCTTTATGGGTTTACCTACGTCAAACTGTATTTATTTTCTGTGTGATAAAATAAGATCTGTTTTCTGATGTGCTATATTCTGTACAATGAATGTTTGTCCAATTTCTGATATGTATACGGGGCATCCTTGGCATCCTGTGATATGAGTTAGCTGTTACCCGGTATCGGAGGTTCCATCATGGAACTTAATCTGTCTGCACTCTGTTACCCGTACCGGAGGCTCCATCATGGGACTCAGCGTGTTTATTCTCTATTACCCGGATCTGGAGGTTCCTTTATGGAACTGGTTATTCGTAACCCTCACGTGTCTGCATCTGTTCTGTATCTGCTCTGTTAGTTCTTATGGGTGTACCACGTATTCTTACGCATGACTTATGATTTCTGTATATGATCTGGACAAATTATGAATTTGATACGAAACTCAATTATGAATTCTGAATCTGTACGGACTCATTCATTAAAACCCTTTACTCTGTTATTATTCATTGGGCTCTAGCTCACTGTATTATTTATGTATGTAAGTGATCAGGTACGTGACCAGGCTTAGAGGCACCTACCTAGAACCTATTTTTGTCAGCCAACCTATGTGCCTCCCGTGGAGGTTCCGGATATGTCAAGTAATTATGGTTGTGTGATTTAAAGTTTAAGTTCTGTTTTCTTGTTTGGTTAAACAAGTCTTGTGTATGTTGAAAAAAAGGGGCTAAGTCCTTTTTGTCTGATCTATATATATATTATGACGTAGGGAAGATGTGTATATATGTATATAAAAAGTTTAAATTTTTCTGTCTCATATAAGTCTGCGCAGCTTAATGGACGTTGTATATTTCTTATTTGCTTCCACTAGCCCCTAATATTATGTTAATTTGTCTCAGAGGCCTTCGGTAATCCCAGGATTACTGGCCGGTTACGATGCTAAACCTATTTTTGGGTCATGATAATTTTAGTGCCAATATATAAGAATAAATGAGATGTCTAGAATTGCAACAACTATAGAGGAATCAAGCTAATGTGCCATATAATGAAAGTGTGGGAGAGGGTGATGGAACGCCGATTGCGAGATATAACAGAGGTGTCAGAGGATCAATTTGGATTTATGCCCGGCAGGTCAACAATGGAAGGAATTTATCTTTTAAGGAGAGTAATAGAAAAGTATAAAGAAAAGAAAAGAGACATTTATATGGTATTTATCGACCTTGAGAAAGTATATGATAGTGTGCCCTGAGATATAATATGGTGAGTGTTAGAGAAGAAAAGGGTGACAAAAGATTACATTGATGTGATTAGAGACATGTATGAAGGGGTGGTGACCACTATAAGATCGCTTGCTAGAGAGACAAATGAATTTCCTTTCACTGTTGGGTTACACCAAGAATCTACCTTAAGCCCTTATCTTTTTGCTTTAGTTATGGATGAGTTGACGAGAAATATTCAGGATGACGTGCCATGGTGTATGCTTTTTGTAGATGATATCGTGCTAGTGGATGAGACTAGGGAAGGAGTTAATACAAAGTTGGAGATTTGGAGAAAAGCTCTTGAATCTAAAGGTTTTCGGATAAATAGAAATAAGGCAGAGTACATGGAGTGTAAATTTAATAATAGTAACAGTGAAAGCAGAAGAGAAGTGAAGATTGAGAACCAAGAATTGCCTAAGAGTGAACATTTTCGTTATTTAAGGTCGATTATCACAACAGCGGGAGGAGATTGATGCGGATGTGACCCATAGGATTAAGATAGATGATGTAAGTGGAGAAGTGCGTTTGGGGTACTGTGCGATAAACGCATACCCACTAGACTAAAAGGTAAGTTCTATAGAGTGGCTATTAGACCAGCGATGTTGTATGGAACGGAGTATTGGGAAACCAAGAAACAATATGTAGATAAGATGAGTGTAGCTGAGATGATGATACCAAGGTGGATGTGTGGCAAGACCAGACAAGACAGAATTAAGAATGAGTGTATTCGGGAATGGGTAGGTGTCACGACCCAAACCCGCCCCTGTAGGTTTAGCATCATAATTGGCCAGTGATCCTTGGATTACCAAAGGCCTCTGACAGATTAGCAAATAGTAAGGGGCTGTGGAAGTAATTACACAAAATAGACAAGGTCCAATGAGCTGTGATAACATACATGGGACAGAATATTTCAAAACTTATATATACATAAGCGTGTCAGTCGAAGGACATCAATATTTACAAACATTTACAATAGTGTAATTCCCAGGACCCAACATTACAAAACATTCAAAGACTAACATAAGTACAAAAACAGCCATGTAACTAGACTTCGATCGGAACCTCCTCGGGAGACACAACGGCTGGCTGACAAAAACAGAAATGAAGACCGTCAACTCTAGCCCTGATCATGCGCCGGCTCACCTACATATATAATATAAACTGTGAGCGAAAGCTCAGTGAACAATAACAGAGTAAAGGGGTTTCAACGAATGAGTCCGTACAGATTCAGAAATCATAATTCAGTTTCGTTTCAAATTCATAATTTGTCCAAATCGTATACAGAAATCACAAGGTAAGCTTAAATATACGTGATACATCTATTAGCATTAACAGAGCAGATACAGAACAGATGCAGACACGTGAGGGTTACGAATAACCAGTCCCATAAAGGAACCTCCGGATCTGGGTAACAGAGAATAAATACGCTGAGCCCCCATGACGGGGCCTCCGGTACGGGTAACAGAGTGTAGACAAATTAAGTTCCATAAAGGAACCTCTAATACCGGGTAATAGCCAACAAATATCACATGATGCTAAGGATGTCACGAATACATAACAGAAATTGGACAATCATTCATTGTACAGAACATATCATTTCAGAAAATAGATCTTAATTCATCACACAGAAAATAAGTAAAGTTGAACATATCTTTACTATGTTATTACTCACAGTTGGCCTTGAGACAGATAGACGAAGCAGATTGGTCAAACAGTACGCGGCACGTGACCTATATAACACATAACAAACACACACTTGAAACACACGTTCTAATTATACATAACTTACTTCGTTGGCTCTTAGTGTGTTTCTAACCTTTAATCCTCATTATGGAATCTTAAACATGGCCTAGGAATGCCTAGGATGAAATGAGGATGCAAGAATGCATTGGAAAACATTTCTTAAAACTTGCTGAAAATAAGGTCCACGCTCGAGCATGGCTTTCCCCACTCGAGCGGACATACAGACAATGAAGCTCCACTCGAGCGTGACTTTCTTCGCTCGAGTGGACTGCAAACTTTTGGAAAAGTACTGGATGCATGATTTTTACGCTCGACGGACGCTCGACCTCCGCTCGAGCGTGAGACTCAGAGCCTTGCTCGAGCGTGAGTTCCCTCGCTCGAACGGACTATAAAACACACACAAACTTTTGGGTATATGCATTTCACGCTCGAGCGTAAGCTTCTATGCTCGAGCGGAGTGCATGTACTCAGAGTGCACACTCAAGCGTAAAGTTCCACGCTCGAGCGTGGATCAAATTTCTGGAATTTCCAGATTTAATCACCAAGCTCAAATTCGACCTTTGAAGCATCAAACTCAATTTTCTGGGCCTATAACTTGAGGAAATACATGAAAACTCATAATACAACATGTTTAAAGACTCATTTCAAGAAATCATGGCCCAAGAGTAAACCAATTATGCACAAACTCAACTTAAACTCAAAATTAATTCATGAACATAACATGCATGTACATTTTTGAGCTAAGGCTCTCCAAAACATGATCAAATGCTACTAAATCACATGAAACTCATTGTGTTTCCAAAATTAGGGTGAATTCAACACATGCATGAAGGAATTCTTGAAAATCAATCTTCAAAATGCTATGAAACATGCATGCATGTATAGATTGACTTAGTTCCCTCTAATCCTAGCTCAAACCTTACATGAATTCAATTAATTTGCTTGAAATCTCACAAAACCTAGTTCAATTACACAACCAAGAGTTTGTTGTCTTACCTAGTGACATGAATTCTCAGGGGTTGAAGTTAAAGTCCTCTAGTTCTTCATAATTCACCAACCATTCTAGCAATTCCCCTCTTGTTGAATTCAAATCTTGAACTTAAGGCTCCAATTCTTCAATTCTCTCCCTCTCTCACGTTTTTGGGTCTTAGAGAACTCAAAGGTGTATGTAAGATGGAGAAAGGAGTGAGTGGAGTGTCAAAGTGGCTTGTAGGGTAGCAATTAATCCAAAAGTAAGCTAATTGATCAAAAGTAAGCACATAGCATTAATTAAATCTAATTTAATCGTTTCGAACCAAATTTTAATTAAACCTACCATAAAATTTTATAAATCCTAATTAGCACATAAATCAAGTCAATTTCTGATTCGGACGCCGATAAGGCTTTTAATTCGCAAACCAAAACTAAAACATGAACAGATCTTTCTACATCGAACAAATAGAGACACAAAAATAATGCAATACACACACATGCGTTTTAATTCAGAATTTCACCTTAATTACTAATTAGGCATAATTAATCATGGATTAACGTTAATCATGGGTCGGGGTTATTACAATAGGAGTGGCACCAATAGAAGATAAGTTGAGAGAGAATCGATTGAGATGGTTTGGTCACATTCAACAGAGACCAACAGAGGCAGTAGTGAAGAGATGCGATGCTGTAATAGTAGAGAGAAGTGTTAGGGGACGAGGTAGGCCTAAATTAATGTTGGTTAACGTTGTAAATAGAGATATGGATCTATTTAATTTGACTAACGAAATGGCCTTTGATAGGGCCGCGTAGAGAAGAATGATTCATGTAGCCGACCTCATTTGATGGGACTAAAGGCTTGGTTTGGTTTGGTTTGGTTTATTAGGTATATAAAAGAAGTAAACAAATTTGACTATAATATTGCAAAAATGTTTTGACTACAAGGCCAAAAAAAACTCAAAAATTAGTTTTAAAAATTTATAATCAAACAAGTTTTGAATTTTCAAATTTCTAAATACTATTTCCAAAATTAGGTTAAAAACTCATAACCAAACAAGTTTTGAATTTTCAAAAATCTTTTCACAAAATTACCTTTCAAAATTAAACCAAACACACCCTTCTACTTTACATTCATGAGTGTGAGATCTATAATGTGAGTATTTGATGGAATGCTTATTGAATATTTAAAGTCTCTAACATTTTTGTTATTATGTAGGTTGTTAATTCCTCTCCCACCAGAGATGGTCTTACTTTGGAAAAAATATTTGATGATACTAGAACAAATTCATGTGATGTCTCAACTTGATATTTATTGATTAAAACAGTAAGAATCAATATTTTTTTTTGACTTTTGAAAATAATTTAACAAGTGTTAAGTGATAAATAGTATGGTGCAATATAACAAGACCACCAAATAATCACTCCTTGTGTTGGGTTTAATTGTTAAAAAAAATTAGAGTAAATTACAAATATACCCTCTAATATTTGCTTAAAATACTAATTGTCTTCTGCAGTTTTAGAAACTATAAATATCTTCTTGCCATAATTTGTCATTTAACATAAATCGTATACAACAATGAAATTATATGAACTGTTAATTGAAATGTAATGTTGACATCATTAAAAACTGTTAATTGACTTAATTGTTGATTAATGAAATGTGTTATTTGTTATGTGATTAGAAAATCTTAGAGGTAAAATGTAATTTCTAGAACTACAAAGAACAATTAATATTTTAAGAAAATCTCTAAGAATATATTTATAATTTATTCAAAATTTTACTACAAACTAGTAGTTCTCAGAAAAAAAATAAATAAATAAATGGAGAAAGAATATCTCTTATTGACCACTTAATTTACTAAAATTAATTTATCTGTTAATTTTTTTTTTTGGTGCACAATTTTGTAATAAAAATTATTTAAAGAAAAATATTTTCTAAAGAAAAGAGTTCTACTGAATTCAGGTTTTTTTATTTTTTATTTTTATTACAATTAAATGTATAGAGCAATTGAATGAACCTTAGATAATAAATTAACTTGCTTGAATGATAAGTAGCCCATATTCTATTCTTGAAGTTTTTTAATAAGTTAGGTCATAAAAATAAATAAACGAGAGTCCTGATATCTTTATCTTTTTAACTTTGAGTGATTGGGTAGTTGACTTCTTTTTGAATGTATGGTACACCTTGCATAACTACTAGCTTAGCACTTATTTGGTAACTTTTAACTACTAGCTTTATTTGGTAACTTTTTATTTTGTACCTTTTATTTTAGTGTTTAAAACTTTTAAGTATGGGTCCTTTTTGAACAGACTAATTTACAAGTAAATTGTCTTAATTTTTAATAATAAATTTATCATTATAAAAATATTTTAAAAAATTCAATTAAACTACTTATCATTTCCACATCATACTTCAATACCAGCTAGTACAAATAAATTAAAAATAAATCAAAATTTATAAATAAAAGTCATGGTGTTCCAATTATTTATCACTTTGATAAATTTCTTAATATCATTACTAATACCGAAATGATCATTTCACAAATACAAAACATATTTAAAATGTCTGAAAAAAATTCATTATCAAAATAAGGAACAAATAAATAAAATAAAATTCATAAGTAAATAAATTTGATTAATAGTACTTACTATTAATTATTCCTTTACATTTTTTAAAATGAAAATATATTAGGTAATCATTTTTCCTTGCCCAAAAATGGCAATAAAATATTTTTCAATTGTTTTGAAAACATATTTTATTTATTCTTTTTTCTCTCTCCTCTTTCAACAACCTTCCTCACTCCAAAACAGCCCTCCCCAGTTACAACCTGGGCACACTCCAGTAACACCTTTGGCCTTCGTTAACTAACTACACATTTTACTGTTCTTTATTTTGATTTTTTTTGTAATAAAAAAAAAAAAAAGAAGAAGATGATATTTCATGTTTCCTGTAAATGAAAAAATTTATAAATCATGCTTAGTGTTTTTAATGTTATGTTTTGAATTATGAATTTGTAAAAGAAAAAAAATTATGAACAAAAAAAAAATGTTTATATTTCCGTCACAAGATTATAATCCAAACACAATAAAATAGAAAATACTAATAACTAGCTACTAATCATTAGCGTCTATGTATGTGTAAAAATATGCAAAGTCTATGTTAAAAATCTAATTATGTGTCATTGTCATTATTTTTTCTTTTCTTTTTTTTTTTGTCCTTTTAAGAAAGGAAAGGATGGAGGAAAGGTGGTGATTGAGCATGACCATTTTTGAAGGGAAATTATATTATAGCTTTGGGGCAAATTCATGAACTGTCCCAATAAATTTATTTTTAGTGTAAATTACACTCACCTCTTTTGAGGTTTGAAAATATATATATATATATATATATATATAATTAGTCTCATACTTTTGAATAATTGCAATAACCTCTCTAGAGGTTTTAATTAACAGTTAGATATTTTTTTTCATTAGTAATTTGTTGATCTTATGAATGAAAAAATAACAGTCATCAATTTTCAACTAAAATATATATTTATCTTTATTTATTTCAGTGTCTACCTATTATATCTGCATTAGTTTTAGTTTTTTTTAAGATATTAAAAGGGAAGTCTATGAAATTATATAAAAAATGTGGGAGTAATTTTATTTTTTGCAAACCTCAAGGGAGGAGGTGAGTCTAATACAACAGAGCAAGTGTCACAATAGGGGAAATTAAGAAGAAAAAAAAAACCTTACAGTTTGACCCTTATAGCAAAATAAGTTTTGAGTTTTAAATTTTATCAATTTGAATCATAATTTTTTAATTTACTTTCAATCTAAACCATCTTCTTATTTTTTGTTAAGTAAAATCAACTGAAAATGATATTTTAGTTATTAAACTCGATGAAAAAATATATTTTAAATATTTTATACACACATATATTAAGTTGAATGGCTAAAATATCATATTTGTCTGTTGATTTTACTTAACGAAAATAGACGAATAATTTAGATTGATAAAATTAAAAAAATTAAAAATTATTTTGTTACAAAAATCAAATTTTTAAAAAATTATAATTTTTCTGTCACAATATAAGTTATGCAAATATTTAAAAAAATACTAGTTATTTGGTGGTCTTAACTAATACTCTGCATCATTTTGTGTCAACACACACTAATAAATTGAGGGTAAGACTCAATCATATATATATTTTTATAAAATTTTAAAAAATAACTTGACATGTGTTATGCAATAAATTATATAGAGTAATACTTCAAGACCGTTCAATAATCACTCAAATTCGGAGACATATTATAATGTTGTTGTGCTACATTTAAATCATCCAATTCAAAAGTGACACATGGCAGGCGAAGGGTACTCAGTAGTACTTGATGAGATAGTGAAGAGTCCCACCTTCGAAAAGATAATGGGCAACATATGAGAGGTGCGTGGAGAAGGAGTTAACAAGGAACAGTTATTAGCAGTTACATATGCACGAAGAGAAGATTATGGCCCTAAAAAGTAGCGAGAAAGGAGATCATAGTGAGAGATAATAACCTAATTGCTTTGAAGGCATCAGAAGAAAATTATAAATAAATGAAAACAAAGACTAAGGAGACCCTTGACTAAATCTAATCTCTACATCTTTATCAATTTCATTTATTTTTAAATTTATGCACTACACTTACATTTTGTAAGTGTAGATTAGCCTTGTAATTCCAAAACTTGGTCGGTTTAAAAGTTTCAAAGTTGCCTTACTAAAGGTAACATTTTGTAATTGTTTATTTAATTAATTAATTACAATTTCTGTTCAATCTCTCTCTCATTTTGTTACGAATTTGAATTAAAGCTTTAGATTATCTTTTCAACACAACATAATAAAATTTTCTTCATTGAAGTTAAGAAAAATTTTACACATTCACTTAATAAAAATTGATATTTATTGGAGTATTTATAAAAATTTTCAAATCTTTTCTAATGTTCTTGAATTATATTTCTAACTTTTAAAACGATCGTGCTACGTAGCTCGAATGCCGCGGCTCGAAACGCGGCTCGACACCAAAACGACGTCGTTTTGGTGTCGATTTTATTTTATTTTTATTTTTTTTTCCTGGTTTGCAGAACGAAGCAGAAGAAGAAGAAGAAGAAGGGAGAAGAAGAGAAAGGAGGAGGAGGAGGAGGAGGAAGGAGGGAAGGGGGCCATAAAAACCGGTTTGAGGAGGAGGGGAGGCTGGGCTGCGACGGAGGCGAGGCTGCGACGGAGGAGGAAGCAGCAGCGACGGCCGGAGCTGCGACGACGGCGGGACGGGACTGCGACGACGCCGACCTTCTTCCTCTCCCTCCCTTCTCTTTCTCCTCTCCCTCTCTTTCTCTCCCTCTCCCTCTCCCTCTCCCTCTCGAGCCATTTCGAGCCTGGTAGCTGCGAGCTACCAGGCATTTCCGCTTTTAAAAAGTCAAAATAACCAACAAATGTTGCAGCAGAGAAAAATTTGTCCCCCAGCAATAATAATTCAATGAGGGAGACAACAAAATATTGATCCCAACGCAGCATGGCAAATGCACCGCCAGATGGTGACCGATACGTGGCGGTGCAGCGAAAAGCAGCTGAGTACGACTCTTTAATTAATAGTTCCTTTCATATTTGATGAATGCAATCACCATCTCCTTTAATCTTTTTTTGTTATTTATTATTTGATGTGACATAAAATGTTAATTAATATTTAATTTAGGATACTACAATTTTAAGTTCAAATTTAAGGTAATGTTTGGTAGAGTTTTTAAATATGATTCAAAAATAGAATTATATTTTAAATTTGTGAGTTTTGAAATTATGATTTAAGTGTGAAGATTTTGTTTGATTATAAGTTTTAAAAAGAGTTTTTGTGGGAATTTTAAGTTTTTGAAACTAGATTAATTATTTGATTCAAAAATTTACAACTCATAACCAAACACACAATCCAAAATTATATTCCAAACTCATATAAAAATTAAAAAAATTCTAAAAATATTTTTTATTTATAATATAAAAAAAAATCGAACACTGTTCCGATCAATCGATTGGATGTCCAGGAAGACGACCGAATTAGCCAAATTTTTCCGTCTGGAAAGGAGTTTTCAAAAATAAGTGTGAAATTGTAATTTGAAAGCTCAAAACAAACACTACAATCAAATCAGTGGGTGAAAATATGTTTAGAATACCTAAAGAAACACGGCCTAAATTTTTTTAGACAATTACTCCCAACTCTCTTCAGTGTTTGATTTTAATTTTAAAATTAAATTTTTTATTTTTTGTATTTTTTATTGTTAGTGAATATTTTAAAATTTTAAGTAATTTTTTATATTTTTTAAATTCACCTTAGTTAGATGTATCTAAATAGTAAAATATTTGTGAAAAATATTTTTAAAAATTAATAAATACACAAAAATATGAAAAATATATTGAATTTTAGTTTTTTTTTTTTATCTTTAGTATTTAGTGAATTTTTTAAATATTTTTTTCACAAATATTATATTTTTTAAGTGTATTTATATTAGGTGTGTCTAAAAATTAAAAATTACTTAAAATATTAAAAAAATTCAGTAAATATAAAAAATACAAAAAAAAAATAATTTTTTTAAAAAATGTATTCTAAAAATAAAAATCAAACAGAATAATTATTTTTATCTATAATGACAATAATAATTTAAAATACTAATATGAACTTTTATTTATTTGTTTATTTGTTCACATGTTTGCTTGTTCGCCTATTTATTCTCCATCACTGCTGATTGTCACCAATCAACGACTTTTTGGCGAGTTGCAAATAGCGATAGGCGACGATTGATAGTGACGTGTGAAAATAGAGATAGAAAAAATATTAGAATAAAAATGAAAAATAATCAATGTGTTTCATCCGAGTTTTTTTCATTAAATTTTTTGAAAATTAAGTTATTTGATTTTTGTGTTTTTTTTTTTTATTTTCAGTGAATATTTTTAAAATTTTAAATATTTTTTTTAGTTTTTTAAATACACCTTAGTTAAATATATCTAAAAAGTAAAATATTTATAAAAAAATATTTTAAAAAATTAATATATACATAAAAATACAAAAAATATACTGAATTCTCATATTTTATTTATATTTTTGATATTTAGTAAATTTTTAAAAGGTTTTTTTTTCCAATTTTTTTACTTTTTAGATATATTTATGTTAGGTATCAGTAAAAATTAAAAAAAAATTGCTTAAAATATTAAAAAAATTCAGTAAAAACAAAAAAATACAGAAAACAAGAAAATAAAATTTTCTAAAAAATATTTGTAGAAAACTCTAACCAAGCAATTAATAATTTGTATTTTTTTACCATTATATATTCCATTAACTATATCCTTAAAATCAAAACAAATAATTCATTAGATTTTAATGACCTATATACCTATAAAAGTGAATTTATCAAAAAGCACCTTCTTCGTTCTCATGTTGAATCTATTTTGATAATTTAAATTGTTCATTTTATAGGAATTAATAAGAAAATTATTCATATAAAAAATCAAGTCAATTGAATATTGTTAGATATATGATCAGATTAGTTTTGTCATAATAAAAACAAATAGTCTATTAGTAAAATTGTAAATATCATGTATTTTATTAAGAGATATGTGAACTGAACATGTGTCTTACCAAATATGATCAATTTAATTTTGTACATGAATGATCTTTTTGACAATCTTTATAAATTAAATGGTTTGAATTATCAAAATGAGGCTAATAAGCCCACAAATGGCCAACTGCACTTTCGATTGCAAACAAGATGCATCCAATATAATAAATGGAGATGATCATAGTGACATTATTATATTTTTTCAGATGAATAATATTATTATGACAATTTATTTCTATTAGTATTGTATTAAATATATGCAAGAGTGGTGCGATCTATTACACTAATAAAATGTTCACAAATAAAATTATAAATATAATATTGTTGAAATATAATAAATGTAGCATTATTATTTCTTCATTCATTCACAAAAGTTGAGTGCAATTTGGACAGCCCCAACATAAACTACTCGAGCTCAGTTAGTAATGTTTTAGAGAAATTTTGAATTACTTTTTTAACTAGTTCTTAAAAAATCTAAATAATAAAATACACATGATTATTTTGCCTAAAAATTTATTTTTGTTTTTGAGAAAATGATTATATATTGTATAAATAATGTTTACACTTATCACATTTGTATACCGTATTTTATTTATTATCTTACTTATTAATATAATATGTGTAATAAGTCTCATCACTCATGTATATGTTTCATATAATGTTGTGATAATTAAGTTAATACACCATTAAAAATTAAGGGTTGGCGTCGAGGCTAGCTCAGTTGGCCTACGAAAGTGCAAACCAAGCTCACATGTGGACCAAATCAACAAACTTTTTCTTGGGAGCTCAAGTCGACCCAACTTATCAGCCAAAACCTTAACTACAAGTCCTACCCAACGAATGTAGTCTAGGCGAGCTCGTGAGTTGGGCCAATGGGGCTCCCCTCGTGAACCAAAGGACTTGGCTTGATGCTAATATTTAAAACTATTTTTTTTTTTATTTTTTTTCGTTATTTTTTCATAATTGCTAAAGGGTTTGCAGGTGGACCAATGGTCGGATTTCAAATCCAAGATCCAAGTCTAATTTTATTTATGCTAGGTTAATTTGTTTGACGTGTAAACTCAAACTAAGTAAAGATAAATCAAATCACAAATTTTCAAACATCATGACAAGGGCAAGAGATGATCATCCAAACATTACTCAAATTGTATACCTATATGTGATGTTGCAACAAATCTAGATACATATTGACCACATAAACCAATCACACTTTATTACAAGTGAAATAACTCAATTAAAGTTATATCTTTTAATATAAATCATATAATTTGATATATATAAGAATGATTACTTTATGTGATTGTTAAAGTTACTATCTTTTAATATAAATCATATAATTTGATATATATAAGAATGATTACTTTATGTGATTGTTTTGTAATTGATTTTGTGTGCTAGTCTTGTTAGCGATAGTGACAGAAAGTACTAAATTAATTTCTCACCATCGACTCTCACAATCACTCACACGTGTCAACTCTTTAGCGGTTCATTTCCCATATTTTATCATCCCCTCTCTACCCTCTCTCTCTCTCATCTTACCTTTTACCTCTCTATCTAAGCCCCTCTCTGTGCTTCTGCTTTTCAACATTCAAAAGCTCAGGTGGTGGCGCTGAATGTAAGGTCTTCCATGGAAACTAACTACCACTTACAGGAACAAGACAATCACCGAGTCGACTCGGTCCTCGAATTACCCTCCTCGAGTTCCGCCGCCTCGTCGATACTCGGTAGTGACGACGTTCGGAGCAGCTCCAGCTCCGGCGACATCTCCGCCACCAGCAGCAGCAGCAGCTCGGGGGATATTCCGGCCACCTTAGTGGCGCCGCTGCCGCTGGTGGGGACGCCGGCGCCGGACCTGATGGCGGCGGAGGAGGCGACGGCGCCGCCGAGGCAGAAGTGCGTGGGGAGGAAGAACAAGGGAGTGACGTGGGGGTTCAGTTCGGTGATCGGGAGGCGGAGGGAGATGGAGGACGCCGTTGCCGTCGTGCCGGGGTTCATGACGCGCACGTGCGATCACGTGGGAGGGTGCACCGGCCCCGGTTCTCAAACCTCTGGAGAGATCTCGCCCGTCCATTTCTTTGGCGTCTATGATGGCCATGGTGGCTCTCAGGTACTTCCAACTTTGACGGTAAAAAGTAAATTAAAATTTAATTTTACATATCAATATCATGTAAATAATTATGGGCGACTTAAAAAGTTATCTTATTATCCTATAGTAATAACGTTTTATTAAACACTATCGTTAATTTCCATGGTCAGTTTGAAAATTTTATCATAAAAAAATATCGCTAATTATAAGTTTTAAGGTGTAAGAGCAGTTGAAAAAATCGTCACAAAAAAAAAAAAAATTGTTAATTTTTAACTTTTAGCAAGATTTTGAAAAAAATTTCACATAAAAACATTACTAATTATAAGTTTTAATGACAATTTATAAAAATTATGATAAAAAAAAGTCATTAATTATCAATTTTTAACGACTTGTAAAAAATCGTTAGAAAAAATATTTTTAGTGACGATTTTATTAAGACTTAAATAGGACTTGACAAGAATTAATTGACAATTAAGTCCAATCATTTGGATCTATTGTAGTTACCGAATAATTATCTAGCGTTTAGGTTAAGTATTAACTTTTGTTTATCTGATTGATTAGTGTCTAGCAATATAAGGAAAATTATAGGTGATAATCACATTTTGGAAAATGTAAATTGAACTTTTGTTTTTAAAATGATAGGATTCAGAACTATCACATTATTTTGGATAAAAATTCTATTTAAATTTAATGTTTGTATGTATAATACAGTTAAAATATTTAATTGCAAAAGATTTATTAACATTTTCCAGTACATAGGTTTGTCTTTCAGAGCTCCACCTTGGTTTAGTTATGTAATTAAGTTGACTCTAGTTAATTTTGAGTTTCTCAAACAATGGACAATTTGAGATCGAGCTCGATTTTTAAGTTCAACTTAATTCAGGTTTAATTTGAGTTTGACTAATTTTTTAACAAGCTGAACTCAAACATCTCAAAATCTAACTCAAAACTCAAATTGGGTCATTTGCAACCCTATATTAGAATTAGGTGACTTCATCATGGATCTCCTTAGCTCCAACTCAGACCCTTTCGTGATTGGTTCCTCATATATTCATTATACAATTGGTGAGCATTTGTTGAGTGTTGGTAATGGGTGGTAGATGGAGGGTTTAGGTGAGGTGGAGTTCTCATCTATTGGAGCTGCCAACCATGAGGATCAGGAGTTATTTATTTATATTATTATTATTTTTAAAAATTGAGCTGCATTAGTGTATTGGAATTAGAGTATGTGGCTTTAAATGATTTAACTATAACTGTAACAAATGAAAGGTTGTTACTTGGGGAGTTAGTCTAAAGTTAGTTATAATCATACCAAAACTTTAGACTAAGTTTGATATGGTAAACTGTCATTATGCTTTTCAATTATTTATAACCTTTGACATCTTTTGTTATTATTTTTTATTATCTCTTTTTTCCTATATTTAACTTGTTTGCCTTGCATTTGCATGTTTTTCATTTGATGGCATGATTGTATTTTAATTTACTTTGCTTAAAAAATTCATAGGTGGCTAACTTTTGTGCGGAGCGTATGCACAAAGTGATAGCAGAGGAGTGGGACAGAGAAACAGTTGACGGATTTGAATGGCGCCAGAGGTGGGAAGCAACATTCTCTAGTAGTTTTGAGAGGGCTGACAATGAGGTAGTGACAGAGGCATTGGCACCAGAAATGGTTGGATCAACGGCTGTTGTGGTGGTTCTATCAGGTTGTCAAATTATTACATCCAATTGTGGTGACTCAAGGGTAGTGCTTTGCCGAGGGACTGAAACAATCCCCTTGACTGTTGATCAGAAGGTGAGTTTAGAAATTCTCCAAGTTCTGTTCATGTGAATGGTATTTAGGAGGATAATTTGATAAATTTCAACCAGACATACAGGAAATTTGTGAAAACTATCTAGAGACATAGCATTGGAAAGGAGACTTTAAAAAATTTAATAAATTTTATAACTTAAAATTTTATAATTATAGATTTACCCAATAGTAATATCTTTGGTAAAATTTAATTCAACTTGGATTTTACCAGATTGTTGAGGGTTTGTGCATCTCTGGGAATTAGTCGGGTTTTGATCCGGACACCCGGTGCCAATAATAAAAAAAAAAACCTTGGATTTTACCAGATTGACATTCAAGAAAGATTTATACTACTAACTTAATTGGTAATTGCTTCTAGTTAATTAACAGTTGCTATAAAAATTTAGAGCATTTAATGAAAATATATTAGATTAAGATGGATGGATTGAGTATGCTCTCTTCATAATTGAATTAACAGTTACCATAATTGAATTTGTTTTAGGAAAAATGTTTGAGACTCACAAAAAGCTTTCACAATTTGACTCATAATGATGTGGTATGATAGATGTCAATTTTGATTTGTTACACTCAATGATACAAGGCCCAACTCCCTTGCCATATCATTATGGGTGGGTTTATAGTCTAAAATTGGGGGTTTCTAGCATTTCTCTTGTTTTAGTTTTCTGTTATTACTTAAGTGTGTCTGATCTGATTTCTTTTTTATTTTCTGTTCTTTGTTCTCCTAAACAGGAAGATAAAATTAATATGAAAATTTTGTTTGACAAATTGCTTCAAAAAACTGTTTGTGGGAAGATTTTCTAAAAATACCCCCTTTTGGGAAATACTTTTAAATTATTTTCAGAATTTTTGAAAAGGTGGTGCTTCTCATGACGAAAATCTCACCAAACTGACTCACTTGGAAAATGGTCATTGGCAGATGCATCTATGGGCCCATGACATTGCATAGTCCTGTTACGCCACATGAGTTGACTTCGACCTTTTAATTGGCATGCATATCATTTTCCTTTTTGAAACTGTGTTCACATAATGGCTTGGTTTGGTTTATTAGAAAACAGCTTCCTAAACTTTGAAGATCTGAATGTTATTTACCAAACAAGCAATGTCTCAAAACTAGAGTTCTCTCCCTCTCTCTCCTTGCAATGTCTCACTTCTCTCTATCTATTATTTTTGTGTACATAATGTTTGCTTTAATTGTTTAACTACTATTCAAGCGACCAAAAGGGTTGAAAACAATTTAGGTAGGTTTTGTAAATTAACTAAACACATGGAAAAATTGGGAAAAGTAATTAAGCACTTATGCTCTGAGGAAACAAGCAAAAACTATGTTTCAATTAAGCATTTGTTGTACTTTAAAATTCTTGTATGCATATAGGTTTCTGGCCATGTTTCCCACTTTTCTTTTCCCTATTGTTTCGTGCTTCCATTTGCTATTCTGGTAACTATCATGCATGTAGCAAATGGGGCTGAGAGAGAGAGAGAGAGAGAGAGACAGACAGACAGATTCGCTGGACATTTATCTCTTTTACCAGGTTTAAAGACAATTGTTGTTGTTAAATTGTGCAGCCTGATAGAGAAGACGAACTCATGAGGATTGAAAGTGCGGGAGGGAAAGTTATAAACTGGAATGGCGCAAGGGTGCTTGGTGTTCTTGCCATGTCCAGAGCTATAGGTATCTTTTCTCTTCTTTGCAGATGTCCTGTTTGTCAATTTTAAAGCCTGCCTGCCACTATGTTATTATCAAAGCAGCTAATGATACTTGTTCTTTTCAACACCGTTATGCAAATTTCAGTGTTGTTTCCATCTATTGTGTTTTTGTAACATTTTACTACAAACCAAATGGAACTGAATCATTGTGTGCTTTTGTTGAAGTTTCCAGATGTCCAGGATGGACCTGTACTCCTTGATATAACTACACAGAAAAATGAGTAGTATTTTGTTGGGTCAATCTTGTGAGAATATATTGTATATATGGTATGATTGTCCTAATATACACAATCATGCCATAAATACAATATATTCAAACAAATCTCACTTTACCTTCATGTGATTTACTCAATATGCAGTTTACCCCCCAACATTTGAACATAAACACATAATTCCTGTGGTGTATGAACTAAAATGCACTGTTTGTACCCTCTAATGACTCAAGTGAAAAGCTAAAATATTTTGTAAGCTGTAGCTTTTTTTAAAGAAAAAGTAAAATATTGACTTTCATTCCACTTTAAAAAAAATATAGTAAGGTAGTGAAGTTCAGAGTGGCAGCCTGGCAAGTGAGCAAGAAGTTCATCCATTGAAGTTGGAAGTAATTTCAGTACTTCATCGATTTTAGTTGAAGTAAACGATTGATCTCTATCGTATCAAGTAAGGGGAGTAAGAGGGCCACATGAATCGATCTTGTTTATTCAATCTAGATCTCCATTGCAATTGATCAATGCGATATTGAGTATGCTAACGTGAATCTCTAACTGTTGTAATCAAGTCTCTCAATCGCTCTCTCCTGTTGTTAACTCTTGAAATGCTTGCAAGGCTCTCAAGCGGTCTACCTGTTGCAACGGTCGAGGGGCTTTCGGGGGGACTAAAATGATATAGATAAGCCTTTTTATTACTCGTTTAGACTTCCCTCCTTCTAGAGCTCTGCAAGTATACTAACTTGGTTACCTATCCTTGTACACAAGTAATCTCATTGTGTAAACCCCACACATTCTCTTCATTTTTTCAAGACTCAAAACGCACTTTACCCCTTTGCTTTACTTTACGTGCAGTTTACCACCTGAAATTTGGATATAAGCACATAACCCCTTACAGGCACACGTTTCACACTTGTTACCTTAGACAAAATGTCTGACGATGCAATTTAATTCACAAACTATAAGCGGGTTATGTACTTATTTCCAAATGATAGGAAGCCAAACCGCACATGAAGTAAACCATAGGGGTAAAGTGAAGTTTGCCTTATTTGTTTTATGCTAAGTTGTTAATCTTAAAGTATTACCTTGGTGATTCTCTGTTATGTATGGAAATCCAAAATCGTTTAACGCTTCAATAGACCATGGAGTATTATGTTACAATTGCAGCGAAGTAGAAACATTTATGAAGATTTCAAGAGGAACATATCTTCTCAAGATTTCTTCTTCTTCTTCTTCTCACATTCTTTTGTGTTCCTTTGGATTTGAGTCTTTTACTGATGTCTTCCTGTATTTGATGTCAAAATGAACCCATCATGAGGTTCAATAAAATTGAGCAGACTACATTCCAAAAATCACTCTATTTTGAACAAAATGGTGATTATATAGCTCTACTTTTCATGCCTTGTCATATGAGTAATTTTGAAAGTAGTTAAGCTTAATAGGTGTGTTGGTTTCAGGTGATAGGTTTTTGAGGCCATGGGTTGTTCCTGTTCCTGAAATCTCTTTCACAACAAGGAGCGATGAGGATGAGTGTCTAATATTGGCAAGTGATGGTCTTTGGGATGTCATGTCAAACGAAGATGTTGGAGAGGTGGCTAGACGCCTCTTAAGGAGACGGCGCAGATGCATGATGGATGATGAGATTCCCGCAGCACAAGCAGTCGCTGATAGTCTCACTGAAATAGCTTTTGGGAGAAACAGTTCTGACAACATTTCTGTCATTGTTGTTGATTTAAAATCGAAGAGAAAGCGTCAGCAAAGGCAATAGAAAAGGGAGTAAAAATTCATTCACTCTTTCTGTTTCTATTCCCCGAAAATCCAACTCAACTCTATCCCCTCATGAAGGTCAGAGATAAGAAAGGCAGGACTGGTCTAGAACTGACATGAATAGAACTGACTGGCATTATACTCCTGCTTGGTAACAACCAGGAACTGGTCTGTTACTGTGGTGGCATAACACTAGATCAATCCCTAATTTGAGTTGGTTTGGTCAACAAAAGTCTAAATGCTAAAGGAAATCGAATGGGGATGGGAATATGGAGGCTGTTTCTTTCAATTTCTAAGAATATTACTTATCATTCAACCCCAGTGATAGGGAACATTATGAGCCGAAGGGAAAATGCAAATTTTAAAGCATCTGGATCCATGAAGATATGAAATTAGGCCTTTTTTAGTTGTGTTCTTTTATATTATGTATGTGTGTATATATGACTCTGGAAATTTTAACCAATGATATGGATGTTGATTTTCTCAAATACATCTCAAAAAAAAAAAAAAAAAAAAAGAATTGGAGGATGGAGCTCTTCTATGGTGACCGAGGAAGATCATGTAGTGACATGTATAAATCTGTATTGGTTTGTTGATTCCTTGATTGATTGTTGTAAACCTTGAGTAAACAAGTGCTCATGGAAGAAATAAAACCAATGGCCATTCTCGTTTTTTGAGTTTATATTTTGGATGAATTTAAAGCAACGGTTTGCGCAGATCATGTTCACTAATAGTTAAGTATGGCTGGAAGAATGTAGAAACATGTACAACAACAATTTGTGTTGAAAATTGAATCTATTATTAGTCTTTCCTGGTTGTGTAGCAGTTGGTAATTGAATTTTCAGTTATATGCCTATGCTGCAATATATTTCCTGTTCAGTTAATTGTTGTTTTCATGGTTGGACCAATATGCTGAGACCTTGATGCAACAGTTTTTCTGTCATTTTGGGGGCATCATTTTATTTGTAATTTTGTTATTGGGAAAAAACAATTTGTGTTCATGATACTCGTACAGTACCTCACACATATTGCATATTTCCCGCCGTCGGCTCAATCAAACAGGGTATTTTCATCTATTGCTTCATCTTTCAAGTTTATTATTAGTTTCCATCTTATTCATAGGCTACATGTTATGTTTGGGATTTTTTTCATGGATTTGTTTATTACATTCTGTTTCACATAGATTTGGTTTTTGGACTGAATTTAATTTTGTTTTAAAACCCTAAAAAATTAATATTTCAATTCATGAATTTTGTACAAAGCTCTAAATTCAATTTGGGAGATGGTGTATAAAACCCAAAAAAAAATCTATAATGTTAATCAACCTAATTTTGTTTGCAATTTTTTTTTACTCTATAATGTGTTTCTTTACAGTTATTTCGATTCAAAATACAAAAGTTGCTTGTCACTTTATGAGGATTAAGCATTCTTTCTGTTCAAAAACAAAATACAATTTGTCTTTGCTGGTCATCTCGGAGGACACTACCACGGTGCAACCAAATATACGAAATGAATCACCACCCGGCAAAGAATGCGTTTCCACCTAGACACACCTCAATCGGTGTCCGAAACCCATCTCAATTTAGGCTCAAAGTTAGGCAAAAATCATGGTTGCACAAACTATTTACTATACACTCTGTGTTATGGTAATTGTTCAAGGAAGCAGATGACCGGTGGGACAACCGACTGGACGTCCGGCCGGTTATCCGGTGGGACCCACTTCCTGTAACACCTCCAAAATAATAACATAAACACATCTATAAACATATATAAATAATAGCATAAATCATAGTCTTGGTCCTTTCATTACATAAAGTTAATGAATACAAAGAGTTTAATGTAAATGAATGCCCTATTGGCTTACACATTTCCAAGTCTTAACTTGGTTACAACAAAAGTGGGACTAACCCTTATAATTTAAGCCCTAGGCTATACAAAATATAACAAAACAAGAAGCTCTTACTCCCCGGAGATCTCTCAAATACTATTGCCTTGGTAGAGACATGTTATCATTACTTGAAAATGTTATTCCCAAGTAGGGTGAGCCACAGCTCAGTAGAAATTATCTAACATAGTATATGAAATTTAGCAAATGTATAAGTACAAGTGCATAAACAATGCATGTGATGAAATGTTTCACAACTATATATATATACTCATGAGATACCAATTTTCAGGACTTAATCCACTTCCTTTCAATTCATATTCCATTCACTTTTCTGTTCTCCATTCATGAGTCAATTTCATTCTTTCTCAACAACTGAATTGAGGCTACAACTCAATAAATTTCAAATCACACAACACATATGCATGAACACTTCAAACTCCTATTTCACGGAAATTTCGTCCGCAGGCAGCCGTCAAACGGGACCCATGAAAACGTAGGCTATACAAGCATTACAATTGCCATTTTATGGATATTTCGTCCGCGGACTAGGCACCCATGTATAATTTCGGGACTTTCACCCAGGACACTCTGGTTAACTTAATTATAATGTGGTCCAACCCCTTTCTCCTCCCAAACAAACATTCATACATATTGAATGTAGTTAAAAAGAAAATCAAACATGAAGCACATCCCTTTTCCACTTCCAAACGAACATACATAGACAATGTATATAATCACGGTCATATGCAATGACAACCATCAAAAGATTAGTTTCAATTTACCTAATCTACATGCAATTTCTACAACAATCAAAGCTATCCTCCACCGATAGCCCAATATAGTTATCTCTAAATAGATCTTCAATCTCAATAGATAGTTTATTCAAAACTTCCAAAAGAATAAGTTAATTCATAACCAATTTCACCATTTATATTAATACCCTCTCAATTTCACATTTCCAATGCCAATTCCAATTTTCGTACAAAAAGATAGTTTGACCCAGTTAGGGCAATTTCCTCTTTTCCCCAAATATTAGCCAAATGCCAAAATCATCAAGTTTGACATAGCACAACATCATTTTCAGACCCCACAAACATTAATTTTATCTACACCCAAAATCCCTCTATGTATTTTATGTTCCAAACCCTAGGTTTGTTTAAAACATCACCAAGTCACACCATTGTTACACAAAAGACAATAACTAAGCTAAATATCATATGAAGGTGTAGAAAGATCCCTACCTCAAGAGAAGAAGATGAACCCAACAAAAGAGAAACTCCAAGAATGCCGAAACCCACTTCTATTCAGATCAAAATGTAGATCTTGACAAGCTCTACCTTTTTCCCAAAGGCACTAGGGTGGAAAGAAGGATGGATCTAGATGAAATCTAAGAGAGAATGTGAAATGTAGAGAGAGAAGCTCAAGAATAAGCTTTTTGGAGAATTTTAGAGAGAGAGAGAGAGAGAGAGAGAGATAAGAAAAAGTGACTCAAAACTTCATTTTCTCGAACTGATATTCACGCAGTCCGCTCGAGCGTGGGAATCCCCGCTCGAGCGTTAGACACAGACTCTCGCTCGAGTGTGAAACTGGACGCATGAGTGTCCAATGCATTCTTCCAGCATCTGCAAACCTGCCAAAAAATGTTGAGAGTTGTAGATTCCTACTTGAGCGTGAGAATTGTCGCTCGAGCGAAGGAGCAAAATTTGTGAAGCCCGCTCAAGCGCAAGGATGCCTGCTCGAGTGGAAAGGCCAAAATCTGGGCTACACAGGTTTTGAAAAGGGAGTACCTAACCTGTTCCAAACGCACAATTATAACTCGATAACCAAAAGTAGAGGGGAGACAAGGGAAACAAGATATGAATAACCTTCCAACCCATATAACCCGAGTCCAAAATATAACAAGAGATGGGTTAAGAACCGGAATCACTATACTTCCAACGTAAACTCACAGTAAATTGGTGAAATCTCCCCAGCTCCTCAATTTGATGAAAGTTTTGGCTCGTTCTCAATTTGATATCATTTTGATGAAACCATTGGAGCGATAAAAGCTGTCATTTTTCATCAAATTCAAATTTGACAATTAATCTGGTGAATCGTTATAGATGGCCTTACAGTGACACTCATTACACACCCAAAGGCAACACGCCATTCAAGGAGGAAAAAAACATGCCTAGCTTCTACACAAAATCTAATAAGTAGATAAACATACAAGGAAAATCCAACAATTAGGCCAAGCAACAATCAACGCACACACCTACGATTTCATAGGAGTCTTACAACTTGATTTCTTAGACTTGATAGAGAGGCTAACCTCTTGAACAAGTTTAAGATTAACGATTCTTTCAAGAAACTTTTTCTTATTTTCCACTTTTGAAGATGGGTTTGTTCATAGAACAACGAATGTTCCATCTGAAAGGGATTGAGGAGATCTTTTGAGACGTGAAGATTGTTTACGAGCAAACCCATTTATAATACCCGCATCCCTGACAATTTTTTTTCTCTTCCTTTGAAGCCTCTTCATTCGGAATATCTTTTGAGGGGTTACTCACTTTCAAAGAGAAGCAATTTGCATTAAGCATGCTCTTAAGATCTGCACAAAAAGAAACCTCCTCATTGGCTACACAAGTATTGAGAATATCAAATGCATTCAATGAAGATGGAGGAGGTGTAGGAACAAAGTTAACCATAGGAGCATCAACGACGTCCTTGCCTTTTTTCTTTTTCGCTTCAACCCATTCACTTGGCTTGCCTCCCTCCTTCGTCTTGGCTACTTCTTTGGCCTTCCACTCTTGTTTGAGTTTACTAGGAGCTTGAGTTTTTGGTTAGCTTGGACACAAACTTGTAGCATGACCAAATATTTGGCATTCTCCACGCATTGGGGCTTCCAAGGAACTTCCATTTTGATTTTGAACGGTTCTCTATATCCTAAGTTTACAACAACGGTTCTCCATATTTGGACACAAACTTGTATAAATGTTATTATGCCAAACTTATTAGGCTCATCTTGTTTTTTTCTAGACTTTAGGAGTGATTGGTGTAATTTAACCTTTTTTTCACATAAACTAAGTTTTGTGATGGTGGAAATGATTAATAATATTTTTAAGTTTATTACTCTTTTCCAAACTTATATATATATATATATATGTTGTAAATTGATCATTATTGGACATTTATTTCATACATTCTTTATGAATTGATTTTATTGCTCTTTCTTCCAACCTCAAGTAATTTTTCGTGAATAAATTATTGTGGATTCTTTATTCCTGATATTCTTTATGACATTAGGGAAGGATTATTTTTGCTAGATCCATCAAGGAGACACTGTTTAGCATGTTATGTTTCAGATACATAAATTGACAACACACGATTTAAGTTTTCCTATCTTTGATTGCGCTCTTTAGTACTCCAGAGGACACCGATGAAGCTGGATTGATGGCTTTCCGTATCTTGAGGACATTCCAAGCAGTGCCAGCACAGTGTCCTGCGGTCGCAAGCACATCTTCTGTTGCCTCCCCTGCATTTTCTCCAAACCTGTTTGCTCAACAATGGTAAAAGCCAGGCAATGAAAATTCAAATGGAGTTAGAGAGAAAAATAGGAGAAAAAAAATGAAAAAGTATTGGAAAAATTCATATCAATTAAGTTGTGCTGGGGAAAAAAATGGAAAGAATTGAGCTAATAAACTAGACAAATTGATTTTATGTACTGCTTGGAAATGGGAAAATTTGATTCAATGGGACAAATTTTGTCAAAAAATTGTTGCATTCTAAGTTGGTGCTCTGGAACTACTACACAATTACTCAATTTTGCAGTGATTTTAAATTCTCATTATGACAACTTATTGTGTTTTATTCTCTATTTTTGTAAAGTAACCAAAAATGTGAATGTACACCAATATCTGTTGTAATTTATATAAAACCATGTTTCAGTCACTATTAAGTCTATTACCTTTCAGAAACTATTCTGGTTGTGGCAGCAGAGGTGGCAGAGAGGGCTTGTTTTTCAGCAACTTCAGCTGCATCTAACACTTTGTCTGTAGTTTCAAGATAAATCAATGTGATTACTTCATATTCTTTTCTTTGAATCACAAAACTATGAAGTACTCTTTACTCACTGGAATAAATCTAGGAATACATAAACTAGTCAAAAAATCGGATACAAAATGTATATATGGATTGCAGACTAGATGAGTAGGTCCTACTAACAAATTTTGTAAAATCATATATATTCTGTCTTCTGATATGTTATTGATTTCTGTATTGATAATAGAATTATTACTTACTGACAGCATCGAGTGAGGCCAAGAGGACTTGTCCTGGAACCATGGCTAAGAAAGCCTTCCCCACCTGTGACTGAACCACCGGTGCCATCACAGTCCCGGTGGCAATGCCAACACCATCAAGCATTGCTTTGCTCATTTGTTCTGTCATACTAGACAGGTTTCTCACACTACATAATAAAAACGTAAAAGAAAAATCCATTAAAATCTTTTGAATTATTGTAAATTTTTTTTTTTTAATTTCTTGGTCAAAAGATATTCTAACAGAAAGATTGATGTTTCGAAAATACCGTTTTAGGGTTTGATTGATTTTGTTCTTCTTTGTGGCACTAGCATCATTGTTGCTCTTACTTGATCTGTTTTTCTCGTCCACAGCTTGAGTTAGAATCATTTCCCCTCCCTTTTGAACCTGTTTTTTGCCCCTCAATTTTAATTTGACAAACCATTGAATCATGTAAACTATAACACACTGTTTAGCATAACAAAAATCCAACATTAGTAAGTGGCCACATCACTAGGAGGTAAAGTGTTCGAGTCCACTCCCTATGCTGGAGTCTTCTATATAACTAATTATTTATTACTTCCGAAGTAATGACTCGATATACTGATGTGGTGCTCTTAACCCAATAAGAGTTCTAGTAATGGGATGAGTGAAGCTAGCCTAACTCAGCTTTTTAGTTAGGTGGGAGATAAGGTTGATGTCATTCATCTTCTTTTATGTGACTTTATTGGTCGAAAGTATTATATGCACATGCGACAATGATATTTTAAGAATATTAAATAATTTTCCGTTCGATATATTGTAAAAAGCAAAAATAAAAAAATGATTACTAGGCTTCATCACATTGGTCATGGGTACTGAAATAATGTTTTTTAATCTTTTCAATAACAAAGAATTTTCTATGATATTAAGCTCCCAAAATTGTCGTTAATTTAAGTCACCATGTCCTATTATTCCACTCCACACGCGTGCACACATATATATATATATATATATATTAGTGGGTGTGTGCTGTGAGCTAATAGATATACTTTTAAATTTATAAAATATAAATTTTGATTTTGAATTAAAAACATGTAGCATCTATTGCTTAAAAGTGTTATTTACGGTATTGCTCAATTAATAAAAGTATTGTTTATCAAACTAAGAGCAGTGCCTTATACCCCCAGTGGGGGTCGCACCCCCACTGGCTGACAGTCCAAAAAAAAAAAAAAAAAAAAAAAACAGTTTTTTTCGCCCCAATCACGGGCCGCCACCTCACTGGGGGTCGACCCCCAGTGGGGGTATAATGCATTTTCGATCAAGCTAATGGTCTTAGGTTCAAGTTCCTTTCACCACCCCAGTATTTAATTTTTCAGTTACTTCTTCACTTTATATAATCTATATATATATATATGGTTGATGTGTTTTGATAACTAGATTGCAGTCTACGTTCAAAAATAAAGTGCACTCTACAATTGCTCTCATAGAGAAATTAGCATAAGGTTCATTTTAATCAATCCTGCAACAAAATTGGCATTTTCCCTATCATGTTATGATCTCTGCAATCCTGAATTATGTTGCCCTTGAGGAATGAAAGCATTACTACAATTTTTACAAGCATGTTAGCATTCTATATAACAATTCTACTTTGAGCAATGCAATATATAAATTCAAATTTTTTTCCATATCAATAGACACAAATATGATAAGACACATGTTAATAATTACGTTTAGTCTTGAGTTTTTAGGAGTCCCAAGCGAAAAATGGAGCCTCTACATTTCTACATACCATGCAAAAAGATAAAATATAATATGTATTTTTTTTAACTCAACTATTTATACAAGAAAAGAAAACACGAAACAAAAATTTAGAGTGACAATAAAAAAAATAATAATAAATAAATTGAACCAATTGCACCACAATATTACATACTTAAACATTTATAGCTGTAAATTTGAACCAAGAGCTCCTGTTTGAGATTGGGTCAATGCTTTTACTTTTATTTTTTATTTTTTTCATGTATAAATAAATACTTTCTTGGAAATTTGATTAAATAAACAATCTAATCCACAACCCAACAAGCAACAATCAATTCGAATAGTAGAGATTTCAATTTTCAAGAAAAGTTAGCAAACAATTAAAGTAGAACCTAAAATAATACAAAATCTTAAGGTAATCTAGAGAATACGAAAACTTCAAAAAGTTCAATCCCAGAACAAAAAATTGGGTTGGGAAGAAGTATGGTAAAATTAAAATCAACGACTTTGGGCTCTTCACTAATAATAGTAATTTTGCCTTTTGGGTTTGGTGTTTACTAGCACTTGGATTTTGGTAAGTTAAAATCAAAATAATTTGTCCTCAACTAAAAAAGTTGTGTTGTTTTAGATTTGGTGTTGAGGGTGCGACTTGGGCGGTTTTGACAAGTTAAATCAAAATAATTGGTGCCTCCATTTAATAGAGGCCCAATAGAAGGAATTGTGTTCAGCCTTAATATAGTAATTATTTTTTAAATCAGCCGCTTTGCGATCCATTGTTTGGCTTCTATTAACAAAATATCTTGTAAAAAATCCATTTATGTATAACGTTTTCTACTATTTTTAGTGCTAATGCAAAACCTGGTTGGTGTAGGCATTGCTACATTTGAAGATCCCCTTAACAATCTGACCAGTCCCTTCTGCAATTGCCTTAGCCAAAAAATTGTTGAAATCTTCAACCCTAGGTGCGAACTCATTCCAATTCAAATTTTTATTTTGAATTGAAAAAGATGAACACGAAAAGCATGAATTCTCTTGCAAATATGAATCCAGCACGCCCAAACTACCTCCATCCAAGAAGGTCACTCCATAGCTGAGTTGATCACCATTTTTCATTGGCAAAGAAAACAAGTAGTGCAAAGCATCGAGCTTGACAGCCGGTTCATCTTTTGTCAAAGGCCATTGAAGATCATCACCAATTTTCACAGTAGTAGCAAGAATGACATTGTCATCCAATATGCGACAAAGGGTGAAATCTCCATTGGCAAGCTCTAGTGCTTCCCCTTCTTCCACTAGATGGACTTTGCACCCAGGTATGCGTAGCAAAACTTCATGTTTCACATTTTTGGCTTCTTGGTTTTCTTGTTTTGAGAAGGTTTTGGTAGGAGGTTTAAAAATCTTGGGCTTACAGCAGCTCATTTTGTTGTTGCTGTTGTTGTTGTTGCTTTCTTTGTTTTTGAAGAGATTGTTTGTTAGGAAGAAAAGAAAAGAAAAGGAAGGAATAAAGAGAAAGTGAGGAGAAAGTTCTGCTTTGGTTAATTCCATTTTTTTTGGCTCACTTTATTCTATTCTTCATGTATGGTCTTGTGATGAGGTTATGTGACATAGGGTGGAGGATAAATTAATTGACTGTATTACAGCCTGTGATGTTGGATCATCACAGAAGATCTCACAATAGTGTGATCATGAGTTTAGGAGCCACAAGATGTGCACAAGTATGATACAACAGTAACTGCCTCCATCATGATCAGTGCATATGTAATTTTAGCTTCCTCTTCAAATTGGAGTAAAGACATATGCTCAATAACCCACAAATTACGTGGAAAAAAAAAAAAAAAAAAAAAAAAAAAACCCACAGATTATTAACATTTGTAAAGTTAAATTCTTTTTTTTGGTATGCAAAGCTTTTAATAGAATAGAATAGTTAGGTCGGCGATAAAGCTTGAACACAAGATATAATTCGAGAAATCATGGCATTTACCATTAGGACAATGACTTTGCACTCTTCGAAAATGCCCCTAGGAAAGAGAATGGAAGGAAGTAAATAATTTTTTGAGACTGGTTCCTTTCCTTACATAATTTGAACTGGGCTTATTTGAATTTGTGGAGTCTACACATATGTTCCGTTTTAATAATTTAAACAGTTTATTTTATCAAGTAATTTTTTATATCTTAATAAAAAAATTAGAACAGTTTAACGATCATAACCTGTTTTTATTTATTGCATTTGTTACCCACAAAATAGATGATTTATTTTTTAAAATATAATTGTGGTCTATTTTTTTTATTTTTTTTTGTAAAATTAAGTATGTTACGATTATTAGATCAATTTAATTTTTTATACAGAATACTTAATAAAATAAACAATTTAAATTATTAAAAAAAGATCCGTAGTGGGCCCATGAATCTAAACAGTGCCTCCCAATCTACATTATGAACGAGAGGCTGACCATGATGATTCTTTCTTTCTCTCTCTGTCTTTGTCGGTATGATTAAATTTCTAATGGTACCCAAAACTCTTTCTTAGGTGTCGATCAGAGGATTTAGAAAAAGGATAATTTACACTTTGCCCCTTTTATATTTGACCACATTTCTACTTTGGT
This sequence comes from Camellia sinensis, assembly GCF_055761805.1. NCBI lineage: Eukaryota > Viridiplantae > Streptophyta > Magnoliopsida > Ericales > Theaceae > Camellia > Camellia sinensis. Next base: position 100,453,476 of record NC_138973.1, on the reverse strand, counting down.
CCTTAAAATTTATTTTTTTCCACTTAACCCTTTATATTTCAAGTTTTTTTCAATTTACTTCTAAATAGGGATGAAGGGCAATAGAGTGGTTATTAATTCTCCATCCCCATTCCCTATAATTATTTTTCTCCATTCCCCATGACCCATGAGTACTACCCTCCCCATCTCCTAATGGGTTTGGATTTTCTCTAACCCAACTTGACCCAATAATTTATTTTTTTTTTTTTTTCCCTCCTAAGGTTCACAACCAAAACTAAATATATATATAATTTAATTTTTGAACTTAACAATAAAATCAAATACACATTAATTAATTAATTAAGAAGTTCATTTTAAAGTAATTGAATATATAATTTTAAGACAATCAAATAAGTTTATAGTGATTGAAAAAAAAAAACTAAAAATTATATAATTATGAGTGTTTTCACCTGATGACGCCACATCAAAACATTTTAACGACAATAAAAAAAAAAAAGAAAAAATCTTACAAGAATCATGTAAAAAGGATATTTAATATTAAATGAAATTAATAACTCAAATGTAATAAGACCCAAAATTCTTATAAATTTTTCAATCGAATTTCATTGACATCTATATTTACAACACACTAATTCAACTGAAAGCAAAAGAAATAAAAAAAAAAAAAATTAAAAAAAATGAAGTCAACAACAGTAGCAACACTCTAAGAGTAGTAGCAACACTCCAACAACAGTAGCAACACTCCAATGCATGAACTATTAAGAAGAAGAAGAAGAAGAAGAAGAAAGAAATACAAGACGTGGCAGAGGCCGTGGTAGTGATGAAAAATAGGTTTTATGTGGAGGGAAGGACTTAAAACTTAAATCTGAAACCTTCTGAGAATAACATAAATATTGAATTAATATTACCTCAACACTACCAAAGGGAAACAAATTCACAAATAAGAATAAAATTAATGTACTAAAGGCATACCCAATGCAAAAGAAAGATCAACTTTGATTTACATCCATATCATCATATATAGTGGCGTAACCAACTGATTCTAATGTTGAATTTCCTGAAAAATAAGAGAAAAAAAAATAAGTACTGAGATTATTCAATGAAAATATATTTATTTTAAAAATAAATATATGTTGACTTATTTAAGTACCTTGCATCTCTATAGCCCACAACCAACTCTGTGCACACATCAATGCTTCCAAAGTATCTGGATGAAGTCTACTCCGATACGGGCTCACCAACCTACCACTAGTGCTAAATGCAGACTCAGAAGCAACAGTGGATACCGGAATAGCTAAAAAATCCCTAGCTATTGCCTGCAAGGTTGGATACTTCGATGCATTTGATTTCCACCAAGTCAACACATCAAAATTGGGAGTTCTTGTCACAACATCCTCTTCTAAATAATGGTCTAACTCTGATGTTACATTGTTGACTTTTTTTCTTCGCTTTCTACTAATAAACAAATCATAATCTGAAACTACCTCTGAATTCCCAAAATTTGAACTTGTAGAAGATTCAACATTAGCATCAATCCTCAAACTAAGTTTTCTTTGATACTCTTGCAACAAATCATAACAAAGTTGACGAATCTTCGCAATTTCCTCTTCAGTTGTATCTCCATTAAGTTTATCAAAATAAAACTCTAACAAACTAAGTTTGTACCTAGGATCAAGTACAACAGCAACCCCTATAAGACCATGTATAATAACCCAATATTTGTCAAACTTTCCCAACATTTTTGATGCCATTGATCTAACAATCTCAATTGAACAAGAGAGCCATTGGGAGATAGTTATCCTAATCTCACATAAATATGGAAAAGCAACATTAGCTGTGGGATATTTAGTTCCAGAAAACAATTCAGTTGCTCTATAAAATATTTTAAATCTCCCACAAATTTCTCTAGCGAACTCCCACTCCTCCTCACTTGGCAATGTTGTATATTGGGTCTCTTTATATTTCAAACAGTAAAATACATCCTTATATAACAAGGCAGTTTGAAGCATCAAATATGTTGAATTCCACCTAGTAGCACAATCAAGTCCCATCTTTTTAGTATTCATATTTTTCACTTGACGAGCTGTTTCTTCAAATTTTTCTACTCTTTTAGGAGTTGCTGTCCAATAAGCTACACTATCTCGAATTTTCTCTACACCTACTCTTATCACATCCAATCCATCTTTGACAATCAAATTGAGAATATGTGCACAACAACGCATATGAAACAAAGTCCCACCCAAAAGAAGAGAACTACTATCCAATTTATCCAACAAAATATTAATCATCGCATCATTGGTGGAACAATTATCAACAGTGATAGCAGACACTTTTCTATCAAGATCCCAATCCATCAAACAATTGAACAAAGTATCACAAAGAACTTCTTTTGTGTGTGGACATGGAACATAAATGAACCTAAAATCATAAATTAAAACATAAATTAATTTATATGCATATAATATATGATACAACAACAATCTGTAATAAAGCATAGATTAATTTATATGCAAAAATATACCTCAAAATACGGCTTTGCAATGACCAAGAATCATCAATAAAGTGTGCCGTGACTGCCATGAACCCTTTCTTTTGATTACTAGAAGTCCACATATCAGTTGTGATTGCCACTTTACTTTGATTGCTCTGTACCAATCTCATTATCTTCTCCTTCTCATTGTCATAGATCTTCAAAATATCACTTTTTATTGTGTTTCGAGAAGGTACTTTAAACAATGGTTGAAGTGCCATCGAATATCTTTTGAACCCAATATGATCCACAATAGACAAAGGGTATTCATGCAAGATTATGGCATTTGAAAGTTCTCTCCTAGCAATATCTTCATCAAAACTATAAGAGACTTTCAGACTCTCCTTGTTAAAGTTGCTAGAATCAGAATCAGAATCATCTACATCAAGGACATTTTGATTGGGGAGGGGAGGCTGTGATGGTAGAGAGGTCTCACTCTCAACCGATATTGATGGTTGTAAACCATCAACGGGTAGTTGGGAGTTTGCTTGAGAGCTTGCTCCAACTTCCAACATTATCAATACTTAAAAATCCTAGAGAACATAAATTAGAACACACACAATCATATTGATATTCCCTAACAACATTTTTGCATAAAAAGGAAAAAACAAGAGGAGAAGAAATAACAAATTCTAGGAAATTGAGTTACACCAAATGATTAGAACATGGATTTCATACCCATATAAGGAACAAACATCGAACAATTTATATTAACAAGTTCAATTCAACTAAAATTGGATTCACATAGACACAAATGGAAGATCTATTCACTCCATATCAATAACTGAGCTGGATTTGGTTATATCATAAGGAGGGAAAGGGAAAGGGGCAGTGAAATGTAAAAAATAAACAAGAATTATTAAGACAATAAAACAGAGCATTTTAATAAATAAGCAAAACAAAGTATACCGATGCAAATAACTTGGTTATTGTATTAAAAGTAAGGCATTCTTTTGCAGCAAGAACAATTTCTAATGCCAACTCTGGTGCGTCCCAGGGACGGATCCAGGATTATGACTTTGGGGGGGCCAAAGTACGTTTAATCTCTAACCAATAAAATTTGAAGTTCAATACCAATTTCTACTAACATGAAAAAAATCAATAATGTTATGATAAAATTTTGAACTATATATTCCTTGTCAACATAGTTGACTACAAAAAGATAATCATACAATTGAGAATATTTTTTTGTCCATATTCACTTACAAAAAGTAGTAACTATTTCTACATGCATTTATTTACTAAAATTAGGCATCTTCAATTGAGCTCGACGCTCTTTCATAATATCAAAAATATGAATGATAGAGTTTACATCAAACCCTCAAGCAATGTCTTTTTCAATGTACGTAATTAAATAACTAGCCAGAAAACCATCTTCCATCCTATTGCCTAATTTAGACTTCATGAGTTTCATAGCTGAAAATGCACGTTCTGATGTAGCAATTGAAATAGGTAAAGTCAACACAAAACAGATCAATCTATCAATAAGAGAACAATTTGTTGACTTTTTTGTTTTTGCCAACATAACTCAGAAATGGTTGACAGCTTCTGAAACTCGCGAAATATGAAAATATCAAGCTTATAGTTTTTCAACTGATACTTCAAATGCAATTTTTCTTGCTCAGTGAAATCCATGGGATAAAATTCATTTGCAAGATTGCAAATATCTTCAATTTTGAATGATCTATAACCATCCCTAGGATCCAAAGTTGAACTAAGAACAAGCAATTCCATTACATCTTCCTTAAACCTATTGTTTAATTCTTGTAACTGAGAATCAATTGTAATTGGGGAAGCTACTCTATATAATTTTGAAATTATCTAAAAATAATTTGGGGGTGCGAACTCCTATAATTTTAAATTATTTTAAAATTTCTAGTGGGGTGCGGCCGCCCCCCCCCCCCCCCCCCCCCCAACCTAGATCCATCCTTGGTGTGTCCCATTCTGCAACAAAACTTGGCCGCCGTGGTGGCTTTTTGAGTGTTTGGGGTTTAAGGAAGGCAAAAGCCAAGGCTTTTCCATGTGTGGGAACATTTATTATTATATACTACACTTCACACACAGATCTCACACCAAACTAGAACAGCCTTTGATCTAGGGAGCACCTTTTTGGTTTAACTCATCCAAAATTATTAATAATTATATCAGGCTGTACCATCATAATTCAACCATACAACATTTATATGCCCAACCACATTACTTTATATAGGCCTAGTAAATTAAAAATTATTTTTTAAAAAAAACATATAAAAAAATAAAATAAAAAATCATATTGACAACTAATCATTATAGGAGATATATTTGATAATCTTTAAAGAAAATTGAACCTTCAAGCTTTTTAATTCTTTAATTTCAACTATATATTTGTAAATTAGTTTCAATCCTATGATCATTCAAGTAATCTTATCTAATAGTGAGAAATTAAAATATACATAACACTATATTATTTTATCTGTCAACTTCATGTAAATTATAATTTTTATTTATTTACACCAAATCTAAATCTCACCTTACCAACAATTTACTACACCCAAATTATCCTATCATACATCTTATCACATTTTCTCAAACTCGTCACTCTCCTCTCCTTTCATCTGCTCGTTTCTCTTCATTACCTATTCAAAATTCTACCCAACTGCTACCAACCACCTCCTCCTTTCGTCCATTTCCTATTCTTTACCTCCACTTCAACCACACCCTACCACATTGACTACCACCTATGCTTCCACCTCCACAATGCCCAACACAATTGACAATATTCATCTCTTTAAAAAAATTCTCTAATTGTCGTTGAGAGATTCAATGACGATGACAACAATAACTAATGCCAACTTCGGTTATGAGAATTCGACTGAAAAAATAAACACAGTCTCAAGTCTTTTCTTGAAAGTATCTATCATCCATTACACCACTTGAAGAACATTGATTTACAATTTTGGTTATTGTACGGTCATCAGAGTAAATGTACCAAATCAAATGCGGACACATGGGAGTTCCAAATTATGGTTACTAGGAAATTTTGTTTGGGAGGAGAAACCCGCTTCCAACGGAGACAAAACTCATGAAATTTTAAGGAAAGTCTTAGAAAATCATTCCTGGGACGTTTTTGAAACTCTAGCATAATATGAAGAAACGTCTATATCACGATCGTCTCCCATTTTCCATAATAATTTGGGCCATGTTTCTGTTTCCTGCTTCCACTTCCCAAATAACCATGAGATTATAAATTGTTTTAGTCAAATGCATTGAACCATTCAATGTCCAAAATTTAGTCAAAATCACAAGCCTTTGGAACACTAAAAGTTCTCATAATAAAGGATATTATGGCACTCATCCACAAAACTTGAACACATCTTGTACTTTAGCAATGTATCATCTTAAGAATAGCATTAAAACACCTACAAATCCTGTTCTGTACAAGCCCCCCACCACACAACAAGAATAGCATTAAAACTCTGAGAATAAAAATACTAATTAAGGACATCCAAAACTCACCAAAACAGTCAAAAAGTTTATCACAACTCAAATCAAACTCACCACTTTATCTAATTATATGATGTTTATAAGGTCCTCCCTGTAAAACTGTTGATCATCTTTACATTAGTAGTTAACTATAATAATTTCATCAGACAGTATACCCAATTTAATATAATTTTTATAGCCACTTTTGTGCAAATAATGTTAAAAAGTTTGCCTGGGAAATGCAGATGGGACCAGTTTACTGGGTAAAGCGCAAAAAAATCTAATTTAAAACCTCCATATTCTTTTCTTTAATATAAATAAATAAACAATCACAAAACAAAAATAAAGAACATGTTTAAAGATATGAAATGAAATACCTTCAACCAGAGAAATGCAGAGCAGACTTCTCTTGTTTATGCAATGGAGTGATCTGCACAAGAGAAGAGGATGTGAAATGAAGAACGATAATCAACAAAATCCTCATAGTACATGAAAACCGAAGTGTCCTGTTCCAAAAAACCAGAACAAAAGGTTGAAGAACAAAAGTTTGTAAATAACCAGGACAATCAATCAAAAGTTTAAAAATAAATTTCCCCAAAAATCAATCATCAACTAGGTATTTGCCCATATGGGTTTCTCAATCAGACCCAAAAACAAAGCAAAAATAGCCGAAGAAGAGAGAGAGAGAAACGAGAGATAGAACTCACCACGCTGGAGAACTATGTTAAGCGCCAACGAGATCGCCGGAGAACTCTGCTTTTGATGCTGGAACTCTAGCGGCTTTCGATGCTTAACTCTGATTTGGAGTGGGAGTGGGAGTGGGAGTGCTGAGAGAGAGTGAGAAAACCCTAGCTGTGAATAGAGGATGTCAAGACATACGGAGAAATGAGCCTGACCCATTCCCCACTGACCCGATGGATAGAAAAATACGGGAAGCCACTTATTTCGGGTAGGATCTCCATGGATAATGATTGGGTATGGTTTCTATTGCCATCCTTACTTCTAAAATTAATTTTTATTAAAAATTAGATAGAAAATATTATAATAACTATCATATAATATAAAAAATATATTATTATATTACGGTTTAAATTTGTGTTATATGAAAAATATATTATTATATTACGGTTTAAATTTGTCAAAAATGTGAGTTATATATAATAACATATTTTTATGCTGCGTGACTGTTAGTGTATCATTTTCTATTTAATTTTTAATAAAAATAGTTTTAAAAATAAATTAAGAAAAACTTAAAACATGGAAGCCCAATATGGGAAAAAAACAAACAATTAAAACCAAAGTAGAAAAATGACTATATATAAAAAAGGCAAAGTGTAATTTACCTTAGAAAATATACAAATTCTTTCTCTGTGGTTCAAATCAGACTAGAGAGAGTTGTTGGGTCTCCATGGGCTTACCATGGAGCCCGCATTAATAATTTAGACCTTTTAATGTGTAAAACTCATTGAATATTTCATTTTTATTAAAAATCAAGTTGATCAGATTTTGATAGCTACTTGATCATATCACATTTCTATCAATGATAAATATAATTTTGAAAATAAATTGTTGATAGAAATATGATATGATCAAGTGACTATCGACATCCAATCAACGTGATTTTTTTATAAATATGAAATACTTTACAAGTTCTATATATTCAACAATTCGGATTATTGATGTAAATTCAATGATAGGCACACGGAAGCCCAACATCAACCTCGTATTGGGAAGCCCAATTGAAAAGAACCCATGCCCATTAGAGTAATAGTTCGAGTAAGTGGGTGCACGGGTGGGCTGTATAATGCAGGTAAAATCCGACCCATTTTCAACCTCCACGTGGCTTGATAAAACCAAGACATCACGGACCACGGAAAATTCTACCATACATGAAGTGATTTTCATGTATGGTACATAAAAAAATATATATCATTAAATTTAGATAAGATAAATGGTAGTCATTGGATAAATCAAAAGTAAAACTAGATAGAAAAAGTAAAGTAGTTTTTTAAAAAATAAAGTAGTTTTGGTTAATTTTGAAATTTAAAAAATGATGCTAACTTACTATTTGCTACAAACATATTTACTATTTGGTATTCATTCATTTACTATTTGTTATGAATAAACTTGCTATTTAAAATATTACCTGATAAATAGGTCACCTTCAATTCTTGAAAATTATGTTTTTTTTATATTTTAAATTAATTTTAAATATATAAAACTAATGACATACCATATTTATATTTAAGGGCCTATTTGGTAACGTTTATATTTACTGTTTTCCATTTAAGTATAATTTCATTGACTATTAACTTAAGTCTATTGAAGTTGTGTCTTATTGATTGATAAGTCATGTTTAATTAAGTGGTAAGTATAGTTTGATTGAGTAGTAAGCGAAAACACAATAAATAATAACTAAAGTCTAGAGTAGTAAATAGAAATAGGCATATCTCATTGAATAATAACTTCTTGTATGGTAGAACAAGTAAGTGACTATAAGAATGTTGGGTTCATATAAAAAGACATGTACAACCATTTTGGGACTAAGTGTAGAGAGTGCAAGTTGTCAATGGTGATGCAAAGGTGCTTTGGCTTACTATCAATTTGATGGTACTTATCACTTGTTATGACAATACTTATCACTCTTAAATATAATACTTATTATTTGTTCTAATTCTAATTGTCAATCAATGGTTGTCAGTAATCAAATGTTTGATTAAATAATAAGTCAAGTCATATTATTCGTTCTAATTCTACTTACCACTCAATAGTTGTCAGTAGTTAAATGTTTGATTAAGTAATAAGTCAAGGCTAATAGAATTGTAGGTGAAGTCTCATTGAGTAATAAGTGGAATTTAATTAAGTAGTATGTTAAGTCTAATGAAGTCATAAGTGAAATCTCCTTAAGTAGTAAATGCGGCTTAATTGAGTATTTAGTCAAATTTAATGAAATAGTAAGTAAAATCTCATTCAGTAATAAATGAGATCATACTATGACACTCTCTAAAGTTGGTTAGATTTTTAAATTTGTTTATCACTCGTTATGAATTATCTTACTATTTGTTTTGAAACAACTTATCACTCACTTTCTAAATGAGATTTTATTTAATAGTAAGTCAAGTTTGATGAAGTAGAAAGTTGAGTATCAAACATTTGATGGAGTAGTAGTCTAATGTAGTAGTAAGTAGAGTATGTAGAGTATCAGTGTCTGGAAAGTGATATTTGATTGAATAGTAAGTCAAGTTTGATGGAGTAGTAATTAAGTGGAGCCTCATTGAGTGCTAAATGAAGTTTTATTAAGTAATATGTTGAGCCTAATAGAGTCATAAGCAGAGTCTCATTGAGTAGTAAATAAAATTTCTTTAAGTAATAAGTCGAGTCTAATGGAGTAGCAAGTGGAGTCTCATTCAGTAGTAAGTAAAATTTCATTGAATAATAAATCAAGTCTGATAGACTAGTAAGTGTGGCTTAATATGAGGAGTAATTCAAGTTTTGGGATATAGTAAATCGAGTATCATTGAGTAGGATAGATCAAATGAAGTGGTGTCTTATTGAGTAAGTCATGTTTGATTGAGTAATGAATGAATTTAATTGAGTAGTTAATAGAGTAAGTTAAGTGTCAATGAGTAGTAAGGTTTAATTGAACAGTAGGTCAAGTCTTATTGAATAATAAATAAAGTTTAATTGAGTAGTAAGCAAAGTTTAATAAAATAGTAAGTAGAGTTTCATTAAGTAGTAAATGAGATTTAATCAAGTAGTAAGTTAAGTCCAATTAAGTAGTCAGCCGCATTTAATTAAGTAGTAAATAAAATTTGCTTGACTAGTAAGTGGAGTCTTTCATTGAATAGTAAGTGGGGTTTAATATGATACAACTAAAGTGAGATTTAAATGAGTAGTTAGTGGGACTAAGTGGGATTTAAATGAGTAGTAAATCAAATCCAGTCGAGTGGTGTCTTTTTAAGTAGTAGTGAAGTGGAATTTGATTGTGTAGTAAGTTGAGTCTCATTGAGTAATAAGTAGTGTTTAATTGGATAGTAAGTCAAGTTTGATGGAGTAGTAAGTAAACAATTAACGAGTAGTAAGTTGAGTCTCATTAAGTAGTAAGTAGGGTTTAATTTAGTAGTAAGTAAAGTCTCATTGAGTAGTAAGTGAACTATAAGTGGAAGCTCATTGAGTAGTAAGTGAAACCAAATTTGAGTAGATAATGGAATCTATTAAAGTAGTAAGTGAAAGCTCATTAAGTAGCAAATGAAACCAAAATTGAGTAGTAAGTGAAGTGTAATTAAATAGTAAGTAGAAATTCATTGAATAGTAAGTAAAGTCTAATAAAATAGTAAGTAGAAGTTCGTTAAGTAGTAAGTGGAATATAGTGAAATAGTAAGTGAAAACTCATTGAGTAGTAAGTCAAGTCCAATTAAGTGGTGTCTTATTGAGTGGTAAGTCATGTTTGATTGAGTAATAAATGGAGTTTAATTGAGTAGTAGTGGTGATATGATGGTGGTGGTAGTGGTGATGATGGTGGTGGTGGTGGTAGTGATAGTGGTAGTGGCAGTAGTGGCATGGTGGTGGTGACAGTGGTAGTGGTGGTGGTGGATGGTGGTGGCAATAGTGGCATGGTAGCGTTGATGGTGGTGGTGTTGGCAGCGGTGGTGGTAGAAGTAGTAATAGTAGTGGCAGTACAATTTTAGTGATATTTATGGAAACAATGACAATGATGATGAAGGTAGTGGTGGTAGTAGTAGCATGGTGGTGGTAGCGGTAGCAATGGTAGTGGTGGTGGTGGTAGTAGTAACGGTGGTTGAGTAGTAAGTCATGTAATTTATTTTTATTTTAAAAATGATATCACGTTGCTTAATGTTTGAGCAAGTTATGAGTAATATTTTGTGATTATGTTATAAAATTACTTTTTTAGTTTGATTTGGTTTTAAGATTTTTATAGTTTCATTCTAAATTTTAAAAACCTGTAAGTAATCGTTTGGTCATTAGTTTATTCTTAAACAAACCAAATTAAATCATGCTCACCCCTAATAATGAAATTTACTAATATGACTATAATTACCATTTGTAGCGAGTTAGTTTACTACTAAATACAATTAATCTTATAAGTTTGATATAATTATACTCATAATCAATAACACAATGAGTAATCAAAGATCACCAAGTTCATAACTATACATTAAAATCCGAGTAAGGGTTATTTATGTCGAGTAAAACTAATTTCTATTTCATATTTTTATTTTACTATTTACCACTCATTGTGACTCTACTTATCGTTCAATCTAATTTTGGTTACCATTTAATAGTAAGTGGGGTCTTATTAAGTAGTAACAATAAGTAGGGTTTTATTGAGTAGTAAGTCATATTTGATTAAGTAATAAGTCAAGTTTGATAGAATAGTAGGTGAAGTATCACTGAGTAGTAAACTAAGTCTCATTGAGTAGTAAGTGGGATTTAATTGAGCAGTAAGTCAATTCTCATTAAGTAGTAAATAGAATTTAATTGAGTAGTAAGTAAAATCTAATAAAATAGTAAGTACAATCTTACTAAGTAGTAAGTGATATTTAATTAAGTAATAAGTCAAGTTCAATTAAGTGGTGTCTTATTAAGTGGTAAGTCATGAGTCATGTTTGATTGAGTAGTAGGTAGAGTTTTTTTGTTTTTTTTGTTTTTTAGATGGAGCGTAGTAGGTAGAGTTTGATTGAGTAGTAAATAATTGAATAATAAGCGAAATCTAATAAAATATGAGCAAGCTTGTCTCTAGTCTACAAAGTGGATTGGACCAATGTTTTCAAACCCAAATCGAAACAGTTGGGATGACCCTCCAAACCCAGACTATGCTCAAAACTTGCTTAGAATTTGAAAACCAGAAGAACCGTTGGTTCACTAGGCACGAGTCAACATAAAAACCGGTTAGGTTTGAAGAATTAAAGTTTCTTCCAAAAATATGTTTGTGGAGAGGACTTGAACATGGAACCAAGTGCATAAAAAGCAAGTACTCAAACCATTAAGCCATCAACACAATTGTCAACAATGTAATAAGTATATATACTATATATTCAATAATGTCTTAATTATTTTTACAAAAAATCAATGTATAAAAAATGTAAAATAAAATTTAAGAATTTTTTTTTTTGTAAATGTTTATTATTTATTAATGTTTGTAATTTTAATATCTACATTTTTTATACTGATAAATTTTAATATAGTTATGACATCACGGTTCAATTTTGATTCACCAGTGGTTGAACCAGTGACCCATTCACCCGATTATTTTTTCGGTTCGCTCACCGGTCCGGTTTTCAAAATCTTGGATTGGATGGTACTGTTGGGTCCGTGGGGCCCACCACAGGTGCCATTTCGATAGTTTGAACTATTCAATATGTTGAACTCATTGAAATCAGATGTAAAATATATTAAGTCTCGTACTTTTCTATAAAATTTATAGAAAAAAAAGTTTGTTAATGGAGTGACGTGGAATTATATTGGGAAAATTACAACTCAATAGTAGTTTTACAAATTAACACTTTAATTATTAATGTAAATGTACATAAATTTAGCACTGCTCTAAAATTATTTTTAAAAATTTACACTAAATAGTAATTGTCTCAATTATATTTGCTAGTAAAATAATTTATCATGTATAACATTACTTACCGCCCTATGAATTTACTTACCATTTATTATGAAACAACTCACTACTCATTTTGAATTGACTTGAAATGGTTTACTATTTGTAGCGATCCTGATTTTGACCCGGTCAGCTTACGGGGGTCGAGCTGCCCGGTCAGCTAGCTGAAAAGAAAAAATGCAAAATGCATTCGAAGTTGCTTGTCCGCTCGAGCGGCTGTTTATGTGCTTAAGCAGAGAATGTTTGGTTCCAAAAGTTTGACCTCTCTGCAAAAGTACTGGGAAACTGTATTCGACGCTCGAACGGGGCTTTCCACACTCGAGCGGACCATGTTATATCAGTTCGTGAATCTGATATTTCAGATCACTTTTGTATATATCTCTCTCTCTAAAAACCCTTTCCTCTCCCTTCTTTCTACATTTCTCTACACAAACTAGATCAAAAACCTTGATTTCTCAAGATCCATTTGAGTTTTGCCATTGTTTCTTCATCAAAGTGGGTTATCATCTCGAGGACTTCGTTGTGTGCGGTGAAGATCGAGTTTAAGCATCGTTGATTTTGGGGTTTCATCTCTATTCTTTTTCAAACTTGAGGTAGGGATTTTCTTAGAGTTATATATATATATATATATATATTTTGCAAGATCTATATGATTTTTGAAATCATCTTTCGATAGCTTTGAAAATTGATTGTTGATTCAAGAAGTTGAACGATTTTAAAAGTGGGCTTGTCTCTTATTTTTTTAAAATGACCTTATGGGTTTTGTTCTTCCTTGATTGAAGAAAAGATGATTTTGAAAGTTTTCTTTCAAAAGATTTGAGTTGTATAGTTTTGGTAAGAAAACCTAGAATTTGGAGATTTTTTTTTTAAGAGATTGAAAATCCATGAATGATATTGTTATATTTATTTTGTATGTCAAAATAAATGGATGTTTGGAAAATTTCTTATTTATATTTATATAAATGATGAATTTCAGGGAATATGAGAATTGTTGTTCATTTTAGAAATTATTGTTCAAAACGTTAAAATAGTCTTGAAATGACTAATTGTTGAGGATACTTGAGAAGAGAGAATTGTGTTATTCCTTGGATGATAAATGAGAATAAAAGTATTTATATTCATCTTGTGAAATTGACATATCAATTCATTTGATTACATTAAACTTTGAAAGTTGATTTGAAAACTTACATTGAGAAAAGAATATTGAGAAACAAGTTTTCATGGAATGATTTTGGGGTAAATACGTTGGTAAGTCTTGATAGGTGGTGTAAATGGTATTGAATAAGTTGGCTTGAGAGTCCAGGGTGAAAAACCGAAAACCCGCGCGGATAGGTGTCGAGCCTTCCGGTTGATATCGGTAAAAATGATAATTTGGTAGTACTTGTATAGTCTACTTGCAGACACCGACCTAGGGATTACCAGAGTCGTATTTACCGCTCTTGAAATGAAATGTTAAGTTTTGAAGAATTGAAATTGCATGACATCATTGAGCATGATGGTTTTCAAAGATGAAGATATGATTTTCTTTCAAAAGGGCAAAGCATGGCATGTGCATTTCATCTCTTGAGACTTGTATAAAATGTATATACTTTGTTAAGGATTTCCTATTGGGCTTTATGTTCACCCAACGAGATTTTTGTGCAGGAAAAGATGTGGTAATGTCGCCTAACTAAAGACGATGAAATGTGTGTTGAGAGTATGAGACTCTTATTTTACTGTGACTCTGTGTGTAAACCAATGATTGTATGTGTGTGGGTTTGAATAACCGTTTTGTGTAACTAGGCTCAAGCCTTGAAACTTGTAAACCCTTGAGGGTATTTATTTGTTTATATACTTGTTGTTAAATTAATGTATTATTGCATGAAGAACTATTGTATCATGTAATGTAAGTTTGAAAATTTATATTCGGTTTTTCTTGAAAGAGCCATAATTGTTGTATTATCATTTGAGGTAGAAATTTGGGGGGGTTCACTATTCATTTTAAACTAACCTATCACTTATTTTAAACTAACTTAGTCAAAGCTAAAAAGTTCATTTCGGTTGGTTTTTGACTTTTTTAATTTTGTGAAAGAAAAAATAAAATAATTATAATTTTAATGTGATATTTTATTTTATTAATTTTTTAACTTATTTTATATTTTTGTGATTAATTTAACCAAAAAAATCAACCCAACCCCACCCAACCCAACCCAATTGCCAACTGACACCTTGCCACTATTATGAACTTGACACGAAACTATATTTAGGCCAAGTTTGGGAAGACTAAAAAAGTGTACTTTTTGTCTTTTTGGACTAAAAAATTGAGGTTGAAAATATGGATGTTTGGGTTAACTTTTTGACTTTTTATTGAAAAATGTGTAATAAAAAATTGTAAAAATTGATTTGTAGGGAAAAATTTGAATTGGGAGTTGTGCAGCCGTAATTGTTGACTTTTGGTGAATAGTGTTAACTTTTTAACTTTTTTAGTAACTTTTTGACTTTTTGACTTTTTTGGATCTTCCTAAACTTGCCCTTAAGTCATATAATTCGTGGAGCCAAATTTTAGAATTTCATATATTTATTATGTATATTTGAATAATAGTAGGCTGCATATATTTATATATATATATATATATTGAATAATAGTAACAATATATTAATTTTATTCTTTTTTTGTCATTGAAAAAATTCAAATTAGTGATTTATTGAACGTGAATTATAAATATTGATAATTGTATTTTATTTTATTTTATATTTTTTTTGCATAATTTTAATTAAGTTTTTCAATAAATACATTGAATAATAATTTTGAATCCACTAATTTATGTACTTGTTATACAGACATAAAATATCATCATATTCAAGATGAGACCGCATTATATACATTTGACCCGTAAATCAGATGTTTTACGACAACCATTCAAAATTTGCCACGTTAGCCATTCCATGGGCCCACAACAAATTTTTCTCGAGAAAATTACACATTAGTGGACTTTTTATAAAATAGTTACAAATTAATGAAATATTTTATGAATTCAATTATTAATATTTATAAATTTTATTATTAATTTAATTTGTATTTTTAAATGCACTGAATATGAGATCCAAAAAGAAAGATCCAATGGCTGATACTAATTTATGTATGGGACAAGAATACCACCATTTGCGTACGATAGTTGGCGCCCACGGACCACAGTCCTCTCCCTCTACCTGTAGGGTTCCGAAATCTCACCTTGTCTTCTCCGGCGAATCTGTTCCTAAACCCAATTTTCCAAAATCAATTTTTTCAGCCATTCCAGGTCATCATCCTCTCTAAGTTATTTAAGCAGTAGTAGAGTGAGTGAGAGTTCAAGTTGAGAGCAATGGTGATAGTGGTGGTGACACTGGTGTTGGGCATCTTATTAGGGGCTCTATTTTTGATCCCTAGACATCTTAAATCTGGTAATTCTAACTTATATTATTGTGAATCTAAGTAGATGATGTTAAATCTTGTGTCAATCTCTCTCTCTCTCTCTCTCTCTCTCTCTATTCAATGTCTCATCTTACTTGTTGAATTCTCTCAAGTTCAGATCACAGCAAAAAAGATCTATCAAATGCAATCAACAAGGTACTTCATTTATGCAATTATTTTTTCTGATTTGTATTTTAATTATATATCTACATAAATAAACCAGGGACCCTGAAATACATAAAATGTATACCACACACCAAAAAAATTGAGATAGTGCTGCTAAAGCTTGATCAATATGTAAGCATTAAAAGGAAAAAAAAAGAAAAAAAGAAAAAAAAAAAAAAAAGAGAGCTAAATTTCTTGGTTGCAATTGAAAGATTTGATACTGAACTTCTTTCAAGCTAATGTGATTGTTGGTTTATGGATGGTTGGAAAATCAATGATGCATATATATTGAAGTGTGTATGCTTTATAAGACGTTTAGGCTATGTTTGGATGGCAAGAATTTTGAGGTGGAATGGGAATGTAATTCTATATCCTCATGATTCCAATGTTTGGAATATAATACAATAATAATGTGATTCCTGATTACCTACTCCACCACGAACCACATTCCCACACTAAGGTCTTGTTTGTCATAACCTAAAAAAGTCAAAAAGTCAAAAAAGTCACTATCTTATTTAAGTCACATTACCTCTCTACTACATCACTTCAAACCCAACCTATATTTCATAAAAAGTCAAAAAGTGTACTTATTTAAATGCTGCATTAATCACCTTTTTATGGGAAATAATCTAGTGTCATTGTGACTGTTGTCTGTAAAGCTGGGGAAGTTGTCTTCATGCATTACTAGGTCTGTGTGGTAAAGAGACCTACCCCAAGCCTTTCCATTAACCCACAGAACTTGGAAATCACAATTCTTAAATTGCTAGTTTTAAATTCAAAAGTGACTACATACTCTAAACTTCATCTATGGACCATATGTTTTGAGAATGAGAATTTGTCCAAATGCACTAAAAGCCATAATTTGCATCTTATTGGTATCATGATGGAATGTACATGTGCAATGATTATGGCTGTTCAATTCTGCTATCCCCTGCTCAGGACTCCGAAGCAATACAATGTCAAACTTTGATGACTATATTGTGGTAGAATAGAATGGTTTTACCTTCTTTTTACTTTCCTGGCATAATTTAAAAAAAAAAAACCCCGTGTAGAAATCTTGATCAATGCGATGAGTGGTTCATTTTTTGTTTTGTTGTTTCTAGGGAAGTTCATCCAGATTTCAGTATTGTCCTTCTCATGTCTTTTATTTTTTATTTTTGGCTTGTAGGCATCCAAAATGTACACCAAAGCTGAAGTGTCCTTGCATAACATGGGAACAGATTGTTGGATCATCATCAAAGATAAGGTCTTGTCACATTTATTGGATTTTGATGCATCATATAGATAATGTGGTCAGAGCAGTATAATTGTTTTCTCATCTTTCTTATTTTCCTTTTACTTTTGTGTTCCATCCATGTTCAAATTAAGTAGGTGTATGATGTTACCTCATATGTGGAGGAACACCCTGGTGGTGATGCCATCCTAGCACATGCCGGAGATGATTCAACCGAAGGGTTTTATGGGTAAGCATCTGTTTTTAAAAAGGTTTTCCTCTTCACCCCTCATTTTACAGTTATATGAATTACTTACTTATGTCTGTCAGAAAATTAATATAAAAGAACATATCTTTCTTGTGCTTCATTGCAAGCACTATAATTCCAAGTTATCCTATTAGATCAATCATGTATATCCAAAAAATAAAAATAAAAACTTTTGATCCTGGCTGCTTTCAGCATTTTTATTTCAAAGTTGTCCACCTATGCTTTTGTTTTGTAGTCATGTTATGCTTACAATCTATCATATTCATATACATGTGCAGTCCTCAGCATGCCACCAGGGTATTTGATATGATCGATGATTTTTACATTGGAGATTTGGAGAAGAATTGATTATTACAATTGGTTTGTATCTTAACATTAGAACAGTTTTGTGAGAATTTATTTATTATTCTTGGATGTTGTCTGCCATTTTTTTTTACCTTAAAGGCAGTTCTTCAATTTTTTGCTTATGTAATAGTTTATTGAAACAATTATTCTATTGACCCCATTTTAATCAAAGTAACATAAGTTAGTTGAGTAGTCTTTTGTAAAGTGCAAACAACAGTGAATCACTGTTCAAGCTAAGACAGTTGCTAGATATATAAATGTGTAGAGAACAAATGCTTTGCAGATGGCCATAGTGCAGGTTGATCATAAACCTACTATTGCCCAACTCATTATCTGTTTTCGGATGGGTCTGGATTGAGCTTGGAGCATTCACATGTCGCATTGGTCTTGTGTTAGATTACATTACATTTCTCGTATCTATTATGATTAGGGGTGTAAGGAAAACCGCCCAAACCATTTAAACTGATCAAACTGGTCAACAACGGTTGGCTGTGGTCAGTTGAAGAGGCCAATGATTTGTATGGTTTTCAAATGGTTAAAAAATAAATAAATAATAAAAAAAACTCTTTGCGGTTACTGAAACCAACTGAATCAATTTTATCCACCGTTTCATTGCTTTTGGGGGGGGGGGGGGGGGGGGGGGAAATACTACTCCATTTGTTTATGCTCCATGTCATGCATTTGCTAGGTCTTTATCCTCTTGTTTTGAATCAAATTAATCACATCAAACTACTGCATCAAACCGAATTGAACCAAACCAATGTTCACGGTTCGGTGCATCTTTTATGTGTAACAGTCTGTTTTCTATGAAGGAATTACAAACCATTATGTTTAGTTTCAGTGTGCAAGTCTCCATAAATACTGATCATACCAAACCAGTGCTCACAGTTCGGTCTGATGGTTTCAGTTTCAATGTCTACTTCTTCATAAATACCGATCAAACCAAATGAACACCCTAATTTATGATAGAGACATTGATTGTTTGCTAGGTTAATCTTAAAAGGCCATGTCTATGTCTCTTGCTCTCTTCAGACACTCTGGATGCATATCCTTAGTCAACCACTTTTTACAGCTGTTAGATCTCACCCCTGCTTCCGACCTTGAAGTTTGGTTTAGTTTGAACAAGACGTGGATTTCAACACAATTATCTAATTGCGAATGGCTCATTAAATTAGTTATAATTTATTTGATGGTTTTTGTTACTCGGATAACCATAGTAATTATCTAACAACTAACATGAATTTTATTCTACATAAAATATCTAGCAGTTTTTTTTTTGTCAGAAACCTTGTTTTATCGTACACATTTTGAAAATGAAAACAAAGAGTTACCAAAGGTTAACCAACGAGAATAAATGAAAACAAAAAGGATAAATTATAATAAATCTTTAAATTATGACCCATTTATATTTTGCTCTCCTGAATTTCAAAACTCAACTGCTAAACCCTACAAAATATTATCTTATTATAATAAACTATTTTTCTTAGGATTCTGTTAAAAATTTATAAAAAATTAAATCATCTATAAAACACATGACACATTTATTAAGGCCCCGTTCGGAGATTTACCTTTTTAGCAAAAAAGTTAAAAAGTTACCTTTTTAGCCAAAAAGTCAACAACTCACACAAAAAAGTCAAAGATTCTCTTTTTTTTCTACTTTTTGCACATCTTTTCGTAATTAACCAAAAAGTCATCCCAAACATATAAGTTTTTTTTACCTACTTTTTTAGCCAAATAGCCAAAAAATTACTAAATTAACCTGTTCCCAAACGAGGCCTAAATTTTTAGAACAATAATGCTCTTATCTGATAATCCTATTTGCACTTTACCATTAAGATAAGAGACGGTACAAATTACCACCAAAATAAAAGAGACAGTGCAAATGAAATTACCAAATAAGAATATTATTATCCTAAAACAATCAATAATAAATATTATTGTCTTAAAAATTCAATAAATTAGTAGTGTATTTTATACATGATCTAATTTTCTATAAATTTTTAATAAAATCCTAACAAAAAGAGTTAACTGTAATAAAATTAGTTTAAGCAGATTTACTATTATTTATCCAAACAAAAATAAAGAAACATGTTAATGAGTTACTAAGGTGGTGGTCGGTGGTAAGAGGCACTGGATGTGGTGGTGATCAAAGATCACCAGGAGTTGAAGGGTCACCGAAAGTTATAGAATGGTGGCGGGAGATTGGCCTGCAGTCAAAGGTCGTAGATGATAGTTGTGGCCAGAGATGATGAGAGGAGATAGAGAGTAAAAACTTCTTTTTGAAAACAATAAAATATATTTTCTAATTCCACAAGTTTTAAAAAAATTTAGAATCAATTTTACTTTTATGAAAATGAAAACAATATACCATAACATATTTTTGTTACTAGTTTCCAAAAATTAAAAATTAAATAAATAATAAAAACAAAAACATTACAAATAAACCATGAGTGTGGAGGATCCACCTCTCTTTGAGGGTAAAATTAAACATGCCACTCCTCTCAAAAAGAGAAGAAAAATTCCAATTAATTGGAAAAAAAAAAAAACAATGTGGATATTCAGACAACACATGAAGGAATAAATATGCTTGCACTGATTCTCAAAAAAAAAGAAATGATTGCACAACTTCTCTATTTTACACTACAACTTCTAAAAAAAATTAAAAAAATAAAAATAAAATTACACCAATCAACTAGAAGGGAGCGTTGGAGCTCAAGAATCAATTGATTGAATGAGAATTGAAAAATGAAATGAATCATAGCACTAGAGCAATAAAGGATGAATTAGCAAAAACTATTTTAGGGATAAATAATCCCCGAGAATTGTTGCTACCGAAGCTCCTGCTATTTGTCAGCCCTCTCGAGGAGCACAACAATCATAAGCTAATGTTTGTTAAACTCCATTCCTAGACATCAAATTTCTTGGGCTGGCGCCATTGAGCCAAACTTCTTGACAAAACACCAATCATGGAGGCTTTAGGTGGACCACCTTTCTTCCCATATAAATGCTTTCCACCCAAATCTGTGAATTTTGGACCTTTACCCTTGCTTCTGTCAATCTGCAATAAAATGTAATTCACCATACTGTTAAAACTCTTGTATTATTGATTGATGTTTTACAAGATTGTTGTGTTTCTGTATTGTATGTGATAATTACAAAGAGAAGGAACTCTCTCTTTATAGAGAGAAGAATGGAACATTGGATACCAAACAAAGACCCACTATCACCGAAAGCAAAAAAAGGAATAAAGCTAAAGCTATACAATTTATATACTAAAGCTAAAGCTATTCAATTAACAATTATAACAATTATATTAACAGCCCCCCTCAAACTCAAGGAGGATAGGTACTAGCCAACTTGAGTTTGGAGAGAGTAACAAAACAGAAAAAATAAGCTGACAATTAAAAATGGGATAGGAGACACTGTATGGTCGTGTCGGACCGTTGTAGCAGACAGTTTACGGGGTCATGTCGGACCGGTGTAGCAGACACTGTGTGGTCGTGTCAGACCGATGTAGAAGACAGTTTATGGGGTCATGTCGGACCGTTGGAGAAGACAGTTTATGGGGTCATGTCGGACCGATGTAGAAGCTGACCGGAATCAATGTCGGGACAGTTTATGGGGTCATGTCGGACCGTTGTAGAAGATTGTGGTGGTGCACCAAGGGGGCGACTTAGGGAGTGCGCGATGTAGAAGACAGTTTATGGGGTCATGTCGGACCGTTGGAGAAGACAGTTTATGGGGTCATGTCGGACCGATGTAGAAGCTGACCGGAATCAATGTCGGGACAGTTTATGGGGTCATGTCGGACCGTTGTAGAAGATTGTGGTGGTGCACCAAGGGGGCGACTTAGGGAGTGCGCCATGAGGTGGCTTGAACATGATACTGTGTATAACCCCCCCTCAAACTCAAATAGGTGTGAAGATAGAAACCTATTGAAGGTTGAAAAGGGATTTATAATGCTGACCGGTGGAGAAGACACTGTATGAGTGTGTATATAGGCTGCCCAAAAGATAGACATGGATGTAGATATCGAGCCCTCAAAAGTCGTGCCCTCAAAAGGTGTGCCCGCACCCTCAAAAGGCGTGCCATCAAAAGGCGGGCCCGAATGCATCAAAAGGCGAGCCATGAAAAGGCGAGCCAGTTTGTCGGCTGGTGGTAAGAGGCGCGCGATGTGCGTGGCTGCCTCGGCTATAAGACGGAGGCTAAGGCAAAAGGCTGAGACAAAAAAACTGCGAAAATCCTTGGAAAAAACTCTTCCGTTTCTGAGAGAGAGAGTCTGTAACACTTGCCCAGAAAATGGCTTCATCGTCTTCCCGCAGGCTGCTCACCCTCTTTCCCGACCTCAACGAGTCAACGAGAGAGAGAACTGGTGCGGTGGCACTGGAAACTCAACCAAGCGCCCCGGAGTTTGCCCCGTTGAACTTTCCGATGCGGTCTGTGGAGCAAAAAATGGCAGGGCAAACAGATATTGAAGCCAATCAATATACACTGAAGTCATGTGTGGAAACCATGACTGCGGTTACCAATTTGTCGAACCGGCTGCAGAGTAGGACAAATGAGGTGCAGCATTTGAACGGCCAGCTGGCTCTGCTCCAACGCATGTATAAGGATGCGCGAGCAGAGATAAGTGTGCTAAAGACAGAAAATAAGGAGCTGAAGCGGAAGGCCACCGTAATGTTCCGATTTGGAGGTCCGCCATATGCTGCAGTGGAGGAGCAGGGAGTAGTGATCGTGCCCAGTGGAGTGGGAAACACGGAGGCAACACCGTCAAGGGCCGGCCAGGACGGAGGCAAGAAGAAGAGACCTGCAGCAGAGTAGAGAAGAAAAATCCCACTGTGGGTGTGGGTGTGTTTGTTTGTATTTTGTTTTTTTTTTTTTTTGTTTTGTTTTGTTTTGTTTTGTTTTTTTTTTGTTTTGTTTTGTTTTGTTTTGTTTTTTTTTGTTTTTTGTTTTTTTTTTTTTTTGTGGGGTAAAATTGTGATCGGGGTTGATCCCTAATATAAATAAAACAAAGTGTTGTGCAAATCTATAATTTTTTTTTGTTTTTTTTTTTTTTTAATAATAAAAAAAATGTAATGAAAAATTATTTGAAAAAGGCTGGCTCACTGTGCGTGGAAAAGTGTTGAAAAGAAATAAAGAAAAGAGGGAAGTGAGTTGATGGACTAAGCACTGAGAGAATAAAAAAAAAATGAGAACAACGCTGGTGGAGGAATATAATATAAAAAATATATATATATATATATATATATAAAATAAAGAAAGGTGGGGAGAGACATGCCCATGTTATGGCTGGCTCACTGTGTGTTGTTGTATAAAAAAATAAAAACAACAAAAACGAAAAAAGGTGGAATTATTAAAAAAAGTGATAGGTATGTGGGTAGTGGAAAACAGGGGTGTGAAAGGGGCTCACCAACTAAGTGGTGTTTTTAAATAATAAAAGAAAAAAGAAGCACAGGGCTCTTTGGTTCTCTCATCAAGCATCAGTATTGCCCTCCGAGGTGTTCTGGATTCACTGCGTAAACCTGCAGATTCCAAAATGTTTGTGTTTGGGACCAAAGCTCTGGAACAGTTTGTGGACGTTTGATTGAGTGGCCACAGTATTGCAATCATATCTTACAAATATCTCATCTGCGTAGTACTCATTCTGAGCTTGTTGCATTTATTGAACGGGCACTTTCCAGGATTTCAGCAGGTCACGCAGAGTCAGATGGAGCACACGGTGAGATATGGGTGAAGGCGAAGATGCCGGCGGCGGAGAACGTGAACAAGTTGAAGATGAGTTTGATGAAGGGCTCTGATGAAACCACAGAGAGAGAGAATTGTATGTGTGCTGTCTGTGGTGTGTGCACTCAGCAGGTTGAAGAAAGGAAATTTAAAGGTATGTGTAGAAAAAATTTAGCAGACTAGGTGGAGGTCCGGCGGGCAGCTAAGGTGAGGTTGCCGCCCGCCGGGAAGTGAAAATATCAGGTTCTAAACCTGCTCTGATACCATGTTAAAACTCTTGTATTATTGATTGATGTTTTACAAGATTGTTGTGTTTCTGTATTGTATGTGATAATTACAAAGAGAAGGAACTCTCTCTTTATAGAGAGAAGAATGGAACATTGGATACCAAACAAAGACCCACTATCACCGAAAGCAAAAAAAGGAATAAAGCTAAAGCTATACAATTTATATACTAAAGCTAAAGCTATTCAATTAACAATTATAACAATTATATTAACACATACAACTATAAAAACATGCCTCGCTTACACCTCTTTAAATCTTGTTCACTCCAGAGAATACCATCTCTTGAAATCTTGAAATCACACTTTTGAATAGCTATTATCTACTTTCAATAAATCTTGTTATTTTAAACTTCTCAAATCACAAATAAAATGCAATTAAATTAATCATTTTCAATGTAAGTAAAGAACAATCACTCATCAATTGATATCTCATTGACTTGCGCAATCAATTTTTTACAAATTTTATGTCTGATTCAACATAAGTTGTATTCACAAAGACAGCTATCCTTTTGGTACACCTTTATTTTATTTGAGAAATTCCAAGAACATAGAAACCAAAGTGTGGGGAAGCATTTTGAGAATGACGCCATGTGGCCAAAATGCCTTCAAGATGTCGGCCGAGGTGCCATGTGGGTGGGTCATGTTTACCGAGGTGATTGCGGCGTTGGCGAGGTTCGGTGCGATAATGCTGGAATCCGAAATATTCGGATAGAGGACAAGAATCCTAAATGACATCAAACTACCTATTTGGATAGAGATGAAACTCTTGAGGAAGTTCATCTTAATCCGAATATTATGAGTTGTGATACATGTTATCCTTGTAAAGGATAAAATCCTATAAAGTAAGACTTCTAGGGAAAGTTAGACATCGATCATTATAAGAGTGAGGCATCCTGTGGGTTTAAGGTATGCTTTTATTTGTGATGCTTTTGATTGTGAATTGTGTACTTGTTTGATATCTTTGAGAGATAAGTTGACTAACTTGATCGTCAGAGTGCCCCGGGTGGACGAACCACCACGGTATTCTTATATTCTTGTTGGCAGATGGTTGACTTAATTTATTTTGCCGCATACTCTCCAGCTAAGTTTCCTGTTTGGTTGTGTGGTCGGAAATCAACACCCACCCAAAGATAGAACCAAACACAAAATACATGGATGGGCAAGATATTACAAGTTTGGTTGGTATAGTGTAGTTTTAAAAAATTCTGTCCATTCATAGAAATATTGTGAGTGCAATATGGATTGGGTGTGCAAAGATTGAAAGGGCCGAATTGGATATTCAAGATCTTCAGACTAGGTGTTCAAATTATGAGTGGATTGATTACATATCTATACTTAAAAAATAAAAATAAATAAATCAAGAGGCCCTTGTGTCCTTGGTTGTTTCTAAATGCTCCGTGTGGCACTTGGTGACTCACAAACTTGGCTAGTGATGCTAAGTCGGCCTAACCCTTAGTGAACAAGAGAGAAGATTAGCACATACGAGAGTTTGAGAGTATGCTTGTATTTCCTGTATAAAACATTCACGAGTTGGATGTCAAGTTGGTTGTGAGGCAAATGAGCCTTCACCCCTTATATAGGCAACCTAGCCTATGTAGAACTAGGGGTGTTCAAATAACAGACCACCCAACGTACCTAATCCAATCTAACCAACCTGAGCCTATCATGGGCAGTATCAATAACGTGTATGGTCAGTTGTGGTTCAAACCATCCCATTTTTTCTAAGTCTCATTCGAGTGACAGGTTGAGTTGCAAAGAAATCGTTCAAACCAATCTGACCAAATTATAAAAATATATATACATATATATATCATCCACGTCTGACTATTTGGAAGGCTTTTGGATTACTTCATATCTTCCCAAGAAATATTTTGTCATCTTCCCAAGACCTTGTTAGTCTTATTCTGTCATATCACTGGTTCATCTCTCTCATCTCTCTCTCTCAACCATAACTCACAACCAATTGTTCTTTCCTCGGTGAATACGGAGATGAAGGCCATCTCTGGTGAATACGAAGATGAAGCCATCTCCGGCGGATATGGCTCTGCTATTTTTATGGCTTTATTATTTCCACTTCGATGAATATGGTTATGGCACTCCATCTCTGCATTTTTTTTTCCCAGATCTGTAATTGATGACCCAAATATAGTGATGGCCATGGCCAGCCGGTCACCCATCTCTCCTTCCTCTATCTCATTCGCATTTGTAATTTTTATTTTTCAAATATGTTGTTCATGAGACCGAAGTGAGATTTATTTGTTTAAGTTTTATTTTTTTTTCCAAATTTGTTGATGATTTTTCAGATCTCTCTCATTGTTTTTTTTTTTTTTTCTCCTTTTGGTGGTCAATCGTATTTAGCTGTTTTTCACCCGATCCAACCACCAAATCAAATAACCCCGATTTGTGCGGTTTCGAACAATACACCGGTCAGAAGCAGTTGGCCACTTTTCCAATCTGATCTGGCTGAGTTGGATGACAAGTCGAGGGCAAAACCGATCCAACTTGAGCCGTGAACAACCCTATCTAGAACAACGATTAATTATGGTGTCGAAGATTGACAGAGCCTTCTACAAGCTTACAAGAATTCTCTAGAATCTATTATAGGTCTTTCTATGTACATTCTCTAGACTTGTATACTAGAATCTCACAATCTCTCAATTTTTCTTGGAAGCTCTAGAAACTTCCATTAGCCTCCATCCTTCTAGTCCTCCTCTGGGAGGAGACTTTTGTGTATGCAACTTGGCGGGACATGACACCCTGCTCAAAATAATACCATTACAGCCTAATATAAAGTCATCATGGCATATTTCATATTTTGTTTTTGTTTTCTGAAGTAGATGCCGCAAACAAATATTATAGGTATAGTCCGCAAAATGGAAATAACATTGAATGGAAGCCATGTTTTGAGGATAGTGAAAGGCCCTAACAAGCATACCTGGTGTATCTTCCCATCCTTCAAGTGGTACCGAATGCCAGACCAATTGATAGACTGAGAAAAATGTGAACGCATTGCCGAGATAGGGTATAAAAAATTATCCACCAGCATTGCAATAAATACCTGCTCCATTGAACATCAAAATAATTAAATTGGTAACAAATCAAGTTCTCCATCCCAAATGCAACAAATTAAATGGCATCGACCTTCATATTCAGGAGTTTTTCTTTAATTACCATCTTGCATTTGGGGAAAAAAACTCAGTTTTCTTGCTCAAGACCAAAAAACTAAAATAAAATAAAAGTGGAAGAATCCCATTGTTTAACGCAACATTTGATTGGGCGGAAAATATTTTCCAAAAATATTTTCCGCATTTTCTGTCATTTTGTACAAGTTACAACGGAAAACATTATCTATGGTCAATGGAAAACAAGTCTATTTGGGGAAAAATATTTCACTTTTAAAAGGTGAAAAATATTTTCCGAACCAAAGTTTTATCTGTGCCACCACATTACCACCACTACCATCACCTCCACCACCACCACAAAGACAACCACCATCACCACCATCGCCGCCGCCGCCACCACAAACACCACTCCACAGCCACCGCCACTACCATCTCTACCTCATAACTACCACCACCAACCACTACCACCGCACCACAACAGCCACCGCCACCTCCAACACCTCCAATTTCACCTCCACCCTACTGCCGGCACTACCACCACCACTATTGCCACCATTATTACATTAATTTCAAGAACGCAACCAAACATAAGAAAATGTTTTCCATCGAAACAAATGGAGCGTAAGCAACTGATTATGCTATCAAATTTGAAGGTTGGCTGGCACTTCAAATTCTTGAATTCAAAATTAAACTTCATTTGAAATTGATCCAAAACTTTCTCACTCTTTCATTTTCGTTTAAGAGTCAATTCACTGATGTTGTAATGCTATGAACAACATAGAAAAGAACAAATTCAGGGTGCTAGTTAGAAATATTAGAGAATGTTTACTCAAATGTATGATAAAAAATGAGACATTTACAGAGTTCCTTGGATGTTGAAAAAAGGAATGACAACTGAAAACTTTGCATTTACTGTTTCTGCTTTTAGAGAGAGAGAGAGAGAGAGAGAGAGAGAGAGAGACTTACAAGGCACCAGTTATATGAAGCAAGCGATAGTGGAGGCGCCTCTGGAGATAACAAGTTGCATAGTCGGACTTCTATTCTTGTTAAATTCCACATAGAGAGAAGTTCTACAAAAGTGCATAAGGCTAGGCCGCCTACTAGTAACAACCCTGAAGAAAATAGTTGATAAAATAGAGAACAAGTACTTTCACTGCGCAGAAGAATTAAGTTGAACTCCCAACATTTTAACAAAATTCTCCAGCTTGACATTAAATTATGTTTGGACGGTAGGAATCAAATAGAGGAAATAGGAATCACATTATCAGGAATCACATTGCTAGAAGTAGATTTCCGGTGTCAATGTTATTCATGTGTTTGGATTGGTTAGAATTTAGAATCCTCTTTCTAAAAATGATTTTTAAAAAAAAAAAAAAGTTTGACATTAAAAATTGTAGGCCCAACGAACATTTTTACTCATAAAACAATCCACATTCCTACAGGTATGTGAGATTAACATAGGGGAGGGGAGGGATCAAATCCTTGAAAATGTGATTCCTGGTGGAGTAGTTAATCACAAATCACATATTTATTCCATTCCAAACATTGGAATCATGAGAATCTGGAATCACATTCCTATTCCCCCTCAGAATTCCTGCCATTCAAATATATTAATTTCTAAACTTGAAACCTACTTATTTTGTGTTTGGATCATGGATTTGAGTAGGGATTTGGAAAGGGAAAGTGAAATGGAGAAGAAAAAAAAAGAAGCTTATATTTCATCCATGTTTTCTTTTTTCAAATCCTTACTCAAATTCATGATCTACAGTCTTAGTGAAAGTTAGTGTTCTTACCACGAGAAGTAAATTCAGTATCATCCCCAAGTGAATACCCTTTAGAATGAATTCTTAATACTGCAGCAACATGAATCACAGCCATAATATATGGTGATACAAATCCCCATGATAGATAGCAGTGGGAAGAAAATAATGCACGGTTCATTATCCAGTTAACCTTCGTGGTGTATGATTCCAGAACAAATGTTTGCTTCCTCAAGTAATTCCAGTATCTGCACAGATAGAACATTCAAGATGAAATTAAGCACTTTATTTGAGATGCCTGTCTTCAAGTAAAAACATTCTCAGGCTGTACATTACAAACCTTCCGAAACTAAGATCACTTGCAAGGGGGTGAGGGAAAACAGCAACCGGTGGTGATGTAATGAGCCTCTTGTGAGCCCCTGGAAAGAAGCAAGTACATCAGTGATTAAAATTAGTGGCCTAGCGTCTAGAAAATACCAAATTCTGAATGACGGGAACAGAAGAAATGCGTTTGTAGATTTCTGCCGACCATGTATGTATGAAGACCCAAAATATGATAATTTCATATAGTGTCAAAGCATCCAATATGCAGCAGATATAGAGTGGTTCACCACTAAGGGCAGTAATTTCCACCAGTCATCCAATCTTGAAAATTATTTTCAAGAGCTGAGGAAAGAAGCCGTTATAGAGTTAATCAGAAGTTCTTCGTGTCACATATATAAGTATTGAACATTCAAATCATTCAAACTTTGAAGTATAAGTTTGTAATTGTTTCATTTGTCGTGTCACTTGAAATTTCCACTTACAGGATATTTTTTAGGGAAAATATCAAACAAGTCTTATTTTTTCAATGAAATTTCCATTGAATCCTATTAACACTATGTTGATGTGTTAATAGGACTCAATGGAAATTTCATTAGAAAAGTTGGAGACCAAAAAGTTAAAACAGAGAGAGACCACTACCTAGTGCAGCCTCCCTATGCAGGTTCAAGTTTGAGAGGCTACTTTTGTGCAAATAATTCCAATCAAAAGTAAATAAACTTAAAAGATTTACAGTTTTTTTAAAAAAATAAATGTCTCTCAAATGGGTAGAAATAGAATGTAATACACTTTGATAATTGGATGCATTGGTAAGCCTGTTTGGCCAGAGATTGGAAGGAAAAGAAACTTAGATGGTGCAAAATTATCAAGCAAAATGTGGCTTTTAAGTCTAAACGTCTAATCAAACAAGTTTAAGAAAGTATAGCACCAAAATACAATACCAGCTATAGCTGCAAGAGTCATGTCGTCAGAGTATCCTCCATCCCGAAGTTCTGAAACCACTCCATGACGGTCAATTCTAAAATCATCTGCATGCATCTGAGACAAAATATGTGCACATAAGGAAAGAAAAATCTAGAACAAATGCATTTCCATAATAAGCATGCTGCAGTTAAAAGGAGGTAGTTGGTATTTATTTACCATCATGCACCCTCCCCACAAAAAGAATGTCCTCCCACCAGTAGCAAACCCCATCGAACAAGGCTGTGAAAAAACAGTTGTCCATGTTAAATCATCAATTTGTAAACGAGTGAAATTGTAAAATGGCATAAAGCGACCAGTAAGGCAAACCCACTAATAGATGTCAAAATAGAAGCATAGACAGAGACGTGACACGTCACGGACAAGCTCTAACATGCAAATTTTCAAAAAATGTAAGACACGATAAGTGGGGGGCATGTGTGAAATATATAATTTTATATATTTATTATACTTCATTTTTTGATCGGCTTTATTATATCCCATATATAAGGACAAATAATTATAATACAATATATATATATATATATATGAATATTTAAGTCGAAAGATAATAATTCTTAATGTCTAAAGGAGGAGAATATGTATCAATTTACATTGCTTTTCTTTTATCATTGGATTCTAGGTTATTTTATTCAAACTTGAAATGTCTTTCATGTGTGACTTAAGTTGTGGGAAGTGTCTGACGAGTGTTGGTGTTGAACACAACCTATTACCTTTTTAGAAGTGTCCGTGTATATTAGATGTCAAACAATATCACTCCAATAATACCCAATCATATATTTATTCGAGGACTTTGATTGCTTCTAATTCAACTGCTTCAGATCTCTTGGAACACAAAAGCACTGACAAAGAGGTGGTCACAAATTACACCAAAAGAACTAATGATATTTAAACTCCACTATTGCAATTCAAATCTAATGGATTTATAGTTTGTAATCAAGTTATTGTGTTTTCTTCATGGATTGCATATTTAGGGGAGGGGGGAGGATGCTTTTGTTTGGGGGGGGTGTAAGAGCTCCAAAGGCGTTTTTTTGGTGTCTTCATTCTATCAATCTTTGTGTGGAGGTGGAGGTGGAGGTGGAGGTGGGGTGGGGGAGTTTCTTTGGCGTCAGGTTTGGGTTACAGGTGTTCCTTTAAAGGTGATTTCTTTTGTGTGGACGGCGGCCTTTGGTTGTATTCTTACGATTGACAATTTGGTTTGTCACGGGCATATTTTATTTAATAGGTGTTGTATGTGTTGTGGTGATGTGGAATCAGTGGATCGTTTGCTGATTTAGTGTCCGGTATAGCTCATCATTTATGGGGACTTGTTCTTTCTACTTTTGGAGTTATGTGGGTGTAGAAGGAAAGGGTTATAGAGGTTCTTCAGAGTTGGGGTCGGGCTCAGGTTGGGAAGGGACGTCGTAAGGCTTGGGCTTTAGCTCCGTTGTACTTAATGTGATTGTTGTGGTTGGAGTGGAATCAGCATCTTTTCCAAGTGGTTGTTCCTTCAATGTCTTGGTTCGAAGATAGGCTTTTGCAAGTTCTATATGGCTGGGTATCAGGCCGTATAGATCCTGACTTGTTTATCGTTTTAGATTTCCTTAATGATGTGACTGGCTAGTTTGTTTCTTTTTGTGGGGTCCTGTTTTTGTATTTTTTAGCATCTTCTTGAAGTTGTTATTTATCCCCCAAAAAATAAAAAAAAATTTAACATCAGAAACTTGAACTCATCATGTTAACCCTCTCGTAATTACAAATGTGATTCACTTCTATTAATTAAGAATTCAAGCTAAGAAACATGGATACAGGACATAGATTCTCAAAAAATTGGCACATGGACATGGTAGGGATATAGCAAAAAGAAAAATATTGTGTATATATATATATATATATTTTACTATGTATAAAAAAAATAAACAAATAAATAACGCCCAAATAGTACACATTAATGTGTGTTTGAGAGGAGAAAGATTGGGTATACACCTAACCTTTGGCAAAGTGCACAAAGTGGTTGTCCCAAGACTTGAACCCATAACCTTAAGATTATTAGGCCAAGATTATACTATGTGTATGAATATAAATTTAAGATACATAGATATGAGATATCGATGTATATGCGAGTGTTTTTTTTTACTTGATTCCTCTTTATTTCCATATATTTTACTTTGATCCCAAATCAACTTTCTAAAAATAAAAACCTTCAAAAGTGTCCTGAGCATGTCCAAACACAGGGCAGGGCACAAGTGTCCAAGAAGTATTCCCCAACGTGTCTTAAAAAAAATAATAATTAAAAAAATTCACACAACGCCATGTTGGTGTCCCCACCGTGTCGGACAATGGGCATTGCACCCATCTTGGAGTGTTGGTGCTTTTTAGAATTCAAGTGATGCTTCGTATGTCTTGGCAAATTGCTTTATAGATACAATGTCATGTGGGGACAATAGATAGCAACCACATTCATTTCTCTCTACTTGATAAATACACACTACGACTTATTTTTACACAAGTTATATGGGACAAACAAAGTAATATGCCAGCAGGTTGGAAACAAATAAAATGCAGAATGCATGCATTGACAATGAAACATAAATGAAAAGTAAAGTGTTTAGTAGGTGTCATACCATATGATATTCATATATGCAGTAACTTCCTAAACTTCCAGAAGGCAAATCAAGAGGGTATCCAGTTTGAATAAAAATCTGCACATCATTAGCAAAAACAATATTCCTCCGTGAGGGGAGTGGGAAAAATCTAAATCAAAGCTACCAACTTAATATACAGATAAAACAAAACATGTGTTAACATAACCATACCTGAGGATTTTTTACCATCTCAGTAGTGAGAGCTCCAATTGACCCAGGATGCAGCCTAACGTCATCATCTAGAAATAACACATACTTGCTGTCTTTGTGCATTCTCTCTACGCCAATCTGCATAATTGCACCAGAATGTACTTCATGAGCTATAATAAGATGCATGCTTCCGAAAAAAATGACTTGACAAGAAAATATAGGTAAAAGACAGATACAACTATAAATAGGCTCCAGTTTTTACACATGAAGTCCTATCCAACCTTTATTTAAAAGTTTAAATTAGCTGGAGTTTAGGAACATTCTAAAAGATAAAATCACATTTTATCAAAATGCAGAAAAATAAGCAAACATACAATGCATATGAGAAAGATGCTGAATATTAGTCGGTTCTTTATGAAGACTACAAAGTAGTGAACTTGTTACTTACCAACTGATTGTGAATTTTCTGACTACAAGTTGTTGACAAACCAGCTACAACTATCTTTGCATCAACATCATCCTGCACACAAATGGGAACAAGTCATGACAAAACATAAGAAGAAGAAACCATACCCATCCTGCAAAAAATTGAGAAGTGACAATAAAAATAATCAAGCATAAAGCATGCTGTAATTACACAAGTAGCTAGCGCATATGATACACGTACATCACAGTAGAAGACCATGGGCTGACTCATAATAAGCAAACCATACCAAAAATGCCAGCTCTTTCAACAATTACACAACACAAAAATTGTGCTGATATAGAAAAGACAAATAGAAAATATTACAAACTAGATATTAGACAACATCTCGTTGTTCCTTGCTGAAAATTACTATCACAATTAAAAGATAAACGACGAAACGATATATTTCTGTTCTCAATATCTTAACAAAAACAAATAATAAATGGCAAGCAATCATGATACAACAAAATACTCACCATAGTTGTGTCCCTTAAACAATCAAAGACATAAACTTTGGTTGCCAAATCATCATAATACAAAGAGCATTGACAACACAATACATACCCTATAATCAGCTAATAATCGATTTACGGCATGGTAAGCAGGGTCTTCTGTACTTTCCACAACGAAAATGAATTCCAAAGGACCACCATATAGAGACGTGATCTGCATTTGAATATTCATGAGATAAGAAGAATATGAGTTAATTACACTATGCCTCCTTTATGTTTGGTCATTTTCTCACTTTGGCCCTTAAAGCTTATTTTTTCCCACTTTGGCCCTTAATGTTTCAAATTTTTCCCAATTTACTCCTAAAGCTAACTTATGTTCAAAATTAGACAAAAATGTCATAATAACTATCAGGTAACATAAAAAATATATTATTATATTGGGGTTTAATTTAAGTTTATGTCAGAGATGTGAGTTATATATAATAAAATATTTTTATGTCACATCACTGTCAATATGTCATTTTCTGTCTAATTTTTAACAAAAATTAGCTTTGGGAGTAAACTGAGAAAAATATGAAAAAGTGAAAAAAATAAACTTTAAGGGCCAAGTAAAAGAGTAGCCAAACATAAAAGGGGAAAAGTGTAATTTACCCTAAGAATATTCACAATTAAGGAAAAAAGACTACAAAAGTTTCAAGTTTTAAACAAAATTTTTAAAATACCTTCCAGACTCTTAAAGAATTAGTATTTCAGAGAAAACAAGGAATGCAATCTTGATACCTCTGTTGTCAAGGTGTTTTTACACGCATCTAATTAGGCAGTAATACATGAATCATAACTTCAAATAGAAACTAAGATCCAGTTGTAGCAAATAATAATTTGTGTCAATTTTCTTCACTTCGTCTTAGCATAAAGACCAAATACTTGCAACTATCGACTCTTCAATGAAAGTATGTTTGGCTACACTTATCTGCTTATAACTGGACTAACGATAAGAAACAAACCAAGAAAAACACATACCAAAGAAAAGTAATCAAGTTCTTCACTGTTTTCCTTTTTCAGCTTTAAAATGGGAGAGAAAAAGGAACTACTAGGTAATATGTGTGTTCCGGATAATGTACCTGACTTCTCCAATTATGTAGATTGTGCTCTCCAAAGCCTTTCAAAGGCATTACAACAGTCACTCTTGGCAGATTGACCTGATTAGAATGCTCAAGCGCATTAATATCATGAGAAATAAATGCAAAGCTATTGCCACCTCTCAAACTATCTTTCATCCTTCTAATCTCTCTACTCCTGTCAGAAGACACAAAATGTTACAAAATCTAAAATTTCACATAGTAATTTTTTTATCAAGGTTAAGGGCAGAAACTGATCCGGGAACTTAAAGCCACATTGTCACCTAACTTTAGAAATTAAAGCTTGATACCTGACATAAGCAGCACAAGCCCACCCAAGAGCAAGAGTTAAGCAGATAAAATATCCCTACAGCACAAACAAAAGACAGATTGGAACATGATCATGCTGCAACATCATGTTACAGTGCACAAAACTATGAGCAAAGAACATAAATTTGAAGAATAAGATACTATCACCTCACAAAGCACAAAGAGTCAGTTATATCGTACATTTGGTCCATAAACATTATCATTTTCAAAATAATGCAAAATAAATCCATACCTGACATAAAGTAAATAAAAAGAAAAAACCAGCAACATGCCCATGTAATCCAATGTGTCCTGCAATATTCTTCTAAACTGAGATCTATTAAAATTCATGATGCATCTAGTGGCTATGAAATGGTTGATATCTGTGCAACTAATCCTATAATAGCGATACTATCTTTAGCTATATTCATTGCACCAACATATGACAACCAGGGCACCTATAGGCACCAGCTTGTGCAAAAAAAATTTATCATTGAAGTCTCCTTGTCAGGTAGTTCATACCCATGTCACCCACAATACCTTTGTCAGCATCACTGTGATACTCATTGAGATATATCAAAGTAATCAAATTTTCAAAGAAACTTCAAGGGCTAAGACCTTACAGATTTGGTTTTACAAGTAGCGACAAGTAACCTCATCTAGTTAGGGAAAAGCAACAGCATCAAACAACTGCTAAACCTACAAAGCAACCTCCTATCTTACCTAGTTATTTTCCTTATATACGAGAGCAGATTCTATATGAGTCCATCCTTAAGAACCCAATTTGGTTGCAAATTACAAAGTACAAAACAGAAGAATGACCCCACGCCTTTTCCCAATTAGTCATGAATGAGAATTGCATTATCAACTAAGAGCAAGCAAGCAGAATTCTAAAACAAAGACCTTTACCATTTTAAGATGATCAAAGCTAATCACTTGATCTCTAGGAACTACATCAAACTTTCATATTCTAATGTGATAATGGTAGAAATAAATTGACCAAAATATTAGTAGCCAATCTAGAGGATATGGAAGGACACCTCTATTAGAGTTGAATTTTTTAATCACTTTTGGCCAGTAGCTTATCTTCAGAACTTTATTCCATTGACCTACACAAAGATCTTCTCACTCCAAATTTCATTCTAAAGGGAATGCCTCTTTTTGTTACAAGCAATATTTAGAAAAGCATAATCAAGGATGCAGACTTCAGTCCTGTCGTGAAAATCATATGGCATGTATAACAAAAAAAACAAAAAAAACAAAAAATGTTCCAATAGCTTAACCTGTTGAATATAAATTAACAATGGCCCTTGTATTATAAAATTAAAGAAATAACACACATTGAAGGGAAAGGTGAAGCAATTAGGGCTAAAATCCTAAGATAGTTATTCAGTTATACAGGCATGCATGTAACAAAGAATTGCAGCAAACAAATTAACAAATATTATGACCACTTTACACCAAAGAGTAAATGGTCTTAAAAGAGTGACATGTGGAACCTGAGGAAATTACCGGGTCTTTACATAAGAACCAAAGACTCCTTTAGATATGCTATTCTAAATATTTAGCGATTATAATTTCTATCTCAGTAGGTAGTTTGGGCTGATCTAAATAAGTGTACTTTTTAATTTTTCACAAAAGAATGTGCAGAAAAATAGAGAGGTGATGTGACCCAAATAAGTGCACTGGTCTAAATAAGTGCAATTATTTATGGGATACCAAACAAACTTGCAGTTTCAAGACTTTAAACTTGTAAACTGTTAACTTTGGCTTACAAATAAAGATAACTATTATATTCAAGCAACTCGAAACTCCTCCATCTTAAGGTTTGTCTATTCAGTTTGATTCGCAGAAGCACAATAACCAACCAATTAATTGATGCCCAACACCATTGCTTCCATCTTTTAAAGTTCTACTAATATGGTGCAAATGTTTTGCCTATACCAATCCACAGAAGAAGACGAAAAACACTTTGTAGAATATGGACACAGGTCCAAGCTGGCAGATTAATTATATATCAAAGAGAACACTCTTTAACGTCCAACTGGCATGGTGAAAGAATACACAAATGATTAGCACACAGATAAAAATAAATTTTGGTTTTTGTGCTTTTGGAAACAAAAATATTGAAAAGTTCAAAAGCACCTATTATTTTCATTTTTGTGCAATAAAGTTTTAAAAAAATAAAAATAAAAATAAAATTTTAAAATCACTTACTGACTTTTTTTAAACTGGGTTATTTGAAGAAAATTCTCTCAAAAACAGTTTTCAAAAACAGTAGATCCAACAATTTTTGTATTTTCCATAAAATGAAAACAATACCAAACTAGTCAAATTTTCATATTTTGTCCTCAAAATTTATGAAATTTCAAAAGAAGAAAAAAAAAATTCATTTGTCATATTTCATCACGATTCTTGAACCAAACCTTTTAGTTCCTTCAAGGATATTCCTCTCTGATACTAAAGCCTTGTTTGGGGTACTCTAAAAAAGACAAAAAGTCACTATTCTATTTAAGTTACATCATCTTATTTAAGTCACATCACCTCTCTACCACATCACTTCAAACCCAACCCATACCCAATCCATATTTCACAAAAAGTCAAAAAGTGCACTTATTTAGATCATCCCAAACCACCCTTAAAAAAAAAACATGGAAAATAATAATAATTAAGGAAGAAGCACACATCTGCCACATTAAGCTATTAGTAATATTAGTAATATGGTCCCCATTGAACACACAAAGATCAAAAGTGCCAGCATACTGACTGCTTTACAGCTCGGATCGTTTTATTAGCAACAAAAGCTAATGTAATAATGACAAACAAAAAGATGCTTTCTCGAATT
The DNA here is from genome assembly GCF_055761805.1 of Camellia sinensis. NCBI lineage: Eukaryota > Viridiplantae > Streptophyta > Magnoliopsida > Ericales > Theaceae > Camellia > Camellia sinensis. Next base: position 100,415,294 of record NC_138973.1, on the reverse strand, counting down.
ATTCAAGAATTCAATATCAGCACAGTAAATGTCATTATAAATCAGCAAAACAACTGTCATTCCATTGGCCCAAATTTGCTATAGTGAAAAATCCAAAATTCTGGCCAAAATTCAGGCAACTACCTCGCTATGCCACAAAGTCCTAATCACAGAGCCTTGTTCTAGCTTTTCCTTTTTTTCCAGAAATTATACTATGCCACAATTGTCTAATGTCAAATCTCACAGATTGAACTCCTCAGATCAAACAATCAAGGAATACAAGGCCTCATCATCCAAAGTAACAAATTATTCTTCTTCTTCTTCTTCTCTTTTTTTTTTTTTTTTTTTTTTGGGTAAGTAGGCGGTTAGTTTTATACCAAAAAATATAGTTAATACAGAGATGCACAATACACAACCTGAGGATCAACACAACTTCCAAGATGTGACACCAAACTTTAGGATTGGACAAAACATTACATCTAACCTAAAGATTAATCTCTCACAATATGAGAGGCTAGGCAAAACTAACACACCCATAAAGTAATGAATTCTAATAGAACAAAATTAGGAAAATTAAAATTGAAAATTTTCCTTTGAAATTCACAATTCCAAACATAATTAATATTACAATCCGCTAGGTTGATTAAAAAGATACAATGGGGGAAAAACCATATGAATGATTTGCATCGTAAATGTCCCTTGATTTGCCCTCTAGAAACAAAAACTCAACTAAAGTTTAGCCAAGAAAGTTATTTGGATAAGAAATCTCCATTTCAAAAAAAAAAAAAAAAAATCACGGAAGTTTCTTGTTTTTGCAATTTACTCAGTATTTTCTCGGCAGCCAAACGCATGCCTAATTCTCAGATCCGAACCGTACAAGAATGAGAATAAATAAATAAATAAAAATCTCAGCTTTTTTCGATTATCACCGAAAACAAACAGTGAAATTGGAAAAACGAACCTGGAACTGAATAAACATGGCGAGAGGGCTGCAAAAAGCTCTGCTAGAAGAGATGATAAAAGAATCGAGAGAGTCTAATGGCGACATTGTCTCCATACTTTCTATGCCCTTCTCTCTCTCTCTCTCTCTCTCTCTGAATTTGTCTCTGTGGTAGGGCAAGAATGAGACCAAGAAATGCCCTAGATTTCAGTTGCAAATTACAGTTTCTCTCTCTCTACATGCACTCCTTTCTCTCAGATCGCCATGGATGGAAGGGGAGAGGAAAGAGAAACAGGGTAAAATGAGAGAGAGCGCGTAATTTTATATTTTTCGAAGGACAGCCTAGCGCGTCGTAGATACACCGTACACATGATGGGAGATAGATGAGGTGGTTTGGGGTGCAATTTGGACGGTAGAATCCGAGCAATTCAAATTGAGCTCGAATTTTTTTTTTAGTAGTGGCCTGAGATATTTTAAAATTTGGTAGGAATTTGAGTAAAAATTTAAAACAATAATGCTAGAAGGTCACAATTTTTGTGGCCACAATGGCTCAAAATTGTCAAAACGATTCGTTTTGATAATTTTGAGCCATTGTAGCCACAAAAATTGTGGCCCTCAAACATTTTCCAATTTAAAAATTTAAATTAAATTTAGACAAATTTAGATAAAAATGTCAAACCATTGGGTAATTTAAAATCTAAATTATATATATATATAGATATATAAAAATATTAAATATATATAAATTATTAGTCATTACATAATATTAAAATAATTTAAATTATTAAATCATATTGAATATATGTTATATATATAAATAACATAAAATCTTTTTATTTTTATTTTATAAAATTTTATTTTTTTTATTTCCACTCATAAATTGTAAAGATTATTATAGCAGTATCTCTTTTACATTATATAAATTATTTATTTTGATGATATTAATGATTTTCTATTAAAAAAATATAAATAGAGTCAAATTTTAATAATTTAGCTAAAAAAAATTGAAATTTATTTACAACTCGGACAATTTGCGCAATCGGGCAATTCGGGTTTAACTCGGGTCGGGCTTGGGTAGGCAACCTCGAGTTGTAATTCAAGCCTAGGCGGGTTTGAGCAGATCTCAGCACAACTTAACTTGAACTTGGACAACCTCTTAATCCGACTAAACCCGCCGCCAATTGCACCCCTAGTGGTTACATGTTGGGAAAATTCTAAAAATGTCAATGTTTGGGGAAAATAATGGTCACTTTGGTAAAATATTTATATTTTCAAATTTTTTTTTTATAGAAAAAACACAAAATTATATAGTTTGTTCTCAATTTTTTAAATTGAGTTTTTTATTTTACGTATTTTTTTATTTTTAGTGAATATTTTTAAAATTTTAAACAAATTTTTTACTTTTTTAGATGCACCTTATTTGGATGTATCTAAATAATAAAATATTTGTAAAAAAATATTTAAAAAAATTAATAGATACACAAAATACGAAAAATATATTGATTTTTTTTTTTTGTATTTTTGGTATTTAGTAAAAAAAATTTTAAAAAAATTCACAAATATTATACTTTTTAGGTGAAACATTAATAAATCTCAAAATATGATCTTGCGAATGGTTTAGTCTTCCTTTTTTCTTATGAATCCAAAGGTCCTATTAAAGTGAAAATTACACAAAAAGGTAATCACTTACATGTTTCGGTTTAATTTTTTAAGGATAAAAGTGGATTTCTCCAAATATAAAATTATACATTTGGCCAATCTACTCCATAGAGGTTTTGGATTTTCTCTCATCGTGGAACAAATCTCACATTATGAACAAAAACATAACATTCCAATGTAATGCTCCAATAACATAATACTTCAATGTAACATACTAAAAAACTCATTGGTATATTTTTTTCTACATGTAATAACGTAACACTCTAAAAAAGTTTCTTAGTGTACTTTTCTCAAAAGTAACAACGTAACACTCCAAAAAAACTCTCAAAATGTAACAACGTAACACTTTAAAAAAATTTCTTAATGTACTTTTCCCAAACATAATGACGATACACTCCAAAAAAACTTAACACTCCAATATAACACACAAAAAAAGCTCATTAATGTACTTTTTTCAAACGTAATACTTCAATCTATGTAATCCCAAACGTAACACTCCAATGTAACACATAAAAAAAATATTAAAAACTATTTAATGTACTTTTTCCAAACGTAACACTCATAATTTGAAAATTATACATGTAACGCCCCGAAATAATTACAATAATCCAACCCACGACACTAATATAAGGTAACACAAATGAAATGATAAACTTCCACTAATCAGGGTTAATAAACAAAAGGTGGCGCATGCAATATACATTTATAAATAGCTCATCCTAAATCTACAGTATGTGGTATAAGTAGTAAAAGAAATGAAAGCTAAACAGATATTCGTATACATTAAGGGCTTACATTTTTCCAAGTCACTGCTTGGTTACAATAAAAATGAGTCTACCTCAACACAATTAAAGTCATTGGCTATATAAAATAAATATAACAAAAGAGAAGCTCTTGCTCCAAATCCCTTCAAGCTACTATCTTGGCGGACGCATATTACCGACACCTGAAAATGGTCTTTTCCAAATAGGGTGAGCCAAAACCTAGAAGAAATAATATAATACAATGTATGAATCTTAACAAAAATATAAGTATGACATGCATATCAAATGCCCATGATAAAATCATTTGTAACTCTTTTACAAAATCATGTCATGCCAAGCTTTATATCTCAATTCATGAGTCATTCACTATTTTATTCAAACGATCAAACTAAGGGTACAACTCAGTGGGTCTCTAACCAACACAGCCATTGTACAAATACTTCCATTTTGCCATTTTACAGGTATTTCGTCCATAGGAATCGGCACCTCGTATATGCACGCGGTTTTTGGGACTTTCATCCTGGACACACTGGCCAACTTAGTTCAATGGAGTCCATCACATTTCTTTTCCCAAACATGGAGTACATCTCCTTTCTTCTCCCAAACATCATACATTTATAATGTATCAAAGACATAGTCATTTCCTAATGACAACGGATAAGTGATTAGTTTCAATTCACCTAATTCTCTTGCAATTTCTACAACAATCATAGTTATCTTCCACTGATAGCCCAAAACAAATATTTCTAAGCAGATATACAATCTCCAAGACAGATAAATTATCCAAAATTCCATAAGTGAGAGGTAACACATATCCAACTTCATTATGTATATAAACATTTATCCAATTTCATATTTCCAATACCAATTTCATTTGCTTATACAAAATAATTATTTGAGACATTTTAGGGCAAAACTCCATTTTCTTCCAAAATCCATCCTAGGTATCAAACTCAACAAATTTATCACAACAGAACCTCATATCTACTCCCATAACCATTTTTAATACATATATTTAAAAATCTCTCTTTTGATTTTAAACCAAAACCCTAAGTTTGTTCCAAATCATCCCAAGTTTCAATATTCTTTACACATCAACAAATAACTAAGTTAAAACTTATTAAAGAGTGTAGAAAGTCTCTATCTCGAAGCTAGAAATCAAGGAAGCAAATAGAGGTACTTTAAAGACGCCGAAACCAAGTTTTGTTCGGACCAAAATAGAGCTCTTGAGATGCTCTATCTTTTTCCCAAAGACACTAATGTCTAGAACCCAACGGACCTAGGTGTTTTAGAAGAGAGAAGATAAGTTTATAGAGAGAAACTTTAGATCTAGGGTTTTTGAAATGTTTAAAGAGAGAAAGAGATGAAAAAATGATGTAAAATGTGACTTTTACGAACTGATATACGCACAGTCCGCTCGAGCGCAAGAAGTGACGCTTGAGCGTAGAATGCACACTTCGAATAGTTTTGTAAACAACAAACCAACGCTCAAGTGCAAGAAAGGCTGCTCGAGTTAAGAACGCTTGAGTGTAGAATACACTCTCCCAGTAGTTTTGCAGACCTACAAAAGTACTGAGAGTTCACAAAGCCCGCTCGAGCGGAAGAGTAAAATTCTGAGCAACAAAAGTTTAAAAACCAAGCAACCAACTTATTCCAAATGCAACCACAACAATCCAATAGCCAAATTTAAGGAAGTATAAGGAAAGCAAGACATGGGCAACAATACGAAACCACGAAACCCAAGTCCAAGATACAAAAAGGGTCAGGTTATAACCAGAATCGCTATAATACATTTATCCAAAGCTTACTAACGAATTTTTGTACTCTTTTTGGAATGGTTTGAAGAATCTCACATCTTCTTTTTAGGAGTGTTCCATTAGAATGTTACGTTTGGGAATACTAATGAATATTTTTTGTGTGTTTACATTAGAGTGTTACACACTAAGGAGTTCTTTTGGAGTGTTATATTAGAGTGTTACATTGAGAAAAGTATACTAAACATTTTTTTTTGAAGTGTTACATTGGAGTGTTATAGTTTAAAATTATACATTTGTCTAAAACTTACTAAGGAGTTTTTGTACTCATTTTGAAATGTTTAAAGAATCCCACATGCTTTTGGAATGTTTGAAAGATCCTATATTTCAAGTAAGTTTTATATTCATTTTGAAATGTTTTCCAAATAAAAAAGGTTCCCATATAAAAATTAATCCTAAATTTAATTCCCATAAATTGTACACCTTACTTTTCTAGCACAAAAGAAGAAAGAAAATGAAACATAATACAAATAAGGGTATAACCATAAATTCAATTTTCAAATAATATATTAAATCTACATTTTCAAAATTAATGGGACTAATTGGTCTATAAGAAAATCCTTAGGACTAAATGGATTATCATTCCTCAAAATAGGATTTATAGGTAAATTTTCTTACTTTGTAAGTATGTTTATGTTTGGTGTGTCTAAAATTTAAAAAAAATTACTTGAAATATTAAAAAAATTCAATGATAACAATAAATATATAAAAAAAATAGGGAAAACCAAAAAATAATTTTTTTTAAAAAGTAAAGCCTGAAAACTAAAACCAAACAAAGTGATAGGTACTTTGGAGCTTATATAGTTTTAAATTTAAAATTCAAAATGTCATAGTTGTATTTTCTTTTTTTGGATACAGTCGTAGTTGTATTTTCAAAAGTTAGAATTTAAGATAAAATATTTAAATCTAATTATTTTAGCTTAAAATATTACTTACCTTATAATTGTATAAGAAAATGATATAATTTCATATTTTTTGAGTTATAACTAATATATATATATATATATATATAGATTATACCAAACACAAATGATACATAGGCCTCATTTGATAGAGCTGTGGGAAAGTAATTATAGATTATAATTTAACAGATTATAACTTACAACATAAGCTGGTAACTTATTTGGTACAGCTGTAAGATTATGGATTTAAGCAGTAGAGTAGTGTTTGGTAAATAAACTGTAAAATAGCTTTTTACTGTATAATTGTCATTTTTGCCCTTATAAGATATAAAATTTGTGATTTCATTTATAATACATTTTTTTTTTCTTTTTCATTTTATTTTCTTTTCTTTTTAAATTTTTTTTTCTCTTCTTTCTTTGTTAATTTTTTAATTTATTAATTGTGATTTTAGTATAAAAATTATCAATTGCTCATCAATTATTAAAATTAGTATCAATTATTAATTATTATTATTATAATTATTAATTTATTCATCAATTATTAAAATTTGTATCAATTTGTCCATCAATTATTATTATTATTATTATTATTATTATTATTGTTATTATTATTATTCATTTTAATTATTTTTAGTAATATTTCATTTTTTTGATTTTTAGTAATTCATTTATTCGTTTGACAAATCCTTTCATTTTTTTCAATTTATATCATTTTTTTAGTGATATTTCATTTTTTCATTATAAATTAATTAGTGTCAATTAATGGATTAATTAGTATCAATTAATACTAAATTTTTTAATTAGTATCAATTAATATAAAATTTATTTCATTAATGGCTAAAATGCTTAATTATTATTATAATTTTTTAATTAAAAAAACACTAAAAACTTCAAAAAAAAAATAAAATAAAATAAAACAAAACAAAACACATTGAAATCCATCGCCGGAGAGAGAACCGCAGCCGATCGACGCCGGACCAATGCCGGACGACGATGGACGGTTGATCGTCATCGTCGATCGTCACATAGTTGATCGTGACTCTAGGGTTTCATATCGCGATCGTGATCTGAAAGAGATCTGGTTTGAAGAGATCTGAAAGAGTCGATCATGACTCTAGGGTTTCACGCAGTCGATTTGGTTAGGGTTTCGATCACGAAGCTAGGGTTTCGATCGCTAAGAGAGAGAGAGAGCACTGGTTTGTGAGAGCGAGAGAGAGAGAGAGCACTGGTTGGCCTCTCGCTTGAATCGCCCGCCGGAAATCGCCTCTGTCTCTCTCTTAGAGAATAAACAGTGATGCTTAGTGGTGTATATAGTGACAACTTGGTAATACTTCAAATTAGTAAAGGGCATTTAAGTAATTTTGTCCCTCAATTTGGTAGCTTCTCGCTTAAGCTGATGAGTTAAGCACCCTAGATGCCACTCAGCCAAAAAACACTTTTTTGACTTAATTTAAGCTACAAAAAGTAATTTTAAGTTTTACCAAACACACCAAAACAGCTTAAAATAATCTATAAGCTGATTTAAGCTGCTTATAAGCTCTACCAAACGGGCCCATAACTAAATATCTCAAAATAATGTCATAATTATAAAAAAAAAAGAGATAAATAAAGGTGTATATGATAAAATGGTGTGTATGATAGCATTCTTCAAATATTACCAACTTTTTCAAAAAAAAATTATTTTATTTTACCATCAACAGAAGGAAATAGAGGAAGTTTGCATTACCTAATAGATAAAACTTGAACTCAAACATCACGCTTTATAATCTGATCAAAAAATAAATAAACACATCATGCTTCATAAAAGACCAGCTTATCTACTAAGCTCATCCTTGATGTTTATTTTGAAACTAGATTTTTTTTTTTTAAATATTTTTTTTGATTGACAAAAACAAAGATTCCTTAATAAAATTAAAAAGCCAACAAAGAAGCAATACAACAGCAACTGGAATAGCAAAAAAGGACGGCATGAACACGATCCAATTTGCCAAAACAGCTGCAGAAAAAACTGATGAGTGTTGATGAGGAATCAACACAACCACCCCCTCCTCACAATACATTTTTGTTCAACTCACAAGAAAACACATACCCCAATCCAGTAGTGAAACAAAACTAAAAACCCCACATACATAGCAGCCAAACCCTTTACCAATTGCTTTGAAATGCATTTATTTGAAACAACTTTAAAAGGGAATTTAGTGAAAAATTATCATTTCTATACTTGTATCAATTAGTCTAAGAGATATTCTTGTATTTCAATAAGTTGTATTATTTTGAAGATTTTATCCACCAAATCTCAATTATCATATTTAAAATTTTTTGTGGACATTTTACCTTCATAAATATTTTTTCATCCCTTATCATACAACATATATATATATATATATATTTCATTTTGCATGTTTTGTTATGATGGCTCATGATTTCCATCAGTAATACAGATTTCTTGCGGAGTGAATGGAGGGTTTGATTCATACAAATTTAATGTTCTAGCTTTGCATCGAATCCATACATAGTTGTTTCTCTTGATTTTGAATCGTGCAAGTAATCTATTAGAAAAAGGTTAGTTTGTTGGATTTTTTCTTAGCATCAATATTTATATTATTCCTGAACACAAATTCATATGTGAATATTCATCTCGAAGATATTGTGAATGTTCTCATTATGTAATTTGTGAATAATGCCTCTAATTCTCTATGATGCGGCTATTCTAACTGGCTTTCAATATGAAGACGAGTTCTAATTGTCGTGGCAAGAATGCTCACATTGTGAACCTAATAAATGTGTGGTATGTGAATGTGGATGAAAATGTGATATATGATATGCCATATGTCAAGGTGAATATATATGATTGATTATGTGAATGTGTGGTATGTGAACATTGATAATGACAAATTTTATGCAATTTGGATATTTGTAAAGACTTAAACTGTTACAGTTAACAATGAGTTTATGTAAATGTTCACATTGTTAAAAATGCATAATGAATTATGTGTTGATAATATGTTCGGGTAGGTAAGGACATGGATCGATGTGAACTTTCGCAATGGCAAAGAGCTTCAGTCTCTGGTGATGGAACGATGTGACATTAGTGACAAAATGATGGGAAATCAGCGATGACAAAAGGTGGAATCAAACGACGAAAAAGAACGTTTGGTTTCACTATACTCATGAAATATCAACCCTGTTTTTTAGAATATGGTTCTTGAGGCAACATTTCTTTATGTGTACATGTGAGACTGTTTGAATCCACAATATGTGCCTCCACATAGACGGTTGTTTTGTAACCTTGCTACCTATGGAACTAATTGAAACATAAGAATTAGGAATTGTTTGGGGTGTCTTAAATCAGTGCACTTTTTGTCTTTTTAGACTAAAAAGTTGAGGTTGAAAATATGAATGTTTGGGTTAACTTTTTGACTTTTTATGAAAAAATGTGTATTAAAAAATTGTATCAATTAATGTGTAGGGAAAAATTAGTATTGAGAGTTGTGCAGCCGTAATTGTTGACTTTTGGTGAATAGCGATAACTTTTTAACTTTTTGAGTAACTTTTTAACTTTTTGACTCTTTTGAGACTTCCCAAACTTGGCCTAGGAGTTTGGATTAATTGAGACATAAGTACTAAAAGTAAGATATATACAAAAATATCCTAATTTTAAATACATATAATTTAATCAAATAATGAATTACAAGTCTCACATAAGGTCACCAGTCCCATGTCATGTGAGAGAGTTAGCTTTCAGTTCAAATCATGCACATTTAGTAGAATTGTATAATATGCGGCCTATGCTATACGTTAATGGTGCAACACAACAAAGCCTTGTTTATTTTTAGAGATGAAGGGAACTAAGAGTGAGATGGGGACCACAAACGTCATGCTTTTTTGTCTTTTTACAAAAAGATGTGCAGAAAAATAGAGAGGTGATGTGATGAAAAAAAGATAAAAAGATGGATTATTTGAAATATGCCAAACTTGGCCTTAATCCCATTGTACTAATAATTCCATACGACTTAATCCGGCAAATAAATGAAGCCTAAGGTTTTGTTTGGTAAGCAATCTTTTTTTTTTTTCCCCAATTTTTTGTCTTTGATGATTTTTTTTTTTTCAAAGTCGTGTCAATTTTTTTTTTTTTCCTTTTTCGGTCCATTTAGCGTAGAAGAATCTAAAAAGTAAAGTGAACCAATTTTCAAATTTTATATTTTCATTTTTTACTTTTTTTCGTTGGTTAGTCAAATAGATTCTAAAATCTAAATTTTTTTAATTTATTTTTTATTTTTAAAATTGCACTACAAATGAAAAAAAGTAAAAAAAAAAAAAAATCATTAAAAAAGTCCCAAACGATCCCTAAAGCAATAAATAAGTAAGCTGAGTTTGGGAGTTTGGTGGTGGTTTGCTCAATTTATAAAAATATTTTTTTTTTATTTTTTATTTTTTTAAAGATGGGGGAAGCAATTACAACTTATAAAAACTTGATGAATCTCAAAATATATTCAAATTTAATTTATTTATCTTTTGAATAGAGCTTAAATAATTTATAGGATGAAATATCAATAAATCCCAATTAATGATCTTATAAACCGTTTAGTCTTTCATTTTTTTCGTATGAACCAAAAGGTCCCATTAAAGTGGAATTACATAAAAGTGCAATCATAAACACGTGTATATATTGTGTTGAGGGAAAAATGTGGATTTTCACATTAGGGTGAAATTACACATTTGGGCAATCCGTACTATAGGCTTTTTTGCTTTCCCTTCTTGATGAGAAAATCCCACACTAAGAACATAGAAAGATTCTCGAAACGCACTGTGGCAATGTTCAATTTCCTTCTAAACTCAGCACAAACGTAAATGGGAAAGAGGGATTTTCGCTCCTAAATCGCAGATTTCACATTCAAATTTTGGGTGCAAACCTTACATCGTCGAAACCTATAATGCTCCGAAATAAACACAATATACTCATCTCATAACAACCAATAAATACTACTATAAATGAATTGATAAGCTTTCATTGATCAGAGTTTGATATACAAAAGATGACACATGCGATATACATTCATAAATAATTCATCCTGAATCTACAACATGTGTTACAAAATTGTGAAAAGAAATGAAAGTTAAAGAGATAATCATATGCCCTAAAGACTTACATCTTTCCAAGTCAATGCTTGGATACATCAAAAGTGAGTCTTAAGCTCAATACAGATAAAGCCCTAGGCTTGGACAAAATTAAATACAAAATAACAACACTGAGCCTTTAGCTCTACAGTCCTCCTAAGCTAAGTCATTGGTGGAGGCATATCACCAGCACTTGAAAATGATTTTTCCCACATAGGGTTAGCCAAAACCCAGTAGAAACACTACAACACAATGTATAAATCTTAACAAAGTCATAAGGTTTTATGCATATGCAATGTCAGTACCAAAACATTTATATCCTTTTTCAAAAGCCTTGCTATGCTAGGTTTATATTACAATTCTCAAAACCATGCCCTTTATAATTAAAAAAGGGGGAAATCTCAAACCAATACAACTTTTCACCGATATTTCGTCTGTGGGAAACCGTCAAACGATACCCATGTAAATGTAGCCTATACAAGCGCTACTATTGCCATTTTACGGATATTTCATCCGTGGGAATCAGCACCCATGTATACATATATTTTTTGGGACTTTTACCCTAGACACACAGGCCAACTTGATTTGGTGATACACATCTCTTTCCCACGTTCACCCATTTTTCTCAAAATCATATACATTTTCAATATATTAAATTAGCAACAACGTTCAATGTACATGGATGAGAAATTAGTTTTAATTTACCTAATTCTTATGCAATTTCTACAACATTCATAGCTATCCTCCAACGATAGCCCAAAATAGATATCTCTAAACAGATAAGTAAATTTCATTAAAGATACATTTTTTCAAAATCTCAAGATGGGAGTGATAATATATATCTAACTCCACCATCATCATTAACATTACTTTAATTTCATAATTCTCAACATTAATTCTATTTTCTCTTTACAATCTCAAGCATTCACATTTTAGGGCAAAATCTCTTTCTCTTTGAAAATCAATTTCAATGTAGGAAATATCTGATTTTAACATATATCAACTCCAATTTCATACCCACAAGCTTTTTCAAGAAACCATTTGAAAATTCCTCTTTTTCATTTTGATTTCAAATCCTAGGTTTTACCAAAAACCCCCAAACCAGTATAATCTTTTGAAATAGCAAATAACTAAGGTAAAACTCATACAAGAGTGTGAAGAATCCGTACCTCGAACCTAGAGACCAAGGAGAGAGTAGGGAAACCTCAAAGAAGCTGAAATCCACTTTCATTCGGATGAAAAGAGAGCCCACGAAGTGTTCTACCTTTTTAACAAAGGGTGTAGGGTAAAGAAATCACTAGATCTTGGTGTTCTTGTAGAGAGAATATAAGTTTTAAAGAGAGAGTGTCTAGATCTAGGGTTTTTAGAATGTTTAGAAAGAGAGTGAAATGAAAAAGTGATGTAAAAAGTGACTTTTACGAACTGATATACGCGCAAAGCGCAAGAAGTGACGCTTGAGCGTAAGACACGAAAGATGTGATTGCTCGAGTGCAAGAAGTTGACGCTCAAGCGTGAAATACAAACTCCTAGTAGTTTTACAAACAGAAGACCAACGCTTGAGCGCAATAAGGCTTGCTTGAGCCAAGACTGCTCGAGCGTAAGAAGTTTCGCTCGCAACGTAGAATACCACTTCCCAATACTTTTGCAGACTTGCAAAAGTGCTGAGAGTTCACAAAGACCACTCGAGCGCAAAAAGTGATGCTTGAGCATAGAAGCAAAATTCTAGGCATCAACAACTTGAAAATCAAGCTACCAACCTGTTCCAAACGCAACCAATACAACCTAATAGCCAAACTCAAAGAGGTATAAGGAGAAATAAGACATGAATAACTATAAAAGACAACAAAACCCGGATAGGGTTGGGTCTAAGCTAGAACACTATAACCTTCCCCCCTTAAGGAATTTTGTCCCCGAAATTAAAACCAAACATTCAAAACCAAGTTTAAACCAATTACAACAATGATAATCAACTAATCTCATTACCATGACCCATCCACCGATTATTCAATCATATCAACATGATAAACAAGTTCTCAATACTGAATATACAATTCACATTTTCAAAACATATACAATGTTTATATTACATTAACACAACAAAACTCTCAAAACATGCTCAAATACCAACAAATAGGTCTGAATGCTTCTCACGGACTTCCAACTCACGTTCCCAAGTTGCTTTCTCAACCCCACGATGTTTCCATAACACTTCTACCAAAGAAATTATCTTGCCTTGCAAGACTTGGTCTCGAATATCCAAGACTTTCATCGGTCTCTCCTCATATGAGGTATCCTCATCTACCTCTAACTCAGTCTAGTCCAACACGTGTGATGGATCCGGCTCATACTTCCGAAGCATACAAATATGAAACATGTCATGAATCCCGAAAAGTTGTAGCGGCAAGGCTAAGCGATAAGCTACCTATCCAATTTGCTCTAGGACCTCAAAAGGCCCAATAAATCTAGAAGATAACTTCCCACTCTTTCCAAACCTCATCAAACCCCGTCTAGGCGATATCTTCAAGAAGACATGATCTCTTACCTCGAAGGATAACGGTTTCCTCCTACGGTCGGCATAGTTCTTTTGACAACTCTGAGCCATGTAACGCCCTCAAAAATAAACCCATTAATTATATATATCATCAGCATGCAATGTTAGAAAATAAACATTTCATTATAATATTCATCAGAATCTTACTAAATAATAACATTACATGTAACCTCAAGTTAAATGCCCTACAGGCTTACATCTTTCCAAGCCAACACTTGGACAACAAAAGTATGAGTTCTAACTCAAATCCAAATAAAGCCCTAGGCTTGAGTGTTTACATGTTCTAACAAATAAAAACAAACAACTGAAAATAGTCTTCAAAATCCAAGTCCCTTCCAAGCTAAGTCCTTGGAGGTAGCTTATCCCCTGAACCTGAAAATGATGTTCCCATAAAGGGTGAGCCACAGCCCAGTAGAAATATACTAAACCAAATATAAGCAATGAATAAAGCAATAGCATTCAATAGATGGTTAACCAAGATAATCAATTACTTCATTTTACAGTCTCATACACTATTGTCTAAGACACATATTACTTTCCAACTTTATCAATATGGCTCAGAACCTGGCCAAACTTACAACAGTGAATTATATATATATCATATTCACATTCTTCCAATGTCAACAAACAAATGAGACTCAAGCTCAAATCAAAACACTTCATACTTCCAGATTGATACATATTTTAGTGCTGTATCAATAAAAACACTTCTACATAAATAAGCACACATAAAAGTGATGCTAATGGAGTCCATCCCCTATCTCCTCCCAAACAAAATCCGGTTTAGAGGTCCATCCCCTATCTTCCCCTAAACCGTGGAGTACATCCCCTATCTCCTCCCACACAAAACAATGTATGCAAACACATAACATATAACACACAATCAATACACATATTGTCTGTATTAATTCAGCAATCAAAATGAATGACTCGACCAATGTGATTAGTTCAGTTATCCCTAATCCACATGCAGTGTCTACAACAAGCACGGCTATCCTCCACCGATAGCCCAAAAAAGTTATTTCTAAACTGAAAATAACTATGTCAACAATTCAATAGACAAATGATTCAAATTATCCAACTACGCCATTTAATCAATGAATTCCCCAATTCCATGAATTTAATTATACAAATTCATTTAATATTACAACTAGGGTTTTCCCCAAAATTTACCAAAGTATCCCCAACATATCAAAACACCAAAACTTAGAACAAAACCTATAAAATGGAGTAGGAAATCCCTACCTCGAAGAAAACAACCCAAATGGTGAAGACAGAGAGGAGTGCCCAAATACCAATGTGCTCCAAATCGCCAAATGTTCAGATTAAATGAAAGCCCTCGACTCCCTCTATCTTTTTAACAAAGCAACTAGGGTAGAAACACACTCTAAATAGATCAAACCTAAGAAAGAAGGTGAGTAGGGAGAGAGAGAAGTCGGACCTAGGGTTTGGAATAAAAAAGAAGATGAAAAAGACTGATCAAAACCCGCTGCTGCGTATATAAACTGGACAGGCTCGCTCGAGCGAAGACTTTGTCGCTCGAGCGACCAGACACAGAGAAGCTACGCTCGAGCCAAGGAAGCCTTGCTCGAGCCAACAACTCAAAAGCTTGCTCGAGCGAAAGAAAACTCGATCGAGCGAAGAACTCAAACCCTCAGGTCTGTAACCAGACACACGCTCGAGCGAAGGAACTATCGCTCGAGCGAAGAACGAACTAACTCGCTCGAGCGAAGAAAAGCTCGCTCGAGCCAAAAACCTCTGCTCTCAGGTCTAACTACAAAACGCAATCCTCGCTCGATCGAGGAAACCCTGGCTCGAGCGACGGACCAAAACAAAGAGCTCGCTCGAGCGAATAACTGCTCGCTCGAGCGAAGAGTCAAAATTCTGGGCAACAACCCATTGCTCCCAAGCTCAACCAACCTGCTACAAACCCGCCCATTGCATCCCCTAGCTCAGAAATAGGAAATTAAAGGACGGTAACAATCATAATACAATGGCAGGAGCTACGGGACCTAAGTCCGAATACAATAATCATATGGGAAAAGACCGGGGTCGCTATAACCTCCCCCCCTTCAAAGAATTTCGTCCCCGAAATTAAGCATAAGTTTATAAAAAACAAGTTTTTTCTCAATTCCCAAAGATATTAAATAACAATAATAAACAGCTTGACCCAATACTGGTCACTTCATCTCTTTATTATGAGGCATCTCACAATATATATAAAACAACATATATCTCAACCTGTAACATTATTATGCATTATTCCTTTCAATGTTAGCAATCCCCATATCATATTCAATTGCATGATATATACAACACATTCAGCAATGTAATCAACATATGCAATGCTACTCTAAACTTCTATAATGAAGCAAGTTTCAAGATACACCCATTTACTAAAACATACACAACGTTTTACAACTTAAGACATATGTAAGGCTCTTAAGTTCAACAATAATACAAAATCTAAATACAAGATTACAAATCGATAAACATGTTCGGGTATTTTTCGCGGACTTCCAACTCACGTTCCCAAGTGGCTTCCTCCACTCCGTGATGTTTCCACAAAACTTTGACCAAAGGGATGGTTTTGCCTCGCAAAACTTGATCCCGCCTATCCAAGACCCGAACCGGTCTCTCCTCATACGAGACATCCTCATCAACCACTAAATCGGTCCAATCCAATACATGTAATGGATCCGGCTCATACTTCCGAAGCATACTCACATGAAACACGTCATGTACTCCGGACAACTGCGGCGGCAAAGCTAGACGATAAGCAGCCTCGCCAATCCTCTCAAGGATCTCAAACGGACCAATGAACCGAGGGGACAACTTCCCGCTCTTCCCAAACCTCATTAAACCCCGTCTAGGTGATATCTTCAGAAAGACATGATCACCCACCTCAAACACCAAAGGTCTCCTCCTACGATCGGCATAAGATTTTTGACGACTCTGTGCCGTAACAAGCCTCTTACGGATAAGCTCAACTTTCTCCGTCGTTTCCCTCACCAACTCTGGACCCAACAGAGGTGCATCACCCACTTCGGCCCAACAAACAGGAGATCTACACGGTCGGCCATACAAGGCCTCAAATGGTGCCATACCGATACTAGACTGGAAACTGTTGTTGTAGGCAAACTCCACCAATGGCAAGTGCCTCTCCCACGACCCACTAAAGTCTAGAACACAACCCCGAAGCATATCCTCAAGGATCTGAATAGTACGCTCGGACTGCCCGTCAGTCTGAGGATGATAAGCCGTGCTAAAGGTCAACTTAGTGCCTAAGGCACTCTGCAAACTCTGCCACAACCTGGCAGTAAAACGAGGATCTCTATCTGAGATGATCGTCACAGGAACCCCGTGTAACCTCACTATGTCCCGAATATATAAATCGGCCAGATGGTCGACTGAATCTCTAACACGCATAGGAATAAAGTGCGCCGACTTAGTCAACCGGTCTACAACCACCCAAATAGCATCACTACCTCGCTGAGTCCTCGGAAGACCCACAACGAAGTCCATAGTGACGTGTTCCCACTTCCACTCGGCAATAGGCAAGGGTTGCAACAAACCCGCTGGCCTCAGATGTTCGGCCTTCACTTGCTGACAAGTAAGGCACTTAGATACGAAAGCTGCCACATCTCTCTTCATACCCCGCCACCAAAACTGGCGACCCAAATCCTGATACATCTTAGTGCCTCCCGGATGCACCGCAAGGCGTGAATGATGAAAATCTCGGAGTACCTCCTCTCGACAAGACTCTGGCACAAACAGACGGTCTCGGTATCTCACACTCAGGTCGGGATACACCGTCAAACCCTTCTCAACCTTCCCACCAGAAATCTTCTCACGGAGGGTTTCTACCTCAAGGTCACCCCTCTGAGCCTCTAACACTCGAGTCACAAGTGTAGGCTGTGCAACAACAGAAAACAAGGCCGCAGCCTCAACGAATTCGCCTAAAAGTAAATTAAACTCCCCAAGTGCACCCAACATCTCCCATTCTCGGATGGCTATACTAGCTATGACACCAACAGGTTTTTTGCTAAGGGCATCGGCCACCACATTGGCCTTTCCCGGATGATAATGTAATTCAAAGTCATAATCCTCTATGAACTCCATCCACCTCCTCTGCCTCAAGTTCAAGTCTTTCTGTGTAAACAAATATTTCAGACTCTTATGATCCGAGAATACCTCGAATCTCTCACCATAAAGATAATGCCTCCAAATCTTCAAGGCAAAAATCACAGCTGCTAACTCTAGATCATGCGTAGGGTAATTCTGCTCGTGAATTTTCAACTGACGTGAGCCATAGGCAACTACTTTCCCTTCTTGCATTAATACACAACCCAGACCCTCTCGTGAGGCGTCACAATAGACTGCATAACCCAACCCTCTCTCTGGAATAATCAAGACTGGAGCGGTGGTCAGTCTAATTTTCAACTCCTGGAACGACTTTTCACAAGTCTCACTCCATACAAATTTGACTCCCTTCCGAGTCAATCTAGTCAAAGGCGAAGCTAATCTGGAGAAATCTTTCACAAACCGACGATAATACCCAGCTAACCCCAGAAAACTACGGATCTCAAACACACTCTTAGGCTGTGCCCAATCTTGCACTGCCTCAGTCTTGGATGTATCAACAGACACTCCTTCCCCAGACACCACATGGCCTAAGAACTTGACCTCTTCTAGCCAGAACTCACACTTTCCAAACTTAGCATAAAGCTTATGGGCTCTAAGTAACTCAAGCACCACTCTCAAGTGTTCCTTGTGCTTCTCCTCAGAAGGTGAATAGATAAGGATGTCGTCCACGAATACGACTACAAAACGATCTAAAAATTCCCGGAATATCCGGTTCATCAAATCCATAAAAACTGCCGGTGCATTGGTGAGCCCAAATGGCATCACCAGAAACTCATAGTGGCCATACCGCGTACGGAATGCCGTTTTCGGAATATCCTCCTCCCTGACTCTTAACTGATGATAACCCGATCTCAAGTCTATCTTCGAGAAACAACGGGAACCCTTCAACTGATCGAACAGATCATCTATACGAGGCATAGGGTACTTATTCTTAACCGTAGCCCGATTCAATTTCCGGTAATCTATACAAAGTCTCAAAGCACCACCTTTCTTTTTAACAAAGAGGGCCGGTGCTCCCCACGGCGAAACACTAGGACGTATATAACCTTTGTCTAGTAACTCCTGGAGCTGAATCTTCAACTCAACTAATTCGGCTGGGGCAAAACGATAAGGTGCCATAGAAATCGGCGCCGTGCCGGGCACTAGGTCAATAGAGAACTCAATCTCCCGATGCGGCGGCAAACCAACAAGATCCTCGGGAAAAACGTCCGAGTACTCACAAACTACCCTTGGCAACACAATCTAAGACTCATCATCCTCACTAATCGAAAGGTTAGCAAGTAGACCACTAAGCTCACTCCGTCCTCGCGGGACATACCCCGGTGGCAACACATTACCAACCCGGTCCCCCAGAAAATGAAAATACTCTCCGCTCACGGTACAACAAGTGACTCTCTGGCGGTAGCAATCAATAACTGCCCGGTATGACGATAACCAGTCCATACCCAAAATAACATCGAAACCCCTCATAGGCATAACTACAAAGGAAAATGGGATTCTATGATAATCAACCTCTATATCACAACCCCTAACACCTTGTTTCAAAATCAATTCACCCCCAAGAGGTGACACTACACAAATAGGTGATGCTAACTGTGCTAACTCCAACTCCAAAACAGATGCGTATCAATCAAAACATTAGCAACCGAGTTGCAAAACAAGAAGGTACCTCTCACAACTGATGGTGCCGGCACAAGATCCTGCGCGGTAACAGCATACACGTGCCCAGACGACCTCTGATTAACCTGCTCACCCCTAGGACCATAAGATTGCTGCACCGACTGGGACGATGAAGCCCCCTGATTGGCCCTCGAGGCCTGACCCGACTGAGCTGACTGCTGACCCTGAATCGGCCTCAAACCAGATGCACCAGATGTGCCACCCAACTGCGGGCAATACCTCTTCATATGCCCTGGCTGACCACACTGATAACACGAGAGTGGCTGGCATCTACCCTGACTCTGGCTCTGAGATCGAGTCGAAGATGATGCTGCTCTCTGCACTCCTCCCCTCTGAGGACAAACTAGAGACTTGTGGCCCGGCTGGCCACACTTGAAACAGGTAATGTCTCCCTGACTGCCTTTCCCCGAACTAGCACTCGGCACAGGAAAAGTCGATCTAGAAAAGCTACCCTGAGACTGCTGAGGATTAAAACCCTTCTGTCTCCTACCATCACTCTGACCATCCTGACTCCTCTTGGAGCCCTTTTGTCCTTCCTCCTCCTCCTGCATCATGATTTCCATGTGGGCTGCAGCATCAACCATAAGCCCATAATCCCGAATCATAGTTCCCCCAACTCTCAGCTTGAGGCCACGCCTCAACTTCTTCTCAAACTCAATACAACGGTGTTCCTCAGACGCCACCAACTCAGGTGCAAACCTGGACAAACTAGTAAATGCAGCCTCAAACTCGGCCACTGAAGAACTCGACTGCTTAAGCTGGCAGAACTGGTCTCTCAACTTCTCTCTAACTGCTGGAGATAAGAACTTCTCCTGGAAAGCATTCACAAAAGCCTCCCATGTACCTCCTATACGACCCTTAGTGAACTTCCACCACTGACCCGCATCCCCCTTCAACTGAAAAGATGCCAAGGTCACTTTCAACCCCTCGTCTTCGATGCCAAGCATCTCAAACGTCTTCGTTGTCTGTTCGAGCCATTCATCTGCCTTAAGCCGCTCTTTAGGATCACCCACAAATTCATCCGGATTAGACCGAAAAAACTCCCTCTTCAGAAAGGAAGGTCCTGCATCTGCAGCAACATCCCGAGCTTGATTCTCAGCTCTGAGAATGCCTACTGACTCCTTGAATGCCCCTGCTATCTCTCGGGCTAGAGCGCCCATAGCCTGCTGGCCTACTGGCCTACTGGCTCGGCCACATTGGCCTGGCCAATACCCTCCTGAACTGCCGGAATCTCCTCTGGCACAGGCACTTCCTGCCTACCCGGCCTACCACGCCTACCGCGTCCTCGTCCTTGTCCTGACATCCTAATACAGGAAACAAAGACATTAGCACATTAATAAATGTGCCGAAGCTAAACACTCGCGTCCTAATGCATTGGACAACAATAATTCATTCCACGTAAACACATAATCACATAAGCACCTACGAATTTCATTCCCGGATAATGATAGTCCCAATGCGTTACTATAGTTCCGGTTGGAAGCAGCAGTGATCAAGTGCCTTTCCAACAAGACTACTAGAAACTCAAGGGTCCAATCAACATCCTAGAAACTACATTCCATACCTACATAATCACATAAACATGTTATCACATAAGCATATAACATTACACTAAGTCTCTATCAAACGAGACGAACCCAATGTGATACTAATCACTTCCCACGTACCCAAAGTATTCAAACCCGGTACGCTCTGATACCAAGTTGTAACGCCCTCAAAAATAAACCCATTAATTATATATATCATCAGTATGCAATGTTAGAAAAGAAACATTTCATTATAATATTCATCAGAATCTTACTAAATAATAACATTACATGTAACCTCAAGTTAAATGCCCTACATGCTTACATCTTTCCAAGCCAACACTTGGACAACAAAAGTATGAGTTCTAACTCAAATCCAAATAAAGCCCTAGGCTTGAGTGTTTACATGTTCTAACAAATAAAAACAAACAACTGAAAATAGTCTTCAAAATCCAAGTCCCTTCCAAGCTAAGTCCTTGGAGGTAGCTTATCCCCTGAACCTGAAAATGATGTTCCCATAAAGGGTGAGCCACAGCCCAGTAGAAATATACTAAACCAAATATAAGCAATGAATAAAGCAATAGCATTCAATAGATGGTTAACCAAGATAATCAATTACTTCATTTTACAGTCTCATACACTATTGTCTAAGACACATATTACTTTCCAACTTTATCAATATGGCTCAGAACCTGGCCAAACTTACAACATTGAAATATATATATATCATATTCACATTCTTCCAATGTCAACAAACAAATGAGACTCAAGCTCAAATCAAAACACTTCATATTTCCAGATTGATACACATTTTAGTGCTGTATCAATAAAAACACTTCTATATAAATAAGCACACATAAAAGTGATGCTAATGGAGTCCATCCCCTATCTCCTCCCAAACAAAATCCGATTTAGAGGTCCATCCCCTATCTTCCCCTAAACCGTGGAGTACATCCCCTATCTCCTCCCACACAAAACAATGTATGCAAACACATAACATATAACACACAATCAATACACATATTGTCTGTATTAATTCAGCAATCAAAATGAATGACTCGACCAATGTGATTAGTTCAGTTATCCCTAATCCACATGCAGTGTCTACAACAAGCACGGCTATCCTCCACCGATAGCCCAAAACAGTTATTTCTAAACTGAAAATAACTATGTCAACAATTCAATAGACAAATGATTCAAATTATCCAACTACGCCATTTAATCAATGAATTCCCCAATTCCATGAATTTAATTATACAAATTCATTTAATATTACAACTAGGGTTTTTCCCAAAATTTACCAAAGTATCCCCAACATATCAAAATACCAAAACTTAGAACAAAACCTATAAAATGGAGTAGGAAATCCCTACTTCGAAGAAAACAACCCAAATGGTGAAGACAGAGAGGAGTGCCCAAATACCAATGTGCTCCAAATCGCCAAATGTTCAGATTAAATGAAAGCCCTCGACTCCCTCTATCTTTTTAACAAAGCAACTAGGGTAGAAACACACTCTAAATAGATCAAACCTAAGAAAGAAGGTGAGTAGGGAGAGAGAGAAGTCGGACCTAGGGTTTGGAATAAAAAAGAAGATGAAAAAGACTGATCAAAACCCGCTGCTGCGTATATAAACTGGACAGGCTCGCTCGAGCGAAGACTTTGTCGCTCGAGCGACCAGACACAGAGAAGCTACGCTCGAGCCAAGGAAGCCTTGCTCGAGCCAACAACTCAAAAGCTTGCTCGAGCGAAAGAAAACTCGATCGAGCGAAGAACTCAAACCCTCAGGTCTGTAACCAGACACACGCTCGAGCGAAGGAACTATCGCTCGAGCGAAGAACGAACTAACTCGCTCGAGCGAAGAAAAGCTCGCTCAAGCCAAAAACCTCTGCTCTCAGGTCTAACTACAAAACGCAATCCTCGCTCGATCGAGGAAACCCTGGCTCGAGCGACGGACCAAAACAAAGAGCTCGCTCGAGCGAATAACTGCTCGCTCGAGCGAAGAGTCAAAATTCTGGGCAGCAACCCATTGCTCCCAAGCTCAACCAACCTGCTACAAACCCGCCCATTGCATCCCCCAGCTCAGAAATCGGAAATTAAAGGACGGTAACAATCATAATACAATGGCAGGAGCTACGGGACCTAAGTCCAAATACAATAATCATATGGGAAAAGACCGGGGTCGCTATAAGCCATGACCAACTTTTTACGGATAAGTGCAACTTTTTTTATCGTTTCCTGGACTAACTCTGGACCCAACATAGGTGCATCGCCTACCTCGGCCAACACATAGGAGATCTATACGATTGGCCATATAAGGCCTCAAATGGTGCCATGTCAATACTCAACTGGAAGCTATTGTTATAGGCAAACTCCACTACGGGCAAGTGCCTCTCCCACAACCCCTTAAAGTTAAGAGCACAACCCCGAAGCCTATCCTCTAGAATTTGAATGGTTCGCTCTGACTACCCGTCAGTCTGAAGATAATACACAATACTAAAAGTCAACATATCTAACACTAGAGTCAAAATATACATTCAAGACTTTTTCTACATTTCCACTAGAGATCTTCTTCCAGAGGGTTTCTACCTTAAGATCACCCCTCTGCATTTCTATCACTCAGCTCACAAGTGTAGGTTGTGCAACTATCGAAAACAAGGCTGCAGACTTAACGGACTCGCTAAGATACAAGTCAAACTGACCAATAGCACCCAACATCTCCCATTTCTGAATGACAATACTAGCTACACTACTAATGAATTTTCTACTTAAGGCATCGACCACAATATTGGCTTTCCCCGGATGATAATACAACTCAAAGTCATAATCTTCTATAAACTTCATCTATCTCCTTTGCCTCAAATTCAGATCTTTTTGTGAAAACAGATACTTCAGACTCTTATGATTGAAAAACACCTCAAACCTCTCACTATACAGGTAATGCCTCCAAATCTTCAAGGCAAAGATCACTGCTGCTAGTTCTAAGTCATGGGTAGGATAGTTCATCTCATGCGTTTTCAATTGATGTGAGCCATAAGCTACTACCTTTCCCTCTTGTATCAAAACACAACCAAAACCTTCCTGTGAAGCATCATAATACACAGAATAGCCCAAACCCCTTTCCGGAATAATCAACACTGGAGCAATGGTAAGTTTAAGCTTACACAAAATGAATTAACTAATTATTACAATACAAGCAAAATAACTAATTAATTACAAATACAAATGAATTAGCAAACTAATTTAATATGAAAAACAAATTGAAGTAGCTAAATTAAAGGGATCAAAGGAGAGGTGGTGAATTAAGCGGACACGGGCGAGAACATCCTCCAAAAACCCCCATTGCTCACCGCTAGAAGCTATTACGTTCGCAGTTTGAAAATCACTTTGTTTTAGGCCTCCGAATAGGCTCTGTTTCAATAGAAATGCACCGTGGCCATCTAAAAGAAGGGGTCGGCCGGCCTTAAGAAGTGGTCGGCCGTACAAAGGCTTAGTCGGCCGACCACTGGTTCTGGGAGAGAATCTGTTGCAACAGAACTGGAACAGAGCACAAACAAGGGATTTCCAAAGGATGCATATCTTTCCTTCTCTCTCTTGTTATGAAAATTTCTCAAAGAGAGAGTACATTTGCTTCACAAATCATCAAACATCCGAAGGGTATTTAAATGATGATTAGTGAAGCAAAGAGATGGCAATTAATGGAAACAAAGCTAACTA
Source organism: Camellia sinensis (assembly GCF_055761805.1). Classification (NCBI taxonomy): domain Eukaryota; kingdom Viridiplantae; phylum Streptophyta; class Magnoliopsida; order Ericales; family Theaceae; genus Camellia; species Camellia sinensis. Next base: position 100,390,500 of record NC_138973.1, on the reverse strand, counting down.
AGGCTAAATATGAAGGATACAATCAAAGACATAGCCAAAACCCACTGAATCTCATGGAAGACAAGAGCAAGTGAATACTCAAGGTTAAAGATAATAGGCTTAGAAGAAGCCATTCTTGAAGGCAAAGCATATACACAAGAGGTTCCATCATTAAGAAGACCAAAGAGACTCATCTTTTCTACTCATGGAAGATGGATTGAAACCTCTATTTCCATGCTTCAAAGGAAATATAAGAGAGTCTCTAATGGTCTTAATGAAGAGCTCTCATATAGTTTTAAAACAAAGACAAAACTAGACTAAGTAAAAGCAAGAAATGAAAAGCTATGGAGAGATGATTGGAAGCTCATCTTCCTACTCATGGAACATGGATGAAACATCCATTTTGCATGCTACCAAGAAGGAACTAGAAGAAAGCTATGCAGTACCTTCAGAGAAGAAAGATATGAGTCAAGAATCAAGCTATCTATGTAAGCTTTAAACACATACAAACAACTCATATTTAATTAAAATCTATCTAAAAACAGTGCTGGAAATGAAAGAAATAAAGCCAAAACATGAAGAACAATAAGAGAGCAAAGCTAAAGAACAAGCCTATGAAAGGGTGGCTAACCCATCTACCTTTAAACAAGATTTCAAATCACATTTTAAAAGCCAAAATAATTTGAAAAATAGTATTGAAATGAAGAACAATGTACTTTAAAGAAAAAGAAATGAAAAGAGTTAAAAAATCCACCTCTAAAGAAGAGGTAGAGTTTCTTGGTTTACAAACCACAAGCTAAACATTCTCAAGTATCTGAATTTGTGTTCAAAATCTTAGCCAAAAGATTTAAGCTCAAGCTTCAATGGTGTATCTATATCAAGAGGGTAGAGAAGAACTTTTTGGTAAGCCTCTAAGCCTTTGCAAAAATGTTCAAACCCTAAATTCAGAGGGAATGTGGTCTTTTTATAGAGTTTTCACCGTATTTCAACATAAATATTTGCAAAAGAGACAACTAGTTCAAATCTCATGCATGGGAGCAGTTGCCAACTGCAAAATATCTGCTCTCAATAAACATGGCCGACTGGCCAATTTATTGTAAGGCCCCGGTGTCCCACATCGGGAATGGAGGGGGAGTTCCTGGGCTATAAAAGTAAAAATCTGGACCCTTATATAGCATCGAGGCCTTTTCCCAAGTGGTGAAATCCCTATTAGAACTCCCCAGTTAAGCATGCTTAGGCTGGAGTAGTTCTAGGATGGGTGACCCATTGGGAAGAACAAATCCGTGCGGGCATGACCCAAAGCGGACAATATCGATGACGTGTAAAGGGTCGGGGCGTTACAAATGGTATCAGAGCCGACTCTCCGGAGTACCGAGTTTGGGCCCCTGGCGTCTCTCGGTGCATGCGGGCGGGCTTGCGAGCTGGCGGGCTTGTGAGCTGGCAGGCTACTGCGCGGGGATGTGCAGCCTTATGGGGGGTGGATTGTGAGGCCCCGGTGTCCCACATCAGGAATGGAGGGGGAGTTCCTGGGCTATAAAATTAAAACCCGGACCCTTATATAGCATCGAGGCCTTTTCCCAAGTGGTGAAATCCCTATTAGAACTCCCCAGTTAAGCGTGCTTAGGCTGGAGTAGTTCTAGGATGGGTGACTCACTAGGAAGAACAAATCCGTGCGGGCATGACCCAAAGCGGACAATATCGATGACGTGTAAAGGGTCGGGGCGTTACATTTATTGTACGGCTTACTCATAAATTGGAGGCCAACCAATTATTTTGGCCCTGCTGCTTACTGAGCGGTCAGGCTAAAAAAGAGGTTTTGGTCCAAATGGAGTAGAAGGCTTACTGAATTCTTTTGCTGAAGATTTGAACAATTTGCATAATGTAACTTTCATTATCAAGTGTTTGGATTAAGGCACCCAAGTCTTAAGGGCGGTAAAAAATAGGGCATCTACAAGTGCACGTCGAGGGCTTTGTTCTAATCAGAAAAGTTGGTGATTTAGTCTCCATCTAGTTCTACCCATTGTTTCCCCTTATCTTCTATTTGGAGGTAGGGATTTCTTTGACTCTTTATATGATTTTTAGCTTAGTTATTTGTCTTTTTTAAAGGGATTACTCATTTGGGTAATTTTGGTAAAACCTAGGGTTTGGTTTGTAATAAAAAAAAGGGTTTTCCAAAATTGATTCTTGAAAATGATTGGAGGAGAATGGTTATGGATGATTTGGGTTGAGATGATGGAAATATTTTCATAAAATTGTTTTTGTGAGAAAATAGGGTTTTTGCCCTAAGTTTGGAGATTGGAAAATGTGGAAAGGGAAATAGAAAATGATGTTGGATATTGTGAAATTGGAATAATAATTATGTTAATGATGATGGTGGAGTTAGATATGTATTATCACTCCCATTGGAATTGATGAAAATATATCTTTTGATTGGAATTTATCTGTTAAATATAAATATCTGTTTTGGGCTATCGGTGGAAGATAATCTTGATTGTTGTAAACGTTGCATGAGGATTAGGTTGAATTGAAACTAATTTCTCATACATTATGCATTGAGCATCATTTCATATTGAACATTATAAATGTCTTGATTTTGAGAAAAATGGGTGAATACCGTAGTGAATCTGGTTAGAGGATGTGATTGTGGTTTTATTATGTTGGCCTGTGTGTCCTTGGTGAAAGTCTAAAAACCCACGTGATTAGGTGCCGATCCTTCCTATTAGTACCAGTAAAATGGCTTTGGTAGTGCTTATATAGCCTACTGGCAGACACACACCTAGAGATTCTCAGTGTTTTGTATCTACTACCTTGTTTTCTGTATGAAAGGATTATTTTCATGAATTGACATATAATCTGGTATTGCATTATTTTGAGATGGAAAATGGGAAGTGTTTGGAAAATGGTTTGCATTGTGCATTCATCTCATAATTTTGCTAAGATTCATATACTGTGTTAGAGTATCTCTACTGGGTTTTGGCTCACCCTATGTGAGAAACAACTTTCAGGTGTTGATGAGCTGCCTCTGCCAAGGACAATCTTGGGAGGACTCAGAGCTTAAGGCTTCCTTTTTGATTTTCTTGTGTAATTATTTTTGATTAAGCCTCGGGCTTCACATGTGTTAAGTTTGAACTCATTTTTTTGTAAGAAAGCATTGTCTTGGAAAGTTGTAAGCCATTAGGGCATTTCTTATTTGATTTCAATTTCCTTTTTACCATGTACTCATGACATATGCTATAGATCCAGGATCTAGGATTTGTGAATATCTATTGCATATGCCATCTTTTGTAATGATCAAAACAATAATGAATAGAAGATATGAGATTGTTGGTCTATTGTGACATTATTATGTAATGGGTTAATGTTAGCTATTTTTGGGGCATTACAATTCATTCTCGTCCTATTGTGTTTTCTGAGGTGCCGACTAGAGTCTTTTGGTATTGGAGCGAGTCAGGGAATGGTGGGAATGTTCTAAGGTTGATTTTTTCCTCATTTGTAAGTTGAGTCCGCTCGAGCGATCCTCTTGTTGCTCAAGTAGAACCTGCAAGAAGAATGCCGCCTCAGCTCACTATAAATACATCTCAAACATACTGAAGAAGATCATTTTGGAAAATTCACTTTTCAATACATATTATTTTCTTTTGTTTTTATAATGTGCTAATTTTCTTTGTTAAGGCTAGAGGTGAAACCCCAATATTTTCTTTATAAATATCTTATGAATCAATCATGGATTTTAATGTTAGATTATTTTAATTGATTGGTTTATTTATTTGGAAAAGGTTTTTGTTCTATTGTAGACTCCGGGCATGGTAGAAGTTTGATATTCCCTGTAAATCAAATAATTAGATTTTTATGGTGTAATCAATTAGTGAAAATAATCAATCTTTTGAAATTAATTTTTATATGGAATAACCGTTTTTATCTTCTGATTGATAATACCCTTTGTGTATGTCTTAATTGAGTTATACAAATTGAATCTGAAATATTTTAAAGAAAGCATTGGTGGAGGATCCTTGATGCCTTAACACCTTATTATTATTATTTATTATTATAGTCCCCTTATTTTATCTTTTAGCTAATTATTTTTCTCAGATTATCCAACCATTTCAAAAATTCATGATTTTCCTTCATTTTATTTGAGTGTTCAGTAATTATTTTGAACAAACTGATCCTTGAGGATTCGACCTCGGACTCACTGAATTATACTACTTCGCAACATCTTGCACTTGGGATTGCAATATTAAAGTCGCAACACTAGGCTTCAGATGGTCGACACTTGCCTTCTGCTATTTTCTTCCCTTTTGTTTCTGATTTTTGGGGTCGACACTACCCTTTTTGGGCGTCAACACTTGCTTCTTTTTTTTGCTACTCGTTTATAGGGTCAACACTAGGGCTGGAGGGTGTCGACACTTGGTCTGTTTATAAAGAAATGTTTCACCACTATTTTTCAGTTTCTATATGACCCCTTTGGGTGTCGACACTTCTTGGAAAGTCTAGAATATTTCAGCCATGTTTTTAGCTTTTCTTTTGTGTTTCTTTTTGACTTTTCTTGGTTGAGTTTAGGGCACATCACTTACTTTTGGTCCTACACTATAAATAGAACCTAACCCACTCTTTTTTTTCCTCACTTATTTTCTTTTTTTTCTCTCTCTTTTCTTCTCTAATTCGTGAAACACCACCATCTCTCTCTAAACTCTAGATTTTCACGTTAGATCTTCAGATCTACTCACTTCGGAGAATCTTCTCCCCTTGCTCCTTTGAGATTAAGTGTAGAGCTTGTCAATGACTTCCTTCTAATCAGAGCAAAGCGTCGTTTTGCCACTTTTGGTGCTTTTCTTCATTTCTTCCTCTTTGCTTTGAGGTAGGGATTTTCTTGATCTGTTGTATGCTATTTAACTTTGATATGTTTTATTTTGTAAAGTAAATGATTTTGGAAAGCTAGTGTTTGATTTAAGTTATGTATTAGTGCATAAAAAAGGGGTTTTCTCTTGGATTTTACTTGGTTTTAGAAGAAAATGATATTTTGAGAAAGAAACTCCAATTTTTCTATGAAAACCTAGTTTGATTTTGAAGTTTTTGAAAACGATGGGTATTGATTAACAATGGGTATTGATTACTCTTTTTGAAATATTGAGCTAGATGAGTAAACTATATTGCTTTTGAAATGTGAAGATTCATGAGACTCTTAGTGAATGTGAATGTTGTTTATTAGGAATCATTCAGATTTTGGAAAAATTGTGGAGATTCTGAATTTTTATATCATGTTGGATTTTAACATCATTGTTGTTATGCTTTAAATTGTGAAATTTAGAGAAAACCGTTTTGGTTATCGGTGGAGGATAGCATTGTCGTGTGTTAGAAATTGGATGTGATTTAGGCAATTAAACTATTTATAAATCATGCATCTCATGAAATCATATCATGAATTTGTGAACTACATACATTATATTTTGGAAATGATTTCATTTTGAGAAAAGGGACATAAGATGGTGACTCTGTATAGGGGGTGTGGTTGTGGTTAATTACTCGCGTGAGTCTTCGGTCAGGAACTGGTAAAAGCTTACTTGCAGACACTAGTCCTGGAGATTTACGACATTGTATTTACTGTCCTAATTTCTGATTTAAAAGAAGTGTTTGGGATGTGATTTTGGAACTCTTGCATGGCATTGTTTCAAAAGGATAAAAACTCATGTTTTGGGAGATAGCATTTCATATGTATTCACCATATGGCATTGTTGACTATCATCATGTCATTAAGTTATCTGTACTAGGCTTATTGCTCACCTTACGTGGAAACAACTTTCAAGTGTTAATGGCGTGCCTCCACAAAGATGAGAGCTTGGGAGGATCTTGGAGCTTAAGGCTAGTTTTGTTTTACTTTCTTTTGTATAGCCATGGGCTTTCTTGTATTGGGCCTTAACTCACTGTTGTTGTAACCAAGCTAAGTCTTGGAGACTTACAGGACATGAACTTGTATTTATTTTCTATTGTCCTTATAGATCACATGCTATATATTTATGTTCTAGGATTGATGAATGTATTAATGCATGTGATGTTATTTTGTAAAACTCGAAGGACATTTATGAATGGAGTATAGTTTTGAAGATGTTTGTAGTATCACAATGATTGAGATGTAGTAAGCTTCCGCATGTTTGTTGAAGAATACAATGGGGAGTTCGATATCAATATTCTTCGGGGCGTGACACACGTTTGCTCAATCTACAAGTAGCTCTACCTCTTCATTCACTAGATATTCTCTTCTGCTATGAATCCACAATAACGGTGTTTAATCCACGATGCCAATGACTCCAGAATCCATCGAAGCTTACAATCTTGGAATCCACCAAGAAGGTTCACTTTTGAAAGGTGAAAAAAAATTATACAACTTGATGATGAACTTAAAGCACCTAAGAGCTAATGAATCATCAAGAAAGGAAGAGAGAATAATACATTGTTTCCTCACTACAAACTTTCTCTCAAAAATGTCTCTAACAGTCTCTCTCTAAGTAAAACAATATGCAAATGCTAGAGAGATATGGAGTGATCCAACTAATATAACCAAACAATTCAACAAAACACCCTTTAAATAGACTTGAGGTATAGAACCATTGCAGGCGCAGTCAGGATGGTCACAGGCACAAATATACCTTTTTGGGCTGTAGACAAAAGTTTGGGGAAAAGTACTAGGAGCTCAATTTGGTTGCGGCCTGTTCGCGTCCTGGATGCAGGCACCATTCTTGTTCATCGCAAGTGCGATGGTCTTATTTACGGGCGCGATGGTTATAATGACCAGTTGTTGTTGTATTCTTTTTGCTCTGTTTTTGTCAACTCTTTCAGTCCATACTTTAGCCACCCTATAGCTCTGACAAACAAACTCCTTTTTGGATAATTATCTTATCTTTTTCTCAATCAATCTTTGACCCAATCTTTTGCTAATCTTCTCCAAGACAAACAACCACTTTTATCTTCTAAAGTTCATACTTTTCATCCCAAGCTTTCCATCAAATCTTGAATGATTACAGCGACAAACAACAGCCACCAAACATCTTGATCCTTGACAAAATCTGTCAAACACTTTTGTTCATTGAAACTCACAACGATCATGAATCATGTTAATTTATAAGACCAAGAAGATAATGAACAAGACTCATAAACCAAGTTTTGTGAAATATAAAAATCAAAGCAAAATAAGAGAGAGAAGAAATTAAAAAAACTTTGGAATAGTATTGCCAAAATATAATACAATGGAACATGATTAGGATTAAAAATCCTAACAATAGTAATTGTCATTTTCTTTGAAGTTTGATATTATTCATAAGTCTTAGTAATGTGTAATCATTGCGGACACCCCATTTTGATTAACCCTAAGACTCCGGCTGATTGTATTCCTCCAAATGATGAAATGGAAATATCTCCACCCTTAGAATGTTGGAAATTGCTTAAACTTCTTGTTACACCTTATTTCGAACAAAAACTGACTTTTTTTTTTTTTTTGCAAAAATGACTGAAGTACTCCTGAATCTATTTTTTAGCCAAAAACTAATTTTTCAACCCTGAGAGGTAAGGGGAGCCCAATTACACTTAGATTGATGGAATTTTCCAAAATTACTGACTGATTTTATCAAAAGCATTGATCTAAGGACAAATTGAGCTTTCTTGGGCCATAAGTATGCAAAAGCCATGCAAAGCCGCACCTAACCTGCAAAGTTGACACTTGGACCCTTGCGCGGCCGCACCTAGATTGAGTGGCCCCACCTTGCCCTAACAGATGGAAATGGAAACTTTACAAGGATGACAATGTGGAATTGAATAAAGGTGCTAGGGAGAAAGTGATGCTCAACCCTAGCAGCTTTCTCCCCAAGCCAGGATTGCCTATAAAAGCTCCCTCTCTTTGAGAGGGAACAATTCTTGAACTTTGAGTGCAAAAAAGAGCTTGAGAGAAAGAAATCCTCGCCTCTCCTTTCAATTCTAAAAATCCCCCCCTAACAATAACCTAAAAGTGATTAAAAACCTTCTAAGGCTCGAAGACTTGGACTATAATCAATGACCCTTGCTTAAGGGGGAGGCCTACAAACAAGAAAATGAAGTTTTCCCGCCTTTTCTTGGACTTTCTGCAAAATAGTAGATAATACTCTTATCTTTTATTATTTCAGTACCTTTTTATCCATATTTTCTGTAGCAAACCATGTTTAGGGTTTTAGTTCATTCATATGTCATGTAGCTTACATATTTAATCCTCTTTTTCACCATGTTTCTTCTATTTTCATTAGAACAGTGTGCTTAGGTTCATTTAATCATGAATAAATCATGTGTTAGGCCCGGTTTGAGTCATCATGTAGATAATTTGCATTACTGCTTTTCTTTTCATTATGTGTTATTTGCTGTTTTATACATGATCATCATTTTAGTAGCCTCAAACCGGGTTTTAGATTGCATTTTGTATGTTTAGTTGTCTAATAGGTCATATTTATTTTATGTATTGCATGTAAGACGCATAAAGTGGGCATCCAGATAAGTCCTCTAAATCTCCATAGCATGTGTTTGCGCTTGTGGCATTGTCCTTTTCAATAATCCAAGTTGAATGCTCTTTTTATGCAAAATTGTTTATTTTGAATGCTTTTTTGAGTATTGTTCATTTTAAGTTTAGGTTTATAGCCATGGATTGATAAAATCTGCTTTTTCATTGAAAAATCATTATTTTTTAAAATATGGCTTTATTCCTTAAATTTAAAGTGGACAACATTTTGTTTTATTGACATCACATAGTTTTAGGGTTAAAGGTTAGGCTTAAATGGATTATATGAAATAATTAATCACCCAAATTGAGAGTGAGTAGAGTCCAATCTTTGGATTGGACAAAAGGGGTGCTTTCAGTTAACGACCTTCCCCTTTTGTACCTAAACTCCTGAACCTAAAAATTTTCTAGTTATGATAGACTGGTCCTCAACTTAGTTTTCATCATTAAAGGTTTCTTAATTTCCCTTTAAACATGAAGTGGCGACTCTTTATTGTTAAAGCATGTTAGTCCAACGTTTGTGTAAGAAACAGGCCTTAGACTCGAAAAAGGTATGGCGCTCGCAAGCACTGTGAATTTTTATTGCAAAGATGTATGGAATTTCAATGTACTAATAGGAATGTTCATACAATAGGAATGTTAATATTCATTTTTATAGCACTATGCATAGTCATACCACAACGCTGTAAATGTTCACTGTAATGTATTGTGATTGTTCCATACCATATCAAAATAGTGTGGATTTTCACAATAACGCATTAAGGAAATTTTCGTGCACAATATAGACTTGAACATAGGTTTTCAATAATCTGGATATATTGAAACCATCAGGGTTTGAATTGATCACAAAAAATGAATCACAGATAAGTTATGTTTAGTACCCATGTCTAATCCCTCGAAGACAGCTAACAATGGAGATGTGAACTCGTACAACGATGAAGAATGGTGAGTTTCACTGACTTCCTCATAATATCAAACTCGTAGCTCAATCTCCTTTACGGGGTGTTTTTTGATAGGGTAAATTATGCAAATGGTCCTTGTAATTTACTCATTTTTCATTTTGGTCCCTGTTGTTTTAATTTGATCAATTTGCCTCTTAATTTTACGGATTGTGTCATTAGTCCAATAAATAACGGCAGTTAAGTTTGATGGGCAGAAAATGAAATGATGTTTCAATTTGGTCATTGTAGTTTATAGGATGTGTCAATTTGGTCATTGTAATTTATAGGAAGTCAAAACAACATGGACCAAATTGACACATCCTGTAAACTACATGGACCAAATTGAAACATCATATGATTATCCGTCCATCAAACTTAATTGACGTTATTCATTGGATTAATATGACACAATTCGTAAAATTAAGGGGTAAAATTGAGCAAATTGAAACAATATGGACCAAAATAAAAAAAAAGTAAATTATAGGGACTACCGATGTATTTTGCCTTTTTTTTAAGCTTTGCAATTACTTATAGAATTAACTAGATTATAAGAAATTAGTTAGGACAAATTGGAACATAAGTAATGGAAATAAGATTTATAAAAAAAAAATGCACCATTGTTAGTGGGAAATTTTATTTTTAATTTTTGATTACAAAAAAAATATATCAAACAAACAGTATATCGGTAGAATGGCATAATTTCTACTTCTAAATAGTTACCTAGTCTTGTAATAATTCTACGATTCAATAATAAGAAATTATATATTTATATAGGCCAATAATAATAATAATAATAAAAATAAAATAGTAATAAAATTTATAAAATATTATTAATTAGACACACAATCAGATAGTGTCATCATAAGACTAGATAATTTCTACTTTCCTGGGGAGGGATATGTAGGTGGCACATGCGGAGTGGTGGGATCTTTAGACATAATTTTATTCACTATCAAACAGTGGGACTACATTATTTTATTTTCATAAGCCAAATGCTAGTGTGTATTTGCACAATGTAAAAAATAATATGATTTTCGTAGTAAAAGTTATAAATTTTAGATACGAAAGTTAAAAATAATAAAGTTGTCGTGTGCACCATAAAGATTTGAAATCAAATTATGTTTTTTTTTTTATAATAAAAGTTATACTTTTTGTGATGAGAAAAAATTATACTTTTTATAATAATAATAAAAGCTACATATTTTGTATTTAAAATTATACATTTTATGTAAGATGTGTACCATATATACATTTTTTGAAGTGCACATAATAGCCATTCCTTTTCCACGAAAACAAAATCAAAATAATAATAATTGCACAATTTTTTGGTATTTAATAATAATGGCAAGTTATTAAGTGTATCCACCACATTCTTAATTAATATTTATGTATTTATTTATCATTAATATTACATGCACATAAAATTTGTGTATAGAATGCATAAAAACTCTGACATAAAGGTGATGGCCACACATATGAGACTCATTCTTATGTGAGAATTTTTGTGCACATTTTTTTTTTTTGTTTGTATAAATAGTATTTCTGCTTATATATTTTGTCACCTAATGAATGGTTTTATTCCACTAAACCTACTTTCATCATGAGTCCGCATCCTCTATCGTGCTTCTCTGTAGTGCTCCCTATAATGCCCCAAAACGATTTTGTTTTTGGGCCAAACTTCCCAAAAGAAAAGAAAAGAAAAGAAAAAAAACCAGTAGCTAGGACAAAAGAAGGAAGTAACTGAGAAAAAGGAACGAAGAAGAAGAAGAAGAAGAAGAAGAAGAAAAGAAAGGAACAAAGAGAACTATGTTCCATATTGAATCATGCACTTCCTTAAACCTTGCTTGATATGGTCATTTGCATACTAAAATATTATATTTATAACCAAGTAATAACTACTACTCCGAAGTATAGTGGTCAAGACCAAATGTCGATCCCTAAGGACTAATCGAGTTGTTTTGATACAAAAATAATAATTAAAGTAATTCAAGAAAATTGATTTTTAAAATAATAAAATTAAAATTAATAAAACATAAAATAAATAAAATAAAATAAGAAGTTTCTTAGGGTTTTGAATCTACCACTAACTTTATACTCAGGGGTTATTGTATTAGTTTTTAGAAAATCATTAATTTGGATAAAATGATGTAAGTTGATCAGAAATACATTGTCAAGAGGATTTGTATATTAAAACCAGAAAGCCACGAATCATCTTCGCTTAGTACGGATTGTCACCACTAAACGAAACTAAACTAAGGTTGATGTACGACCCGTTTTACTAGGTATGACTCGTCTAACAATTTTAATACACAACCGTGAAAACAATTGTATAACATGATTCGAATAAAACATTTATTGCACAAAAATATCTGAAAGTTATATAATTTATCCAAACCAAATAAAAATTAAAAATATTAAATACAATAAGCACACCCTCGAGCAAAACAAAACAAACAAAACTAATCCTCAAGCAAAACAAAACTAAAAAGACAATAAAATAAAATTTATCTATGCTATTTTCGTAGGAAATACGATTACTTTTAGCGTATGCAACTAACCTTTAAACCCCTAGGTTATTCCTAATGGACGAGTTGTAGTCTTGTGAGGGTTTACAGTGAATTTACCCACAAGATTCAGCTTTTTTTTTTTTTGAAGAAAATATTCACAGAGATAATTGTTAAATTTAATATATTAGCAAAAGAATTATCAGAGTTCAGAATACTAGCAATTAGTAAAAATAATTTATCTATCTCTATATTCGGTGTGTGTGTAAATTATAGCCGATAAAAATATTATTTAATCTCAAAATGGAATAAGATTCTAGTCCTATCAAAAGCATGCTTTAACTCAAATATCTCCAATTTACTCTCAACAAATGAAACACTTTGAAATGGCTCAGCTCATCAGTGTATGTATGTGAGAGAAGACTTATGTTTAAAAAAACAAAAAAATTTCACATTTAGAAATGAAAAACGCCGTATAGAAAAAAATAATATATATTCTCATGATAGGAAAACCAAAAATAATGAAATTATGCCAATTTGTCATTTGAAAAATCATGCTAATCCCGAGATCAAATAGGACTTTATTTTTAGTTGTGATATTGGGTCAAAGGGAATTATTTACCAAATTGGGTAAAGGGTAGAAAACAGGTGTCCAAGAAATGAATTAAGCAAAATCAACATAAATGAAACGCTGCGTACTAACCCGCCCTTTTAATTCCTCTTTTTTTTTTTACATGTGATTCACAACCATTTTAATTACTTTCCATATTATTAAATTTCTCTTTTTCCCGATAAACTCCTTGTTCCGCTCACAAGATAGCTTCCTCCAAAAATAACAAATAAAATCCATTCTTGAGATGCCGAAGGAAATGGCTAAATGGATTTTTTTTTTTTAATATGTAAATGCTCAATGGGCTAACCAGTGATAATTGAAATAAGAATTTTATTTATTTATAAAAATAGTAATAAGGCTCAAACAAAGAAAGAAGGCATAAAATCATTTCTCAAATATATAGCATGATCCATAAGGACAAAATGGCATAAAAATGATGATTTCAATGTTTTTGACCAATTTGACAGAATAATGAGACTTAACAATGACATAATGAGCTATCAAAGAAAAATTAAGAATAAATGTAAATTAATCCCCCAAAAAGAATGATAGGCTCAAAATCTTACACGAGTTATAGTCTCCGCATTAGACATTGAGAATTCAAGTCTAAGTCTAAAAATTAATCAAAGAATATTTAAGCGACTTTGTGCATGTGCAGATCATTCGAATATGAGACAAAAAATTATTTTTAATCAAAAGATAGTAGAATAAACTATGATTGCTAAGACAACAAAATTAACAATTAATCGCAAAACTCTTTTTTTTTTTTTTTTTTTTTGTAACACCACACACAAACAAAAACATTTTTTTCAAATAAAAACAAAACCACACACAACGGCACAGACAAAAGAAAAACAAAATATTTTTTTTAAACACAGTCGCCCACACACTTTTTTTGATTTTTTTTTTCTTTTTCAAAAACAACTGAAAATAAAAATAAAATTAAAACGCACAATAAATCCTTTTCCCCCAACTTAAATGACATTGTCCTTAATGGCACATACCACAAAAGACTGATAAGAACAATGAATGGAAAGGAAAACACAACAAATAAAAATTGGTCTTTTATCGTCAGATTCCAAGATGGTTTAGAGCTGAAAGTTTATTCTCCTTTAAGTATCCCGTCTCAGACCAAATTTCTTTGGTCTTATTCAGCGGTTCCCTTCAAAGATATACTCGTCTATTTTGCTCTGACACATAATACTGCAAACACACAAAATAAAATAAAACAAAACAAAACACACTAATTTATTTTACCTGGGTGCAACACTTCCACTTTTTCCACTTCATATGGTTTGTGAGATATGGGTCATCCCAGCATAAATTATTTGACCCGTCCAAGAGTGGACAAAAGTGAGTTACAAAATCAGCTTCCACCACGGTCTTCACCTCAAAATTGTCTTGCCCAACGTTGAATCCACAACGTCGATGTCGAATCACGACGATGAGCCACTCCGGAATCCACCAAAGCTTTAGGCCTAAATTCCTTAGAATCCACCGTAGAAGAACACTCTCTTTTGTATAGAATAAACAAAAAATCCTTTGATATATGCTTCTTAAACCATGAATTGAATACTCAATCAAACATCAAAGAAAACTAGCAAAATAGCCTCAGAAGAAAACCCTAGAACCCTCAAAGAAGATCTGGAAGCCGTACCCCTAAAATCTGATAGAACCAAATATTTATAGAAAACATGGCCGCGATGGTCGCTCAAGCGAAGGATCTCTCGCTAAAGCGATGAGACTAAAACGTGTGTTTTTCCAAGAGTCTTCGCTCGAGCCACCAAAGTTTAGCTCAGGCGAGAAAAGCATCTTCTCAGTATTTTTATAGTCAGTGCAAACTTCTAGGACCAAAGATTCTTCGCTCGAGCGCACATTCCTTCGCTCAAGCGAACAAACAACTTTAGCTGCATTTTTGCCTTTTTCTTCGAGGGCGTTGCCCCTTGACCCTGCCTGGGCGCTGCCTCCTGGACCCCCGCGAGCTGACCGGGCAGCTCGATCCCTGACATAGTCAGCAAAGTGGCAAACATGAAAGAATTGTCTTCTGAAGCTTCTCTGCAAGGCACAATTCGGGTTGGATTCGCATCTAAATACTCATAGCCTCACTGAAATAAAAGAGCGAATAAAAGTACAACTGAAAGAAGTTTTGTCAAATGGGATTGTCAAGAATAAAAACCTAACACTAGGAATAGAAATCAAAAGTTTATTGCCAATCACGAAATCTCCCAGTCCAAATCACTCCCAAGTCCACTCAGCTCACTCATTATTTTCTCAGGCACTGGATAAATAGGTGGAGGGGTTTCCATGGAATAGTCTCGACCCTATCTAAAATCTCATCAGTATAATTTGAGGGCAAAGGTTCTGACTCCAGATGGGGAACTTCCACACAAGATGAAAAAAATGGGGTTGAGAGTAGATCATCCTCAATGGAAAAAAAATGTGATTATCTGAAAAGGATAGTCAACAGCTCATCTATATCACTATTATCAAAATCATAATGAGCTAGAGGCTCTTCGAAAGAATTTTCTATTGGAAAGCGGGAGACAGTCTATTCTTCTTTATCGAGAATTTTAGCTATTTGCTCTAAATGGGCTTCCATTTTGGCAAACGATTGACTCTAAATACGCAACAACTCATAGGTGGACTCTAAACTGCTTTGAAGAAATGTTAACACTCTATCCTTGTGATTTGAATTTTGTTGAGTTGGGATTTGGGAGTGTAACAATTGTGTACTGTGAAAAATTTGCAACACTCTCTCTCTTCAAAATAGGGAGAATATTGAGGTGATGGAGTTTCATGTTGATATTGAAAATAATCAAAAGGGGTTTCAAAATAATTAAAGTGCTGACTCTCATATCCCCTAGAATTATTTCCAAAATACACCATATCTCCACTATACACAAGGCTCTAAAACACTAGATAGTTCCAACCTTTACTTCTGTCAAAAAGATTTTACATGAATGCTCAACTCACTTCCCCCCCCCCTCCCCCCCTTAAAAAAAAACACACTAAAAAAAAACTTGCAAATTAGTACAAAGCAAAATAAAAACAAAGTAAGTAAATTGCGATAAAGAAAAGTGTGATAAAAATAAAGAGGGGTATAAAACCTCCGAAAGAAAGAAAAAAAAATGCAATAAAGTAAATTGTAATAAAATAAATGTTAGTAGTCAGTAGTCAGTAGTTAGTATTTAGTAGTCAGTAATCAGTAATCAGTAGTCAGTAGTCAGTAGTCAGAAGTCTTTTTTTTGTTTTGTTTTTAATCCTCAAAGTTATATGTCCAACAAAGGTCATCCATAGTGTCCAGCACATGTATTTCCTTTGTGTCATAGTATGGATTTTTTTTGTTATTTTTTTATTTTTTTTGTATTTTTTAGTTCACTGGCAGAAGACAATCTGCACACAAGAAGAAAAAAAATTAGTAACACTTGCACAAGAAATATATATATATATATATATATTAAAATAAAAAAATGAATTACAATAAAAATTATCTTTGATTCAAACAGTTTACCTTTAGTCTCTGGCAACTGTGCCAAAAATTGATATGGTTGTTTGCACACCAAAATATTATATTTATAACCAAGTAATAGTTACTACTCCGAAGTATAGCGGTTAAGAACATGTGTCGATCCTAGGGATTAATCAAATTGTTTTGATACAAAAATAATAATTAAAGTAATTTAATAAAATTGATTTTGAAAATAATAAAATTAAAAATTAATAAAACATAAAATAAATAAAATAAAATAAGAAGTTTCTCAGGATTTTGAATCTACCACTAACTTTATAATCAGAGATTTTTGTATTAGTTTTTATAAAATCATTAATTTGGATAAAATGATGTAAGTTGACCAGAAATATATTGTCAAGAGGATTTGTATATTAAAATCAGAAAGTCACGAATTATTTTCGCTTAGCATGGACTATCACCACTAAACTAAACTAAACTAAAGTTAATGCATGACACGTCTTACTACTCGTCAAAAAATTTTAATACACAATAGTGAAAGCAATATATAACATGATTTGAATAAAACATTTATTGCACAAAAATATTTGAAAGTTATACAATTTATCCGAATCAAATCAAATTAAAAATATTAAAAACAATAATCCCTAATTGCTTGGTAAGAGTTTCATCTCTACCCTAAGAAATGAAAATTAATTTCACATACTAATATTACAGCCACTATAAGATATATACACTTTAAACCTTCTCACTCTCCCTTTCTTTCTTTCTTTCT
The DNA here is from genome assembly GCF_055761805.1 of Camellia sinensis. Classification (NCBI taxonomy): domain Eukaryota; kingdom Viridiplantae; phylum Streptophyta; class Magnoliopsida; order Ericales; family Theaceae; genus Camellia; species Camellia sinensis. The sequence continues at coordinate 100,373,707 of NC_138973.1, read as the reverse complement.
TTCTTTCTTTCTCTCTCTTTTTTCCCTTGGCTTCCTTTGTTGAAGCCTCTGCCTCCTCCCCCCTCGAGCTCTCCCTGGTCGTGGCTTTTTATAGCCAAGTCCATCACCTGCAAAAACAAAACAATAAAATAGTAAAATAAATAATTAATTAATAATATATATATATATATATTAGTTACTGGTGTGGTGGGTGAAACCACCATTACCGTCTCTTTCCTTTCTTTCTTTTTATTTTTTTATTTTTTTTATTTTATTATATAATTATTATAACAATATTATAATTATATAATTAATATATATATATATATGTGATGGAGATTGTCGGCAGCCCAACATTTCCCATTTTCTTTTTGTTTTTTTATATTTTTAATTCATAATATATAATATAATATATAAAATATATTATTTACAATAACAAAGGTACAAACACTCAAAATATATAAAAATACATAAAAATATACAAAATTATAAAATAATGCAAATTAACGAACTAATAAAATATATTTTAACTAGTCACCTGTGTAATATTTAGACTCCGATCACATAAACTGTGCTCTAGCGTTAGCAAAAAACTCACAAATCTCATTCTCAACCCAAATTAAACTCAACCCATCAATTTCACTTGGCAATACACCAATTTCCCCTTTTTGTACACACTCTGTGAAATGACTAATGGGTTCCGATCAATAATGGGTTCCTTTTGCCTTTTTCTTCGCCAAATCTCCTCCAATTTTTCTACAATTTTCGTCTTTGTTTTCAAACCCATAAAAACCCTTAAATGGAAAATTGAAAAAATAGGTATTCTAACCCGAATCGACTAAGTTTCAGAGAAATATAGGAGGCCAAGGAGATCGTGAAATGGGCGAAGAGAGAGAAGCATAGTAGAAAGAGAAAGGATATTGTTGGAGCTGTGTTGTTTCACTTCCCATGGTGATCAAAGTTGCCGGAGGTGGTGTTGGTGGTAGGTGGTGTTGGTGGTAGCTGTCGTTTCACTTCTCATGATATGCAAGTCCACTTTTTAGACTAAGTTTTTTTAATTAGTAATTTGTAAGCAACAATGCTACATTCCTCTAATTTACCACTCTAATGATGTGGCATTGAGATTAGATCCTACATGACAGAATGTTTGACAAATAAAAATTTAACACTTATTAGACACATTATTAAGGGTGGTTCTTAGGGGTGATAAATTAAGTGTCTCAAATATTTTTCAATTTGTAAGAGAGATGATTGTCTAATGATTAGAGAAAATATAAGAGAGAAACTTCCCTTAAATATTTTAATTAATTGCCACATCATTACATTTGAAAAGTAGATCTAACTTTTGAGTTAGAATAACAATGCCCTTATTTATTTGTAGGGATAATTTCACTTTTGACTCTTGAACTATTATGAAATTATTTACTTATTAATCCCTAAGCTATTAGTCAAGTCGTTTAAATCTCTAAATTATATAAATTAAAGTCTACTCACTCTTTCACCTGATGGGGATTAGATCATGGGTTTTAAATATCATGGAGGGCAAGCTATGCCGCTAGTAGCAGACCTTTGGGTCATTTGGCACGGCTTGCAATTGGGATGGGCTGAAGGGTTTTGCCATACTATCATTGAATCAGGTTCTGTGGAAGCAATCCAAGCAATTAAAGTCGCGAGTAATGTGGATCCTAGCTTTATTTTCTGCCCAGAGATTAGAAAAGTTGGCACTGTGAATTGCGTTTTATTTAGAGGGAAGCCAACTGGTGTCTTGACTTGTTAGCAAAAGCAGCTCTTGGTTTGGGTAGTGGGAGTGAATTTTTGTTGACAGCCCCTCAAAGTCTGTGGAGTTGACTCTGGTTAGTGACAAGCAAGGAGGGACTTTCCCCGGGAGCATCAGACTGTAGTTTAGGCTTCGCCTTCCGGTTTATCAAAAAAAAAAAAAAAAAAAATGGTGATAAATCCAAATTAGAGTGTCTAAGACATTAGGTTCAGTGAATATTTTTTTTTATTGTTGGGAGGTCCACTATTTGTAAAATAGTTTGGTGAGAAGTCGTTTGGTTAGTTTTGGAGGACATTTTGTTCCCAAATTTATCTCTTAACTTATTTGTTTACTTTTCGTTGATTATATGTTTAAATTTATATCTATTTGTTTAAATTTTTTTCTATCTGTTTAAATTTTATCTATCTATTGAAATTTTTTTCCTATCTGTTCAATCTTTGTCTATCTGTTGAAATTCTTGCCTTATTTTTTTTTAATCTATCTGTCATAACTTTATTGTTTATCTGTTGCAATCATCAACATCATCAACAACAACAATAACAATAATAAAGAAAGAAAAAAAAGATCTGATCTGTTTTAATCTAATCAACATCAACAACAACAACAATAACAAAGAAAGACAAAAGGTTTGATCTGTTGAAACCAAACCAATCCAAACTAAAATAGATCTTCCACTCTAAAAATTATCCATTATTTGTTTGAAAAAATCTATTTGTGTCAAAAAAAATTATCTGTGGCAGTCATCATCAACAACGACAAAACAAAGAAAAAATGGATTTTTTTTTTAATTTATCTATTTCAATCATCAACCCAAATTTTGCTAAAAAAATGTAAAATGAAAACAAATGATCTCCAAGATCGCAAACCTAAATCTTGTAGAATGAAATCACACAATTGACTTTTTCTTTCATTTTCAAATAGATAACCAGACACGTACTAGATCTAAATAGATCTGAATAGATTATCACAAAAAAAAAAAAAAAGATAACCACACACACACACACACTAGATGTGAACAGATAAACCACACAGACCAACAGATTTGCTGGAATTCCTAAAAAATCTACGATCTGAGGAGTGATATATGTATACATATACACACACACAGAGAGAGAGAGAGAGAGAGAGAGAGAGATGATGGAGTTGTGGAGGGGATTGAGGCAATTGTACTTCAATTTAGTGTAGCATTTCAGTGCTGTTTTGGTCTTGTCGAGCGTCTCTACGGCAGTGGAGACCCAGATTGCATAGCGGCGAGAAGTGAGGTGACGACGGAAGGTGGCGGAGCTGGTAGAGAGGAAGGAAGGGGTGAATGATTTAAGGTGAGGAGAAAGTGGTTGAGCCATGGGGGTGAGTGGTGGAGTGATCATCAGAACTCCATCTTCTTCGTCAGAAATTTGATAATGCATATATGTATGTAAGAGGGGTTAACTTGAGCCTACTAAATTAATTGGGCCCAATCGAAGCCCAATTAGAAAGCCAAAAAATTGGTGAGCTTGGAAAAATTATTACCAAATGGGCCGAGGAGCATACGTTCCAAGTATATATATCTCTAAAAGAAAGCCTAACAAGCCCATTCGAGGAGGTCCAGATCATATGGGTGTCCGAGGAGGTTAACTGTTACTTTTGGAAGAGATAAAACCCTCGGAGGAGATCCATTCTCCGAGGTATTTGCTTAGTCTTGAAAAGGTTTAGAACCAAGAACCTAGAGACTTATTTGAGCTCGAACTCGAAAGGGTTCGGATCTACGAACCTAGAGATTTGAAGCGCTTGGCTTCGAACGGATTCAGATGCAATCTGGAAGCCACTCCATTAATGAGTCTCGGAACACTTGCGGGCTCGGAGCTTTCTGGGATCTCCACACTAGAACCATAGACAAAACAAAGTCCGAACAAACGACCCAATCTTGAGGACAGTGAGTGGAGATAAATTCACTATTCGGTTAAACTAACCTATACCTGAGTCGAGATGGCACGATCTAGGTGGTCCTTGAGACTCGACAATATTTGCGGCAGGGCATTCTCTTGAACTACCCCAAATCCTTCTACAGCATGGTGTCCTCTGGGATTACTTCTAACCCTTTGGGATGATTGGGGATCATTGGTTAGGTGTGACTAAGAAGAAGGATTCGCCGAGAGGTTGATCTTCTCTTTGGGGTTTTCCTTATCCTTGGAGAGGTTACCTCATCGGACAAGATAGTTAGAGGGAATATTCTCCATGTGCACTGGACATGGGCTCCATCCTACATCATGAGGTGCCTATAAATAGCACCCACCAATAGCTTTACAAGGGATGAATTTTGGAGAGACAACTCTTGGAAAAGAACTAATTTCCCTTCTCCATTATTTACCTTGAGAGTGAAAGTGGGAGATCCATGGGAGAGCCTTGCCATTATTCTCTCTCTAAGTACTTTGCCTTCTTCTTCATCCAATCTCTTATCTTTATCATCTGTTTGCTATTGTGTTCCTAGTTGTGACTGTTAAAGAATCTAAGCCTTTCGTCATTTCTAGAGAATTCGAGTTTTCTTCAAAGATCTTCAAATTTTTCGACAACATTCTTGAACCCTCTCATATAATGTATATGTGTGATGATAAATACAGAATCAATACAATCAAACAGTCTCGTCCATTCTCCTCTTGAAATCCACTTTTCTCTCTCGTTTCCATCTCAATTCTAGAAAGAGAGAGAGAGAGAGAGAGAGAGAGAGAGAGAGAGAGAGAGATAACAAGATGGAGACGGTAGCCCAAAGCATGAACAAAGAAACAAGGAGAGCTGTGTTCCTCATCAATGCCGTCCTCCTAACCATCGACAAATGATGCGGGCCACTCATTATGCTGCTCTACTTCCTCCAAGGCGGCTCCTGAGTCTAGCTCTTCAAATTCCTTAAAATCGACGACTGGACCATCAACTTCATCTCTCTCCTCCTCACCTACCTCCACCACTACTCCAAGTCTGATAGGCAAGTTGAAAGTGATCGCGTTTGACAGGCGCCAGTGATGGCGGCGAGATCGTTGGCAGCGATGGTCGCTTGGCATCAAAGATGAAGAAGATGAACATGAAAGCAAGAGAGAGAGAGAGAGAGAGAGAGAGAGAGCTACGGAAAACACTGTTTAGTTAGGGTTTGGTTTGATTTGGGAACAACATATATATCGAGGCAATTTGGTCATTTTGTAGAATCATGGCCTTATGGACATATTATTTCTGTGAGTGGACTGTTAGACAAGAAAAATTCAAATTTGAATTTTTGGCCTAAGTGCCAAAAAAAAAAAAAAAATGAAAAAGAGTTTATTCTGTCCTAGAACTATTGATTGAATTTATTAAGTTCCTAAAATATTTACTTCAAACTTATTTAATCTGTGAAAGAATTATAAAAATAGAATATAAGTCCATAAGTCTTATAGTGAATCTATCTATCTATCTATCTATCTATCTATCTATATATTATATAAGCAAAAGGAAGTTTTTAGTGAGAAGAGCTAAGAGAGCTCTAAATGCTCAATCCAAATTTCTTGATTTATCAATTTAAAAAAATAATTAATAAATCATACACTAACACTTTCTTTTTTAAACAAAGAAGAATGCATTTTTTATTCTTGAAATCATTTCTTCCTTACCATCAAACAAGGAAGGAGTTTTCTAATTAAGAAAAAATAATTAATAAATCACACACTCAAAAATATTTCGTCATAAAATATTTTAAATTCTTTACCATAAGGTATAAAATAATTTATATAATTAAAATTTTGTAACGTTTTTTTTTCCTCTTATTATGGCCATTATTGCTAAAATACATATCAAACCTCATTTCATACATAATAAACGTTAATAAGGTTTCTTTAAGGTCAAACTCTCAACTCTTTTTTTTTTTTTTTTAAAAATTTTTAATAATAAAAATACTAAGTGTCATTGTGTTTTGCATTTTAATTTGTTCATAATTAAATTAATGGAGTTTTATATTAACCCCTTAAATTATGCTTCCATAATTTCCATTTCAAATTACTTCCTTAATTTTTGTTTCCCATACCAAATTTATTTTTAAAAATGCTTCCCTGAGATTGCATTAATGCATGATTTTGATATATTCATACATACACATATGGAAAATAATTAATTCTTTAACTTAAAATTTAAACATTATTCACCATGTTCATTTCTAGTTTTTTGAAAATACTGTTCAGAAAATTCTACTTTCTTGTTTTTCGTATTTTTTTTTTTGTTTTTACTGAATTTTTTAAAATATTTTAAGGAATTGTTTTTAATTTTTAGACACACCAAACATAAATACACTTAAAAAGTATAATTTTCGTAAAAAAAATCTTTAAAAAATTTACTAAATAAAAAAATACAAAAAAAAAAAAAAAACGAAAATTCAGTATATTTTTCGTATTTTGTGTATTTATTAATTTTTTAAAATATTTTTTCACAAATATTTTACTTTTTAGATATATCTAAGTAGGGTTTAGTCTCATTGGATACGATAGCCCTCCAGTTCGGACTTCCGTGGTTCTGAATCTGGTTTCACAAGTGTAATGTGAAACGGATAAACACAAAAGTGTCCAAGTTCGGAAAATCATTTTAGAAAATTGATTTTGAATCAAAGATGCCAAAGATGGACTGCATTGCTAGATTTCAGAGTCGCCATCTAAATATTTTGTGAGAAATTTAGGAAACCCGTGACTCGTGCCAAAGGCCATTAGTCTGTCATCACCAAAGTGTCTTGGCTCGAGAACTTAGGTATGAGAGGGGAAGGTCATGAATTGAGCACCCCACTCACTCGATCAAAGATCGGCCTCTACTAATCATGATGTGATTCTTATATACAATATATGTTCTTGTTTCGATTATTATGCTATTTTTACTATGTGATACACACAAGTATAGACAATTTCACAAAAGTTAGAACGCTTCGATTTCATGATCGTTTTAAAAAGTGTGTGAATATGTACCACTTGAAAAAGTGATCTCATATGTAAATTTATTCAAATCATTCCACCTTAAGTAAAAAAGCCTTCATTCACTGGCATTCAAACATGTATACCAACTAAGCACTTAGTCTCATAGTAATCATGCTTGACATGGCAACAATCACATGCATGCAATATGCTAAAGCAAGAAATGCTCGCCTAGTACTCCGAGGCGAGCTAAAGAAGATAAAATAATTAGAAGAAATGCATGTTCCTAAACAATGCAATATGACTATTGCAATGCATACAATATGCAAATAATAGGCTCGACTACTAGCATGGCATGTGAGTCAATTCAAAGCATGCAAGAAAGCACATATTCGAGTAAGGAACTTGAAATTGATATTGATTAGTATGATGAGTCGAACCTTTATGCATGTGAGACGAATGGATGCAAATCATGAAAAATGCTAAGGAAAACATGATTCTATACAACCACGGTAAGCGGATAAATAAAAGAGAGAAAGAAATGGGGGTTGCAAGACATACACAAATTATTACATATTTGCCTTTGCGTAGGAGGGTCCGAATGTCCAAGTGTCCGAATCAACTGCTTATTACAAATCTGAATGAATAATAAATGAATAACTATCTAATTTATTACAACAATAATATGTAAAGAATGAACAAGAATCCCAAGCGTGCCGATGAAGACAACCCTCAGAAACTGCTCTGTCTGCCTCCTGGGAAACTGTTTTGTTTCACCCTCAGTCACCGCTCTCTGTTTCAACCAAAAGTGCTCTGTTTACCATACATTGGAGCTCGGCTGGCCCATAATGAGGCCTGGCTGAGCCCAAACAAATCCGGCCGTGTCCTATTTTTTTTTTTTGCATAAAATTATTTTTTGTGTTCTGAGGTGAAAACAGTGCAGACAAAGCATTCCTAAGCCATGTTTGTCCTTTCTGCTCTTCTCTATCATAGAGATACTCAAGAGATGAGCGGGTTTGGTTCTCAAACCATTAATGGTTTCAAGTTGATTGCGTGATGGTTTTAGACACGATAGCATAAAAAAAAAATTAATGACTGCAATGGAAGACAAACCATACCTCCTTCCTATCATGAAGTTAATTCAAGAAGGGAGGTAGACAAGCTTCAAGAGTCATCAAGCACCACGGGTTAGTATGCGATGGCTCTAGAAGCCATGGATTCAGTATAACGTCCGACCGAATCCAACCAATTTTATTAGTTTCCTTTATGACGGTTTTAATCGATTTCAAGCTGATTTTTAGCCTTTTTTAACTTACTTTTCCATTCCTTATCTTTTATTCCATTTTGTCCAAAAGTGATATTTAAGTCCACTAAGTCCAAAAGCAATAAAGATGAGCAAGTACTAACTTAACCCAAGAAATAAGCCTTTTAACCCTTTTCTTCGGGGGAAATTACAAAAGAGGAGTCAAACTCATATACGAGCGATAAGGGATTCGGAGTCAAACCCAAGAGAGGGCGATAATGACTCTAAATCCAAACCCAATACTAAGCTATAATGAAACCTTTCTTTGTGATTTCCAAGGGTCTAACTAGAAAGTTAGTCCCTTAGAAGTAAATACACTGGTGATAAAGAGAGATGTCAAACAAGAGCTTGTGCTTAGCATAAGAAAGACGTGATGCCCTGATAATGAACCTCCGAAGAGATTAAATCATATAGCACGAGGAACCCCTTTCTTATACCAAGAACAATAATCTTTTGTTTAATATACTCCCTTTATCAAAAGAGCAAATAAAGGAGGGAGGTTGCAGAGATGGATTAAAAGTGGGCGAATACGATGACATGAATATATATACGAAGCTTTGAAAATGAAAGAAAATGCTATCAACTCAAACGGATTGGCGGCTATGTCGTAAACACACCAAATCCATGAGGACTTACAATAACACAACATATGCAAAGCATAAATTAAAAGCTAATAAACAGCCCCTAAATGCCAAGAAAAACAGTGGCAAAAGCAAGAGAAGGTAAGTAAAAAGAGTAGAGAAAAAGCTATGGAACAAAGTCTAAGGAGGGGTGGCTAACCTCTCCACTTTTTGCAATTTTAAATCACATATTTCAACCCCAAAACAGTCCAAAAACGGTGTATAAAGCAAGGAAAATAGAGGAAAAGAGTGAGAGAGAAGTAATGAAGAAAATGCAAGGTTATACCTCTTGAAAAGAGAGATAACTTCTTAGTTGACAAACTTGATTCCAAACACCCTCAAGTTTCTGAATAAGCTTTGAAAGTTCAACAAAAGACTTCAAGAACAAGCGCCAATGATGTATGTATTGTGTATGTATAGCTAAAAGGTGATATGAAGTTAAGGAAGCATTTGGAAGGAAGATGGATGTTCTTAGCTTTCAAAACCTTCAAAGCCTTTGGAAATATTTCCTAACCCTCTAGGTTCTGAAAATATATTTTGAAATCTCTATAAGAAAGCTTCAAATCCAAGCTTTAATGGTGTATGGAGGGTGAAAGTTGATTTGAAGAACAAAAGAAGCTTGAAGGTTCAAGGATAACTTATCAATGTCTAAGCCTCTTGGAAGGTTTTTCTAACCTTAAAATCTGAAGTGGGAGGTCCTAGTTATAGAGTTTGAGCCAAATTGGTCGAAAATATCTTCAAAAAACAACAGCTGGTGAATTCTCGCCAGCTATCCAATTTGTCGCTAATGAGACCCGATCGGGTCGCAAAACACACGGCCGGGCCCAAAAATGAAAAGTCGGGTCTAAAAGGCGCTTATGGGCTATTTTTCATTGAAACCTGGGCGGGTCTAAACAAGCCACAACTGGATCTAAACAAACCTGGCTGGGTCCAAAAAATTAGTTTTAAGTTTGACTTCAAATGGGCATATCTCCCTCATCCGGACTTGATTTTGGGTGATTCTTCAGCCTAAATTGAAACCCCAAAAGTCTAATTTCCAATGGTGGTAGCCTCACATCTGAATTCTAAGTTTACAAAGAGATATGCCTAATTTAGTGAAGGCTGTTCATTTCTTTCTTAACGGTTTGATGCTCAATCTTTTCCTAAACTAGTTTTCTTCCATCCCCTCCTACTTCCTTCAACTCCAAACCTATAAATAAGTTGTTTTTAAATATTTTTCAAAGAGTTCATCTCCCTTCCATTTATTTCCACTCTATCCTTGCTCGTTTTATTGAAAAGTGTAATATTTTAATCGAAATGTGAGCCAGAAACATTTGGAAAAATATTTTGAAAAGAGGGTTTCAAGGTCTGAAATAGTTTGGACAAAATGGGGTGTAAGGTTTGGGAATAGAACTTGAATACAAATTCCTTTGCTAAGAATTCAAAAGATTGCATAGTGTAACTTTCATCATCGGGTGTTTGGAATAAAGCGGCCAAGTCTTAGGGACAGTCAAAATGGGGTGTCTATAGTGCATCTAAAAAAGTAAAAAAAATGCTTAAAATTTAAAAAATATTCACTAAAAACAAAAAAACATGAAAAATAAAAAATTCAGTTTTCAAAAAACCGAATTCAGGAAACTAAAACCAAACATACTGATTGAATCTTTAACATGGCATGGGCTTCTCTCCAGTCCTCCATCGAACTGGAGAGGTACTTTGGGCCTTGTGCGCTCATTTTTGGGTCCTATTTTGATAATTTGAACCATTCATATCTTAAGATTCATCAAGTATGTAACGCCTCGACTTTTATTACCTGAATTCATTACCAAATCTTTTATATTATTACCATTTTAAAATCATTCCATCCATTCAAGAACATTAACAAAGAATAAATAATAACATTCTCTCACTACATTGATGATAATATATAATTAAAACATGGTTTAATGCCCTCAGGCATACATTGGACAACAATAAAGAAAAGGGATTTACCCTTATACAATACATGGCACTCGACAGACAAATAAAAAAGCCCTGTAGCCAACAATTTAAAAGACTTCAAGTCCTGAACAATATTCTAATCTTGTACCTGAAAAAGTTGTTAACACGTGGGATGAACACTAAGCCTTGTAGAGATCCCAAAGATCTTAACCAATCACAACATATAGTTAGAAATGATCATGTATGCACCATGTAAATAGTGTGACAGTTAATATCCAAAAGTATACTCATATAAATATGTTTTTCCCAAAAACATCCTCCTAACACAACAAAACAAACCAAACCAAACCAAGCCTTAAGTCCCATCAAACGGGGTCGGCTATTCTCTTGACACAACAGAGTATAAAAATCAATTCTTCTCTTTCGAATTCTCGTTTTACTTCCAAAAACATTTCAAAACCCTATTCTTCTTTTAATACACCTTCTACGTTGACATAAAAGAATTTCAATTAAACATCTGTTCTGAAAACACAACCCCACATGCAAGTCATAACCTAGCCCCATATCTCAATACACTATACGCATCTACACACCATTACATCTACTATCTTCCCTAGCCATAGGCCCAAGGGCAAGGGACAACCACAACAAGAAACCGATAACATATACATTCAAAAAGAAATAATTGAAGTAATACATATTACCAATTCCATCTCCACCGGCCTACAACACTAATGACAGATCCTACAACACAAATAACCTATAACACTTTACCGACCTCACACAGAAGGAGGCGCTCCTCAGGTTACATTTTTTGGGACGTAAACCGGAAGGGAGAGGAAACCTCTATCAATGCGCCACACTTTATTGGCCTAACCCAGAGAGAAACGTACCTCACTTCACACTTTACCAGGTGCAAACCAGTAGGGAGAGGAAACCTCTATCAATGTGCCACGCTTTATCGGCCTGACCAAGAGCGAAATGAACCTCACTTCACACTTTGCCGGGCGCAAATCGGTAGGGAGAGGAAACCTCTGTCAATGTGCTAGGCTTTACTAGCTTAAGCGGAGAGAAACGAACTTCCCAAACAATATACAAATAATAGCACAACATGCTAAACTATAGATACTGTGCAAGTGTAATACATACACATAATTTATTCAACAACACAGTAATCGCTAACAGTCAAAGATGTTAACCCCTTTCCTTAAAGAAAAATGTGCTCCGTGCACCACCATTCAACAACGGGTTTTCCTATATTTCCAACACTTTTCCAAACACAATACAGGTCACTAAACAATGACCATAACTATCCAACGACAAACTCATAACATAAACAACAATCATAAGCGTTCCAGTTCCATCCCTAACCACATAATCCACGACTCACAATGGAATTGTGCATTCACAATGTCCATTTACAACCAACAACATATCATCCTACATTACATAACCCATCTTACAATAGTACTCATAACATATATCTAGCAAAAATCAATACCATCCTTCACAGATAGCCAATGACAAAACTCTAGATGCCAACGATAATGACAAACAACCATACATATCAACCTAATTCCAATTCCCAATTTAATAAACTAGTTAACAAAATAATAATTTGTTTGAAAACCAATTCCCACACCTCCAAATCCCCAACATAACCAACTCATCAATACTCATTTAATTGTTTACCAAAAATCCCCAATTTAGCTATATTCAACATAACCCAATACTACACTACGCCAATCACATTATCTTTTCTCAATTTCTTGGTTAGAAGCTTAGACTTCCCAACCTCATATTCTAAACATCAACAACAACACCTAATCAACCACCAATTCCAAACCATAACCCATAAACTCAAACCCAAACCAACCCATATGATTTTTAACAAAATCAACGATCGAACTACGTTTTTAAATGCCATAAAAATTACCACAGGTCTATCTATAGCGAGGTATTGAAAAGAAGCTCCAAAATTCCTCTCTCTTGAAGCGAAGAAGAGAAAAGCCAAAAAACCACTGGCGATGAAAACACGATCCGCTCAAATTCAATCGAAGCCCTCATGACCCTCTACATTTTGGTCTATGAAACAAGGGGTCAAAGATTACTCAAAATAGATGAAACCCAAGCTTGAAAGCTTAAAGGGTTCGAAAATGGCAAGGAGAGATAGAGATAGAGATAGAGAGAGAGAGAGAGAGAAAGAGAGAACCAGAAAAAGTGACTTTTTAGTGCACTACAGAGTTATATACACAACTCATTGTAGCCGCGGTCCAAACCATCACAGTCACAAACTTGCCACCTCAATAGGTCGTGGACATGACCTCCTATACCGTGGGCGCGACTGCCCAGTCACCCTGGTTGCAGACGCGACCACCCTGCCTGCGGGCGTGACCCCTCTGATTGCAGCCCCTCACGGGCAACACAGTCACTCCATAGCCAATAGACCTGAACCCCAGTTTTGGTTGCAGCCAGTTGCGGCCTATTGGGGGCGCGACTTTCTCAACACCTCGCGGCCGCGAACCCCTTGGTTGTGGGGGCAACTAGTCTCCCCTAGCCCACCTAGGTTGCTACTCCGCAGGCAAATCGGAGCCTAACCAGGATCCTAACCACCCCGACAGAGTCAAAACACCTGGGACAACCCTGTGTCCTAACCCGAGAGGAATGAAATGGGTCAGCCTCAGACTCGGGCCATTACAGAGCACATCATCCCTGTAAAAAATCAAGTTGATCAGATAATGACAATCATGTGTTTGTATCAGTTTTGTATGGAAAAAAAAATTAGATGGTGAGAAAATAAACGATTCATACAAAATTAATTCAAACACGTGATTTTCGTTATTTGATTGACTTCATTTTTTGCAGAGAAGATGTACTAACGAATCCTAAAATGTGAACGATTTAGATCATCAAAACGAGGCCCAAAAATTGGTCCATTGAATGTTTAATATGATATTATAACTACCAAATTACCTCATACTAGTCGTAAATCAATAAATTATGATATAATTTATACATAATATTTAAATTTATTATTATCAAATATTTTTACTAAGATTAAAACTAAAATATGACATATAATTTAGGTTGACTCTATCATAGATATTTTTTTAATATATGAATATATGTAACTAGTTATTTCATAGTATTAACATAAATATATAATTTTTTACGTAAGTTCAATTTTTTTTATATATTAAATATGCATAAAATATGTTCATATTTGAATGTTTAATCCGATATTATAACCCCCAAACTACCTCATAGCAGTCACGAATCGATAAATTATTATATAATTTATACATAATGATTAAATTTATTATTACCAAATATTTTTACTAAGATTAAAGCTAAAATATGATATATAATTTAGGGTAGTTCTATTTTAAATAATTTTTAATATATGAATATATATAACTATTTATTTCATAGTGTTAACATAAATATATAATTTTTTTACCTAAGATTAAATTTTTTAATAGATATGCATAAAATATGTTCATATTTCTTATTTGAAAAATAAAAAATACTTATAGATATTTATTTACCAATTTAATAAATAAATAGGTCAAATGATTCATAAGTTGGACATAGACTAAGGCAATTTTTAATGATTAGGTGAAGGTCACGTTGGCTTAAATATATAAGTCATTTATGTGTGATTGTGATAAAAATAAATAAAATTTAATTGATTGTAATTCATTCTTACTACACATTTTAGATAAATTTTATATTATTTAATTTTAAAACTAATTTCTGATTATTTATTTATACTCATGCATAGCACTACCAATGCCACTTCAACGGCTCTTAACACAAAGTAAAAATAAGACTAACTGAGATTTTAAAAAGAAAAGTGATTTTTTTTAAAAATTTATTTAGTAGCTTTAGAATACAAAAATTGCTAAAATTTATAGGTTATTGACATAAAACAAAATTAAAATGAAACTAACTAAGATTTTAAAAAGAAAAGTGATGCTAACTTTTTTTATTTATTTAGTAGTTTCATAATTACAAAAATTGTTGACATTTATAGGTTATTGATACAAAACAAAATTATAAGAAATAAAAAAGTGATACCTTGATTTATTTATTAAGTAGCTTAAGAATACAAAAATTATTAAAAATTATTAGTAGTAGACACAAAATAGAGTTAAAATTTGTATAATAAGATATCATAAATACGTATTTTTTTAGCAATACAAAATTTAAATTTTAAAAAACTATAGTTGTCATTTAACTCTTATCTAATTTTTAACTTACTACACCTCAGTTCTTATTTTTGAGGTTTTCGTTTTTAAAAAAAATTTAAAAAATTATAGGTGACATTTCACTCCTATCTAATTTTTAAACTACTACCCTTTTCTGTTATTCTATTATTAGAGTTATATTAAATTTTTTTTTTTTGCTTTAGGTTTATCTTATTTTATTTTTAATTTTTTAAATTTCAACTTGATTTCTTTTTTTCAATTTCATTTGATGTTTACTGAATTTCTCTCTACCTCATTTTTTTAGAATTTATTTAATTGTCTCGTTTTATATTCTTATAGTTCATCCTCAAATTTAAACTTGATTTTTTTTTAATCTTTATTATATATTTACAGAATCCACTCTTGTTCTTGATTTTCAGTCGAGTTTATTCTTTTTCGAAGATTTATCTAATTTTCTCTTTCTATATTCATATTCAAATTTAAACTTTTTTTTTTTAATCTTTAGGTTATATTTATAGAATTTCACTCTTACTCTTCATTTTCAATTGAGTTTATTCGATTGAGTGTATTTCAAAAAAAATAATTAATCCTACGTATTTATATAAATATACTGAAATTGTCAAATCTATTATTTAAATATCCATCTAAATTAATATCATAATATTTTGTTAATTTTTATCATTTTTCCTATTGTTTATCACATTTTGTTACTTGCTTGTGCATAGCCCGAATTTTACGCTAGTTTGCTTTATAAGAGTAAGGGTAAATGTCTATAGTATTTTTTTACTTATTTTTTACAATATCTACTTGCTTGTTTTTATCTAGTATTATATATTAGATTCATTTGTAATTTCTAATTATTGTCTTTACGTTTTTCATTAAAGTTTTTTAATAACTTAATTAATGCATTATATTTTGTTTTATTATTATTTGAAACAAAGTGTTATTATTTAAATTATGTGATTCTACTTCTTTATATGTAATACTCATAGTTTTGTTAATAAGGCTGAGAAACTGGATTTTATATAAATTTAAATACACAGTGAAACAAAACACCTTTTAAAGACATAATAGAAATTGTTAAATTTCAACTCATATTTTAATGTGATTGTTCCTATCACCCCCTTTTTAAATTGTAAATTAAAAAAGAAACATGCATAACATCCACTAGTGAAAATTCAAACATTGTGGAGTGTTAATGATTAAATGATAAGATAAAATGAGCATTATATCTCAGAGTATGACTTTGCAGGCTGTCAAGAGGATGGAAATTTCGTATCACAAAATATGTCAATCTTTTTTTCCTACATGATACCATTTTGTAATTTATGGATTTTCAATAGGTCAAACACACGATTACTTTTTGGGGTAAAACAATGTTAATATATTATATGTGGATGTGGTGTATCCTAAAAAATGTTATGTGACAATTTGTCCTAGCCTCCCAAATTCTTCTTTAAATCTTTAATCTAACTCTTCCTACAAGTCTTTTATTCAAAAAACACTTTAAATATATGCATTAATATGTTAATGCATATTAAATTATGATTAGGATAGGAAAAAGCACATGAAAATAGTAGTTTTATATTCATCTCAAGTATATTGATGAAATATTTGAGTATTCCTCTAAAGTTATAATAATACTTAATTGTGTAAATTACGTTGATATTTTTTATATTTCGGTCCTTATGTCAATTTGATATTTATAATTTTAGTTTTTATAATTTCAATTGGCTCAATTGACTCATGATTCATGATTTTGTCTCATTGATTAAGTTGTTAGTGTTTTTTGATTGATTAAAATGTAATCGGTGTTATCAATTTGATCAAAATTGACACAAAATTTAAAATTAATGGTCAAAATCAATCTAATTGGTGTTAGACAACTTTCTGATAAGAAATTATTTAGCTGTTTGTTTATGTGGTGCTCTTCCTCTATAGCTTTCACTACCAACTAGGAGCTCCCTTAACTTGGAGAATGAAAATTTTCTTTCAGAAATTCTGAATCAGATTTCACATGCATTAACTTCTCATTTGGCACTCAATCAGCCCACTAGGAATGTTTATGGCTTTACCATAGCTATAGCTGAATATGGCCTAAGCTTAGTCGAAATAGGGCTTTCAGGAGAGAAAATTCAAAACAGCCACCGAACTACCGTGTGGCTCACATGGATAGCTTCGGCATGACAAATAGGACTTGTGAGAACTGACGAAATGTAATTTGGACCCGTAGGTTGGGAGTTGGAGCCAAATACGCTCTAAACTTAGTCGAAAAAGGGCATTTCGGGGGTAAAAATTCAAAACAGCCCCCGAACGACCATGTGGCTCACATGGACAGTTCCCCCATGACAAATAGGACTTGTGAGAACTGACGGAATGTAATTTGGACTCGTAGGTTGGGAGTTAGAGCCGAATACGCTGTAAACTTAGTCGAAAAAGGGCGTTTCGGGGGCGAAAATTCAAAATAGCCCCCGAACCACCGTGTGGCTCACACGGACAGTTCCCCCATGACAAATAGGACTTGTGAGAACTGACAGAACATAATCTAGACCCGTAGGTTGGGAGTTTGAGCCAAATACGCCCTAAACTTAGTAGAAAAAGGACTTTCCGGGGGCGAAAATTCATAACAGCCCCCGAACCACCGTATGGCTCACACAGACAGTTCTCCCATGACAAATAGGACTTATGAGAGCTGACAGAATGTAATTTGGACCCGTAGGTTGGGAGTTAGAGCCGAATACGCCCTAAACTTAGTTGAGAAAGGGCGTTTTGAGGGCAAAAATTCAAAACAGCCCCCGAACGACCGTGTGGCTCACATGGACAATTCCCCCATGACAAATAGGACTTGTGAGAACTGACGAAACGCAATTCGGACCCGTAGGTTGGGAGTTAGAGCCGAATACGCTCTATACTTAGTCGAAAAAGGGCGTTTTGGGGGCGAAAATTCAAAACAGCCCCTGAACCACCATGTGGCTGACATGAACAGTTCCCTCATGACAAATAGGAGTTGTGACAACTGACAGAACGTAATCCGGACCCGTAGGTTGGGAGTTAGAGCCGAATACGCCCTAAACTTAGTTGAAAAAGGACTTTCCGGGGTGAAAATTCATAACAGCCCCCGAACCACCGTGTGGCTCACACGGATAGTTCTCCCATGACAAATAGGACTTGTGAGAACTGACGGAACGTAATTCGGACCTGTAGGTTGGGAGTTAGATTCGAATACGCCCTAAACTTAGTCAAAAAAGGACGTTTCGGGGGCAAAAATTCGAAAAAGCCCCTGAACGACTGTGTGGCTTACATGGAAAGTTCCCCCCATGACAAATAGGACTCGTGAGAAGATACAGAACGTAATTCAGACCTGTAGTTTGGGAGTTAGAGCCAAATACGCTCTAAACTTAGTCGAAAAAAGGCGTTTCGGGGGCGAAAATTTAAAACAGCCCCTGAACCACCATGTGGCTCACACGGACAGTTCTCCCATGACAAATAGGACTTGTGATAACTAACAGAACGTAATTCAGACCCGTAGGTTGGGAGTTAGAGCTGAATACGCTCTAAACTTAGTTGAAAAAGGGCGTTTCGGGGGCGAAAATTCAAAACAGCCCCTGAACCATTGTGTGGCTCACACGGACAGTTCTCCCATGAAAAATAGGAGTTGTGACAACTGACAGAACGTAATCCGGACCTGTAGGTTGGGAGTTAGAGTTGAATACACCCTAAACTTAGTCGAAAAAAGACTTTTCGGGGGCGAAAATTCATAACAGCCCCCGAACCACCGTCTGGCTCACACAGACAGTTCTCCCATGACAAATAGGACTTGTGAGAACTGACGGAACGTAATTTGGACCCGTAGGTTGGGAGTTAGAACCGAATACGCCCTAAACTTAGTCGAAAAAGGGCATTTCGGGGGCGAAAATTCAAAACAGCCCCTGAACGACCTTGTGGCTTACATGGACAGTTCCCCCATGAAAAATAGGACTTGTGAGAACTGACGAAACATAATTCGGACCCGCAGGTTGGGAGTTAGAGCCGAATATGCCCTAAACTTAGTTGAAAAAGGGCGTTTCGGGAGCGAAAATTCAAAACAGCCGCCGAATACGCCTTACACTTAGTCGAAAAACTTGCAACACTTAGTTAAAAAAGTAACAACTTTATTAAAATAACATCTACATATCCTAATAATTGCCTTTATATATTTATAGGACGAAGAAATTACATATTACATTGTTTGTGCAGTTGGTTGGAATAAATATTGCATGATACATATATATATATATACTTTCTTTTATTTCCAAGAAGACATTTCTCGATTGTTCTACCTTAAATGCATGTTAGAACATGTTCTATATGGCTGATTGAATTGATATTTTGTTATCAATTTTAATTTTTCATTTTTTGTTTTTCTTTGTAGATGGCTTTGTTGTGTGGACTTGTGGATAATCCATATTAGTGTATGGAGAAGAATTTTCACTGTTGTGTAGAACTAATATAATACTTTTGTCGTCCTCGGCTTTTGTGTAGTTCATTATTGCTGATACAGAAAACTTTTGGCAATCAACAGATAATGATTGTCGTGGTACATAGATCACCTTCTGTCGTGGTACATATATACCATTTGTCGGCGTACATATAGGACGTTTTGTCATGGTCCATAGAAAAGTTTTGTCGTGCTACATATATCACCTTTTGTTGTGGTACAGATTACGATGGTAATTTGTACCATGCCAAATGGTAATTTCACTTGGTAGTAAATGTATTTTTTTGTATACGGAGGGCTTTGATTTTTGTATGATATATTTTGTATGGAATTATTATTTTAGTTTGGACAATAGTTGATTTGTATGGACTTTGATATTTAATGTTGTTTATTTTTTGTATATGGATGCAGATTGTGGAATGATTGACAGTATGTATCATTTTGTTTTTATACGTATTATAGGTTGCATTGTATATAGACAGGTTGTGGAGAAATTATAATTTCGCGATAAAACATAATATGATATTTTTGGCGACTAAACAATTAGTAGCTAAAAAGAAATTGGGAAAAGACATTTGGCGACTAAAATTTTTGTAGCAAAAATAAAAAAGACATTTGGCGACTAAAAGTTTTGTAGCCAAAAAAAAAAAAAGAAGACATTTAGCGAATAAAAGTTTAGTAGCAAAAAAAAAAAAAAAAAAGACATTTGACGACTAAAACTTTAGTAGCCAAAAGAAAATCAAACATTTGGCAACTAAAATATTTCATAGCTAAAAATAAAAAATTAAATTATAAACACACTTTTGCCGACTAAAATTTTAGTAGCCAAAAATGTAGAACTTTAGGCGACCAAATATTTAGTAGCCAAAAGAGGAACTCTTTGCCGACTAAACATTTAGTAGCCAAAGATGGGGACTTTCGGCGACTAATTTTTAGTAGCCAAAAAAGGTGGGTCTTTAGGCGACTAAAAGTTTGGTCGCTGAAAATGGTCTAATTTAATTTAATGTCCAACCTTTTGGCGACTAAATATTTAGTCGACAAATGAATACATTTGGTGATCGCCAATTAGCTTTCCCGACTACTCTTCGGCTACTAATTTTGCGACCAAAAAATTTAGTCGCTAAAGCCCTTTGGCGACTAAAAATTGACTTTTGGCGACTAAAAATTTAGTCGCCAAAAGTGAAAATTCTTGTAGTGTTAGGTGAATTTATTATCCAATAAGTCTTATGATAATTAATGGCATTTTTAATCAAATATGATTAAAAAAAGGTCACTAATTGTTAATTTTCAATGACAGTCTAAAAATCTTATCGCAAAAAATGTCACTAATTATAAGTTATAGTGACAGTTTAAAAAAAAATTGTCACAAAAAATCTCACTAATTGTCAACTTTCAGCAATAGTTTGAAAATTTTGTTACAGCAAAATGTCACTAATTGTAAGTTTTAGCAACAATTTATCAAAATCATGACAAAAAAAGTGATTAATTGTCAATTTTTAGCGACATATATAAAAAATTGTCACAAAAAATTATTTATAACCACGATTTTATTAAAACTTATTTTCAATAGGATTTAGTGAGAATTAACTCTAATTTGTTTCCTATTTAGCAGTTCTAGTATGCAGAATTAAATTATTAAAAAATACATAAAATCATATTTTATTTATTTTTGTATTTTAATTATGTATGCTTACTTTTTATCTCCCAAATTCAATCACTACGAAATATATTAACAAGTGAAATTATAGCGACCCCGGTTTTCCCTCCATTGATTATTATATTCCGGACATAGGTTCCGTAGAGTTGATGTTGTATATATCTTGTTTCCATCCTTCAATACTTTGTATTTGAGTTATAAGATGTTTTGGGCAGGTTTGTTACAGGTTGGTAGTGAGTTTGAACCAAGTGTTGCTGCCCAGAATTTTGGTACTTCGCTCGAGTGAGACTTTTGTCGCTCGAGCGAGCTCCATGTTTTAGATCCTTTGCTCGAGCCAGGGTTCCTTCGCTCGAGCGAGAGTTGAGTTTTTGTATCTGGTGGCTCGAGCGAGAGGTCCTTCGCTCGAGCTTGCGTCTGCGTCCAGTACTGGACCTGAAGGGTGCAGTTCTTCGCTCGAGCGAGCTTTCCTTCGCTCGAGCGAGCGAGGTCTATGTTTTGGGTTTCTTCGCTCGAGAGAGCATTCTGTCGCTCGAGCATGCTTCTGGGTTGCAGACCTGAAGCATCAAATTGTTGGCTCGAGCGAGACTTTCTACGCTCGAGCGAGGGTTCTTTGTGTCTGGTCGCTCGAGCGACAAATCCTTCGCTCGAGCGAGCCTGTATTATAACAGCAGACAGCAGCGGGAAACACATCACTTTTTCATCCTCTTTTGTTTTCAAAACCCTAGGTCCGTTATCTTTCTCTTTACACACCTTCTCTCTAGGGATTGATCTACTTCTATTGAGTTTCTAGCCTAGTCTCTTTGCAAGAAAGATAGAGGGTCGCGAGGGCTTCCTTTTAATCTGAGAATTTGTGGATTTGGAGCACTTTGAGTTTTCATCATCGTCTCCATTTGAGCTCAAATTTCGAGGTAGGGATATCCTACTCCATCTTATGAGTTTTGTCTTTAATTTTGGTCATTTTGATTAGTTGGTGAACTTGGGTAATATTGAGAAAGTTATGGTTTGTTGTGTAATTTCTAAAAGAGGGGTTTTTCATGTTTGAGTCATATTTATGTTATAGACTTGAAATGGAGGTTGTTTATGGATTGCGGGTGAAAATTGAGCCTTAGGGCTATTGTTGGAAAAAGGGGGAAAACGCCCTAATTGTATTGAATAATTAATTTGTGTAATTAATTTGGGGAAATGTGAAATTGAGTTGAGATTAATGAAATTGGAAAATTATGGGATTGAATGGTGTAGATGGATTAATTTATTACTCACCAATAAAATTGTTGATATTATATTTATTTGGTGCATTTATTTTCTGTTTAGAAATAACTGCTTTGGGCTATCGGTGGAGGATAGTCTTGATTGTTGTAGACACCGCATGTTGATTAGGGAAAACTGAAACTAATCACAGTGAATATGTCATAGAATATGACAGTTGAATTAATACAGCAAATACGTGTATTAATTGATTATTGTGTATAACAAGTGTTAAATACATTGTATATGCATATGGTTTGGGAGGAGATAGGGGATGTACTCCATGGTTTGAGGGAAGATAGGGGATGGACTCTCAAACCTGTTTGGAAGGAGATAAGGGATGGACTCCATGGATATAACAATTATGTGTATCATTTGAAATGTTAATACAACAAATGTGTGTATTAAGTTGAGATATTGGAAGTGCTTTTAATATGGGTTGTAGACTCATTTGAATTGTGAATAAAGGAAATGTTTAATAAGGAATGCATTCATATTAGTTGTTTGGCCAGGTTCTGAGCCATGTTTATGAAATGATTTGGATAAGTGAAGGGAAGTGGAACGTAACATGGACATATTGTCATGTAACGGTATTATGATATAACCGGTTTATGAATGTTAGCCATCTATCAAATGCTATTATTTTAGTCATTTCTTATAGTTGGTTTAGTATATTTCTACTGGGCTGTGGCTCACCCTATATGAGACATCATTTTTAGGTTCAGGTGATATGCTACTTCCAAGGACATAGCTTGGAAGGTTTTGGAGTTAAAGACTTTTTTTTGGTTATTTTATTATTTGGATATTACATGTAAATTCAAGCCAAGGGCTTTAAGTGTAGTTGAGTTAGTACTCTCTTTTGTGACCAAGTGTTGGCTTGGAAAGTTGTAAGCCCATAGGGCATTTATTTTTGCTGTCGACTTGTAATATCTTTTATAAGAACACTTTGATAAATAGAATTATGTTTTCTTCTTTTAAGTTTATGGATATCTTGAATGTGGGTTTATATGTTATATTTTGAGGGCGTGACAGAAATTGTAAGTATTGCAATTAATCTACTTAATACATATAGTCATTCCATTCTACATCTACTACTATTATAAAAGTGTGAAAAATTTGCCATATTTTTTACTTTATTTGTAACGCCCCCAAAATTATTACAATAATCCAACTCCAAACACCAATACAAAGTGATATTGATATAATAAGAAGCTTTCATTAATCAGAGTTAATATACAAAAAGTGACACATGCAATATATATTCATAAACAGTCCATCCTGAATCTACAACCTGTGTGACGAATATTGAAAAGTAATGAAACCTAAACAAATATTCATTTGCCCTAATGGCTTACATCTTTCCAAGTCATTGCTTGGTTACAACAAAATGAGTCTAACTCAATACAATTAAGCCATTGACTATATAAAATAAATACAATAAAAAAGAAGCTCTTGCTCCAAATCTCCACAAAATACTGTCTTGGTGGAGTCCAACACCTGAAAATGGTTTTTCCCAAATAGGGTGACCCAAAGTCCAGTAGAAACAATCTAACACAATATATGAATCTTAAAAAAGATATAAGTATGATATGCATATATAATGCCCATGATAAAATCATTTGTATTGTTACAAGATCATACTATGCCAAGTTTCATAT
This sequence comes from Camellia sinensis, assembly GCF_055761805.1. Classification (NCBI taxonomy): domain Eukaryota; kingdom Viridiplantae; phylum Streptophyta; class Magnoliopsida; order Ericales; family Theaceae; genus Camellia; species Camellia sinensis. The sequence continues at coordinate 100,349,971 of NC_138973.1, read as the reverse complement.
ATTAACCCATTTTATCATAATTCATTTCATCTAAATCTATGGGTCAAGTCTATTATTATCCTAACAACCCAACTGAGGTTACAACTTAGTGGTTTTCTAACCAATACAATCATTACACAAACATTTTAAATTTGCCATTTTATGGAAATTTCGTCTGCGGGAATCGGCACCCATGTATAGACGTGCGATTTTTGGGGCTTTCACCCTGGACACACAGGCCAACTTAATTCAATGGAGTCCATCCCCTTTCTTCTCCCAAACATAGAGTACATCCACTTTTTCCTCCCAAACATCATACATATACAATGTATTAAAAACACAGTCATATTCAATGACAACCGATAAGAGATTAGTTTAAATTCACCTAATCCTCATGCAATTTCTACAACAATCATAGTTGTCCTCCACCGATAGCTCAAAACAGATATTTCTAAACAGATATACAATCTCCAAAACAGATAAACTATCCAAATTTTCATAGATGAGATATAACAAGTATCCAACTTCGCAGCTAGCTAGAAGGTAATGGTACCTCTCATTCGCAGCGCAGTATATGTTACCAATCATCACAACATGACAAAGTACAACTAACAAGCGTAATGCATACATATAAACTATTCAACACAACATTGTCATCCTCCACTGATGACCAAGGACAAAACCTTTAAAGGTATGTATTCAACACACGTATTATAATAATCCAACTCTCATGAGATTTTAAATTTAACGACAACAATAGTAAAATAAAATATTTATAATCCAACCTCAAGTTAGTTTATGAAATTCACATAATTCAAAACTCTTTTCAAAACTCAATTTAAATCAATATTTTGATTTTTTAAATATTTTAAATATATAAATATTTTAAAAATATTTTAATTTTATTAAGATTTTAAATATTTTAACATTTAAATATGTTACGATTTTTTTAATTTTTTGAATATTTTTAAATATTTTAATTTCAAAATATTGCGATTTTAATTTTTTAAATTTTAAAATATTTTATAAAAATAAATTCAAACTCTATTTTATAAAAATATTTTTAAATATTTTAATTTTTTTGCTATGTATTTGGTTACGATTTGAGTGTAGAGTTGTGAAAGTAGTATGAAGTTTCGAGTTATGCGTTTAGTTATGAGTTTTAAAAATAATTTCTTAATTGAGTTTTGTTTTATGTGTTTGGTTACGATTTGAGTGTAGAGTTATTTTTAAATTTAAAATATTAACATTTTAAATTATTTAATTTTGTTGAATATTTAAATTATTTAAATTTTTTGAATATTTATTTTAATTTTTTACTTATTAAATTTTTTAGGTTAGTTAAATTATTTAAATATTTATGATTTAAATTTTTTGAATATTTATTTTGAAAAAAAATTATTTCTTTTGTAGTATTTTCAATTAAAAAATTGATTAATGTTATTTTCTGTTAATAATAATTTTTTTTAATTGAATTTTAAAAAGAGCTTGGTTATGAGTACTGATCAGAATTTTCAATAGTGCGAAAGTAGTGTGTTTTCTTATGAGTTATAACAATTTGAATTAAGTTTTGAAAACTTTTTTCAAAACTCATAACCAAACAAATTTTCTTACTTCACATGTCAAATCAAACTTTTAAAACTCAATTCCACACTCAATTCAACGCTCTATTAAAAAACCATAACCAAACAAATTTTCAACACTCAAATCATAATTCCACAACTCATAAACTCAAAATAAAATTCATACTCTCAAATCATATTTACAAAACTCTACCAAATGCAACAAAAATTATTATTTTTTTTATTAAAAAAAAAAGAAGAGTCAAAAGACATATTGAGTACTGTTAATATGCCAAATAGAAGTTTGACATTGCCAAAGCTATAAGAATTTCTCTAAAACTAACAGCTCAACTGCAAAAGAATTTCTGTGTATTCTATATTTTTATTTTTTTAAAATTTATTTAAATTATTTTCGTCCATAATCGATAGGTAGAAAAATAATTGAACTAGCTTAGTTGGCGACTATTATACACTGATTTGTTAGGTTAGAGTCAATCTTTGACTCTTCCTTTTTGTTATATCGGATTGCATATTTTTGTCTGGTTATTAATTTTTTCTTGTGATAGTTATTGAACTTTTAATTCGGTGTTGTTGGATTATAATCGTCTAATTTTGTATAATTTTTATTATATTTGTAATTAATATCATACTAAGTAGCAAAAAAAATAAAAATAAAAATAAAAATTCAAGTTGGTTTGGAACCAAAATTTGGTGCGTCTTGCTTATTGAATCATGTTACCATCTCAAATTTTTTTAAAAAAAAAATAAAAAATAAAAAATAAAAAAACATTACGTAAATGTTTTCAACATTCAAAATTTTGATTTGGAACCAAAATTTTTCAAAAATCATAGATGTTTTCGAGAAACTGATGTGACAAATAGCCAACCAAATAGTGAGTTTGTGTGTTATATTTGAAATATCAGCTTGACGGTCCTTTTACATAGACAATTTTTCAAAAAGAGTATCATATTTAAGACGTAGGTTATGATACTTTGTGGTATTAAAATTGTAAAAATATTATACTTAAATTAATTTTAGTCATAATTAAAAAGATCACAATCATCATAATTAAACATTATTTGAAACACAACTAAAAACCTTTCAGTCATAATCAAAATAATAACCATAATATGTCATAACGAACATTACAATAAGTCATAACCAATGATCATAACCAAATACTACTTGAGACATAGCTAAAATTTCATTGGTTATAACTAAAATAACAACCACATTAAGAAGTGAAAATCCTTAAAAACCTTGAGATAGTGTTTGCAATTAGAATTCAATCAAAATAATGAACAACAATTCCCAATCAAACAATCATAAATCTAATCCAATTAAACAAGAATTGAATTATATCTACAAACAAAACAATTACAAATTGACACAACGATATAACATGGAAAAAATCACAATTGAAGTACCTCCAATTGTGATAAAAAATCACGGGCCAAAGTTACAAAACAATCTACTAAGAAGACAAAGGAATTACACATGTGAACCCTCAATTACCTAGCGAATCTGCACCCAAATTGAACCAAATTCGATGTGTCTCTTCCACCACCATCTTCATCTCGACATTGCTTTGCCCAACGTTGAATCCACAACGCCAATGTCGAATCCATGACAATGAGCCACTTCAAAATCCACCAAAGGTTCAGGCTAAAGTTCCCTAGAATCCGCCAATGAACATATCTCTTGAAATTTGAATTAAATGAGAGAAAGCCCTTGATGATTGTCAATATGAAGCTTGTTGATCCATCGATCACTCTCAATTCATCAAGGGAAACAATATATAAACATCTTCCAATATAAAACACTTTTATTTTTCTCCTCTTCGAGAATTCTAGACTGGTTTAACCCTAAAACGAGCAAACAATGCATTTTATACGAAATAGGGCTGTGAAGACCACATGAGCGCATGATAGACCGCTCGAGTGGTGTTACTAAAGGTGGTGCTCACTAACCAGTCAACCGCTCGAGAGCAAGATATACTGCTTGAGCAGTAAAACATAACTCTTAGAATTTTTGGGTTGGATTCACATTTAAAAACTCACAAACTCACAGATACAAAAGAGCGAATGTAGTTACTACTAAATAGAGTTTTGTCAAACGGGAATGTTAATTACAAAATACCTAACAATCTCCCCATTTGGCAATTTCGTGACAAAACACACCTAACAAGAAATTCCTAATTACCCTAACCCATTACACACAACAAAAGGCTCACTACTCAAGCTTACAATCTGCAAAACAACTATAAGTGTCACAAGAGCATATGGTAGCGTAAAGCATATGACAATATGAAAATTTTAAAAGAGCATCATGCCAACATCATGCCATCATGCAATACCACTCCAATAATCTCCACCTTTGTGTCATGAATTGACAAAGGGACCACAACCAACAAAGAACAAATACCAACTACAGAAAGCATAGATAGCGACTATGAGCAAGAGTTAAGAGGCTAAAAGTGAATAGCATGCGATAAACAAGCAACATAGAGCAACATGCAAAACCAACAAGCACCAATCTTCCTTACACACCAAACAAAGTAAGACATGCCCAACAAACTCTACTTCAACAAACAACCTCCTCAACAAAATCAACAAGTACCAAAAAACAAAGAATAAAATAGAAAGGACAAAAGCAATAGGGTGGAGCAAGTAAGGAATTTCAGATTAGAACATCAATACACACAAGGATATCCAAGAAACACAATTTCTTGAAAACACGATGTGCACAATCTCTAGAAGATTTCTCATGAAAGAATGTGGTGCAATATGTGAAAAGTATAGATCTCAGGAGAAAAGTGTGTGTGTGTGTCTCTTGGAGTTTGACAAACACTAGAGTCAAATCCTAGAAGTGATCTGATGGTTGGACCTTTGGTAAGAGAATCTGCGAGTGATTGAGAAAAGTCAAACCTCTAGTGATCAAAGGGTATTTGTTGAGTAAACACGAATGCTCTCCCTCAAACAATGCAACATTTTCTTACGCACTCACCGACGACTTTCATGCTCAAGAGTATGGAAACCGAGCTAGAAAAGGATGAAAGAATAAGCAAAGCCTGGTTGGTGACTCTGAGGTAGCTTTTTCCGCATGCCTTGAGAGACATGTACAGAGAGGTAAGTAGCAGGAGTGGAAAAAGATAGGAGGGAGGGTATGAGACTCAACATCATCCAAGATATGCTAGCATTGGTCAATTTCTCAAGAAAAACACAAGAAACACTGCTAGAAGTCCATAGAGAATTGTGATCACTTATACGAAAGAGTCCAGTAGTTGCTAATCTAAGAGTGTGTACAAAATGAGACATATAAATCAATGTTCACACAATCATTAACGAGTAAAGACCGTAGATAGTACACACACATTAACAAGTAATGGATATTCTCATCAATTCCAATATGCATTAAGAACTTCTGAAAAATTTCAAGCTTGCAAAACTATACAAGGAAAGTCTTTTTATATTTTTGATAATCAAAGCAAGAAAATAAAACCAACCTAACGACAAAAGACCGAAAAAATAAGAATGCAAAAAACAAAAAACAAAACAAGTAAAAACAAACAATCAACATGTCAACCCAAGTCAAGCTTCCTTATCCAAACCGCTTTAGTATGGACAATGCTATATAAATTGTGGTTCTTGGGTGGCATCTTGATGTTGTGGTTCCCTTCCCCTTCAATGGGAACCCGTCTTGAATCTGTTTCCAACCTCCTATTCCAAGGTCTAGGCAAACTCAACGTCACTTCATGTTTGGTCTTAATCAATTCAAAACAATGAGGTCTAATGTGACCCTTAAGCCCATAATGATGACAAATATGAATTAATGTACCCTTGGCTACACAATTATAAGACAAAGAAGAAGATGAAGTGATATTACCCCTAGCCTTGAAATCTTCAGTGCTCTCATCCTTGGAAGTTGAGGCTTTGGATGGTGAGACATGTCCTTTGATAATGGCAACTACTCCTTGAGCAATAATCATTTGTTGAGCACCAAGATCCACATCCACACTTTGTGAACATGCATTCCAAGATTGCAAGATAGCTTTGACACTTTCGAGCTCCAACTCTAATGAGGTAATCTTTGCCTCAAACTCTTTCCCGAATTTTGAACAAGTCTCCAACTCTCTTTCAAGAGAACCATTCTTCTCTTTCAACTTATCATGAGCACAAAGCAATTGGTTTCTCTCCATTTCGCATGTGGAAAGCTTAGCGATCGAGGACTCCATTTCATTTGAGAGAACACTAACTTCTGCTTGAGCTTCCATAAGCTGTTGCTCTACTTTCTCTTTTCCCTCTCTACTTAGCCTAAGTTTAGTGGAAAATTTGATATTCATCTTTGTCAAGGTGTAACTCCGCTTATATAACATCTCATAAGCTTCATGAATAGTCACACCATCTATTTATTCTTTCGCACTAGATGACTGACTACTACCATTTTAAGACTCAGAAGTGGAGCTTTCATTCTCACTCTTATCAACAAATGAATCTCCATTCGAAGAGTCAACACTTAACGAGGAATGGAGTTACCTTGAGGTTCACCATTAGAACTTGAATCCTCGTAGATAGACTTCAACAAATCCTATGCTCCTTTGGCCATCTCATAATGAGAAATATGAGTTTGCTCATCTTTCGAGATAACACCTTGTATTTCCACTAATGCTCTTGGTAGTATCCAAAGTGTTGCAACTGAAGTTAACTCCATTGTTCTTGAGGCTTCAAACTTCTCAAGTTGGTTACCAAATCAAGTTCATGTGGCATCTCATACCTTTCTTCCATAATCCTCCAAAAGCTTGCATTACATGCTAACAAATACATCCTCATTATAGCATTGCAGTACGGGTATTCAGATTTGTCAAAGTAAGGAGGAGTGGAAACATTCTGGCCATGAGCATACTCAACTTGGCCTTTGGCATAATCCATTTGAGCCTCGGCTGCGGAAACCACCATGAAAGTAAGAAATTGTTCATACCCCTCTTTGCCTTGAACCTCGTTGTCACTTTCATCCTTATTAGACTCTGACTCATCATCCCAAGTGATAGCGAAGGCTTTCTTCTTTCTCAATCGATTAGGACATTCTTGAGCAAAATGGCCAAAACCTAGGCATTCATAGCATTGGACTCTTTGAGGATTCTCTTATATTTTTCCTTTCTTTTTCTTATTTGTAGAATCAATTTTGAGTCTCTATTTTCCTTTGAATTTGTGAGTTGATTCCACAAGAATATGTTTCATTTTCTGAAAAGACTTCTCGAAACATTTTATAAAAGCATTCGTAATCTCAGAATCAAGCTCACCATCCTCATCAGACTCCTTACCATCTCTATGAGAACAACTAAAAACAACATCATATTTTTGTTTCTTTTTGAAATTCATATGAGCCTCATAGGTTTCGAGATTTCTAACCAAATGATCCATCTTAAGGTTACTAACATCTTGAGCCTCTTCAATAGTCGTAACTTTTGGTTGGAATCGATTGGATAAGGATCTCAAAATTTTTCCCACCATCTCGGATTTCGGTGTTTTTTCACATAAATTAAAGCTGGAGTTCACTGAAATTTGCATTAAATTCGTCAAAGGTCTCACTATCTTTCATGAAAAATCTAAAATCTCTGAGATATTGATTTGTGATTATGTTTCAATTTAAACAATGAATAACATTCCCAATCAAATAATCAAAGACAAATCGACACAATGATTTAAGGTGGAAAAACCACAATTGGAGCGCCTTCAATTTTGATAAAAAAAACCACAGGCCAAAGCCACAAAACAATCCACTAAGAACACAAAAAGGAATTACACATGTGTACTCTTAATTACCTAGCGAATCCACGCCTGAATTGAACCAATCTCGATGTGCATCTTTCACCACCGTCTTCACCTTGGAATTGTCTTGCCTAACGTTGAATCTACAACGCTGATGTTGAATCCACGACGATGAGTCACTCTAGAATCCACCAAAACTTCAGGCCCAAATTCCCTAGAATCCACCGAAGAACAACTCTCTATTTTGTGAATAAAAGAAACAAACCCTTGATGTTGTTGATATAAAGTTCACGGATCCATTGATCACTCTTAAATCATCTAGAAAACACTAATAAAGCACCCTCCAATATAAAACACTTTGGTTTTTTCTTCGTCTCTAAAAATCTAGAAGACTCAAACCCTAAAACTAGCAAACATCGCACTTTATAGTAAACTGGATCATGAAGGCTGCTTGAGTGCACACTTCACCACTCGAGCAGTGTGAGTAAAGGCAGTGCAAAACATATAGGCTAATTGCTCAAGTGCAACATTCACCACTCGAGCGGTAAAACTTGTTTCCTATAAGTTAAGACGCTTTGCCAAAATTCTAGATGATCCTTTTCTCCAATCGAGCGCACAAATGACTGATTGAGCTATCAAACAACTTTGACTATATTTTTGTTTTTTGCTATGGACCCTTGCGAGCTGACTGTGCAGCTTGATCCCTGTACATAGTCAGTGAAGTGGCAAACAAAAGCACAATTTGGGTTGGATTCGCATCTAAATACTCACATCCTCACTTGAACATAAGAGCGAATAAAATTACAACTGAAAGGAGTTTTGTCAAATGGGATTGCCAATTACAAAAACCTAACAAACTAGAAGTGAACCTTTGAAGTTTGGAGCGTTTAACCGAAGGAGTGCCTTCATGAATAGTTTCTAAGATATCTGATGCCTCTTTTGCTACTCATAATTACAAATATGACTAAACTCTTTGGGTGTGACGGCGCAAAATAAGGAATTGATAGCTTTACTATTCCAGCTACTATATTGGTAATTGATGGTGTCCCATTTGTCAATTGGTTTGGGAAAAGTTACTTCATCAATGATTATCATCGATTTAGTCCATCCACACATGATGGATTGCCAAATTTTTTCATCAATCGATTTTAAAAATGCTCTCATCCAAGTTTTCCAAAAAGGGTAATTAGATCCATCAAGTAGGGGTGGTTGAAACATAGAATTCCCTTCATGAATTGAATCCATAATCACTAATCAAATAAGATCTCGCTTCTATAGCTTTGAAAAATAAATATTGAGTGACTCGCTCTAATACCAATTGAAAATCCTTAAAAACCTCGAGATAGTGATTTGTAATTAGCATTTGATTGAGGCCAAATTGTATATCATTGAGGCCGATAATTGAGATGTCTTAACTATATTCTTGATTCAATTTGTACAGTTTACTTGTGTTTAATCTCAATAAACTTGGATGCATTCAAAGCACAAAATGAGCAAAAACATGGAATTTGAGTTGAAAAGTCTTTCCCACACGTGCGACGGGCCATTTCTATACATGCGACCCACCTTCCTGAAACCACTAGTCTATTGAAAAAATTGCACATGCGGAACCTTCACTGCACGTGCAATGACATTTCCCACACGTGCGACCATACCTTGTTTTGCATGCCTGACGTTTTAAACCTGTTTTGAAAGTTGAAAGGTATAAAAATGAAGAAGAAAAAATTGAAAAAGGGTTCTAAAATATTTTAAAGGAAAGGAGAGGCTAGGGTGTGGAGAGAAGGAGTTTCAATTTCAAGGATGTCTTCCATGGTGGTTTCTCCCTCTACCTCTTGCCACTCCTCCATGAGTGGCTAGTTCTCCAATTTCTAGGGTTTTGATGAAACTCTAGCCAAGTAAATAGAGTTTTTCTTCAGTTTTTGATTGTTGTAATGGTTTGAACAAGTTGTATGGTGTTTAAGAAGTTTTTCAATAAATTGTTCTCTCATTCTCTCTAAGTGTTTTTCTTTCTGTGATTGTTGAATACTTTCCATGCAATGGTTATCTTTTCTTTTGAATTCAAATTATGAGACGAGCCACACTACGAGAGATGAGTTGTATTGCTACCCTAGTTTAGAGCGAATGACTCATGTTACTTGAGATGGTTCGTGTCTATACATTGAATGCGATAATCTTCTTGATCAATACCTCAAGCTTGTAATTGTGACCTATTGGGTTTTTCAAACCATAGCACAATTGATTTCGAATTTTAAACCTTATTTATGTAACTAGTGGTGAATTCATTGACCTAGGATTTTCCACAAAATCAGTATCTCAAACTTTATTTATAATTGCCAATTAATTTCTTAGTTTTATTTTAATTATCCTTAGTTTTATGGACCATCAATCTTGTTATCAAAGTTAATTTAGGAATTTAACAATTAAGTTAGTTTAATTTCACAATTGTATCTGTGGATCGATACCTGGACTTGCCATTATTCTAAGGAATTTAGGTATAGTTTAGTGTTTATTTTTAGTGTGTAAAATTAGCCATCAAGTTTTGACGTTGTTGTTGGGGACTTCTGGCGAAATTAATTAATTTAAAGTTAGATTCTCATTTAGATTTTATGTTTTTGTGTTGCTAAGTGTGTAGAGTTTGTGCGAGTGGACCTATCACTGAAGTGCAAAGTGGAGCGCAACCGAGCTTTAAAATAAAAACAAAACACAACACTAAAGTGCTAAAAGCAAACACTGTCAAGTAAAGCACCAAAAGTGCTAAAAAGTAAGAGCTCAAGTGGACGTTGGAGACAACGGTCTACACATCAAGTATCTACAAGACGAGTAAACCGTTTTCGTTAACTGTTGTGAGTATTTTGTTCTTTTGTATTTTGTTTTTGTAATTTAGCACACAATAGTCGAAACATAGTGTGTGTGTGAGTGGTGTATGCACATGCGCCGTTCTTGCCGCCTTGAACTTTAGGGTTTGGATCTTGAACTAGAAAGGACTCTTAGAAAACTTAGGCTTCACACCCATTGCATATACTTCACCATCATGCATTCAGTTACCAGGCACCTATAGACACCCCATTTTTGACCGTCCTCAAGACTTGGGTGTCCTTGCAGGTACATCCAGCGACAGGTCTGATTGCTCGTTGAGCACTCGAATTCCGCGACAGAACATGCCAGGTTTGCTCTTTGCAAACCCTATTTCCATTCTGTCTCATATTTGGACTATGTGCTGGTCTTTGCATATTGATTTTTGAAATGCACTGCCGGCCACTTTTTGGCACTGTCGGCCATGCATTTATTCCTGCCGGCCATTGATGAGGCCTACCGGCCATCAATGAGCCACTGCCGGCCACCACTGATGGCCGGCCAATCACCAACTGTTCAGTAAATATTTTGTAGATATTTTTGATAGCTGTATGCACAGGTGAGCCCATCTGCTTGCACGTGGATGGTTGGATCTTCTTGGATGGCCTTTGTATCCTCTATATATTGAAGCCATCTATATGCATGCAAGGGGTTAGAAAATTTTGTCTGAGATTTTTTTTCTCCCTCTCTCTCTCTCTAGAATCCTCTCTCTCTCCCTCTCTCTATATTTTGTGCTTGAAAGTGCATTTTCTCTACATATTTGTGCTAGCACCCTTAGCCAAACACCTTCAACTTAGTGTTGAGGTTCTTGGAGGCCTTGTTTGAGTTCCTTGGAGTGTTTTTGGCTCAGAAGTTTGGCCATTTGCTTGCTGATTTGTTGCTGTGCTTCAAGGGTAAACATTATCATCTCTAAAGCTTTGTTCTAGTTCATAGCTTAGCCATCTTTGTTTGCTACTTTGAAGTTGGTTTTCACCTGTGAAAAGTTCTATTTTTAAGGTCTTATAATGTTGGTTTGAGCCTTGTGTGGTTAGGGGGGGTGGTTCCCTCCCTTTTGCTCATTGGCTTGTAAAGCCTTTTGAGCCATCTTTGGTAGTTTTTGGAACTCCCTTGGTTTGGCCTTTTAACCACTGAAACTCAGAGAAATTTCAGTGGTAGAAAGGTGATTTTGAGGTCCTAAATAGGAGGGGGTGATCCCCTCTCCTTGTATCTTGTTTGCTTGTGTTGTTGGCCTCATAGTTGAGCATGCTTTTCTACCATCTCTTGGCTTGATCTCAGCATGTTTTTGTGACTTTTTTCCATGTTATAACTCTGTTTTAGGATGGTCAAGTCACTTCTTGCTTGCTTCTTACACTTGTAGTGCAATCATGCTCACTAGCTTAACATACTTGATGTTTTAACCTACTATTCTAGCATGTGTTGGCTCCACTTCAGCATGTTTTTGCACATGTTTTAACATGCTTCAGCTCTGTTTTGTGCCTTCTTGGTCATATGATGCTTGTTATGCATGGTTGTAGTGCAATAGCCTTGACTAGCTTTAAGTTTTGAGGCATCTAGCATGCTTTGTTTGAGTTGTTTGCATGCCATAGCATCATTTCATACATGATTTCAGTGCATATAGTGTAGTCACACTCTCACATATTTCACTCTTTTATGGCTTTGAGAGTTGTGCCTTTATGCCATGTTTATGAGCCAATACATGAGCATGCATTTCTTGCTTTTCATGCTAACATTTCAGCATGTTTTTGGCCCTTATTTTGTCATGTTTGAGCTCTGTCCAGAGCTAGTTTGGCTATTTGAGCATTACCTTGCATGGTTCTAGTGTAAAGCTCTTCACTAGCTTTAATGCTTAAGTCTCCTAACATGTTGTACATGAGTTGTTTGCATGTTAGAGTCTTGTTTTTCATGCCATATCAGCACTAAAAATCTGCCACCTCCCTTATTTCTCCACTTTTGATTTGTTTTGGGGGTTGATTAGTCTTAAGTTGTGCTTAAGCTATGGGATTGAGGCATATGCTTAAATGGCTTTAACCCTCTTTTGAGGGTTCCTCCTAGTCAAAGGCATGGTCTCTCCCATGTCTTAAGTCATCTTTTGATTGACCTTCCTCTCATTAAAGGACTTTCACAATTGGACAAATTGGTTAATGAATGGCTTGGTAACTTAAAACGAGTAATTAAAATGAACCAAGTAAAACATGCCAAGATAAGCATGTTGTTTGCATTGATGGTGTTCAACCGGACGTTATGTTGGACACAAGGAAAATTAGTTCATTTCATACTTAAAGTGATGAAAATCAGCCAATCTCCATTGTCTCCATTGCCTTTGATCATCCATGAGAAGGTAGTGGTCCTAGAGTCTTGTTTGTCTTACATTTATTGAATTTGTGCAAGTTGGATCCTTGGCCATCATGCATTGAAAATGTTTGATTGGTGGCTTTAGACCCAATGGTTCCATTTCCTTGATGTTTTGAGATGATAAGGAGTGGCATAGTACAAACATGTCCCTGGAAGAACCTCTCTTTTTCTCTGTTTTGTGTTATGTTGCAGTTTGGGGTCACAGCACACCAGTGGCCGGCAGTTCTTCATTGTTAGCCGGCACGCTTTCATTGTTGGCTAGTAGAGGCACACTCTTAGCCGGCATGTGGCCGGTAGCAGCTCTTCATGGCCGGCAAGCCACTGGTGCACTCCCTAGCACTGTTTTGGTAAGTTTCAGCAGAAAGTTCTTGAAGACACCCTGCAAACAGAACCTCTAAAGAGTAAACCGGAAGGCATTTTGAGGTGGCAACCGAGCGCATGCATGTTCAATTCTTTGAAGCAAAGCTGAGGCAGCCTAATTTACATCGGTATGTTTAGTTGGTTTTGTAACTTACTTAATTGCTAATTAGTTAAAGTGTTGTAATAATTAGCTTAGTGCTTGTTAGTTATTCAATTTGGCTGTGTAATAATTAGTCTAATTAGTTTAATTAGATTAGTTAATTATCTTAGCTTAGCTAAATTCAGTCGGATCCTCTTTCGCAGGGGCAATGTTGTAATAAGGGTGCATGTGTGTGTGAATGTCTTCCAACCCTACGTCTTTCTCCCTTTTATTTACCCGCTTTCGGTGGTTAGATTAGGGCACGTTTTGATTAGCATACCTTATGCTCGCATGTTTGCATCATTCATTTGTATTGCATGAACTGGGCTCGGCGCATAATTCAAACCGCATTGTATTTCAATACAACTTACTTGAATACGTGTATAAAAGCATGTTATCAAGTGTTGCATTCATATGCCATCTTAGGTAGCTGAGCCTATTTAGTTGCATTATTGCATGTGTTGCATTAGGCATCTTGTATAGTTCGGAACATGCATTGATTTCTAACTAGTTCTCTGTTTTGGCGGAGTACATTGTAAGTGTTTATGCTTTAGCATACTTGCATGAGTGTGAGTTTTGCCATGATAGCATGCTTGCCATGAGGCTATTTGCTTAAGTGATTTAACTGCATGAATGCCTGTGGATGGAGGCTTTATTGCTTGGATTGGAACAATTCATCAAAATGTTTTAAGCCCACTTTGGAAGTGGCACATCATGTTTTAAGCCCATCTTGTGAGATGGAAAATCCGCGCTTTAGCCCACCATGAAGGTGGCATTTTCAAACCATTTTCAAAAAAACAAACATGAATTGATTTGTTCTAAGTCTTGCGATTTAGTCTATACTTGTGTGTTGTGCGCATCACATAGTAAAGTTAGATTAATAATTGGAATAAGAACGCATGTGTCTATAAAACAACATATCATGATAGTAGAGGCCAATCCTTTGATCGGGCGAGCGGGGGTGCTCATTTCATGACCTTTCCCCCTCGTACCCAAGTTCCCGAGCCGAGGCAACTTTGGTGATGACGGACACGTGGCTTTTGGCACGAGTCAGGGTTTTCTAAATTTTCCAAAAATAAAATATTTAGGTGGCGACTCTGTAATCTGACAAAGCAGTCTAGTTTGGCATTATTCAATTCAAAATCAGTTTTCTGAAATGATTTTCCAGATTGGACTCTTTGGTGATTTATCAGTCTTGCATTGTACTTTGTGAGATTAGATTCAGAACCGTGATAGGAGTCCGAACTGTAGTAGCAGACCAATTCGCACCCTCTCCAAAAGGGGGGCGCGTGGAGAAAGTTGGGCGGTCTACAGCACCACAACTACCTAATATGAGATTAAGTCCAACACCATTCCAATGCTTCCATCATTTCACGGACTTGCTCATGATGACCTTCATAAGCATTTGCACGAATTTTTTAAAATTTACTCTACAGTGAAGATCCAGAATTTCACTAATAAGGCCCCTATGTTGAGACTATTCCCATTTTCACTTAAGGATAAGACCAAACACTGGTTGAACTCCATACTTACTAATTCTATCACAGCATGGGACCAATTACAACAAAAGTTTTTGGAGAAGTATTTTCCATTGGTAAAACAAACCAATTGAGGTGAGCCATCACAAATTTTTCTTAAATTAATGGTGAGCAATTTCGTGAGACATGGTAGAGACTTCGTGACCTTTTCCAATAGTGTGCTCATCACCAAATGTGCAATTGGCAACTTGTCTAGACCTTCTACTATGGCTTAACTAAGCCTTACTACCAAATAGTGGATTCATCTTCTAGTGGGACATTTATGTCAAAGAGTGACACTGAGGCATGACAATTATTTGAAAAGTTAAGTAATAATTCTCTTCACCATGCCTCTATAGCTCGGCAAGTTCGGCAAGTCCGACAACCTATTACTGGAGACCCAAAAAGAGGGGGCATTTATAAAGTTAGGCACAATACCGACTTAGCCCAACAAGTATAGGCATTGTCCCACAAAATAGACCAATTGTTAGCTTCCAGACATGCCTTTACACAACAAGTACAACCTCAATTCAATGAGGCTTGTGCTATTTGTGTGAGCCCTGCTCATGACTTGAGTGAGTGCCCTTCGGCATCACAATTTCCGGAATTAGTCCAAGAGTATGTGAATGCGGCTCAAGGATTCTCCAGACTGGATAATGACCCATACTCCAACACATGCAACCCGGGATGGAGAAATCACCCTAATTTTTCATGGAGACCCCCTACCACAAGGCACTTCTTACACTCTACCACCAAGGCAGAATTTTAATAATTTTGCCAATCAATCTTCCTACCGCCCACCACAACCTTACCAACAACCATAGCTCCCGCCTACTCCTAAAGGCAACTCGACCTTTGAGACACAGGTGTTAGAAGTTCTCTGAGAGCTAAAGGGGTTAGCACTAGTAGTTCATTCCCACACTCATCCTATTGCCAAGCTTGAGGCCCAGTTGGGTCAAATGGCCAATAACATTAATAGGAGAAATGAGGGAAAATTATCGAGTCAGACTGTGGCTAACCCTAAGGGATAATATGGGGTAGATGGGTCGAGTGGGAGTGAAAAGTACTATGAACAGGTGCATGCGGTAATTACTTTGCGAAGTAGGAGGGAATTAGAGCCTTTGTTAGTTGCGTCTGATGCGACTAGGGCTGATGGTAAACCCAATTAGAGCAAGGGTGAGAGAGAAACACATAAGGGGGATGACATGGCCCCTAGTACTTCAAATGAGCCTAAGGCACCATATGTGCCTAAGGCACCCTTTCCCTAATGCCTTGATATATTGTCCCCCTTTTAATAAAAAGGCAACATCCATGGAAGCAATGATGGAGGTTTTTAACTAAGTGAAAATCAACCTCCCCTTGTTGGAGGCGATTAAACAAGTACCTTCATATGCAAATTTTTTGAAGGGCCTATGTAGCAAAAGCGTAAATCTAGTACACACATGTCCCAGAAGGTCGTACTTACAGAGCAAGTAAGCTTCATCTTGGTGAGTGACACACCCCTAAAGCTTAAAGGCCTGGGTGCTTCAACCATTGCATGCATCATAGGGGACAATTTCATTGATAGGGCCTTATTAGATTTAGGGGCGAGTGTCAATTTGTTGCTGTACTCTATGTATGAAGAATTCGGGCTTGGCAAGTTGAAGCCCACCACTGTCACACTCTAGTTAGCTGACCGGTACCTCAAAGTGCCACATGGCATGATTGAGGATGTTCAAGTAAAGGTTGATAGGTTTTATTTTCCTGTTGATTTTGTGATTTTAGATATGGAACTGGTAGCTAGCTTTAGGAAACAAATCTCAGTGATTTTAGGCATACCTTTCTTGGCCACATCCAATGCGTGTATAAATTGTTGTACCGGGGTTATAGATGTTTCATTTAGGAATATGCAAGTGAAACTCAATGTTTTCCAAGCATCCCAACAACCCTCTGAAGGGGAGGAGTGCTTATTTGTGGATATTGTAGGTGGGATAGTGGAGGAGGCTTTACCCTTTATTCTCGTTAAGGACCCTTTAGAGGCTTGTCTAGCTCATTTTGGGTTCGAAAATTTTGATATTGACGAGTCAGTTTAGGAGGTGAATGCCTTACTCAATTATTCTTTTGCATTGGATTTTCCTTCTTGGAAAGCTTGGTTTGAGTCCCTCACTCCTCTGTCTAGGGAGCCTACCGTACCATCTCTCATCACACCACTTACACTTACCTACACTTGACTTGAAGCCACTCCCGGCCACACTTAAGTATGCATTTTTAGGGCCTAAGGACACTTTACCAGTCATCATTGCATCTGACTTAACTGTCGAGTAGGAGAGTCAATTAATGAGTGTTCTTGTGGCATATCAGAGTGCTATAGGGTGGTCAGTGGTCGATTTGAGAGGAATAGATCCCTCCGTGTGCATGCATCATATACATCTAGAGGAGGACACCTAACCTTCTCATGAAATGCAACGGAGGCTAAATCCTAAAATGAAGAAGATAGTGAAAAATGAGGTATTGAAATGGTTGGATGTGGGTATTATAACCCTATCTTGGATAGTAAGTGGGTGAGCCCACACCAGTGGTGCCAAATAAATAGGGCATCACTATTGTTGAGAATGAGCAAGGAGAGTTAGTTCCCACACGCACCACCACTAGGTGGCGTGTGTGCATTGATTATAGGAGGCTAAATTCCATGACAAGGAAGGATCATTTCCCATTGCCATTTATTGATCAAATCCTTGAGCGGTTAGTGGGGCAAAGTTTTTATTATTTTCTTGATGGCTACACAGGCTATAATCAAGTTCTAGTGCACCTTGCTAACCAAGAAAAGACCATATTTACTTGCCTTTTTGACACTTTTGCTTATAGGCACATGGCCTTTGAACTATGTAATGCACTGATGACTTTTTAACAATATATGATGGCCATTTTCGCCGATATGGTGGAGAAATTCTTAAAGCTTTTCATGGATAATTTCTTGGTGTTTGGGCCATCTTTTCAGGAATGCCTTCAAAATTTGACTAAAGTTTTGGAACCTTGAATTGAGGCAAACTTGATCTTGAATTGGGAGAAGAGCCATTTTATGGTTCATGAGGGTATTGAATTGGGACACATTGTGTCCTTACGTGGTATAGAGGTAGACAAAGCTAAGGTTGACCTCATCTCAGGCCTTTTTCCACTCACTTCTGTGTGCCAAGTACGATCTTTCGTAGGGCATGCGGAAAGATTTTAGCAAAATATCACGTCCCTTGTGTAGTTTACTTGCCAATGACACACCTTTTGTCTTTGATGATGCATGTTTGAGGGCTTTTGAAACACTTCGGGCGGCTCTTACTTCCGTTCCAATCATGCAATCACCGAATTGGTCTCTCCCATTGGAAATCATGTGTAATGCCTCAGACTATGCTGTCAGGGCTGTTTTGGGCCAAAGGGTGAATTGAGCACCCTATGTTATTTATTATGCTAGTCGCACTCTCTCGGATGCACAATTGAACTATACTACCTCTGAGAAAGAGTTACTAGTTGTGGTGTTTGCATTAGACAAATTCTGATCTTATCTCCTAGGTTCTAAGGTCATAGTGTTCACTGATCACGTTGCTTTGCGGTACTTATTATCCAAAAAAAAGACCAAACTTAGGTTGATTAGATAGATTCTACGCCTTCAATAGTTTGACCTAGAAATCCAGGACAAGAAAGGGTCTGAGAATGTGGTGGCGGATCATCTCTCCCGAGTTCGAGAACAACTTCTTGTGGTGTCGCAAGTGAACCCCCTGTGGTTTGCTCATATTGTGAATTACTTGGCCATTGGGTAGATTCCTAAGAATTGGTCTAAGAAAAACAAAGACTAATTTTTCTCAGAAGTCAGATATTATTTTTGAGAGGATCTAGAGTCATTTAAGTATTGCTCCGATCAAGTGATTTACAGTGTGTGTTGGAGAGTGAGGTGCATAGCATTATTACATTTTGTCACTCTTCTACATGTGGTAGCCATTTTAGTGGGTGCAACATGGCCGCAAAGGTTTGACAAAGCGGGTTTTATTGGCCCACCATTTTCAAAGATACCCACCAATTTTGTAGAACTTGTTTACGCTATCAGCAAATGGGTTCGGTGTCCTATCGAGATATGAGTCCAATGGGATTTCCCTCCTCTCCAGCAGTCCCCTCCTCCAGTACTATCTTGCACTTTTATCATGATGACGGCACGTAACAAAGAGCAGATCCAATGGATTGAAAGCTGCCACGCCGTGGATAGAGAAGTGAGTTGAGTGACTTCTCAAAAAACGATGTCGTTTTTCAACATAATGTTTCTCACATAATGAAGGCTCACAAACGCAAGAGATCACCCACTCCTCTTTGCCGTAAATTCCCAAATCTCCATTGATGATTGAATCTGAATGGAAGAATGGAGTAGCAGCGACGCCAACCAAGATTAATGAACGACGACATCACTTCACAATCATATCTTACTACTCTTCTCACTTCACTCCAACCCTAGATCCCTAAATTTCCATCGAACTAAGGGAAGAACAGAGTAGAAATGGCGTCGGTGAAAGGCATACATCCCGTTGCAACGTCTTTGAAGAGAGATGGTTTTCAATCTTCTCTCTCTAAATCATATTGCGTTCGAAGATCTCTCTAAAGTCCCGAATTTATCATTTTCAAAAACATTTGCTTCTTTGAAACTACTTTTGTATGTTGGTCTGAGAAAAAAATTTAGTGTATTGGATTTAGGATTTCAAAAATTTTAGAGTGTTCGACTAAAACTTTTGGTGTTTTTGTGTTCTCAGAGTAGAACAAAGCAACTATTTTTTGGGTTTTGAAAATGTTGTCAAGGAAGGGCCAAATGCAGCCAACTATTTTTATTTTGGATTTGTCATGTTGGCTATGGTTTTATTGAGTTGATTTCTGTGGCTTAATTGAATTATGATTATTTTAAATTTTGGCTGTGATTTTGAATCTGATAAATGAAGGGTTCTTCCCGGGGCCGTAGCTATTGGATGCCCGCGGACGGTTCTTCCTAGCTGAATCCCTCTAAGTGAGAAGAAGACTGCCTCCACTTCGTTGAGAAGTAGAGATTTCTATAACTAGAACTTCTCATAATTTAGTTTCAACATTTCACAAATTTCATCATTTTTACAAATTACTTTGATTTTTTTGGGCTTTTGAATCGAACATTTCAACTGGAATCAACCCAAAACCATCATGGCCAATAAAGAACTCCAAATGCTGAGAATGAATTTCAATGGATGGAACTTGTTTAGTACTAGAACATCAAACTTCCATGATCAAATTCATGTAATCCTCTTTAATTGGTTGTTGCTCTACCTCCAAAACCAAACCTTCATCTTTATTACGTTCCAACTGTCTCAAACCACCAGAGTTAAAGTTAGATACAAAAATAGAGCAATCCATGTATGTGACTCTCACTTCTCTATCCACGACGTGGCAACTTTCAATCCATTGGATCTGTTCTCCGCTACGTGTCGTCATCTTGATAAAAGTGCAGGATAGTGCAGGAGGAGGGGACTGCTGGAGAGGAGGGAAATCCGAGTTCAATGTCCCTTATTTTAGTGGTTGAGATTTTTGATGTATAAGGTACTGATTTGATGGGTCGTTTCCCGTCATTGTTTAGTTTTGAGTATACTCTCGGTAGATTATGTTTCAAAATGGGTGGAGGCTATAGCTAGTTGAACAAACGACCATAAAATGGGGAAAATTTTTTTGCATGAAAACATTTTTAATAGTTTTGGGTTTTCTTAGGGCCTCATAAGTGATCAGGGTACAGATTTTTGTAATTGGTTCTTTGAGTTAATAGTCAAGAAATACCCCATCACTCATAAAGTTCGCACTCCATACCACCCTCAAACTAGTGGCCAAGTACATGTGTCTAATCGAGAAATGAAGCACATCATTAAAAAAATGGTGATGCCGGATAGAAAGGATTGGTCAAAACATTTGATTGATGCTTTATAGGTCTACTGTACTGCTTATAAAACACCCATTGGAATGTCACCATATAGGGTGGTGTTTGGCAAAGCTTGCCACCTCTCGGTTGAAGTTGAGCACCGAGCATTGTGGGCCATAAACAAGTTTAACTTCGATATGGCCACAACTAGAATTTACTGAAAGTTGTAACTCAATGAGTTCGAAGAGATTAGAAATGGTGCATATGAGAGCTAAACAATCTTTAAGGCGCGGACTAAGACGTTCCATGATAAACACATTAATCATAAATCATTTGAGTCTAGCTAAAAAGTGTGGCTCATTAATTCTAAGTTGAGACTTTTCCCAGGCAAGTTTAGGTCAAGACAGGATGGCCCCTTTGTGGTCATCGAGGCATTCACCCATGGTGCTGTTGAGGCGTAACATCCACGGAATGGCCAACGATTGAAACCTTACATATAGGGGATTGAAAATGGAGAGATGATTGAGTCCATTGCTTTGATGGACCCATTTTATTATGATTGAGATATATAATTCTTGTTTTCTTTTCTTACCTTTCTTTTTTGATTTTTATTTTTGCTACCTTATGCTCGATGTTTAGGAGACTTTAAATCCTCGAAGGCCATGTTTGTTTGGGTGGACATGTGCTTGGGATTGGACTAATAGTCCAATAAAATTATTAATTCGATGTTTGGTTAAAAAATTGAAGTACGAACTAACAATTCATCTGGATATGGTATCCCACATATGATGGCTATTCAATCCCACATAGGGGGTGAGATATAAATTGAGGGACTAAGTCAAAGTCTGCATTAACTTATCAAATGACCATAATAGAGGTATTATGGTCAATGTATTGGATGTCCCATGTCCTATCCATTCTAATCCCCTTAAACAAACATTGGATTGGATAATATTTTGTTAATCCCTCCTTATAATCCTAACTCAATCCAAACATAGGATAGGACACACAATCTAAAGGATTTGTAGTCCTAGGACTATTAATCACGGGAATGCTAATCCAATGTAATCCAGTCCGCCCAAACAAACATGGCCTAAAGGTGCAATTCCTTTAGTGTTAGCCATGCTTGAACAACATTTAATGGTCTGGTATAGCCATCTAACCGTGTTTGTAGTGAGTTCTTAGGAGACCAGCTGAGACGGTGGAAACTAGAGTTCAAACAACAAAGCCTAGAACGTTAAGGTTTGGAATTTCCAAGACTAAAGTTTGGTTTAAATACTCAGGGGTGTAGAGATTGCTTCAAAACCACCTTGGCTTGAAATCTGTATGGCAGCACTGTAGGTTGAAGTAGCTTTAGGCACCTTAATTTTGGATACCAAATCAACCTAGCTTGTCACCTTGTTAGAGAATAGGGAAAGTTACAAACATAGTTAGGAAGAAAAGTAGTACCCGCAGTTTTTGCGTGAGCATTATACTTTGATTGAGCAGTTTGAGAAGTTGAAAGGTTTATTTGTTTGTCAAACACAAAAATGAAGGTAGAAATTGCTAGTGGTGTTTTTGGGCTTGACTTAGGGATAAGTAAGATGTATGTTGTAGTTATAAAAAAAAATTTCCGTACGTGCGGGATTTACCACAGCATGTACGGAAATGTCCCAAGTTCCCAATTCAGCTACTACTTTAACAACAAGTGCAGAGGCCAGTGTGGTGTGCTCATCGCAGTTGCGGCCAAACTTTCCACAGGTGGCATAAGCCCTGCAAGTGCAAAAAAATCCCAAACCCAAAATGTGGCTACTGCTTTAAAAACAGGTCCAGAGGGCAAGTGCTTGTAGCTTGCTTTTTGTGCGCCTCAGAGGGGTTTTGTCTCCTTGGATACAATAGCCCTACAGTTCAGATTCCCATGGTTTTGACTTTGGTTTCACAAGTGCAATGTGAAACAGAAAAAAAAAGAAGACACAAATGAGAGTTCAAATTCAGCAAATTTTAGAAAATCCATTTATCATCAAAGATGCCAAAAATGGACTGCATTACCAGATTTCAGAGTCGCCACCTAAATATTTTTGAAAAATTTAGGAAACCCTAACCAAAGTGTCTTGGCTCGGAAACTTAGGTATAAGAGGAGAAGGTCATGAATTGAGCACCCCACTCACCTGATCAAAGATTGGCCTTTACTAATCATGATGTGATTTTTATGTACATTATATGCTCTTGTTCTGATGATTAATGTTAACTAACTATGTGAGGCACACAAGCATAGACTATTTCTCCCACTTTGGAATACTTTGATTTCATGTTTGTTTGAAAGAATTTTGAATATATGCTACTTAGAAAAGTGAGCTCATATGTACATTAATCAAAATCATCCCAATTTAAGTGAAATAGCCTTCATCCACCTGCATTCAAGAGGTATATCAAATAAGCACTTAGCCTTGTGGTAATCTGCTTGATATGGCAACACGGACATATATGCAATATGCTAAAGCAAAAATGCTCACCTAGTACTCAACCGAGGCAAGCTAAAGGAAAGGAAATAATTACAAAAATGCATGCTCTAATATGCAAAGTGACTAATGCAACACATACAAAATGCAACTATTGGATTCGACTTCTTTAACATGACATATGGATCAATTCAAAGTATACTGTAGCGCACGTATTCAAGTATGAAATAATCGATCTTTATCAAGTATGATGAGCCAAATCCAAATGTATGCAAAAATGGGTGCAAGTCATGGTAATGATATGAAACCAAAAATATGATACTACCACGATAAGCATATAAATAAAAGGGAGAAAGAAATGGGGGTTGGAAGACATACAAATGTTACAAGTAGTACAAATTTTCCCTCGCACAAGAGGGTCTGAATGAATGTCCTAATTAAACTAATTATTATAACACAATTGAATAAACTAAACTAACTAATTATTACAAGTTCGAATGAAGCCAATTGATTAATTACAACATACTAATATTAAAGAGCTAATTTAAACGAACGAGAGGCAACGAGCCACATGCGCGCAACCGAGAACATCCTCCCAGAAACCTCTCTGTTTGTTGCCAGAATCTACTTTGTTTGCAGTCAGAAAATTATTCTATTTTGGCCTTAGATTCTGCTCTGTTCTGCCACAAAAATGCCACTACCTGTACAATAATTGGTGGCCGACTGACCTTGGAAAATGGTCGGCTGGACAGAATGGTGGTTGGCCGGCCACTGTTTTTGGGGATTACCCTGTTGTAACAGAGATGAAACAGAGCAAAAACAGAGTGTTTCCAGGAGATGTTTATCCACTTTGCCTTTTCCTATCATGAAGATGATCAAGGGAGGAGTAGATTCGATTCACAAATCATCAATTGCATGATCAAGGGAGGAGTAGATTTGTTGCATGATGATCTATGAACCGAAAGGACAAAAACTCAATAAAAAGAAATGAAAGACCAACAGCACCTCTTCCCTATCATGGAGTTACCTCAAGGGAAGGGGTAGACATTGCTGCTTGAATCACTAAACATCACTATAAAGTATGTAATGATTCAAGACTCAATGGGTTCAATATAATGTCTGATTGAACCCAACTCAATTTTATTACCTTTTCTTACCTCTTCTTACCTCTTTTTACTCCGATTTTATTAGCCTCTTTTACATTACCTTTCCAATTCTTATCTTTTCTTCATTTTTGTCCACAAGTGATAATTACGTCCACTAAGTCCGAAAGCAATAAAGAGTATCAAGCATTGATTTAACCCGAGAAATGAGCTTTTCAAGCCCTTTTCTATGGGGAAAATTACAAAGGAAGAATCAAACTCATTTACAAGCAATAATGAATTCTAAGTCAAACCCAAAATAAGCGATAATGATTAGTCAAACTCAAAGAGAGCGATAATGACTAATCAAACCCAAAATGAGCTATAATGACTCTAAATCCAAACTTGATAACAAGCTATAATGACACTTTCCTTTATGATTTCCAAGGGTCTAAGCTAGAAAGCTAGTCCCTTAGAAGTAAATGCACCGGTGATAAAGTGAAGTGTCAAACAAAAGGTTGTGTTTAGCATAAGAGAGATGTAATGCCTTGGTAATGAACCTGAGAAGAGATTAAACCATAAAGCATGGAAGGTCTCTTTCTTATGCTTGAACAACAATCTTTTGTTAAATACCACTCTTTAATCAAAATGAACAAAGAATAGAGAGAGGCTGCAGAGATGATTATGCAAAGGTGATTACAATAATATGAACATGTATGAAAGCTATAAAAAAAAAAAAAAGTGCAAGAAAAGACTGTCAATTCAAATGGATTGAAAGCTACACCCTTGAGGACTTATATAGCGATCCCGGTTTTGCCCCGACCTTCATTGTGTCCCAGACTTGGGTTCCGTGGTTGAATATTGTATCCATGTCTTGTTTTTCCCCTTTAACTCTTTGTATTTGAGTTTTGGACATGTTGGGCGAGTTTAGAACAGGTTGGTTGTTGGTTGGTCTAGATTGTTGTTGCCTAGATTTTGTCTTCTTTGCTCGAGCGAGGCTTCTTGTGCTCGAGCGATCGAGCGAACCTTGTGTAATTTGTTTCTTCACTCGAACGAGGTTTCTTGTGCTCGAGCGAGGTTTGAGGGTCTTCAGGTTTCTCTCACAGACGCAGTTTTTCTGGGAAGGGGAAGTTTTTCGCTCAAGCGAGCCTGGTGAAATTACTTTTTCGCTCGAGCGAGCCTTCTTATGCTCAAGCATGCATGTGCGTCTGTGGCAGACCTGAAGCTTTGTATTCTGTGCTCGAGCGACGCTTCTTGCACTCGAGCGAGGTCACTGTTGTGTCTGGTCGCTCGAGCGATGACTACTTTGCTCGAGCGAGGACTGCGTATATCAGTTCGTAGTAGAGCTTTTCTGCATCACATTTTGTATTTCTTTCACCCAAAACCCTAGCTTGGCTCATTCTCTCTCTAAAATACTCTCTCTCTCTCTCTCTCTATAAATACACCTTGATTTAGGGGTCTCCCAACCCTAGTCCCTTTGTTAAAAAGGTAGAGCAACTCGTGGGCTTTCATTTGATCCAAGAAAGTTTGAGTTTTGGAAATCCTTAAAGTTTCTCCTTCTCTCCTTTGAGCTTCTCCACTTGAGGTAGGGATATTCTACTCTTTAATATGAGTTTTAACCTAGGTGTTTGTCATTTTGTATAAATGGTGGGATTTGGAAATATTTGGGTGAAGTTAGGGTTTGGGTCAAAATTTAAAAGAGAGGTTTCCTTATTGGGTTCCATGAATACATATTAGGAGTGTTGAATATGAGGTTACGTGGGTTGAAATGATGGAATTTGGGCCTTGGGTTTGATATTGGGAAAAAGGGGTAGGTCTTGCCCTAATTTGTGTTAAATAAATTATTTTGTATAAATAATGGGATTGATGTGGAAAACATGAAATTGGAGGGGTGTGTAAATGATTGCTGTAGTTGGATTCGATAAATCACTCACCTATGGAAAATTTGGCAAATTATCTGTTTGATAGATTTGCTGATCAGTTTAGAAATATCTGTTTTGTGCTATCGGTGGAGGATAGCTATGGTTGTTGTAGAAACTGCATGAGAACTAGGTAAATTGAAACTAGTCATATGAATTATGTCATTGAATATGACAGTTTGATTAAAGTGTTGAATGTGTGAATTTGGTAGTCATTGTATATGGCACGCTTTTAAATACATTGTATATGTATCATTATTTGGGAGGAGATAGGGGATCGACTCCATTGAAAACTAAGTTAGCCAGAGTGTCCAGGGTGAAAGTCCCAAAATCTTATATATATGGGTGTTGATTCCCTCAGATGTTGTAGACACCCCATTTTTGACCGCCCTTAAGACTTGGGCTCTACTAATTGTTTACTTGGTGATAAAAGGTGTGTAGTGCAAAGGTTCGATTTCTTTGACAAGGAGAGCGTCAAATCCTAACCTCACACCCCATTTTGGACCAAATCTATTTTGACTGGTTTTTAGATCTTAAAACCTTCTCTTTCAAAATATTTTTGAAACAAAGTTCCTACGATGTTCCGATGCTCGCATTTTGTTAAATGTTTGCTTTTCGGTAAACCGATCAAGGACAAAGTGGAAATGAATGAAGAAGAGATGAATCTTTAAAAAATCTTCCAAAAAATCTTGTTTAGAGGTTTGGAGTTGAAGAAAAGAGGAGAGGAGGGAAGAAAATTAGTTTGGTAGAAGTTCGGCATGAATCCGGGTAGGATTGAAACTGAGCAGCCTCACTAAAATGAGCATAACTTTTTACATAGTTAGAATTTTCATGTGAGGCTGCCACCATTGGAAAGCTTACTTCCGGGGCTTCAATTTGGACACAAGCATGATCTGAAAAGGAGTCCAGATGAAGGAGATATACCCATTTGAAGTTTGACCTGCAGAGCAGATTTTTGCTGCCGGCCACTTGAGGAAGCTGCCAGCCAGTTGAAGTAGCTGACCGACCAGTTAAGTGGACAGTCGGCCAGTTAAAGTAGCTAACCGGCTAGTTGTGTCCCAAACTCATTTTTTTTTGCAGATATTTCTTCTCCAGCTGTTTTCATAATGTGCCAGCTGTCTCTACATCAGATATTTCGACCAAGGCTCCATTCTTGCTATATATTGAAGCCTTATCTCTTATTTTGCAAGGTGAAGAAGTTTGGGAGCTTCTCATTGTAGACACCCTATTTTTGACCGTCCTCAAGACTTGGTTGTGCTTGCAGGTACACCCAATAACTAGTTCGATTGCTCGCCGAGTACTTGACTGTCGCGGCGGAACGTCACACGTTTGAGCTTTCCAAACCCTGTTTCCTCCCTACCCCTTTTTTTTTGGACCTTGTGTTGGGCCTTTCTGCTTGCTTTGTGGAAGGCACTGCCAGCCCCTTTTTGGCCCTGCCGGCCATGCCTTTGCCACTGCCGGCCATTGATGATGCCTGCCGGCCATCAATGAGCCACTGCCGACCACCACTGATGGCCGGCAGACCCCCTGTCTCAACTGGTTTCCCTCCAGATCTTTTGGGCCAGCTGGAATCCTTTCATCTCCCCTCTATACACGTGTATGGAGGGATGAAGCTCTTGCCAAGCTTCTTGAAGAAGTTTTGCATTGTTTTCCCTCTATATAAGGAGAGGCCCTTTCTCCTTATCAGGGGTTCAGCCATTTTAGAAGAGATATAGCTTTCTGTCTCTATATTTCTTACTCTCTCTCTATATTGTTGTTAGTTTTTGTGCATTTTTCTTGCACTTTTACAGTACAACACATAGAGACACACCACCACCTTTGGGTTAAAGTTCTCAGGAGTGCTACTTGAGCTCTGAAAGTTAGTTTTTGGCCCCTGAGGTTGCTGGTTTCGAAGTTGGACTTCAAGGGTGAACTTTTTTCCCATTTTAGCACTTTTTTGTATCTCATTTTGGCCATTCTTGCATATTGTTTTAGGCCTTGCTTTCAACTGAAAAAAGTCTTGTATTTAAGTTCTTTTGGTAGTTGTTTAAGGTCTTTGTGCTGTTGAGGGTCTTCAACCCTCTTGTTTGCCTTGTTTGGCCTTGTTTTGAGCCATGCCTTAAGGCCTTCGAGCTAGCCTTGGTTTGGCCTTTTAACCACTGAAATCTAGTGGATTTTCAGTGGTAGGCATGTGGTTTTGAGGTCTCAAATCAGAGGGGGTGGCCCCCTCTCTTTTGATTCTTGTTTGCTTGAGTTTTTGGCCTTCCAAAGGAGCATGCCTCTCCGTATTTTTGAGGCTTGGTTCAGGCCCTTTTTTGTGACTTTTTGGACTTGCCTTACGTCTGTTCATGGTTGGTTTGGTCATATTTTGCATGCTTCTTACATGGGTAGTGTAATCCCATTTGTGGCTCATCAAAGTAGCATGTCTTTCTTGCATGTGTTGGCTCCATTTCAGTAGGTTTTTGGTGATGTTTTACCATGCCTTAGATCTGTTTTGGATTGGTTTTGTCACTCCATGCATGTATGATACACTTGTAGTGTAAATCTTATAAACTAGCTTTATATGCTTCTTACTTTAGCATGTCATCCTAGCTTATGTTGAGTCCATTCCAGCATGTTTTTGGTGATGTTTTGCCATGACATAACTCTAACCACAGTTGGTTTGGTCATCCTTTGCATGCTCCATATACTTGTACAACAAATCTTGCTTACTAGCTTTATGTGCATGATGTTTTGACTCATCATCCTAGCATATTTTGGCTTTACTCTAGCATGATTTTATTCTTATTTTTGGCTGTCCTAGGACTATTTTGGACTGCCATGGCCATATCACTCATGTTTTGTATAGCTATAGTGTAAATGCTTTGACTAGCCTTGGGTTTTGAGGCCCCTACCATGCCATACATGTGATGTTTGCATGCTTTGCCATCATTTCAAATGTTATTTCAGTCCATGAAATGTGGTCATACACTTGCATTTGACATGCTTTGAATGCCTTGAAGAGTTTGTGCTTTATGCCTCAAGAATGAACTTTTGTGCATGCCACTAAGCCTAAGCCTTTGGCTCATCATATCAGTGCATTTTTGGTCTTTTTATACCATGATGTAACTATGTTTCATGTTGTCCATGTCATACCATGTTTGGTTTTAATAGGTGCAGTGTATTACCCCTTTTGTAGCCTTGCATGCTTCATGCCTTTCGGACTTGTGTTCTAGCTTGTGTTGGCTAGCTTCAAGCTTGTTTTTGGTCTTGTTTGGACCTACCTTGGGACTATTTTAGGTCCCCTTGGCCCTTCGGGGCTTGCTTTGTATGGCCATGGCTTAAGCCCCTTTGCTAGTTTTTAGCTTATGAGCTTCATGCATGCCATGCTTGTGTTATGTGTGTGATTTGACATCATTCCTAACATCATTTCAGAGCATGTAGTATTGTCATGCTTCCATGCTTGTCACTCTTTAAGTGTGCTTGAGAATTGTCCTCTTTATGCCTTAATTCTTGGGCCAATTGGCATGCATGCTTGTCTTGCATTTTGTGTCATCAATTCATCATTTTGGCCACTAATTTGGGCATGGCTGAGGTTTACCCACTTTGGTTTAAGTCCATCTTTTGCATGTTGTCGCATGATTGTTACCTTGTATGTTGTTGCATGCTTGCGTGTTTGCATGTTGTTACATGCTTATCCATTTTGCATGTTGTTGCATGCTTGTTATATCACATGTTGTTGCATGCATTGGTACATAGTTGCATACTTGTTGCATGCCATGTTGTTACCCTTGTTGCATTGCATTGTACATGCATGCATTACATTATACTTAGAACCTTATGATCGCCTTGCTTTGAGCATGCCATCTAGTTCTTAGCATTGAGCATTGAGTATGCCATATAGTTGCATTGCACGTTTGCCATGATTGTGTTGCATTGTTGTTTGGATTAAGTGTTAATCCGAGCAAGAGAAACGGGGGACGTTTCATACTTCAAGTGATGAAACGTGCCTCAATTCTCGGTTGCCGATGCTCTTGACGATGCATGATAGAGTTCTAGGCATTTATGTGTTTTTGTGCATTCATTTTACATTGAAATGCACAAGTTGGATCTTTGGCCATCATGCATCGGGATGCGTGATTGATGGTCTTGGATCCGGCTATGCCTCTCCCTTGATGTTTCGAGGTGATATGGGATGGTATAGTGCATACATACCCTTGGGAGACCCTCCATTTTTTCTATTTTGTGCTTTGCTGCAGCTTGGTGTCCCAGCACATCAGTGGCCGGCAGTGCCCTACAGATGGTTGGCAGTGCATTGTTGATGGCCGGCAGTGTACCATCCTTGGCCAGCAGATGGTCGGCAGCATCTCTCCAAGGCCGGCAGGCCACTGATGCACTCCCCAGACTGGTTTTGGTAAGGTTCAGCCAGAATTCCTTAAGGACACCCTGCAGACAGAGCCTCTAAAGAGCAACCGGAGAGCTTATCGGGACGAGAACCGAGCATGCATGTTCACTTTCTTCAACTTGCTGAGGCAGCTTTGTTTAAATTGCTTACTTGTTAGTTAGCATTTGGTTTTGTAATTTAATTAGTTAATTTGTTAATTAATTAAGTTTTGTACTAATTAGTTGTACCTAGTTATTCCTTCGGTTATATAATGGTTAATTAGCTTGTTAGTTAGTTAATTAGTTGGCATGTATTATTCATTTGGACCCTCCGTCGAGAGGGCAAATTTTTGTAATAAGTGTGCGTGCGGGTGTGCATGTCTTCCAACCCCATGTCTTTCTCCTTTTTACTTACCTGCTTTTGATGGTTAGTTTAGGGTCATTTTCAATTAGCATACTTATGCTCGCATGTTTGCATCCATTCATCTATATTGCATGCACCGGGCTCGGCGCATCATACTAACTACCTTGTACTTCAATTCCAAGTTGAATACATGTTATCTAAATCGCATCTCATATGCCATATTAGAATAGCTGAGCCTATTTCTAGTTGCATTTTGCATGTGTTGCATTAGCCATCTTAACATGAACTAGGATCATGCATTGATTACTAACTAGCTATTGTTTTGGCTCGGAGTACTAGGTAAGCTTTTACGCTTTAGCATACTGCATGTGTGTTATTGTTGCCATGAAAGCATGCTTACCATGAGGCTAACTGCTTAAGTGTTTAACTGCTTGAATGCCTGTGGGTGAAGGTTGGATTACTTGAATTGGAACAATTCATTGAAATCTTCAATTTAGCCTACTTACGAGTAGCAAACTTCAAACTGTTTTCAAACAAACGAATATGCAATGTTTTGTTCCAAATTAGGCGATCTAGTCTATACTTGTGTGTTGTGCGCATCACATAGTAAGATTAGCTAATTAATCGGAATAAGAGCACATGTGTTTTCAAAAACAAAATATCATGTTTAGTACAGGCCGATCGTTGATCGGACGAGCGGGGGTGCTCATAGATGACCTTCCCCAATCGTACCCAAGTTCCCGAGCCGAGGCAACTTTGGTGATGACGGACACGTGGCCTTAGGCAACGAGTCAGGGTTTCCTAAATTTCCTCAAAATAAAATATTTAGGTGGCGACTCTGTATCTGGCAAAGCAATCCATGTTTGGCACTTCTTTACAAAAATCAGTTTTCCAAAATGATTTGCCGGATTTGGACACTTTGGTGATTTATCAATCTCACATCGCACATTGTGAGATTAGATTAAGAACCGTGACATTTGAGTCTGAACTGTAGCATGAAGCCTCGAGGGTGCGTCTACACTCACACTAAAATCCCTCTCTCTCTACAAATTTTCAAAGCTGAGAATTCTCTCTCTCTAGAATTCTCTCTCCCTCTCTCTATATTGTGCTATATTGTGCTTGAAAGTGGTTTTTCTTCATATATTGGCATACAAGCCCTTAACCAAATCGAACCACCTTGGAGCTGAGGCCTCATGGGACTTATTTTGGGTTGTTGAAGGGTCATTTGAGCCAAGAAAGTGGCTGTTTTGCTGCTGTGCATCAAAAGGTATAACTCTCCCCCTTTTGTACTTGTTTTGCACACTTGTTTCACTATCCTTTTTCCATTGTTTTGGACTATTTTGGGGCTGGTTTTCAAATGCAAAAAACTCTGTTTTTATGGTTTAAAAATGGTAGTTTAAGCCTTGTTTGGTTAGGAGGTGTTTCCTTCCCCCCCTTGCTCCTTGGCTTGTAATACCTTTTGAGCCATCTTTCAAAGCTTTTGAAACCATATCTTTTTGGCCCTTTAACCACTGAATTCTAGAGGAATTTTAGTGGTGGAAAGGTGGTTTTAAGGTCCCAAATAGGAGGGGGTGGTCCCCTCTCCTCTTATCTTGTTTACATGTGTTGATGGCCCACCAAATGAGCATGTGTTTCTACTTCTTTGTGGCTTTGTTCAAGCATATTTTTGTGACTTTTTAGACCTTCCATAACTCTGTTTTTGGCTCGTTTGATCATTGGTTGCTTGCTCTTTGCACTTGTAGTGTAATCTTGATCACTAGCCTTGCATGCCTAATGAGTTAGCTTATTATTCTAGCATGTGTTGGCTTAATCTCAGCCCACTTTTGGTCTTATTTCAGCATGTTTTAACTTTGTTTTGGCCTAGTTGAGTCACCTCTTGCATGCTTCTTACACTTGTAGTGTAACCTTGCTCACTAGCTTTGCATGCTTGCCACTTTAGCCCATCATTCTAGGTTATTTTGGCTATACTGCGGCATGCTTTTACTCATGATTTAGCATGCTTTAAGCTCTGTTTTGAGCTGGTTTGATCACTCGAGCTTTGCTTTGTATGCTTGTAGTGCAATTGTGCTAAATTGCCTAATATGTGCTATTGTTTTGGCCTCTAAGTCTAGCCATTCTTAGCTTATTTCAAGCATGTTTTAGAACTCCATTTAGGTTGTTTTAGGACTATTTTGGGCTGTCTTGGTCATATGGCTCATGTTTTGTATAGCTATAGTGTGAATGCCTTAGCTAGCTTTGAGTTTTAGGGCTTCTAGCATGCTTTGCTTGTGATGTTTGCATGATATAGCATCATTTCTCATGTGATTTCGGAGCATATATCACTGTCATACTCTCACATATATCAGTCTTTAATTGTGTTTGAGAGTTGAGCCTTATGCCTTGCTTGCGAGCCAACATGTGTGCATGATTTCCTACTTTTTTGTGCCTTATTTTTAGCATGATTATGCCATTGTTTTGACATGGTGTAGCTCTGTTTTGGGCTAGTTTAATCATTTGAGCATTGCATTGCATGCTTCTAGTGTTGTGTCCTTCACTAGTTTCATTGTTTTGGCTCTTAACATGTTGTACATGAGTTGTTTGCATGTTATAGTCTTATTTGTCATGCCATTCCAGCATTAAAAACATCTGCAAAGTCCACAATTTCTTCATTTTTCGATTTGTTTTAAGGGTTGTTTGGACTAAGGTTGTGTTTAAGCATGAGGTAGAGTTTGTGCTCAAATGGCTTTAACCCTCTTTTGAGGGTTCCTCCCAGTCAAAGGCATGATCCGTCTCATGTCTTAAATCAATCTTTTGGTTGACCCCTCTCATTAGAGGACTTTCATATTGGACTTAACTGATTAAAGGATTAATTGGTAAGCTAAAATGTGTAAATAAAAATGAGCCAAGTAAAACATGACTAAGATAAGCATGTTGTTTGCATTGCATGTGTATGGATCGGACGTTAATCCAAACACAAGAAATATGGGATGTTTCATACTTGAAGTGATGAAACGTGTCGCGTTTCTTGGTCGCTAACACCCTTGATCAAGTATGATAGGGTAGAGGCTCTTTGTGTGTTGTTTGTGCATTCATAAACATGGTATAAGCTTGGTTCTTGGCCACCATGCATTGAAAATGCTTGGTTGGTGGCTTGAGAGCCGAGTACCACGCTCCTTTGAGCTTGAGACATGATTGGAAGAGTGGCAGTACCTACATTGTCTTGCAAATACATTGCTATGCCTCTATTGTTCTCTGTTGTATCAAAACCAGAAGCCTAGAGAAGCAACTAGCCGACCAGCCAGTTTTACTGGCCGACCGGCCAGTTTTAGTGGCTGGCAGCCAATTTTTCTGGCTGGCAGCCCACCAGCAGATTCTTGTTTTAGAGTAAAGGCAGTCTGGAGGTTGGCACAATTTTCAAAAATCAAGGCGAGTGCAAACAGAGACAACCGAAGGCAAGGCAATGGGTTTTCAGGACGACGCCAACCGAGCATGCATGTCTCCCTCACCCACGAGGCCATCTTCTCTTTATTGCTTTATTAGTTAGTTGCTTCTAGTTATTTCAATGTATTGTAATTAATTAGCTTAGATAGTTAATGAATTTAATTGCTTTAATTAGTTTAGATTAGCTAGTTATTCAATTCGGTTTGTAATAATTAATTAGCTAGAATAGTTAGTTAATTAGTTTTGTTGTTGTAATAATTAGCTTAGCTTAGTGTAGCTTAGCTAATTTATTCGGACCTTCCATCGAGAGGGAAAATGTTGTAATAAGTGTGCGTGTGTGCGTGAATGTCTTCTAACCCCATGTCTTTCTCCCTTTTACTTAACCGCTTTCGATGGTTAGTTTAGGGTCATTTTCAATTAGCATACCTTATGCTTACATGTTTGCATCATTCATTTGCCTTGCATGCACCGGACTCGGTGCATCATTCAAACTGCATTGACTTTCAATACTTATTTGAATACGTGTTTCAAAGCATGTTATCAGATTGTTGCATTTCATATGCCATATTAGATAGCCGAGCCTGTTTAGCTGCATTATTGCATGTGTTGCATTAGGCATCTTGTATAGTTAGGATCATGCATTGATTTCTAACTAGTTTTCTGTTTTGGCTTTGAGTACACTGTGAGTGTTTTCGCTTTAGCATACTTGCATGAGTGTGAGTGTTGTTGTAGACGCGCCCTGGGGGCTTCATGCTACAGTTCGGACTCAAAATGTCACGGTTTTTAATCTGATTTCACAATGTGCGATGTGAGATTGATAAATCACCAAAGGGTCTAAATCCGGCAAATCGTTTTGAAAAACTGATTTTTGTAAAGAAGTGCCAAACATGGACTGCTTTGCCAGATACAGAGTCGCCACCTAAATATTTTGTTTTGGGAGAATTTAGGAAACCCTGACTCGTGCCTAAGGCCACGTGTCCGTCATCACCAAAGTTGCCTCGGCTCGGGAACTTGGGTACGATTGGGGAAGGTCATCTATGGGCACCCCCGCTCACCCGATCAAAGATCGGCCTGTACTAAGCATGATATCTTGTTTTGGAAAACACATGCGTTCTTATTCCGATTAATTAGCTAGAATTACTATGTGATGCGCACAACACACAAGTATAGACTAGATCGCCTAATTTGGAACAAAGCATCGCATATCCGTTTTGTTTTGGAAATGGTTTGAAGTTTGGTACTCGCAAGTAGGCTAAAACATGTATCATGTAAGCAAATAGCCTCATGGCAAGCATGCTAACATGGCAACATACACATACTCATGCAAGATGCTAAAGCATAAACACTCACAGTGTACTCTGAGCCAAAACTAAGAACTAGTTAGTAATCAATGTATGATCCTAGTTCATGTTAACATGGCTAATGAAACACATGCAAAATATAATTGGAATAGGCTCGGCTAATCTAAGATGGCATATGAGATGCAACAATTCGATACATGTATTCAACTTGGAATTGAAGTACAATGCAGTTAGTATGATGCGCCGAGCCCGGTGCATGCAATACGAATGAATGATGCAAACATGCATAGCATAAGGATGCTAATTGAAAATGACCTAGAACTAACCATCGTAAACGGTTAAGTAAAAAGGAGAAAGAAATGGGGGTTGGAAGTTATGCATCACACACACGCACGCTTATTACAAAATTGTGCCCTCTCGACGGAGGGACCGAAAGAATAATACAGATCATCTAATTAACTAACTAACAAGCTAATTAGTTAATTACACAACCAAATCGAAATAAATAACTATTCTAAGTTATTAAAACACTGAAATGGCCTCAAGACGAGGGATGAATGCATGCTTGGACGGCTTCGCTTGGAAATCCATCACCATGCTTCATATTGCCTCTATTTGCACTGCTCTGTACCTCTGCAAATTGTGCCAACTTCTGTGACACTTCTGAACCACCTTGTGGGCATGCTGTGAGGCCATCGGCCAAAATATGAGGCCATCGGCCAAGGTAAACTGGTCATCGACTAAAAATAGGGCTCTCGGCCAAATGTTTGTTGCCGATCGGCACTGAACATGGTCGATCGACCATCTCTTCTTGTGAAAAGCTCCTGTTGCTGCAGCAGAGGACAAACAGAGCATGGCAATACATTTACATGACAATGTTTGCACAACTACACCCTCATCATGTTCAAGACTAAAAGGTGTGCAGTTCTCGACCCTCGGGCCATCAATCACGCATTTCAATGCATGATGGCCAAAGGATCCAAGTGTGCAAATTCAATATCAAATGAAATGCACAAAAACACATAAGGGCCCCCAACCTCTATCATGTTTGATCAAGAAGCAAGGGATGCACACACACGATGCAATGCAACCTAAGCATGCAAGCAAGCTAATGAAACATGAGCATGCAAGCAAGCGATATGCAACCTAAGCATGCAAACATGCATGCGACCTAACTATGCAAACATGCATAACATGCAACAACATGCAAAATGAAACAAGCATGCAACAACATGGTAAGATGGACTTAAACCAAAATGAGCAACTCTAAAACATGCCCAAATCAGTGGCCAAAGTGCTAAGAAATGATAGAGAAAGCACATACAAACATGCATGCCAATTGGCCTATCACCTAAGCATAAGAGGACAACTTTCAAGAACACTTAAAATGAGACAAATACGAACATTTGACAAACATTTTAAGCTCTGAAATCATGCATAGGAAGGTGCCAAACCAACCAAACTACACAAGTAAAGCATGCAAGAAAGCTTAAAGCTTGAAGCTAGCCAAAGGAGTCAAACCATGGCCACACAAGGCAAGCCCCAAAGGGCCGAGGGGACCTAAAACAGTCCCAAGGCAAGTCCAAACAAGACCAAAAACATGCTCGAAACTAGTCAACACAAGCTAGAACACAATACCAAAAGCATGAGGCATGCAAGGCTACAAAAGGGGTGTCACACTACACCCATCAAAACCAAACATGGCATGACTTAAGCCAATAAAATCAGAGTTATGGCATGTTAGAATGAGCCCAAAAAACCCACTTAGATGGCATCCAAATGACCTAAGCATGGAAGCATACACAATGATCCATTCAAGAGGCATAAAACATCAACTCTTTAAAACATTAAAAGAGTGATAAATGCGAGTATATGAGCATACTATATGGACTGAAATAACATTTAAAATGATGCCAAATCATGATAATAGTCCTACTAATGCATACTAGTGACTTGAACACTCAAAGCCAACAAGCTAGAATGCATGGTAGCTATACAAAGCATGGCATATACGGTCAAAACAACTCAAATCAGAGCTTAAGCACGTTACAACAAGGCTAAAAGCTTCATAGAGTTGACCAAAAATCATGTTAGAATGACATGTTACAACATGATGCATATTAAGGCAAATGAGAGGATTGCAAGACAAGTACATGAAGCATGTAAGAGCCAACTAAACCCACTCAAAATAGAGGTAAAGCATGACAAAATAACACCAAATACTTGCTGAAATGGAGCTAAAACATGTTAAGCAAACATGCTACCAATATAAGCCATTTATACTAGCATTCAAGACAATAAGGAGAGGGGATGACCCTCTCCTATTTAGGACTCCAAAACCACCTTCCCACCATTGAAAATACTTTGGATTTCAGTGGCAGGAAGGTCATGCAAAGCCAAGAACAAGGGCCAAAAGAGATGGCCTAAAACAAGGCTTAACAAGGCCTTAGTGGGGGGAAACAACCCCAAACCAAAAAGTGATCTTAAACAAAGATCTAAAGCATAAAAAATCAGAACTTTTATCAGTTAAGAGCTAAGCTTAAAACAATAAGAAAGAAGGGCCAAAAGCTTAAGCAAGAAAGGGGTATTAAAAGCAAGTTTGCTCACCCTTGAAGAACACTTTCAAAAACAAGGCTCCAGCAACTTTTCCAAGCTTAAACCACTCCAAGAACTCTGAAATTAACTCTCTAGGATCTCAACAACCAAAGAATGGTGTATTGCCAGGCGTTTGTGTGCAATAGTGTGAACAAAACACCCTTTTGAGCACAAATACACACACAAATATGTAGAGAGATATATATCTTCTATCTCAGATTTTTGGAACCCTTGAAAAGGGAGGAGGGCCTCCCCTCTTATAGAAATCCAAATTCAAAGCTTCTAGGAGAAGCTAAGCCAAGGGGCAAATCCCTCCATACATGTGTATGGAGGGGGTGAATTGTGCATGCCAGCTGTGACAGCTGGCATAAAATATCTGCATATAGCAGATGAATAGGGTTCGGCCAGAAAATATGGCCAATCGACCAACACAAGGGCCGATCGACTAAAAAGAGTGCCGATCAGCCAACACTTTTGGCCGATGGCAAGAAAACCAGGCCGATGGCTTTAAGCCTTGGCCGATGGGTTGAGGGGATGGCCAACAAGCCACCCTCTTCCCTCAGAAGCAAAAACACAAGTTCTTGGTCCACAACCAAGCACAAAACAGACAAGTTGAGAGATCTTGAGGCAAGGCGCACGGCCGAGACCTCCGGGAACTCAAAACGAACACGAACATGGATGATCATCGAGTGTTCAAACAATGACGTCCAAGTCTTGAGGATGGTCAAAAATGGGGTGTCTACAGTTGCCATGATAGCATGCTTGCCATGAGGCTATTTGCTTAAATGATTAATTGCATGAATGCTTGTGGATGAAGGCTTCATTACTTGAATTGGAACAATTCATCAAATGAGAGTTTTAAGCCCACTTGAAGTGGCAAATCATCATGTTTTATGCCCACTTGAGAGTGGCAAATCCACGCTTTAGCCTACTTGAGAGTAGCAATTCCAAACCATTTTCGAAAAACAAAATGAGATATTTTGTTCTAATTCTTGTGATTTAGTCTATACTTGTAAGCTGTGCGCATCACATAGTAAAGATTGATAATAGCCGGAATAAGAACACATGTGTCTTTAAAACAACATATCATGTTAGTAGAGGCTGATCCTTTGATCGGGCGGGCGGGGGTGCTCATTCCATGACCTTCCCCTCTCGTACCCAAGTTCCCGAGCCGAGGAAACTTTGGTGATGATGGACACGTGGCTTTTGGCACGAGTCAGGGTTTCCTAAATTTCCCAAAATAAAATATTTAGGTGGCGACTCTGTAATCTGGCAAAGCAGTCCAGTTTGGCACAATTTGATTTAAAATATGATTTTCCAAAATGATTTGCCGGATTGGACTCTTTGGTGATTTATCAGTCTTACATTGCACTTTGTGAGAATAGATTCAGAACCGTGACAGGAGTCCGACTTGTAGTAGCATGAACCTAATTCGCGCCCTCTCCGAAAGGGGGGGCGTGCGGAGGAAGTTCGGGCGGTCTACAGTTTTTGGCGACTCTGCTAGGGATTTAGAGAACTTGACTCGAACTTATGATATGTTGTTTTATTTACACTTATATGTTTCTTTGCATTACATTTGCATCGGTGCGCTTAAGTCACAGTGTTTGCCATCTGCTATTCCTGAATGGTTTGCTGGAGGCTTGCTTGGAAAAGCGTACCGTAAGGATGACCGGTTACGGGCTCTGCCACGATGGGAACACAAACTTTGGTTTTGCCAGGGCACCTTTTTTGACCAATCGACCTAATTGCATATCGGAAGCCATAGAGACTATTCCAAACTAGGACAGGTTGCTCACCCGAATGTAGGTTGTTTGAAAGCGCATGCGTGCGTAGTGAAACCCTAGCTTCTGACAAGATAGGACAGGGAAACCCTACCCCACCATAGGGGTGTTTTGGCTCTCGCTTGCTTGATGTGTGCTGTTAGGGTATGTCTCTACAGGAACGTATGTATCAGTTGCAAGTTTAGGTATCAGTCTGAGAACATCAGTGTTTGAGGGTATCAGTATGGTGGTAGAAAATTTTGGGGCAGAATTTTGTAGAGAGCACAGTCATTTAGCTATGCTCATATTTGTTCTTATGAAATTAGCCTGAAATGCTGTCTGTTTTCTCTTTTGCAAGGTAGTAAGGTAGTCTTGGAACCATAGCTTCAAAAGGCTCCAATATCCCCCAGGTACATTGGACTTGTGTTGATAGACTTTGTCAGGTCAGAGATTCAGTTTAAGGACAACCAGTGTTTCCTTCACCGAGGCAAGGCAAGAAAGGCCAGTTAGGGCTCACTAGTTCAACTGATCCGACAGTCACCAGCCGCATCACCTTTGTTCAAACTCAGCAGACTGTGATGGCACAGAGATCAGAAGAAGTTGTGGCCCGAATAGCGGCACTAAACCAGGGACACACCATGTAGGATGAGACCAATGCTGAAATGCAACACCCACCTGGGGCATCTACCACACATCTAGTCTCGGGACCTCAACCGAATTTTGACCCACTTCCACCAGCTAAAGATTTGCATAGTCTGACTCCCCGAGAAGGGTTGGCTCAAGCTCAAGTTTTTGGACCCCAGGTGCGGCCTAATGAGAGGCTTCATTCCCTTGATACTAATGAGCCCGACCCGACCTCATTAACAACTGCCAACCTTGAAAAGCAAGTCGACATTGAGGATGGGTACATCGAGGCTGCCATATGACTCCCAGACAAATTCAAAATGCCACATATTGACTGTTTCGACCGGTCTAGGGATCCTATGGTACACATCCGGCTTTTCTTGGATGTCCTGAAACTGATGAGTCTGACTAAGCCACAGAAACTCTCTCTGTATGGAAGAACCCTGTCGGGTGCAGCAGCCACTTGGTACGCCGAGTTGAAGGATACAGTGAAGCAAAACTGGGAAAAGTTGGCTGAGGCCTTTGTCGATCGGTATTCTTACAATACCCAAGTTGAAATGACCATTCGAGAGCTTGAAGCAACCAGCCAAAATCATACAGAGCCTTTTGTGGAATTTGTTGCAAGGTGGAGAGCAAAGGCAGCACAGATGACAGATCACCTTTCTGAGAGGGATCAAGTGCGGATAGTGGTGCAGAACCTGGAGCATGATATGTTGCAAAAGTTAATAGTTGTTCAACTATTCACTTTCAAAAGTTTGCATGACTTGGGGGTTTAGATCGAGAATGCGTTTAATAGAGGGATTATTCCCAGAACAAGTGAACCAGTAAGGAGGGTTTTTTTCGGGAATGCAAATGCTGGCGGTAGCACTATTCCCAAACCCACTAAAACCAATACAGTTGCGATAGCCGACCCTTTTTCCAAATCAAACCCACAAATAGCCGATCCAACCCGTGCTCAAGGTAGAACTTTCACTTCCCTCTATATGAGCCTAACCAGCGCACTAAAAGTCCTGATGGAGAGAGGGTATCTCAAACCCCTTGATCCTCAACCTCTGCCTAACCCACTCCCTACCAGACATAACCCCACCAAATACTGTGTGTATCATCAGCAGCAGGGCCATGGCACCGATTGTTGCTACCGCCTTCGTCATGAGATCCAGAATCTCATCGACAACCAGACGATAGCTCCACCTCAAGATCCCAATGACCAAGTACCTCATCTATATCTTAACCTCGTCCATACACAGCCACCCACCTACAACCCCAGTATATACACCTTGACCCGTCTACCCAAGCTTGAGGTGTTTATCCCAGAAAGCATGGGCTTAAACATGATGAATGCACTTGAACCTCAATCATCTCAAACCCGTGAACCCACTACCTCTGAGCTGGGGAGCATGATTGAAGATTTGCGAAGAACCGTGGCAGATTTAGCCTTTGAAATTTTGGTTCCATCATCAACCACATCACAGGCTAGAAGTTTTAATCCAAAAGGCTCCTCAATCTTGGGGCAAGCTGCAACTTAAAAGGGCCAACCTGAAGTTATCTCAGATCTGGGTGGTGGCATGTTGACAATAACTGGGCTCCGCTCTGATATAGCGACCTGATCCTTTGACAATGTGGAGGCAAGTGGTAAGAACAAGGTAGGGGCAGGCCATTAGTCCCCATGAACTCCTTTTGTGGGCTGTTGAGGCTTTGAAGGTCGAAGGACTGAACAAATAGCAAGTGCTCATAGTTGTTGCAAAAACTGTGGAGGACACTTTTGTCGCTCAAGGTGGGGTCATTTCAAAACAAGAGGTAAGTCGGGAAAAGGGATGTTGTACCAGAAACGCTACTTTCGGCTCCAATCCTACTCTTGGAAGAGATCAGCAAACCCAGCCAGCACCTGTCATCCCCTTTGCTGGTGCATCCATGACTCCACAAACCTCGAAGCACTAACCCCGGGGCCAAAGGGTCTTCGCCCCGTTTTACATGACCTTATCCAAGGCTCTTCAAATCCTTATAGGACAAGGCCATCTCAAACCCCTTGAGCGTCGGCCTTTCCCAAAATCCCTTCCGGCTATGCATGATGCTGCCAAGTATCGTCGTCGCCATGAAATACAAGATCTGATTGATAAAGAGGTCATCATCGTGCCTAGTCCTGCAAAGTCTATCGGCACTAGATCAGTGAACTTGGGGGATAATGTGACTATGTGATCGGGGGATGAACCACCTGCGGATGGCGCTCAGTTTACTCTTGATGTGGTGGATGGTACACACTATTTTGAGCAATTTGCAAATGCTGTTTATTGTACTTTCTGACTTGGGTATTGGGTCAATCTTGTTGTATTGAGTCAGTCTTTTTGTACTGAGTCAGTTGAGTTAGTCTTGTTGTATCGAGTTAGTCCTGTTGTGTTAGCGTCAGGTGATTTCGGGTGTGTTACCTCGGACATCACTATCTTGTTTTGTGTTTGTCTTTTGCACCCTTTCTTTTGCGTTTGTTTTTCCCATTGAGCCAATTGCGCCAAAAGATTTGAATGAAACAGTAGTGATTTCCATGCTTTTGCGTCTATTTTTTGCTATTGAGCCAGTTGTGCCAGAAGATCTGAATGAAACAGCAGTGCTTTTCACCTACTTTTCTATGCCTTGAAATCATTGCATTAACCTAAGTTTTTCAAAACTTTTCGAACGCTATGATGAAAACAAAGAGGAAGAAATTCCTCAGGATTTGCAAAAATTTGATCAGCTGAGAGAAAGTGAGGCATGCTAAGCCTTTAATGAATGAGATCATGTTTGTTAATGTGAGTACTGAGAAGGATTCTGGCTTGATCTAGATTGGTTCTACACTGTCTTCATGAGCGACTGGTCCCTTTCTTAAAAGATTTCAAAAAGTGTTTTGCGTGGTTCTGTGAAGACATGCGTGGAATTGATCTTGAGATTGTATAGCATTGGATCACTCTCGACCTCGAGACTTGACCCCTTCGCTTTCAAACCTTGAACTTGGATTTAGAATGTTCAACGGTCAACCACAATATGAGGCTTGTATGGCCAGATTTGAAGCAACCCTCGAACTAGGGCTAGAAAAGGTCAGATCAAGAAGGTCAGATGTTATCAAAGGAAGCTTGTGAAGCTAGATCAAAAGTAGCCCTTGAACTAGGGGCAAAAATGTCAAATGCACTCAAAGATTCAAAAGATGGGTCATTCCGCAAACCAATGAAGACTGGCAAGAAAACCAAATTCCAGAAGCTGAAAGAAGAAAATTTTTACTGAAGGACAATTGAGTTCCTGTCCATAACACTAGGGGCAACGTCAGACCCAGTTGGATGGACTCCTACATCATCAACGAACATCAGCCATTCTCCTAGATTCAAATGGCTTCGAGATCTCAAAACTGATCAACATGGACAAGTTACACTTTTCTATCCTTGAAAGGCTCGCTGGGCCAAAAACCTGGAAGGGCGACCCAAGCAAAAGTTAGAGCAAGAAAATAAAAGAAAATGAAGAAAATAAAAAAATGAAAGTGAAAAGAAAAGAAGAAAGGAAAAGAAAATGAAGAAAATGAAAAAATGAAAATGAAAAGAAAAGAAGAAAAGAAAAGAAAAAAAGAAAACAAGAAATGAAATGAAAAGAAAAGAAAAATAGAGTTGGCAAGGTTGAAAACCCGGAAGGGTGGCCTTGGCAAAAGTTATAGCGCAAAAAGAGAGTGTCAATACCCGAGTGAACTTCCCCCGAACTACTTAAGGCTTGATTCCCATCTTTGGGATACGTAGGCAACTTCATTCTGAAGTCCAGCCATAAACACTTCAAATTCAACTGTCCTGTCCATGAGATTGAACGGGTCATCTTTGTCTTCTCTATATCCGAGAGTTCGGTTGTGATCGTCACTTTGAGGACCGATTACAGTGCGCTGTGGTGCCACTCAGACAAGGGGCAACTTTCCGTTGCCGTATAGTGCCATTTAGACAAGGGGCAAATTTTCCATTGTTTTGGATCTGAGGTTGTGCATCTCAAGAGTAAGTTTCGTGTTGGTCGAGCAGTGGCCATTTGCAAAAATAGTTTTTGAGGATTTTTAATGAGGTTGACTAATTTTCTAAAAAATTATTCCATTTTTCCAAAACTGGACCATATCTTGGACCCAAAAAAAGAAAATTTTCAGTGCTCATAACCTGACTTACATGATTTCTAATCAGAAAATTGAACAAGCATGCTAATCAAACTCTCATATTGGTCAAAATTGTTTTAAAAGAAAACCAAAACAAAAAAATGGTCAAACTGATGAACTAGGGGCACAGTTGAGTAAGGTTTTCTATCTTTTCCCCGTTGTCAGCATACTTGCCAGAAAGGGCACCATACTCGCCAGAAAAGGGCACAACTGAAGCTAACAAGCAAAGGGCCGAAAGCTCTCTCATCCTCCAAGTAGCGAGGTATCAAGCTAAGTGCGAAGCATGAACTGGAAATGGAGCGGGATATTCAGTTCCCTCATCTGGATAAACACATCCAAACTTGCCAAAGGCATCGCCAAATAATGTCAATTGCAGATCTGCTGTACATCTGGTCACACTGCAACCTCTCTGTGGGAGAAACTCACTAGTTGTGCGCGAAAGAAGGAGCATCTGGTAGAATACT
Source organism: Camellia sinensis (assembly GCF_055761805.1). NCBI lineage: Eukaryota > Viridiplantae > Streptophyta > Magnoliopsida > Ericales > Theaceae > Camellia > Camellia sinensis. The sequence continues at coordinate 100,305,110 of NC_138973.1, read as the reverse complement.
AGGGGCAACAGCCCACAACTTCCTGTTTATCCATTAACCACCCAGGGGAGGGATAAAAAAAGAAGAGAGATTGAAGAATAGAGAGATGTGCGCTGAGAGAAAAAGTGAGGAAAGGGCTTTTCAGAGAAAAAGAGATTGAGTGCCAGAGTGATGTGAGAATCACAAATGAGAAAGGGTAGGAAACAATACCCGGAGAAGCTGTGGGCTCTCTGTGAACCGAGAGGTCTCGATTCTTGTTTTGAGTTGTTTTGAGTCGTATAGATGTGTTTAGGTTGTTTTACCTTTGTTTTCCTTTATTGAGTCGTGGTGTGTTCAGTCGTAGGCTCAATACCTGATTAAGAATTCATTTCTCAATTTCAAAAAACAAAATCGTTTTGTGCTCAGAGTGCTGTGTTGTTCTCTATGTATGTGCAAAACAGGATTTGTTCTTTCATAAAACTGTAGGGTTTAACCCAGGTCATATGAGAACAGTAGAGCAAGGACCTATCTGAAGCTATATAGGTTCCAGACTGCAAAGCAAAAGAAAAGAGGAAAATCGAAGCATCTGAGTGTGTTTGACCTTTAGCAAATTCCGAGATTGCATTTTGTATGCACCTCTTTAGGCTTTGTCAATGCTCTGAAATATGAGTGTGCCTCTATCTCAAGCTCAGCCTCAAGCCTGCTTCAAGCCAGAATGGCGATCAGAAGTGCCCTCCCTAAGTACCATTCCATGCCAGAGACATCTTGTCTGTGTTTGCGGTGAGTTCCTAAGAGATCAACTGAGATGGTGGAAACTAGAGTTCAAATGGCTAATGCCTAGAATGCAAAGGTTTGGGATTTCTGAGACTAAATTCTGGTTTAAATACCTAGGGGTGTATCCCTGGCTTGAAATCTGTATGGAAGCCACATAGGTTGAGGTAGCGGGTATGCGCCTCAATTCTGGATACTGAACCAACCTAGTCTGTCACCCTATTGGAGAATAGGGAAAGTTGTGAACATGGCCAGGAAGAAAGGTAGTTCCTGTGGTTTGGAACAGCAAGATGCAGAAGCAGGAGATCCCCAGTAGCACAAGAAAATGCAAGGGAAGTACATTTTTTTTAAAGCTCTAGTGGCCTGCGCGGAAGCTCCGGATTATGTTTTCAGCATGTGATGTTCAGCATGCATAAGGTGTATCCTTTTAATTCGTTGCAACTCCTTCGAGAGGTAAATCGGAGGTTGCGTTTGAATCGGTCTTGTCAAGACGCGCATTTCTTCATTGAACATATTGCATCGAATATGCATTGATTATTGTGTATAGAATATGTATGCTGCGTTTCACTTGCATTATTATGGACCGTTTCACTTGCATTGTTATGCACGTTTCACTTGCATTGTTATGCACCTTTTCCCTTGCATTGCTATGCACCGTCCCACTTGCATTGTTATGCACTGTTCTACTTGCATTGTTATGCACCGTTTTACTTGCATTGTTATGCACGTCTCCCATGCATTGTTATGCACCTTTTCATTTGTATGCACGCGCTTATCTCGTATTGAAATTATATCTTGATGTAATGATAAACATGTGTTTCTACTATATTGTACCTATCAAAGTTTCTCTTTTGTGCAGGAACGATATTGTATGTACGGTTCATTTGAAGCTGGCACAACCAGACGATGTTGTATGTGTTTCAGTCAGAGGAACTCCAGGTAAGATCATTCCTGCCCTCTCGAACTCTCTTGGTTCGGTTAGAAACATCGGGACAAGTGCCTAATGTTCATACCACCCTCCGGTGTTCGCACCGCAGCCTTTCTCCTCTCGCGTTTGACACGCGTCTGGATGCCTTTCTCCTCTTGCATTTGACATGTGTTTGGATGCCTTTCTCCTCTCGTGTTTGACACGCGTTTGGTTACCTTTCTTCTCTCGTGTTTGACATGCGTCTGGAGGCCTTTCTCCTCTCGCGTTTGACACGCGTTTGGTTACTGTAGACACCCTATTTTTGACCGTCCTCAAGACTTGGATGTTCTTGCAGGTACATCTGGTGGCAAGTTTGATTGTTTGTCAAGTACTCGAATTTCGAGACAGAACGTCACAGGTTTGAGCTTTCCAAACCCTATATCCTTTCTACCCCATTTTTGGACCATGTGTTGGTCCTTTCAGCATGCTTCTTGTGATGGCCTGTCGGCCATGGGGAAGGCACTGCTGGCCATGAATTTAGCCCTGCCGACCATTGATGAGTCCTGCTGGCCATCAATGAGGCACTGCTGGCCATCAGGACACCTTCTTTCAGCAGATATTATTTTAGATCTTTTGAGCCAGCTGTTTTTTACTGAGCTATCCTCCATATGGAGGGATGGAGGCCAATTTAAGCTTGTCAAGCAAGCTTTGGATTGCATTGTTCTATATAAGGGGAGTTTCCTCCCCCTTTCCAGAGGTTCTAAAAATTGGAGAGCTGAAAATCTCTCTCTCTCTCTCTAGAATTCTCACACTCTCTCTCTATATTGTGCTCAATAGTACTTAAAAGTGTATTTTCTTCACACTTTTGCACTACAACACCTAGTAAAACACTATTTCCTTGTTGCTGAGGTACTTGAGGGTCTTGTTTGGACTCAAAAAGCTGGTTTTGACTCAGAGAACTTGCTGTTTTGCTGCTGTGCTCCAAGGGTGAGCATGTTCCCCTTTTAAGCTTATTTTTGTACTCAAGCTTAGCCACCTTTGCATGCTGTTTTAGGCTTAGCTTTCAACTGCAAAAACATTTGTTTTTAAGTGTTAAAAATGGTTGTTTGAGGCCTTGTTTGAGTTAGGGGTGGCCTATCCCCTTTTGTGGCTTATTTTGCTTTGCTTTAAGCTATCCTTTAAAGCTTTTGAGATAATCTTTTCTTGGCCTTTTAACCACTGAATTCCAGAGAAATTTCAGTGGTAGAGAACTTGTTTTGAGGTGCCAAATAGGAGGGGATCCTCCCTCCTCTTGTCTTGTTAGCATGCGTTATTGGCCTACCAAATGAGCATGTGTTTCCATCCTCTTGAGGCTTAGTTCGAGCATGTGTTTGTGAGTTTTTGGATATGATATTACTCTTTTTTTAGTTGGTTTGACCACTTGTTGCATGCTTCATGTACTTGTAGTGCAATCCTCCTTGCTAGCCTAACATGCTTTATGCTTTAGACCACCATTCTAGCATGTTTTGGCTCCACTCCAGTAGGCTCTTACTCATATTTTAACATGCTTAAGCCCTATTTTAAGTGGTCTTGGGCATGTGGGGCTTGTTGTGCATGGTTGTAGTGTAAAGGCCTTTGACTAGCTTTGAGTTTCAAAGTCTCTAGCATGCTTTACTTGAGTGTTTGCATGCCTTCGCCTCTTTTCTCACATGTTTTCAGTGAATGAAGTGTGGTCATACTCTCTCATGCTTCACTCTTTCAATGCTTTTGAAGAGTTGTGCTTTATGCCTTGATCATGGCCTAACTTGTATGCATGCGTGCCTAAGCTTTTGGGCTACCATCTCAGAATATTTTTGGTGTTATTTTGCCATGTTACAACTTTGATTTTCGTTGGTGGAGTCGCCTCTTGCTTGGTTTTGGTATGTGTAGTGTAATCCCACTCTTTGGCCTTGCATGCTTAGTGTTTTGGCTTACCATTCTAGCTTGTTTTGGCTACACTTCATCATGTTCCTAGCATTGCTTTTGCTTGCCTTAGGACGTTTTTGAGTGATCTTGGTCCTTTGAGGCTTGCTTGATACGGCTATGGTGAAAGTGCCTTAGCTAGTCTTGAGTTTTGAGCCCTCTAGCGTGCCGTATTTGTGATGTTTGGATGATTTGGCATCATTTAACACTTGATTTCAAAGCATATAGCATTGCCATATTCTCATGCATATCACTCTTTGATTGTGTTTGAGAGTTGTGTTTAATGCCTAGCTTGCGCGCCAATGTATGGGCATGTTGTTGTAGCTTTTGGTGCTTCATTTCCAGCATGATTTTGCCACTGTTTAGGCATAATGTAAGTTTGTCCATGGCTGGTTTGACCATTCAAGATTGATAGTGCATGCCTCATGTGTAATGTCCTTCATTTGCTTTAGTGCTCTTGGCTCCATAACATGTTTCGCATGCATTGCTTCCATGATAGAGTCTTGTGCATGCCACCTTAGCATTGGTAGATGAGCATGTTGCATTTTGCATTGCATCGCGTTCAACCTGACGTTATGTTGAACACAAGGTGGATTGGTTCATTTCATACTTGGAGTGATGAAATGAGCCAATCTCCCTTGGTCTCTATTGCCTTTGACTCTCATGATAAGGAGATGGTCTAAGTGTCTTGTTTGCGTTACGTTTATTGAGTTTGTACAAATTGGATCTTTGGCCATCATGCATTGCGATGCTTGATTGGTGGTTTTGGATCCAATTATGCCTCTCCCTTGATGTTTTGAGGTGATATAGAGGGGAATAGTACATACATGTTCTTGGGAGACCCTCCATTTCCTCTATTTTGTGTTCTGTTGCAGCTTGGTGGCACAGCACACCAGTGGCCGGCACCCCGTCATTGGTGGCCGGCACCCTTTTATCCGTGGCCGGCAGTGTGCATCCTTGGCCGGCAAAGGGGTCGGCAGACACCATTCATGGCCGGTAGGCACTGGTGCACTCCCCAGCTTCGGTTTGGTAAGTTTCAGTAGCAAGCTCTTAAGGACACCTTGCAGACAGAGCCTCTAAAGAGCATTTGGAGAGCTTTTCGGGACGAAAGCCGAGGCATGCATCCCTTAATTTCTAGTAGAGCTGAAGCAGCATTGTTTTATGCATTTCATGTTTAGTTAGCATTTGCATTTGTAATTCAATTAGCTAATTTGTTAATTAGTTAAGTGATGTAATAATTAGTAAGTAGATTGCTTATTATTCAATTTGGTTTGTAATAATTAGTTTAATTAGCGTAGCTAGTTAGCTAATTCATTCGGACCCTCTTTCGAGAGGGCACAATGTTGTAATAAGTGTGCGTGTGTGTGTGCATGTCTTCCAACCCCACGTCTTTCTCCCTTTTATTTATCCGCTTTCAGTGGTTAGATTAGGGCACATTTTGATTAGCATACCTTATGCTTACATGTTTGCATCATTCATTCGTCTTGCATGCACCGGGCTCGGTGCATCATTCAAACTGCATTGTATTTCAATACCTATTTGAATACGTGTATCAATTTTCGCATTCATATGCCATCTTAGATAGCCGAGCTATTTAATTGCATTGTTTTCTAACTAGCTTTTGTTTTGGCTCGGAGTACACTGTAAATGTTTACGCTTTAGCATCCTTGCATGAGTGTGAGTATTGCCATGATAGCATGCTTGCCATGAGGCTATTTACTTATTTGATTAACTGCATGAATGCCTGTAGGTGAAGGCTTGATTGCCTGAATTGGGACAACTCGATGATTGTGAGTTTTAAGCCCACTTTGCGGAGTGGCAAAATCATGTTTTTTCAAGCCCACTTAAGGGTGGCAAATCTGCGCTTTAGCCTACTTGCGAGTAGCACTTTCAAACCATTTTTAAAAAACAAACATGAGTTACTTTGTTCCAATTCTTGTGATTGAGTCTATACTTGTATGTTGTGCGCATCACGTAGTAAGTTAGCTAAATAACGGGAATAAGGACACATGAGGTTTATAAAACAACATATCTTGTTAGTAGAGACCGATCCTTTGATCGGGTGAGCAGGGGTGCTCATTTCAGGACCTTCCCCTCTCGTACCCAAGTTCCCGAGCCGAGACAACTTTGGTGATAACGGACACGTGGCCTTTGGCACGAGTCAGGGTTTCCTAAATTTCTCCAAAACAAAACATTTAGGTGGCGACTGTGTAATCTGACAAAGTAGTCCATGTTTGGCGCTTTTTGATTCAAAATTGATTTTTCAAAACCAATTACCGGATTTGGACTCTTTGGTGATTTATCAGTCTCGCATTGAACTTTACGAGACTAGATTCAGAACCGTGACAAGAGTTCGAACTGTAGTAGCTAGAACTAATTCGCGCCCTCTCCGAAAGGGGGGCGCGCGGAGCGAGTTCGGGCGATCTACAGTTTCTAGCGACTCCGCTGGGGACTTAGAGAACTTGACTCGAACTCATGATATGTTGTTTTATTTACACTTATGTGTTTCTTTGCATTGCATTTGCATTGGTGCGCCTAAGTCACAGCGTTTGCCATCTATTATTCCTAAACAGTTTGTCGGAGGCTTGCTTGGAAAAGCATGCCACAAGGCTGGCTGGTTACGGGCTCTGCCACGATGGGAACACAGACCTCGATTTTACTGAGGCACCCTTTTTGACCATTCGACCTAGTTGCATATCGGAAGCCATAAAGACCATTCCAAACTAGGACAGGTTGCTTACCCGAATGTAGGTTGTTTGAAACTGCATGCGTGCGTAGTGAAACCCTAGCTCCTGATGAAATTAGGGCAGGGAAGCCCTACCCCACCATAGGGGTGTTTTGCTCTCTCTTGCTTGATATGTGTTGTTAGGGTGTACTCTACAGAATGTATGTATCAGTTGCAAGTCTGGGTATCAGTCTGAGGACATCAGTTTGGGGGTATTAGTTTGAGGCAGAAATTTGGGGGCAGAATTTAGTAGAGGGCATGGTCATTCAACTATGCTCATATCTGTTTTGGTGAAACTAGGTTGAGATGTTCCCTATTTTCTTTTTTACGGGGGTAGGTCTTGGAACCATAGCTTCAGAAGGCTCTGATATCCCCCAGGTACATTAGACTTGTGTTGATAGACTTTGTCGGGTCAGAGATTCAATTCCAAGAGCAACCAGTGTTTCCTTTGCCAAAGGCAAGGCAAAAAAGGCCAGTCAGGCATAGATCACCGGTTCAGTAGTCTCCGATTCAGCGGTCCTTATCTACATCACCTATGCACATTCGAGCCCAGTTTTCTGCTTCCACCTCAGAAACAGGGTACACCGGATCAGACAGTTCAACATCCTTCAGTCAGTATGGAGGAAATGATGTGTCAACTCCAGGAGACCGTGCAGACCATGCAGTGGGATGCCACTCGCCAAGTGGAGGTTAGCGCGCGTCAGACAGAGGTTGTAGCCCAACAGGCAGAACTAATTGCTAGGCTTCAACAATAGTAGCAACCACAACAAGTTGAAGCATCTGCTTCGCATCCACCCCCACCCCCGCCTAGGGTTCTAATACTTGGGGAAACAACAAACTTCCAGGAAAATACAGACATTCCAACAGGGCCAGTTCCACTGCCGACTCCACCTCAGATGTCTAAGGCACCAGCTAATCCAGTGGACATGCTGTTCGAATTTGAGGTTGATCCAACCGCTCTGAAAATGAGTAAGCTTGAAAAGTTATTTAAAAGGGCCCAGAGAGTTAACTCCATTCCAGACATAGAAGATGGTTACACTGATTCGGCGGTGACATTGCCGGACAGGTTCAAGATGCCTTACATAGATCGCTTTGATGGCTTGGGCGATCCGGTGGTTCATTTGAGGCTATTTTCTGATATTCTGCGCCCGATGGGTTTGACGAGACTCCAGAAATTATCTCTCTTCTATCAGAACCTATCGGGGATCGCCGCCATTTGGTATGCCAAGCTAGAGGATTCAGTGAAACGAAATTGGGAGGAGATGGCCGAGGCCTTCGTTGCTCAATACTCAGACAATGCTCAGATCGAGGTCACGACTCGTGATCTTGAGGAAACCAGGCAGGAGCCGAAGGAAGGATTTTCTAACTTTGTCACTCAATGGAGGGCCAAGGCCTCTATGATGACAACCAGACCAGCTGAGAAAGACCAGATAAGGATGGTCATGCGGAATCTGTAACCAAAGTTGACGCAAAGGATGATTGTCTTACCCCTCCCCACCTTTACTGACCTCCATGAGATTGGGGTACAAATAGAAGATGCTATGAAACAAGGTCTGATTGACCATGAAAGGGAGTCACCCAAGAAGGGTTATGCACGCAGTTCGAGTACAACCACCAGTGGTGATGCAGCTGCAAGTTCTTCTGAAATTGGAATGGTCACCACCACTCCGAAAACAGCCATCCTCTTTGTTGGTACGTCAAATCCAAACTCCCAAACTTCGAACTATCTACCTCGAGGCAAGAGGGTTTTCACCCCACTTTATATGCCTTTGTCTAAAGCTCTAGGGGTCCTACTCAGGAAAGGACATCTAAAACCTTTAGAACAGCGGCCTCTACTCGATCCTCTTCCTCCAAAGCATGACCCGACTAAATACTGTGCCTTCCATCAGTAGCACGGTCATGATACCAAATTTTGCATCAGACTACATCATGAGATTCAAGATCTCATTGACAACAAGGTAATAGCACCTCCAGAAAACCAAATGTCAATCAAAACCCTCTACCTAGGCAGGTAAACTTCATCTAAACAATGGCCAACCCGTTTGACCCCAGTATATACATCACCCCAGCCCATTTACTCAAGCCTGAGGTGTTCATTCCACTCAGCATGGACTTATGCATGATAGGTGCACCTGAACCTCAATTATCTCAAACCCGTGAACCCACTACTTTTGAGCTGATGAGAATAATCGAAGATCTTCAGAGAACTGTGGCAGATCTGGCCTTTGGAATATTGGCTCCGTCATTGACCACATCGCATGCCATAAATTTCACGCCAAAAAGCTCCCTAATCTTGGGACGGGCTGCATTTGAAAAAGGCCAATCCCTTGACAAAATGGGGGCAAATGGTATGAACAAGGTAAGGGCAGACATTGGTCTCTATGAACACCTTCTGTGGGCTGTTGAGGCTTTGAAAACCGAAGGGTTGAATAAACAACAAGTTCTCGCAGTTGTTGCAAAGACTGTAGATGACACTTTTGTCGTTCAAGTTAAGGGCAGTTTGAATCAAGGGGCAAGCCGGGAAAAGGGATGTCGTGCCAAAAACGTTCCTTTCAGCTCCAATCCTATATTTTTTAAAGATCATCAAACCCAGTCAGCACCTGTACATGCAACACGATTGCGCAAACCTCAAGCCATCAACCGCGAGGCCAGAGGTTCTTCAATCCCTTCTACATGGCTTTGTCCAAAGCTCTCCAAATCCTTATAGGGCAAGGCCATCTCAAACCCCTTGAACCTCGGCCTCTCCCGAATCCCCTTCCAGCTAAGCATGATCTGGCCAAGTACTGTGCCTTCCATCAACAAACTGGTCACGGCACCAACAGTTGTTTTCGTCATCGCTATGAAATACAAGATCTGATTGATAAAGAGGTCATCGTCGCGCCTAGTCCTACAAAGTCTATCGGCACTGGATCAGTGAACTTGGGGGATAATGTGACTAGGTGATCGAGGGATGAACCATCTGCAGATGGCGCTTAGTTTACTCAAGATGTGGTGGATGGCACACATTGTTTTGAGCAATTTGTGAATGCTATTTATTTTACTTTCTGACTTGGGTATTGGGTCAGTCTTGTTGTATTGAGTCAGTTGAGTCTGTCTTGTCGTATCGAGTCAGTCCTGTTGTGTTAGATTTGGGTGATTTCGGGGGTGTTACCTCGAGTATCACTTTCTTGTTTTGTGTTTGTCTTTTGCACCCTTTCTTTTGAGTCTGTTTCTACTGTAGAGCCAGTTGTGCCAGAAAATCTGAATGAATTAGCAGTGATTTTCACCCTTTTGCATCTATTTCTGCCATTGAGCTAGTTGTGCCAAGAGATTTGAATGAAACGACAGAGATTTTCACCTACTTTTCTGTGCCTCGAAATCATTGCACTGACCTAAGTTTTTCAAAACTTTTTGAACACTGTGATGAAAACAAAGAGGAAGAAATTCCTCGGGATTTGTAAAAATTTGATCAACTGAGAGGAAGAGAGGCATGCTAAGCCCTTAATGAATGAGATCATGCTTGTTAATGTGAGTACTGGGAAGGATCCTGGCTTGATCCAGATTGGTTCTACATTGTCTTCAGCACGAGCGACTAGTCGCTTTCTTAAAAGATTTCAAAAAATGTTTTTCGTGGTCCTGCGAAGACATGCGTGGAATTGATCTTGAGATTGTACAGCATAGGATCGTTCTTAGCCTTGAGACTTGACCCCCTTGCTTTCAAACCTTGAACTTTGTTTCAGAATGTTCAACGATCAACCCCAATGTGAGGCTTGTATGACCAAATTTAAAGTAGCCCTTGAACTAGGGGCAATCAAGTCGTATGACATCAAAGGAGGCATGCCAGGCCAGATTTGGAAACAACCCTTGAACTAGGGGCAAGAAAGTTAGAACAAGAAGGGCAGATGTCATCAAAGGAAGCTTGTAAAGCTAGATCAGAAGTAGTCCTTAAACTAGGGGCAAAAATGTAAGACGTGCTCAAAGAGCCAAAGATGGGTCATTCCGCAAACCATTGAAGACTGGCAAGAAAGCCAAATTCCAGCAGCTGGAAGAAGAAAGTATTGTTGAAGGACAATCAAGTTCCTATCCGCAACACTAGGGGCAAATTCAGCCCCTATTGGATGGACTTCTACATCATCAGCGAACAACAGCTATTCTCCTGGATTCAGATGGCTTTGAGATCTCAAAATCGATCAACATGGACAGAGTTAAAATTTTTTTACCCTTGAGAGGCTCATGTAGACACCCCATTTTGACCGTCCTCAAGACTTGGACGTCATCATTTGAACACTCGATGATCATCCATGCTCATGTTCGTTTTGAGTTTCCGGAGGTCTCGGCCGCGCACCTTGCCTTAAGAACTCTCAACTTGGCTGTTTTGTGCTTGGTTGTGGACCAAGGACTTGTGGTTTTGCTTCTGAGGGAAGAGGGTGGCTTGTGGGCCTTCCCCTCAACCCATCAGCTAAGGCATGATGCCATCGGCCTTGTTTTCTTGCCATCGGCCAAAAGTCTTGGCCGATTGGCACTCTTTTTGGTCGATCGACACTCCTTTTGGTCGATCGGCCATATTTTTGAGCTGAGACCTTTCCATCTACTTTTTGCAGATATTTTCTGCCAGTTGTGACAGCTGGTGTACACAATTCCCATCCTCCATACAAGTGTATGGAGGGATTTGTTTCAAGACTCAAGCTTGTGCAACAAGCTTGAGAATTGAATTTCTATAAGTATAAAGCCTCCCCTCCCTTTCCAGAGGTTCTGGAAATTTGATATACAAGTTCTATATCTATCTCTCTCTATATTTGACCTCTCTCTCTTGTTTTGCTCTTGTTTGTGCCCAAAAGTGTAGTTTCTTCACACTATTGCACACAAACACCTAGTAGAACACCATCCTTGGGTTGTTGAGGTCCTAAGGTGTTTGTTTCAGAGTTCTTGGGTTGGTTTTGATCAAAGAAAGGTGCTGGAGTTGTGTTCTTGAAGGTGTTCTTCAAGGGTGAGTTTCTAGCTTTTGATACCCCATTCTTGCTTAAGCTTTTAACCATACTTGCATGCTGTTTTAAGCTCAACTCTAAACTATAATAAGTTATGATTTTGTATGCTTAAGATGATTATTTAAGGTCACTTTTATATTGGGGGTAGTTTACCCCCTCTTAGGCCTTGTTTGCCCTTTTTTTGTGCCTTTCTTTTTGAGCTTTGGAATCGTCTTGCTTTGACCTTCTCACCACTAAGATCCAGAGGATTTTTAGTGGTGGAGAAGTGGTTTTGGAGTCTTGTATAGGAGAGGGACACCCCTCTCTCCTTGTCTCTCATTTGCTAGTATAAATGCCTCATATTGGTAGCATGTTTGCTTAGCATGTTTTGGCTCCATTTCAGCAAGTATTTGATGTTATTTTGCCATGCTCTACCTCTATTTTAAGTTGGTTTGATAGCCTCTTACATGCATCATGTGCTTGTCTTGCAATCCTCTCATTTGCCTTAATATGCATCATGCATTTAGACCATCATGCTCGCATATTTTGGCTCAACTCCATGAAGCTTTTAGCCTTGTTTTACCATGCTTAAGCTCTGTTTGGTGTTGTTTTAGTCATGCATGCACTGTTTTGTATAGCCTTAGTTCAATCTAGCTTGTTGGCTTTGAGTGTCTAGGGCATTAGCATGCATTGCTTAGACTATTCTCATGATTTGGCATCATTTGAAATGATATTTCAGTCCATATAGTGTGGCCATGCATTCACATTTATCACCGTTTCCATGCATTGGGAGGTTTGTGTTTTATGCCTTAAGAGTGCATCATTGTGTATGCCACCATGCTTAGGCAGTGGGATGCCATCTAAGTGCGTTTTTGAGCTAATCTTGACATGCCATAACTCTGTTTTTTTATTGATTAAGTCATGCCATGTTTGGTTGTAATAGGTGTAGTGTAACACCCCTGTGTTAGCCTTGCATGCCTCATGCCTTTTGCCCTTTTGTTCTAGCTTGTGTTGGCTAGGTTTGAGCATGCTTTTGGTCTTGTATTGACCTGCCTTGGGACTGTTTTGGTTGCCTTTGGCCTTTCGGGGCTTCCTTTGCTTGGCCATGGTGTAATCCCTTTGCTAGTCTTAGGTTTTGAGCCTCATGCATGCTATGCTCATGATTATGTGTGTGATTTGGCATCATTCCTAACATTATTTCAAAGCATGTGGTGTTGTCACACTTGCATGCTTTTCATTCTTTAAGTGCTCTTAAGGGTTGGTGTCTTCATGCTTTAATTCTTGAGCCAATTGGCATGCATGTTTGTCTTGTATTTCATGTCCTCAATTCATCATTTTGGCCACTGTTTTGGCATGGCTGAGGTCTATTCCATTTTCAGTATAAGTCCATATATCATGTGGTTTGTGTGTTAGCTTATCGCATTGCATGTTGTTGCATGCTTGTTGTTGGTATTGTTGTGCATGCTTGTTGTTGGTATTGTTGTGGCATGCCTATTACATTGCATGTTTGCATGACTAGGTTGCATTGCATTTTTTCATGATTGGCACATTGCATGTTTGCATGTTTGCATGTTTAGGTTGCATTGCATTTTGCATACTTGGTCGCATTGCATTGTTACATGTTTGTTGCATTGCATTTGGCATGTTTATGTTGCATTGTATAGCATCTCTATATTTGCATTACATTGTGTTTGGTTTGGGTGTTAAACCAAACACGAGGAATGAGGGACGTTTCATACTTGGAGTGATGAAACGTGCCTCAATCCTCAGTCGCTGACACTCTTGATCCAACATGATAGAGTGTGAGGCATTCATGTGTTTTTGTGCATTCATTCCATAGTGATTTGCACACTTGGCTCCTTTGGCCATCATGCATCGAGATGCGTGATTGGTGGCTCGAGGGTCGAGCATTACAAACCTTTGAGTCTTAAACATGATAAGAGGTGTAGTTGAAAATATTTTCTTGCAAATGTATTGCCATACCTCTGTTTGTCCTCTGCTGCAGCAAAAGGAGCATTTTACAGGAAGAAATGGCCGATCGGCTATTTTTAGTGCCGATCGACTAAAAACATTTGGCCGATAGCATAAAAAATGGTCGATTACCCTTCCCCCTTGGCCGATAGCCATACCATTTGGCCGATGGCCTTTCTGCTTGTCCATGAGGTGGTTCAGTAGCATCACAGAAGTTGGCACAGTTTTCAGAGGTGTAAAACAGTGCAAACAGAGGCAACATGAGGCATGGCAACGGATTTCTGAGCGAAGCCGATCGAGCATGCATTTGTCCCTCTTCTCGAGGCCGTTTTAACTGTTTTGTAAATCAATTAATTTGTTTAATTAGTTAAGGGTTTTGTAATAATTAATTAGCTTGTTAGTTAGTTAATTAGATGGTTTGTATTATTTATTCGGACCCTCCGTCGAGAGGGCACAATTTTATAATAAGTGTGCGTGAGTGTGTGAATGTCTTCCAACCCCACGTCTTTCTCCCTTTTACTTAACCGCTTACGATGGTTGGTTTTAGGTCATATTTCGATTAGCATCCTTATGATAGCATGTTTGCATTCATTCATCTGTCCTGCATGCACCGGGCTCGGCGCATCATACTAACTGCATTGTATTTCAATTCCGATTTGAATACATGATTATCAAGTTGCATTTCATATGCCATTTTAGAATAGCTGAGCCTATTTCTAGTTGCATTTTGCATGTGTTGCATTAGCCATCTTAACATAACTAGGATCATGCATGATTACTAACTAGCTTCTTTTTTTGGCTCGGAGTACACTGTAAGTGTTTATGCTTTAGCATCTTGCAAGAGTGTAAGTGTTGTCATGAGGCTAATTGCTTAAGTGATATAACTGCCTGAATGCCTGTGGATGAAGGTTGGATTACTTGAATTGGAACAATTCATCGAAATGCGAGTTTTAAGCCCACTTGAGGTGGCAAAATCATGTTTCTTAAGCCCACTTGAGGGTGGCAAAATCCACGTCTTAGCCTACTTGCGAGTAACACCTTCAAACCATTTTCAAACAAACAAAATGAGATGTTTTGTTCCAACTTAGGCGATCTAGTCTATACTTGTGTGTTGTGCGCATCACATAGTAATTCTAGCTAATAATCGGAATAAGAACACATGTGTTTTCCAAAAACAAGATATCATGTTAATAAAGGCCGATCTTTGATCGGGCGAGCCGGGGTGCTCATTGCATGACCTTCCCCTCTCCTACCCAAGTTCCCGAGCTGAGGCAACTTTGGTGATGACGGACACGTGGCCTTAGGCACGAGTCAGGGTTTCCTAAATTTTCCCCCAAAACAAAATATTTAGGTGGTGACTCTGTATCTGGCAAAGCAGTCCATGTTTGCCACTACTTTACAAAAATTAGTTTTCCAAAATGATTTGCCAGATTTGGACTCTTTGGGGATTTATTGGTCTTGCATTGCACTTTGTGAGATTATATTCAGAACCGTGACATTGAGTCCGAACTGTAGTAAGCCAATGAACAAAACAGATTTCCCGCCTTCGCGCATGGAGCCGTGGCGTTCGGGCACGTCTACAGTTTCTTGCAACTCTACTGGGGACTTAGAGAACTTGACTCAAACTCATGATATCTTGTTTTGACTACACTTATGTGTTTCTTTGCATTGCATGTGCATTGGTGCACCTAGGACAACGTGTTTGCTGTCTGCTATTCCTGAGCGGTTTGCCTGAGGATGCGTGCCATAAAGTGGACCGGTTACGGGCTCTGCCACGACGGGAACACAAACCCCGATTTTTACCGGGGCACCCTTTTTGACCATTCGACCTAGTGCATATCGGAAACTATAGTGACCATTCCAAGCTAGGACTGGTTGCTTACCCGATTATATATTGTTTGAAACCGCTGTGTGCATAGTGAAACCCTAGTTCTTGACGAAACTAGGATAGGGAAACCCTACCCCTCTTTAGGTGTGTTTTGGCTCTCACTTGCTTGCTATGTGCTTTTAGAGTTGGCCTTTACAGGAATGCTCGTATCAGTTTGCAAGTCTGGGTAACAGGCCTGCGGGCATCAGTATCAGTATTTGGGAATCAGTTTTACCTACGGGTATCAGATTCAGATTTGGGGCAGTGATTTAGGAACAGTGATCAGTGGTCGAGAATAGTTCTTTCAGCTTGTATTTGCCAACTGTTTATTGTCTTTATTTAAGCTGTTATGCTGTCCATTTTTCTGTTCAGTATTTCCTTATTATGCTTTATTTATCTTTTTACAAGGTAGTTTAGCACCATTGCATCCGACCAGGCAGATATTCCCTAAGCACTCTAGGTTAGAGGTCGTAGACTTAATCGATCCAGGGATTTGATAGACGGACAAACAGTGTTCCTTTCTTTATCCCCAGTTACCAGACGGAGGTCAAAAAGGCACAGTGTATCAGTACATCGGTCGCCGGATCAGTGGTCAACCCTACCAGTGAACAGTCAGACTGAGGTCTCAGTTGTTATTGTAAGGGCAAATATACCGGTTATTCAGTTAGGTCAGCACCCTTTGGCAGGTATGGAAGAGATGATGCGTTAGCTCCAGGAAAGTATGCTAGCCATGCAGTAGGGCAATGCCCGTCAGGCAGAATTCGCCGCATGCCAGGTCGAGGTCATGGCCCAACAGGCAGAGTTAATTGCCAGGCTATAACAGCAAACCGGAGCATCTGCGTCGCACCAAGCTCCTCCCCCACCAAGAGTTCCGATACTTGGGGAGACAGCTAACGTCTAGGATAATACGGACATTCCAACGAGGCCGGCTCCAGCCCCAATCCTACCCCAGCTATCCAAAGCACCTACCAACCTACCGGATTCTCCCTTTGAATTCGAGGTGGACCCCACAGCTTTAAAAATGAGCAAGCTAGAAAAGCTGTTCAAGAAGTCTCAGGGCGTGAAATCCATCCCAGACATAGAAGACGGGTATACCGACTCGACCGTGACTCTGCCAGACCGGTTTAAAATGCCGCACATAGACCGTTTCGACGAGTCTGGAGATCCTATGGTTCATTTGCGGCTGTTTTCGGACATACTAAGGCCGATGGGCCTCTCCAGATTGCAGAAGCTTTCTCTGTTTGGCCGGACCCTGTTGGGTGTAGCGGCTATTTGGTATGCAAAACTGGAGGACGCTGTTAATAGATATTGGGATGAGATGGCTGAGGCCTTTGTAGCTCAATACTCCTACAATACACAGATCGAGGTCACAACTCGTGATCTCGAAACAACTAGGCAATGGAGGGCTAAGGCCTCGATGATGACCATCAGACCGGTTGACAAGGACCAAATACGGATGGTTGTGCGCAACCTCCAGCCCAAGCTCATGCAGAAGATGATCGTCCTCCCCCTTCCTACCTTTGCAGAGCTACATGAGATTGGGGTGCAAATCGAGGACGCCATGAAACAGGGCCTCATTGATCATGAGAGAGAGCAGTCCAAGAGGGCATTCAACCACAGTACGAATGCGAGCACAAGCAGTGTTGCAGCTGCCAGATCTTCAGATGTGGGTATGGTCACCACCACCACCCCAAGAACCCTTACAGCTACACCATTCACTGGCGCATCCGAAAGTAGCTCACAAACAACCAAGTTTCCACCCTGAGGCCAAAGAACCTTCACTCCACTATATATACCCCTGTCCAAAGCTTTGGGGGTTCTGATCAGGAAAAGGCACTTGAAACCCCTGGAGCTGCAGCCATTGCCAGAAAAACTTCCCCCCTCCCATAACCCTGCGAAGTATTGCGCCTTTCACCAACAGCATGGTCATGACATCGACCAGTGCTTTCGATTGCGTCATGAGATTCAGGATCTCATCGACAACAGGGTGATCGTACCTCCGGAGAAACCGAATGTCACAACCAACCCTCTCCCACCACATAACCAAGCTCCACCCCCGAAACACATCGATCTGATCCAAACTGGGATTGTGTCATATAACCCTAGCATATATATCACCCTTTCCCACCTACCCAAGTCGGAGGTGTTCATTCCTGATAGCACTGACTTGTGCATGTTGGATATCTCCCAAACCCAACCCGAAACAGTGGTGGTGGCTATCGAATATAGAATTGGGTCGATCGTGGGGGCAGATGAGATTGATCATATAGAGCTTGAGGGGTCTACGAGCTTCATGTACAACCCGAGCGGTTACATTACATTAGTAGGCCAGGCTAGGCCGAATGTGGAATTGCCAGTGGGGGCAAAGATTTGTGTAGTACGAGAGGATGGACCTAATCAGGGGCTGGATGACCTGGCAGAACTAGAGGAGGACGTCGTAAACCTTCAACTCTTTGACGAACAGGACCCGGGAGACGTGACTGTCGACTGGTTTGCTTTGGAAGGGTCAGCAGAAGCTACTGGGTGGCTCAGCGACGAGCCGGACTTTATTGAGTAGCCTCAACCAGAACCGGGTCCGTCAGGGATGGAGACATCAGCTGTGGCCGGAAGGGCCGGGAATCAGTCTGCACCGCTGGAGAGCACCGGTGTTAAGAATTTTGCTCAGAATATGGGCAGTTTGGGTACAGAAGATACTAAACAACAGGCTACACTGAAGCAGTTTGAGCGGGAAAAGATCGAAGATTCTGAGAGGGTCAGAATGGCCAAAGCCCCTGCAGGGACAGAACGTGCTGTGTGCACAAGAACGGAGCATGCTGCGGGCACAAGAATGGGAGGTGCTGTGGGCACAGGAATAGTTGTAATGGAGCCAGACAGGTGTCTGTCGGCTGCTGATGGTATGTGGTGGGAAGATGATGGCCTATGTCTTGCCCACACAGACGAAGACTGGGGACAAAGCTAGCCAGATGATACCTGGTATGTGGGAGACGTTGACTACATGACTAGGAGCGCGCAGTATTTCAAGCCTCCATACTTAGATCAACCAGAGGCGTCCGGAAAGGACAAAGAGGTAGACAAGCAGAAAGAAAAGCTGCTCGAAGAAGAGGCTGTGCTGAAACAGCTGAAGAATATATAAGCAGACATCTCCATCTGGGGACTGCTTATGGCTTCAAGAGTACATAGACAAGCTTTCCTTTCTGCAATGGACAAGGCCAAACTTTCAATAGATACCATGCCCGAGCAGCTGGTAGGACTGGTCTTTCCGAGAGGAGCTTCCCTGATGTTGACCATCTCTGACAAGGAATTGCCGCCTGAGGACGCAAACCATAACAACCCTCTCTACATCTCTGTCGAGTGTAGAGACAAATGGATAACGGTGGTTCTTGTCGACACGGGATCCGCCATTAACGTGTGCCCGTCAGGGACGTCATATGCAATTAGGTTGAAGCCCGTGGACTTTGTGCCAATTGCCCAGGCGATAAGGGCATATGACAATATGAGCAGAGATGTGATAGGGACTGTGCAGATTTAGACCAAGGTTGGTCTAGGACAACACGAGATTGACTTTCATGTCTTGGACATTCCCACAACCTTTAATCTACTCCTAGGGTGGCCGTGGCTGCACCAGGTGAAGGCGGTCTCTTCCACCCTACATCAAATGTTGAAATACCCCCATGGGAAGGGGGTGGCTATAGTTTTTAGGAATTCGTCAATCCACCCGCCGCCAGAAGTATCTACACCGGTTTTGAAAATCGAGCATGGCACGGAGGATGTGTTCCTATCAGGATTTAACCTAGCCGAGGCCAGGGTCGTTCAGAACATTTTGGTTGTTGATGAGGGGTTGTATGTCAGTGCACAGTCAGTGTACCTCATGAACAAACTCCAGCACATCCCTGGGATGGGACTAGGAAGAAGTGGCCGGAAGGGCATTACAGTATCAGCCGAAGTGCCGCATAACCCGCATACCTTTAGCTTGGGTTATCTGCCCACCAAAGAGGACTGGTGAGGAAAGGCAAATAGATGGCTGGAAGAGCTAGAGCCAAGCAGACTGGGAAGCATTTTGAGTTGATGCATCGGCCTATCCAGGGTACTCTAAATGGACGCTTCGTCCGGGAGGGGGAAGACTTTCCATCCTGTGGCTTCCCAGAGCCATGGCTGAATGCCGAGAAAAGGTGCTTGCCGAGGTTTGAGATTTTCTTCGACTTGCAGTTGTCTGGGGATGATGTTGCTGAGGAGCAGACAGACCCATCAGCTGAGGTTGAGCAGTGTAAGGAAGTGGATTCCGAGAGCATCGAGATTGAAATGGGGGTAGCACTGGCTTGTCTACTTTCAGATCCTCCGATCATACATGAGTGCTTGGGGGATGATCTCTCAGTGTCTATGATTGGGAATGAAGCGGCCATGAGCCCATCTTTGAACATTCTGGATGCGTCCATCGCACCCTCCCTCGTCTGGCAGTACGAGGAGGGATTCTTATCGAGCAGCACCGGGTCAGGTGGTGAGCCGAAATCTGATTCCACCGAGTCTGTGGAGTCGGAATCAAGTTCCAGCTCGTCTGAGTCTGAGTTCGGTATTCCTGGGGGTGACAACCCGGATGCCACAGTCCTGTCTCGGTCCTCTTTTTCTTTTTCCTTTGAGTCTGTTGTAACAGAGGAATCAGGCGACTTAGAAGTGATTAATGAGAATGGAATGGCTGTGGCCTTTGAATATTTTTCTGTGCCCTTGATTTATTGCATTAATTCAGACTTTCAAAACTTCAATGAAAACGACGAGAAAGAAATTCCTCCGATTTTGAAATATTTGCGAGATCAAGAGCAGGAGAGGTTTGTAAAACTGCTGGTTGATGAAATCACCCAAATTAATGTTGGTACTGAGAAGGACCCGCGGCTGGTTCAGATCGGGTCCACGTTGTCTTCGGAGGAGTGCGAGCGCTTAGTCGCTTTATTAAAAGATTTCAAAGATGTTTTCGCGTGGTCCTACGAAAACATGCCTGGAATCGATCCTGAGATTGTACAGCACCGGATCCCTCTTGACCCAGAGGCCCGACCCATTAAGCAGAAGCTCAGAAGGATTCGCCTAGACTGGGCCCTCAAGATCAAAGAAGAGGTCACCGAGCAAATTGACGCAGGGTTTCTGCTGGTATCTGAATACCCAACTTGGTTGGCCAACATGGTTCCGGTGCCGAATAAGCACGGCAGAATTCGGGTATGTGTGGATTTCAGAGATTTGAATAAAGCTAGTCCGAAGGACGACTTTCCTCTGCCGCATAACGACGAATTAGTGGACTTCACTGCGGGGCATGCATTGCTTTCATTCATGGATGGCTTTTCTGGCTACAATCAGATATTGATGGCACCCGAAGACCGGGAGAAGACTGCTTTTACCACCCCGTGGGGGACCTATTGTTATAGGGTGATGCCGTTTGGGATGAAGAATGCTGGGGCTACATATCAACAGGCCGCGACCACGATCTTGCATGATATGATCCACAAAGAGGTTGAGGTGTACGTGAACGACATGATTGTCAAGTCCAAGGAAAGAGAGGGCCACTACACCGCCTTACAGAAATTCTTTCAATGGATCAGAGAATATCGGTTGCGACTGAATCCTCAGAAGTGTACGTTTGGTGTTACAGTAGGAAAGATGCTGGGGTTCTTGATTACACTGAGAGACATCGAAGTCGACCCTTCCAAAATCAAGGCCATCTTAGAAATGCCACCACCAAGGACTGAAAAAGAGGTGCGAGGCTTTCTAGGTAAAGTGCAATTCATAAAACGGTTTATTACTAAATTAACCTTGACTTGTGAACCACTCTTTGGTCTCTTGAAGAAAGGAAAGAAATTCCAATGGGATGGCCGATGCTAAGCTGCTTTTGAACAGATTAAGCAATATTTACAGAACCTGCCTATGTTGTCACCGCCTGAGCCGGGGAAACCGTTGATTCTGTATCTTTTAGTGACTAAAACTACAATGGGCTGCATGCTTGCATAGGAGTCTGAGGACAGAGTGGAGAGAGCTATCTACTACCTGAGTAAGAAAATGTTGGATTATGAGACTCGCTACACTCCGCTGGAGAAGGCTTGTTTGGCCTTGGTATGGGCTACCAGGAAGCAGCGGCACTACCTGTTAGCTCACTCTGTAATACTATCTTCAAGATTAGATCCCATCAAATATCTCTTCGAGAAACCAGCACTTACGGGTAGGCTGGCCCGTTGGTTGCTTCTGCTTTCCGAATTCGATGTTAAGTATGTGATGCACAAGTCAGTAAAAGGGAGAGCGGTAGCGGAGTTCCTTGATGATCACCCAGTGGACGAGGATAAAGCAGTTGAGTACCTATTCCCAGACGAGGCCATTCTACATGTTGAAGACAAAACTTGGACGATTTACTTTGACGGAGCGTCAAACCAATATGGATATGGGATAGGGGTGTTGCTGATAGCACCCGACAATTCCCTCATACCTTTAGCATTCAAACTCCGTTTCAAAGTCTCGAACAATGAAGTAGAATATGAGGCATGTATTGCTGGTTTAGAAGCCGCCCTAGAACTAGAGGCAAAACGGTTGGACATCATCGGGGACTCAAACCTTGTTGTATCTCAAGCTAAAGGAGATTGGAAGGTCAAGGAAGAAAAGATGAGAATCTACCAACAGACCTTGGACGTGCTAATTCCTCGGTTTGAGAAATTAAACTTCGCTCATCTGTTGAGAGAGAACAACAGGTTTGCAGATTCACTAGCAACTCTATCTTCTATGATAGACATCCCTTTTGGGGTCCGGATGCGTCCGATCATCATCGAACAGAAATTTGTGCCGACCTACGAGCTGATTGCTGCCATAGACGAGGTACAAGATGACAACCCCTGGTATTACGATGTTTGGAACTTCTTGGAAAAAGAGGCGTATCCACCAGGGGCAAATGCCAAAGATAAGAGGGCAATTAGAAGAATGGCTGCTCAGTTCATCGTCTGCGGGGGTAAACTGTACTAGAGAAGACATCTCGGGATGCATAAACTATGTGATGATATTGAAGAATCAAAACACCTGATGGAGGCCATCCATGGAGGGGAGTGCGGAGCGCACATGAACGGGGTGATACTAGCTCAGAAGATCCTTAGACAGGGTTATTACTGGTCCACCATGGAGGAGGATTGTATTGGCTTTGTCTGGCGATGCCACAAATGCCAGATCCATGCAAACCGCATGAACATTCCACCGTCGAAGCTGTATAACATGACTTCGCCATGGCCATTTTTAGCCTGGGGGATTGATGTGATCGGGGTTGTCACTCCGAAGGGGTCCAATGGGCATGAGTTCATTTTGGTCGTGATAGACTATTTTACAAAGTAGGTTGAGGCCCAATCTTATGCGGTGTTGAAAGTGTCGCATGTTGCAAAGTTCATCAGGAACAACATCATCTTTCGTTATGGGGTCCCGAATGAGATTATTTCAGATAATGGTTCCCACTTCAAGAAGGAAGTGATCGACTTGTTGGACAAGTACAACGTGGCTTTTCATAAGTCATCTACATATCGGCCGTAGACCAACGGAGTAGTTGAGGCCACCAACAAGAACATCAAGCATATTCTATAGAAGATGGTGGAAACCTACCGGGACTGGCCAGATAAGCTGCCATTTGCTCTGTGGGGCTACCGGACTTCAATTCGAACTTCTACTGGAGCAACTCCGTATTCCTTGGTTTATGGGATGGAGGTTGTTCTGCCTATCGAAGTTGAGGTTCTGTCATTGCGAGTATTGGCTGAGTGTCAGATAGTTGAGGTAGATTGGTAGCAAAGCAGGTTTGAAGAACTCATGCTCTTTGACAAGATAAGGCTAAAAGCACTGTACCATGTTCAGGGTTATCAACGACGAATTGCCAGGGCTTTCAACAAGAAGGTTAAGTCCAGAAATTTGAAGGAAGGAGATTTAGTGCTCAAAGACAACCGAGCTCCCATCTACGACCCTAGGGGCAAGTTCAGACCTAATTGGACTGGTCCTTCCATCATCAAGTCTATCTGGTCGGGTGGAGCTGTCGTTGTGATGGACCTAGATGGCCTAGAGTTCTCTCAGTCGATCAACATGGACAGTTGAAGAAATATTACCCCTGAGTGGCTCGCTAGGTCGAAAACCCAAAAGGGCGACCTAGGCAAAAGTTAGAGCATGAAAAATTTGAAATTATAAGAACTGAGCTCGCAAGGTTGAAAACCCAGAAATGGCGGCCTTGGCAAATGTTAGAGCATAAAATGAGAGTGTTAATACACGTGTGAACCCAAGCCGAACTACGTAAGGCTTGATTCCCATCTTCGGGATACATAGGCAACTTCATCCTGAAGTCCAGCCATAAACACTCCCTCGATCAACTTTGTCCATGTAATTATGTTTGGTCATCTTTGTCTGTCCTGCATTCAAGAGCTCGGTTGTGATCTCCGGTGCAGTGCTATTCAGACTAGGGGCAACTTTCCAGTTGTTGGGATCCGGGGTGGTACATCTTAGTGATAGATCTCAGGCGTGTCCAGTTCTGATCCATATCGAAAATGGTTTTGAAAAGTTTTAATAAAAGTGGATTTTGCTCAAATTAATCTTTTTTACAACTTAGACCATTTTTGGACCAAACGGAAAATTTTCAGTACCCACAACCTTCAGTTTCATTAATTTCAACACAGAGTTCTCCTACTCTTGAATACAAGTTGAAGTTGCTTTTTATTACATTCATAAAGAAAACTTGAAAGTACTGATTAAAGCAAATAAATTCGGGGCATAGTCAGGTGTTTCTACGTCCCTTCCCGGAGCTCGTGGAAGCCTCTGATGCCAAAGTAGGCCCGATCTGCACCTCCTCATCAAGCCAAGCTATGCACTCATCAGAGAGGGTGCAACTGAAAGTAGGAGAGGGGGCCAGAAGCTCTCTAGTCCTCCATGCCGTGACATACCGAGCTAGCTGCGTGCCTCGGACCGGAAATGCAGCAGGGTACTCTAATCCTTCCTCCGGGCAAGTCTAATTGTGTCCGAACTAGCGTCGGAACCGAAACAGAAAATAGAAGACACATTATGTCAGGCCAATCAACTGAATCCCGGTCTCCCGGGACATGCTGTAACTCATTGTCGGTAAATTGAGCCAGGGGCAGTGCCAAGCAATGCGGTCTGCAGACAAACTGTACATCCAGTTGCACCACCATCCCTCATCAGGGGCATCGACTAGACATCGTCGGAAGAAATAGTTGTGAGCTGAATATGTCAGGCATGAGTCCACAACTCTCAACTTGTCCATCAACCATACCTGGGGAAGGATAAAAAGTGAGAGATTAAAGAATAGAGAGGTGTACGTTGAGAGAAAAGTAAGAAAAGGGTTTTGAGAAAAAAACCGAGCTTGAGGGCCGAGTGATGTGAGAAACATATGTGAGATGGGGTGGGAAACATTACTTACAGTAGTAGTGGACTCCCCGGGAATCTAGTCATCTCCTGACGATGGAAAGCATCCAAGCCCATCAACGTCTCAGCTAGTGTCATGGCGATGCAGCTTTTGCCTCCTTTCAAGCCCTCAGCAACTTTAATCAAACGAACACTAGACCCTCCGAAGCCTGAGGCAAGCAAGAAATGAGATAGCCTGCACAAGCAAAGCGCGTACTGCCTAAAGCTCTGCTAATGATGGTCGCCGCAGTCACCAGCATCAGAAAATCGATAAACCAAGCTGGGGATGTCCAATTCCCTATCACGGATCAGAGACCAAGCGTCATGCTTAGTGAGTCCACACATCCGTCCAAGGGCTTGGACATGGCCACAGCGGGATTGAGGCAAGATTTCCTCCTCGCGCTCGGATTCCATTAAAGCTTGGAAATCCACGAAAGTGGAACATATCTCTTATCCGCCAAAGCTAAAGACGTGTGTCGCCGTATTCCAAAACCTTGCCGCGGCATGGAGGAACGGAAAACGCAGCGGGGTGTGACTCAACGTGAATAGTGCATTTATGCCAAAGCCCTAGAAATTCAGCTTCTCCGAGCCATCTAAGTTGGCAATTCAACTTGTGAGATTTTGGTCAAGAAATGTTTCCATTTGGTGCAAAAATTGAACTGAAATGAAGAAAACTACGAAGCTGGGGCTTTTGTAGAAGATAAGGTGTTGAGTGGAAGACAGCTGTCAACATTCTGGAGGTGCTTGCCATTTTTGGCCGATCGGCCAAAAATAGTGCCGACCAACCATCTTTTTTGGCCGATCGGCTAGTAATTATGGCCGATGGCCATTTCTTGTGGCCGATGGCCTCTCAATTCGGCCGATGGCCTTCCCCTTTGTTCTCTCAGCTGTATAAGTGTTGAAGATGTTGAGAACTTGTGACTGGTTCCACTTCCAATGCCTTTTTGTTGATGATTTTGCGAAGTCGCGCTTGTGTTACTCCGATTTGTTTATCGAGTTGTTGTACTTTTGTTTATCGAGTTGTATTTTGTATTCTTTAAGTCTTTGTTTTGCTTATCGAGTTGTATTTACATTTGGTTAGCTTGTCAAGTTCTTTGTTTTGCTTATTGAGTTGTTTTGTCGTTAGTTGGTTCATTACCTGATTAATGCAATTCGAGTGTTTGGTTTTCAAAACAAAATTCAGTCTCATTTACATTGTTATGTAATGCGATGCGATGCGATGCTCAGAATGCACAAATGTAACACTTTGAAAAAAACAGCTGTTTCATTTCATCATATTTTCTCTTGCAAAAGTCCATAGTTTTGAAAGAAAATAAAATCTGTCTGACGCAGTACAATGTGCAAAACTACTAGTAAAAAGGAAAATAAAGCAAAAAAGGAGAAAAGCAACAAAATGTTTGAATAAAGCAAAAGAGAAAAGCAGCAAAGTGTCTGGGTCAGCATCAATCGCCTCAAGCACAGGAGTCCGTTCTCGTCCTCTTCTTGGACGAAGGTCCAGGATCGCCGCTGTCATCTCTGCTGTCTGAGCTATCTCCAGCCTCACCCTGAGACGATGCTACCTCCTCGTTAGAATCATCGGGGGAAGGCTCCTGGGAATTGCTCTCAGCATGAGTACACTTGTGCCTACCCCGGCTATGAATCGTCATCCCCTGTCTAGCTCCCCCTGCTGCCCTAGGAGGCACTGATGGTCCTGCTGCAGCACCCCCTGTGGCCGACATCTGGAATGGAACCTGAAAAGAATAATTTGGAAAATGCATCAGTTATGCTATGCAAAGTCGAGTATGAATACCGAGTACAGTGTACGAGTACAGTGTATGAATGCCGAGTGCAATGTATCAGTACTGTGAGTAGTATGTGAGTTACAGTGTGTCAGTGCCGTGAGTGGTATGTCAGTGCAGTGTATCAAGTGCTGTATCGATGAATGTGATGCATCAGATCATGTATGGAACAGAATGTGCAAAGTTTGGGACTGAGGTTGAAAGAATTTACTGGGATACCGTAGATAGTCAACAGGTCAATACTCCTCTGCAGCATCCCCATCACTGAGGCAGTCAGCTCCAGGGACTGTCTAGTGTACTCTACGGAGGCCTGCAAAAGTGTTGAAGTGATTAGTATTCTGCGGGATATTGAATGAAATGAAATGACTGTACAGAATGCAAAGTATAGTACATACCAGGGTCGAGCCGCGAACTCCGACGAGCTCATGATCAGCCGAATGAGGAGCGATGAGTATCTGATAAGTCTCCCCACCCTGTTCTCGGCATGTCATGGTGCTGGGCAGGGCTGGCCACTCAACTCCCCGTCCCCTTCGGGACCCACTCCTGTCGCGACCCCTAGGCGCCCTTGATACTCCTACTCCTGTTGCTGGCGCTGCAGGCCTCTCCCTCTCGACTCGGCCGGCACTGGTCACAGGACGCATCAGACGAGTCTGGATAAACTCGATGTAGTCGCCCTCATCTCTGTAGAAGTCAGAGTCCCAACCGATGGTGAAGTCGATCATCTTCTCCAGGGTATACCTCTCCGTGTGCCTCATGTGGGTGAGAGGTGGCCTCGGAACTATCTGCTCTGGTAAGCCGAGGGTTTACCGCAGGAAGCGCTCACCCAGGTACCAAACCCGATAGACTGGACCCTCTAACAAAATCCTGAACCGGGCGGTCTCTCG
The DNA here is from genome assembly GCF_055761805.1 of Camellia sinensis. Classification (NCBI taxonomy): domain Eukaryota; kingdom Viridiplantae; phylum Streptophyta; class Magnoliopsida; order Ericales; family Theaceae; genus Camellia; species Camellia sinensis. The sequence continues at coordinate 100,277,966 of NC_138973.1, read as the reverse complement.
AGCACTCGCATACTGCTCCCGAACTGCCTCCGGCAACCCAGCCCAGGACTGCCAGGTGATCTGCAAGTGACAGGATATACAGTTTGTTATCTACTGTTGAAAGTACAATGTAAAGTGAAGCTTAAATAAACTGAAATGTTTGAAATACCTCTGCGGCGATGCTGGTGTTGAAGTATCTGCGGAAAAACAAGAAAGACTCCCGTGGCCTCCGCTTGCACCTTACGTCATAGCGATGAGAATACAGAATGCCGAGGGGGATCTCCACATCCGGCACTGTAGCAAGCCTCGGAAAGTAGGCATACACCCACAACTACAGAACGTAACAGGGCAATATATGAGTATGCTTATCAGTAAGGCAGTATGTAGATAAAGCAGAAATCAGAGAATGTGCGCAGTGTATTGTGCAGTATGTGCAGTGTACTGTGCAGCGTGTGAAGTGTGTTGTGCAGTGTGTGCAGTGTATAGCCAGTGTAAAGCAGATTGCGTGTATGCAGTGTGTGTGGTGTACAGATAATGTGGAGCAGAATTGTAAAATAGGAAAGGAAAGTGTACCTCCCAGGCCTGCCAGTAGCCTCCAAGCAAATGTCCGCTGCGGCGAGAGGATGAGCTCATATATCCGTAAAGTGTGGCCAAGCCTGCGCCACCCCAGTCGTAGAGCCCGATCCGTGTCACATCCACCAATGCGCTCAGCATATAAAGGGCAACAGTGTTCGTGTCACGACCCGAACCCGTCCCTATGGGTTAAGGACATAACCGGCCAGTAATCCTGAGATTACCTACAGCCTCAAACCAAGTCAGACATAACTCATCAGAGTAAAGGGGCCAAACGGAAGCAAAATTTAAAACTTTGCCCATAGAGTTGTGCTTACATGGCACATCAAAATAAACCATACATATGTACATTGATAACTCACAACAAAATACAGTACCATAAAGTTCTGTACAGATAGGATCATCCAAAATTAAGTCAACCCATGAAAACTATATACAGACATATACAAAAACTTCGCCAACATAGAACAAATGACAAAAAGGCGAAGGTGAGTCCCGTGCGTGAGACACAAGGGCTGACTCTCCAAAACCCGGTTGTTCCATACAGACTTCACTGGGGCTAGGTCTGGACCTCTCTTGGCTCACCTACAAACACATGAATGAGCGTGAGCGAAAGCCCAGTGAATAATATCAAGTAAAGAAAATACATTGGAACATTATACATCAGATGGCCTTGGGCCCAATTCATTCATGTCAAACTGGCCTTTGGCCTTTTCAAACATACATATCAAATTGGCTTTTAGGCCCTTCAAACTTTCATATCAAGATGGCCTTTAGGCCTTTCAAACTTTTATATCAAGCCGGCCTTTAGGCCTTTCAAACTTTCATATCAAACTGGCCTTTGGGCCTTTCAAACTTTCATATCAAACTGGCCTTTAGGCCTTTCAAACTTTCTTGTCAAACTTGTCCACCATTCAAATTAATGAATTTTACGAAACTTACATAGGAGTAAGCAATTGGACAACAACATATTTCGGATATTACTCATAGTGATCGGCTTGTGGATTTGCCTTGGAGCTTGACCCTACACATCACATAACACATGTGGGTTACAAATAGTTCAATCCGTTCTTTAATTCACATATTCCTCTTTAGGCTTCATTCTTATCTCTTTAATTCAATTACGATACTCAAGGTGTGCCTAAGAGTGCTTAGAAGTGAAAGGGAACGGAAAACAGGACACATAATGCATTTTCAAAATTTCAGAAAACAGGGTCCCCGCTCGAGCATGGACTTCCTCGCTCGAGCGGACCCTTAAGGCTTGCAAAAGTGTTGGTTATGTCGAATTTATGCTCGAACGTGCATTATGGCACTCGAGCGGAAGGCCTCTCTACAGGCTCCCCGCTCGAGCTTGAACTTCCTCGCTCGAACGGACATCCATGTCTGGAAAAATACTGGGAACACGAATTTCCCGCTCAAGTGGCACTTCCCCCGCTCGAGCGGACATCAAAAATTCTGGGTTTTCCAGAATGTGTTCTTGAGCTTCAATTTGATATTCAAAGGTTCAAAATGCATGTTTTTGGATCAATCTTCACGTATACATATACTAACATGGTATAAATACCAAATTACATCATTATGAAGCTCAATTTCACAGTTTAATCACATGCATGCCCCAAATTAACCCAAACTCATCACCAACACATCAAATTTAAACATGTAAAGCTTACACCTCCATGATCTTCACTTGCATGTGAGAGACATTCATTATCCTCAACTAAATTGGTGAAGAAATGATCGAATACATGGATTTCAAACAAGATTCATCATGGATTACACACTTTGTGCTCAATTATGGAAATTCATATTGATTTCCTACATGCATGCATCTATGGACTTTAAATTCAACAAACACAACTCAATCCATAGTCTAACTCACTAATTAATCTTCAATCCGCAAAAATTACAAATCAAACTCATGAGTCAAAGGGTTGATTACTCACCTAGAAGCCCAATCTCCCCCATGTATGCTTAATTCTTGAGTTCAACCTTCCAATTTTTCAAACTTGGGCCAAACACATAATTTTTCCCCTTTGCTCCTTCTCCAGCCGACCCTCTCCCTTTCTTAGAGTTTATAATCAGCCAAAATGAGGACCAAAGGGAGAAATTGAGTGTATAGTGCCTTTATTAAAAGCCCCTTTGGTCACATTATTTTAATATCAAATAATGGGGCACTAATTCACTAATTAAATCAATTTAATCTGATCCGAATCAATTTTTGATTAAATTTCACTGTATGCTCTAAAAATTAGGCCAATCACAAAGGCGTGATCAATTTCGGTTTCTGTGGCCGATAAGGCCTTCAATTTAATTTACAAAGCAGATAATCAAACAGATATTCCTACAGTGAACAGATAGAAATTCAAAATCACATATTTTCACATAATGACATACACACAAAATCATGTTAAACACATAACCATACTCATATTAAGGACCAATTAACATATTGCGGAACAGGGATATCATAGTCTTCCCCCCTTTAGGAAGTTTGGTCCCTCAAACTTATTTTACCTTCGTCGGGAAACAAATGTGGATATCGCAAGCGCATCTCATCCCCTTTTTCCACATGGCATCTGTCCCATAGTGTTCTTTCCATTCTACTTTCACCATTGGGATGGACTTGCTTCTCAATTGTTTCACTTGCCGGTCAACGATTCGTTCCGCCCATTCGGCGTACTCTATATTTTCATCAATAGCTACCCGGTGATAATCAATTACATGGAACAGGTCTCGGAGGTAACCCCTCAACATCGACACATGAAACACGTTATGGATTTGTTCGAATCCCAGGGGCAAAGCAACTCTATAGGCAACTGGACCAAGCCTTTCCAAAATCTGAAACGGCCCGATGTAATGGGGCAACAACTTGCCATTCTTTCCAAACCTGACTTGGCCTTTCATTGGGGACACACGAATGAACACATGGTCACCAACCTCATACACAAGAGGTCCTCTTCGAACGTCTGCATAGTTCTTTTGTTGGTCTTGAGCTGTTTTGAGCCTTTGCCGAATAGTTTTGATTTTCTCAGAAATGTCTTGCACAATTTCAAGCCCAAGTAAAGCTCTATCCCCGACTTCTGTCCAACAATTTGGTGATCTACACATTCTACCATACAAAGCCTCGTATGGTGCCATACCGATACTGGAGTGGAAGCTGTTATTATAAGAAAATTCTGCAAGTGGCAAATAGTCTTCCCAACTCCCCTGAAAATCCAAAGCACACATCCGAAGCATATCTTCCAAAGTCTGTATTGTTCGTTCTGATTGCCCATCTGTCTGTTGGTGGAACGCAGTACTGAACCTTAGTTCTGTTCCCGTAGCTTCCTGCAAACTCTTCCACAATCTGGATACAAATTTTGGATCTCTATCCGACACAATGGATACCGGAACTCCGTGTAAACGGACAATCTCATCAACATAAATAGTAGCCAATCTATAAGCATTAAATGTAGTCTTGACAGGCAGAAAATGTGCAGATTTAGTCAGTCTATCAACTATAACCCAAATAGAATCTATACCTCGAGAAGTCCGAGGTAGGCCAACAATGAAATCCATAGTCACATGTTCCCACTTCCATTCAGGAATAGGGAGAGGTTGAAGTAGACCGCCTGGTTTCTGATGTTCAGCCTTAACTTGCTGACATTGAAGACACTTGGACACATATTCTGCAATCTCTTTCTTCATTTTAGGCCACTAATAGATTTGTTTCAAATCCCGATACATTTTATTATTACCCGGATGCATAGCAAATATGGATCTGTGGGCTTCATCTGAAACCCTCTGCTTCAGTTCTGGAATATCTGGGACACACATTCTGTTCCGAAATCTCAACACTTCATTCTCAATGCCAAACTCTGCCTTCGGACTTGTCTCAAATTCGCCAATCACTTTCTGGAGGAATTCATCCTCTTTCTGTTTCTGCTTGATTTCATGAATGATTGCCGACTCGGCTGTAATAGCAGCTATAAATCCGCCTTGTTCACACATTACCACTTCAATTTCAGATTTCTCAAAATCTTGCAAGATCCCTTTCTGTTCAGTAAGCAAATAAACCATACTTCCCGTTGATTTTCTGCTCAAGGCATCAGCAACTGTGTTAGCTTTCCCGGGGTGATACTCACACATTACCACTTCAATTTCAGATTTCTCAAAATCTTGCAAGATCCCTTTCTGTTCAGTAAGCAAATAAACCATACTTCCCGTTGATTTTCTGCTCAAGGCATCAGCAACTGTGTTAGCTTTCCCGGGGTGATACTGAATCTCTAAATCATAATCCTTTATCAGTTCCAGCCATCTCCTTTGTCGCATATTCAACTCATTCTGTGTGAAGAAATATTTCAGACTTTTGTGATTCGTGTAGACTTCACACTTTGCTCCATACAGATAATGCCGCTAGTTTTTCAAAGCAGAAACAACTGCGGCCAATTCTAGGTCATGTGTTGGATAATTCTTCTCGTGGGGCCTCAACTGTCGGGAGGCTTAAGCAATAACCTTTCTGTTCTGCATTAACACACAACCCAAACCTTTATAAGACGCATCACTGAAAATTACAAAATTCTTGGTACCTGAAGGTAGTGACAAAATTGGTGTAGTGGTCAATCTTGTTTTTAGCTCATGAAAGGCAGATTCCCTGTCATCATTCCATTCAAATGGTTGCCCTTTGCATGTCAATTGGGTAAGAGGTACAGCTATCTTTGAAAAGTTTTTGACAAACCTCCTGTAATATCCGGCTAGACCCATGAAACTGCGGACCTCTGTTACATTTGTCAGTGTAGGCCAATTCACAATTGCCTCTATTTTCTGTGGGTCCACTGAAATTCCTTCCTTGTTGATCACATGCCCTAAGAAGATAACTTCATCTAACCAAAACTCACATTTCTTTAATTTAGCAAATAATTTCCTTTCCCGAAGTATTTGTAGGACAGTTCTCAAACGGTGTTCATGTTCAAGTCTATTCTTGGAGTATATCAAAATGTCATCAATAAAGACTACAACAAATTCGTCAAGGTAGGTTTTAAAAATTTGGTTCATTAAGTCCATAAATGCTGCCGGAGCATTAGTCACTCCAAACGGCATAACAAGAAACTCAAAATGTCCATACCTTGTTCTGAATGCGGTTTTCTCAACATCCTCTGCCTTAACTTTCAGCTGATGATACCCGGATCTCAAATCAATCTTAGAAAACACCTGTGATCCCTGCAACTGGTCAAATAAGTCATCAACACGGGGTAGGGGATATTTGTTCTTTATCATTACCTTGTTCAATTCCCGGTAATCGATGCACAGACGCAAAGTTTCATCCTTCTTTTTCACAAACAAAATTGGTGCACCCCAAGGCGAAGTGCTAGGTCGAATGAACCCCTTGTCAGGCAGGTCTTGTAGTTGTTCTTTCAATTCTTTCATTTCGGTAGTAGCCATTCTATACAGAGTTTTAGAAATGGGCTGGGTGCTTGGCACAGTTTCAATAGTAAACTCTATCTCCCTATCTACCAATTCCCCAGGTAATTCATTTGGAAACACATCTGAAAATTCTCTAACAATGGGGATATCATTCAATTTAACATTCACAGATTGTTCTGACAACACATAGCACAAATAACCCTGGCACCCTTTCCTGATAAGTTTACATGCTTTCATTGCAGATATCAAATAAGGTGGAGGCACTACCCCATTGCCCACAAACACAATCTCTTTCTATTCTGGCGGTTTAAACACAACCCACTTTGTAACACAATCGATAGTGGCACAATATTTGGTCAACCAATCCATGCCCAAAATTACATCAAAATGCCCAAAGTTCAAGGATAGCAAATCTACATATAGGATAGCATCCTCAGCACGCATATCGCAAAACCAGTATATAGATTCACATAATACAGATTCCCTAGATGGAGCAGATACACGTAGCAAATATGTCAGTAATTCTAAAGGTCTATTTAGTCTAGATGCAAATGCACATGTCACAAAAGAGTGTGTGGATCCGGAGTCAATTAACACAAAAGCATCCTGATTACATATAGAAATAGTACCTGAGACAACTGGGTTGGCATTCCGTGTATCGCCCGGAACAAACCCAAAAACTCTCCCCTGTCTCACGGTATCTCCGACGGGAGTAAATCTTGTAGCATTTCCTGGTTTTGGGATTGATGCTGTCGAACTAGCAGCAAATTTTCCACCGTTCTGTTTGCAATCTCAGGCCATATGCCCTTGTTTCCCACATTTGAAACAGGCTCTTGACACATGGTAACAAACTCCACGGTGCCTTTTGCTACTAATATTGCACATGGGAGATATGTCTTGGGAAGAATTCGAAGTATTTGAGGTGCTCGTATTCTGCTTTTTCGAAAATTTCTTCTTTGAAAAGAAGCTTTGCCTTTTGTTGCCTTTCCATCTGTTGTTAGCTTAGCCTGTCTGGCTATGTTAGCCTCTGATATTATGGCCCTGTCTAGCACCCCGATGTATGTTTCTAGCTTCAAGACATTCACCCTTTCTAATATGTCACTTCAAAGCCCACCTTCAAAGTGTCTCGCCTTCTTATAGACTGTATCGATCACGTGTGGCGCAAACCTGGCCAATTCAGTGAACTTGGCCTCATATTCGGCTACAGTCATACTGTCTTGCCTCAGTTCCATAAATTCTGCCACTTTCCTATCCCGGACACACTGTGGTCGTAGAAAATTTCCAGAAATTTTGCCCAATCAGCATCTTTGTAACTCTCACGCATTAGCATCCACCATCTTCTTGCTTCGTCTTCTAGTATAAACGTGGCTAGAAGCAATTTCTGTGTCTCCAAACACGGAAACACTTCAAACAGTTTTTTGATGCCGAGGACCCAAGCTTCAGCTTTCAAAGGATCTAATCCACCATGGAACTATGGTGGTTTCATTTTCTTGAATTCTTTGGTGAGAGCTATGATTCGATCATCATTCTAATTATCTGACACAGGAAGTGCCGGAGGTGGAGGTGGAGGATGTGGTTGCTGCCACTGTTGTTGCCACTTCTGTTGCTGTCTCAAAGTTTCTGCCATTTCCTGTATCAGTCTTTCCATTCTGTCTATTCTGGCAGTAGAGGATTCCTCTATCTCATCACCTCTTGTTCTCACCATCTGATTAAACTTGCATTATGCTTTGTACAAAAGATACACAAGTATGCACATACTAAAAAGCACACAAATTCAAACAATTGCAATGCAAGCAATTCACAAACTTATAGCCCATAATCGTTCATATCAAAATAGTGAGGCATGTTCTCGATGCTTCCAAATTCATAATTATCACATGAATGCATCCTAGATCTTTTCTAGACGTTTGTTGCTCTTTTGGGCAAGTGTGTGAGTTATTAACTCGTGCTCTGATACCACTCTGTCACGACCCGAACCCGCCCCTATGGGTTAAGGACATAATCGGCCAGTAATCCTGAGATTACCTACGGCCTCAAACCAAGTCAGACATAACTCATCAGAGTAAAGGGGCCAAACGGAAGCAAAATTTAAAACTTCGCCCATAGAGCTGTGTTTACATGGCACATCAAAATAAACCATACATATGTACATTGATAACTCACAACAAAATACAGTACCATAAAGTTCTGTACAGACAGGATCATCCAAAATTAAGTCAACCCATGAAAACTATATACAGACATATACAAAAACTTCGCCAACATAGAACAAATGACAAAAAGGCGAAGGCGAGTCTCATGCGTGAGACACAAGGGCTGACTCTCCAAAACCTGATTGTTCCATACAGACTTCACTGGGGCTGGGTCTGGACCTCTCTTGGCTCACCTACAAACACATGAATGAGCGTAAGCGAAAGCCCAGTGAATAATATCAAGTAAAGAAAATACATTGGAACATTATACATCAGACGGCCTTAGGCCCAATTCATTCATGTCAAACTGGCCTTTGGCCTTTTCAAAATTTCATATCAAATTGGCTTTTAGGCCCTTCAAACTTTCATATCAAGATGGCCTTTAGGCCTTTCAAACTTTCATATCAAGCTGGCCTTTAGGCCTTTCAAACTTTCATATCAAACTGGCCTTTAGGCCTTTCAAACTTTCATATCAAATTGGTCTTTAGGCCTTTCAAACTTTCATATCAAACTGACCTTTAGGCCTTTCAAACTTTCATATCAAACTGGCCTTTAGGCCTTTCAAAATTTCATGTCAAACTTGTCTACCATTCAAATTAATGAACTTTACGAAAATTACATAGGAGTAAGCAATTGGACAACAACATATTTCGGATATTACTCATAGTGATCGGCTTGTGGATTTGCCCTGGAGCTTGACCCTACACATCACATAACACATGTGGGTTACAATAGTTCAATTCGTTTTTTAATTCACATATTCCTCTTTAGGATTCATTCTTATCTCTTTAATTCAATTACGGTGCTCAAGGTATGCCTAAGAATGCTTAGAAGTGAAAGGGAACGGAAAACAGAACACATAATGCATTTTCAAAATTTCAGAAAACAGGGTCCTCGCTTGAGCGTGGACTTCCCCGCTCGAGCGGACCCTTAAGGCCTGCAAAAGTGCTGGTTATGTCGAATTTACGCTCGAGCGTGCATTATGGTGCTCGAATGGAAGGCCTCTCTACATGGCCCCCGCTCGAGCGTGAACTTCCTCGCTCGAGCGGACATCCATGTCTGCAAAAATACTGGGAACACGAATTTCCCGCTCGAGCGGCACTTTCCCCGCTCGAGCGGACATCAAAAATTCTGGGTTTTCCAGAATGTGTTCTTGAGCTGCAACTTGATATTCAAAGGTTCAAAATGCATGTTTTTGGCTCAATCTTTACGTATACATATACTAACATGGTATAAATACCAAATTACATCATTATGAAGATCAATTTCACAATTTAATCACATGCATGCCCCAAATTAACCCAAACTCATCACCAATACATCAAATTTAAACATGTAAAGCTTAAACCTCCATAATCTTCACTTGCATGTGAGAGACATTCATTATCCTCAACTAAATTGGTGAAGAAATGATCAAATACATGGATTTCAAACAAGATTCATCATGGATTACACACTTTGTGCTCAATTATGAAAATTCATAGTGATTTTCTACATGCATGCATCTATGGACTTTAAATTCAACAAACACAACTCAATCCATAGTCTAACTCACTAATTAATGTTCGATCCCCAAAAATTACAAATCAAACTCATGAGTCAAAGGGTTGATAACTCACCTAGAAGCCCAATCTCCCCAATGTATGCTTAATTCTTGAGTTCAACCTTCCAATTTTTCAAACTTGGGCCAAACACATAATTTTTCCCCTTTGCTCCTTCTCTAGCCAACCCTCTCCCTTTCTTAGAGTTTGAAATCAGCCAAAATGTAGACTAAAGGGAGAAATTGAGTGTATAGTGCCTTTATTAAAAGCCCCTTTGGTCACGTTATTTTAATATCAAATAATGGGGCACTAATTCACTAATTAAATCAATTTAATCTAATCCGAATTAATTTCTAATTAAATTTCACCGTAGGCTCTAAAAATTATGCCAATCACAAAGGCGTGATCAATTTCGGTTTCTGTGGCCGATAAGGCCTTCAATTTAATTTACAAAGCAGATAATCAAACAGATATTCCTACAGTGAACAGATAGAAATTCAAAACCACATATTTTCATATAATGACATACACACAAAATCATGTTAAACACATAACCATACTCATATTAAGGACCAATTAACATATTACGGAACAGGGATATCATAGTCTTTCCCCTTTTAGGAAGTTTGGTCCCTCAAACTTATTTAACCTTCATCGGGAAACAAATGTGGATATCGCAAGCGCATCTCATCCCCTTTTTCCCACGTGGCATCTGTCCCATAGTGTTCTTTCCATTCTACTTTCACCATTAGGATGGACTTGCTTCTCAATTGTTTCACTTGCCGGTCAACGATTCGTTCCGGCCATTCGGTGTACTCCATATTTTCATCAATAGCTACCCGGTGATAATCAATCACATGGAACGGGTCTCGGAGGTAACCCCTCAACATTGACACATGAAACACGTTATGGATTTGTTCGAATCCTGGTGGTAAAGCAACTCTATAGGCAACTGGAACAAGCCTTTCCAAAATCTGAAACAGCCTGATGTAACGGGGCGACAACTTGCCCTTCTTTCCGAACCTGACTTGGCCTTTCATTGGGGACACACGAATGAACACATGGTCACCGACCTCATACTCAAGAGGTCTTCTTCGAACGTCTGCATAGTTCTTTTCTCGGTCTTGAGCTGTTTTGAGCCTTTGCCGAATAGTTTTGATTTTCTCAGAAGTGTCTTGCACAATTTCAGGCCCAAGTAAAGCTCTATCCCCGACTTCTGTCCAACAATTTGGTGATCTACACCTTCTACCATACAAAGCCTCGTATGGTGCCATACCGATGCTGGAGTGGAAGCTGTTATTATAAGTAAATTCTGCAAGTGGCAAATAGTCTTCCCAACTCCCCTGAAAATCCAAAGCACACATCCGAGGCATATCTTCCAAAGTTTGTATTGTTCGTTCTGATTGCCCATCTGTCTGTGGTTCGAACGCAGTACTGAACCTTAGTTCTGTTCCCGTAGCTTCCTGCAAACTCTTCCACAATCTAGATACAAATTTCGGATCTCTATTCGACACAATGGATACCGGAACTTCGTGTAAACGAACAATCTCATCAACATAAATAGTAGCCAATCTATAAGCATTAAATGTAGTCTTGACGGGCAGAAAATGTACAGATTTAGTCAGTCTATCAACTATAACCCAAATAGAATCCATACCTCGAGAAGTCCGAGGTAGGCGAACAACGAAATCCATAGTCACATGTTCCCACTTCTATTCAGGAATAGGGAGAGATTGAAGTAGACCGCCTGGTTTCTGATGTTCAGCCTTAACTTGCTGATATTGAAGACACTTGGACACATATTCTGCAATTTCTTTCTTCATTTTAGGCCACCAATAGATTTGTTTCAAATCCCGATACATTTTATTATTACTCGGATACACAGCAAATACGGATCTGTGGGCTTCATCTAAAACCCTCTTCTTCAGTTTCGGAATATCTGGGACACACATTCTGTTCCAAAATCTCAACACTTCATTCTCAATGCCAAACTCTGCCTTTGGACTTGTCTCAATTTAATTTACAAAGCTGATAATCAAACAGATATTCCTACAGTGAACAGATAGATTCAAAACCACATATTTTCACATAATGACATACACACAAAATCATGTTAAACACATAACCATACTCATATTAAGGACCAATTAACATATTGTGGAACAAGGATCACAGTTCGCCCGACCGGTGAAAAGGGTGGTCCCCAGCAAGAATATGGTGAAGCTGCGAGCGTACTGCTCTACCTCCTCGCGGGTCGTCGGCACCTGCACTCTGAAGTGATCTTTGAACTAGGAATACCTCACGAACCCTGGACGGGGGAGAGGTGGCCAAGCGCCTAGCAAATAGATCTGGCCAGCATCCCACTCGCCCATGTCGGTGTCAAAGGGAATCGGATCACCCCCTACTCCGATGCCGGTGAGCATCGAGAAGTCAAAGGGAGTCATCGTCATCTCCCCTGCAGTAGAAAAGTGGAAGGAATTGGTGGTGTCCCACCACCTCTCCACTAGAGCACCAAGAAGGGGCCTACTCGCAGTGAGGTGCGAGAATCCCATGCAGAATACACCGAAGTCGGCCTGATCAACGACATGGTGAACCGCGTCGGGCAACTCCATATACCAACCGCGGGCAATGGTGTTCCCATACCCCCGGAAGGCATGGGAATCTCCCTGTGATCAAAGACAAACAGATATGAAGCAGTATTAGATATACAGTGTTTGAATGCATTCAAAATTGATGAAAATACAGTGTGTGTGCATGTGTTTAAGTTTACACAGATATCAGGCGTGAGTGTGCTCACGGTGGACTAAGCATGTCGTATATCAGTGTGTTTGGGTTAATCAGTTATAGAACAGTACTGGCTATCCAAAGCATACAATCTACATTGCAGAAAATAAAAGAGGGAAAGAGTATACCTCAGCAGCACCGAAGGATAGGTGTGACTCTGGCTCGGGTATAGCTCCTGAACTGACGGATGCTATCAGGAGGTAGTACGTGTATCGCCGGCCGATATGTCGCCGGGTCGAAAGGTCGAACACTCAGCGGTAGGAGCTCGACCTCAGGGTCCATATCCATCTCCGGGGGAGTCCCACCTCGTGGAATGTCGCCCGCCATCTCGAGAAGGGTGCAAAAATGGCTGAGGATGTGGAAAATGGGTGAAAATGCAAAAAGTCAACCCAAAAGTCAACCCCAAGGGGTGAAAAATGAGAGAAAAGGTCGGAGTGTGGAAAAGACACAAAGATCAAAGTAAACTCGGGGGAAACAAACCCCAAGTGGTGGAAATCGAGAAGGGAGCACCGAAAACGAGTTTCGTTCGGTTCAAAGTGTGTAAAACAAAGAGGGTTTCGCGAATCGAACGTCGCAGGAGGCTCGAAAGCAAGGGAAAAACACGGATCGAAAGGAGGAAAATCACCTAGAGAGAGAGGGACGATTTTCGAGCTTGAGGAAGTGAGGAAATAGGGTTTGAGGCCCTATATTTAAAGACCCGAGGTGAATGGACAAAACTGCCCTAAAATTGTCATTTTTGGCCGATCGGCCAAATTGTTAGCCGATCGGCTAAATATTTGGCCGATGACCTCCGTTTGTGGCCGAGGGATGGCCGATGGCCTCTCCTTGTGGTCGATGCACCTCCAATGCCGTTGTTTGGGTCAGTCATGTTGATTGGTGCCTTCATCTCTCAAGACAGTGCAAGAAAGTACACTTTTGAAGCTTAACCAGCCTTCGTGTTGACCTCGAACCGTGTCTTCTGTGTGCGACACTCGATGCGCATGAGGTGTATCCTTTTCGTATCCTTTTGTATGTTGCGAAACTTGGGAATTGCTTTATGTTGCATTACAATGTTTCATCATGTTTGTAATAACTGTGCTTGTTATATCTTTTCGCTTTTGCATTGAGCCTGTCTCGTCTTGCTTTGAAGTTGCATCTTAATATCGCGAATAACATGCCTTTACCATGCTTCCGTTGAATAAGTGCCTCTCTTTGTTGTCGCATTGTTATGCACACACTATATGCGTTGTCGCGTACATTTCCTTGCATTGTCATGCACGTCTCACCTTCCTTACTTTACACATTGCATGCGTTGTCGCGTATGATTTACTTACATGTGTTTATGCCTTCCTTACTTTACACATTGCATACATTGTCGCGTATGCTTTACTTATATGTGTTTATGCTTTCCTTGCTTTACACATTGCATGTGTTGTCACGTATGCTTTACTTACATGTGTTTATGCTTTCCTTGCTTTACACATTGCTTACGTTGTCACGCATGCTTTACTTACATGTGTTCATGGTTATCCTTGCATCTTTACACATTGCTTGTGTTGTCGTGCATGCTTTACTTACATGTGTTTATGCCTCTTTTGCTTCACACATTGTATGCGTTGTCGCGCATGCGTTACTTACATGTGTTTATGCACCCTCTCCTGGCATTGTTATGCATCCTACTCGGCTTGCGTTGTAGTGCATGCCCCCCTTGCATTGTTATGCTTGTCTCAACTGCATTGTTATGCACCTCTTGCTTGCGTTGTCACGCATGCCCTCCTGGCATTGTTATGCCTATTTTAGTTGCATTGTTATGCACCCCACTCGGCTTGCGTTGTCGCGCATGCCCTCCTTGCATTGTTATGCTTGTCTCAATTGTATTGTTATGCATCCCCTTGCTTGCGTTGTGGCGCATGTTTTACTTGCATTGTTATGCTTATCTCAACTGCATTGTTATGCACCCCTTGCTTGCGTTGTCGTGCATGTTTTACTTGCATTGTTATGCTTGTTTCAATTGCATTGTTATGCATCTTACTCGACTTGCATTGTCGCGCATGCCCTTCTGGCATTGTTATGCCTGTTTCAGTTGCATTGTTATGCACCCCACTCGGCTTGCGTTGTCGCGTATGCCCTCCTTGCATTGTTATGCTTGTCTCAATTGCATTGTTATGCATTCCCTTACTTGCTTTGTCACGCATGTTTCACTGGCATTGTTATGTTTCTTTCAACTGCATTGTTATGCTTGTTTCAAAATATATTGTTATGCATCACACTTAGGTTGCATTGTCATCCACCCCTTTACTTGCGTTGTTACGCACTTTTCACTTGTATTGCTATGCATATTTCTAACGATATTGTACCTGTTAAGTCTCTTTCTTTTGCAGGCACGATATTGTATGTATGGTTTATTTGAAGCTGGCGCGACTAGACGAACCGGACGGCATTGTATGCACTCCGCGCGAGACGTAGCGAGAATTGTATAATTCTCTTACATCCTTTCTGCATGTAATGTAATTTGATCCTTGTTCGCTTGCTTAAACTGTTGCATGTTATGCTTCATTACAGCTCGCTTTGCATGATCATGAGTTATGTTCGGCATTGTGCATGTCATTTGCATCTTGCCCCTGCCTGCGGGCGCATATCTTTGTTGTCTTGTATGCTTGTCTAAGTCTTTGGCCTTGTCAAAAATGGGTCGTCGCTGGGCTTTGACATTCACTCCCGTCATCTTATGACTTTCAAGTTCTATCAAAGAGGGGCAACTGTAGACACCCCATTTTTGACCGTCCTCAAGACTTGGACATCATCGTTTGAACACTCGATGATCATCCATGCTCGTGTTCGTTTTGAGTTCCCAGAGGTCTCGGCCGCGCGCCTTGCCTTAACATCTCTTGACTTGACTGTTTTGTGCTTGGTTATGGACCAAGGACTTGTGGTTTTACTTCTGAGGGAAGATGGTGGCTTGTGGGCCATCCCCTCAACCCATCGGCTAAGGCATGATGCCATCGGCCAAAAGTGTTGGCCGATCGGCATTCTTTTTGGTCAATCGACACTCTTTTTGTTCGATCGGCCATATTTTTGAGCTGAGACGTTTCCATCTGCTTTTTGTAGATATTTTCTGCCAGCTGTGACAGCTGGTATGCACAATTCTCATCCTCCATACACGTGTATGGAGGGATTTGTTTCAAGACTCAAGCTTGGGTAACAAGCTTTAGAATTGAATTTCTATAAGTATAGAGCCTCCCCTCCCTTTCCAGAGGTTCTAGAAATTTGATATACAAGTTCTATATCTATCTCTCTCTATATTTGACCTATTTCTCTTGCTTTGCTCTTGTTTGTGCCCAAAAGTGTAGTTTCTTCACACTATTGCACACAAACACCCAGTAGAACACCATCCTTGGGTTGCTGAGGTCCTAAGGAGTTGGTTTCAGAGTTATTGGGTTGGTTTTGATCAGAGAAAGGTGCTGGAGTTGTGTTCTTGAAGGTGTTCTTCAAGGGTGAGTTTCTAGCTTTTGATACCCCATTCTTGCTTAAGCTTTTGACCATACTTGCATGTTGTTTTAAGCTTAACTCTAAACTACAATAAGTTCTGATTTTATACGCTTAAGATGATTGTTTAAGGTTACTTTTGTATTGGGAGTAGTTTACCCCCTCTTAGGCCTTGTTTGGCCTTGTTTTGTGCCTTTGTTTTTGAGCTTTGGAATCATCTTTCTTTGACCTTCACACCACTGAAATCCAGAGGATTTTTAGTGGTGGAGAAGTGGTTTTGGAGTCTTGTATAGGAGAGGGACACCCCTCTCTCTTTGTCTCTCATTTGCTAGTATAAATGGCTCATATTGGTAGCATGTTTGCTTAGCATGTTTTGGCTCTATTTCAGCAAGTATTTGATGTTATTTTGCCATGCTCTACCTCTATTTTAAGTTGGTTTGATAGCCTCTTACATGCATCATGCGCTTATCTTGCAATCTTCTCATTTGCCTTAACATGTATCATGCATTTAGACCATCATGCTCGCATATTTTGGCTCAACTCCATGAAGCTTTTAGCCTTGTTTTACCATGCTTAAGCTCTATTTGGTGTTGTTTTAGTCATGCATGCAATGTTTTGTATAGCCTTAGTTCAATCTAGCTTGTTGGCTTTGAGTGTCTAGGTCATTAGTATGCATTGCTTAGACTATTCTCATGATTTGGCATCATTTGAAATGATATTTCAGTCCATGTAGTGTGGCTATGCATTCACATTTGTCACATTTTCCATGCATTGGGAGGTTTGTATTTTATGCCTTAAGAGTGCATCATTGTGTATGCCACCATGCTTAGGCATTTGGGATGCCATCTAAGTGGGTTTTTGGGCTCATCTTGACATGCCATAACTCTATTTTTTTATTGATTAAGTCATGCCATGTTTGGTTGTAATAGGTGTAGTGTAACACCCCTTTGTTAGCCTTGCATGCCTCATACCTTTTGGCCTTTTGTTCTAGCTTGTGTTGGCTAGGTTTGAGCATGCTTTTGGTCTTGTATTGACCTGCCTTGGGACAATTTTGGTTGCCCTTGGCCCTTCGGGGCTCGCTTTGCTTGGCCATGGTGTAATCCCTTTGCTAGTCTTAGGTTTTGAGCCTCATGCATGCTATGCTTATGATTATGTGTGTGATTTGGCATCATTCCTAACATTATTTCAGAGCATGTAGTGTTGTCACACTTGTATGCTTTTCACTTTTTAAGTGCTCTTAAGGGTTGGTGTCTTCATGCCTTAATTCTTGAGCCAATTGGCATGCGTGTTTGTCTTGCATTTCATGTCCTTAATTCATCATTTTGGCCACTGTTTTGGCATGGCTGAGGTCTATTCCATTTTCAGTATAAGTCCATAGATCATGCAGTTTGTGTGTTGTTGCATGCTTATCACATTGCATGTTGTTGCATGCTTGTTGTTGGTATTGTTGTGGCATGCCTATTACATTGCATGTTTGCATGACTAGGTTGCATTGCATTTTTTCACGATTGGCACATTGCATGTTTGCATGTTTGCATGTTTAGGTTGCATTGCATTTTGCATACTTGGTCGCATTGCATTGTTACATGTTTGTTGCATTGCATTTGGCATGTTTATGTTGCATTGTATAGCATCTCTATATTTGCATTACATTGTGTTTGGTTTGGGTGTTAAACCAAACACGAGGAATGAGGGACGTTTCATACTTGGAGTGATGAAACGCGCCTCAATCCTCGGTCGCCGACACTCTTGATCCAACATGATAGAGTGAGAGGCATTCATATGATTTTGTGCATTCATTCCATAGTGATTTGCACATTTGGCTCCTTTGGCCATCATGCATTGAGATGCGTGATTGGTGGCCCGAGGGTCGAGCTTTACAAACCTTTGAGTCTTAAATATGATAAGGGGTGCAGTTGCAAATATTTTCTTGCAAATGTATTGCCATACCTCTGTTTGTCCTCTACTGCTGCAAAAGGAGCATTTTACAGGAAGAAATGGCCGATCGGCTATTTTCAGTGCCGATCGGCTAAAAACATTTGGCCGATAGCATAAAAAATGGTCGATTTCCCTTCCCCCTTGGCCGATAGCCATACCATTTGGCTGATGGCCTTTCTGCTTGTCCATAAGGTGGTTCAGTAGCATCACAGAAGTTGGCACAGTTTTCAAAGGTGTAAAACAGTGCAAACAGAGGCAACATGAGGCATGGCAACAGATTTCCGAGCGAAACCGATGGAGCATGCATTTGTCCCTCTTCTCAAGGCCGTTTTAACTGTTTTGTAAATTAATTAATTTGTTTAATTAGTTAAGGGTTTTGTAATAATTAATTAGCTTGTTAGTTAGTTAATTAGATGGTTTGTATTATTTATTCGGACCCTCCGTCGAGAGGGCACAATTTTGTAATAAGTGTGCTTGAGTGTGTGAATGTCTTCTAACCCCACGTCTTTCTCCCTTTTACTTAATCGCTTACGATGGTTAGTTTTAGGTCATATTTCGATTAGTATCCTTATGATAGCAAGTTTGCATTCATTCATCCGTCCTGCATGCACCGGGCTCGGCGCATCATACTAACTGCATTGTATTTCAATTCTGATTTGAATACATGATTATCAAGTTGCATTTCATATACCATTTTAGAATAGGCGAGCCTATTTCTAGTTGCATTTTGCATGTGTTGCATTAGCCATCTTAACATAACTAGGGTCATGCATGATTACTAACTAGCTTCTTTTTTTGGCTCGGAGTACACTGTAAGTGTTTATGCTTTAGCATCTTGCATGAGTATAAGTGTTGCCATGATAGCATGCTTGCCATGAGGCTAATTGCTTAAGTGATATAACTGCCTGAATGCTTGTGGATGAAGGTTGGATTACTTGAATTGGAACAATTCATCGAAATGCGAGTTTTAAGCCCACTTGAGGTGGCAAAATCATGTTTCTTAAGCCCACTTGAGGGTGGCAAAATCCACGTCTTAGCCTACATGCGAGTAGCACCTTCAAACCATTTTCAAACAAATAAACATGGGATGTTTTATTCCAACTTAGGCGATCTAGTCTATACTTGTGTGTTATGCGCATCACATAGTAATTCTAGCTAATAACCGGAATAAAAATACATGTGTTTTCAAAAAACAAGATATCATGTTAGTAAAGGGTGAGTGGGGGTGCTCATTGCATGACCTTCCCCTCTCGTACCCAAGTTCCCTAGCCGAGGCAACTTTGGTGATGACAGACACGTGGCCTTTGGCACGAGTCAGGGTTTCCTAAATTCCCCTCCCCCCCAAAACAAAATATTTAGGTGGCGACTCTGTATTTGGCAAAGCAGTCCATGTTTGGCACTTTTTTACAAAAATCAGTTTTCTAAAACAATTTACCGGATTTGGACTCTTTGGTGATTTATCGGTCTTGCATTGCACTTTGCGAGATTAGATTCCGAACCGTGACATTGAGTCCGAATTGTAGCAAGCCAATGAACAAAACAGATTTCGCGCCTTCGCGCGCGGAGCCGTGACGTTCGGGCACGTCTACAGCTCGTTGGGCTGAAAACCCAGAAGGGTGACCCAGGCAAAAGTTAGAGCAAGAGAAAAAGAAAAAAAGATAAAAAGTGAAAAAAAATGAAGAAAAGAAAATGAAGAAAATGCAAAGAAGAAAAAAAATGAAAAGATGAAAAGAGATGAAAAGAAAAGAAAAACATAGCTTGCAAGGTTTAAAACCCGGAAGGGCGGCACTGGCAAAAGTTAGAGCATAAAAGGAGAGGTTAATACCCGAGGGTACCTTAACCCCAAACTACGTAAGTCTTGATTCCCATCTTTGGGATACGTAGGCAACTTCATTCTGAAGTCCAGCCATAAACACTTCAAATTCAACTGTCCTGTCCATGAGATTGAACGGGTCATCTTTGTCTTCTCTATATCCGAGAGTTCGGTTGTGATCGTCACTTTGAGGACCGATTACAGTGCGATGTGGTGCCACTCAGACAAGGAAAAACTTTCCGTTGCCATACAGTGTCGTTCAGACAAGGGGCAATTTTCTGTTGCCATGTAGTGCCATTTAGATAAAGGGCAATTTTTCATTGTTTTGGATCTGAGGTTGTGCATCTCGAGGGTTAATTTCGTGTTGGTCGAGTGGTGGCCATTTGTAAAAACAGTTTTGATGATTTTTAGTGAGGTTGACTAGTCTTCTCGAAAATTATCCCAATTTTCGAAAATCGGACCATTTCTTGGACCCAAAAAAAGAAAATTTCCAGTGCTCATGACCTGACTTGCACGATTTCAAATCAGAAAATCGAACAAGCATGTTAATCTTACTCTCATATTAGTCAAAATTGTTTTAGAACGCCAAAAACAAAAAATGGTCAAATGATGAACTAAGGGCATATTTCAGTCAGGTTTTCTATCTTTTCCCCATTGTCAGCATACTCGCCGGAAAGGGCACCATACTTGCCAGAAAGGGCACCTTATTTGCCAAGAAAGGGCACAACTGAAGCTAACAGCAAAAGGGCCGAAAGCTCTCTCATCCTCCAAGCAGTGAGGTACCAAGTCAAGTGCGAAGCACGAACTGGAATGGAGCAGAATATTCCACTCCTTCATTTGGACAGATCTGATCACATTCAAGCTAAGCTAGGGGCATCGTCAACCGATGTCAGTTGCAGATTTGCTACATGCCCAATCACATCACAACCCCTCTGTGGGAGAAGCTCACTGTCGTGAGCGGAAGAAAGAGCATCTAGTAGAATGCTAGGGGCAAGAGCCCACAACTTCCTGCTTATCCATCAACCACCCAGGGAAGGGATAAAAAATAAGAGAGATTGAAGAATAGATATGCGTTGAGAGGAAAAAGTGTGAAAAGGCTTTTTAGAGAAAAAGAGATTGAGTGCCAGAGTGATGTGAGAATCACAAATGAGAAAGGGTGGGAAACACTTCCCGGAGAAACAGGCTCCTCGTGAACCGAAGGGTCTCTCGCCTTTGTAACACATCTGAGTGTTGTGTGTGCGTTTTTGGTTTATCTCGATTCTTGTTTTGAGTCATTTCGAGTGTCAATAGATGTGTTTAGGTTGTTTTACCTTCATTTTCTCTTTGTTGAGTCGTGGTGTGCTGTATTCAGTCATAGGCTCAATACCCGATTAAGAACTCATTTCTTAATTTCAAAAGTGAATTGTTTTGTGCTCAGAGTGTTATGTCGTTCTCTACATATGTGCAAAACAGGACTTGTTCTTTTATAAAACTGCATGGTTCAACCCAGGTCATGTGAGAACAGTAAAACCAGGACCTATTTGAAGCTATTTGGGTTCCAGACTATAAAGCAAAAGAAAAGAGGGAAAATATGGAGCATCTGAGTGTGTTTCAACTTCAGCAAGTTCCGGGATTGCAATCCGAATGTGCCTCTTCAGGCCTTGCAATGCTCCGAAGTATGAGTGTGCCTCTACCTCAAGCTCAAAATCTAGCCTGCTTCAAGCCAGAATGGCGATCAGAAGTGCTCTCCCTGAGTACTATTTCCTGCCAAAGGCGTCTTGGCTGTGTTTGCAATGAGTTCCTAGGAGACCAACTGAGATGGTGGAAACTAGAGTTCGAATGGCTAATGCCTAGAACGCAATGGTTCGGGATTTTTGAGACTAAAGTCTGGTTTAAATACCCAGGGGTGTATCCCCGGCTTGAAATCTGTATGGAAGCCCCATAGGTTGAGGTAGCGGGTATGCGCCTCAATTTTGGATACTAAACCAACGTAGTCTGTCACCTTGTTGGAGAATAGGGAAAGTTGTGAACATGGCCAGGAAGAAAAGAAATACCTGTGGTTTGAAAGTGTGAGATGCAGAAGCAGGAGATCCCCAACAGCACAAGATCCCTTAAGAAAATGCAAGGGAAGTACATTTTTTAAGCTCAAGTGGCCTGCGCGGAAGCTCCAGATTGTGTTTTCAGCATGTGATGCTCAGCACGTATGAGGTGTATCCTTTTAATTCGTTGCAACTTCTCCAAGTGATAAATCAGAGGTTTCGTCTGAATCGGTCTTGTTGAGACGCGCGTTTCTTCATTGAACATATTGCATCGAATATGCATTGGTTATTGTGCACAAAATATGTATCACTACAAAAAAATTACTTTTTTGCGACGGTAAAATGTCGTCGCAAATACTCAAAACGCCGTCTCAAAAGGTTTTTTGCGATGGTAACTGGCCTTTTGCGATGGTAAATGGGGGGTCGCAACAAAGGGGGTTGCAAAAGGGTTTTAGCGATGGTATAACATCGTCATAAAAAAAAGGCGACGGCAAAAATGCCTTTTTGTGATAGAAAAATGTTGTCGCCATTAATGCATGAAAATCTGAGTTTTTTTGATACGGCACTCTGTTGCCGTCACTAAAAGGGTTATTTGCGACGGCACAAATACCGTCGCTAAAGGGTTATTTGAGACAGCACTTGATGCCGTCGCTAAAGTACTATTGGCGACGGCAAATGACACCGTCGCTAAAAAACTTCATTTTCAACAAATGCCCTATCTTTTGCGATAGTATTACTGCCGTTGCAAAAAACCCTGGTTCTATTTTTCTTTTTGATACGGTGTGTGTGCTGCCGTCTCAAAAAAAAAAAAAACTATAATAAAATTATTAAAAATATGAAAATGGCCTGTATTAAATGAAAAATAACTAAAAAAATTATTTTCATTCAGAATTGTTTTCCTGTATTTCTAAAAATTATGAGCTGCGTATACAATTGTTTTCCTGCATTTCTAAAAATTATTTTCATTCAGAATTGTTGGTCTCAACTATGATTCAGGTTATCTGGCCTCAAGGAAAAGCATGCATTCACACCAGGAACATGAAATCCATCAAGCAACTTTGATATGTAACATATTTTCCATCCTAAGCAATGGGGAAATAGAAAGTAGCAGCATATAAAATCACCAACAAATTTCTCATTAACCAAACCCATAACACAGAGGCTGTGTTTGGTGCCATGGAATGGGACTACATTTTTGGCAATGGACACACAACAATTATGATTCCGAATGATAAAAATTTAGAGGTGCCTAAGAAAAGCATAATGGATCTGGCATTCTAACATTTCGATCACAAAACCAGCAGCACGTCCTAGAACTTGAAATCCTTTTTCTTCGACTTTCCATCCTTTTCCTGCATTTTTCGTTTCCTCTTCTTCTCATTCTGAAAAATTCCACCTCATCAGAACAAAATTGTCCATAAATACTAATTAAAACAAGTACAAAATCAGAAAGATTGTGAGGGATGCACACCTCGGCAACCATGTCACTGAAATCCTCCCGCTAACTACGCAGCTTCTCCTCCTCCTTGCTTCCTCATACCTGTGAAATGCAAAATAAATATGAATTAAGCGCCTTGTAGCTAATGTACTGATACTGATACTGACACTAAACAAACTATGAGGACTCGGACTTACTTTGCATGCAAGACATTGTTCATTACTTCCAACTCTTCTGGTTGTAATGTGACATCAACTTTATCTGATTTCTGACCTCTGAGCAGATCAACCTGAAAAAAGAAATAACATGAACAATAAAATGAGACACATCATTAAGCCTGTGACTCATATGGATCAATCACACAGATTATATTTTCAGGTAAATTCACCCCAACACAAAATCTGAAAGGATTTTGCAAATTTTCTTAATTGTAAAATTGAACATGAATGATATATGATTCGCAATCCGGATATAATTAGCAATTAGGGGAGTAGAAGATCAATGACGGAACCAAATATTTTTCTCAAAGCCCATGAATGATATATGAAGAAAAAAAAAGTAAATTATGGCTCGTATTTCTTTACATTCTCAATAGAATCATAAATCAAGCCAAAACCAGTAGATTTGCCTCTTCCAAAATGGGTCCGGAACTTAAAAACAAAGATGGCATTTGGGTCTTTCACCTACATCCTAGACAATTTTTCCTTCAGCTCCGCCTTCAATTCAAAAAAGAAAAAAGAAAACCCAAAAGGAAAAAATGTAGAACAACCAATCAAAAAATAATATATAGAACCAAACAAAGTAAATCTACCAGAAATAAAATACAACCTGAAAATGTGCATTAATAGGTAATGCCTATATGACCAGGATATTAAAATTAAAATATGTCCCAAGGACATATGTAGGAGTTATGATGAATAGAAACATACCTCTTCATTGGGATTTGGGAACTCTATCTTCCTGTCAATCCTTCCAGGCCTCAGAAGGGCTTGTTCCAGAATGTCAATGCGATTTGTAGCCATCAAAACCTGTGAAAAGTAGTTGTCTTATGATCAAATTATTTATATGAAGGGGCAAGTTTTAATCTGGTTAACAATTTCACCAATGCACACAAGCAGGGAATCAGTACTTTGATTTTGTTAGATGCTTCAAATCCATCCAGTTGATTGAGAAGCTCCAGCATGGTCCGCTGCACTTCACTATCACCATTGCCACATCCAGATTCCATTCGAGCTGATCCAATACTGTCGATTTCATCCATAAAGATGATTGATGGAGCATGTTCTCTGTGAAACATCAACCAATAAGAAATCAGAGACTTATAGGAACTCTATAACATTTTCCAGGCTAACATAGTTAAATAGGGCCTAAAGTTATATAGCAAGATAAACAAAGCCTTATTTTTTTCTTTGATAATCCAAATAAACAGTATCTTAAGTAATTAAATTCAAGAAAAAGAACTTTCCTGGATATTTTGTGTTAATATTTTCTTTTGCTATTTTCTGACAAGACCTCAATTAAGAGCAAGCCCAACCTCGGGTTTTATTATTGTATTTGGACACCTGGCTAATGCCAGCCCAATATCAAATAACCTTACATCCACTATAAGTAAACTTTGGGGAATATGAGCTTGCCACATGAATGAATCCCCAAAAATCCCTTCTGTCAGATCTCTATCCCTTGTTAGCTTAATAAGATAAAACTTTTACAAACCTCATATTAATAATAGCAGAAGCTAAAATGGCAACTAACTTAGGGCTAGGGCATGAGCAGGCCCAAGCATGATCTGAACTTAGGTTTGGGATTAATGTGAAACAAAGTGTAGCACAATTTGCAAGACGATGTGTCATTGTGCCATTTAATGCTTGTACTTTTTCCAAGACGACATGTTCCGCTAAATCAAATACCAAAATGCACTATCACTTCTCAACCCATGCCCTTTTCGGTTGTCTTCTTATTCATGTTACACCTTAGTTCTACCACATCCCCACCATCAAATTTATTGGTCTTGAATGCAGATCAGCAAATCATCCCAAATCA
Source organism: Camellia sinensis (assembly GCF_055761805.1). Lineage (NCBI taxonomy): Eukaryota > Viridiplantae > Streptophyta > Magnoliopsida > Ericales > Theaceae > Camellia > Camellia sinensis. The sequence continues at coordinate 100,252,785 of NC_138973.1, read as the reverse complement.
AGCATTCTTTCATTATGTTAAAAACCCACCCACTCAAAATGGTTTCATTTCTACTTTTATAGTTGTCTCAACAGTCCTCCATATCAAATTCCCCTCCTTAAACAGGATCAACTTGTGAAAATGTTTTCTGACTACCTAACATGATATCGAATAGAATAACTTGTCATGTAGATAAATTAAATAATAAAAAAAAAAGACCCAACTAAAAGGGTGTTTTGAATAGATGCTATATCTATATGGCCAGTATCTATTCACTCTCATTACGAATAATCAACCCATACATCGAAAACAATCATTATAATTTAGCTATGTTGGTTGATTGTCTTATTTGATATTCATTATGAATATTAAATATGCTACTACGATTTTTTGAGTAAACATATCTCCAAAGAGATGAAAAATATGAAATGGAAACTCTAACCAGAAAATTGAAGCAATAATAGTATCATCGAAAAATTATATGCTAGTTCTCCTGAGATAAGAATGAAAATTTCATATAGAATGCTTATGTTCCACACTAAAAGTATAATGAAATGTGGTTGTCAAGGAGAGTTAACTTCAAAGCAAAAAAAAAAAAAGATTGCTATTTATAATTTCCATGCACACAGTGATCACACATTAAAATTAATTACTATGCTGTGAGTATATTTATTATGTTCATAAAGTATGACCACCACAAGCATTCTTACCTTCTTTTCTGCAGCCATCTTTAATTTCGTCCAAAATGAATCTGTTAGGACACATCCCATGTAAACATGTTTATTTTGATTTCAACATCAACTATGCTTATATAAGAAACGTATGCAAGCAACATGGAATTGTGAAATGCCACAAATTACACATGAAATGAATGTCACATAGATGGGGGGAGAGAGAGAGAGAGAGAAATTAATGGGCTAAAGTAAATACATAAGAAAACAAGATCAGAGATCATTTTACAAAAAAAAAAAAAAAAAATCATGAATAACTAAAAACATGTTTTCATATAGTGCGATTATTTTGCAAAAAAAAAAAAGAAAAGAAAAGAAAAGAAAACATGTGAATATACAAGTAAAAGAATATCTATACACACGCGTAGATATTTAGAATCTCTCGTCCACCAATTCAAGAAAGCTCTTAAAAAACTAACAAGATATATCAAACAGTGTGATCATTTTGAAAAAAAGAGGGTTTATGGATCAAACTCACTCAATTAAGAAAGTAATCAAATTAATCATTTCATACATAAAATGAAATTATTACAAAATAAAGATCTAGCTAGCAGGGGCCTAAATGACTTGAAATTGTTGAGAAGGGCATGGTACCATGTTCAATTTCTTGAATTGCGATTTCCTTTACATCTGACCCATCCCATGCATCCTGCCATTCCTTTTGCTGTTATATGACAAGGTTGTATATTAAATACAAATGTAACCATTGTTGTCAAATCATGATTCGAATAATGAATCATTTTGCTAAAATAGTGAATTGCAAGATTCATTTTATTTAATGCGATATATAACTCTATATATTTATATACATTTAAAAATATATATAATGTTTAAAATAAAATAAATTATCAATATGACTAAATTATATATGTATATATATAAAATCACATATATCAATATAACTAATTAATCTCTTCTATATATCTCCATAGTTTGATGGAAAACGACCTTATTTCATGCATTACGTAAACAAAAAATAGAAATAGAATTGAATCCTACGATTCACTCATTTTTCGATTCAAGAGAACAATTCGAACCATATTTTGTTGAAACTCGTATCAAATTATATGAATCAAATCGGATGATTCTAACAACCATGAATGTAACAGCTAGCACTGAAATGAGACCCCCAAAAAAAAAGTAGTAGAGAAAGTTGTGAAGAAGATACCTCATCATTCTATGGAGGTTGAGCAGTCGATTGTCGTGTTGATGATACTGAATCAGCCTAAAATTGTAGTAAAAGAGAAGTTGGTCCAAAACAAACACATAGATTCCAAGACAAAACAAACACACAGATTCCAAAACAAACAGAACAAATCTGTTGGTCCAAAACAAACAAACAGAACAGATCTGTTCGATTGGTTCAGAGATGAGAGATCAGGGAGAGATAGAGAGAGGCTTACCTGTGAGTCGATCGGTGTAGAGATGCAAAACCAGAGAGTGAGACTGATGAGATAAGAGAGTGAGGGAGACAGATCAGATCAGAGAGATATCTGATATATATGTATATGTATATATATATATATATATAAAACAAAAAAAAATACAACGATTAGGGCGAGAGAGAGAGACAGAGATTGAGAGAGAGAGTTTACTCATGAGTAGATCGGCGGTGCGATGATCGGTGCGATGAGATGAACAACGAGAGAGTCAGAGAGTGATCAGTGCAGATATGAAGAACAACGAAATGAGAGAGTGAGAGAGAGAGATAGTGATGAGTTGAACTTGAGATGAGACTGGGAGAGTGAGGAGACGATTAGGGTTTTTTCATTTTGGTAGAAATTAGGGATTTTGGTTCTAAGAGATTGGGGATTTTGGGGGGCGCGGGAATGGAAAAAAATGGGGAAACCGAGCGAGCGGGATTGGGAAAAATAATAATAATAATAATTTTCATCATAAATGAATATTTAAATAATAAAAAAATAAATAATAATTTTCATTTTCATCATAAATGAATATTTAATGAATGAAAAATTATTATTATTATTTTTTATTTGGTAGAAGTAAGGATAATTATTTAATGGAAAATATTTTCTATTAAGAGTGATGAGTGAGAGATAGAGATGGAGAGAGAGAGAGAAACAAACAGGCAAAGAGAGAAAGAGATAGAGAGAGGCAGACAAAAAAAGAGAGAGAAGCAAGAGATGAGCGATACAAAAAGAGAGAGAAAGATAGCGAAAAAGGATGAACGAGAGAGAGAATAGAAAAATAGAGAGATAGAGAGAAGAGAGACGAGCGAGAGAAACAGAGAGAGAAAGAAAAAAGAGAGATGATCGAGAGAGACAGAGAGAGAAAAGAGATGAGAGAGATAGAGAGAAGAGAGATGAGCGAGAAAGACAGAGAGAAAAAACAAATGAGAGGGATAGAGAGAAAAAAAGATGAACGAAAGACACACAGACAGATAGACAAACAGACAGAGAAAGAAGAGTGATGAGTGAAAGAGAGAAAGAGAAGAATGGTGGTAGTTGAATGGCATTTGCAGTAGTGGTAAATGTGGTAGAGAAGATAGGTGGTGAGAGAGAGAGAGATGAGTGAGAGATGAATAGAGAAAAGAGATAGAGAGACAGAGAAAGAGACAGAGTGATGAGCGAGAAAGAGACAAAGTGGTCGCTAAAAGTGCATTTTCTTGTAGTGGATCGATAAATCGAAATGGAGCTCAATAAATAAAGAAGAGATAATGGAGAGAATGAGCAAGGCGAACACAGTGGGGGAGAGAGAGAGAGAGACAGACAGACAGGAAGACGGAGAAAGAGAAGAGTGATGAGTGAGAGAGAGACGGAGAGAGAGACAGAGAGAGAGAGAGATAGACAGAAAAAGAGAGAGAAACAAGAGATAAGCAAGAGATAAACTAAAAGATAGAGAAAGAAAATGAAAAGAGATTAATGAGAGAGACAAAGAAAAAAAAAAAAGAGACAGAGAGAGTGGTAGTGGTAGTGGTAGTGGTCATAGTTCCACCCATTGATTTAAGTATGGTATTTGTTTTGAGCTTTCAAACCATAATTGTACATCCATTTTTCAAAACTCAATTCAAAATATAATCATTACTTTTCGAAGCTCATAATCAAACACATAATTCAAAACTCTTTTCAAAGCTTAATTCAAATCAATTTTTTAAATATTTTAAATATTTAAATATTTTAAAATATTTTGATTTTGTGAGAGACAGATAAAGAAGAGAGATAGAGAAAGAGACAGAGATAAAGTGATGAGCGAAAGAAAGAGAGACAAAGTGGTTGTTAAAAGTGTATTTTCTTATAGTGGATCGATAAATCGAGAAAGAGCTCGATAAATAGAGAAGATGGGAGTAAGAGAGGGAGCAAGGTGAACATAGTGAGGGATAAATAGACAAATAGAAAAGTAGACAGAGAGAGAGAGAGAGAAGAGTGATGAGTGAGAGAGAGACAGGGACAGAGAGAGATAGACAGAAAAAGAGATAGAGAGAGAAAGAGAGAGAGGGAGAGATAGAAAAAGAGAGAAAAACAAGAGATAGACAAAAAGAGAGAGAAATAGAGCGAAAAGAGATGAGCGAGAGAGAGACACAGAAAAAGAGAGAGACAGAGAGAGACGAGAAATGGGCGAGAGAGATAGAGAGAGGTAAAAAGATAAGAGAGAGATAGAGAGAAGAGAGATGAGCGAGAGACACAGAGAGAGAAAACAGATGAGAGAGATAGAGACAAGAGAGATAGGCGAGAGACACAGAGAGAAAATGAGAGAGAGAGAAATAGACAGACAGAGAAAGAAGAATGATGAGTGAAAGAGATAAAGAGAAGAGAGAGAGATAAAGACAGAGAGACAGGAAGATGAAAAAATGAATGAAAAGAGAAATGTTATATCAAAAGAGTAAGACGACATTATTTTTTTAAATTTTTTTTGCGACAGAAAAATACCGTTGAATTTATTCAAACCATTTTGTGACTGTATATATATGAAGCTATCTCAAAACCACAATCACTATGCTAGGTTAGAGTTTTCAAAAAACTCTTTTGAGAAAATTATACTTTCTTGTTTTCCGTGTTATATTGTTTTTACTGAATTTTTTTAATATTTTAAGTATTTTTTTTTTTAATTTTTAGACACATCTAACATAAATACACCTAAAAATTAAAAAAGTTGTAAAAAAAATCTTTTAAAAATTCACTAAATATCAAAAATACAAAAAAAAAAATACAATAATTCAATACATTTTTTTTTTGTATTTTTATGTATTTATTAATTTTTAAAAATATTTTTTCATAATTTTTTTTTATTTTTTAGATATATCTAAGTAAGGTGCATCTTAAAAAAATACTCTCATTTTTTTGAGACAGCAAATAGTGCCGTCGCAAATGCTCTGCTTTTTTGAGACGGCAAATGGTGCCGTCGCAAATACTCTGCTTTTTTGAGATGGCAAGTGTGCCGTCGCAAATAGTTCCGTCTCATAAACCCACTTTTCTTGCAGTGTATGATGCGTTGCATTGCATTCTCTACGCACTTCTCATGCTTGCATTGTATATGCACTTCTCATGTTTGCATTGTATATGCACTTTTTACACTTGCATTGAATATGCACTTTAATATCTCGCATGGTACGTGCATTTGTGACTCCCGCATCGAACATGCATTCATTATTCTTGTATAGAATATGTATCTAGATATTGCATGGAGCATGCATTTGTCATTTTTGCATTGTATATGCACTTCGCACATTAGCATGGTGCATGCTGTCAACCTTGCATGGAACATGCATTCTATCCTGCTGCATCTGCTAAGTTTCTTTCTTATGCAGGCACAATATTGTATGTATGGTTCATTCAGAGAAGTTCCGGGTAAGATCGTTCATGTCTCGGTAAGAGAATGCTTTCCTTCATCTTGTGTATCTATCGCACATGTTCACTTTGTGTATCTATCGCACATGCTCTTCACTTAGTGTATCTATCACACTTCGTTCACCTAGTGTATCTATCACACTTTGCTAACTTAGTGTATCTATCACACTTTGCTCACTTAGTGCATCTATCACACTTCGTTCACTTTAGTGTATCTATCACACTTTGCTCACTTAGTGTATCTATCACACTTCGCTCACTTTTGTGTATCTATCACACATGCTCACTTTAGTGTATTTACCACACTTTGCTCACCTAGTGTATCTACCACACTTTGCTCACCTAGTGTATCTACCACTCATGCTCACTTAGTGTATCTATCACACTTTGCTCACCTAGTGTATCTATCACACTTTGTTCACCGAGTGTATCTATCACACTTTGTTCACCTAGTGTATCTATCACACTCTCTTCACTTAGTGTATCTATCACACTTTGTTCATTTAGTGTATCTATCACACTCTCTTCACTTAGTGTATCTATCACACTTCGTTCATCTAGTGTATCTATCACACTTTGCTCACTTAGTGTATCTATCACACTTTGTTCACTTAGTGTATCTATCACATTTTGCTCACTTAGTGTATCTATCACACTTCGCTCACTTTTGTGTATCTATCACACATGCTCACTTTAGTGTATCTATCACACTTTGCTTACTTTGTGTATCTATCACACATGCTCACTTAGTGTATCTATCACACTTTGTTCACTTTGTGTATCTATCACACATTCGCGGCGTGTATCTATCACTCGTTCGCTAAGATTGCATAATTTTCTTACATCCCTTCTGCATGAAATGTGGTTTGGTTCGTGTCTACTTACTTATGTACGAGTTTACTATAGCATTGCTTTGCATAACATTTGCATTCAGATGTCTCATTATAGCCCTCTTTGCATAATCATAAGTTATGCTCTTGCATCATGCATGTCATTTGCATTTTGCCCCAGCCTGCAGGCGCATCTATTTTGTTATCTTGAATGTTTGTCTAACTCTTCGGCCTTGTCAAAAATGGGTCATCTCTAGGCTTTGACATTCACTCCTGTCATTTCATGACTTTTGAGTTCTGTCAAAGAAGGGCAACTGTAGACACTTTATTTTTTACCGTCCTTAAGACTTGGATGTTCTTGCAGGTACATCCGGTGGCAAGTTTGATTGCTCGTCGAGTACTCAAATTTCGAGACAGAATGTCACAAATTTGAGCTTTCCAAACCCTGTATCCTTTCTGCCCCATTTTTGGACCATGTGTTGGTCCTTTCAGCATGCTTCTTGTGATGGCCTGCCGGCCATGGGAAAGGCACTGCCGGCTATGAATTTAGCCTTGCCGACCATTGATGAGTCTTGCCGTCCATCAATGAGGCACTGCTGGCCGGAGGACACATTGTTTCAGTAGATATTATTTTAGATCTTTTGAGTCAGTTGTTTTTCACTGAGCTATCCTCCATACACGTGTATAGAGGGATGGAGGCCAATTTAAGCTTGTCAAGCAAGCTCTGGATTGCATTGTTCTATATAAGGGGAGGCTCCTCCCCCTTTCTAGAGGTTCTGAAAATTGGAGAGCTGAAAATCTCTCTCTCTCTCTCCAAAATTCTCACACACACACACACACACACTCTCTCTCTCTCTATATATATATATTGTGCTCAATAGTGCTTGAAAGTGTATTTTCTTCACACTTTTGCACTACATCACCTAGTAAAACACCATTACCTTGTTGTTGAGGTACTTGAGGGTCTTGTTTGGACTCAAAAAGCTGGTTTTGACTCAGAGAACTTGCTGTTTTGCTGCTGTGCTCCAAGGGTGAGCATGTTCCTCTTTCAAGCTTATTTTTGTACTCAAGCTTAGCCACCTTTGCATGCTGTTTTAGGCTTAGCTTTTAACTACAAAAACCTTTGTTTTTAAGTGTTAAAAATGGTTGTTTAAGGCCTTGTTTGAGTTGGGGGTGGTCTACCCACTTTTGTGGCTTATTTTGCTTTGCTTTGAGCTATCCTTTAAAGCTTTTGAGATCATCTTTTCTTGGCCTTTTAACCAGAGAAATTTCAGTGGTAGAAAACTTGTTTTGAGGTCCCAAATAGAAGGGAGGGAGTCCCCCCTTCCTCTTGTCTTGTTAGCATTTGTTATTGGCCTACCAAATGAGCATGTGTTTCTATCCTCTTGAGGCTTACTTTGAGCATGTTTTTGTGAGTAGGCTCTTACTCATATTTTAACATGCTTAAGCTATGTTTTAAGTAGTCTTGGCCATGTGGGGCTTGTTGTGCATGGTTGTAGTGTAAAGGCCTTTGACTAGCTTTGAGTTTCAAAGTCTTTAGCATGTTTTACTTGAGTGTTTGCATGCCTTCACCTCTTTTCTCGGATGCTTTCAGTGTATGAAGTGTGGTCATACTCTCTCATGCTTCACTCTTTCAATGCTTTTGAAGAGTTGTGCTTTATGCCTTGATCATGGCCTAACTTGTATGCATGCGTGCCTAAGCTTTTGGGCTACCATCTCAGCATATTTTTGGTCTTTTTTTTTCCATGTTACAACTCTGATTTTCGTTGGTGGAGTCACCTCTTGCTTGGTTTTGGTATGTGTAGTGTAATCCCACTCTTTGGCCTTGCATGCTTAGTGTTTTGGCTTACCATTCTAGCTTGTTTTGGCTACACTTCATCATGTTTCTAGCATTGTTTTGGTCTGCCTTAGGACTGTTTTGAGTGATCTTGGTCCTTCGGGGCTTGCTTAATATGGCTATGGTGCAAGTACCTTAGCTAGTCTTGAGTTTTGAGCCCTCTAGCGTGCCTTATTTGTGATGTTTGGATGATTTGGCATCATTTAACACTTGATTTCAGAGCATATAGCATTACCATATTCTCATGCATATCACTCTTTGATTGTGTTTGAGAGTTGTGTTTAATGCCTAGCTTGCAAGCCAATGTATGGGCATGTTGTTGTAGCTTTTGGTGCATCATTTCTAGCATGATTTTGCCACTATTTAGGCATAATGTAAGTCTGTCCATGGCTGGTTTGACCATTCGAGATTGATAGTGCATGCCTCATGTGTAATGTCCTTCACTTGCTTTAGTGCTCTTGGCTCCATAACATGTTTCGCATGCATTGCATCCATGATAGAGTCTTGTGCATGCCACCTTAGCATTGGTAGATGAGCATGTTGCATTTTTCATTGCATCGTATTCAACCTGACGTTATGTTGAACACAAGGTGGATTGGTTCATTTCATACTTGGAGTGATGAAATGTGCCAATCTCCCTTAGTCTTCATTGCCTTTGACTCTCATGACAAGGAGATGGTCTAAGTGTCTTGTTTGCATTACGTTTATTGAGTTTGTACAAATTGGATCTTTGGCCATCATGCATTGCGATGCTTGATTGATGGTTTTGGATCCAATTGTGCCTCTTCCTTGATGTTTTGAGGTGATATGGAGGGGGATAGTACATACATGTTCTTGGGAGACTCTCTCTTTCCTCTATTTTGCACTCTGTTGGAGCTTGGTGTCACAGCACACCAGTGGCTAACACCCCCTTATTGGTGGCCGGCACCTTTTTATCTGTGGCCAGTAGTGTGCATCCTTGGCTGGCATGGGGGTCGGCAGACACCATTCAAGGCCAGCAGGCCACTGGTGCACTCCCCAGCTTTGGTTTGGTAAGTTTCAGCAGCAAGCTCTTAAGGACAACCTGCAGACAGAGCCTCTAAAGAGCATTTGGAGAGCTTTTCGGGACAGAAGCCGAGGCATGCATCCCCTAATTTCCAGTAGAGCTGAAGCAGCATTGTTTAATGCATTTTCATGTTTAGTTAGCATTTGCGTTTGTAATTCAATTAGCTAATTTGTTAATTAGTTAAGTGGTGTAATAATTAGTAAGTAGATTGCTTATTATTCAATTTGGTTTGTAATAATTAGTTTAATTAGCGTAGCTAGTTAGCTAATTCATTCGGACCCTCCTTCGAGAGGGCACAATGTTGTAATAAGTGTGCGTGTGTGTGTGCATGTCTTCCAACCCCACGTCTTTCTCCATTTTATTTATCCGCTTTTAGTGGTTAGATTAGGACACGTTTTGATTAGCATACCTTATGCTTGCATGTTTGCATCATTCATTTGTCTTGGATGCACCGGGCTCGGCGCATCATTCAAACTGCATTGTATTTCAATACCTATTTGAATACGTGTATCAATTGTCGCATTCATATGCCATCTTAGATAGTCGAGCCTATTTAACTGTATTATTGCATGTGTTGCATTAGGCATTTTGACATAGTTAGGATCATGCATTGTTTTCTAACTAGCTTTTGTTTTGGCTCAGAGTACATTGTAAGTGTTTACGCTTTAGCATCCTTGCATGAGTGTGAGTGTTGCCATGATAGCATGCTTGCCATAAGGCTATTTGCTTATTTGATTAACTACATGAATGCTTGTGGGTGAAGGCTTGATTGCCTGAATTGGGACAACTTGATGATTGTGAGTTTTAAGCCCACTTTGCGGAGTGGCAAAATCATGTTCTTTCAAGCCCACTTGAGGGTGGCAAATCGGCGCTTTAGCCTACTTGCAAGTAGCACTTTCAAACCATTTTCGAAAAACAAACATGAGTTATTTTGTTCCAATTCTCGTGATTGAGTCTATACTTGTATGCTGTGCGCATCATGTAGTAAGTTAGCTAAATAATCGGAATAAGAGCACATGAGGTTTATAAAACAACATATCTTGTTAGTAGAGGCCGATCCTTTGATCGGGCGAGTGGGGGTGCTCATATCAGGACCTTCCCCTTTCGTACCCAAGTTCCCGAGCCGAGGCAACTTTGGTGATGACGGACACGTGGCCTTTGGCACGAGTTATGGTTTCTTAAATTTCCCCAAAACAAAACATTTAGGTGGCGACTGTGTAATCTGGCAAAGCAGTCCATGTTTGGCGCTTTTTGATTCAAACTTGATTTTTCAAAACCAATTGTCGGATTTGGACTCTTTGGTGATTTATCAGTCACGCATTGCACTTTGCGAGATTAGATTCAGAACCATGACAAGAGTTCGAACTGTAGTAGCTAGAACTAATTCGCGCCCTCTCTGAAAGAGGGGCCCGTGGAGCGAGTTCGGGTGGTCTACAGTTACCTTTCTCCTCTCGCGTTTGACACGCGTTTGGTTACCTTTCTCCTCTCGCGTTTGACACTCGTTTCGTTACCTTTCTCCCCTCGCGTTTGACACGCATTTGGATGCCTTTCTCCTCTCACGTTTGACACGTGTTTGGATGCCTTTCTCCTCTCGCATTTGACACGCGTTTGGTTGCCTTTCTTCTCTCGCGTTTGACACGCGTCTGGATGCCTTTCTCCCCTCGCGTTTGACACGTATTTGGATGCCTTTCTCCTCTCGCGTTTGACACTCGTTTGGATGCCTTTCTCCTCTCGTGTTTGACACGCGTTTGGTTGCCTTTCTCCTCTGGCGTTTGACACGCGTTTGACACGCGTTTGGATACCTTTCTCCTCTCGTGTTTGATGGGCGTTTGGTTGCCTTTCTCCTCTCACGTTTAACACGCGTCTAGATGCCTTTCTCCTCTCGCGTTTGACACGCGCTTGGATGCCTTTCTCCTCTTGCGTTTGACACGCGTTTGGATACCTTTCTCCCCTCGCGTTTGACAGGCGTTTGGATGCCTTTCTCCTCTTGCGTTTGACACGCATTTGGATGCCTTTCTCCTCTCGCATTTGACACGCGTCTGGATGCCTTTCTCCTCTTGCGTTTGACACGCATCTGGATGCCTTTCTCCTCTCACGTTTGACACGCGTTTGGATGCCATTCTCCTCTCGCGTTTGACACGCGTTTGGATGCCTTTCTCCCATCGCGTTTGACACGCGTTTGGGAGCCTTTCTCCTTTCGCATTTGATACGCTAGGAGGTGTTTCGTTTGAGACTTTGGGTGTTCCCAATAGTCGCTTTTAGTCTTTCCTACGTGAGCTGTAGTTAAGATTGCATAATTTTTTTACATCCTTTCTACATGAGATGTGGTTTGGTTTGTGTTTACTTGCTTATATGCGAGTTTACTATAGGATTTCGCTGCATAACATTTGCATCTAGATGCTTCATTACAGCTTTCTTTGCATGATCATAAGTTATGTTCTGCATTCTTCATGCCATTTGCATTTTGCCCCTGCCTGTGGGGGCATTTTTTTTGTTATTTAGCCTGTTTGTCTAAGTCTTCGGCCTTGTCAAAAATGGGTCGTCTTTGGGCTTTGACATTCACTCCCGTCATTTTATGACTTCTGAATTCTATCAAAGAGGGGCAACTGTAGACACCCCATTTTTGACCGCCCTTAAGACTTAGGCTCTACTGATTGTTTACTTGGTGATGAAAGGTGTACAATGCAAAGGTTTAGTTTATTTGACAAGGAGAGCGTCAAATCCTAACCTCACACCCCATTTTGGACCAAAGCTATTTTTGAATCGTTTTTAGATCTTAAAACCCTCTCTTTCAAAATATTTTTGAAACAAAGTTCCTACGATGTTCCGACGCTCGCATTTTGTTAAATGTTCACTTTTCGGTAAACCGAACAAGGACAAAGTGGAAATGAATGAAGGAGATATGAATCTTTGGAAAATCTTCTAAAACATCTTGTTTATAGGTTTGGAGTTGAAGAAAAGAGGAGAGGAGGGAAGAAAATTAGTTTGGTAGAAGTTCGGCATAAATTCGGGTAAGATCGAAACTGAGCGGCTTCACTAAAATCCACCATTGGAAAGCTTACTTCTGGGGCTTCAATTTGGACACAAAAATGACCTGAAAAAGAGTCCAGATGAAGGAGATATACCCATTTGAAGTTTGACCTGCAGAGCAGATTTTTGTTGCCGGCCACTTGAGGTAGCTGCCAGCCAGTTGAAGTAGCTGACAGACCAATTAAGTGGCCGGTCGGCCAGTTGAAGTAGCTGACCATCTAGTTGTGTCCCAAACTCATTTTTTTTGCAGATATTTCTCCTCCAGCTGTTTTCACAATGTGCCAGCTGTCTCCACATCAGATATTTCGACCAAGGCTCCATTCTTGCTATATATTGATGTCTTATCTCTCATTTTGCAAAGTGAAGAAGTTTGGGAGCTTCTCACACTAAAATCCCTCTCTTTCTCTACAAATTTTCAGAGCTAAGAATTCTCTCTGTCTCTAGAATTCTCTCTCCCTCTTTCTATATTGTGCTATATTGTGCTTGAAAGTGGTTTTTCTTCACATATTAGCATACAAGCCCTTAACCAAATTGAACCACCTTGGAGCTGAGGCCTCATGGGACTTATTTTGGGCTGTTGAAGGGTCATTTGAGCCAAGAAAGTGGCTATTTTGCTGCTGTGCATCAAGAGGTATAACTCTCCCCTTTTGTACTTGTTTTGCACACTTGCTTCACCATCATTTTTCCATTGTTTTGGACTATTTTGGGGCTGGTTTTCAAATACAAAAAAAACTTTGTTTTTATGGTTTAAAAATAGTAGTTTAAGCCTTGTTTGGTTAGGGGGTGTTCCCCCCCCCCCTTGCTCCTTGGCTTGTAAAGCCTTTTGAGCCATCTTTCAAAGCTTTTGAAGCCATATCTTTTTGGCCCTTTAACCACTGAATTCCAAAGGAATTTTAGTGGTAGAAAGGTGGTTTTGAGGTTCCAAATAAGAGAGGGTGGTCCCCTCTCCTCTTGTCTTGTTTACATGTATTGATGGCCCACCAAATGAGCATGTGTTTTTACTTCTTTGTGGCTTTGTTCAAGCATATTTTTGTGACTTTTTAGACCTACCATAACTCTTTTTTGGCTTGTTTGATCATTGGTTTCCTGCTCTTTGCACTTGTAGCGTAATCTTGATCACTAGCCTTGCATGCCTAATGAGTTAGCTTGTTATTCTAGCATGTGTTAGCTTAATCTCAGTCTATTTTTGGTCTTATTTCAGTATGTTTTAACTCTGTTTTGGCTTGGTTGAGTCACCTCTTGCACGCTTCTTACACTTGTAGTGTAACCTTGCTCACTAGCTTTGCATGCTTGCCACTTTAGCCCATCGTTCTAGGTTATTTTGGCTATACTCCAACATGCTTTTACTCATGATTTAGCATGCTTTAAGCTCTATTTTGAGCTGGTTTGATCACTCGAGCTTTGCTTTGTATGCTTGTAGTGCAATTGTGCTAAATTCCCTAACATGTGCTATTGTTTTGGCCTCTAAGTCTAGCCATTCTTAGCTTATTTCAAGCATGTTTTAGAACTCCATTTAGGCTGTTTTAGGACTATTTTGGGTTGTCTTAGTCATATGGCTCATGTTTTGTATAGTTACAGTGTGAATGCCTTAACTAGCTTTGAGTTTTAGGGCCTCTAGCATACTTTGCTTGTGATGTTTGCATGATATAGCATCATTTCTCATGTGATTTCAGAGCATATATCACTGTCATACTCTCACATATATTACTCTTTAATTATGGTTGAGAGTTGAGCCTTATGCCTTGCTTGCGAGCCAACATGTGCGCATGATTTCCTACTCTTTTGTGCCTTTTCAGCATGATTATGCCATTGTTTTGACATGGTGTAGCTCTGTTTTGGGCTAGTTTAATCATTTGAGCATTGTATTGCATGCTTCTAGTGTTGTGTCCTTCACTAGTTTTATTGTTTTGGCTCTTAACATGTTGTACATGGGTTGTTTGCATGTTATAGTCTTATTTGTCATGCCATTCCAGCATTAAAAGCATCTACAAACTCCCCCATTTCTTCATTTTTCGATTTGTTTTGAGGGTTGTTTGGCCTAAGGTTGTGTTTAAGCATGAGGTAGGGTTTGTGCTCAAATGAACCCCCTTTTGAGGGTTCCTCCTAGTCAAAGGCATGATCCCTCTCATGTCTTAAATCAATCTTTTGGTTGACCCCTCTCATTAGAGGATTTTCAAATTGGACTTAACCGGTTAAAGGATTCATTGGTAAGCTAAAATGTGTAAATATAAATGAGCCAAGTAAAACATGACTAAGATAAGCATGTTGTTTACATTGCATGTGTTTGGATCGGACGTTAATCTAAACACAAGAAATATGGGACGTTTCATACTTGAAGTGATGAAACGTGTCACGTTTCTTGGTTGCTAACACCCTTGATCAAGCATAATAGAGTAGAGGCTCTTTGTGTGTTGTTCGTGCATTCACTAAGCTTGTACAAGCTCGGTTTTTGAGCCATCATGCATTGAGATGCTCGATTGGGGGCTCGAGAGCCAAGTACTACACTCCTTTGAGCTTGAGACATGATGAGGAGGGTGGTAGTACCTACATTGTCTTGCAAATACATTGTTGTGCCTCTACTGTTCTCTGTTATAGCAAAACTAAAAGCCTGGAGAAAAACTAGCCGACCAGCCAGTAGTACTAGCCGACCGGCCAGTTTTAGTGGCTGGCAGCCCACCAGCAAGTCCTTGTTTTAGAGTAAAAGCATTCTGGAGGTTGGCACGATCTTTAGAGATCAAGGCAAGTGCAAACAGAGGCAATTGACAACATGGTAGTGGATTTTTGGGTGAAGCATACCAAGCATGCATGTCTTCCTTCCCGAGGCCATTTTACTACTTTACTTAGCTAGTTAATTTACTGGTTTTGTAATTAATTAGTTAATGTGTTTAGCTAATTCAATTCATCTTTGTAATATTCTAATTAGCTTAGATTAGCTAGTTATTCAATTTCAATTTGTTTGTAATTAATTAGCTTAGCATAATTAATTAGTTGGTTGTAATAAGTAGCTTAGCTTAGCATAGCTTAGTTAGCTTAGCTTATTCGGACCCTCCGTCGAGTGGGCAAATGTTGTAATAAGTATGCGTGTGTGTGTGAATGTCTTCCAACACCACGTCTTTCTCCCTTTTACTTAACCGCTTTCGATGGTTAGTTTAGGGTCATTTTCAATTAGCATACCTTATGCTTGCATGTTTGCATCATTCATTTGCCTCGCATGCATCGGGTTTGGCGCATCATTCAAACTGCATTGTATTTCAATACACTTACTTGAATACATGTTTCAAAGCATGTTATCAAGTGTTGCATTCATATGCCATTTTAGATAGCTGAGCCTATTTAGTTGCATTTTTGCATGTATTGCATTAGGCATTTTAACATAGCTAGGATCATGCATGATTTCTAACTAGTTCCCTGTTTTGGCTTGGAGTACACTGTAAGTGTTTACGCTTTAGCATACTTGCATGTGTGTGAGTGTTGCCATGATAGCATGCTTGCCATGAGGCTATTTGCTTAATTGCTATAACTACATAAATGCTTGTGGATGAAGGCTTCATTACTTGAATTGGAACAATTCATCAAAATGTGAGTTTTAAGCCCACTTGGAGTAGCAAATCATCATGTTTTAAGCCCACCTTGTTTGGTGGCAAATCCGCATTTCTAAGCCCACTTGAGGGTGGAAATTTTAAACCATTTTCGAAAACAAACATTGAATTGTTTTGTTCCAATTCAGGCGATCTAGTCTATACTTGTATGATGTGCGCATCACATAGTAAAGATAGATAATAACCGGAATAACAATACGTGTTCGTAAAACAACATATCATGCTTAGTAGAGGCCGATCCTTTGATCGGGTGAGCGGGGGTGCTCATTTCATGACCTTCCCCCCTCGTACCCAAGTTCCCGAGCCAAGGCAACTTTGGTGATGATGGACACGTAGCCTTTGGCACGAGTCAGGATTTCCTAAATTTTCCAAAAACAAAATATTTAGGTGGCGACTCTGTAATCTGGAAAAGCAGTCCATGTTTGGCACTTTTTGATTAAAATCAGTTTTCTAAAACGATTTGCCGGATTTGGACTCTTTGGTGATTTATCAGTCTTACATTGCACTTTGTGAGATTAGATTCAAAACCATGACAAGAGTCCGAACTATAGTAGCATAAACCAAATTTGCGCCCTCTCCGAAGGGGGGGGCGCACGGAGGAAGTTCGGGCGGTCTACACCATGTGTTTCTAAAAATCTCACCAAGGCGGGGTTTGATGAGATTTGGTAAGAGTGGCAAATTATCTCCAAAGTTCATTGGGCCTTTTGAGATCTTAGAGTGAATTGGAGAAGTGGCATACCGGTTAGCTTTACCGCCACAACTTTCGAGAGTTCACAACATATTTCATGTAGCTATGCTTAGGAAGTATGAACCCGACCCTTCTCATGTGCTTGATTGGGTTGACTTGGAGGTAGATGAGGATGCCTCTTACGAAGAACGACCGATTCAAATATTAGATACTTGGGAGCAAGTGCTACGGGACAAAACTATACCGTTGGTAAAGGTGTTGTGGAGACACCGTGGGGTTGAAAAAACGATATGGGAACGGGAGGCAGAAATCCGCTCCAAATATCCGGATTTGTTTGAATTTTTTTTTTTTTTTTGTAAAATTCCCCAGTGCTGAGGGAAATGTATTTAAAGTTGTTAACCACATGTTGATATGTGCGTTGCTGTTTTAAGCATAAGGTTGTTGAGAGTTGCCATTAATTTTTGAGAAATTTTATGTTTATGCATATTTGGGAGGTTGTTGTTAATGAGATAGCCATGGTGGAAATGGTGGAATTTAGTTGAGAGTTAGTATTGTGATTTGAAAATGAAATAGCGTGGTTTTGATTGCTAGAAACCCCTTTTGTTTGGGTAGTTTGATTTGAAATTTCGGGGACAAAATTCTTTAAAGGGAGAAGGTTGTAGCGATCCCGGTTTTGACTCGTCTCTTTGTGGTGTTCCGGGCTCAGGTTGGTATAGTTTTGAACAGTGTTACGTATTTTAGTTCTTTGTATTCCTCTCATGTTTGTATCAGGTTGTAGCGTATCTTTCATGTTTTTCCATTTCGCTGACTATGTCGGGGATCGAACTGCCCGGTCAACTCGCGGAGGTCCAGGGGCAGCGTCCCTTGGCGGGTTCGGGGCAGCGCCCAGGCGAGGACGAGGGGCAGCGCTCCCGAAGCAAAAATACAAAATGCATTTGAAGTTGCTTGTCTGCTCGAGTGGCTGTTTATGCGCTCAAGCAGAAAATGTTTGGTTTCATAAGTTTGACCTGTCTGCAAAAGTACTGGGAAAGTGTATTTGACGCTCGAGCGGGGCTTTCCATGCTCGAGCGGACCATGTTATATCAATTCGTGAATCTGATATTTCAGATCACTTTTGTATATCTCTCTCTAAAAACATTTCATCTCTCTTCTCTCTACATTTTGTTATGCCAAATTGGATCAAAACCTCCATTAGAGTTCTGCCATATATTCTTCATCAAAGTTGGTTAACTTCTCGAAGGCTTCGTTGTGTGCGGTGAAGATCGAGTTTCGACACCATTAATTTTGGGGGTTTCATCTCATTTCTTCTTCAGAACTTGAGGTAGGGATTTTCTTAAAGTTATATATATATTTTTGCAAGATCTATATGATTTTCGAAATCATCTTTCAATAGCTTTGAAAATTTATTGTTGATTCAAGAAGTTGAGCAATTTTGAAAGTGGGTTTGTCTCTTGTTCTTTTAAAATGATCTTATGGTTTTGATCTTCATTGATTGAAGAAAAGATGATTTTGAAAAGTTTTCTTTCAAAAGATTTGAGTTGTATAGTTTTGGTAAGAAAACCTAGAATTTGGAGATTTTTTTAAAAGAGATTAAAAATCCATGAATAATATTGTTATATTTATTTTGTGTGTCAAAATAAATGGATGTTTGGAAAATTTCTTATTTATATTTATATAAATGATGAATTTCAGGGAATATAAGAATTGTTGTTCGTTTTGGAAAAGATTGTTCAAAATGTTGAAATAGTCTTGAAATGACTAATTGTTGAGGATACTTGAGAAGAGAAAATTGTGTTATTCCTTGGATGATGAATTGGAATAAAAGCTTTTATATTCATCTTGTGTTATTGGCATATCAATTCATTTGATTACATTAAACTTTGAAAGTTGATTTGAAAACTTGTATTGAGAAAAGAATGTTGAGAAACAAGTTTGCATGGAATGGTTTTGGGATAAATACGTTGGTAAGTCTTGATAGGTAGTGTAGATGATATTGAATAAGTTAGCCTGAGAGTTCGGGGTGAAAGACCGAAAACCTGCGCGAATAGGTGTCAAGCCTTCCGGTTAATACCGGTAAAAATGACAAATTGATAGTACTTGTATAATCTACTTGCAGACACCGACCTAAGGATTACCAAAGTCGTATTTACCGCCCTTGAAATAAATTGTTAAGTTTTGAACAATTGAAATTGCATGACATCATTGAGCATGATGGTTTTCAAAAGATGAAAATGTGATTTATCTTCAAAAAGGGCATAGCATGGCATGTGCATTTCATCTCTTGAGACTTGTATAAAATGTATATACTTTATTAAGGATTTCCTACTGGGCTTTATGTTCACCCTACAGGATTTTTGTGCAGGAAAAGATATGGTAATGCCGCCTAACTAAAGGCGAGGAAATGTGCGTTGAGAGTACGAGACTCTCATTTTGTTGTGACACTGTATATAAGCCAAGGGTTGAATGTGTGTGTGTTTGAATAACCGTTTTGTGTAACCAGGATCAAGCCTTGGAAACTTGTAAACTCTTGGGTTATTTATTTGTTTATTTACTTGTTGTTGGATTAATGTATTGTTGCATGAAGAACTATTGTATCATGTAATGCAAGTTTGGAGATTTATATTCGGTTTTCCTTGAAAGAGCCATGATTGTTATCTCTTATCCCAAAATATAAATGCCTTAAGGCACTCGTTGAGAAGATGTTGCCTTAAGGCATTTATATTTTGTATTATCTCTTATCCATTGAACTGTTGTTATTATTTGAAGAATGTAATTGTACAATGATGAAAGCACATGAATAGTTCAAGGGGGGAAGAGATGATTTTTGAGCCATGTAACAGATATTTAATGCTTTAACTTGATGCCATTAGTTATAATGTTTCTGTGAATTGATGATGAAATACCGGGGTGTTACAAAAATACAATTAATCCTTCCTTTTTGACATAATTATACTAATCTTTTTTTAAGAAGGTTATAGCGTTGAAACTAATGCAGATGGTACATAGACATTGAAATAAATAAAGATAAATATACATTTGAGTATAAAAAAGATGACAATATTATTTTTTCATTCATATGACTAACAGATTATTGATGAAAAGTGATCTAATTATTATGTAAATTAAAATCTCAAGGAAGATCAATATAATTATGTTAAAAAAGTAGGGTTAATTGTATCTTTTTAAAACTTTAGGAGATTTGTGAGTGTAATTTATTCTATTAAAAAGTCAAAAAGGCAATTAAAATAATCACTTCCCAAATACCTAAATGATTAGTTAAAGAAGTATTTTTGCTAACCAAAAAGTTAAGAGAGCGTTTTATACATAATTTAATTCAACTCTACATTTTATATGCATTAAGTATTGAAGGTTATACATTTTATATGTATTTATATCTTTCGGGAAATCTTATTTTTGCAATTTAAATATATTTATATTTTCTATAGCTATACATTTATTTATACTTATTTTTAATAATATTAGAATATTTTACGATATATAATAGGATACCATACGCAATTAAAAAAAGAAATGATATTTGAATCGTATTCTTATATTTCATCCATAGTTGAGTGTTAGATGGCCATCTTTGTCAATTGCATCATTATTTATAATTTATTTTTTTATTTTTTCTTAATTTTTTTGATTGGATGACTGTTTCAGTTTTTGACGAGCCAATTTGAATACTTTCTATCAAATTACAAATTTTATTTTTTGCCTGCCTGCCAAAGTGCCAACACTTTCAATGGAAGATGGCCATCTTTGTCAATTGCATCATTATTTATAATTTATTTTTTTATTTTTTCTTAATTTTTTTGATTGGATGACTGTTTGAGTTTTTGACGAGCCAATTTGAATACTTTCTATCAAATTACAAATTTTATTTTTTGCCTGCCTCCCAAAGTGCCAAAACTTTCAATGGATTCCAGCGGAATTCCATGAACAATGGACACACTTTCCTTAATTTAAAGAATGGACACACTTTATAATTTAAAGATATTTATATTTTCTATGGACACACTTTATAATTTAAAGATATTTATATTTTCTATAACTATACATTTATTTATACTTATTTTTAACAATATTAAAATATACCATACGTAATTAAAAAAAAAAATTGTAAAATGATATTCGAATCATATTCTTTTATTTCACCCAAAGTTAAATGTTAGGTGGCCATCTTTGTCAATTGCATCATTATTTTGTTTTAATTTTTTTTGTTTTTGTTTTTGTGACAACTCTGCTTTTCAGTCCCCATTCCGTATTTGATAATAATAACTAATTGTTAAATTGTGATCTTTAGATGAAATGTTGGATAATAATTGAAAGACAAAAGTGTTAAAGAAGATTTGGATTTATATGGGATAGTCATTACCAAACGCCCTCATTGGAAGTCAAATCTGTAAGTCATCCACTAGTTTTTGATAAGCAAATCTAAAGTTTTAAAGAAGATTTGGATCTACAAGGGATAGTCATTACCAACGCCCTCATTGGAAGTCAAATCTGTAAGTCATTCACTAGTTTTTGATAAGCAAATCTAAAGGATTCCTTTCGACAACATCATACGCATTTCTCACGGTTGTTACCATAATTGTCATGGAAAAAAATTCTCTTTCTCATCCTTCAACATTTGATTATGTTGGATCATTTTAATATCTTTTATTTATTTATTTATATATTTTGTTCATGAATATTCTTTTGTCGTGTTCATGAATGGAGATTAATTAGAATTCATGAACTTGGTGGTGAATTAATATTTGGATACACTCTCATTTCTCTCTAGATTCATGATCATCATTATTTTTTAGTGTATTTTGTAAAGTCCTAGTGGCCTATAAATAGTTCCTCTTATCTACTCTTTTCTACACCAGCACATCAACTATTTTCTATACAAGAAAGATTACTAGCAAAGAATGGTGTTTTTTTTTGTGGAGCTTTGGGTTCACCATCTTGTGCAGAGTTGGCTTAAACCATACGATAAGTGATTGTGCTGTTGTATCCTGGAGGGGACAAGTCATAGTTTTGTGACTACTGCACCGGTATTTGGGTTTTCCCGACCGCAGTGGGCTTGATCTCCTTAAAGAAAACGAGATGTCCGTGCCTCAGCTTGATCTATTTGTATCTCATTTTTTTTTTGCATTATTTATCAATGAAATATAATTTTTTCGGATATTTTCACCAACAGATTATATGGGATAGATAGTCATTACCAACGTCCTCATTGGAAGTCAAATCTGTAAGTCATTCACTAGTTTTTGTAAGCAAATCTAAAGGATTCCTTTCGACAACACAATCATATGCATTTCTCACGGTTGTTACCATTATTGTCATGGAAAAAAATTCTCTTTCTCATCCTTCAACATTTGATTATTTGTTGAATTGTGACATTTGACACTACAACAAAAAACATTTTTTGCGACGTTTTTTAGCAACCAAATTGAATTTAGTTGCCAATTGTATGTTTTTGGCGACAATATACGTGTTGGTCGCCAAAAAATACACCATTAGCAACAAATATCTGAATTCATCGCCAAAAATGGTTGGCGCCAATTTAATTTTTCGCGCGGGAGCACTAAAAAAGTTTTGGCGACGAAATTAATGTATGGCGACGAAACTATTTGTCGCCAATTTGGGGCTTTTTGGCGACGGAATTAAACTAGTCGCTGAAAGGTGAATGACATTTATGGCAACATAATTATCTTCGTCGCCAATAAATTTCTTCTCAAAACGACGTCGTTTTGTCTTTTCTTTTTTTTTTTTTTTTTTTTTTAAGGACCTTTAGGTGAATAAACCAGATTGACCTAAAATAGTCTTCTTCGTCTTCTCATTCCACAAAACTGAAGCGGCGCAACAGAAGGGAAATAGGTATGTCTTCTCTCCCTCTTCTTCGTCTCTCTTTCCCTCTCCCTCTCCCTCTCCCTCTCCTTCTCCCTCTCACTCTCACTCTCTCACACTGTCTCATCTTCCTCTCTTTCTTCTTTATTATCAATTTCATTCTCTTGTTCGACATTGCAGAACACAACACAATCAATGTGACTGATTTTTCCCTCACTCTATCACACTCTCTCATCTTCCTCTTTTTCTTCTTTGTCATCAATCTAATTTTTCGGACTGATATTCTGATTTTTCGGACTGATTGTGATTTTTGGACTGATATTATGATTTTCGAGACTGATATATTATAATTTTTGGACTGATTTTGGAACTGATTTTCGGGATTGGTGTATTCTGAATTTCGGACTTATTTTGGAACTGATTTTGTATTTTTTGGGGACTAATTATAATTTTGGGTATGGATCATCTGGTTTAGGAGGGTATAATAGTTTCAGGCTTTGAATCTGAATCCATAGGAGGATAGAATTGAGAGATAAGTTATGCATCCCAGTTTGCTAAAGCAAGCATTAGCCCGTTGAAGAGTTTTGTGCCTTTCATCTCAGTAGCCTCGATTTGGACTTTCTGATGTAGAACTTTAGTTTATCACATAATTTTGTATTATAGCCAATGCTCAAGTTAATGACCGTGTATTGAGAATGTTGTTAGGCAATTTCTTGACTTTATATTTTGATACATTTGATAGTAATAGGACCCATGTTTTGAATAATAGTCTCGATTATGAGTTGCAAATATCTGATTCAACTTGTCTCTGAACTGAACATGACTGGATTTCAGTTTTTGAGTGAAATTTTGAACCAATATTATTAGGCATAGCATAGCACGAAAATTGTGTTATTTCTGTCTCAATGTTTTTTTATTGAATATTTTAAATTGTCAAATGTTATTTTTAGCTACCAATGCTGATATTAGGAAGGTTGGTGGATACTGTTAGAATATTTTAATGAAAATACATTTATTTCTATAGTTTGTAACTCTCAAAAGTCTCTGGCTTCTAAAATTATTGTATACTTTAATCACTACTAATGGTGTATTTAATTTCCTTTTAGTATACAACTTTATGGTCATTCAAATCCTTATTAATTTGAGTTTAATATGAAGTAAATTGTAAGTCTATTTGATCTCTCTCTCTCTCACACAATTTGTCTTGTTTGGAGACTAAGAAATTACCACAAAAAACAAAAGTTATATTCTCTCTCTATCCCCCTTTCTAATTGAGAAAATCTTCTATTTTATATTTTTTGGACAATTTGATTCATGACTTAGTTCAAGCTTCTGGGTGGTTTTGAACATCGAACAAGCGATTAGCAACTTCTGTTAGGACTCTCATGAAAGAAGAAAAAGTAATTTTAAAACTATGACAATATAATTTATAGAGTCTCACACACTATATATTTCTCAACTTTATTTTAATTCCGTTTATTTCACATTTTCTATTATAGTATTCATGCTTAATATTCTGTTATTTATACTGCTAGACTAAATTGCTGTTAGAATGAGTGTAGTCTGTGTAAAAACTTATTTTTTTGCTGTGTAGTTTGAATCTGAAATTGCTGTTATTTTTTTGTAGTCTGTGTAAAAGCTTAGAATGAGTTTCCTTTGTTGTATTCTATTCTATTCTAGTCTGTTTTTATTTTTTTGAACTGAATATATATTTGGTGCCTTTAGTTGTCGTTTCATTGGACAACAATTGACATTTTTATCAGCTACCCAGTTGCTATTAACAATAGGCAACACATATAATTTTCTTATACCTTATCATTTTCTCAACTTGCTTGCAAGGGATTTAACTAATTTGGGATTTAACTAATTAACAATAGGCAAGGGATTTAACTAATTTGGGGGATGTTTTCTTTCTCTTTTTTCCCAAATTGTTGTTTAAGTACATTTTATATCATACATGCACCAAAGCTCTAGTATTTCCCTTATGTTCTAGGAATGCAGAGATCGTTGCTAACTATCATTTTAAACTAGTACAAAAAGTGTTACTATCAATGATTCCATTTTTATGGATCATATCATCTGTATTTTCACCATAAGAAAATTTCTATAATTCTTGTTACAAAATTATATCAGATTAACTTCATTACATATTACCAATCTACTTTGTTCCTTCTGATGCTTGTGGAACCATAGATGTCAAATATTACATTGTTTAGTTTCTTTTGATAATTTCAGCGAAGTGCATGAACAAGCATTATTCTCTTGTGATGCCATACACTGAGAAAGGAGAATATTATTAAAGCAAGAGATTGGAAGAATGGTGCTTTTTTTTACTGATCAGCCAAGTTTGTTGGCTCCTAACATTCAGGTATATTTTATTTTAAAATCTTCAAGTATGCGATGCAATTTAATCATTTAAAAGATGTTTCTTCATTATAACTTTCTAGGGTTATTTTTTTGGAAGCTAAATTTTGGCTAAATTAAATTCCATGAGCTTTCTTCTCTTGTTTAGTCAAAGATAAAATTTCCTCAATTTAAAAAAAGAAGAAAAATAATTTGTGAGTCTAAAAAGTTGGGAAGAGAGAAGTGCAAATGTTTTGGCAAAGGAAGTGGTAGATGTTTATGAGATTATGGTTAGTGTGTCCTTTCCCCTTTTTAATCACCAAGCTTCGTGTTGCTTCCTGACTTCTGTCTTTCATGGTACGAGTTCCTATTGGTATGGAGTTCTGTACAAAATCATATGCAATCTTATTGTTTTATTGTGTGATTTGTCACTTGGATTTTGTGTTTCTCATTTCTTGTTTAGTTGGATTTAGAAAAAAAAAAAATGAGGTAAAAGATGGAAGATGGAAGATGGAAGAAGAGAGAGGGAGAAAACATCGTATGGCAAAATGAAAACAGAGTAATTTGGGGTTCTCTCCCTCATTCACTAGTACGACTCCTACGGTTTCTCCTTCACAAGACTTATCTCTCTCTAACCACGTGTGTAGGTAAACATTAAGAGATCCCTATATATAAACTATGACGAGTGTTTGTGTGTAATTGAAACTTCTACATGAGATTAGTGTTTGTTGGTAAGAAAAATACATTAATGTCCTTAAGTTTCCAAAAATTACAATTAGGCCTCCAAAACTAAAATGTAGCCCCTTAATCCTGGTTCTTTAAAATTAAAAATATCTCAAATTTGTATTTTTGAAATAGAATATCATTATTTTTATTTGAAAATTACAAAGTTCTCTGAAATTTTCTAAAATAACAAAAATATAACAATTTCCCGAATGTGCGTCTGCAATTGTTCCCGAAGAGGTATTCAATTGTCATCCTACTCATTTAGGTATTGCATGCTCATACAAATAGGGAAACCACATGTCATAAGTTAACATGGCAACTTTCTGTTTTCTTTATATTAACAAATACCTGCTACATCTTGATTGAATTTATCATAATTGATGCTCTGCATTGCATATCTTCATCTAGAATACCAGGACTCTGAGTGGTCTACAGAATGACAGTTGCTTTAATGAGTACAGGTTACTAAAATTGGTCGAGATGCAGTCCTGTATGTCGAGTCTTTTTTCTTGTATAAAAAGCTCAATGCCAATGTATAAGCTAGACAAGATGCAAGGGGAACAACAAAGTAAGGGTTGAAGGTCACTGGAATTGGCGTTTTGCATTCTTTGGGGAGGCAATTGTGATGGTTCCATTTGCTATTCTAGGTTTTGTTATAAAACCTTTACAGTTGAAAGGTATATGTTGTGTTAGTTTTAATTTTTTTTTCATGTAATCTATTACCATTTCCTAGCTATTCTTAACAACTTGTGGATACAGGTTTTTACCCTGCTGGATCAAAAAAAGCATTGACTGGTACAGAGATAGCTGTCATAGAACTTAAAGGTGTGACACGTTATGATTACTGTGCATGGGATCTTTTCAGTATAATTTCACTTTTTTCTTCTCTCTTTTCAGTTTACTACATCATTATTATGTAAGAACCAATGTGCAAAAGCCAAGATAATGGGTGCTATTGAGAACATCTACAGTAATCCAATATACATCAAGCACCTGTCACTGAATAGCTTTGACAATCTTGTTCCCACAAAATAATGCCTTAATTTGCCCAGTTTTAATATTTTTATTGATTTCATTTGAATCCATAATAATCAACTTGATTTGAAGAGATTGAGAAGTTTATGAGGAAGACCAAGGATCAAGCAGGCATGCAGGTTGATGAAAATGATTATTCATCAGAGGAATCTTATTGACAAACACTTTTGTAAGTATATTTTTCATAATTTACTTTTCAAATCACTACAAGCATTTCATTTAATATGTTTGGTTGTGTTGAACAAACGGGACCTCGATTAGATCTCCGGTTAGAAAATTAGAAGGAAAATTGTAAAACACAAGACTTAAAAGGCCCGTTAGGGGGCCAAAACTGCGAAATGACCACCGAAACCACCGAAACTTGGCACGGACAGCTTGTTCAAGCCTAAATAGACTTGTAGGAAAAAACGGGACCTCTATTGGATCTCCGGTTAGAAAATTAGAAGGAAAATTGTAAAACACAATACTTAAAAGGCCCGTTCGGAGGTCGAAATTGTGAAATGACCTCCGAAACCACTGAAACTTGGCACGGGCAGTTTGTTCAAGCCTAAATAGACTTGTAGGAACAAACGGGATCTCGATTGGATCTCTGGTTAGAAAATTAAAAGGAAAATTGTAAAATACAAGACTTAAAAGGCCCGTTCAGGGGCCAAAATTGCGAAATGACCACTAAAACCACCGAAACTTGGCACAGACAGCTTGTTCAAGCCTAAATAGACTTATAGGAACAAACGGAACCTCGATTGGATCTCCGGTTAAAAAATTAGAAGGAAAATTGTAAAACACAGGACTTAAAAGGCCCGTTCGGGGACCAAAATTGCGAAATGACCACCGGAACCACCAAAACTTGGCATGGACGGATTTTTTAAGCCTAAATAGACTTGTAGGAAAAAACGGGACCTCGATTGGATTTCCGGTTAAAAAATTAGAAGGAAAAATGTAAAACACAAGACTTAAAAGGCCCGTTCGGGGGCTGAAATTTCGAAATGACTACCGAAACCACTAAAACTTGGCACGGACAGCTTGTTCAAGCCTAAGTAGACTTGTAGGAACAAACGGGACCTTAATTGGATCTCCGATTAGAAAGTTAGAAGGAAAATTGTAAAACACAAGACTTAAAAGGCCCGTTCGGGGGCTGAAATTGCGAAATGACCACTGAAACCACCGAAACTTGGTACGGACAGCTTGTTCAAGCCTAAATAGACTTGTAGGAACAGACGGGGCATCGATTGGATTTCCGGTTAAAAAATTAGAAGGAAAAATGTAAAATACAAGACTTAAAATGCCCGTTCGGGGGCCGAAATTTCAAAATGACCACCAAAATCACCAAAACTTGGCACGGATAGCCTTTTCAAGCCTAAATAGACTTGTAGGAACAAACGGGACCTCTATTGGATCTTCGGTTAGAAAATTACAAGGAAAATTGTAATACACAAAACTTAAAAGGCTTGTTCAGGAGCCGAAATTGCGAAATGACAACCGAAACCACCAAAACTTGGCACGGACAGCTTGTTCAAACCTAAATAGACTTGTAGGAACAAACGGGACCTCGATTGGATTTCTGGTTAGAAAATTAGAAGGAAAAATGTAAAACACAAGACTTAAAAGGCCCATTCAGAGGCCAAAATTGCAAAATGACCACTGAAACCACCGAAATTTGGCACGGGTAGCTTGTTCAAGCCTAAATAGAGTTGTATGAGCAAATAGCACCCGATTGGACTTCCTGTTACAAAATTAAAATCAAAATTGTGAAGTTCATATCGAGTTTTTTTTTTTTTTTTTGTCAATCTAATATTGTTTTTTCTTTTTTCATGTGACAGATTAGCAATGGTGGAAAATAGTTTGGGCTGCATCAGAAGATTTGATTTTGTGTTTTTGGAAATATTTTGACATAGGATTTTGGTAAATGATTTATGGATTAAATGTTTAGCATCAAAATATTTGGTGTTGTGTTTTTGCAAATATTTTGATATAGGATTTTAGTAAATGACTTGTTGGTTAGATGTTTAACATTAAAATATTTGGTTGTAATTTTGAAAATATTTTGACATAGGATTTGGTAATGTATTTATGGGTTTGATATTAGTAGTTTGTAAGTACTTTGGTATGCATGTTTTAGATTGTCAGAGAATTGTAATTATGTTTATTGGGATTTTTCATAGTTATTAATTTTGAATTAGTATGAATGTCTTGCACAGGTGTATTATTATTTACATTACATTTGTGTATATATTGTGCACAGGAAAATAGGTATTTTGGATTATTTTGAACAGGAAAATTATTAAAATCAAAAATTGGTGTAGTGAATTTTTAGTAACAGGTGGTGTTTTTGTCGTCGTTAATATATTTGGTGACAACATATTGTTTTTGTCGCTAAAAGTTGGTGATTATTCCAGGAACTTTTAGCAACCAAAACTTACTCGTCACTAAAAACGTGATTTTTAGCGACCAAATTAATTTTGTCGTTAATTAGTACTTTTGGCGACGCATTTATTTGTCGCTAAAAATACATAGCTTATCCAGATTTTAACCTTTTAGCAACAAATTGTAATTTTATAGCGACAAAATATATGATTTTTGGCGACCAATTTTGCTTGTCGCTAAATGTCTACATACGGTGACAATTTCTGATTTCGTCGCCAATACTTTTAGTGACAGGGCTTTGGCGACAAGTTGTGTATTTTGTCGCCGATTCTTTTGGCGACGAAATTTGTACTTTTGGCGACGAAATTTGTGGGTCGCCAAATGTGTTTTTTGTTGTAGTGTGAATAAAGTAATCGATGATGATTGGAGAAAAAGTGTTGTAAAAAATTCAAATCCCTTTGTGATAGTCACAACTGTTAGGTTTTTGTAATTGGTAATCTCGTTGGACAAAATTTTATTTAGTTGTATTTTTATTCGCTCGATTGTATCTGTGAGTTATGAGAATTTAGATGCGAATCCAACTCGAGATGTGTCTGTGTAGAGGAGTATGTGTTGACATTCCGATCTTGACTTGAGCCTTCCTTGTTTGTCACTTTGCTGATTAAGCAAGGGAATCGAGCTCCTGGTTAGCTCGCGGGGGTCCAGGGGGCAACGTTCCTAGCGGGTCGGGGGCAGCACCCACGCAGGGTTGAGGGGCAGCACCCACGAAGCCAAGAAGAAGTCAAAGTTGGTTGATTGCTTGAGAGGTCAGTTGTGCGCTTAAGCGGTGAAGTGGTTCATCCAATATCTCTGCTTGCGTCTGAACTTCTAGAAGACAAGTTCTACTGCTCAAGCGGTAGATGTTGAGCTCGAGCGGTTGGCCTATATGTGAGCACCGTCTTTACTCACACTTCTCGAAAGGTAAAGTGTGCGCTCAAGCGGTTTTCGCGGTTCTATTTAGTATAAAGTGTGTTGTTCGTTGTTTTTAAGGTTGAACCCGTATAGATTCTCATAGAGGAGTAAAATACCAAGTGTTTTATATTGGAAAGTGGTGTATATGAGTTTCCTTGATATACAGAAGATGATCGATTGATCAACGAATTTCATATTGACAAACATCAAGGGTTGATTTAGTTTTTTTTTATTCATAAAAGAAAGAGGTGTTCATTGGTAGATTCCGGGGAACTTGGGTCTGAAACTTTGGTGGATTTTAGAGTGGCTTATTGTTGTGGATTCGACATTGCCATTATGGATTCAACATTGTGCAAAGCTATTCCATGGTGAAGACAGTGGTAGAAGAGGCACATCAGGTTTGGTTCAATTCGGATGTGGATTCACTAGGTAATTGATGGTTCTCGTATATAATTCTTTTTGTCTTCTTAGTGGATTACTTTGTGACTTTAGTCTGTGAATTTTTATTTATTTTTTAATCACAATTGAAGGAGCCCAATTATGATTTTTTTTGACGTTAAATCGTTGTGCTGATTTGATTGAAATTGCTATACATTATTTAAATTGAATCATAATTACAAATCAATATCTCTGGAGTTTTTAGATTTTTCAATAACCAAATGTCTTCATTGGAAGTCAACTATAGAAGACACCCATCATTGTTTCAAGCAGCCACGACACAACAGCGCCTTCGACGGTTAAGATCTATGGAGATGGGTTGAAACTAATTTTTTTTTTTTTTTCTCCCTTCTGAATATCTATTTCTTCCTTCTTCATCTTCTTTTTGTTTCTAAAATAAGTACCTTCCAAAATATATGAGTGTGTATATATATCCTATCAAACATTGAAATTCAAAAACAAATTTCTAAATATCTATTTTTTTCTCATTCTTTTTTCTAAAATAAGTAAACTTTCAAAATATATTTTCAACTTACTATTTTCAGCCGTCCAAGAATTAAGAGATTTTTTGTTTTTTCAATATTTATTATTATTATTATTATTATTATTATTATTATTATTATTATTATTATTATTATTATTATTATTAATGTTTAAGAACATCCTCATTCTTTTTTTGTGTGTGCAAATTTTGTTTGTTTGTTTTTTTTTTTAAAGTTTGGAATACTACTTTTTTGGAAACAGTTTACAGTTTGCCTACGTTTTAAAGAAAGATAGAAAATATATATATATATATATATATTGAAAACACAATGAATAAAACCTTCTTTTTTGTTTTTTTTGTTTTGTTTTGTTTTATTTTTTTTTTCTTACTTCTCCATTAACCTATTAAATCAATGTGCAAAAAGGGACAAAGAAATTTTCTTCTGAAGACACAAAGTCGTAAAAACTTTTTTTTATTATATATTTAAAATGTATACAAAAAAAATTATATAAAAAAATAAATTTATACTCAGAATGATAAGCTATATAATTTAAATTCAAGTTTGTATTGTAAAATCCACGTATATCTATATTTTGTATAAAGCATCTAACGTATATGTGCACAAAATCTGTATATAAAGAAAATAAAAATGTATGTACTCACAAAGATAATAAACACACAAAATCTGTACAATTATTTTTATTATTTTTTTCAATCAACAAAATGAAGAAAATGAAAATGAAAATGGAGTTTTTTTATTTTATTTTTGCAATGAACATAATGAAGAAATAAGAACTATTAAAGAATTACAGAATTTACACCCAAAAAAAAAAAAAAAAAAAAAAAAACCAAACAAATAAACAAACAAAAGCCTTAGTCATTGAGAATTTAAAAAAAGAAAAAACAAAATCCAACAGTCTTAGATCACTTACAATTAAGAGAAACAAAAGATAAATATCGATAAGTAACTACTTGAAAAGTTATTTCTTTTGAATAACACAAAGTTGTAAAACAATCTAGAAAATATATATATATATATATGTGTGTGTGTGTGAGTTGTAAGACAACCTATGGGGAAAAAATTGTATAAATTTGTGTAAAACAAACTCGAAAAAAAAAAAGAAAAAAAAAAAAAAGGAATACGAATACGAATACTTTTGTACTTCATCTGGAAATCCAATCAAAACCTTCAAATTATGGCCCAAAAGACCTCTTTCTCAATCTCTAAACCTAATATATGTTCTTCTTTTATTACATCCCTTTCTTCCTCACTTTCTCGTTTTTCTTCAATCCATTTGGGCATCTTTAACAAACTCAATTGCCATATTTGAAAAATCAAACTATTTAAAAATAAAAAATAAAAAAAAAATCATGTAACAAAATGATAATAAAAGGAGAGGAAGAAAAAAAATTAACAAAATTTAGGGGGACTTGCGTGTAGGTTCTAATTGGTGTACTTATTGTGCAATATATCTTGTGAGAATTAATGGCATTTTTCATCAAACACTATTAAAAAAAAGTCACAAATTGTTAATTTCAGCAACGGTTCAAAAAGTTTGTCACAAAAAATTTATAAGTTTTAGTGACAGTTTAAAAAAATCGTCACAAAAAGTCACTAATTTTCAACTTTCAACGACAATTTAAAAAATTCGTCACGGAAAAATATTAAATTTTAGCGACAATTTATAAAAATCGTGACAAAAAAAGTAACTAATTGTCAATTTTTAGTGACGTCTAAAAAATCGTGACAAAAAATTATTTTTAGCAATGATTTAGTAAGACTTATTTTCAATAAGATTTGATGAGAATTAATTCTAACGATTAAGACCTATTGGTAGTTTACCCTAAAATTTATACCTAAAAAAAATAACAAATAAATAAAAGTGTTAGTCATTGATAATATAAAAATTAAAAACTCTTCGATCACTTACTATAAAAAAAATTAAATTAAATTAAAATAAAGAGAGGATAATCTTCTTTTGGTTTGTACTTCTTTTTCCATAATTGAATCAAACAGTTTTGTATTTTCTTTAAAAGAGAAAACCATTGTAGAAAGAGAGGAAGAAAGAAAAAAAGTAAAATAGAAAAATGATAAAAGTAAGTTATTGGAAAAGAGAAAAATTTATTGTAAAGTAATTATTTGGAGAATGTGGTTGAGTGGAAAAATTATAGAGTAGTTGTTTATTTATTTATTATCTAAATACCACGTAGCAAAAGTTTCAAAGAAATAAAAAAAAAAAAAGACTTTACTTAATATAATAATAGAGATAGATTATTAAATAGTCTACATTATTGTAGATGTGGTGTTTTCAGTTAATAAATAATTGTAATATACACAAAGTGAGTTATTATTGTCTTATATAATTAAATTACTATGTGCTACTCCTAAATTCTTTCACTATGCGGTTGATTTAGATCATTACATAGACAATGTGATATGATCTTTCAAAAATGATCAATAATTAGCCATTTTAGTAGATTTGAGGTGGATGTTGTAATAGCACCGTATTGTCATACCTTAAGGCTTGTTCCAACTGTATTTTGATGATTCGATGTGTTTATATTATAAGTTCGTTGATTATATCGTTCATGTAAAAAATAAAATTAATCGAACAAATATAATCTCATCATCAAGCTGAATAATTACAGTAAGAAATTATCAAATTATACTAATCGTTTATTTTTCTTAAATATAAACATGGTCTTGTTACGAGTTACATATGTCTAAATAACTTTAATTTTTTTTATGAATAATCTATTCAACAAATCCTACACTATGAATAATTCAAATCATTAAAATAAATTCGAAACACACCCTCACAAACCTACAACAAAATAATATGCCTATAATCAACAACCATTTTAGTGGGTTAAATTATCAAACATATCTGGTGCACTTTCTTGGCTTAGGTCTTTGTGGTATACTCGAAGTCAATTAACTGTCGTGGACTATTGGATGAGTTTACACGATACGGGCTATCACTACTATAGATAGTTTTAAATCTAAATCAAGCCAAGTCTTAAGTCTCATTAAATGGGGTCGGTTACATAAATCCTTATTCTCCACACGACTCTATCAAAGGTCATTTCGTTAGTCAAATTAAGTAGATCCATATCTCTATTTATAACGCTAGCCAACGTTAAACCATCTCAATCGATTCTCTCCCAACTTGTTTTCTATCGGTGCTACTTCTACCTATTCCCAAATACACTCATTCCTATTTCTGTCTTGTCTAGCTTCCCACACATCCACCTTAGCATCCTCATCTCAGCAACACTCATCTTATCGACATGTTATTTTTTGGTTGTCCAACACTCCGTCCTCTATATACAACATCATTAGTCTAATAGCCGTTTTATAGAACTTACATTTTAGTCTAGAGAGTATTTATTTATCGCACAGTACTCTAGACGCACTTCTCCACTTAAGCCATCTAGCCTTAATCCTATGGGCCACATCTGCATCAATCTCCTCAGCCGTTATGATAATCGACCCTAAATAACGAAAATGTTCACTCTTAGACAGTTTTTGCTTCTCAATCTTCACTTCTTCTCTGCTTTCATTGTTACTATTACTAAATTTACACTCCATGTACTCTGTCTTAGTTCTGCTTATCTAAAATCTTTCAGATTGTGTTTTTCTCCAAATCTCCAACTTTGTGTTAACTCCTTCTCTAGTTTCATCGATTAACACTATATCATCTGCAAAAAGCATACACCATGATACGTCATCCTGAATATTTCTCGTCAACTCATCCATAACTAATGCAAAAAGATAAGGACTTAAAGTAGATCATTGGTGTAACTCTACAGTGATAGGAAATTCATTTGTCTCTCCAACATACGATCTAATAGTGGTCACCACCCCTTCATACATGTCCTTAATCACATTAATGTAACCTTTTGTCATGCCTTTCTTCTCTAACACCCACCATATTATATCCCGAGACACTCTATCATATGCTTTCTCAAGGTCGATAAACACCATATGAACATCTCTTTTCTTTTCTCTATACTTTTCTAGTACTCTCCTTAACAGATAGATCCCTTCCATTGTTGACCTACCAAGCATAAACTCAAATTGATTCTCTAACACCTCTGTTATATCTCACAATCGGCGTTCTATCACCCTCTCTCACACTTTTATAATATGACACATTATCTTGATTCCTCTATAAGTGTTGTAATTTTGGACATCTCCTTTATTCTTATAGATTGGCACTAAAATACTCTTTGTCCACTCATCTGGCATGTTCCTAGTCAACAAAATTTTGCTAAATAACTTAGTCAACCAAGCAATCCCCTTTTTACCTAAACACTTCCAAGCTTCAATAGGGATATCATCGAGTCCTAAAGCCTTATTTGATTTCATCTTCTTAAGTGCAATCTCCACTTTAAAGTTCCTAATCCTGCGATAGAACCTATAGTCTTGGTTTATCATATTATTGGCTATTTCTTCCCCTATTGACGTACCTCCATGTTCTTCATTTAATAGTTTCTCGAAATAGTTCTTCTATCTGTCCTTAATCTCTTCATCCTTTATCAATACCTTAGAATCCTCACTCTTGATGCACTTAACTTGATTAAAATCTCTTGTTTTCCTCTCCCATATCTTAGTAAGTTTGTATACCCTCTTCTCTCCCTCCTTAGTATCTAGTCTAGTGTATAGGTCATCATAAGCTTTTAACTTAGCCTTTTGCACTACTTTCTTGACCTTCTTATATTAGCCAATCTATAGCTCTTAAGGTTTTTCTCAGTTCTATCATTCTATCACTTTTTAAAACACTCATTTTTTTGCCTTAATGACCGCTTGAATCTCTTCCCTCCACTACCAAGTTTCCCTAGAGTTGGGTCCCATTTCTTTCGACTCTCCAAGCACTTCCCTTGAGATTCTCCTCATACAATTAGTCATCGAGTTCCATATAGTGTGAGCATCATTTGCCAAGTCCCAAGCATCTTCCTTATCAATCATATTCTTAAATATTTTTGGTTTATCCCTTTTGAGGTCCCATCATTTCATCCTACGACACCCACCATCCTTCCTAGCTTGGTATTGCCCTTTAAAACATAAATCTAGTACCAAAATCCTATGTTAAGAGGTCAGGCTCTCTTTAGGAATCACCTTACAGTCACTGCAACTTAGGCGGTCCACTTTTCTCACTAAAAAGTAATTTATTTGGCTCTTAACTGACCCACTCTTAAAGGTTGTTAAATGCTCCTCCATCTTCTTATACATAGTATTGGCCACCACCATGTCAAAAGTTAACGCAAAATCTAAGATACTATCTCCATCCTCATTTTTATCACTAAAATCGTATCCACCATGTACCCTTTCGTAACCTAGTTTATCTATGTCGACATGGCCATTGAAATCTCCGCCTATAACTAGGTTCTCTCCTACGGGGATCTTCTGTAAGATCTCATCCATTCGATTCCAGAAATCCCTCTTAGTTTGATCATCTAATCCTACTTGAGGGGCGTATGGACTAATAGCGTTCACTATATTCCCTCCAGTAACTAGTTTAACTAACATAATCTTATCGTCTTTCCTAATGACTACCACTTCATTTTCCACAAGACCCTTGGCAAATATGATTCCTACCCCATTTCTACATCTATCCTTAATTATCCAGCATTTTAATAACGACTCGTATTTTATCTAGCATTTCAATGACAAGTCGTATTTTATAAAACTATTGGAGGTTAGGTCTCAATAGATTTAAAGGTTGTTAGTTCATTATTTTTTTTTCAAGAATTATCAACATATGCAAATATATGTTCATGAGTGAAGCAAAAAATTATTAGGCTCTCTAAGGATATTATGTAGCAATGCTATTCATCAATCACCAGATATCATATCTTAACAAAAAATTGTTAGCAGGTATAGTCATTTTCCCCCGTCGTGCCTTGCCTCACATAAGTTTTTCCTGCCTTGATAAAAAAAATTGGGATACGGATGAGTTTTACTTCCCTTGTACCGCTCTACCCAACCTCCACCCCCCTATTATATTCAATATATTTATATAATATGTATAATTTAACTTTTTCATTATAATAAAATTAAAATACAAAAATATTATACTTGATATTAATTTTTACTCATTTATTTATGTTGAGGATCGGGGGCACACCAGGGAACTCAAACAAGCAATAACACACAAGTTTTAACGTGGTTCGGCAAGTCGCCTACGTCCACGGGCAGCGGATTCACTATATTGAACAAAATGGTGAATTACAACACTCTCTGTAATTCTCTCTCTCTTTGCTCTCAACTCACACCTCTCAGCTCCACATCTCATATCTATATCCTCTCCCTCCCGTCTCTATTTATACACAAAGGAGTAGGTGGGAGAGCCCTCATTCTTTGACTTTTGACATGGTTGGTGGCCTTCCATTGTTGACATGAGGTTGGTGGCCTTCCATTGTTGACATGAGGATCACCCCTTTCACATGGGGTGACCTCCAGAATCTGCAGCCAATTCAACAAATCTCCACCTTGGCGAGGATTCTCTTATCCAACATAGTGATCGATCAACACTGCCATGCACCCGAAGGTACTCAGTTCCGAGAGATGCTGACCAAGTCCAAACAATGTTGGAACTTGATCCCAGAAACTACCTTTGTGAGCATATCGGCCGGATTATCTGCAGTACCAATCTTTTGAAGCAGAATATCCCCTTCATTCACTATTTCTCGGATGAAATGGAAACGGACATCAATGTGCTTGGTGCGGGCATGATGAACCTGGTTCTTTGCCAAACAAATGGCACTCTGACTGTCACAAAACACCTCAACGTGCTTCTGAACAATTCCCAAGTCTTCAATCAATCCATGTAGCCAAATAGCTTCCTTAAAGGCTTCCGTTACTGCCATGTACTCTGCCTCTGTAGTAGACAAAGCCACCGTTGACTGAAGCGTTGACCTCCAACTTACCGGCCCTTTAGCAAGCGTAAATAAATACCCTGTTGTTGACCGGCGTTTGTCTAAGTCACCAGCATAATCTGAGTCCACATATCCTTCCAAATTCTGCCCGAGTCGGTTATCTCTCTCGAACTTCAATCCCAGATTGACCGTGCCATGTATGTACCTTAGGATCCATTTCACTGCCTGCCAGTGATCTTTTCCTGGATCATGCATATACCTGCTTACCATACTCACAGCATGCGAGATGTCAGGCCGTGTACAAACCATAGCATACATTAATGCACCAACTGCATTTGCATATGGAACCTGTGCCATATGCTTCCGTTCTTCTTCTGTGCGTGGAGACAACGAAGCACTAAGCTTGAAATGAGGGGCCAATGGTGTACTTACAGCTTTGGTTTTCCCATTGATGCCAAATCTGTCTAACACCTTTTTCAGATACTGGGTTTGTGTCAGACAAACCGTGCCCTTCTTCCTGTCTCTCTTGATCTCCATGCCAAGAACTTTCTTTGCTTCTCCCAAATCCTTCATTTCAAACTCCCTTGCTAACTGTGCCTTGAGTTTGTCAATCTCCACCTTGCTCGTAGATGCAATCAGCATATCATCTACATATAAGAGCAAATAGATGAAGGAACCGTCGGGAAGCTTACGGAAATATACACAATGATCAAATTGACTTCTTGTGTATTCTGTCTCTATCATGAACCGATCAAATCGCTTGTACCACTGTCTCGGGGATTGCTTCAATCCGTACAACGATTTGTTCAGCTTACAGGCCCAATTCTCTTTTCCAGCAATTTTGAAACCATCTGGCTGGGACATGTATATCTCCTCTTCAAGATCTCCATGTAAGAAGGCAGTTTTGACGTCGAGTTGGGCGAGCTCGAGATCAAACTGTGCAACCAAAGCTAACAAGATGCGAATAGACGTGTGCTTCACAACAGGTGAGAATACCTCATTGTAGTCTATTCCTTCCTTCTGAGCATAGCCTTTAGCTACCAATCTAGCTTTGAATCTGATGTTGTCTCTGCCTGGAATGCCTTCCTTCTTGGTGTAAACCCACTTACACCCAATTGCTTTCTTGCCTTTTGGAAGTTGCACCAACTCCCAAGTCTGGTTCTTGTGAAGTGACCCGATCTCTTCATCCATAGCCTCCTTCCATTTGACACTTTCTACATTATGCACGGCTTCTTTGAAAGTGCAAGGAATATTGTCTTCAATGATTGGAAGTGCATAGGCTACCATATCGGTCATCCAACTGGGTTTCTTAGTCACCCTTTTCCCTTTCCTGATTGCAATGGGTTCTGATTGATGCGGAGCCTCTGGATCTTCATTTTCATCTGAACTCTCTTCAGAGCTATCCTCTGAGACTTCTTCAGGATGGTTGATTGGCTGACTAGTCTTTGTTGGAGTCTCAAACTCCACCTGCACTGACTTCTTCAATGCTTCCTCATTCTGTTGAGGATCTGATTGCTTCAGCATTGCAGACTCATCAAAGGTAACGTCTCTTCTGATGAGAACTTTCTTTGATTCAGGGCACCACAGTCTGTATCCCTTGACACCGTCACCGAAGCCCAATAAGATGGCTTTCTTGGCTCTTGGATCCAACTTAGATTCTGTAACATGAAAATATGCTGGACATCCAAAGATACGTAACTGATCATAATCAGTAACTGGGACTCCTGACCATACCTCCATGGGAGTCTTCCCATCTAATACTGCAGTAGGTAGTCTGTTGACAAGATGACGAGCATAGTTCAATGCCTCGCCCCAAAATGCCTTGCTCAATCCAGACTGTGACAGCATACACCGGACTTTCTCCACCAAAGTGCGGTTCATGCGTTCTGCAACTCCATTCTGCTGCGGTGTTCCAGGAACTGTGAAATGTCTCACTATCCCTGCATTCTGGCAAACCTCAAAGAAGGGATCTGATGTATATTCTCCACCATTGTCAGATCTGAGCTTCTTGATCCGTCTGCCTGTCTGGGTCTCAATCATCTTCTTCCACGTAAGAAAGATGTCTAAGACTTCATCTTTGTGTTTCATTGTATAAATCCAAACTCTTCTAGAGAAATCATCAATGAACGACACAAAGTAGTGTTTACCTCCCAACGAAGCAGTCTTGGAAGGACCCCATACATCAGTGTGGACGTAGTCTAGAATCCCTTTGGTACGGTGAATTGCAGTACCAAACTTGATTCTTGTTTGCTTGCCCAATACACAATGCTCGCAGAACTCAAGCTTCCCCGTCTTGGCGCCTTTCAACAGGCCTTGCTTTACCAATCCTTGTAAAGCCTTTTCACCGACATGCCCTAGGCGCATGTGCCAAAGTTTGGAAGTGTCTGATGCATCATCTTCTGAGCTGGAACTGGTGGAGACAGCCACTCTCCCTGTGACTGTAGAGCCATCTAGGAAATATAAATTTCCCTGTCGAGTACCCTTCATTACAACCAATGCTCCTCGAACAACTTTAAGGACTCCACCTTCCATGGTTATTCTGTAACCTTTGGAGTCTAAAACTCCCACTGAGATGAGATTCTTGGTTAGATCTGGTACATACCGTACATCTTCAAGAATTCTGATTGTTCCATCATGGCTCTTCAGTTTAATTGTTCCAATCCCCTTTGTCTGGCAAGCTTGGTCGTTGCCCATCAGCACAACTCCTCCATCGAACTCTCGTAAGCTCGAGAACCACTGCTTGTTAGGACACATATGGAATGAACATCCGGAATCTATTATCCATTCATCCGACTGGCCATATGATGAAACTGTGAAGGCTCCTCCTTCATCATTATCTCCATCTCGTGCAATATTCACCTTCTCTTCTGTCTTGTCTTTATTTGGACAATCTTTTGCCCAATGCCCCTTCTGGCGACAAGCTGCACACTCGTCTTTTGCAAGACGTCTTTTGTCTGAAGGTTTCCCCCTGGATTTTGAGCGAGACTTTCCTCGCCCTGTATTTCTTCTGTTATTTGTTCTGCCTCTGACTGTTAATGCCTCGGATGTTGAGTCCCTGTTTGCAGACTTATCTTTCCTTCTGAACTCATTGTTCACCAAGGCGTTTGCAACATCAATATACTTGATCTTCTCTTTACCGTACAGTAAAGTAGTAGTGAGATGATCATACGAGTCAGGCAAGGAATTTAACAATAACAGTGCTTTATCTTCATCACCAACATGATCATCCAAATTCTTCAAATCCGTAATAATTTTGTTGAAGTTATTTAGGTGTTCGTTCATCGAAATACCTTTAACGTAGTCGAAACGAAACAACCTCTTCCTCAAGTAGAGCCGGTTCTCAATGCTCTTTGTCATGAACTTATCTTCCAGCGCCTT
The DNA here is from genome assembly GCF_055761805.1 of Camellia sinensis. NCBI lineage: Eukaryota > Viridiplantae > Streptophyta > Magnoliopsida > Ericales > Theaceae > Camellia > Camellia sinensis. Next base: position 100,211,802 of record NC_138973.1, on the reverse strand, counting down.
CCAAAGCTTCTTCGCAATATCATATTCTGTAAAGGCATACTTCTCCTCTTTTGCAAGGCAAAGTCGGATGGAACTACAGGCCAGGAGATTCACCCTCTCCCATTCTATCTCGTCCATGTCATCTGGTTTGTCTCCCAGAGTGAAGTGCAGGTTCATTTGGACAAGCATATCCTTAACTTCGCATCTCCACATGCCGAAGTTGCTGCTTCCATCGAACTTCTCTACCTCGAACTTGGCATGGGACACCGGGGTCCAATGCCTAGAAGTGCTTGTACTGGCTGGATTACTTACGGACTCGGATGCTCTAGATTCTGCCATTTTTTAGAAACTTCAATTCAAAAAACTGACCGTACAGATGTGTCCGGAATACTCCAAATAGTTGGGAAGCACTATTGGATCGTCAAAAACGGACTCCGAATGGCTCCGATCTGGCAAAAATACTTTGGACGGGTCAGATCTGCAGAATCTGGTGCGCTGAGATGCACCGGATAATTTCTCCGGTCAACGGCTGGTCAACGGCTCGGTCAACGGCGCAGGCGGCGCGGTCAACGGAGGATCGGCGGCGCGGTCAACGGCTTGACGGCTGGTCAACGAGGCTGGTCAGCGGCTCAGGCTGACTGGGCTGACACGTGGCTGACACGTGGCTGACACGTGGCTGACACGTGTTTGACACGTGGCCTGACTGTCGGACGCGTGGCGATAACGTGGCGGATGACGTGGCGATGACGCGGCACTGACGTGGCGCCACGTGGCTCGTCTTCTCCCTGGAGACGCGCGTGTGGCGCGTGGATGAGACTGAGATCACGCGCCGGTTGCCTGAACGGCGCGTGGTGGCGCGTGGTGCGACTGGGCCTGACGCGCTTTGTTCAGAGCGCGCGTGAGGGCGCGTGTGGAGCCTTCTGGGCTCTGTTTTTGCTGTTCTGGACTCCTCTCGGGGAGTTCTTCCTCCTGGTATGGTCAAAAGTGGATTTTGAGCACTTCAAAATCTGGACACTTTCGGGAAAATTTGATTTTTTCGCAACCCGAGCTCTGATACCAATTGTTGAGGATCGGGGGCACACCAGGGAACTCAAACAAGCAATAACACACAAGTTTTAACGTGGTTCGGCAAGTCGCCTACGTCCACGGGCAGCGGATTCACTATATTGAACAAAATGGTGAATTACAACACTCTCTGTAATTCTCTCTCTCTTTGCTCTCAACTCACACCTCTCAGCTCCACATCTCATATCTATATCCTCTCCCTCCCGTCTCTATTTATACACAAAGGAGTAGGTGGGAGAGCCCTCATTCTTTGACTTTTGACATGGTTGGTGGCCTTCCATTGTTGACATGAGGTTGGTGGCCTTCCATTGTTGACATGAGGATCACCCCTTTCACATGGGGTGACCTCCAGAATCTGCAGCCAATTCTTTGACTTTTGACATGGTTGGTGGCCTTCCATTGTTGACATGAGGTTGGTGGCCTTCCATTGTTGACATGAGGATCACCCCTTTCACATGGGGTGACCTCCAGAATCTGCAGCCAATTCAACAATTTATTTATTATCTTATATCTTGTAATTCTCATTAACTATAGATCATTAACTTTAATATACTATGTTATTTATAATTTTTATTAATATTCTCATTCTTCAATTTATAAAATTAACTCGTCTACCACCTTGCACCCGTTCCTACTATCGCAACTGCCATCTCCCGATTTTTCCAACCCCGATATGATATGGGATGGTGACTGATTACTACAAACTCCATTCGTGACCATCCCTAGCCCCACCTCTCTACCAATCACAACTCTCCTGTGACACCATCTTATTATACCCCAATAGCACTGAGGTCTCATTTGTCAATGGGATAAAATTGCCAAAAAGTCACACAAGTTGCCACATCACTCTTTTTACTTTTTTACTCATTTTTTTTTTCCCGTAAAATCGGAAGGTCAACTAAAATAGCCAATTCTCAAATGAGGCCTAAATAGCTTCTTCTAGCGAAGTGACAATACTTCAAGATGTGATATTTACTTTTATTTTTGTTGTTTTAAAATTTTTAGGGTAAATTACACTGTTAATCCTTATACTGGGTCCTTATCTCATTTTGGTCCCTGTAATTTTAATCCGCTCAATTTTGTTTATGAATTTTTGATTTTGTCTCAAATTAGTCAAATTAATTCTGATTGTTAGTATTTTTGTTTCAAAAAATACGTACATGAGCGGCATGCATCATGGTTTTAGCCAAAAAATTGTAAATTTAATTAATTCAATGACTTAAACTCAACAAATTCAATAATAATTTTCCATTAAAAATCTTAACGACATTATCAATTGGATCAAATTAATGCAAAATGCAAAATTAAGGATCAAAATTGAGTTAATTGAAATTGTAGAGACTAAAATGATACAAGCAACAAAATTCAGCGACTACTGCTATAATTTGTCCAAACTTTTATCATATACATTTGGCTAAGTTATGATGATAGTCCCAGTACTTTGGTCGTTGTGTCATTTTAGTCATTATAATTTCATTTAACTCGATTTTGATCCTAAATTTATGAATTTATTTCTATTTGGTCCAATTGATTGCAATTTTTAGCAATATTTTTTTGAAAAAAAATGCAAAAAAGTGCCACGTGTCATATTTTTAATGGCAAAAAACTTATTCAACCTAGTGAGTTCACTTCAACCAATTTAGTAGTAATTTTTCTTAAAAAATACTAATGATATTATCAATTGGACCAAATCGATACAAAATTTAAAATCAAGAGTCAAAATGGAACCAATTGAAAGTGTAGAGACAAAATGACACAAAGAATAAAATATAGAGACTGCCAGTATAATTTATCCATTTGTATTTAATAAAATTTATATTTCTAGAACCTATCTAACGAGATCAATGAACAATATTGAATATAAAATTTGTAAAACTAAAATATTACTTTTTTAACTATACGAAACTGAAATCTTTCTAAATTTTTCCTAGTTTTAAAATTTAAAATTTAAAATTTTATCAATTTCGCACAACAATGTTATATACAGTTGTTTCACTAAAAAATTATTTTATATTTGATATTGATCTTCTTTGATATATCTTAAATAATAAATTTTTAAAACCCAAATTTTTAAAAATCAAATGTGTATTATAAAAATTATCACATTTCAAAATTTAAAATATAAAATAATAAATTTTCGCCATATTAGCAAAGTTAATATCCCCCGTCATGTTTTCCTATAGTGCATTTCCATAGTGTTTTCAAAATGTCATTGTTTTGGGCAATTTTTTTGAGATATATTATGTAAATGATCTCCGTAATTTACACGATGTGTTAATTTAGTTCATGTTGTTTCAACTATTAGAATAATCAAAACGGAACTGCTAGCCCTAACACAAACGGTCAAGTTGTCTCTTTAGCCATTGACAAAACTTGCCCTGGTTCACCTGATCACATTATAAAACCAACCAGCAGCTTCAAGTTATAAAACAGCAACCACCAGCACTTCCCAAGCTAAGATCCACCCAAAAAAACCCGCGAAACCCACCTCTAAAATGTCCAAAGTAACCCCAACAACATCTTTCCAAATCCTTCTCTCCATATTCGCCCTACAAATCCCTTAAGTTTTCTAAAGCTCTAATTTGAACTTGAAAAAAGCCAAACATTAAATAAAATATGTATAAAATTTGAACTTGACCGTCATGTTAGGTCTAGTCTTGATTTCGATAATCCGAACTATTCATTTGGTATGGTTTTTCTATATATATCATTTCTAGTAAAAATTAAGTCAATCTAATGATCATAACATTTTAATTTTATTGTGTTTGTCTCCAAAAGAATAAATCGTCTATTTTCAAAAGGTTAATGCTATGGGTACGATATACACGTTATGACATTTGTGAGTTTGATTATATTACAAATACCATAACTCAATTCTATGGGAGTCATAGCTAAAAACAAAAAGGGTTATAATCAAACACTATATAATCAAAGGGTTTTTAGATCATAACCAAAATAATGTCACAATCAACGTCGCACTAAGTCATAATTAACATGACAATATGTATAATCAACTCATGATCAAGTCTTAACTAATATCTCTATAGGTCATAATCAAAGTCATAACTATTTCCTTTTGAAAAACATATTTGTCATTTATTTTATCCAAAAAAAAAAATTTGAAATAAAATAAAATAAAATTAAAAATTACGATTTTCAATAAATTTAATTTCTTTTATGAATAATATATAAAAAAAACACTTTATAAAATCAACTATTCGAATAATCCAAATGGAACCGCTCGCCGTAACACAGTCGGTCAAGTTTTGTCTCTTTAGCCATTGACAAAACTTCAACTGATCACATTATAAAACCAACCAGCAGCTTCAAGTTATGAAACACCGACCACCAGCACTTCCCAAGCTACGTTCCACCCAAAAAAACCCGCGAAACTCACCTCTAAGATGTCCAAAATAACCCCAACAACTTCTTTTCAAATCCTTCTCTCCATATTCGCCCTCCCACTCCTCATCCTGCCCTTGCACGGAAACTCCCAATCTACTGATTCAGAACAAACAATCCTACTCAGACTCAAACGACACTGGTCCAATCCACCCTCCATCAACCACTGGACACCATCACCACCAAACTCCAACTCCTCCACCCACTGTAATTGGCCTGAGATCACCTGCTCCAATGGCTCCGTCACTGGACTTTCCCTCATCGACAAAACCATCACCGGGCCAATCCCACCGTTCATTTGTGACCTCAAAAACCTCACCGCCATTGATCTCCAGTACAATTACATCCCCGGACCCTTCCCTACGGCTCTCTACAACTGTACCAAGCTTCAACATTTAGACCTCTCCCAAAACTTGTTCGTGGGCTGCATTCCAGGCGATGTTGACCGGTTGTCGACTCATCTCCGGACCTTCAACCTCAGCAGCAACAACTTCACCTGCGATATCCCAGCAGCCATCGGGCGGTTCCCCGAGCTCACAACCCTTTGGCTTTTTGTAAATTTGTTTAACGGCTCTTTCCCGCCAGAAATTGGCAACCTGTCAAGGCTCGAATGGCTGGAGCTGTCGGACAATGAAGTTGCACCGATGGCAATACCATCCACCTTTACCCAGTTGAGGAAACTTAAACAACTATTGATCAAACATTCAAGTTTGATTGGTGAAATCCCGGAAACAATTGGGAATTTAGCAGAGCTGGAGGAATTGGACTTGTCAAACAATAACTTGACTGGTACAATTCCGAGTGGATTGTTTCTGCTGAAGAATTTAAGAATAGTAGATCTCTCCAAAAATCACTTGTCCGGGCCAATTCCTCAGCCCATTGAAGCTTTGAAGATGGAGGTAATTGATTTATCCGAAAACAACTTGACAGGAACAATTCCGGATGATTTTGGTGCACTAACAGAGTTGTCGCGTTTGTCTCTATTTTCCAATCAACTCTCGGGGGAGATACCGGAAAGCATTAGTCGCCTTCCGTCACTGACATATGTAAGATTGTCCAGCAACAATCTCTCTGGAACATTGCCACCGGACTTGGGGCAATATTCCATTCTTCAGGGGTTTGAAGTCGCCCAGAACCATTTCACCGGTAAGCTGCCGGAGTACTTGTGCGCTAATGGTGGACTAATAGGAATTGTGGCATTTGAGAACAATTTGAGTGGTGAATTGCCTAACTCACTTGGCAATTGTTCGAGTTTGTTGATTGTTTGGGTTAATGGTAATCGCCTTTCTGGCAGTATTTCAGCTGGTCTGTGGACATCAATCAATCTGACATTGTTGATGCTTAGTGATAACTCCTTTACCGGTCAGCTTCCAAGAACACTAGCACCACGTTTATTGCGACTCGAGATCAGTAATAACAAGCTTTCAGGTGAAATCCCGACTGGGTTGTCTTCTACGAAGAATTTAATAGTGTTCAGTGCAAGTAACAACCTCTTTGTTGGTACAATTCCCCAAGAATTGACAACACTTTCTCAATTGACAACTCTGCTGCTCGATGGGAATCTATTTTCTGGTCATCTTCCATCAGATATTGTCTCATGGAAGTCGCTGAAAACTCTGAATCTCAGTCGAAACCAACTCTCAGGTTCAATTTCTGCCAAACTTGGTTCTTTACCAAGCCTCACTGTTTTGGACTTGTCAAGGAATGAGTTCTCAGGTCAAATTCCAACTCAGATTGGCCTTTTAAAGCTAACTTCCCTCAATTTGTCTTCCAACTGTCTCACTGGAAGAATCCCAGATGAGTTTGAAAATACTTTTTTCAATGCCAGCTTCTTGAACAACACCGGCCTTTGCGCCAGTAATTCATCAGTCGGCCTTGAGATCTGCTCTTCTGGATTTGAAAACTCGAGCGAAAAATCCTCCAGCCTCCTCGCTATAATCATAGATATAGCTGTAAAAATTATAATTGTAAAAATTATAGCTGTAAAAATTAATATACATGTAACAATAATAATGCGAAATTGAACCCAGGGCCAGCATAGTTCTAAATATCCACTGGTAGATTCGTACCGGAAAATTGGACTGCCAATTCAGATATGAACCGGTATACCAGTTGATCTCAAAATGATGACAATTTATCAATAAATGTCCAATTTCATCACTAGAAACAATACTTTGGCAACTAATGTCTTTAATTTCTTGTCTCTAAAACCTCAATTTATTATAGTGAGTCCATCAACATAGTGAAATTATTCTGTTGCATTTCGAGTGGGACTATGAAACCTTTTGTTTATTAGCATTTTGAAAATTGTAAGCCATGTTTTTTTTTTTTTGATGCCTGGCGGTTTGGACCATTTTACGTACAATTCGACTAATTTTGGATCCCACACAAAGCGTCCCCTCCACTTGAATCGGACAAATCTCAGGTGGAGTCTAGGGACGTAACTCTAAGGAGTTGATAGCACTTGGTGGAAATTGAACTTGAGACCTAGAGGGAGCATACCCCAGGTCCTAAGCTGCAACCACTAGGCCAACAGGTTAATTGTAGGCTACATTTGACATGACCAAATCTCCAAAAATCCAATCCGAAGCTGATTTTGCTCGTGTCTATGCTCCATTTTTCAGCCCAACTGTTGACAATAATGAAAGAAGAGCATTGCATCATTATCTCAACTGTTTGTCACGAATTGCAGAATTTCTAATCAGTATTTTATTGGTCGGTGAGACATGAAAAATAAAGAAAATAAATAAATAAGAGTTATAAATCTCACACGCACAAAAATATTAGATTTATGTAAAAAGGAGGGATACGTTCTGTTTCAATGCTATTAGAAAGTGTTGCAAGCTGTTCCGCTCAACGACATGTATACATAATACACTTATTTAACTGGGGTGCCAATTTGTTTCAAATCATTAGCATAGAACCAATTGAGCTTCACACATGCTGTAAAATTATGAAAGTTCTACCCAGAGTTGTTTGATTGTTGGTTTGGAGAGAAGAGAGAGATGGGAAGACAAAAAGGCTAAGGGGCAGAAGAGTTGAGACATTATATTTTTTTAATTTTTTGGGTAGATTCTACCATTAATTAGGCTTTCTAATATGAGTGAAATTTTATTTTGGTTATCGTAGTTTCAATTTGGTCATTATACTTTAAATTTTGTTCTATTATGATCCCTCCATCATGCATTGTTAATATTTTAAAAGGAAAAAAAATCATATGCAAAATTAAAAAGACAAAAATAGAATTCACAGCAAACTACAAGGATCACCGTCATAATGAATATATTATACTGGTGGTCTCTATAATTTATTTTGAATTTTACTTTGGTGTCTCTATTTTTACACATAGTATTTTTTCATTTCAAATTCTAACGATAAGTAATGGATGGATCACATTGCAATAAAACTAAAAATATAAAGATCAAATTATTCAAATTAAAATTAAGGAAATTAAAGTGACACTTCAGCTAAATTATATGAACTAATGATATAATGCTTTTTTTTTTTTCCTTCACATATTTGCAATTATTTCGCTTGCTTCCCATCTTTTGTATTAATTTTCCCAAAATAGAACATAAATGGATTCCTGCGGAATTCCATGAACAATGGACACACTTTCCTCAAAAGATTCCTTTTGATTTTGACAACACAGGCAAGCAAACCTGTTTCTCACGGTTGTTACCATTCTCCTACCTCTGTTTTTCAGTCACCATTCTGTATTCGATAATATTGACTAATTGTTAAATTGTGATCTTTAGATAAAGTGTTAGATGATAATTGAAAGAAAAAAGTGTTAAAGAAGATTTGGATCTGTATGGGATAGTTATTGTGTGGGTGAAAATCTGATCACAATGCCCGCTTAGTAATCAGCTGGAGAGCACCGACAGAATAGATGACTTTAGCAAACCTGTAACAAAAAGAAAAAGGCTCCGGCGGTGGCTCTTCCACCCGGGGGCACTCCGACGATCAAGTCAGTATATCTCTCAAAGATAATCAAGTGCTAAACTTATTGTTCAAAACATAATTTGCGTACCTTAGACCCACGGGGGTGCCTCTCTTTTATAGTTTACTTAATCCAAGTCCCACTATAAGCCTGACTTCTATGAGTCCAATTCAATATTGACTTTGGACTCTTCAAGAGATAAAGATAAACTCCCTAAGAGTTTTATCCTTATCTTGGCTAAGTCTTCTCTTTACTCTAGGACTCTTGTCACTTATCCGCTTATCTCGGATTCCGATATCTTCGGAGATCACCTCGACCTCGCCAAAGATAACCTCGGCATAACTACCACGACACGTGGCACCTCGGCTGACACGTCGGCGTCACCATGCCACGTGTTGGTACTCAGAAAATATATCCCCACAGTTATTATTACCAAACGTCCTCATTGAAAGTCTCACGGTTGTTACCATCATTGTCATGGAAAAAAAATTCTCTTTCATTTGATTAAAGATCGCAAAATATAATAATAATTAATTGTTGAATCGTGAATCGTGACCTTTAAATAAAATGTGAGATAATAATTGGAAAAAAAAATATTAGAGAGGATCGAAATCCGTTTGGAATAGTCACAACTTGATGTCTTATAGACTATAAGGATCACCGGCATAATGAATATATTATACCGGTGGTCTCTATAATTTATTTTGAATTTTACTTTGGTGTCTCTATTTTTACACGTAGTATTTTTTCATTTCAAATTCTAACGATAAGTAATGGATGGATCACATTGCAATAAAACTGAAAATATAGAGATCAAATTATTCAAATTAAAATTACGGAAACTAAAGAAGAATTCATGTCCATCAAAGCTTCCTTCTTATCTTAGAAAAGTAATTATCCAATATTTAAAATTCTAATTATTGAACTTTATCTCAAATATTGGCTTTATCTAATTGTGGAGTCCAAATAAAATAAGAACAAGTAAAAGATATGTAGGCTATTGGGCCACACCAGAAAATAAATTCAGCATTCCCCCACTTGGCCCATTAAGCCGATTACGATACAATTATGAGTTTTTTTTTTTTCAAAATATGCAATATATAAAAATTTTGACTCATTGGATTCCACACTAAAAATTTGACACATGATCACGGAATTTTAAAAATAGCCAATAAGTTCATATATATTAGAGACTATAATATTGTAATTACTTCAAATCACCAATGTGAGTCATAGCGGTTATATAACATTTATCTCATATTTCCTTCTATGCACCACACCATCGATAACCTTCACTAACCTAGTCCATTATCGGGATATGTAATTATTTGCCTGCAAGGCCCCTGTAATTTGTTTTGTTAAGACATTTCTTGTTTATCAATATTCAAATTTATGTGTACACACACTTTTAGAAACAAGAAAAATAGAAACAAAATTATTATTGCGCAAATAGTGTCAAATAAAAATAAGCATTCAAGATATACCATACACATCATGGGTTGCTTAGAAGATCCATCCTAATAACATACTCTTTGTATGCCTTTGGTGGCAATCCCTTTGTGAATGGATCAGCAATCATAAGAGATGTGCTTAAGTTTTCAATTGACACTTGTTGTTTCTAGACTCTTTCTCTAACAACTAAGTACTTTACTTCCGTGTGTTTGGAGCCACTGGAGTACTTTACATTCTTGGAGAAGAAAATTGCTACGGTATAGTCACAATATATCTTCAGCGGCCTGGCAATTGAGTCAACAATACCAAGTTCTGAGATGAAATTTCACAACCATAAAGCATGATTTGTAGCCTTAAAGCATGCCACAAACTCAACCTCCATAGTAGATGAACAAAACATGCCACAAACTCAACCTCCATAGTAGATGAAGCAATAGTGGACTGCTTCACACTCTTCTATGAAATTGCTCCACTAGCTAGTAGAAAAATGAAATCTAATATAGATTTTCTACTATCAAGGCGACTAGCGAAATCTAAGTCTGAGTATCCGGTCACTTCTAATTGTTCTAATCTCCTATAGGTGAGCATATAGCCCTTTGCTCCCTGAAGATATCTCATAACTTTCTTCACTGCTTTCCAATGTTCCATTCCAAGATTACTTTGGAATCTTCCCAACATTCCAACTGCAAAACTAATATCTGGTCTAGTACATATATGGGTATACATCAAGCTCCCTACTGTTGATGCATATGGAATGTCCTTTATTTGTTTTCTTTCTAAGTCATTCCTTGGACACTGTTTTTCACTTAATTTATCACCCTTTATGATGGGTGCATCATTGGCTGAACAAAACTGCATATTGAATCTCTCCTACACACAATCAATATATCCTTTTTGAGATAGTCCTAGCAATCCTGAGATCGATCCCTAAAGGTATCTCTTCCAATAACATAGTTTGCCTCACCCATATCAACCATTTTAAAGTTCGTGGAGAGATATTCCTTGGTTTCATGCAATAAGCTAAGGTCGTTACTAGCTAACAAAATGTCATCTACATATAGCACCAAATTAATGAACTTACTCCCACTAACCTTTAGATATATACACTGATCAACTGCATTTTCCTTAAATTCGAAGGAGGTAATGGTATCACTAAACCTTAAATACCATTGCTTGGAAGCTTGTTTAAGGCCATGATGGATTTCTTTAATTTGCAAGCTAAATGTTTTTTACATTTCTTTGCAAATCCTTCTGGCTGCTCCATATAAATTTCTTCATCCAAATTCCCATTTAGAAAAGCAATTTTCAAATCCATTTGATACAACTCTAAGTCATAATGAGCTACCAATGCTAGGATGATTCTAAGTGAGTCATTCTCAGATACTGGAGAGAACTTCTCTTTATAATATATGCCTTATTTTTTATTAAAACCCTTGGCAACAAGTCTGGCTTTAAATCGTTCGATGGTCTTGAAGACCCATTTACACCCGACCTTTTTATAAGTATTTGGCAAATCGACGAGATCCCAAACACCATTCTGTTCCATGGATTTTAACTTTTCATTTATTGCATTGACCCATTTAGTAGAATCATCACTATTCATGGCTTGTTAAAATGAGACTGGATCTTTGTTAATCCCAATATCAAAATCAAATTCCTGTAGATACACCATGTAATAATTTGGAATGGCAGGCTTTCTTTCCCCCTGAGATCTTCACAGAACTACCGGTTGTGGTGGTTTTACAATATTTTCAATAGTGGTATCTTTATGAAGTAGTGAAACATGAGGTGGTGAAGGATTTTCATTATGTTGTTTGTTTTCCTTAGCCTGTGGAATAGTCTGAGGAACAACAATTTTTCGATAAGGGTCAAATGTTAGCACATCCACCTTAATTTCCTCAAAATTCACCACTCGTGTTTTTTCACTTCCACTAATTTCACCATTTTCTAAGAATCTAGCATTACCAGTCTCCACTATCCTCGTACTGTGATTAAGACAATAAAATTTGTACTCTTTAGACTTATTTAGATAACCAATGAAATATCCAGATATTGTTCTTGAGTCTAACTTTTTCTCTTATGGGTTGAAGATTCTTGCCTCTACTGGACAACGCCAAATGTGTAAGTGTTTTAAACTAAGTTTCCTACCTGTCTACAACTCAAAAGAAGTTATTTGGATTGCCTTACTAGGAACCCAATTTAAGATATACATTCCAGTCTTTAAAGCTTCATGCCACAGTGAAATGGGTACAATTGAGTAACTTAACGTACTCCTAACCATATTTTTAATGGTACGATTACACCTTTCAGCAACTCCATTCTACTATGGCGTTCCAGGCATTGTATATTGAGCATGAATGCTGTTCTTTTCTAAGAATTTGGCAAATGGGCCAGGATTTTGGCCTGACGCATCATATTTACCATAATACTCACCACCCCTGTCTGATCTCACTATTTTAACATTTCTATCTAATTGTCTCTCGACTTCAGTTATGTACACCTCAAGTATGTCAACAGCCTGAGACTTTTCATGAATTAGATACACATATCCATAACATGAGAAATCATCTATAAATGTGATGAAATATTTTTCACCACTAAGACATGGGATGTTGAGTGGCCCGCAAATATTTGTATGAATTATCTCAAGAAACTCATTACTTCTTGTGGCACCTTTCTTGGTGTGTTTGGTTAGCTTTCCTTTAATGCAATCCACACATATCTCAAAATCAGTGAACTCTAGGTTTTCCAAAATCCCATTCTTCACCAAATTTTCAATTATATTTCTAGAGATATGCCCCAACCGTCTATGCTACAAGATTGAGAATTTTTCATTAATTAGACCACGTTTTAAACCAATATTTGAATGTAGAGTTACTAATAATTGTGCAAACTCATGATTTATGGCAATTTATATAAACCATCACATAAATTATCAAAACCAATCATTATTGAATTAAACATTAAATTGTGTTTACCATAACTAAATAAAACTGAATATCCAACACGATCTAATTTGGATAACGAAACTAAATTCCTAAAAATTGAAGGAACTTAAAAAGTGTCTTCTAGATCCATCTGATGACCCGTCTCTAAGATTAGTTGATAGGTTCCTATAGCTACGATTTCAGCTTTGAGATGGTTCCCCATATAGACAAATATTTCACTTTCCTTCAGTTTTCTAGTTGAAAGGTGTCCCTAGGAATTTATAATGTGGGTCATGGCCCCAAAGTTAATCCACCAAGTGTTAGAAGGTACTTCAACAAGATTTGATTCATAAAAAACAAAAGAAAATTTCTTACATTTCTTTTCTAACCAAGCCTTTCGCTTGCTGCAGTCTTTCTTCACATGTCCCTTCTTGCCACAAAAGTAGCGTTTGACAGTGAAACTATTCTAAGCCTGATTTTCTTTTCCAGGCCCATTATTTTTCTTGGGTGAATTTTTCTTTGATTTTACAAAATTACCCTTCTTTTTCTTTATAGCACTATGAGTTACAGCCAATGCAATTTGACATCCTTCCTCCCTCAACCTCACTTCTTCCTGAACACACATATTAGTCAGCTCATTCAAACTCCCCTTATCCTTATTGTTGTTATAGTGAATTTTGAATGCGCCGTGATGAAAGTGAGTTGAGAATAAACTGCATGCACTACAAGGAAACACACTTTTGGCTACTAAAATATTAGTCGCCCAAAGGATTTGCCGACCAAATACTTTGGTCGCTGGCTTTGTCGGGGATACATCGTCGCTGAAAGTTTTAGCGACTAAAGAACAATTAGTCGCCAAAAGTACTTCAAAATTACCGACTAACACGTTAGTAGCCAAAACTAACAGCTATTAGCGACGAAAAGAGTATTAGTCACTGATGACTCCCATTAGCGACTAATAGATTAGTCGCCGAAAGGGTCTATTAATTTGTTTAACTCACTTCTTTAGCTACTAAATATTTTGTCGCGAAAACTGAAAATCTCTACGGCGACGAAATCTTTTGTCGCCAATACTGTTATTTCAGCTTCTAAATATGTAGTCGCTGAAAGGGTCACTGTTGTTTGGCTACTAAACATGTTGGTCGGCTATGCTTTTTTGTTATGTTTTGGCAACCAAAAATGTTGTCGCGAAAAGTGTTTTTCATTTGTTTTGGCGACTAAAATTGTTGTCGCCAAAAATGATTTGACTTTTAGCTACTAAATAGTTAGTCGCCAAAAGGGTTTCGAGTTGTTTTAGCTTCTAAATATTTAGTCGCCAAAAGTGTTTCGATTTGTTTTAGCTACTAAATATTTAGTCGCCAAAAGATTTATTTCTTTTTTAGCTACTAATTGTTTTGTCACCAAAAACATCATCTTATATTTTTATTTTGTTTTTTTCATTTTAATAAATTTTATTAGAACCTGTATCCACCGCAACCTGTAATAGGTATACAACCTATATATATTATCACCTATTCCGTAATGCATGGTTCACTTACAACCATCAAACAAAAAAGAACACCTGCTAATGTAAACTTATATAGAAGCCAACTATATATATTTCAATTACAAATAATAACGTCATACATTTCAAATACGTTACCAAAACAATGTCCTCCTTACACAACATTTTTACTATACTACACATTGTAATGACCATTTGCCAAGGTACAAATTACTATGGTAATATGTACCATGACAAAAGGTAATCTATGTATATACCACCAGAGCAATTAATACATGTGGAGCAACAACAAATGTGAATGATCTATGTACCCTGTCATTGATTCTATACGACCAGAGCAATTAATAGGAGCTCCAAAAATACTATGTACCCCGTCAAAAATTATATGTACGATTGGTCCACAATCAACACATAAAGTACAGGACGACAAAAAGCTTCCGAAATTTGCAAAACTGTGAATGATCTTCCGGACAAAAAAATAGAAGATCCACATGTCAATGCCAAAAGCCCTCTACACAACAAAAATTACACCCATTAGTTCCATTGTAAACAAAAAGTTATAGCCATCTACAAAACACAAATTGCAAGGATGTCAATTGTAATTGAAATTGTATTTAACTATAGTTTGAATTTAGGAATTTCAATATACTTTCTTTACACTTTAAATTGCATTGAAAGTGTACATTTAAAGTGAAAAGAAACTTCCCATGTCAAGCATGAGCCCGAAGTCAAGTTTAGTCTAATGTGTAAATATAGATGTATTTTATTCATAAATGTACATATATAGAGATGCTTATAGAACATATATTTTTTTAAGCTTTAATACATGCCATCACAACTTCATGAAAAAGTGGTAGAAAAGAGAGGTTCAAAGCAAATGCTAACAATAGAAACAATTTAAATATTGCAATAGAAACTAGTCAACACTTGTGGTAAATGTCAAGTTTCTTATCTTTCAACTTCGAAAGTCAATATAAGCTTTAATATATTTTTTGTGTAGCTTCATAGTGTTTCTCACGCCAACGCCCAACGTACGTGGGCTAATTACGTCCCGTCTGACCCCACAGGTCCTATTTCACATGACGAAGCTACTCGTGCCATCCCTACAGTGGTTGGGGGACTGCTTTCAATTTTCGGCACTCGATCAACGCCTTTTTCGGCTAAGTTGCCTTTGCCTTAAATAGTTAAAATGAATGGTTGATTTTTTCAAATCTCAGATCTACAAGATTTGCCTTACAGAATGAAGTAGCTCGTTTTTTGTTAATTTGCTGCCCTGGAGATCAGGTTTTGATTTTTTCAAATTTCAAGAAAGTTGGGCAGATTTACCTATAAGGTGCTACACCCACTCTGTGTGCTGATCAGAAGTGTTTGATCACAATGACAGATTTACCTGTTGGAACACAATGACACCAGAAAGATATATCAATGAATATTGGACCAACTCATGGACAATGTGACATATTGACGACTCAACAAATTGGCACAAAGCATTATGTAATGGGCATTGAGCACAGATTAGAACCTTTGCGGCTTTTATGATAACAAGAGGAAAACAACAGAAACCACATGGAAGCACAAATGTTTTAAATTTTTTACTATAACATGTAAACACCTGCATTAGAACCCAAAACTGCTATATTCCAAAAACTCCATAGGGTAAATTACCCAATTCTCCAATTTAAAAGTCAAAAATAAAGTAGCCTTCATAGGGTAAATCATTAAAAAAATGTTAGGTAGTCTTCCTTATTATAGACATAAATACAAAAACAAGATGAAAGACAAGTCAAGTATTGCCACAACGCAACATAGTTATGGTAATAGAACAGATTGCCTCAAAAGGGTAACATACCCTCAAAAGATTCTTTTGTAAGTACAAATACAGCAATCTTAAATTTGAATATCTAAGCCTAGATTATTGTAGATAGAGAGAGAATTTGTTTCCTAAGGTTTGGGTCTTTGAAAATAAATAGGTAGATAGAAAGACAAAGGATGGAATATAATAAGCCTGTTTGTTTGAACCCTTTTTCTAGCAAAAAATATCAAAAATCAAATTCAGCGAATCAAAGCAATTCAATTCTACGATTCACCAATTCATCTACGATTCACAATTATTTGCCCTCTGCAATGGAACCTTCTGGGCGAGCTTTATTGCCCGAAAATCCTTTAAGAAGTCCGAGAATCCTATATGTACACATCGGCCTGATCGTTAGTATGGTCATATTGAACTATAATTACATGAAAAAAGTTAAGAAACTCGTAGTTCTACCTCTCAATAGGATACATCCATCGATATTGCACAGGCCCTCCAAGCCTAGCCTCGTAAGGCAAATGAATTGCCAAGTGGACCATCACATCGAAAAAAGCAGGAGGGAAAATCTTTTCAAGCTTACACAATATAAATACGATTTGTTCTTGTAATTTCTCCAAATCAGTCACCCTCAAGGTCTTTGAGCACAACTGTTTGAAAAAAGTTCCCAACTCAAACAATGTGGTCCCAATCTCAGTAGAAATGTATCCTCGCATCCCAATGGGAAGACGTCGTTGTAGAATGACATGACAGTCATGACTCTTCAGGCCAACTAACTTACCACCATTCGCGGTGACACAATTGGATATATTTGTTGCATAGCCATCAGGATACTTAATCAATTTCAAGAAATCAGAAAACCCTATTCGTTCTGCCGAGGACAATGTGTACAATGCCGGAGGCTTCTCAAAAGAGCCATTCGCATGCCTTATCAAGTGTAACTCCTTTCGTATTCGCATGTCCTCCAGATCCAAACGTGCTTTGTCTGTGTCATTGTTCTTCCCATCTATGCTCAATAGTGTCCCAAGTAGATTGTCACATATATTCTTCTCTATGTGCATGACATCAAGGTAATGTCGAAGCTTAAACGTTTTCCAATAGGGTAGGTTGAACAAAATGCTTCTTTTTGTCCAGTTCGGAGTTGGATTTTTAGTCCGTTGTCTTTTTTGGTTGGTTGGATGCTTTTCATACGGCCTGTACGTCCCCAAATTAATTTGGTCCAGTATTTGTTCTCCCGATAACTCCACAGGTTTGGACGGATTCTCAATTTCACCGTTGAATAGCTTACTTCTTCGCCAATTATGGTTATCAGGTAAGTACCGCCGAGCACCCATATACCCTATCTTACTTCGCAACCTCTGAGATGATGCATCGATGTTACAATTAGGACAAGCTAGGTAACCTTTTGTTCTCTAACCAGATAAGGAACCATATGCAGGAAAGTCGTTGATGGTCCACATGACTGCTGCATGCATTGTAAATATTTGGCCGTTTGAGGCATCATATGTTTGCACACCATGCTCCCACAGACTAGTTAACTTTTCTACTAATGGTTGCAAGTAAACATCGATGTCTCTTCCAGGTGCGGATCGTCCGGGAATAAGTAATGACAGCATGAAGAATGGATCTTTCATACACTTCCATGGAGGTAGATTGTAAGGCATTAAGATTACAGGCCACATGCTATACGATGTACTCATATTTCCGAATGGATTGAAACCATCTGTGGCAAGCCCAAGCCATACATTCCGAGGATCCACAGAGAACGTAGGATGCAGCCTATCAAAGTCCTTCCATGCCTCACCATCAGCTGGATGTCACAATACTGGATGTCACAATACTCCATCATCCATACGCTTATCTTTGTGCCATCTCATATGTGCGACTGTTTTTTTCGACATGTACAATCTCTTCAACCTCGGTGTCAAAGGAAAGTACCTCAGTATTTTGTGTGGAATTTTCTTGCCCGTGTTGTCGTTCAACTTGTATCTAGACTCCGTACATGTAGGGCAATTCTCCAACGTGGCATTGTCCTTCCAAAATAAACTACAATCATTATTGCATGCATGAATGGCCTCATATCCCAAACCCAATTCATGTAAGAACTTTTCGCTTCGTAAAGGGTCCATGGAACATTTTCATCACACTTTGGTAGAATGTCTTTGAAAACTTGCATAACCATATCGAAAGATTTGTTGCTCCATTTATTGTACACCTTCACGTGAACCATGTTAATTACGAAGGACAAGATGGAGAACTTTTCACACTCTGGATATACTTTGCGTTGAGCATCATCGAATAACTTCATGAACTTCAACAAATTGTGCCTCTCCGAACTAGTACGTTCATCGTCGATATGATCATCCATGAGACCACCCATGTAAATCTTTTCTAACATGGTTGGAAGTTCATCCACATGTTCGTGATTGGTTGTCATTCCAGCTCGGTGGCTTTCAGTATCATCGTTTTGCATAGTAGGATAAGCACGAAACATGGGAACGTGTTCCCATGGTGGACCCAAGTTTGATAAGAACATGCGATTCCTCTTCGAATCAAGTGCAACCGTACAACGTGTGGACTAAATTTGTGCCGTTCAAGCAATCAACACAAGGAAAACAGATTTCATCCTGCGGCCCTAAATTCTTCGTAGCGAACTCAATAAATGACTGAACACCTTCAAGGTACTCTTTACTTTTTAGCATGTCGGTGATCATCATCCAACTCTTGTCCATTATTGGAACAGTACACATCAAGCGAAGATGAACCTGGGAATGGACGGCAACTTGGAAAAACACGCTGTACTGGAAGAGAGCTTAAGTAAGTTTACGGGTACGATTAGCATTGCAATAATGAACTGAACGAAATAGTAATAACCATTTCAACTCATACATGAACAATTGTGACATACATGAACAATTATATGTGAAGTCATCTTACAGGGAGACATATAATTGTATCTTGATGAACAATTATACGTACTTTTTAAAATCATTTCTTATTTCATGGGGTTAATTTAGTACTTTAGTTGCCCATACCCTTTAAATCCATTGCTCTCTTTAACTATTTAGTTAATTTTGTCACATGTTCGCTGATTTCGTTGTCAGTATGTATAAGAAAATTTTGAAAATTACTTTGGTTTCTATTCCGTAGGATCCACCTAAAGGTTTTCCATTCACATGTTCATGATATTATTTTATATATTAGTCAAATAAAAAGAGATTCATCAGTCATCCTACATTGAATTCCATTAAACAGATTCAATATTAAACAGATTCAGATTAATAAAATATTAAATAGATTCACTATTAACATATTCAATATTAAACAGATCCAGATTCAATATTAAACAGATTCAATAATAAAATATTAATAAAATATAAAATACAGTCACAGATTCAATTAAACAGATTGAATGTAAATAGATTCAGTTTGAATGTAAACAGAATTAGACAGATCTTACTTCTTCTACAGAATCAGTTTGAATGTAAATAGACACAGATTCAATTTCAATTGAATTCAGAATTAAACAGATCCTACTTCTTCTTGAACTATAAGTGGTTCATGGTCTAAGCTCAAGAATCTTGAAGTAGTTTAATGTCTTCTGTTCATATTACAACATTTTTATCTAATATTTACACTGTTTTCATGAAATTAATCTGTTATCTGACTGTGTTCTTCTATTGGTGTGTCAAATAACTAGATTGAGGTCAATGATGTGAGCAAGGAAATGGACTTGGACATCATCAAGCTAAATAGTCAGGTTTTGTTGTTGATTCTATTTGATGGTCATCTTTTGCCTTCTGTCTCTCTTGGTTTGAGGTTTTTTTAATCTGTTCTACTAATGCATGCTCAGGTGGACAGAATAATTGTTTAGCCTTCATTTTATTTAGCCTTCATTTTCTGTAATGATGAATAAGTTTTATGAATATCTTTATCCTTCCTCACATTTGAGAAACAAACAAAAGAGTAAATTCAAAGCCCCAGGTAATCCTTCCCATGGACCAACCTCAGAATTCCTTTGTTTGGTTTCCACTACCTTAACCTGAACTGCTTTAGCAAGCTCACACATTCTACAATTTCATGAGCTAAACATTTGTGTAAAAAAAATGAAAAAAAGAAATCACATAATACCCAATTCTCAGTAGAGAAAACAGAGCACCCACATCAGTAAGTACAATGTAGATTTCCCCAAATAGGAAATTTACATCTCAAAGGTACTTTTGCATCAAGCAATGGAGCACCCAAGAAAATTTTAACCAAATCACAACTGGTGAAGAAAATGTTCATCACAGTGATTTTAAAAATTAAAAAAAAAGGAGAAGAATAATAAGCAAGTAATCAAAATGGAGAGCCGCCATTGGAAGTATTAAATTTCTGCACCTACCCACCAACTAAAATAGAATTTTATCCACTAAACGAACCAAGATTTTATCAAGTACAAGCAAGAAGTTAACTCCATTCACACCTTCTCCATCCCCGCCAATACATGCATATATATATATATATATATATTGGGTTAGTTTCGAATATTCCTAAAACAAAGGCACATTGCTCATATAGTTCAACAATCCACAATGGAGAATCAGAAATCGACAATCCGAAATTTTAACGAAACCCAATGACGAAATCAGAAAAAAGCCCTAAAATTTGTTTGCGAAATCAATGGACACTGAAAGAAAAAAAACATTTAAAAACCCTACAGTAGAATGGGAGACACAACGAGGAAGAGACCTAGAGCGACAGAGAGGAAGAGAGACGAGAGACAAATACCTGATAGATTGTCGTAGGGCCGATTTGCAGTGGTTGTGGTGGCCAACGCCGGTGGCCAGCGATGGTGATGATCAGCGGTCAGGTTTGCTATCGACTGCTGGTGTGTGAGGTAATAGATGTGGGAGAGAAAACAGGTCCGAAAATGTGTCCCTGAAATATATATATTGGGCGCGAATATTTAATCGATTTTCCTCTAAAAATTTTTTCGAAGATTTAGCGACTAAATCATCATTTGTCGCCAAAAATGATTCACAGCGACTAAACATTAGTCGCCAAAAGCACCCTATTTGGCTACTAATTCCAATTTTTCGTCGGCAATGAGAGTAAATACAGCGACTAACTTAGTTTTGGTCGCCACAAATCCAATAAAAATACGCCATCTTTTGGTGACAAAATGTTTTGGTCGCAAAATGGTGGAAAACAACGACGAAAACTAAGTTTAGTCGCCAATAAATACATATGGCGACTAAATTAATTTAGTAGCTAAAAATATTAGACGAATACCGACTAAATCAGGTTGTTTGTCGCCCAACATGGTGCTTTTGGCGACTAAAATTGGTTTTGGTCACCAATTGTGCATTTTGTTGTAGTGATGAGGAAAGTTTCATCAACTTGCATCCCTAAAGTTTTAAGCTTTGCAACTTTGTCAGCCATATTGATGATGTGATCCTGAACCCCTCGGTTGCCATCATATTTTATTGTTGTCAATTCAGCCATAATAGTGCCAGTAAGTAGAGGGACGCATGATGCAAGAAAGTGCAATGAGGTGGGAACTGTCACTAAAATAAGATAGAACACGTGATGCCCCAAAGTTTACTCTAAGGGTTAGGGTAATGTCTGTAACACTCTCGAAATAAATACATAATCCATCCACAATATCAATAAATGACAACAACGATAAAGTAATTATTTTCCATTAAATCCAATTGAGTTTACAAAAGGAAAACATATGCGGTAGATATTAATAATGCTTGACCTTGAATCTATAACATATGTTGCGAACAAAAGAAAAAGAATGAAAGTTAAACAGATAAGAAATGCCCTAAGGGCTTACAGCTTTCCAAGACAATGTTTGGTTACAACAAAAGCAGACTTAAGTCCAATACAATTAAAGCCCTTGGCTTGTACAAAATAAATACAATAATTACACAAAAAGAAGCTCTCGCCCCAATTCCTCCCAAGCTATTGCCTTGCGGAGGCATATCATCAGCACCTGAAATGTTTTTCCCATGTAGGGTGAGCCAAAACTTTAGTAGAAATAATCCAACACAATATATGAATCTTAACAAAGCTATAAGATGAATGCATATACAATGCTCGTGCCAAAATATTTTTATACCTCTTTCTAAAACTATGCAATACCAAGTATATATATATATATTGATTCATAAATCATTTCCATTACAATAGAAAATAGGGCGGCGAACCACACTCTGGGAATTTCAAAACAATACAACCTCTCTCGGAAATTTCGTCCGGAGGAAACCATATGCCTGGACCTATGTAAACGTAGGCTATACAAGCACTACTATTGCTATTTCATGGAAATTTCATCCACGAGATCGGCACTCATGTATACGCGCGGTTTTCAGGACCTTCACCCAAGACACACAGGCTAACTTGTTTAAATGTAATAATAATTCCTTTCCCAGATTCACCCATTTTCTCAAAATAGTAACATTTTCAATATATAAGTGATGGATAATGCTCAATGCAAATGAATGAGGAAATAGTTTCAATTTTCCTAATTCACATGCAATTTCTACAACAATCATAGTTACCCTCCACTGATAGCTCCAAATAGATATTTCTTAACATATAATTTATATTCCATAAAGATAAACTTTCCAAATTTCAAGGGGTGAATGATAATATATATCCAACTCTACCATCCTCATCAATACCAATCCGATTTCATAATTTCAACATCAATTTCATTATTTATACAAAACCAACATTTGAAGTATTTAAGGCAAAATTCTTACACTTTTCCAAATCAACCCCAAGTATCCAAAATCAATCATTTCTAGCCAACTCAACATTATTTCCAAGATCAAAATCATTTCCAAGAACCTATTTGAAAAACCCCTCTCTGGATTTTTCTCCAAAGCCCTAGATTTGTTCCAAATCTTCCAAATTCGCAATATGGTTTAGAAATGACAAATAACTAAGTTAGAACTCATAAAAAGTGTGGAAAGTATCCCTACCATAAGCTAGAACAAGAGAGAGAGAGAGAGAGAGAGAGAGAGAGAGAGAGTGAGGAAACCTAAAGACGCCAAAAACCAACTTTGCTCCGATTAGAACGAAGACCACGTCGAGCTCTAACTTTTTAACAAAGGCACACAGGTGAAAAGATCAACGGATCTAGGTGTATTTGAGGGAAATAGGAGAGTTTTAGAGAGAGAGTTAGAGATATTAGGGTTTTGAAATGTTTAGAGAGAGAGAGAGATGAAAAGTGACTTAAAATGGGCTGTTTACGAACTGATATACGACAATTCGCTCTAGCGCAAGATGTGTTACTCGAGCGACCAAACACAATAAGTTTTACCGCTTGAGCGCAAGAAGCTTTGCTTGTGCACAAGAAGCTTTGCTCGAGCAAAGAATACAAACTCTCAGTATTTTTGTAGACCTACAAAAGTACTGGAGGTTCACAAAGACCGCTCGAGCGCAAGAAGCTTCGCTCAAGCAAAAAGACAAAAATCTGGGCAACCAAAGTTTGAAAAACAAGCTACCAAGCTGTTCCAAATGCAATCACACATCCCAAAAGCCAAACTCAAAGAGATATAAGGGGAAACAAGACATGGATAACTATATATGACAATGAAACCCAGATCCAAAACATCATATGGGTCGGGTCCAAATAAAAAATGCTATAACCTCCCTCCTTAAGGAATTTCGTCCCCGAAATTTAAACCAAACATTAAAACCAAGGTTTAAACCAATTAAAACAATGATAGCAAATTATAGCCAATACCATTACCCATCCACCGGTCATCTTCTCCCATCAACATAATAAACGAATTTCCAATACTGAATATACAATTCATATTTCCAAAACATATACAATGTTTATATTTTATTAAATAATAAGGTTTTCAATACATGCTCAAACATTAACAAATAGGTCCGAGTATTTCTCATGGACTTTCGCCTTACGCTCCCAAGTGGTCTCTTCAATCCTGTGGTGTCGCCATAACACTTTTACCAAAGGGATCGTCTTGCCTCATAAGACTTGGTCTCAAGTATCTAAAACTTTAACTAGTCTCTCATCATACGAGGCATCCTCGTCAACCTCTAACTCAGTCCAATCCAACACATGTGATGGATTCGGCTCATACTTCCGAAGCATATAGATATGGAACACGTCATGTACCCCAAAAAGCTGTGGCGGCAAGGCCAAATAATAAGCTACCTCCCCAATCCGCTCTTAGATCTCTAAAGGCCTAATAAACCTATGAGACAAATTCCCACTCTTTCCAAACCTCATCAAACCCCATCTAGGTGATATCTTCAAAAAGACGTGATCCTCCACCTCAAAGGACAACGGTCTCTTCCTACGATCGGCATAGCTCTTCTGACAACTTTGAGCCGTAACCAATCTCTTACGAATAAGTGTAATCTTTTCTGTCGTTTCCTGGACTAACTCTAGATCCAACATTGGTGCATCATCCACCTCGACCCAACACATAGGGGATCTACACAGTTGGCCATATAAGGCCTCAAACGGTGCCATACCAATACTCGACTGGAAGCTGTTGTTATAGGCAAACTCCACTAAGGGCAAGTGTCTCTCCCATGACCCCTTAAAGTCAAGGACACAACCTCGAAGTATATCCTCAAGGATCTAAATAGTACGCTCTGATTACCCGTTAGTTTGAGGATGATAGGCACTAAAAGTCAACCTAGTGCCCAAGGCATTCTGTAGACTCTGCCACAATCGAACCGTAAAATGCGGATCTCTATCCGAGACAATAATCGCAAGGACCCCATGAAGTCGAACAATGTTCCTAATGTAAAGGTCGGCTAGAAAGTCTACCAGGTCATTCGTGCGCATAGGTATAAAGTGTGATCGGCCAACTACCACCCAAATGACGTCATTACCTCGTTGAGTCCTCGGAAGACCCACAACAAAATCCATCGTGACATACTCCCACTTTCACTCGGCTATAGGCAATGATTGTAACAAACTCGCTAGCCTCTGATGCTCAACCTTCACTTGTTGACAAGTAAGGCACTTCGACACAAACACGGCTAAATCCTTTTTCATCCCCTTTCACCAAAACTAATGACTAAGATCGAGATACATCTTTGTGCCTCCAGGATGCACCGTAAGGCGTGAATGGTGAAACTCTCAGAGTACTTCCTCTCGGCAAGACTCCGGTACGAAAATACGGTCAAGGTATCTAACACTCGAGTCAGAATATACATTCAAGCCCTTCTCTACCTTTCCACTAGAGATCTTTTCCCAGAGAGATTCTACCTCAAGGCCACCCTTCTATGCTTCTATAACTCGGTTCACAAGTGTAGGTTGTGCAACTACCGAAAACAAAGAGGCAAACTCAATGGACTAGCCAAGATGCAAGTCAAACTCACCAATAGCACCCAATATCTCCCATTATCGGATGGCAACACATGCTACACTGCTAATGGATTTCCTGCTCAAGGCATCAGCCACTACATTGGCCTTTCCCCGGTGATAGTGCAACTCAAAATCATAGTCTTTCATAAACTCCATCCATCTTCTCTACCTCAAATTCAAATCTTTTTGTGAAAATAAGTACTTCAAACTCTTGTGATCAAAAAACACCTCAAACTTCTCACCATACAGGTAATGCCTCCAAATCTTCAAGGCAAAGATCACAGCTGCTAGTTCTAAATCATAGGTAGGATAGTTCCTCTTGTGTGTTTTCAATTGATGTGAGCCATAAGCTACTACCTTTCTCTCTTGCATCAAAACACAACCTAAACCTTCCCGTGAAGCATCACAATACACAGAATAGCCCAAACCCCTCTTTGGAATAATTAACACTGGAGTAGTGGTAAGTCTAACCTTAAGCTCTTGAAAAGACTTCTCACAAGTCTCATTCCACGCAAACTTGATTCCCTTTCTCGTTAGTCTAGTCAAAGGTGAGGCTAACTTAGAGAAATCTTTCACAAATCGACGTTAATACATGGCCAACCCTAAGAAACTACGGATCTCAAAAGTATTCTTAGGTTGTTCCCAATCTTGTACTGCTTCTATCTTAGATGAATCTACAGTCACTCATCCCCCAGATACTACATGATGTAAGAACTTTACTTCTCTTAACCAGAATTCACACTTCCTGAACTTAGCATACAATTTGTGGGTTCTAAGCAACTCAAGTACAACTCGCAGGTGTTCCTTGTGTTCCCCTTCGGAGGGTGAGTAAATCATGATGTCGTTGACAAAGACGACTACAAAACGGTTTAAAAACTCACAAAAGATCCGATTCATCAAATCCATAAACACGGTTGGTGCATTGGTTAACCCAAAAGACATCACTAGGAACTCATAATGGCCATACTGTGTATGGAATGCCGTCTTTTGGATATCTTCCTCCCTTACCCTCAACTAGTGATAACCCGATCTCAAGTCTATCTTAGAGAAGCAACAAGACCCCCTTTCAACTGGTCAAACAGATTATCTATGCGAGGCCCTAGGTACTTTTTCTTAACAATTACCCGGTTCAACTTCTGGTAAACAATACAAAGTCGCAACGCATCGTCTTTCTTTTTGGCAAAGAGAGTTGGTGCTCTCCAAGGTAAAGTACTAGGGCGTACGAAATCTTTATTTAGCAATTCTTGGAGTTGAATCTTCAACTCACTCAATTCAGCAGGTATAAATGTATGTAGTGCCATAGAGATCGGTGCCATGCCGGGCACTAAATCAATAGAGAACTCAATCTCATGATGAGGTGATAAACTTGTGAAATCCTTAGGAAAGATGTCTGGGTATTCATAAACTACCTTTGGCAGTTCAACTCAAACTTCATCACACTCTCTACTCAGGAAGTTTGCAAAAAGGAAAATAAGCTCACTCCGACCTTGCGGATTACATACTGGCAACAAAACTCTATCGATTCTATCTTCTATGAAATAAAAACAGTTACCACTCAAGGTACAACAGTAATCCTTTGACGGTAACAATCTATGACAGCCCGATACGATGACAACCGGTCCATACCCAATATTTCATCAGAACTTGACATGTCAATCAACACAAATACAAGTCAGCAACTGGCAACCTCTATCTCACAACCCCAACACCCCTGTTCTAAGACAATCTCACCACCAACAAGTGACTCTACACTAAGTGGAGATGCTTACCGAGCCAATTCTAACCCCAATGCGGATGCAAATGTAGATAAAATAAAAGAATATGATACACCCATATCAATCAACACATTGGCAATAGAATTGCATAACAAGAAAGTACCTCTCACAACCGAAGGTGCTAGCACTAAGTCTGGCGTGGTAACAACATACACACGCTCACCCCTCGAAGCATACGTCTAATGCACTAACTAAGCTGAAGAGGCCCCTTGATTGGCTCTCGAGGCCTATGCTGACTGTGGAGGCTGGTGGCTTTGTGTCTATTTCGAACCAGACACACTAGGTGTGCTACTTAACTGAGGAAAAAATCTCTTCATATACCCTGACTGCCCACACTGATAACAAGTGGGTGGCTGCCCTCTCCCCTGACTCTGGCTCTAAGAACGAGCCGCAGGCAACGCAGACTGTTGCCCTCCTCCCATCTGCGGGCAAGCTGAAAACTTGTGACCTAACTAGCCACACTTGTAACAAGAGACACCTCCCTGATTACCTCTCCCTGAACCCGAACTCGACATAGGAAAGGTGGACCTAGATTGTGCTGCCTGGGACTGTTGTGGGTTAGAACCCCTCCGTCTCTTACTATCCTGGTTCTCTTCTTGAACCTCCTTACTCCTACTGGAGCCCCTCATCCGCTCTTCCTTTGCCTGAACTATGGTCTCAAAATGAGCTGCCGCCGCCACAAGGCATTCATAGTCCCTAATCATCGACCTAGCTACCTTGAAAAGGAGCCCGGTCCTCAACCTCTTCTCGAACTCTATACAATGGCATTCCTCTGTCGCCACGAGTTCTGGTGCAAATCTAGAGAGGCTAGTGAAAGCTGCCTCAAACTCGGTTACTGGTAAACTAAGCTGCTTGAGTTTCATAAACTGATCTCTCAACTTCTCCCTAGTAGTGGAAGGCAAGAACTTGTTTTGAAAAGCGTTGACAAAGGCCTCCCAAGTCACCCCAATGCGCCCCGTGCATACTTCCACTATTGACCCGCATCTCTCTTCAGTTGGAAGGATGCCAACGTCACTCTCAGCCTATCATCCTCAATGCCAAGCATCTCGAATGTCATCACCATTTGTTCTAGCCACTCGTCCGCCTTCAGTGGCTCCTTCGAATCACCCAAAAACGTATCCGGATTAGACTAGAAGAACTCTCTCTTCAAGAAGGACCGCTCTGCTTCAATAACTTGGGCCTGGACATGATTCTCAGCTCTGAAAATGTCCATGGAGTCCCGCAAAGCTCTGGCCATCTCATGGGCCAAAGCACCCATGGCCTGCTAACCAACTAGTTCGCCCACATTGGATTGACCGACCCCTTCTTCTTGCGCCAGAATCTCATCCGGTAAAGGCACCTCATGCCTTCTAGGCCTACTACGCCTACCACCACCATGTCCATGTCCTGACATCCTAATGAAGGTAACAAAATAGATTAACACATTTATAAATTTACTGAAGCTAACTTACTCGGTTCCAAATGCGGTGGACAACAATAATTCACTTCACATAAGTATGTAGTCACATAAACACATACGAATTTCCTTCCTAGATAATGACCGTCCCATGGCATTACCAGAGTTGCAATTAGAAACAAATAGTGATCGAGTGCTCTTCTAATAGGACTTCTAGAAACCTGTAGACCCAATCAACATCTTAAGAACTAAATCTCATACCCATATAACCACATAAGCATGTTATTACATAAGCATATCATAATACAAATATCTTTACTAAGCGAGACAAACCCATTATGGTAATAACCACTTCTTACGTACCTAAAGTATTCAAAGCCGGTACGTTCTGATACCAAGTTGTAATGTCTCAAAATAAATACAATAATCCATCCACAATATCAATAAATGACAACAACGATAAAGTAATTATTTTCCATTAAATCCAATTGAGTTTACAAAAGGGAAACATATGCGGTATACATTCGTAATGTCTGACCCTGAATCTATAACATATGTTACGAACAAAAGAAAAAGAATGGAAGTTAAACAGATAAGAAATGCCCTAAAGGCTTACAGCTTTCCAAGATGATGCTTAGTTACAACAAAAGTAGACTTATGTCCAATACAGTTAAAGTCCTTGGCTTGTACAAAATAAATACAATAATTACACAAAAAGAAGCTCTCACTCCAAATCCTCCCAAGCTATTACTTTGGCGGAGGCATATCATCAACACCTGAAATGTTTTTCCCACGTAGGGTAAGCCAAAGCCTAGTAGAAATAATCCAGCATAGTATATGAATCTTAACAATGCTATGAGGTGAATGCATATGCAATTCTCGTGCCAAAATATTTTTATACCTCTTTCTAAAACTATGCAATACCAAGTATATATATATTGATTCATAAATCATTTTCATTACAATAGAAAATGGGGCAGTGAATCACACTCTGGGAATTTCAAAACAATACAACCTTTCCTGGAAATTTCGTCTAGAGGAAATCGTAAGCCGGGACCCATGTAAACGTAGGTTATACAAGCACTTCTATTGCTATTTTACGAAAATTTCGTTCGCGAGATCGACACCCATCTATACGCACGATTTTCGAGACTTTCACCCAGAACACACAGGTTAACTTGTTTAATGTAACAATAATTCCTTTCCCAGATTCACTCATTTTCTCAAAACAGTAACATTTTCAATATATAAGTGAGGGATAATGCTCAATGCAAATGAATGAGAAAATAGTTTCAATTCTCCTAATTCACACGCAATTTCTATGAATCATAGCTATCCTCCACCGATAGCCCCAAACATATATTTTTTAACAGATAATTTATATTCCATAAAGATAAACTTTCCAAATTTCAAGAGATGAGTGATAATACATATCCAACTCTACTATCATCATCAATACTAATCCGATTCATAATTTCAGCATCAATTTCATTATTTATACAAAACCAAAATTTGAGGCATTTAAGGTAAAATTCTTACTATTTTAAAATCAACCCCAAGTATCCAAAATCAAACATTTCCATTGAACTCAACATTATTTCCAAGATCAAAATCATTTCCAAGAACCTATTTGAAAAATCATTCTTTTGATTTTTACCCAAAACCCTAGATTTGTTCCAAATCTTCCAAATTCACATTACGGTTTAGAAATGACAAATAACTAAGTTAAAACTCATAAAAAGTGTGGAAAGTATCCCTATCTCAAGCTAGAACATAAGAGAGAGAGAGAGAGAGAGAGAGAGAGAGAGAGAGAACCTAAAGACGCCAAAAACCAACTTTGTTTCGGTTAGAACGAAGACCACGTCGAGCTCTAATTTTTTAACAAAGGCACATGGGTGAAAAGATCAATGAATTTAGGTGTATTTGAGAGAAATAAGAGAGTTTTAGAGAGAAAGTGAGAGATATTAGGATTTTGAAATGTTTAGAGAGAGAGATGAAAGTGACTTCAAATGGGCTGTTTATGAACTTATATACGACAATTCGCTTGAGCGCAAGATGTGTTGCTCGAGCGACCAGACATAATCAATTTTACCGTTTGAGCGAAGAATACAAACTCTCAGTAGTTTTGCAGACAGAGGTCGTCGCTCGAGCGCAAGAAGCTTCGCTTGAGCGAAGAATACAAACTCTCAGCATTTTTGCAAACCTGCAAAAGTACTGGAGGTTCACAAAGATCGCTTGAGCAAAGGGACAAAAATCTGGGCAACCAAAGTTTGAAAAACAAGTTACCAAATTGTTCCAAACACAATCAACACATCCCACAAGCCAAACTCAAAGAAATATAAGGGGAAATAAGACATGGATAACTATATATGATAATGAAACTCGGATCCAAAACATCAAATGGGTCGGATCCAAACCAGAAATGCTATAACGTCACTAAAGAGTCCTTTGGTCAATAACCAAGTAAGATCCCAAGAAGGTCAGAGGAGTCAATATAGCCTCCCTTCTAAGCCCAACCACCTTAGATAGCAAGCTTTCTTTTTAACAGATCTTAAGAGGTATTAGCACAAGGTCTCATAAGTAATGCGAATATAGGCATAAACAATATACATATTAAAGCTTTGAGAATTTTAACGGCGAGCTATTAATATCATACAAGTCTTTCCTTCGGGCAAAACGTAAGTATATCTATTGTCCACTCGTCAAAAATCACTTATGTAGGTCTAAAGTAATTTATGCAACTTTTCAATTAGTTATGTTATCTTTGGTTATTCAATTCTAATCTGTCAAATTACATAAATTACATTACCCTACCCAATTCATAATTATTTGAAAGTGACTCTCCTTTGGGCTAGTCTCAATCTCCTAATTATAACTGCAATTGAGAATATTATCGACCTTAATGTTACCAATTTAATAATTCTTTCATGTAGTTCTATATTCATGAGTTTTACAAATTTAGGTCACTTTGGCAGTTACTAAATTAGTACACCCTATGAATACGAAACTAAGAATATTTTCTATTCATTAATTTGAGTTATTTATTTATTATTAATTCAATCACTATTTTAATAAAATCACTATTTTATGATTTCTAAAATTTCTTTTATGTAATTACAATTACCAATATAATAATAATAATAATAATAACTTTAGACGAACATGAATATATATATATATATATATATTAAATAATGCAATATGACAATCGTGAATATCTCATATAACGGTCAACAAGAATTACACCTAATATGAATTAACTACTTTAATATTTAATATTCAATGTTATAAAATTATATCATGATATCAAATTTAAATCATGAAAATATATAAATATTAATATTATAACAATAATAATAGACAGTAAATGTGCATAATCAGGCAAACGTAAAATATATCATCAGAATGGTCAAACAGAACAATCAAAACAGTATTATATTATGATGATTATAAATGTTATTGTTACTAAAATAATAAATCAAAGATGTGTATTACACGTTTGATCAGATCAAACAAATTGAGACTTTGCTTTTAAAATAATATTTTAAAAGTAAATCGATAATAAAACGAAGGTACCGTTTATTAATAATTATAATAACAGTATCATAAATATATTATTATTCCAAGGCATATTGATTTACAAAACTAAGGCTCTGATACCACATGTAAAAATTAATATACATGTAACCATAATAATAATGCAGAAGTTGAGAAAATATCCCTAATGGTTGACCTTTGAATTCTTGGCTCACCTTCTTCTCTCTGTCTCTCTTAATTAGAATGACCATAAGACTTTAAGTGATGGGAAAATACTTATATTATGAAAGAAGAGTCACCCATCCTTATATAGAGGAGAGAAGATGATCAGATAAACTCTATCAAAAGAATTACTGTCCATCAAAGTTTCCTTCTTGTCTTAGAAAAGTAATTGTCCCATATTTAAAAAACTAAAAGGTAAAGATTGACTCTTGACTTTTCAATTTAGTTGTTAAGGTCTCGTTTGGGAACAAGCTAATTTAGTAACTTTTTGGCTATTTGGTTAAAATATGAGCTAAAAAAAATTAGTATGTTTGGGGATGACTTTTTAGCTTTTTACGAAAAGCTGTGCAAAAAGTAGAGAGAAAAGAGAATCTTTGACTTTTTGGTATGGGTTGTTGGCTTTTTTAGTAATTTTTTGACTTTTTGGCTAAACCGATCGCTTCCCAAACGAGGCCTAAGTATCAAATGTGATGCTGTACTGATCGTTTGAAATTGACTTCTATTTTAGTATGATGAGAAGGAATTTATTATGGTCACAGTAAGATTTGTGAAACTAAAAGGGTATATAGGAATGGTTAATGAATTAGTTGAATCATAGATTTCAGCTCACTTCTCAAACAGACATCTCTCTTTGTATAATATTTATTGATTAAATGAAACTAACAAGAGGGTTTGGTCATGGCCGTAGTCGCTATATAGGTATTGGTTTTCAAACCAAACCCATAGTTTGGATTAGTCAAAGAATAGCATAAATCATCTCGATGCTGACCCCAAAAAAATCTTATAAACAGTACCTTTCTGGATGTGATTTACTTTTGTGAAATGCATGTGGAGTAGTTGCAACTTGGAAGTTTAAAAACAGAGAGAGGAGATGGGTGTTTGAACCTGGAGAGATTATTTGGTAGTTCTGGGATATAATAGAAATAAGGGTATAATCATAAATTTAAGTTCTAAATAATATATTAAATCTATTTGTCCAAAATTTATGTGACTAATTGGTCCATAAGAAAATCCTTATGACTAAATGGATCACCATTTCTCAAGATGGGATTTATAGATAAATTTTCCTTTATTAATAAATCATCAAGTCAATTAACAATTTTTAATGATGTCAGAAATTTATTTCAATTAATAATTTAGATAATTTTATCACTGTATAGAAGAACAGTTAGAAATTTTATTTTGTCAATTAATTCTAATAATATGGAGTATTTGTAATCATTCAAACGAAACGAAACAATTCGTATTTTAAACAAATCTTAAGGGGTTTGTAATGTACCCATATATATACATATCAATCCATTGATGCTATAATATTACAAAAATAAAAAAAAATACATTTTAATTTTTTTAAAAAAATAATAAACCAAATAAATAAAAATAATTTATTTAGAATTATATAATGCTACAATTAAAAAAATTATAATTATAATAAAATAAACTAATAGAATAGAAATTAAGTGAAATTCAAAAGGGGTAAAAAAATCTTTAATCCTCGGAGCTTTAAAAACTTCCACTGCTTTGTATATAATAGAGAACAATTACACTTATTTAATATTTTCTTAACGTGTGTTGTTATTAGAACAATTGTAAAACAAAAAGCCTTTATTTTAATGAGAAATTTTACATGGGCTCATATGTCTCAATTATGACATTGTGTTTTTTAATTATGATCTATTATAGTATTAATTATTATTAATAATAGTCTTAATTATGACACATTATGATTAAAAATATCTTTAATTATAACTTACGTGATATTTGATTATAAATTTTAATTTTTTTTTTATACATAATGATAGAGTTTATTAGAACTTTTCACTTCAAAACAAAATATCATTGAAGATAAATTTATTTGTAATAATGATATTTTTACATCATTATTATCAAGTTTTTTTTATAGAAATTTTAGGGTAAATTACACTGACACCCCCTGAGGTTTATGTTTATTACAGTTCCCTCCTCACCTTTTAGAAATTACATCTCCTCCTAAGGTTTAAAGTTTCATTACAGATTCCCGTCTTTAGCAATTTAATTTTTTTAAATACCAATTTTGCCCTCACTAGGTAAATTACATTGACACCCCTCACATTTTAGAAATTACAATCCCCTCCCTAAGGTTTAAAGTAGCATTACCAATTGTCCCATCGGTTAGTATTAGTTGGAAAAAAAAAAATTAATTGAAAAAAAAATTAATTGGAAAAAAAATTATTTGACAAAAATTAATTAAAAAAATTTTGTTAGTAAAACTTTAAATTTCTGTTTAAAAACCAACATAAACTCATTTTTTAAATTTACATTTTTTCCTCAAATTTACAAACTGAGACAACAATTTATAAACCAAAAAAATTATCAAACAAGTTTTTATGACAGTTTTTAAAATTTTTGTAAATATAAATTGAAAACTAAAAACAAAATGATTACCAAACAGGCCTCTGATGGTAAAAATATCGTAAAATTAAAAAAAAATTAAATAAGTTACCAACGTAAGAAATGACTTATCAAAAGATTCTTAGGTTATGTATGATTTGATTTTTAGAAATTGTTTTTAAAAATTAATTTGGTTAAGATATAAAAAATAAAAAATAATTATCATTTTAACTTTTGGTAGGTTATATACATACATATGACTATTTCAATTGAATTTGTAAAAAAAAATTTCTAATCACTCGAAAGTTAAAAATTATATAAAAATGATAATTATTTTTTATTTCTTATTTCTTAACCAAATTAATTTTTAATTTAAAAAAAAAAATTCTAAAAATCAAACCATACATAGCCTATGAATATTTTAATAAGTCATTTCTTACGTTGGTAACTTATTTAATTATTTATTAATTTTACGACATTTTTACTATCTGAAGCCTGTTTGGTAATCATTTCGTTTTCAGTTTTCAATTTATATTTATAAAAATTTAAAAAACTATCATAAAAACTTGTTTGATAATTTTTTTGGTTTATAAATTGTTGTCTCAGTTTATAAATTTGAGAAAAAAATGTAAATTCAAAAAATGAGTTTATGTTGGTTTTTAAATAGAAATTTAAAAATTTTATTAACAAAATTTTTTTTCAATTAATTTTTTTGTCAAATAATTTTTTTTCCAATTAATTTTTTTTCAACTTATACTTACCGAGGGGGCAATTGGTAATGCTACTTTAAACCTTAGGGAGGGGATTGTAATTTCTAAAATGTGAGGAGTGTCAATGTAATTTATCTAGTGAGGGCAAAATTGGTATTTAAAAAAAATAAATTGCTGAAGGGGGAATCTGTAATGAAATTTTAAACCTCAGGGGAAGAGATGTAATTTTCAAAAGTTGAGGGAGAATTGTAATAAACATAAACCTCAGGGGTGTCAGTGTAATTTATCCTAAATTTTATGTATGCTTAGAATTTTCATGATTACCCACAAGGCCGGTCTTAGTATCGCCATTCACAGCCTCACCCCTATCTTCTCCCTCATCCTTAGCGGAAGATTTTGATGTATACCCACAAGGTCCATTTCTCTCTATTTGGATTCCATTTCGAATGGGGAACGATTTGGGAATTTGTTTGAAAGATGATGTGGGTTTGGGTAACCCACATTTTGGCTCTGGAGGGGCTCAACAAATGTCTCAGTTCAATCTGCAACTTCTTTGTCAGAGATGGATTACACTGGTAAATCTTTGTTCTTAATTGGGTAAATTGGAATTACATGTATTTTTTTGTGAGGTTTGGATGTGCTGTACTTCGCTGTATCCTATTCGTATTGCATATCAATATTCGCTGAATATTTATGGATACGTATAAACTTATTAAAAGTATCTGATATTTATTGATAATTTTTTTTTATTAATTTTGAAGTATGGAATACTCCAAGTCACCAATTATACTATTTCTTGCATAGAATTATAATATAATATCAATATAATAATATTTTTCTAATACTTTGTTTTACTTCTTTGATAAAATGAACATTGTACGCCAATGTAATAAAATTTGTTAAATCGATATATCCTTATTGTATATATCATGCATGTTTCTTATAGCTACATAGAAAGTAAAGATTAATAAGAGAATATAAAAATAGTAAAATTAAATATCGTTATTCTATTATTGTAAATTGTAATCTAAATATATTAGACTTAATATTGAAATGAAATATTTGTAAGACCTATTAAAAAAAAGAAGAAGAGGAAACTAGCTACTACTTTAAATTAATAAATAATTTTTTTTAATACTTAATTTTTAAAGATTGATATTTTGCATTATTAAATTATAGTGTGGTTTTTCAATATTCTTAAGCTTATGTGTAACTCACCACTAATATAATTTTTAATTTTTTTTACAAATGTATTCTATCCGTACTTGTATACTATTTTTTAAAGTTTTATCATATCGCATTATCCGTTTCTACATCCATCTTGTATTTGTATTTGTATCCATGCTTCCTAGCCTCTAGCATGCTTTTTTGGCATCTTATTGAAATCTTGCACGCTAAATGCTCAATTTGTTAGTAAAAGTTAGCGAGTAGAGATGTTTAGAGGTAAGAGGCCTTAATTGAATAGAGTCTGTGTCTGTGTCCGTACTCGCGTTCAATGTGTCAGACGCCAGTACTGTAGTACGTGGCCTTTGAGGAGGTGTTCGCACTTCATAACAAGGCAGTGTTGTTTGTGCTTTTGAAATGGAGGTCAAATGCAGGGTAGTGTTGCCATATACTTGAAAGCTTAAACATGTGGTAACCTGATTACTATAAGCAGCTAGTTTCAGGAAGGAATTCCTTCCTGTTGTGCCAAAGGCCTAGAAATAAACACAAAGTATGCAACCAAACAAGAAACACAAGTTTTACTTGGTTCAGCAATGCGCCTATGTCAATGGGAGCGAATTTTCACTAATTTCAAGGGAACAAACAGATATAATAATGGAAGAGGAGGAGGCTCTCAAACTCAACTCACAATCATTCACACTTTGCTTACACTTGCTCTAATTTGCTCTCATTATTTTTTGCTCTACTAGCACCCCTATTTATACAATAAAATTGAAGGATAAAACGGTACAAGTTGTACCAGCAGAATATTAGTGCAATATATCTAGCAAGATTCTAGAAGTACAACTTGCCAACTTGCAAGCCTTCTAGAATATGAGCCAACCCAATGAGTCAACTCAATGAGCTAACTCAATACAACACTTGATGTAATTTACATATGGTAACCTGATTTTGAAGTTTGATTATCTAACACTTAGAATAAGCTGCAATAATTGCTCTATGTTCTGTGGATATTCGATAGTGTTGCAAAAGAGCTGTTAATGGAGGGTCATGTTGATTTTTTGGCTCTTAGTTGGGAGTAGAGAAGAAAAAAAGGGCATGGGTAGTTCGCCTCATGTGGAATGAGTTTCGAAGTCTTCTAGTTGGCAATGTTCAATGGCGTCTCAATCTTAGTTGCACGAAGCGGGAGCGGGGGCGGGATTGGAGAAGCGTGAGCTGATAGAAGTTTCTTAGGTTGAGAGCGTCTTGGGGAGCGGTAATATATATATATATATACATATACACATTAGAAGTTTTTTTATAAATATTTTTTATAATACACATTAATTAGTTTATTTATTTATTTTATTTTTTAAATAATATGCTATTGTTAATTTATTTTTTTATTTTTAATTGATATATATTATAAATAAAAAAATATAACAAATAAGGAATAATAAAATATGTTAAAATAAATAATAAAAAATTGGATGATTTATTTTATAAATTTTATTAGATTTTTTTATTATATATGATTTAATTAGATTTATTATATAACAAATTATATTATTTATTATACTCATTAAATGTTACAAATGAGAGGGGACACAGATCGACGAGAGAGAGAGAGAGAGAGAGAGAGAGAGAGAGAAGAAGAAGAAGAAGAAGAAGAAGAAGAAGACGAAGACGATGACAACGAAGAAGAAGAAGAAGACGATGGCGATGAGATGCTGAAAAAGAGAAGACAGAGAGATAGAAGACGAGATCGAGAGAGATGAAGACAGAGAGTGAAGAGGAGATCGTGACCAGATCGAAGGTGATGTAATAGAGATCGAAGGCTATGTAACAGATCGAAGACATGTCCGAGAAACCCATGCCCTAAACCAGTGAATCCATGTAACAGATCGACGGTGAGACAGGTTTCTCTCTCTCTCTCTCTCTCTCCTTTACGATCCCATCGTTAACTGAATCGCGTTTCTCTCTCCACATAAACGCGATTCTTACACGTTTCTTTCTAGGAAGTGCGGAATCGCGATTCTTACTCAGAATCGCCACCTATTTGCACGATTCCTACAACTAAGGTCTCAATCGATTCAATGACGGTGTGCTGGTCCTAAAAATCATTATATGTGTACGGGAATGAAATAATTCTTCTCGTATGATCCTGTTGATCAAGTTTGCACTCCTTCAAACAACGTTGCTTTGCCACCTGAAAACACAAATGTGAGCTAGCCAGCGGGTGTGTGCCGGAAACCCCTTCAATGCCTAAGTCAGCAACTAGACAATAGACAATAAGCTCTGTGTATTCTAGAGTAAGAATTGGGATACCTGTCCATAGGTTTAGTTATGAGCTTTTATAGACTTTACTTTGGCACAATCCTAGTAGGATTCCAACTCTCTCTTTGAGAGTCCTCCTAGGAATCACACACCCTACTCACTACCAACCAAGTGAGATGGTTTTGCACAATCCTAGTGGGACTCTACTCTCCTTAACAGAGTCCTCCTAGGAGTCATACTCCTACTCACTACCAACCAAGTGAGATGGTTTACACAATCCCAGTAGGACTCTAACTCTCCTTAGCAGAGTCCTACTAGAAGTCTCATCACTGCAAGCCAAGTGAGATGGCTGAACCTTTTACCTCGGTTATACATTTCTGCCCGAACTGATTTATCTCGGTCCCCTGCCCTTCGGACCGTGTGATCGAAAGCCGATCTAACGGATGCCACTCTGCCGAGCTATACACAGCTCGGCCCTCGCCATTGATGCTACCTCATTTTAATAAGCTGCTGCAACCACACCGAGCTAAGTTACCTCAGTCACACGCTTAAGTAATGATGCAGATGGCGCCCGACCGAGTTATACCAAGACCGGCCGAGCTATACTAAGCCCGACATCCTTTCTCACCAATACCTCGGCTAACCACCAGGCCCACTTATTTCGGCTGACATCTTTACCTCGGCTAACATTGCGGTCAGCCAAGTTACTTTGGCTCTATGATACTTTAAGCACTACTATCAGTCTTGACTTCGAGATGATGCCCTGTAGAGCTATCGTTTAGCTCGGTCCTCTTTCTACCGATACCTCGGTCCATAGTTCGGCCCAAACCCAGAATATGAGATGTCTTCTTGGCCTAAGACCGAGCTACACCAGCCCTTATCTCGGCCCATTACAGGGTCTAACTCCCAAAGAAGACTCTTCCTAGCTCGGCCCAATTTGTTTACAAATTACCCTCTCAATTGCCCCTTAATTCCATCTACGTAGCATGATTGGGATTATTTTTCCTCCAGCCGAGTTAAGAAGTTGTTCAATTTCACGGCTTGTTCGGTCCCAATAAGCCTTGTCAGTTGCTTAGCATGTCCTTCCACTAATCTAGTATGACGTTATTCCCAGGATACATGGCGTGCCCCCAATATCCTTGTTCTCCTTGTTACCATCGTCATGCTAAAAATTTGAATAGCCCTGATTTTTTGCCTTTAACATATATATCCTTCGAGTTTGTATATGTCGAGTCGTTCTTTCTGTGTCTTGTCGAACAGACTAACTCGGTTTATACGAACCTTGACAACCTGTTTTGGTTGAGGTAACCATCATCCCGGTCAAAGAGTTCTAAAAATTTGTTAGTTAAACCTGCCAACCTGCTTTGGCCAAGGTAACCATCATCCCGGCCAAAGAGTTTCAAAAATTTTGTTGGACATATCTGCCAACTTCCTGCAGCCTAGATCCTTATCTCAGCTTAAGAGAAGTAAGTGTTTGTTTTTTTCAGCCAATTTCTTCAGTTCAGATCCTTATCTTGGTTGAAGAGAGCTCAGTGCTGGTTATTCCGGCCAACTCTGAGTGAAGTGTTTGGTTATCCCTGCCAAACGTCCTGTAGCCTGGATCCTTATCCTGGGTTTAGGAGAAGTGTTGGTTTTTCCAGCCAACCTCTAAGTTGGTTATTCCGGCCAACCTAGAGTAAAGTGTTTGGTTATTCCGACCAAACGTCCTGCAACCTGGATCCTTATCTTGGGCTTATGAGGGGTGTTGGTTTTTCCAGCCAACCTCTAAGTTGGTTATTCCGGCCAACCTAGAGTAAAGTGTTTGGTTATTCCGACCAAACGTCCTGCAGCTTGGATCCTTATCCTGGGCTTAGGAGAGGTGTTGGTTTCTCCAGCCAACCTCTAAGTTGGTTATTCCGGCCAACCTAGAGTAAAGTGTTTGGTTATTCCGACCAAACGTCCTACAGCCTGGATCCTTATCCTGGGCTTAGGAGAGCTAAATGTTGGTTATTCTGACCAACATAGAGCTAAGCGTTTGGTTATTCCTGCCAAACTTCTTGATTGCCCCCCAAGTCGGGCAAAGACTTGTTGGTCAAACCTGCCAACTTCCTGCAGCTTAGATATCCTTATCTCGGCTTAGGAGAGCTAAATGTTGGTTATTCCGGCCAACATAGAGCTAAGCGTTTGGTTATTCCTGCCAAACTTCTTGATTGCCCCCCAAGTCGGGCAAAGACTTGTTGCGCTTGGTTAGTCCTTCTTTCCAACCATGCTAACTTTTGCCGAAGGTGTTCTGTCCGATATCACTGTTTGTATTGAACTCTACCTTGGTGTGCATCCCATCTTCCTCTACCAAGATGTGTTGGTGCACTCGCTCCATTAGGGCTTCTATAGAAAGAGGTGGCGTCATTGTTATTGAATCTCTCAATTTATGACCCACTAACAGACCTTGCTTGTACTGTGCAATAGCTAGGTTTGTAGGACAATCTGTTACTTGGTTGAAGGTCTCCCAATACCGATTGTCGTAAGACTTCAATGTTTCCTTCTTGCCCATGCTGATGGAGAGAAGCTGGTCAATCTCCACTGGTGTCTTGGTGTTTGTTCTGAATTTGGTTACAAATGCCTCCGTTAGTTGCGCCCATGAGGCTATACTACCTTCTGGTAACCTTTCAAACCATGCTAAACCCATGTCGCCAAGGCTGGACGGAAACATGATACACATTAAGGGCTCGTTTTGTCGACACACGGCCATAACCTGGCGAAAGTGGCTTAAGTGTATGTAGGGGTCTGACTCCCCCTCATAAGTTATGAATTTAGGCTGATGGAAGCCTAAGGGTAATGGTGTGTCCTCAATTGTCGGGATGAACGGTGAGCTCTGCAACCTCGCTAATGCTTTGTCTGCTGGTTCATAGGCAAGGCGTGGTTCTGGAATTCCAACCTCGACACTCTTATGTGTTCTAGGAGCCAATAGTTGTAGTGCGGAGACTCTGCGGGGGTCATGAGCCTGAGTGTCTTCTCTCCTTCGAGCCCTTTCAGTCTTCTTTCTCTCAGGTCTGGAGTAGCGTGTCCTGGAAGTCTTTGATTGTGTATCACCCGACCTGAGGCTTCTACTTTCAGTTTGTGATAGTGTGACTTGTCTGTCATGATCTTCTGAGTGGCAAGAGTGTGTGTTGCCTCTGCTCCCCTCTTTTGTTGCCACCCCTTTGCTTTTTATCTCGCTCTTCATAAACTCTGGGGTGTTTGAGAAGAAAAAAAATAGCCTAGTTTAGGCTAAAAATCACAAAAAGACAAAATAGGCTAAAATAGCTAATAAGACAAAATATCACATCAAACCCATAATCATTTCACTTTTTCTCCCACAAACATCACATCCAACCACAAAAAAATCCAATCATTTTCCCAAACACAAAAATTTTAGCCTACTAAAATAGCCAAAAACTAAAATAGCCTACTAAAATAGCCACTTCCCAAACGAGGCCTCTATGTCAGCCGCTATTCTTCTTATTACTTAGTCTTGCTCCCTTACGCGATCTTTGAGAACCTGATGATCCATCTTCCGCCTCTGTCTATCAGGGCTCCGAGAGCGGTGTGGACTTAAGCCCTGTCTTCTTCTTGCTTCTCTCCGCGGATTCCGTCGCTGGGGATCTAATTCCGCCATGGGTGGGATAGAAGGTAAACCTTCGTGCCTCCCACCCCCTTCGGGAGTTTGCCCATCTATAGCAGATTGTGGCAAGTCTTCATTGTGCGCCATTGCTTTCAACTAGAGAGGAAAACTTGATCAAAAGGTTTTGCTCTTTGTGAATTTCCCACAGACGGCGCCAATTGTACGGGAACAAAATAATTCTTCTCGTATGATCCTGTTGATCAAGTTTGCACTCCTCCAAACAACGTTGCTTTGCCACCTGAAAACACAAATGTGAGCTAGCCGGCGGGTGTGTGCCGGAAACCCCTCCGATGCCTAAGTCAGCAACTAGACAATAGACAATAAGCTCTGTGTATTCTAGAGTAAGAATTGGGATACCTGTCCATACGTCTGGTCATGAGATTTTATAGACTTTACTTTGGCACAATCCTAGTAGGATTCCAACTCTCCCTTTGAGAGTCCTCCTAGGAATCACACACCCTACTCACTACCAACCAAGTGAGATGGTTTTGCACAATCCTAGTGGGACTCTACTCTCCTTAACAGAGTCCTCCTAGGAGTCATACTCCTACTCACTACCAACCAAGTGAGATGGTTTACACAATCCCAGTAGGACTCTAACTCTCCTTAGCAGAGTCCTACTAGAAGTCTCATCACTGCAAGCCAAGTGAGATGGCTGAACCTTTTACCTCGGTTATACATTCCTGCCCGAACTGATTTATCTCGGTCCCCTGCCCTTCGGACCGTGTGATCGAAAGCCGATCTAACGGATGCCACTCTGCCGAGCTATACACAGCTCGGCCCTCGCCATTGATGCTACCTCCTTTTAATAAGCTGCTGCAACCACACCGAGCTAAGTTACCTTAGTCACACGCTTAAGTAATGATGCAGATGGCACTCGGCCAAGTTATACCAAGACCGGCCGAGCTATACCAAGCCTGACATCCTTTCTCACCAATACCTCGGCTAACCACCAGGCCCACTTATTTCGGCTGACATCTTTACCTCGGCTAACATTGCGGTCAGCCAAGTTACTTCGGCTCTGTGATACTTTAAGCACTGCTATCAGTCTTGACTTCGAGATGACGCCCTGTAGAGCTATCGTTTAGCTCGGTCCTCTTTCTACCGATACCTCGGTCCATAGTTCGGCCCAAACCCAAAATATAAGATGTCTTATTGGCCTAAGACCGAGCTACACCAGCCCTTATCTCGGCCCATTACAGGGTCCAACTCCCAAAGAAGACTCTTCCTAGCTCGGCCCAATTTGTTTACAAATTACCCTCTCAATATGTATGGCATCCTTGAACCTACTCTCTCTTTTATTCACTACAAGAAATTAGGATTTTAAAGGTAATTTTTTAGAGATAAAAATAATTTATTTACAAAAATTATACTTTCATTTATTAATTGTGAAACAACAATCTAAATCACTTTTGTACGTGTTAGATGGTTTAGATTGTTTGTGAATTGTTGAAATTCTATCTGTTTTGAATCACAAATCACGTAGGTTATTCACCAATGACATAAGCATCATTGCAAAGATGATTTGGCATAATGTCTCTCCACCCAAAGCCAAATCTTTTGTGTGGTTGGCATGAAGGCAAAAGCTTAAATGTACTGTGTATCTTCAAAGTATTGGTATCATCAATGGGAGTGCTAACATTGCTTGTGTGTTTTGTAAAATTGAAGCAGAATCTGTCAACCATGTTATGCTATGGTGCCCTCTCATTTGGCAGGTTTGGGCTAATATTCTATCATGGTGGGGTACACAATGGGTCATGCCAGGTGTTTTACTTTGGTGGGCTGGTTTTACTTTCAACAAATTTGTTCAGAATATTTGGAAAATTATACACTTGCTACTGTTTGGTCTATTTGGAAACTGAGGAACGAGGTGGTGTTCTAGGGTATTCAACCTGATTTGCTTGGGCTATGTGATACAATTAAAACCAGAATAGCATTGTGGGTGAAAGCTTTATCCCCAGATGTTCCATTTGCTGTGGATGATTATGTGTTTAACCTTCCAGCAAGTCAAGTTTTGCAGCAAAGGTATTGGTTGATTGGTGTGTTGTATGCTTGTGTCTATTGGGTATGCAGCAGCAGGGGTGTTGTATGCTTATGTCTGTTGGGTTTGTAGCAGTATGGGTGGTTTTGTTGTGTAACAATAGGGGTAGTGTCTTGTAGTAGTTGCAGTAGTGTTGGGTTTTGGTTGCTTGTCTTTTGTATTGTTGGGCTGCTGTTTTTGTGTTTTTGTTCTTGTTCTTGTTTGGTTGGTTGCTCACCAACT
The DNA here is from genome assembly GCF_055761805.1 of Camellia sinensis. Taxonomy (NCBI): domain Eukaryota; kingdom Viridiplantae; phylum Streptophyta; class Magnoliopsida; order Ericales; family Theaceae; genus Camellia; species Camellia sinensis. The sequence continues at coordinate 100,167,041 of NC_138973.1, read as the reverse complement.
TCTTGTATGCTATCATATGATTGGGCTTGCTCAATGGTGCCAAACCAAGTTGTGATCATTTTGCTTGGCTATGATGCTTGTTTATTCAACTTCTTTATTGATGTATTCCTATTTCTTTTCATCAATAAGGTTTTTTTGTTGATCAAAAAAAAAAAAAAAAAAGGAAAAGAAAAGAAAAGTTTTAAGGATTAAATTTTTATCCCTAAAAGGATAAATATTGTTGCAAAAAAAAATTAAGCATCAGTTCTTGTCGTTATGTTGTGTCTAGGAAGCAGAAAACAATCACACACAAGCACACAAGAAAGAACACACAAAGATTTACGTGGTTCGGCGAATCGCCTACGTCCACGGGCAGCAGATTTCACTACATTTGGAGCAAAGAATTACACACTCTGTAATTCTCTCTCTGCTCTATATTCTCTCTTTAGCTCACCACACTGACCCCCTTCCATTCACTAACCATTTATCGATGAAATGGAGGGCCAAAGACTTCAACAAGCCATTGACAACATTCATGGCAACCACCAACAGTCAGCCACCTTATCATGGATAGCTCGGCTGAATGTCTAACTTGTTCATTTTTTTTTTCAATCAGCAGCCATCATTGACAAAGCAAATCTGAGCCAATCTTCAACAAATCTCCACCTTGGCGAGGATTCTCTATCCAACATAGTGATTGATCAACACTGCCATGCACCCGAAGGTGCTTAGTTCCAAGAGTTGTTGACCAAGTCCAAACAGTGTTGGAACTTGATCCCAGAAACCATTTTTTTGAGTATATCGGCTGGATTATCTGCAGTGCTAGTCTTTTAAAGCAAAATATCCCATTCATTCACAATTTCTCGGACGACATGGAAATGGAGATCAATGTGCTTGGTGCGGGAATGATGAACCTGGTTCTTTGCCAAACAAACACTCTGACTGTCGCAGTACACCTCAACATGCTTTTGAACAATACCCAAGTCCTCAATCAACCCATATAGCCAAATAACTTCCTTAAAGGCTTCTATCACTGCCATGTACTCTGCCTCTGTAGTAGACAAAGCCACCGTTGAATGAAGCGTTGACCTCCAACTCACCGGCGCTTTAGCAAGCGTAAATAAATACCCTGTTGTTGACCGTCGTTTGTCCAAGTCACCAGCATAATCTGAGTCCACATATCTAACCAGATTCTGTCCGAGTCTATGATCTCTCTCGAACTTCAAAACCATATTAATTGTGCCATGTAAGTACCTCAAGATCCACTTCACTACCTGCTAATGACCTTTTCTTGGATCATGCATATATCTGCTTACCATACTCACAGCATGTGACATGTCAGACCTTATACAAACCATAGCATACATTAATGCACAAACTACATTTGCATATGGAACCTGTGCCATATGCTTTCATTCTTCTTCTGTACATGGAGACATCGAAGCACTAAGCTTGAAATGAGGAGCCAATGGTGTACTCACAACTTTTGTTTTCCCATTTATGCCAAATCTATCTAACACTTTTTTTTCAAATACTAGGTTTGCGTCAGACAAACCGTGCCCATCTTCCTGTCTCTTTTGATCTCTATGCCAAGAATTTTCTTTGCTTCACCAAGATCCTTCATTTTGAACTCTCCTGCCAACTGTGCCTTGAGTTTATCAATCTCCACCTTGCTCTTAGATGCAATCAGCATGTCATCTACATATAAGAGCAAATAGACAAAGGAACCATCGAAAAGCTTACGGAAATATACACAATGATCATATTGGCTTCTTGTGTATTTCTTTTCCGTCATGAACCGATCAAATCACTTGTACCACTGTCTTGGAGACTGCTTCAACCCGTACAACGATTTCTTTAATTTGCAAGCCCAATCCTCTTTTCCAGAAACTTTAAAACCATATGGCTGGGACATATATATCTTCTCTTGAAGATCTCCATGTAAGAATGCAGTTTTGACATCGAGTTGGGCGAGCTCGAGATCAAACTGAGCAACCAATGCTAGCAAGATACGAAAAGACGTGTGCTTCACAACAAGTGAGAATACCTCATTGTAGTCTATTCCTTTCTTCTGGGCATAGCCTTTAGCTACCAATCTAGCTTTGAATCTAATGTTGTCTCTGCCTGGGATGCCTTCTTTCTTGGTGTAAACCCACTTACACCCAATTGCTTTCTTGCCTTTTGGAAGTTGCACCAACTCCCAAGTCTGATTCTTGTGAAGTGACCTGATCTCTTCATCCATAGCCTCCTTCTATTTGACACTTTCTGCATTCTGCATGGCTTCTTTGAAAGTGCAAGGAATATTGTCTTCAATGATTAGAAGTGCATAGGCCACCATATCGGTCATCCAACCGGGTTGCTTAGTAACCCTTTTTTCTTTTCTGATTGAAATGGGTTCTGACTGTTGTGGGGCTTCTGGATCTTCATTCTCATCTGAACTCACATCAGGATCTTGTTCAGAGCTATCAATTGAGACTTCTTCAGGATGGTTAACTGGCTGAATAGTCTTTGCTGGAGTCTCAAACTCCACCTGCACTAACTTCTCTAATGTTTCCTCATTCTCTTGAGGATTTGGCTGCTTCAGCATTGTAGATTCATCAAACGTGCTGTCTCTTTTAGTGACAACTTTCTTTGATTTAGGGCACTAGAGTCTGTATCCCTTGACACCATCACTAAAGCCCAAGAAGACAACTTTCTTGGCTCTAGGATCCAACTTAGATTCTGTAACATGAAAATAGGCTGGACATCCAAAGATACGTGGCTGATCATAATTAGTAGCTGGTGCTCTTGACCATACCTCCATGGGACTCTTGCCATCTAATGCTATCACAGGTAGTCTGTTGACAAGATGACAAGCATAGTTCAATGCCTTGCCTCAAAATACCTTGCTCAATCCTGAATGTGACAGCATACACCGGACTTTCTCCACCAAAGTGCGGTTCATGCATTTTGCAACTTCATTGTGCTGTGGCATTCCACTAACTGTGAAATGTCTCACTATCCCTTCATTCCGGCAAACCTCAAAGAATGGATTTGATGTGTATTCGCCACCATTGTCAGATTTGAGCTTCTTGATCTTCCTACCTGTCTAGGTCTCAATCATTTTCTTCCACGTAAGAAAGATGTTAAATACTTCATCTTTATGTTTCGTTGTGTAAACCCATACTGTTCTTGAGAAATCATCAATGAATGACACAAAGTAGTGTTTACCTCCCAAACAAGCATTCTTGGAAGGTCCCCAAACATCTGTGTGAACATAGTCTAGAATCCCTTTGGTACGATGAATGACAGTACCAAACTTGATTTTTTTTTGCTTGCCCAGTACACAATGCTCGCAGAACTCAAGCTTCCTTGTTTTGGCGCCTTTCGACAGGCCTTGCTTTACCAAGCCTTGTAAAGCCTTCTCACTGACATGCCCTAGGCGCATTTGCCAAAGTCTTGAAGTGTCTAATGCATCATCTTTTGAGCTGGTAGAGATAGCCAGTCTCTATGTGACTGTAAAGCCGTCTAGGAAATATAAATTTCCCTTCCGAATACCCTTCATTGCAACAAATGCTCCTCTAACAACTTTGAGGACTCCACCTTCCACAGTTACTCTGTAACCTTTAAAGTCTAAAACTCCCACTGAGATAAATTCTTCATCAAATCTGGTACATACCGAACATCTTCAAGAATTCTGATTGTTCCATCATGCATCTTCAGTCGAATTGTTCCAATCCTCTTTGTTTGGAAAGCTTGGTCGTTGCCCATCAATACAACTCCTCCGTCGAACTCTCGTAAGCTCGAGAACCACTGCTTGTTAGGACACATATGGTAGGAACATCCGGAATCTAGAATCCATTCATCAAAATGGCCAAGTGATGAAACTGTGAAGGTTGATCCTTCACCATTATCTCCATCTCGTGCAACGTTCAGCTTTTCATCTTTCTTGTCTTTATTGGGACAATCTTTTGCCCAATGCCCCTTCTGGCGACATGCATTACACTCATTTTTTGCAAGACGTCTTCTATCTGATGATCTCTCTCTGGATTTTGAGTAAGACTTTCCCCGCCCTGTATATCTTCTGTTGTTCGTTCTGTTTCTAATTGTCAATGCCTCTGATGCTGAGTCCCTGTTTGCAGACTTATCTTTCCTTCTGAACTCATTATTTACCAAGGCTTTTGAAACATCAACGTACTTGATCTTTTCTTTATCATACAGTAAAGTGGTGGCAAGATGATCATATGTGTTAGGCAAGGAATTCAACAATAATAGTGTTTTATCTTCATTATCAATTTGAACATCCAAGTTTTTCAAATCGGCAATAATTTTGTTGAAATTGTTCAGGTGTTCGTTCATTGAAATACCTTTCTTGTAGTCGAAACGAAACAACCTCTTCTTCAAGTAGAGCCGGTTCTCAATGCACTTTGTCATGAACTTGTCTTTCAGCGCGTTCCAAAGCTCCTTTGCAGTATCATATTCTTTGAAGGCGTACTTCTCCTCTTTTGCAAGGCAAAGTCAGATGGAACTGTAGGCCAGGAGATTCACTTTCTCCCATTTTATCTGGTCCAAGTCATCTGGTTTGTCTCCCAGAGTGAAGTTTAGGTTCATGTGGACAAGCATATCTTTAACTTCACATCTCCACATGCCAAAGTTGCTGCTACCATCAAACTTCTCTACCTCAAACTGAGCGTAAGGCATGGGGGTCCAATGCCCAGAGCTGCTTGTAGTCGTGGGGCTGCTTGTAGACTTGGCTGATCTCCTCTCTGTAGATTCTTCCATTGAGACTTTTTAAAAAAAATCTCTACCACAACAATAACGGACGCTTGAAATACCCGGAACACGGCAAATTCTGAACTCCTGAAAACTTCACTAAAAATTCGGGTCCGAATCTCAAAAAATGGAATCCGCGGTTGTGTCCGGAATGGTTGATTTAGCTAGGAAAGTACTTTATCCACCTCTTTAGGGACCTCAATGAAATTTTTTCAAATCTAGCGGCCAAATTGTAGTTTCCCAAAACTTCAGGGACCTTACTGCAATTGATAGAAGTTCCAAGAGCTAAATTGAAATTTCAGCAAGATTAGGGGCTGAAATACAATTTACCAAAGTTTCAGAGGCCTCTCTACAATTTCAAAAATTTTGGTTGATTGGGACGCTAACGTGACAGATGTGCTGATGTGGCGATGACGTGGTAGTTGAGCTGGCAGTGAAGTGTCTCGACACGTGGCAGTGACTTGGCAGCCATGTGGTTCAGACGTGGCAGTGACTGGCTGACATGTGGCGCTGACGTGGCAGTCTTGCAAAAATAATTTGCAAGTTATTGCTATCAGGATTTGAACTCTAGCAGAGCAAAGCAAAGAAATGAGCCTTGACTACTTGGACACGCCTAGCCTTGGTGTTGGATTTCCAACAAATAAATGTTTGATGTATACTTTTTGGCAGCAAATGGTTGTCTTCTTCCTCTCGCCGCGCGTGGTTCTTCTGGTTCAGAGTTGAATTTACGCGCCAACATTTGACCGGAGCATGTGGGCCACCACAACCTCCGTTTTGACCATTCTTTCTAGATCTAGACTTCTCTCATCGAGACGTACACCGTCTTATGCTGAAATCTCGATTTTGACAACTTTGAAATTTTCAATTTACAGAAAAATGCTCTGTTTTTTGCACAACAATGCTCTGATACCAATTTGTTGTGCCTAGGAAGCAGAAAACAATCACACACAAGCACACAAGCAAGAACACACAAAGATTTACGGGGTTCGGCAAATCGCCTACGTCCACGGGCAACGAATTTCACTATATTTGGAACAAAGAATTACACACTCTATAATTCTCTCTCTCTGTTCTGTATTCTCTCTTCAACTCAGCACACTGACCCTCTTCCATTCACTAACCATTTATAGATGAAATGGAAGGCCAAAGTCTTCAACAAGCCACTAATAACATTCATGGCAACCACCAACAATCAGCCACCCTATCATGGATAGCACGGCCGAATGTCTAGCTTCTTCATTTTTTCTTCAATCAGCGGCCATCGTTGACAAATCAAACAAAGCAAATCTGAGCCAATCTTCAATAGTTATGAGAGCTGCCACTAAAAGACTATCTTGAAAGTCAAAAAAATGACCTTTAAAGACAATTTTAAAATATTACTAATAAATGCACTTTTAAAAACAAAACAATTGTGTGCTAAAAGAATTTTGATCTCAAAATGATAACAATTTATCAATAAATGTCCAATTTTGTCACAAAAAAAAAAAAAACTTTTGGCAACTAAAATATTTCATTCTTAAAGGTAAATTTGTCTTTAATTTTTTGTCTCTAAAACCTTAATTTATTGTAGCGAGTCCATCACCATAGTGAAATTATTCTGTTGCATTTCGAGTGGGACTATGAAACCTTTTGTTTATTAGCATTTTGAAAATTGTATCCATATTTTTTTTATGCCCGGCTGTTCGGACCATTTTACGCACACTTCAACTAATTTCAAAACCCACGCAAAGTGCCCCTCCATGTGGATTGGACAAATCTCAAACAGAGTCCATGGGCGTAACTTCAAGGAGTTGATAGCACCTGGTGAGAATTGAGCCTGAGACTTAGAATGAGCGTACTCCAGGTCCTAAGCTACAACCACTAGGCCAACGGGTTGATTGTAGGCCATATTTGACATGACCAAATCTCCAAAAATCCAATCTGAATCTGATTTTGCTCGTGTTTATGCTCCATTTTTCAGCCCAACTGTACAGGAATCAAAGAAGAGCATCGCATCATTATCTCAACTGTTTGTCATGAATTGCAGAATTTCTAACCAGGATTAGATTGGTCGGGGAGACACGAAAAATAGGGAAAATAAATAAATAAGAGTTATAAATCTCACACACACAAAAATATTAGATTTACATAAGGAGGGATACGGTAACAGTTGTTACAGTTTCACTGCTAAGTGTTACAAGCTGTTCCGCTCAATTACGTATATACATAATACAGCTATTTAACTGGGGTGCCAATTTGCTTCAAATCATTAGCATAGAACCAATTGAGCTTCGCACATGCTGTAAAATTATGAAGGTTCTACCCAGAGTTGTTTGATTGTTGGTATGGAGAGAAAAGAGAAAAGGGATGACAGAAAGGCTAAGAGGCAGAAGAGTTAAGATAGAGAAGTATTATATTTTTGTAATGTTTTGGGTAAATTCTACCATTAGGTCTTCTAATATGAGTGAAATTTTATTTTGGTTATCGTAGTTTTAATTTGGTCATATTTTGTTGTAATGTGATCCCTCGATCATGTGTTACTAATATTTTGGAAGAAAAAAAATCACATACAAAATTAAAAATACCAAAGTAGAATTTAAAACAAACTATAAGGATCACTGGCATAACTAATATATTATACCGGTGGTCCTCGTAATTTATTTTGAATTTTACTTTGAAGTCTCTAGTTTTACCCATAGTATTTTTTCATTTCAAATTTTAATGATAAGTAATGGATGGATCACATTAAAGAAATTGTAAATGTAAAGACCAAATTATTCAAATTAAAATTGCAGAAACTAAAATGACTTTTCACTTAAACTATATGAACTAATGACATAATACTCTCTATTTTTTTATTGTTCACATATTTGCAATTATTTCGCTTGCTTCCCATCTTTTGTTTTTATTTTGGCAAAATAAAACATTAATGTCCCATTGCTATTTTGTATACGTGTGCATTTGAGAGTTGAATAATATTATGTGTACAAAAAAAAATTAAAAAATAATAAAAATAATAATATAAAAAAAATGAAAAAAAAAAATAGAAAAAGAAAAATCTAGCCCCGTTTTAGTGGATTCAACCGTCCAGCCTGTGGGTTCACTCACATTTGATGATCTAATTCGTTTGGAGTTTAGGCCTCAACAAATAGGATCATCTTTAGAAAAAGATTTTTTTTTTAATTAATTCAATAATTATATCACATGATTTTATTATTTTAACATTAAAAAAAATGGTTTATTTGCAAATTGGGTAAATTAAATCACTGGTTTCTATTAGGGGTGGGCACGGGTCGGTTGCGGCCACGGAACTTCCAATCCGCCATCCGTCCGCTAGATTGGCGAATTGGAGAAAATCAATCCGCATCCATCCGCCAATCCGGCGGATGTGGATCGAGCGGATTGGCGGATGGATGCGAATCGGTTTGGCGGTTTGAAATTTTATAAATTTTCAATATAATTCAACTTGTGCACTTCCTCAAAAAAAGAAGAAGAAAGTATTACAGTCAATGACTTAAAAAAATATTACAATCACTGCATGCCTCACTGTAGACGTCCCCCGAACGCCCCGGGAGGGTGAGCTCCCGTTCTGTTCATTTGGGGTCACTACAGCTCAGGACTCTCAAATTTGTCACGGTTCTAAGTCTGAACCAAAGAGTCCAAATCCGGCAAATCGTTTTGAGAAAACAGATTTTTGAAAGAAGTGCCAAACATGGACTGCTTTGCCAGATACAGAGTCGCCACCTAAATATTTTATTTTGGGAAATTTAGGAAACCCTGACTCGGTGCCAAAGGCCACGTGTCCGTCATCACCAAAGTTGCCTCGGCTCGGGAACTTGGGTACGATTGGGGAAGGTCACTTCGTGAGCACCCCCGCTCGCCCGATCAAAGATCGGCCTCTACTAACCATGATATCTATTTTTGAAAACTTTGTGTGTCCTTATTCCGGTTATTAGCCTAGGTTACTATGTGATGCACACAGCATACAAGTATAGACCAGGTCGCCTGGATTGGAACAAAACATCTCATGTTTGTTTATTTGAAAGGTGGTTTGCTACTCGCAAGTAGGCTTAAAATGCAGATTTTGCCACCCTCGGGTGGGCTTAGAAAAGATGGTTTTGCCACTATCTAGTGGGCTTAAAACAAATAGTTGATGATTTATTCCAATCCAAATAACCCAACCTTCACCCACAGGCATTCAGGCAGATATATCACATAAGCAATTAGCCTCATGGTAAGCATGCTATTTATGGCAATCACTCACACGCATGCAAGGATGCTAAAGCATAAAACTCACCGGGTACTCCAAGCCAAAACATAATTTACATTAGAAATCATGCATGATCCTAAGTATACAGAAATGCCTAATGCAACACATGCAAAATGCAAACTATAGCAGGCTCGGCTATTCTAAACATGGCATATGGAATGCTACAGCTAACAAGTATTCAACTTTAGAATTGAAATACAATGCAGTTAGTATGATGCGCCGAGCCCGGTGCATGCAATACAGATGAATGATGCAAACATGCTGTCATACTGTATGCTAATTTAAACATGCCCTAATCTAACCATCATAAGCGGATAAATAAAAGGGAGAAAGACGTGGGGTTGGAAGACATACAACACACACATGCACACTTATTACAGTTGTACCCTCGTGCAGAGGGTCCGAATAAATAATACAGTCCCGAATGAAAGAATAGTACAGCCCAAATAAATATTACAGTCCAAATAATGTACAAATTCCTAATTAATTAACAAATCAACTAAGAAAATAAATAAAACTGGCATGCAAGCCAGGGACTGCCTTGCTTCTGATGGATGATGCATGTCCGGGTTGTCTTGCGCGGAAATCCACCGAGATGCCCCAATTAGCCTCCGTTTTGCACTTGTTCTTGAAATGCGCGCCAAGCCTCGGAAGACTGCTGATTCTTGATTTTTGCTGCATCAGAGAGCAGGAAAGGGGCATAGCAATGTATTTCACAAATATATGCATGCCTCGATCCTCGTGCCACCAATCACGCATACCGAGGCATGATGGCCGAGGAGTCGAATTGCACAACTCAATATAGAATGAATGCACGTATAAACACAACAAGAACCTAACTCCATCATGGATGATCCGGAGTGTCGGTGACTAGGGAATTGAGACACGTTCCGTCACTCGGAGTACGAAACGCACCTCGTTTCCCGTGCCCGGGCTAACTCCTATTCCGAACACGATGCAATATGCATGACATGCATGAAATGCAACTAAGATACAATCCTAACATACACAATGCTATGAAAATAAGATGCCTCGAAATGCGTGCACACGGATACGCAAATCGAGAAAATGACAGAATGCGATCTAAGATACAACCTAGTATGCACTATGCTGTAAAAAAGAGATGCCTTGAAATGCGTGCACACAGGCACGCAAACCGAGAAAATGACAGAATACGATCTAAAATACAACCTAGTATGCACTGTGCTGTAAAAATGAGATGCCTCGAAATGCGTGCACATGGGCACGCAAACCGAGAAAATGACAGAATGCGATCTAAGATACAACCTAGTATGCACTATGCTGTAAAAATGAGATGCCTCGAAATGCGTACACACGGGCATGCAAACCGAGAAAATGACAGAATGCAATGCAAATGGCATGGAAATAGGATATGGGCTTACACTAACATGAGAGAGCCTCAGCCACACTCACATAAGAGGCAGATGAATGAAAATGAAGTGCCTCGAAATGCGTGCACACGGGCACGCAAACCGAGGTAATGGCATACGCAATGCAATATGGCTAAAATGGCATGTAGAATGCAACATGGACTTACACTAACATGAGAGAGCCTCAGCCACACTCACATAAGAGGCCGGTGGATGAAAATGAGTTGCCTCGAAATGCGTGCACACGGGCACGCAAACCGAGGCAATGGCATACGCAATGCAAATGACATGAAAACATGATATGGGCTTATACCAGCATGAGAGAGCCTCAGCCACACTCACATAGGATGCCGGTGGATGAAAATGAAGTGCCTCGAAATGCGTGCACACGGGCACGTAAACCGAGGTAATGGCATACACAATGCAATATGGATAAAATGATATGCAAACATGCTAATGGATTTTCAGCAATGAAATGTGGGGGAAAACAGCCCCGAAATGAGGCGAAAACACACCCGATGCATGGAATCTCTCCCGAAATGCAAATTAGGCGCATAGAATGAACTACAGCTATACAAAGCATGCATAATTGGTACACGAGATGAAAAGACAGAAGCAAGGCAGTCTCAAAATAAGCATTTTTATAGTACAAATCATGGCCAAACAGCAAGCAAAGATAGGGCAACAATGGCATGCAAAAATGTCCCTAAACATGAGATTATGAAGCAACTCACAGCTGCTAACTCCAAATAGGTTAGGGCCCTTCAACAACATTGAAGAGGGGCCAAAAATAAGACACTTTACAGAACTGTAAAAACCCCCAAAACAAACATAGATATGGCTAAGCTCTTATTCAAGAAAAAGGGCCAAAAGGTGGCCAAAGAGGCAAGTGGTATATGCAAAGCCCAAAATGAAAAATTCCCTTTTAGAACATTGAACAGGGACCAAAAATATGCACATTTACAGAACTGTAAAAACCCCAAAACAGTATACAAACATGCTAGAAATGCAATGCAAAATGAGGCTCAAAAGTGGCTATAACACAAAGTATACAAAATATTCCACAAACGGCCAAAGACCCTTAATGAAATATGAAGAATGGGCCAAAATAAGACTATTTCTAGCACTGTAAAACGCCCAAAAATGGAAGCATAATGGGCTGCCAAGACATGCAAGAAAAGGGGACCAAGGAGGGATATTGAAGCAAGTGCAAGATGGGGGGCTCAAACAGGGTTGAGCCCTTAATGAAACAAGAAAATGAGCTCAAAAAAATGACCTTTTCAGTTTTGGTCGGAGCTCAAATCAATAAGCATGTATGGCTAAGAAATGTTGCAAAATTAAGCTGAAAAGAGGGGAAATAGGACTTACCTGTGAAGACAAGTCTTGGATGCTTCTTGGCTTGAGTTTGCAGCACCCTTAGGCCTTGGAGAACACCTTCAAACTTCTGGAATGGAGGATGGAAGGGTGGGGGTTGGTGGTGTAGAAGAAATGGTGGTGTTGGACTTGGAGGTTTTCAAGGAAATGAGAGAGATGGAGTGGGATTTTTGTATGCAACCTTGAAGGTGATTTTTTCTAACCCTTGATACAAGTGTTGGAGGATGGTTATATGGATCAAAAGGAGAGGGAGTATGGAAGGAAAGGGTGGGGGAAAAGGACCAAGGCTTTCCCCCACAAAATATCCCCCGGATTGAGATCTTTTCTGGGGGAAACAGCTATACAGCTGTAAAGTGTGTAACTCAAGGAACATGGCCGGCCACCTTTTGGGCTTGCAGGGGGCCGGTCAGCCACCCCCCCTAGCCGGCTGGCTAGGGGTCAAAAAGGTCAACTTCAATTAGTGGCCGGCCACCACAAAAAGGTGGCCGGCCACCACAAAAAGGTGGCCTCCCAGGTCTCCTCTTCACAACCCTGTGGTTCGAATTTGGAAACTCTGAAACATGAGAGAGAACAAGCCATTTTGAGGAGGGTTTCAAAAGGTTCAAATGGAATTAATGGCCAGCCATAAAATTTTAGGGTCCTCCCATGTGTGTACATCACAAATATGTGGTTTGTGGTTGAAGAAAGTGGCCCCAAGGTGTTCAACATTGGCTCGGAAGCGCAAAAAACGGGCGTCGGAGGGCAAAAATGGAATATAACTGGTTGCCAAGATAATTGCTGGCCTCCCACCCTCCAGTGACCTTTCTGGTGATGAAACAGAGGCACCTGCCAAAAATGAACGAAAAGCAATGCAAAACGAATGCTCGGGGGCCAAAACACGCAGTTCGGGGTCCCGAAAATGGGCTGCCAAGCACCGAAAGTGGCGTTTGGCCACGAAGTGGGTTTCTCAGGCCCCAGTGTCCCTTGAAAGGGAGAAAATAAGATGTATGCCAAAATTTAGAGCAAACGGAGATGGTTAAGCGGTCCCGAACCGAGGCGCACGGCCAATGGTCCCGAAAAATCGGAAACCGGGCTCCGAAATGGGAAAAATGGCCTATAGCCAAAAAATGTAGCCCACGGCCACTGAAAGATGGTCTACGGGACCTCTCCCTCCCCTTAGGAAAAGAAACAGAGAAAATCGAGTCTGGTTCGCAAACCGAGGCAAGGCATAGAAGAGGGTTCGGAAGTCCGGAGGCAGGGCTCGCAGCCAAGACTCTGAAACTTCTGAACGAGCACATTATGCAATATCACCAAGCACTCAACTGGTGACGTCTAAGTCTTAAGGTCGGTCAAAAATGGGGTGTCTACAGTTGCCCCTCTTTGACAGAACTCGAAAGTCACAAGTGACGGGAGTAAATGTCAAAGTCCAGAGACGACCCATTTTTGACAAGGCCGAAGACTTAGACAAACATACAAAATAGCGAAGAAATGTGCCCGCAGGCATGCCCGCAGGCAGGGGCAAAATGCAAATGATAATGCAAGAAGCCGAACATAACTTATGATCATGTAAATGCAGCAAGCTGTAATGAAGCAAGTATTCACAAGTAGATGCAACAATTTTAAGCAAGAATGCAAAGCAACAACTACAATTTATGCAGTTAAGAATGCAGAGAATCATTCAATCCTCGTCGCGTTTTACATGGAGAAGATACGATACCTGTGCGATTCGTCTGGTCGCACCAGCCTCAAATGAACCGTACATACAATATCGTGCCCGATGGTGCTGGGGATCTCTCGCTTCTTCTCAGTTGAACCACAGGTACTACTTTTCTCCCTGACTATGGTTGCAGCTTTCCCTATTCTCCAACAGGGTGACAGACTAGGTTGGATCAGTATCTAGAATTGAGGTGCATACAGATGCTATCTCAATCTATGGGGCTGCCATACAGATTTCAAGCCGAGGATACACCCCTGGGTATTTAAACCAGACTTTAGTCTCGGAAATCCCGAACCTTTGCGTTCTAGGCATAGGCCATTCGAACTCTAGTTTCCACCGTCTCAGTTGGTCTCCTAGGAACTCACTGCAAACACAGGCAGGTGGCTATACCAGACCACCAGAAGTCGTTCGGGCACGACAAACACCAAAGGAATTGCACCTTTAGAGGATTTAAGGTCTCCTAGACCAGGGAGTGCACAAGACAGTGCGAATAAAGATGCAGGATTTAAGGTCTCCTTAGACCGGAGGATTTAAGGTCTCTTAGACCAGGGAGTGCACAAGACAGTGCGATGCAGAGTGTATGCACAAAACAGTGCTAAACAGATAAGGTGCGCGAGATAACGCGATACAATGCACTAACAAGTACAGGTGAAATGTGCAAGATAGCGCGAATGGTACAATGCACAAAATAGTGCGATACGCTAAGCAGCGCGATTGATTTGAGATGCACAAGACAGTGCGATGAAGGTGCGCAAAATAACGCGAAATGTAAACTGCACAAAACAGTGCGATGCGCAAAATAGCGCGAATGATAAACTGCACAAAACAGTGCGATGCGCAAAATAGCGCGAGTGATTTTGAAATGCACTAAACAGTGCGATACGCTAAACAGCGCGATTGAAATGCACTAAACAGTGCGATACACTAAACAACGCGATTGATTTTGAAATGCACAAGAAAGTGCGATTGATTTGAAATCCACTAAACAGTGAGATACGCTAAACAGCGCGATTGATTTGAAATGCAATGCACAAAATCGCGCGAGTGATTTGAAATGCACTAAACAGTGCGATACGCTAAACAGTGCGATTGATTTTGAAATGCACAAGAAAGTGCGATTGATTTGAAATGCACTAAACAGTGCGATACGCTAAACAGCGCGATTGAAATGAAATGCAAAAGAAAGTGCGATTGAATGCATGTTCTATGCAAATGAGGTGCATTTTCTATGCCAGAAACAGGAGCATATTCCATGCAATATTGAAAGCAAATTCTATGCAGAATCGAAAGCAAGCATATTCTATGTATGAATCATAACGATGCGCGGCACGCATGTCACAGAAGTGTATATGAAAGTGCACATTCTATGTAGCAGAGGAGCATCAAATACGTACTCTAGTGCCTCTGATTTACCTCTTAGAGGGCTTTGCAACACATTCAGCTCAAAAAGGGCACACCCTGTTCATATTGGCGAGAGATAACATCTGCTGCTGCTGCTTTAATTGCCGTTCTGACTTGAAGCATGCTTAAGCTTGGAGTAGAGGCACACTCATTCTTCAGGGCACTGGCAAAGCCTGAAGAGGTACATATGGGATGTAGTCTCAGAACTTACTAAAGTTGAAACAAACTCAGATACCCGACATTTTCCTCTTTTCTTTTGCTTCGTAGTCCGGAACTCATATAGCTTCAGATAGGTCCTTGTTCTACTGTTCTCGCATGACCTGGGTTGAACCCTGCGGTTTTATGAAAGAACGAATCTTGTTTTGTACAAATGTGGAGAATGGCATGGCACTCGGAGTACAAAACGATTTTATTTTTGAAATTCAGAGATAAGCTTTCGACCAAGTATTGAGCCTACGACTGAACACAGCAAGACAACTCAACAAGGAAATAAAAGGCACACAACCTAGACACATCGAGTAACACTCGAAATGACCCAAAGCAAGAATCGAGACACAAAACAAAAGACACGACATACAGACGTGCACAGGAAGCCTGTTTCACCGGGTATTGTTCCCCACCCTCTCTCATTTGTGATCCTCACATCACTCGGCCCTCAAGCTCAATTTTTCTGAAAAAGCCCTTTTCTCACTTTTCCTCTCATCGCACATCTCTCTATTCTTCAATCTCTCATTTTTCATCCCTCCCCTGGGTGGTTGATGGATGAACAGGAAGTTGCGGGCTCACACCCAACATAATCAGCTCGCGGCTATTTCCTTCGGTGACATCTGTCGATGCGCCGGATGAGGGAATGGAGCATCTCGACCCATTCCAATTTGTGCTTCGCACTCGGCTTGATACCTCGCTGCTTGGAGGATGCAAGAGCTTTCAACCCTTTGTTGTTAACTTCAGTTATCCCCTTTTCTGGTGGGTAGAGTGCCCTTCTTGGCAAGTATGTTGACAATGGGAAAGTCAGGAAGCCTGACTCAAATGTGCCCCTAGTTCATCATTTTGACCATTTTTTTGTTTTAGTTTTCTCCTAAAAATTTTTTTTTGCCAACATGAGAGTTAGATTAACACACTTGCTCAATTTTCTGATTTAAAATCATGCAAGTTAGGCTGTGAGCACTGAAAATTTTCCTCTTTTGGGTCCAAGAAATGGTCCAGTTTTTGGAAAAGATGAAACAATTTTCGAGAAAATTAGTCAACCTCAGTAAAAATTCTCAAAGACTATTTTCGCAAACGGCCGATGCTTAACAAGCGCGGAACTTACTCTTGAGATGCAAAACTTCGGATTCGAAGGAAGATTGCCCCTTGCTTGAGGGGAACTGCATGGCAACGGGAAGTTGCCCCTTGTTTGAATGGCACCGCGGCGCATTGAATGGCAACAGAAAGTTGCCCCTTGTTTGAATAGCACCGCAGCGCATTGAATGGAAACGGAAAGTTGCCCCTTGTCTGAATGGCACTGTAGTGTATTGTAATCAGCCCTCAGAGCGACGAACACAACCCGACTCTCGGATACAGAGAAGGCAAAGATTATCAGAACCATTACATGGACATGATCGAACTTGAAGTGTTTTAGGGCTGGACTTCAGAATAAAGTTGCCTACGTATCCCAATGATGGGAATCAAGCCTTACGTAGTTCGGGGGTTAAGGTACACTCGGGTATTAACCTCTCCTTTTTAGGCTCTAACTTTTGCCAAGGCGCCTGCTGCAGGTTTTCGACCTTGCGAGCTTTGTTCTTCTTTTTCAATTTTTGTATCTTTTCATTCTTTTTTTTTTCTTGCTTTTTTTTCTTCTTTCATTTTCTTCTTTTTTTTTCTTCTTTTTTTTTTATTTTTTTTTTATTCTTTGCATTTTTCTTTCTCTTCTTTGTTTTGTTCTTTTTGTTCTTTTTTCTTGCTCTAACTTTTGCCTGGGTCGCCCTTCCGGGTTTTCGGCCCAGCGAGCCTCTCAAGGGTAAAAGTATAACAAGTCCATGTCAAATGGTTTTGAGATCCCGAAGTCATCTGAATCCAGGAGAATGACTGTTGTTCTAGCTTCGTAAACTTCTTCTGATGAGACCTGCTCTTCTTGACCCGACTTCCTTGCCTCTTGTTCGAGGGCTGCTTTGAATCTGGCCACACAGGCCTCACATTGTAGTTGACCGTTGAACGTTCTGAATGGGCCCAAGGTTTGAAAGCGAGGGCTCGAGTCTCGAGGCTGAGAGCGATCCTAAGCTGCATAATCTCAAGAGCGATTCCACACAAGTCTTCGCAGGACCGCGCAAAACATTTTGTTTTTGAAAATTTTTAAGAAAGCGACAAATCGCTCGCGCTGAAGATAGTATAGAACCAATCTGGATCAAGCCAGGATCCTTCCCAGTACTTACGCTAACAAGCATGATCTCAATCATTAAGGGCTTAGCATGCCTCTCTTTCTCTCAATTGATTAAAATTTTGCAAAACCCGAGGAATCCATTCCTCTTCGTTTTCACCGCAGTGTTCAAAAACTTTTGAAAAACTTAGGTCAATGGAATAATTTTGGGGTGCAGAAGAGTAGGCGAAAAGTACTGCTGTTTCATTCAAACTTTCTAGCACAACTGGCATAGAGCAGAAGCAAGCACAAAGCATGAAAAACCACTGCTGTTTCATTCAAATCTGTTGGTACAACTGGCTCCAAGGCAGAAACAGACTCACAAGGAAGCGAAAAGACAGACGCAAAACAAAATAATGATATCCGAGGTAACACCCCCGGAATCATCCAACTTCTGTACAACAGGACTGACTCGATACAACAAGACAGACCCTACTGACTCAATAAGAAAAGACTGACTCTGTACAAAACAACAAAAACTGACCCAATACCCAAGTCAGACAGTACAAAGACCAGCATTCACAAGTGCTCAAAACAGTGCGTGCCATACACCATATCTGAAATAAACTGAACGCCGCCCGCAGGTGGTTCATCCCTCGATCACATCACATTATCCCCTACAAGTTCACTGATCAAGTGCCGATAGACTTTGCAGGACCTGGTGCGGGGATGACTCCATTGTCAAATAGATCCTGTACTTCATGGCGAAGACGGAAGCAGGCGTTGGTAGTATGGCCAGTTTGTTGATGGTACGCGCAGTACTGGGTAGTATCATGTGTAGCCGGAAGAGGGTTCGGGAGAGGCCGAGGCTCAAGGGGTTTGAGATGGCCTTGTCCAACAAGGATTTGGAGAGCTTTGGACAAAGGCATATAGAGGGCATGGAAGACCCTCCGACCTCGGGGTTGGTACTTCAAGGCTTGTGGATTTTTACTGGGCGCACCAGCAAAGGGATTGGCAGGTGCTGGCCTGGTTTGCCGATCTCTTCCGAGTGGAGGATTAGAGATAGCAGGATCGTCTCTAGTATGACAGTCCTTCTCCCGATGTTCCCTTTGATTCAGACCGCCCCCAACTTGAGCAGCGAAAGTGTCATCCACAGCTTTTGCAACAACTGCGAGGACTTGCTCTTTGTTCAGTCCCTCGGCTTTCAAGGCCTCAACAGCCAACAGAAGACGTTCATTGGGATCCATGTCCGTCCCTATCTTGTTTTCACCACTTCCCCCCACTTGGTCAAGGGATCGGCCTTCTTCAAATGCAGCCCGTCCCAAGATTGGGGAGCTTTTGGTCATGAAACTCCTGGCATGTGCTGTGGTCGATGATGGAGCCAATGTCCCAGAAGCTAGATCTGTCACAGTTCTTTGAAGGTCTTCGATCATTCTCTTTAGCCCAGAAGTGGTGGGTTCACGGGTTTGAGATGGTTGAGGTTCAGGTGGACCCATCATGCATAAGTCCATGCTTTCTGGGATAAACACCTCAGGCTTGGGTAGATGGGCCGGGGTGATGTATATGCTGGGGTCAAAGGTGGACGGCAGTATGTGGATGTGATTGAGGTAGGCAGGAGATGTTTGGTCATTAGGGTCTGAAGGTGGAGCTATCGTCCGGTTGTCGATGAGATTTTGGACCACATGACGAAGGCGGTAGCAACGGTCGGTGCCATGACCGCGCTGCTGATGGTACACACAGTACTTGGCGGGGTTATGTCTGGCTGGGAGTGGGTCGCGAAGAGGTTGAGGATCGAGGGGTTTGAGATGGCCTTGTTCCATCAAGGCTTTTAGTGCGCTAGTAAGGCTCATATAGAGGGGGGTGAAAGTTTTACCCTGAGCTCGGGCTGGGCCAGCTGTTTGTAGGCTTGGTTTGGCAAAAGGGTCGGCTGTGGCGACTGTATTGATTTCGGTGGGTTTGGGAATAGCGCTACTACCAGCGTTGGTACTCCCTGAAATCACCTTCCTTGTCAGTTCCCTTGTCCTGGGAATGATCCCGCTGTTGAACGCATTCTCGACTTGAACCCCCAGTTCATGCAAACTTTTGAAAGTGAATAGTGGAGCGACTATCAACTTTTGCAACATATCATGCTCGAGGTTTCGGACCATCATCTGCACTTGATCCCTCTCAGAAGGGCGACGATCTGTCATTTGTGCTGCCTTTGCTCTCCACCTTGCAACGAATTCCACAAAAGGCTCTGTTGGGTTCTGGCGAGTTGCTTCAAGCTCTTGGGTGGTCATTTCAACTTGGGTATTGTAAGAATACTGATCAACAAAGGCCTCAGCCAATTCTTCCCAGTTTTGCTTTACTGTATCCTCTAATTTGGCATACCAAGTGGCTGCTACACCCGACAGGGTTCTTCCATACAGAGAGAGTTTCTGTGGCTTAGTCAGACCCATCGGCTTCAGGACATCTAAGAAAAGTCGGATATGTACCATTGGATCTCCAGACCCGTCGAAACGGTCGATATATGGCATTTTGAATCTGTCTGGGAGCCGCACGGCAGACTCGGTGTACCCATCCTCAATGTCGGGAATGGAATTAAGGCCCTGTGCCTTTTTGAATTGCTTCTCAAGGTTCGCAATTTTCACTGCGGTCAGATCGAGGTCATTAGCATCAAGGGGATAACGCCTCTCATTAGGCTGCACTAGGGGTCTAAAAATTTGGGCTTGAGCCATCCCTTCTCGAGGATCTGGATCCTGCAAATCTTCAACTGGCGGAATTGGGTCAAAGTTCGGCTGGGGTCCCAAAGCTGGATGTGAGGCAGATGCCCCAGATGGGCGCTGCGTTTCAATACTGGTTTCGGCCTGTATGGCAGTTCCCTGATTTAGCGCTGCTATCACGGCCACAAATTCTTCCGAACGTTGTGCCATCACGGTCTGCTGAGTCTGAACAAAGGTGATGTGACTGGCGACTGACGGATTAGATGAATAGATGAGCCCTAACCGGCTTTTCTTTACCTTGCCTCAGCGAAAGAACACTGGTTGCCCTTGAATTGAATTTCTGACCTGACAAAGTCTATCGGCACTAGTCCAATATACCCGGGGGATATCGAAGCCTTCTGAAGCTATGGTTCCCAGACTACCTAGCAAAAGAGAAAACAGACAGCATCTCAGCCTGATTCCATCTGAACAGATACGAGCATAGTTGAATGAGTGTGCCCTCTACTGAATTCTGCCCCAAAATTCAGCCTCAAAATCTGAGTCTGATACCCACAGGTAAAGCTGATTCCCAAATACTGATAGTAATGCCCGCAAGCTTGATACCCAAATTCGTAAACCGGTGCCCACAGGCCTGACGCCCAAACTCATACACTGATATATGCATTCCTGTAGAGACGCACTCTAAAGCACATAACAGATAATTGAGAGCCAAAACATCCCTATGTTGGGGTAGGGTTTCCCTGTCCTATTTTGTCAGGAGCTAGGGTTTCACTACGCACGCAGCGGTTTCAAGCAACCTATATCGGGTAAGCAACCTGTCCTAGTTTGGAATGGTCACTATGGATCCGAATATGCACTAGGTCGAATGGTCAAAAGGGTGCCCCGGTAAAACCGGGGTTTGTGTTTCCATACTGGCAGAGCCCACAACCGATCAACCTTATGGTCATGCCTTGACAAGACAAGCCTTCGGCAAACCGTTCAGGAATAGCAGATGGCAAACACGGTGTCCTAGGCGCACCAATGCAAATGCAATGCAAAGAATCACACAAGTGTAGTCAAAACCAGATATCACGAGTTCAAGTCAAGTCCTCTAAATCCCCAGCAGAGTCGCCAGAAACTGTAGACGTCCCCCGAACGCCCCGGGAGGGTGAGCTCCCGTTCTGTTCATTTGGGGTCACTACAGCTCAGGACTCTCAAATTTGTCACGGTTCTAAGTCTGAACTAAAGAGTCCAAATCCGGCAAATCGTTTTGAGAAAACAGATTTTTGAAAGAAGTGCCAAACATGGACTGCTTTGCCAGATACAGAGTCGCCACCTAAATATTTTGTTTTGGGAAATTTAGGAAACCCTGACTCGGTGCCAAAGGCCACGTGTCTGTCATCACCAAAGTTGCCTCGGCTCGGGAACTTGGGTACGATTGGGGAAGGTCACTTCGTGAGCACCTCCGCTCGCCCGATCAAAGATCGGCCTCTACTAACCACGATATCTATTTTTGAAAACTTTGTGTGTCCTTATTCCGGTTATTAGCCTAGGTTACTATGTGATGCACACAGCATACAAGTATAGACCAGGTCGCCTGGATTGGAACAAAACATCTCATGTTTGTTTATTTGAAAGGTGGTTTGCTACTCGCAAGTAGGCTTAAAATGCAGATTTTGCCACCCTCGGGTGGGCTTAGAAAAGATGGTTTTGCCACTATCAAGTGGGCTTAAAACAAATAGTTGATGATTTATTCCAATCCAAATAACCCAACCTTCACCCACAGGCATTCAGGCAGATATATCACATAAGCAATTAGCCTCATGGTAAGCATGCTATTCATGGAAATCACTCACACGCATGTAAGGATGCTAAAGCATAAAACTCACCGGGTACTCCAAGCCAAAACATAATTTACATTAGAAATCATGCATGATCCTAAGTATACAGAAATGCCTAATGCAACACATGCAAAATGCAAACTATAGCAGGCTCGGCTATTCTAAACATGGCATATGGAATGCTACAGCTAACAAGTATTCAACTTTAGAATTGAAATACAATGCAGTTAGTATGATGCGCCGAGCCCGGTGCATGCAATACAGATGAATGATGCAAACATGCTGTCATACTGTATGCTAATTTAAACATGCCCTAATCTAACCATCATAAGCGGATAAATAAAAGGGAGAAAGACGTGGGGTTGGAAGACATACAACACACATACGCACACTTATTACAGTTGTGCCCTCGTGCAGAGGGTCCGAATAAATAATACAGTCCCGAATGAAACAATAGTACAGCCCAAAATAAATATTACAGTCCAAATAATGTACAAATTCCTAATTAATTAACAAATCAACTAAGAAAATAAATAAAACTAGCATGCAAGCCAAGGACTGCTTTGCTTCTGATGGATGATGCATGTCCGGGTTGTCTTGCGCGGAAATCCACCGATATGCCCCAATTAGCCTCTGTTTTGCACTTGTTCTTGAAATGCGCGCCAAGCCTCGGAAGACTGCTGATTCTTGATTTTTGCTGCATCAGAGAGCAGGAAAGGGGCATAGCAATGTATTTCACAAATATATGCATGCCTCGATCCTCGTGCCACCAATCACGCATACCGAGGCATGATGGCCGAGGAGTCGAATTGCATAACTCAATATAGAATGAATGCACGTATAAACACAACAAGAACCTAACTCCATCATGGATGATCCGGAGTGTCGGTGGCTAGGGAATTAAGACACGTTCCGTCACTCGGAGTACGACAAGCATGAAATGCAACTAAGATACAATCCTAACATACACAATGCTATGAAAATAAGATGTCTTGAAATGCGTGCACACGGGCACGCAAATCGAGAAAATGACAGAATGCGATCTAAGATACAACCTAGTATGCACTATGTTGTAAAAAAGAAATGCCTCGAAATGCGTGCACACAGGCACGCAAATCGAGAAAATGACAGAATGCAATCTAAGATACAACCTAGTATGCACTATGCTGTAAAAATGAGATGCCTCGAAATGCGTGCACACGGGCACGCAAACCGAGAAAATGACAGAATGCGATCTAAGATGCAACCTAGAATGCGATCTAAGATACAACCTAGTATGCACTATGCTGTAAAAATGAGATGCCTCGAAATGAGTGCACACGGGCACGCAAACCGAGAAAATGACAGAATGCGATCTAAGATACAACCTAGTATGCACTATGCTGTAAAAATGAGATGCCTCGAAATGCGTACACACGGGCACGCAAACCGAGAAAATGACAGAATACAATGGAAATGGCATGGAAATAGGATATGGGCTTACACTAACATGAGAGAGCCTCTGCCACACTCACATAAGAGGCCGATGAATGAAAATGAAGTGCCTCGAAATGCGTGCACACGGGCACGCAAACCAAGGTAATGGCATACGCAATGCAATATGGCTAAAATGGCATATAGAATGCAACATGGACTTACACTAACATGAGAGAGCCTCAGCCACACTCACATAAGAGGCCGGTGGATGAAAATGAGGTGCCTCGAAATGCGTGCACACGGGCACGCAAACCGAGGCAATGGCATACGCAATGCAAATGACATGAAAACATGATATGGGCTTATACCAGCATGAGAGAGCCTCAGCCACACTCACATAGGATGCCGGTGGATGAAAATGAAGTGCCTCAAAATGCGTGCACACGGGCACGCAAACTGAGGTAATGGCATACGCAATGCAATATGGCTAAAATGATATGCAAACATGCTAATGGATTTTCAGCAATGAAATGTGGCGGAAAACAGCCCCGAAATGAGGCGAAAACACACCCGATGCATGGAATCTCTCCCGAAATGCAAATTAGGCGCATAGAATGAACTACAGCTATACAAAGCGTGCATAATTGGTACACGAGATGAAAAGACAGAAGCAAGGAAGTCTCAAAATAAGCATTTTTATAGTACAAATCATGGCCAAACAGCAAGCAAAGATAGGGCAACAATGGCATGCAAAAATGGCCCTAAACATGAGATTATGAAGCAACTCACAGCTGCTAACTCCAAATAGGTTAGGGCCCTTCAACAACATTGAAGAGGGACCAAAAATAAGTCACTTTAGAGAACTGTAAAAACCCCAAAAAACAAACATAGATATGGCTAAGCTCTTATTCAAGAAAAAGGGCCAAAAGGTGGCCAAAGAGGCAAGTGGTATATGCAAAGCCCAAACTGAAAAATTCCCTTCTAAAACATTGAAGAGAGACCAAAAATATACACATTTACAGAACTGTAAAAACCCCAAAACAGTATACAAACATGCTAGAAATGCAATGCAAGATGAGGCTCAAAAGAGGCTATAACACAAAGTATACAAAATATTCCACAAACGGCCAAAGACCCTTAATGAAATATGAAGAATGGGCCAAAATAAGACTATTTCTAGCTCTGTAAAATGCCCAAAAATGGAAGCATAATGGGCTGCCAAGACATGCAAGAAAAGGGGACCAAGGAGGGATATTGAAGCAAGTGCAAGATGGGGGGCTCAAACAGGGTTGAGCCCTTAATGAAACAAGAAAATGAGCTCAAAAAAATGACCTTTTCAGTTTTGGTCGGAGCTCAAATCAATAAGCATGTATGGCTAAGAAATGTTGCAAAATTAAGCTGAAAAGAGGGGAAATAGGACTTACCTTTGAAGACAAGTCTTGGATGCTTCTTGGCTTGAGTTTGCAGCACCCTTAGGCCTTGGAGAACACCTTCAAACTTCTGGAATGGAGGATGGAAGGGTGGGGGTTGGTGGTGTAGAAGAAATGGTGGTGTTGGACTTGGAGGTTTTCAAGGAAATGAGAGAGATGGAGTGGGATTTTTGTATGCAACCTTGAAGGTGATTTTTTCTAACCCTTGATACAAGTGTTGGAGGCTGGTTATATGGATCAAAAGGAGAGGGAGTATGGAAGGAAAGGGTGGGGGAAAAGGACCAAGGCTTTCCCCCACAAAATATCCCCCGGATTGAGATCTTTTCTGGGGGAAACAGCTATACAGCTGTAAAGTGTGTAACTCAAGGAACATGGCCGGCCACCTTTTGGGCTTGCAGGTGGCCGGCCGGCCACCCCCCCTAGCCGGCCGGCCACCCCCCTTAGCCGGCCGGCTAGGGGTCAAAAAGGTCAACTTCAATTAGTGGCCGGCCACCACAAAAAGGTGGCCTCCCAGGTCTCCTCTTCACAACCCTTTGGTTCGAATTTGGAAACTCTGAAACATGAGAGAGAACAAGCCATTTTGAGGAGGGGTTCAAAAGGTTCAAATGGAATTAATGGCCGGCCATAAACTTTTAGGGTCCTCCCATGTGTGTACGTCACAAATATGTAGTTTGTGGTTGAAGAAAGTGGCCCCAAGGTGTTCAACATTGGCTTGGAAGCGCGAAAAACGGGCGTCGGAGGGCGAAAATGGAATATAACTGGTTGCCAAGATAATTGCTGGCCTCCCACCCTCCAGTGACCTTTCTGGTGATGAAACAGAGGCACCTGCCAAAAATGAACGAAAAGCAATTGAAAACGAATGCTCGGGGGCCAAAACACGCAGTTCGGGGTCCCGAAAATGGGCTGCCAAGCACCGAAAGTGGCGTTCGGCCACGAAGTGGGTTTCTCAGGCCCCAGTGTCCCTTGAAAGGGAGAAAATAATATGTATGCCAAAATTTAGAGCAAATGGAGATGGTTAAGCGGTCCCGAACCGAGGCGCACGGCCAATGGTCCCGAAAAACCGGAAACCGGGCTCCGAAATGGGAAAAATGACCTATAGCCACAAAATGTACCCCACGGCCACTGAGAGATGGTCTACGGGACCTCTCCCTCCCCTTAGGAAAAGAAACAGAGAAAATCGAGTCTGGTTCGCAAACCGAGGCAAGGCACAGAAGAGGGTTCGGAAGTCCGGAGGCAGGGCTCGCTGCCAAGACTCTGAAACTTCTGAACGAGCACATTATGCAATATCACCAAGCACTCAACTGGTGACGTCTAAGTCTTAAGGTCGGTCAAAAATGGGGTGTCTACACTCACCCAAAGCAAGAAAGTTTGAAACTTTAGAATATCACAATCACTGCATGTCTTATCCACATAAAGTATTATAATCTGTAGTTCTTAAAATATAAAAACAATTCAAACCACCAAAAGCATGAATAGAGTAGTAGTACAAATTGTATGTCTCTGTATTATTACATCTATATCTGTTTTTGAAAACAAAAACCAACCAGCATATATCATATTTTATATTTATTATTTTAGAGATAGATTTAAAAACAAAAAAATATAGATAAATAATATGTTTATTTTTTTAATTAAAAAAAGATATTCAAGTTGAATTTTTTTTTCAACAGAATATTTAAATTCTTTTTTAATTGAAAACACAAACAGAATATTTAAACAAACTGAAAACACAAAGTCTTATAAATTACCAGGGGTGCTCGCGGTTTGGCGGTTCGGTTGCGGCCAAAGGAATCTCAAATCCGCCATCCGTCCGCCAAATTGGCGGATTGGAGAAAATCAATCCGCAACCGTCTGCTCGTCATCACGCATCCGTCCAAAATGCGGCGGATCGGTATGGTTTGGTCGGTTTTGGCGGATCGGTATATCCGCTGCTCACCCCTAGTTTCTATAGTTTTAGCAAAATTTCACATTGATCTATACAGTTTCAATTTAGTTTCAATTTTGTTGCAATGTTATTCATCTATCAAGGATTGTTAACATTTTAAATGAGAAAAAAAACAAATAATAATCATGCGCAAAACTAGAGGGACCAATGTGGACTTCAAAACAAACCATAGAGAGCAAATATATTACATCAATAATCCTTGTTTTGTTTTTCAAATTTATTTTGGTCCTTATCGTTTTACACGTGGACTTCTTCCGTTTCAAATTCTAATGGTAAGTAACAGTGGGATCATATTGTAACAAAATTGAAAGTGTAGAGATCAAACTGTTCAAATTGAAACTACTGGGATTAAAGTGACAATTTACTTAAACTATATAGACTAATGGTGTAATTTACCCTTCCGAAATCATACTTGTTGAAATTTTTTAAAGACATAAGATAAAATTATGTGGTTATAGTTATTAGACTAATCTAATTTTTTTATTTTATTTTTTATAAAAAAATCTACATATTGGGACTTAGGATGTAAAATCGGTTCAGTTTACTTGACCTCAAGATCGAGTCAGCCTGATCTAGCCCCGCTTGGGCTCCCATTAAAAATTGGGTCGGCCCATGTCGACCCAATTGCCAAAAATCTAGGCCTATATCCTAGCTAGGCCTAGGGGTAATCAGGCTTCGGATTGGGCCTCTGGCTGCGTTTCGAGCTTTGGCCCAGGCTTGACATTTTTTTTATTTTTATTTATTTATTTTCACCAAATAGCCTATAGGTGACGTTAGGTGGTTGGACAGGTTGGGGCGAGCTTGGATCAGGATCATCAGGCCTAGAAATGCCTGGCCTGAGCCTTGGTCTAGGTCTCGAGCCTAGTTAGACCAAGATTAGACTAGGCACACTTAGGCTTTGGGTGGGCCTCAAGCCCGCGAGCCAATTTTACATCCCTAATTGGGACTTAAAAAAGATCAGAGTAGATCACTGGAATGGAACTTGTATTGTGCCTTGTGGAGTGGATTGGTGTGATGACCGGGTGTCCAATTCGTTCTTTTTACCTTGTTTAACCTTGGAATTGTCTCGTTGGGGCGTCAGTTTAACTTAGGACTTGTTAGTTGTTTGGGTTTATTGTGTTCTGGAGCTTTTCTGCTAGTTTTGTGTGTGTTTATTCCGGTGCTGAATTTCTCTTGTTCCGGAGAGTGCGAGGTCAGGTCTGAAGTGCCTAGAATCGAACTAGAAAATTTCTAGGCTGGAGGACTAGGGCCGCACGTGCGGGGCCTTGGGCCGCACTTGCTGGAGGTTAGGCTGCACGTGCGGGGAAGTGGGGAATTTCAGCCTTGCACACTACATTATATGCAGGTGCGGGGTGTGGTGCGGATTGGAAGAGCCACACGTACGGGGGTGAGGGCCACATGTGCAGAAAGTAGGCTCCGCACGTGCGGGGGCAAATGCCGCACGTGCGAGACGGACTGAGTTTGAAAACTCTATTTTTTTCTCTCATTTTGACTGAATGTGTATCACTTTCTAACCCTCCATTCTCACTCTAGAAACACTTTTACTCCTCCTTCTCTCTAAAAACTCTCATCAAACACTAAAAACCCTTGATTTCTTGCAATCTATTGGATCTAGATCCATCATCTCTCACAAGTTTTGGAAATCGAAGCTAGAACTTCCCTCTGTATGGTGGAGATCGAAAATTTTCATTTTTGGCTCTAGGGTTTCATCTCATCTCTTTAACAAGAACTTGATGTAGGGTTTTCTTTGAGTTATATATATATTTTTGCTAGATTGATGTTAAATTTGGAGCTTCTTGGTGACAATAAGAAAGTTTTAATTTTGGTTCAAGAATGTTATGGTTTTCAAAAAGTGGGTTTAACTATGTTTCTTTTAAATGGTCTCTTCAGGGTTTGAATAACCTTGGTTAAAGAATGATGTTCTCTTTTTAAGCTTCTTTCAAATGTTTGGGTGTGTGTGTTGTGGTGGTGGAAGTCATAACCTATAAATTTGGGGGTTTTCAAAATGAGTGGTGAGAGCACATGGAATGCATCATTCATGTATTATTTTGTATATCAAAATGAGTTAAGGAAGGGAAAGATTCTTATTTATAGTTACAAATGATGAATCACATAAAATATGGGAATTGCTGGTGTTGGAAAGATTAATGTTCAAATGTTGCTATAGTCTTAAAATGACTATGTTGTTGGAATTGCTTGAGATGTGGTTATTTGTTGACGGATTTAAATGGAAACATGGTTCTATTGTGAGATAGTATGGAATGGAGGAATGAAAACTTGTTTATTTTGAGATTATTGTTGAGATATTTAAGAACGGAAAGGAAATTTATGTTATAGCATAATCAATTGTTACCTTGCATACACAATTGTTTGGTTACCGCATGTTTTGATTTGAATTTGATTACTTGGCATTGAGAAAAGAATTGTTGAGAAATGAGAACTATGGAAATGTTTTTTTTGGGGTAAATACATTGGTAACTCCGAATAGGAGGTGTAGATGGAATTGATAAGTTGGCCTGAGTGTCCGGGGTGAAAGACTGAAAACACGCGCGGAGGAGGTACCACTTCCCTTCCGGTTAGCAACTGGTAAAGTGGGGTTTTTGGTAGTGCTAGTTATGCCTACCTACAGACACCAACCTAGGGATTACCTGAGTCGTATTTACTGCCCCATTGAATAAAATTGTAAATTTCAAAAATTGTTGAGATTTCAAATTATTGTTGAACATGGTGACCTTTTTTTTTTTTTAAAAGAAGGCATGTAAATGAAATTCTCTTTTAATTGGCATAGCATGGCATTCGCATTTAATACTGGAAATCTTGCATAAATGTATATAGTTTGTTAAGGATTCTCTACTAGGTTTTATGCTCACCCCTATGGAATTTTGGTGTAGGAAAAGATGTGGT
This sequence comes from Camellia sinensis, assembly GCF_055761805.1. Taxonomy (NCBI): domain Eukaryota; kingdom Viridiplantae; phylum Streptophyta; class Magnoliopsida; order Ericales; family Theaceae; genus Camellia; species Camellia sinensis. The sequence continues at coordinate 100,137,647 of NC_138973.1, read as the reverse complement.
GATCCTGCCGAGTTGAGGGCGTGGACCTATTTTGTGGAGAGTAAATGCCTCTAATTTTGTTGTGATTCATTTTGCTAGCCAAGGGCTATTCATATATGGGTCCGAGAGACCATTTTTGTGTAATCGGGCTTAAGCCTTGAAACATGTAAGCCCTTAAGGGCATTTTTTTTGTATTTTTGGGATTTGATGTTCTACATGCTATAGATTCATGTATTTTTGTATCATTGAATATATAATTCGCATGTGGGACTTTTGTACAAACCTTATTGTTTAATGATGTAAAAGTTGGAGAATGCTATTATTCTTTATTGGATGTTGGTTGATGTACCTAATTTGTGTTGGGTTATTTTGGGGTGTTATGACTTAGTATCAGAGCTACCGGGTTTGAATACTTAGGGCTCATAGGGAGTGGTTGTTTTGCCACAGTGGGTTCATTTCGCTAGATTAGGAAATGTTTTGTTTTTCGTGATTATGTGATAACATGCTTATATGACTATATGGGTATGGGATTGGACTTTTGGAATGTTATTTGCGCTTATTAAATTCCTTGAGGTCTTATTAGAAGGGTACTTGATCAATACTCGTTCTATTAAGAATTTTTTATTTTTCGTGGGACGAATCTCATCATAAAAGAATAATCCGTATGTGCTTACGTGACCAAGTGCTTATGTAGAGTGAATTGAATTGTTTGTATGGTAGAAATTGTCTAGAATTGTTGTGTTCAAACGAGTGAAAGGATTCTTGAGCACATTTGAGATTATGTGCTAAATTGTTTATCTTGTTCCCTAATTAGGATGTTAGGAAGAGGTTAAGCCAGTGGTGGTAGAGGTGGAAGGCGTGGTAGGGCTTGCCGCGGCATACATGGAGTGGCGGCCCATGAGGTTCCAGTGCAAGAGGAGGGGTTGGGTCAAGCTAATATGGCCGAGCAAGTGGGGCAAGCGGGTCAAGCTGTAAAAGGGGCCCTAGCCTGAGAAATGGCGGGAGCCTTGAGGGAGTCAATGAACATACTAAGGGTGGAGAACTAAGCTAGGGAGAACGCCATAGAGATGAGGGCGAGCTTTCTCACTAGGGAGTTTTTGCGGGCCAAGCCGGATGAGTTCCATGGTGGCCTCGAGTGGCTCGAACAGACAGTGAAGACATTTGACATGCTTCACATCGAAAGACAGTGAGCTTAGAGTGACTCTTGGGAGTTACTACCTTAAGGGGGATGCGGGCCAATGATGGAAGTACTCCAAGGGCCGAATAGAACCGACATGGGAAGCATTTGTGGTGGCTTTCCAAGACAAGTACCTACCTCCCACTGCTAGGGAGAGGTTGAGGCAGGAATTTCAAGACCTTAAGCAACTAAACATGTCCGTGGCCGAGTTCGAAGCAGCCTTCTCAAGTTTGTCCCGGTTTGCATCGTAGTTGGTAGCAACGGAAGAGCGTCGTTGCATTGAGTTCAAGAAGAAACAAAGAACCAAAATCTTGTTCAAGGTTGTCAGGAACATGATTCGGAATTATGATCGACTTGTAGAAGCAGCGGCACACGTAGATATTACCATGGAGGCCGAGGAGGAGAGAATTCGAGGGTCAAGGTCGAGGGGTAAAGGGTCACAGGGGGACTATAGGCCCAACAAGAAGAGCATGAGTACGTTTTCATCCCAGTCCCAACCGCAGAAGTCTAGATCCACTTTTTCCCTGCCTAGTGCGGGCCCGAGAAAGAGTGCACCGAGTGGTTTTTCTTGTTTCAAGTGTGGCCAATTGGGTCACAAGGTCTTTGCATGTCTACAGAAGGGAGGAGGACAACAGTTGTTGCCACCACTACTACCTAACCGATCTCAGAGTCAGTCTCAGAGTAGGGGGCAGGGGCCTACTTGCTATCAGTGTGGCCAGTCAGGGCACATTAAGAGAGCTTGCCCGCAGTTGGGAGGCACATCTGGCGCATCAGGGTTGACACAATTAGAGCCACCAGCAGGCTCACTCAGTCCAGACTTCGTGAGCTAATCAGGGAGCCACTTCGGCTCAGTCAGTGCAGCAGGCCTATGCTCCGAGAGATGAGTAGGTCGATCAGATACCATAGGGGGGCATGTATGTTGTTACCACGCCAGAGTATTTGTCGGGATCCTCAGTTGTGAGAGGTATTTTTTTTGTTTATAATTCTTTGGCTAATGTGTTAATAAATATGGGTGCGTCTTATTCATTCATATCTACTGCATTCGCATCTGCATTGGGATTAGAGGTGGCACAGTTAGCATCTCCGCTCAGAGTAGAGTCACCAATTGGGGGTACAGTTGACTTAGATTGAGGGTGTTGTGGTTGTGAGATAGAGGTTGCTGGGCATCGACTCTCATTTGGTTTTGTGTTGCTAGGCATGTCAAGTTTTGACGTCATTCTGGGCATGGATTGGTTGTCTTCGTACCGAGCAGTGATTTATTGTTTTCGTCAAAGGGTCACAGTGTGCACCTCGAGTAGTGATTCTTTTTACTTTCTGGGGGATCGGGTTGATAGGGTCTTGTTGCCAATTTTTGACCCTCGTAGTAGAAACGAGCTTAGTGGCCTTCTTGTTACTCTCTTGGATAATGAGAGTGACGGGACTCGTGTTAAGTTACCAAGAGTAGTTTGTGAATACCCAAACGTATTTCCCAAGGATCTTACTAGTTTGCCACCCCACTGGAAGATCGAGTTCACCATTGACTTAGTGCCTGGAACAGGACCAATTTCTATGGTGCCCTATAGATTTGCGCCTGTGGAGTTGCATGAGTTGAAGATTCAACTCCAAGAGCTTTTAGACAAGGGTTTCATTCGCCCTAGTACATCGCCTTAGGGAGCGCTAGCTCTCTTTGCGAATAAAAAGGATTGGTCATTGCGGTTGTGTATTGATTATCGTAAGTTGAATCGAGTTACAGTCAAGAACAAGTATCCCTTACCCTAAATAGATGATTTGTTTGACCAACTTAGAGGGTCTTGTTGTTTTTCGAAGATAGATTTGAGGTCGGGGTACCATCAGTTGAGGGTTCGGGAGGAGGATATCCAGAAAATGGCCTTTCATACGCGTTATGGCCACTATGAATTCCTTGTAATGCCTTTTGGGTTGACTAATGCACCGGCTTCCTTTATGGACTTGATGAACATAATTTTTAGAGAATACTTGGATCATTTTGTGGTCGTCTTTGTGGACGACATCTTAATCTACTCAACCTTTGAGGAGGAACACGAGGCTCACTTGAGGGTAGTACTTGACTTACTTAGAGAGCACCAGTTGTATGCTAAATTTGAGAAATGTGAGTTTTGGCTCACCGAGGTGAAGTTTTTGGGTCATGTAGTGTCAAGAGAGGGAGTAACTGTAGACTCTTCAAAGATAGACGCCATGTAAGATTGGGAACTGCCCAAAATGTTTTTGAGATCCAAAGTTTCTTGGGATTAGCGGGGTACTATCTACATTTTGTATGGGACTTTTCTCGACTAGCCGCGCCTTTGACTAGATTGACTAGAAAGGGGGTTAAGTTTGTGTGGAGTGAGACTTTTGAAAAGTCGTTCCAAGAGCTTAAGACTAGACTGACTACCGCACCGGTGTTGATAATTCCAAAAAGAGGTTTGAGTTACACCTTTTATTGTGATGCATCTCGAGATGGGCTTGGTTGTGTCTTGATGCAAGGGGGTAAGGTTGTAGCTTACGGTTCATGATAATTGAAAACTCATGAGAAGAATTACCCTACCCACGACTTGGAGTTAGCAGCAGTAGTGTTTGCCTTGAAAATTTGGAGGCATTATTTGTATCACAAGAAGTTTGAGGTTTTCTCCGATCATAAGAGTCTAAAGTATTTGTTTTTCCAAAAAGACTTGAATTGACGCCAACGGAGGTGGATGGAATTTTTGGAGGATTATGACTTCGAGTTACACCATCATCCGGGGAAGGCCAATGTAATGGCCAACGCCTTAAGTCGGAAATCCGTGAGTAGTTTGGCGAGTGTGGCCATTCAGGAATGGGTTATGTTGGGTGACATTGGCAACTTTGAATTGCACTTGGGAGAGTTCGATGAGGGTGCGACTTTGTTTATCTTGAGTGCTCAACCTACCTTGATTTCTAAAGTTATAGAGACACAACAAGGAGACCGTGAAGTAGAGTCTATTCATGATAGAATCTCCAACGGGAAGGAAGAGAAGGTTTGAACATCCACTCAGATTTGAGTGTAAGATTCCTAGATCGTTTGTTTGTACCAGAATCTTGTAAAGAGGAAGTGCTTCATGAGTTCCATCACTCACGCCTTGCGGTACACCTGGGAGGTACCAAAATGTATCATGATCTTAGCCGTCAGTTTTGGCGGAGGGGTATGAAACGGGATGTCACTTCCTTTGTGTCAAAGTGCCTTACTTGTCAACAAGTGATGGCTGAACACCAAAGACTAGCGGGTTTGTTACAACCCTTACCGATAGCCGAGTGGAAATGGGAGCACGTTACCATGTTGTAGTTGGACTTCCTAGAACACAACGGGGCAATGATACCATTTGGGTGATTGTTGATAGGTTGACTAAGTCTGCACATTTCATTCTAATGAGTACCGGCGACTCAATTGAGCACTTGGCAGAGTTGTACATTAGGGAGATAGTTCAACTTCACAGAGTTCCTATAACCATCGTATCAGATAGGGATCCCCGTTTTACCGCCCGGTTGTGGCAAAGCCTTCAAGAGGCGTTGGGAACTAAGCTGATCTTTAGCATCGCTTACCACCCTCAAATTGCCGGTCGTAGCGTACCATCCAGATTTTGGAGGACATGTTTAGAGCTTGTGTCCTAGATTTTAGGGGGTCTTGGGAGAGGCATTTACTGTTGATTGAATTTGCCTATAACAATAGTTACCAAGCTAGTATCGAGATGGCACCGTTTGAGGCCTTGTATGGCTGACCTTGTAGATCATCGGTTTGTTGGGCCGAGGTGGGAGATGCACCGTTGTTGGGCCCAGAGATCGTTAGAGAGACGACCGAGAAAGTTTCTCTCATTCGGAAGAGGTTAGCTACAGCCCAAAGCCGACAAAAAAGTTATGCCGATAAGAGGAGACGACCTTTGTCTTTTGAAGTGAGTGACCATGTATTCCTTAAGATCTCACCTAGGTGGGGGTTGATGAGGTTCGGTAAGAATGATAAGTTGTCTCCGAGGTTCATTGGGCCTTTCGAGATATTGGAGAGAATTAGGGAAGTGGCGTATCAGTTGGCCTTACTGCCACAACTCTCGGGGGTTCACAATGTGTTTCATGTGTCCATGCTTTAGGAAGTATGAACCCGACCCTTCTCATGTGCTAGATTGGGTTGATTTGGAGGTGGATGAGGATGCCTTTTACGAAGAGCGACCGGTTCAAATACTAGATACCCGAGAGCAGGTATTACGGGGTAAAACTATACCGTTAGTGAAGGTGTTATGGAGACATCATGGGGTTGAAGAACCAACGTGGGAACGGGAGACGGAAGTTCGCTCCAAGTATCTGGATTTATTTGAACATGCCTAAGTTGTTTTTCATTTGTATTATTCCCTAGCGTTGTAGGGAAATGTATTGAAATTGTTAAGCACGTGTTATTATGTACATTGTTGTTTCAAGCATGAAGTTGTTATGCGTTGTTACTAAATTATTGAAAGGCTCCATGTATGCGTTTATCTCGGATGGTCGATGTTAGTGTAACAATCATGATGTTAATGATGAAATTGAGTTGAGAATTAATGTTGCAATTTGAAAATATAATAGTGTGGTTGTGATCGCTTGAAAACTCTTGTTTGGGTAGTTTATTCAAATTTCGAGAATGAAATTTCCTATGGTGGGGAGGTTGTGATGACCGGGTGTCCTATTCGTTCTTTTTCCCTTGTTTAACCTTAGAATTGCCTCGTTGGGCATCAGTTTAACTTAGGACTTGTCAATTGTTTGAGTTTATTGTGTTCTAGAGCTTTTTTGCTAGTTTTGTGTATGTTTATTCCGGTGCTGAATTTCTCTTGTTCCGAAGAGTGTGAGGTCAGGTCCGAAGTGCCTAGAATCGAACCAGAAAATTTCTAGGCTGGAGGACCAGGGCCGCATGTGCAGGGCCTTGGGCCGCACGTGCGGAAGAGGGCCACACGTGCGGGAGGTTAGGCCGCATGTGCGGGAGGTTAGGCCGTACGTTCTGGGAAGTGGGAAATTTCAGCCTCGCACACAGCATTATATGCAGGTGCGGGGTGTGGTGCGGATTGGAAGGGTCGTACGTACAAGGGTGGGGGCCGCACGTGCAGGAAGTAGGCTCCGCACGTGCGGGGGCAAGTGCTGCACGTGCGGGACAGGCTGAGTCTGAAAACTCTATTTTTTTCTCTCATTTTGGCTGAGTGTGTATCACTTTCTAACCCTCCCTTCTCACTCTAAAAACACTTTTGCTCCTCCTTCTCTTTAAAAACTCTCATCAAACACTAAAAACCCTTGATTTCTTGCAATCCATTGGGTCTAGATCCATCATCTCTCACAAGTTTTGGAGATCAAAGCTAGAACTTCCCTTTGTGTGGTGGAGATCGAAAATTTTCATCTTTGGCTCTAGGGTTTCATCTTATCTCTTCAACAAGAACTTGAGGTAGGGTTTTCTTTGAGCTATATATATATTTTTGCTAGATTGATGTTAAATTTGGAACTTCTTGGTGACAATAAGAAAGTTTTAATTTTGGTTCAAGAATGTTATGGTTTTCAAAAGGAGGGTTTAACCATGTTTCTTTTAAATAGTCTCTTCAGGGTTTGAATAACCTTGGTTAAAGAATGATGTTCTCTTTTCAAGTTTCTTTAAAATGTTTGGGTGTGTGTTGTGGTGGTGGAAGTCACAACCTAGAAATTTAGGGGTTTTCAAAACAACTGGTGAGAGCACATGGAATGCATCATTAATGTATTATTTTGTATATCAAAATGAGTTAAGGAAGGGAAAGATTCTTATTTATAGTTACAAATGATGAATCACATAAAATATGGGAATTGTTGGTGTTGGAAAGATTAATGTTCAAATGTTGCTATAGTCTTGAAATGACTATGTTGTTGGAATTGCTTGAGATGTGGTTATTTGTTGACGGATTTAAATGGAAATGTGATTCTATTGTGAGATAGTATGGAACAAAGGAATGAAGACTTGTTTATTTTGAGATTATTGTTGAGATATTTAATAATGGAAAGGAAATTTATGTTGTAGCATTATCAATTGTTATCTTGCATTCACAATTGTTTGGTTACCGCATGTTTTGATTTGAATTAGATTACTTGGCATTGAGAAAAGAATTGTTGAGAAATGAGAACTATGGAAATGTTTTTTTTGGGGTAAATACGTTGGAAACTTCAAATAGGAGGTGTAGATGGAATTGATAAGTTGGCCTGAGTGTCCGGGGTGAAAGACCAAAAACACGCGCGGAGGATGTACCACTTCCCTTCCGATTAGCAACCGGTAAAGTGGGGTTTTTGGTAATGCTAGTTATGCCTACCTACAGACACCAACCTAGGGATTACCTGAGTCGTATTTACCGCCCCATTGAATAAAATTGTAAATTTCGGAAATTGTTGATATTTCAAGCTATTGTTGATCATGGTGACTTTTTTTTTTTTTTAAAAGAAGGCATATAAATGAAATTCTCTTTTAATTGGCATAGCATGGCATTCGCATTTAATATTGGAAATCTGGCATAAATGTATATACTTTGTTAAGGATTCTCTACTGGGCTTTATGCTCACCCCTATGGGATTTTGATGCAGGAAAAGATGTGGTGATCCCGCCGAGTTGAGGGCGTGGACCTATTTTGTGGAGAGTAAATGACTCTAATTTTGTTGCGATTTGTTTTGCTAGCCAAGGGATATTCATGTATGGGTCTGAGAGACCATTTTTGTGTAACCGGGCTTAAGCCTTGGAACATGTAAGCCCTTAAGGGCATTTTATTTATATTTTTGGGATTTGATGTTCTACATACTATAGATTCATGTATTTCTGTATCATTGAATGTATAATTCGCATATGGGACTTTTGTACAAACCTTATTGTTTAATGATGTAAAAGTTGGAGAATGCAATTATTCTTTATTGGATGTTGGTTGATGTATCTAATTTGTGTTGGGTTATTTTGGGGCGTTACAACTGGGTTGTCTCATTGTGAATTGGAGAGGAGATGGATTCAAAAAGCAATTATGTGGACCAATTGCATTGAATTTTATGTACATTTTTGTTTGCATGTTCCTAGTGCATGTATAATATTAGTTACTCATTTTTGCAAATATTTTACGATTCACGATAAATATTTGAGAAATTTCATTTTTACTCCTATACATTGCCTTGATTTTCAATTGTGCCCCCAAACTTTGAACAATTTCAATTTTATCCCCAAAATTTTTGAAATCGTATCAATTTTGCCTTTGTTGTCACATTTGAAACGAAAAAAGTTAAAAAAATTACATTTTGCCCCCAAATTTCAGAAGAAAGATACAGACTCACTCTCTAGCTAGCAAACCACCACTTCAAGCCCTTCTATCTCCTTCGCCATAACTTTGTTTTGCCTCATTTTTACGTCGTTGGATCCAGCTCACGGCTTAGTTTTTGTATCACCTCTCACAAATCTCGTTCTTACCCTTTTTGCATGCTGTTGGAGCTCCGAAAGTTGATTAAAAAAAATAAAAAATAGCAAGACTTTTCTTCTCGTTTCTAACTTTTCTTCGAGCCGTATTTCCGACTTCATATCTTTCTCGATTCTTGACGGTTCTACTTCATTTTTTCAACCATTCTCTTCACCTCACTTTCTACTTCATCCTCAATACCTCATTTTCTCACTTCTTCGTGTAATGGACAATTTTGGTATATCGAAACTTGTCTGAAAACTAACTTCGAAAATTTTGAAACATTCATCTTTTTTTTCTTTCTCCTCCTTCTTCCTCATTCTTCTTCTTCTTGTTCTTCTTCTTCTTCTTATTCACTTTTAACATGACGTGGAACATGGTTCTAGGAGGTAACGAAGCTAATGTTGGTGGTGATGGCGGTCCAGCGATGGTAGCGGATCTCGGGGTGATGGTGGTCGTGGAGCTTGATCTTAGTGGTAATAGAACTTAGTTGTAAAGGAGGTGGGTTTAGTGTTGAAAGGTGGTGGTGATGGTGATGTTCATGCTGGCGGTAATGGAGTTCAATGGTGGTGAAGTTGGTGGTTCAGATGGTGATGTTGGTAAAGTTGATGAAAGTGATGAAGAGATGATATGTGTCTATATATCATCTCTTCATCAATTTCATCACCTTCATCAACTTCTCCAACATCACCACCTGAACCACCAAATTCACCACCACCGAACTTCATTACCGCTACCATGAGCATCACCATCACCATCACCACCACCACCACCACCTTACAACACCAAACCCACCTCCTTCACAACCAAGTTTCACTACCACTACCATTAAGCTCCACGACCACCATTACCGTGAGCTCCGTCGCTATCACAGGACCGCTACCTCCATCATCACTAGTTTCGTTACCACTTAGAACCATGTTCCACATCATGTTATAAGTGAAGAAGAAGAATGAGAAAGATAAAGGACAAAGAAACAAACGATGAATGTTTCAGAATTTTTGAAGTTATTTTTTGGACAACTTTCGGCATACCAAAACCACCTATTACACAAAGAAGTGAGAAAGCAAGGTAGTGCAGGACGAAGAAGAAAGTGAGATTAAGAGAATAACAAAAGAATGAAGTAGAACCGTTAAAAATCGAGAAAGATATGAAGTCGAAAAGATGGCTCGAAGAAAAGTAAAAAACGAGAAGAAATTTTTTTTTTTTTATTATCAACTTTCGGAGCTCCAATGGCATGCAAAAAGAGGAAGAATGAGATTTGTGAGAGGTGATACAAAAACTAGGTCATAAAGTGAATCCAACAACGGAAAAATGAGGTGAAACTGAGTTATGACGAATGAGATAGAAGGGCTTGAAGTGGTTGTTGGTAGTGGTGGTTTGCTAGTAGAAAATGGTGGGTCTGCATTTTTCTTTAGAAATTTGGGGCCAAAATGTAATTTTTTTTAACCTTTTCCATTTCAAATGTGACGGTAGGGGAAAAATTGATACGATTTCCAAAATTTTAGGGGTAAAATTAAAATTATTCGAAGTCTAGAGGTTTAATTGAATATCAAGGCAAAGTATAAGGGTAAAAATAAAAAATTTTCTAAATATTTTATAATTCTATATTTTTAGAGGGAAATCAATATGTATCATCAATTTGTATATTAAGTTAAATGTATTTTACAATACATAGACGGTATATGTGATGGGTTGGAATACATTGGTGACAATGATGCTGATCATTCATTAAGAATGCATGCTGATTAGGAATTCGTCGAGGAGCCGCTCGGCTGACTAATGGGCTCCCATTTAGCACGATCCTAGTTTACCCAAATGATAAGATGCCAATGTGTGAATCTTATGTCAAAAGAAGATAACAAATAAAAGACGAAGTGACAGACATAGCGTGAAAGGAAATAATGCAGGACTTAGAGGAAGGACAACATGGTGACAATGATGTTACTTGGTTACGCTCAATGTAGAGGACAAAGCCCAAGGCACTTAAACACGTGCATCTTGCTTACTTTGGGGATGAAGAGCGAGAACCCAAATTCGAGGTCTCTATAAATACGAGAGGAACGCTAGGAGAAGTAATACACTACAACTAAGTTCTAACTTAACTATTGGAGTGCTAATTCAGCAAACATCTTTGTCGGGCTTTGATTGTTTGTTTTTCTATGCAAGACCAGCCGAGTAACATCTAGACGTCAAGGAAAGAAGAAGAAATACCATGTCCCACCATAATAAATAATGTAACATACAATACATGATATATAATACATACAATATGTGAATAATTAAAATTTTTTTAGCAATTAAATTTTTTTTGAATTGAACGTATTTTATATTACTTAATATTATTAAAATGGGTAAATTACACTCACCTCACTTGTGGTTTGAGAAAAATTGTAACAATCAGTTCTGGGTGACCGCTCGAGCGGTCAATTGGTCGCTCGAGCGGTGATGTGTAGCTATCACTATCTTGCCTATTTGCAGGAGAGATCGCTTGAGCGGTTGAGTGGTCTCTCGAATGTAGAAATGCGGCTCCTAGTATTTTCACTATAGCTTTATAAAATTTCTGAGACCTTGTGTTTACCGCTTGAGCGGTGTAAAGTTCGCCCAAGCGGTCTTTTTGATTTTGAGCACTTTTCTCGAGTAGTGATAGTTCACTTGAGCAGTCTGTTTGGGACAACACATTTAAAAGTTGATCTAAACACTTTTTTTTTTCACCTTTTCTATTCATTTTCTCTCTCTATCACCCATTTCTGAACCCTTACCCTAAAACACTTGAGTTCCCTTAGTTTTACCCAACATCCACCCTAGATCTGCCAAAGGGGTTGAAGAACTAGCTTGATCATAAATCTCTACCGATTATTTCTCATTTTCTTGAAGTTTGAAGTTGGGTTTTCATCTCTTGCCTTCAATCTTGAGGTAGGGACACTTTTAACTTGTTATATCTTTGATTTGAGACTTGTACGTGGTATTTTCATTATACATACGTAAAGGCATGAAGAGTTTGTATGTTATCTAATGGGTTTGATCAAAAGGGTTATATCTCATAATTTTCTTGAAAATTTTATGGATATATGTTGTTGATTGTGTTATGGATAATGAGAATTGACCTTTAAATGCCTTAAAAGGGAAAAACTCCAAATTTCTTAAAACTCTAATTTTCAAAATTGTTCAATAAAAGGGGATTTGGTTCAATTGACTTTCTAATCTTGAAATTGGATGTATTGACTTGATTTTTATGTTGGAATATGAAATTTTAGGAAACTCTTAACATAAAACCTTAAGATAATGATGGGTATGACTTGGAGAATCACTTTAATTGGGAATGTTGAAATTGTTGGATTGTGTGAATTGAAACTAGCTTAGGAAAATTGAAATTTGGAAAATCATGCATCATATGTATTCATTAATTATACTTTAGCTTGAAATTTTTAATGATTGGAAAGTGTTGAAAGGAAACAAAGACGTTAGCACATTAATAAATGTGCCGAAGCTAAACACTTGCGTCCTAATGCATTGAATAACAATAATTCATTCCACATAAGCACATAATCACATAAGCACCTACGAATTTCATTCCTGGATGATACTAGTCCCGAAGCGTCACTATAGTTCCGGTTGGAAGCAGCATTGATCAATTGCCTTTCCAACAAGACTACTAGAAACTCAAGGGTCCAATTAACATCCTAGAAACTACGTTCCATACCCACATAATCACATAAACATGTTATCATATAAGCATATAACATTTCACTAAGTCTCTATCAAACGAGACGAACCCATTGTGATACTAATCACTTCCCACGTACCCAAAGTATTCAAACCCGGTACGCTCTGATACGAAGTTGTAACGCCCTCAAAATAGACTCATTATGTGTTTGTCACTGACATGCAATATTTAAAGTAAACAATTCATTATCTCATTCATCAGAGTATTTCTAAACAAAAGCATTACATGTAACATCAAATTAAATGCCCTACGGGCTTACATCTTTCCAAGCCAACACTTGGACACAAAAATATGAGTTCTAACTCAAATACAAGTAAAGCCCTAGGCTTGAATGTTTACATGTACTATCAAATCAAAACAACTAACTGAAGATAGTCTTCAAAATCCAAAAGTCAAATCCTTCCAAGCTAAGTCCTTGGAGGTAGCTTATCACCTGAACCTGAAAATGATGTTCCCATAAAGGGTGAGCCACAGCCCAGTAGAAAAATACTAAACCAAATATAAGCATTGAATAAAGCTATAGCATTCAATAGATGGTTAACCAAGATAATCAATTGTATCATTATACAGTCTCATGACACTAATGTCTAAGACACATTTCACTTTCCATTATTATCAACATGGCTCAGAACCTGGCCAAACTTACAACAGTGAACTATATATCATATTCACATTACTTTCAATATCAACAAAACAAATGAGACTCAGGCTCGTATCAAAACACTTCATACTTCCCGTTTGATACACATTGTAGTGCTGTATCAATAACATGTAAAAGCACTTCAATATAATAAGCACACATAATAGTGATGCTAATGGAGTCCATCCCCTATCTCCTCCCAAACAAAATCCGGTTTAGAGGTCCATCCCCTATCTTCCCCTAAACCGTGGAGTACATCCCCTATCTCCTCCCAAACAATATGCATATGCAATGCTCAATCAATACATGTAATTTCTGTATTAATTCAATAGTCTAAATTTCTGACTTAAACAAATTGATTAGTTTCAATTTTCCCCAATCCACATGCAATGTCTACAACAAACACGACTATCCTCCACCGATAGCCCAAAACAGTTATTTCTAGACTGGAAATAAATATATCAACAATTCAATAGGCGAGTGATTTTAATTATCCAACTACACCATTTAATCAATGAATTCCTCAATTTCATGCATTTAACCAATTTCCCCAATTTCCTTAAATTAATTATACAAATTAATTTATTAATACAACTAGGGTTTTTCCCAAAATTACCAAAGTACTCCCAACATATCAAAATACCAAAACTTAGAACAAAACTTATAGGATGGAGTAGGAAATCCCTACCTCGAAGAAAATAACCCGAATGGAGAAGACGAAGATGAAGACCTAAATCCCAAAGTGCTCCAAACCACCAAACGTTCAGATTAAATGGAAGCCCTTGACTCACTCTATCTTTTTAATAAAGGACTAAGGTTAGATACTCACCCTAGGTAGATCAATTCTTAGAAAGAAGGCAGGTTTAGAGAGAGAGAGACTCTCAAGGGGCGGTTTTTAAAAGTTAAGAAAGAAAAGTAGGTCAAAAAGTGATCCAAAAAGTGAAATCACGGACTGATGTAGTCGACTCCCCGCTCGAGCGTCCAAACTCCCGCTCGAGCGTCGAATACGCACTCCCAGTACTTTTGCAGAACGAGGTCCCCGCTCGAGCGTCCAACTCCACGCTCGAGTGGCACTCACATATTTCCGCTCGAGCGTCCAATCCCACGCTCGAGCGTCCAACACTGCACAGGAAATACTAGATGGGTGATAATCCCGCTCGAGCACCAAAACCCCCGCTCGAGCGGACAAGCAACAAAATAATCCCCGCTCGAGCGTCAAACTCCCGCTCGAGCAGACAGGTCAAAATCTGGGCAACTAGTTTTGGCATCTAAACTCAACCGACTTGTAACAGACCCGCCCAACACATCCTATAACTCAAATACAAAGAGATTAAAGGACGACAACAACCAATATATACTGACAGGATCCACGGAACCTAAGTCCGGATACAATAATCTAAAGGAAAAAGACCGGGGTCGCTATAGTTGGCGTGCTACCTAACTGATTGGCATTGAGATGTATTTTTGGATGGAAGCATGGAGGCTCTTTTGTTTGCAATGTGTTGAAGCCTCATGCTATTCTTTTATGATGGAAACTATATTCCATTTTTTTATTTTTTTGTGTATCCAAGGGAACTCCTTGAGAAGATGGTGCCTTAGGGTGTTTATATTTTGTATTATCTATTATCCATTGAACTGTTATTATTATTTGAATAATGTAATTGTACAATGATGTAAGCACATGAATAGTTCAAGGGAGAAGAGATGATTTTTGAGCCATGTAATAGATATTTAATGCTTTAACTTGATGCAATTAGTTATTATGTTCTTAAATTAACTCAGTGAATTGATGATGAAATACTGGGGTGTTACAAATTATTATTAGAGCTGACCAGGTTTGAATACCTGGAGCTTGTTGGATGTGGCTTATGCTATAATTGGTTTATTATGTTAGGATGGGACGTTAGCATGCTATATGTTTATATGTTTATGTAGTTGCATGACTATATAAGTATTGGGTCAAGTTTCTAGGATATGACTTGCGTCCATTACACTCATCGAAGTCCTATTGGAAAGGCACCTGATCAATGCTTTTTTCACTTGGAAGTCCTTGAGCATCGTGGGATGAGTTGGTATCTTAGGAGGGTGATTCGTATGTGCTCTATGTGTTTATGTACTTATGTGGTTTGCCTTATGTGAAATAGATATATGAGTGGGGTTGAGATTATTTGGGTGCAGTTCGTGGAATGACGTGTGAGTACATGAATTATGAGTTAATTTTTATTCTATCTTTACTTTTATATAAGATATCTAGACGTGGTAGAGGCCATAGTAAACCTCGCCGGGGTGGTCGAGGTATTCTGGTCCAATAAGATCTTCCTCGTCAAGAAAAAGGGGTAGGCAAAAATAATGTGACCGAACCTCCGACCCAAGATGCTATGGGGGTACTAGCTCGAGAAATGGTTGGGGCTCTTCGGGAGTCCATGGACATACTTCGAGTTGAGCAAGCGGCTAGAACAGTGGAAGGGGAAACTAGGACCACTTTTTTGAAGAAAGAGTTCTTCCGTTCTAATCCCACCAAGTTTAGTGGCAGACTCAATCCCATGAAAGCCGATGAATGGCTAGAGCAAATCATTAAGTCTTTGAAATTCTAGATATCCATGAGGGAAAGCTGTAAGTGGCGTTTGTGGCTTATTAACTATGAAAGGAAACCGGCTAGTGGTGAAAGTCAATTAAGCACTAGGTTGCACACTTGAGAGGCATTCACTCACACCTTCTAGGAGAAGCTTTTGCCTCCAACTGCTAGGGAGACGTTGAGGAAATAGTTTAAAGAGTTTAGACAGCTAGATACATTAGTGGTGGAGTTCGAGGCCACTTTCACCAGTTTGGCACGTTTTGCACTCGAGCTTACCGATGCTTGGAGTTTGAGAAGTGATTGAGGCCTAAAATCCTGATAAGCATAATGGGCAGCATGTTTAGGGAACATGATAGACTTGTTGAAGCCGGGGCATACATAGAGATCATGTTGGAGGCCGAGGAGTCTAGAGAGAAAGATAAGAGGTTGGGTTATGCGGAGTCCCGAGGTGGCACAAGATCTTCCAAGAAATCAAGGGGTTCTTCTTCTTCTTTACAATCATTACCACAACAGGCCAAATCTTTAGGTTCTACTTCTATGAGGAGTTCGGGAAACGCGGGTCTGAGTCATATTACTTGTTTTAAATGTGGCTAATAGGGTCACAAGGCTTCTGAGTGCAGATAGAGGTTCAGTCAGCAACAATTGGCTCATTCTCAAAGCCAATCTTATGGGAAGGGTCAATTGCTTGCTTGTTATCATTGTGGACAATCGAGGCATATGAAGAGGTCTTGCCCTCAGTTAGGTGGGGCGGTCGGTGCTTCAAGGTCCCAACAGATGGAAGGTTATCAGACAGGCCAGGGTAAGAGTCTGGCTTATAAGCCAACTCAGTCTAGATAAGTATCGAAAGCGGTGTATAGGTCCATTTCTACACAGTCGGTGCAATCGACCTACATTCAGAGGAGTGATCAACGAGAGCAAGGACCACAGGGGGACGAGTTTATGCCATTACTCCATCTAAGTAGTCATCTAGACCATTGATAGTGAGAGGTACTTCTTTTATCTTCAATACTTGGGCAAGTGTGTTGATAGATACCGGAGCATCTCACTCATTCATAGCATTTGCATTTGTATCCATTTCGGGGTTAGAAAGTGAGCAACTAGTGTCTTCGTTTATGGTAGAGTCATTTGTCGGGGGTAAAATTATCTTGAATCGGGGATGTCGTGGGTGTGTGATTGAAGTCTTTGATTGCCGACTTCCTTTCAGCTTTATGTTTTTAGATATGTTGGGTTTTGATGTCATCCTCGGCATGTATTGGTTGTCCTCATACCGTGCTATCATAGATTGCTATCGGAGGAGAGTTACTATATGCACATCAGGTGATGACTGTTTTTACTTTTTGGGAAATAAAACCGATAGGTTGTTACCACCATTGTATGACCCACATGGTCGAGGCAAACTTAGCAACCTTCTGGCAACCTTTATGGATGATGGGAATGGTATAGTTCGGCAGGCATTTCCTAGAGTAGTTTACGAATACATAGGTGTCTTTCTTAAGGATCTCACTGAATTACCACCTCACTGTGAGGTTGAATTTTCTATAGACTTGGTTCCTGACATGGCACTCATCTCCATGTCACCCTACAGATTTGCATTGGCAGAGTTGCTTGTTTTGAAGGAGCAGTTACAAGAGTTATTAGACAAAGGCTTTATATGCTTTAGTACCTCGCCATGGGGAGCACCGACTCTCTTTGCTAAGAAGAATGATGGTTCATTGTGATTGTATATTGATTACCGCAAGTTGAATAGGGTCACGATTAAGAACAAATAACTGTTGCCTAGGACAAATGATCTTTTTGATCAACTTAAGGGTTCTTCATTTTTTCAAAGATAGACTTAAGGTCGGGTTATCATCAATTGTGTGTGAAAGAAGAAGATATTTCGAAGACGACCTTTCGTACTCGATATGGCCATTATGAGTTTCTTGTAATGCCATTTGGTTTGACCAATGCCCTTGCTACATTCATGGACTTGATGCATCGAGTTTTCCGAGAGTATCTTGACAAATTTGTAGTGGTTTATATAGATGACATCCTTATTTATTCAACTTCTTAGGAGAAGCATGAGGAGCCCCTCGGTATTGTCTTGCAATTACTTAGGGAGCACCGTTTATATGCTTAATATGAGAAATGCGAGTTTTGGCTTTCCAAGGTGAAATTTTTGGGTCTTATCATTTTTGGGGATGTGGTTACTATTGAATCTTTGAAAATTAAGGCCGTATAGAATTGGGAGTGACCTAAAAATGCCTTTGAGATTCATAACTTTTTGGGTCTTGTTGGGCATTATCGATGGTTTGTGAAAGACTTTTCTGCCCTAGCATCTCCATTAACTAAGTTAACCCGAAAAGGGGTAAAGTTTGTTTGGAGTGAGTCTTGTGAGAAATCATTTTTGGAGCTCAAAACTAGATTAGCTACAACACCAATTCTGGGGAGGCGGTTAGGTTATATCGTGTATTGTGATGCCTTTAAGGATGGTTTGGGGTTTGTTTTGGTGAAAGAGGGTAAAGTTGTGGCGTATGGTTCACGTTGGTTAAAGACTCATGAGAGAAATATCTAACTCACGATTTAGAATTAGCCACGGTCATCTTTGCTCTAAAACTTTGAAGGCATTATATATACGGGGAAAAATTTGACGTATTCTCAGATCATAAAAGCCTTAAATACTTATTTTTCCCAAAAGATTTGAACTTACGTCAGAGAAGATGGATGGAGTTCATGGAAAATTATGACTTTGAATTGCATTTTCATTTGGGAAAGGCCAACGTGGTGGTCGATGCCTTAAGTAGAAAATCTGTGAGCATTGTTGCTAGCCTTTCCATAAGGGAATAGGAGATGTTGGGTGACCTGGGCGAATTTGACTTTCACTTTAGCGAGTCTCCTGAACATGCCACCTTGTTTACTGTCTTTGCACAACCAATGGGTGTAACACGGGTCATAAAGTACAACAGAGTGACTCAGAAGAGGAGGCAATCCGATGGAAAATATTCCAAGGCAAAGAGGAGGATGGTTTAAGTATACATTCTGATTCTAGTGTTTAGTACTTAGACCACCTTTTTGTACTAGAAATTTATAGAGATGAAGTACTCCGGGAATTCCATCACTCAATCCTTGCGGTGCATCCGGGAAGCACAACAATGTATCGTGACCTTAGTCGTCAATTTTGGTAGAGAGGTATGAAATGAGATATAGCCTTGTTTGTGTCCAAGTGTCTAACTTGCCAACAAGTCAAAACAGAACACCAAAAGCTAGCCGGATTATTTCAAACCTTACCAATAGACGAATGGA
The DNA here is from genome assembly GCF_055761805.1 of Camellia sinensis. Lineage (NCBI taxonomy): Eukaryota > Viridiplantae > Streptophyta > Magnoliopsida > Ericales > Theaceae > Camellia > Camellia sinensis. The sequence goes on along the minus strand of NC_138973.1, from coordinate 100,118,861 downwards.
AATGGGAGCACATCATTATGATTTTGTCTCAGGCATTCCTAGAACACAGGAAGGTAATGATGTGGTTTGTGTAGTTGTGGATAGACTAACTAAGTCGTCTCATTCTCTGGCTATGTGTATGAGGAATTCGGTTGATTTCTTAGCTGAGCTTTATGTTCGAGAGTTTGTCCGACTTCATGGGGTTTTGGTGAGCATTGTCTCAAATAGAGACACTCGTTTTACTGAATGGTTGTGGCAGAGTTTGAAAAACGTTATGGGTACCCAATTGACTTTTAGCACCGCCTATCACCCTCAAACAGATGGGCAGTCTGAGCATATCATCCAAATCCTAGAAGATATGTCAAGAGCTTGCTTGTTAGACTTCAAGGATTCTTAGGAAAGGCACTTGCCTTTTGCGAACTTTTCCTACAATAAGGGTGTGTTTGTTTGGATGGACTGGATGAGGGAGGATTAGAATCCATCGGATTATAATCTTGGGATTCATAGTCCTGGGACTATTTGGTTGGATAGGATATGTATCCATGTTTGTTTAGTCATGGGATTAGATGTTAGGAAAAGACTATTTGGTTGGATAGGATATGAATCCTATGTTTGTTTGGGATATTATGGAGAATGATAAATGCTCAAATAACTATTTTATCCTTTTCAATTATTTACTAAGTAATAGCAATATTAAACATATCTTTAATATTTTAATTATTTTTAGCTAGATTAAATAAAAATTTATTTTATTTTATTTTTTACACAATTAAATAAATTTATTTTTTAAAAATTAAATAAATAAAATATCAATAAAAATATATGTTATTTTTTAATTAAAATTTTAAATAAATTTATTTTAAAAATAATAATAATTAAATAAAACATCTATTAAAATTTAAATAATGAAATTAAATAAAATATAAATAAAATTTTAAAATAAAACATCAATAAAATATCTATAAAAAATTAAATAAATAAAACATCAATAAAAATTAAATAAATTTATTTTATTTTTAAATTGAGACATTTAAATTTTATTGAATTTTACTAAATATAATACATAATTAAATAGTAGAGGGTTAAAATAGTCATTTCACCACCTAATCCCATATCTCCCCTTGTCCCCCTATTTGTGTCCCCCCCTTCCCCCCCCCCCCCCCAAATGGGACACAATAGTCCAACACATTTGGGACTAATAATCCGGAGCAAAATTGGAAAACCAAACAACGGATATAAATCCTATCCCACCCTCTAATCCTATCCTATCCTCCAATCCCTCTAAACAAACAACACCTAATAGCTTTCAAGCTAGCATTGGAATGACACCTTTTGAAGCCTTGTATGGGCATCTGTGTAGATCACTGGTGTGTTGGACAGAGGTGGGGGATTCACCCTTGCTTGGACCCGAGTTAGTTCACAAGACCACTGTGAAAGTGACTCTTATTCGGAAGAGGTTGATCACGGCTCAAAGCCGACAAAAGAGTTATGCCGACTGGAGAAGATCTTTATCTTTCAAAATAGGTGATCATGTGTTTTTGAAGATTTCACCTAGGAAGGGTTTGATGAGATTTGGGTGAAGTGGGAAATTGTCACCTCGGTTCATTGGTCCATTTGATATTATAGAATGGGTGGAAGAAGTGGCCTTTCGTCTTGCCTTACCACCACAACTAATCGGAGTACACGATGTGTTTCACGTTTCAATGCTTTGTAAGTATGAACCTGATCCTTCTCATGTCTTAGATTGGACAAATTTAGAGGTTGATAAGAATGCTTCGTATGAGGAAAGACCCGTAAAAATCTTAGATTCCCGAGAGCAAGTTCTAAGGGGCAATACCATTTCTCTAGTTAAGATGTTGTGGCATCATCATGGGGTAGAAGAATCCACTTGGGAACGAAAAGCTGAGGTCCATGAGAAATATCTGATTTTTTTAATGATGTGTAATCTTATTAATTTGTTGTTTGCCTTGACGATATGTGTTTTGATTGGTGAAGTGAAGGGGGAAAAAAAAAATGCTACTTTTCTAGAAACTTAGACTTTCATATCATTAATTCAATTGTAAGTCATCTTCGTTCTCAATTAACGATATTGTGATTGTTGGGATTGTTGTTACTATGATATTTGTTTTCTTTTGGGTTGTTGGAGTTGTTGTTGACAGGAATCATGAAATTTCGAGGATGAAATTCTTTAGGGGGGTAGATTGTAACATCTATTCTGGGTGACCGCTTGAGCAGTCAATCAATTGCTCGAGTGGTGATGCGTAACTCTCAGTATCTTCCTTGTTTGCAAGTGAGACTGCTCGAGCGGTAAAGTGGTTGCTCGAGTGTAGAAATGAGGCTCTCAATATTTTCATTGTAGCTCTACAAGCTTTTGAGACCTTGTGTTTACCGCTTGAGCGGTGTAAAGTTCGCTCGAGTGGTCTCTTTGATTTTGAGCACTTTGCTTGAGCAATGGAAAATTCACTCGAGAGGTCTATTCAGGACAACACATTTAAAAGTCGATCTAAACATTTTTTCTCTTTTTTCATACATTTTCTCTCTCTATCACCCCTTTTCGAACCCTAACCGTAAAACACTTGATTTCCCTTAGCTTTACCCAAGATCCACCTTAGATCTTCCAATGAGGTTGAAGAACAAGCTTGATTATAAAGCTCTACCGATTATTTCTCATTTTCTTGAAGTTTGAAGTTGGGCTTTCATCTCTTGTCTTTAATCTTGAGGTATGGATACTTTTAACTTGTTATATCTTTGATTTGAGACTCATATATGGTATTTTCATTATATATACATAAAGATATTAAGATGTATGAAGATTTTGTATGTTATCTAATGCGTTTGATCAAAGGGGTTATATATCATGATTTTCTTGAAGAGTTTATGGATATATGTTGTTGATTGTGTTATGGATAATGAGAATTGACCTTTAAAACCTTAAAAGAGAAAACCCCCAAATTCTTAAGATCCTAATTTTCAAAATTGTTCAATAAAGGGGGATTTGGTTCAATTGACATCCTAATTTTGAAATTGGATTTATTGACTTGATTTTTATGTTGGAATATGAAATTTTGGGAACCTCTTAACATAAAACCTTGAGATGATGATGGGTATGACGTGGAGAATCACTTTAATTGGGAATGTTTAAATTGTTGAATTGTTGTGAATTGAAACTACCTTAGGAAAATTGAGATTTGGAAACTGATGCATCATATGCATTCATTAATTATACTTTGTAGCTTGAAATTGTTAATGATTGGAAAGTGTTGGAAGCAGGTAAATAGTGTATGAGTCCAGGTTGTAAGTCGGGCATTGGTTTGAGTTGTGTAATGTATATTGGTACTCGCGCAGGGTGTGAACCAATTGCCCTGTCTTGTGCATATCGCCGGACGAATGTGGAAAAGGTTTTAGGGTGCCTACGAGCCAGCCATTTGTAAAGTCGGTGAATGTGGAAAACATGATTTTTGGTGTCCATGAGCTCGCTATTTTTAGAATCGGCAAATGTAGATAAGTAAGGTCTTAGGTGCCTAACGCCCCACCGTTTCTGGAGTCGGCAAATGTGCTATTATTTTCTATATATACATATATCTATATATGTTATTGTGGTATACGGCTCTTGTATCGAGATGTCATAGTGTATTTATACCCCATGTTTTGGATGAGAATTTGTTATTGACATTACATAGTTTGGCATGATGGTTTTACAAAGGAACGAACATGAGTTTTTCTCATCTTTTGCATGGCATGATCATATATATATCTCGATTAATTATATAAGTTGTTAATGGTATTTTCTACTGAGCGATTGCTCACCCCAAAACTAATAGCCTTTCAGGGGATGATGTTGATGTGCTACCTAAGTGATTGGCATCGAGACGTATTTTTTTGTTGGGAGCACGAAGGTTCTTTTGTGTGCAATGTGTTGAAGCCTCAGGCTATTATTATGTGATGGAAACTATATTCCATTATTATTTTTTTATTTTTTATTTTTTTGTGTATCCAAGGCACTCCTTGAAAAGATGCTGCCTCAGGGAATTTATATTTTGTATTATCTCTTATCCATTGAACTGTTGTTATTATTTGAAGAATGCAATTGTACAATGATGTAAGCACATGAATAGTTCAAGGGGGAAGAGATGATTTTTGAGCCATGTAATACATATTTAATGCTTTAACTTGATGACATTAGTTATAATGTTCTTAAATTAACACTGTGAATTGATGATGAAATACTGGGTTCTTACAAAAATACAATTAATCTTTCATTTTTGATATAATTATACCAATCCTTTTTTTTTTAATAACATTAAAGCGTTGAAACTAATGGAGATGGCACATAGACATTGAAATAAATAAAGATAAATATACATTTGAGTATAAAAGATTATTATGTAATTATTATGACCAACAAATTATTGATGAAAAATGATCTAATTATTATGTAAATTAAAATTTCAAGGAATATCAGTATAATTATATTTAAAAAGTAGGATTAATTGTATTTTTTTTAAACTTTAGGAGATGTGTGAGTGTAATTTATTCTATTAAAAAGTCCAAAAGGCAACTAAAATAATTACTTCCCAAATACGTAAATGATTAGTTAAAGAAGTATTTGTGCTAAATAATTACTTCCCAAATACTTACGTAATTTAATTCAACTCTACATTTTATATGCACTAAGTATTGAAGATTATACATTTTATATGTATTAATATCTATCAAGAAATCTTATTTGTGTAATTTAAAGATATTTATATTTTCTGTAACTATACATTTATCTATACTTATTTTTAGCAATATTAAAATATCTTACAATATATTGTATGATACCATACGTAATTTTTAAAAAATGATATTCAAATCGTATTCTTATATTTCATCCATAGTTGAGTGTTAGATGGTCATCTTTGTTGATGGTCATCTTTGTCAAATGCATCCTTATTTTTTTTATTTTTATTTTTGTTTTTGTGATTGGATGACTGTTTGAGTGTTTGAAGAGCCAATTTGAATACTTTCTATGAAATTGCAAATTTATTTTTTGTCTGCCTCCAAAAGGGCAAACACTTTCAATGGATTCCTGCGGAATTCCATGAACAATGGACACACTTTCCTTTAAAGATTCCTTTTGATTTTCACCACACAAGCTAACAAACCCATTTCTCACGGCTGTTACCATTCTCCAACACTCTGTCTTTCAGTCACCATTCCGTAGTTGATCTTTACATAAAGTGTTGGATAATAATTGAAAGAAAAGAGTGTTAGAGAAAATGTGGATCTAACGCATAAGAAGTCAAGTCTGTAAGTCATTATTGTCGTAGAAACCCCTTTCGACCACACAATCAAACGCATATCTCACGGTTGTTGCCATTATTGTCGTGGAAAAAACTCTCTCTTTCTCATCATTCAACATCTGATTAAAGATCACAAAATATAATAATGATTAGCAGTTGAATTGTGACATTTAAATAAAATGTTGATAATAATTGGGGAAAATAAATCTTAGAGAGAATCCCGATTTTTTGATATAGTCACAATTCGATGTCATCATTGAAAGTCAACACTGAAAGTCATCCACTAGTTTTTGATAAGCAAATCTAGAAGATTCCTTTTAATTAGACAATCAAACGCATTTCTCACGGCTGTTACCATAAACCACTTTATCCAAATATTGCAAAATATAATAAGAGTTATTTTTTTTGATAAATTCTCTTTTTAAATGTTTGATTTCATCTAATATATATATATATATATATATATTGTGGGGGCCGAGTTGTAACGCCCTCAAAATAAACCCATAATCAAATATTCAAGACATGATTAGACATAAGAAAATTAAGCATAATTACATTTCATCAGAGTATTCATTACAGAATGTAGTACATGTTGACAACAAAAGTAAATGCTCTATAGGTTTACAACTTTCCAAGTCAACACTGGGTTACAAAAAGAGAATACTAACTCTATACAAAATAAGCCCTTGGCTTGATATACTTGTAATACAAAAAGGAAATCACAAAAAGGTGTCCTAGCCACTAAGCCTCTAAAACTACGTCCTTGGAGGTGGCATGCTACCTGTACCTGAAAATGATGTCCCATATAGGGTGAGCCAACGCCCAGTAGAGATATGCTAAACATAATATGAGCAATAACTAAAATATTAGATTTTGATAAATGTTTAACTCACATAATTCAATTCATAGTCCATTTCAATTACATGACAAATGTGTCCATGTTTCTTACAATTTTCCATTTCTTATTCAATTTCTCAATTCATAATCCTGGCTCAGAACCTGGCCATGTACTTTAAATGAGTTTACATCTCATATCAATAATTCTTCAATTTCAACAATTCAAATGAGATAACAACTCATATCTAAACACTTCCATAAGCCACAATAGATACACAGATTCGCTGTTTCATTAACACATAAAAATACTTCCATACTTCACAAATGATACACAGATTTGCTGTATCAATAATTCAATAGATACACGTATTTGCTGTATCAATAATTCAATAGATACACGTATTTGCTGTATCAATGGAGTCCATCCCCTATCTCCTCCCACATAACATCCGGTTTAGGAGTCCATCCCCTATCTTCCCCTAAACCGTGGAGTACATCCCCTATCTTCTCCCACGCAACGCAATGTATATACACACATATCATATACATAATCTATCAATACATAAATTTGATGTATTATTCCAACCGTCATATTCAATGATATATTCAATTGATTAGTTTTAGTTCGCCTAATCATCATGCATTGTCTACAACAATCAAGACTATCATCCACCGATAGCCCAAAGCAGTTATTTCTAAACAGATAATAAATGCCTTAACAGATATATAATTTCAACATTTTCAAAGTGAGCGATTAATATATCCACTCCACCATTCTATCTCATAATGAGTCAATTTCATCATTTCCATCTCAATTTCATATTTCCATCACGTTTCCAAATTAATTATATCAATTAATTCATAACTAAAATTAGGGCTTCCTCCCTCTTTCTCAACTTGGATCCAAAGGTACCAATATCAACAACTAACCACAATACCATCACTTTAAGACCCAAAACACATATTTATGAGTCCAAATAACAAAACCCCTCTTTGTACATTTAGAAACCCTAACACCCAAAATTACCCAACTTCAACATTAAATCAAAATGACTAAAAATCTAAGTCAAAGATCATATAAATGAGTAGTTATCCCTACCTCAAATTCGGAGCCCAAACGGAGAAGATGAAGAATTTCGAGATGCTCCAAATCCCAAGATTTCTAGATCAAAATGTAGCCCACACTTAGATCAACACTTTTTACAAAGGCCAAAGGGTAGAAGGTCACTCTTACTAGATCAAACCCTACAGAGAAGGTAGAGTTTTAGAGTGAGGTGCTCTCCAATGGAGGTTTTGAAAAAGTAAGAGAGAGAAAGGAAATGAAAAAGTGATCCAAAAAGTGAAATCTTGGATTGATATAAAAGTCTCCCTGCTCGAGCGTGGAACACCTCGCTCGAGCGTCAGACATAGACTCACGCTCGAGCGTGAAAAGCGCCACTCGAGTGTCGATTACACACTTCCAGAAGTTTTGCAGACCATGGTTCCCGCTTGTGCATCAAATTCCCCGCTCGAGCGGAGCAACAAAATCAAAGGGTCACGCTCGAGCGTCAAAACTCCCGCTCGAGCGTTCGAAGACCTGCAGAGAAAATACTGGGAGATGAAAAATCACGCTCGAGCGTCAAAACGCCCGCTCGAGCGGAAAAGCAACAACAAAGGGCCTGCTCGAGCCTCAAAAGCCCTGCTCGAGCGTGAAGGCCAAATTCTGGGCATCAACTCTAGGTTTCAAAGCACAACCAACTCGTTCCAAACCTGCCCAACACAACCCAAGACTCAAATACAAAGAGTAAGGGAAGAAAATGAGAATGAGACAACAACACAACAACGAAACCAAGTCCGGAATACAATATACAAAGGAAAGGAAAACCGGGATCGCTATACGTGTATTGGGAGTCGTAGAGATTCTGGATAGTCAGACCCGGGAGAGTCTAAATTCGTAGCATTCGGCATCGGTTCGCAAACTCGAATCCAACTTTACTTGGCTAAATAGCCGATTAAGCAAGGGGCCGAGTAAAGAGCGGTCTGCTACAAAATGTGCCGAATATGGAGTTGGAAATGGACCTAACCCGGGGCCCATGGAAGAAAAGATATAAATAGAAGAACATCATCCAGAAAGAGGTATGTGAGAATTGTTGTGCTTAACTTAGAATACAAGCATTCTTGAGTGTGGAGACTGACTTGTCCGTCAGAGTGCTAATTCCGGCACCCTCGACTGGAGCGTTTATTCCTTTTTAGGTGACTATCAGCGGATCACGAGCGTCCCCTAGGATCAGAAGAGTATTTCCAAACCACTTCTCTACAATTGGCGCCATCTATGGGAATACTCAAACACATCCATGGCGGGCGTAACGGAAGACCCTCTGATAGTCACTTATGAAACCACGCAGAGAGACGACCTCACTCTATCAAACATGCTTGGACCGGAGACCATCCCTATAAGACGCGCTCCGAACTTCGCCTCACCCTCGACTTCAGAGCATGAAGCAATGCAAGCGATCATGGAACAAGCAAAGCAAAACAAACAAAGATTGGAGCACATGATCGCAAAGAACAAACGTCTCCGTCAGGATTTGGCCTTGGAGGTGGCGAAGTCCAAACAAGCTGCATACCAACGGCCGGAACGACCCGTGAGGGCAGTTGGTCGACGATCTCGAGCCCGACAACAAGATACTGATAGCAACTCTGACCCATTATCCTCGGAGCCCAAGAAGAAGAGACAATATGAAATTTCTAGTTCTTCTGAAGAGAGTCCCTGTACAAGGCGTAAGCGAAGAAGAAACTGTTCGGATGAAGATCAACACGATCCTTTTGTACGATAGATTGCAAAGGCAATGCTATTCAAGAAATTCAAAGCACTGTCATTCACCTTGTACGACGGTAAATTGGTGCAAGATGGCCGGCTACAACAGTACGTCCGAAAGGCAACCCAACCAAAGCAATAGCCTTGAGATAGGATTCACACTCGCTTCACTTGATCCACATGATATACAGCCTGCCAATGTCATCGGCGGTGCACACGATTCAGTCAAAGTCTAACCCTCAATAGAAACTCACTTCGACTAAACGGCCCTATGAAGCCGATGTTATCACTTTTGATGATTCGAATTTGGCCGAAGTAACATTGCCCCACATTGATCCCTTGTTAATTGAGTTACGCGTAAACCGATTCACAGTTGAGCGCATACTCATTGATCCGGGGAGCACATCGGAGATTATGTACTAAAAGACAGTCACCAAACTCGGTTTCTCTAAATCGGATCTCTCTCCGGCCCCGTATCCACTATTCGGCTTCAATGCCAATCTAGAGTACCCGTTTGGGAAAATCAGACTTCCCGTTCGAGCAGGTTCCCGAACAGTGGATGTAGGATTCTTGGTCGTCAAGCTGCCGTCGCCGTATAATCTCATCATAGGGCGATCCTAGTTGCATACTATGCGAGCCGTGCCAAGCACCTATCATCAGCTGCTCCGCTTCCCGACAGAACGCAGTATTGAGCAAATCCGTGGCTCCCAGAAATCAGAATAGGCATGTTGTCTCCTTGTTGAGAAAACGCCAAAGGAACTACAGGTGAATTCCATTGAGATGTCAAATCGAGAAAGCCTCGACGATGTTGGGCAGCTCCTAAATGAAAAGGCTACGAAAGGCTTAGAACGAGTTGAAATCGATGGAAGCCCAGACAAGTTCTTCATGGCCGGCGCCTCTTTGAGTCAGGCCGACAGACAGCAGCTAATATCTTTCCTGCTCAACAACCTTGATGTCTTTGCATAGACTCCGTACGAGATGCCGAGTATAGATCCGTTAGTTTCACAGCACCATTTGAATGTCGATCCTAAGTTCAAACCGATCATTCAGAAAAGCCGGTGGTCAGCCGCAGAGTACACTGCCGCCGTTGTTGAGGAGGTTGACAGGCTGCTTGACGCCAGGGCAATTAGGGAGGTGACCTACCCTACATGGCTCTCTAATACAATGGTGGTGAAAAAGAAAAATGGAACTTGACGAGTGTGTGTCGATTTCACGGACCTAAACAAAGCCTGCCCAAAGGATTATTTTCCTCTTCCCAAGACAGACCAGCTTGTAGATGCTACGGCTCGCCATCAGCGTATGAGCTTTCTTGATGCCTATACAGGTTATCATCAAATCGCTATACATCCGGCGGACCAAGAGAAGACTGCATTCCTCACCCCAAGAGGAACCTATTGCTATAAGGTAATGCCTTTTGGGCTGAAGAATGTAGGGGCAACCTACCAGAGACTGGTCACCACCATGTTCAAGGAGAAACTCGGCAAAACTATGGAAGTGTACATTGACGATATGGTGGTCAAGTCCAAAGCAGAGCAGAATCATATAGCCGATCTGGAAGAGACATTAGGCATCCTACGCAAATATGGAATGAAGTTGAACGCTTCCAAATGTGCGTTTGGTATCGGCTTTGGCAAATTCTTGGGCTACATTGTCAACCACAGAGGAATTGAAGCCAACCCAAGGCAAATCACAGCAATCCTGGAGCTTGGCTCCCCTCATTCAGTAAAGGAGGTTCAAAAGTTGATGGGGATGGCTGCCGCACTCAACAGGTTTATTAGCCAGTCCACAGATCGCTGTCGGCAATTCTTTGATACACTACGGCAGGGCAAGGCTTTTGAATGGTCCACCGAGTGCGAAGCCGCTTTCAACGGCCTGAAGACCTACCTCCGCTCAGTACCACTCCTAACAACACCCTCTGCTGGCGGCCCGCTCATTTTGTATCTGGCAGTTTCTAACCGAGCCGTCAACGCCGTATTGATAAAGGAAGAACTGGGCGAACATCGGCCAGTGTATTATGTGAGCAAGGCAATGGTTGACGCCGAAACACGCTACCTTCCGCTGGAAAAGCTCATCTTAGCCCTAGTTATTGCGGCAAGGAAGCTCATGCATTACTTCCAAGGGCATAGCATTGGGGTACTAACAGATTATCCTCTCCGATCCGTACTACGCAGTGCGTAAGCATCTGAACGTGTTTCAAAGTGGGCTCTGGAACTTGGCCAGTACAATATTCAATTTCTACCCAGAACCTCAATCAAGGGACAGGTGCTTGCCGACTTTATCGCCGAATTCACTGGGGGCCTTGCCGACTTCAAGTCTGATGTTGCCGACTTCAAGTTAGATGAAATTCGACCGAAGTCGAACTGGAGGATTTATGTTGGGGACATCTGGCAGTTGTATTGTGATGGATCGTCCAATCAGCGAGGCAGCAGAGCTGGAGTTGTAATCATGACTCCTGACGGCACAATAATTGAGCAGGCCGTCAAGCTCAGCTTCGAAGCATCAAATAACGAAGCCGAATACGAAGCCCTTCTAGCCGGTTTGCGGAATACGTATATTCTGGGTGCTTGGCGTCTGCTTCTGTTTTGCGACTCAAAATTGGTGATCAATCAGCTAAAGGGGGAGTACGCAGCAAGAAATGACCATATGGCGGCCTACATAAAAACGACCAATTCCTTGTTGGCAAAATTTGACCATCATGAGTTGAACCAGATAACACGTGATCAGAGCACCCATGCAGATGCCTTGGCTTGCCTAGCCTTCGCAATCAACTCAGAGATTAAACGGACCATCGAAGTAGGATTCATCCCAGAGCCAAGCATTGGCCCTTCGGAGGAATTCCAAATCAACGTTGTAGAATCTGCACTAAGTTGGATAGATCCCATTGTTGCATTCCCATCTTCTGAACAACTCCCAAAGGACAAGAAAGAAGTGCACAAGCTGCGAAACAAAGCCATTCGATACTACTTGGATCCGCAAGGAAGGCTTTATAAAAAGTCACTCTCTGGCCCATATTTGGAATGTGTGCACCCAGACAAAGTCGAGAAGCTTCTGACTGAGATACACGAAGGCAGTTGTGGTGCCCATTCTGGCGGACGCACTTTGGCCCATCGAACTATAACGCAGGGGTATTATTGGCCGACAATGAGAACGGACGTCGAGTGTTATGCAAAAAAGTGTGAACAGTGCTATAAGTTCTCCCCGTCAAACCATCTGCCTGCTGAAGAGTTGAACTCTATCACCAGTCCCTGGCCGTTTGCCCAGTGGGGGCTTGATATTGTAGGACCATTGCTGAGGGCCCCAGGGAACAAGCGATACCTGATCGTCGCAACAGATTACTTCATGAAATGGGTCGAAGCGGAGGCATTAACACACATTCGAGATGCTGACGTTAAGCGCTTTGTATGGAGGAACATCATAACACGATTCGGCATTCCCAGAGCTTTTATCTTAGACAACGACACCCAGTTTGATTGTGGCGTATACCGAGAGCTGTGCAACAAATATGGTATCCGACTTTACTTTTCTATACCGGCTTACCCCGAAAGCAATGGCCAAGCCGAAGCCTCTAATAAATCCATCTTGGACGGCATCAAAAAGAGGCTGGAGAAAGCCAAAGGCAAATGGGTCGAAGAATTGCCGAGTGTATTGTGGGCTCATCGAACTACACCGAGAAGATCAACTAGAGAAACGTCGTTTGCCCTATGCTTTGGAACCCAGGCAATCTTACCCCTGGAAATTGGCCACCCGACTCTTAAGTTGCAAGTTTTTGAAATGGGCCAAAACGACATGATGCTGGCTTTGGATTTGACTCTAATCAAAGAACGAAGAGACCGAGCCCTTGCGTCCATGGCACGGTACCAGCAGCAGCTGGCAAAGTCGTATAATCAACAGGTTCAGCTGCGCCGCTACACACCAGGAGAGTTGGTCCTGAAGAAGGTGCTTCCAACTAACAGGAAACCGGTCGATGGAAAATTGGGTCCTAATTGGGACGGCCCCTATCAGATTGATTCGATCGCCGGAGTAGGGGCATATTGGCTCAAAGACATGTCATAAATGAGACTGCCACGGCCCTGAAATTCCATGCATTTACGCAAATTTTATCATTAACCCGACTAGTGGGACATGATGCTTGCTCTGAACTGTTCGCCATGTACATCTCTTTTTCTGTAATACAAAGATTCCCATTCACCTACTATAGAATCTAGTTCAAAGATGTTCTGATTAAAGCCTCCGGATTCGGAGCGCCCTTCGTGGATATCACGATTGGCCAAATAAAGTCTCCGAATTTGGAGCCCCATCGACGAATGATGTCTTTGGGCCGATTAAAGCCTCTAGATTCGGAGTGCCCTTCGTGGATATCACGATTGGCCAAATCAAGTTTCCGGATTCGGAGCCCCATCGGCAAATGACGTCTTTGGGCCAATTAAAGCCTCCAGATTCGGAGCGCCATTCGTGGATATCACGATTGGCCAAATAAAGTCTCCGGATGCGGAGCCCCATCGGGGAATGACGTCTTTGGGCCGATTAAAGCCTCCGGATTCGGAGCACCCTTCGTCGATATCACGATTGGCCAAATATTCTCCGGATTCGGAGCCCCATCGACGAATGACGTCTTTGGGCTGATTAAAGCCTCTGGATTCGGAGCACCCTTCGTGGATATTACGATTGGTCAAATAAAGTCTCCGGATTCAGAGCCCCATCAGCGAATGACGTCTTTGGGCCGATTAAGCCTTCGGGTCGTGCGTAACACAATGATGTTGATTAAATTAGGCCGAACAATGTCCATTTAATCGTCTGAAATACGTTTATTCAAACATTTATATAATAAAACACATGCAATCACCTGTGTGCCGAACAAAACTTATAACAAAACATTGAAAATAAAACTCTTTTTATTCGACCAACCAATAATCACATAATTTTAGACGTAATCCACGTTTGAACATTACAACGAATATTTTTATTCGGCGTCTCCTTCATCATCGCTCTTTTCAACTTCAAAGGCGGAAAAGGGCAAATGATCACGATGATCCAGGCCACATAAGTTGGAATCGACACCCTTTGCTCGGAGAGCCTCCACGGCCTGAAGAGCCGCGATCCAACCATGCTTAAAACCCCGATTCTAGCAAGTGTCTCTTTCGTTTTGTCGATCCCAACCTTCCGCCCAGCATGGAAGCCTTGGTCGTAACTCTTGGCCTTCACATTTTCTACGACAAACATGCTTGCCATATCTCGGTCGGCGATGGCATGACTCAATAGCCATTGGGTCACCCCCTCGTCCACAATCGGGTTAGATTGACCCGCCGCATGTGGATCGGTGACTTTAACCTTCCTAAGCTCCCTAAGCTCACCCTCGGCTTTCTCCTCACGAGCCTCTGAACTGCAAACCCGTTTGTCCATTTTGTCCATCTCCCGCCACGCGGCGCGCAGACGCATGCCGACTTCGTAGGCGGTGTACAGCCCCTTCACCGTCCCATGAATACCTTCTCGAAACACTTCAAAATCTTGTCGTCCAACCATCGATTGTTGGACTTCCGGTGGAAAGATCTGTCGAGCAAACTCGACCGCTACACCCGGATCATTAACGATGGAATCTGCCTCAGTCATCGGTCTATTCCCCACGAACATCGCAAAACTCAATGGTCTTGGTGTCGCGTCTGACTCATTCCTTGGTCGTGGTCGCGGGGAGCTTCCCCGTTGTTGCTTCTCTCTTTAGGGTGATCTGCTTCGACGGCTTGAAGGTTGACATTTTTTGCTTTCCTTGGACGTCCTTCCTTCCGTACACGCAGGCTCGCTGCTGCGATTCATCGCAGTATCTAGTTTAGCCAACATTTGTCCCTCTCCTCTGCTGTTGAAGAACAGACTGTTTGACATTCGTCCTCTCCCCAAGATAGTCCAAATCGAGTCTGAATACGAATAAGTGGACCTACTGGCGCGAACTCACCCAATTTATTCGTAGGTATGCAGCGACCCTGAGGCAATTTCATTAATGCTTTTGGTAGTCTCCAAATGACGGATGCTGATTGATATGTGCCACAACCACTTCATGCACTAATTTTTGGCTTGTTAAAATGACCAAATTATCTAAACGACACTTATAGGTGAATGCCTTGAAGTCCATGTATTGGCTCGGGCAAGGGCAGATTTATTAATCTAACCGGCCGAGCATCTTGGCCCCATGCCGATTGATATGTGCCACAGCCACTTCATGCACTAATTTTTGGCTTGTTAAAATGGCCTAATTATCGAAACGGTAATTATAGGTGAATGCCTTGAAGTCCATGCACTGGCTGGGGCAAGGGTAGATTTATCAATCTAACCGGCCGAGCATCTTGGCCCCATGCCGATTGATATGTGCCACAGCCACTTCATGCACTAATTTTTGGCTTGTTAAAACGGCCTAATTATCTAAACGACAATTATAGGCGAATGCCTTGAAGTCCATGCACTGGCTGGGGTAAGGGCAGATTTATCAATCTAACCGGCCGAGCATCTTGACCCCATGCCGATTGATATGTGCCACAGCCACTTCATGCGGTAACTTTTGGCTTTTTAAATGGACTAATCATATAGTCGGCGAATATACAGAACGTTTGATCTAAAACAGCAACAAAACAATACCATTCATTAAATACAGCAAAGAACAAAATGAATTTTCATTAAGTAAATTGGGCACAAATTGTAGTCATTTTATATATGAAAATTACTAAACAAATTGCTAAATAAAAAGCTGAAAACATACACGCAAATCCTAAAACAAAAACAAGAGCTGCCCAAATTAGTCCTCGGAGTCAGACTCCAGCGGCTCAACATCCACTTGCTCGTATGGAATTGGCGTAGCCAATGTTACATCGGCATCAACAAGGGCTTTGAGCCAGCCGTGTTTGAATCCCCGATTTTCAATTTTGGGAACTTCGTCTACGTATTCATCAAAAGCAAATTTTTTCTCGGTATCGAATGCGCGAGAAGCCTTCAGATCGGTTGTTTCCTTTGCCGCCTTTATTTCTTCCAACTCAGCCTCCAATTTAGAGATCGCCTCTTGGGCCAATTTAAGCTCGTCGTTGCTCGCATCCACCTTCTTCTCGGTGACCGATCTCAATTCTTTAGCATTACGGGCTCTCTCCACCTCGAACTCGGCCCTACTCCTTTTGCCATCAACCTCCGCTTGTAAACGGCCAATATGCTCGACGGCATCGTGATGACGACGGCCCATCTCGGCTATCCTTCTGATGGCCTGCAAAACAGGAAGTTTAGACCAAAACAATATGCGTGTAAAGTGAAAAGACAGTCAAGATATATACCAAGAGAGCCGATTGCGCGGCCAACGCAAATGCAACCATATCCGGCTTCCCTCGAAAAACTGCCTTGTCAGCAGGCAGTGAAACAGACGTGGCCATGCCGAGTGCGACCGTTGGATCTTTGATTCTTGAAGCATCGGAGGAGATCGGCGTATTCTTTATCTTTGGTTGAATTACAAAAGGTGTAATCACATCCGATCCTTGCAAACGAGGTCGTTTCTCGGTGCGGTCTTCTTTTGAGCCGGCCTCGACCTCGGCAGTGCGCTTCTCCACCATTTGCTCAACTTCTACACTTTCCTGCACAAAAGGTTCCGCTTCGACACTCTCGCTTTTTGCCATTCCCTTCTCAATAATAGGCAAGGAGGATTGGGACTCGCCAGTAGGTGAGGGCTGAGAGTCGGCAGCCCGAATGGCCTCCGCCCTTCTCCGCGCGGCCATCCTTTTCGCATTCGCCTTCTTGGAAAGTTTAGTGAGGCTCAACCTAGCCATATCTTCTGTGTACGCACCGGGAAGATCCTCCAGACTGTGAAAAATATCGTCAAGTGGAAGGTCCTCTCGACCCGAAGTGGACGGAGGATCAACCGAATTAAGGCCAGCTTCTTTGAATGCTAACTTCAAAGCCTCGTCGACCTCGGCTTCGGATTGGTCTGACTCGGTGACCTCATCTACTTCCGGTCACTTCGAATCTGATCCCCCAACACCGACTTGACTTAAATTTTTGAAATCAGTCAAGATAAGGGCGGTAAGAAACTCCTCACCCTTCGGAATTGGGATATTTTTCGCCGCCAAAAAGGTTGTATAAGTCGGTTCGTAGCAGAGCACAATGTGGGCCGCCCTCCCCTGTTTCTGAAGACTTGGCCGGCCGAAATACTTGAGCGCAGCCTGGATTTCTGAAAGGATGGCGTCATCGGTTGAGGTCAAGACTTTCTTTAAATCGTTTCCTGCAAAAGCAAAACCATGAGGTCCCGAAAATGAAGCTTCATAGATTATAACAAAAAGTAAATAATTAAAAGAAGATACTCGACCACCTGGTTCGTCCCTTCGCCCCGGAATACGATCAAGGTTGTCCTCACCTTCGCCGAATTCCCAGTTTCCTTGTATGACGACCATAACATTGTTGACTCGCTTCCTAGAGCTGGATTATCGCACTAAATCATCGCCATGGGCTTAGCCTTGGCATTCCCGCTATTCGGCATTGCTATGCCTTGGCCAAGTCTTCTGGTCGACATGGGCGTTATGGTCGACACCGACCATCAACTAGTGACCAAGGCATAGCAATGCCGAATAGTGGGAATGCCAAGGCTAAGCCCATGGCGATGATTTAGTGCGATAATCCCCATCACGATCCTAAAGAAGTTGACATTGGGTTGGGAAAAGATTAAGCCCCAACGGAAGAGCACGTCCCTAAGGAGTGGGTGAAGGGGGAAACAGACTCCACCCTCTGCGATTGATAAGAGAGGGAAGAGGATCATGGTTTCATCAACCCTCTCCATATCGAGGGTGCCGTCTGTCACAAATGACATACGGACGTCATCAGGAATAGAGAAATGGCATCGGAAGCCAAACATTCGATTCGATGAGAGGAGATCTTTTAAATGTTTCGCCATTTCCCCTAGCCAATAGGAATATGCTAAGCTAAAAAACAAAACAAGGACAGAGGTTCAAAGCAGAGAAGGAGAGAACTTACAAGAGGCGAAGAAGATAGAGAAGAGAAGGAAGTTGCAAAGGTAATTCGGAAGGCAGTCCAACGACGAGCATCTAAAAGCGTGTATGCATTTGAAAAGACGTCAAAATTTTAAATCACAATAAATAGAAGTGTACGAAGAGGCGGGAAGTTGAAATGATAACCAAGAAGCGTGTGTTCAGACATTTGTGTTGGAATACGGTCAGCTGCCAAATTTCGGCTCTGACTTTTCGAGTTCGAAGCCAAACACTCCAGCCAACTGTCGTTAGTGGAGTGCTTGGAGGGCAATTGTGGGGGCCGAGTGTTGGGAGTCGTAGAGATTTTGGATAGTCAAACCTGGGAGAGTCGAAATTCGTGGCACTCGGCATCGGTTCGGAAGCTCGAATCCAACTTTACTCGGCTAAATAGCCAATTAAGCAAGGGGCCGAGTAAAGAGCGGTCTACTACAAAATGTGCCGAATATGGAGTTGGAAATGGACCAAATCCCGAGGCCCATGGAAGAAAAGATATAAATAGAAGAACATCAGCTAGAAAAAGGTATGTGAGAATTGTTGTGCTTAACTTAGAATACAAGCATTCTTGAGTGTGGAGACTGACTTGTTCATCGAAGTGCTAATTCCGACACCCCTGATCGGAGCGTTTATTCCTTGTCAGGTGACTATCAGCGGATCACGAGCGTCCCATAGGATCAGAAGAGTATTTCCAAACCACTTCTCCACACACACACACACACACACACACATATATATATATATATATATATGTATTTGAATATTTCATTAAGCCTGGTTTAATATAATATGACCAAATTATCTTTTTTAATTTTTTGCACATCTTTCTATTTGAAACTAATACATAACAATAGTGGCTCATTTTATGGAGAAAATCTCTCCCTCATTTTAAAGAAAAAGATATTTCCCTTATTCCATGGAGAAAATTTCTCCCTTATCCTAAAGAGAAAACATCTCTGGCATTCCATGAAGAAAATTTCAAATTATGAATTTTGAACCTTTTTATAATTTGAAAAGTTTAAAAATAACGCAACAAAAAATCTGAATGAAAATCAAAATACAATGTAAATGTTCATAGTAAACAACAAACATACAACTAACTTTTGCAAAAACAAAACGCATACTAAAATACAATGTGAATGTTCACAATAAACAACAAACATATAACTAACCTTCAAAAAAATAAAATTCATATCAAAATATAATGTGAATGTTCACAATTTATAATTAACATACAACTGGCCTTAAAAAAATAACTCTTACCAATGTAAACATTTACACTGTAATGTGAAAACATAAAACAAAAGTGAAAAAAGTGAAAATCTACTATTTCAATTGTTCAATGGTAACAAAAATGATTGTTCAACTAACCAGCATAGTAACAAAAACAACAAACATACAATTAATTTTTGAAAAAATAAAACTTATACCAAAAGACAATGTGAATGTTCACAACTTACAATTAATATACAACTAGTTTAAAAAAAAAAAAAAACTCATACCAATGTGAACATTCACACTGCGATGTAAAAACATAAAATAAAATTTTTTTAAAAAAAGTGAAAATCGAAAATTTCGATTGTTCAATAATAATAATAAAAAAAATAATTGTCCAACCAACAAGCATAGTACAAAAAAATAACAAAATACAACTAACTTTCGAAAAAAACTTCAAAAAAAAAAAAAAAGGAAAAAAGAACTCATACCAAAATACAATGTGAATGTTCACAATTTACAATTAACATACAACTAACCTTAGAAAAACTAAATTTATACCAATGTGAACATTCACACTGCAACATGAAACAAAATTGAAAGAAAAAAAAAAAGACTATTTCAATTGTTTAATGATAACAAAAAATGATTGTTCAAACAAGTACAGTAACAAATAACCAATAATATGTGAACATTCACATTTTGCAAAATATATAATTATGTCCATATCTACATTTCAATACTTATTTCTCAGACTTTCAAACAATGTGAAATGTGACCATTCACACTGATTGACCAAAAAATAGAAACAATGGCACAATAGAATTAGAAAAAAAAAAAAAAAAACCTCAATCACTCTAATAAAAAAAAAAAAAAAACCCACATCCTCAGCTTCATCATCATCTTTATCATTATCACTATCATTACCAATCTATGCAATTTCATTATTCCACTAATCTAAATCAAACCAAAACCCACTTTGAAGAATATGTTTGTAACAAAATTGACTGGACATAAACAGAACTTTGACTTACAATAATGGAGAAACATAAAATTTCGAACATAGAGTAATAATGGACGAACACAGAATTTTGAATATAAAGTGACAATGAAGGAACACAAAGTTTCACCACAACAATGGAGGAACATAATATTATTTCACCACCATGTGTAAACTAGAGTTTCTAAACCCTGCCAAATAGAGAGTTTTGAAATCCTAGCACAATGAAACAATCCTACAAATATGAATGAAACTGATCAAAAAGAAAAACATGAATAATGGTAACTACCAAAATAGAGGTAGCAACAAAAAAAAATGTATATATCCTTTTTCTAAGTAATGCATATCAATAATTGACAAGGGTATAATAGTCTAACAAATAAAATAAATCAAGAAAAAAAGGACCTCATGGAATAAAAGTATAAATACATGGGACTAACTAGATTATAATTTTTCTTAGTGGACTTATTAGGTTAAAACACCTCTAAATGAGATTTATCAATAAAAAAAACCCATCTAATAATGATTATTTGTGGAATTGTGACATTTGAATATAGTAATGGATGGTGATTGGAGAAAAAAAAGTGCTAGAAAAAATTCAAATCCGTTTGTGACAGTCACAATTGTTAGGTTTTTGTAATTGGTAATCTCGTTCGACAAAATTATATTCAATTATATTTTTATTCGCTCTATTGTATCTGTGAGTTATGAGAATTTAGATATGAATCCAACTTGAGTTATGCTTGTGTAGATGAGTACGTGTTAACATTCCGATCTTAACTTGAGCATTCCTTGTTTGTTACTTTGTTGATTAAGCACGAGGATCAAGCTACCTGGTCAGCTCGCGGGGGTCCAGGGGGCAGTGCTCAAGCAGGGTCGAGGGGCAGCACCCCCGAAGCTAAGAAGAAGTCAAATTGTGTGCTAGAGTGGTGAAGTGGTTCATCCAATATCTCTGCCTGCGTCTGAACTTCTGGGAGACAAGTTGTACTGCTCGAGCGATAGATGTTGTGCTTAAGCGATTGGCCTATATGTAAGCACCGCCTATACTCACTCTGCTCAAACAGTAAATTGTGCACTTGAGCGGTCTTCGCAGCTCTGTTTAGTATAAAAGTGTGTCATTCGTTGTTTTTAAGGTTGAACCCCTACAGATTCTCATAGAGGAGTAAAATACAAAGTGTTCTATATTGGAAGGTGACTTATATGAGTTTTCTTTATATATAGAAAGTGATCGATTGATCAACGAATTTCATATTGACAAACATCAAGGGTTAATTTAGTTTTTTTTATTCACAAAAGAGAAAGGTGTTCATTGGTGGATTCCGGGGAACTTAGGCCTGAAGCATTGGTGGATTCCAGAGTGGCTCATTGTAGACACCCCATTTTTGACTATCCTCAAGACTTGGACGTCATCGTTTGAACGCTCAATGATCATCCATGTTCGTGTTCGTTTTGAGTTCCCGAAGGTCTCGGCCGCGCGCCTTGCCTCAGGATCTTTTAACTTGCCTGTTTTGTGCTTGGTCGTGGACCAAGAACTTGTTTGTTTTTGCTTCTGAGGGTAGAGAATGGCTTGTTGGTCATCCCCACACCTCACCGGCCTTAGCTCGAGGCCACCGGCCCTGTTTTGTTGCTACCGACCATTGGTGAGGCTAGTCGGCCTTGTTTTTGGTCGACCGGCCGTTTGTTTGGTCAATCGGCCATATTTTCTAGTCGGGGCTTCTTTTTTGCCTTTCTTAGGCATTTTTCATGCCAGCTGTGCCAGCTGGAGCACACATACCTTTGCACCCTTTGGACCCTTTTGCTCTAGCTTCTTGAGGAAGCTTGGCCCTTTGCCTTGGCTTCCCCAAGAAGCTTGGACCTTTGCCTTAGCTTCCCCAAGAAGCTTGAACCTTTGTTCTAGCTTCTTGAGGAAGCTTGACCCCTTTGTCTTGGCTTCTCCAAGAAGCTTAGGCCCGTTTTGTTCTATAAAAGAGGGCCTCCCTCTTCCTTTAGAAGGGTTGAACAAAAAATCAGAGATATATATCAGAGATATATATCACACATGCCACTCTCTCTTTATATCTCCCCCTCTCTCTAGATTGTGTGTGTATTAGTGTTCAAAAGTGTGTTTTTGTTCCTATTTTTGCACTAAGGCACCTAGTGTTACACCATACTTCGGTTATTGAGGTGTTGAGGGACTGGTTTCAAAGTTTTTAGGTTGATTTTGTTCAGAGGAAGGGGCTGGAGTTGCTGTTCTTGAAGTGTTCTTTAAGGGTGAGCACTATTGCTTTATATTTCCCATTTTTGCACTAGCTTTTAGCCTATCTTGCATGCTGTTTTGAGCTTAGTGTATAATTGATAAAAGTTCTATATTTTCATGCTTAAGATGTTTGTTTAAGGTCATTTTGGTGTTGAGGGTCGTCCTCCCCCTTTTAGGCCTTGTTTGGCCTCTTTTTGTGCCTTCTTTGTTGAGCTTTGGAACTTTCGTGTATTGGCCTTCTCACCACTGAAATCTAGAGGATTTTCAGTGGTGGTGAAGTGGTTTTGAGGTCTTGTATAGGGGAGGGACACCCCTCTCCCTTTGTGTCTCATATGCTTGTGTTTTTTGCTCACAAGGGTAGCATGCATGCTTAGTCGATTTTGGCTCCATCTCAGTGGGTATTTAGTGATATTTGGTCATGGTTTACCTCTGTTTTAGGTTGGTTTGTCGACCCCTTGCATGCACCATACACTTGCCTTGCATTCCTCTATTTTGCTTAGAAATGCATCATGCATTTAGACCACCATGTTTGCATGTTTTGGCTTAGCTTTGTGAAGTTTTTAGTCATGTTTTAACGTGTTTAAGTTCTGTTTTGTGTCAATTTGGTCATGCTTGACATGCTTTATATAGCCTCTTTGCATTCTAGCTTGTTGGCTTTGGGTGTGTGAGTCATTAGCATGCTTCATTTGAGCTATTTCAGTGATTTGGCATCACTTGTCATCATATTTCAGTCCATGTTTCATGGCAACACACTTGCATTTATCACCTTTTCTATACTTTGGAGAGTTGTTGTTTCATGCTCCTTATTTGGACCATTGCATGTGCCTCCATGATTTGATCTTTGGAAGACCTTCTCATTGGTTTTGGGGTTTGTTTTGGTGTATTATAACTCTGATTTTATTTGCCTAAGTCATGTCATGTTTGGTTGTAAGAGGTGTAATGCATTTGCCCTTTTGGGCCTTGTATGCGTCTTGTTTTGTGCCATTCTTTACAGCATGTTTTGGCTTTGTTCCATATGAGTTTTAGCTTCATTTTGGTCTACCTCGGGACTGTTTTGAGTCTCTTTGACCATTTGGGGCTTGGTTGACATAGTCATGGTTCAAGTCTCGTAGCTAGCTTTGAGCTTTAACTTCATTAACAGGCCATGTTTGCATTTTGCAGTCGATTTGGCATCATTCTTCATGTGATTTCAGAGTTTATTGTAATGCCATATCCTCATATTTATCACATCTCGCTCATGTTTGAAGGTTGTGCATTGTGGCCTAATTGATGGACCAACATGTGTGCATGTTTATCTCGTATTTTGGTGCCATATGTTTGGTATTTTGGCCACTGTTTTGGGGCATGGCTGAGGCCTCCCATTTCGGTTTAAGCCCACCCTTGTACATGGTTGCATGTTTGGCATGTTGCATCTTGTTACATCATTTGCATGATTGCATTATATCATGGTTGTATGTTCTTGTTACATTAGCTTAGCTTGCATGTTAGGTCGCATTGCATTGTATCTTGCATGCTTAGCCCATTTTACATTTGCATGTTTAGGTTGCATCGCATTTGGCATGCTTTGCTGACTTAGCCCCATATTGCATACTCGAACCATTTTGCATATTTGAGCCATATTGCATACATGCATTACATTGTGTTTGGTTTGGGGTGTCAAAGCAAACATGAGGTATGAGGTTTAAAGTGACGAAATATGCCTCAATCCTCGGTCGCCTACACTCCTGATCCCAACATGATAGAGTGTGTAGCATTCATTTGTTTTCGTTGCATTCATTTTACATTGATTTGCAAACTTGGCATCTTTGGCCATCATGCATCGAAATGTGTGATTGGTGGCCGGAGGACCGAGAGCCATGCTTCCTTGAGTTCATTGCATGATAGGGAGAATGACTATGCACACATTGCCTTGAAAATGCTATGCACACATTGCCTTGAAAATACCTTGCCATGCACTGTCTTTCCTTTGTTGCAGCAAAACCAATATTCTGCAGGAAGAAATGGCTGGTCGGCAATCTTCAGTGCCGGCCGACCACAAAAGTTTAGCCGGTGGACCAACTTCTGGTCGGTTACCATATTTCCATAGCCGGTGGTTAGATATCTCGGCCGGTGATATCCCATAGCGATTAGGGAGTAATTCAGAAGCATCCCAAGAATTTTCACAATTATCAGAGGTGCAGAGCAGTGCAAACAGAGGTAACATGTGGCATAGCAACGGGTTTCCAAGCAAGGCGAATCGAGCATGCATTGTCCCATCATTCTGAGCCAGGGCTGCGGCCACCTCCTTTTGTAATTAATTTGTTAATTAATTAGAATTTTGTAATATTTAATTAGCTAGAGTAGTTAATTATTTATTTGGCTTGTATTATTTATTCGGACCCTCCGAGAGAGGGCACAATTGTGTAATAAGTGTGTGTGTGTGTGATGTATGTCTTCCAACCCCATGTCTTTCTCCCTTTATTTACTAGCTTTTGATGGTTAGTTTAGGGCATGTATCAATTAGCATACTTATGCTCGCATGTTTGCATCATTCATCTGTATTGCATGCACCGGGCTCGGCGCCTCATGCTAACTGCATTGTATTTCAATTCCAAGTTGAATACATGTTATCTGTTGCATTTCATATGCCATGTTTAGAATAGCCGAGCCCATCCTAGTTGTATTTTTGCATGTGTTGCATTAGCCATCTTAACATGAACTAGGATCATGCATTGATTACTAACTAGTTTCTGTTTTGGCTTGGAGTACTCGGTAAGTATTTATGCTTTAGCATCCTTGCATGTGTGCGAGTGACTGTCATGATAGCATGCTTACCATGAGGCTATGTGCTTATGTGATATACCTTCCTGAATGCCTGTGGGTGAAGGCTGGGTTGCTTGAGTTGGAATAATTCGTCGAAACCCGTGTTTTAGCCTACTTGCGAGTAGCAAACTTCAATCCATTTTTGAAACAAACGAATATGCGATGCTTTGTTCCAATTTAGGCAATCCAGTCTATACTTGTTTTGCTGTGCGCATCACATAGTAATTCTAGGCTAATAAACCAGAGTAAGAGCACATGTGTTTTCAAAAACTTGATATCATGGTTAGTAGAGGCCGATCTTTGATCGGGCGAACGGGGGTGCTCACGAAGTGACCTTCCCCAATCGTACCCAAGTTCCCGAGCCGAGGCAACTTTGGTAATGACGGACACGTGGCCTTAGGCACGAGTCAGGGTTTCCTAAATTCCCTCAAAATAAAATATTTAGGTGGCGACTCTGTATCTGGGAAATCAGTCCATGTTTGGCACTTCATTCTAAAAATCAGTTTTTCAAAACGATTTGTCAGATTTGGACTCTTTGATGATTCATCGGTCTTGCATTGCACTTTTGCGGGACTAGATTCAAAATCGTGACACATTGAGTCCGAACTGTAGTGAGCCCAAATGAACAAAACGGGATTCCCTCCCGGGACGTTCGGGGACTTCTACACTCATCGTCGTGGATTTGACATTGGCAGTGTGGATTCAACATTGTGCAAAGCAATTTTGTGGTGAAGACGGTGATGGAAGAGACACATCAAGTTCGATTCATTTTGGGCGTGAATTTGCTAGGTAATTGAGGGTTCTCATATGTAATTATTTTTATAGCGATTCTTGTCTAAGACCAAACCCATTTTGTATTCTGGACTCGAGTTTCATGGTTTCATACTGTTGTTAATGTCTTACTTCTCTTATATTTCCTTGGGTTTGGCTAGTGGGTTGTATTGGTTGTGTTTGGAACAGGTTGGTAGTTTGGTTTTCAAACTTTTGTTGCCCAGAATTTTACTCCTCCGCTCTAGCATCACTTCTTGCACTCAAGTGGGCTTTCTGAACTCTTAGTATTTTTGCAGGCCTGTAAAACTGCTGGTAGAGTGTATTCTACGCTTGAGTTGTGTTTTCTATGCTCGAGCAGTTGTACGCTCAAGCGGCCATTCTTGCGCTCGAGCGATGGTCATCTTCCTGCAAAACTACTGGAAGTGTGTATTTTATGCTCGAGCGTCACTTCTTGCACTTGGGCGGTAATCATTTTTGTGTCTAGACGATCAAGTGTCACTTCTTGTGCTCGAGCGGACTGTGCGTATATCAGTGTGTAAAAATCATTTTTTACATCACTTTTTCATATCACTCTCTCTCTCTCTCTCTAAATATTTCCAAACACCATTTTCTCTCACTCTCTCTCTAAAACTCACCTATTTCCCTTAAATACACCTAGATCCACCGATCTTTTCACCCATGTGTCTTTGTTAAAAAGATAAAGCTTAGCGAGGGCTTCGTTCTAACCGGAGCAAAGTTGGTTTGGAACAAATCTAGGGTTTTGAATAGAACATCAAAAGAGAGGGTTTTCGAATAATCTCTTGGGAATGGTTTTGATGTTGAAAATAATGAGGAGTTGGGTAGAAATGGTTGATTTTGAATACTTGGGTTTGATTTTCAAAAGAGTAAGAATTTTGTCCTAATTATCTCAAACATATATTTTGTATGAATAAATGAAATTGATGTTGGAATAATGAAATTGGATTGGTATTGATGAGGATGGTAGAGTTGGATATGTATTACCACTCACCTCTTGAGATTTGAAAAGTTTACCTCTATGGAATATAAACTCTCTGTTTAGAAATATCTGTTTTGGGCTATCAGTGGATGATAGCTATGATTGTTATAGAATTTGCATGTGAATTAGGAAAATTGAAACTATTGTTCTCATTCATTTGCATTGAATATTATTTCACACTTATACATTGAAAATATTATCGTTTTAAGAAAAATAGTGAATTTAGAAAACTTTAATTGTGTTATTGAACTAAGTTGGCCTGAGTGTCCTGTGTGAAAGTCCCAAAAACTACACGTATACATGGGTGCTGATCCCGTGGACAAAATTTTCGTGAAATGGCAATAGTAGTGCTTGTATAACCTACATTTACATGGGTCTCGGTTTACAGTTTACTCTGAATGACATTTTTTGGAAAGGTTGTATTGTTTTGAACTTTTCAAAGTGTGAATCACCACCCTATTTTCTATTGAAATGGAAATGAATTGTGAATCAAGGTATTAACTTGGCATTGCATAGTTTTAAAAAGGTGTATGAACATATTTTGGCAAGAACATGGCATATGCATTCTCCTTATAGCTTTGTTAAGATTCATACACTGTGTTGGATTATTTCTACTGGGTTTTGGCTCACCCTATATGGGAAAAATATTTCAGGTGCTGATGATATGCCTCTGCTAAGGTAGTAGCATGGGAGGATTTGGAGCAAAGGCTTCTTTTGTTGTATTCATTGTGTATAGCCAAGGGCTTTAAATATATTGGACCTAAAGTTCACTTTTGTTGTAACCAAGAACTATCTTGGACAATTGTAAGCTTTTAGGCCCCGTTTGTTTGGAGAGTCAGAGGGGGGATTGGGATTGGTAGTGAGGTGAGACCCACTAACATTGTGTTTGCTTTGAGAGATGGGGAGAAGATTGATAGTGAGCTCCGGATTCAGATGGGCCTCCCTCAAGGGATTCAGATGGG
Organism: Camellia sinensis; assembly: GCF_055761805.1. NCBI lineage: Eukaryota > Viridiplantae > Streptophyta > Magnoliopsida > Ericales > Theaceae > Camellia > Camellia sinensis. The sequence goes on along the minus strand of NC_138973.1, from coordinate 100,090,987 downwards.
CCTCCAAGACTTGGTATTAGAAAAATAGTCTGCCGGACTAGAAATTTTTTATTTTTATTTATTTATTATTTTATTTTTTACATGTTGGGCATTTTTTTTTGAACTGTAATGTTTATTTTTTTTTATATTTTTTGTTAAGTAAAAATCATTATTTTATTTGTTTTATTTTTTTTGGAAATTATTTATTTATTTTTTATTTTTTTAAATTTTTTTACATATTGGGCATTTTTTTTAAAACATTAATGTTTAATGTTTTTGTATTTTTTAAAATTTTTTTATATTTATTTTGTATAAAAATAATTTAACAATCCGTACACAAACAACTATCATCAAAACAAACACAATTTTACTTAATCCCCTCAATATCAATCCCCTCACTATTAATCCCCTCCATTCTACCTCTGAAAACAAACGGGGCCTTAGGGCGTTTCTTATCTGTTTAACTTCCATTCTTTTCTTATATTTGTAGCATATGTTATAGATTCATGACTAGGCATGTTGAATGTATACTGCATATGTTTCTCTTTCGTAAATCACGTTGGATTCAATGTAAGGTAATTATGTTAGTATTATTGTCGTTTATTAATACTGTGGATAGATTATGGTAATTATTTTGGGGCGTTACAACATGGTATCAGAGCGTACCGGGTTTGAATACTTTGGGTACGTGAGAAATGGTGATTACCACAATGGGTTTGTCTCGCTTGACAGAGATATTTATGTGTAGTTTGCTTATGTGATAACAAGCTTATTGTCACGACCCGAACCCGCCCGTATGGATTAAGGTCATAACCGGCCAGTAATCAAAGGATTACCTACGGCCTCAAACCAAAACAAAAGATATTCCATCAGAGTTAAGGGGCCAAACGGAAGCAAGCTTAAAATTTTGTCCAATGAGCTATGCTTACATGACATATCAAACATTTCACATATACTTAATAATAACTCACACCACGTATCAGTAGTTAACATCTTGTACACTCAGGATCATTCAAACACATAGTCAGCCATGCTAAAAGCTTATACACATAAATGGTCTATCATGACCAATAGAAGTAGCAAAAGAAGTACAAAAGATCATAAACAAGCCTCTTGCGTGAGGCACCTGGGCTAACTTCACAAAACTCGGGTTCCTTTCTTAAATTCCACTATGGCTAGGGTTGAACGTCCCTTTGCTCACCTACATACATATAAATGAGAGTGAGCTAACGCCCAGTGAATAATATCAGAATAAAGAGGTTAATGAATGAGATTCATTCATAAATGAATCATACTTATAATGTACATATTTGAACCACTATTCTCATTCACACCAAACTTACAAATTTCAGCAAAGCAAAACGACCTCGGGTCCAACACATCATATCCATGTGCAGACGACCTCAGGTTCAATTCTTATATAAAACAATAGGACCTCGGGTCCATCTATACGAAACGACCTTTGGTCCAGCTAACTCTTTATTCAAAATGACCTTTGGTCTAATTCAAACATATCTAATGGCCTCGGGCCCAATTCGAACATATCAGGCGTATCAAACATATATTCATATTCATGCGTATTTCATATTCATGATCGTGATCCTTTTCATTCAAGCGACCTTTGGCCCATCACAGTGTTCCAACATATCAAATGACATATTCAAACGGCCTTCGGCCCATCTTTGCATTCATGTCTAACGGCCTTTGGCCCAATCATTCATATCCGACGGCCTTTGGCCCAATCAGTCATGTCCGACGGCCTTTGGCCCAATCATTCATATGTCAGACTATCATTCGTGTCAGACGGCCTTTGGCCCAATCATTCATATGTCAGACTATCATTCGTGTCACACGGCCTTTGGCCCAATCATTCATATGTCAGACTATCATTCATGTCAGACTATCATTCGTGTCAGACGGCCTTTGGCCCAATTATTCATATGTCAAACATATCAAACTACAAACAGCCTTATACAAAATTAGGCATATAAAACACTCATTCATATTCCAAATCAACAAATCCATGAAGCTTATACAAAAGTAGCACTTGGAAAGTAACATACTTGAAAATATCTTTACTAAGATATTACTCACAGTGTTTCGCCGATGGATTTTCCCTTCAGCTCGACCCTACTGTAGACATGCCATTTTTGACCGACCTTAAGACTCAGACGTCATCAATTGAGCGCTCAGTGATGGTGCATGTTGTGCTCGTTTCGAGTCTCCGGAGTTTTGGCAGAGAGCCTTGCCTCCGGGCCTCTGAACTCTTTTGTGCTTCGGCTTGGTTTGTGAACCGAATCTTGTTTTCCCTTCTTGGAGGGAGGGAGAGGTCTTGTAGACCATCGCTTTGTGGTCATAGACCACTTTTTGTGGTCATAGGCCACTTTTCCCATTTGGAGACTAGTTTCCAATTTGTGGAGCCTTTTGGCAGCGCGCCTTGTCTCGGGACCGCTTAACGTTCTCCGTTTGGCGTGGTTTTTGAACCACACCTTGTTGCCTCTGCCTAGAGGAACACTGTGGTCCGGGAGACCACTTTTGTGGTTGCATACCACTTTTGGTGATCGTCAGCTAATTTCCGGGGCTTTCGACTGCATGCTTTGCCTCCTGATCTCTCGTCTTGCACCCGTTTTGGTTTATTTTTGGTACAAACCTTGTTTTCCTTGTTTGGAAGGTGCTACAAGGGTGGGAGACCACGTTTTCTCCTTGCAGACCACTTTTCCTTCTGCCAGCCAGTTTTCTGGTCGGATAACTGGCTTGCTTGGTCTTTGGGCCACATTTTCTGGTCGGCCACCACACCACTAACTTTCTTTCATGCCCTGGACTCTCTCCCACCATGGTCGACCAGTTTGTGTCTTGGAAGACCACTTGAAGTGGTCAGCCGACCACTTAAAGTAGTAGGCCGACCATTTTAAGTGGTCGGCTGCTTTTTGGCACCTTTTTGGAGATATTTTCCTCTAGCTGGCACAACTGGAGGGCTTTAGAGCTATCCTCCATACACGTGTATGGAGGAATTTGTTTGGGGCTTAGCTTCTCCAAGAAGCTTTGCCTTTTAGTTTCTATAAGAGGGAGGCTCCTCCTCCCTCCTCTAGGTTCAGAAAAACTTCTATGAGCCATACATATAATCTATATCTATACATCTTCATTTGTCTCTTGTTTTGTGCCTTAAAGTGTAGATTTGTCTCACTTTTGTACACAAACACACACTCAAACACCTTGCTTGTGTTGCTGAGGCTTCTTGAAGTTGTTTTTGGTGTTCTTGGGTTGGTTTGAGCTTGAAAAACTTGCTGGAGTTGCAGTTGTAAAGGAGGTTTTCAAGGGTGAGCATTTGACCTTGAAATCCCTTTTCTTACTTAAGCTTTTAGCCCTTCTTGCATATGTTTTTAAACTTAACTCTTAACTAGAAAAAGTTCTTTTTTTGCATGCTTAAAATAGTTGTTTAAGGTCACTTTTTCGTTTGGGGTGATTTACCCCCCTCTTAGGCCTTATTAGGCCTTATTTTGAGCCATCGTTTTAGGCTCTTGTTGAACCCTTTGCATGACCTTTCTACCACTGAAATCCAGAGGATTTTTAGTGGTGGAAAGGTGGTTTTGGTGTCCTAAATAAGAAAGGGTCATCCCCTCTCCTTGTATTGTGTTTACTAGCTTCATATGCCTCATGTTTGAGCACCTTTGTTAAGCTTATGTTGGTTTGTTCTTGGCATTTATTTGTGGTTATTTTGCTGAGGCATACCACTGTTTTTGCTTGCTTTGGTCACTTCATGCATGGTTAATACACTTGTAGTGTAAATCACACAAACTAGCTTTGTATGCTTCATGGAGTAGCATGTCATTCTAGCTTGTTTTCTTTCCATTTCAGCATGTTTTTGGTGATGTTTTGCCATGTCATGGCTCTGTTTTGGTTTGGTTTGGTTGGCCCTTGCACGCTCCATGCACTTGTAATGCAATTCCATGAAATAGCCTAACATGCATCATGTTGTAACATGTCATTCTGGCATGCTTTTGGCTTAACTTAATGAAGCTTTTGTCCATGTTTTAACATGCTTTAGCTCTGATTTTGGTGGTTTTGGCCGTGCATGACTTGCTTTGTATAGCTATGGTTCAATCTAGCTTGTTAGCCTTGTGCATTGAGTCCATTGGCATGCTTACTTGGACTGTTTTAATGATTTGGCATCATTTATAATATGATTTTAGTCCATGTTTCATGGTCATACACTCACATTTTTCATTCATTCAATGCGTTGGAGGGTTTGCCCCTTTATGCCTTAACATGAGTCATTGCGTATGCCTTAATGCCATAGCTTGCGAGCCATCATTTCAGTGCTTATTTGGGGTTATTTTGCAATGATATAACTCTGATTTTTATTGGTCGAGTCATCCCATGCTTGGTCTTAATAGGTGTAGTGTAATCCACCTTATTTGCCTTGTATGCACCATGCCTCATGCTCACTATGCTAGCTTGTTTTGGCACCCTACCATACATGTTTTAGACTCATTTTGACATGTTCTAGGACTATTTTGGGTTGCCTTGGTCACATGCTTCATGTTTTGTATACTTGTGGTACAAATGCTCTTGCTTGCCTCAAGCTTTGAGCACCATTGCATGCTTCATTTGTATTCTGTACATGATTTGGCATCACTTAATATGACATTTCAGAGCATTTAGCATTGCCATGTTCCCACCTCAATCATGCTTTAAGTGCCTTTGAGTGTTATGCATTGTTGCCTAGTTTATGCCTTAGCTCGTATGCTTGCATGCCTAGGCCTTTGAGCCCTCGTCTCAGCATGTTTAGGTCCTTATTTTGACCTACTTGAGCTCTGTCCATGCTTAGTTCATGCATTTGTGCCATGTATTGCATGCCTCCTTTGTAGTCCTCTTTACTAGCTTCATGCTTTAAGGACCCTAGCATGCCATACTTGTGTTAGTTTAAATGATTTAGCATCATTTCTTACCTCATTTCAGTACACTTAGTGTTGCTACACTTCCATGCTTTTTCACTCTTTAAGTGTTCTTGAGAGTTGCAACTTAGTGCCTTAATTAGTGAGCCAATTGGCATGCATGCTTGTATGTGTTTTCGGTGCCTTCATTTTGACATTATGGCCTCTGTTTTTGGCATGGCTGAGGTCTACCCACATTCGGTTTAGGCCCATTGAGCATTGTGTATGCCATTTCACATCGCACTGTGCACGTTATGTTGTTTTCATTGCGCATGCCATGCTCTTGATTCACATTGTGTATGCCATGATCATATTGCATTGAGTATGTGTAACAAGTCCGCGGGGGGACCTCGCTACAGTTCGGACTCTCGATTTGTGTCACGGTTCTTAATCTGAACCAAAGAGTCCAAATCTGGCAAATCGTTTTGAGAAACAGATTTTTGAAAAAAGTAGTGCCAAACATGGACTGCTTTGCCAGATGCAGAGTCGCCACCTAAATATTTTTAAAATGGGGAAATTTAGGAAACCCTGACTCGGTGCCGAAGGCCACATGTCCGTCATCACCGGAGTTGTCTCGGCTCGGGAGCTTGGGTACGATCGGGGAAGGTCAGCTATGAGCACCCCCTTTCGCCCGGTCCGAAGACCGGCCTCTACTAACCATGATATCCGATTTTGAAAACGTTATGTGTTCTTATTCCATTTATTAGCCTAGAATTACTATGTTATGCGCGCAGCAAGCAAGTATAGACTAAATTGCCTAATTTGGAATAAACATTGCATATCCGTTTGTTTTGAAAGTGCTTTGGATTTGCTACCCGCAGGTAGGCTAAAACACGGATTTCAATGAGTTCTTCCAACTCAAACAATCCAACCTTCACCCACAGGCATTCAAAACAGTTTAACACATAAGCATCTAGCCACATGTTAAGCATGCTGTCATGGCAACATTCACACTCATGAGATATGCTAAAGCGGAAATACTTACATCGTACTCCGTGCCAAAACAAAGAACTTGTTAGCAAACATGCATGATCCAAGTCCATGTTAAGTGCCTAATGCATCGCATACAAAGTGTTGCTAGAATAGGCTCGGCTATCCTAAACATGGCATGTGAGAATGCACAACTATCACATATTTAGTTTAGAATTTGAAGTACAAATGCAGTTAGTGTGATGTACCGAACCTAATGCATGTAATACAAATGCATGGATGCACACATGCGTAGCATAAGGCATGCTAAATTAAACGTGCCCTAATCTACCATCGTAAGCAGGTAAGTAAAAGGGAGGAAAGAAGTGAGGTTGGAAGACATACACACCACCCACACACACTTATTATAGATTTGCCCTCGCTCGGAGGGACCGAATAAATATTACAAATTAATTAACTACGCAAGCTAATTAATATTACAAATTGCCTAATTTAATTAACAAATTAAATAGACTAAGAAAAATAGTAAAACGCCTCGAGAAGCGCGCCGCCATGCGCAAGCTGCCTCTGTTTTCCTTCCTTCACTCCTCTGGAGGCTGTCAAAACCTCAGGACTGCTCCCTTGGACAGAGAGGATCACCACCGGCTGAATGAAATTGCCACCGGCAGTGTGGTATGGCCATCGGCACAAAATTGAAGCTGTCGGCAAAGAAATTGTTGCCGGTCGGCACATTACACTGCCGGTCGGCAGAGTATTCCTGCAGAACCTGCAACTCACAGCAACAGAGGGCAAGACAAAGCATGGCAGCACAATTCAAGGCATATATGCACCAACCATGTCCCTTATCATGATAATGACTCAAAGGGGCATGTGCCTCGATTCTCGGACCACCAATCACGCATTTCCATGCATGATGGCCCAAAGAACCGAGTATGCAACTTTGATTTCAAATGTATGCAAACCAATCAAACAAAACTCCCAATCCCTATCACCCAAGTCAAGGGACAAGGAATGCATGCAAGATGCAATGCAACCTAGGCATACAAGCTAAGGATGCAACATGGCATAGCAATGAACTTATGCAAGCATGCAAGCATACGTATGACAATGCAAACTAATGCTAAGATGGTCTTATACATGAATTAGGCAGCTCTAATAAGGCCTAAAACAGTGGCCATAATGCCCAAAAACGAAGGCTAAACATACATGCACACATACACATGTTAAGGCCCAACACTTAGGCACAAATTAGACAACATTCAAGCACACTTGAAAGAGACATTCATGGACTAAAAGCATGCAACATAAGCTCTGAAATCATGCTAAAACATGGTGCCAAACCAAGCAACAAATCAAGCCAAGCATGCACCAAATAGTCCAAGTGTTCAAAGCAAATCAAAGGAGCATTGAACTACACTTAACATGACCAAACATGGCATGAAAGGAAGGACCAAAATCAGAGGTTTAGCATGTTAAAACAAAGCTAAAGGACTACTTAGATGGCATCTAAGTGACTCAAAAACAAAGGCATGCATAAACACCAAAACATGGAGCATTACTACACAAGCTTATGAGGCATTCAAGATGCATGCAAGGCAATCAAACAAGCATGGAAATGGGACTAAAATGGCATGTAGAATGATCCCAAATCACCAAAACAATGCAAAGATGGCATGCTACACATGCACATGCTCAAGGCCAACAAGCCTAAATACAAAGGAGCTATATCAAGCATGCCAAAATCAACCCAAATACTTATGGACAGTTCTAAAACATGTCAAAATAAGCACAAAATCTTCACAAGACCAAGCCTAAAACATGCTCCAACTAAGGCTAACAACCTAAGACATGTTAAGGCATAAACAAGGCATTACATGGCAACTATGCTAAGCATGGATGGAGTTCCAAAACCAACTTGAAATCATGTTATATTATGGATATATAAGCATGAAAAACAGACCAAACATGCTCAACACACACTCAAGCATAGGCTTCCTTAAGAGGCCAAAATATGCCCTTTTCAAGGACAACAAGGAGAGGGGGTGGCCCTCTCCTTCTTGGGACTTCAAGGCATCATCTTCACCACTGAAATCCCTCAAGATTTCAGTGGTGAAGAGACCCCAACACCAAAATCCCGGAGCTAACACAAAATGGCTCAAAATGAGGCCTTTTAAGGCCTAAGGGTGGTCAACAACCCTCAAACAACAAAACACTCTTAATAAACAATAAAGAGGGCCTAAAAACAGAACTTTTTTATGTTATACAATAAGCACAAAAACAGCTCTAAGACAAGTAGAAAATCAATGCAAAAATGGGGAAAAATGAGACTAGGTTCTCACCCTTGTAGACCTCTTCACAAATGGTGCTCCAATGGCCTCCTTTAGCTTGAATCTAACACCAAAACTTCAAAACAAACCCTTTAGAACCTCAACTCCAAGAGGAAGGTGAAACACTAGGTGCTTGTGTGCAATAGTATGGACTAAAACACACACAAGAGTAAATATAGAGATAGGATATGTATGCAACTCAAACCCTAAAACCAGAGCTTCTCTCTGTGTTTTTCCCTCTCTAAAATGTCTAAAGTCTCTCACCTTAGCCCCAAGAGAGATCCTCTATCTCCCCTTTTACCAAAACTTGCAAGTTAAGCCAAACTAAAGGGCCATCCCTCCATACACGTGTATGGAGGGAAAGTCACTGCAATACAGCTGCCTAAAAATATCTCAAAAAGCAACTGCACAGTAACCGGCCGGCCAAAAATGCCATCTTGGCCAAATAGAGTGCCGACCGGCACAAAATAGTGCTGACCGGCAACAAATAGTGTCGGCCGGCAATAAACATTGCCGGTGGCAGCAAACACCAGCCGGTGGCCTCTAGCCACTGCCGGTGATGGGTGGGGATGGTCTACAAGCCCTACCCTGCCTCTCAAGGGCAAAACAAAAGTGTTTGGTGCAAAACCAGACACTAAACGGTTGAGTTCGGGGATCCTCAAGCAAGGCGCGCGAGCCGAGACTTCCGGGAACTCCAAACGAACACAAACATGGATAATCACCGAGTGTTCAAGAGGTGACGTCCAAGTCTTGAGGACGGTCAAAAATGGGGTGTCTACAGTATGCCATATTGGTTCATTGCGTTTGTGTATGCCATGTCCATTCGCATTGTGTATGCTAGTTGAATTGTATCATGTTGTTTGCATGCTTATTTTGCCTTGCAATGAGTATGCATGTCCCTAACATTGATAAGTTGCCCTTGTTGCATTGCATTGTGTATGCATGCATTGGCATTGTTTGCATGTCATTAGCTTTGTTAAGTTGATCATGTCACTTTGCATTGAGTATGCCATGTAGTTGCATTGTGTATACCATGTTGTTTGCATTGTGCATGCTTATGTTGCCTTGCATTGAGTATGCATGCCCTTAGCATTGGTAGTTTGATCATGTTGCCTTGCATGCTGTTTGCATGCTTGTCCCTTGCATGTCGTTTGCATGCTTGTTTCATTGCATTACATTTTTGCACACTCCATGTTACATTGCATTGTGCATGCCATGTTGTGTGTTGCATTGTGTTTGGAATAGGTGTTAGTCCAAACACGAGAAAAGAGGGGCGTTTCATACTTAAAGTGATAAAACGTGCCTCGATTCCCGCTCACTGACGCTTTTGATCATACATGATAGAGTTTTAGGCTTTATGTGTTTATGTGTGCATTCATTTTATATTGAGTTGTGCAACTTAGCCTCTTGGCCATCATGCATTGAAATGCGCAATTGATGGCCCGAGGGTCAAGAACCACACTCCATTGAGCTCATGACATGATAGAGAGGGTGGTTGTGCACACATATCTTGCAAATACATTGCCATGCCCTTTCTTGCTCTCAGTTGCAGCAAACTGGAATTCAGCAGCAACAACTGGCCGGCCAGCCAAAAAAACTAGCTGGCCAACCATTTTTCTGGTTTTTCAACAACCAAAAGTGGTCGGCAGGTGTCTGGAGAGACCAAAAATGGTCGGCCACCCTCCCACAGGACTCCCAAGGTGAAGTTTCAGCTTTCTGGAGCTTGGTGCAAGTTTTTGAGAACAAATGAAAACGGAGGCAAATCGGGGCATTGCATTGGATTTCTGAACGAGGCGATTGGGCTTGCAGGCATCCAGCCTTCTCCCTCCGAGAACCTCCTGCTTTTATTACTTTCCTTAGCTGCCATGCTTAGATAGCTAGCTTTTGCTTTGGTTTGTACTTTAATTAGTTAATGCGTTTAGCTGTTCAATTTGTTTCGTAATAATTAGTTTAAATAGCTTAGATTAGCTAGTTAGCTTCTTATTTGGTCCCTCCCTCGAGAGGGGACAATGTTGTAATAAGCGTGTGTGTTGTGATGCATATCTTCCAGCCCCTATATCTTTCACCCTTTTACTTAACCTCTTACGATGGTTAGTCTTAGGGCATATTTTGTTTAGCATACCTTATGCTTCGCATGCATGCATCCATTCATCTGTATTGCATGCACCGGGCTCGGCACATCATACTAACTGCATTGTATTTCAATACCTATTGGAATACATGTATCAAGTTACATTTCACATGACATGATTAGGATAGCCGAGCCTATCTTGGTTGTATTTCGCATGTGTTGCATTAGCCATCTTAACATGAACTAGGATCATGTATGATTTCTAACTAGTTCTTTGTTTTGGCTCGGAGTACACTGTGAGTATTTATGCTTTAGCATACTGCATGTGTGTTATTGACTGCCATGAAAGCATGCTTGCCATGAGGCTAACTGCTTATTTGTTATAACTGCCTGAATGCCTATGGGTGAAGGTCGGATTACCTAAATTGGAACACTTCATTGAAATCCACATTTTAGCCTACTTGCGAGTAGCAAACTTCAAACCATTTTCCAAACAAATGAACATGCAATGTTTTGTTCCAAATTAGGCGATCTAGTCTATATTTGTTTGCTGTGCGCATCACGTAGTAAGATTAGCAAATTAATCGGAATAAGAACACATGTGTTTTCAAAAACAACATATCATACTTAGTACAGGCCGATCTTTGATCGGGCGAGTGGGGGTGCTCATTACATGATCTTCCCCAATCGTACCTAAGTTCCTGAGTCGAGGCAACTTTGGTGATGACGGACACGTGGCCTTAGGCACGAGTCAGGGTTTCCTAAATTCCCCCAAAAATAAAATATTAGGTGGCGACTCTATATCTGGCAAAGCAGTCCATGTTTGGCACTTCTTTATAAAAATCAGTTTTCCAAAACTATTTGCCGGATTTGGACTCTTTGGTGATTTATCGGTCTCATATCACACATTGTGAGATTAGATTCAGAACCGAGACATTTGAGTCCGAACTGTAGTAAGCCTAATGGACAAAGCGGAATCCCGCAGAATTTTCGCACGCGGAGCTCGGGACGTTCGGGGCGCGTCTACACCTACACATTACATAACACATATGGGTCACAAACTATTCAATCCGTTCTTAATTCATACATTCCTCTTAGGCTCCTTTCTTATCATTTTCACTCACTCACAATGCTCAATGCATGCCTAAGAGTGCTTAGAAATGAAAGAGAATGGAAAACAAATCACAAAACCACATTTTAAAATATCTGCAATAGGGATCCCCGCTTGAGCGCAGATTTCGCCGCTCGAGCAGACCCCTTTGGTCTGCAAAAGTGCTGGTTACCTCATTTTTACGCTCGAGCGTGACTTTAGACGCTCGACCTGAAAGTCAAACTACATGGCTCCCCGCTCGAGTGTGAATCTACCCGCTCGAGCGGACGTCCATGTCTGCAAAAGTTCTAGGAACTAGCATTTCACACTCGAGCGGCGCTTTCCCGCCTCGAGCGGACATGCCGAATTCTGGGTTTTCCAGCAGCCAATTTGAGCTTCAAACTTGCATTGAAACTAATGTAACTTGCATTTTATAACCCATAACTCTCATATACAACTTCTAACATGCTACAAACACCAATTTACTACATTATGAAGCTCAAATCTTATGAATCAATCACATGCAAATCCAAATTATACCGAACTTACTTCCAATACATTAAATTCATGCATTCAAACTTCATATCTTCATCAATCATGCATGCATGTCAATTCTTGACTCCATTTCTATCACGAATGGTACAAATGGTGCTTATAACCATGAAACTCAACAAAACCATGCTTGCATGTATGATTCAATGCCCAATCTTTCATAATTAACATGTTACATGCTAGCTTATGCAAATTCATGGCAATTCTACACATGCATGCATTCATTGACTCCAAATTCCTCAGTTACAACTTAATTCTTGCTCTTGGTTACATATTCTCTTTGAATTCACAAAATTACAAACTTAACTTATGAATTTATGCTCAAATAGTCACCTAGGAGCTTCAATCTTCACAAATCCTTGTTAATTCTTGAGTGTAGCTTCCCAATCCACAATCCTTGAGTCAAAATACACAATTCTCCCTCTTTCTCTCTCTAGAATCGACACACTCTCTCTAGAGAGCAAATTCAGATTTTGAGCTCACAAAAATGAGGGACTTAAGTGTATAAGGGCCTATTTGTAGGCTCTCTTAATCACACTTCATTAGCACTAATTAATTGAGCACCATTACATCAGTTTAATCTAATTAATCTGAACCAAATAAATTTTCAATTAAATTTCACCGTAGGCTCCAAAAATTATGCTAATCACAGTGGCGTAATCAATTTCGGTTTCTGTGGCCGATAAGGCCTTCAATTTAAATTCTAAAGCAAATAATTAAACAGATTTTCCTACGATGAACATATAGAAATTTAAAACGACATATATTCATATAAATGGAACTCAAAATCAAATCAAACACATAATCACAATCATAATCAAGATTAATTAGCATAACGCAGACCAGGGTTATCACAGTCTCCCCCCTTTTAGGAAGTTTGGTCCTCCAAACTTATTTTACCTTTAGTCGAAAACAATTCGGAATACTTTTAATTCAACGGTTCCAATCCTTTTGATAGTTATCTGCTTAGTCTCAAAATCAAGCAACACTCTGTTCTCAATCAGTCAGAGACTTACCTTTTCCTCCACACAAGGCTTGTACGGTGCCATACCGAAACTAGAGTGTAAGCTGCTGTCGTAAGCAAAGTTTGCCAATGATGGATAGATTTTTTTCCAACTTCCTTGAAAATCTAATTCATACGTTTGGAGCATTTCTCCCAGAATCTAAGAAGTTCTTTTCGACTATACATTGACTTACGGATGGAAAACGACATTGAATTACAATTCAATTCCCATTGCCTCTTTAAGGCTTGTTAGTATTCAGACACATTTTAGGATTCCTGTCTGAAACAATAGATATTGGGATTCCATGCAAACGAGCAATCTTATCGATGTAAACAGTGGCTAGTCTATAAGCATCATACGAAAATTTTACAGAGAGGAAACGAGCAGACTTAGCAATTCTATATACAATAACCCAAACAGGACTTCTACCTTAGGTGTCCAAGGCAGCCCCACAATGAAATTTATAGTCACATATTTCTATTTCCATTCCGAAATAGAGAGAGGTCGAAGTAGTCCCGTCTATATCTGATGTTCAACTTCGACTTGTTGACACCGAAAATATTTAGACACAATTTCAACAATTTCCTCGTCATAGAAGTTCAATTCATTCTCCAATAATTCCACAATTCACAATCCAATTCAGTATTTAGTTTAGCGACTCATTACAGTTATCCAAGGTTAATCAAAAGTCTTCAGGAATATAAAGTGGATCCAGACATTGATTTTCGAGTCAACAAAAGTAACAACAAAGCAATCAACCACACGACGTACATAACTCATACATCCCCATGGTGTCGATTGTAAAGTGCAATAATATCGAAGTAGTCAATTTCTAACATAGTACACGTGTTCTCAATCATTCAACAGTTTACAATTCAGTCCAATATTCAATTCCCTGTTCCATCGAGTCTTTCCACATTATCTGATAGTCGTCAAAAGCACAAGGCAATTCATATATTAATCCCCATGTCGTCAAAGATAATATTAAAGTAGTCAATCACATGTTAAACACAATTTACACATCCTCAAAGCCCCAATTACAGAATGCAATGGCACTGAGCAGTTATTTACAAGGTGTACTGAATTCACACGCTTTCGGATAATCAAGGTTTTCTAATTCCATAGTGTTCACAATCAAAACAGTTCACGGTCGGCAGTTACCATAACATGCTTTCCCAAAATCCGATAACACTAAAGCAACTATCCTCCCATACAAAACATATTCTCATCAGTCAAAGATAAGCATTCAATGCTGTTCATAATCAAATCGATTTGCTATCATCGATTCCCGTGGCGTCAAATAAATAAGAATATGGTAATACAGAAGCATCGTTCCTCAAGACACCCAATCACTGGGTTTGCACAATTCAGTTCATTTATAACATGTATGTCTTCAACAATTAAAGGTCAGTTCTCAATGGTATTCATGATTAGATCGGTCTGCTGATAGCCCACATAAGGTCTTTCAAATAAGTTAAGTATTCCAAACGAATTCAAGTTTTGGGTCTATCAGTTTTCTTGCCAAGAATAATCTGATTATTTATTCATAAGCAATTCGTAATCCCTTTTAACAAAATCAAATCAGATAGAGGGTCTTATCAAATCAATCGAGGCAAGGGTCTTGTCAAATTAAATCAAACAAAGGTCCAATCAATTTATATCGAATGAGGGTTATGACAGGCCAAATCAAACATAAGATCGAATCAGATAAAAGTTTTCTCAAATAAGGTACATTTGGTTCCACGAGGCATATTTCGTTACTTAGGTACATAGTCGATAGTTTCACAACTGTCCTAAGTCCATCAGTTCTCAAAGTCATATCAGAGTCATTCATCACAACTGTTTATATCAAAATATTTCAAGTCATGTACAATATAGCATTTTCCACATAAGTTCAAGTGTAGTTGCATATGCATGCAGTTGTTCATATCAGGAGGTATGTATCATAATCAATACAGTAATTCCCAAATAAGTCTTGTATGCAAGTATATGGTGCACAGTAACACATTAACAAAGTTCCTCGGTTGCAAATAGTATAGGATTTGTTACGCAAACGTTCGAAATCAGTCACAGAAGCATAGGCTTACGAGTCAAGTCTAGTATAGTCACATAGTCCAGTCAATTCTCTACCAATCAAAACACATGATCTCACAATTTGTAGAGTTCATTATTTGGGGTGCTCAACTCAGTCACACAATCACAAAGGCATAGTCCCAGTGGTTTAGTCATTGAAGACAATGATATAACAAATCACCCTGAGCGTAGGTTTAGATGTATATGTGCATGTATAGAGTCAATCAATATCCCAATACGTATTTCACAAATTTCCCAAATGGGCCAGATACATGCAGTAAATAAGGTATTGATCCTGTGGTTCTGACCAATCTAGATACACATATATCAGGTATGAAAGAATGTGCCGAATCGAATAAAATAATATCCCAAGCAAAGATGTACACATGTACTAGTCCAGAATCAGTCAAAATATAGGCATTCGTTCATAGACAGTATAAATACCTGGGATAGCGGTCGTAGTATTCTGAGTGCTTTCTGGGACGAGCGTAATTACTCTATTTTGATTAGCAATTCCTACCATTGGTACGAATCCAACTGAGGCAGAGGATCTACTCACATTTTGTTCATTTCGGGGACAGTTCCATACCAGATGGTCTATTCCACCACACCCATAACAAGCCCCAGAAATTCGATAACAAACTCCTCGGTGTTTCTTACCACATTCATTACATGTCGGTGCTGTATTCCTTATAGAGTTTGAAGCGCACGATGATCCCGTATTTTGTTTTTTAAATGACCCATTCTTTGAGAAAAAGCCTTGTCTCTTGCTTTTCCATTCAGAAGATCGGTTCATGTTAGCTTCAATCATCAGTGTTCGGTCTAGCACCTCAACGTATTTTGTGACTTCTAACTCATTCACTTGGTGCTCTTGCACTGGTGGCGGCAAAGGTTCTTGCCATAGCGGCAACTGATGTAGCGGCAAAAGAAGTACAAAAGATCATAAACAAGCCTCTTGCGTGAGGCACCTGGGCTAACTTCACAAAACTTGGGTTCCTTTCTTAAATTCCACTAAGGCTGGGGTTGAACGTCCCTTTGCTCACCTACATACATATAAATGAGAGTGAGCTAACGCCCGGTGAATAATATCATAATAAAGAGGTTAATGAATGAGATTCGTTCATAAATGAATCATACTTATAATGTACATATTTGAACCACTATTCTCATTCATACCAAACTTACAAATTTCAGCAAAGCAAAACGACCTCGGGTCTAACACATCATATCCATGTGCAGACAACCTCAGGTCCAATTCTTATATAAAACAATACGACCTCGGGTCCATCTATACGAAACGACCTTTGGTCCAGCTAACTCTTTATTCAAAACAACCTTTGGTCCAATTCAAACATATCTAACGGCCTCGGGCCCAATTCGAACATATCAGGCATATCAAACGACCTTGGGCCCATTCTCTTTATATTCATATTCATGCGTATTTCATATTCATGATCGTGATCCTTTTCATTCAAACGGCATTTGGCCCATCATGGTGTTCCAACATATCAAATGACATATTCAAACGACCTTTGGCCTATCTTTGCATTAATGTCTAATGGCCTTTGGCCCAATCGTTCATATCCGACAGTCTTTGGCCCAATCAATCATGTCCGATGGCCTTTGGCCCAATCATTCATATGTCAGACTATCATTCATGTCAGACTATCATTCGTGTCAGATGGCCTTTGGCCCAATCATTCATATGTCAAACGTATCAAACTACAAACGACCTTATACAAAATTAGGCATATAAAACACTCATTCATATTCCAAATGAACAAATTCATGAAGCTTATACAGAAGTAGCATTTGGAAAGTAACAAACTTGAAAATATCTTTACTAAGATATTACTCACAGTGTTTCGCCGATGGATTTGCCCTTGAGCTCGACCCTACACATTACATAACACATATGGGTCACAAACTATTCAATCTGTTCTTAATTCATACATTCCTCTTAGGCTCCTTTCTTATCATTTTCACTCATTCACAATGCTCAATGCATGCCTAAGAGTGCTTAGAAATGAAAAAGAACGGAAAACAAATCATAAAACCACTTTTCAAAATATCTGCTACAGGGATCCCCGCTTGAGCGCAGATTTTGCCACTCGAGCGGACCCCTTTGGTCTGCAAAAGTGCTGGTCACCTCATTTTTATGCTCAAGCGTGACTTTAGACGCTCGACCTGAAAGTCAAACTACATGGCTCCCCGCTCGAGTGTGAATCTACCCGCTCGAGCGGACGTCCATGTCTGCAAAAGTTCTGGGAACTAGCATTTCACGCTCGAGCGGCGCTTTCCCGCCTCGAGTGGACATGCCGAATTCTGGGTTTCCAACAGCCAATTTGAGCTTCAAACTTGCATTCAAACTAATGTAACTTGTATTTTATAACCCATAACTCTCATATACAACTTCGAACATGCTACAAACACCAATTTACTACATTATGAAGCTCAAATCTTATGAATCAATCACATGGAAACCCAAATTATACCGAACTCACTTCCAATACATTAAATTCTTGCATTCAAACTTCATATCTTCATCAATCATGCATTCATGTTAATTCTTGACTCCATTTCTATCACAAATGGTACAAATGGTGCTTATAACCATGAAACTGAACAAAACCATGCTTGCATATATGATTCAAGGCCAAATCTTTCATAATTAACATGTTACATGCTAGCTTATGCAAATTCATGGCAATTCTAAACATGCATGCATTCATTGACTCCAAATTCCTCAATTACAACTTAATTCTTGCTCTTGGTTACATATTCTCTTTGAATTCACAAAATTACAAACTTAACTTATGAATTTATGCTCAAATAGTCACCTAGGAGCTTCAATCTTCACAAATCCTTGTTAATTCTTGAGTGTAGCTTCCCAATCCACAATCCTTGAGTCAAAATACACAATTCTCCCTCTTTCTCTCTCTAGAATTGACACACACTCTCTCTAGAGAGCAAATTCAGATTTTGAGCTCACAAAAATGAGGGACTTAAGTGTATAAGGGCCTATTTGTAGGCTCTCTTAATCACACTTCATTAGCACTAATTAATTGAGCACCATTACATCAGTTTAATCTAATTAATCTGATCCAAATAAATTTTCAATTAAATTTCACCGTAGGCTCCAAAAATTACGCTAATCACAATGGCGTAATCAATTTCGGTTTCTGTGGCCGATAAGGCCTTCAATTTAAATTATAAAGCAGATAATCAAACATATTTTCCTACGGTGAACAGATAGAAATTCAAAACCACATATATTCACATAAATGGCACTCAAAATCAAATCAAACACATAATCACAATCATAATCAAGATTAATTAGCATAACGCGGACCAGGGTTATCACACTTATGTGGCTATATAGGTATGGAATTTAGTTCCTAAGATATTGATTGAGTCTACAGGTTTTTAGAAGTCCCATTAGAAGAGTACTTGATCACTGCTGTTTCTAATTGGAACTCAAGCAACGCTGCGGGGCAATGATTATCTAGAAAAGAAATTCATATGTGTTTATGTGACTATGTGCCTACGTGGAGTGAATTACTGTTGTCCATCGCATTAGGACGCTAGTGAGTTAGCTTCGGCCCATTTGTAAATTTGTTAATCTCTTTTGTTACCTTCATTAGAAAGTCCGGACATGGAAGTGGTGGTGGTAGGCATGGTAAGCCTAGAAGGCATGAGGTGCCTTTCTGGATGAAATTCTGACGCAAGAGGAAGGGATGGGTCAGGCCAATATGGCTGAACCAGTTGGTTAGCAGGGCATGGGCACTTTGGCCTGTGAAATGGCTAGAGCTTTGTGGGAATCTATGGACATTCTTCAGATTGAGAATCAAGTCTAGGCCCAAGTTGCTGAAGCAAGGTCGTCTTTTTTAAAGAGGGAGTTCTTTCAATCTAATCTGGACGAGTTTTTAGGTGATCCAAAAGAGCCTCTGAAAGTAGATGAATGGCTCAAGCAGATGGTGAAGACATTTGAGATGCTTAGCATCAAAGATGATGGTTTGAGAGTGACCTTGGCATCCTTCTAACTAAAGGAAGATGCGGGTCAGTGGTGGAAGTATGTGTGTGGGCACATTGGAGTGACTTGGGAAGATTTTGTTAACGCATTCCAGGACAAGTTCTTATCTCCCACTACTAGGGAGAAGTTGAGAGATCAATTTCTGAAGCTCAAGTAGCTTAGTTTGCCAGTAGCAGAGTTTGAGGCAGCTATAACAAGCCTCTCTAGATTTGCACTGGAACTCGTAGCGATAGAGGAACGTTGTTGTATTGAGTTCGAGAAGTGATTGAGGACCGGGCTTCTTTTCAAAATAGCTGGGTCAATGATTAGGGACTACGGATGCCTTGTGGAGGTGTTGTTAGGGAAAATATGTGATTCCCCACAAGTAAATCAATCAATCAGAATAAAAACTAATGCGGAAAAATTAAATCAAAAGCATCACAAGAATTTTACGAGATCCCTTCAATGTGAGGAACGTCCACGGGATCGAAATCCGATTCCACTATCAACCAAAAAGTTTCCAAACGATTACAAACGAGACACGAATGGTCTCACAAAACCACCCTTAGGTGAATTCTAAATAATCACAAATAAACAAAAGAAAAGACCTCACCAAATAGATGAACCAAAATCTTTAGAACCAGAGTTGAAAAAGACCCAAAATCTGAATCAAACTAACATCAAATTAGAGATGCTATGGTTCAAGAACAAACCCTTGGAAATTGAATCCACACAGCAACCATTCTCTCATTGAAAAAAAGTTACACCCGAAGCACTATCTCCCACAAAACCAATTTGTTGCCGCTACGCCCTTGAGACGAACATAACAATATATATATATATATATATATATATTGTGAATCTAGGGTTTTTATCAAACCCCTAGTTGTTACCAAATTGAATTAGGTCTCCACAAATTAGATATAATATATAAAAATATATTATAACTAATACTAAGCCAAATGAAACTCTTTAACAAACCAATTGGGTTTCAAACTCCAATAAGGAGATATATCCCAATAATTCTCCCTCTATCGACTTAGGTGTAGACATCAATCATACCTGCCAAAGTTCGACACTTTAAATGTTTGTCCCTCGACAAAGTCTTTGTCAACATATCCGAAATATTAACATCTGTGTGAACCTTTTCGAGTTGCAACAATTTTGAATCTAACACATCACGAATCCAATGGTATTTCACATCAATATGTTTCGATCTCGAATGAAAAGTAGAATTTTTACTCAAATAAATAGCACTTTGACTATCACAATAAAGCACATACTTTTCTTGCTTCAAACCTAACTCTTGCAAAAATTTCTTCAACCATAACTCTTCTTTGCAAGCTTTTGTAATAGCAATAAATTCAGCTTCAGTAGTTGAGAGAGCAACACATTTTTGTAATTTAGATTGCCATGCTACAACTCCCCCTGCAAAAGTCATCAAATACCCCTAAATAGATTTCCTAGAATCAACATCATCGGCCATGTCAGAATCCATGAACTCATCAAGCATCGGCTTACCATCCCCAAAACACAAACACACCTTCAAAGTCCCTCGAAGATACCTTAGAATCCATTTTACCACTGCCCAATGTTCTTCACCCGGATTTGCGAGAAAGCGACTCACCACACCAACGGCGCGAGCAATATCCAGCCTTGTACAAACCATGGCGTACATTAAAGAACCAACTGTTGAAGCATAAGGAATTTTTTGCATCTCTTCCTTGTCTTTCTCACTTGTAGGACACTGATTCGAACTAAGCTTGAAGTGACCTGCAAGTGGACAACCAACCGGCTTTGCTTTATTCATGTTCAACCTCTCAAGAACTTTCTCAATGTAGCTTTCTTGAGACAACCAAATGAGCCCCTCTTTGCGATCACGGACAATTTTCACACCAAGTATTTGCTTTGCCGGCCCCAAATCTTTCATAGCAAAAGATTTACTCAACCCTAACTTCAACTTGTTAATCATGGTAGAATCTTGACCCAGAATTAACATGTCATCAACATAAAGCAAAAGAATAATAAATTTACCATCCAGGAAATTTTTCACAAACACACAATGGTTCGAAGCGGTTTTAGAAAACCATTATTCATCATGAAAGAGTCAAATTTTTTGTACCATTGCCGCGGAGCTTGCTTGAGGGCATACAAACTTTTCTTCAATTTCCAAACAAATTTCTCTTTCTCTTTTTCCACAAAACCTTCCGGTTGCTCCATGTAAATTTCTTCTTCAAGGTCACCATGAAGAAATGCGGTCTTCACATCAAGTTGTTCAACTTCAAGGTTCATACTTGCAGCCATGCCAAGTACAACCCGAATAGAAGACATCTTTATAACTAGTGAGAAAATCTCATCAAAATCAATACATTTCTTTTGCCCAAAGCCTTTCACAACAAGACGTGCTTTGTACCTCAGATTCTTACTATCATTCTTCAATTTGAAAACCCACTTATTTTTTAGAATTTTCCTCTCCTTAGGCAACTTCACTAAATCATAAGTGTGATTTTCAAGTAAGGAATTCATCTCCTCTTCCATGGCCTTTTTCCAATCACCTTTCTTTGCATGTTCAAATGCTTCTTGGTAGCTCTCAGGCTCCCCTTGATTGGAAATCAACAAAAATTCATTGGGAGGATACTTTTTCGAAGGTTGCGGATCCCTTGTAGATTTCCTCAACTTAAGTTGTGATAGCGGTTCTTAAGTTGGATGCTCTTCCTCAATTTCTGGCTTAACTTCATTAGGATTAGCATCATTGTCTACATCTTCAATGGGTGGCGGCACATCTCCCCTATTTTCATCATCAACTGAAGATGAAGAAGATGGATCCATGTCAATGAGATCACTACTTTTTGGCTCCAGTTGATCACCTTTGCCAAAGTCTTCAATCGTTTGGTCTTCAAGAAACACAACATCAGGACTTCAAATGACTTTCATGTCGACTGGATCCCACAATCTATACCCGAATTCATCACGCCCATAGCCAAGAAAATACATTGTCTTGACTTGCTATCAAGCTTGGACCTCTTATGTTTTGAAATGTGAACAAAAGCTCGGCAACCAAACACTCTCAAGTGCTCATAAGATACATCTTTACCGGTCCAAACTCTTTTTGGGACATCACCATTCAAGGGATAAGAAGGAGATAAATTGATCACGTCAACTATTGTCGTCATTGCCTCACCCCAAAAGGATCTTGGCAATTTAGCTTGTGAAAGCAAACACCTTGTTCTTTCCACAATGGTGCGGTCCATCCTCTCGGCAATGCCATTTTGTTAAGGAATCTTCTTAACTGTCTTTTGGTGCCTAATACCTTGGCTGCGACAATACTCATCAAATGGCCCAATGTATTCACCACCATTGTCTGATCGGATGCACTTCAATTTCTGCTCTGTTTCTCTTTCAACCATGGCCTGAAAATGCTTAAATACTTCTAGAACTTGATCTTTAGTTTTTAGTAGAAAAGCCCAAAAATTCCTTGAATAATCATCAATGAAAGTAACAAAATAAAGTGCACCACTATGTGTTCTAACTTTTAAAGGACCACAAACATCCGAATGAATCAACTCCAAAATATTTTCTTTTCTAGAAGCAACATTTTTCTGCAAAGAAACTCTATGTTGTTTACCTGCCAAACAATGAACACAAGTTTTAAGATGTGTACCTTTCAAACCGGGTAAAAGCTCTTTCTTGAACAAAAATTGCAGCCACTTTTCATTCATGTGCCCAAGCTGCTTGTGCCACAATTCAGTAGAAGTATCATCTTCAAGTGCATTGACAACACCTTTACAAATTTTTCCTTGCATCGAATAAAGTGCATGAGTCTTCTTGCACTTAGCCACCACCAAAGAACCCTTTGTGAGCTTCTATATTCCATCACCAAATTTGTTGTTGAAGCCTTCATCATCTAGCTTCCCAGTAGAGATCAAATTGAGGTGAATGTCGGGAACATGCCTCACATCTTTAAGCAACAACTTGCAGTCCAAATTTGTTTCCAAGAAAACATCACCCATGCCAATAATCTTGGACAAACCTTCATTACCCATTCTAACTGAACCATAATCTCCTTTGGTGTAGGTAGTGAAGAAATCAACTCGAGAAGTCACATGAAAAGAAGCACCAGAATCAATCACTTAATTGCTCTCTTGGCCCACAAAATTGATACAATCATCTTCACAAACGACCATGAGATCATCGGTAGTAACTTCCGTTGTGTCTTCTTGCTTCTTATCCACACTTTTGTCACGCCTTTTCTACTTATTCTTGTGCTTTTGGCATTCCCGTTTCGTGTGTCCTTTCACATGGCCATAATAGCACTCAATGTCTTTCTTTGAAAAGGAACCATCTTTTGATTTGTCACGGCTTTGATCACGACCATGAGGAGTCTTACTCCTCCCCCTTGTTTTGCTTCAGCCTCTCACAACAAATGCTTCCGAATGAGAGGACCTCGCTAATTTTCTTCTAGTCTCTTCAGTCAACAAGCTACTAGTTACTTGGCCCATTGTGACAACTCCATCGGGTGCAGAATTACTAATTGTTACAACTAAAGTCTCCTAACTTTCAGGCAAAGAACTAAGTAGCATCAAAGCCTGCAACTCATCATCAAAAATAATTTTCATAGAAGCAAGTTGGTTAACAATACTTTTTATTTCATTCAGATGTTCTGGAATAGAGCTGCCTTCTTTATATTTTAAATTAACCAACTTATGAAATAGAAAAGCTTTATTTGTGGCTGATTTCCTATCATAAAGGCCTTCTAATTTTTTCCATAAATCATGTGCTGAAGTTTCAGTAGCGACATGATGAAACACACTGTCATTAATTCATTGACGGATAACACCAATGGCTTTTCAATTAAGCCTATTCCATTCATCATCTTTCATACCCTCGGGTTTGCCACTATCACCCTCAATGGGTCCATACAAATCTGTACAAAATAATAGGTCCTCCATTTTAGTTTTCCAAGTAACCCAATTACTTCCATTGAAGCTAGACATACCACCCACATTCCCCTTCATTGATTTACACAAACAAATAAACCCAAATAAACCGTAAGCTCTGATACCAGTTGTTAGGGAAAATAAGTGATTCCCCACAAGTAAATCAATCAATCAGAATAAAAACTAATGAGGAAAAATTAAATCAAAAGCAACACAAGAATTTTACGTGGTTCCCTCAATATGAGGTACGTCCATGGGATAGAAATCCGATTCCACTATCAACCAAAAAGTTTCCAAACGATTACAAACGAGACACTAACGGTCTCACAAAACCACCCTTAGGTAAATTCTAAATAATCACAAATAAACAAAAGAAAAGACCACACCAAATGGATGAACCAAAATCTTCAGAACCAGAGTTGAAAAAGACCTAAAATCTAAATCAAACTAACATCAAATCAGAGATGCTATGGTTCAAGGACAAACCCTTGGAAATTGAATCCACACAGCAACCATTCTCTCACTGAAAAAAAGTTACACCTGAAGCACTGTCTCCCACAAAACCAATTTGCTGCCGCTGTGCCCTTGAGACGAACATAACAATATAAATATTGTGAATCTAGGGTTTTTTTTATCAAACCCCTAGTTGTTACCAAATTGAATTAGGTCTCCACAAATTAGATATAATATATAAAAATATATTATAACTAATACTAAACCAAATTAAACTCTTTAACAAACCAATTGGGTTTCAAACTCCAATAAGGAGATATATCCCAACAGGTGACTCATCTTGAGACTATAGTTGAAGCAGAGGAGGAGCGGATAAGGGACTCCAAGAGGAATCAGGAGGTTCAGGGAAAGAGTCAAGACAGTAAGAGGCAGAGGGGTCCCACCCCATAGCAGCCCCAGGCAATACAGTCTAGATCCACCTTCCCAGTACCGAGTTTGGGCTTAGGGAGAGGTAATCAGGGAGGTTTCTCTTGTTACAAGTGTGGCCAGTTGGGTCACAAGTCGCCAACTTTCCCGCAGAGAAAAGGTGGGCAACACTTTGCACCGCCTAGGGCTCATTCTCAGAGCCGTAGTCAGAAAAGAGTATAGCCGCCTACTTGTTACCAGTGTGGGCAGTTAGGGCACATGAAAAGGTTTTGCCCTTAGTTGGGTAACACACCTGGTGCATCTAGTTCGAGGCAGACATAGAACCACCAGCCTGCACAGTCAGCACAGGCCTCGAGGGCTAATCAGGGAGCCTTTTTGGCTCAGTTAGTACATCAGACTTATGCTCCAAGGGGTGAGCAAGTTGAGCAGAGACCTACGGGGTGTTTGTATGCTATTACTGCGCCAGACCTAGTACCAGTACCTTCGATAGTGAGAGGTACTTTCTTATTATGTAATTTCATTGCTAATGTGTTGATTGACATGGGTGCATCCCGTTGCTGGTCGTCGACCTCTTTTTGCATTTGTGTTGATTGACATGTATAGTTTTGATGTTATATTGGATATGGACTGGTTGTCATCATATCGAGCTGTCTTAGATTGTTACCGTCAGAGGGTTACTGTATATACCTTGTGCAGTAATTGCTTTTATTTCATGGGGGATAGGGCCGACAGAGTTTTATCACCGGTATATGATCCACGTGGTCGGAGTGAGCTTAGTTGTCTACTTGCAAACTTCTTGGGTAATGAATGTGATGTGGTTCAAGTTGAGTTGCCGTGAGTAGTCTATGAATACCCGGATGTTTTTCCTGAGGATCTCACTAGTTTGTCACCTCACTGTGAGATTGAGTTCTCTATCGATTTAGTGACTGGCATAGCACCGATCTCAATGGCATCTTATAGATTTGCACATGCCGAGTTGAGCGAGGTGAAGATTCAACTCTAAGAATTGCTAGATAAGGGTTGTATTCGCCCTAGTACTTCACCTTGGGGAGCACCGGCTCTCTTTTCCAAAAACAAAGATGGTGCATTGCGACTTTGTATTGATTACCAGAAGTTGAACCGGGTAACTGTTAAGAACAAGTACCCAATGCCTCGCATAGATGATTTGTTTGACCAGTTGAAGGGGTCTTGTTGTTTCTCTAAGATAGACCTGAGATCGGGTTACCACTAGTTGAGAGTAAGAGAGGAGGATATCCAAAAGACGACATTTCGCACGCGGTATGGCCATTATGAGTTTCTAGTGATGCCCTTTCGACTAACCAATGCACCGGCCATGTTTATGGATTTGATGAAACGGGTCTTCCGTGAGTTCCTAGACCGTTTTGTGGTCGTCTTTGTGGATGACATCTTGATTTACTCACCCTCTGAGGAGGAACACGAAGAACACTTGCGAGTAGTACTTGAGTTACTTAGAGCCCAAAAACTTTATGCCAAGTTTGGGAAATGCGAATTTTGGTTGAGAAAGATTAAGTTCTTAGGCCATGTGGTATCTGGGGAAGAGGTGACTGTATGTCATGACCCCAACCCACCCTTATGAGTTAAGGTCATAACCGGCCAGTAATCAAGGGATTACCTGCGGCCTCAAACTAGACAAAACGTAATCCATCAGAGTTAAGGGGCCAAAGGGAAGCAAACTTACAAATTGTCCATAGAGCCGTACTTACATGGCACATCAAATGACACATATCTGTATTCATTAATAGCTCACACCAGAAGGGAAAATAACAAAAAGTTCTATATGCACAGGATCATTCAAAACTTAGTTAGCCAAGCCAAAACTTATGCAGAAAGGTGATTCATTGTTTTCGCCAACATATAATATAACGAAAGAACAAAAAGGCGAAGACGAGTCTCGTGTGTGAGATGCTAAGCTGACTTCTCAAAACTTGACCTTTCTCACACTTCACCGGGGCTGGGTTTGGACATCTCTTTGCTCACCTACATATACATGAATGAGTGTGAGCAAAAGCCCAGTGAATAATATCAAATAAAGAAGGTACACGAATGAGATTTACATATATCGAATGGCCTTGGGCCCATTTAGAATTCTACGTAGTAGAATAGGCGAATTCAAACTCGAACATATCAAATGGCCTCTGGACCACTTCGTTCTTAACAAACGGCCTCGAGCCCAATTCATTCATGTCCGACGGCCTCTAGCCCAATCATTCTTGTCAAACGGCCTTGGGCCCAGTCATTCATGTCAAACGGCCTTCGGCCCAATCAATTGTATCAAACGGCCATTGGCCCAATCATTCATGTATGTCAAACGGCCTTTGGCCCAATCAACTGTATCCAACGGCCTTTGGCCCAACCATTCGTATCCAACGGCCTTTGGCCCAATCATTCATGTATGTCAAACGACCTTTGGCCCAATCAACTGTATCCAACGGCCCTTGGCCCAATCATATGGCATAACAGACATTTGTCCGCAATTCAAATTAATAAGCTCATAAGACTTATATGGAGATAAGCAATTAGACAAACAACATACTCCAAGATATCTTTACTAAGATATTACTCACAGTGATCGGCTAGATGTTTTGCCCTCGTGCTTGACCCTACACATTTCATAAACATAACGGGTCACAAACGATTTAATCTGTTCTTAATTCATACATCTCTCTTAGGCTTCTTTCTTATCCTTTTAACTCATTTATGATGCTCAATGCATGCCTAAGAGTGCTTAGAAATGAAAGAGAACGGAAAATGAAACACAGAACACCTTTACAAAATTTTTGAAACAAGGGTCCCCGCTCGAGCGTGGGTTCCACCACTCGAGCGGACCCTCATGGTCTGCAAAAGTACCGGTTGCCTCATTTTTACGCTAGAGTGTGAATTCGGATGCTCGAGCTGAAAGTCACACTACATGGCTCCCCGCTCGAGCGTGAATGTCCCCGTTCGAGCAGACATCAATGTCTGCAAAAATTTTGGGAGCTCACATTTCATGCTCGAGCAGCGCTTTTCCCACTCGAGCAGACATGCTAAATTCTAGGTTTTCCAGAATTGTTCTTCAAGTTCAAACTCCATGTTCAAAGGTTCAAAACTCACATTTTTGGTACAAAAACATGGAGAGGCATTACATAATATAAGAATACAACCAATGTGAGGCTAATTATTCAAAATCATGATCTAATCCTCAAATAGATCAACATTTCTCTTGCATGGTCCAAACTTATGCACTCAAGCTTCATACCAATTTCATAACTTCATCAATTATGCATGCATGTGAAGATTGGTGCCCAATTCTCCATATTCAACATTATTCATGCTAGCTTATGCAATTTCATGGCAATTCATGGTGATTCATAGTAATTTCATGCATGCATATGCATTCTAACTTCAAATTCAACTCAATCTTTTCCATGAGCTACCATATCACTTGAATTCACAAAATTTCAAACTTAACTCATAAATCTTTGCTCAATTACTCACCTATGAGCTTCAATTCTTCCAAATTATAGCAAATTCTTGAGCCTAGCCTTTCAAAGCTTGAGCTCCTTAGCAAGATCTTCAAGATTGGCCCTTCTCTCTCTCTAAATTTGGTTCTCTCTCTCTCTCTCTAAGGTGTGATTTCAGCCAAATGAATTTAAAAGAGAGGAATTGAGTGAGAATGAGCCTTTTTATAGGCTCTCTTAATCACATTTCATTAACACTAATTAATTGAGCACTATTTCATCAATTTAGTCTATTTAATTTGATCCGAATTAATTTTCAATTAAATTTCAGCGTAGGCTCTAAAACTTACGCTAATCATAATGGCGCAATCAATTTCGGTTTCTGTGGCCGATAAGGCCTTCAATTTTTCAGTTTATAACAGTAAGTTGAACAGATTTTCCTATGGCAAATAGATAGAAATTCAAAACCACATATATTCATATAAATGGCACTTAAAATCATATCAAACACATAATCACATTCATAATAAAGATCAATTAGCATAATACGGAACAAGGTTATCACACTGTAGATTCATCCAAGATAGAGGTGGTGCAAGATTGGGAATAACCTAAGAACGCTTTTGAGATCCGCAGTTTCTTGGATTTAGCTAAGTATTACCATCGATTTATGAAAGATTTCTCTAGATTAGCCTTACCGTTGACTAGACTGACGAGGAAAGGAATCAAATTTGTATGGAGTGAGACTTGTGAGAAGTCGTTTCAAGAACTTAAGGTTAGACGTACCACTGCTTTAGTATTGATTATTCCAAAGAGGGGTTTGGGCTATTCGGTATATTGTGATGTTTCACAGGACGATTTGGGTTGTGTTTTGATGCAGGAAGGGAAAGTAGTGGCTTATGGCTCACGGTAGTTGAAAACATACGAGAGGAACTGCCTTACTCATGACCTAGAATTAGCAACTGTGATCTTTCACTTGAAGATTTAGAGGCATTACTTATATGGTGAGAAGTTTGAGGTGTTTTCTAATCACAAGAGTCTGAAATATCTGTTTACACAGAAAGACTTGAATCTAAGACAGAGGAGGTGGATGGAGTTTATAGAAGATTATGATTTTGAGCTACATTATCATCTAGGGAAAGCCAATGTTGTGGCCAATGTCTTGAGTAGGAAATTTATTAGTAGCATAGCTTCTATTGCCATCTAGGAATGGGAGATGTTGGGTGCTATTGGTGAGTTTGACTTGCAACTGAGCGAGTCCGTGGAGTCTGCAGCCTTGTTTTCGATAGTTGCACAACCTACACTTGTGAACCGAGTGATAGAAGTGCAGAAGAGTGATCTTGAGGTACAAATCCTCTGGGAAAAGTTCTCTAGTGGAAAGGTAGAGAAAGGCTTGAATGTATATCCCAATTCGAGTGTTAGATACTGTGATCGTCTTTTCGTACCAGAGTCTTGTCGAGAGAAAGTACTTTGAGAGTTTCACCATTCACGCCTTGCGATGCACCTGGGAGGCACAAAGATGTATCACGACCTTAGTTGCTAGTTTTGGTGGAGGGGAATGAAGAAGGATGTGGCCATGTTTGTATCGAGGTGCCTTACTTGTCAATAAGTGAAGGCCGAACACCAGAGGCCGGTAGGTTTGTTACAACCCATAGCCGAGTAGAAGTGGGAGCATGTCCCTATGGATTTTATTGTGGGCCTTCCGAGGATTTAACGGGGTAGTGATGCAATTTGGGTGGTAGTTGACTGGTTGACCAAGTCGGCGCACTTTATACCTATGCGCATGAGTGACTCGGTAGATTATCTTATCGACCTTTATATTAGGGTCATAGTGAGGTTGCACGGGGTCCCTATAGCGATTGTTTTGAATAGAGAACTGTGTTTAACGGCTCGGTTGTGGCAGAGCCTACAGAATGCCTTGGGCATGAGATTGACCTTTAGCACTGCATACCATCCTCAGACTGACGGGCAGTCTAAGCGTACTATTCAGATCCTTGAGAATATGCTTTGGGGTTGCTTTCTTGACTTTAAGGGCTCGTGGGAGAGACACTTGCCCTTAGTGGAGTTTGCCTATAACAATAGCTTCCAGTCGAGTATTGGTATGGCATCGTGTGAGGCCTTGTATGTCCGACTGGGTAGATCCCCTATGTGTTGGGCCAAGGTGGGTGATGCACCAATGTTGGGTCCAGAGTTAGTCCGAGAAATGACGAAGACAGTTGTCCTTATCCGTAAGAGGTTGGTTATGGCTCAGAGTCGTCAAAAAAGTTATGCTGACCGTAGAAGGAGACCTTCGTCTTTTGAGGTAGGAGATCATGTCTTCTTGAAGATATCATCTAGGCGGGGTTTGATGAGATTTGGGAAGAGTGGGACATTGTCCCCTAGGTTTATTGGGCCTGTAACGCCCTCAAAATATGATATAAATCAACCATTCATAAGATCTACAAATATAATATAAATGTTATATTTTCATTCATCAGAGTCTACATTACAAAAGGTATTACACACATTACACTTTCATAAATGTTTATCTTGAAACTATAGCATGCAACTCTAATTGATAACAACAAAATAAATGTCCTACGGGCTTATATCTTTCCAAGACTTCGCTTGGTTACAACAAATGAAGAGTTTAAGTCTCTATACAAGTAAAGCCCTCGGCTTGAATAAATATTTAACACAAAACGAAATAACAAAATGGAGCCTTCCGCCCTTAAGCCTCCTAAACTATGTCCTTGGAGGCGACATGTCACCTGTACCTGAAAATGGTTTCCCAAGTAGGGTGAGCCAAAGCCCAGCAGAGATATACTAGCACAATATATGAAGTTTAACTAAGATATATGCATTAGATAAATGTCAACACTTAAAACCAACTGACATCTTCTTTTCAAGACTAAACAATAACGACATCAATATCCCAAACCGTTTTCATTCATTTATTCGAATCAACTCATAGATATAATCCCTTGTTATCTAAACAATTCCCAAACGAGGCTACAACTCATTTATCAATACTTCAATAGCAACCATTATTCGAACACTTCAATTTTTCTGCCATTTTACGGAATTCTCATCCGAGGGAATCGACACCCATATATATATAAGATTTCGGGACTTTCACTCTGGACACTCCGGCCAACTTAATTTTCAATGGAGTCCATTCCCTATCTCCTCCCAAACAAAGGAGTACATCCCCTGTCTCCTCCCAAACAATGGTACATATACAATGTATTAAAAGCATGTCATATACAATGACTACCCAAAATTCGCATATTCAACAATTTAATCAGACCGTTATGTTCAATGACATAATTCATATGATTAGTTTCAATTTACCTAATCCTCATGCAGTTTCTACAACAATCATAGCTATCCTCCACTGATAGCCCAAAACAGATATTTCTAAACAAGTAGACAACTTTATCAAATAGATAATTTGTCTAGATTTCCATAGGTGAGTGATTTACCAAATCCAACTACACCATTCATTTACACATCCTCCCAATTTCATATTTTCCATATCAATTTCATTATTTATACAAAATAATTATTTAACACAAATTAGGGCAATTTTTCCCTCTTTCAAAATATCAATTACAAGTCTAAATTTCATCATTTTAACCCATATAATCCCATCTTCAATACCCTACATATATTTTCATGACCCAAAATAGAAAACCCCTCTTCCAAATCTTAAGCTCAAACCCTAGTTTCACCCAAATGCCTCCAAATTCCACAATTTATACAAAATAACAAATACCTAGGTTAAAAATCATACTAAGGTGTAGAATATCCCTACCTCAAACGTAGAAGCTCAAAGGAAGAATGGAAGAAGCATCAAAGATGTCCAAACTTGATTTTGCTCGGATGAAATGGAAGCCCACAAGATGCTCTATCTTTTTAACAAAGGGACTAGGGTTGAAAGACCCCTAAATCAAGGTGTATTTATAGAGAGAGAGTATTTTAGAGAGAGAATGAGTTGGGCTAGGGTTTTGAGTGGAAAGAGATGCAAAAAGTGATACAAAAACCCTCTGTTGCAAACTGATATACGCAGTCCTAGCTCTAGTGAAGAAGTTGTCGCTCGAGTGACCAGACACAACATGTGACCTCACTTGAGCGTAAGAAGCGTCGCTCGAACACAGAATGCAAAGCTTCAGGTCTTCCATAGACGCACACGCATGCTCGAGTGCAAGAAGCCTTGCTCGAGCGAAGGAACAAATAATACAAAGCTTGCTCAAGCGCAAGAAACCTCGCTCGAGCAAAAAACTTCACCTTCCCCAAAAAAGTTGCGTCTGGAAGGAAACCTGAGAACTCCTAATTCTCGCTTGAGCACAAAAAACCTCGCTCGTGCGAAGAAGCAAATTGCAAAAGGCTCACTCGAGCGCAAGAAGCTTCGCTCGAGCGAAGGGGCCAAAATCTGCGCAACAACAATCTAACCCAACTAACAACCAACCTGTTCCAAACGCACCCAACAAGTTTGAAAACTCAAATACAAGGAGTCAAAGGGGAAAACCAAGAGATGGATACAATATTTAACCATGGACCCCAAGTTCGGGACATAATGAAGGTCAGGGCAAAATCAGGATCGCCATAGGGCTTTTTGAGATCCTTGAGTGGATTGGAGAGGTTGCCTATCGCTTGGCCTTGCCGCCAAAGCTTTCCAGGATTCATGATGTATTTCATATTTGTATGCTTTGGGACTATGAGCCAGATCCATCGGACGTGTTGGATTGGATCGACTTGTCGGTAGATGAGGATGCCTCGTATGAGGAGAGACCGGTGAGAGTCTTAGATACTCGACACCAAGTCTTGTGAGGCAAGACAATTCCTTTGGTAAAAGTGTTATGGAAACATCACAGAGTTGAGGAAGCAACTTGGGAACGTGAGTTGGAAGTTCATGAGAAGTATCTGACCTTATTTGTTAATGTTTGAGTATGTATTGAGATTATGTTATGTTAATGAAATATGAAACAACTGTATATGTTTTGAAAATATGAAAACATTGTATATGTTGTATATGTTTCGTTTAATATAAACATTGTATATGTTTTGGAAAATCTCAGTTGTACTTTCAATGTTGGAACTTGTGTATCAAGTTGATGAGAATGGATGACCGGAGAATGGGTCATGGTAATGGAATTGATTAATTATCATTATTGTAATTGGTTTAAACATAGTTTTAAAACTTGATTTGAAATTTCGGGGACGAAATTCCTTAGAGGGGAGGTTACAGTGATTCTGGTTTAAGACCTAACTCATTTTGTATTTTGGACTCAAGTTTTATGGTTTTGTATTGTTGTTAATGTCTTACTTCTCTTATATTTCCTTGGGTTTGGCTAGTGGGTCGTATTGGTTGTGTTTGGAACAGGTTGGTAACTTGGTTTTCAAACTTTTGTTGACTAGAATTTTACTCCTCCGCTCGAGCGTCACTTCTTGCGCTCGAGCGGGCTTTGTGAACTCTTAGTACTTTTGCTGGCTTGTAAAACTACTGAAAGAGTGTATTCAACCCTCGAGCGATCTTTTCTATGCTCAAGCGGCCATTCTTACGCTCGAGTGATGGTCATCTGTTTGCAAAACTGCAAGAAGTGTGTATTTTATGCTCGAGTGTCACTTCTTGCGCTCGAGTGTACATATATTGGTCCGTAAAAATGACTTTTTACATTACTTTTTCATATCACTCTCTCTCTCTCTCTAAACATTTCCAAACACCATTTCCTCTAACTCTCTCTCTCTCTCTCTAAAACTCACATATTTCCCTCAAATACACCTAGATCCGCCGATCTTTTCAGCTGTGTGTCTTCATTAAAAAGATAGAGCTTGGTAAGGGCTTCGTTCTAACCGAAGCAAAGTTGGTTTTTGGTGACTTTGGCTTTTCCTCATTCTCTCACTCGTGCTCTAGCTTGAGGTAGGGATACTTTTCACACTTTTTATGAGTTTTAACTTAGTTATTCGTTGTTTTTAAACTGTATTACGGATTTGGAAGGTTTGGAACAAATCTAGGGTTTTGAATAGAAAATCAAAAAAGGGGTTTTTTGAATAATCTCTTGGGAATGGTTTTGATGTTGAAAATAATGAGGAGTTGGGTGGAAATGGTTGATTTTGAATACTTGGGTTTGATTTTGAAAAGAGTAAGAATTTTTCCCTAATTGTCTCTAACATTTATTTTGTATAAATAAATGAAATTGATGTTGGAACAATGAAATTGGATTGGTATTGATGAGGATGGTAGAGTTGGATATATATTATCACCCACCTCTTGAGATTTGGAAAGTTTACCTTTATGGAATATAAACTATTTGTTTAGAAAGATCTGTTTTCGGCTATCGGCGGAGAATAACCATGATTGTTGTAGAATTTGCATGTGAATTAGAAACATTGAAACTATTTTTCTTATTCATTTGGATTGACTATTATTTCACACTTATACATTGAAAATATTATCGTTTGGAGAAAAATGGTGAATTCGGAAAACATTAATTGTGTTGTTGAACTAAGTTGGCCTAAGTGTCCCGTGTGAAAGTCCTGAAAACCGCATGTATACACGGATGCTGATCCCGCTGATGAAATTTTCGTGAAATGGCAATAGTAGTGCTTGTATAGCCTACGTTTACATGGGTCTCGGCCTATGGTTTCCTTCGGACGAAATTTTTGGGAAAGGTTGTATTTTTTTGAAATTCTCAAAGTGTGAAGCACCACCCTCTTTTCGATTGAAATGGAAATGAATTGTGAATCAAGATATTAACTTGGCATTGCATAGTTTTAAAAAGGGATATAAACATATTTTTGGTAAGAACATGGCATATGAATTCTCCTTATAGCTTTGTTAAGATTCATAGCCTGTGTTGAATTATTTCTACTGGGCTTTGGCTCACCCTATGTGGGAAAAAACATTTCAGGTGTTGATGATATGCCTCCGCCAAGATAGTAGCTTGGGAGGACTTGGAGCAAAGGCTTCTTTTGTTGTATTCATTTTGTATAGCCAAGGGCTTTAAATGTATTGGACCAAAAGTATATTTTTGTTGTAATCAAGAACTATCTTGGAAAGTTGTAAGCCTTTAGGGCGTTTCTTATCTGTTAAACTTCTATTCGTTTCTTATATTTGTAACATATACTATAGATTCATGGTTAGGCATATTAAATGTATACCGCATATGTTTCTCTTTTGTGAATCACATTGGATTCAATAGAAAGTAATTATGTTAGTATTGTTGCCGTTTATTAATACTGTGGATGGAATATGGTAATTATTTTGGGGCGTTACACCTTTTGTCTTCTTGGCGGATTGCTTTGTGACTATGGCCTATAATTATTTTTTTTAATCACAATTGGAGCAGTCCAATTATGGTTTTTTTCATATTGAATCGTTGTGTCAATTTGTTATTGATCATTTGATTGAGATTGCTATTCATTGTTTAAAATTGAATCATAATTACAAATCAATATTTCGAGAGTTTTTAGATTTTTCAACAACCAAATGTCCTCATTGGAAGTCAGCTATGGAAGACACCCATCATTGCTTCAAGCAACCGCGACACAACAGTGCCTTCAATGGTTAAGATCTATGGAGATGGGTTGAAACAGAATTTTTTTTTCTTTTGAATATCGATTTCGAGTCCGGATCCTCTATCGTTGTTTCCTGCAATGCTTCCTGCCATGCTCCAAAACGACGTCGTTTTGGAGGTTTTTTTGTTTTGTTTTGGTCCTTTTTCTTCCTCTCAAATGTTTGTGAACTCACTGACCTGAACCAATATCCAAAACCAAATTCAAAATAGACTCAGATGAAGAATAAGAAGTGTATTCAACTTCAAGCTCACATCTTTCATCGACAAAGCATTAGCTCTCAACTCACAGATTCGACTCTCTTCGATTTGTTTTCCCTTATATGAGAAAGTAATATAGGTGTCATAGAACTTGAAGGGGCCTGTAGACACCCCATTTTTGACCGACCTTAAGACTCAGACGTCACCGATTGAGCGCTTGGTGATGTTGCATATTGTGCTCGTTCAGAAGTTTTAGAGTCTCGGCTGCGAGCCTTGCTTCCGGACTTCCGGACTCTTTCACGCCTTACCTCGGTTTGCGAACTAGGCTCGATTTTCTCTGTTTTCTCTTCCCAAAGGGAGGGAGAGGTCTCGTAGACCATCTCTCAGTGGCCATAGGCTACGTTTCGTGGTCGTAGGCCATTCTGCCCGTTTGGAGTCCGGTTCTCGATTTTTCGGAATCGTTGGCCGTGTGCCTCGGTTCGGGACCGCTTAACCACCTCCGTTTGCTCTGGTTTTCGGCATACATCTTATTTTCTCCCTTTTGAGGGACACTGTGGTCCGAAAGACCAACTTTGTGGTCGAACACCACTCCCAGTGCCTAACAGCCGGTTTTCGGGGTCCCGAACTGCGCGTTTCGGCCCCCGAACCCTCATTTTGCATCGATTTTGGTTCGTTTTTGGCAGGGATCTTTGTTTCATTGGTAAGAAGGCCATAGAAGGGTGGGAGGCCAGTAATTGTTCTGTCAGTCAACTTTATCCCTTCATCGCCCTCCGTCGCCCGATTTTCCTCACTTCAAAACCAATGTTGAACACCCTTGGGCCATTTTCTTGCACCCTAAATCCCATATTTGTGATGTACACATCTGGGAGGCCACCAATATTTGGAGGCCGGCCAGTAATCCTTTCTGACCCTTTTGAACCCCTCCTAAAAGTGGGTTGTTCTCTCTCCTGGTTCACTTTTTCCAGTGTTTAACCACAGAGTTGTGTTGTGCACACATCAGAGGCTCTCTTTCTGTGGTGGCCGGCCACTAATCACACTTGAACCTTTTGACCCTTGGTCGGCCGGCCATGGGAAGTAGCCGGCCGGCCACCTGCAACCTAGATAAGCAGCCGGCCATGCTCCTTGCATCAGCTACAGTGCAGATATGCATCTGTTTTCCCCCCAGATTGTGTATCCGGGGGGGTAGATTTTTGGGGGGAAACTTGATTGTTTTCCCTCCATTTCCCCCCCCCCATTTTCCCCCTCTTTTTGCCTATATAACCAGCCTCCAGCTCGGGTTTTAGGGGTTGGAAAAATTACCTAAGAGCTTTGCATACATACACCTTCATCTCCCTCTCTTCCAAGCTCCAATCCTTCAAACCCTATACCATTTTGCACTACACCTCATAGCACCACATCCCCATCTTCCATTCCAGCAGCTAGAGGTTGTTTTCCAGAGCTAAAGAGCCACCAAACTCAAGCCAAGAGTTGCCTAAAGTTTGGTCTTCAAGGGTAAGGACCATTTCCCTTCTTTTTGAGCTTATTTTGTATGCTTTCTAAGTCATTCTTGCTTGCTGTTTTGGGCTCCGACCCTAACTGGAACTAGGATTATTTTGAGCTATTTTTCATGTTTGTTTAAGGGTATTTACCTGTTTGAGGTCTCCTTGTTGCACTTGCTTCATTATCTCCCTTGTATGCCATCTTCTTGTGTAGTATTTTTGGCCTATGTATAAACTGTTTTGAGCTCTGTCATGAACTGAAAAGTAGCTTATTTTGAGCCCTTATTCAACATTGTTGAAGGGCTCATTGATTTTTGAGGCTTTCATTTATCACTTGTCTTTATATCTCTCTTTTGGCTCCATTTTTGCATGATTTGTTAGCCTCTTTTGCTTCTGTTTTTGGGTTCTGGACCAAACTAAAAATGACCTTATTTTGACCCCCTATTCATGTTTCATTAAGGGTCTTTCACTATTTGAGGCATCCTTTATATACTTTGTGTTATATCTCTCTTTTTGGCCGTATTTTGCATGGCATTTTGAGCATTCTTGCATACTGTTTTGGGTCCGGCCATCAACTGTAAAGTGCAATATTTTGGGCCCCTCTTCAACATTGTTGAAGGGACCCTTTGTGTTTGAGACCAGAAACCACCACTTGCCTCTTTGTCCCTCTTTTGGACCATTTCTTGCATGAGAGTTTAGCCATACCTGTGTTGGTTTTTGTGATTTGTTATAAACTGTAAAAGGTCATATTTTGGACCCCTCTCCAAAATTGTTGAAGGGTACTCATCTGTTTGGGGCCATAATCTGTGACTTGCTTCTTTATCTCACATTTAGGGCCATTTTTTGCATGCTAGTTTTGCCCTATTTGTGTTTGCTGTTTGGCCTCGCTTAAAGCTGTAAACATGCTTGTTTTTGGAGTTCCTTGAATCTGTATTCATACCTCATGTACAAATAATGCATGCTTGATGTAGCTACAAGTCATTTCATGTGCTTAATCTTGCATTTCGGGACCATTTCATGCATCGGGTGCTATATTGTCATGATTCGGGGCTGTTTCGGGTCATATTTTAGTGCTGAAATTTGCATTCTTGTATGCCATATTCCATGTCTTGCCATGTCTTGTTAGAGTGCCATTTTGTGCCTTAGGGTCGGTCCTCGGTTTGCGTGCATGTGTGCACGCATTCCGAGTTGTCTCATTTTCATCTCACGGCTACTGATATGAGTGTGGCTGAGGTCCACTCATGTTGGTGTAAGCCCATATTACATTGTGTATGCCATTTCATTTCATAGCATTGTGTATGCTAGGCCGTATGTTAGCGCATTGTGTATGCCATGTTATCTCGTGCATCGTGTATGCCATTTCCTAGCATTGTGCATGATAGGTTGTATCTTAGTTGCATTTCATGCATGTCATGCATATTGCATCGTGTTGGGGATAGGAGGTAGCCCGAGCATGGGAAACGAGGGGCATTTCGTACTTCGAGTGACGGAACGTGTCTCAATTCCCAGTCGCCGACACTCCGGATTATCCATGATGGAGTTAGGTCTTATTGCATTTTCATGTGCATTCATTCTATATTGAGTTGCACAATTCGACTCCTCGGCCATCATGCATCGAGATGCGTGATTGGTGGCACGAGGATCGAGGCATGCATACATTTGTGAAAATACATTGCCATGCCCTTTTCCTGCTCTCTGTTGCAGCAAATCAAGAAT
Organism: Camellia sinensis; assembly: GCF_055761805.1. NCBI lineage: Eukaryota > Viridiplantae > Streptophyta > Magnoliopsida > Ericales > Theaceae > Camellia > Camellia sinensis. The sequence goes on along the minus strand of NC_138973.1, from coordinate 100,051,790 downwards.
CAGCAGTCTTCCGGGACTTGGCGCGCTTTCCAAGAAATCATTGCAAAACAGAGGCTAATTGGGGCATCGCAGTGGATTTCCGTGCAAAGGCAACCCGAGCATGCATCATTCATCATCCGGAGAAGAGTCAAGGCAGTCCCTGGCTTGCATGCCAGTTTTATTGTTTTCTTAGTTAATTTGGTAATTAACTAGGGTTTTGTACATATTTGGACTGTAATATTCATTTGGGACTGTATATTATTTTATTCGGACCCTCTGCGCGAGGGCACAACTGTAATAAGTGTGCGTGCGTGTGATGTATGTCTTCCAACCCCACGTCTTTCTCCCTTTTATTTACCCGCTTATGATGGTTAGATTAGGGCATGTTTCAATTAGCATACAGTATGATAGCATGTTTGCATTCATTCATCTGTCCTGCATGCACTGGGCTCGGCGCATCATACTAACTGCATTGTATTTTCAATTCCAAGTTGAATACATGTTAGCTGTAGCATTTCATATGCCATGTTTAGAATAGCCGAGCCTGCTATAGTTGCGCTTTCGCATGTGTTGCATTAGGCATTTCCGTATAATTACGATCATGCATGGATTTCTAATTAGTTTATGTTTTGGCTTGGAGTACTTGGTAAGTTTTATGCTTTAGCATCTTTGCATGCGTGTGAGTGACTGCCATGATAGCATGCTTACCATGAGGCTAATTGCTTATGTGATATAACTGCCTGAATGCCTGTGGATGAAGGTTGGGTTGTTTGAATTGGAACAATTCATCAAGTGTGTGTTTTAAGCCCACTAGATAGTGGCAAAATCATGTTTTCTAAGCCCACCTGAGGGTGGCAAATCCACGTCTTAGCCTACTTGCGAGTAGCACCATCAAACCATTTTCAAACAAACAAGCATGAAATGTTTTGTTCCAATTCAGCCGATCCAGTCTATACTTGTATGCTGTGCGCATCACCTAGTAAATCTAGGCTAATAACCGGAATAAGAACGCATAATGTTTTCAAAAATAGATATCATGGTTAGTAAAGGCCGATATTTGATCGGGCGAGCGGGGGTGCTCACGAAGTGACCTTCCCCAGTCGTACCCAAGTTCCCGAGCCGAGGCAACTTTGGTGATAACGGACACGTGGCCATAGGCAAACGAGTCAGGGTTTCCTAAATTTCCCCAAAATAAAATATTTAGGTGGCGACTCTGTATCTGGCAAAGCAGTCCATGTTTGGCACTTCTTTCAAAATCTGTTTTCTCAAAACGATTTGCCGGATTTGGACTCTTTGGTTCAGACTTAGAACTGTGACAATTTGAGAGTCCTAAACTGTAGTAAGCCCAATATCAAACGGAACGGGGGACTCGTTCTTCCTCCCCGGGGCGTTCGGGGACGTCTACAGGGCCGTGATTCGAGTTCTTCACGGCGTACATGGTGGCAAATCAGATTTCGAATGAGGCTAAAGTGGTGGTGAGATTGTTGATTGTGGCAGAGCTCAGCCAGAATTTGGGGGTTTTGGGGCATAAAATTGTGAGATTGGTGGCGATGAAGAGGGAGGTTTGGAGGACAAAGCAGAGGGCGATGATGATTATGTGTTTTGTGGTTTTTTTTCAGATTTATTTTTACCTTGATTTTGGTAACAAATAATAACAAATATTTGTTTTGAAATATGGGTTGTAAGGTGTATTTCAAGTGCTTGTAAAAATGTCTCATTGAATAGAGTTGGTGTGAATTTTTGGTTGTATGATGTAATTAGTATTTAGGTTGAAATCTGGGTTTGTAAGATGCACTCCAAGTGCTTGTTAAAAAGTTTGATTGAATATAATTGTTGCATTTTGGTTGACAAGTTCCTCACCATTGGAAACTAAAGGCATCCCTCAAAACACCAATTTTCTTTTGTGAATTCTGCTGCTTTGGCAATCTTTCAATTTTTCCTTACCTTTCCATCATTCTCTATGTATGTTGACTTATCCATGTTGTCGGGTGGGAAGGCTATATATGAGAAAACACAAGAAATAAGCATGTTTCATTGCCAAGTACCCGAATTTGCTTGTCTTTGGTTTTAAGTTATATCACATAAATAAGCGAACTTCCTGGAACCATCATTCTGAAACAAGAGCACAACATTGGATTTTTACAGATACATGCTCATTTTTTTCCCCCTTCCCCTTTGGATGCGCAGTCTGAATACTTCAATAAGCATGATTAGTTTTCAAATTCCACAGTTGAATCAGCCAAAGCCTTTTAAATTTTTTAAGCTTAATAAATAAATAAATAAATAATAATAATAATAATAATAATAATAATAATAATAATAATAATAATAATAATAATAATAATAATAATAATAACTTAAATTAAAACTTACCCTATGAATTGGAAAGCCACGACCTTACCTCACGAAAATTAAATCTTCTTACTACTCAAATTGAAATTTCTTCCATATTTTTTGATGAAAATTAAATGAAATCAATATTGGAGGCCAAAAAAATCACAAGAGATCACTCAAATGTTGTTGTAAACGAACAAGTGGAACATGCGTTTGCTACGACTTGATTTACACGCGCGATATAAAAAAAAAAATCCTAAATTTGGTAAACTAGGACTGATTAATCTAGAAGCTTCAAAAGTTAAACAACTGCATTCAATCAAACATTTTTACAAGCACTTGGAGTGCATCTTACAAACCCATATTTTAAACTAAATACTAAATACATCATACAACCCAAAATTCATACCAACTATATTCAAGGAGACATTTTTACAAGCACTTGCAATACATTTTACAACCCATATTTCAAAACAAATATTTGTTATTATTTGTTACCAAAATCAAGGTAAAAATAAATCCGAAAAAAATCCACAAAACACATATTCATCATTGCCCTCTACGTCGTCCTCCAAATCGCCGCCCTCTTCATCGCCATCGATCTCACTATTTTACGCCCCAAATCCCCCAAATTTTGGCTGAGCTCTGCCGCAATCAACAATCTCACCACTACTTTAGCCTCATTCGAAATCTGATTTGCTGCCATGTACACCGTGAAGAACTCGAATCTCGATCCTTTCAAGTTCTATGACGCTTTCTCCTATGAGGGAAAACGAATAAGAGAGTCAAATCCGTGAGTTGAGAGTTAATGTCGATGAAAGATGTGAGCTTGTAGTTGAATGCACTTCTTCTTGTTCTTCATCTGGGTCTATTTTTTGAATTTGGTTTTGGATATTGGTTCAGATCAGAGAGTTCACAAACGTTTGAGAGGGAGAAGAAGAGCAAAAAAAAAAAAAAAAACTCGCTTTGGAGCATGGCAGGAAGCCCTGCAGGAAACAACGACAAAGGATCCAGACTATATCTATTTCTTCTTCTTCCTTCTTCTTCTTCTTCTTCTTCTTCTTCTTTTTGTTTCTAAAATAAGTAACTTTAAAAATATATGAGTTTGTATATATATTCTATCAAACATTGAAATTCAAAAAAAAAAAAAATTTCTAAATATCTATTTCTTCCTCATTCTTTTTTCTAAAATAAGTTAACTTTCAGAATATATTTTCAACTTACTATTTTCAGCCATCCAAGATTTAAGGGATTTTTTGTTTTTTTAATATTTTATTATTATTATTATTATTATTATTATTATTATTATTATTATTATTATTATTATTATTATTATTATTATTTGTGTTTCAAAAAATGTTTAGGAACATCCTCATTCTTTTTTTTTGTGTGTGCAATTTTATTTATTTATTTATTTATTTTTTTGAAAAGTTTGGAATACTACTTTTTTTTTTTTGAAACAGTTTACAGTTTATGTAACGCCCTCAAAATAAACCCATAAATCATACATTCGTGACATCCATAAACATAAGAGAAATAGACATATTTCCATTCATCAGAGTATTTAATCCAAAGATATTACATGTTGACCACAAAAGTAAATGCCCTACGGGTTTACAGCTTTCCAAGCCAACACTTGGTTACAAAAAGAGAGTACTAACTCAAAATACAAAATAAGTCCTTGGCTTGATTTACATGTAATACACAAAATAATCACAAAAATAAACAAGAGAGTCTTCAACTCCCACAACCATCCAAGCTAAGACCTCGGGAGCGGCATAATACCTGAACCTGAAAATGATGTCCCATATAGGGTGAGCCAACGCCCAGTAGAGATATGCTAAACATAATATGAGCAATAACTAAAACATTAACCTTTGATAAATGTTTAACTGATACAAATCAACGTACAACACAATCCAATTCCATGACAGATATGCCCATATTTCATTTCCACTTTCCTTTACTTATACCGTTTCGATTAATAAATATGGCTCAGAACCTGGCCAAACAATTTAATGAGACTATAACTCATATTAAAACACTTCCAATAATTCACAATAGGTACACATATTTGCTGTATCAATATCATATTAAAACACTTCCATACTTCACAAATGATACACAGATTTGCTATATCAATATCACATTAAAACACTTCCATACTTCACAAATGATACACAGATTTGTTGTATCAATGGAATCCATCCCCCATCTCCTCCCAAATAATAATAATATATGGTTTAGGAGTACATCCCCTATCTCCTCCTAAATCGTGGAGTACATCTCTCATCTCCTCCCACACAATACAATGTACAAAAACGTTTATCATATACATGTTCAATCACTACACAAATTTGATGTATTTTTCCATTCATCATATTCATTGACATTCAACCAATTAGTTTTAATTCACCTAATCATTATGCAATGTCTAAAACAATCAAGACTATCCTCCGCCGATAGCCCAAAGCAATTATTTCTAAACAGATAATAATTATATCAACATATAATTTATCAACATTTTCAAAGGTGAGTGATTAAAGAATCCAACTCCACCATTCTACCTCATAATGAGCCAATTTCATTATTTCCATTCAATTTCATATTTCCATAATAAATGTCATTAATTACACTAATGACCCAAATATACTCAAACATGGCATTTTTCCCCTTTTCTCAACATTGATCCAAAGGTCCAAATATTATCAACAACAATCAATAACCTCCTTTTCAGACCCAAAACACATATGTTTGAATCAAAAGAACAAAACCCCTCTTTCCAATATAACACATCTCAAACCCTAACTTTCCAAATCAAACCATTTATACAAAAAGCTCAACATCTAGGTTAAAGCTCAAAAAAATGAGTAGTTATCCCTACCTCAAATTCGGAGCTCAAAGGAGAAGATGAAGAAATTTGAAAGTGCTCCAAACCCCAATATTGTCGAATCAAAATGTAGCCCTCAACGAGCTCCACACTTTTTACAAAGGCCCAAGGATAGAAGATCACTCCTACTAGATCAAACCCTAGAGAGAAGTTGGAGTTTCAGAGTGAGGTGCTCTCCAATGGAGGTTTTGAAAATTAAGAGAGAGAAAGAAAGTGTGAAAAGTGATTTAAAATCACCCAGCTATCATCTGATATACGACTAGTCCGCTCGAGCGGAGAACAGGATGCTCGAGCGCTAAGACACAACTGCAAAACACACCCGCTCAAGCGCAAAGGGAAACCTGCTCGAGCGTAGATTACCCTCTTCCAATATTTTTACAGACATTGAACACCTGCTCGAGCACAAAAGGGCCCGCTCGAGCTCGAGCGTGAGGAACTCCGCTCGAGCGTGAAAAACAACCCTGCAGTACTTTTGCAGAGGCCCAAAATGCTGGAAGTGTGCAAACTCCGCTCGAACATGAAGGGATCCGCTCGAGCGGATCACCGAAAAACTGGGCAACAAGAAAAGGAACCAAGGCTCAACCAACCTGTTCGAAACACGCCTAACACATTCTAAAACCCAAATATATGGAGTTAAAGGATGACAACAAGACATATACAACAACCAACTCCACGGAACCTAAGCCTGGATACAACAATCAAAGGAGGAAGAACCAGGATCGCTATAGTTTACCTACGTTTTAAAGAAAGATAGAAAAAAAAAATGAAAACACAATGAATAAAACCTTATTTTCTTCTTTTTTGTTTTTTTTGTTTTTTGACTTTTCTATTAACTTGTTAAATCAATGTGTAAAAAGAAACAAAAACTTTTCTTCTAAAGAACACAAAGTTGTAAAAACTTTTTTAAAATATATATTTAAAATGTATACAAAAAGAATTATATAAAAACAATAAATTTATACTTAGAATGATAAACTATATAATTTAAATTCAAGTTTGTATTGTAAAATCCACATCTATCTATGTTATGTATAAAGCATCTAACATATATGCGCATGAAATTTGTAAACAAAAAAAATAAAAGTATACTCACAAAGACAATATACACACAATCTGTACAATTATTTTTATTATTTTTTATTTTTTTCAATCGACGAAATGAAGAAAATGAAAATGGAGTTTTTTTTTTTTTTTTTTCTACACCATCTATCAAGACTTGCCAACGTATTTACCCCAAAACCATTTCATGAAAACTTGTTTTTCAACATTCTTTTTTCAATGCAAGTTTTCAAATCAACTTTCAAAGTTTAATGTAATCAAATGAGTTGATATGCCAATAACACAAGATGAATGTAAATAATTTTATTCCAATTCATCATCCAAGGAATAACACAATTCCCTCTTCTCAAGTATCCTCAACAAGTAGTCATTTCAAGACTATTTCAATATTTTGAACAATAATTTCCAAAATGAACAATAATTCTCATATTCCTTGAAATTTCTCGTTTATATAATATAAATAAGAAATTTTCTAAACATCCATTTGTTTTGACACACAAAATAAATATAACAATATCATTCATGGATTTTCAGTCTCCTAAAAAAATCCCCAAATTCTAGGTTTTCTCACCAAAACTATACAACTCAAATCTTTTGAAAGAAAACTTTCCAAAATCATCTTTTTTTCAATCAACAAAGATCAAAACCCATAAGATCATTTTAAAAGAACAAGAGACAAACCCACTTTCAAAATCACTCAACTTGTTGAATCAATAATCAATTTTCAAAGTCATCGAAAGATGATTTGGAAAATCATATAGATCTTGCAAAAACATATATAACTCTACGAAAACCCTACCTTAAGTTTTGAAGAAAAAATGAGATGAAACACCCAAAATCAACTGTGACGACCCGGTCTTTGTTTTCTTTCTTTCTCTTTCTTCTTCACTTCGTTCCCTTTTAGTCTCATTGGGTTTGAAACATTCGAAAGTTATTTTCAAATAAAGTTCTTGCTCTTGTTTTGTTCGGTGTTGAATTTCACATGTTCCAAGGGATGCTCGGTCGAGTCCGGAGTGCTGAAGTGTCCAGGAGTGATCAACCAGAGTTTTGGGCTCCTGGGCCAAGGCCGCATGTGCAGGGGCCCAGGGCCATACGTGTGGATTGAGTCCGCACTTGCGGGAGGGTTGGGCCGCACGTGCGGGAGGGAGGAGTTTTGGTTGGGTAACACACTACTTAAATTGCAGGTGTAGAGGTGATGTGTGGGGCTAGCCGCATGTGCGGGAAGCAGGCAGCTGCACGTGCGGGACGGGCCTAAGTCTGAATCTCATTTTTTTTTGCTCTATTGGCCTAGCTGTATCTCACTTTGGGGCTCCTTTCTCTCACTCTAAAGATCATATTTGGTCTCCCTTCTGCAAGAAAACCCGCATAAAACACTTAAACTCCTTGATTCTTGCAATCCTTTGGGTCTAGATCATCATCATCTCTCACTTATCTTTTGGTTCCAGGGTTTTTTCTCTCTATCTCCTCCAAAATCTTAAGGTAGGGATTTCTTGAGTTATATATACATGTTTTGCTATATTAATGATGATTTAAAAGCTTTCTTGAAATTATTGTGTTGATTTTTATTTTGCTCCAAATGTAGAGAAAGTTTTAAAGAAATGGGTTTTGATCTCACTCCTTTTTCTATCCATGAGGATGTTCCTTCTATAAAACCCAAGAAAATATGATTTTAGTTGGGTTTCACCATGAAATCAGAAAATGATGGGTTTTTTATGAAAACCCTAGAAATTTGGGGATTTTTGGAAAATGTGGAGGAACCTATGGGTTTTTTTCTTCCTTGTCATGTGTTAAATGAGTGAAAGAAGGTAGATTTTATAATATGTTTTGCAAAGAGGATAACCTTCTTGATACATGAGGATTGGGAATTTATTGAAGACTATTGTTGAATGCATGAACATGTTTAGAGGTAAAAATGGCAAATTGTTGAGCACTAAGGATTATGGAATTGAAAATCTTAGGAATTTGATATTCGGACAATTTCATATAGTCTTGAAGAGACTAAAATGCTAAGGATTGTGTATGATGAAAATTATTGCTATGTGTTATTGGCAGTGTTGAGCATATGGTTGTTTTGCAAATAACATTGGAGAGAAGAAATGGGAAATGTGATTGTTTGATACTATTATGGAGATACATGAAAATAGGGAAATGCTATGAGGCATGGAGAATTCTTTGCATTGCACACTCATTCAATTTATTATTTAGCATTATGAATTTATTTTGGAAACATTCACTTCATGAAAAGTATATATTGTAATAAGAACAACGGAAATGTTTAAGGGGTAAATACGTTGGTAAGTCCAGTTAGGAGGTGTAGATGAGATTGATAAGTTGGCCTGAGTGTCTGGGGTGAAAGACCGAAAACACGCGCGGAGATAGTACCACTTCCCTTCCGGTTAGCAACTGGTAAAGTGGGGTATTTGGTGGTGCTTGTTGAGCCTACTTGCAGACACCAACCTAGGGATTACCAGTGTCGTATTTACCGCCCCTATTGATTTAAAATTGGCTGTTTTGGAAATTGTTGAATTGCAAACCATTATTGAAAAATGATGATCATTAAGAAGAACATGAAATGAAATCTTCTTTAAAATAGTATTGCATGGCATGAAATTTGCATTTTACATTGAGAGTTGCAAAACTGTATATACTTTGGGAGACTTCTCTACTGGGTTTTATGCTCACCATTATGGGACTTTGGTACAGGTAAAGATGTGGTGATCCCGCCAAACTGAGGGTATGGATATGTTTTGGTGAAGAGTAGATTGCTTTTATTTTTTTTTTGTGAATTTTTGTAAGCCAAGGGCTAAACGTGTGTGGGTCCGAGAGACCATTTTGTATAACCGGGCTGTTGCCTCGAAAGATGTAAGCCCTTAAGGGCATTTTATTTGTTTTGACACTAGATGTTTCACATGCTAAAGATTCATGTGTTCTTCTTATCGTTGAATGCATATCCACATGCGGAACTTTTGTATAAAACCTTGAAGATTTATGATGTAAAGGTTGGAGAATGGTTATATTTAATTAATGAATGTGGCATGACGTATTATACATGTGGGTTTATTTCGAGGCGTGACAACTTGGTATTAGAGCTACCGGGTTTGAATACTAGGGGCTCACGGGAAGTGGTTGTTTTACTACAATGAGTTCATTTCGCATGATTAGGAAATGTTTTTCTTTACGTGATTATGTGATAGCATGCTTATGTGACTATATGGGTATGGGATTGGACTTTTGAGATGTTATTTGAGCCTATTAGATTCCTTGAGGTCTTAATAGAAGGGTACTTGATCAATACTCATTCTACTAAGAATTCTTTGTTTTTCATGGGACGAATTTCATCACTAAAGGATAATTCATATGTGTTTATGTGATTAAGTGCTTATGTGCAGTGAATTGAATTATTTGTGTGTTAGAACATATATGGTTGTTATAGTTTAACGTGTGAGGCAAGTTGTGAACACATTTGGAATTATGTGCTAAATTATCTATCTTGTTCGTTAATTAGGATGTCAAGAAGGATTTGAACTCGTGGTGGTAGAGGTGGAATGCGTGGTAGGGGTCGCCGGGGTGTACATGAGGTTCTGGTGCGAGGAAAGGGTTTAGGCCAAGCTAACATGGCCGAGCAAGTGGGGCAGCCGGAAGTACTGGGGTAAGCGGGACACGCCACAATGGGGGCCCTATCCCGAGAAATGGCAGCGGCATTGAGGGAGTCCATGAACATACTTAGGGTGAAGACCCAAGCTAGAGAGAACGTCGTAGAGACGAGGGCGAGCTTCCTTACGAGGGAGTTTTTGCGGGCCAAACCAAATGAATTCCATGGTGGCTCCGAGCCAAAGAAAGCGGATGAATGGCTCGAACAAATCATGAAGACTTTTGAAATGCTTCATACAGAGGATGGTGAATTGAGGGTGACTCTTGCGAGTTACTACCTCAAAGGAGACGCGGGCTAATGGTGGAAGTATGCCAAAGGCCGGATAGAACCGACATGGGGGGCATTTGTGGTAGCCTTCCAAGACAAGTACCTACCTCCCACTGCTAGGGAGAGGTTGAGGCAAGAGTTACAGGACCTTAAGCAACTCAACATGTCCGTGGCTAAGTTTCAAGCAACCTTTTCTAGTTTGTCCCGATTTGCACCGGAATTGGTAGCGACTGTAGACGTCCCCGAACGCTCCCGGGAGGAACGAGCTCCCGTTCTGTTCATATTGGGGTCACTACAGCTCAGGACTCTCAAATTTGTCACGGTTCTAAGCCTGAACCAAAGAGTCCAAATCCGGCAAATCGTTTTGAGAAACAGATTTTTGAAAAGAAGTGCCAAACATGGACTGCTTTGCCAGATACAGAGTCGCCACCTAAATGTTTTTTTTAATGGGAAATTTAGGAAACCCTAACTCGGTGCCAAAGGCCACGTGTCCGTCATCACCAAAGTTGCCTCGGCTCGGGAACTTGGGTACGATTGGGGAAGGTCACTTCGTGAGCACCCCCGCTCGCCCGATCAAAGATCGGCCTCTACTAACCATGATATCAATTTTTGAAAACTTTGTGTGTTCTTATTCCGGTTATTAGCCTAGGTTACTATGTGATGCACACAGCATATAAGTATAGACTGGGTCGCCCGAATTGGAACAAAACATTTCATGCTTGTTTATTTGAAAATGGTTTGATGGTGCTACCCGCAGGTAGGCTTAAAATGCAGATTTTGCCACCCTCAGGTGGGCTTAGAAAAGATGGTTTTGCCACTATCTAGTGGGCTTAAAACACACAGTGAATGAATTGTTCCAATCCAAATAACCCAACCTTCACCCACAGGCATTCAGGCAGTTATATCACATAAGCATATAGCCTCATGGTAAGCATGCTATTCATGGCAGTCACTCACACGCATGCAAGGATGCTAAAGCATAAGACTTACCGGGTACTCCAAGCCAAAATAGAAACTACATTAGAAATCATGCATGAATCCTAAGTATACAGAGATGCCTAATGCAACACATGCAAGAATGCAAACTATAGCAGGCTCGGCTATTCTAAACATGGCATATGGAATGCTACAACTAACATGTATTCAATTTGGAATTGAAAATACGATGCAGTTAGTATGATGCGCCGAGCCCGGTGCGTGCAAAACAGATGAATGATGCAAACATGCTGTCATACTGTATGCTAATTGAAATATGCCCTAATCTAACCATCATAAGCGGATAAATAAAAGGGAGAAAGACGTGGGGTTGGAAGACATATAACACACACGCACACATATTACAGTTGTGCCCTCGCGCAGAGGGTCCGAATAAATATACAGTCCCGAATAAAAGAATATTACAGTCCAAATATTACAGTCCGAATAATATACAAATTCCTAATTAATTAACAAATTAACTAAGAAAATAAATAAAACTGGCATGCAAGCCAGGGACTGCCTTGCTTCTGATGGATGATGAATGTCCGGGTTGTCTTGCGCGGAAATCCACCGGGATGCCCCAATTAGCCTCTGTTTAGCAGTTATCCTTGGAAAGCGTGCCAAACTCTGAAAAGTTACTGATTCTTCATTTTGCTGCAACAGAGAGCAGGAAAGGGGCATAGCAATGTATTTTCACAGATATATGCATGCCTCGATCCTCGTGCCACCAATCACGCATATCGATACATGATGGCAGAGGAGTCGAAATGCACAATTCAATATAGGATGAATGCACATGAAAAACACAACAAGACCTGACTCCATCATGGAAGATCTGGAGTGTCGGTGATTGGGGAATTGAGACACATTCCGTCACTCGGAGTACGGAACGTACCTCGTTTCCCGTGCCCGGGCTAACTCCTACCCCGAACACGATGCAATATGCATGACATGCATGAAATGCAACTAAGATATAATCCAGTATGCACAATGCTATGAAAATGAGATGCCTCGAAATGCGTGCACACGGGCACGCAAACCGAGAAAATGATATACGCAATGCAAATGACATGGAAATATGATATGGACTTACACTAACATGAGAGAGCCTCAGCCACACTCACGTAGGATGCCGACGAATGAAAATGAAGCGCCTCGAAGTGCGTGCACATGGGCACGCAAATTGAGACAATGGCATACGCAATGCAAATGACATGAGAACATGATATGGGCTTATACCAACATGAGAGAGCCTCAGCCACACTCACATAGGATGCCGACGGATGAAAATGAAGCGCCTCGAAGTGCGTGCACATGGGCACGTAAATCGAGGCAATGGCATACGCAATGCAAATGACATGAGAACATGATATGGGCTTATACCAACATGAGAGAGCCTCAGCCACACTCACATAGGATGCCGACGGATGAAAATGAAGCGCCTCGAAGTGCGTGCACACGGGCACGCAAATCGAGGCAATGGCATACGCAATGCAAATGACATGAGAACATGATATGGGCTTATACCAACATGAGAGAGCCTCAGCCACACTCACATAAGAGGCCAATGGATGAAAATGAAGTGCCTCGAAGTGCGTGCACACGGGCACACAAATCGAGGCAATGGCATATGCAATGCAAATGACATGAGAACATGATATGGGCTTATACCAACATGAGAGAGCCTCAGCCACACTCACATAAGAGGCCAATGGATGAAAATGAAGTGCCTCGAAATGCGTGCACACTGGCACGCAAACCGAGGCAATGGCATACGCAATGCAATGGCATGAAAATGACATATAGAATGCGACATGGACTTATACTAACATGAGAGAGCCTCAGCCACACTCACATAAGAGGCCGATGGATGAAAATGAAGTGCCTCGAAATGCGTGCACGCGAGCACGCAAACCGAGGCAATGGCATACGCAATGCAATGGCATGGAAAATGATATGCAAGCATGCTAATGGATTTTCAACAATGAAATGTGGGGTAAAACAGCCCCGAAGTGAGGCGAAAACACACCCGATGCATGGAATAGTCCCGAAGCATGAATTTTGGGACCCGAAATGGCCTATAGCTATACCAAACATGCACAATATGGATATGCAATGAATAGACAGAAGCAAGGCAGCCCCAAAATTATCATTTTACTAGTACAAAGCATGGCCAAACAGCAAGCAAAGATAGGGCAACAATGGCATGCAAAAATGGCCCTAAACATGAGGTTATGAAGCAAGTGGTATATGTAAAACCCAAACTGAAAAATTCCCTTCTACAACATTGAAGAGGGACAAAAAATAAGCATATTTACAGAACTGTAAAAAATCCAAAAACAAACATAGACATGGCTAAGCTTTTATGCAAGAAAAAGGGCCAAAAGGTGGCCAAAGAGGCAAGTGGTATATGCACAGCCCAAACTGAAAAATTCCCTTCTACAACATTGAAGAGGGACCAAAAATAAGCATATTTACAGAACTGTAAAAACTCCAAAACAGTATACAAACATGCTAGAAATGCAATGCAAAATGAGGCTCAAAAGAGGCTATAACACAAAGTATGCAAAGCATTCACCAAACAGCCAAAGACCCTTAATGAAACATGTTAAGAAGGTCAAAATAAGACTATTTATAGGCCTTTAAAAAGACCAAAAACAGAAGCATGATAGGCTGCCAAAGCATGCAAAAATGGGGACCAAAAGAGAGATATAACATGAAGTGACATATGGAGGTCGCTAAAAGTGATGATCTCTTCTTCAATGTTGAAGAGGGGCTCAAAATAAGCCTATTTACAGAACTGTAAAACGCCCAAAAATGGAAGCATAATGGGTTGCCAAAGCATGCAAGAAAATTGACAAACAAGGGGATATTGAAGCAAGTGCAATATGGGGGCCTCAAACAGGGTTGAGCCCTTAATGAAACAAGAAAATGAGCTTAAAAGAAGGCCACTTCCAATTTTGGTCGGAGCTCAACTCAGCAAGCATGTATGGCTTAAAGATGGTGCCAAAATGAGCTAGAAAAGAGGGCAATTGGACTTACCTTTGAAGACCAACACTTTTGTTGCTTCTTGGACCAGATTTGGTGACTCTAAGCTGCTGGAATCCCCTCCTTTGCTGCTGGATTGGAGTGGTGATGGTAGAGCTTGAAGATGATGAAGAAATGGAGCCCAAAACTTGAAGGAAATGGGGTGATATGTATCTATCTCCTCCAAGCAACTCTTGTAACCCTTTCTCTAGAGTTGGGAGCCTCTCTATATGGATAAGAGATGGAGAGAAGAGTCTAGCCAAACTGGAGGGAAAATGAGGCCTTTTTTCCCTCCAAAAGGGTCCCCCGGATGTAGATATTTTTGGGGGAAAACCAAGGCACAGCTGGAATGTACTCAACCTGAAGAAGCAGGCCGGCCTGACATTTTGGTTGCAGGTGGCCGGCTGGCCACTTCCCCTAGCCGGCCGGCTAGGTCAAAGGAAAAAAGTGGCCGGCCGGCCAGAAAAAGTGGCCGGCCACCCCCTAGGATGAAGCCCCAGAAGTTAGCTTTCCAATGGCACAAACCTTGCATTAAAATTCCTCCTGTAGAAAAAGTTATGCCCTTTTCCGTGAAGCCGCGCAGATTCGGTCCAAGCGGACTTCAACCAACCACATCTCTCCCCCCCGGACTTGGACTTGGGATATTCTTGAGTGAAAAATAAAGTCCTGGAAGTAAGCTTTCCAATGGTGGTGGCCTCATATCTTAATTCCTCTTGTGCAAAGAGTTACGCCCGTTTCGGTGAAGCCGCGCAGATTTTTCTCCTTCCCGGATTCATGCTGAACCACTTTTGACCAAAAAGAAGTTGGCTTTTCAGCAAAATTTCTGGCCTCCCACCCTCCTAAAAGCTTTCTAACAGTGAAAATAAGGTCTCCACCAAAAATGAGCCCAAACCGATGCAAAATGAAGGTTCGGGGGCCAAAACGCGCAGCCCGAGGCCCCGAAAACTGGCTGTTAGGCACCGGGAGTGGTGTTCGACCACGAAGTGGGTCTCTCAGACCTCAGTGTCCCTCAAAAGGGAGAAAATAAGAAGTATTCCAAAAACCAGAGCAATAGGAGATGGTTAAGCGGTCCCGAACCGAGGCACACGGCCTGACGGCTCCGAAAACCAGGAACCGGACTCCGAAATGGGCAAAATGGCCTGCGGCCACAAAATGTAGCCCACGGCCACTAAGAGATGGTCTACAGGACCTCTTCCTTCCCTCAGGAAAAGAAACAGAGAAAACCGAGTCTGGTTCGCAAACCGAGGCAAGGCACAGAAGAGGGTTCGGAAGTCCGGAGGCAGGGCTCGCAGCCAGGACTCTGCAACTTCTGAACGAGCACGATATGCAAAATCACCGAGTGCTCAACGGGTGACGTCTGAATCTTAAGGTCGGTCAAAAATGGGGTGTCTACAGCGACGGAGGAACGTCGTTGCATTGAGTTTGAGAAGAAGCTTAGAACCAAAATTTTGTTCAAGTTTGCTGGGAACATGATCCGAAATTATGACCATCATGTGGAGGCGGCTGCACATGTGGAGATTACTATGGAGGCCGAGGAGGAGAGGCTTCGGAATTTGAGGTCTAGGGGCCAAGGGTCATAGGGAGACTATAGGCCCAACAAGAAGAGTAAAAACACATTTTCGTCCTAGTCTTAGCCGCAACAATCTAGATCCACTTTCCCCTTGCCTAGTGCGGGCCCGGGGAAGAGTGCGCCGAGTGGGTTTTCTTGCTTTAAGTGTGGCCAACCAGATCAGAAGGCCTTTGTATGTCCACAGAAGAAAGGAGGACAACAGATGTTGCCACCACCACTACCTAACCGATCTCAGAGTTAGTCTCAGAGAAGGGGTCAGGGGCTTACTTGCTACCAGTGCGGTCAGTCAGGGCACATGAAGAGAGCATGCCTGCAGTTGGGAGGCGCATCTGGCGCATCGGGGTCGAGGCAGACTCAGAGCCACCAGCAGGCTCACTCAGCTTAGACATCACAAGTTCATCAAGGAGCCGCTTCAGCTCTGTCAGTACAGCAGGCCTATGCTCTGAGGGATGAGCAGGTTGATCAGAGGCCATAGGGGCGCGTGTACGTTGTTACCGCACTAGAGCAGTTTCTAGGACCCTCAGTTGGTGCATCTCATTCATTCATATCTGCTACATTCGCATCTGTATTGGGGTTAGAAGTGGCACAGTTAGCTTCTCCACTCAGAGTAGAGTCTCTAGTTGGGGGTACAGTTGACTTAGATCGGGGTTGTCGTGGTTGTGAGATAGAGGTTGCTGGGTGTAGACTCCCGTTTACTTTTGTTTTGCTAGACATGTCGAGTTTTGATGTCATTGTAAGCATGGATTGGTTGTCTTCGTATCGGGCAGTGATTGATTGTTTTTATTAGAGGGTCATTGTGTGCACCTCGAGTGGTTATTGTTTTTACTTTTGGGGGGACAGGGTTGATCGGGTCTTATCGCCAGTATTTGATCCTCGTAGTAGGAACGAGCTTAGTGGTCTTTTTGTTACTCTCTTGGATGGTGAGAGTGACGGGACTCAAGTCGAGTTACCAAGGGTAGTTTGTGAATACCCAAGCATGTTTCCCGAGGACCTTACTAGTTTGCCACCCCACCAGGGGATTGAGTTCACCAACGACTTAGTGCCTGGAATGGCACCAATTTCTATGGCGCCATATAGATTTGCACCCGCAGAGTTACATGAGTTGAAGATTCAACTCCAAGAGCTTTTAGACAAAGGTTTCATTCGCCCTAGTACGTCGCCTTGGGGAGCGCCAGCTCTCTTTGCGAAGAAGAAGGATGGGTCATTGCGGTTGTGTATCGACTACCATAAATTGAATCGAGTTACCGTCAAGAACAAATACCCTTTACCCAGAATAGATGACTTGTTTGATCAACTTAGAGGGTCTTCTTGCTTTTTGAAGATAGATTTGAGGTCAGGGTACCATCAGTTGAGAGTCCGAGAGGAGGACATCCAGAAAACGGGCTTTCGTACGCGTTATGGAAACTATGAGTTCCTTGTAATGCCATTTGGGTTGACTAATGCACCGGCTTCTTTCATGGATTTGATGAAACAAATTTTTAGGGAGTACTTTGACCATTTTATGGTCGTCTTTGTAGACAACATCCTAATTTATTCGACTTCCGAGGAAGAACACTAGGCTCATTTGAGGGTAGTGCTTAACTTGCTTAGAAAACATCAGTTGTATGCCAAATTTGAGAAGTGTGAGTTTTGGCTCACCGAGGTGAGGTTTTTGGGTCATATGGTATCAAGAGAGGAAGTAACTGTATATTCTTCGAAGATAGATTCTGTACAGGATTGGGAGCAACGTAAAAATATTTTTGAGATTCGGAGTTTCTTGGGATTGGCGGAGTACTATCGGTGTTTTGTAAGAGACTTTTATAGATTAGCCGTGCCTTTCACTAGGTTGACTAGAAAAGGGGTTAAGTTTATGTGGAGTGAGGCTTGTGAAGAGTCTTTTCAAGAACTCAAAACTAGATTGACTATGGCACCAGTGTTGATCATTCCAGAGAGAGGTTTGGGTTACATCGTTTTTTGTGATATGCAAGGGGAAAAGGTTGTAGCCTACGATTCACAGAAATTGAAAACTCATGAAAAGAATTACCCTACCCACGATTTAGAGTTAGCCGCAGTAGTGTTTGCCTTGAAGATTTTGAGGCATTATTTGTGTGGTGAGAAGTTTGAGGTTTTCTCCGATCACAAGAGCTTGAAGTATTTGTTTTCCCAAAAAGATTTGAATTTACGTCAACGGAGGTGGATGGAATTTTTGGAGGATTACGACTTTGAATTGCACTATCATCCGGGAAAGGACAATGTGGTGGCCGATGCCTTAAGTTGAAAAACCATGAGTAGTTTGGTGAGTGTGGCCATACGGGAGTGGGTTATGTTGGGTGAAGTTGGCAAGTTTGAATTGCAATTGGGCGAGTCCGAAGAGGGTGCAACATTGTTTCCCTTGAGTGCTCAACCTGTCTTGATCAGCAAAGTTGTAGAGACACAACAAGGTGACCGTGAAGTAGAGTCAATTAGTGATAGAATCTCCAATGGGAAGGAAAAGATGGGTTTGAACATTCACTTAGATCAGTGTGTACGTTACCTAGATCGTCTGTTTGTGCCTGAATACTGTAGGGAGGACGTGCTTCAGGAGTTCCATCACTCACACCTTTCAGTACATCTGTGAGGCACCAAAATGTATCGTGACCTTAGCCGTCAGTTTTGGTGAACGGGTATGAAGCAGGATGTCGCATCCTTTGTGTCCAAATGCCTTACTTGTCAGCAAGTGAATGCTGAACATCAAAGACCAGTGGGTTTGTTGCAACCCTTACCAATAGCCGAGTGGAAGTGGAAGCACGTTACCATGGACTTCGTAGTTGGGCTTCCTAGAACACAGCGAGGCAATGATGTCATTTGGGTAATTGTTGATAGGTTGACAAAGTCCACACATTTTATTCCAATGCGTACTAGCGACTCAGTTGAGTACTTGGCAGAGTTGTATGTTAGAGAGATAGTTCGGCTTCATGGGGTTCCGATAACCATTGTGTCGGATAGGGATCCTCGTTTTATCGCCTGGTTGTGATAGAGCCTTCAAGAGGCATTGGGAACTAAGTTGACCTTTAGCACCGCTTACCACCCTCAAGCCGATGGGCAGTCGGAATGCACCATTCAGATTTTGGAGGACATGCTTTGAGCTTGTGTCCTAGATTTCAAGGGGTCTTGGGAGAGGCACTTACCATTGATTGAATTCGCCTACAACAATAGTTATCAGACAATCGAGAAAGTTGCTCTCATTCGGAAGAGGTTAGCTACGACCCAAAGCCGACAAAAGAGTTGTGCCAATAGAAGGAGACGACCCTTATCTTTCGAAGTAGGTGACCATGTTTTCTTTAAGATCTCACCTAGCAGGGTTTAATGAGGTTTGGCAAGAGTGGGAAGTTGTCTCCGAGGTTTATTGGACCTTTCAAGATATTGGAGAGAATCGAAGGAGTGGCATACCGGTTAGCTTTACCACCACAACTCTTTGGGGTTCATAATGTGTTTCATGTGTCTATGCTTAGGAAGTACGAACCCAACCCTTCTCATGTGTTGGATTCGTTCAATTTGGAGGTAGATGAGGATGCCTCCTATGAAGAACGACCAGTTCAAATCTTAGATGCTCGAGAGCAAGTGCTACGAGGCAAAACCATACCGTTAGTGAAGGTGTTGTGTAGACATCACGGAGTTGAGGAAGCTACGTGGGAAACGGAGGCGAAAGTCCGCTCCAAGTATCCAGATTTGTTTGAAAATGTTTAGTTGTTTGTTTTAAATTTGTAATGTTCCCTAGTGTCGAAAGGAGAAAGTGTTAAATTATGGATCACGTGTTGTCGTCTGTGTTGCTAATCTGAGCATGAGATTATGAGGGAATGATATTGTGCTAAACATGATTTATTTCATATGTCTTGTATAAACGATTGTTGTTTTGATGGAATGATGATAAAGAGAAAGGCAAATGTTGGTTGAATGTTGATGTTGTGACTTGATAATGTTGCTAGATTGGTCATAATTACTATAACCCTTCATTTGGTTAGTTGGTCTAAATTTTGGGGACGAAATTTCCTATGGTGGGGAGGTTGTGACGACCCGGTCTTTGTTTTCTTTCTTTCTCTTTCTTCTTCACTTCATTCCCTTTTACTCTTGTTGGGTTTGAAACATTCGGAAGTTATTTTCAGATAAAGTTCTTGCTCTTGTTTTGTTCGGTGTTGAATTTCACTTGTTCCAGGGGGTGCTCAGTCCGGAGTGTCCGGGAGTGATCAACCAGAGTTTTGGGCTCCTAGGCTAGGGCCACACGTGCAGGGGCCCAACGTCACACGTATTGAGCCCACACGTGCGGAATGGTTAGGCCACATGTACGAGAAGCAGGCAGCTGCATGTGTGGGACGGGCCTAAGTCTGAATCTCTGTTTTTTTTTGCTCTTTTGGCCGAGTTGTATCTCACTTTAGGGCTCCTTTCTCTCACTCCAAAGGTCATATTTGCTCTCCCTTCTCTCTAGAAAACCCTCATAAAACACTTAAACTCCTTGATTCTTGCAATCCTTTACGTCTAGATCATCATCATCTCTCACTCATCTTAAAGATCAAGACCTAGAGATTAATTTGGGTGGTGAAAGTCAAAGGACTCTCATTTTTTGGTTCTAGGGTTTCTTCTCTCCATCTCCTCCAAAATCTTAAGGTAGGGATTTCTTGAGTTATATATACATGTTTTGCTATATTAATGATGATTTAAAAGCTTTCTTGAAGTTATTGTGTTGATTTTTATTTTTGCTCCAAATGTAGAGAAAGTTTTAAAGAAATGGGTTTTGATCTCACTCCTTTTTCTGTCCATGAGGATGTTCCTTTTATAAAACTCAAGAAAATATTATTTTAGTTGGGTTTCACCATGAAATGGGAAAAAGATGGGTTTTTGATGAAAACCCTAGAAATTTGGAGATTTTTGGAAAATGTGGAGGAACCTATGGGTTTTTTTCTTCCTTGTCTTGTGCTAAATGAGTGAAAGAAGATATATTTTATAATATGTTTTGCAGAGGATAACCTTCTTGATACATGAGGATTGGGAATTTATTGAAGACTATTGTTGAATGCATGAACATGTTTAGTGGCAAAAATGGCAAATTGTTGAGCACTAAGGATTATGGAATTGAAAATCTTAGGAATTTGATATTCGGACAATTTCATATAGTCTTGAAGAGACTAAAATGCTAAGGATTGTGTATGATGAAAATTATTGCTATGTGTTATTGGCAGTGTTGAGCATATGGTTGTTTTGCAAATAACATTAGAGGGAAGAAGCAGGAAATGTGATTGTTTGATATTATTATGGAGATACATGAAAATAGAGAAATGCTATGAGGCATGGAGAATTCTTTGCATTGCATACTCATTCAATTTATTATTTAGCATTATAAATTTATTTTGGAAACATTCACTTCATGAAACGTATATATTGTAGTAAGAACAATAGAAATGTTTAAGGGGTAAATACGTTGGTAAGTCCGGTTAGGAGATGTAGATGAGATTGAGAAGTTGGCCTGAGTGTCTGGGGTGAAAGACCGAAAACACTTGCGGAGGAGGTACCACTTCCCTTCCGGATAGCAACTGGTAAAGTGGGGTATTTGGTGGTGCTTGTTGAGCCTACTTGCAGACACCAGCCTAGGGATTACCAATGTCGTATTTACTGCCCCTGTTGATTTAAAATTGGAAGTTTTGGAAATTGTTGAATTGAAAACCGTTATTGAAAAATGATGATTATTAAGAAGAACATGAATTGAAATCTTCTTTAAAATAGTATCGCATGGCATTAACATTTGCATTTTACATTGAGAGTTGCATAACTGTATATACTTTGTGAGACTTCTCTACTGGGCTTTATGCTCACTCCTATGGGACTTTGGTGCAGGTAAAGATGTGGTGATCCCGCCAAACTGAGGGTGTGGATATGTTTTGGTGAAGAGTAGATTGCTTTATTTTTGTTGTGAATTTTTGTAAGCCAAGGGCTAAACGTGTGTGGGTTCGAGAGACCATTTTGTGTAACTGAGCTATTGCCTCGGAAGATGTAAGCCCTTAAGGGCATTTTATTTGTTTTGAGACCAGATGCTTCACATGTTACAAATTCATGTGTCGTTCTTATCATTGAATGTATGTCCGCATGCGGAACTTTTGTATAAAACCTTGGAGATTTATGATGTAAAGGTTGGAGAATGGTTATATTTAATTAATGAATGTGGCATGATGTATTATACACGTTGGGTTTATTTCAGGGCGTGACATCAACGTTGTCAAAACTCGATCTTCACCGCATACAACGAAGCTCTCGAGAAGTTAACTAACTTTGATGAAGAACCTATGGAAGAACTCTAATAGATCTTAAGAAATCAGGGTTTTGATCCAATTTGGCGTAGGGAAAAGTAGAGAGAAGGGAGAAGAAATGTTTTTAGAGAGAGAGATATATACAAAAGTGATCTAAAATATCAGATTCACGAATTGATATAACATGGTCTACTCGAGCGTCGAATACATCTTCCCAATACTTTTGCAGACAGGTCCAACTTCTGGAACCAAACATTCTCCGCTCGAGCGCATAAATGGCCGCTCGAGCAGACAAGCAACTTCGATCCCCGACCTACCCAGTCGAAGTGGCAAAACATGAAAGAAGGATCGAAACCGGGATCGCTACATGGTGTGACACTAAAAAACTCTTTAGTATACTTTTTTCAAATGTGACACTCCAATGGCGCGCAAATGAGTCATTACACATCCAAAAGGACTAAATGGATCACAAGAAAAAATATGGGACTATATGGATTACAAGTCCAAAATATAGGACTTATTGGTCAATCTCTCTTTACTCATTTATTTATTTATTTTTATCTTATATCTTATAATTCTCATTAACTATAGATCATTAACTTTAATATACTGTGCTATTTATAATTTTTATTAGTATTCTCATTCTACAATTTATAAAATTAACCTGTTTACCATCCCATGCCCGTTCCTAGTAGCTCCACTGCTATCTCCCGATTTGCCCCACCCCTAATATGATATGGGGTGAGGTGGGGAAGGATTACTGCAAACTCCATCTACGACCATCCCTGGCCCCACCCCTCTACCAATCACAAGTCTCCTCTGACACCATTTGATTATACCCCAGTAGCACTAAGGTCTCATTTGTCAATAGGATAAAATAACCAAAAAGTCACTACAAGTTGTTACATTACTCTTTTTTACCTTTTTGCTCATTTTTTTCCCCCGTAAAAATCAAAAGGTCAACTAAAATAGCCAATTCCCAAATGAGGCCTAAATAGCTTCTTCTAGCGTAGTGACCAACTTCAAGATGCTGATGTGATATTTACTTTTATTTTTGTTGTTTCAACATTTTTAGGATAAATTACACTGTTAATCCCCATACTGGGGCCTTATCTCATTTTGGTCCCTGTAATCTTAATCCGCTCAATTTTGACTATGAATTTTTTTATTTGGTCTCAAATTAGTCTAATTGATTCTAATTGTTAGTATTTTTGTTTTCAAAAATACGCACATGAGCGACATGCGTCATGGTGTTAGCAAAAAAATTGTAAATTTAATTAATTCAATGACTTAAACTCAACAAATTCAGTAATAATTTTCCATAAAGAGTCCTAACGACATTATCAATTGGATCAAATTAATGCAAAATCTAAAATTAAGGATCAAAATTGAACCAATTGAAATTGTAGGGGACTAAAATAATACAAGCAACGAAATTTAGGGAATACTGCTATAATTTGTCCGAACTTTTATTAAATACATTTGGGTAAGTTATGATGATAGTCCCGGTACTTTCGTAATTGTGTCATTTTAGTCCTTATAATTTCATTTAGCTCGATTTTGGCCTTGAATTTGTGAATTTCTTTTAATTTGGTTCAATTGATTGCAATTTTTAACAAATTTTTATGAAAAAATATGCAAACAAGTGTCACGTGCCATATTTTTAAGGGCAAAATTATAAACTTATTCAACCTAGTGAGTTCACCTCAACCAATTTAGTGATAATTTTTCTTAAAAAGTACTAACGATATCAATTGGACCAAATCGATACAAAATTTAAAATTAAGGGCTAAAATTGAGCCAATTGAAAGTGCAGGGACCAAAATAACACAAAGAGCAAAGTATAGGGATTACTAGTGTAATTTGTCCATTTGTGTTTAATAAAATTTATATTTCTGGAACCTATCTAACGAGATCAATGAACAATATCAAATATAAAATTTGTAAAAATAAAATATATACTTTTTAACTGTACGAAACTGAAATTTTTCTAAATTTTTCCTAGTTTTAAAATTTAATATTTTGTCAATTTCGCATAACAATGTTATATACAATTATTTCACTACAAAATTATTTTATATTTAATATTGATCTTGATATATCTTAAATAATAAATTTTAAAAAATCAAATGTGTAATATAAAAATTATAACAAATATAAAAATAACAAAATTTCTCCATATTAGCAAAGTTGATATCCCGTGTCATGTTTTCCTATAGTGCCCTTTGTAGTGTTTTCAAAGTGTCATTGTTTTGGGGAATTTTTTTGGGATAAATTATGTAAATGGTTCTTATAATTTATATAATGTGTCAATTTGGCCCATATTATTTTAATTTGTTCGATTTTATCCCTTAATTTAACAGATTGTGTCATATTGGTCCAATAAATAATAGCCGTTAGGTTTGGTGGACGGAAACTCAATTTGGTCCATATAGTTTACACGATGTCTCAGTTTGGTTCCTATAAAAATTGAGCAAATTAAAATAATAGGGACCAAATTGGCAAATCGTTTGAGCACGTGACAATTTTCTGTCCATCAAACCTAACAGCTACTATTTGTTGGACCAATAAAACACAATCTATTAAATTAAGGGGTAAAATCGAATAAATTGAAACAACATGAACTAAATTAACATATCGTATAAACTACGTGGACCATTTACATAATGTACGTTTTTTTGTCCTTTCGTTACGCATTTGTCTTGTTTCTCACAACTTGCACATCTCCATCACGAAAAGTTATTTCATAGATCTGAGGTGTAATTTGAGCGAGCTTAATCCGAGCAACTTAAGTTTAGCTTGAAATTTTTTAAGGCTTGGAAAAAATATTTTTAAATTCGATAGAAGTTTGAGCAAAAATCCAAATTAAATTTGAGCAGGCTTGAGAAAAAAAATCAAACAATCGAAGCAACCTCTAACCTGAATTATATATGTAAATATAAAAAAATATTAAAATTTACCTATAAATTATTAGCCATTAAATAATATTAAAGTAATTTAGAACGTTAGATCATATTGAATATACACAAATAATACAATATAAAATTTTACTTATTTATTTTTTCGCACTCATAAATTGTAAATACCATCATAACGACATATTTTTACATTATATAAATTATATGTTTTGATGTTATTAATGTTTTTATAAAATATATATATATATATATATAAATAGTCTAATGTTAACAAATTAATTTACTTAGCTGCCCTAAGATGAAAGAAAGAAAACAAATTGAAATTTACGTGCAATTCGGGCAACTTCGGTAATTCGAGTTTAGCTCTGGTCGGGCTTAGGCAAATAATCTCAAGTTGCAATTCAAGCTTGAGAGGGCCTAGACACTCTCAACACAACTTGAGTTAAACTTAGACAACCTCTTAACTTGTCCAAACTCGCCCGAGTTGCACCCTCCAACATAGGGGTGATCATGAATCCGTCCAACCCGATCGAACCGATCCAACCTAATTGATTTTATACAGATGTGTCTTTTAGCGCATGGATGTGGACGAAATATTTCAAAATTCACAGATATGGTTTAGGAGGTGGATCAACCATCTAACACCCGCATAAACTTGATCCACCTATCGGTTCAAAAAAAAAAAAAAAAACAGAAAGAAAGAAGGAAAGAAAGAAAGAAACTGCCAACAAGTAACAATATAGAGTATAAATAATAAAATCTATATTTTTGTAAAAATAGAAAACAATACCTTAAAATATCCATGCATAGTGCCATGGCCTATTATAGACAAATAATACATATTTTTTAAAATATCCATGCAAGGACAAGATGTAAAAATTATGAATTACAATTCAAAAAAATGCCTAAAATTTGTAAAGTCCAAACCACCAGATTGATCGTATCCATCAGCCAACCCGCACGGCCTGCTCAATTTGCATCTGCCAAACCAATGGAAGGATGTGGATTGATTTTTTACAATCCATTTAATTTTAGACGAATGGCGAATGAGATGTCACTTGACCCAACCCGAGCTTCATTCACCCCTACTCCAATGTATTCTCACCTCTGATGTAGATGAGTTACATTACTTTTGTATATTTTATTGAGAAAATTATCATTCAAAGGGGATTTTTAAAAATTATTATATATTAGTAAAAATGTTTATCATTTTAATTATTAATATTTATAATGTTTATTATTATTTTGTAAATATTTTTTCATACTATCACTGGTGAGTAATTTTCCTTATTTTATTATTAACAAAATATTGGCACATTAAATAATAAACTAATGAACTACAAATATGTTTCTAAAAATAATTTTTTTTTTTAGAGATAAATAAGATAAAATAATAACACTACGATTATTAAATTAATTTAATTTTTTTAATAGATGATATAAACGAAAGACCTTATAAAATGAAGCTCAGATAATCGAAAAAGAACTCGTGGTTGACCCTACAAGTCCCTTAAGTATTCTAAAGTTTTAATTTGAACTTGAGAAAAGCCAAGCCTTAAACAAAATATGCATAAAATTTGAATTTGATGTAGGTCTAGTCTTGATTTTGATGATCTAAACCATTCATTTGGTATGGTTTTTTCTATATATATCATCTCTAGTAAAAATTAAGTCAATCTAATGATCATAACATCTATACTATATATTAAGCAAAAGGGGGTTTCTAACCCCCAAGGCCTGTGGGAGCTCCAGTATGCCAATCCTAATTTTCTATTTTTTAAAAAAAAAAATTTACCTCAGCATTTATTAACTTCTCTCAACCCACACGAGTTTTGACTTCTCTCATAATTACTACAATACCTTTTCCAAAACAAATAATTTGTATATTAAAAAAATTTAAAACAAATATAAATATCTACATCTATATCTATCTATTTATTTATATCTATCTCTAACCCAAAAGTTCTGTGGGAGTTCCAATATCTGAACCTTAATTTCTTATTTTTTTTGATTTTTTTTGAAAAAAAAAACTTAGCACTTATTAAATTATTCCAAGTCTTTTTAACTTCTCCAATTCAACACTCTTTTTAACTTTTCATATATCTATTGCAAACAGTGAGTCTCCTTTTTGTTTTCTCCTGCTTGACTTCTCACTTCTACACTTTCAACTTTAGTGACCACGTATGCAAACAGTAAGTCTTCTTTTTGTTTTCTCCTTCTTGACTTTTCCTTTTGTTTACTGTTTTAATATTGTAGTTAGATAGCGCATAAAAATATTTGTAATTTGTCTAGCGAATAAAAAATTATTATTTGATTTTTTAATATGATTGAAATTAGATAAATATAAACCCTCACAAAGAAAAAAATGTGATTATAATTAGTTGAATGATTCTTTTTTTTAATGTGATTGTAGTTAGTTTAATAGTTCTTTTTTTTCATTTATTTATTTTATTATGGGAAAAATGTGATGTGATTGTAGTTTGTTGAATGACTCTTTTTTTTAATATGATTGTTGTAGTTAGTTCAATGATTTTTTTTAAATGTTATTTAATCTTTTTATTTACTATTTTAATTTTATTTTTAATATGATTGAAGTTAAATAAATATAAACACTCACAAAGAAAAAAATGTGATTGTAATGTGATGTGATTGTAGTTTGTTCAATGACTCTTTTTTTTAATATGATTGTTGTAGTTAGTTCAATGGTTTTTTTTTTAATGTTATTTAATCTTTTTATTTACTATTTTAATTTTATTTTTAATATGATTGAAGTTAGATAAACATAAACACTCACAAAGAAAAAAAATGTGATTGTAGTTAGTTCAATGGTTCTTTTTTTTTTTTTTTTAATGTGATTGTAGTTAGTCAATGGTTTTTTTTTCATTTATTTATTTATTTTATTATGGGAAAAATGTGATGTGATTGTAGTTTGTTCAATGGTTCTTTTTTTTTTAATGTGATTTAATATTTTATTTACTGTTTTAATGGTTTTTCTTTACAATTATTTATGAAAAAAATATGATTGTAGTTAGATAGCATAAAAATATTTGTGATTTGATTTGATTTTTTTCTGATTTGATTTTTAAAGTACCAATTATTGATAATGATTAGATTGTATTTTGGAAAAAAAATTCTAATTGATTTTTTTAACTCACAGTGTTTTTTGAAAAAAATTTATTGTGCTTTTTTAACTATCAATTCACTTAATTTGTGATTTGATTTTTAACTGAATGTGTTTTTTGAAAAACAAAATGGACTGTACTCATTAGGGTCACGTAATGTACCAATTATTGATGATAATTAGATTGTATTTTGACCCCCAAAAAAAATTATAATTGATCTTTTTAACTCACTATGTTTTTTGAAAAACAAATTATTGTGTTTTTTAAATTATTGATGATGATTAGATAACATTAAAAAAATTGTGATTTGTATGATTGAAGTTATCTCCTTTTGTTTATAATTTTATTTTTTAATATGATTGAAATTAGATAAACATAAACACTCACAAAAAGAAAAATGTGATTGTAGTTTGTTCAGTGGTTCTAAATAATCTTTTTAATTTACTATTTTAATGGTTATTTTTTTCAATTGTTTTTTCATTATGAGAAAAATGTCATTGTAATTAGATAGCATTAAAAAAGTTGTGATTTGTATGATTGAAGTTATCTCATTTTGTTTATAATTATTTTTTAATATGATTGAAGTTAACTCACAAAAAAAAAAATGTGATTGTAATTTGTTCAATGGCTCTAAATAATCCCAATCTGAATTTTCTAAATTTTTTATTAAAAAAAAACAGCATTTATTGATTTGGTCAAAATCCACTGATCAACATTTATTAACTTTTTTCAATCTACATGTCTTTCCACATACCTGCATTTATTGCTTTGGTCAAAATCTCTTGATCAGCATTTAAAATCCCCTCAAACAAATAATTGTAGATACAAACCGTGTATATTTACTACAACACCATTTTCAACCGTGTATATTTACTACAACACCATTTTCAACTTTTTCCATACACTATGGTTAGTAATAAAATTGTTAAATTATTTTTATAAAAAATCTTAAAAAACATAATTTATATATTAAAAAAAATCTAAAACAAATATAAATATCTATAATTATCCCGTGCATAGCACGTGTGATAAGCTAGTTTTTAATTTTATTGCGTTTGTCTCCAAAAGAATAAATCGCCTATTTTCAAAAGGTTAAGGCTTTGTGTACTATATACACGTTATGACATTTGTGAGCTTGATTATTACAAATATTGTACCTCAATCATATAGGAGTCATAGCTAAAAACAAAAAAAAGTTATAATCAAGCACCATATAATCAAAGAGTTTTTAGATCATAACTAAAATAATGTTACAATCAATATTGTATTGAGTCATAACTAATGTACAACAAACTCATAATCAAGTCTTAACTAACACCTCTTATAATCAAGTCTTAACTAACACCTCTATATGTAATAAACAAAGTCATAACTATTTCCTTTTGAAAAATATATTTGTACTTTATTTTATCAAAAAAAAAATAAAAATGAGATAAAAAAAAAATTACGATTGTCAAATAGACTAAATTTTATTTATTTATTTATAAATAATATGTAAAAAACACTTTATAAAATCAATTATTCAAATAATCAAAACGGAACTGCTCGCCCTACAAAGTCGGTCAAGTTTTGTCTCTTTAGCCATTGACTTGACTCTCGTTGACCCGATCACATTATTAAACCAACTAGCAGCCTCAAGTTATGAAACACCTACTACCACCAGCACTCCCCAAGCAACGTTCCACCCAAAAAACCCCGCGAAACCCACCTATAAAATGTTCAAAATAACCCCAATAACAACTTTTCAAATCCTTCTCTCCGTATTCTCCGTACCACTCCTCATCGTGCCCTTGCAAGGAAACTCCCAATCTACTGATTTAGAACAAACAATCCTACTCAGACTCAAACGACACTGGTCCAATCCACCCTCCATCAACCACTGGACACCATTACCACCAAACTCCAACTCCTCCACCCACTGTAATTGGCCTGAGATAACCTGCTCCAATGGCTCCGTCACCGGACTTTCCCTCATTGACAGAAACATCACCGGACCAATCCCACCGTTCATTTGTGACCTCAAAAACCTCACCGCCATTGATCTCCAGTACAATTACATCCCCCGACCCTTCCCTACCGCTCTCTACAACTGTACCAAACTTGAACATTTAGACCTCTCCCAAAACTTGTTCGTCGGCTGCATTCCAGGCGATGTTGACCGGTTGTCGACTCATCTCCGGACCTTCAACCTCAGCGGCAACAACTTCACCTGCGATATCCCAGCAGCCATCGGGCGGTTCCCCGAGCTCACAATCCTTCGGCTTTTTCTAAATTTGTTTAACGGCTCTTTCCCACCAGAAATTGGCAACCTGTCAAGGCTCGAATGGCTGGAGCTGTCGGACAATGAATTTGCGCCGATGGCGATACCATCCACCTTTACCCAGTTGAGGAAACTTAAACAACTATTGATCAAAGGTTCAGGTTTGATCGGTGAAATCCCGGAAACAATTGGGAATTTAGCAGAGCTCGAGGAATTGGACTTGTCAAACAATAACTTGACTGGTACAATTCCGAGTGGTTTGCTGCCGCTGAAGAATTTAACAATAGTATATCTCTACAAAAATCACTTGTCCGGGCCAATTCCTCAGCCCATTGAAGCTTTGAAGATGGAGGAATTCGATTTATCCGAAAACAACTGGACAGGAACAATTCCGGATGATTTTGGTACACTAACAGAGTTGTCAGTTTTGTCTCTATTTTCCAATCAACTCTCGGGGGAGATACCGGAAAGCATTAGTCGCCTTCCGTCACTGAGATATTTAACATTGTCCAACAACAATCTCTCTGGAACATTGTCGCCGGACTTGGGGCAATATTCCATTCTTCATGGGTTTGAAGTCGCCCAGAACCATTTCACCGGTAAGGTGCCGGAGTACTTGTGCACTAATGGTGGACTAATAGGAATTGCGGCATATGATAACAATTTGAGTGGTGAATTGCCTAACTCACTTGGCAATTGTTCGAGTTTGTTGATTGTTCGGGTTAATAGTAATCGCCTTTCTGGCAGTATTTCAGCTGGTCTCTGGACATCAACCAATCTGACATTGTTGATGCTTAGCGATAACTCCTTTACCGGTCAGCTTCCAAGAACACTTGCACCAAGTTTGTTACGACTCAAGATCAGTAATAACAAGTTTTCCGGTGAAATCTCAACTGGGTTGTCTTCTTGGAAGCATTTAACAGTGTTCAGTGCAAGTAACAACCTCTTTGTTGGGGGTGATGCTATGGCACATTTTGGTGTACCATATATTTAGTTATGAACTTATATGATTTTATATCATAACCTATACCATATTAGTCATAACTATCACCATATTAACTCATAACTTAGTTATATTCAATTATTTACTTATACCATATTACTTCATAACCAGGTCATAACTAAGTTATTAAATAATTTTTCTCTTAAATTAGGCAACCGGTGTACCAGGTTACCAAACCCAACAGAGCAAAGTCAGAAGTCCAATAGTCCCAAAGCCAGTTGGCCTCCCTCTCTGGGTCGTGCTCTTGCTCTTGCTCTTCTCTTCTCCTCCCTCCTCTCTTCCACCATAGCTGGAGCTTCAGCCATTGCCGAAGACCACCAGCCCCGTTGGCGTCGGGACCACCACTCTCTCAGTGTAACATCTGTCTTCCTTGCTCTGTTTTTGTGTTTTTGAGTTATATGGTTTGAGTTATACGGTTTGGATTTGGATTACCCGTGTGTGCAGGTTTTATTATGTGTAGATTTTATTATGGTGTGTGCAGATTTTAGTGTGTGCAGATTTTATTTTTGAGTTATTATGGTGTGCGCAGATTTGAGTTATGATGGTGTGTGCAGATTTTATTGGATCTTGAATGCTTATTGAGTTATACGGTTTGCAGATTTTATGGTGTTTTATGGGTTGGGGTTTTCAATTTTCCTTTCTTTTGTATTTTCCTCTGCTTTCTCGTTAGCCACACACACACACACACACACACACAGAAGATGTGCGTGAGTGTGTTGAAATCAAAGTTATGATGGAAGAGTCTGACAATAAATAAATAAATTAATTAAAAAATATTATTGTCAATTTTAAAATTTCGACAATATTGAAGTTTTTTTGGCAGCCATGGCAAATATTTTGTGCATGCTTTAGTTATCTCTTTGGCGTCTTTGTGCATTTTGGACTATTTTTGGATTTTGAATTTGTGAAGCAATTTGTTGAGAGAAAATAATAAGAAGAGATTTTTGTGAAAAAATTCATCCTCTATTTCATTCACAAATCCCTTTTTTTTTCTTTTTTTTTTGTGAAGATTTTTTTTTCTTTTCATTTACAAATCTTTGCACAAATCCTTTTATTTCTTGCAAATTCATGGTATGTTTATGTATGCCTCATATATACTTACATTTACATCACTGTTGCTTTCTTCTTGGTGCAACCCAATTGAATTTGTTGTAGAATCTGCAATGGTTTGTAATTAATGTCCATGAAAAACAAATCATAACATTTTAATATATAATAATAACATACATTTTCGTTCTAATTTTAAAAACGTTACTAATGCATGATGGATAGACACTCGCATGTTTGTGGCTCCCATTTTGTGTGAGATCCATAAACATGTGAGTATCTGTATATCATTATGTGATTTATTTTATATCAGTAGTATTTTTTAGTCCTTAATCTTTTGAATAATTTCGTAAAAATCTCAAAACACAAGAATCTTGAAAATTGTTGTGTAGTGAAAAAATAAAAAAGTGAAATGCCAATTAAATATAAGTTTTAAATTTCTTTTCTCTTTTCTATTCTCTTCTCAAATCTTTCAAAATTTAAAATTCAAACACAACTTTAAAAAAATTAAATTCGCAACAAATGATAGAGAAGGCAGAGAAACAAGGACCTGTTTGGGTTGTGGTTGGGAGAGAGCAATTAATGCTTCCTTTCTAATCAGTGGGACAGTCACAGACATCATTCTCAACCAAACATGCACCTCCATGGAAACAGAAAATGTCACCACATGGTACCCCTGCAAGCTCACAGTGCTCTCCACTATGCCCTGTTTGGCACTGGCATTTATAACTCTCACCCTGCACTATCTCCTCGCAAGTCCCTCCATTTCCACACCAAAATGAGTTAGTCCCATCACACATTGTCATTTCCTCATCACAAAACCTCCCCCTGTTAATCAAAACAATAGAACACAAGAAGTTCCATGATGTTTCAATTCCATGAATCTAATCAACTAAAAAACAATGAGCATCAAGTATAGAGACAAAATTCTTTCTTTAAAAAAAAAAAACTAATAAAATACAGTACTGACAACACTACATTTATTTTGGATAGAGTCACATTCTATCAAAATAAATGCAATATTAATACTGATAGTATGACATTTATTTTGAAAGGAGTCACACTCTATTAGAATGAATGTGATATAGGCCGCATTTTTTCAATATACTTTTGTATGACAAATTTATGTTTATAACATTATTAATTATTTATCATACCAAAAAAGTGCTTGTTCAAGAATTTCAAGATTTTCTTATATTGGTGTTTGGTACATTAATGATTCAAGTTGGTATGAAAACTTCCATTGAAAATCATATGGTTATAAATTGAGAAATAGTTTCAAAAATTGCACAAAATATAGTGTTGGCAGCACTGCATTCATTCTAGATGAAATTATACTAGAATAAACGTAATGCTGGCAATACTACATGTTGTACATTTTTCTATGAAAAAATTGTGTTCGTAGCATTACTTGTTTCTTTTTCTTCTTCTTCCATTTATTTATTTATTTATTTAAATCTTGCTAAAGAATTTCAATATTTTCTTATAATGGTGTCTAGCACAAGAATGATTTAAGTGTTGTATGAAAACTTCCATTGAAAACCATATATATATATATATATATGAGTTTGAATAAAGCAGGCAAGTTAGATTTACCCTTGGAAAGGTCGATCACCATCTAAAATGGTGGAAGGGTCTGGAAGATTGCAAATACAGTGGCCAGTGCTGTTGCATGATCCAGTTTTGCATCTGTCGTCATCACACGGTAGAGCAGCAGCAGCTTTCACAGTATTGGTTGATCCAAGAAACAGAGATAGTATAATTAGATACACAACTCCCATGCCAATTGACATTTCAAGAATATGAGAGAGAGAGAGAGAGAGAGAGAGAGAGAGAGAGAGAGAGAGAGAGAGAGAGAGAGATTGTGATTGCTTCATCTCATTTTTTGAGATTTGTGTGTAATGAATGTGACAGTCTTTGGATTTAAGCAAGGCGTCAAGAGATAGAGGAAATGGGATTTTTATTTTTTTATTTTTTGGAACCTTACCAAGTAGTAAATCTTATATACCGGTAATTACCTACAAATTACACGTATCAATTAAGACGGATAGAACGCCAAAAGAAGTCAAACTTTAAATGTTTCAATTTTCCAATTCGTCCTAAGATAAGCCTTTTATTATTTAGTAATACTACATGTTTATTATAATTATAAATATCAAAATGTTGTCTATATTCATTCTATGCAAGGACTCACAATACGGCAATTCAATCTCAACCCTTCCTTTATAATCCGAGCAACTCTCTTACCACAATTTCTAAGATAGGAAAATGACCTATTGTTTCAATGCAGAAACTGAGGCTGAGCTTCTAAGTACATGCACTTTGTTTCTTTTCTTTTCTTTTCTTTTACTTGAATTCAAACATAAAATAAGCTAAACTTCCTCTTGAATTTTTTAACTTCTGCACAGACCAATCTATAGATATATGGAAAAGTATTATTAACTTCTTCTTGAATTTTTTTTTTCCTCTCTCAGCTTTTGCCTTCATCAGAGCTCCCGTGGATCACTCTGACCACTCTTACCGTTGTTCACTCCGGCTGCGACATCACTTCGGCTGCTCGACATCCTGCTCGGTTAGTTTAGAAAATATTCAACAGACTACTATACTTCTATAATTAGTTCTCTATACTGGTATAAGACAGCATATAATCCTTGAAGCTAAGCTTCTATATAATTCTTGAAGCATATTGATATTAACTACCCCTGTTTGGCTCCCATTTTTTTCTTCGGTTTTTAATTTTAGTAAATTTTATATGCAAACATATATATAGGTTGCTAATATAACAGGTATAGATCCAAATTCATTAAATCTACATTTCAAGCTTCTACTGTATCATCCCAAATAGATAGATAAAAGATGTATATTCTACATTTATATCTGGAGGGATTGTAAGCACTTTGTACAAACTTCATTTCCTTCCACCATTAATCTACTTAGTGACAAGTAACAAAGGGTGTAATAGAGATTACATTTTCCCATCCCCTTATCAGACTACATTTTCATGTCCTAAATACACTAGAAAATTGGCATTTCAAAAAAATCAAAATCAGTTCTCAATTCAATTTCCAATAAAACTGCAAAAAATTGGGTATCTTATATGATTTCACAATTCTTATTTTTCTTTTCAATCATCTTCTTAACAACAAACAAATCATTTTTGTATTGTAAAACAAAATTGTAACGCCCTAAAAAATAATAACAATAAACCCATCAAATAAGACATTCATTGACATGCGAAATAACCACATTATTCTATTTATCAGAATTTCATTACAAAAGTATTACATGTTAACAACAAAAGCAAAATGCCCTATGGGCTTACAGCTTTCCAAGTTAACACTTGGTTACAACAAAAGAGTGCTAACTCAACTACACATTAAGCCATCGGCTTGTATATACATGTAATACATTAAGAAGGAACTAAAACAACAACAATCTGCTCGCCTCTAGCCTCCCAAGCTATGACCTTGGAGGTGGCATGCTACCTGTACCTGAAAATGATATTCCCATATAGGGTGAGCCACAGCCCAGTAGAAATACACTAAACCAACCATGAACAATGACTAAAAGATTAGCAATTGATAGATGGCCAACACTGATACATCCACATAAATCACATTTTATGTCATACGACTTATGAGTCCAAGTTACTTTCCATTTTCCCCTTTTCAACAGATAAGCATATTAGCTCTATCATCATCTCAACAGATATGTATAAAAACTATATCCCACATTCACAGATAAGCATATAAGCTATATCCAAATTCTCAACAGATATGTATAACAACAATATCCCACATTCACATATAAGCATATTAGCTGTATCGACACTTCACAAAGATGAGCATATTAGCTCTATCTTCACTTCTCTAGACAAGCATATGAGCTGTATCTATGGAGTTCATCCCTTATCTTCTCCCAATACTATCCGGTTTAGAGGTACATCCCCCATCTTCCCCCAAACTGCGGAGTACATCCCCCATCTCCTCCTCCACACATAACGTATACAAACACATTGGTTCTATATACAATCACCCAATACATACAGTTAATGTATTCTATCAACCGTCAAATTCCATGACACATTCCATTGATTAGTTTCCGTTTGCCTAATCATCATGCATTGTCTACAACAATCACGACTATCCCCCACCGATAGCCCAAAGCAGTTATTTCTAGACAGAAAATAAATGCACAAATGGATATTCAATTAACATTTCAATTCGGTGTGCGATAAACAATTCAACTACACCCTTTAACCCCATGCACTCCCAATCTCAACAATTCCATTTCATTTCCTCATTTCTCACAATTAATTTCCCCAATTAATCAATCAATGTAATTAGGTCATTTTCCATAATTAACATTACAACCCTTAGGTCCCATTTTCATCAATGATTCGACATTTATTCCATTCCTCTATACCAAACATGCATCTAGGTTTATTATAAATAAAACCCCAACTTTTGTAAAATAACACAAAAGCCCCAAACTTTCACAAAATTACCAAACCAACCCCAACATCTCAAAATACCAAAATTTAAAGACAAAATCCATAGAGAGGAGTAGGATATCCCTACCTCAAATTCGGAGCTCCAAGGGAGAAGATGACAAAACCCGACGTGCTCCAAATCCCGAAATTTTCAGATTAAAATGTAGCCCTCGACGATCAACAACTTTTTTGTAAAGGCCAAACGTGAGCAAATCACTCCTACTAGATCAAAACCTAGAGAGAAGGCAGAGTTCTAGAGTGAGAGGCTCAACAATGGTGTTTTTGGAAAAGTAGGAGAGAGAAGAGAAAGTGAAAAAGTGATTTGAAAAGTCAAAACACGGAACTTAAACCCAGTCGCCCCGCTCGAGCGTCACTCACAGACTCCCGCTCGAGCGTCAACAATCCCGCTCGAGCGGCGGATACACACTCCCAGAACTTTTACAGAACCAGGTCTCCGCTCGAGCTTCCAACTCCCTGCTCGAGCGGCACTCACACAACCCCGCTCGCGTGGCCAATTCCACGCTCGAGCGTCCAACACTGCACAGGAAATACTGGATGGGTGCAATTCCCGCTCGAGCGCCAAAACCCCCGCTTGAGCGGACAGGTCAAAATCTGGGCAACTAGTTTTGGTTTCTAAACTCAACCAACTTGTAACAAACCTGCCCAACACATCCTACAACTCAAATACGAAGTAAAAAGGATGTAAACAAGATAATAATCAACTATCAACATCCACGGACACATGTCCGGATCACTGTACAACAAGGGTAAATCCGGGATCGCTATAACCTCCCCCCCATAAAGAATTTTGTCCCCGAAATTAAGCACAAGTTTTCAAAAACAAGTTTTCCTTCATTTTAAACAATGTTACATTTTAACATTCAACAATTCGACCCATTACCGGTCATTCCATCCCTTTAACAAGGGGCATTTCACAATATGTAAACAACATATGTACTTTCAACATGCATCACCATTACGCATTTCCTTTCCAATTTCAACAATACATTCAACATATATAATGTTACATTCAACTTCCATATGAGGCAAGTTCCAAAACATACTTCCAATAAACCAAAACATTTTCAATGTTTCACAACTTAAGACATATATAAAAGCTCTTAAGTTCAACAATTGTTCAAAATCTAAATACAAGATTACATATCAACAAACAAGTCCGGATATTTTTCGCGGACTTCCAACTCACGTTCCCAAGTGGCTTCCTCCACTCCGTGATGTTTCCACAAGACTTTCACCAAAGGAATGGTCTTGCCACGTAGGACCTGATCCCGCCTATCCAAGACCCGAACCGGTCTCTCCACATATGAGGCATCCTCATCTACCTCTAAATCGGTCCAATCCAACACATGTGATGGATCTGGCTCATACTTCCGAAGCATACACACATGAAACACGTCATGCACTCCGGACAACTGCGGCGGTAAGGCTAACCGGTAGGCAACCTCACCAATCCTCTCAAGGATCTCAAAAGGACCAATGAACCGAGGGGATAACTTCCCACTCTTCCCAAACCTCATCAAGCCTCGCCTAGGTGATATCTTCAGAAAGACATGATCACCTACCTCAAACGCCAAAGGCCTCCTCCTATGGTCAGCATAAGATTTCTGACGACTCTGGGCTGTAACCAGCCTCCTACGGATAAGCTCAACTTTCTCCGTCGTCTCCCTAACCAACTCCGGACCCAACAAAGGTGCATCACCCACCTCGGCCCAACAAACTGGAGACCTACACGGTTGGCCATACAAGGCCTCAAACGGTGCCATACCGATGCTAGACTGAAAACTGTTGTTGTAGGCAAACTCTACCAAGGGTAAGTGCCTCTCCCACGTCCCACTGAAGTCCAGGACACAACCCCGAAGCATATCCTCGAGGATCTGAATAGTACGCTCAGACTGCCCGTCAGTCTGAGGATGATAAGCCGTACTAAAGGTCAACTTAGTGCCCAAGGCACTCTGCAAACTCTGCCACAACCTGACAGTAAAACGAGGATCTCTATCCGAGACGATCGTCACTGGGACCCCGTGCAACCTCACTATGTCCCGAATATACAAGTCGGCAAGATGATCTATCGAGTCTCTCACGCACATAGGAATAAAGTGCGCCGACTTAGTCAACCGGTCTACAACCACCCAAATAGCATCACTACCCCGCTGAGTCCTCAGAAGACCTACAACGAAGTCCATAGTGACATGCTCCCACTTCCACTCGGCAATAGGCAAGGGTTGCAACAAACCCGCTGGCCTCTGATGCTCGGCCTTCACTTGCTGGCAAGTAAGGCACTTCGATACGAAAACAGCCACATCTCTCTTCATACCCCGCCACCAAAACTGGCGACCCAAATCCTGATACATCTTAGTACCTCCCGGATGCACCGCAAGGCGCGAATGATGGAACTCTCGGAGTACTTCATCTCGGCAAGACTCTGGCACAAACAAACGGTCTCGGTATCTCACACTCAGGTCGGGATACACCGTCAAACCCTTCTCAACTTTCCCACTGGAGATCTTCTCTCGGAAAGACTCTACCTCAAGGTCACTTCTTTGTGCCTCGAACACTCTAGTCACAAGCGTAGGCTGCGCAACTACAGAAAACAAGGCCGCAGCCTCAACGGATTCACTCAGAAGCAAATCAAACTCCCCAAGTGCACCCAACATCTCCCATTCTCGGATGGCTATACTAGCTACATCACTAATGGATTTCCTACTAAGGGCATCGGCCACAACATTGGCCTTTCCCGGATGATAATGCAACTCAAAATCATAATCCTCAATGAACTCCATCCATCTCCTCTGCCTCAGATTCAAGTCTCTCTGTGTAAACAGATACTTTAAACTTTTGTGGTCCGAGAACACCTCGAACTTCTCACCATAAAGGTAGTGCCTCCAGATTTTCAAGGCAAAGATCACAGCCGCTAACTCTAGGTCGTGTGTAGGGTAATTCTTCTCGTGTATTTTCAACTGACGTGAGCCATAAGCTACCACTTTCCCCTCTTGCATCAACACGCAACCCAAACCCTCTCGTGAGGCATCACAATAAACCGCATAACCCAACCCTCTCTCCAGAATAATCAACACCGGAGCGGTGGTCAATCTAACTTTCAGCCCTTGGAACGACTTTTCACAAGTCTCACTCCACACAAACTTGACTCCCTTCCGAGTCAGTCTAGTCAACGGTGACGCTAACCTGGAGAAATCTTTCACAAACCGGCGGTAATACCCAGCTAATCCCAGAAAACTGCGGATCTCAAACACACTCTTAGGCTGTGCCCAATCTTGCACTGCCTCTACCTTAGATGTATCAACAGACACTCCTTCCCCGGATACCACGTGGCCTAAGAATTTGACTTTTCCTAGCCAGAATTCACACTTCCCAAACTTGGCATACAGCCTATGGGCTCTAAGCAACTCAAGCACCACTCTCAAGTGTTCCTCGTGCTCCTCCTCTGAAGGCGAATAGATAAGGATGTTGTCCACGAAAACGACTACAAATCGATCCAAGAATTCCTGGAAGATTCGGTTCATCAAGTCCATAAAGACTGCCGGTGCATTGGTAAGCCCAAATGGCATCACTAGAAACTCATAGTGGCCATACCGCGTACGGAATGCCGTCTTCGGAATATCCTCCTCCCTGACCCTCAACTGGTGGTAACCCGATCTCAAGTCTATTTTAGAGAAACAACGGGAACCCTTCAACTGGTCAAACAAATCATCTATACGGGGCATAGGGTACTTATTCTTAACCGTAGCCCGATTCAACTTTCGGTAGTCAATACACAATCTCAAGGCACCATCTTTCTTTTTACCAAAGAGGACCGGTGCTCCCCACGGTGAAACACTAGGGCGAACAAAACCCTTATCTAGCAATTCCTGGAGCTGAACTTTCAACTCAACCAACTCTGCTGGAGCAAAACGGTAAGGTGCCATAGAAATCGGTGCCGTGCCGGGCACTAAATCAAAGGAGAACTCGATCTCCCTATGAGGTGGCAAACTAACGAGATCCTCGGGAAAGACGTCCGAGTACTCACAAACTACCCTCGGCAAAACAACCTGGGTTTTATCACACTCACCACTCTCAAAGCTAGCAAGTAGACCACTAAGCTCACTTCGCCCTCGCGAATCATACCCGGTGGCAAAACACAACCAACCCGGTCTCCCAAGAAATGGAACCACTCCCCGCTCAAGGTACATAACGTGACCCTCTGGCGGTAGCAATCGATAACAGCCCGGTATGACGATAGCCAGTCCATACCCAAAATAACATCAAAACCCTTCATGGGCATGACAACAAACGGAAAAGGAAGCCAATGGTCGGCGACCTCTATATCACAACCTCTAACACCTTGTTTCAAGATCAACTCACCACCCAAAGGCGATACCACACAAATAGGAGATGCTAACTGTGCTAACTCCAATTCCAAAACAGATGCAAATGCAGCAGATAGGGGTGTACACGGGTCGAGTCGGCTCGGTTTTACCACTGAGCCGTCACTCGAACCGATCTACTTCGAGTGGAGAAGAGTTCATCCGATTTCGACTCATATGATGATCGAAACCGTGCATGTCGGTTGTTCGGTTTGGCGGATGGTTTTCAGTCGAGTGATTTTCTTCACTATTTTAGTTTAATGGCTTTTGTCTCCCTTACAAAATCACAGAACCAAGCACATACACAAAATCACAATAACATACTATACATATCTACTTTCCTCACAAACTATATATGAAAGGAACAATGGATAAAATTTGAAAACAGAGAGGAGATATTTGCGATACAGCACCGCCGTTCATGTCTTCAACCAACACTCAGTGAACTCCTCTTTCTGATGATTGCCACCTGTGCTCTTTCATTTGCAACAATCAATGTCCCGTTCATTACTTGAGCCCAGTTTCCGTGAATGCGATTAGATCTGAGAACTCTGTGTATGAGAGTGAAAGACTTTGAGATGAGAGGGATGATGAGAGTATAAAGGAAGTTAGAGAGATGGACGAACTTTAGGGTTTCTGAGAGAGAGGGAGAAAGAGGGAGAGAGAGTCGATGGTTTCTGAAAGAGTGAGGGAGAGAGGGTCGGTGGCGTTTGACTGATAGAGAGAGAAAGAGGGACATATGGTGATACTGTTGTATGACACAGAAAAAGAGTGAGAGAAAAAGCTGAAGAGGCGTGAGGCAGATACAGAAAAATAGGGAGAGCGAAGCAGGTGTGAGAGACAAAGGAGAAAAGAGAGAGAGAGGGGGGTGAATGCGTGTATGTGAGAGTGAGAGAGCTGAAGAGGCGTGTGAAGGAGGAAGATAAAAATAAAAATAAAAAGAGAGAGAGAGAGAGAGAGAGAGAGAGAGAGAGAGAGTCAGAGAACACGTGAAGGGAAGAGACACAAAAAGAAAGAGGGGAGAGAAAAGGACATCAATGTCAGGCACAATTTTTAAGAATCCTTATCACTTGTAACTCACTCCTTATAGTCTATTACAATCAAGTGTTAAAAGTCAATATCACTCTGTCAGGTTATGATGTTTAGAGATAAAAAACACAATATAAAGAGCCAATAGCCCACGTACACGAGTAAAATTATATAATATAATAAATATCGGTCGGATCGGTTTTTCGGTTATCAAGTGTAGGAAACCGTGGCCCGTTCGAAAAAATTAATT
Organism: Camellia sinensis; assembly: GCF_055761805.1. Lineage (NCBI taxonomy): Eukaryota > Viridiplantae > Streptophyta > Magnoliopsida > Ericales > Theaceae > Camellia > Camellia sinensis. Next base: position 100,009,277 of record NC_138973.1, on the reverse strand, counting down.
TTTTCATTAAAAACACCCGCCACCGACTGTTGGTTATGGAAAAACCGTCCGTGGGTTGATTTTTCGGTTCGGATTGGTTGGTTTCGTCGGATGGTTCGGATTTTTGTACAGCCCTAGCAGCAGATACAAAAGAATGAGATGCACCCGTGTCAATCAACACACTAGCAACCGAGTTGCAAAACAGAAAAGTACCTCTCACTACCGATGGAGCCGGTACTAAATCCTGCGTGGTAACAGCATACACGCGCCCTGTAGGCCCCTGGTCTACCTGCTCACCTCTAGGAGCATACGACTGTTGCACTGACTGGGACGACGAAGCCCCCGGATTGGCCCTCGAGGCCTGCACAGACTGAGCTGGCTGAAATCCCTGCGTCTGTCTAGAACCAGACGCTCCTGAAGTGGCACTCAACTGCGGGCAAAACCTCTTCAGGTGCCCAGGTTGTCCACACTGATAACAAGACAAGGGCTGCCCCCTGCCCAAACTCTGACTCTGCGGTCTAGCTGAAGAAGAAGCAGCTCTCTGACCCCCACCCTTCTGTGGGCAAACTGAAACCTTGTGACCCAACTGGCCACACTTGTAACAAGCAAACTCCCCCTGATTGCCTCTCTCCGAGCCTGCACTCGGCACTGGAAAGGTCGATCTAGAAACTGCACCCTGAGATTGCTGAGGGTTATAACCCCTCTGCCTCCTACCATCACCCTGGCCATCCTGGCTCCTCTTGGAGCACCTCTGCTCTTCCTCCTCTTCCTGCATCATAATCTCCATATGAGCAGCAGCATCTACCAAATGTCTATACTCTCGGATGTAAGACCCACCAACTCTCAACTTGAGGTCCCGCCTCAACTTCTGCTCAAACTCGTAGCAACGGCGTTCCTCAGACGCCACCAGTTCAGGTGCAAACCTGGACAGACTGGTAAAAGTAGCCTCAAACTCGGCCACTGACAAGCCCTGCTGTTTAAGCCGGCTAAACTGATCCCTCAGTTTCTCCCTAGCTGCTGCAGACAAAAACCTCTCCTGGAAAGCATTTACAAACGCCTCCCATGTGCCCCCAACACGAGCCTTCTCATACTTCCACCATTGACCCGCATCTCTCTTCAGTTGGAAAGATGCCAAGGTCACTTTCAGTGCTCCGTCCTCGATGCCAAGCATCTTGAACGTCTTACTCATTTGCTCTAGCCACTCATCTGCCTTCAGTGGCTCCTTCGGATCCCTGATAAACTCATCCGGATTAGACCGGAAAAACTCCCTCTTCAAGAAGGAAGGCCCTGCCTCAGCTGCCTGATTCCCAGCCCTAAGAATACCCAAAGCTCCTGCTATCTCTCTGGCCAAAGCACCCATGGCCTGCTGACCCGCTGGCTCGGCCACATTGGCCTGGCCAACTCCCTCCTGCACTGCCGAAATCTCCTCCGGTAACGGTACCTCCTGCCTCGCAGGTCTACCCCGCCTAGCACCTCTTCCTCGTCCTGACATCCTAATAAAGGTAATACAGAACGTTAGCACATTCACAAATGTGCCAAAACTAAACACTCATGTCCTAATGCATGGACAACTGTAATTCACTCCACGTAAGCACATAAACACATAAGCACTTACGAATTTCATTTCCGGATAATGATAGTCCCGAGGCGTTACTAGAGTTCCAGTTAGAAACAGCATTGATCAAGTGCTTTTCCAACAAGACTCCCAGAAACCCAAGGATCCAATCAACATCCTAGAAATCAAATCCCATACCCACATAGTCACATAAGCATGTTATCAATTAAGCACATAGCATATGACACTACATCTAAGTCTCTATCAAGTTAGACAAACAAATTGTGATCCTAATCACTTCCCACGTACCCAAAGTATTCGAACACGGTACGCTGTGATACCAAGTTGTAACGCCCTCAAAAATAATAACAATAAACCCATCAAATAAGACATTCATTGACATGTGAAATAACCACATTCTTCTATTTATCAGAATTTCATTACAAAAGTATTACATGTTAACAACAAAAGCAAAATGCCCTATGGGCTTACAGCTTTCAGAGTAAACACTTGGTTACAACAAAAGAGTGCTAATTCAACTACACATTAAACCCTCGGCTTGTATATACATGTAATACATCAAAAAGGAACTAAAACAACAACAATCTGCTCGCCTCTAGCCTCCCAAGCTATGACCTTGGAGGTGGTATGCTACCTGTACCTGAAAATGATATTCCCATATAGGGTGAGCCACAGCCCAGTAGAAATACACTAAACCAACCATGAACAATGACTAAAAGATTAGCAATTGATAGATGGCCAACACTGATACATCCACATAAATCACATTTTATGTCATACGACTTATGAGTCCAAGTTACTTTCCATTTTCCCTTTTTCAACAGATAAGCATATTAGCTCTATCATCATCTCAACAGATATGTATAAAAACTATATCCCACATTCACAGATAAGCATATAAGCTATATCCACATTCTCAACAGATATGTATAACAACAATATCCCACATTCACAGATAAGCATATTAGCTGTATCCACACTTCACAAAGATAAGCATATTAGCTCGATCTTCACTTCTCTAGACAAGCATATGAGCTGTATCTACGGAGTTCATCCCCTATCTTCTCCCAATACTATCCGGTTTAGAGGTACATCCCCCATCTTCCCCCAAACTGCGGAGTACATCCCCCATCTCCTCTTCCACACATAACGTATACAAACACATTGGTTCTATATACAATCACCCAATACATACAATTAATGTATTCTATCAACCGTCAAATTCCATGACACATTCCATTGATTAGTTTCCGTTTGCCTAATCATCATGCATTGTCTACAACAATCACGACTATCCCCCACCGATAGCCCAAAGCAGTTATTTCTAGACAGAAAATAAATGCACAAATGGATATTCAATCAACATTTCAATTCGGTGTGTGATAAACAATTCAACTACACCCTTTAACCCCATGCACTTCCAATCTCAACAATTCCATTTCATTTCCTCATTTCTCACAATTAATTTCCCCAATTAATCAATCAATGTAATTAGGTCATTTTCCATAATTAACATTACAACCCTTAGGTCCTATTTTCATCAATGATTCAACATTTATTCCATTCCTCTATACCAAACATGCATCTAGGTTTATTATAAATAAAACCCCAACTTTTGTAAAATAACACAAAAGCCCCAAACTTTCACAAAATTACCAAACCAACCCCAACATCTCAAAATACCAAAATTTAAAGACAAAATCCATAGAGAGGAGTAGGATATCCCTACCTAAAATTCGGAGCTCCAAGGGAGAAGATGACAAAACCCAACGTGCTCCAAATCCCGAAATTTTCAGATTAAAATGTAGCCCTCGACGATCAACAACTTTTTTGTAAAGGCCAAAGGTGAGCAAATCACTCCTACTAGATCAAAACCTAGAGAGAAGGTAGAGTTCTAGAGTGAGAGGCTCAACAATGGTGTTTTTGAAAAAGTAGGAGAGAGAAGAGAAAGTGAAAAATGATTTGAAAAGTCAAAAAACGGAACTTAAACCCAGTCGCCCCGCTCGAGCGTCACTCACAGACTCCCGTTCGATCGTCAACAATCCCGCTCGAGCGGCAGATACACACTCCCAGAACTTTTACAGAACCAGGTCTCCGCTCGAGCTTCCAACTCCCCGCTCGAGCGGCACTCACACAACCCCACTCGAGCGGCCAATTCCACGCTCAAGCGTCCAACACTGCACAAGAAATACTGGATGGGTGCAATTCCTGCTCGAGCGCCAAAACCCCCGCTCGAGCGGACAGGTCAAAATCTGGGCAGCTAGTTTTGGTTTCTAAACTCAACCAACCTGTAACAAACCTGCCCAACACATCCTACAACTCAAATACGAAGTAAAAAGGATGTAAACAAGATAATAATGAACTACCAACATCCACGGACACATGTCCGGATCACTGTACAACAAGGGTAAATCTGGGATCGCTATAAAAATGGTAAATGAAGGACCAACCTCAAAATGAACCAACCAATTGTTAATTCCTGCTCCAAACCCCTAATCAAGATGGTAAGCCGGGGGAGACCCATCCAAACAAACTGCACAATAGCAGAATCCTAAACACATTATAGTCAAGATTGTAAAAAAAATTTAAATTGGCTTATTATGAAGAAGATTTTAACCTGCTCCTTTTGCAACAGCATTCTGAACATAAGTTATGCCAACATAGAAGCCTTCTGTTTTGAGCAATATTAGTACACAAACTAGCATTTGCAACCATTGTCCTAATCTCCCATTGGCCATTATGCACCTCTGTTAAACATACCATACCATTGAAATTCTAAGAATTATATGTAAATAACAGAGAAACCCAAATAATAATAATAATAATAATAATTAATTTAATTAAATTACAAGGAATATATTGGGAAATTTGATAGAGAATAAATTGTTTTATTGATAGAGAATAAAACCCAGATGAGTATTTCGATATAAACAAGCTTTGAAAACCCAAACCCAGTATTGATAAAACAATAGTCTTCTACAGAAATAAGAAGTGGGCTTGAATTGAATTGATACACTAGTGTCAGTATATATATAGATATGAATTGTGTGGTGTGTTTGGTTTGGTTTTATTGTTTTTATTAACCAAAAGAGAAGAGAAGAGCCAACCGACAAGAATTGGCTCCAAACCCAGTAAAAAAACAGAGGCACCAAAAAGTGAAACCCAAAAAAAAGCTGCTGCGATGCGAGAAAGAGAATTTGCAGCACAGAGAATCTTATCGGTTTACGCGCTCCTCTTTCTAGACTCTGCAATTAATCAATTACAGGTGGATAATAGTGATTACTGTTTTTTCAAGGGTTAAACTTTCAATTTCACTAGACGTTGCAATTTTTTATCGATAACAATCAGTAAATGGAGGTTTCTCATCACATCACGGGTGATGCTATGGTACATTTAGATGTACCATACATTTAGTTATGAACTTATATGATTTTATATCATAACCAATACCATATTAGTCATAACTACTATCATATGATCAAGCCCAGCCATGTTTGGAAACCCCCTATGAGAGATTGTTCTAAGACGTAAGAAATCCCTAGTCAACCCATCATTGCCACCTCCACCACCACCGCCTTCATTACTTCCCCTCATTGCCATCCCTTTGGCATTACATGGTCTAATTTATTTTTTTTATCACCCAAGTAGAGAGAGAGAGAGAGATAGCTTAATCCTCCAAGGTGACAATAAGGAACGAAAGAGCAACAAAAAGCACAACAAAAGATAATGACCTTCGATAAACCCCTCCCACTTCCAACTTAGTTACTCCCACTCTTCCTAGCAGGATTAGCAACCATCCTTGGCTTTTTTTTTTTCTTTTTTTTTCTTTTTTTTTTTTTGCTTCAATAGAAGGTAAGTAATAATGATAAACACAAGCAAATTAATAAAGAAAATATAGAAAAATAAAAAATCATCTGGATTGAAATAGAGTGATGATAGGATTACCTCCAACATTCATGTCAAATAACACATATGACCGCATATCGAACTAGCAAATACACACATCTTGATTTTCCATTAAATAATTAAAAAAATATCAAAATTACTTGATTCGAGAAAAACCTATTTTCATTCAAAACCCTCAAACTTCAAAGACACTAAATTATTAATTTACTTCTTATTTTTCTTTTTCTTTTCTTCCCCCCCCCCCCCCGGGCTTCTTTGTTGTTTATTGCTTTTTCTACAAGAGCATGAAGATACATGAAACAGAAAAAATGCCTTTAAAAAATTATTGTTCTTCTGTTTTTGGGGTCTTTGATTTATTGATTCATTCCAAACTAGAGTTTATATGGGTTTATGTGTGGTATGTATGGTCATGCTACTACACCCATTTTGAGATGTGTACCATATGCAAATTATAACATTTGGCCTAATTTCCAAAGGATTTACACTCTAACATGTATCCTAATTAATATGCTATATACTTATTAGAGTTCTATAAACCCTCATGTGTAATTGTAATTATTTTACATTTTTTCATCACTAATGATGCCCTTTCATATATGCTATTTTCCCACCACCTCATTAACTCTTTTACAAATAACAACTTCATTTTGGAATTTTTAAAGTTTTGACATGTTGGTTTATGTCTTTTAATTTTTTCGCCTCTCCCTTAGTTTTGTGTTTTGGTTGAAATTCTTCATTCCTTATTTTTGGCAGGTAAAAGGAGAGGCCAATACCTCTTACATCTGTGCTTATATTTCGATCGACGGAGTACACTACAGCTATTGACTTCTGGTTTGCTGGTTGTGTTGTTGCTAAACTACTTCTTCGACAGGTACATATTTTTTCCTACAAGGTCCTCTATGCTTCAATATATTTAAATTATATGGTATGCGTGATGGCCAAATTAAAAAGCAAAATATTTATGATATAACTTGTGCAGTCACACCCTCATTCATCACAGTTTTTGTATTAAAAAAAAACTAAGACTAAAAGTATAAGGTCAAAGTTAAAAATTGTGACCTTTAACCAATTTTGTAGTAGTGCTCATATATTAGTATTATTTATTATGAATCTAAAGTATCAATGACAGAATAAATATAAATAATAAAATCAAATAATAAGCATAGCATTAATACAAGAGAAGCTCTATTCACAACCCAAGATTCAATTGTGAGTGGCAGTGGGTATAGCAGTATGCAAGGGTCCTTAGTGCATCAAATCTTTAGTTGGTGTATGTATATTACTGAATACAACTGTATCAAATCATTCTCCCATTTTCTAATTTCTTGTATTTTGTATTCTAAAAAACAAATTGCTTTCCTAAACATTTATAATTTTCAAGTGCTTTATGTGGTTCAAGCCATCCCCAAACCCATGCAGAGAATAAAAAAAAAATTAGCAAGATAAAATATGGGAAAGTGAACCACAACATAGCTAAAACCAAAGCAAGTAAAACCAGTTAATAAAGATATTCAACCTTCTGACTGTACACCTAAAGTGAGACTTGAAGGAGCAAAGGAGCTATACATAACCATGACATCGTTTTTTATTTTTTTCTATAATAGTCCCAAAAATAAAATAAAAAACAATGTCGTTTTTATTATCAATTCGTATGGTGCCAAAATATTTGGCTCCTTTTTGCGACAAAAAAATTTCCTTACCAAATTACAAATTTTGTCCAAAAAATTAGCTTCTTTAATCTATTTTTTATGCTAATGTGACCTAAGCTACTGGGGTATCATTTTTTGTTTATGATTAGAATTTTTTTGTGTCTTTCCTTTTTACATTGGAAACATAGTCTTTGTTAACTACATTATTATAAAACAAATCCATTCATGTGTGCATGTCGTGCATTTGATGAATGTACTATAACCTTTAAGATTTTTGTTTGTTTGTTTTTTTTCCTAATCAAAAATATTATGAGTTTATTTTTCTTGTCTTTCTTTACAAGGAATTCTGATTGAAGCCTAATGGATAAGCCGACTGATCCTCCAAAGCGCTCGATCACTCCATTCATTTTCTTTTGATATTTCGTTAATATCTATTTGTATGTAGTTATATATTTTCCATTATACGAATTCTTATATTCATTTTCATATGTTTATAGCCAAGAACAATCAATGGAGTTAAAAAAAACCCAAATGAAAGTAGACGTGAAGGTAAGTGCAACGTATTCTTGTTGTTTGTAGTATTCCTTTTGTACTTGTAAGCTTGTATGTAATTGTTCATATGATTTTATGCATGTAATGTAGGATATTGGGGACAAATGGAATCAACTACCTGAAGAAGAAAAAAATAAGTATATATAAATGGGAAAGCTGCAATCTGAACAATATGCCCAATTAAAAACTGTGGTCTAACAAAAGCCTCCAAAAGTAAAAATTCAAACCCGGATTGAGCTTACATCAATTTGTAAGATTATTAGAAGGTTGGACAAAGCACAACAACAAGCAGTGAGTGATATGGGGTTTCATGGCATCCTAAGCCTTAGGTGCACGCACATAGATCATGACTTGTGTCATTGGTTAGTTCAGAACTTTGATCCTTCAACTCATTCATTGAATGTCCACGGTCTTCGAATGCTTCTCACCGTAGAAGATGTTCATGAGTTGATGGGATTACCTTCCAATGGTCTACCTGTGAAGTTAACAGAGTCCGTAAATGAAATTACAAACCTATGTGATGAACTTGCGATGAAGAATAAATTTGTTCCGTTCACATCTTTGAAATCTTATCTGCTTGAAACAAAAGATGCTGGAATTGAATTTAAAAGGAAATTTGTCTTATACATCATTGGAGCCCTCTTGTGCCCCACCACAAAGGCAGGCATACACCAATCATTCATTAAAATGGTTAAAAATGTTGAGTCCATCAGTCAATTCAATTGGGCAAAGCACACCCTTGATTTTCTTGTTGACCGCATTGCTATTGCTAAGGTCAAAGAGCGGTCTGCTATGTGCGGCTGTTTGCTTCTTTAATGGTACTTCCCCTTGATGTGTAGTTATTTCATCTATTATTTTTTATTGTATATTGTCTAACACACATTAAAATGACTTCTTTTTTTTTTTATTTTTTTCCCATGTAGTTATTTTACTTGGAACAATTTGCTCGCAAAAGGGAGTTGGTGGCAACTTCCAACTCCATTCCTCGCTTATCCTATTGGGGCAATTCAGAAATTAAGCAGGGTTTGAATCAAATTAAAGCTTTGGGAGGATATTTAAATGTTGAGGTAAATATTTACAACACATGACTTTTTATAATTATAGCTCAATTTACATTACACCTGTGACATTAACAAGTTATTGTATATCTGTGAATAGGTGGCTTTGCCTAACATTGGTGAAAAGTCCAATGCAGTAACTCTTAGCCAGGGAAGAATTGACAAGAATGATGACTCCCGATTGGCTAAAGTTGAGAAACAAGTCATTGAAATTCATGCCCTTTTGGTCCAAGGCCACAAGGACACAAGGCAAGATGAGGATGAGAAACGTCTAACCAAAGTGGAGAATCAAGTTGAAAAAATTCTTGAGTTGTTAGAAAAACACATACCAGTTGATGGAGAACAATTTAAAACACCACCAACCAAACTACTTGCGGGGCAGCGACTGGTCAAAATGGAGAACCAAGTTGGTCAAATTCTTGAGTTGTTAGAACGACGCATTCCAGTTGATGGTGGAAATGTTAAAACACCACCAAGCAAACTACATGAGGAGCATCGAATTGACATTGAAATGGTTGGTCTCAATGATAGTGGTATCGAAAAGGTTGCAGCCAATTCCCCGAAGTTTGTAGATGAGGATGAGATAAGGAATATGAATGACAAAAAACCAATGGAAACTTTGCATTTGAGAAAAACAAAACCAATCCTCACACCACCAAATGCAAAGGCAGTTGCAAAGAAACGAGCCAAATTGGTTGGTGGGAAAGCATTAAATAATGAACAACTTTCTATTCCACAAAAGGGGAGATTGCGCGCAAAAAAGAGCGATACAAAGGCAGTCGAAATGAATGCTGTAACAATGTCATCATCATGTAGTGTTGTTCGTGGTCCTCAGACTCGAGGGACCTAGAATTGCAAAGCCAGTCAGTGGTTGCGTACACCTTTTGTGAAATTTGATGTAAAGAAGAAAAGACCACAGTTGAAGCCATCGTCAACTGACAACAACATTGACAATAATATTCATGACAATCTCGATGAAGTAAACTAAATGATTGTGTCTCAAAACATATTTGATATATGTGTAACAAATAGTGTTTGTTTCTTACTTTTCTTTTACTTGTATCAGCTATTTGATAATTTACTTGATCAACTTGGGGGTAATATTGTTCCTGAAATCCCAAAGGTTTGGAACTAACTGTTATAGTATCTTTTGTATATGTGGTTATTTTGCGCTAACATACACTAACCATCTTCATGAACATACACTAACCAAGCTTGATTTGTTTTATGCACTATTCTTCTCAATACCTTTACAAGTCATCCGTGCCTTTGCCAGACCCATTAAATGACTATGACAGTCTCGTTCTACGATATGCATTTGATGAATCTCTTTCAGAAGGGTACAATTTGACTACCTTTAACTTGTTATGTATGAAGTACTATACCTTCTAACTCACATAGTTATCCATGTGCTAGGGAATATCTTGTACGGATGAAACTGCACTACGTGGAAGTACAATCTGCCACGCAGAAGGAATTGTGGTCCTTGAAACCATATCAGTGGATATCCTCGTGTGTAAGACTTTTCTCCTTCTCCTATTTTATTTGCTATCATTCCATCATCTAAGTTACTTTACTTTGCCTATTCATAAATTTCATATATTTTGCACTGCAGATTATAAATCTCATTGTTGTGAAATTGACAAATAAACAAAGGAAAAAGTTTCCAAATAAGGATCACAAGGTTTGGTACTTTCTGACCCATGTATCGGTAAGTATTAGCCATACCTAAAGACTTTTTTTATTTAGGCACAAGTTATTTATATGTTAAAATTGAATATGCAGCAAAAGATTTTGTGTCAACCTTCTGATGACACAATGAAAGATATAGTAGAAGATTATTTTGGAATTTACAGATACACTGGCCCCCTTCATGCTTGTGAGGAGGTAACATGATAAAATACTACTATTACCCAATTTCCAAATTTACCATGCACAATAACATTTGATCCATGTTATGTATTTATTTATTTTTTGCATGTACATTCGACGTATATTTTTAGATTTACATGCCCTTCAACCATAGGGAAAATCACTGGTTGTGCTTGAATGTAAACATGGAAAAACGGGTTGCCTATCTATTCGACTCCAGCAGATGTATTGACACCGATGAGGATCGAAAAAATCAAGCTACATTATTGGTAATAGAATAACCATTATGATACACCACTTGTATCCACTTTTTTGTTTCTTGATCATGTACCTTACTACCTACCACCAACAGGTACAATCATTGCATAAGCTGCTTCAATATGCGCATGGAGAAGATTACGTTCAAGATGTTTGTAACGCCCTAAAAATAAACCCATTATATATATCAATGACATGCATTATTTTAAGAAAACACTTCAATAATTCATTATAATATTCATCAGAGTCTTACTAAACAAAAACATTACATGTAACATCAAATTAAATGCCCTAACGGCTTACATCTTTCCAAGCCAACACTTGGACACAAAAGTATGAGTTCTAACTCAAATATAAATAAAGCCCTAGGCTTGAGTGTTTACATGTACTAACAATGAAAAAAAACAAATAACTAGAAATAGTCTTCAAAGTCCAAGTCCTTCCAAGCTAAGTCCTTGGAGGTAGCTTATCACCTGAACCTGAAAATGATGTTCCCATAAAGGGTGAGCCACAGCCCAGTAGAAATATACTAAACCACATATAAGCAATGAATAAAGCAATAGCATTCAACAGATGGTTAACCAAGATAATCAATTACTCCATTTTACAGTCTCATGACACTATTGTCTAAGACACGTTTTACTTTCCAACTTTATCAACATGGCTCAGAACCTGGCCAAACTTACAACAGTGAATTATATATAATAATAATCACATCCTTCCAATATCAACAAACAAATGAGACTCAAGCTCAAATCAAAACACTGCATACTTCCAGATTGATACACATTTTAGTACTGTATCAATAAAAACACTTCTATATAAATAAGCACACATAAAAGTGATGCTAATGGAGTCCATCCCCTATCTCCTCCCAAACAAAATCCGGTTTAGAGGTCCATCCCCTATCTTCCCCTAAACCGTGGAGTACATCCCCTATCTCCTCCCACACAAAACAATGTATGCAAATGCAATGCTCAATCAATACACGTATTTTCTGTATCAATGCAATAATCAAAATTAATGACTTAACCAATGTGATTAGTTTCAGTTATTCCTAATCCACATGCAATGTCTACAACAATCACGACTATCCTCCACCGATAGCCCAAAACAGTTATTTCTAGACTGGAAATAAATATATCAACAATTCAATGGGCGAGTGATTTACATTATCCAACTACACCATTTAAGCAATAAATTTCCCAATTTCATGAATTTAACCAAATTCCCCAATTCCCATAAATTAATTATTCAAATTAATTATTTTAAACAACTAGGGTTTTCCCAAAATTATCAAAGTAACCCCAACTTATCAAAATACCAAAACTTAGAACAAAACTTATAAAATGGAGTAGGAAATCCCTACCTCAAAGAAGATAACCCCAATGGAGAAGACAGAGATGAATACCCAAATTCCAATGTGCTCCAAATCACCAAATATTCAGATTAAATGGAAGCCCTCGACTCACTCTATCTTTTAAATAAAGGATCTAAGGTAGAAACGCACTCTAAGTAGATCAAACCTAAGAGAGAAGGTGAGTAGAGGAAGAGAGAAGTCGGACCTAGGGTTTGGAATCAAAAAGGAGGTGAAAAAGACTAATCAAAACCCGCTGCTGTGTATATAAACTGGACAGGCTCGCTCGAGCGAAGACTTGGTCGCTCGAGCGACCAAAAACAAGAAATCCTCGCTCGAGCGAAGAAAATCTCGCTCGAGCCAAGAATGCAGTGCTTCAGGTCTGCAACCCTGGAGCACGCTCGAGCGACAGAATGCTCGCTCGAGCTAGGAACTCGAAAACATACACCTCGCTCGCTCGAGCGAAGAAGATCTCGCTCGAGCGAATAAGCACTACCCTCAGGTCTAAACCAGATGTAGTCGCTCGCTCGAGCGAAGCAAAGCTGGATCGAGCCAGAAGACACAAAATACAACCCTCGCTCGAGCGACAAATCCCTGGCTCGAGCGACCAACTCAAAAACTGGACAGCAACACTTGGTTTACGAACCCAACCAACCTGAAACAAACCTGCCCAACACATCCTATAACTCCAAATGAGAGAATAAAGGACGACAACAACAATTATACAACAATCAAATGGAAAAAGACCGGGGTCGCTATAACCTCCCCCCCTTAAAAGAATTTCGTCCCCGAAATTAAGCATAAGTTTTTGAAAACAGGTTTTTTTTTTTTTTTTTTTTTTTTTTTTTTTTTTTTTAATAATATGACAATTCAATAGTAAACAACTTGACCCAAAACTGGTCATTTCATCTCTTATCAAGAAGCATCTCATAATGTGCATATACAACAACATATATTACAATCCGCATCAGTATTATGCATTTTTCCTTTTAATGTTAGCAATTCCCATATCATATTCAATTGCATGATATATACAACTCATTCAACAATATAATCAACATATGCAATGTTACACTAAACTTCTACAATGAGCAAGTTTCAAGATACACCCATTTACCAAAACATACTCAATATTTTACAACTTAAGACAAATGTAAGGCTCTTAAGTTCAACAATATTACAAAATCTAAATACAAGATTACAAATCAATAAACATGTCCGGATATTTCTGGCGGACTTCCAATTCACGTTCCCAAGTGGCTTCCTCCACTCCGTGATGTTTCCACAAAACTTTGACCAAAGGGATGGTTTTGCCTCGCAAAACTTGATCCCGCCTATCCAAGACCCGAACCGGTCTCTCCTCATACGAAACATCCTCATCAACCACTAAATCGGTCCAATCCAACACATGTGATGGATCCGGCTCATACTTCCGAAGCATACTCACATGAAACACGTCATGTACTCCGGACAACTGCGGTGGCAAAGCTAGACGATAGGCAGCCTCGCCAATCCTCTCAAGGATCTCAAAAGGACCAATGAACCGAGGGGACAACTTCCCGCTCTTCCCAAATCTCATCAAACCCCGTCTAGGTGATATCTTCAGAAAGACATGATCACCCACCTCAAACACCAAAGGTCTCCTCCTACGGTCGGCATAAGATTTCTGACGACTCTGTGCTGTAGCAAGTCTCTTACGGATAAGCTCAACTTTCTCCGTCGTTTCCCTCACCAACTCCGGACCCAACAGAGGTGCATCACCCACCTCGGCCCAACAAACAGGAGATCTACACGGTCGGCCATACAAGGCCTCAAACGGTGCCATACCGATACTAGACTGGAAACTGTTGTTGTAGGCAAACTCCACCAACCGCAAGTGCCTCTCCCACGACCCACTAAAGTCTAGAACACAACCCCGAAGCATATCCTCAAGGATCTGAATAGTACGCTCGGACTGCCCGTCAGTCTGTGGATGATAAGCCGTGCTCAAGGTCAACTTAGTGCCTAAGGCACTCTGCAAACTCTGCCACAACCTGGCAGTAAAACGAGGATCTCTATCTGAGACGATCGTCACTAGGACCCCGTGCAACCTTACTATGTCCCGAATGTACAAGTCGGCAAGATGATCTACCGAATCTCTCACGCGCATAGGAATGAAGTGCGCTGACTTAGTCAACCGGTCTACAACCACCCAAATAGCATCACTACCCCGCTGAGTCCTCGGAAGACCCACAACGAAGTCCATAGTGACGTGTTCCCACTTCCACTCAGCAATAGGCAAGGGTTGCAACAAACCCGCTGGCCTCTGATGTTCGGCCTTCACTTGCTGACAAGTAAGGCACTTAGATACGAAAGCTGCCACATCTCTCTTCATACCCCTCCACCAGAACTGGCGACCCAAATCCCGATACATCTTAGTGCCTCCCGGATGCACCGCAAGGCGTGAATGATGGAACTCTCGGAGTACCTCCTCTCGACAAGATTCCGGCACAAACAGACGGTCTCGGTATCTCACACTGAGGTCGGGATACACTGCCAAACCCTTCTCAACCTTCCCACTGGAAATCTTCTCACGAAGAGATTCTACCTCAAAGTCACCTCTCTGAGCCTCTAACACTCGATTCACAAGTGTAGGCTGTGCAACAACAGAAAACAAGGCCGCAGCCTCAACAGATTCGCCCTAAAGTAAATCAAACTCCCCAAGTGCACCCAACATCACCCATTCTCGGATGGCTATACCAGCTATGTCACCAACAGGTTTCCTGGTAAGGGCATCGGCCACTACATTGGCCTTTCCCGGATGATAATGCAACTCAAAGTCATAATCCTCTATGAACTCCATCCACCTCCTCTGCCTCAAGTTCAAATCTTTCTGTGTAAACAAATATTTCAGACTCTTATGATCCGAGAACACCTCGAACCTCTCACATAAAGATAATGCCTCCAAATCTTCAAGGCAAATATCACAGCTGCTAACTCTAGATCATGCGTAGGGTAATTCTGCTCATGAATTTTCAACTGACATGAGCCATAGGCAACTACTTTTCCTTCTTGCATCAACACACAACCCAGACCCTCTCGTGAGGCGTCACAATAGACTGCATAACCCAGCCCTCTCTCTGGAATAATCAATACTGGAGCGGTGGTCAGTCTAACTTTCAACTCCTGGAACGACTTTTCACAAGTCTCACTCCATACAAATTTGACTCCCTTCCGAGTCAACCTAGTCAAAGGCGAAGCTAATCTGGAGAAATCTTTCACAAACCGACGGTAATACCCAGCTAACCCCAGAAAACTGCGGATCTCAAACACACTCTTAGGCTGTGCCCAATCTTGGACTGCCTTAGTCTTGGATGTATCAACAGACACTCCTTCCCCAGATACTACATGGCCTAAGAACTTGACCTCTTCTAGCCAGAACTCACACTTCCCAAACTTAGCATAAAGCTTATGGGCTCTAAGTAACTCAAGCACCACTCTCAAGTGTTCCTTGTGCTTCTCCTCAGAAGGTGAATAGATAAGGATGTCGTCCACGAAGACAACTACAAAACGATCTAAAAATTCCCAGAATATCCGGTTCATCAAATCCATAAAAACTGCCGGTGCATTGGTGAGCCCAAATGGCATCACCAGAAACTCATAGTGGCCATACCGTGTACGGAATGCCGTCTTTGGAATATCCTCCTCCCGGACTCTTAACTGATGATAACCCGATCTCAAGTCTATCTTCGAGAAACAACGGGAACCTTTCAACTGATCGAACAGATCATCTATACGAGGCATAGGGTACTTATTCTTAACCGTAGCCTGATTCAATTTCCGGTAATCTATACAAAGTCTCAAAGCACCACCTTTCTTTTTGACAAAGAGGGCAGGTGCTCCCCACGGCGAAACACTAGGACGTATAAAACCCTTGCCCAGCAACTCCTGGAGCTGAATCTTCAACTCAACTAACTCGGCTGGGGCAAAACGATAAGGTGCCATAGAAATCGGCGCCGTGCCGGGCACTAGGTCAATAGAGAACTCAATCTCCCGATGCGGTGGCAAACCAACAAGATCCTCGGGAAAGACGTCCGAGTACTCACAAACCACCCTTGGCAACACAATCTGAGTCTCATCATCTTCACTAATCGAAAGGTTGGCAAGTAGACCACTAAGCTCACTCCGTCCTCGCGGAATATACCCCGGTGGCAACACATTACCAACCCGGTCCCCCAGAAAATGAAAATACTCTCCGCTCACGGTACAACAAGTGACCCTCTGGCGGTAACAATCAATAACTGCCCAGTATGACGATAACCAGTCCATACCCAAAATAACATCAAAACCCCTCATAGGCATAACTACAAATGAAAATGGGATTCTATGGTAATCAACCTCTATATCACAACCCCTAACACCTTGTTTCAAAATCAATTCACCCCCAAGAGGTGACACTACACAAATAGGAGATGCTAACTGTGCTAACTCCAACTCCAAAACAGATGCAAATGCAGCAGACACAAAGGAATGGGATGCACCCGTATCAATCAAAACATTAGCAACCGAGTTGCAAAACAAGAAGGTACCTCTCACAACTGATGGTGCCGGCACAAGATCCTGTGCGGTAACAGCGTACACGCGCCCAGACGACCTCTGATCAACCTGCTCACCCCTAGTAGCATAAGATTGCCGCACCGACTGGCACGATGAAGCCCCCTGATTGGCCCTCGAGGCCTGACCCGACTGAGCTGGCTGCTGACCCTGAATCGGCCTCAAACCAGGTGTGCCACCCAACTGTGGGCAATACCTCTTCATATGCCCTGGCTGACCACACTGATAACACGAGAGTGGCTGGCCTCTACCCTGACTCTGGCTCTGAGATCGAGCCGAAGATGATGCTGCTCTCAGCACTCCTCCCCTCTGAGGACAAACTGGAGACTTGTGGCCCAGCTGGCCATACTTGAAACAGGTAATGTCTTCCTGACTGCCTTTTCCCAAACTAGCACTCGGCACAGGAAAAGTCGATCTAGAAAAGCTACTCTGAGACTGCTGAGGATTAAAACCCTTCTGTCTCTTACCATCACTCTGACCATCCTGACTCCTCTTGAAGCCCTTTTGCCCTTCCTCCTCCTCCTGCATCATGATCTCCATATGGGCTGCAACATCAACCATACGCCCATAATCCCGAATCATAGTTCCCCCAACTCTCAGCTTGAGGCCACACCTCAACTTCTTCTCAAACTCGATACAACGGCGTTCCTCAGACGCCACCAACTCAGGTGCAAACCTGGACAAGCTAGTAAACGCAGCCTCAAACTCGGCCACTGAAGAACTCGACTGCTTAAGCTGGCAGAACTGGTCTCTCAGCTTCTCCCTAACTACTGGAGATAAGAACTTCTCCTGGAAAGCATTTACAAAAGCCTCCCATGTACCTCCTATACGACCCTTAGTAAATTTCCACCACTGACCCGCATCCCCCTTCAACTGGAAAGATGCCAAGGTCACTTTCAACCCCTCGTCTTCGATGCCAAGCATCTCAAACGTCTTCGTTGTCTGTTCGAGCCATTCATCTGCCTTAAGCGGCTCTTTAGGATCACCCACAAATTCATCCGGATTAGACCGGAAGAACTCCCTCTTCAGAAAGGAAGGTCCTGCATCCGCAACAACAACCTGAGCTTGATTCTCAGCTCTGAGAATGCCTACTGACTCCCTGAATGCCCCTGCTATCTCTCGGGCTAGAGCGCCCATAGCCTGCTGGCCTACTGGCTCGGCCACATTGGCCTGGCCAATTCCCTCCTGAACTGCCGGAATCTCCTCTGGCACAGGCACCTCCTACCTACTCGGCCTACCACGCCTACCGCGTCCTCGTCCTCGTCCTGACATCCTAATAAAGGAAACAAAGACATTAGCACATTAATAAATGTGCTGAAGCTAAACACTCACGTCCTAATGCATTGGACAACAATAATTCATTCCACGTAAGCACATAATCACATAAGCTCCTACGAATTTCATTCCCGGATAATGATAGTCCCAATGCGTTACTATAGTTCCGGTTGGAAGCAGCAGTGATCAAGTGCCTTTCCAACAAGACTAGTAGAAACTCGAGGGTCCAATCATCATTCCAGAAACTACATTCCATACCCACATAATCAGATAAACATGTTATCACATAAGCACATAACGTTACACTAAGTCTCTATCAAACGAGACGAACCCAATGTGATACTAATCACTTCCCACGTACCCAAATTATTCAAACCCGGTATGCTCTGATACCAAGTTGTAACGCCCAAAAAATAAACCCATTATATATATCAATGACATGCATTATTTTAAGAAAACACTTCAATAATTCATTATAATATTCATCAGAGTCTTACTAAACAAAAACATTACATGTAACATCAAATTAAATGCCCTAACGGCTTACATCTTTCCAAGCCAACACTTGGACACAAAAGTATGAGTTCTAACTCAAATATAAATAAAGCCCTAGGCTTGAGTGTTTACATGTACTAACAATGAAAAAAAACAAATAACTAGAAATAGTCTTCAAAGTCCAAGTCCTTCCAAGCTAAGTCCTTGGAGGTAGCTTATCACCTGAACCTGAAAATGATGTTCCCATAAAGGGTGAGCCACAGCCCAGTAGAAATATACTAAACCACATATAAGCAATGAATAAAGCAATAGCATTCAACAGATGGTTAACCAAGATAATCAATTACTCCATTTTACAGTCTCATGACACTATTGTCTAAGACACGTTTTACTTTCCAACTTTATCAACATGGCTCAGAACCTGGCCAAACTTACAACAGTGAATTATATATAATAATAATCACATCCTTCCAATATCAACAAACAAATGAGACTCAAGCTCAAATCAAAACACTGCATACTTCCAGATTGATACACATTTTAGTGCTGTATCAATAAAAACACTTCTATATAAATAAACACACATAAAAGTGATGCTAATGGAGTCCATCCCCTATCTCCTCCCAAACAAAATCCGGTTTAGAGGTCCATCCCCTATCTTCCCCTAAACCGTGGAGTACATCCCCTATCTCCTCCCACACAAAACAATGTATGCAAATGCAATGCTCAATCAATACACGTATTTTCTGTATCAATGCAATAATCAAAATTAATGACTTAACCAATGTGATTAGTTTCAGTTATTCCTAATCCACATGCAATGTCTACAACAATCACGACTATCCTCCACCGATAGCCCAAAACAGTTATTTCTGGACTGGAAATAAATATATCAACAATTCAATGGGCGAGTGATTTACATTATCCAACTACACCATTTAAGCAATAAATTTCCCAATTTCATGAATTTAACCAAATTCCCCAATTCCCATAAATTAATTATTCAAATTAATTAATTTAAACAACTAGGGTTTTTCCAAAATTATCAAAGTAACCCCAACTTATCAAAATACCAAAACTTAGAACAAAACTTATAAAATGGAGTAGGAAATCCCTACCTCAAAGAAGATAACCCCAATGGAGAAGACAGAGATGAATACCCAAATTCCAATGTGCTCCAAATCACCAAATATTCAGATTAAATGGAAGCCCTCGACTCACTCTATCTTTTAAATAAAGGATCTAAGGTAGAAACACACTTTAAGTAGATCAAACCTAAGAGAGAAGGTGAGTAGAGGGAGAGAGAAGTCGGACCTAGGGTTTGGAATCAAAAAGGAGGTGAAAAAGACTGATCAAAACCCGCTGCTGTGTATATAAACTGGACAGGCTCGCTCGAGCGAAGACTTGGTCGCTCGAGCGACCAAAAACAAGAAATCCTCGCTCGAGCGAAGAAAATCTCGCTCAAGCCAAGAATGCAGTGCTTCAGGTCTGCAACCCTGGAGCACGCTCGAGCGACAGAATGCTCGCTCGAGCTAGGAACTCGAAAACATACACCTCGCTCGCTCGAGCGAAGAAGATCTCGCTCGAGCGAATAAGCACTACCCTCAGGTCTAAACCAGATGTAGTCGCTCGCTCGAGCGAAGCAAAGCTGGATCGAGCCAGAAGACACAAAATACAACCCTCGCTCGAGCGACAAATCCCTGGCTCGAGCGACCAACTCAAAAAGTGGTCAGCAACACTTGGTTTACGAACCCAACCAACCTGAAACAAACCTGCCCAACACATCCTATAACTCCAAATGAGATAATAAAGGACGACAACAACAATTATACAACAATCAAATGGAAAAAGAGCGGGGTCGCTATATGTTAGTTTGTTTGCATTTCAATGGTTGGAAGACATGCCACGCCAAGACAACAAGTAATACACTACATTATCGTTCTTGATTTTTAAATAAGCATTAATGTTATAATCTCTAAGTTCGTTGACTCTATTGTTACAACTACACTCATTCCTATAGCTATGATTGTGGTCTTTTCGTCATCAAATATATGCAAGGGAAACCTTTGCCTTCGGGTGTAATCAAGGTACTTACATTTATACCCAACTGTCCACTTATCAGTATCTTATGTTTTATGAAGACTAATTTTATAATGTGTGATGTTTTTACGTACTCACTACTTTTGGCATGTAGTTTGACTATTTGCATAGGGCTCGCTTGTTACTTGATCTTGTGATATACAAGCATAATTCAGCTCCTATTGTTGGTGATATCGCGCAATATAAAGTTGGTGATGCTCTATTCTTTTTTATTTTTCATAAGTTCGTACAATCAATGACGTTATCGCATTTCTTAAACTCGTGAACTTTGAGTTTATAACTCAACCTTTGTTATAAAATTATATTCTCAAGTGTGCTACCTTGTGCAGAACTCAGAGCTAGGGGTGAATTGAAATGGAAGTAGAGGCTATACGACTTTTGTGATCCTGAAAGAAGGAAAGATAGTGGATAAGGTTGTGGGAGCGAACAAAGACGACTTTGATTTTAATTGATGTATTTAAAATTTGAACATGAATTGTTTCTATTCTTGGGTATGCAATGCATTGTTTTTTTTTTTTTAATTTGAACATGAATTTTTCTTTCAAGCTTTAGTTTATTTATTAACTTAATATACATCAATTATTAGTTCTTAATAATCGTTTATGACAGGTATAAATATCTATCGCTATATTTAAATGTCAAGCTTAGCACAATTAAAAAGAAAAGAGAAGGCTATGGTAGCGTATTTTAAACGTCCCTATATCCCAGCCCCAACGGTTAGATTTTTAAAATGTATAAATATCTATGACGGCGTTTCAAAAGCATTGCTAAATATCATAGTGACGTCATAGTACCGTTAGGGTAGGACATTGGGCGGCGTTTATTTTTCATGATTTCAAAAATAAAACTAATCATTTTTACTATTATGCAAAAACAGTTTTGAAAAATTCAAATAACAACATTAAAGTTTCTTATAAAAAGTATACTTCAAAAAAAAAAAAAAATGTTGTCCGTTTTCGTTTTTTCTATTTTCGAGAATACAAAACATTAAAATAAAACAATACCAAAGTGTTTTAGCTTGTGTCTATTCATTTTTCTCTAGGAACCATGCAAGAAAAATAATGTTTTGAAAAATTCCTATGCATTCTTCCTTGAAACCCAACTTGGTTGCAAACGAACCGAATCAAAATTTTCAATGTTTAAGCTCGTTTATTAAGAATTAGTCAAACTCGAGCTTGGGCAAGTTTTAGTCGAGCTTCATTCAAAAATCGAACTCAAGCTCAGCTCGTCAAATATTTGTTGAACTCGAGCTCACTCAATTACATAAACAAGCCAAGTTCAAACTCGAACTTAAAAATGAATTAAATTTAAATTAATTTTCTTATTAAAATTAAAAAAATACAAAATTATTATTAAAATATATAATAATACTTATATTAATAACAAATTTCAATTCGTTAGCAACCCTAAACCCAGCCCAACCAAACCCCAGTAAGAAATTTTTGCTTCTCATTTTTTTTTTTAAATTAACTTTTTCCTTTCCTTAACAAATTCAAGAACCAAAAAAGATATCACAATTCAGGCTTCTCTAATTTTCCGTGGCTATATTATCTCAATCACTTCACAAAATAATTATATGTATCCCATACCTAAAATAAACGTAAAAGAGATAAAATATGGATAACAAAAACACATTTAACAAATTCCCAGTCAAGAGTAAATTCAGATACTTCGCAAACATATATACATCTTGAAGTGTCTTTTGATGAACCTAGACGGAAGATCAACAATATTGAAAAGCAAGTTACTATTGCAAGGCAGTGTAGGATTTCTTACAACCTCGTTTGGTGAATGATAATTCCTTACAAAATTCTTTCTTCAAGGAAAAAAAGAAGTGTGCATACAAAATATGAACTTCCATAAAGCAAAACAAATATCCATCAACCATCATTTAAGAG
Source organism: Camellia sinensis (assembly GCF_055761805.1). Classification (NCBI taxonomy): domain Eukaryota; kingdom Viridiplantae; phylum Streptophyta; class Magnoliopsida; order Ericales; family Theaceae; genus Camellia; species Camellia sinensis. Next base: position 99,986,709 of record NC_138973.1, on the reverse strand, counting down.
TATTTATACAAAATACTAACAGATTTAATTCCTCAAAAAAAAAATTTTAAAAAAAATCTTAGTTTAGCTTCCAATATCACCCGCTCGATCATATCAACTATTACCTACAGCAACACCTGCAGAAACAAATTATATTGTCGTTAAGGTTTGTTCACTTGAAATCTATGATTCAAATCATAACAAATTGAATTTTGATATATTGGTCATTACACACTCTTTTGTCATTTTCTGTTCGTAAATTATTTATTTCCATAATCAAGTTGTAAACATCATAATCAGTTATGACATCTAAATGTTCTAGCTAAAATCTATCTTGGCATATCAAGAAATTAGAATTAAGCAGCCACACAAAAAATTTGCAAAGCAAATGTAAACAAAATGAACATAATTTGAACTGAAAAGATGCCATAAAAGTAATCACCTAGAGACGTATCCGCATCAGTGAACACTGAATTTTGGACAACTTGTGCATCGCAACTACGCAAGTCATTAACATCCTTGCTCAACTGCACTGGAGACGTATCCACATTAGTGACAAAAAGTCGTCTCTTCACAGGGTGGATCTTACATGGCCTCATATTATTCTTGGGACGCTTCGGTGTAAAAGGGGTGGGAGTACCAATTGGATCATAATCATCGTATTCCTCAAACAAATTGCTACCCACTTGTCCCGTTTTATGATCGTTTTGGGGGCAAGTTCTCCTCGTGTGGCCGACGACCCTACATTGTCAAGTAAATCACCAATCATTAAAGAGAACAAAAATGCCAAGACTACCTCACAATAAAAAAATTAAGACACAAAGCACAATATAATGTATACCTGCAACATTGGCATCGCCTTGGCTTTCGAGGTTTAGCCATGTACGATCCCGCAGTATTCCCCTTCGTGTTCACTACTTTCGGATCCCCAACCCCAAATGGCGGTAGTGAACTTTTTCCTTCATCAACATTAGTTCCCTTGGCCATGCAAAGCTGCTTCATCCGACATGTCATAGTGAAAAATGCATTCCTAGCCTCTTTAAATCCTTCAGATGTTTGTGAGGCATAGTAACACATTTCAATAAAAAAGGAGCAAAGAACCCCAAAGCGTGTCTCCTGTGTGAGAGTGCTAGAGAATTGGGCTTGGCAATGTTGTTCACCAACCTTTCTTGCTTGCTTTGTCCAACGATGCATCACACAACCTGGGGGAATTTTAGTCATGTGTTCACATTTCATCACAGAAATCATATGGCTGCAAGGAGTCCAAAGAACTCAAACTTTTTGCAACTACATTTCATTATGCTAGTTGCGGGATGGTATGACACTTCCCATGTGGAACCAAATTCAGTGTACTTTGAAAATTTATTTATGCGATGATCGAACTCCTCTTTCCTTCCATCAAAAATGAACAATGCTTCCTCAATTATTTCATTACGAAACATTAAGAACAAACGTCTGGTAAAGATGGTTGCTGCATGTTTCTCTAGAGGCTGAAGTGTTGTGGTAAGACAAGGATCACTGTTGTCAGTTTTTGCCTCGGCATCCGCTTCTTTGTTCCGTAACCAATAAAGGGCCATGTCAAAACATCTAACAAATTCGAATAGTTTCAGTTTTCGTTTGAGGCGCTCATTGAAAAAAGCATGCATACCCTCACAACGCTGACTGCTCTTCATTCCAGCAAAAAAATGACCACGCAAATATGACTGAGCCCACATGCCTTTGTTGTTGTAGGTGTCTGATACCCACTTGTTATTTTGAAGGCCATATTTTCTAACCATCTTACTCCAAGCTTCCTCAAATACAACCTCATTCGCATCAAGATCCATGAGATGCTTGAAATGTCCCTCGAATCCATCAACTCGAACATTTCTCTTGGCATTTCTATGCATATGCCAATTACATAGACGATTCTTGGCACTCGGGAAGACTTTTTGTATTGCCTCACGCATGGCCATATCCCCATCTGTCAACACTGACACCAGTCTTTTGTTATCCATGGCCTCTAACAACTTCTGCAAAACCCATGTGTATGTTGCAATTGTCTCATCAACAAGCAAGCTGCATGCAAATATGGTGGTTTCAAAATGGTTATTGACCCCGGCGAAAATAACAAAAGGTTTGTTATATGCATTCGTTTTATAAGTTGTATCGAAGACCAACACGTCACCAAATGCAGCATAGTCTAGGCGAGACCTTGAATATGCCCAAAACAATTTGTCAACCCGATTCTCTTGATCCTTGTCATACTTGTAAAAGAAGTAAGGGTCAGCATCAGCTTTTGCACATAAGTAAGCCAAAGCACACTCCGCATCACCATCCTTCATTTCTACTTTGCGCTCGGCTTGAATATAATTGTGCAAATCCTTGTGAATAAAGCCCACGTTCGCGAAAGACCCAGATTGTTGCACCAACAAATCCATTATCTGGCTTGTCTTGACACCAACATCGTGCAAAGTCTTTACTTGAGCTTTGTCGGGGATCTTTACAAACCTATGCGACCGAAGAAATGGCACACATGGTGATGTTGCCAATGGATGGTTATGTTCCATGTTAAAGTGAGTGACAATGTATTTGCCTACATCGAGATTGTACCTTATGCGGAAATGAGCTTCACAACCAACTCTAGTCAATGCCCTGGCAGCTCTTTTTCGATCAATACGGGCCAAGTGTTGCTTTGCTCTTTGGCCTTGCCTTGAGCATACCCATTTTCTACTAAGAACCTTTGTTGCCTGCATTGTTCGCGTGTCTTTCCTAATGCTAAATCCCACAACTTTAGCATATTGATTATAGAAATCATTGGCATCCTCTTCTGAATTGAATTGCATTTCAAGAACATCACTCTTGGTTAAACTTTGAATAGGGTCATTTGCATGGGAACCTAATTCTTCTTTATTCCCACAAACTTCGTCATCTTCAAGCTTGTGCTCAAATTTGGTACATCCAAAAGGATCCATGATAACTACATCGAAAACAATACGAAAAGAATAACATTATCTTATAAAATGAATGAAAATTCCTAAAATCACATAAGAGAATTTTTAGGTATTTGGATTGCTCTAAAACACACCTGCAAGTATAACGTTATACACTGTCCAACTTTTATTCATACCTTAATCTATGTAAGTATCTTTTAGTAATTATATATGCAAGCAAAATTTGTATATCAAATAAAGGAAATAGTAAGAACTCATCATTTCGCTCACATTTTTATCTTTTTCTTTTTTTAATTTTTTTTTTATTTATAACAAATGCAAAGTTTTGGATATGTACAATGACACAATTATATATAAGGTACTCAGGCAATAGGTTTATTTTTGAATCTTTTGAGTCGTTATGCCCAAAGCTATTTTCTTATTTATTGAAATTCAGCAAACAATCTATTTGTTGAAATGTGACACATGTCACTCCGGCGACTTTTTCAACACCAATGACTTTTCCGACTTATCTTTACAACCAAATAAGATTTTTCCTTAGATCTAATACCTTATACACCTTTTAGGATGGACTTTCATCAAATTTTTCTTATAAAGGATTGGGTTTCTCTCAAAAATTCAAAAAAAATTTAGGACACAGCCCTGTCTACACTTTACATTTTATATTCCTGACACTGTTTTGAATGCCTAGAGTTTTCAGGGAAGTTTTGCCCACATTGAAAAAGACTTTAATTATTCTAATGTCAAACATAAAAGTCATGCGACTTTTGGAAAAAATTTGAATAATTATGTCCAATCCAAAAGACAAACCTCACATGAAAAGTGAGATACCAAATTTACCAAAAGTCATAGCCCTAAAATAAACTAAGACATAAGGGTTTGAATTTGGTCAGTGTACAAAGTATGAAATGAGTAAAGTGAAGGGGAGGTTAGGAAATCTATGTCATGGCAACAGTTTGTGGTTGTCGGTGAGCCAACTCTTCAACTTGGAAAAAAGCTGAATTCCCATATAACCAAAACTCTGTCCGTTTGCTTTTGTTGGTATATTTGAAGTTTAAAGGGCAAAGAGTTGCTGTTTTTTATGTGTTTGTGTGTTGTTGGAAGCTTCTATGACTCTCAAGATGCTTTTGAGAGAATGAGATAGTTTATATAGATAATTTACAAAGTTATGATACCTACTTAGAAAAAATAATTAAAAAATATTTATAATTTGAATGTCTGATATAAGTTAAACTTGGTTGCTCAGAAGGAAAATGATTTGCAAATAATTTCTTCTAAGAAACTTATACTCACTTCTTTTTGAGATTTAAAAAAAAAAAATGCTTAACTCACATTTTTAACATAATTACATTGGCGTCCCATTTAATAATGTTAAAATGACCGAAACTAATATAGATTGTAAGTAAGCACTAAAATAAACAATGATAAATATACACTTTAGTTAGAAAAAAGTGAATATTATATTTTCATTACTGACAAAAAAGGGCTTAATTGTTATCTAAATTAAAATTTCAAGGGAAACCAATATAATTATATCAAAAGTGTGGAACTAATTTGTCTTCTCATTTTACATCGCCTCCATACCTTATTCTCTCTACTACTTACAACACAATTTTGGAAGCAATTATTATATATGTAGAATCACTTGAAAATAAAATAAAATAAACACTCTAGAGGATTCATGCTTCGTCTGTGATGGGTGGCTGTAGGCAAAAATCTCAGTATAGAATTTTCAAATGTCTATCAAAATTAATGAATTTACTTGAACCAGACTCTCTTGTGATGTATTTGCCCTAGAGTTCTTTCTTTTCAAACATGTACATTTCTCTAGTCCCTCAAAATTATGTTTATTTTTGTCGTGGGTGGGAAGCAAAAGTATCAGTTCAGAATTTCCAGACATTTACATGTCATTCAACAAATTTGAGTTCAACCAAAAATGAATTCAATCTTTCTCTTGTGACATCATCTCCCTCTAAAATAAACAAATAAATTCAATAGCACACCCACCAATGCCCTGTTATCAATTAAAATAAACAAATAAATAAAAAAAGACAGCACAAATACATAAAATAGCACACCCGCCAGTGTCTTGCTATCAATTAAAATAAACAAATAAATAAAAAAAGGCAGCACAAATAAATAAAATAGCACACCCGCCAGTGCCCTGCTATCAATTAAAATAAACAAATAAATAAAAAAAGACAGCACAAATAAATAAAATAGCACACCCGCCAGTGCCCTGCTATCAATTAAAATAAACAAATAAATAAAAAAAAGATAGCACAAATAAATAAAATAGCACACCCGCCAGTGCCCTGCTATCAATTAAAATAAACAAATAAATAAAAAAAGACAGCACAAATAAATAAAATAGCACACCTGCCAGTGCCCTGCTATCAATTAAAATAAACAAATAAATAAAAAAGACTGCACAAATAAATAAAATATCACACCCGCCAGTGCCCTACTATCAATTAAAATAAACAAATAAATAAAAAAAGACAGCACAAATAAATAAAATAGCACACCCGCCAATACCCTGCTATTAATTAAAAGCAAAGAAATTAAAAAACACACCTTCTAATGCAACCGCTAGAGAGGAAGGGATGGAGGAGGTATAGCTTTACTTCTACGTTAAGATGGAGAAATTGAGGACATATGACAAACAAAAACAGAACATTAAAATAGATTAGTAAAGAAGACAATACGTAAGGAAATTAATAATTGTGGGGAGAAAAGAAAGAATCTATGTACGAAAAATATTATTTTGCACATCTTTTGACATTAACAAACTGCATAAACAATAACAGAGATGAAAGTTTACTACCTTTGTTCAAAGTCTCAATAACCATTACATAAATAAACACTTAAACAAATGTACCACAACCAACCGTTTGACCACTTCAACAAAAAATTAAATAAAAATATATACAAAAAAAAAAATTATTTGATTGGATGAATTATTGGATTATTGATAGATCATAACTTGGTTAATTTCGTAGTAGTTTCCTGTGTCAAAGGTGAAGCTATGTAGCTTCTAAATGGATGGACTATTGGATTATTTTTTTTGAAAACTTTCTATCCGGCCTATTGAACTATTGGACTACTGGATTTGGATTATTTTTATTGGATTTTCTGATCTTGATAGAACTTTCATGCTGTGTTTAGATCATGGATATGAGTAGAAATTTGAAAAGGAAATGGAAAAATGTGGGTGAAATGTCGATGAACTATAATTACATTCAACACACCTTTTTCCCTTTCCCTTTCTCTTTCCCTTTCCATTTCTAAATCCCTAGCTAAATCCATGATCCAAACATAACATTCAGGAAATATGATGGTTTCAACGTTATAGAAAGCAAAGCACATTCACATAATTTTCTTCTTCTTTTGTGATAATTTATTATTTTCCAAAAAAATTCAAAATATAAAAAAAAATGTGGGAGTGTATTTTCCAAATGATTTGAGCCAACATCAATCCATATGTTATAGTTACATGAAGTTATATATCATAAAGTGAGTAATTATAAATTACAGCAATTATGGCTTTGGTTATAATTCTGGCTTAACATAAATTATTTTTACGTAGAAAAGTTCCTAGAATTTGAATGTTTGGTATAGATTTAACTTGATGTGTTGTGAACCACACCCTATATCAATGAAGATCATTGATGATGCTAATAATGACAACTATTATGACATATTGGTAGTTTACCCTTTTATTTGTTATTGGGTTCAATGTGATGATAATGAAAGCATTTTATTTTATTTTTACTTAAATTACTTCATTTTTGACACATGGTGGCATAGGCAGCATCAGAGCTAATTCGAAGTTCTGTTGAGCCAATTCTCGTACAATATAGATCAGTTATCTTATCATCTCTCAAGTTTTCAAAGTTGACTCTTGGTACTATGGCTGCACAATTCACAGGTTTGTTTGATTTCTATTTGATCTTTGATGAGGAAGTTTAACTAATTTTTAACTAGTTAAATAAGGGAGTTTAATTAATTTTTATCCCAATGCTTTCATGGATTTTGGAAAGAATTGTACTTCTCAATTTACAATTACATTCTTCAGAGAAAATCAAATGAGAAAAGAATGGCCTATCAGATTGGATTGGTCTAAAGTTATTGCACATTAGCAAGTCAGAATTCACTCCACAACTTCTATTTCTTTAATCTTCAAAAATATATATATTTTATTTTTCACTTTATGGAATTATTATGGCCAGAGGTAGAGTCAATCATCTTCAAGAATAGACACAAGAATTGAAGGAAATAATTTAAATTTATTTGGACCATTAATTTTTTTTATTTTTAATCTTTTTTAAGGGATTGATAGAAAATTGTTGATCTTTTTAGGAGTTCCAATTATTGAAGGCGATGCTAAGGGAATCACGATGGAATTGAAAATGCAATGGGATGGAAAGTATCATACTTGATGTTAAAACTAGAGTCGGCATTGGATTACCTACACAGGTGATCTTCAACTTATTTCTCATATCAATAAAACTTTTTCCTAGTAGCAAAACTATTACAAAACTACTCTAAAATTTATTTGATTTTCACTTTTTATTTATTTATTTATTTATTTATTTATTGTGTATATAGTACTTCTAATACTTATTTTACAAATCTATTTTGTTCAAAAATTGGACAAATTTTGAATTACTCATATATGAACTTGCAGATTATTGAGAATTGGAAGATTCAAAATTTATTATGCTCAAAACCTAAACAAATTTAGAACCAACTCAGCTATGAACTTGCAGATTTTGAATGTTTTAGTTAAAAACAAAATAATTCATGTTGCCCAACCAAACAGGCTCTAAGTTGAACAATTCCTCTGTCATTCAGCATCTTAGCAAAAGTAAAAAAAGCATAGTCATCAATTTATTTAATGCCTAAAATGTATTGAAAACCCGTAAACTAATAGCTCTTTCCAAATTCAATCAATGAACCAAACTGAAAGAAAACCAGTAACATAGACAATAAGATAAGCCAAAACCACTAACAAAATGCGCAAGCAATGATGCTACCAATTCCCATTGTCAATTGTCAATTATACAAGTTTAAGAGAACTATTAAAGATCATGAAACATATGGTAAAAAGGTATATTGGCTAAGCATCAATGCATAATAATACTTCAAAAATCGCCCGCGATGCCAACTATATAAGATGATGATACTAATAGACACCACTTAAAACCCATCAAAATTCATGGTCTCACTTTTTCTTTTTCTTTTTTAAAAAAGTCAATTACAAAAAAGCAAAAGCACCAAAATCACACTTAAAATGAAAAAGGTCCACCCCATTCAATAATGCACTTGGCTTCATTGAGACAATTAGCATCAGATGCTCATACGTACATACAAATATACAAATACAAATCTATACAACATAAACTAAAAATAACAGCATACATAAACACGTATAATATAATCAAATAAAAAGAGATAGAAACACTAGCTTCATGAAGTGAGTAAAAAGATCTGAGAAAGGAAAATGAGCAAAAAACTCACAACTCCAGTTGGAGAATAGGTTGTGACAGTGAACTTGTGGTCGCTCTAGTAGTCCTTGTAGAGAAGATCTAGCATAAAAATTAAACAATTAAATCACTCAAAATATACAATCAACACACCAATAACTCAATAAGAAACATAGATACATGATTCATACACGTATACACAGAGAGAGAGAGGGAGAGAGAGAGAGAGAGAGAGAGAGAACCTCGTGCTTTCTTGCCAATTTCAGTGTAAAGACCAGGACCTTTGGCCATGATTTCCTGTAGAAATGGAGACCAAAAAACACAGAATCGAGAGAGAGAGAGAGAGAGAGAGAGAGAGAGAGAGAGAGAGAGAGAGATCTGTTCCAACCAAACAACGCAGAGATGCGATTTAGGGCTATATATATAAAACCAGAAATCCCTACTTCTTCAGACTTTTCTTAATGGTGTGTGCGACGACTGCTTCTTCTTTGCAGAATCTAGACCGTAGATTTTAACGAGAAGGAGTGACAGGGTAGGACTTGGAGGCCAGGCAACATCGGAAGATCTGCTGCTGCTCCAACGCTGCTTTCCTCCCCCGACGACGACGCTAGCTTTGAGATTGGGGATGGGGAGGGAATCGAAAAAAAAGGGGCGGGAATAAAAAATTAAAAATAAAAAAGATTTTTTTTTTGATCAGAAATGAAATTTAAATAACAAAATAATCTCGTTTAATTTTTTTTTTTTTTTTTTTTGCGACGAGGGTTGCCGTCGTCAAAATATTTTTTATTTTTTGTTAAAATATATATTTTTTTGTAGTTAATGAATTTTTAAAAAAAAAATTCCTTTTTTTTAGTTAGTAAGATTGAAAATTTATTTGTTTTATTTTTATTTTAATGAAAAAAAATATTATTATTTTTTATTTGGTAGAAGTAGGGGTAATATTTTAATGAAAAATATTTCCACTAAAATAAAAGTTAATTTTTTGTGGTCAATAAAAAATATTTTTCTGCGGCCCATTTTTTTTTTGTTATTAAAAATCATGAACTAATTTTTTGTGGTAGAGAAGAGGGAGCGGCAGTAGTGGTGAAGGTGGTGGATAAGAGATGATGGTGGTGGTGGTGGTGATGGCGAAGGAGATTAGTGGTGAAGCTGTGGTAGCGATAGAGTAGATGGAATGGCAGGGGTGAAGGAGAGGTAATGGTAGTAGTAGTGGTAGTGGTGGTAATGGTGGTAGTGGAGTGGTGGCAATGGTAGTAGTAATGGTAGTCGTAGAGGTGAAGTGGCGACAGTGGTAGTAATGGTGGTGGTGGAATGGCGTTTGCAGTAGTGGTGAAGGTGGTAAAGGAGATGGGTGGTGAGAGAAAGATAGAGAGATGAGTGAGAGACAAATAAATGAGAGAGACAGAGACATAGTGATGAGCGAGAGAGAGACAAAGTGGTCGCTAAAAGTAAATTTTCTTGTAGTAGATAGATAAATCGAGAGGGAGCTCAATAAATAGAGAAGACGGAAGGGAGAGAGTGAGCAACGCGAACACAGTGGAGGGTGAGAGAGAGAGAGAGAGAGAGAAAGAGAAGGGAGAGAGAGGGAGAGAGAGACAAAAAGATAAAGAGATAGAGAGTGAGAGACAGAAAAAAAGACAGAGAGATAAGAGATATGAACGAGATAGACAGAGAGAAAGAGAGATAGAGAGAAGAGAGATGAGGGAGAGAGACATAGAGAGAAGAAAGATGAACGAGAGAGATAGAGAGAAGAGAGATGAGCGAAAAACACAAGGAGAGAAAAGAGATGAGAGAAGAGATAGATGAGTGAAAGACACAGAAAGATAGAGAGAGAGATTGACAGAGAGAGAAGAGTGATGAGTGTGAGAGAGAAAGAGAAGAGAGAGAGGAAGATGAAAAAATGGGTGAAAAGATATAGACAGAGAGAGAGAGAGAGAACAAAAAAGAACGAAAAGAGATAAACGAGAGAGAGACAAGGAGAGATGAGCGAGAGAGAGAGAAAAGAGAGATGAGAGAGATAAACAGAAGAGAGATTGACGAAAGACACAAAGAGAAACAGAGAGACAGACAGACAAACAAAGAAGAGTGACGAATGAGAGAGAAAAAGAAGAGAGACAAAGACAGAGACACAGAGAGAAAGAGAGAGACAGACAGATAGAGAAGAGTGATGAGTGAGAGAGAGAGAGAGAGAGAGAGAAGAGAGACAGAGAAAGAGATAGGAAGATGAAAAAATGGGTGAAAAGAGAAATGTTCAAAAGAGTAAGACTACGTCTTTTTTTTTTTTTTTTTTTTTTTTTGGTGACAGAAAAATAACGTTGCATTTATTTAAACCATTTTGTGACTATATATATATGAAGCCGTGTCAAAGCCACAATATATATATATATATATATATTTATTTTTTGTGCAACGGTACCTATTACGGTTGCAAAAAACTATTCTTTTTTTTTTTTTTTGCGGTTGCAGCTGGTACCGTCACAAAAACTCTATTTTTTGCAACGGCAAGTTGTGCCGTCTCAAAATGTCACATTTTTTTGCGACAGCAAGTTGTGCCGTCTCAAAAAGTCACATTTTTTTTGCGACGGCAAGTTCTGCCATCTCAAAAGGTCACATTTTTTGCGACAACAAGCTGTGCCGTCTCAAAAAGTCACATTTTTTTGCGAAGATAAGTTGTGCCGTCTCAAAAGGTCACATTTTTTGCAACGGCAAGCTGTGCCGTCTCAAAAAGTCACATTTTTTAGCGACGGCAAGTTATGCCGTCTCAAAAGATCACATTTTTTGCGACGGCAAGCTGTGCCGTCGCAAAAAGTTTCGTCTTTTAAGCCCACTTTTCTTGTAGTGATGTGAGAGGGGTGGTATTTATAAGACTTGGGAGGGAGGAGTTAATTTATATATATAAAAAAATAAAATAAAATAAAAATTGATTGTTGGTGGAATTAACGGTTATATGACTCTTTCAAATTGTTTTGATTTAAATTTTTGACCATTGCACTGACAAGAGAGGCAGGGAGCCATTGGGGTCGAGTTGAGCCAGATGGAGAAGAAAATTTCGGGGCGAGCTCACGGGATGGGTCACACTCCATAACACCAAGGTCGGGCCGGGCTCTAGAACACAAATCTTAGGTTGGGTTTAGGCTCGAGCCTAGTTCTGCCTACCCAGGGCGCGAGCGGACTTAGGGTGTGCCGCGAGCTCGTGGGCCAAATTTACACCCCTATACGTGGGTAGTGGTTATGGGATATATGATTAGTGGTTATGATAAATGAGATATTGATTATGAAACAATGGGTGTTGGTTATGAGATGTGGTTATAACATACGCGGGTAAAGGAAATGAGATATATGATTAGTGATTATGAGATATGTGATTTTGGTTATGAGCAGAGTGGTATAGTTATAAGTCAAAGAGTGTTTGGTTATGAGATATGTGATTAGTAGTTATGATATATGTGATGTTGGTTATGAGATATGTGGGTAATGGTTATGAGCAAAGTGGTGGCAAAGGGTGTTTGGTTATGCTATATGTGTTAGTGGTTATAAGATATATGGGTAATAGTTATGAGCACAGTGGTGTCAAAGGGTGTTTGGTTATGCTATATGTGTTAGTGGTTTATGAGATATGTGAGTAATGGTTATGAGCAAAGTGATGTCAAAGGTGGTTTATGAGATATGTGAGTAATGGTTATGAGCAAAGTGGTGTCAAAAGGGTGTTTGGTTATACTATATGTATTAGTGGTTATGAGATATGTGAGTAATGGTTATGAGTAAAGTGGTGTCAAAGGGTGTTTGGTTATGCTATATGTGTTAGTGGTTATGAGATATGCGAGTAATGGTTATGAGCAAAGTGGTGTCAAAGGGTGTTTGGTTATGCTATATGTGTTAGTGGTTATGAGATATGTGGGTAATGCTATGAGTGGTTATGAGATATGTGGGTAATGGTTATGAGTAAAGTGGTGACAAAGGGTGTTTGGTTATACTATATGTGTTAGTGGTTATGAGATATGTCGGTAATGGTTATGAGTGGTTATGAGATATGTGGGTAATGGTTATACTATATGTGTTAGTGGTTATGAGATATGTGGGTAATAGTTATGAGTGGTTATGAGATATGTGAGTAATGGTTATGAGCAAAGTGGTGTCAAAGGGTGCTTGGTTATGCTATATGTGTTAGTGGTTATAAGATATGTGGGTAATGGTTATGAGCAAAGTGGTGCCAAAGGGTGTTTGGTTATGCTATATGTGTTAGTAGTTATGAGATATGTGAGTAATGGTTATGAGCAAAGTGGTATCAAAGAGTGTTTGGTTATGCTATATGTATTTGTGGTTATGAGATATGTGAGTAATGGTTATGAGCAAAGTGGTGTCAAAGAGTGTTTGGTTATGCTATATGTGTTAGTGGTTATGAGATATGTGGGTAATGGTTATGAGCAAAGTGGTGTCAAAGGATGTTTGGTTATGCTATATGTGTTAGTGGTTATGAGATATGTGGGTAATGGTTATAAGCAAAGTGGTGTCAAAGGGTGTTTGGTTATGCTATATGTGTTAGTGGTTATGAGATATGTGAGTAATAGTTTTGAGCAAGGTGGTGTCAAAAGGTGTTTGGTTATGCCATATGTGTTAGTGGTTATGAGATATGTGGGTAATGGTTATGAACAAAGTGGTGTCAAAGGGTGTTTGGTTATGCTATATGTGTTAGTGGTTATGAGATATGTGGCTAATGGTTACGAGCAAAGTGGTGTCAAAGGATATTTGGTTATGCTATATGTGTTAGTGGTTATGAGATATGTGGGTAATAATTATGAGCAAAGTGGTGTCAAAAGGTGTTTGGTTATGCTATATGTGTTAGTGGTTATGAGATATGTGGGTAATGGTTATGAGTGGTTATGAGATATGTGGGTAATGGTTATGAGCAAAGTAGTGTCAAAAGGTGTTTGGTTATGCTATATGCGTTAGTGGTTATGAGATATGTGGGTAATTGTTATGAGTAAAGTAGTGTCAAAAGATGTTTGTTTATGGCATATGTGTTAGTGGTTATCAGATATGTGGATAATGGTTATGAGTGGTTATGAGATATGTGGGTAATGGTTATGAGCAAAGTGGTGTCAAAGGGTGTTTGGTTATGCTATATGTGTTAGTGGTTATGAGATATGTGGGTAATGGTTATGAGTGGTTATGAGATACGTGGGTAATGGTTATGAGTAAAGTGGTGTCAAAGGGTGTTTGGTTATACTATATTTGTAAGTGGTTATGTGATATGTGGGTAATGGTTATGAGTGGTTATGAGATATGTGGGTAATGGTTATGAGCAAAGTGGTGTCAAAGGGTATTTGGTTATGCTACATGTGTTAGTGGTTATGAGATATGTGGGTAATAATTATGAGTGGTTATGAGATATGTGAGTAATGGTTATGAGCAAAGTGGTGTCAAAGGGTATTTGGTTATGCTATATGTGTTAGTAGTTATGAGATATGTGGGTAATGGTTATGAGTAAAGTGGTGTCAAAGGGTATTTGGTTATGCTATATGTGTTAATGGTTATGAGCAAAGTGGTGTCAGAGGGTGTGGTTATGCTATATGTATTAATGGTTATGAGTTATGAGATATTGGTTATGTGACTAGTGATTGTGAGATATGTGATGTTGGTTATTAGATATGTGATTAGTAGTTATGAGATATGTGATGTTGGTTATGATCAAAGTGATGGGGTTATGAGCAAAAAGGTGTTAATTATAAGATATGTGATTAGTGGTTATGAAATATGTGATATTGGTTATGACAAAAAGGTGTTGGTTACGAGATACGTAACTAGTGGTTATGAGATATGTGATGTTGGTTATGACTCAAAGGGATTGGTTATGAGATGTGGTTATGAGGTATGTGATCAATTGTTATGAGATATGTGATATTTGTTATGATCAAAGTGGTGTTGGTTATGAGATATGTGATTATGATTATGAAATATGTGATATTAGTTATGAACAAAATGGTGTTGGTTATGAGATGTGGTTATGAAATATGTGATATTAGTTATGAACAAAATGGTTTTGGTTATGAGATGTAGTTATAGCTAAGTTATGATCAATTTGATTATAGTTATGAAGAAATATGATTTTAGCTCATAACTATAAAAAGTGACCTGTTTAGCAGGTCACTTTTAATGATGTGGCTCAATCCTAACCATTGATTATGTATGTACTTTACATTTTTTATACAAAATGTACTATAGATTTTCCCCTTTGGGGGACCCGCATGATAGTGGAAGCCGCCATCCTCGTTCTGTTCCTTGCCATAATTATAATTTTCGTTTTGTCATAAAGTTCCAAAATTCGGGCCTTTATTATTTCTCGCGTAACGGCCGACCGTGCTTCTCTTTCTACATGAGTTAAAGTTATTAGCAAAAAATTCCTAAGAATTTTTGGAGGTTGCTGAGCTATGTCTATGGCTATGGCACAAAGGCTTGCTCAACTTGGAGAAGAAATCGAACGCGTCGAGAACCAGCTCCGCGAACGCCGGAGGCTCCTCTTCGCCTTTTGGCGATACCTACCAAAAGACCAAATAATAAGGGAAGCCGAGCTCAGGCTCCAAATGCTGCGAGCTGCACAGCACTCGCTCATTCTCTCATTGGCATTGTGGTTCCGCGGTGGCCCAAGAAATTAGAAGAAATTAACACGTGCTTATCTTTTCGTGTTTTGTAATCGAGCAAGACACTTGCTTAAATAATTACAATTCCCCAAGAATTGACAACACTTTCTCAATTGACAACTCTCCTGCTCGATGGGAATCTATTTTCCGGTCATCTTCCATCAGATATTGTCTCATGGAAGTCGCTTACCACTCTGAATCTCAGTCGAAACCAACTCTCGGGGTCAATTTCTGCCAAACTTGGTTCTTTACCAAGCCTCACTGTTTTGGACTTGTCAAGGAATGAGTTCTCAGGTCAAATTCCAACTCAGATTGGCCATTTAAAGCTAACTTCCCTCAATTTGTCTTCCAACTGTCTCACTGGAAAAATCCCAGCTGAGTTTGAAAATACCCTTTTCAATGCCAGCTTCTTGAACAACACCGGTCTTTGTGGAAGCAATCCATCACTCGGCCTTGAGATCTGCTCTTTTGTGGAAGCAATCCATCACTCGGCCTTGAGATCTGCTCTTCTAGATTTGAAAACTCGAGCAAAATATCCTCCAGGCTTCTCGCTATAATCATAGTTATAGCAACAGTCTTACTTGCATCAGCTACACTACTCACATTCTTTCTAATTAAAACTTGCTGGAAAAATGAACACAAATCAGTTTCCAAGTGGGAGCTCACTTACTATCACAAATTGAATTTGCGTTTCAAAGAGTCAGACATTTTGTCAAATTTGACTGAAAATAATGTGATCGGAAGTGGTGGGTCGGGCAAAGTATATCGTGTTGAGTTGAACTGTTCAAGTGAAATTGTAGCAGTTAAGAGGATTCAGAATATCAAGAAGTTGGATCAAAATGTCAAGAAGCAATTCCTAGCAGAAGTTGAGATATTGGGCACGATTCGCCATTCCAACATAGTGAAATTGTTGAGTTGCATTTTTAGTGAGACTACAAAACTTCTTGTTTATGAGTACTTGGGAAACCATAGCTTGGATAGTTGGCTCCATGGAAAAAAGAGGTAAAGAATATCGGATTCAGACCACGGTGCTGTCTTGGATTGGCCTAAGCGGTTGAAAATTGCTGTGGGAGCTGCCCGAGGGCTATGCTACATGCACCATGACTGCAAACCTTCAGTAATTCATCGAGATGTGAAATCGAGCAATATTCTGTTGGATTCTCAGTTCAATGCAAAAGTTGCAGATTTCGGCCTAGTCAAGATATTGGCAAAGCATGGAGGGCCTAATACGATGTCAACTGTGGTTGGCTCTTTTGGGTACATTGCTCCAGGTAATTAACATATAAATTGATTTATTTTTAACTTATTTTTGTCTTTAATGGATTATTTTAAAAAAATAAAAATAAAGTTAAATGTTTTTTTTTTTGTTTTTTTTTTTTTACATTTTTTAATTCATTTTTAAAATGGTTTATTTTTATCATTAATAACTTTGTTCAAATAACTAAAAATTAAATCACTTAGCTGCAAATTGCAGTTGGATTTGGTGGGGGCCAAGTTAAAAAAAAAATTTAATGTAAAAGTTGTTTTGAAATTGGTTTATCAAAGACGAAAATATGTTATATCTTGTAAAAAGAAATTGAAAAAGTTTGACCTTTTTAACAAAATATGCCATGAGTTTTTAATTTTGTCAATTTAAACAATAATCTTTTGATTTATTTTTTAAATGTAAACTATCAACCTATTTCCGTTAAGCAAAACTTATAGAAAAATAATATTTTAGACATTAAACTCAATGTAAATGTACATAAATATCTAAAATATATTTCTTTCATTGAATTTAATGAGTAAAATACTTATTTTTTTCTTCATCAATTTACCTTAACAAAAAATCGGCAAATGATTTAGATTCAAACAATCAAAAGATTATAGTCTAAATTTATAAATTTAAAAACTCGGTTTATTTTGTTACAAAAGTCAAACTCTGATTTATTTATTTATATTTTTTTGTAATGTTTCCAAAAATTTAAATCTTGGTTCCACATCACAGTAAAAGTTAATTGGGAGCTGAGTTAAAAATTAAGAAAATGTGGCAAAATTTTGAAACAATCTACTATAGATGAAAATAAGTTAATTTTTTTCGAAAAACTCCTAAAAGGTTTACTTATTTTTGTCTTTGATTTTTTTTTTTAATTTAAAATTTTGTAGCTTTGTCTAGTCTAGATTGATGTAAAATCTAAAAACGAAAAAAATTACCTCAAAGTTGTAAAAAGTTCACTAAAACAAAAAAATATAAGACAAAAAAATAAGTCAACTTATAAGCTATGACTAAAAGAATCCTAAAATTTATTTTGCATTAATTGTTTTGGCATTCATATTTTAAATTATATATGACTTTCAGAGTATGCTGGGACAAGCAGAGTGAATGAAAAGATTGATGTCTATAGCTTCGGTGTTGTCCTTCTAGAACTAGTTACTGGTAGGAAAGCCAACGATGAAAATGAAGATAGGTGCCTCGCCGATTGGGCATTTCAATATTACAATCGAAAAGGAAACCACTTAGTTGATGCCCTGGATGAGAAGATTACAGAACCTCATTATTTGAATGTAATGACTTGTGTTTTCAAGCTTGGGATCTTTTGCACTGGCCCACTTCCGACAAATAGGCCTAGCATGAAGGAGGTTTTACAAATCTTGCTCAAATGCAGCCATCAATCAGGATTTGGAGGGGGTAATGTTGGGAGTAACAGTTCTGACTTCTCTAATGATTTTAGGCAGGGGAGCATTTTTGAAGGAGAGGATGGTAGTTTGTTGTCCATTGTTTAGTTACTCTTTTCATTATTGACTATTGCATAAGCATTCGCAATTACTACCTTAAGAAATCACTTCGTCTGGTGCCCTTCGCCGGTTTATTCCTTCCTCGAGCAGAGCAGCAATATGGCAGGATCGCCCTTGTAAAACAAATGAAATTGCTCATTCTAGGCTTGTGAAAAACTATTTCAAGATCAACTCACCAGATAAATAAGCTAAACTCAAACTCATTTTAAAGTTTCGTTAAGTGTTTTTTTTTTTTTTTTCCTTCTAAAGATTGATCAATCTACTACTGAATCTAAGCTTACATGCTATAAAAATCAAACTTTTAAAGTATGATTCATTATTAATTCGATCAAAACTCATTTAAGATTGACTTGAAGAAATATAAATTTGTCAAGTTTGTAATCAAATTTAAATAATCTATTATTCGACTCATTTACACCTTACATAAGCAACTATTTAACATGGTAGTTGATGAGAAATAGTTAGATTTAGCAAGCTATGTGGCCAATCACCATCAACCGTAACTTGGGTGGTATCTTTTGCTTCATTAATGCTGTGTTTGGTTGAGGAAAAAGGTATGTGAAATTAGGTGAAATGTAAGTATATTTTATTCATATTTCACCTAGCTTTTCCCTTTTCCTTTCCAAATCCCCTAACCAAACACAGCGTAATAGAACTTCAGGGCCCGAATTAGCCGAAGTACACGTAGGTTAACCCAAATAATCGATTAAAAAAAAAAATACACTTATTTTTCTTGTGAAAGGAAGGCATACACACGCATCAAATAAGAGATGAGAGTTGTGTTTTTTTTTTCTTAATTTTATTTTATTTTGTTTTTTTTTTTTTTAAAGATGCTTGAAACTAGCAAGTGGATAACATCTCCACAAAGAAATCAGAACTCTTATCTCCCAAGAGTACACATACGACCTCTATTAATACCTACAAATTTTTGAAGAAATTATAAAAGAATTTCAGAATTGGAGTCTTACAACAAAATAAATATTGAATTTTAATTTTGTCAATTTAAACCTTAATATTGTAATTTTTGTCCATCTAAATTATTTGCATATTTTTTGATAAGTAAAAGTGATTAAAAATGACATTTTTAGTTATTAAACTCAATGAAAAATAATATTTAAGACATTTTCAATATACCTATATTGAGTATAATGACTAAAATATTATTTTTCCATCACTTTTATTGAATGAACATATGCAAATGATTTAAATTGAAAGCAAATCAAAAAATTAGAATTTAAATTGACAAAATAAAAAATTTAAGATTTATTTTAGAGATTGTTAGGTTTTTGTAATTGGCAATCCCATTTGATGAAACTTCTTTCATTTATAATTTTATTTGCCTTTTTGTTTCAATGAAGCTATGAGTGCTTATATACCAATCTAACCCAAGTTGTGCCCGTGTAGAGGAATTTGTGCTAACATTCAGTATTTTTTGTTTGTCACTTCGCTGACTATAATGACTAAAGTTGTTTGACCGCTTGAGCGGTCATTTGTTGCCCTCAAGTGGTGGAGTGGTTCATCCAGTATTTTAGTCTGCATTCAAAAATTAGTGAAAGGTCCATCCTTTGTGAAATAATTTGGTGAGTATCTTTTTGTTAGTTTTTTAGGACATTTTGTTTCTAATTTTACCCCTTAATTTATGTGTTGACTTTTTTTTATTTGTTGACATTTGTTGACTATCTGTTCAATTTTTTTTTCTATCTGTTCAAAATGTTTCCCTATCTATTCAATTTTTTCTCCTTATCTGTTCAAATCCATTTGTCGAAATATTATTATTTGTTTAAAACTTTGTTACTGAAATACAGCAAAGCCACTATCTGTTCAAAATAGCAAAACCAAACACACCTCACCTCTAGAATTTTCTTTCCTAGGAACCAAACAACATGAAATACATACTTAGAGAAATCTAAGAGATACTGTTGAAATTCACAAACTTATTTTTCTATCTGTTGAAATTTTCCACCACCAATACTCAAATATAAAACAGATATATATAGAGAGAGGGTAGAGAGGGAGGTGATATCTGTCAACCTCAACACCATCTTCAAGGGTTAAAAAAAATTCAAAATCAGATGAAACTAGACCAAACAGACCTAAAGCACTCTAAATAACTAATCAACAGCAGCCTAGTAACCCCCATCCCCACTCCTACCCCTATCCTCACCCCCAAATCAACCATCCGTCATCATCTCCTCCATTACAATCAAGCAATTCCACAGCTTCTCCTACAAAATCAATACTCAATTTGCAATCACATCAAAGATAAATAAAAATAAATATATATGTATGTGTATGTGTGTATATGCTTCTTACTTCATTTACATATTCACAAGAAGCAATCGTAGCTCTGAAACAGGGAAATTGCAGAGGAAACAACTCTTGAGAAGCATAAAGAAGTGCTGATGTAGCTATTATCGGTGGTTTATACTCTAAGGCCATGTTTGTTTGGATGGAGATGAGCTTGGGATTGGACTAATAGCTCAATAAAATTATTAATCTGATGTTTGGTTAAACAATGGATTCATTATTTTAAACTTGACTATTAGTTAAGATAGGATACATAATCCAACGGATTCGTAATCTTAGGACTATTAGTCATGGGAATGCTAATCCAGTCCGCCCAAACAAACATGGCCTAAAAGCTTGATTTCTATGGTTAAAACAAGCATTAAAATTAGATTTCAAGCTATTTTGTGTATATAGCGAGAATTGAGAATAAAATTGATTATGGTAATGCGATTTGAAGATAATTTTTAAAGCTTGGTCTTTGAGTGATTGAGCCAATGTTGGATCTTCGACCAAAAAAATAATAAAGAACAAAAAGAATACTTGACCAGATTTGTTATGTGATGGGAACCAATAGTTAACAAAAGTGAAAATTAAAATTGAAATAGAAAAACCAAACCACTAGAAAAAACCATTTAAATATAAAACTTTAAGCACTAAAAAATTAACTAGTGAGGTGCTGAGGTATATGCCTATATATATAATTACAAAACTATTAATAGTGCCAACATAGTGACTAGCAACTGATGTCTGATGCATAAATTATTGGACACTGGCCCTCTTTTGTGAAGCCTTTTTTTTAAAAGAAAGAAAAAATTGAAAATTTATAATTAGAAAATAAAAGTTAAAGATATACAGCTACAAAATTATTCGTTTTTTCAACTTATTTAAGTTATTTTCTCTCAAAAACTACAAGAAGCAAAAAAAAAAAAAAAAAAAAAAAAAAATTAATTGCAACAAACAGTATAACACAAATTTCCTAAATAAATAAATTATAAGCAGGCGCCAAACATAACAGGGTCATGATCAATAGCTAAATTGAGTCATAAGCTACTGATAAGAATATACATATTGTAGCGATCCCAGTTTTGCCACTTCGCTGAGTATGTCGGAGATCGAGCTGCCCGGTCAGCTCGCGGGGGTCTAGGGGGCAACACCCCTTGGCGGGGTCGAGGTTGCTTGTCCGTTTGAGCGTCCGTTTATGCGCTCAAGCGGAGAATGTTTGGTTCTAGAAGTTTGACCTGTCTGCAAAAGTACTAGGAAGGTGTATTCGACACTTGAGCAGGACTTTCCGCGCTCGAGCGGGCCATGTTATATTAGTTCATGAATCTGATATTTCAGATCACTTTTGTATATATCTCTCTCTAAAAACATTTCCTCTCTCTCTTCTCTCTACATTTCCCTATGCCAAATTGGATCAAAACCTTGATTTCTTAAGATCCGTTGGGAGTTAGTCTGAAGTTCTTCATCAAAGTTGTGTAACTTCTCTAGGGCTTCATTGTGTGTGGTGGAGATCAAGTTTCGACACCGTAAGTTTTGGGGTTTCATCTCATTTCTTCTTCAAAACTTGAGGTAGGGATTTTCTTAGAGTTATATATATATTTTTACAAGATCTATATGATTTTCGAAATCATCTTTCGATAGCTTTGAAAATTGATTATTGATTCAAGAAGTTGAGCGATTTTAAAAGTGGATTTGTCTCTTGTTCTTTTAAAATAATCTTATGGGTTTTGATCTTCGTTGATTGAAGAAAAGATGATTTTGAAAAAATTTCTTTCAAAGTATTTGAGTTGTATAGTTTTGGTGAGAAAACCTAGAATTTGGGAATTTTTTAAAAAGAGATTGAAAATCCATGAATGATATTGTTGTATTTTTTTTGTGTCAAAATAAATAGATGTTTGGAAAATTTCTTATTTATATTTATATAAATGATGAATTTCAGGGAATATAAGAATTGTTGTTCATTTTGGAAATTATTGTTCAAAACGTTGAAATAGTCTTGAAATGACTAATTGTTGAGGATGCTTGAGAAGAGAGAATTGTGTTATTCCTTGGATGATGAATTGGAATAAAAGTATTTATATTCATCTTGTGTTATTGGCATAGCAATTCATTTGATTACATTAAACTTTGAAAGTTGATTTGAAAACTTGCATTGAGAAAAGAATGTTGAGAAACAAGTTTTCATGAAATGGTTTTGGGGAAAATACGTTGGTAAGTTCTGATAGGTGGTGTAGATGATATTAAATAAGTTGGCCTGAGAGTCCAGGGTGAAAGACTGAAAACCCGGGCGGATAGGTGTCAAGCCTTCCGGTTAATACCGGTAAAAATAACAATTTGGTAGTACTTGTATAGTCTACTTGCAGACACCGACCTAGGGATTACCATAGTCATATTTATTGCTCTTGAAATAAATTGTTAAGTTTTGAACAATTGAAATTGCATGACATCATTAAGCATGATCGTTTTCAAAAGATGAAAATGTGATTTATCTTCAAAAAGGGGCATAGCATGGCATGTGCATTTCATCTCTTGAAACTTGTATAAAATGTATATACTTTGTTAAGGATTTCCTACTGGGTTTTATGCTCACCCTTCGGGATTTTTGTGCAGGAAAAGATATGGTGATGCCGCCTCACTAAAGGCGAGGAAATGATGTGCTTCCAAGTAGATGAATTTCTACAAAATGATTTCATACATGATGGGCATGGCCCACACGGCCTAGGAAGACCCAACCCACGGCTGTCTTGGGTAGCCCAAATTGTTATTTAGCTACAGCCCAATAGGTAAGGCTCAACAGCAGACCCACCTGAGAGCCTACATTGGTCCAGGCCTTGGGGCATTTAGACATCTGTCAGATAGGGAGTTAGCCACGTGGCAGACAAAGATCCTGCAAAGTTACTGAACCCACACATCAGGCATTAAATGAGGTTGTCATGGCATTAAATGCAACAAGACCTCTCACACCGGGTAGGAAAAGAACCACCATGACCAACGACAAGTAGACTATAGACTTTTGGCTATTGAGACAGCTTGAATGGACAGGGAAATGATTAAGTAAGGGATATAATGAAGCTTCTGAAGTACATTTAAAAACAAGTAGTCTTCTCTCTCTCTCTCTCTCTCTCTCTACTTTTCTCTCTACTTACTCTCTATCTCTCTCTCTCTAAGTGATCATCTAGTATGTGTTCTCATCTAACTTGATCATCGAAGGATCTACGGGAAAGAAATTCCTCCATCTCCCAGTGGACTTGTTGCAAGTTTAGCTTGGAGGACTTCACTCTATCGACCTGAGAAATACTTGGATCAGTTCAACCCATTCCTCATCGACCAAACCGCATCATCAGCTGGTGCCGTCAGTGGGAACTTACTCTGGTTGATAGTTGTGTTCATTGTCCTCGAAAATGGTTCCACCCTCACTCAACTTTTTACGTCATAGTGAATGGTTAAGACAAGATCCATGGCTTCGTGACATAATATCGACAACGTCCAAGCTGAGTCCTCCAACCCAAGCAACCCACCTCCATATTTCATAGAGCTTAGTAACAGCATCAACTGCTTGGCTGAACAAAACGAGACCTTAATTAACGCTTTGCTTCAGTGTGATCTACCTATTCCTCCTCTTCCACCACCACAAGACATTCCTCCAAACCAAGAAAAAGCCCACAACCATCATTCCGTCTAACAACATATGTCCCAAGGGCCGTTTTTCCCGCCCTTCACCCTGTAAGCTCAACCGTCAAATCAAGAGGGCCAACATCTCCCTCAGGAGGGCTAGCATCCCCTTCCTCCATGTTTGCAGCTCTATCATAAGGGTTTTTGGCCCTTCCATAATCACGATCCCCCATATCACGCTGCCATCCATGAAAGAGAAGCTAGTAGTGTTCAATTCCCACTTCATGCAAGATAAGACAATGTTCCATTTAGGATACAAAACTACGAGCCATGAAACTCTCGCTTCAGAGGGTTATGCAGAACATACAGAACTGACCTTCCTCCACCGCCAACTCCTCCTTTTCCACTTCCATAAGAGACAAACCTCTATTTCTCAAGTTCAAAATACAATCGATTGATACCATCGACAGTACAACTGATCCGGTCGACCACTTGGAGGTGTATAGAACGCTCATGATCCTCTACGCCTTTCTTGATGAGATCATGTATCGTGCCTTCCTCGTCACGCTAAAGGGGTCGGCACAACTTTAGTTTAGTCAGTTCAAGTCAGACTCTATCACTTCTTTTAACTAGCTGAGTGAGTCTTCCCTGAGCCATTTCATTGGCGCTCAGCGTCAACGACACCCAGCGACTTAGCTACTAAACATTCGACAAACGGAAGGGGAGTCACTGCGTAGTTTTGTCACTCGCTTCAATACAAAAGCCTTACAGGTTGAGGAGAATGATGACAAGGTCATTTTAATAGCCTTCATGACCGGTTTGGGCCCGTCTGATTTCCTCGTTTCCCTCTTCAAAAATCATTCGACCACCATGGCCATCCTCCTTGGCAAAGCCCAAAAATACATGAATGCCAAAGATTCTTTGGCAACTCGCCCGGATTCTACATCTAAGCCCTCACAATCCAAAGAAAAAAGAAAATAACCTGAGCTCAGACACTCTCAATACACTCACCGATCTCCACAATATTCTGATCAACCCTTATGCTCCGACCGACCAACCCCTTCTGGTCTGCCAGGCCGGTTCGAGCGATATACCCATTTTAACTCACTCATAGAGCAAGTCTTACACCAAATCCAACATGACTATAACCTAAAATGGCCCCAACCTTCAAAGTTCCCTTCCATCCAACGAGACCAGTCCAAATATTGTCGCTTTCACCGTGACCATGGCTATAACACCGAGGAGTGCATCAATCTTAAGGATTAGGTTAAGGAATTGATCCACCAAGGGCATTTGAATCGGTTCACCATAACCCAACCACACCAAAGGGATAGAACTGATCCCCCAAGATAAAATGACCAATGTACTTCCCCATGGCAAGCTGATCAACCTATGTGGAATGATGATCGAGCCCAACCTAAGACCTGGGCTCAAGGAGGACCTGCTCCCCTATTGGGCGAAATAAAGGTCATTACTGAAGGACTCGCATGCGGTGGACCATTTTGGTTGACACTGGGAGTCGAGCTCCGAAGGATCAGGCAAGGGTCAGACAAAGAAGTGACGATAGTCGACTGACCTGACAAACAGCCCAAAGAGTGGTCAGAGCCAATCACCTCCATGGATGCTGACTGCACTAGAGTCCGATACCCTCATGACGATCCTTTGGTTATTTCTGCTCTCTTATCAAACTATAAAGTTAGGCGCGTACTCACCGACAACGGCAATTCATCCGATATCATCTTCCTCAATGCTTTCAAGCAGTTCAAGATTGGAAAGGAAAAGTTGTCACCCCTACAAAACCCCTTGGCAGGCTTCAAGGGAGATTGAGTGACCCCTATCGGATCTATCAATTTTCCAATCACTATTGGAGAATACCCAAGGCAGACCATGAAGATCCTCACCTTCCTAGTCGTGGATTGTCCCTCTACTTACAATATTATACTTGGGCGTACGTCTCTCAACGCCTTTCAAGCTGTGACATCCACATACCACTTGGCAATTAAATTTTCGACTGACCATGGAGTCGGCATTGTGAGGGGCGAACAAACCATAGCCAGAGAATGTTACGTTGCCTCATTAAAAGAGGTGAAGGTGAAAAAGAGAATGATCATTGAGGGCCTGGATGTTAGAGATAAAGAGGAACTAATTCGGGGGAAACCAGTGGAAGAATTAGTTGAGGTACTCATTTACCCCTCAAACCCAACAAAGACAGCTAAAATTGGCAGCCAACTAGGCCCTCAAGACAAGGTCGACCTTACAACTCTTCTCACTGAGCACAAGGATGTCTTCGGTTGGACTCATGCAGACATGATAAGCATTGATCCTTCTATTATTTCTTATCGTCTTAGCACTGAGCCTCAATTCTTACTAGTCCGCCAGAAACAACGCATTTTCCGCCTAGAGCGCAACAATCTCATCGCTAAGGAAGTGGATAAATTGTTGAAGGCCAAGTTCATCCAAAATGTGGATTATCCCAAATGGTTATCCAATGTGGTCCTTGTTCACAAAAATAATGGCAAATGGAGACTGTGTATCGACGATCTAAACCGAGCATGTCCAACGAACAATTATCCACTTCCCATAACAAATCTACTGGTTGATGCAACGGTAGGCCATCAAATGCTCAATTTTATGGATGCTTGCTTGGGATATAACCAAATCCTTATGCACCCTACAGACCAGGAATATACTTCTTTCATTACCCATAGAGGGACTTACCATTACTGTGTAATGTTGTTCGGCCTGAAGCACGCAGGGGCCACCTACTAACGACTGGTTAATGCCATGTTCAAATTTCAAATAAGTAGGAATATGGAGGTCTGTGTCGATAATATGCTCGTTAAAAGCAAGCTTGCTTCAGATCACTTATCAGACCTGCGAGAGACTTTCCAGACCATGTGCAAATACAAAATAAAGCTCAACCTAGAGAAATGTGCCTTCGACGTTGGGTCTAGCAAGTTCTTGGGTTTCATGGTCAGAGCTACCGGGTTTGAATACTTGGTATCAGAGCTACCGGGTTTGAATACTTGGGGCTCGCGGGAAGTGGTTTTTATCACAATGGGTTCATTTTGCTAGTTAGAAATGTTGCATACTTTATGTGCTATGTGATAACATGTTTATGTGACTATGTGGGTATAGGGTTAAACTTCTAAGATGTGATTTACGTTCATGAAATTCTTTGAAGTCCTTTTAGAAAGGCACCTGATCAATGCTATTTCTATTTGGAAGTCTTTGAATGTTTGTGGGATGAACCAATATCTTGGAGTGGTAACTCGTATGTGCTCTATGTGACTATGTGCTTATGTGGTTTGCCTTATGTGATGTAGATACATATGTAGGTTTATGTTTAATCCGTATGCGGCGTGTGAGAACTAGTGTGGAGTACATATTTGTGAGCTAAATTCTATATCTTATATAAGATGTCATAAAGCGGGGGAGGCCATCAGGGGGCCCAGGGTGTATCCATTCAGGAGGGTACCTTTTCCCAGGAAGAAGGGGTAAGTTAGACTAATATGACCGGGATGATTGGTCAAGAAGTTGTAGAATTAGCATTGAAGCGTGGATAAAGTGTCAACTCAAAATGGTAGAGATTTTGTTACATGGTGAATGGTTTGTTGTTATGAGGAGTTATTTATTTTTCAATTTTATATCAAGTTTGTAGAAGTGGACTAGTCGAAAAATCTTAGAAGTAGAGTGAGTTAGAGATTAACCTTACTATAATAGTTTGGTTTGGTTGTGACTTTAATGATGATTAAAGTAATCTAAGATAATATGCTTTGGATTGTTGAAATTGGAATACGTAAAACTAGTTCTAATTTTCTTGGGATAGACGAAGTTAGTTATGGTTAGGTTGTTTCACTTGCTTGATGGACTACTTGTGAGGTTAGTGATGGGCCTTAGGCCAATTATTTTGTATGTGTTTGGGAATAAACGTAGTCTTAGCATGATAGAAATTATAGTGTGTCGTAAGAGATGTGTTTTTAGAGAGTTTGTTTTCTTTATAATTTGCTACAAATCCTAAGAGGGCAAACGAGATAAATAATTTTGAGATAGATTGGAATGAGATTAAATTTGATTTGGGTTACGCCATTTGATGGGATTATTAGTAGTAACAACATTGACTCGTGAGTCGATATTTTAGAACTTGTAGGCGAGTTCCGAATGCCTTCGAGATTGGTGGAGTCCATTGTCTCAATAAATGAGTGTTGAAGGACATGATGTGATGGATGTTGTGGAGTTGTGTTAGCAACCAATGTTCTTAGACAAAATTTTTAAGATTTCTTGGTGAGGATATTATAATTCTAAAGTAGGTGCTCTATGATAATTAGTATGGTGGTAATTTGAGTATTTCTATGGGAATGTATGCTTGACCCATCGAGAGTGATTGATATTAACTTTTACAGTTACTTTTATGTATGAGTTAGAAATTGTGAAGATAGAAGGTATAGAAGAGTATTTTGGGTTAAATTTGGTGTGTGTCCTGATGGTGTGGTTCATGTAAGGGAATGGAGATTATTGTTGTATCCCTTGTCCTTTTTCTATAAGTTTGTTTTATATCATTGGTGTAAGAGTTATGAATCCCTTATATTGATCCTTCGTTTTGCTATAAGTGTGGTAAGAATTCGTGTTGTTGGTATGTTGGTCTAATATTACCATTGAGTTCAATTTGAGTGCATTTGACCTTAAGTGGTAATTATTTTCTTAATTAAAATGTATTTAGTTTTACCTAATAGGGGATGACTCCTTATTTTAATTTTGTTTCATTGTGTTTTGTGGTGATATTACCTTAGAAGAAGTTATTTGGCAGGCCCCTTATCGAGGAATAAATTGGTATGAAGTACTTTCGTTATTTGGTTAGTCTTAGAAATTGTTATGGAATGACTATTGTTGACATAGAAATTTATTATTATTATTATTATTATTATTATTTCAAGTAGAGCCGATTTCGTAGTGATTGGATTGAAGTGTAAATTATTTCTTTTGGTGAAGGATGTACATTGAATTTCCTTTGGATAGATTTTATTGTAATTTGAGGTTAATCAATTTATTAACGATTAGGGAATTTTAGAGTCGTTTCAGTGTTAATCTTTATAAGTGTCTCATTGTGATTGATTTTGTATACTTCTAGGGTGAGACGCAGACTATTCAGTTAACTGGCCTCAAGAGCAGTATTAGTACTTTTCAATAAGTGCGTTAGTATAGTAAGAGTTGTTCAATTTGGGTTTGAACTCGTGGGTTATCGTAATATTAGTGTGATGTAGAATTGTGTTGTAACTTTGAAGTTAGTGTCATGGCTTGGGTTTTCAAGGATGAGAGTGGCTTTGAGTTAACTTTTGTTGGGAGTACCTTAGTATTGTTAAAATGTGCATCTAGTCTAGATGAATGTGGACTCAAAAGTGCATTGTGTGAGTGTTTGGGTAAATTCTATGTTGGTGTGGGATTGTTCGGGTGGACGTTGGCAAGTCTACCGAACTGTTAGTCGTTTCGTCGAGTGAAAGAAATAGAGTGGATGGGTAAAAATAATACAGAAATTGCTTGGTTGGGCAATTAAAGTTGTGGCTGAGAATTTTCGAGTAGTGTGTTTGGCATGATTGCATTATGTTTCATAAGGGTTGGTGTTTCTTGTTATCCAAGTGAAGCAGTTGAGACTAAGGTGATTCGTGAATTTTGTGTTTGGAATAATTCAGGGAAGAATATAATTGTACTAAGGAATGAATGGAGGTTCTCATGGGATGAAATATTTGAAGTCATTGTTTGTGATAAATTGGGTAATCGAGTATGAATTCGTTTTAATATTGAGATGAGTTAGTTGTGGTGTGACGGTTGCGATTACAAAATATGTCATTGAATTGCATCTTTAAACGGAGGGTGTTCTCAATGGTTAAGAATCTTGAGATAATTACTTTGGGTGGATATTAAGTAAGTGGTTGCACTAGATTATGGAAAAGATTGTTTGTGGTGAGTCATCTTTAATGGTGCATAATATTTGAATGCTTTTTTTGAGTGCTCTTCAAAATAGTGGGATTCTTTTGTTGCTGTGACCTGTTGAGTTAAGTTGTGTAGAGTAAGCAAATTTCGTGAGTATGTTTGAACGTGTTCAAGTGAGATTGTGGGTTTGGTTGTATTTCAATTTCGAGTTTGATAGATTTTAAATTGTTTGTCCCTTCTATTATAAATTGTTTGTTGAAATTCTAGTACGAGTGGTTTTAAGTTGAGGGGTGGCTTCTATGGAACGATTTATCTTAATATCATGGATAGCTGGTGGGTGTAGAAATTTTGTTTTTGAGTTTATTGAAAAAATTTGTTACTTCATATTGGTAAAATTATTTTACAAATGTAATTAGAATGAGATGTTATCACGATTGTAGGGAAGATTGGATTAGACCATTCGTCATTCTCGTATGATTCAAGCTATAAGAAATAGTAGTACCATCATTGAGGGGTTATTGTTGTGTTTACAGCTATCACTACAAGAAAACCTGGCAAATAACACGGAGGTTTTTGCGACGGGGTAACTGCCGTCGCAAAAAGTGGTGTTTTTGCGACGCAGTGTAGTTGCCGTCGCCAGAAAGTCTTTTGTGACGGCGTTTATTTACCGTCGATAAAAATGGACTTTTGCAATGGGTATGACTTCCGTCGCTAATGATTGTAAAAAAAAATGTAGCAACAGTTGCGACGCAAGGAATACCGTCGCAAAAAGTATTCTTTAGCGACGGTAAAAAGTTACTGTTGCAAATAGTGGACCATCTGTGACGGCAGAAGCCCATCGCAAAAACTATGGATAAAACGACGTCGTTTTCATTTGTTAATGATGTACCATTTGCGACGGTTAAAATATGCTGTCGCAAAAAAGTTTTTTTTCATATCTCGCTCATTTCTATATCCCATTTGCGGTCATGTGTCCCAAAATCCCTAAAATCCCAAATCAAAATCCATTGATCCCAAAATCCCCATTCTCCGACGGTGACGGCCTTCGCAGAGTGACGAGGGTGAATCGTGAACGGTGAACGACGGCCTTCGCAGAGTGACAAGGGTGAACGACGGCCTTCGCCAGAGTGACGAGCAGCAGCGACGAGTGACGAGTGACGAGGCAAGACAGAGTATCAACGTTTCAGAATTATTATCCGGTTTGTCCTCTTCAACAACTTCAGAATTATTATTTAGCAAAACTTTTTTTTTTCCAGCTTATTTCTGTTTCTCATTCTTTGTTTTCATTGTGAAATAGACTAACTCAAGCTCACCAATAACTTCTGCTAGTGTTATTCCTATTCCTATCCGTAAAAAAACCTTCTAAATATGTAAGAAGGTGTTAATAACTTTATTTGGTAAAGACTTTTGATTGGGATATAAATGGTTCACTTGGATAACAGTTTTTTAAACTATCTAGATTTTGAAATATGTTAATGGGATCTATTTTATGTTTTTAAATATTTTTGTATCCTGCCTTTTGTCTATTTTAGGGGAGGGTTCTCCTTGTCTTACCCATAACTATTGTTGGGGAAAAAATAAATAAATTAATTAAAGGAAGAATAATAAGCACAGCAATTTGATACTTATTTTGGTACTAAAATTTAGAAGTTTCTCATTTTTGTCAATTTCAAGAACTATATTTTGTAACAAGTTGTGAATATTGTTTGGTGAAGTTGTTTTGTGTGTAAGAACCCAATCAAAATCAACAATTTTTTCTCAAATGGATAAAGCGACTGTCCATGAAAAGGAAAATAAAGATGAGAAAATTATGATACATTTAGTTGAGTTGATCAAAAAATTTCCTCTGATATGTAATGTTTTCTGCTTGAAGGCCGAAGTGATTTTTCTTGGACAGCTTAAGCACCAAAACTTGGTTAAATTGATCGGCTATTGTTGTGAAGATGAAGAGCGGCTTCTTATGTATGAGTTCATGCCTCGGGGCAGCCTGGAAAATCATTTGTTCAAGAGTAAGTTATTGGTGAAAAAATTAGATTGATTTGATAATTTTGATCTCTCACATAATTGAATCACCTGAAACTTTTATTTTTCAATTTCACGTCACAATAACAGGGATATCAGTTTCCTTGCCATGGGGCACAAGATTGAAGATTGCTAACAATTGGTTTGATCTGCAGGGGACACTACAGCTGGTTTGAGGTTTACCTCTTATTGAGCTGCATTTTGTGGATGGTCCGAAATCATTCTCTATGAAGAATTTTTGAAATGTGATCAACCTGCATATGAGCTGATTATTTTTCAGGGAACTAGAGTATAGAATTTGCAGGCTTGATTTTCCTCCTTCCTTACAGGTATGCTCTCTACCCAGATTTTTTTTTTGGCTTCTCATCCTTAATTACCTGATAAATTTACCTTATATATAATTTGTAAGCTCAGTTTGTATGCTTTTGCTCAACGCATTTCTTTCTCTTTCTCTCTCTTTCTCTTTTCTTTTCTTTTATTTAGAAAAATGTCACGGAGGCTGTTTTTGTGTATATTGTTTATTTATGTAAGCCATTCGTTTTACTAATTTTGTTCATCTGATCAATAATCAGTCACCCAGTTTAATTTTGGTTCCATAGTCAAGATATGTAGATTGTTCTCTATTTCATGCTTGGTGTGGTATATGTGACTCTAATTTTCAAAGACATTTCCATTTCACCTGAGTGTACGTATATAGAGAAATATTCCTCTATTCTTTTTTATTTTTTGTTTTTTTATTTTTATATATATTTGTGATGCACATATTCTTTAATTGAAAGGGATATGGTGAAAACAGCCTATCGAGAAATAAAATAAGGCGTACATCTTGCCCTCCGCAAGTCCCCATTTTAGCAGAAGTCTTGTGTTTTTGTTTTTTGATACTTAGATATGGTAGAGCTAAATTGTTGTTATTTCACCATCTTGAAATAGGAGTATTAGCTTTTGCCAATCTACCATTTGTGTGGAGTTTAAACAGGCAAAATATAAATACTGGTATAGTATTAATAAAGTTGTAAAATGAATTGTGCTTATCCAAACTTAACTCGTGCTTATCCTTTTGACGCTAGCAAGAGATTCATGTTATCGAATGCAGTATCAGAGTTTACAGTTTTTGCCTTAGTTATTGTAGGTGTAGACTCCATTTATCATCCCCATGTCTTGAGCTTTGTCTTATGCCATTAGATAACTGGTTTGGTAGCAAATTTGTTGTTGAATTGAATTTTTTATTGATCTAATTAGCACTTCTAATTGATGATTTGGATTTGACAATGCAAAATTGATAAAATTTTGGAGTTCTATAACAAGCAAGTCACCCAACATCTATTAAAGCATTTTTATAACAAGCACTTCTAATTGTGTGGTAAACTCGCAAATTAGTATTTTTATATTAAAGAATTTTATAGGGATGGCTCACTCCTGATGGTTCCTCAATTTTATCTTCTTTTTTGGTATTCATTCCTTGACAGCCAATGAGATCATAATTCAACACAAACAAAAAGGTTCCCAAAAGAAAATTACATATGGTTGAGAAGATTACAAAAGAAGTGAAGTGTACATTTGAGGAAAATACAGATGATGGATAAGAGTTGGATTGATTTTCCAAATAGGATGTCGAGGGAATACATTAATGGGATTGATCAATTCCTTGTGTTTGCCTACACCAATAGGGTTGAAGGTTCGATGATTAGTTGTCCGTGCAGAAAATGTGAGAATCGATACCATCTTATACGAGAGGGTGTACGGGAGCATCTGATTTTGAATGGTTTTTTAAAAAAGTACAAACATTGGATTAATCATGGGGAATCTTACGTATCTCTGCATGGTAATCGAGATAATGAAACATTGGCTAATTTAGACATTGGGGATGATAGGGTTTGAATGATACAAGGGGCTATGGGAAATCCACATGCCGGTACAAGTGTTGAGGGTAATGAACCACAGCAGCCTGATCCCCATGCATCTGAACCCCAGCTCAGTCCAAATGCAGAGACTGTAAAGTATTTCAAACTTTTTCAAGATGCACAAAGTGAATTGTATCCGGGTTGTCAGAAGTTCACATCTTTGTCATTCATTGTTCGAATTCTACATTTGAAGGTGCTTAATCAGTGGACAGACAAGTCTGTTGGCATGTTGCTTCAGTTATTGAATGAGGCGTTCCCGTTGGGTGTGAAACTCCCGGACTCATATTATAAAACTCAAAAGGTCACAACAGATTTGGGCTTCACGTATGAGACGTGGGATGCATGTCCCAACAGTTGCATGTTGTTTTGAAACGAGGATGCCAATATTCATAAATGTGTCATATGCAACTGTTCAAGATGGAAATCAAATGGTGATGGTGGTTCAAATGGTCCTCACAACGGTGGCAAAGGAATAGCTGCAAAACAAATGAGATATTTTCCTTTAAAGCCAAGGTTGCAGAGGTTGTTTATGTCATCCAAGACGGCTAAGTTAATGAGATGGCATAAGAGGAACGAACTAATGACGGTGTCTTTAGGCATCCTGCAGACTCCCTTAAATCGGATTGGCATGAAACTTGGCACACACGACCGCCTAGGCACGAGAGACTTGTGGGAGAAGACGGGACTCCAATCAGGTTCCCAGTTTAGGAGTTAGAGCCGTATTTCGGTCTAGGTAAGCTAGTTCCTTAAGAAACTTGAATTCGAGGTGTTGACGCCCCAAAATCACCAAACGGAGTCGGATTGGCACGAAACTTGGTACACACGACCGCCTAGGCACGAGAGACT
Organism: Camellia sinensis; assembly: GCF_055761805.1. Classification (NCBI taxonomy): domain Eukaryota; kingdom Viridiplantae; phylum Streptophyta; class Magnoliopsida; order Ericales; family Theaceae; genus Camellia; species Camellia sinensis. Next base: position 99,952,297 of record NC_138973.1, on the reverse strand, counting down.
TCTGGGAGAAGACGAGACTCCAATCGGGTTCCCGGTTTGAGAGTTAGCGCCATATTTCGGTCTAGGCAAACTAGTTCCTTAAGAAACTTGAATTCGAGGTGTTCACGCCCCAAAATCACCAAACAGGGTCGGATTGGCACGAAACTTGGTACACACGACCGCCTAGGCATGAGAGACTTGTGGGAGAAGACGGGACTCCAGTCGGGTTCCCGGTTCGGGAGTTAGAGCCATATTTCAGTCTAGGCAAACTAGATCCTTAAGAAACTTGTATTCGAGGTGTTGATGCCCCAAAATCACCAAACGGGGTTGGATTGGCACGAAACTTGGTACACATGACCGCCTAGGCACGAGAGACTTGTGGGACAAGACGGGACTCCAGTCGGGTTCCCAGTTTTGGAGTTAGAGCCGTATTTCGTTCTATGCAAACTAGCTCCTTAAGAAACTTGAATTCGAGGTGTTGACGCCCCAAAATCACCAAACGGGGTCAGATTGGCACGAAACTTGGCACACACAACCGCCTAGGCACGAGAGACTAGTGGGAGAAGATGAGACTCCAATCGGGTTGCCGGTTTGGGAGTTAGAGTCGGATATCACTCTAGGCAAACTAGTTTCTTAAGAAACTTGAATTCGAGGTGTTGACCCCCCAAAAGCACCAAACGACGTTGGTTTAGCACGAAACTTGGCACACACGACCGCCTAGGCAAGAGAGACTTGTGGGAGAAGACAGGGCTCGAATCAAGTTCCCCGTTTGGGAGTTAGGGTCGAATTTCTGTCTAGCCAAAATTATTTACTTAGCTATCTTTGTAATTATATAGTAGTTAATTTTTTATGTTTTTTTGTAATTAAAATATTAACACATAATTATATTGTCATTAATTATTTTTATTTTTTATTTCAAATATTTCCTGAGTAGCAGTTTGCTTCTTGTGAAATGCATGCGTATGAAGATTGCCACAAACTTTTGTTTTTGTAACCCACGAAAGAATCATGACGAAAACTTTTATTTTTGATTTACGTTATTTAGATTTGTGAACAACATTATGTATGTATTATGCAACATTATGTGGTGAGATAATTTTGATGATGTGTTGTTATGAATGGAAGAATACTTTAATTATGGATGAATTTTTATTTATATACAGGAATTTTTATATTATTATATAATTATCGGTTTTTTTTAGTTATTTTCATTTAATATAGGAAATTTTCATATTTTTAATAATTTTATTGCAGTTTTTTTTTTTTTTTTTGAGATGGCACCACACTGTCTCAAAAAAAATTAAAATCAGGTTTTTTGTGACGGTAGTATAGCCGTCGCCAAAGATATTGGCATTGTTAATTAGTTGAAACAAAAGGCCTTTAGCGACGGTATTCTTCACCATCGCAAATAATATTTTTAGAGACGGGATGTTTGTCGTCGCAAATAACCATTTTAGCGACGGTATTGTGGCCGTCGCAAATAACCATTTTAGTGACAGTATTTTAGTGCCGTCTCAAAAACTTCAAATTTCTACACATTAATGGCGACAGTATTTTGCCGTCGCCTATATTTTGCGACGGCATCTTACTGTCGCTAAGGGCCTTTAGCAACCCCCTTTGTTGCGACCTCCCTCTTACTGTCGCTAAAAGCTATATGCCGTCGCAAAAATGCTTTGAGACGGCGTTTTGGGTATTGGCGATGGTATTTTACTGTCGCAAAAAAGCAATTTTTTTGTAGTGTATGCACTACAACAAGTTGGGTCTTGAATGACAAAATTTTTTTGTCTTCAAAGAGCTAATTTCGTCACTATAGATATTTGTGAGGAAATATTTTCGTCACCGGTTTCGTCATTGAATGTTTGTCACTAAAAACCAACGTGACGAAAAATAATTTCGTCACCAATAAAATTACTTTAGCGACGAAATTTTTTGTCACCAATAAAATAACATTTTGTCACAAAAAATTCTCATTTTCGTCACCAAATAGTTATTCAGTACCATATTTATAACTTTAGTTGACGAATAAATTTGTCGCGCATGTTGATCATTGATGAGGAAATAATTTTGTCACAATAAGATGTAAAGGTGACGAAATTTTTCGTCTTCAAAAGTCATAATTTTTTGTCACTAATAAAACAACATTTTGTCGCCAAAAATTCTCATTTTCGTCACCAAATAGTTATTCAGTGCCATATTTATAACTTTAGTTGACGAATAAATTTGTCACGCATGTTGATCATTGATGAGGAAATAATTTCGTCACAATAAGATGTAAAGGTGACGAAATTTTTCGTCTTCAAAAGTCATAATTTTTTGTCACCAATAAAACAACATTTTGTCGCCAAAAATTTTCATTTTCGTCACCAAATAGTTATTCAATACCATATTTATAACTTTAGTTGACGAATAAATTTGTCACGCATGTTGATCATTGATGAGGAAATAATTTCGTCACAATAAGATGTAAAGGTGACGAAATTTTTCGTCTTCAAAAGTCATACATGGATGACGAAATATATTTCGTCACAAATATATATATACGTGACCAAATTTTTAGTCACCAAACAACAAAATAAATAAAAACTTTCATATATAAACTGCAGTAAATTTTGTCACAAAAAAGTTTATTAGCGATGAATAATCACTTTGTCATAATAACAAGTACAAATGACGAAACAAATTCGTCACTAAACTTATTCCATATTTTATATTCAATTTAAATTATTATTTCACAAATATCCCTGCTCATATCCCAATAGCCTTTTAATTGTACTAAGAAATCCACTAGTTATTATACATCACTCCACAAAAAAATTCACTAAACAATTTATATTATAAATCAAAAAATATATCCATCAAACAACTTTAATAATAATTCATTAAGTATCACAAAAAAACCGTAAAAGCAAATCCCAAAATGAACTAACGTGGAGTCCACCAAAACAAATCAACACTCAATCTTAATTTGCAACTACAACTAAGCATCAGTTTAGGAAAAAAAATTCAACAGCTGATCTTCATTTGCAAGTATGCTTCCGAACGTTATCAAAGCCAATCTACAAAAAAAATAAACAAGGCAACCATTAACATAGAATATATATATATATATATATAAAGTTTATTATAATAGCAAAGTTTTATTATAAACTTAAAGTCAAATATCAGAAACTTAACAAATATACAAAACTGTTCTCAAGATCACAAGCTTGAAGTTATCTGAACAGAAATTAACAGAGATTAAATAAAAAGATGAATACCATGCTCATTCCCACCCATGGGCTTTGCAATGGTCACCTTAACATGGCAATTCACTGTATCCCCAGAATTATGCTCAGATCAAAAACTGGGAGTGACGCATGGACAGCAGCCAAACCAGTTATAACATTACAACATCTCATGGTAAGAAACCAGGGCATGCAGTCAATGAGAATGGGAAGGAACAAATATTGTGGCTGCTGCACAAATGGGATTTAAAAAAATTATGTCTATGTGTGTGTATATGCATTTGTAGGTATGTATTATGTATTTTGATACTAAAACAGTAATGCTAAAGCTAATAGTTACTTAATATTTCTCTGGATGGAATTAGTATGTAGTCACCAGTTGCCCAATTTTTAAAGAATTTGAAGCCCAAGTACTTGATCCAGTAACCATGAGGCCTACTACTTAATGAGATTATATGATGGGAAGTAGAGAGGAAGGTTAAACTATGGCCATGGCTGGTTATAATAAGAAATAAATTTTGATGGGAATTTGTATTACCATATCTTCCTCAAAGTTAAAGTATGAAAATCTATACGGGCAAGTATGTGTCGCATCTCTTTGAGTCTAGGTATCAAGTTGCATCTCTAAAGTTTAGTGAAAAATTCACAAATCTCTGTCATGGTTTGTTTGCTACAAGTTGAATATCACATCTTTTTGGATTATCAGGTTGCTGATAGTTTGGTGTTTGGAGTTAGGATAAATTGTGGACAACTTAAACTGTAGATCCTTCCACAAATATCCGTAGCCATTGCTAGTCTCAACCCAATGTTCAGCCATCTACGTTCATTTTTGGGAGATTTTGGTCATGTTTGGTCACCAATAATTCTTCAATTTCCAAATTATCTGCTGAGCAAGCACTTGAATTCAGGGTCATATTTATTTCCTCTATCCTTTGTTTTTTTTTTTTGAAGCAAAATTAGGCTATACAGATACAGAAGCAAAACTGAAAACAAAAAACTGAAGCAAAACTGAAGCAAAATTACCCAGACCAGCAGCCCAGCAGATCTATCCATTCACACAACATACAGATACAACCAGCAAAGCAGAATGATACCAAACAGCAGAGCATACAGATACCAACAGCAGATCAAACAGCAGAGCATACAGATACCAACAGCAGATCATACAGAGCATACAGATACCAACAGCAGAGCATACAGATACTTGTGACTTAGGCTATACAGATACCAACATCCACAGATACAAGCACACTTAACAGCAGGCTATTATCTGACTTATTTTTGTCTCTACTTTGGTTAGTGTGTATTTTAACTAGAGTCATGCTAAGTAAGAATTTTGATAATGAATCTATTTTCATTAAATACATCTTCAAAGTTGTTAAATCTTAGTTAATAAGTAGTCAAACTGTTGTACTTTAACTGATATATACTAACCAACATGAGGAAAATAAAATGATAAAACGAGCGAGACTTACCAAAAAGGCGATGTACGAGTTCATGGGATACCTCATCCTCTAAATTGTCCTTTGAAACCTTGCTTCTTAAGAAACTCCATGATGCTTGATGTGATCTCAAAATGCTCTTCAATTGACCCATTCATCTTCTCTATCTCTTTATTTTGTGCTTGAATTTCCTCTTTTTGTACTTGAATTTCACGTTTCTGTGCTGCAATTTCCTCTTTTTGTGACTGAATTTCCTCTTTTTGTGACTGAATTTCCTCATTTTGCTCTTGTATTTCCATCTCTAGATGCCTCACATAGTCACTGTTAGTCGAAGCACTGGTAGTCCTGACAGAGAAGGAACGCCTCAACCCGAGTCCTTTAACATATCCCGACATTGGCTTTAGCACCTTCACAAATAGCTCCTCCGGAGTAATTGGAACCACACCAGGTTGGAAGCAATGTTCAGCTTGGATCTTTATCATATTATCCTGTCATTTAAAAAAAATAGAAAAATGAATAAAGATACAATTAAAATTGCAATCATCCTAATACAAAAGGTAAATATACATACATAGTTCTCTTCGCACTCCGGAGAAATCCACTGCTTTGTGACATCATTAAAGTGTGTAGATTTGTAAACACATGGCAACTTCGGCAGTTGGCCCCCATTTGCAATTGTCTGATTTTTTTTGTTCAACTAGTAAGTTAAATAAGAATGATGGTAGTAGAATCATCTTTAAAAAAAAAATGGAAAAAAAATTATAGAAGACCCACCGCCTTGTGTACCCTAACTGGGAGAGATTTTGACCCACACCTATGCTTCGTCTTCAATTGATTTCTATTGTCAATGTTAGCATTTGATTGCTTCTACAAGGAGCAAGTTCCAATAGAAATATATATATATATTAGGAAGACAAGATAATTGTCAACAACAAATAAACATAAGAAAAGTTTACCAGCCAATTGGTATCATTCCACTTCTTGTCAATCAAGTTTTTCCATTTCTCGAGGTCACATTCAGGCGGTGGGTGGCTTCTACCATACTCCTCTCCCTTAACACTTTTAAGGTTCAGGTATTTTTTTCGTAGTCTGTAGGTGTGGCTGCTCAAGCTCCGTCCACACTTTGTTGCCACCGCTTTGCTAACATTTGTGGGGTCACCTTCCATGTCAAATTGATCCTAGCAACAACCACAAATCTTGTAAGTCATAATTAATTATATTACATTAATTCAATCAATTACGTAAAACTTTTACCGTTAGATGCTGAAACATAGGTGCCGTAACTTCTGCGTTGACATGTTTCCACCTGCGAATGCTAAAGTCTGGCAAGTGTGTTCAGACCTCAACACCAATTTTGGAGACTAATTGAGAGGCATGATCCCCCACTGGTGCACGATACTCCTGTGGTATGGGAACTTTGAGCTTTCCATCTTTTTGAACCATTGCTTGGACCTTCAACCCGCGTGTCAAGCCACGAGGGTGTCTACTAGGCACTGTTTTAAAGACATAACATTGACTGGTTAGCAATTAATTAAAACAAAAGCATAAAAGCAATATAAGTAATTTTTTTTTATAGTAAGTCGTAAAATAAAATGATAACATATAGATTTATTAACCCTTCTTGCTTCCTACCCCCCACCAGTCCCTGAATCCTCAGCTATTCTAGATTTATTAACTTTCCTAAATATCTATATATACTATAGAATGTGTGCTTCACCCCCCACATTAGAAGGGGATTTAGATATATGAAGTTCAGGAAACAAGGGAATCAATGTACCTTTCCAAAAGATAAAAATATCTAAATCCCCTTCCACATTAATGCTTTCCCATTTCTAAAATAGCATTTGCATATTTTTAACAAGTAATTCCTATTTTTATTTCATTGATAGTGAAGCAGGGATCATAAGAAATGGCAAGAGTTCTTAGATAAACTAATAATTCATCTGAGATATATTGAAAGGAACTTCCAAAAACTTAAAATCTTAGTAGCAACCACAAGTTGACAAACTTACACACTAAGGTTTTCTACTTAGAAATCAAGACTCAGCTAAGACGTATATAATTGAATGTCTAGTTGGAGTCAAAAGTCACCAAACAAAGACCTAAGAAGGATGCTAAGATAAGGTAACAATGTTTTGTTAACTTTCTGTCTATACTTCATCAATGATTTAGCCTCTATTTCTTCAATCCGAAAGTGTGCTGAATTTCAAATCCTGCTAAATTTTCATTGTTATACTGTACTCCAATTTCACATGAATAACAGCAAATAACATAAATAAATGGAATCAATCCAACACAGAAATTTCAGTTTCTGCAAATTCACGAACAGTTAAGAAAACACACATTGCATAAGCCAAATACATTACCCTCATTAGAGAGATATAAAATCAAGTCAACATGTTATTGATTAAAGATTGTCATAGAAAAACATTAATTCTCATACTAAATCAGATTACTTTCAACCCAATCTATGTAACATTCTTAGCACCATCCACCCCCCCCCCCCCAAAAAAAGAGCCACAATCCCCTAATCCAAACCCACCTCTCTATCTCAGTTACACACTGAGACGGGAACCAAACCCTTGTCTAAACGGATGCCAAACCCAAACAGAGAATGTAATGGCAAGTTATGATAGTAGGCATGACCATCAGAATTGTTTTGATGCTTTAATATGGCTGACCTTAATCTCATAATATCTCAGAGCCACAATCCCCTAATCCAAACCCACCTCTCTACCTCAGTTACACACTGAGACGGGAACCAAACCCTTGTCTAAATGGATGCCAAACCCAAACTGAGAATGTAATGGCAAGTTATGATAGTAGGCATGACCCATCAGAATTGTTTTGATGCTTTAATAAGGCTGACCTTAATCTCATAATATGATACACATCCTTGGGAAACTAATGCCTAGCCAGATTTTAACCGTGAAAACTATTTCCGTTGCAATAACTAAATAAACATAAAGAGTTTTTCCTTGACGCCCAAATGCTCTTCTATGAGACGACATTTAAACTTTGGAACATTAATGAAATATAAAAAATAACGACTAATACACGAGTAGTAAAGTTTTTTTTGGGATAGTGTACAAGTAGTAAAGTTACAAAACAATAAAGCATCAAATATTTTGGCTAACAATTCTGAAAACACCCACTTCATGAAAGCAAGCTAGACCCAACCACCCACCTCAACCCTTCTTGCTTCCTACCCCCCACCAATCCCTGAATCCTCAGCTAGTTCAGATTTATTAACTTTCCTAAATATCTATATATACTATAGAATGTGTGCCTCACCCCCCCCCCCAAAAGTTGAGTGTTCATCTATATTCATAGAATTCCAAGATGAGCATTCTAAACTGTCATATAAGTTTTTTTGACACTGCACTTTGAATCATGAAAACCCATGTCAGGAGAAAGCAGAGTTACAAACAAACCAGAGTACTGTATATTATACCTAGGAAAGTGAAACATGGCATGAAAAGCCATATATCCAAGAGGATGAGAGTTGATCTAAACCTTTCTTACATGTCTGCTATATATATAGATATATGAAGTTCAGGAAACAAGGGAATCGATGTACCTTTCCAAAAGATAAAAATATCTAAATCCCCTTCCATATTAATGCTTTCCCATTTCTAAAATAGCATTAGCATAATTTTAACAAGTAATTCCTGTTTTTAAATCATGGAATGGGTACAGAACAACACATTATTCAGTTATTTATTTTTATTTTTAAATTATTCAATCATTCCAAGCATGTACAAGGATCAGGCATGTACAACGATGATAAATTTAATTTCAATCTATATTTGTTTCAGCAGCCAAATAGAACACATTTGAAGATTTCCTAGTTTACAACACCACAAATATACAGTCTAACTCTACCAACAAAAACCAAAAAATGTCTTGGTGAAGAACCTTTATACAGTTTAGTTGAAGAAATTTCATGTAATTATTAGAATAAAAACATTAGAGAGATCACACAAGCGTTTCTTAAACTCAAGTTAGAAAATAGAAGTTCCCAACACAATTTCTTTTAACATTGCTCCATTATGTTATCTGGGAATGAGAAGCACAAACTTATTGGTCTATAATCAATAATCCTCTTGGGTTCTTTAAATGATGACATGGGACAATTCCACTGAATAACGATGAAATTTCTTTTTGAATGGGTACAGATTTCAATGGTCTAACTCAATAAGCTCAAACCAGAAAGTGTAAACTTATACCTTGTATTTCTTTTATTGAATACTGTTTGACTGATGAGAAAATTGAAGAAAGGAAGAATTGGTCTTCCATGACTATAAATTAGGCACATGAAGTTACATGAATTATTTACTCAGTAGCAAAGCAGAGCATCAGGCATGTACAAGGATCCTCAAATAGCCAGGCATGGTATCCAAGAAGAATCAGGACGATGATCACAGAAGCAAATGAATCGATCGATATCATGACGTAAGTAATCAATTTTATTTTTTTATGAATAACCTAAGTAGAAAAACCTATAAAATAAATAGATATCGAACAAACATTCAAATATAGAGAGGAGTTGAACCCTAATTTTATTAAAAATACAGACAAACAATCCAAATCATATAAAATATTCACATTTAGTCAAGGGCTTTTACTAAATTCAAACTGTTAATTATAATCAATAGGACATTCATTCTCAAGTTTATAGCAGAAACAAGCAAAACACATTAAGGATGGCCATGTTTACAATTTACACATTCAAAATTTATTGAAGAGAAACCTTGCTGGAAAGAATAAAATACAACATTAATTCTGAAAATTAATTTCAAAAATTAGGGAAAACATTAATTTTGAAAATTAGGGAAAACAGAGATAGAAAAATAGAGAAATTGAGTGAGAGAGAGACAGAGAAAGGGAGAGAGAAAGAGGACCCATACTTGATGGAAGAGAACGCACAGTAGTAAAGGAGATACGACGTCTGTGGCGACACTGAAGGAGGAGAACAGGTATAGCGATCCCCGTTGTCCCTTTACTGTCCGGTTGTATTCCGGACTCGATTCCGTGGAGTTGGTAGTTGTATCTATCTTGTTGCTATCCTTTAAATCCATTGTTTGAGTTTTAGGATGTTTATGGGCTTGTGTTGAACAGGTGGGTTAAGCCTTGGTCTATATCCTTGTTGCCCAGGTTTTTGGTGTTGAACAGGTGGGTTAAGCCTTGCTATCATTTTACCCTAGTTCTTGAGGACAAAGTGAAAAGCTTGGTGAGAGCAACATTTTGATTGGTGGGGATCAAAATCCGACAAAATCGAAAATTTGGATTTTTGCTTGTTTCCTCTACTAGCTTGAGGTACGGATTTTTCCTACACTTCTTTTATGCACTTTTACTTGATTATATGGAGTTTAGAGTTGTATATAATTTAATTACAATTTTTGAAAAATTTGTGATTTATTTGTTTAAAAGGAAAAATTTGAGAAAAATAAAGAGTTGATGCCCAAATTGCGAAAGTGTAAACTTGGAATATGTTCGCAAGGTTTTGAAAGAGCTATGTTTTAAATTTCAACAAAAACGGACTTCGACTCGATTGGTTTTGAAATTTTTACCAGTTTGTGAGCAAAAGAGTATTTTTAAAGAAAACAAAGGAATTACATTTAATTTTTGGGGCTTTTAATCAAAATAGGATGTCATAATTGAATAATGCTTGGAGAATGAGTTTGGAAATAAAATGATTTTTTTTCTTAGGCATTAACGATATTATTTTGCTTAATGTATCTGTTGGAATAAAACCGACAAGGTTAGAAATGGACCTTGAGAGGTTACTGGACGTGATTGTGATATGAAAAATAGTGTAGTTGTTCATATGTGATGAGATGTGGAATAGATTGTATTTATCGAAATTTTTAGAATTTAATTATTTAAATATCTGTTTAGAAATATCTGTTTTGGCTATCGGTGGAGGATAGGTATGATTGTTGTAAAAATGCATGAGACTTAGCTAAATTGAACCACATTCCTTATTTGTTGCATTGGACATTGCATTGCATTCATTTCATTGGAAATGTATCTGTTTTTTAGAAATGTTTGGAAATGTATTTGTTTGCGAAAAGATGAATATTTGGTGAATCTGGGTACGGGGTGTAGAACCGCGCAGTTAGGTTTCGAGCCTTCTAGTTTACTGGTAAAAATGACAGTGGTGGTGCATTAGGGCCTACTTGCAGACACTCACCTAGAGATTCACAGAACTTGTATTCATATAACAAATATGTTTTAAAATGGAAATGGTTTTATATCTGTTGTCGCATCTCAGCATTATATGCTTTATAAAAAGAGAGATAAACTGTTTTATCATGAGCATGGCATGAGCATACTCCTCTTTAGTCTTGTCATTGTTCATATGTTGTGTAGTATATCTCTATTGGCTATGGCTCACCCTATAAGGGAAACTATTCTAGGTACAGGTGCTATGCCTCCGCCAAGGCATTGACTTGGGAGGACTCGAAGTTAATGCTTCATTTTTGTTTTATTGTTATTTGTTGAGTGTAAGCCCAGGACTGTATTTGCGTTGAGTTGAAACTTCATTTTGTGTAACCAAGAATGTTCTTGGATAAATTTGTAAGTCTGTAGGGCACTTATTATCTGTTTGGCTTCCATTTCATACTTGTTGTAAAATGTATGCTTGGGATTGGAACTGGGGCATTGAGATGTGAATAGCATGTATTTGGCATTTGGGATTTAATGAAAATGGATGTATGGAATAGTTAGCTAGATATATGTGTGTGTCTATCAGGTGGGTTTGTTGTATAAATAGATATACCCTGCCCAATTTTCGGGGCGTTACAACTTGGTATCAGAGTGTACCAAGTTCGAATACTTTTGGTGCATGAGGAGTGGTTCGTACCACAGTGGGTTTATCTCGCTTGATAGAGATATCGATATGATAAGGTGCTATGTGATAACATGCTTATGTGACTGTATGGGTATGGAATTTGATTTCTGAGATGTTGATTGTGTCTGTGAGTTTCTAGAAGTCCAGTCAGAAGAGCACTTGATCACTATTATTTCTGATTGGAATTGTAGCAACGTCATGGGACAATCATTATCTAGAAAGAAAATCTATAGGTGCTTATGTGACTATGTGCTTATGTGGAATGAATTAATTGTTGTCCATTGCCCTAGGATGTGAGTGAGTTAGTTTCAACACAATTGTGACTGTGCCAATCTCGAGTGTTACCTTTATTAGGATGTTAGGACGTGGAAGGGGGAGTGGTAGGCATGGTAAGCCCATGAGGCACAATATGCCAATACCGAATGAGATTTTGGCGCAGGAGAAGGGGAACAGGTGGATCAGAGATCTACTGGGCATGTGTGTGTTGTTACCATGCCAGAGTTAGTGCCAGCACCTTCGGTTGTGAGAAGTACCTTATTGTTCAGTAATTCTATTACCAATGTATTGATTTACACGGTTTTTCTTTCGTTAATACCAGTCAGTGTATATAAGTGTGTTTGGATTGTTTTGCTTCGTTTTTCTTTCGTTAAGCCATGATTTGATTCAGGTCAGTATGGAATCAATGTCCAGTTCAGAGTTCAAAATTTAATCATTCTCGAATTTAGTCAAACAAAATTGTTTTCAAGCTCAAATGTTATGCCAGTTACGCCATTGATGTGCAAGAAAAAACAATGCAACTGATTTTATTGAAATTAGGGGATGACATCCCCGATTGCAGAGACCAAAAAAAAAAAAAAAGAGGGATCTTGTTTTTGATAACAGTCACATGCTGACTTTACTTACTCGACTCTCCCGCTGAGCTCTTCCTTTTTTTGTCATCTTGAGTGACCCTTGAAGGCCCTGCCTCAGTGCGTACAGGACCGCCGAGAGAGTTGAGTCCCTGCTGGCTGTCAAAGGCGAAGTACGAAGGTGCTTCGAATCGGGTCATGATGGTGGTCTTCCGTTTCAACTCCTTATTGTCTGCCTTTAGTGTGCAAATCTCTGCTCGTGCATCCTTGTACATGCGCTGGAGCAGAGAAAGTTAGGCGTTTAACTGTTGTACTTCACTGGTTCTATTCTGCAGCCGGTGAGATAATTTGGTAACCGTAGTCACTGTCTCCATGCAAGATCTCAGTGTGAAGTGGTTGGCCTCAATGTTAGATTGAGCAGCCATGATTTGCTCAACTGACATCATGGGAAAGTTAAGAAGAGTAGGAGCAGAGGCACTCGATCCAGGAAGGTTAGGAAGAGTAGGAGCAGGGACACTCGGTCCAGGAGAACTTGGATCATTAAGGTCCGGAAAGAGAGTGAGGGGACGAGATGAGGCCATGTGTGGTGAGAGATGTAAAAAGAAAGAAAGGAGAGTAAGAGAAATAACAGCGAATAGACTGTGTTTTGGGGCAGCTTTTCTCCTCCGCTCAGTCTCGATGTTTTGTCTCTTTCAAGGGGAATAAGGAAGAAGAAGGAGAAAAGAGTGATTAAGTAGACGAAAGAAAGTGATGAAGAAGAAGAAGACGGAAGAGAAGAAAACAAAGCGGGAGAGAGAGAGTCGAGGCGAGCTTACAAATCGAGGAGGTCTGCTTTTGTCGGCCAACTGACGCAAAAGCAAGGCCGCGTGTCAGACGCAGTTTTCGAAGGAAGAGAGAGAAGAGGGAAAGTAGTATACATATATGTATCTATATTGTATATTTACGCATTATATACATTTATTCGACTATTTTTGTGACAAGAGTGGCTTGGGTTCAGTGGTTTGGCTCAGTGGTTGAGGGACCAAGGGACGAAGCCTGAGGTTAGGGGTTCGAAACCCCGTATCCCTGCATTTGTGTTTTCTTTTTTTTTGCGTGTTTTGCTTATGTGCGATGACGTCAGCTAACGGAATATTCTGTCGCAGTAACGGCATATGCTCGCTGATGTGCATAGATAGAATATTTCTTGTCAGTAATGGCATATTCCCCAAATGTGTCTGTGTATATGTACGTATCTGTGTATTATCTCTGTATTTGTCCGTATGTGTCTGTGTATCTGTTGTTCATATTTGTCCCTTGGTGAAAATGTTGTGGAGACACCACGGGGTTGAGAAGGCGACTTGGAAACGTGAGACTGAAGTCCATGAGAAATATCCATACCTTTTTATCGATGTTTGAGAGTTGTGATAGAAAAGTTATTTTGATATTAGGATGTACATTGAATTTCCTTTGGGAAGATTTCATTATAATTTAAGGTTAATCTATTTATTAACTATTTGGGAATTTTAGAACTGTTTCAGTGTTAATCTTTATATGTGTCTTATTGTGATTGGTTTTGTATACTTCTAGAGTGAGGGGTAGACTATTCTGTTAACTGGCCTAAAGAGCAATATTAATACTTGTCAATAAGCGAGTTAGTATAGTAAGAGTTGTTTAGTTTGGGTTTGATCTTGTGGGTTATCGTAATATTAGTGTGATGTAGAATAGTATTGGTAAGGTATTGTCTGTCTTGTGACGGTTGACGGTCACGATTTGAGTTGATGGTTAGTGCTTTTGAAGAATTATTATTTCGTTTTGTTAAGGTCTCAGAGTAGTGATAGTTATTTTAGCCTTGGGATGCATTGTGCATTAAGTGATGGAGATAGTTCGTTGAAGTTGGGTTATCACCAATAAGGTATGGTGTCTTGGTATTTTGAGGAGTCCTTTTGTCAAAATTTGTGTTATGCTTAAGGGATTAGATCCTATTTTGGTTGCTTTAGGTTATCGATGTGGATAGAAGAATCACTTAATGGTTTATACTAGTAAGGGTTTTTATAATAAATTATTGTGCAAAAGTAATGGTTTGGTTTGTTACCGGTGTGACTCGTTGAGGCTCATGTATTAGTCAAAGAATTTTTGTTGATGCATTGATAAGTACCTGAGGGAGTTTGTGGATGACAGTAAGATGCATTACATTACTTGTTTAAATTTTGAGGATGAAATTTCTTTAAGGAGGGTAGGTTGTGATGACCATGGTTAGGGAATTTCTGGGGGGTAAGAGAAAGCAAAGACAGGGTGGAATATGCATGCTGATGTTTCGGTAGTGCAGAGAGACAAGTGCTCATCAGAAATTATGATGTGGGAAAAACAGTTGCTTTTGACAACAAAAAAAAAATATTGAATTTAAAGGAAGTTTACACGTCAGAGGGATATAGAATTTTTTCCCGTGGTTCAGCCCAGACCATTCTCCCT